>NC_091285.1:233530792-235950792 GCF_032444005.1 Ranitomeya imitator | reverse complement strand
CCCCGTATCTGGAGAAACTCCCGGACCCCAGAGACCGCCAGATCCTGAGCCGATATAGACTCAGTGCCCACAGTCTGGCCATCGAATGTGGCCGACACAGGCAGAGCTACAAGCCCAGGGAGGAAAGACTGTGCCAACACTGTGACCAGGAGGCCATAGAGGACGAAACCCACTTCCTGCTACACTGCTCCAAATACTCAGCAGTGAGGGACACTCACTTCAGGAGATTCTCACATCTCTTCCCAGACTTCATCACCATGAAGGAGGAAGAGAAAACATATATCTTGCTGGGAGAAGAAGAGAGAGCGGTGGAGATAGCAGCGCGGTATGTGAGCGAATGTCATAGACTGCGAGAAAGAGAACTATGATGCCATGGACTATAGCCCCCACCCTGGACCTGCCCCACCCACCTCCCCTATGCCATGGACTATAGCCCCCAACCTGGACCTGCCCCATCCACCTCCCCTATGCCATGGACTATAGCCCCCACAATGGATCTGCCCCATCCACCTCCCTTATACCATGGACTATAGCCCCCAACCTGGACCTGCCCCATCCACCTCCCCTATGCCATGGACTATAGCCCCCACAATGGATCTGCCCCATCCACCTCCCCTATGCCATGGACTATAGCCCCCACCCTGGATCTGCCCCATCCACCTCCCCTATGCCATGGACTATAGCCCCCACAATGGACCTGCCCCATCCACCTCCCCTATGCCATGGACTATAGCCCCCAACCTGAACCTGCCCCATCCACCTCCCCTATGCCATGGACTATAGCCCCCAACCTGGATCTGCCCCATCCACCTCCCCTATGCCATGGACTATAGCCCCCAACCTGGATCTGCCCCATCCACCTCCCCCCACAGCTCCTACCCAACATCCCCTCAGTCCCTATCCCTATTGCCTCTATACACTTGCTTTGGCAAAACTGATGTGTATTTGGTCCTGCCAATAAAGCTTCTTTGAATCTTGAATCTATATGTGTGTGTATATGTGTATGTATATATATATATATATATATATATATATGTATATATATGTGCATATATGTGTGTGTATATATATGTGCATATATGTGTGTGTATATAAGATTCAAGATTCAAAGATTCAAAGAAGCTTTATTGGCAGGACCAAATACACATCAGTTTTGCCAAAGCAAGTGTATAGAGGCAATAGGGATAGGGACTGAGGGGATGTTGGGTAGGAGCTGTGGGGGGAGGTGGATGGGGCAGATCCAGGTTGGGGGCTATAGTCCATGGCATAGGGGAGGTGGATGGGGCAGATCCAGGTTGGGGGCTATAGTCCATGGCATAGGGGAGGTGGATGGGGCAGGTTCAGGTTGGGGGCTATAGTCCATGGCATAGGGGAGGTGGATGGGGCAGGTCCATTGTGGGGGCTATAGTCCATGGCATAGGGGAGGTGGATGGGGCAGATCCAGGTTGGGGGCTATAGTCCATGGCATCATAGTTCTCTTTCTCGCAGTCTATGGCATTCGCTCACATACCGCGCTGCTATCTCCACCGATCTCTCTTCTTCTCCCAGCAAGATATATGTTTTCTCTTCCTCCTTCATGGTGATGAAGTCTGGGAAGAGATGTGAGAGTCTCCTGAAGTGAGTGTCCCTCACTGCTGAGTATTTGGAGCAGTGTAGCAGGAAGTGGGTTTCGTCCTCTATGGCCTCCTGATCACAGTGTTGGCACAGTCTTTCCTCCCTGGGCTTGTAGCTCTGCCTGTGTCGGCCACATTCGATGGCCAGACTGTGGGCACTGAGTCTATATCGGCTCAGGATCTGGCGGTCTCTGGGGTCCGGGAGTTTCTCCAGATAGGGGGCCAGTCTGTAGTCTCTCTGTAGGCTCCGGTACATGGTCAGTTTCTGTGAGCTGATGATATTCTTCCAGTCACTGACATACCTCTCCTGGCCTTCATCTGCCATCTTCCTAATTCCGGCTTTTGTCAGGTTGTTGTGATTGGTGTTCTGCTCCGGTTGGGTTTGGCTGGGCTGTTCCGGGGGTTCTGGTTTTTCTGTTTCACCTTCATGTATCAGGGCTTTATGGTGGTGGGAGCTTGGATTGCTCCTATGCAGGTGAGCCCGGAATGACAGCGCCCTCTTTAGAACTGTTAGGTGTAGAGGGAATCTGCCCAGCTCGGCCCGACAAGCACTGTTGGAGGTGCTCCGATGGACCTGGAGAAGGTGCTTGCAGAATTCCAGGTGGAATATTTCTGTTGGACTGGAGTCCCACTTTGACCAGTCTGGGTAGGTGTGAGGACCCCAGACTTCGCTGCCATACAGGAGGATTGGGGCGATGATGGAGTCGAAGATTTTTAGCCAGACCCTCATTGGTGGCTTCAGATGGTAGAGTGTCCTTCGGATGGCATAGAAGGTTTTGCAGGCCTTGTCTTTCAGGGTCTCTATGGCTTGTTTGAAGTTCCCTGACCGGTGAATCTCTAGGCCCAGGTAGGTATATTTGTCCGTTCCTGTGAGGTCGCAGTTGTTGAGGATAAATGATGGGTGTTGGTCTGATCTTCTCTTTCTCCTCTGGAACACCATGGTGTTGGTTTTCTTTAGGTTGACCGGTAGGGCCCAGGTGGAGCTGAATTTCTCTAGGATTTTCAGGTTGTCCTGGAGGCCTTTCTCGGTTGGTGACAGCAGCAGCAGGTCATCTGCATACAGCAGGAATTTCACCTGGGCGTCGTGGAGGGTGAGACCTGGTGCTGAGGAGGATTCCAGGGCGGTAGCCAGCTCGTTGATGTAGATGTTGAAGAGCGTTGGGCTTAGGCTGCAGCCTTGTCTTACTCCGCGGCTCTGCTGGAAAAAAGCCGTTCTTTTGCCGCTCACACTCACGCTGCAGCTGTTCTCGGTGTAGGAGCTTTTGATGACATCGTAGGTCTTTCCTCCTATTCCACTCTCCAGCAGTTTCAGGAATAAGCCCGGGTGCCACACTGAATCAAAAGCCTTTTTAAAGTCCACAAAGCAGGCGTATATCTTCCCATTCTTTGTATTGTAGACGTGTCTCTGAATGAGGCTGTGCAGAGTATAGATGTGGTCAGTGGTGCGGTGGTTCGGCATGAACCCTGCTTGGCTCTTGTTGAGGACGTTGTGCTCGGTGAGGAAGGTGAGGATCCTCTTGTTCAGGATACTGTTGAACAGTTTTCCCAGGTTGCTGCTGACGCATATGCCTCTGTAGTTAGCTGGGTCATACCTGTCCCCACTCTTGTGGATGGGTGTGATGAGGCCTTGGTTCCAGGTACGAGGGAAGTAGCCGGCACTCAGTACAATATTGAAGAGTTTAACCATTGCAGCCTGTATTTCTGGTGGGCTGTACTTCAGCATTTCTGGTAGGATTCCATCCAGGCCACCGGCTTTTCTACATCTTATGGAGGAGAGTCTCTCGGTTACTTCCTGTAGAGTTATAGGTGTATCCACCGGGTTTTGGAAGTTTTTGATTTTTTCCTCCATTGCTTTTAGTTTCGCCATTATGTTTTCCTGTTCTTGGCTTAGTCCTTCCTTTGGAATGTCTTTATAGAGGTCTCTGAAGTATTGGAGCCAGAGGTTGCCATTTTGGATATGGTTGTTGTTTTTCTTGTCTTTGGTGCCCATGTGGTTCCATAGTTCCCAGAAGGAGTTGTCTTGGAGGGCGTCTTGGAGTTGATTGAGCTTGGTAGAGATGTAACTCTGCTTCTTCCTCCTGAGGATGGTTTTGTACTGCTTTTGTATGGAGTCATAGGCTTCCCTCAGACCCAGGTGGTTGGGGTCTCTGTGTTTCTTGTTGGAGGCTGTTCTCAGGGTCTTCCGTACAGCTTTACATTCTCTGTCAAACCAGCCATTGACCTGTGTTTCATTTGGTCTCTTGTAGTCGACTTTTTTAATATGTGTGTGTGTATATATATGTGCATATATGTGTATGTATGTATATATATGTATATATATATATATATATATATATATATATATATATATATATATATATATATATATATATATACACACACACACACATATATATATACACACACACATAATATATATATATATATATATATTTTTTTTTTTTTTTTTTTCTTTTTACACATTTGGAAATTTTTTTTTTTACTTTGTCCCAGGGAAGGACATCACAGATCGGTGATCTGACAGTTTGCACAGCGCTCTGTCAGATCACCGATCTGTCTCAGAGCACTGCAGGCTTCACAGTGCCTGCTCTGAGCAGGCTCTGTGAAGCCACCTCCCTCCCTGCAGGACCCAGATGCCGCGGCCATCTTGGATCTGGGCCTGCTACAGGGAGGGAGGTAGGGAGACCCTCGCAGCAATGCGATCACATCGCAATGCTGCAGGGGGCTCAGGGAAGCCTGCAGGGAGCCCCCTCCCTGCGCGATGCTTCCCTGTACCCCCGCTGCATCGCGATCATGTTTGATCGCGGTGTGCCGGGGGTTAATGTGCCGGGAGCGGTCCGTGACCGCTCCTGGCACATAGTGCCGGATGTCAGCTGCGATAGGCAGCTGACACCCAGCCGCGCTCCCCCCGTGAGCGCGGCCGATCGCGTATGAAGTACTATCCCGTCGGTGGTCATAGGGGCCCACCCCACCTCGACGGGACAGTACGTCTAATGTCAGAAAGGGGTTAAAGAACCTAGAGATGTTTGGTGTCCATGAAAGACCCGGAGAATCATAATGGCAGGTCAGTTTTAGCATTTAGTGAACATAACGAAAAAGAAAAAAGAAAAATTGTGGAATTGCACTTTTTTGCAATTCCACCGCACTTGGAATTTTTTCTCCGTTTTAAAGTACACGATGTTAAAACCAATGGTGTCGTTCAAAAGTACCACTCGTCCCGCAAAAAAACAAGCCCTCAAATGGCCATATTGACCCAAAAAAATAAAGTTCTGACTCTGGGAAGAAGGGGAGCAAAAAAAATACCTCCAGTTATGAAGGGGTTAAAAAGTTGATTGGAGGATAAGTCTTAGGCCAGTCTCACACGTCCAGATAATTCTGGTACCGGAAAAATCGGTACCGGAATTATCCGTGTCCGTGTGCTTATGTTGAACATCAGTGTGGCACACGTGCGGCAGCCGTGTGCCGCCCGAGGACCACACGGACAGTGCAGGAGACAGCGCTAGAGTTAAGTGCTGTTCCCTGCGTGCGGTGCTGAAGCCGGTATTCATCCCTTCTTCCCAGCAGCGGTCGCTGGAAAGAAGGAATGAATACCGGTAACTTTATTTTAAAAACAAAAACATAAAAATACAAAATTATTCATTCCTTCTTTCCAGCAAATGCTGCTGGAGAGAAGAAATGAATGGGGCTTCAGCACCACACGCGGGGGGGACAGCGCTGACAGTAGCGCTGTCTATTGCACGGCACACGGACAACATCCGTGTGCGGTACGTGTTTTACACGGACCCATTGACTTTAATGGGTCCGTGTGATCCGTGCGCTCCCACGAACACTGACATGTCTCCGTGTTTTCCTAACGGACACACGGTCAGTGAAAACATGCCGACATGTGCAGAGACACATTGATTTTAATGTGTCTACATGAGTCAGTGTCTCCGGTACATGAGGAAACTGTCACCTCACGTACCGGAGTCACTGACGTGTGAAACCGGGCATAAGAAGTGCAGACAATGCTAGACTGTTCAGCTGAAATGAATCCAAGAAGGAAGGAAGGAAGGAAGGATTCTCCAATGCTTTACAGTGGAAAGCCAAACCAAACAGATGTAGAAGACGGAAGACTACCATTCGAATCGATGGAATAGCCAGAATGGCTATGGACAGTATAAGTCCCCTCCAGGATGATCAAACACAATCTCAAGTTATGTGTGTACTGTGAGTTAGAAGACGCCTGTGTGAGCTCTCTCTCTTAGCAATAAGTCCCCGCAAAGTAAAAAAAAAAAAAAACAAAAAAAAAACATGTACTGAAGCGGATATAATTTGCCAAAGAACACATCAAGTGGCCTAAAGAGAAAAGGAGAGATTTTGTGAACTGATGAAAATAAAATTGTTCTTTTTGGGTCTAAGGGCAGCAGACACTGTCAGACGACCCCCAAACTCTGCACTCAAGCCACAGTACACTCTGAAGACAGTGAAGCATGGTGGTGCAAGCTTCATGATATGGGCATGTTTCTCTATGGTGCTGTACCTATTTACCACATACCAGGGACCATGGACCAGTTTGCATAGATTAAAATACTTGAAGAGGTCATAGAATCATAGAATGCTAGAGTTGGAAGGGACCTTAGAGCAGGGGTCCCCAACTCCAGTCCTCACGGCCCACCAACAGGTCATGTTTTCAGGATTTCCTTTGCATTGCACAGGTGATGCAATTATTACCTGGGCAAGACTAAGGAAATCCTGAAAACATGACATGTTGGTGGGCCTTGAGGACTGGAGTTGGGGACCCCTGCCTTAGAGGATATGCCCTTGAAATGGGCGTTTCAACAAGACAACCCTAAACACATCGGTAAACAAGCAAAATCTTGATTACACACAAACAAAATTGAGGTTATTGAGTGGCCAGCCCCAATCCCCAGACCTTAATCCAATACAACACTTCTGGGGGTAACATCAAAAATTCTGTTTGAGGCAAGGCCAACAAATGCCAAAAAATTGTGGGATGTAGTCCAAGCATCGTGGGCTGGAATAACAGGTGACAGGCGCCGAAGTCGGTTGACTGTGCAACATAGATATGAAGCAGTTTGAAAAACTGTGGTTATATAACTAAATATTAGGTTAGTGATTCATAGGAATGCTAAATCCACAAAAAAATAGGACATATTGTGAGCTTGTAAAGACAAATGCAGACACTGCTTTTTTTTTTTTTTTTTTTTAGAACAGCCCAATATTCTTTGTTATTTTCTGTAAAGTAGTTATAAAATTATATACATTTCATATCTTGAATTAGAAAACCGTGTGCAATGATCCCAATGCATGGAAATAAAAACTAGTATAAAGATTTTGATTACATAAGGGATTGGCCCCTTGTGCATGTCCGTAATTCACAGGCAGGTGACGTCACCACTAACCAAGCCCCCTGCCTATTACTCCCCACCCCCGCTCACCAAGCAACTACACGGCGGCACCATCGGCCAAGGCCAGAGCTCCTAGACATGAGTAAGGGGGATTTTCAGGAACCCAGTGAGCAGCCATTTTGTTGGTGACTGCAGAGTATTGTCAGTATTTTACATCAGTATTTGTAAGCCAAAACCAGGAGTGGAAGAATTAGAGGAAAAGTATAATAGAAACACATCACCACTTCTGTATATATCACTCACTCCTGGTTTTGGCTTACAAATACTGAGGTAAAATACTGACCAAATACTGCTAGTGTGACGGCAGCCTTATACTGACAAGTAGACAGTCACCGAGGATGGCAGGCAGCAAGGATTCTGGGAGATATGTGGTGGAGGGAGCAGGGTGACAGCAGCACAGAGTATTTCAGGAGAGCAGTGTGCTGGTCTATGGGGGCCCCCTGTTTGGTGTGCGGAGCAGCCAGGGATTGTACATAGAGCGCTGTCTTTTATACACATGGATGGACTGTCTGCTCCACAGAAATCCAGGAAACATTTCTGCGGATTGATGGCCTGGTCTGATCCAGACTTTCCATACAGACCCCATTCCCCTCCTCAGATCCTGTCTTCCCCATCCTGTCCTGGCGATGTGTGAAAGCGAGGCGACAGGCGCAGTCCGGGGTGACGCTGGGAAGGAAATGTAGCCATATAGTAATGATAAAAATGAGACCCCTCTCTTCAGCTGCCTCACCAGCCTTCCCCTGACTACACCTAACTGGAGGTCATGCTGCCCCCTCTATTACCCCAGACCCGCGTGCAGGTGCTCAGCCAGAACCACCATAGAATGGGTCCGCTTTCTGAAGATAATACTGCCATAGTGTTCTCACATAATACCGCCATATAGATCACACACAATACTATCAAATAGATCACACAATACTGTCATACAGTTCTTACATAATACCACCATATAGATCACACATAATACCGCCAGTGTTCTCACATACCGCCATATAGATCACACATAATGCCGCCACATAGAACTCACATGTATTGTAAATACTCGGCCAGAATAAAGTCCTTTATTAATCTTTTTTAAACCATACCGAACGCATAATCCTCGACTCCCTCATCTCCCACAACAAAAATAATAAACCACAATGGGGAAAGACACGCAAGGGGGAGAGGAGTGCATAGGAGAGGATTAGATACTGACTGCTGAGCCGTGTATCTAATCCTGTCCTGTGTGATACTGTACACCGGACAAGATTAGCTACACAGGACAGAGGTAGCAGTGGAAGATGGTATATGGGGGCAGGCAGCAGTGGTATATGGGGGCAGGCAGCAGTGGTATATGGGGGCAGGCAGCAGTGGTATATGGGGGCAGGCAGCAGTGGTATATGGGGGCAGGCAGCAGTGGTATATGGGGGCAGGCAGCAGTGGTATATGGGGGCAGGCAGCAGTGGTATATGGGGGCAGGCAGCAGTGGTATATAGGGGCAGGCAGCAGTGGTATATAGGGGCAGGCAGCAGTGGTATATAGGGGCAGGCAGCAGTGGTATATAGGGGCAGATAGCAGTGGTATATAGGGGCTGGTAGCAGTGGTATATAGGAGCAGGTAGCAGTGGTATATAGGGGCAGGTAGCAGTGGTATATAGGGGCTGGTAGCAGTGGTATATAGGGGCTGGTAGCAGTGGTAGATGCATAAGAAAATAAAAACTCTGTACTTACCTTCAGTCCTCTCCCAGGAAGTGCTGAATCATGGTCAGGGCAGAGCAGTGTGACGATCTCTCTGCTCTGAACAGGGCGGCAGTGAGCAGTGATTGCAGCCTGTGCTGTAATACTAAGTACAGGCTGCAATCACAGCTCCTGGCTGCAGATACTCACCCCGAACCTCTCTTCCCAGCAGCAGCTTCTCCCTGGCAGCTCCTGCTATGATGGCACACACTGAGCTGTGTGTGCGATGACAGAGGAAAATAAAAAACAAAATGGCCGCGATCTCCTCTCACAGCTGTGATGTAGCAGCTCAGGGGGCGTGCCCAAGTCACAGCTGAGAGGCAGGAGAAGCGGCCTCAATGAAAGAGATGCGGTCGGGTCAACCGTTGGCTCCTATGCCCATGGCTGCCGTAAGTGAGGAGTGCAAGTGTCGTTCCCAGACACACACACACCCACTAATGAAAATGGCGGCCTCCAGTGGTAAAAGTAAAAATGAATAAATAAAAAAGTATGAAAGTAGTACATTTACTTTTGTATTAATAATTATTGATTATATAATAAATTATTTATAATACAAAAACTAAAATCACGGCACCCTCCCTTTAAGAGAGACTTCGGTTAACTAATATAGATCACCCCACTAAAACTATAAAGTAAAATTAAGTGGATGCAACTCAAGAAAATGCTATAAACTCTTGCTTACACAGGCATGGTGCCATCCATACAGTTTGGGTTGTATACAGCACTGCTGCCAAAGCCCATTGATTTGGCCAGTAATCGCTCACTAATCAAAGCAGGACCACTGAGGCCAATGATTGGCTGTATTCTGTAAATGTGATGTCACCACAGCAGCGTCAATAAAGAATTCCAGGGAGCACAGGACAGCTGATGCTAGAGAGGCATGGGCTGCTGCAGGTATGTTTTTTTTAAGTATTACTTACCTGAACTCAAGTAATTCTTCTAATAAAAAAAAAAATGTAAATGTTTGCATACGGTTTAGCTGCAGACTGCACTTTGCTAGGGGGTCACAGCAAAATAAAGTCACATGCATACATGAATATGGACATGTCTCCGCTCCCATAGGGGTGGAGCGCATATTCATCACCTTAATGAGCGGTACCACGTGACTGATGAGCACAGGAAGAGCTACAGGCAGGTGCCCGGAACGAGATGCAGTGCCAGCACCCAGGGCGCGCAGGTAAGCGAGTATGATGTTGTTCTTCTTTATTCCAATAGGAAACATGCACACAGGGATAGGGAATAAGGAGGCATGCATACCAGGACAGGGAATAGGGAGGCATTCATACTAGGACAGGGGAGGCATGCACACCAGGACGGGGAAGGCATACATACAATGACAGGAGCAGGGGAGGCATGCATACATACAAGGACGTAGGGGGGAGGCATACATACAGAGACAGGACCGGGGGGAGGCATACATACAGAGACAGGACCGGGGGGAGGCATACATACCAGTACAGTGAATAGTGAGGCATTCATACCAGGATGGGGAAGGCATACATACAATGACAGGAGCAGGGGGAGGCATACATACAGACAGGAACGGGGCGGTGGAGGCATACATACAGGGACAGGCATACATACAGAGACAAGAACGGGGGGAGGCATACATACCATGACAGTGAATAGTGAGGCATTCATACCAGGACGGAGTAGGCATGCAGACAGGGTAGGCATTCATACCAGGAAAGGGTAAGGCATGCATACAATGACAGGGAGGCATTCATACCAGGACCGGGAAGGGGGGTACAATGCAAACCTGGCATATACTAGAGTCAATAAGCTTACCCAGTTATCCGTGGCAAAAGTAGGTGCCTGGGCTTATACTCGAATCGGCTAAGGCTACTTTCACACACGTTGTGTGGCCTCTGTCGCAATGCATCGTTTTGGGAAAAAACGCATCCTGCAAATGTGCCCGCAGGATGCGTTTTTTTCCCCCACAGACTTGTATTGCCGACGGATCGTGATGTATGGCCATATGTCGCGTCTGTCATGCACTGGATGCATCATGTTTTGGCGGACCGTCAGCACGAAAAACGTTCAATGTACCGTTTTTTCGTACGTCGCGTCCACCATTTCCTGACGCTTTGCGACGGTCCCGCACCGACGCAAGTGTGAAAGAAGCCTTATACGGTAACTAAAGCAATCCCCAAAAAAAGACACCTCAAAGGGAATCTGTCGCCCCCTGGACGATTTTTATGTATTACTAGGGGCATACAGGTAATCAAATGGTTAAACCAGTCTTACCTGTATTCCTCATAGCTGTGGTGTAGATATTGAGAAATTGATATTTTATGTTAATGATTTCTTCCGGGCGGCGGAGCGTGTGGTGCCTGGAAGAAATAACTACCTTCTCACTTCATTATACTATCACCCCTTCCCATTAGTGTCATACTGACCTGGTCGGTGCTGTAACACCGCAGTTACACGAACAATGTCCGCCCTTGTTTGGGCAGTGTCTAAATTGATCTTCTGAGCTGCAACCTGATAGTATAATGAAGTGAGGAGGCAGTTATTTCTACCAGGCACCGCACGCCCCGGAGCCTGGAAAAAAAAAATCATTAACATTGAAAAATTATAAATCAATTTCTCTATGTCTACACAAGCTATGAGCCATTAGTAAAACACTACTGTTAAAAGGGGATCAATAAAAAATAAATAATACTTAACAATATTAATTTATATAGATTTGTTGAGTAATGACACCCCGAGAACACCCAGTGTGTTAGTAGTGTAACACTACGATTGATTAAAAAGAATCGTGCTCACCACATAGTAAAAATCCCATAGAACAATCACAACAGAGAATCTGATTATGTAAATATTTATTAAGTATCAATAATAGACCATACAATACAATATAATATTAAGGAGTAATAAAATATATATGTAAAAAATGTATATAAAAAAAATTGTATATATACTCACGTGCCTGTAGTTAGCTGGTGGCCCTATTATATAAGTCAGGTATCCATAAGGTCATATTATAGCCCATTAAAACAGTACAAACCTGTGCATTATTAATAATACAAGGGGGAGATGCAAGGAGAAAAAAATAAAAAAAAATAGTAGTGTAATAGTATTACGCAGTAAATATGCGTGGTGCAAGATATATTTGCGTGATATAAGGATAGTGCACAAAAAAACTAAGTGACCAAAAACCAGGTGAGATGTCAATCAATGGGCAATATAAGGAGACACTTCTAATTGTTTGTGAATCAGTGGACCACCAGTGCTATCCAGAGCACCCCGACGCGCGTTTCGGACGCACTGTTCCTTCGTCAGGGGGCACACACCTCAATGGTCCCCCCATCTCCACTCCAATTCTCCCCACACAATAAATCCCCCCATTCCCCACACAGCCCCTCATCACCCCCATCTCCCCCTCATCATCCCCCCACAGCCCCTCATCACTCCCCCATCATCCCCCCAATTTTAGGCCACGCCTCTGACCACACCCATTTAGCACTGCTGATCACAATGTTTCATAAAAACTTAAACAAAAAAAAATATGGCTGCAGTGCTCCATATTGTATAATGGCCACACATGATGCTCCATACTGTATAATGGCCACGCATAGTGCTCCATACTGTATAATGGCCCCAAATGATGCTGCGTACAGTGTACTGGCCCCACGTGATGCTCCGTACAGTGTAATGGCCCCACGTGATGCTCCAAACAGTATTATGGCCCCACAAGATGCTGCATGCAGTATAATGGCCCCACATGATGCTCCATACTGTATAATGGCCCCACATGATGCTCCGCACACCTCGTACACACACATTGCACAATCTGCTGCGCTCCATATACCTTGTACACATGGCTCCGCTCTGTACACCTCGTACATACACGACTCCGCTCCATACACCTTTCACACGCTGCTCCGATCCATACACCTCATACACACACGGCTCTGCTACATCCACACTGTAAACACCTCCTGACCTCACACATACGCTTACCCTCATCCAGGCCATGCAAACAAGCAGACAGTGTCAGGCTTAGCTTAACCCCTTCCCGACCCATGACGCCACGTAGGCGTCATGAAAGTCGGTGCCATTCCGACCCATGACGCCTATGCGGCGTCATGGAAAGATCGCGTCCCTGCAGATCGGGTGAAAGGGTTAACTCCCATTTCACCCGATCTGCAGGGACAGGGGGAGTGGTAGTTTAGCCCAGGGGGGGTGGCTTCACCCCCTCGTGGCTACGATCGCTCTGATTGGCTGTTGAAAGTGAAACTGCCAATCAGAGCGATTTGTAATATTTCACCCATTATAACGGGTGAAATATTACAATCCAGCCATGGCCGATGCTGAAATATCATCGGCCATGGCTGGAAATACTAGTGTGCCCCCACCCCACCCCTCCGATCGCCCCCCCACCCCCCCGATCTGGCCGGTACACTGCTCCGGCTCCCCTCCGCCCTGTGCTCCGCTCCCCCCCGTGCTCGTGTCCGCTCCCCCCGTGCTCCAATCACCCCCCCTGCACTCCGATCCACCCCCCCCGTGCTCCGTTCCACCCCCCCGTGCTCCATTCCAGCCCCCCCGTGCTCCGTTCCACCCCTCCCGCGCTCCGATCCCCCCCCCCGTGGTCCCCCCCCACCCTATCATACTTACCGATCCAGCCGTGGTCCCGTCCGTCTTCTCCCGGGCGCCGCCATCTTCCAAAATGGCGGGCGCATGTGCAGTGCGCCCGCCGAATCTGCCGGCCGGCAGATTCGTTCCAAAGTGCATTTTGATCACTGAGATATACGGTAATCTCAGTGATCAAAATAAAAAAAATAATAAATGACCCCCCCCCCCCCCTTTGTCACCCCCATAGGTAGGGACAATAAAAAAATAAAGAAAATTTTTTTTTTCCACTAATGTTAGAATAGGGTTAGGGTTAGGGGTAGGGTTAGGGGTAGGGCTAGGGGTAGGGCTAGGGGTAGGGCTAGGGTTAGGAATGTGCACACGTATTCTGGTCATCTGCGGATTTGATAAATCCGCAGTGCTAAACCGCTGCGGATTTATGGCGGATTTACCGCGTTTTTTTCTGCGCATTTCACTGCGGTTTTACAATTGCGATTTTCTATTGGAGCAGTTGTAAAACCGCTGCGGAATCCGCACAAAGAAGTGACATGCTGCGGAATGTAAACCGCTGCGTTTCCGTGCAGTTTTTCCGCAGCATGTGTACAGCGATTTTTGTTTCCCATAGGTTTACATTGAACTGTACACTCATGGGAAACTGCTGCGGATCCGCAGCGTGTGCACATACCTTTAGAATTAGGCTATGTGCACACGGTGCGGATTTGGCTGCGGATTCGCAGCAGTGTTCCATCAGGTTTACAGTACCATGTAAACATATGAAAAACCAAATCCGCTGTGCCCATGGTGCGGAAAATACCGTGCGGGAACGCTGCGTTGTATTTTCCGCAGCATGTCAATTCTTTGTGCGGATTCCGCAGCGTTTTACACCTGTTCCTCAATAGGAATCCGCAGGTGAAATCCGCACAAAAAACACTGGAAATCCGCGGAAAATCCGCAGGTAAAACACAGTGCCTTTTTCCCGCAGATTTTTCAAAAATGGTGCGGAAATATCTCACACGAATCCGCAACGTGGGCACATAGCCTTAGGGTTAGGGTTGGAATTAGGGTTGTGGTTAGGGTTGTGTTGGGGTTAGGGTTGTGGTTAGGGGTGTGTTGGGGTTAGGGTTGTGATTAGGATTATGGCTACAGTTGGGATTAGGGTTAGGGGTGTGTTGGGGTTAGTGTTGGAGTTAGAATTGAGGGGTTACCACTGTTTAGGCACATCAGGGGTCTCCAAACGCAACATGGCGCCACCATTGATTCCAGCCAATCTCGTATTCAAAAAGTCAAATGGTGCTCCCTCACTTCCGAGCCCTGACGTGTGCCCAAACAGTGGTTTACCCCCACATATGGGGTACCAGCATACTCAGGACAAACTGCGCAACAATTACTGGGGTCCAATTTCTCCTGTTACCCTTGTGAATCTAAAAAAATGCTTGCTAAAACATAATTTTTGAGGAAAGAAAAATGATTTTTTATTTTCACGGCTCTGCGTTGTAAACGTCTGTGAAGCACTTGGGGGTTCAAAGTGCTCACCACATATCTAGATAAGTTCCTTGGGGGGTCTAGTTTCTAAAATGGGGTCACTTGTGGGGGGTTTCTACTGTTTAGGCACACCAGGGGCTCTGCAAACGCAACGTGACACCCGCAGACCATTCCATCAAAGTCTGCATTTCAAAAGTCACTACTTCCCTTCTGAGCCCCGACGTGTGCCCAAACAGTGGTTTACCCCCACATATGGGGTATCAGCGTACTCAGGAGAAACTGGACAACAACTTTTGGGGTCCAATTTCTCCTGTAACCCTTGGGAAAATAAAAAATTCTGGGCTAAATAATTATTTTTGAGGAAAGAAAACGTATTTATTATTTTCACGGCTCTGCATTATAAACTTCTATGAAGCACTTGGGGGTTCAAAGTGCTCACCACACATCTAGATAAGTTCCTTTCAGGGTCTAGTTTCCAAAATGGGGTCACTTGTGGGGGGTTTCTACTGTTTAGGCACATCAGGGGCTCTGCAAACGCAACGTGACGCCCGCAGAGCATTCCATCAAAGTCTGCATTTCAAAACGTCACTACTTCAATTCCAAGCCCCGGCATGTGCCCAAACAGTAGTTTACCCCCACATATGGGGTATCACCGTACTCAGGAGAAACTGGACAACAAATATTGGGGTCAAATTTCTCCTGTTACCCTTGGGAAAATTAAAAAATTCTGGGCTAAATAATTATTTTTGAGGAAAGAAAACGTATTTATTATTTTCACGGCTCTGCATTATAAACTTCTATGAAGCACTTGGGGGTTCAAAGTGCTCACCACACATCTAGATAAGTTCCTTTGGGGGTCTAGTTTCCAAAATGGGGTCACTTGTGGGGGGTTTCTACTGTTAAGCCACATCAGGGGCTCTGCAAACGCAACGTGACGCCCACAGAGCATTCCATCAAAGTCTGCATTTCAAAACGTCACTACTTCACTTCCGAGCCCCGGCATGTGCCCAAACAGTGATTTACCCCCACATATGGGGTATCAGCGTACTCAGGAGAAACTGGACAACAACTTTTGGGGTCAAATTTCTCCTGTTACCCTTGGGAAAATAAAAAATTGCAGGCTAAAAGATCATTTTTGAGAAAATAATTTTTTTTTTTATTTTCATGGCTCTGCGTTATAAACTTCTGTGAAGCACTTGGGGGTTCAAAGTCCTCACCACACATCTAGATTAGTTCCTTTGGGGGTCTAGTTTCTAAAATGGTGTCATTTCTGGGGGATCTCCAATGTTTAGGCACACAGGGGCTCTCCAAACGTGACATGGTGTCCGCTAATGATTGGAGCTAATTTTCCATTTAAAAAGCCAAATGGCGTGCCATCCCTTCCGAGCCCTGCCGTGCGCCCAAACAGTGGTTTACCCCCACATATGGGGTATCAGCGTACTCAGGACAAACTGGAAAACAATATTTGGGGTCCAATTTCTCCTATTATCCTTGGCAAAATAGGAAATTCCAGGCTAAAAAATCATTTTTGAGGAAAGAAAAATTATTTTTTATTTTCATGGCTCTGCGTTATAAACTTCTGTGAAGCACCTGGGGGTTTAAAGTGCTCAATATGCATCTAGATAAGTTCCTTGGGGGGTCTAGTTTCCAAAATGGGGTCACTTGTGCGGGAGCTCCAATGTTTAGGCACACAGGGGCTCTCCAAACGCGACATGGTGTCCGCTAACAATTGGAGCTAATTTTCCATTCAAAAAGTCAAATGGCGCGCCTTCTCTTCCGAGCCCTGCCGAGTGCCCAAACAGTGGTTTACCCCCACATATGAGGTATCGGCGTACTCGGGAGAAATTGCCCAACAAATTTTATGATCCATTTTATCCTACTGCCCATGTGAAAATGAAAAAATTGAGGCGAAAAGAATTTTTTTGTGAAAAAAAATTACTTTTTCATTTTTACAGATCAATTTGTGAAGCACCTGAGGGTTTAAAGTGCTCACTAGGCATCTAAATTAGTTCCTTGGGGGGTCTAGTTTCCAAAATGGGGTCACTTGTGGGGGAGCGCCAATGTTTAGGCACACAGGGGCTATCCAAACGCGACATGGTGTCCGCTAACGATGGAAATAATTTTTCATTCAAAAAGTCAAATGGCGCTCCTTCCCTTCCGAGCCTTACCATGTGCCCAAACAGTGGTTTACCTCCACATGTGAGGTATTGGTGTACTCAGGAGAAATTGCCCAACACATTTTAGGATCCATTTTATCCTGTTGCCCATGTGAAAATGAAAAAATTGAGGCTAAAAGAATTTTTTTGTGAAAAAAAAGTACTTTTTCATTTTTACGGATCAATTTGTGAAGCACCTGGGGGTTCAAAGTGCTCACTATGCATCTAGATAAGTTCCTTGGGGCGTCTAGTTTCCAAAATGGGGTCACTTGTGGGGGAGCTCCAATTTTTAGGCACACGGGGGCTCTCCAAACGTGACATGGTGTCCGCTAAAGAGTGGAGCCAATTTTTGATTCAAAAAGTCAAATGGCGCTCCTTCCCTTCCAAGCCCTGCCGTGCGCCAAAACAGTGGTTTACCCCCACATATGAGGTATCAGCGTACTCAGGACAAATTGGACAACAACTTTCGTGGTTCAGTTTCTCCTTTTACCATTGGGAAAATAAAAAAATTGTTGCTAAAAGATAATTTTTGTGACTAAAAAGTTAAATGTTCATTTTTTCCTTCCATGTTGCTTCTGCTGCTGTGAAGCACCTGAAGGGTTAATAAACTTCTTGAATGTGGTTTTGAGTACCTTGAGGGGTGCAGTTTTTAGAATGGTGTCACTTTTGGGTATTTTCAGCCATATAGACCCCTCAAACTGACTTCAAATGTGAGGTGGTCCCTAAAAAAAATGGTTTTGTAAATTTCGTTGTAAAAATGACAAATCGCTGGTCGAATTTTAACCCTTATAACTTCCTAACAAAAAAAAATTTTGTTTCCAAAATTGTGCTGATGTAAAGTAAACATGTGGGAAATGTTATTTATTAACTATTTTGTGTCACATATCTCTCTGGTTTAACAGAATAAAAATTCAAAATGTGAAAATTGCGAAATTTTCAAAATTTTCGCCAAATTTCCGTGTTTATCACAAATAAATGCATAATTTATTGACCTAAATTTACCACTAACATGAAGCCCAATATGTCACGAAAAAACAATCTCAGAACCGCTAGGATCCGTTGAAGCGTTCCTGAGTTATTACCTCATAAAGGGACACTGGTCAGAATTGCAAAAAACGGCAAGGTCTTTAAGGTCAAAATAGGCTGGGTCTTGAAGGGGTTAATGTCAGGCTTTACAGGGCTGCAGCACCCAATGAGCCTCAATTGCATGTGAATTATTGGTGAGGCTGCCAGTGGGGAAAAACAACAAGCTACATTAATTAGCCCTCTCCCAGGGAGCTGCAGCTGCTCCTCCTCCTCCAGCATTCACTGGACTGTGACATCGACTACTGATGATAGTCCCTCTGCAATCACAGCACTGAGCAGGCGCAGCCGAGGCCAGTTGCAGAGGAGGAAGCCTGTGACGAGTCTCCATCCCACCCTGCTCAGCCCCACTCATTCCACACAGGATGAGGGACAGTTGGGAGCTATGCAATTGAATACTTGGAGCCGACGCGCTGCAGCTTCTCTGTGCCGGCTGTCAGCACAGAACAGCCGACTCCCGGTTTTAACTTTATTAGCTAAATCATTCTATTAATGTACAAATATCCCAAAGGTATGTAGTAGTAGAGTAATATTTACTTATAACCAAGTGAAAAAGGTAGTACTGCATGACAGTGATCAGCTCACCTATCAAGATCAGACATGTGTTTCACTGATGAAAAAACGGTGACTGAATAGACGCCGTCCCCGTGACAAACCGAGACACTGCAGGGAGAAAAAGTTCATATCTGCTGGTTTATAGCGTTTTTCTGGCGACAGGTCCCCTTTTTAAGTGAGCTGGATTTTAGACTACAGCCAGCTTTAGATCAGTGCTTACAACCTCTATTAACACAGTGGTGGAAGGTAACCTAAAAAGGAGCTGTAAACAAAATTAATAATCCCTTTAATAAGATTAAAGAAGTTGCAGCACTTACAATGTTAACCATTGCTGATGTTAAAGGGACTCTGTCACCTGAATTTGGCGGGACTGGTTTTGGGTCATATGGGCGGAGTTTTCGGGTGTTTGATTCACCCTTTCCTTACCTTCTGGCTGCAATATTGGATTGAAGTTCATTCTCTGTCCTCCGTAGTACACGCCTGCGCAAGGCAAGATTGCTTTGCGCAGGCGTTTACTATGGAGGACAGAGAATGAACTTCAATCCAATATTGCAGCCAGCATGCAGCCAGCAGGTAAGGAAAGGGTGAATCAAACACCTGAAAACTCCGCCCATATGACCCAAAACCAGTCCCGCCAAATTCAGGTGACAGGTTCCCTTTAAGACAATTGCTGAACAGCATGTCACACCCAGTTTAGAATGATTTCTCAAGTAATATATCCAATATATTTCCCAATGTAAAAAAATGCATTAATTCGCAACAGAGGCTAAAACACTGTTGGGTAAATGGAGCCATACAGAAAGTTGTTACGATACACCAATAACCCTTCATACAAATATGCCAAACATAGGCTTGAAATGTTATGAGAACAGAGCCTAAACTAGCATAAAGAAAAACAATGAACAATTTGTTAAGAAAATATTTTATTTTTATTTGTAGATAGTGATACAGAGTGCTGTTTTTGCAAATTCTGGTCAGTAGAAGAAACAATATTGTATGATGGGGATAGATGCCAGTGCATTGTACATAATGTGCCACACAGCAAAGTGCTGTGTAGATGCCCATCATATCTTACAAGCAATTCAGGAAGACAGATTAGTGCACGTCACCAGCTAAATGGCTATACAGAACTGAAGAAAACACAAGACTGTCTCCAATGACGAAACACATGAGAAGCCCTCGGCTACTGTCTCCACCTGCGGCTCATCCCCAGCACTGGCAAGGCAGTAGCTTGCGCAGTTATCTCCACAGCGGGCAGTGTCACAACCCGACCAACAGCACAAACTACTACCTCAGCCAGGACTGGAGCACATGACAACCATACACCAGGGCTCTCCATACACAAATAATGTGTGACTCTTCAGGAGGATGTGCTGCTGCCCCTCCTTCCCATTGTGTGACCTGCACTTGGCATCCTGCACACATCATGTCTGCCCTGTTACATTACCTTCAGCCAGGAGATCAGCGCATTGCACAGAATCCGTAACTTCACGTTGGCAGGAACTGCTGCAGCATCTCCTACTGGAAGACCATGACAACACCATCAACCCCTAGAAGAACAACTCTGCTCAGGTGTTAGCCAAGTATCTGTGGCCTACTCGAGTGATGTTAGACTCCCCATGGCTGCACGATTTGTCACAGCCCAACACATGCAGGGATTGTCTGCGCGGCAACTTCCGCATGTGCTGCAACTGTACAACAGCAAAAGATACAGCTGCAGGTACTAGAACATATTACCCGAGCACACCAAAGATACTAGAACAGCAGCTGAGCATGCTCGCATAACACCAATATATTCTGTAGCACTGTACAGAGAATACATCTCCACTAGCCACTGTCCCCAGTGGGGCTCACATTGTAATATACACACAAACTCGGACCAATTTTATAGGAAGCTAAACTATACCATGAATGGATGAGATATGATCTGTGCTGCAGACTTGCTGTCTGACCCCATCAGCTTTCTCATTACCTATACCACCACTAGCGCCCCCAGCCTCCCCCTCACCACCTATACCACCAACAGCACCCCCAGCCTCCCCCTCACCACCTATACCACCAACAGCGCCCCCAGCCTCCCCCTCACCACCTATACCACCAACAGCGCCCCCAGCCTCCCCCTCACCACCTATACCACCAACAGTGCCCCCCAGCCTCCCCCTCACCACCTATACCACCAACAGCACCCCCAGCCTCCCCCTCACCACCTATACCACCAACAGCGCCCCCAGCCTCCCCCTCACCACCTATACCACCAACAGCGCCCCCAGCCTCCCCCTCACCACCTATACCACCAACAGTGCCCCCCAGCCTCCCCCTCACCACCTATACCACCAACAGTGCCCCCCAGCCTCCCCCTCACCACCTATACCACCAACAGCACCCCCAGCCTCCCCCTCACCACCTATACCACCAACAGCACCCCCAGCCTCCCCCTCACCACCTATACCACCAACAGCGCCCCCAGCCTCCCCCTCACCACCTATACCACCAACAGTGCCCCCCAGCCTCCCCCTCACCACCAACAGTGCCCCCCTCACCACCAACAGTGCCCCCCAGCCACCACCTATACCACTAGTGCCTCCAGCCTCCCCCTCACCACCTATACCACTAGTGCCTCCAGCCTCCCCCTCACCACCTATACCACCACTAGTGCCCCCAGCCTCCCCCTCACCACCTATACCACTAGTGCCCCCAGCCTCCCCCTCACCACCTATACCAACAGCGCCCCCAGCCTCCCCCTCACCACCTATACCACCAACAGTGCCCCCCAGCCTCCCCCTCACCACCAACAGTGCCCCCCTCACCACCAACAGTGCCCCCCAGCCACCACCTATACCACTAGTGCCTCCAGCCTCCCCCTCACCACCTATACCACTAGTGCCTCCAGCCTCCCCCTCACCACCTATACCACTAGTGCCTCCAGCCTCCCCCTCACCACCTATACCACCACTAGTGCCCCCAGCCTCCCCCTCACCACCTATACCACCACTAGTGCCCCCAGCCTCCCCCTCACCACCTATACCACTAGTGCCCCCAGCCTCCCCCTCACCACCTATACCACCACTAGTGCCCCCAGCCTCCCCCTCACCACCTATACCACTAGTGCCCCCAGCCTCCCCCTCACCACCTATACCACCAACAGTGCCCCCAGCCTCCCCCTCACCACCACTAGTGCCCCCAGCCTCCCCCTCACCACCACTAGTGCCCCCAGCCTTATAAGTATACCCTATCACTTCACTAATTACTTATGAGATTAGTGCACCCTGCCTTTAAATTAGCTGTACACCCAATCACCCATGACACCACTGGTGCCCAGTCTCCTCTATCACCCTCCATTTTCATTTCTTGCAGATTTCCCAATAGACCCATCAAGTTGCTCACTGCCTTCTTGCTCCAGTGGGTGTGTTTAGAGGAATTTACTGTTGGCAAGACACCCGCTACTAAGTCTATATCACTAGAGCAGTCTTCCCTCATCTAACCGGGCCCTGTGCCCCCATCACTCACCTACTCCCCCAATTCAGAAGGCCGCGTACCTCCCCTGTATACACTGTACCCCTGCCCACCTCTAGATGCCCTGCTGCTTATTCCTTCATCCGCAGTAATACCCCCGGGCAGGATACGTGCCCCTTCTATCCCCCACCATCCTCCACATAGGGGCCACGTGCAGCAGATCGTCCTCCACAGAAATGTATGCAGCGGTGCTGGCGCCCTCCGTTGGTGAGGTCAGGTACTGCTCCTACTTCTCAGAGCCCCGGATGGTAACTTACAATGAGAGCGCTGCCTGCAGATACCGCCCTCAGAGCCGTGAAGGAAGCGGCGCGCAGTCCATCTCCTCCGACAACGCGAGCTGTCCGCTGTGGTCCATGTGCTGGCGGCCTCCTCCTCCTCCTCCTCCTCCTCCCAGCACAGAAGTGACAGACACCGCGCGCCTCCTCCGCAGCAATGCCTCGCTCTCCTTCCCGCCGTCTGTGCACACGCGTGTTCAGTCCCGGGCACAGCCGCGCTCCCCACGTCTCTGCCTCCTACGGCTCTTGCCGTTTGCATGAAATTCGCGGGAAGCGTCAGTCTGGACGGGAACGGCTACCCTACGCTGAAGGCTGTCGGGAAATGTAGTCCAGTGCAGTCAGATGTCACTCACCGGTGCTGAGCAGCCTCCCCCTCCACGGCATGTGTAGCTGGGCTGCTGGACAGAGGAAGGAAAGCTACTGTTCTCTGTTATCAGGAGCTCAAGTCCAATAACATCCATAGTTCTCCAAGGAAAAAAAGGAGACACATCCTGGAAAGAGGGGGCGAGGTTTCTATTTTCAGAATCCCCCACCCGTGACCCAGTAGGTATATTTAAGAAAAAAAGGAGCGCACTCAGCAGCAGGACTCCTGACACCACACTTGGAGCCCTTAAAGGGACCACACTTCTAATTTTGCACACTATCTAGAAGACGCAGTTTGAGAAAGACCCGAGGCAGAGTCGAAACGTTACTACTCCGTTTATACTCCCTGCTGTGTGTGTATATATATATATATATATATATATATACACAATTTTTGTCTCAACACGTGAATAAATACATCACATTTTTGCAAATATATACCATAAGAGTGCGGCTGATTTTTCTATATCGTGACCCAGTAGGGGCAGCTCCTGTATTATGTGGTGACAGACTGTCATCACTCGCACCAGGAGCTGCTGTATTCTCGTTAAGGCTACTTTCACACTAGCGTCGTACGACACAATGCGTCGTGGCGACGTACCGACGCATGCTGTGAAAGCGCAGCACAACGGGGGCAGCGGATGCAGTTTTACAACACATCCACTGCCCCATTGTGAGTTGCGGGGAGGAAGGGGCGGAGTTCCGGCCGCACATGCGCAGTCGGAAATGGCGGACACAACGCACCAAAAAACGGTACATGCAACGTTTTTTGATGCTGACGGTCCGCCACAACACGACGCAACCGTCGCACGACGGTTGTGACGTGTGGCAATGCGTCACTAATACAAGCCTACGGAGAAAAAACGCATCCTGCAAACAACTTTGCAGGATGCGTTTTTTCTGCAAAACGACGCATTGCGACGTGCGTCGTACGACGCTAGTGTGAAAGCCTTAGCTGGACACCTGGCAGCATTCTGGGATCTTGTGTAAAGGACACGTTCACTTTATCGGGCAGCACGGTGGCTTAGTGGTTAGCACTGCAGCCTTGCAGCGCTGGAGTCCTGGGTTCGAACCCCACCAAGGACAACATCTGCAAAGAGTTTGTATGTTCTCTCCGTGTTTGCGTGGGTTTCCTCCGGGCACTCCGGTTTCCTCCCACATTCCAAAGACATACTGATAGGGAATTTAGATTGTGAGCCCCATCGGGGACAGTGATGATAATGTGTGAAAAAATGTAAAGCGCTGCGGAATATGTTAGCGCTATATAAAAATAAAGATTATTATTATTATGAAGCTTCAGCAAAGCCAAAAGCTCCATGTATTTTACTCTGATATAACACTGCCCTACTACTGTTTAGGCCACGTTCACACATTCAGTATTTGGTCAGTGTATTACCTCAGTATGTGTAAGCCAGGAGTGGGTGATAAAGGCAGAAGTAGTGACGTGTTCCTGTAGCGCCACGTTCACACATTCAGTATTTGGTCAGTGTATTACCTCAGTATGTGTAAGCCAGGAGTGGGTGATAAAGGCAGAAGTGGTGATGTGTTCCTGTAGTGCCACGCTCACACATTCAGTATTTGGTCAGTGTATTACCTCAGTATGTGTAAGCCAGGAGTGGGTGATAAAGGCAGAAGTGGTGACGTGTTCCTGTAGCGCCACGTTCACACATTCAGTATTGGTCAGTGTATTACCTCAGTATGTGTAAGCCAGAAGTGGGTGATAAAGGCAGAAGTGGTGACGTGTTCCTGTAGCGCCACCTTCACACATTCAGTATTTGGTCAGTGTATTACCTCAGTATGTGTAAGCCAGGAGTGGGTGATAAAGGCAGAAGTGGTGACGTGTTCCTGTAGCGCCACGTTCACACATTCAGTATTGGTCAGTGTATTACCTCAGTATGTGGAAGCCAGAACCAGGAGTGGGTGAGAAAGGCAGAAGTAGTGACATGTTCCTGTAGCGCCACGTTCACACATTCAGTATTTGGTCAGTGTATTACCTCAGTATGTGTAAGCCAGAACCAGGAGTGGGTGATAAAGGCAGAAGTAGTGACGTGTTCCTGTAGCGCCACATTCACACATTCAGTATTTGGTCAGTGTATTACCTCAGTATGTGTAAGCCAGGAGTGGGTGATAAAGGCAGAAGTGACGTGTTCCTGTAGCGCCACGTTCACACATTCAGTATTTGGTCAGTGTATTACCTCAGTATGTGTAAGCCAGGAGTGGGTGATAAAGGCAGAAGTGGTGACGTGTTCCTGTAGCGCCACCTTCACACATTCAGTATTTGGTCAGTGTATTACCTCAGTATGTGTAAGCCAGGAGTGGGTGATAAAGGCAGAAGTGGTGACGTGTTCCTGTAGCGCCACGTTCACACATTCAGTATTGGTCAGTGTATTACCTCAGTATGTGTAAACCAGAACCAGGAGTGGGTGAGAAAGGCAGAAGTAGTGACGTGTTCCTGTAGCGCCACGTTCACACATTCAGTATTTGGTCAGTGTATTACCTCAGTATGTGTAAGCCAGAACCAGGAGTGGGTGAGAAAGGCAGAAGTAGTGACGTGTTTCTGTAGCGCCACGTTCACACATTCAGTATTTGGTCAGTGTATTACCTCAGTATGTGTAAACCAGAAGTGGGTGATAAAGGCAGAAGTGGTGACGTGTTCCTGTAGCGCCACGTTCACACATTCAATATTTGGTCAGTGTATTACCTCAGTATGTGTAAGCCAGGAGTGGGTGATAAAGGCAGAAGTAGTGACGTGTTCCTGTAGCGCCACGTTCACACATTCAGTATTTGGTCAGTGTATTACCTCAGTATGTGTAAGCCAGGAGTGGGTGATAAAGGCAGAAGTGGTGATGTGTTCCTGTAGTGCCACGCTCACACATTCAGTATTTGGTCAGTGTATTACCTCAGTATGTGTAAGCCAGGAGTGGGTGATAAAGGCAGAAGTGGTGACGTGTTCCTGTAGCGCCACGTTCACACATTCAGTATTGGTCAGTGTATTACCTCAGTATGTGTAAGCCAGAAGTGGGTGATAAAGGCAGAAGTGGTGACGTGTTCCTGTAGCGCCACCTTCACACATTCAGTATTTGGTCAGTGTATTACCTCAGTATGTGTAAGCCAGGAGTGGGTGATAAAGGCAGAAGTGGTGACGTGTTCCTGTAGCGCCACGTTCACACATTCAGTATTGGTCAGTGTATTACCTCAGTATGTGGAAGCCAGAACCAGGAGTGGGTGAGAAAGGCAGAAGTAGTGACATGTTCCTGTAGCGCCACGTTCACACATTCAGTATTTGGTCAGTGTATTACCTCAGTATGTGTAAGCCAGAACCAGGAGTGGGTGATAAAGGCAGAAGTAGTGACGTGTTCCTGTAGCGCCACATTCACACATTCAGTATTTGGTCAGTGTATTACCTCAGTATGTGTAAGCCAGGAGTGGGTGATAAAGGCAGAAGTGACGTGTTCCTGTAGCGCCACGTTCACACATTCAGTATTTGGTCAGTGTATTACCTCAGTATGTGTAAGCCAGGAGTGGGTGATAAAGGCAGAAGTGGTGACGTGTTCCTGTAGCGCCACCTTCACACATTCAGTATTTGGTCAGTGTATTACCTCAGTATGTGTAAGCCAGGAGTGGGTGATAAAGGCAGAAGTGGTGACGTGTTCCTGTAGCGCCACGTTCACACATTCAGTATTGGTCAGTGTATTACCTCAGTATGTGTAAACCAGAACCAGGAGTGGGTGAGAAAGGCAGAAGTAGTGACGTGTTCCTGTAGCGCCACGTTCACACATTCAGTATTTGGTCAGTGTATTACCTCAGTATGTGTAAGCCAGAACCAGGAGTGGGTGAGAAAGGCAGAAGTAGTGACGTGTTTCTGTAGCGCCACGTTCACACATTCAGTATTTGGTCAGTGTATTACCTCAGTATGTGTAAACCAGAAGTGGGTGATAAAGGCAGAAGTGGTGACGTGTTCCTGTAGCGCCACGTTCACACATTCAATATTTGGTCAGTGTATTACCTCAGTATGTGTAAGGAGTGGGTGATAAAGGCAGAAGTGGTGACGTGTTCCTGTAGCGCCACGTTCACACATTCAGTATTTGGTCAGTGTCTTACCTCAGTATGTGTAAGGAGTGGGTGATAAAGGCAGAAGTGGTGACGTGTTCCTGTAGCGCCACGTTCACACATTCAGTATTTGGTCAGTGTATTACCTCAGTATGTGTAAGCCAGGAGTGGGTGATAAAGGCAGAAGTGGTGACGTGTTCCTGTAGCGCCACCTTCACACATTCAGTATTTGGTCAGTGTATTACCTCAGTATGTGTAAGCCAGGAGTGGGTGATAAAGGCAGAAGTGGTGACGTGTTCCTGTAGCGCCACGTTCACACATTCAGTATTGGTCAGTGTATTACCTCAGTATGTGTAAACCAGAACCAGGAGTGGGTGAGAAAGGCAGAAGTAGTGACGTGTTCCTGTAGCGCCACGTTCACACATTCAGTATTTGGTCAGTGTATTACCTCAGTATGTGTAAGCCAGAACCAGGAGTGGGTGAGAAAGGCAGAAGTAGTGACGTGTTCCTGTAGCGCCACGTTCACACATTCAGTATTTGGTCAGTGTATTACCTCAGTATGTGTAAACCAGAACCAGGCGTGGGTGAGAAAGGCAGAAGTGGTGACATGTTCCTGTAGCGCCACGTTCACACATTCAGTATTTGGTCAGTGTATTACCTCAGTATGTGTAAGCCAGAAGTGGGTGATAAAGGCAGAAGTGGTGACGTGTTCCTGTAGCGCCACGTTCACACATTCAATATTTGGTCAGTGTATTACCTCAGTATGTGTAAGGAGTGGGTGATAAAGGCAGAAGTGGTGACGTGTTCCTGTAGCGCCACGTTCACACATTCAGTATTTGGTCAGTGTCTTACCTCAGTATGTGTAAGGAGTGGGTGATAAAGGCAGAAGTGGTGACGTGTTCCTGTAGCGCCACGTTCACACATTCAGTATTTGGTCAGTGTATTACCTCAGTATGTGTAAACCAGGAGTGGGTGAGAAAGGCAGAAGTAGTGACGTGTTCCAATAGCGCCACATTCACACATTCAGTATTTGGTCAGTGTATTACCTCAGTATGTGTAAACCAGAACCAGGAGTGGGTGAGAAAGTGTAAGAGAGTGAACTGTAGTCCCACTGAGAGGGCACTAGGACCCTGTGGTTTTTGCCTGCTGCAGCAGAGGACAGACCCTGCAAAACTCCCGGAGACAATGTGTGCTGGGGGGTGGGGTCTGGTGTATTGTGTGTAAAGTGAAACAAGGAAGTGAGAGCTGAGAGAAAAAGGCGGGAAGAAAAGGCAGAAGCTGCTGTGATATCTTAAAAAGAGACTGTGTGTGGATTTACTGCGAGTGTGTTTGGAGGAAAAGAAGCTTTTGAGAGACTTTTGTTGCTAACGTTTCCTGGAGAAGAGCTAACCCTTTATCTAAGAAAAGACTGAGACTTTACTAAAAACCCAGTACGTATTTGGAAGTCTGTGGATTCCCTGTGCATTGAGTGGAGAAACAAGTCTGGGCAGACTGCTGATACAGAGACGGACGGGTTATCGTGGAAGCATTCCTAGGAGCTACAGAAGCAGAGACAACATCGTGAGACCACTAACTAAGTCCCCGGCGTTTGGGCTCGGCATCGGGCGACAAGACAAGAGGAGCTTGCTGTAACTTATTGGCGCTGAAGATATGGACTGGCTGCAGCCTGTGCGGATTCCTGCCTGAGAGGAAATCCATCTCAGGATACGGTACCATAGTTATAGATACCCGGGTATCTGTGCTCTGAGTGTTTAATTGTTACTTTAGAGGTCTATCTTATATTAGAGTTGTGTAAGTTATACTCAGTGTGCCGTTCCAGGGGCTCCCTTGATAACACTACATTCAATTTACACTTGTTTCCTGTTTTTAGTTGCCCTGTTAGGTAAATTTCTTACTAGTCTGTTGTAGTATACAGTTCTCAGGAGACCTTGGAGTGGCACAGTGATTTCAGCTGCTGCTGAGCTAGTGTATCTTTGGGGTGCATCTGCCTTAATATTCTCCATATTACCTTTATTATTTTGCTTTTGAGTAAATACCGTTGGAGATTTCTGCCTTGGTCTCGGTTTGTGACTCACTGGATCTTATTCGGACCTCTGGTCATTACAAAAGGCTGAAGTGGTGACGTGTTCCTGTAGCGCCACGTTCACACATTCAGTATTTGGTCAGTATATTACCTCAGTATGTGTAAGCCAGGAGTGGGTGATAAAGGCAGAAGTAGTGACGTGCTCCTGTAGCACCACGTTCACACATTAAGTATTTGGTCAGTATATTACCTCAGTATGTGTAAGCCAGGAGTGGGTGATAAAGGCAGAAGTAGTGACGTGTTCCTGTAGCGCCACATTCACACATTCAGTATTTGGTCAGTGTATTACCTCAGTATGTGTAAACCAGAACCAGGAGTGGGTGAGAAAGGCAGAAGTAGTGACGTGTTCCTGTAGCGCCACATTCACACATTCAGTATTTGGTCAGTATATTACCTCAGTATGTGTAAACCAGAACCAGGAGTGGGTGAGAAAGGCAGAAGTGGTGACGTGTTCCTGTAGCGCCACATTCACACATTCAGTATTTGGTCAGTGTATTACCTCAGTATGTGTAAACCAGAACCAGGAGTGGGTGAGAAAGGCAGAAGTAGTGACGTGTTCCTGTAGCGCCACGTTCACACATTAAGCATTTGGTCAGTATTTTATCCCAGTGTTTGTAAGTCAAAACTAGGAGAGGGTGATAAATACAAATGATGACTTGTTTATCTATTTTCCTACAAATAGTATTTCATGATGATGCTAATTTTCTGCACCTATTATGTTAACTAGGTTACTTGTGGGCAGTGTCGGACTTGGGTGCCAAGGGTCAACCAGTAACCAACATTTTTCAGCTAAATGTAAATGTGACTTTATCCTCATTCACAAATTTATATAACAATGAACTGGGTAGATGGAGGACCTGATTAAACACTTGATGCAAGTGCAGCAGCAGCATCAGCAGGCACAATAGACAAATAAGCTGCTTATGCAACAGTTCCAGCAGCACCAATAACAGAAGTAGCAGATTTAATTACCCTCCGCAGCGGCTCATGACACGGCCACAGCTCTGACTCCAAGATCAGCTGATGATTTTGTGACGCCCCAGGGTCCTGGCCGTCACAGTGGCATTGCTTTCCCCTTGGGGAGAGTGATGTCACTCTTGGAAGCGATGAAGGATATCTTTCACCAGGTAATCACTACATACAACACGTTCACACTCCAGGCCAGAGGGGGAGCTCTGAACCCGGATTAAGGGGAGCTGCCCTTATATTCTGGCTGGAGGGGAAGTGAGGGAGCATTCTGTCATAGGACAGAGAAGCAGTTTGTCCCAGACAGCAGACAGTACAGACTGTCGGGACCTAAAGAGAGCAGACGAGCAGTGAGTGCCAGAAAGTCTGACAGGGCCGTGTAGTCCAAGGTACTACAGCTCCTGCAGGAAGAAGGAAACAGAAAGAAAGAACAGCTTGTAGAAAGAGTCCAGGAGGTAGAAAGCGCAGGAGAACAACACCAGTGGAGCAGAGCTGAGAAGTGGCTACCTCCTTGGCTAGTGCAGCTTCCGGTAGCCGGAAGACCGTGGCCGTGCTGAACTCTATAGTTGCATAGCTGAATTGGCAGGACAGCTGGATTGTACATCACCTGTCCGCATTGATACCCAGGAGACACAGTGATATCTATAGGGCCTGGGTCATGATAGAGACCCTGTAAAAAAGGTCCAGTTCACCTGTCATACGGGTTGTGTCCTAACCCTTATGGGGGACAGAGAGGAACTGTGAGAACCTTATTGGAAGCCTTAGGTAGTAAGGGACTACAACACCAGTGCACCTGGAGGAAGGCTTTGATCTCCACCTGGTAAGGGGACCCTGGATCTGCTTCCAAGCCGGCCTGACCCTGCCTGTACCTGTTGTCTGTTGCCCTGGAATGCGGTCGCCTGAAGCCTAAAGCAAACCAGGTAAAGAGACTGCAAACCTGTGTCCTCCGTTTGTTACCGCACCATTCACCATCTTCACCTATACATCGGGAGCCCTGGGGACCTACTTCACCTGTGGGTGCCATAACACTACCCCAGAGGACCCCTTTAAGCAGCGTCGGTCCCTACTGACAGAATACCACAGGTGGCGTCACAAACACAAACTTTATTCATAAAACCCCTAAAAGACTTATCCTTTAATTGGGCGCCCAGGGCCACGGACCGGGTCGCAGCCACCGTGACATCCCCTGTAAGTACCGGACCCAGTACCGAGTATCCCACTACCCAGGCGAGCGACTCAATTTCTCTGTCCAAAAGGCAGCGAGGAGAGCCTTGCAGAAAATGACGAAATAGATTCCTTTTTAACCATTTTTTTTCAAGGGTCGCCAATAAAGAGGAACTCGCAAAAGGCCTACAATGATCTTCCCTTACAGGACACTAGAGAATATGCAAAATTAAAAACAGAAATTTTGACACACTTGGGGGTGTCAGGGCACAACAGGTCCACCGAGTATGGGAAAGGGGGTGAAAAGATGGGAAAAGGACGTGTAATAAAACGTAACCTTTATTTTAATATTAAATAAAATTGTTTTTTTTTAAGAGAAATTAGCATACATCCATATAGAATGAATATTGGATCACAATTCTTATGTTGTAATATTGTAATCCACTAATACCCGATGAATTATAGTGCAGGATTAATATTTATGGATTGATAATATTCCTTGACTAATGTCCCTTATTGAATTGTAAGTCAGGTTAGAAATAATTATAATCAGAGAGCCTAGAGATAATAAATTCTACTAATTACTCTATATTCCTCTAGATATTGAGGTCCTGTATGTGTAATATTTTTATTGTTATAGGTAGATCGCTAGTGATGATTTAATCTAAGCTTATGCTGTTGCACTTGCTGCAAATAAGGTAAAACAGACGTATTATCCTGACTGTAGACAGGGTGATTACTATTCCCATATCAGCCGATGCTCAGCCAGTGTGGATAGCGCAAATATTGAGTGGGCACAAGAGTGCTCTAAACAGGGCAGTCATGCTAGTATAGAATTAATCAGTGTGCTTGTATAAAGTCAGGTCGTGCTGACTGATAATGCAACACACTGAAGGTACCTTCACACTGAACGATATCGCTAGCGATCCGTGACGTTGCAGCATCCTGGATAGCGATATCGTTCAGTTTGACAGGCAGCAGTGATCAGGATCCTGCTGTGCCATCATTGGTCGGAGCTAGAAGGCCAGAACTTTGTTTCGTCGCTGGACTCCCCGCAGACATCGCTGAATCGGCGTGTGTGACGCCGATTCAGCGATGTCTTCACTGGTAACCAGGGTAAACATCGGGTTACTAAGCGCAGGGCCGCGCTTAGTAACCCGATGTTTACCCTGGTTACCAGCGTAAATGTAAAAAAAAAAACTCTACATACTTACATTCCGGCGTCTGTCCTCTCCGGCGCTCTGCTTCTCTGCAATGTGTAAGCGCAGCGGCCGGAAAGCACAGTGGTGACATCACCGCTGTGCTCTGCTTTCCGGCCGGCGCTCAGTGCAGAGAAGCAGAGCAGAGTGTGACAGCTCTCCAGCGACCACACAGCGACGCTGCAGCGATCGGGATCATTGTCTGGATCGCTGCAGCGTCGCTTAATGTGAAGGTACCTTGACACTAGCTGTCAGTCATAGCACCCCCACTGTTTGTGCCACGGGGGCTGCGTCTACAGTCATGGACAAAAATTTTGAGAATGAGACAAATATTAATTTTTCCAAAGTCTACTGCTTCATTTTTTCTAATGGCAATTTGCATATACTCCTGAATGTCAGAGTGATCAGCTTAACAGCAATTACTGTACTTGCAAAGTCAATATTTGCCCAGAAAATGAACTTTAGCCCCCAAAACACATTTCAACATCATTGCAGTCCTGCCTTAAAAGGAGCAGCTAACATCGTTTTAGTGATTGATCCATTAACACAGGTGTGGGTGTTGATGAGGACAGGGCTGGCAATCAATCAGTCATGATTAAGTAAGAATGACATGAATGGACACTTTAAAAGGAGGCTGGTGCTTGGTATCATTGTTTCTCTTCAGTTAACCATGGTTATCTCTAAAGAAACACGTGCAGCCATCATTTCACTGCACAAAAATGGCCTAACAGGGAAGAGTATCGCAGCTACAAAGATTGCACCTCCGTCAACAATCTATCGCATCATCAAGAACTTCAAGGAGAGAGCTTCCATTGTTGTCAAAAAGGCTCCAGGGCGCCCAAGAAAGACCAGCAAGCGCCAGGACCATATCTTAAAACTTTCAGCTGCGGGATCGGACTACCAGCAGTGCCGAGCTTGCTCAGGAATGGCAGCAGGCCGGTGTGAGTGCTTCTGCACACACTGTGAGGCGGAGACTCTTTGAGCAAGGCCTGGTTTCAAGGAGGGCAGCAAAGAAGCCTCTTCTCTCCAGAAAAAACATCAGGGACAGACTGATATTCTGCAAAAGGTACAGGGAGTGGACTGCTGAGGACTGGGGCAAAGTCATTTTCTCTGATGAATCCCCTTTTCGATTGTTTGGGACATCTGGAAAACAGCTTATTCGGAGAAGAAGAGGTGAGCGATACCACCAGTCTTGTCTCATGCCAACTGTAAAGCATCCTGAAACCATTCATGTGTGGGGTTGCTTCTCAGCCAAGGGAATCGGCTCACTCACAGTCTTGCCTAAAAACATAGCCATGAATAAAGAATGGTACCACAATGTCCTCCAAGAGCAACTTCTCCCAACCGTCTAAGAGCAGTTTGGCGCCCAACAATGCTTTTTCCAGCATGATGGAGCACCTTGCCATAAAGCAAAGGTGATAACTAAATGGCTCATGGAACAAAACATAGAGATTTTGGGTCCATGGCCTGGAAACTCCCCAGATCTTAATCCCATTGAGAACTTGTGGTCAATCATCAAGAGACGGGTGGACAAACAAAAACCAACAAATTCTGGCAAAATGCAAGCATTGATTATGCAAGAATGGACTGCTATCAGTCAGGATTTGGTCCAGAAGTTGATTGAGAGCATGCCAGGGAGAATTGCAGAGGTTTTGAAGAAGAAGGGTCAACACTGCAAATATTGACTTGCTGCATTAACTCATTCTAACTGCCAATATAACCTATTGGTACTCATAATATGATTGCAATTATATTTCTGTATGTGATATAAACATCAGACGAACACTAATAAAAACCAGAGGGCAGCAGATCATGTGAAAATATAATTTTGGTGTCATTCTCAAAAATTTTGACCATGACTGTAGATATATGCAGCCCCCGCAGGTGGACACATGTTATCACAGCTTGTACACGCACGGTCTCCCACTCCGATCCCATGTGTTGGTGGTGATAAGTGTGTCATGTGGCTCTGTGATTGTGCTAGGCTATCACTGTAACGGCGATCTATTAAGTTATGGAGACAGCGATTGTCTAGACTATGACATACCTGATGCATGCTTCTCTGGTATACCGGCTTTTTCTATTATCAATTCTTCAATATATATCCTGCACTACAATTCATTGGGTATTAGTGGATTCATTCCAGAATTCAATATAAACTCAGGCTCGGACTGGCCCAAAGGGTAACAGGGGAATCCCCCGGTGGGCCCCTGTGCGGACTACGGCCCTCAACCTCACTATGTGGGCAGTGTTTGGCATAATTCACTTGATTCACTCTGTACAGAAAAAAGCAGCATCATCATTCATTAACCCAACTACCCAGTTTATTATTAAATAGAGAGAAGTAAATTTGTGATGAGAGTAGTGTAATATTTGTATGCAGGTGAAAAGTGGGCCCCCCCAAAGTCATTGTTACTGGTGGGCCCTTGGCACCTCAGTCCGATAAACTTATCACTCTCACCCACAAATCACTCCACGGATCAGCACCACCCTACATCTCCTTCCTGGTCTCAGTCTACCACCCTACCCGTGCCCTCCATTTAGCTAATGACCTGAGGTTAACATCCTCAATAACGAGAACCTCCCACTCCCGTCTCCAAGACTTCTCATGTGTTCCAATTCTTTGGAATGCACTACCCAAGATAATTCGTTTAATCCCCAATACCCACAGTTTTAAGCGTGCCCTAAAAACTTTTTTCTTCAGACTGGCCTACCGCCTCAACACATTTATTTAACCATCCCTGTGTTGCTCATTCCAAATTTTCATCATAACTAGGACTCTTGCATCATGTTCTCACACCCTTTATGCATTTAATAGCCCTCTGTGTCTGTACTTTTACATATTCTGACTGATAACCGGTTCATGCAGCATTATATGAACACCCGATTTATTACATTATAGCTGGTCAGAACAATGAAAGCCATTGTGACCATCCACCTTTCGTGTCTCCCCTATTTCCCCATTGAGTGTAAGCTTGCGAGCAGGGCCCTCATTCCTCTTGGTATCTGTTGTTTATGCGATTATTGATATTCTGTAATGTCTTATATTGTCTGTAGAAGTCCCTCTAAAATTATTATTTATTTATACAGCACCATTAAAGGGCCACTGTCACCCCCTGCAGCCGTTATAAACTTAAAGAGCCACTTGTGCAGCAGTAATGCTGCATTCCAACAAGGTGGCTCTTTTAGTTTTGTGTTCAGGTATTATTAAAATAAAGCGTTTTGAAACTCTGCAGAAATACCTGTCTTTGTCCACGGAGGCGGGTCTGAAGCCTCCTCTGTGAAGTGCCCAACAGCCATCACTCACATCTTCTGGGGCGATGGTCGCCGCCCCCTGCGCGCTGTTTTCTTTTCAAATCCAACTCCGGCGCTGTGTAAATATTTGTGGGGCCTGTGCTGGCAGTGCGGCCACCCACCTCAGGAATCCCTGCCCCGCAATGTGTTATGCATTATGCACAGTGCGGGGCTAGGATTCCTGGGCATGTGCACTGCGTGTCTCAGACTCTCACCCACGTCCCCCGCCTTCCAGCCTCTGGCTATTCAGCTGAGCTCATCCTGCCGCCTCCTCCTTCTGCTCATAGCAATCGCCGGGAAAGAAACAACCTACGAAACTTGCCTGCTAGCTGGCTGGAAGGCGGGGGGCGGGGGACGTGGGTGAGAGTTGGATTTGAAAAGAAAACAGCGCGCAGGGGGCGGCAACCATCGCCCCAGAAGATGTGAGTGACGGCTGTTGGGCACTTCACAGAGGAGGCTTCAGACCCGCCTCCGTGGACAAAGACAGGTATTTCTGCAGAGTTTCAAAACGCTTTATTTTCATAATACCTGAACACAAAACTAAAAGAGCCACCTTGTTAGAATGCAGCATTACTGCTGCACAAGGTGGCTCTTTTAGTTTATAACGGCTGCAGGGGGGTGACAGTGGCCCTTTAATTACATGGTTCTGTATATTAGAAGGGGTTACATCAAAATACAAATATCACTTACAGTAAACAAACTAACAATGACAGACTGGTACAGAGGGAAGAGGGCCCTGCCCTTGCCGGCTTACATTCTACAGGATTATGGGGAAGGAGACAGTAGGTCGGAGTTGCAGTAGCTCTGATGGTATTGAGTTGGCCGCGCGGTCATTGCAGGTTGTAAGCCTTTTTAAAGAGATGGGTTTTCAGGTTCCGTCTGAAGGATCCAAATGTGGTGGATAACTGGAAGCGTTGGGGCACAGAATTTCAGAGGATGGGGGATATTCGGGAGAAATCTTGGAGGCGATTGGGTGAGGAGAGTATAAGTGTGGAGGAGAGAAGGACGTCTTGGGAGGACCGGAGATTATGTGAGGGAAGATAGTGGGAGATTAGTTCAGAAATATACTGGGGAGAAAGGTTATGGATGGCTTTGCAAGTCAGTGTTAGTATCAACACCAATAAGTGAGCCTAATGATATATATCAATGTAAGGCAAAACCTACAAATATCCACCAATAATTATTGCCCACAATGCTGGTTTAAATACTTTAAACTTTATTATTATCAAATATACAACAATAAAACCACAAAAATAAAAACAAGGATCAAGTACAGGAACAAGACCGGTGGGTATGGCTACAAAAAATGGCTTAATTTATGACGGGACTATACATCTAATTACAAATATATATATATATATCTTATATCAATTTGAACTGCGGGCAGTGGTCATCAAGCAAACAATAAATATAAAGTGCATTTATAATAGTAAATGTAGTAAAACTACAATCAATAGTGTAAGAGCATAAATAAAATATGCCAGAGCGCAACTGCCCGCCGTGCTTGACATATATCACCAGTAAAGCCCATATATGAAAAATATAGCATGTGCTATATATAAGAGCCAAGAGCCAGGGACCCACCACACCCGACGCGCGTTTCGCTATGGAATGCTTCGTCCCCTGGACTATTATAAATGCACTTTATATTTATTGTTTGCTTGATGGCCGCTGCCCGCAGTTCAAATTGATATAAGTTATATATATTTGTGTGATTAGATGTATAGTCCCGTCATGAATTAAGCCATTTTTTGTAGCCATACCCACCGGTCTTGTTCCTGTACTTGATCCTTGTTTTTATTTTTGTTGTTTTATTGTTGTATATTTGATAATAATAAAGTTTATAGTACTTAAACCAGCATTGTGGGCAATAATTATTGGTGGATATAAGTCAGTGTTAGTAGTTTAAACTGGATACGCTGGGAAATTGAGAGCCAGTGAAGGCATTTGCAAAGAGAAGCAGGAGTGTTTACGAGGAGATAATTACCGTATTTTTCGGACTATAAGACACACTTTTCCCTAAAAAATTTGTGAAGAAAATTTGGGGGGGGGGATGTCTTATATTGCGAACGCAGGCTTACCAGGGGTTGCTGCAGTGGTGTAGCAGCGGAACCGGCGATGCTGCGGCACAGGCGTGGCGATGTGGCGGTGCAGAATGCACTTGAGCAGGGTCCCTTCCTCAGGATACAGAAATGTGGTGACGCCGTGGCCCGGTGTCCACGGCGAACAGAGCCGAGCGCATCACCAGTTTCCCTGTGGCCATCTTCCTTAAGCCGTGGGCTGCTGGAGGCTTCAGGAAAATGGCCGCCGGAGGCCGCGCATGCGCAGATTAAGGAAGGTTCAGGTTCAGGAAAGATGGCCGCAGGGAAACCAGTGATGCACTCGGCTCTGCTCGCCCTGGACCCGGGCCGCGGCATTGCCACATTTCTGCCGCCGGCATCCTGAGGAAGGGACCCTGATCCATGCTCTGCCTCACCGCTGACACCGGACCCACAGCATCGTACCCCGGGACTGCAGCATTTCCCCACTTCTGCCGCCGTCGGATCCTGAGGAAGGGACCATGACTTCTGTGACCCCGCTGTACCACCACCGATCTTCAGGTAAGATACCTTAAATTCGGACAATAAGACGGATTCCCATCTTATAAAAATTGTTATTCTGCTATTTTGCACCTCAACATTGTGGGTGCGTCTTATGGTCCGATGCGTCTTATAGTCTGAAAAAGACGGTAATTAGTCATGCAGCAGAGTTAAGGACGGACTGCAGGGTTGGGAGAATGTTAGAAGGTAGGCCACAGAGGAGGAGGATGTTGCAGTAGTTGAGGCGGAAGATGATTAAGGCGATTAGGGCATGCACAAGCATTTTAGTAGAGTGAGGGTTGAGGAAAGGACAGATCCTGGAAATATTTTTGAGCTGGAGGCGACAGGAGGTGGCGAGAGCTTGGATGTGTGGTTTGAAGGACAGGGCCGAGTCAAGATTTACTCCGAGGCAGCGGATTCCTGGGACGGGGAAAGTGTGATTTCATTTATTGTGATAGTTCCGGTAGGGAAGATATGCGAGATGGTGGAAAGATAATTAGTTCAGATTTGTCCACATTGAGCTTGAGGAAGCGAGAGGAGAAGGAGAATATGGTTGATAGACACTCTGGGATTCTGGAGAGCAGAGAGGTGACATCTGGGCCAGAGAGGTAGATCTGAGTGTCATCAGCATATAAATGGTACTAGAAGCCATAGGAATTTATGAGTTGTCCCAGGCCAAGGGTATAGATTGAGAAGAGAAGGGGTCCTAGGACAGAGCCTTGAGGGACACCAACAGAGAGAGGTTGAGATGAGGAAGTAGTGTGGGAGTAGGAAACGCTAAATGTGCGGTTGGTAAGGTATGAGGAGATCCAGGATAGGACAAGATCTTAGACACCAAAGGAAGAGAGGATCTGTAGTAGGAGGAAGTGGTCAACTGTGTCGAAGGCAGAGGAAAGGTCACGAAGGAGTAGTGTAGAGAATTGTCTGTTAGATTTAAATGTAAAGTGCTGCGGAATATGTTGGTGCTATAGAAATAAAACTATTACTATTATTATTTTTACCAGAGAGAAGCAGGTGGTATACTGAATGGAGAGGACTGAACACACCATTACAACTGCAACCAGTAAGGCCAAAAAATAATAAGAACTATGCATAAAACGCAAGTCTAATATGGTAACATACCCATGATAACAGATTAAATAGCAAGGCACAGTAGGAGCTAACACCAGGCTAGGGTAAGCCTGATTGTGAGACAAAAGATGGAGGGAAAGTGAGGATGTACAGGCTATGCAGCTTTGTCAGGGCAAGTCGCGTCAGTCTGGCAGTACAGGGATGGTACAGAGTCGGCCATGTGATGGATATCACCTGTCAAAGTTACGTGGGCGCACCATGTCAGATGGTGCATGCGCAGTGACTGGAGGTGCAAGTAGTGGCAACAGGTCCCTGCCCTCAGCATTGAGACCAGCTTTGGTCTCATAAGTGTGCCACGTCAGGTGGCGCATGCGCTGGGGTACAATTGATGCCAGAGAGTCTTTGCCCTCAGTGCAGAGACAGCCTTCAGGAGGTTAATGTAGTCAAGACCCCTTGAAGAGAGGCAAATATACATTAAAAATGTATAATTAAGTATCCCAGTCATCCTAAGGGCAATGGGTACAGATGCAAGTACGCATGCGGAAAGATGCCAAGGATATGGGTGACACAAATGGATGGGGGGAGGCAAAGCTCCCAACAACATGTGAAACTGATGATAGTATATAGTATTGTACAGAGGAATCACATAGGCAAGAACACCACCATTGAACAGTAAAAGTAAATAAAGTGCCTGTTGTACAGTGGAGGAAATAATTATTTGATCCCTTGCTGATTTTGTAAGTTTGCCCACTGACAAAGACATGTACAGTTTATAATTTTAAGGGTAGGTTAATTTTAACACTGAGTGATAGAATATCAAAAATAAAAACCAGAAAATCACATTGTATAAATTATATAAATTGATTTGGATTTTGGTGGATCGGTGGTTACTGCAGGTTGTAGTTCACAGATGTATGGGGGATACAGGTTGTGGATGGCTTTGTATGTCATGGTTAGGCTTTTGTACTGGAGTCTCTGGGTAATGGGGAGCCAGTGAAGGGATTGACAGAGGGGAGGGGCCAGGGAATAGCGGGGGGACAGGTGGATTAGTCGAGCAGCTGAGTTTAGATCATGATCAAGGATACCCCACAAGGTGAAATTTTGCATGGTGCCCTAGATCGATGTCGATCGATAGTCATTTTGTATTTCTTCCACTTTCTTACTATTGCACCAACAGTTGTCTCCATCTCACCCAGCATCTTACTTATGGTTTTGTAGCCCATTCCAGCTTTGTGCATGTCTATGATCTTGTCCCTGACATCCTTATAAAGCTCTTTGGTCTTGCCCATGTTGTAGAGGTTAGAGTGTGACTGATTAATTGAGTCTGTAGACAGGAGTCTTTTATAAAGGTGACTATGTAAGACAGCTAAAGAAAATTGGCGCGCCCTCAGGATAATAAGGGAGCAAGGTGCAGATGTAGTGGGCTGTGTAAGCCCCATGTACATAGAGAATATAGTACACCGCACACTCTGTATGTATTTTGCGATTGGTGAAGAATTTATTAATAAAATAACTATGTGACATGAAAGCGACCAGAGGTAATTATGACGTTTCAGCCCTACCAGAGCCTTAATCATACAATCGCTTTGCTGTGCACAGAGGAGAGGATAAATATCCTTGGAAATAAAGGCATACACTTAGGTGCCAAGTTGCTGTGCGTGTGAGATCGCAAAGACTGCCCTGTTGTGGGGTCTTAAAAGTCAAGCTAATGAGCGGCGCTCCCGCGCCCTGCTGCCAGTGTGTAGCGTGACCGGCGCCGGTTAACACAAAACTGAAAATAAAGATTAAGAAATTACCACAAGACAGATTTCATCAACCAAGGTATCATTTTATTCAGTATAACGGTGACGACCTGACACTGTGTGTAGGTTACTCTGCACATTCCTGCTGACAGGTTCCCTTTAATGAGGCATGTCAATACAGGGACCCCGCTGAAACTGCTGCACAAGCCAGAAGGGTACATTGAAGGTGTCATGGTAGCAGAGATGCTGTCGAAGGTCCAAAAACAGCAGGGTCTGGAATTGTTGCAGTAGAACCGGGTCCTGTTCTCAGAATTGCCGTTGTGTACAAATGTCATAGAACATGAGGTTCTGACGGAACCCCATGTGCGAGTGAACTTGAAGACCAACAAAATTCCTGAGGTCCGCTGAGAACTGACTTTCGAGGAAGTGAAGCATATGCTGAATCTCGGAGTCATTGAGGAATCTAAGAGCGGGTGGTTTAGTCCTATTGTCCTTGTTCCAAAAAACAATGGCAAATGGAGATTCTGTAATGATTATTGAAAGCTTAATGAAGTCTCCAAGTTCAACTCATATCCATTGCCGCATGTTGATGAGCTGATCGAGAAACTTGGGCCGGCAAGGTACATAACCACCTTGGATCTAACAAAGGGATATTGGAAAATCCCATGTCACAAGAAGCCAAAGAGAAGACAGCTTTCTCTACACCTGATGGATGCTTACAGTACGTCCGGATGCCGTGTGGACTGCAGGGAGCTCCGGTCACCTTCCAGAGTGCCATGGACCGGATCCTCGCACCCCATAAAAACTACGCTGCAGCATACCTGGACAATATTGTAATCTTCAGCCCAGATTGGGAAAGTAACCTGGAAAAGATCCAGGCAGTGTTTGATACTCTCAGGAAGGCAGTTTTTTTTATAAATCCCCAAAAATGTGAGTGAGGAAAGAAGAGGTCAAATACCTAGTATATGTGGTAGGTAAATGTGGCGCCCAAGGGTCCTGGTCATCACAGTGGCATTGTTTTCCTCCCAGGGAGAGTGATGCTACGTTCGGAGGCAAGAAAGGATAACTGTCGCCAGGTACCACAAGCATGCAACATATTCACACTCCAGGTCAACAGGGGGAGCTTTTGATCCTATTTACTAGCTGACTCCCCATATATATGTAACTGGTAGTCTGTAGGGACAGTGAGAAAGTTCCAGACAGCCGTATGAGGAGGATAGAGGGTTAACGGAGCTGTGCATGCCCTAAGAGCTGCAGCTCCCAGAAAGAGACACATAGAAGGCCGAATAGATTGCAGTGAGCGTGCAGGAAAGCAAAGCACAGGAGAGGATACCAGAAGGGGACCAGCCCCGAGTAGGCTGCCTAGTTCTGAGGCGCAGAACACCGATAGCTGAAATACCAAAGTTGTAAGGACCTCCACGTCTTACATCAGAAACCGTCAGGACAGCTAATTTCACGTTACCTGTCCGCAACCACATCCAGGAGGCACAGTGACACCCCACAGAGCCGGAGCATCTAAAGGTACCGTCACACATAACGATATCGTTAACGATATCGTTAACGATATCGTTAACGATATCGTTGCTTTTTGTGACGTAGCAACGATATCGTTAAGGAAATCATTATGTGTGACAGCGACCAACGATCAGGCCCCTGCTGGGAGATCGTTGGTCGCTGGAGAAAGTCCAGAACTTTATTTTGTCGCTGGACCTCCCGCAGACATCGCTGAATCGGCGTGTGTGACGCCGATCCAGCGATGTCTTCACTGGTAACCAGGGTAAACATCGGGTTACTAAGCGCGGCCCTGCACTTAGTAGCCCGATGTTTACCCTGTTTACCCGGGGACTTCGGCATCGTTGGTCGCTGGAGAGCTGTCTGTGTGACAGCTCTCCAGCGACCAAACAGCGATGCTGCAGCGTCGCTTAGTGTGACGGTACCTTTAGAGATACTATAAACAGGCTCAAGTCACCAGTCATACAGGTTTTGTCCTACCCTAGACGGGGGACACAGAGAGAGAGAGATAACATCTGTGAAGACCTTACGAGAGGCTTAGCAGTAAGGGACTACACCTCTACAGCGCAAGGGAAGGCTATTGATTTCCACCTGGACAAGGGGACTCTGGACTTGCCTCCGAACCGGCCGGACTCTACTTGCCCTGTGATCCAGTGCCCTGGACTGTCGCTGCTGAAACCAACAGTAAACAAGGTAAAGAGACTGCAATCCTGTGTCCTCGTTCTTCCCTGCACCTCTCACCATACCACCATCTACATACTGGGAAGCCCTGGGGACATACTTCACCTGTGGAAAGGTATACCATCTAGCTGCCATAACATCACCCCAGCAGACCCCTTAAAGCAGCGTCGGTCACCCTGACCAAACACCACAGGTGGCGTCACGAACATAAACTCTATCCCTTTAAAGACCTTTCCCTTTTACATGGGCGCCCAGGACCACGGACCGGGTCACAGCCACCATGACATCCCCCTGTGAAACAGCAGGACCCGGTACCAAGTAACCCCTAGTCGCAGGGGCGAATCATAAACCCAAGATCAGTAAAGTGGATGCAATCCAGAACTGACCATAATCACTCTCAAAGAAGCAAGTTAGGGCCTTTCTGAGAATCGTAGTGTACTACAGGAGGCTCCTTCTAAACTTTGCCATTATGGCTGTACCCCTGACCAACCTCCGTAAGGGTACAAAATCAATTATGGCCAAATGAACTTCAAAGGCGGAGACAGCCTTTCAAGACCTGAAAGTAGCTCTCTGTATGTCCCGACATTAAAAAGGATATTGTACTCCGTACAGATGCCTCAGAAGTCGGACTAGGAGCGGTTCTTTACAGATGCCTCAGAAGTCGGACTAGGAGCGGTTCTTTCTCAGGAGGTACAGAGTGGAGCACCCTGTTCTCTCCCGGAGTAGGAAACTGTAAGCATGTAAGAAAAATTATTCCTTTGTAGAAAAGGAATGCTTAGTCCTAAAGTGGTTTAGCGGACACATTGCGATACTATCTGTAATGCCGGAGTTACATTTGCATATCATATCCGATGCAAGAGCATCGGATGTGATATGCTAATGACACTCGGCTACAGCTCTGCTGCAAGTGAGAGCCAAGTGTCAGTGCTCTATGCTCCGATCTACTCGCATGAGAGGATTGCAGCACAGCGGATTGAATCCGCTGCCGGCATCAGCAAGAATTGCACTGCAATCCAAAACTAAATTTATGTTGCCTCTGCAAAATTGCAATAAAATGCAACTAGAAGTGAAAAAAAAGTTATATCTACCACAAAATGGTATCAGTTAAAAAGGGGTGGGGAACCTCAGGCCCCAGGGCCATTTACGGCCCTCGATGACCTTTTTTCAGGCCCCTGAGTAGATTCTCAGGGACCACATTCTTGGCAGGGATATTAACACTCAGAAACCTCCCAAAATGGCATATAGGACTTATAACTCAAAGCAAGCTAAATAACACAAACTAACTGGTGCAAAAAGACCAAAAATCAGAGTTTAATCCAATTAATAAATATCTTTATTGTAAATTACAAAATCACTAAATAATCTAGACATGACTGGACACCAAGTCAAGAGGACCAGGCTCACACATACACAATATTAGCCATAAATGAAAGTGGTATAAACTCCCCTAGTAATCTGCCACAAAAGGTATTAGGTATACGTCCTCATAGTAAACAGGGCAGATGGATGTAAGAATCCATAGATAGAATATACTACTAAATTACCATAACAAAATGCAAGTGCATAAGTTGGTTTAAATATGAAAGAGTAAAACAGTATGGCAATTAGTTATAAGAAGGGATAAGATAAATCTTACCAATAAAACAGGCTGATGTGCAGGTGAAGCCCAGTCCCTGCTGCCCCATCGCACGTTTCGTTTTGACTTCCTCAGGAGACGTGCGTTAGGGAGGGGGTCCCTGCTATTTAAATGCGGCCAGACCTATTAAAACACTTATGTAGTCACCGGACCGTGCCAGACACAGAAGGCCGGCACCTACGTTAATGAGAGCGGATGTACGTCCCATAAAAGCGGTGCTTGCGCCATCGCGATGGCGTCCTAGGGGATCGTCACCAGGGCGGCAGGAAGACGTGAACACAAGCCGCCGTCATGGAGACGGCACGCGCGACACGTCACTGTTGCCGCCCATATGACGATCCGGAGCCAGGGAGACGACGCATGCGCACTGGGATATTCAGAGCCGCACAGAAGGGCCGGACATTAACATGGAAGGAAACCTAATGGAACTCCAGAATGACAAGCAATAAGTGGTACAAAACAAGAAATAACGAGCATAACATAAGTGGAAATACTATAATGCAACCTATGTGGAAATAAATATAAACTTATGAATAAAAGACATAAGAATACGACTACTCCGAAAGATAAGTGACATCATGGCACCAACCTATAACCATATACAGCATATATTACAGTGACAATGCTGCTAAAATGCATGAAATGGAAACTTTATGACCAGAACATACATATGTGTGCATAAAGAGCAATATTACAGTATATAAAGTGCTAATATTTATCAAGAGTAAATTTATAACATCAGACAAATATAAATATAATTATATCATACAACTTTGCATAAAGTATTACATACAAAATTACATACACGTGACTAATAACAATATTATTTAATATGTGAAATAAAAATCCACCACAGGGGAGTATATGCTTGTCCGTGAGTTAAAAAAAATTATCCTCCAAGCAATGCACGATGGTCGACCACATGATTGAAGCTCAGATCCATAAATATGGGGATGAAGAGAAACTGAAAATTACATAAAACATAAATTAAAACCAATTAAAAAAGGAAACAGAAACCCACCCCCTAAAAAACGTGTTCATATCACGATACCTATAAGAATGAACCAAACCCAAAGTTCTCATTTAATCTGGCCGGAGTGACCGTGTTAAGACGGTAAATCCATCGACTCTCTACCCTGGCTAAAGCTTTGAATAAATCACCGCCCCGTGGACCCAGCGATACTTGGTCAATGGCCTTAATAATCAGTTTTCGGGCATTACATTGATGTTATTGAAGAAAATGACGGGGTAGCGTTTTTAATGAATCCACATCTTTTGTGGTCTTTGCCTTCTCGATATCTCGAACGTGTTCCCTAGTTCTTATTTTTAATTCGCGGGTGGTCATCCCAATGTAGATTTTATTACACGGACATTGGGCATAATACACCACCCCTTTAGAAGCACAAGTGAGATGATGTCGAATCTCAAATTTTCTGTTGCCTTGGGAATTAACAAATTTCTTGCATTTGACATGATTTTGGCATCCCTTACAGAAAGTACAGGGAAAAAATCCAACAGTAAGTTTCCTCACACCGCTATTGTCCCTATCAGTCAGGGAGTAATGACTTCTTACCAAGAGATCCCGCAAATTGTCCGATCTCTTGGCTGTGATCAACGGTTTTTCTGGCAATATATTTTTCAAAATCACATCAGATCTTAAAATAGCCCAATGCTTAGAAATAATGTCGGTGAAAGCCTTCCACTGGCAATTAAAAGGAGTAATCAATCTCACCTGTGTATCTTCTTTCTTAGGTGTCGTTTGATATAAAAGTTCATTACGGGATTTTTGACACGCTCTTTTATAGCCATATCGAATTTGTCTATGACTATTTTATCTTATCCCCAAAGTCCATAAGGACCCCCTTAACCCCCCAGGGAGACCAATTGTCTCGGGGAATGAGGGTATTTGTGAATTGGCCTGCCAGATAATTGACTTCTACTTGAAACCTATTGTGAGTACATTACCCTCATACATCAGGGACACCACTGCTGCTTTACGCAGTTTTGATGGTCTTCACATTCAGGATGATATGATTCTGGTTACGGCCGATATAGAAAGCTTATACACTTCCATACGGGGTCCACGGGGCGGTGATTTATTCAAAGCTTTAGCCAGGGTAGAGAGTCGATGGATTTACCATCTTAACACGGTCACCCCGGCCGGATTAAATGAGAACTTTGGGTTTGGTTCATTCTTATAGGTATCCTGATATGAACACGTTTTTTAGGGGGTGGGTTTCTGTTTCCTTTTTTAATTAGTTTTAATTAATGTTTTATGTAATTTTCAGTTTCTCTTCATCCCCATATTTATGGATCTGAGCTTCAATCATGTGGTCGACCATCGTGCATTGCTTGGAGGATAATTTTTTTTAACTCACGGACAAGCATATACTCCCCTGTGGTGGATTTTTATTTCACATATTAAATAATATTGTTATTAGTCACGTGTATGTAATTTTGTATGTAATACTTTACGCAAAGTTGTATGATATAATTATATTTATATTTGTCTGATGTTATAAATTTACTCTTGATAAATATTAGCACTTTATATACTGTAATATTGCTCTTTATGCACATATGTATGTTCTGGTCATAAAGTTTCCATTTCATGCATTTTAGCAGCATTGTCACTGTAATATATGCTGTATATGGTTATAGGTTGGTGCCATGATGTCACTTATCTTTCGGAGTAGTCATATTCTTATATCTTTTATTCATAAGTTTATATTTATTTCCACATAGGTTGCATTATAGTATTTCCACTTATGTTATGCTCGTTATTTCTTGTTTTGTACCACTTATTGCTTGTCATTCTGGAGTTCCATTAGGTTTCCTTCCATGTTAATGTCCGGCCCTTCTGTGCGGCTCTGAATATCCCAGTGCGCATGCGTCGTCTCCCTGGCTCCGGATCGTCATATGGGCGGCAACAGTGACGTGTCGCACACGCGCCGTCTCCATGACGGCGGCTTGTGTTCACGTCTTCCTGCCGCCCTGGTGACGATCCCCTAGGACGCCATCGTGATGGCGCATGCGCCGCTTTTATGGGACGTACATCTGCTCTCATTAACGTAGGTGCCGGCCTTCTGTGTCTGGCACGGTCCGGTGACTGCATAACGTGTTTTGATTGGCCTGGCCGCATTTAAATAGCAAGGACCCCCTCCCTAACGCACGCCTCCTGAGGAAGTCAAAACGAAACGTGCGTTGGGGCGGCGGGGACCGGGCTTCACCTGCACATCAGCCTGTTTTATTGGTAAGATTTATTTTATCCCTTCTTATAACTAATTGCCATACTGTTTTACTCTTTCATATTTAAACCAACTTATGCACTTGTATTTTGTTATGGTAATTTAGTAGTATATTCTATCTATGGATTCTTATATCCATCTGCCCTGTTTACTATGAGGACGTATACCTAATACCTTTTGTGGCAGATTACTAGGGGAGTTTATACCACATTCATTTATGGCTAATATTGTGTATGTGTGAGCCTGGTCCTCTTGACTTGGTGTCGAGTCATGTCTAGATTTTTTAGTGATTTTGTAATTTACAATAAAAATATTTATTAATTGGATTAAACTCTGATTTTTGGTCTTTTTGCACCAGTTAGTTTGTGTTATTTATTCTTGGCAGGGAGGTGTATTTTGATTACAATCAGCTCATTAATTTCTTCTTGCTCTGTTAGCACACACACTCAGCGTACACTACTGAACACTGAAGGGCATGCAATGAAAGATTACATCCTGAAACCAGCGCCAGAGTCAGGATGTACTTTGTGGGTGGAGTTTGTACGGCCCCCGAAGGATGGAATAAATATCCAAATGGCCCTTGGCAGAAAAAAGATTCCCCACCCCTGAGTTAAAACATCAGCTTAGGGTGCAAAAAATAAGCCCACACCCAGCCCAATGTCCCGAAGCTTGAAAGCATTATGGGTTTTGATAAATAGTGACACAAGCAAAAGGTTGTTTTAACAAATTTTTTAGTACCACTTAAAAAATATCTGCATAAGGCTACTTTCACACTAGCGTTTTTTGCAATACGTTGCAATGCGTCGTTTATGGCAAAAAACGCATCCTGCAAAGTTGTTTGCAGGATGCATTTTTGCCCCATAGATTAACATTAGCGACGCATTGCCACACGTCGCAACCGTCGTGCGACGGTAGCGCATGTTATGGCGGACCGCCGGGAGCAAAAAACGTTTTTTGCTGCCGACGGACCGCTTTTTCCAAACTCCGCCCCCACCTCCCCGCACCTCACAATGGGGCAGCGGATGCGCCGGAGAAATGCATCCGCTGCACCCGTTGTGCGGCGCATCAAACGCTAGCGTCGGAATCTCGGCACGACGCATTGCGACGGGGAGATTCCGACGCTAGTGTGAAAGTAGCCTAATCGTACTGACCTGAAGAATCATACTAACAGGTAATATTATTATCGTGTAGTAAACATCATAAATAAAAACAAAAGCAAATGTGAGATTGTACTTTTTTTTTTTTTTTAATTCAACACACTTCAAATTTTTTTCCTGCTTTCCTGTGCATCATATGATAAAATGAATGATATCATTCAAAAGTAGAACTTGTTGCTCAAACAATTAGCCCTCATATGGCTATATTGAAGGAAAAATAAAACAAAATATGGCTTTGGAAGAAGGGGAGGAAAAGCTGAAAGAGAACAAAGGAAAATTGACAAGGGGTAAATAGGTTAAAAGGAACCTCTCATCTCCAAAAACACTTTACCAACAGAAATATTGATAATGTGCAGGTAAATAGCATTTAAATCATGACTGGAGGGCTCACTGGAACAGCACTACAAGGAGGCAAGGCATTATATTCTACCTACAGCCCCTGACTTCCTGTCATTGTGGCGATGCAGGGGGCTGAAAAAGTCATCACTCCCTCAAGGGAGTATGCTGTTATCACTCCCTTGCATATTACAGTCACCTCATGCCCCAAGGTCAACAAAACATACATTTAAAGGTACCGTCACACATAACGATATCGTTAAAGATATCGTTGCTTTTTGTGACGTAGCAACAATATCGTTAAGGAAATCGTTATGTGTGACAGCGACCAACGATCAGGCCCCTGCTGGGAGATCGTTGGTCGCTGAGGAAAGTCCAGAACTTTATTTCATCGCTGGACTTCCCGCTGACATCGCTGGATCGGCGTGTGTGACACCGATCCAGCGATGTCTTCACTGGTAACCAGGGTAAACATCGGGTTACTAAGCGCAGGGCCGCGCTTAGTAACCCGATGTTTACCCTGGTTACCAGCGTAAACGTTAAAAAAACAAACACTACATACTTACCTTCAGCTGTCTGTCACCGGCGCTCTGCTTCTCTGCACTCCTCCTGCATCCTGTGTCAGCGCCAGCCAGCCGGAAAACACAGCGGTGACGTCACCGCTCTGCTTTCCGGCTGACTGGCGCTGACAGTGCAGAGGAAAGCAGAGCGCCGGAGGACAGACAGCTGAAGGTAAGTATGTAGTGTTTGTTTTTATTAACGTTTACGCTGGTAACCAGGGTAAACATCGGGTTACTAAGCGCGGCCCTGCGCTTAGTAACCCGATGTTTACCCTGGTTACCGGGGACCTCGGGATCGTTGGCCGCTGGAGAGCTGTCTGTGTGACAGCTCTCCAGCGACCAAACAGCGACGCTGCAGCGATCGACATCGTTGTCGGTATCGCTGCAGCGTTGCTTAGTGTGACGGTACCTTAAGACAGGTCAAAGCATTAAATCAATACAAGAGAGCCGTGACCTCTTTTACTCCTTTAGGCTAGGTTCACATCGCATTAGTGCATTCCGTTTAACGGATCCATTTCTATGCGACACTATCGAAGGTCAAAATCGGCATGCATTAGCAACTACCGCATTTTTGGGTACGTTACGGCGAACGCACAGCGAACGGAAGCATTCACTGTGCATTGAACTCTATTGCTAACGTATGCCGATGCAATGCAACCATGCGTTAACGCATGCGTTAGCGTGATTGCAAAAAATAAGATAATTTGGGTCACATCGTTAGCCCATCCGTTTAACAGATCCGTTAAACGGAATGCCCTAACACGATGTGAACCTAGCCTTACACTGTTGTCAATTCCTTGCACATTGACAGGGTGCTCTGCAGTGTACAGTGGAAAGTTCTCATACTCCTTTACATTTTTCATTCTTTGTTTCATTGCATCCATTTGGTAAATTCAAAAAAGTTCATTATTTTCTCATTAATGTACACTCTGCACCCCATCTTGACTGAAAAAAACAGAAAAGTAGTAACGTTTGCAAATTTATTAAAAAAGAAAAACTGAAATATCACATGGTCATAAGTATTCAGACCCTTTGCTCAGTATTGAGTAGAAGCCCTCTTTTGAGCTAGTACAGCCATGGGTCTTCTTGGGAATGATGCAACAATTTTTTCACATCTGGATTTGGGGATCCTCTGCCATTCTTCCCTGCAGATCCTCTCCAGTTCCGTCAGGCTGGATGGTGAACGTTGGTGGACAGCCATTTTCAGGTCTCTTCAGAGATGCTTAATTGGGTTTAGGTCAGGGGACTGGCTGGGCCAGTCACGAATGGTCACAGAGTTGTTCTGAAGCCACTCCTTTGTTATTGTAGCTGTGTGCTTAGGGTCATTGTCTTGTTGGAATGTGAACCTTCGGCCAAGTCTGAGGTCCAGAGCACTTTGGAAGAGGTTTTCATCCAGGATATTTCTGTACTTGGCCGCATTCATGTTTCCTTCAATGACAACCAGTCGTCCTGTCTCTGCAGCTGAAAAACACCCCATAGCATGATGCTGCCACCACCATGTTTCACTGTTGGGATTGTATTGGGCAGGTGATGAGCAGTGCCTGTTTTTTCCACACATACTGCGTCGAATTGTTACCATAAAGGTCTATATTCGTCTCATCAGACCAGAGAATCTTATTTCTCATAGTCTGGGAGTCCTTCATATGTTTTTTTTAGCAAACTCTATGCGGGCTTTCATGTGTCTTGCACTGAGGAGAGGCTTCCGTCGGGCCACTCTACCATAAAGGCCCGACTGGTGGAGGGCTGCAGTGATAGTTGACTTTGTGGAACTTTCTCCCATCTTCCTACTGCGTCTCTGGAGTTCAGCCACAGTGATCTTGGGATTCTTCTTTACCTCTCTCACCAAGACTCTTCTCCCACAATTGCTCAGTTTGGCTGGACGGCCAGGTCTAGTAAGACTTCCGGTAGTCCCAAACTTCTTCCATTTAAGGATTATGGAGGCCACTGTGCTCTTAGGAACCTTGAGTACTGCAGAAATTCTTTTGTAACGTTGGCCAGATCTGTGCCTTGCCACAATTCAGCCTCTGAGCTCCTTGACCAGTTCCTTTGACCTCACGATTCTCATTTTGTCTGACATGCACTGTGAGCTTTGAGGTCTTATATAGACAGGTGTGTGTCTTTCCAAATCAAGTCCTATCAGTTTAATTAAACACAGCTGGGCTCCAATGAAGGAGTAGAACCATCTCAAGGAGGATCACAAGGAAATGGACAGAATATGACTTAAATATGAGTGTCTGAGCAAAGGGTCTGAATACTAATGACCATGTGATATTTAAGTTTTTCTTTTTTTTATTAAATTTGCAAAAATTAATACATTTCTGTTTTTTTTCAGTCAAGATGGGATGCAGAGTGCACATTAACGAGAAAGAAAATGAACTTTTTTGAGTTTACCAAATGGCTGCAATGAAACAAAGAGTGAAACATTTAAAGGGGTCTGAATACTTTCCGTACCCACTGTATGTGTGCATGCAGATCAGGCTGTGAATCAATGTGCAGGAGTGCGCTAACTATGTAGTGAGTGGTGACCTTCACAGCCCCTTACACTGCCTCCATGACTGGAAACAATCAGCTGCAGGGGCCATATTCACTGTCTCCCTCTACTCACTGCTCTAGTGAGCCTGCCAGGCACTGTTTAAATGCTATTTACCTACAATTTACCACTATATCTAAAGGTACCGTATTTAGCATTTTGATGGTGCCAGGTTAATATTTAAAGGGATCCTGTTACCAGGAAAGCTGTTAACCTGTAGATATGGGATTAATCTGCAGGTTAACAGCTCTATGATGCTGACCGATGCCTGCACACAGCCGAATGCTAGCCGGGAGAAAATTATCTTTATTCTCCCCACCAGCATTCGATATTCAGTCATGGGGGGTGACGCCAGCTCTGAGTATAAAGAGCGGCCACTGTAACTACGACCCCAGCCCTGACTGAAAGCCGCCTGCAGTGTAGAGTGAGTGTCAGTCAGGACCGGAGGCACGATTACAGCGGCCACTCTGTATTCTCAGAGAGGTGACTGAATCGGTGCTGCCCTTATGACTGAATACCGAATGCTGCCTTGGAGAATAAAGATAATTTTCTCCCCGCTGCATTTGGCTGCGTGCAGGCACCGGACAGCATCATAACACTGTTAACCTTCATTATTTCTGGTGACAAGTTCCCTTTAAGTGCATTATTCTAGCATTTTGAGGATTAAAAAATGCATTAATAAATATGCTGCTTTAAATTGGCATTGCCTTTTTAAACTAGGAACTATTAGTGCTCAGGTAGACACAGTATAAATTAAAAAAATAATAATTGCATTGTTCAATGGTATTGTTTATGTATGTAAAAAAAACTTTTTTTAAATAAAGAAAGCTGCATTGGTCACAGAAAGAAAAAACACTGCAAAAATCACGTCAGTTGTCCAAAACTGAAAGAAATTACATCTAAACTAAGATGCGCTAAATACGACCAAAATGTCAATAGTCCTCATGGGCCAAGATACCCTGACATTCAGTTTTTATTATTGTATATTTACCGGACGGTTGGTCTGAAAAATATAAAACTCTGGTTGCAAACAGAGAAGAATAACCTTGGTGTTGCAGCAACACATTGAATAAATGATTACATCCGAGAAACAATATTGTCGGTACTGGTAAATACAATAAATATAAATAATATATTCACATTAGTCTTTAGTATAACTCTGAAATGTAAACACCACCGACATGTTTTTTATGAATCTACAATCAGCTGAAATTGTCAATATTACATTTTATGGGAAACAGATGTGTCTATCAGTTTATACAAGATAATAGCCGCATTATGTGATATCAATTAATGTATTGTAATAGAAGCTATAATTTATCTGTTGTGATTTGCATGATTAAGGATTAGATTAATGGTGCTATGACGGGCACGTGCACAATGTGGCAGGCTAATATACTTTATACTTGGGGGTTATGTGGGGGGCCATTATGCTGTATGCGAGCAATTATACAGAGTCGAGGTTTAGGTTGAGTCCATCATTCTATGTGGAAGGTTGTTAGTGCCATTATACTGTTTGAAGGGCTAGTAGGGGCCATTAGACGATGTCCAGGGTTATGTTGGGGCCATTACACTGTGTGAATGGTGGCGTAGGGCCATCACACTGTGTGGAAGGTTGTGTTGGGGTCATTTTACTCTGGAGAGAGTTGCGTGTGGGACATCATAGTGTGTGGAGGGTTGTGTTGGGGTCATTTTACTCTGGAGAGGGTTGCGTGTGGGACATCATAGTGTGTGGAAGGTTGTGTTGGGGTCATTTTACTCTGGAGAGGGTTGCGTGTGGGACATCATAGTGTGTGGAAGGTTGTGTTGGGGTCATTTTACTCTGGAGAGGGTTGCGTGGGGGACGTCATAGTGTGTGGAGGGTTGTGTTGGGGGTCACAGTTGGGGTATCATACTGTGTTGGGGGACAGTTTGCTGGGCAGGGATGTACAGTTGGGTTATCATACTTCGTGTGTGGAGGGTACTGTGGAGAATTTTACTCATACGGGATATCATACGGTGTTTGTAGAACAGTTTTGTAATTTCCGTGCAGCTCCCCTTAGCGCTAGCTCCTCAGGGCTACCATCCAAGAACAATTGAAAACCAGATCAAAAAGCCACCAGAATATCAAGGAATCACCTGCTACATCCCAAAGCTAAAGAAGAAAATAACCGGGTACCTCTAGTAGTTACCTACTATCCAAATCTGTAGGTGCTAAGGGGAGCTGCACGGAAATTACAACCTTTACTGCAAAAATATGCCTGCTTACAATCCATTTTTCCCCCACTACTGTGTTTTAGGCAGCCCCCAAATCTAAAAAGCATCATTATCAGAAGCTCCCTGTCCTCGCCAATAGCTGCAGGAACCTTTCCTTGCAACCAGAAAAAATGTAAAACCTGTCCATTTATAATGACCATGGACAAGATAAAGATCCCCAATTCACATCAGGACTACAAGATACTAGGTACTTTCAGCTGCATCACATCTAATGTGGTGTACTTATTATTTGTACTAAATGTCCAACTGGGGGTCTGTATGTTGGGGAGACAGGGCAAAAACTGAGAACAAGGATAAATTCTCACCGCCATACAAGAAAAGAAAAAAGAATGGATCTACCTGTGGCCAAACATTTTTGTATGCCTGATCATAGCACCATGGACCTGAAATTACTTGTATTGAAAAATGGCTTCAAATCTCATAGAGACAGGAGAATCTGGGAGTATAAACTTATGACGACCTTTGACACACTTAGTGCAGGAATGAATGTGTCGCATGGATTTATGTCTTTTTACATCAATTAAGAAATTTGCACTTCAGACCATGTGGGGTCATCATAACACAGAACCAGACCCCGATCAGAGGACAAGAAAACATTCACTCCTAATCTAGGAACTTTCCAATATTTATGGACACAACTGTTTATCACTTACAGTTATATGAAAAAGTTTGGCCACCCCTATTAATCTTAAGCTTAATGTTTTATAAAAATTGTTTTTTTTGCAACAGCTATTTCAGTTTCACATATCTAATAACTGTTGGACACAGTAATGTTTCTGCCTTGAAATTAGGTTTATTGTACTAACAGAAAATGTGCAATCTGCATTCAAACAAAATTTGACAGGTGCATAAGTATGGGCACCCTTATCATTTTCTTGTTTTAAATACTCCTACCTACTTTTTACTGACTTACTAAAGCACTTTTTTGGTTTTCTAACCTCATCGAGCTTTGAACTTCATAGCCAGGTGTATGCAATCATGAGAAAAGCTACTTAAAGTGGTCACTTGCAAGTTGTTCTCCTGTTTGAATCTCCTCTGAAGAGTGGCATCCTGGGCTCCTCAAAACAACTGTCTAATGATCTGAAAACAAAGATTATTCAACATAGTTGTTCAGGGGAAGGATACAAAAAGCTGTCTCAGAGATTTAACCTGTCAATTTCCACTGTGAGGAACATAGTAAGGAAATGGAAACATCAGAAAGGCAGAGAAGAATGGTGAGATCAGTCAAGGGCAATCCTCAGACCACCTCCAGAGAGCTGTAGCATCAACTAGCTGAAGATGGTGTCACTGAGCATCGGTCAACTATACAACGCACTTTGCACAAGGAGAAGCTGTATGGGAGAGTGATGCAAAAGAAGCCGTTTCTGCAAGCACGCCACAAACAGAGTCGGCTGAGGTATGCAAAAGCACATTTGGAGAGGCCAATTTCTTTTTGGAAGAAGGTCCTGTGGACTGATGAAACCAAGATTGAGTTGTTTGGTCATACAAAAAGGCATTATATATGGCAGCCAAAAAACACAGCATTCCAAGAAAAACACTTGCTACCCACAGTAAAATTCGGTGGATGTTCCATCATGCTTTGGGGCTGTGTGGCCAATGCCGGCACCGGGAATCTAAGTTGAGGGACGCATGGATTCCTCTTAGTATCAGCAGATTCTTGACAATAATGTTCATGAATCAGTGACAAAGTTGAAGTTACGCAGGGGATGGATTTTTCAGCAAGACAATGATCCAAAACACAGCTCCAAATCTACTCAGGCATTCATGCAGAGGAACAATTATTACACTGTTCTGGAATGGCCATCCCAGTCCCCAGACCTGAATATCATTGAACATCTGTGGGATCATTTGAAGAGGGCTGTCCATGCTCGGCGACCATCAAACTTAACTGAACTGGAATTGTTTCGTAAAAAGGAATGGTCAAAAATACCTTCATCCAGGATCCGGGAACTCATTAAAAGCTACAGGAAGCGACTAGAGGCTGTTATTTTTGCAAAAGGAGGATCTACTAAATATTAATGTCACTTTTCTGGTGGAGTGCCCATACTTATGCACCTGTCAAATTTTGTTTGAATGCAGATTGCACATTTTCTGTTAGTGCAATAAACCTCATTTCAAGGCAGAAACATTACTGTGTCCAACAGTTATTAGATATATGAAATGTTTTTATAAAACATTAAGCTTAAGATTAATAGGGGTGCCAAAACTTTTTCATATAACTGTATCACTCTCCCATAATGACAGTTCTGTGCTGTGTTGTGTATAAATATGTGATTCTTCAGAATTTGCTTTAGTCTGTGCCTGATGAAGAGACCTGAGTAGTCTCGAAAGCATGCAATTTGTTACCATCTTTTCAGTTAGCCATTAAAAGGTATCAACCACTGAGGACTCTCAATTCTAAATATTTTTCTGACCTGTTGTAGAATTTACAATTGATATCACTCTTGTAATGTAAGAAGTTAAATCTTTGGCATTGTACTATACCTATATTTCTATACCATATCTGTGCATCATGAATTGTGGTATGTGTTAAAGGGGCCCATTGAGACTCTTTCGTCCGGAGCCCACGAACACCTGGAGCCGGCCCTGCTCTTGAAGGACCGGATGGATGGGCTTGTGGCTGGATCAGTAATGAGCACAGACCTCCACTTCATCTCACACAACAGGTGGAGGTTGGCTACTCCTATGGGCTGGTATTATTATTTATTTATATAGTACCATTAATTCCATGGTGCCGTACATGAGATGGGGTTACATCAAAATACAAATATCACTTACAGTAAACAAAACTAACAATGACAGACTGGTACAGAGGGGAGAGGGCCGGAGTTAGGGGCAGGCAGACCAGGTAGCTGCCTAGGGCCTCCACTCCCCCAGGGGCCCATCTAGCAGCACATCATGCAGCCGCTATGGGGCCCCTGTGAGGCAGGGGGCCCAGCCTGCCACCAGCAGACTCCCCCCCGCCGCATTGAGCTATACTGGCGTCTGTCGGTACAGTTCAAAGCAATGATGGAGGAGAGAGCGTTAGCTGCCCGCTCTGCCTCTGACACTGCAAGTGCGCGATGATGTTTGCGCACTCGCTGTGTTCCAGGCAGTGCAGCCGCTGAGACAGGAGCAGGGAGCAGCGCGGGAACGAGGAGACGTGGGGAGTGGTTTTTTTTTTTAACTATGACAGTGAGCACTGGACTGTGGGGCCATTCTCGGGGGGAGGGGAGGATGTGGGCTATGCTATATACTAAGAGGGCAGTGCTATATAATATGAAGCTTTGCTATATACTATGCGGGCTGTTCTCTATACTATGCGGGCTGTTCTATATACTATGCGGGCTGTGCTATATACTATACGGGCTGTGCTATATACTATACGGGCTGTGCTATATACTATGCAGGCTGTGCTATATACTATAAGGCCGTGCTATATACTATGCAAGCTATGCTATACACTATGCGGGCTGTGCTATATGAAGCCCATTACATGTACATCCACAAACGTAATATACTATGCTTCTTGCCCCTGTCCCCTGATTTATGTAGGGTTGACCACGCGACAACTTAAAACGAGAGTGAGGGAGCATGTTCGGGGGATCGAGTCAGCAGCACAAGAAATAGATATACAATCATTAAAAACGATACCCTGACACTTCAGGGTATATCACAATTGTGACAGTAGCCTGTTACGTGTCAAGGGTATCGATATGATAGAGGCAGATATAAGAGGTGGGAGGATTTCACAAAGGTTGGCACAACTCGAAGCGTGGTGGATGTGGACACTTAACAGCGTCCATCCATATGGTCTTAATGAGACCATTAGCTGTGCGTCGTTCCTGTGATCATGGTCTATACGCGGGAGATGGTGGGATACACAGTGGATTGAGCTTGTGCGTGATTTTAATTTTGTTTTTAAATATTTTTCCAGTTATGAGTATCACTTGGAGATGTCAGATGGTAGTGTGATTGGATCTATGGTCACCAGCATTTACTTCTTGAAGATCGTGGGAAGACACCATCGGAAGAACATACATCTAAATATGGCTATGTTGGTCCGTATTCTATCAACGGACATACTATTTTAATGTACATTTATGTATCTGTGTTGTTTTCCTCTGTTTTGTTTGTATATACAGTTAGGTCCATAAATATTTGGACAGAGACATCATTTTTCTAATTTTGGTTATAGTCCTTACCACAATAAATTTTAAGCAAAACAATTCAGATGCAGTTGAAGTTCAGACTTTCAGCTTTCATTTGAGGGTATCCATATTAAAATTGGATGAAGGGTTTAGAAGTTTCAGCTCCTTAACATGTGCCACCCTGTTTTTAAAGGGGCCAAAAGTAATTGGACAGATTCAATAATTTTAAATAAAATGTTCATTTTTAGTACTTGGTTGAAAACCCTTTGTTGGCAATAACTGCCTGAAGTCTTGAACTCATGGCCATCACCAGACGCTGTGTTTCCTCCTTTTTGATGCTCTGCCAGGCCTTCACTGCGGTGGTTTTCAGTTGCTGTTTGTTTATTGGCCCTTTCTGTCTGAAGTTTAGTCTTTAACAAGTGAAATGCTGCTCAATTGGGTTGAGATAAGGTGACTGACTTGGCCATTCAAGAATATTCCACTTCTTTGCTTTAATAAACTCCTGGGTTGCTTTGGCTTTCTGTTTTGGGTCATTGGTCGTCGTTTCATACTACAAATGGACAATCAGTTTGGCTGTATTTGGCTGGATCTGAGCACACAGTATGTCTCTGAAGACCTCAGAATTCAGTCAGCTGCTTCTGTCCTGTGTCACATCATCAATAAACACTAGTGACCCAGTGCCACTGGCAGCCATGCATGCCCAAGCCATCACACTGCCTCCGCCGTGTTTTACAGATGATATGGTATGCTTTGGATCATGAGCTGTACCACACCTTCGCCATACTTTTCTCTTTCCATCATTCTGGTAGAGGTTGATCTTGGTTTCATCTGTCCAAAGAATGTTCTTCCAGAACTGTGCTGGCTTTTTTAGAGTTTTTTTTAGCAAAGTCCAGTTTAGCCTTTTTATTCTTGATGCTTATGAGTGGCTTGCACCGTGCAGTGAACCCTCTGTATTTATTTTCATGCAGTCTTCTCTTTATGGTAGACGTGGATATTGATACGTCTACCTCCTGGAGAGTGTTGTTCATTTGGTTGGCTGTTGTGAAGGGGTTTCTCTTCACCATGGAGATTATTCTGCGATCATCCACCACTGTTGTCTTCCGTGGGCGCCCAGGTCTTTTTGCATTGATGAGTTCACCAGTGCTTTCTTTCTTTCTCAGGATGTACCAAACTGTAGATTTTGCCACTCCTAATATTGTAGCAATTTCTCAGATGGGTTTTTTCTGTTTTCGCAGCTTAAGGATGGCTTGTTTCAACTGCATGGAGAGCTCCTCTGACTGCATGTTTACTTCACAGCAAAATCTTCCAAATACAAGCACCACACCTCAAATCAACTCCAGGCCTTTTAGCTGCTTAATTGAGAATGATATAATGAAGAGGTTGCCCACACCTGTCCATGAAATAGCCTTGGAGTCAATTGTCCAATTACTTTTGGTCCCTTTAAAAACAGGGTGGCACGTGTTAAGGAGCTGAAACTCCTAAACCCTTCATCCAATTTTAATGTGGATACCCTCAAATGAAATCTGAATGTCTGAATTTCAAGTGCATCTGAATTATTTTGTTTAAAATTCATTGTGGTAATGTCTAGAACCAAAATTAGAAAAATGTTTTCTCTGTCCAAATATATATGGACCTAACTGTATATTGCCTATATACTAAGTCCAACAGGGCGGTTTTAGGTTAGTCCTTGTTTTGTGCTGGGATTTAGTTGCAGTATCTTTCCATCATCTTGTCACACTGGTCTAACGTGGGGTTCACTGCTGCAGGTTGTATGCTTGGGTAGTCACATGGTGTTCTACTACAAGGGGTAAGAGCTTGTAATGTGTGGCATGGCTGCTGTTTTTATTCTGAGCCTATATACAATATTGTGGTTTTCATATCTGGGCACAGTTCTGCCTCCCCTCCTCGGCGTCACCTGCACGCAGGCACGCTGGGCGCTGCTGCTCTGGACGGCTTGCGGCGTCTTGATGTGTGGGCGGTTGCCATGACTCTGGCGGCGCCCTCACATGACGCCGCTGCGGACTACAGGTTGCCACGGCGACGCCTGCATCACTTCCGGTGCGCGCCGATGATGAAATCAGCGGTGGGACATATAAACCCCTGCTTTAGACCTATCTGACATGCCCCCTGACGAAGGAGTCCATCTCTGAAACGCGCGTCGGGCTGACGTGCAGGACATTGATCTGGCAGATTTAAGGGGGCCGCCCACATCAGGTAATATACTTTGGAGCAGCCGAGTGCGCTCAATTATTATATGGGGAGTTGCTGTACTTTTGTGGTAGCGGCTATGGGGCAGAAGCTTATCCGTACTAGTAGTTTTGCCGGTGTGATCTCTGGTATTTGGGTTACCTTGCATTTGGCTATATTTATGTGCTCATTATATGCACTTGTATATTGATTATAAGTGTCTGGCCTTTTTCTAGACATCTTACCATGTGCTTTAGGGTATGTGCACACGTCAGGATTTCTTGCAGAAATTTTCCTGACAAAAACCGGACATTTCTGCCAGAAATCCGCATGCGTTTTTGACGCGTTTTTTGTGCATTTTTTCCCAAATGCATAGAATTGCGGGAAAACCGCAGAAAATCCGCAAAAATAATGAACATGCTCATTTTTTTTACCGCGATGTGTTTTTTTCGTGGAAAAAAACGCATCCATGTGCACAAAACATGCAGAATGCATTCTAAATGATAGAATGCATAATGTATGCATTTTTATTGAGTTTTTCTAGCGTTTTTAGCGTGAAAAAAACGCGAAAAAACCTGAACGTGTGCACATGGCCTCAGGGTCCAATTATGAGACACACATGGATACCAGCCGTATACGTTTAGCATGTGCCGTTTTGGTCTGCTATTTTCCCCTCTTGATTACACCACTATGGTATAACTGGGAGCCAGTTCATGTTCTGCATGTCATAGTTTTGCACAGCAACAGTCCTTCTGTGTGATACATTGTTTCCGTCACTGTGTTTCATGTCATGGTCTGATTTTTTAATATCATGTAATTGTAATTAATAAAGATTGCTTGTTTTATAGTTTAATTCTTGCTCTTTTGTAATATTTTTGTGGTTTCCACATCCCCCCTCGGTACTATGCGGGCTGTGCTATCTACTAAGAGCCTGTTATATACTATGTGGGCTGTGCTATATACTATGCGGGCTGTGCTATATACTATGAGGCTGTGTTATATACTATGTGGGCTGTGTTATATACTATGCGGGCTGTGTTATATACTATGTGGGCTGTGCTATACACTATGCGGGCTGTGCTAAATACTTTGAGGCTGTGCTATATAGTATGCAAGCTATGCTATATACTATGCGGGCTGTGCTAAATACTTTGATGCTGTGCTATATAGTATGCAAGCTATGCTATATACTATGTGGGCTGTGCTATCTACTAAGAGGCTGTGTTATATACTATGTGGGCTGTGCTATATACTATGCATGCTGTGCTATATACTATGCGGGCTGTGTTATATACTATGAGGGGTATATTATATTCTATGGGGGAGGCTGTGTTATATACTATTGGGGGTATATTATATTCTATGGTGGAGGCTGTGTTATATACTTTGGGAGGTACATTATACACTGCTCAAAAAATAAAGTTAGCACTAAAAGCCCACATCCTAGATATCGCTGAATGAAATATTCCAGTTGTAAATCTTTATTCATTACATAGTGGAATGTGTTGAGAACAATAAAACCTAAAAATTATCAACGTAAATCACAATTGATATCCCACGGAGGTCTGGAGTTGGAATGATGCTCAAAATCAAAGTGGAGAATGAAGTTACAGGCTGATACAACTTCAGTGGAAATGCCTCAAGACAAGGAAATGATGCTCAGTAGTGTGTGTGGCCTCCACGTGCCTGTATGATCTCCCTGGGCATGCTCCTGGTGAGGCAGCGGATGTTCTCCTGAGGGATCTCCTCCCAGACCTGGACTAAAGCATCCGCCAACTCCTGGACAGTCTGTGGTGCAACGTGACCTTGGTGGATGGCGCGAGACATGGTGTCCCAGATGTGTTCAATTGGATTCAGGTCTGGGGAATGGGCAGGCAGTCCATAGCTTCAATGCCCTCATCTTGCAGGAACTGCTGGCACACTCCAACCACATGTGGTCTGGCATGGTCCTGCATTAGGAGGAACCCAGGGCAAACCGCACCAGCATATGGTCTCACAAGCGGTCTGAGGATCTCATCTCGGTACCTAATGGCAGTCAGGCTACCTCTAGCGATCACATGGAGGGCTGTGCGGCCCTCAAAAGATATGACACCCCACACCATTACTGACCCACTGCTAAACTGGTCATGCTGAAGGATGTTGCAGGCAGCAGATCGCTCTCCACAGCGTTTTCAGACTCTGTCATGTCTGTCACATGTGCTCAGTGTGAACCTGCTTTCATCTGTGAAGAGCACAGGGCACCAGTGGTGAATTTGCCAATCCTGGTGTTGTGGCAAATACAAAGTGTCCTGCACGGTGTTGGGTGGTGAGCACAACCCCCATCTGTGGACGTCAGGCACTCAGACTATCCTCATGGAGTCGGTTTCTAACCATTTGTGCAGACACATGCACATTTGTGCCCTGCTGGAGGTCATTTTGCAGGGTTCTGGCAGTGCTCCTTCTGTTCCTCCTTGCACAAAGGCTAAGGTAGCAATCCTGCTGCTGGGTTGTTTCCCTCCTATGGCCTCCTCCACATCTCCTGGTGTACTGGCCTGTCTCCTGGTAGCGCCTCCAACCTCTGGATACTACGCTGACAGACACAGCAAACCTTCTTGCCACAGCTCGCATTGACGTGCCATCCTGCATGAGCTGCACTACCTGAGCCACTTGTGTGGGTTGTAGAGTCCATCCCATGCTACCACGAGTGTGAAATCACAACCAACATTCAAAAGTGAGCAAAACATCAGCCAGAAAGCATTGGTACTGAGATGTGGTCTGTGGTCCCCACCTGCAGAACCACTCCTTTATTGAGTGTGTCTTGATAATTGCCAATAATTTCTATCTGTTGTCTATTCCATTTGCACAACAGCATGTGAAACTGAATGTCAAACAGTGTTGCTTCCTAAGTGGACAGTTTGATTTCACAGAAGTTTGATTTACTTGGAGTTATATTCTGTTGTTTAAGTGTTCCCTTTATTTTTTTAAGCAGTATATATGGAGGACATTATATAGAAGTACTGAGACGTAAAGAATGTAGAAGTATGTGAATTCTTGTATGTACAGACGTGGTAAAAATTGTTGGTACCCCTCATTTAATGACAGAAAAACCCACAATGGTAACAGAAATAACTTGAATCTGACAAAACTAATAATATATAAAAGATCTATGAAAATGAACAAATGAAAGTCAGACATTGTTTTTCTACCATGTTTCCACAGAATAAAAAAAAAATAAAACTCATGAAATAGGCCTGGACAGAAATGATGGTACCCTTAACTTTTGTTGCACAACCTTTTGAAGTAATCACTGCAATCAAACGATTCCTGTAACTGTCAATGAGACTTCTGCACCTCTCGACATGTATTTTGGCCTACTGCTCAAGAGCAATCTGCTCCAGTTGTCTCGTGTTTGAAGTTTGCCTTTTCCAGATGGCATGTTTCAGCTCTTTCCAAAGATGCTCAATAGGATTTAGGTCAGGGCTCATAAAAGGCCACTTCAGTATAACCCAATGTTTTCATCTTAGCCATTCTTGGGTGTTTTTAGCTGTGTTTTGGGTCGTTATCCTGCTGCAAGACCCATGACCAGCGACTGAGACCAAGCTTTCTGACACTGGGCAGCACATTTCTTTATAGAATCCCTTGATAGTCTTGAGATTTAATTGTATCTTGCATAGATTGTAGACACCCTGTGCCTGATGCAGCAAAGCAGCCTTGGAACATAACAGAGCCTCCCTCCATGTTTCACAGTAGGGACAGTGTTCTTTTCTTGATATGCTTCATTTTTCCGTCTGTGAACATAGAGCTGATGTGCCATGCCAAAAAGTTAAATTTTTGTCTCATCTGTCCATAGGACATTCTCCCAGAAGCTTTGTGGCTTGTCATCATGTAGTTTGGCAAATTCCATTCTGGCTTTTTTAATGATTTTTTTTTTCAATAATGGTGTCCTCCTTGGTTGTCTCCCATGAAGTCCACTTTGGCTCATACAACAACGGATGGTGCGATCTGACACTGATGTTCCTTGAGCTTGAAGTTCACCTTTAATCTGGTCAGAAGTTTTTCTGGCTCTTTTGTTACCATTCGTGTTATCTGTCTCTTTGACTTGTCATCAATTTTACTCCTGCGGCCACGTCCAGGGAGGTTGGCTACAGTCCCATGGATCTTAAATTTCTGAATATCTGCAACTGTAGTCACAGGACCATCAAGCTGCTTGGAGATAGTCTTATAACTTTTACCTTTAACGTGTTTGTCTATAATTTTCTTTCTAATCTCCTGAGACAACTCTTTCCTTCGCTTCCTCTGGTCCATGTTGAGTGTGATACACACCATGTCACCAAACAGCACAGTGAGTATCTGTAGCCCTATATACATGCCCACTCACTGATTCCAAGATTGTAGACCGCTGTGATGCTATTTAGTGGACACACCTTGATTTAACATGTCTCTTGTCACATCAGGGGTACCATCATTTCTGTCCAGACCTATTTCATGAGTTTTATTTTTTTTAATTCTGTGGAAGCATGGTTGAAAAGCATTGTCTGACTTTCATTAGTTCATTTTCATTGATCTTTTATCTATTATTACTTTTGTCAGATTCAAGTTATTTCTGTGACCATTGTAGGTTTTTCTGTCATTAAACGAGGGATACCAACAATTTCGACCATGTGTGTATGTGAGCTATGGGGTAAGATCTATTGAAAACTTGCTTAAATTTGCTTCCATTATTGATTTGTGCGAAATATGTTGCCACCCCAGTAATCATTTTTGCATTGGTGCCTCTGTCATTAATGTATAGATAATGTCTGGCACAAGAACAGATTGGCTCAATGTGATGTGACTTAGGGCACATTCACATGTTGGTCTTTTCAACAGAGAGAACACAGACACAAATATGTCATATGGCAGCGGTCCCCAACATTTTTGACCTTGAGAGCCACATTCAGCACTGAGAGAGGGTCGCGAGCCACATTCAGCTCCGAGATGGGGTCACGAGCAACATCCAGCTCCTGTCCCCCTCAAAGTCGTGTCAACCAAAGCGCCCATTACGGGTATAATGATAACCGAAGCTTTTCCACAGAAATCACTCCAAAGCAGTACACTGAGATCCAGGGGTTCCCACAATGCCCCAATTCAGTATTCTCCCAACACACTGTTGCATCCATCTTCAAGAACCTCCTCTAATAGGTAGTATCATCTTCCAGAGTACCATATCTAAAACATCTCTAAACCCCTAAGACCAGTAAATGTGCATCCAGATCTGATCTTCTGTGCTGGGCTACTCAAAAATTCACCATTTTGAGATGTACTCTTCATACCTGTTTACTAGACCTGGAGCTAATGCACCAAACTGGCAGTCGCGAGCCACAATTCCTGGGTCCGCGAGCCACATGTGGCTCCCGAGCTACAGGTTGGGGACCCCTGTCATATGGTATGTTTGAATGTCTATTTTATGGAACACCATAGATCAGCAAAGAGACTGTCATGTCCTATTCTGAGCCCATACACAACACAAAGTTGCCCATTCAAGTGTATGATTGTGAGAAAATATAATTAGTTGAAACTTTTTTAACAAGACAAATATTTGATATTCAAATTGTAAAAGCTGACAGACGAAGCAAAACTGGATCATGTATGAAGGGAAAAAAAACGAACCTGTTAATGAGGCCGTATTAAAAATTTCTTGGTTCGGAATTGGCTTTGTGATTTCTAATGTATCATAACAGCTGTTTAAAGAGGGTATATGGTAGTGTTTATCTAGGAGGTGCCCACTATGGGCTGACTCAGAGGAAAATCATACTTCAAACTAAACCCAACGCAGGAGTATACACAAAACAGATCATGGCTCCTTCACATTATGGTGACACAAATTAGGAACCAAGCCATCTTAATTTGTGTACAATTTCTGCCCGTGTTCCTAGACAAATGGCTTTGTTGTCGGCTAACACAGTTTGATCAAAATGGACGAAGTACCTTAGTTTTATATTATAATTGCAGTCTATATAGCAATAATGAAAAATTAACATATTCAATGTTCACATGTGCCTATTGCGCAAAGTGTTTGGCTGCTCTTGTTTATATGCTAGTAGTATGCAGGAAAAGCAACCTGGACCTGTACATTTATTTAATTTTGCTAGGAGATACTTAATTTAGTTTAACAATGTACTTTTGGGTATTAGTGACTGCCTCCATATTAGTTTAGCGCTCCTCGCAGCAGTCTAAGGCAATTTTTAATTAGCGCTGGATCTTACCACTGTATTTTTCGGACTATAAGACGCACCCAGGTTTTAGAGGTGGAAAATAGGGAAAAAAATATTTGAAGCAAATTTGGTAAAATTGAATAACATACTATTATATGTGGTGTTATTATATATACTAGTATGTTATTATGTTGGAAGCTGCGGGAAGAAGATGGTGCTGCGGGACCAGTGTGGTGTTTGTAAAGTACTATATGAAGACGCTGGAGGGTGAGTATAAGGCCGGCGTCACACTCAGCGTAGGCAAATACGGTCCATTTTTTTACGGCTGTAATACGCAGAAATGTCCCAGAAATAGTGTTCCGTAGGGAATCTGTTGCCAAGGTGTGGTCGCGTATTTTGCATATTTGATCCGTAAGTAATCCGCAATGTGTATTTTACACGCAACATCACAAAATGGTCATTTAACGGTTTTCTGGCCTGCAATTAATTTAAATTATCATCACCAACCCTATTTAAGCCCTCTACAACAGGTGGGACCCTCCTATCTGGCCATTTAGTTGGTGTGCATCTCTTGGGTGTGTTGGTATTACCTTAAAACCATGTCTGACCTACTGTCTTTCACCCCAACTCAGCAGGTGTTGTTTCACTGGGTCTTGTCGCGTCGATTTGGGCAGCCATATCCCGTGATTGTTGATCCGCGAAGGAGGAGACGAAGATTGTGGGTGCATCCTCTTTTGACCCAACGCCTCACTAAAGGACATTTTGAGAGGCTCTATACAGCTCTGAGGGCATATCCTGACAAGTTCTATCTGTACTGTCGCATGACCATCAGAACCTTTGATATATTGTTGGAGATATTACAGGTATCACCTATCAGGACACAAGGATGCGCAAAGCCATATCCGCAGAGGAGCGTCTTCTCCTTACCTTACGGTATGTATTCAACATCCTCACACACTGTATGTTAATGATCTTTTTTTATGTGTTGTGTTCTAGCAGGTTTCTTCAAATATATGTGTACATTAGGGCACAAGCAGATCCAAAAAAGTGTGTTTAATGTTATAGTTAAGTAGCCTAGGTAAATTTTTTAGTTTACAGCGTTAATCATGTTTTTTAAAATATACAATCTACTTGTGCTACTTCATGTTTTGTGTGACCTCTTGTTTCTTACCTAATTTTTTTTTTTCACTTTCAGCTTCCTGTCCACTGGCTTGTCGTATGCGGGACTACACCTGGAGTTTCTGATTGGGCGGTCGACAATTTCGGGCATTGTGCGGTCAACCTGTAGTCAAATATGGGCTAAACTCCAGGAACTTGTGATGCCTGAGCCAAAACAGGCTGATTGGCTCAAAATAGCCCTTGGTTTCCAGAACACTTGTGACTTCCCAAACTGCATTGGAGCCGTGGATGGAAACATATCAGGGTGCGTAAGCTGCCGAACTCTGGCTCCCAATTCTACAATTATAAGCAGTTTTTCTCTGTAGTTCTGTTAGCTGTAGTTGACAGTAACTACAGGTTTATAACTGTAGACATTGGGGCCTATGGCCGAACTGGAGACTCTAGGGTCTTCAATTCGTCCATTCTGGGTCGGCGGCTATGTGACAACCAGTTGGACCTCCCACCACCACAACAACTCCCAGGCTCCAACGCGGAAGCAGTGCCTTTTGTTCTTGTTGGAGATGAGGCGTTCCAACTGACGAGGCACGTCATGAGGCCTTATCCCCTGCGCAACCTGGACCACCGGCGGTGGGTATTTAATTTGCAGTTTTCCAGGGCGCGGAGACTGGTGGAGTGCGCCTTTGGTATTATGGCGGCCAAATGGCGTCTCCTCCAGTCTGCCATTCAGCTCAGTGAGGCTATAGTGAATGAAGTCATAAAAGCCTGTGTTATTTTGCACAATTTTACCCGCATACATGATTGCTCCTCAGCTGATATTGCTCAACACATTTTGAGCAACGTGATTAGGCCTACACCACATGGCCCTCCTCCACGCCGTCCCCTTTCTGGCATAAATGTTAGGGATGTTTTCACCAATTATTTTGTTTCTCCTCAGGGTGCGACTCCCTGGCAAGATTATGCTGTTTCTCATTTGTGATTTTTTCCATTTTAACTATATTCTAAGTTTACAAAAAAAAAAATTATATTCTGAACTCTGTGTGTTGTATTTACTTAATTCACATATGGTTATGAACAGAGCATATGTGTGTGATGTAAGAATGATTGGCCCACAAACGTAATTTGGCTCTTTACGATATTTTTTAATTACTGAAAAAGCCTTTTTTGTTTAACTCAAATTCATATTTTTTCCATATGTTTTTTTCAGCCAATTCAAGTTGGCATAATTTTTTAACAACATGAACAGCATAACAAAGTGCTATGACAGCACAAACATAGAGAACACATGTTTAGGTGCCACAAACCCCAAAACATTACAGGTTTTGGTAAGTAGGTGGAGGTGATGGGGGAAGCTCAGGGTCCTGCTCAGGTGGCCTTTGTTGGGCCAATTGTCCTTCACCCTGTGTGGATGCTGTGTGGGCTGGAGGAATATTCAGCCTTTGATGATGTGGGCCAGTTGTGTATTGGACATAGCGAATCTGACTGTAGCCCTTATGTTGTTGAAAATATGGCCTTGACTCATATCCACCCCCAATATGGCCATGTCGTGCAAACCCAGGTTGGGACCAGCCTCCAGCACTGGGTCTGGAAAAGTGGCCATATTGGGAAGGTTTGATGGTAGTCTGGCATATGGTACTGAGGTTGCCATGGTGGGTTTTGTGTGTGTAGGGGTTGAGGTGTAGGCTCACGTGGAGGAGGTGCTTCAATTCCCTGTTGAGCATGCACCTGTTGAGATCTTGGCAGCCGCAGGACGTTACGTGATGACAGCTGCCAACTCTCAATAAACTCCATCAGCTCATAAGGGTCATTGGGAGGGGGGGGGGGGGGGTGCATGCATCAATAAGAATTTGAAAACACCCTCTCACACGTAGCCTTACCTCACGGGCTAGGGGACGTAAGTACCAGGCCAGGCTCCTCGTATAGGCCTCCTCCCCCTCATCCACAGTAACCCTTGCCAGATAGTTCAGGACCCCAGCATCCACATTCCTCCTACTTTGGAGGAGCTCTCTCCTTCGGCGAGCTTGCCGTGACATCACAGCAGCCTGTGGTGAGGTCTCCAGGGGAACAGTTGGGCTGCTGCTGTTGCCAGGATCATCCTGGCTTGCTTGTGCTGCTGCTGCTGTTGGTGGTGGGACCTCATCTTGGCCAGGTGCTGCTGGATCACCAGATCGCCCAGATGACGGGGATCCTGGAGGGATGGAGCATGACAGATCAGAAGATGGGCCAGCCACCTCTTCTCCTTCCCCAACTGGGTCTATGACCACCTCAGAATCCGACCCTGTCTCCCTCTCTGTGAGGTTGGACTGTGTTCTATTATGAAAGTATGTTGAAAAAAGAAAAAATGTCTGACCATTCTAAACATATGTGTATAATGTGTTGTGATGTTTGTACTTACGGCCTCATATCCATACTGGGATTCAAAAAGGTCAATCTATCAAAATAGATATACCGTATATACTCGAGTATAAGCCGACCCGAGTATAAGCCGACCCCCCTAATTTTGCCACAAAAAACTGGGAAAACTTATTGACTCGAGTATAAGCCTAGGGTGGAAATGCAGCATTTACCGGTGAATTTCAAAAATAAAAATAGATCATTATTTCCCCATAGCTGTGCCATATAGTGCTCTGCACCGTTCATATTTCCCCATAGGTGTGAACCATATAGTGCTCTGCACCGTTCATTGTGCCCCCTAGCTGTGCCATATACAATGCTCTGCACCGTTCATTGTGCCCCATAGATGTGCCATATACGGTGCTCTGCACCGTTCACTGTGCCCCATAGCTGTGCCATATACGGTGCTCTGCACCGTTCACTGTGCCCCATAGCTGTGCTGTGCCATATACGGTGCTCTGCACCGTTCACTGTGCCCCATAGCTGTGCCATATACGGTGCTCTGCACCGTTCACTGTGCCCCATAGCTGTGCCATATACGGTGCTCTGCACCGTTCACTGTGCCCCATAGCTGTGCCATATACGGTGCTCTGCACCGTTCACTGTGCCCCATAGCTGTGCTGTGCCACATACGGTGCTCTGCACCGTTCACTGTGCCCCATAGCTGTGCTGTGCCATATACGGTGCTCTGCACCGTTCACTGTGCCCCATAGCTGTGCTGTGCCATATACGGTGCTCTGCACCGTTCACTGTGCCCCATAGCTGTGCTGTGCCATATACGGTGCTCTGCACCGTTCACTGTGCCCCATAGCTGTGCCATATACGGTGCTCTGCACCGTTCACTGTGCCCCATAGCTGTGCTGTGCCATATACGGTGCTCTGCACCGTTCACTGTGCCCCATAGCTGTGCCATATACGGTGCTCTGCACCGTTCACTGTGCCCCATAGCTGTGCCATATACGGTGCTCTGCACCGTTCACTGTGCCCCATAGCTGTGCCATATACGGTGCTCTGCACCGTTCACTGTGCCCCATAGCTGTGCTGTGCCATATACGGTGCTCTGCACCGTTCACTGTGCCCCATAGCTGTGCTGTGCCATATACGGTGCTCTGCACCGTTCACTGTGCCCCATAGCTGTGCTGTGCCATATACGGTGCTCTGCACCGTTCACTGTGCCCCATAGCTGTGCTGTGCCATATACGGTGCTCTGCACCGTTCACTGTGCCCCATAGCTGTGCTGTGCCATATACGGTGCTCTGCACCGTTCACTGTGCCCCATAGCTGTGCTGTGCCATATACGGTGCTCTGCACCGTTCACTGTGCCCCATAGCTGTGCTGTGCTGTGCCATATACGGTGCTCTGCACCGTTCACTGTGCCCCATAGCTGTGCTGTGCCATATACGGTGCTCTGCACCGTTCACTGTGCCCCATAGCTGTGCTGTGCCATATACGGTGCTCTGCACCGTTCACTGTGCCCCATAGCTGTGCTGTGCCATATACGGTGCTCTGCACCGTTCACTGTACCCCATAGCTGTGCTGTGCCATATACGGTGCTCTGCACCGTTCACTGTGCCCCATAGATGTTCCACATAAATTTGTGCCGCCGCTGCCGCAATAAAGAAAAAAAAACACATACTCACCTCCCTTGATTGCAGCTCCCGGCGTCTCGTTCCGGCGCCTCCATCTTCCCGGCGTCTCTGCTCTGACTGATCAGGCAGAGGGCGCCGCGCACACTGTATGCGTCATCGCGCCCTCTGCCTGAACAGTCAGAGAGCAGAGACGCCGGGAAGATGGAGGCGCCGGCCGGGAAGATGGATCGGCGCCCGGCGGCTGGAACGAGGACAGGTGAATATGCTATACTTACCTAGTCCTGGCGATCCTCGCGCTGTCCCCTCCTGTCTTCGGCGCTGCAGCTTCTTTCTCTATCAGCGGTCACCGGCACCGCTGATTAGAGAAATGAATAAGCGGCTCCGCCCCTATGGGAGGTGGAGCCGCTTATTCATTTCTGTAATGAGCGGTCCCACGTGACCGCTGAAGAGAGGAAGAAACTGCAGCGCCGAAGCCCGTGGGACGGCAGGGACAGCGCGAGGATCGCTGGGACTAGGTAAGTATACCTCAGCGCCCTCACCCCCTCACCCGCCGACCCCACCGCTACCGTGACTCGAGTATAAGCCGAGGGGGGCACTTTCAGCCCAAAAATTTGGGCTGAAAATCTCGGCTTATACTCGAGTATATACGGTACTTATTCTTTTTAGGTGGTGCGCCTGACCCACTCCTGTCCCGCTGCTGCCTCTCCCTCCTGTACTGATCGCGGATGCTCTGCCATCTTTTCATTACATCATCCACTGCAACAAAAGAGAGTAAAATAATGTATTACGTCCGAGGTCAGATCCCCTGCTTTGATGCAGGGCTCCGCGGTGAGCCCGCATCAAAGACGGGACATGTCAGCTGTTTTGAACAGCTGACAAGTGCCCGTAATAGGCACGGGCAGAATCGCGATCTGCCCACGCCTATTAACTAGTTAAATGCCGCTGTTAAACGCAGACAGCGGCATTTAACTACCGCTTCCGGCCGGGCGGCCGGAAATGACGTCATCGCCAACCCCCGTCACTATGTAGCAGAGCCGATCACGTTGTGCCTGCTTCTAGCCTCCCATGGAGGCTATTGAAGCATGGCAAAAGTAAAAAAAAAATAAAGTTACAAAAAATGTGAAAAAAATAAAAAAAATATAAAAGTTTAAATCACCCCCCTTTCGCCCCAATCAAAATAAATCAATTAAAAAAAATCAAATCTACACATATTTGGTATCGCCGCGCTCAGAATCGCCCGATCTATCAATTAAAAAAAAGCATTAACCTGATCGCTAAACAGCGTAGCGAGAAAAAAATTCGAAACGCCAGAATTACGTTTTTTAGGTCGCTGCGACATTGCATTAACCCCTTTCTGACATGGGACGTACTATCCCGTCGAGGTGGGGTGGGCCCCCATGACCACGGACGGGATAGTACGTCCAGCGCGATCGGCGGCGCTCACGGGGGGAGCGCGGCCGATCGCGGCCGGGTGTCAGCTGCCTATCGCAGCTGACATCCGGCACTATGTGCCAGGAGCGGTCATGGACCGCTCCCGGCACATTAACCCCTGGCACACCGCGATCAAAGATGATCGCGATGTGACGGCGGTGCAGGGAAGCATCGCGCAGGGAGGGGGCTCCCTGCGGGCTTCCCTGAGCCCCCCACAGCAACGCGATGTGATCGCGTTGCTGCGAGGGTCTTACCTCCCTCCCTGCTTGTTCCAGGCCCGGATCCAAGATGGCCGCGGATCCGGGTCCTGCAGGGAGGGAGGTGGCTTCACAGAGCCTGCTCAGAGCAGGCACTGTGAAGCAGCCTGCACTGCTCTCAGATCGGTGATCTGACAGTGTGCTGTGCACACTGTTAGATCACTGATCTGTGATGTCCGCCCCTGGGACAATGTAAAAAAGTTAAAAAAAATTTTTTCAAAAGGTGTAAAAAAAAAAAAAAAAAAAAAAAAAATATTCCTAAATAATGAAAAAAAAAAAAAAATACTATTCCCCTAAATAAATTTCTTTATCTAAATAAATAAAAAAAACAATAAAAGTGCACATATTTAGTATTGCCGCGTCCGTAACGGCCCGACCTATAAAACTGGCCCACCAGTTAACCCCTTCAGTAAACACCGTAAGAAAAAAAAAAAAGAGGCAAAAAACAACGCTTTATTATCATACCGCCGAACAAAAAGTGGCATAACACGCGATCAAAAAGACAGATATAAATAACCATGATACCGCTGAAAGCGTCATCTTGTCCCGCAAAAAACGAGCCGCCATACAGCATCATCAGCAAAAAAATAAAAAAGTTATAGTCCTGAGAATAAAGCGATGCAAAAATAATTATTTTTTCTATAAAAGTTTTTATCGTATAAAAGCGCCAAAACATAAAAAAATGATATAAATGAGGTGTCGCTGTAATCGTACTGACCCGAAGAATAAAACTGCTTTATCAATTTTACCAAACGCGGAACGGTATAAACGCCTCCCCCAAAAGAAATTCATGAATAGCTGGTTTTTGGTCATTCTGCCTCACAAAAATCGGAATAAAAAGCGATCAAAAAATGTAACGTGCCCGAAAATGTTACCAATAAAAACGTCAACTCGTCCCGCAAAAAACAAGACCTCACATGACTCTGTGGACCAAAATATGGAAAAATTATAGCTCTCAAAATGGTAACGCAAAAAATATTTTTTGCAATAAAAAGCGTCTTTCAGTGTGTGACGGCTGCCAATCATAAAAATCCGCTAAAAAAACCCGCTATAAAAGTAAATCAAACCCCCCTTCATCACCCCCTTAGTTAGGGAAAAATTAAAAAAATGTATTTATTTCCATTTTTCCATTAGGGCTAGGGTTAGGGCTAGGGTTAGGGCTACAGTTAGGGTTGGGGCTAAAGTTACGGTTAGGGTTTAGATTACATTTACAGTTGGGAATAGGGTTGGGATTAGGGTTAGGGGTGTGTCAGGGTTAGAGGTGTGGTTAGGGTTACTGTTGGGATTAGGGTTAGGGGTGTGTTTGGATTAGGGTTTCAGTTATAATTGGGGGGTTTCCACTGTTTAGGCACATCAGGGGCTCTCCAAACGCGACATGGCGTCCGATCTCAATTCCAGCCAATTCTGCGTTGAAAAAGTAAAACAGTGCTTCTTCCCTTCCGAGCTCTCCCGTGTGCCCAAACAGGGGTTTACCCCAACATATGGGGTATCAGTGTACTCAGGACAAATAGGACAACTTTTGGGGTCCAATTTCTCCTGTTACCCTTGGGAAAATATAAAACTGGGGGCTAAAAATAATTTTTGTGGGAAAAAAAAGATTTTTTATTTTCACGGCTCTGCGTTATAAACTGTAGCGAAACACTTGGGGGTTCGAAGTTCTCACAACACATCTAGATAAGTTCCATGGGGGTCTAGTTTCCAATATGGGGTCACTTGTGGGGGATTTCTACTGTTTAGGTACATTAGGGGTTCTGCAAACGCAATGTGACGCCTGCAGACTATTGCATCTAAGTCTGCATTCCAAATGACACTCCTTCCCTTCCGAGCCCTCCCATGCGCCCAAACGGTGGTTCCCCCCAACATATGGAGTATCAGCGTACTCAGGACAAATTGGACAACAACTTTTGGGGTCAAATTTCTCCTCACCCTCGGGAAAATACAAAACTGGGGGCTAAAAATTAATTTTGGGGGGAAAGATTTTTTTTTTAATTTTCACGGCTCTGTGTTACAAACTGTAGTGAAACACTTGGGGGTTCAAAGCTCTCACAACACATCTAGATGAGTTCCTTAGGGGGTCTAGTTTCCAAAATGGTGTCACTTGTGGGGGGTTTCTACTGTTTAGGTACATTAGGGGCTCTGCAAACGCAATGTGACACCTGCAGACCATTCCATCTAAGTCTGCATTCAAATGGCACTCCTTCCCTTCCGAACCCTCCCATGCGCCCAAACAGTGGTTCCCCCCACATATGGTGTATCATCGCACTCAGGACAAATTGGGCAACAAATTTTAGGGTCCACTTTCTCCTGTTACCCTCGGGAAAATACAAAACTGGGGGCAAAAAAAAATAATTTTTGTGGGAAAAATTTTTTGTTTTATTTTTACGGCTCTGCATTATAAACTTCTGTGAAGCACTTGGTGGGTCAAAGTGCTCACCACACCTCTAGATAAGTTCCTTAGGGGCTCTACTTTCCAAAATGGTGTCACTTGTGGGGGGTTTCAATGTTTAGGCACATCAGTGGCTCTCCAAACGCAACATGGCGTCCCATCTCAATTCCTGTCAATTTTGCATTGAAAAGTCAAACGGCGCTCCTTCCCTTCCGAGCTCTCCCATCCGCCCAAACAGTGGTTTACCCGCACATATGAGGTATCAGCGTACTCAGGACAAATTGTACAACAACTTTTGGGGTCCAATTTCTTCTCTTACCCTTAGGAAAATAAAAAATTGGGGGCGAAAAGATAATTTTTGTGAAAAAATATGATTTTTTATTTTTACGGTTCTACATTATAAACTTCTGTGAAGCATTTGGTGGGTCAAAGTGCTCACCACACCTCTAGATAAGTTCCTTAGGGGGTCTACTTTCCAAAATGGTGTCACTTGTGGGGGGTTTCAGTGTTTAGGCACATCAGGGGCTCTCCAAACGAAACATGGCGTCCCATCTCAATTCCAGTCAATTTTGCATTGAAAAGTCAAATGGCGCTCCTTCGCTTCCGAGCTCTGCCATGCGCCCAAACAGTGGTTTACCCCCACATGTGGGTATTGTCGTACTCAGGACAAACTGTACAACAATGTTTGGGGTCCATTTTCTCCTGTTACCCTTGGTAAAATAAAACAAATTGGAGCTGAATTAAATTTTTTGTGAAAAAAAGTTAAATGTTCATTTTTATTTAAACATTCAAAAAATTCCTGTGAAGCACCAGAAGGGTTAATAAACTTCTTGAATATGGTTTTGAGCACCTTGAGGGGTGTAGTTTTTAGAATGGTGTCACACTTGGGTATTTTCTATCATATAGACCCCTCAAAATGACTTCAAATGAGATGTGGTCCCTAAAAAAAAATGGTGTTGTAGAAATGAGAAATTGCTGGTCAACTTTTAACCCTTATAACTCCCTAACAAAAAAAATTTTGGTTCCAAAATTGTGCTGATGTAAAGTAGACATGTGGGAAATGTTACTTATTAAGTATTTTGTGTGACATATCTCTGTGATTTAATTGCATAAAAATTAAAAGTTAGAAAATTGCGAAATTTTCATAATTTTCGACAAATTTCCGTTTTTTTCACAAATAAACGCAGGTACTATCAAAGAATTTTTACTATTGCCATGAAGTACAATATGTCACGAGAAAACAATGTCAGAATCACTGGGATCCGTTGAAGCGTTCCAGAGTTATAAGCTCACAAAAGGACAGTGGTCAGAATTGTAAAAATTGGCCCGGTCATTAACGTGCAAACCACCCTTGGGGGTAAAGGGGTTAAAATGCAATAACGGGCGATCAAAAGAACGTATCTGCACCAAAATGCTATCATTAAAAACGTCATCTCGGCACGCAAAAAATAAGCCCTCAACTGACCCCAGATCACGAAAAATGGAGACGCTACGAGTATCGGAAAATGGCGCAATTTTTTTTTTTTTAGCAAAGTTTGGAATTTTTTTCACCACTTAGGTAAAAAATAACCTTGTCATGTTAGGTGTCTATGAACTCGAACTGACCTGGAGAATCATAATGTTAGGTCAGTTTTAGGATTTAGTGAACCTAGCAAAAAAAGCCAAACAAAAAACAAGTGCGGGATTGCACTTTTTTTGCAATTTCACTGCACTTGGAATTTTTTTCCGTTTTCTAGTACACGACATGCTAAAACCAATGATGTCGTTCAAAAGTACAACTTGTCCCGCAAAAAATAAGCCCGCACATGGCCAAATTGACGGAAAAATAAAAAAGTTATGGCTCTGGGAAGGAGGGGAGTGAAAAACGAACACGGAAAAACGAAAAATCCCAAGGTCATGAAAGGGTTAATATATGCAATACTTAAAATCAACTTTAAAATTACTTAAAAGGAGTTAGGTACTGCTGATTCACATAAAGATGAGTGTACTTACTTTCTTATGCGTGTACTTACTTATTTGCCTCTGTGCCTCACATGGCCGCTGATCATAATTTGGGCATAGGGACCCACATATACTCCTCCATGCTGCCTCTTTTTGGGCCCTGTTGGCATAGTTGGGATCTCTCTGGTCCCAAATTTCGGGCCTTTCCTGGACCAAAATGATGAGCATGTCAACATTTATGATGGTAGCGATGCTGATTCAGACTCCGTGGAGGCGTGCGGCAGACTTAAGGGATCTCTGTATGGCTTTTTCAGCTAATAAGCATGTCTCAGCTTCCTGGCCTTGGGACATTTCCTGGCACCTGCCAGAGTCTAGCGTATTTCTCGCAAGTCACACGCATGGTCCGTATGCATTCTGTATTTTGCGCGCCCCCATAGACTTGCATTGGCGTTTTTTTTTGCGCAATACGCTGACAAATGCAGCATGCTGCGATTTTCTACGCCCGTAGAACACCGTATAATACGGATGCGTAATATACGGCAGATAGGAGCAGCCCCATAGAGAATCTTGGGCCGTGTGCAATGCGTATTTTCTGGACGTATTTTCTGCGCTCATATGTCCGTAAAACTCGCTAGTGTGACGCCGGCCTAAGAATGGGGCACAGGGCTTATATTTAAAGCACCATTCCAGCACTGAAACATAACACTGGAGTGCTGCTTTAAGATCCCATTGGGAGAACTATAACTCCCAGCATGTTCTGCAGATCCTATGGCATGCTGGGAGTTATAGTTCAACACAGGAGTGGCAGAGTGTTTTATTGTGTGTTGTAAAGACTAACCTTTTAATTGGGCCAGCCAGCCACATGGAGCATCCCATGACTGCACACACAGAGCTCTCCCTGCCTCTCCACAGGTCATAAGAGGAAGCAGATTCTAGTGGGGAGTCTGAAGGACCTGTGATGACATCAGAAGAGGGAGTGCTCTGCGCTGCCATGTGATGCTCCAGCCCGCCCACTTCATGACATCACACAGGTCCTTATGCCTCAGCATCCAGCACAGCCCAGGCAGGTATGCAGCAATCTTGTCCCCTCTGGCCCCCTGCTGCTGCCCCCTCATCCCCCAGACACACAGATCTCCCCAGCTGCTGCAGGAATCCAGGGCTGGGGAAACCATGTGTGTTTCAGTGAAGGACTATTCATGTGCTGCTCTCCACTCACTGCTCAGCTGACAGGTGGGCGGGGATTCGGCTAATGAATATTCACTGCACTTTAATCATGGGGACCATGTGGTTTCCCCAGTACTGGATTCTGGGCAGCTGGGACATTTTTCTGCCTCCTGCAAGTGGGATCACAGTGCGATCCCACTAGCCACTGCCCCCCCCTCCCCACATGCAACATTCAGACCATAAGACACACCCACACTTTCCTCCCAAATTTGCAGGAAAAAAGTGCGTCTTATGGTCAGAAAAATACGTATAGGTATATATTATATACCTTTTGAAGTTGCTCCAGAAAATGAAGTATTTGTCCCCAAAAATTATTGCAATTCCACGTTTTGTTATACACATGTTTATTTCCCTTGTGTGTATTAGAACAACACAAAAAGAGAAAAACCACAAATTGGACATTTCACACAAACCTCAAAAATGACCCGGACAAAATTGTTGGCACCCTCAGCTTAATATTTGGCTGCACACCCTTTGGAATAAATAGCTGCAGTCACTTCTTATAAGTGTCAACAAGCTTCTTCTTACACCTCTCAGCTGGAATTTTGGACCACTCTTCTTTTTCAAACTGCTTCGGGTCTCTCATAATTGAATGGTGCCTTCTCGCAACAGCAATTTTAAGATGTTTCCATAGGTGTTCAATAGGAGTTAGATACGGACTCATTGTTCGCAAATTCAGAACTCTCCAGCAATTTGTTTCCATCCCTTTCTGGGTGCTTCTTAAAGTATGTTTGGGATTACTGTCCTGCTGTAAGACCCATGGCCTAGGACGTAAGCACAATTTTTTGACACTGGGCATTACATTGCGACCACAATCCTTTTGGTAATCTTCATATTTCATGATACCTTGCCCACAGTCAAGGCACCCAGTGCAAGAGGCAGCAAAACAACCCCAACACATCTTTGAACATCTGCCATATTTGACTATAGGTACTGTGTTCTTTTCTTTGTAGGCCTCATTCTGTTTTCGGTAAACAGTAGAATGATGTTCTTTACCATAAAGCTCTATCCTGGTCTCATCTGTCCACAAGACGCTTTCCCAGAAGGATTTTGGCTTACTCATGTATATTCTGTCAAACTGCAGTCTAGCTTTTTGATGTCTCTATGTCAGCAGAGGTCTCCTGCCAGAATTTCATTTCATTCAAATATTGACAGATAGTTTCCACTGACACTGATGCACCCTGTGTCTGCAGAACAGCTTGGATATTCTTGGAATTTTGGGAGATTTGCTACAGTGCCATGGGTTGTAAATTTCTTGATTATGTTGCATGCCCTAGCATCTAGGGCCTAGATAAAGGAACATCAAGATCTCTGGGGATGGACTTGTGACCTTGAGATTTTTTAAATAATTTTCACCAATTTTGGTTTTCAAGTCCTCAGACAGTTCTCTCCTCTTTCTGTTCTCAATGCTTAGTCTGTTTCCACATGGTGTACTGGCAACGCTTTGAACGCAGCGGATCCCCGCTCCGTCCAAAGCGCTGCCGGCTTTTGCACATGCGGTGATTCCGCATGTGTTCATTGAACCATGCGTAATCACCGCAGCCTATACATAGAACAGTGCTATTTATCTTGCGGAGACTGTGTGTCTCTGCAAGATAAATAGACGTGCCGCATGTGCGTAAATGCAGGTTTGCCACCTGCGTTTTTGTATGCAAAGTGAATATGGGATTTCATAAAATCCCATCCACTATGGTGTAACATCTGGATGCTGCAGATTGGACGCTGCGGCTGGCTGTAAGCAGCGTCCAGTTCGCAGCAAATACGCCACGTGGAAACATACCCTTAGTGTGGCACACACACACACACATAATGCGAAGATTGTGTCAACATTTCCTCTTCCTTATCATGTTTTAATTTGTGATTTTCATATTGTCCACACCTGTTACTTGCCACAGTTGAGTTTGAGGATAATCACATGCTTGAAACAAAGTTGTTTACCCACAGTTTTGGAAAAGTGCCACAAATTTTCTCCAACCCATTTTGGGGGTTTTGCATGACATTATGTCCAATTTGTCCTACTTTCACTTGCTTTTTTGTTGTGGTTCCAATACACAGGAAGGAAATAAACATGTGTATAACAAAACGTGTAATTGCAATAATTTTCTGTGAGAAATATATTTTCTTGAACAATTTCAAGGGTGCAACACTTTCAGCCATGACTGTATATATACATATACACTGCTCAAAAAATAGCACAAACACCAGAATATAACTAAGTAAATCAAACTTCTGTGAAATCAAACAGTCCACTTCGGAAGCAAGAATGTTTGACAATTTCACATGCTGTTGTGCAAATAGAATAGACAACAGATGGAAATTATTGGCAATTATCAAGACACACTCAATAAAGGAGTGGTTCTGCAGCTGGGGACCACAGACCACATTCTCAGTACCAATGCTTTCTGGCTGATGTTTTGGTCACTTTTGAATGTTGGTTGTGATTTCACACTCGTGGTAGCATGAGAAGGACTCTACAACCCACACAAGTGGCTCAGGTAGTGCAGCTCATCCAGGATGGCACATCAATGCGAGCTGTGGCAAGGTTTGCTGTGTCTGTCAGCGTAGTGTCCAGAGGCTGGAGGCTATACCAGGAGACAACCCAGCAGCAGGACCGCTACACCAGCCTTTGTGCAATGAGGAACACGAGGAGCACTGCCAGAGCCCTGCAAAATGACCTCCAGCAGGCCACAAATGTGCATGTGTCTGCACAAATGGTTAGAAACCGACTCCATGAGGATAGTCTGAGTGCCTGACGTCCACAGATGGGGGTTGTGCTCACCACCCAACACCGTGCAGGACGCTTGGCATTTGGCACAGAACACCAGGATTGGCAAATTCACCACTGGTGCCCTGTGCTCTTCACAGATGAAAGCAGGTTCACACTTAGCACATTTGACAGACGTGACAGAGTCTGGAGACACCGTGGAGAGTGATCTGCTACCTGCAACATCCTTCAGCATGACCAGTTTGGCAGTGGGTCAGTAATAGTGTGGGGTGGCATTTCATTGGAGGACCGCACAGCCCTCCATGTGCTCGCCAGAGGTAGCCTGACTGCAATTAGGTACCGAGATGAGTTCCTCAGACCCCTTGTGAGACCATATGCTGGTGCGGTTGGCCCTGGGTTCCTCCTAATGCAGGACAATGCCAGAACTCATGTGGCTAGAGTGTGTCAGCAGTTCCTGCAAGATTGTTATGACCTGGTGGTGAGGACAATAATGGACCTGGTGGTTAAGAGCACACGGAATGACCTGATAGTTACTAATAATACAGGACAAGCTCTGAGACGTGGGAACTCTGCTGACCGCAATCCCTAATCCTATCACACACACTAGAAATAGCCGTGGATTGCTCCTAACGCTCCCTATGCAACTCGACACAGCCTAAGGAACTAGCTAGCCCTAAAGATAGAAAAATAAAGCCTACCTTGCCTCAGAGAAATTCCCCAAAGGAACAGGCAGCCCCCCACATATAATGACTGTGAGTTAAGATGAAAATTACAAACACAGAGATGAAATAGATTTAGCAAAGTGAGGCCCGACTTACTGAACAGACAGAGGATAGGAAAGGTAACTTTGCGGTCAGCACAAAAAACTCCAAAACGACCACGCAGAGGGCGCAAAAAGACCCTCCGCACCGACTCACGGTGCGGAGGCGCTCCCTCTGCGTCCCAGAGCTTCCAGCAAGCAAGACAAAAATCAAAATAGCAAGCTGGACAGAAAAAATAGCAAACAGAGAAAAACAAGCAGGAACTTAGCTTCTGCTGGGAAGACAGGTCACAAGAACGATCCAGGAGCGAACTAGACCAATACTGGAACATTGACAGGTGGCATGGAGCAATGATCTAGGTGGAGTTAAATAGAGCAGCCAGGTAACGAATTAACCTAGTCACCTGTGGAAGGAACCTCAGAAGCCGCAGCCCCACTCACAAGCACCAGAGGAAGCCCATGGACAGAACCAGCCGAAGTACCATTCACGACCACAGGAGGGAGCTCAACAACAGAATTCACAACAAAGATGAAGGCATTGAAGCTATGGACTGGCCCGCCCATTCCCCAGACCTGAATCCGATTGAACACATCTGGGACATGATGTCTCGCACCATCCACCAATGTCACGTTGCACCAGACTGTCCAGGAGTTGGTGGATGCTTTAGTCCAGGTCAGGGAGATCCCTCAGGAGACCATCCGCTGCGTCATCAGGAGCATGCTCAGGTGTTGTAGGGAGGTCATACAGGCACGTGGAGGCCACACACACTACTGAGCATCATTTCCACTGAAGTTGGGCCAGCCTGTAACTTCATTTTCCACTTTGATTTTGAGCATCATTCCAACTCCAGACCTCCGTAGGATATTAGTTGTGATTTACGTTGATAATTTTTAGGTTTTATGGTTCTCAACACATTCCACTATGTAATGAATAAAGATTTACAACTGGAATATTTCATTTAGTGATATCTAGGATGTGGGATTTTGGTGTTCCCTTTATTTTTTTGAACAGTGTATATACACACATACACACTTGCACCAACTCGAACATACCACTACTCCATCTGTAATATGATGCTTGACAAAGGTAGCGTGAGATGACTGAAATGTTACATTATATCCTTGGAATATATAAGAATAAATTAATCTAGAGATAGTACCTATGGCTTTTGATTGTACTTAAAAGATTGGGAACCAATTCAAGCACCAGCACGTTCTTGCCAGAGTGCCATGCTCTATCCCCCAACGTGCTTGCATATTTAGTTTTTTTTTTTTTTTACATATTTCTGGAAACAAAGAACTTTACCATAACGGATCGCTTGGCATTGGACTTTGTTATTTTTTTCTTCTGCTACTGTACATCTTATGTCCTTTTTTTCTTTATTTTTGTAACTACTAAATAGTGTATTTTGCAGAATAAAGGGTTACTATCATCATTAAAGGGAACCTGTCACCCCCAAAATCGATGTGGTGAGGTAAGCTCACTGTCATCAGCATTCTGTAATGCTGTAGATAAGCCCCCGATGTAACCTGAAAGAGGAGAAAAAGAGGTTAGATTATACTCACCCAGGGGCGGTCCCGCTGCGGTCTGGTCAAATGGGTGTCTCAGGTCCGCTCCGGCGCCTCCCATCTTCATTCCATGATGTCCTTCTGGTCTTCACGCCGCGGCTCCGGCGCAGGCGTACTTTGTCTGCCCTGTTGAGGGCAGAGCAAAGTACTACAGTGCGCAGGCGCCGAGCCTCTCTGACCTTTCCAGCGCCTGCGCACTGCAGTACTTTCCTCTGCCCTCAACAGTAGCATTCTTGGGTGTTTGGGCTGTGACCCAAGAAGATGAAATACAGAACGTAATGCAATCCTCGAGGTTTTTAATGTCCATATTACAAATCACTGTATATTAAAGTCAAGCAAGATAGATTTAAGTGACTTTGTATTCACAGATACAATCCGAAACAATCAGATACCATAATGCAAGTTAAATGCAGAACCCTTCATTTTTAGAAATAGACCAGTACATCATCTCAACTAACTGTGCAGTGAGTATTGCCAGTACCAATATGGTTTTAAATAATGTGCCAATTTATTACAGAACTGTGCCATTTATTTTACACACAAATATGACAGTTCTCTTGGTTTACAAAGGCTAACAAAAAATATGGAATGTTATAGTATTGTTTGCATAAAATTAAGTACATGTTGTACTTCCCAAGGGTTTCATTCACCAGTCTAATGTGTTGGATCGAATGTTTTTTTTTTTTTTAAATTAGAATTTAACACAGTCAGATCAATTCTCACCCATTCAGCCTGTGAAAAAAATGATCATTACTGCACTTAATATTCAGAAGGCCCACAACTACTCACACAGGGACATTTATTGAGGTGTAAGTTTCTTTTCATGAATGGTTGAGCTCATTAGTATAGTAGTTAAAAGGTAGCCACAGGCAAGGTGGCCGCCCAGTTTAGTTCATCAAATGTATCCTTCAGAAAAAAAATAATTTCACTTAGGAGAAAACATTCATCTGCAGTACACTCTGGGTCATGTCCTTAAGAACAATCATTTCAAGCAGTCACGACTCTCCATTCTGCACTTTAGTGGCTGGTGGTTGCATGAAGTCCTTAAATGGAACCAGAGCTTCTTTCAGAGCCGAACACACTTCAGAGGAGGAACATGTGATGCATTCCACTAATGTGGGGTAAAGAGAAATGACCTGAGCCCAGGTGTTATCATCAACTGTAATAAAGAATATATATATCACATTAGAAAGCACAGCCACGTCAACATATTTAGAGAGTTTTTCCCATCTTTATACGTGGGTATTGTCAGATTGTGCTTGTAAATGCAAATAATTGTGCCATTTACTGTTTATTTAAATTTCAGCCATTCTTGAGATATTAACACTTGTGTTGACAACTCAGTGTCTTGAATATTGACCGCCGTTGCTAGACAGCTTGCAAGCACTGCACATGTTCGCCCTTTTCTATTGAGCACGGTTTTTAACCCCTTTCTGACCTCGGACGGGATAGTACGTCCGAGGTCAGATCCCCTGCTTTGATGCAGGGCTCCGCGGTGAGCCCGCATCAAAGCCGGGACATGTCAGCTGTTTTGAACAGCTGACATGTGCCCGTAATAGGCGCGGGCAGAATCGCGATCTGCCCGCACCTATTAACTAGTTAAATGCCGCTGTCAAACCTGATTGCCCTTAACTGGGGATATATTCACATGCAGGAGTCTGCTATAGACTCAGTCTGCTGAAAATCATCTTTTAACTTCCATCTTTTAAATTACATCTTTTTAATTATGATTCTGAATTAGACTGAATTGGACTGGAATTGACTGGAAGGTAACAGAACACCGACCACTACAATGTTTCGGTTTCTTTTCTCTTTCACCCCCATACTACTTTCCTTCTTACAATCTCCTGCAATCCCTCCTCCTAGTAAGGAAGTAGTCATTTCTCCCTCCATACTCCCCAGCCATCTCACCTTCTCCTCAGAACTGTTCCTCCACATACAATCCTTTTTCTCCAGACACACACGGCCGCATCATATCCTATCCTGCTCCCACCTTCTAATGATCTGTCTGTTACTCCTCATTGCTGGTGACATATCCCCAAATCCCGGCCCTCCCCAATTCATCCCCACACTCGTTTCTAACCCCCTGCCACGATCCTCCGCACGTTTTCCCAACCACGACAACCTCATACCCATTCATCCAGCCCCCACTCTCCAGCTCCCCCTACTTGGAGCACTATGGAACGCACGCTCCATCTGCAACAAACTGCCATTTATCCATGACCTCTTCATCACCAACAAACTCTCCTTCCTCGGCCTCACTGAAACCTGGCTCACCCCCTCTGACTCGGCCTCTCCAGCTGCGCTCTCCTATGGCGGATTCCACCTCTCTCACACCCCTCGCCCCAGCAACAAACGCGGTGGAGGAGTTGGCTTGCTCCTGTCCGACACCTGCTCCTTTACTCCAATCCCGCTACCACCCTCCGCTACTCTTCCCTCGTTTGAGGTGCACTCTGTCCGCATCTATTCCCCCTCCAACCTCCAGCTGGCTGTCATCTACCGCCCCCCAGAACTAGCCATCTCCACCTTTCTCGACCACTTCACCACCTGGCTACTTCATTTCCTCTCTGTTGACATCCCCACTATCATCATGGGTGATTTCAATGTCCCCATTGACACTTTCACCTCAGCTACCTCTAAACTTTTATCACTGACTGCCTCCTTTGGCCTCACTCAATGGTCCTCTGAGGCCACTCACAAAGATGGCCACACGCTGGACCTCATCTTCACCCGCCTCTGCTCCCTTACTAACCTCACTAACACACCCCTCCCCCTGTCTGACCACAACCTACTGACATTCTCGTCCCTCTCCTCTCCTAGTGTGCAACCCCCACTCCACAAACTCACTCACCCTCGCAGAAATCTCAAACATCTCAACTTACAATCACTCTCTGAGTCCCTTCTCCCTCTCACAGACATAGCTTCCCTTCATGACACAGATGCTGCTGCCACTTTTTATAACACCACAATAACAACAACACTCGATTCGGCCGCCCCACTCATGCATAGTAAAACTCGTACAATTAACAGGCAGCCCTGGCTGACCAGCCTGACCAAAGAATTGAGACGGGCTTCCAGGATTGCTGAGCGGAGATGGAAGCGATCCCACTCTGCCGACCACTTCACTGCATACAAGCAGTCCCTCGCCAGCTTCAAGTCTGCGCTCACTGCCGCAAAACAAACTTACTTCTCATCCCTCATATCCTCCCTGTCTCACAACCCTAAACAGCTTTTCAACACTTTCAATTCTCTACTCCGTCCCCCCGCACCTCCTCCCTCCCCCCTCATTTCTGCTGATGACTTTGCCTCTTTCTTTAAACAGAAGATCGATACGATCAGAGAAAGCTTTGGCCCACAGCGCCCACTGCCCCTCTTAGCTGCTCAACCCTGCTCCTCCAAAACCAGCTTCTCCACCATGACAGAAGATCAGCTCTCCACCCTCCTGTCAAGATCACACCTCACCACCTGCACGCTTGACCCGCTCCCATCCCACCTCATCCCTAACCTTTCCACGGTCTTCATCCCAACCCTAAAGCACCTCTTCAACCTCTCACTCACAACAGGTGTCTTTCCCTCATCCTTCAAGCATGCCAAGATCACACCCATCCTCAAAAAGCCCTCCCTCGACCCATCCTCTGTGTCTAGCTATCGCCCAATATCTCTTCTCCCTTATGCCTCCAAATTGCTGGAGCAACACGTCCATCTTGAACTGTCCTCCCACTTCTCCTCCTGCTCCCTCTTTGATCGGTTACAATCAGGCTTCCGTTCCCATCACTCAGCTGAAACTGCCCTAACTAAAGTCACCAATGACCTACTAACTGCCAGGAGCAAGCGACACTACTCTGTCCTCCTTCTCCTGGACTTGTCTTCTGCCTTTGACACTGTAGATCACTCCCTTTTGCTACAAATCCTCTCATCCCTTGGCATCACAGACTTGGCCCTTTCCTGGATCTCGTCATATCTGACAGACCGAACATTCAGTGTCTCCCTCCCCCACACCACCTCCTCACTTCGCCCCTTGTCAGTCGGTGTTCCTCAAGGCTCTGTTCTAGGACCCCTACTCTTCTCCATCTACACTTTCGGCCTGGGACAGCTCATAGAATCCCACGGTATGCAGTACCATCTCTACGCTGACGACACGCAGATCTACCTCTCCGGACCTGACCTCTCCTCCTTGCTTACCAAAATCCCGCACTGTCTGTCTGCCATTTCAGCCTTCTTTTCTGCTCGCTTTCTACAACTGAACATGGACAAAACAGAATTCATCATCTTTCCCCCATCTCACTCTACCCCTCCACCAGACCTATCCATCAATGTCAATGGCTGCTCACTATCCCCAGTCCCACACGCCCGGTGCCTCGGGGTGATCCTCGACTCTGCCCTCTCTTTCAAGCCACATATCCAAGCCCTTGCCTCCTCCTGTCGTCTCAAACTCAAAAATATTTCCCGGATCCGTGCTTTCCTTGACGGCAACACTGCAAAAACGCTAGTGCATGCCCTTATCATCTCCCGCCTCGACTACTGCAACCTCCTACTCTCTGGACTCCCCTCTAGCACTCTGGCACCACTCCAATCCATCCTACACTCTGCTGCCCGACTAATCCACCTGTCCCCCCGCTATTCCCCAGCCTCTCCCCTGTGTCAAGCCCTTCACTGGCTTCCTATCGCCCAGAGACTCCAGTTCAAAACCCTCACACTGACATACAAAGCCATCCACAACCTGTCTCCTCCATACATCTGTGACATGGTCTCCCGGTACCTACCTACACGCGACCTCCGATCCTCCCAAGACCTCCTTCTCTACTCCCCTCTCATCTCTTCTTCCCATAACCGCATCCAAGACTTCTCCCGTGCTTCCCCCATACTCTGGAACTCTCTACCCCAACACATCAGACTTGCGCCTACCATAGAAACCTTCAAAAAGAACCTGAAGACTCATCTCTTCCGACAAGCCTACAGCCTGCAGTGATCCTCAACCTACTGAACAGCCGTACAGCCAGCTCTTCCCTCTCCTAGTGTATCCTCACCCACCCCCTGCAGACTGTGAGCCCTCGCGGGCAGGGTCCTCCCTCCTTATGTACTCGTGTGCCTTGTTATCTGCTCATGTTTAATGTATTTGTCTATATTTGCCCCGTATTCACATGTAAAGCGCCATGGAATAAATGGCGCTATAAAAATGTATAATAATAATAATAATAATAAAACGCAGACAGCAACTACCGCTTCCGGCCGGGCGGCCGGAAATGACGTCATCGCCGACCCCCGTCACATGATCGCGGGTCGGCGATGCGTCTGGATGGTAACCATAGAGGTCCTAGAGACCTCTATGGTTACTGATCACCGGTGGCTGTGAGCGCCACCCTGTGGTCGGCGCTCACAGCACACCTCCATTTCTGCTACATAGCAGCGATCAGCAGATCGCTGCTATGTAGCAGAAGCGATCGAGTTGTGCCTGCTTCTAGCCTCCCATGGAGGCTATTGAAGCATGGCAAAAGTAAAAAAAAAAGTAAAAAAAATGTGAAAAAAATAAAAAAATATAAAAGTTTAAATCACCCCCATCAAAATAAATCAATAAAAAAAATCAAATCTACACATATTTGGTATCGCCGTGCTCAGACTCGCCCCATCTATCAATTAAAAAAAAGCATTAACCTGATCGCTAAACGGCGAAGCGAGAAAAAAATTCGAAACGCCAGAATTACGTTTTTTAGGTTGCCGCGACATTGCATTAAAATGCAATAACGGGCGATCAAAAGAACGTATCTGCACCAAAATGCTATCCTTAAAAACGCCAGCTCGGCATGCAAAAAGTAAGTCCTCAACCGACCCCAGATCACGAAAAATGGAGACGCTACGAGTATCGGAAAATGGCGCAATTTTTTTTTTTTTTTTTTTTAGCAAAGTTTGGAATTTTTTTTCACCACTTAGATAAAAAATAACCTAGTCATGTTAGGTGTCTATGAACTCGTACTGACCTGGAGAATCATAATGGCAGGTCAGTTTTAGCATTTAGCAAAAAAGCCAAACAAAAAAACAAGTGTGGGATTGCACTTTTTTTGCAATTTCACGGCACTTGGAATTTGTTTCCCGTTTTCTAGTACACGACATGCTAAAACCAATGATGTTGTTCAAAAGTACAACTCGTCCCGCAAAAAATAAGCCCTCACATGGCCAAATTGACGGAAAAATAAAAAAGTTATGGCTCTGGGAAGGAGGGGAGTGAAAAACGAACACGGAAAAACGAAAAATCCCAAGGTCATGAAGGGGTTAAGCTCGCCAGGATTGCTGGAGTGTACCATTGGTTTCTATTCTGTGGCGGCTTCAGCGTAGGCCTTACAAACTGGATGGCATTGGTGGTCGGTCTTCAAGGCAACGAGTTGTAAACAGAACAAACAGTTATCTCAAGAGCGACTGATGCCAATTTTAATAAGCAGTAAATTGTTGTAACAAGCACTGTATGACCTTAGCCATTTATTAAGATGGGAGTAATCTTGTAACATACAGGTGCTTCTCACGAAATTAGAATATCAAAGTTAATTTATTTCAGTTCTACAATGCAAAAAGTGAAACTCATTATTTAGAGCCATTACAAACAGAGAGATCTATGTCAAGTATTTATTTCCGTTAATGTTGATGATTATGGCTTACAGCCAATGAAAACCCAACAGTTATCTCAGTAAATTAGAATAATTAAAAACACCTGCAAAGGCTTCCTAAGCAGTTAAAAAGGTCCCTAAAGGTACCTTTACACTGAACAATTTAACAACGATATCGCTAGCGATCCGTGACGTTGCTGCGTTGTGGATAGCGATATCGTTGTGTTTGACACGCAGCAGCGATCTGGATCCTGCTGTGACATCGTTGGTCGGAGCAGAAAGGCCAGAACTTTATTTTGTCGCTGGATCTCCCGCAGACATCGCTGAATCGGCGTGTGTGACGCCGATTCAGCGATGTCTTCACTGGTAACCAGGGCCGCGCTTAGTAACCCGATGTTTACCCTGGTTACCAGTGTAAATGTAAAAAACAAACAAACACTACATACTTACATTCCGGTGTCTGTCCCCCGACTCTCTGCTTCCCTGCAGTCAGCGCCGGCCGGCCGTAAAGCACAGCGGTGACGTCACCGCTCTGCTTTACGGCCAGCCGGCGCTCACAGTCAGTGCAGGAAGCAGGTGAGGGGGTGAGGACACAAATTTCATTACTCTCAAGACTCTAGATGCAAGCACAAGACTTTGGATGTAAGTATAGAAGCTTTGAAAATGTCTGCTTGTCTTTGCAGTCTGTACTAATTTTTTTCTGTTCCTTGTAGACTGTTTGCTGCTCCGGTCCTGGTGCTGCCTTTCTAGTCCTGCCTGACTGCTGTGCTGTTTGACTACTGCCTCTAATCTAATGTAAGTATTGGTGTCCATTGTTCTTTTTTTGGGGTGGGGGGCTACATTGTGTTTAAATGTAAATGTAGTTACATTTTTCTTATCTGTTCTTTTCTCTAGTGTTTCACTTGACTGCTGCCTGCTAATCCAACATGTCCTCCACTGACGCTTCCGAAAGTGGACGTGACACTGATTATGTAATCACATTTGATTTACTGATTGGTATGTATTGACTGGCAATACTATACATGTGGTAAATCATGTATTTTCTTTACAGGTACCTTCCAGTGCGGAGGAGCAGGAGCAGTCTAGTGGAAAAGATTCTTCCCACGGTCGTCAGCGTCAAGTTGCCGAGGAGGAAAGACGGTGTGTAAGTAGCCTTAGTTGTAACTTAATTTGTTTTCAGTTTTACGTACAAATTCTTTTTTTGTATTTCATCTATAGGTTCCACAACGTGAGGAAGGACAACGTGACATAGATAACGCCCTACTTATTCAAGCTGTGCAAGAGCGAGCAGTGTTGTGGGACCCCCGTGATCGGAATCATTCCAACTCAGCCTTGATCCGACAACTCGGGAAGAAGTGGCGACATCGCTGCTGGCTGATTGGGACCGTGCCACGCCACATGCCAGAAAGAATTTTCGCAAGTATTGCAATGTTGTCTGACGCAGCAGTGATCTTGTTAATGTAGGTGCATTGTTTTACAATTCATTTTTTCTTTTTTTTCCCGCTTCACAGTGAAGAGAATAAAAGTTTGTAGTGTTCGATGAAGGATCATTTCAATAAGGACATGAGAGAGGAAATTAGAGTTCAAAGTGGTGCTGCTCGAAAACTCAGAAAATATAAATACCATCATCAGCTTTCTTTTCTGAAGCCTGCGCTTGCTCAGCGAACGTATATTTTGTGTTGTCTTACTATTATTTAAACTTTTAAATTTTTTTTACTAATGTTTTCCATTTATTTTTCACACAGAACCTGGTGCAGCACCACACAACCTGGATCGTCCTCTGTTGGAGCGGCTCCTCGACCAGCCAATAAACAGGCCCAATCCCAATCATCCACCAGCGATGGAGCAATCAGGCAGGATTCATAGGCTGGGGAACAGGAAGCCGATCCATCTGGTTTTCCCCTCTCCCAGCCCTCTGCCACTACTTTACTTGGGTCTGCTTGCCAGCGCCCCAAGTTTATTCACTTAAGCTCAGTCTTCCAGGCTGGGATGAAGGCGGTTGTAGAAAGACTGGATAGTGGGTTCACTCAGGTGAACACACTTTTCCAGGAAGTCCACTGATGCCTTGACCGCCTGGAAGCTGACCTTAATAAACCGGCGCAACATTATTTTTCCGCTATAAAACAGGGCGTGACAGAAAACCTTACTCCTGATCTCCAGCTGTATGTGATGAAGGCCTGTCAGGCTGCTAACACCGAGGCCATGCAGTGGTCCCAATATCCGCAGCAGGCACAAAATTCATTCCATACAGGGCAACAAGCTCCAGCACAGCATCAGTGGCAGAATCCGCAAGCACCATTCCCAACATCACAAGACCTTGGATACCAATCTGCTCACCAAGTGACGTATCCACCACAACCACTGCTGGACATTAGGACTGTTCAAACAGTATCCAGCTACACCATGCAGCCGAGTGCAGCAGCCCAGCCTTACACTTCCACCACGCAGCCGAGTGCAGCAGCCCAGCCATACACTTCCACCATGCAGCCGAGTGCAGCAGCCCAGACTTCCACTCCCACCATGCAGCAACAGGAACCAAAAGGCCGAGGAAGCAGCAAAACAAAGGCCAGGAAGCGAAAAGGAAAGACATTACTCACCCCCTCCACCCTCACCTCCAAATGTGTCTTTTTTCCCCCCCAAGTCTATCCACACCTTCCCTTGGTTCTTTCCCATCCAATGTATCAATTCCTTCCAACTTGTTTTCCACTCTTAATGTGTCCTTTGCCAATGTTTCTGACCCAATCCTCCAATTGACTGCCACTTCCCCTATAACAACTTCCCCAACCACTCCTAGCCTACCATCACAGCCCGACACCCCCCAGGTCCACCATGTAACTCCCTCTCGCAGACTCTGAAAGTAAATCACATTATTTTACTTTTTTATTTGTTAAATTTCTAATTGTTTTTATTTTTGTTAGTAAAAATCCTTTTGTTTCACAATACCTGTCTCCCTGTGTTTTCTTTATCTCTTTATTTAAACGTGTCTATTGTTGAGTGAAGTATTAACGGGTGTTAGTTTAATAATAAACACCTTAAGTTACAGTCAAGGTGTTAGTATTACTGTCAGAAAACAGTACAGGTACATAACATTACAGGTACATTTGACTTACAGCTTAAACCATTTCATCTTGCCAAGCCACACGTCCAATATCAGAAACAAAGTTGGCAGCCAATTTATCCCTCATTTGGGCAACTTCCACGTAGTCCTCAGAGGGGGAGCATGGTAATCCTGCAATGTGGTATCAACAGGTTCCTCAAGTTCGAAGTAGGGTCGCTCTTTTGACAGGATGTATTTATGCAGAATAACACACGCTTTCACAACCTCATTAATTGTCTCAATTTTAAGATTGATAGCTGTACCCAAAATGTGCCATTCTGCTGCCAGCAAACCAAAGGCACACTCCACAGTTCTTTGTGCCCTTGTCAGTAGGTAGTTGAAAATACTTTTTGTGTGAATCAAGTCCCGACTCGAGTATGGTTTTATGAAGATGGTACACATTTGAAACGCCTCATCCCCAACAACAAACAGCATTGGCAGTCCTTCAGTGTTCGGAAGAAGTTGTGGTGGTGGAAAATTAAAATTATTACCATACAAACGTTGGCCCATAACAGTTTTTGAAAGTCTGCGAGTCATTTCCTCGTCCAAATGAGCCAACATCAACAAATCGACACTCAGCATCCGCAATCGCCATGAGAACAATGGAAAAGTATTTTTTTTATAAATGAAGTACTCAGATCCACTTCCAGCAGGTTTCAGAATCCGAATGTGTTTGCCATCCACAGCCCCCACAGTCTGGAAAATTAAAAATTTCATTGAATTTTTCTGCATTTTTCAGCCGGAGTTCAGTTGTGGGTTGGGGGAGGAATTCTGCACACAGAACATCACACAATGCATGGCAGGTGTCTCCAATAATCCCAGAAAGGGTGGACACACCAATCCGAAGTTGAAAATGTATAGATCTTAAGGTCTCTCCGGTAGCCAGGAATCTGTAGAATAGAAAATGGGGAAAAAAAATCAGTACGTGGCTTTTTAGAATAATAATATTAATGACAGGTGTTTTTTTTTCAAAATTACATACCTTAGGATCACCAACAGATGTTCCTCAGCAGGAATTGCTCTACAAAGCTGTGTGTCCTGCCTAGTGATGGATCCTCTGACACGTAGCAGCAATTCTTGGAAGCTCTGTTCAGACATTCTTGTGTACTCGTAAAGCTTTTACTGGTTTTCACAAAGCTCGGTGTACAAAACAAGTGGTAGGCTCCACGGCTCTCTCAGACTTCAACAATTGGGTGTTGCCAATAGCGACAACGTCGTCTTCTCCGTCTCTCTTCCTCACAAGCCACAGCCAGCAAAAGCCAATTTCAATGATAAATTTAGATTCAGATTGAAGCTCTCCACGCTAAGTTCCATCTTGCAGCAGGATACAGCATCAAAAGAAGAAGATTTCATCTGTGCAGTGTGTCTAGATATAGAAATCCCATGAGCCATGCCCATTGGGAAATACCGTACTTATGCGCATAAACAACGCAAATGCATGCAAGAACGCATACAAACGCAGCTTTTTTTTGCCGTCATGAGTGAGTTCATGCGGAAAAATAACGCTGCGTAAACATGCGCTTATGCATGCAGATGATATGCTGCGCACAGAAACGCTAATGTGAACCTAGCCTAAGTGGTCCAAAGTGATGTTTTTGTTTTCAGATGAAAGTAAATTTTGCATTTCATTTGGAAATCAAGGTCCCAGAGTCTGGAGGAAGAGTGGAGAAACCACAATCCAAGCTGCTTGAGGTCTAGTGTGAAGTTTCCACAATCAGTGATGGTTTGGGGAGCCATGTCATCTGCTGGTGTAGGTCCACTGTGTTTTACCAAGGACAAAGTCAGCTCAGCCGTCTATTAGGAAATTTTAGAGCACTTCATGCGTCACTCTGCCGACAAGCTTTTTGGAGATGGAAATGTAATTTTCCAGCAGGACTTGGCACCTGTCCACACTGCCAAAAGTACCAATACCTGGTTTAAAAACAACAGTATCACTGTGCTTGATTGGCCAGAAAACTTGCCTGACCTTTAATCCCATGGGGTATTGTCAAGAGGAAGATGAGACACCAGACCCAGCAATGCAGACGAGCTGAAGGCTGCTATCAAAGCAACCTGAGCTTCCATTACACCTCAGCAGTGCCACAGGCTGATCACCTCCATGTCACACCGCATTGAAGCAGTAGTAGATGCAAAAGGAGCCCCGACCAAGTATTGAGTGCACTTACTGAACATACATTTCAGTAGGCCAACATTTCGGATTTTAAAATCGTTTTTCAAGCTGGTGTTAAAAGTTATTGTAATTTAAGGCCCTGTCACACTTAGCGACGCTACAGCGATCCCGACAACGATACGACCTGTCAGGGATCGTTGCTGCATCGCTTTGTGGTCGCTGGTGAGATGTCAAACTGTGAGATCTCCCCAACGACGCAGCAGCGATGCGGCGACCTGTAGCGACCTGTACAACGATGTCACATGGCAGCTATTTCATGACGATTAACAGACCTCAATGAGGGACGTCCTGTCATGAGGTCGTTGGTAAGGTGTCAAACACAGCGATGTGTGCTACCCAGCGGGACCTCAACGACCAAAAAAAGGTCCAGGCCATTCCGACACGACCAGCGATCTCACAGCAGGGGCCTGGTCGCTGCTACGTGTCACACATAGCGAGATCGCTACTGAGGTCGCTGTTGCGTCACAAAACTTGTGACTCAGCAGCGATCTCGCTTTGTGTGACGGGGGCTTTACTGAGATTCTGGCTTTTGGGTTTTCGTTGGCTGTAAGCCATAATCATCAACATTAACAGAAATAAACACTTGAAATAGATCACTGTTTGTAATGACTCTATATAATATAAGAGTTTCATTTTTTGTATTGAAGAACTGAAATGAACTTTTTGATGATATTCTAATTTTGTGAGAAGCACTTGTATGAGGTATTGTAAAACGTTGCATCACACCTTTCAATGTAAATGCCTTAGGAATGAATTAACAGTACTTTTTTACTTTAATTAGGTCACATACTCAAAATAGTGATGAAAACAATCCAGATGCATAAATTGTTATTTATATTTAAGAAAAAAAAATGATGTCTAATGAGACTACCTTCAAGAAACAATATCTTATTAGAGCATTACAGACAACTAGTGATGAGCGAATGTGCTTGGATAAGGTGTCATGCAAGCATGCTCGGGTGCTAGCAGAGTGACTTCGGTGTTTCAGTCCCAGCTGCTGCATGTCTCGGGACTGTTTGCCAGCGGTAACACATGTAGGGATTCCCTAACAAACACGCAGTCCCTGCAAGTGTTGCGGTTGTCGAACAGCTGTAAGACATGCAGCCACGGGGACTCATTTTTGAGCACGCCGAAGTCACTCTACCAGCTGAGCATGCTTGGATGACACCTTATCTGAGCACGTTTGCTCATCACTACAGATAACATGTAGCAGTCCCGCTAATTGAATTCCCCTTCCTCTATGCAGCACAGCAGAGTGTTAAGGTACCGTCACACTGGACGATGTCGCTAGCGATCCGTGACGTTGCAGCGTCCTGGCTAGCGATATCGTCCAGTGTGACACGCAGCAGCGATCAGGCCCCTGCTGTGATATCGCTGGTCGGGGCAGAAAGGCCAGGACTTTATTTCGTCGCTGGCTCTCCCGCTGACATCGCTGAATCGGCGTGTGTGACGCCGATTCAGCGATGTCTTCGCTGGTAACCAGGGTAAACATCGGGTTACTAAGCGCAGGGCCGCGCTTAGTAACCCGATGTTTACCCTGGTTACCATCGTTAAAGTAAAAAAAACAACCACTACATACTTACCTACCGCTGTCTTTCCCCGGTGCTCTGCTTCTCTGCTCTGGCTGTGAGCGCCGGGCAGCCGGAAAGCAGAGCGGTGACGTAACCGCTCTGCTTTCCGGCCGCTGTGCTCACAGCCAGTACAGAGAAGCACAGCGCCGAGGACAGACAGCGGTAGGTAAGTATGTAGTGGTTTTCTTTACTTTAACGATGGTAACCAGGGTAAACATCGGGTTACTAAGCGCGGCCCTGCGCTTAGTAACCCGATGTTTACCCTGGTTACCGGCATCGTTGGTTGCTGGAGAGCTGTCTGTGTGACAGCTCTCCAGCGACCAAACAGCGACGCTGCAGCGATCCGGATCGTTGTCGGTATCGCTGCAGCGTCGCTTAGTGTGACGGTACCTCAAATCTTTCCAAACAAATCTGGTTCCAGTGGACAGAAACATTCCTTACTTTACATGGATGGCCAATCATCTGACTGTCCGCTAAGTAGTACTGCAGGAAAAAAATGTTTGGATGGCTGCAGCAATGGCAAAGTCAGCTGTTTGCCTTTGCTGCACCGTGTGAGCCATACAGCCACAGTCAGAAAGGGGTTACCTCTGATTCAATCTCTTTAGGCTATGTGCACACGTTCAGGATTTCTCGCAGAAAATTCCTGAGAAAAACCGGACATTTTCTGCAAGAAATCCGCAAGAAAACTGCATGCGTTTTTGCCGCGTTTTTTTCCGGACACTTCCCAATGCATTCTGTAGTGGGAAATCCGCAAAAAAAACCGCTAAATTAATGAACATGCTGCGGTTTTTACCGCATCATGTGCACAAAACATGCGGAATTCCTTCTAAATGATGGGATGCTTATTGTATGCGTTTTTTTGTAGTTTTACAGCGTTTTTATCGGGAAAAACCGCGAAAAAACCGCAACGTGTGCACACAACCTTAGGGTATAAAGTGAATCCTATCAGTTTTTGTTTATAAATATAAGGGAACTAGGAAAGAAAAAGAAACAAGAGAAGTATGAAGGAAAAAAAAATCTCTTATTAAAATAGTAATCAAACAAATACAAGTTCTTTCTATCAAATTCAACAGATGGATAATAAAGTGATTTTTAACCTTGGTGGCAGAAAGTGACATCAATAGCTGGCAATAATATATGCACATAGGAAAACTAAAGGAAGATGCAGGGACAAATTGAAAATTTAAAAGAAAAAAAAATCTGACACCAAAAGGATTTGATGATTTAGTGGAACAATAAATGGCATGGTGGTGACATATTTGAAATTCTTTAATTGCAAAACGTTATTTAGGCACCTTTCTGCGATCTGCTGAACTTCCCCTAAACCGTTTATACAGGCTTATAAGGCTAAATTCTCACAATGAGTTTTTGGAGACTCTGCCGTGCACTTTTTTAGGGAGTGTACGCCTGCAGTCTTCGACGTCTGAGTGTCTGCTTCCTGTGTACACTCCCCTAAAAAGTGCAAGGCAGAGCGCAAGTTTGCTGTGCCGTCACCATTAGTCTATGACCTCGTAGTCACATGCATCCAGACCCAGTTTTGCGGGAAATTTCGGACGTATGCCCCTAAGGGGACATAGCACACAATGTGAAAGCACCCTTAAGCCAGTGGCCTTTAGCAAGGCACCTTGGTGTGCAGCACTGTGTGGGTATAGAGATGGTTACCGGTGATGAGCGAATATACTCGTTACTCAAGATTTCCCGAGCACGCTCGGGTGTCCTCCGAGTATTTTTTAGTGCTCGGAAATTTAGTTTTCATCGCCGAAGCTGAATGATTTCCATCTGTTAGCCAGCATAAGTACATGTCGGGGTTGCCTGGTTGCTACGGAATCCCCACATGTAATCAAGCTGGCTAACAGATGTAAATCATTCAGCTGCGGCGATGAAAACTAAATTTCCGAGCACTAAAAAATACTCGGAGGACACCCGAGCGTGCTCGGGAAATCTCAAGTAACGAGTATATTCGCTCATCACTAATGGTTACCCATTTATTGTTCAACTTTGATCTATCAAAGGGGGCTTGTTAGCAAAATAAAAACAAAAATATTTACCTGCAGCCATAGTGGTAATCTGCAAATAAATACAATTTTATACATGTACTTATGTGGAACTGGAAGTGCAGTTGCAGGGAGAAAAGGTCATTATATTCTCCTTACAGCTGCTCACTTCCAGCCATCAGGGTGGCGCAGGGACTGAAACAGACAGCAGTGTGTGCAGACCTGAATGTCAGTCAAGTAGCAGGGCATGACTGCAGCGCTTACCGGATTGGTGACTGGTATAGCCCTCGGCACTGCAAACTGGAGAATACCATTTCATTCTCTCCCTCCAACTGCACTAAAGGTACCTTCACACTAAACGATATCGCTAGCGATCCGTGACGTTGCAGCGTCCTCGCTAGCGATATCGTTCAGTTTGACACGCAGCAGCGATCAGAATCCTGCTGTGATGTCGTTGGTCGGAGCTAGAAGGCCAGAACTTTATTTGGTCGCTGGCTCTCCCGCTGACATCGCTGAATCGGCGTGTGTGACACCGATTCAGCGATGTCTTCGCTGGTAACCAGGGTAAACATCGGGTTACTAAGCGCAGGGCCGCGCTTACTAACCCGATGTTTACCCTGGATACCATCCTAAAAGTAAAAAAAACAAACGCTTCATACTTACCTTCCGCTGTCTGTCCCCGGCGCTGTGCTTTCCTGCACTCACTGTGAGCACAGCGGCCGGAAAGCAGAGCGGTGACGTCACTGCTCTGCTTTCCGGCCGTTGTGGTCACAGCCAGTACAGAGAAGCAGAGCGCCGGGGACAGACAGCGGAAGGTAAGTATGAAGCGTTTGTTTTTTTTTACTTTTAGGATGGTAACCAGGGTAAACATCGGGTTACTAAGCGCGGCCCTGCGCTTAGTAACCCGATGTTTACCCTGGTTACCCGGGGACTTCGGGATCGTTGGTCGCTGGAGAGCTGTCTGTGTGACAGCTCTCCAGCGACCAAACAGCGACGCTGCAGCGATCCGGATCGTTGTCTGGATCGCTGCAGCGTCGTTTAGTGTGAAGGTACCTTTACAATGAGACACCAGCACAGATTACCACTATGGCTGCAGATAAAGCCCGATAACTAACAGGTTCCCTTTACTGCAATCTCCATGGAATTAGCTTTCCACGTTAAATCTACTTTATCAAGGCTATTACCTCAAACGTTACAGACCTATGAAAACTAAAAATGTTGACAAAAGTGAATTTTCATATGTTCAGTATCAGTCATGATGATAGTTGACGATGCGAGGACTACAGAAAAAAATATGTACATGCCCAAAAAGACCTGCTTACTGTCTTTCTGGAGATCCCTCACTGGCTCCTTTTAGACCTTAGTTGAAGTCTGTACTGGGACAGAACTTTAAAAAGGTGGGTGTTCATATAGGAAATACTCCCTGTCCTCACCAGCCAGTAAACTGAAAATTCCCATGCACCCAAAGTGAAGATGCACAGATACATATACAACACACTAAGATTGGAAAACAACATACAATGTAGCACTAAATAAAAAGGCTCATACCTCTGGGTCTGTATGGCAGACAAACAAAAATTGGAATACTTAGGCAGGCAGTGGAAATACAGTTTGAGCAAAAACTGCCCACTTTTAACCTAGCGACAGGTTTTTAACCCATTACTTGCCAAATTCAAATTTTTCAAAAAAGGGCGTCCCAATATTCAATTAAAAATGACAATGACATGATTTCCTATTTTGAAAACATTCATTTTACAAACACAACACAAAAAATTGGACCCAATTATAAAAATTATAAAATCTTAGTTGCTAGAAGCTAAAGATTAGGCAACCCAAAAAAAGGACAATGGTAGATAATGGGTTAAGAGTTACCCCACCTAGAAATGTATATCATATCCACAGAATATGCGGTGTCTAAAATCTACAGTACATGTATGACTTTTATAGGGGCCAAGACCCTTATATGAGCATATAAATAGTTCACTTTCAGTTTTGCGGTTGACAAACTTTCTTTAAATTCACTACAGTAAACATAATTTGCTGGCCAAAACAGTGCATGTTACCTGTGGGTTTTTAGGTGGTTATTACTAGTGATGAGCGATGTTGCTCGGGTTTTCCCGAGCACACTAGGGTGGTCTCCAGGTATTTATGACTGCTCAGAGATAAGTTTTCATCGCCTCAGCAGCATGATTTACAGCTATTAGCCAGCTTGATTACATGTGGGGATTCCCTAGCAACTAGGCAACCCCCACATGTACTCAGCCTGGCTAATAGCTGTAAATCATTCAGCTGCCGTGATGAAAACTAAATCTCTGAACACTAACAAATACTCAGAGGTCACCCGAGCGTGCTCGGGAAAACCCGAGCAACGAGTACACTCGCTCATCACTAGTTATTACTCATTTTCCTGAGAGAACTCCACCCCTACATATGGTCTGCTGTATAGACACTACAAAGAAGATAAAATCCTGGCCTTACTGTTTAAATTAAAGGGAGTCTGTCACCCCCTTTTAGGCCTATAAACTAAGGCCTCCGCCATTAGGGGTTTATCTACAGCATTCCGTAATGCTGTAGATAAGCCCCCGATGTAACCTGAAAGAGAAGAAAAACAAGTTAGATTATACTCACCCAGGGGCGGTCCCGATGCGGTCCGTTCCGATGGGCTTCACGGTCTGGCGCCTCCCATCTTCATACGATGACATCCTCCTCTTTGCTTCCTGTTGCGGCTCCGGCGTACTTTGTCTGCCCTGTTGAGGGTAGAGAAAAGTACTGCAGTGCACAGGCGCTGGGCCTCTCTGACCTTTCCTGGCGCCTGCGCACTGCAGTACTTTGCTCTGCCCTTAACAGGGCAGACAAAGTACGCCGGAGCCGCAACAGGAAGCAAAGAGGAGGATGTCATCATATGAAGATGGGAGGCGCCGGACATGGACCGCAACGCCCATCGGACCGGATCGCACCAGGACCACCCCTGGGTAAGTATAATCTAACTTGTTTTTCTTATCTTTCAGGTTACATCGGGGGCTTATCTACAGCATTATAGGATGCTATAGATAAGCCCCTGATGCCGGTGGCCTTAAGATACCGTCACATTAAGCGACGCTGCAGCGATATAGACAACGATGCTGATCGCTGCAGCGTCGCTGTTTAGTCGTTGTGTGGTTGCTGGAGAGCTGTCACACAGACAGACAGACAGTGCTGAAGTCCCCGGGTAACCAGGGTAAACATCGGGTTACTAAGCGCAGGGCCGCGCTTAGTAACCCAATGTTCACCCTGGTTACCATTGTAAATGTAAAAAAAACCCCACTACATACTTACATTCCGGTGTCTGTCGCGTCCCCCGGCGTCAGCTTCTCTGCACTGTGTAAGCGCCGGCCGTAAAGCAGAGCGGTGACGTCACCGCTGTGCTCTGCTTTACGGCCGTCCGGCGCTGACACAGTGCAGGGAAGCTGACGCCGGGGGAAGCGACAGACACCGGAATGTAAGTATGTAGTGTTTTTTTTTTTTATATTTACAATGGTAACCAGGGTAAATATCGGGTTACTAAGCGCGGCCCTGTGCTTAGTGATCCGATGTTTACCCTGGTTACAAGTGAAGACATCGCTGGATCGGCGTCACACACGCCGATTCAGCGATGTCAGCGGGTGATCCAGCGACGAAATAAAGTTCTGGCCTTCTAGCTCCGAACAGCGATGTCACAGCAGGATCCTGATCGCTGCTGCGTGTCAAACACAATGATATCGCTATCCAGGACGCTGCAACGTCACGGATCGCTATCGTTATCGTTCTAAAGTTGCTCAGTGTGAAGGTACCTTTAGCTTATAAGCCTAAAATAGGATGACAGATTCCCTTTAAACATGCAAGTAGCCTCTTTAGCAAGGAAGACTACTATCTCTGGCGCCACCTATTAGATGTAGTCATTCTAAAAGTCAATATCGACCCTTTAACGAGCTTTGCCACATGACAAGCCAAACTAGAATCATTATTTGCAGACACGTGTTTTGAAGTGTTACCCCTTCTCAGTGCAAAGCAGGAGATCTGATTTGGCTAGGTGAGAAGCCTCTGACTGGGGGGCAAATACATAATTTAACAAAAATCAATATAAAAACTATTGATCTAGTTGGGAAATTATTAATATGTTAATCATTATGTTATGAAAAGCACATTTTTACAATTCAGGAAGTTATATGCTTATTGGGTAAGTTTTAAATTAAAAGCAAATGGTGATGAATCCTCCGTCCATGAAATAAACATTCAGAGTCCACAGTTTGTGTGGCATTGAATACTTGAAGGGGGGTAAGAAAATAGCATAATGTAAGTCATGCACTTTGGTGACCCTGTCATCTACCTCCGGAGAAGAGGCTTGATGAATAAGATGCCTGAGGATATGTGAGTCACCAGCCCTGAAGGTCACACAGCCTCAAGATAGCTTTGGCCAATTCTTCCAATTAATTCAAGCATCTCCATTGCAATCCCATTTATTTCAGTTTTCATGGTTTTTACTTTAATAAGCAGATGCAGAAGGAGATAAACATTTTTCAGAACAGGGAAAATAGGTCATTTATATTAATTCAGATGTCTGGCGGAGTGAATGCAAAGAATTACCATCATATCCCACAGCTATATGTTGTTTAAAAGAGTTTTCCAGCTTCGGTGAACAAATCCCCCAAGCTCATAACATCCAGACGAAGACTATTTACACAGTATTTTACTGGGATGGCTGCCAAATTCCAAGAGAAACCTGACACAGCTACTCTGTGGCCTCCAATGTCTAGGTCTGCAGCTGTAGATATGGTCTACCTGACACTTAATCCAATAAAGAAATACACCAAATACTCGTCGCAGAAGATGGATGAGAATTTGATGTTTAAGTTAAGGCCCCTTCACACTCAGCGACGCTGCAGCGATACCGACAACGATCCGAATTGCTGCAGCGTCGCTGTTTGGTCGCTGGAGAGCTGTCACACAGACCGCTCTCCAGCGACCAACGATGCCGGTAACCAGGGTAAACATCGGGTAACTAAGCGCAGGGCCGCGCTTAGTAACCCGATGTTTACCCTGGTTACCATCCTAAAAGTAAAAAAAAAAAACAAACAGTACATACTTACCTACAGCTGTCTGTCCTCCAGCGCTGCGCTCTGCTTCTCTGCTCTCCTCCTGTACTGGCTGTGAGCCGGAAAGCAGAGCGGTGACGTCACCGCTCTGCTTTCCGGCTCACAGCCAGTACAGGAGGAGAGCAGAGCGCAGCGCTGGAGGACAGACAGCTGTAGGTAAGTATGTACTGTTTGTTTTTTTTTACTTTTAGCATGGTAACCAGGGTAAACATCGGGTTACTAAGCGCGGCCCTGTGCTTAGTTACCCGATGTTTACCCTGGTTACCAGTGAAGACATCGCTGGATCGGTGTCACACACGCCGATCCAGCGATGTCTCCAGGGAGTCCAGCGACGAAATAAAGTTCTGGACTTTATTCAGCGACCAACGATCTCCCAGCAGGGGCCTGATCGTTGGTCGCTGTCACACATAACGATTTCATTAACGATATCGTTGCTACGTCACAAATAGCAACGATATCGTTAACAATATCGTTATGTGTGAAGGTACCTTTAGGCTAAATGGTATCCACTCAAAAAGTTTAAGAACTGCAGGGATCGGTGTCAGGTTCTGCTTTATCTAATAATTTAGTAGGAAGATCCCCTATGGTCAGCAAAAGAAATACTTATTGGAGGCCCGATGGTATCGCATCTGGAGGGTGGTAATGTCATCATGGGGGCAGGCTTTGAAGCGTTGAGAATCTCTCCCCCCCACGTGCTTACCCACCTATCCACTTCTCCCTTTCCCATGTGCTGACTTATCCCGTCTGTGCTCTCTTCTTTGGCCTGTCCACCCCAAGTGCTCTCCCCCTTGTCTGCTGTCTCTCTCCTTCCTGTGCTGTGTTCTCCCCTCATGTGCTGTACAATTTGAGCTGTCTCCCCCTGTGCTGTCTCTCTCACCCCTGTGCGTTTTCTCTCTCCCCCATCTGCTGTCTTTTCTTCTCATGTCATCTTATATGCATTGCTTTTGTCCCAGCGATGCTGTTGCTCCTTAAGAGCCTCATTTGCCCGTTGTTGTCTTCGACATTGTGCCTTTGCTGCTTTCCTTTCATTGGCGTACTTTTTAGGAGGAGCCATGTTGGAGTTGATATTTGGTCTTTAAAGGGGTTTTCTCACGAAAGAAAGTTCATTTAAAAAATTGTTTGTATCTGACCGTGTACAGAACATACCACAGCTCCTGGGCAGGGGAGGAAGCAAAAGACAATACTGACATTACAGCAGGAGATCGCAGAGGATACATTTTGTGAGGTAAAATATTGATTAAAAACGGTCTGTGAAATATTTTACCTCAGAAAATGAATCCTCTGTGATCCCCTGCTGTAATGTCAGTATTGTCTTTTGCTTCCTCCCCTGCCCAGGAGATGTGGTATGCTCCGTACACGGTCAGACAGACAATTTTTAAAATGAACTTTCGTGGGAAAACCCTTTTAGGCTAAGTGCACACGTTGCAGAACTGCCACGGAAATTTCAGCGACAATTCCGCAACTCCTGCCGCAGGTAAATCGCATGCAGAATTGGCATGCGTATTCCCGCTAAACACTAGCGTTTTGCAAGCGTGTTTAGCTTGCAGAATGCTAGCGTTTTCCAAGCGATCTGTAGCATCGCTTGAAAAACTGATTGACAGGTTGGTCACACTTGTCAAACATACTGTACGGCCTATACAGCATCAATAGTAAAAAGATCTAATGTTAAAAATAATTAAAAAAAATAAAACATCATGATATTCTCACCTTCCGGCGTCCCCGACAGTCTTCCCGCACCTCGCAATGCTCCGGTCCCATTAATGCATTGCGGCAATGACCTCAGATGACATAGCGGTCTACTAAGCAGTGTAGAAATCTAGAATTCTATGCTCAGTCTCGAGTAGATAACGTTACTGCTGCCTAGGTAGTAGACATATAGACCTAGAATCATTATTTGAAAGCTTTTCAAGTCATTTTTTTGTCTTCTTTGTTTGCCCTGATAGTGTGTCATCTTGATGAAAATCCATATTTTGCTCCATTGTGCCTTTAGTTAACGCACATAATCTTTTAAAATGTTGCAAGAAAAAACTATGCCAAGGAAGTAGTGGAGTATATCTGTGCAAAAACTGTGCCACTTTTAAAAAGGAGTGAATAATTAATTTGGGATAAACATCTGAATTGGCTAACTAAACCCACATTGATGAACAAAAAAAGAGGAATGGCAAAGTGCTTAATAAAGGCACAAAACAGGTTTTTAATTAGGTAAAAAAAAAAGCAAAGAAGGAGAAAATCAATAATAAAAAGGGCAAATCTGATAAGGAATCGCCATGTGCGTCTTCCTAAATGTTTAAGCACTGTACAGCTATGTAGAAAAGTTATGACACCAGAAGAGTTGTATTTTCAACATACAGTATATCTTGATGCAATCGCAATTATTTTGCATGTATATAGCCAACTTGTATTAGAAGTTTGATATATCGGCTTGAAGTTCTGCAGCCAAACTTGAAAACTCGTTTATGGGACATCTGGGTCATGCAGTAAACTGTGTGATGATTCTCAGTAGTAAATCTAAAGTCTATAGTTGTAGTTTTGGAAAAATGATTGAGCATTTACCACTGTATTCATAAAAAATAACATTTTTATCTACTTTACTTACCATTTTCAGGGTGAGTTTTCTTAAGTGAATCTATGAGAGTGCTTACAGCTTTTAACACAAATATGATTTCCGTTACACGCTGCCTGAAATATGTAAGCAGAATCCTACATTACTTGAAATAAACAACGTTAACAATGCAGTAAAATACAAGTTTGACATATAGAGATGTTTAAAGGAATACAAATTATTAAATGGGATGACCACTTTATTTTTAGACAAATTGGGGAATATGATTTTGGGACATTTACTATTAGTTTCTTCTCCTGTACTAGTTAGTGTTGCGTTCCTCAAAGACTACACAGATCTCAACCCCACAAAATAACTGCTGACAGATGAGCAGGAGACCAGAACGGTCCATCAGCCTCCACCAATTAGAAAACGTTTTTTGATAACAGTAGATGACAAGGCTAGGTAACCACTCAAGGTCCTAGTCTTGCTAGAAAAGAGTCGAGTCCAGTTTATGTTTCAATTAATCAGACTCGCTGGCGATTGTAGAGGAGCTTCTACAGCCATATCCAGTGCTATGGTTTGTGTTGGTCTCACCTTCTTCTTGACCACAGGATACATCTTAACCCAGAACAAAACAAGTGGGTAGAGCGAATTGGGGTGCAGTAAGGATGTGTCGGGAATGGATTATCTGGGGGGCACTGTTACATCTGAATAAAAGTTTGCAAAATAATTTATTTCTAATGGCTTCTGCTTGAAACCTGAAACCAACCAATATTTTTTTTGTTTCTGGGAAGTCATTGACCACAGGTCTATGTAGAAAGGGCGATTTCGGCCTGTTGCACATTTAGTGGCCTGTATACACAAAACTGCTTCGAACAGAACAATTTTATTCATCGGCTGTTAAGAACGGGTGTTGTGTTGCCCATAACAGTTAACACAACATAACACAACTGAGCCAATCAACCCTTGCAGGGTTATCGCTGGTACGCTTACATGGGCAGTTAATCGAGAAGTATTCATTGATTCTCGGACCACTGGATTAGCAATTGCAAATCCTTGCTTTAGAAATCTCTCAGTCATACTGTACTAGCTCACTGGTCTGAAGCCGTGAAAGCTTTTTTTTTTGGACATGTAAGATTTTGCCGTTCAATGTTCGCACAAGGGAATACATCAAGATGAAAATTTCTGCTGCATAATTTATTTCCAGGATACATCCTGAGTACCAATAGCAGGAATGCATATTAAAACCCATACATACCTTGGCAGAGGACATTTCCCGCTCAGCCTTTCATCATCTATGTAGCGATGAAGGACATCTTGGGATCTCTTCAATAGCACAGAAAGTGCCATTCTGGAAATATATCCTTCCTGTGGTGTTGTTACTTTATTGCTAAATGAGAATTGAAGCAATGTCTCAAAGCACACTTTTGAAAACTCTTCTCGCATCCTAATGTCTATTTCAGCTTCTGAAAAACAGACGCAAAGGATTTAGAGGCAATCAGAAAATAAAACCAACTTACGACCTACAATTATAACCAAAAATCAATTACTTTTGCACTAGGAGAGTACTAGAAAGGAATTGCAATAGTGTTATACTGTGAGAAGATTTCAGACATGCCAGCCCTTGGCAAACAATTCCTGATCAACATTTATAAAAATGTTTGCTGGGAAGTATCAAGAAAATACATTAATTCTTTGTACTGAGAATTGTAACTGTAATCTACCACCAGGTTTCTGCTCTCCCATGTGAAAGCAGCATAATGTAGGGCAGAGAATGATTCCAGCGATGTATCACTCCTTATAGTTTTTATAAAATCACCCTTACTACGAGCAGCATGTATCAGTCGCTGGCTGTATGATTTCTGTTATATGTGTGTGACTCTAATACACTATGGCATTCCAGAGAAAAACCCAGTTTAAAAGCCGCCAGGGACCAAGTGGCATGGGAAACTAGTCGGAAAGGCCGGTCCCTGTTGGCTTCTTCCCATAGAGAGAAATCGGTCAGTTATTGACAGCAAGCGGGAAGAAGCTACTGGAAACCACCCTCCTGAATAATCACCAGTACGGCTTGGTCCACGGCGTCTTTTAAGTACGTTTTTCTCTGACGCGCCGCAGTGAAACATACTTGGCTGAAATCTTACAGCCAGTGGCAATTATCAGCTGTCAGCTTTCCTTTAAAGGGACTGTAAGCACAGAATGACTGTGCAAGCAAAGTACGGGCACTCAGTGCTTCACGCCATGGCCAATCAGTTATATAAACCTTCACAACTGCTTGGTTTCCATCTATCTCTGCCCTTCTGTGACTCTATGAATCCAGAGCTGTCAATCAAAGCAGGTGGGATGGAGAAAGATGGACTACAAGCAGGTGGGAAGGTGTATATAAATGATTGGCCTCGCCATGAAGCACCGAGCCATGGGACTTAGTTTGCACAGTCATTCTGTGCTGACAAAGTCTCTTTAATGAGGACTTGTCATCAGGTCAAAAGAGGCCAGTTCTCCCCCCTACCCATTATATTCTCGCTGTACTCCCGACAATTTAGTTTTTTCTTTTATGTCATACTATTCCAGAGATCTGGGCCTTTGGTTTAGTTCAACTTTTTATGGTCTTTACTAAAGCTGCTCAGAGTAATAATGGCCAAGAATCCCTTGTAATGACCTTAAAAATTATCACAAAATAAAAAGACCCATATATCTGACACCGTATGGTGGATTTAAAAACAAAACAGGATTACTCAGGGAAGCAGAAGGAAAAAAAAATAAAAAAAAAGCTGAATTTTGACCAGGTGACAGGTCCTCTTAAATTATGTGTTTGTGATTTAGTTAATACTAGCTGAAGAGCCCGGCGTTGCCTGGGCATAGTAAATATCTGTGGTTAGTTATAGCACCTCACTCCTCTTATTTTCCCCCTCACTCGCCCCTCTCACTCCTCTTATTTTCCCCCTCACTCCTCCCTAACACTTGTCATTTTGACCTCACATCTGTCATTTTCCGATCACTCCACTATTTTCCCTCACTCCTCTCATTTTGCACTTACACCTTTTCATTTTCACCTCACACCCCTCATTTTCACCTCAGTATATACGTTTGTCATCTCCCTTATATATAGTATACACCTGTATCTCTTATCTTGTATATAGTATATACCTGTATGTCATCTCCCCTGTAAATAGTATATACCTGCTGTATGTCATCTCCTCCTGTATATTGTATATACCCATGTGTCATCTCCTCCTGTATATATTATATACCTGTATGTCATCTCGTCTGTATATACTATATACCTGTATGCAGGGCCGCCATCAGGGCATTACAGCCGTGACTGGCGTAAGGGGCCCGGTGAGCAGAGGGGGCCCGCATCGGGCCCCCTCTTACCTGCTCACCGGGCCCCTACCGGCAGCCGCAGGCTGAACCGGGCCCTTAGCGGCGGCCGGCGCTGCAGCTGTACGCTATTGACATGCGGGCCCGCGCCCGCACGTCAATAGTTAACAGCCGCCAGCCGCAGCGTGCAGGTCGCCGGCGTCTGACGTCATTGTCAGTCGCCGGCGAGTGCACAGTGCAGCTGCGTGGAGAGATCAGGAGCGCGGCAGGTAAGTAGAACTTTTTTTTTTTCTATTAAGAGCGGCGATCGGGGGGGGGGGGGGGGGGAGGTTTGGGCAGAAGGCTGGACACAGAGGGGGCAGAAAGCAGCTGGACACAGAGGGGGCAGAAGGCAGCTGGACACAGGGGGGCAGAAGGCAGCTGGACACAGAGGGGGCAGAAGGCAGCTGGACACAGGGGGGCAGAAGGCAGCTGGACACAGAGGGGGCAGAAGGCAGCTGGACACAGGGGGGCAGTAAAGCTGGACACAGAGGGGGCAGAAGGCAGCTGGACACAGGGGGGCAGTAAAGCTGGACACAGAGGGGGCAGAAGGCAGCTGGACACAGGGGGGCAGAAGGCAGCTGGACACAGAGGGGGCAGAAGGCAGCTGGACACGGGGGCAGTAAAGCTGGACACAGAGGGGGCAGAAGGCAGCTGGACACAGGGGGGCAGAAGGCAGCTGGACACAGAGGGGGCAGAAGGCAGCTGGATACAGGGGGGCAGAAGGCAGCTGGACACAGAGGGGGCAGAAGGCAGCTGGACACAGAGGGGGCAGAAGGCAGCTGGACACAGAGGGGGCAGAAGGCAGCTGGACACAGAGGGGGCAGAAGGCAGCTGGACACAGGGGGGCAGAAGGCAGCTGGACACAGGGGGGCAGAAGGCCGCTGGACACAGAGGGGGCAGAAGGCAGCTGGACACAGGGGGGCAGAAGGCAGCTGGACACAGAGGGGGCAGAAGGCAGCTGGACACAGGGGGGGCAGAAGGCAGCTGGACACAGAGGGGGCAGAAGGCAGCTGGACACAGGGGGGCAGTAAAGCTGGACACAGAGGGGGCAGAAGGCAGCTGGACACAGGGGGGCAGTAAAGCTGGACACAGAGGGGGCAGAAGGCAGCTGGACACAGGGGGGCAGAAGGCAGCTGGACACAGAGGGGGCAGAAGGCAGCTGGACACAGGGGGGCAGTAAAGCTGGACACAGAGGGGGCAGAAGGCAGCTGGACAGGGGGGCAGAAGGCAGCTGGACACAGAGGGGGCAGAAGGCAGCTGGACACAGAGGGGGCAGAAGGCAGCTGGACACAGAGGGGGCAGAAGGCAGCTGGACACAGAGGGGGCAGAAGGCAGCTGGACACAGAGGGGGCAGAAGGCAGCTGGACACAGAGGGGGCAGAAGGCAGCTGGACACGGGGGCAGAAGGCAGCTGGACACAGGGGGGCAGAAGGCAGCTGGACACAGAGGGGGCAGAAGGCAGCTGGACACAGGGGGGGCAGAAGGCAGCTGGACACAGAGGGGGCAGAAGGCAGCTGGACACAGGGGGGCAGTAAAGCTGGACACAGAGGGGGCAGAAGGCAGCTGGACACAGGGGGGCAGTAAAGCTGGACACAGGGGGGGCAGAAGGCTGGACACAGAGGGGGCAGTAAAGCTGGACACAGGGGGCAGTAAATCTGGACACAGAGGGGGCAGTAAATCTGGACACAGAGGGGGCAGTAAATCTGGACACAGAGGGGGCAGTAAATCTGGACACAGAGGGGGCAGTAAATCTGGACACAGAGGGGGCAGTAAATCTGGACACAGAGGGGGCAGTAAATCTGGACACAGAGGGGGCAGTAAATCTGGACACAGGGGGCAGTAAATCTGGACACAGAGGGGGCAGTAAATCTGGACACAGAGGGGGCAGTAAAGCTGGACACAGAGGGGGCAGTAAAGCTGGACACGGGGGGGGGGGGGCAGAAAGCTGGACACGGGGGGGGGGGGGGGCAGAAAGCTGGACACGGGGGGGGCAGAAAGCTGGACACGGGGGGGGGGGCCGAAAGCTGGACAGGGGGGGGGGGCGGGGCAGAAAGCTGGACACGGGGGGGGGGGCAGAAAGCTGGACACATGGGGGGCAGAAAGCTGGACACATGGGGGGCAGAAAGCTGGACACATGGGGGGCAGAAAGCTGGACACATGGGGGGCAGAAAGCTGGACACATGGGGGGCAGAAAGCTGGACACGGGGCAGAGTGCTGGACAGAGATGGGGCAGAGTGCTGGACAGAGATGGGGCAGAGTGCTGGACAGAGATGGGGCAGAGTGCTGGACAGAGATGGGGCAGAGTGCTGGACAGAGATGGGGCAGAGTGCTGGACAGAGATGGGGCAGAGTGCTGGGCAGAGTGCTGGACAGAGATGGGGCAGAGTGCTGGACAGAGATGGGGCAGAGTGCTGGACAGAGATGGGGCAGAGTGCTGGGCAGAGTGCTGGACAGAGATGGGGCAGAGTGCTGGACAGAGATGGGGCAGAGTGCTGGACAGAGATGGGGCAGAGTGCTGGACAGAGATGGGGCAGAGTGCTGGACAGAGATGGGGCAGAGTGCTGGACAGAGATGGGGCAGAGTGCTGGACAGAGATGGGGCAGAGTGCTGGACAGAGATGGGGCAGAGTGCTGGACAGAGATGGGGCAGAGTGCTGGACAGAGATGGGGCAGAGTGCTGGACAGAGATGGTGCAGGATTGGAAACAGATGGGGCAGGATGGATACGATGGAGACAGATGGGGCAGGATGGGGAGATCATATGGGGTAGAATGGATACTCATGAGGGCAGGATGAGAGAACATATGGCTGGAGCCTGAAATGAGACACACGGTGGCCAGGATGGCGAATATTACCATAGGGGCTAATTAAGGGATATTATTATTGCAGTGATGTATTTATTTTATTTTTTGAGTATACTGTTTTAAATGGGGGGGCGGTCCTGTTACTGTGTAGAGTGATACTATGTTGCCTTCTTCATGTGGTGTAATGTAGAAGTTGGGAAAATTAAGTAATGTGTTCTACAAGCGGAACTCGAGATAACTGTTTTATTTCCTGCAGAGACGAGTCCTGGCTGGATAAAGTGATGGCGGTCTGTGCTGGATGAAAGATGAAGGACTTCACCTAGAGACGTCACTGGTGAGTCAGTGTTACCTATACACTTACACTATACACTGTATACTATATACAGAGGTCCTGTGTACAATGTCACCAGTGATCACTGTATTATCTATACATTATATACAGAGCTCCTGTGTGTAATGTCACCAGTGATCACTGTATTACCTGTACACAGACACTGCTTACTAATTACAGATCTCCTGTGCATAATGGCACTGATGGTGATAGTATTGTGGGTTTTTTTTTGTATTACTGATCAGTATTGTAGTATTCAGTCATTGTTGGTAATATGTGGTCTGGTCATGATGTGGAGGTAATATGTGGTCTGGTCATGGTGTAGCGGTATTTGTTCCTTGTATTTTATATTATTCGATCACTGTGGTGGTAATATGTCATCTGGTCATAGTGCTGTGGTATTTGTTCCTTGTATGTAGTATTATAGGTCATTTTAAAAATTGAAAAATAAATAAAAATATACCTAAATTGTATTGCATATTTTAACAAATATTTAGTAGGTTACAGTAGAGTAGGGCCCGGCCAAAAGTGTCTACCTTGTTGTGGTGGCGGCTTAAAAAATCTTTTGGCCAAAACAAAAGCTGCCGGCTATATGTGTGATCTGGTGATGGGAACTGTCAATGTGTGATAGGTGAGAAGTGGAGATTTTCCAAGAGAGAGTGGTGGGACTGTGGACAGTTCGTGGGGTGGAGCCTGGAGGCGGGGCTGGGGTGGAGCCTGGGCGGAGTTTCAAGGGGGCCCCGAAAATTTTGCCAGTATGGGGCCCCGAAATTTCTAGTGGCAGCCCTGCCTGTATGTCATCTCCTCCTGTATATAGTATATACGTGTGTCATCTCCTCCTGTATATAGTATGTACCTGTAAGTCATCTCCTCCTGTATATAGTATATACCTGTTTATCATCTGCTCCTGTATATAGTATATACCTGTGTTTCATCTCCTCCAGTATATAGTATATACCTGTATGTCATCTCCTCCAGTATATACCTGTGTGTCATCTCCACTGTATATAGTATATACCTGTGTGTCATCGCCCCTGTATACCTGTATATAGTATGTACCTGTAAGTCATCTCCTCCTGTATATAGTATATACCTGTATGTCATCTCCTCCTGTATATAGTATATACCTGTGTGTCATGTTCTCCTGTATATAGTATATACCTGTATGTCATCTCCTCCTGTATATAGTATATACCTGTGTGTCATCTCCTCCTGTATATAGTATATACCTGTGTGTCATCTGCTCCTGTATATAGTATATACCTGTGTGTCATCTGCTCTTGTATATAGTATATACCTGTGTGTCATCTCCTCCTGTATATAGTATATACCTGTGTGTCATCTGCTCCTGTATATAGTATATACCTGTGTGTCATCTGCTCCTGTATATAGTATATACCTGTGTGTCATCTGCTCTTGTATATAGTATATACCTGTGTGTCATCTCCTCCTGTATATAGTATATACCTGTGTGTCATCTCCTCTTGTATATAGTATATACCTGTGTGTCATCTCTCCTGTATATAGTATATATCTGTGTGTCATCTCCCCTGTATATAGTATATATCTGTATGTCATCTCCTCCTGTATTAGACAGCGTTTACACGTTATTTGGTCAGTATTTTTACCTCAGTATTTCTAAGCTAAATTGGCAGCCTGATAAATCCCCAGCCAACAGGAAGCCCTCCCCCCTGGCAGTATATATTAGCTCACACATACACATAATAGACAGGTCATGTGATTGACAGCTGCCGTATTTCCTATATGGTACATTTGTTGCTCTTGTAGTTTGTCTGCTTATTAATCAGACTTTTATTTTTGAAGGATAATACCAGACTTGTGTGTGTTTTAGGGCGAGTTTCATGTGTCAAGTTGTGTGTGTTGAGTTGCATGTGGCGACATGCATGTAGCGACTTTTGTGAGATGAGTTTTGTGTGGTGACGTGCGTGTAGCAACTTTTTGTGTGTCGAGTTGCATATGACAGGTTAGTGTAGCAAGTTGTGTGCAGCAAGTTATGCGCATGGCGAGTTTTGCGCGTGGCGAGTTTTATGTGTGGTGCGTTTTGAGTATGTGCAAGTTTTGTGTGAGGCAACTTTTGCATGTGTTGCAACTTTTGTGCATGTGGCAATTTTTCCGCGTGTGCAAGCTTTGCGTGTGGCGAGTTTTCCATGAGGTGAGTTTTGCACGTGTGGCGAGTTTTGCGTGAGCCTAGTTTTGCATGTGGCGAGTTTTGCACATGGCGAGTTTTGAGCGGTGACTTTTGTGTTTCGACTTTTATTTGGCGAGGTTGGTGTATGTGTGGTGAAATATGTGCTGAGGATGGTATATGTGTTCAAGCACGTGGTAGTTTGTGGCGCCTTTTGTGTGTGTGTGTGTTCATATCCCAGTGTGTGGTGAGTAATCCATGTCGGGGCCCCACCTTAGCAACTGTACGGTATATACTCTTTGGCGCCATTGCTCTCACTCTTTAAGTCCCCCTTGTTCACATCTGGCAGCTTTCAATTTGCCTCCAACACTTTTCCTTTCACTTTTTCCCCCATTATGTAGATAGGGGCAAAATGGTTTGGTGAATTGGAATGTGTGGGGTTAAAATTTCGCCTCACAACATAGCCTATGACGCTCTCGGGGTCCAGATGTATGACTGTGCAAAATTTTGTGGCTGTAGCTACGACGGTGCAGATGCCAATCCCGGACATACACACATACATACATACATACATACATACACACACACACACACATTGAGCTTTATATATTAGACTAGCTGAAGAGCCCGGCGTTGCCTGGGCATAGTAAATATCTGTGGTTAGTTATAGCACCTCACTTCTCTTATTTTCCCATCACGCCTCTCATTTTCCCAATCACATCTTTCATTTTCCCCCTCATAGCTCTCATTTTCTCCCTCACTGCTCTCATTCCCCCCTAACACTTGTCATTTCAACCTCACATCTGTCATTTTCTGATCACTCCACTATTTTTCATCACTCCTCATTTTGCACTCACACCTTTTCATTTCCTCACTCCTCTAATTTTGCACTCACACCTTTTCATTTTCACCTCACCACCTCAGTATATACATGTTTGTCATCTCCCATATATATAGTATACATCTGTATGTCATCTCCTGTATATAGTATATACCTGTATGTCATCTCCCCTATATATAGTGTATACCTGAATGTCATCTCCTTCTATATATAGTATATACCTGTATGTCATCTCCTCCTGTATATAGTATATACCTGTGTGTCATCTCCCCTGTATATAGTATATATCTGTGTGTCATCTCCTCCTGTATATAGTATATACCTGCATGTCATCTTCTATATATAGCATATACCTGTATGTCATCACCTCCTGTATATAGTATATACATGTAGGTCATCTGCTCCTGTATATAGTATATACCTGTATGTCATCTCCTCCTGTATATACATGTACCTGTATGTCATCTCCTCCTCTATATAGTATATACCTGTGTGTCATCTCTCCTGTATATAGTATATATCTGTGTGTCATCTCCCCTGTATATAGTATATACCTGTGTGTCATCTCCTCCTGTATTAGACCACGTTCACACGTTATTTGCTCAGTATTTTTACCTCAGTATTTGTAAGCTAAATTGGCAGCCTGATAAATCCCCAGCCAACAGGAAGCCCTCCCCCTGGCAGTATATATTAGCTCACACATACACATAATAGACAGGTCATGTGACTGACCGCTGCCGTATTTCCTATATGGTACATTTGTTGTAGTTTGTCTGCTTATTAATCAGATTTTTATTTTTGAAGGATAATACCAGACTTGTGTGTGTTTTAGGGCAAGTTTCGTTTGTCAAGTTGTGTGTGTTGAGTTGCGTGTGGCGACATGCATGTAGCGACTTTTGTGAGATGAGTTTTGTGTGGCAACATGCGTGTAGCAACTTTTTGTGTGTCGAGTTGCATGTGACAGGTTAGTGTAGCAAGTTGTGTGCAGCAAGTTCTGCGCATGGCGAGTTTTGCGCGTGGCGAGTTTTATGTGTGGTGCCTTTTGAGTATGTGCAAGTTTTGTGTGAGGCAACTTTTGCATGTGTTGCAACTTTTGTGCATGTGGCAATTTTTCCGCGTGTGCAAGTTTTGCGTGTGGCGAGTTTTCCATGAGGTGAGTTTTGCACTTGTGGCGAGTTTTGCAAGAGCCTAGTTTTTGCATGTGGCGAGTTCTGCGCGTGGCGAGTTTTGAGTGGCGACTTTTGTGTTTCGACTTTTATGTGGCGAGGTTGGTGTATTTGTGGTGAAATGTGTGCTGAGGGTAATATGTGTTCAAGCACGTGGTAGTGTGTGGCGCATTTTGTGTGTGTTCATATCCCCGTGTGTGGTGAGTATCCCATGTCGGGGCCCCACCTTAGCAACTGTACGGTATATTATCTTTGGCGCCATCGCTCTCATTCTTTAAGTCCCCCTTGTTCACATCTGGCAGCTGTCAATTTGCCTCCTACACTTTTCCTTTCATTTTTCCCATTATGTAGATAGGGGCAAAATTGTTTGGTGAATTGGAAAGCACGGGGTTAAAATTTCACCTCACAACGTAGCCTATGACGCGCTCGGGGTCCAGACGTGTGACTGTGCAAAATGTTGTGGCTGTAGCTGCGACGGTGCAGATGCCAATCCCGGACATACATACATACATACACACACACACACACATTCAGCTTTATATATTAGACTAGCTGAAGAGCCCGGCGTTGCCTGGGCATAGTAAATATCTGTGGTTAGTTATAGCACCTTACTTCTCTTATTTTCCCATCACGCCTCTCATTTTCCCAATCACATCTTTCATTTTCCCCCTCATATCTCTCATTTTCTCCCTTACACCTCTCATTTTCTCCCTCACTCCTCTCATTCCCCCCTAACACTTGTCATTTTGACCTCACATCTGTCATTTTCCGATCACTCCACTATTTTCCCTCACTCCTCTGTCGACCCCACATCTGTCATTTTCCGATCACTCCACTATTTTCCCTCACTCCTCATTTTGCACTCACACCTTTTCATTTTCACCTCAGTATATACAGGTTTGTCATCTCCCTTATATATAGTATACACCTGTATGTCATCTCCTGTATATAGTATATACCTGTATGTCATCTCCCCTGTATATACACCTGCTGTGTGTCATCTCCCCTGTATATAGTATATACCTGTATGTCATCTCCTCCTATATATAGTATATACCTGTATGTCATCTCCTTCTATATATAGTACATACCTGTATGTCATTTCCTCCTGTATATAGTATATACCTGTATGTCATCTCCTCCTATATATAGTATATACCTGTATGTCATCTCCCCTGTATATAGTATATACCTGTATGTCATCTCCTCCTATATATAGTATATACCTGTATGTCATCTCCTTCTATATATAGTACATACCTGTATGTCATCTCCTCCTGTATATAGTATATACCTGTAGGTCATCTGCTACTGTATATAGTATATACCTGTGTGTCATTTCCTCCTGTATATAGTATGTACCTGTATGTCATCTCCTCTATATAGTATATACCTGTGTGTCATCTCTCCTGTATATAGTATATATCTGTGTGTCATCTCCCCTGTATATAGTATATATCTGTGTGTCATCTCCTCCTGTATTAGACCTCGTTCACACATTATTTGCTCAGTATTTTTACCTCAGTATTTGTAAGCTAAATTGGCAGCCTGATAAATCCCCAGCCAACAGGAAGCCCTCCCCCTGGCAGTATATATTAGCTCACACATACACATATGTTGTGAATTCTGTGGCTGAGTTCACTTCTGTGGTCACAAGTGGTATTGCAGTCTCTGGGCTTCCTCCCTCAGGTGTTTTGGTGAGCTCGTTGGCTGCCTTGCTATTTAGCTCCACCTGAGTCTGTCTTCCTTGCTCCTTGTCAATGTTCCAGTGTTGGATCTGAGCTACTGCATCTTTCCTTGGGCCTGCTGCTCTGCTAGATAAGTGCTTCTAGTTTGTTTTCTGTTTTTTCTGTCCAGCTTGCTATTAACTTTTGCTGGAAGCTCTGAGAAGCAAAGGGGTGCACCGCCGTGCTGTTAGTTCGGCACGGTGGGTCTTTTTTGCCCCTTTGCGTGGTTTTCGTTTTAGGGTTTTTTGTAGACTGCATAGTTCTCTTTGCTATCCTCGCTCTGTCTAGAATATCGGGCCTCACTTTGCTGAATCTATTTCATTCTTACGTTTGTCTTTTCATCTTGCTAACAGTCATTATATGTGGGGGGCTGCCTATTCCTTTGGGGTATTTCTCTGAGGTAAGTCAGGCTTGTATTTCTATCTTCAGGCTAGTCAGCTCCTCAGGCAGTGCCGAGTTGCATAGGTAGTTGATAGGCGCAATCCACTGCTGCTTATAATCTGGTGAGAATCAGGCAGGGAGATGAATGGAAAACGGCATTTAATACGCCCGAGGGTCATTTTGAGTATCTGGTGATGCCGTTCGGACTTGCCAATGCTCCATCTGTTTTTCAGTCTTTTATGCATGACATTTTCCGTGAGTATCTGGATAAATTCTTGATTGTTTACTTGGATGACATTTTGATCTTCTCAGATGATTGGGAGTCTCATGTGAAGCAAGTCAGAATGGTTTTCCAGGTACTGCGTGCTAATTCCTTGTTCGTGAAGGGATCAAAGTGTCTCTTCGGTGTGCAGAAAGTTTCATTTTTGGGGTTCATCTTTTCCCCTTCTACTATCGAGATGGATCCGGTTAAGGTTCAGGCCATCCAGGATTGGACTCAGCCGACATCTCTAAAAAGTCTGCAGAAATTCCTGGGCTTTGCTAATTTTTATCGTCGCTTCATCTGTAATTTTTCTAGCATTGCCAGACCATTGACCGATTTGACCAAGAAGGGTGCTGATTTGGTTAATTGGTCTTCTGCTGCCGTGGAAGCTTTTCAGGAGTTGAAGCGTCGTTTTTGCTGTGCCCCTGTGTTGTGTCAACCTGATGTTTCTCTTCCGTTCCAGGTCGAGGTTGATGCTTCTGAGATTGGTGCAGGGGCGGTTTTGTCACAGAGAGGTTCTGGTTGCTCAGTGTTCAAACCATGTGCTTTCTTTTCCAGGAAATTTTCTGCTGCTGAGCGTAATTATGATGTGGGCAACCGAGAGTTGCTGGCCATGAAGTGGGCATTCGAGGAGTGGCGTAATTGGCTTGAGGGTGCTAAGCATCGCGTGGTGGTTTTGACTGATCATAAGAACCTTACTTATCTTGAGTCTGCCAAGCGCTTGAATCCTAGACAGGCCCGTTGGTCGTTATTTTTTGCTCGTTTTGATTTTGTGATTTCATACCTTCCGGGCTCTAAAAATGTGAAGGCGGATGCTCTGTCTAGGAGTTTTGTGCCCGACTCTCCGGGGTTATCTGAGCCGGCGAGTATCCTCAAGGAAGGAGTCATTGTGTCTGCCATCTCCCCTGATTTGCGGAGAGTGTTGCAGAAATTTCAGGCTAATAAACCTGATCGTTGTCCGGCCGAGAAACTGTTCGTCCCTGATAGGTGGACTAGTAAAGTTATCTCTGAACTTCATTGTTCGGTGCTGGCCGGTCATCCAGGAATCTTTGGTACCAGGGAGTTGGTTGCTAGATCCTTCTGGTGGCCATCTCTGTCACGGGATGTGCGTGCTTTTGTGCAGTCCTGTGGAATTTGTGCTAGGGCTAAGCCCTGCTGTTCACGTGCCAGTGGGTTGCTTTTGCCCTTGCCGGTCCCGAAGAGGCCTTGGACACATATTTCGATGGATTTCATTTCTGACCTTCCCGTTTCTCAAAAAATGTCGGTCATTTGGGTGGTCTGTGATCGCTTTTCTAAAATGGTCCATCTGGTGCCCTTGGTTAAATTGCCTTCCTCCTCTGATTTGGTGCCTTTGTTCTTCCAGCATGTGGTTCGTTTACATGGCATTCCTGAGAATATTGTTTCTGACAGAGGTTCCCAGTTTGTCTCGAGGTTCTGGCGAGCCTTTTGTGGTAGGATGGGCATTGACCTATCTTTTTCCTCGGCCTTCCATCCTCAGACTAATGGCCAGACCGAACGAACCAATCAGACCTTGGAAACATATCTGAGATGTTTTGTTTCCGCTGACCAGGATGATTGGGTGTCATTTTTGCCGTTGGCTGAGTTCGCCCTTAATAATCGGGCCAGCTCGGCTACCTTGGTCTCTCCATTTTTCTGCAATTCTGGGTTCCATCCTCGTTTCTCTTCAGGACAGGTTGAGTCTTCGGACTGTCCTGGTGTGGATTATGTGGTGGACAGGTTGCAGCAGATCTGGACTCAGGTAGTGGACAATTTGACCTTGTCCCAGGAGAAGGCTCAGCTTTTCGCTAATCGCAGACGCCGTGTGGGACCCCGACTTCGTGTTGGGGATCTGGTTTGGTTATCTTCTCGTCATATTCCTATGAAGGTTTCCTCTCCTAAATTTAAACCTCGTTTTATTGGTCCGTATAGGATTTCTGAGATTCTCAATCCGGTGTCTTTTCGTCTGACCCTCCCAGACTCCTTTTCCATACATAATGTATTCCATAGGTCGTTGTTGAGGAGATACGTGGCACCTATGGTTCCATCTGTGGAGCCTCCTGCCCCTGTTTTGGTGGAGGGGGAATTGGAGTATATTGTGGAGAAGATTTTGGATTCTCGTGTCTCTAGACGGAAACTCCAGTATCTGGTCAAATGGAAGGGTTATGCTCAGGAAGATAATTCCTGGGTTTTTGCCTCTGATGTCCATGCCCCAGATCTTGTTCGTGCCTTTCATGTGGCTCATCCTGGTCGGCCTGGGGGTTCTGGTGAGGGTTCGGTGACCCCTCCTCAAGGGGGGGGTACTGTTGTGAATTCTGTGGCTGAGTTCACTTCTGTGGTCACAAGTGGTATTGCAGTCTCTGGGCTTCCTCCCTCAGGTGTTTTGGTGAGCTCGTTGGCTGCCTTGCTATTTAGCTCCACCTGAGTCTGTCTTCCTTGCTCCTTGTCAATGTTCCAGTGTTGGATCTGAGCTACTGCATCTTTCCTTGGGCCTGCTGCTCTGCTAGATAAGTGCTTCTAGTTTGTTTTCTGTTTTTTCTGTCCAGCTTGCTATTAACTTTTGCTGGAAGCTCTGAGAAGCAAAGGGGTGCACCGCCGTGCTGTTAGTTCGGCACGGTGGGTCTTTTTTGCCCCTTTGCGTGGTTTTCGTTTTAGGGTTTTTTGTAGACTGCATAGTTCTCTTTGCTATCCTCGCTCTGTCTAGAATATCGGGCCTCACTTTGCTGAATCTATTTCATTCTTACGTTTGTCTTTTCATCTTGCTAACAGTCATTATATGTGGGGGGCTGCCTATTCCTTTGGGGTATTTCTCTGAGGTAAGTCAGGCTTGTATTTCTATCTTCAGGCTAGTCAGCTCCTCAGGCAGTGCCGAGTTGCATAGGTAGTTGATAGGCGCAATCCACTGCTGCTTATAGTTGTGTGAGGATAGATCAGGTACTGCAGTCTACAGAGATTCCACGTCTCAGAGCTCGTTCTATTGTTTTTGGTTATTGCCAGATCTCTGTATGTGCGCTGATTACTGCACGCTGTGTTGCCTGATTGCCAGCCATAACACACATAATAGACAGGTCATGTGACTGACAGCTGCCGTATTTCCTATATGGTACATTTGTTGCTCTTGTAGTTTGTCTGCTTATTAATCTAATTTTTATTTTTGAAGGATAATACCAGACTTGTGTGTGTTTTAGGGCGAGTTTCGTTTGTCAAGTTGTGTGTGTTGAGTTGCGTGTGGCGACATGCATGTAGCGACTTTTGTGAGATGAGTTTTGTGTGGCAACATGCATGTAGCAACTTTTTGTGTGTCGAGTTGCATGTGACAGGTTAGTGTAGCAAGTTGTGTGCAGCAAGTTTAAGTTTTGCGCATGGCGAGTTTTGCGCGTGGCGAGTTTTATGTGTGGTGCCTTTTGAGTATGTGCAAGTTGTGTGTGAGGCAACTTGTGCATGTGCTGCAACTTTTGTACATGTGGCAATTTTTCCGCGTGTGCAAGTTTTGTGTGTGGTGAGTTTTCCATGAGGTGAGTTTTGCACTTGTGGCGAGTTTTGCGTGAGCCTAGTTTTTGCATGTGGCGAGTTTTGCGCGTGGCGAGTTTTGAGCGGCGACTTTTGTGTTTCGACTTTTATGTGGCGAGGTTGGTGTATGTGTGGTGAAATGTGTGCTGAGGGTGGTATATGTTTTCAAGCACGTGGTAGTGTGTGGCGCATTTTGTGTGTGTCCATATCCCCGTGTGTGGTGAGTATCCCATGTCGGGGCCCCACCTTAGCAACTGTACGGTATATACTCTTTGGCGCCATCGCTCTCACTCACTCCCTTGTTAACATCTGGCAGCTGTCAATTTGCCTCCAACACTTTTCCTTTCACTTTTTCCCCATTATGTAGATAGGGGCAAAATTGTTTGGTGAATTGGAAAGCGCGGGGTTAAAATTTCGCCTCACAACATAGCCTATGATGCTCTCAGGGACCAGACGTGTGACTGTGCAAAATTTTGTGGCTGTGGCTACGACGCCTCCAACACTTTTCCTTTCACTTTTTTCCCCATTATGTAGATAGGGGCAAAATTGTTTGGTGAATTGGAACGCGCGGGGTTAAAATTTCGCCTCACAACATAGCCTATGATGCTCTCGGGGTCCAGACGTGTGACTGTGCAAAATTTTGTGGCTGTAGCTGCGACGGTGCAGATGCCAATCCCGGACATACATACATACATACATACACACACATTCAGCTTTATATAGTAGATTAATAGAAGGGAAATTCCTGTCTCCATCATTTCCTTATATTTTATGTAAAGAACCTAAAAAATGAAAACTACAAGAAAAGAGAAAAAACAAACTAGAAGCAGAATCTTTACATGGAATAGGTCATCCTTATTAAATCTAGATTTTGACATTTTCCATCTTTAATAATTTGCTCCTCTTAAATATACTGAAATATGCCATGTGTCAGCACAGTTTCCATAATGCGGAACATACTAAACAAAATACCCTCAGAATTAAAGGGACTCTGTCAGCTCAAATTGGCGGGATATTAAAATGATTTCTTACCGATCTGATGGACGGCATATCCTCTTTATTTCTCCACCCCGTCCGTCCCTGTTACTGTTACTGCATGCGCAGTAATGCTTTTCGGCTTTGCCTGCAGTAGGGCAAAGCATACTGCACATGTGCCACTGAAGACTGCATGGCGCGCGCGCCAACTATGGCGCACGCATACTCTTATTCCCGAAAATAATGCGGAAAACAGGGACAGACGGGGTGAAGAAATAAAGAGGATACTCTGCCCATCTGACCGGTAAAAACTCATTTTAATATCCCGCCAATTTGAGCTGACAAGAGTCCTTTTGACCCCTTAGTGACAGAGCAAATTTGGTACTTAAAGACCGGGCCAATTTTTACAATTCTGACCACTGTCACTTTATGAGGTTATAACTCTGGAACACTTTTCGTGACATATTGTACTTCATGTTAGTGGTAACATTTCTTCGATATTACTTGCGATTACTTATGGGAAAAAAACGGAAATATGGCGACAATTTTTTAAATTTTGCAATTTTCAAACTTTGTATATTTATGCCCTTCAATTAGAGAGATATGTCACAAAAAATAGTTAATAAATATAATTTCCCACATGTCTACTTTACATCAGCACAATTTTGGAAACAATTTTTTTTTTGTTAGGGAGTTATAAGGGTTAAAAGTTGACCAGTAATTTCTCATTTTTTCAACACCATTTTTTTTTAGGGACCACATCACATTTGAAGTGTGACACCATTCTAAAAACTGCACCCCTCAAGGTGCTCAAAACCACATTCAAGATGTTTATTAACCCTTTACATGCTTCACAGGAACTGAAACAATGTGGAAGGAAAAAATGAACATTTAACTTTTTTTTGCAAACATTTTACTTCAGAACCTTTTTTGTTTTTATTTTCACAAGTGTAAAAACAGAAATTTAACCATAGATTTTGTTGTGCAATTTCTCCTGAATACGCCAATACCACATATGTGGGGGTAAACCACTGTTTGGGCGCACCGCAGAGCTTGGAAGAGAAGGAGCGCCGTTTGACTTTTTCAACGCAGAATTGGCTGGAATTGAGATCGGACGCCATGTCGCGTTTGGAGAGTCCCTGATGTGCCTAAACAGTGGAAACCCCCCACAAGTGACACCATTTTGGAAACTAGACCCATTAAGGAACTTATCTAGATGTGTGGTGAGCACTTTGAACCCCCAAGTGCTTCACAGAAATTTATAAAGTAGAGCCGTGAAAATAAAAAATCCTTTTTTTTCCCTCAAAAATGATTTTTTAGCCTGCAATTTTTTATTTTCTCAAGGGTAACAGGAGACATTGGACCCCAAAATTTGTTGACCAGTTTGTCCTGAGTATCCTGATACCCCATATGTAGGGGGGGGGGGGGGACGCACGGTTTGGGCACACATCGGGGCTCGGAAGGGAAAAAGCGCCGCTTGGAATGCAGACTTTGATGGGATGGTCTGCGGGCGTCATGTTGCATTTGCAGAGCTCCTGATGTACCTAAACAATAGAAACCCCCCACAAGTGACCCCATTTTGGAAACTAGACCCCCCAAAGAGCTTATCTCGATGTGTGGTGAGCACTATGAACCCCCAACTGCTTCACAGAAGTTTATAATGTAGAGCCATGAAAATAAAAAATATGATTTTTTTTTACACAAAAAATGATCTTCTCACCCCCAAATTTTTACTTTCACAAGGGTAACAGGAGAAATTGGACCCCAAAAGTTGTTGTCCAATTTGTCCTGAGTACACGGATACCCCATGTGTGGGGGGACCACTGTTTGGGTGCACGGCAGAGCTCGGAAGGGAAGGAGCGCCATTTTGGAATGCAGACTTTAATAGAATGGTCTGCGGGCGTTATGTTGCATTTGCAGAGCCCCTCATGTACCTTAACAGTAGAAACCCCCCCACAAGAGACCCCATTTTAGAAACTAGACCCCCCCAAGGAACTTATCTAGATGTGTGGTGAGAACTTTGAATACTCAAGTGCATCACAGAAGTTTATAATGCAGAGTCGTGAAAATAAAAAATATATTTTTTTTTCCACAAAAAAGATTTTTTTAGCCCCCAAGTTTTTATTTTCATAAGGGTAACAGGAGACATTGGACCTCAAAAGTTGTTGTCCAATTTATCCCGAGTACGCTGATGCCCCATTTGTGGGGGTAAACCACTGTTTGGGAGCATTGCAGAGCTCAGAAGGAAGGAAGCACCATTTGACTTTTTGAGCGCAAAATTGGCTGTGGCGTTTGGAGAGCCCCTGATGTACCTAAACAGTGGAAACCCCCCAATTCTAGCTCCAACCCTAACCCCAACACACCCCTAACCCTAATCCCAACCTGATCCATAATCCTAATCACTAACCCCAACGATAATCACAACACTTACCCCAAAACAACCCTAATCCCAACCCTAACCATAACCCTAATCAAAACCCTAAATCCAACACACCCCTAATCCTAATCTCAACCCTAACCTCAAACCTAACCCTAATCCCGATACACCCCTAACCCTAATCCCAACCCTAATTCCAAACGTAACCCTAATGCCAACCCTAATCCAAACCCTAATCCCAACTCTAACCCTAACTTTAGCCGCAACCCTAGCCCTAACTTTAGCCCCAACCCTAGCCCTAACCCCAACCCTAACCCTAACTTTAGCCCCAACCCTAACCCTAACTTTAGCCCCAACCTTAACCCTAGCTTTAGCCCAACTCCTCTAGCTGCCGGCCGGCAGATCATGGCGGGCGCACTGCGCATGTGCCCGCCATTTTCTTACTGGATGAAGAAGCTGGCGGTCAGGAGGGGACGCAGGAGGACCCAGGGACACCGGTAAGTATAACAGGGTCCCCAAATCCCCCTATTTCTCTGTCCTCTGACGTGTGATCACATCAGAGGACAGAGAATGACACGTCGCTTTTTTTTTGCGGCCGCCGGTAAACAGTTAATTACCAGCGATCACAAAACAGGGGTCGGTAAAAACTGACCCCGATCATGTTCTTTGGGGAATCGGCTACCCCTGGCAGCAGAGACCCCAAAGATCTTCCGGGTGCCGGCCAGTGGGCGCACTGCGCATGCACCTGCCATTTTTGGCCGGAACAAGATGGCGGCGCACATCGGGAGCCACGTGGAGCACATCGGAGGACAGAGAAATTAAATGTGAAATCGGGGGGGTTGGCGATGGCCGGTAAACTGTTAATTACCGGCAACCGAGACCCCAGAGAAAATCCGACTCTGGGGAGCGCTATTCACTTTTTCCACAGCGCCTTTAATTATCGGCGCTGTGGTTTAAGTACCCTTATCTGCCGCCGTTAAAAGGCGTATCGGCGGTCGTTAAGGGGTTAAACTATCATTTATGTGGCATAGAACCGTTAACTCTTGTCCTGCCTCCCTTCACTGGAATAATTTTACTTAATCTTCCCTCCAGGCGATTTTCCATCCTTGCACTTACAATTTTGATAGCCATATGAAGACTTTTTTTGCTGGACAAGTTGTAGTTTGGAATGATAATTCACTATACTATTTATACATAAAAACAAGAAAAAACAACAACAATTTCCAAGTGGGATGAAATGCTGATAAAAAAACATTTATAGAATTGATTGAATTATGTTATTGGGAAAAGGAAGAATGATGTTTAAAAAACTTTTCTTTTATTCTCCTTAAGAAACTTGAACCTGCAATCCTTTGATTGCTTGTTGTATATACTGCACTATATTTGTATTGTAGTATATAGTGTAAATGACTATCTCCTATAAAGCAAAGCCTATGGCTGGGCTTCACAGGAGTACCAATATGGCAGCCATAGGGACGTTCAGCAGACCCCCAGCTACTATGGTAACTCTGTTTCCCCACAATCTTGCCTGTAGGATTATTTCATTTAAATGCTGTAAAGGTACCTTCACACTCCGCGACGCTGCAGCGATACCGACAACGATGTAGATCGCTGCAGCGTCGCTGTTTGGTCGCTGGAGAGCTGTCACACAGACAGCTCTCCAGCGACCAACGATCCCGAGGTCCCCGGGTAACCAGGGTAAACATCGGGTTACTAAGCGCAGGGCCGCGCTTAGTAACCCGATGTTTACCCTGGTTACCAGCGTAAAAGTAAAAAAACAAACACTACATACTTACCTACCGCTGTCTGTCTCCGGCGCTCTGCTTCTCTGCACTCCTCCTGCACTGGCTGTGAGCACAGCGGCCGGAAAGCAGAGCGGTGACGTCACCGCTCTGCTTTCCGGCTGACCGACGCTCACAGCCAGAGCAGGAGGAGTGCAGAGAAGCTGAGCGCCGGGGACAGACAGCGGTAGGTTAAGTATGAAGTGTTTGTTTTTTTACTTTTACGCTGGTAACCAGGGTAAACATCGGGTTACTAAGCTCGGCCCTGCGCTTAGTAACCCAATGTTTACCCTGGTTACCAGTGAAGACATCGCTGGATCGGTGTCACACACGCCGATCCAGCGATGTCTGCAGGGAGTCCAGCGACGAAATAAAGTTCTGGACTTTCCTCAGCGACCAACGATCTCCCAGCAGGGGCCTGATCGTTGGTCGCTGTCACACAGAACAATTTCCTTAACGATATCGTTGCTACGTCACAAAAAGCAACGATATCGTTAACGATAGCGTTATGTGTGAAGGTACCTTAAGGCAACTTTCACACTTCCGTCTTTTGCAGACTGTCACAATGCGTAGTTCTGTGGAAAAAACGCATCCTGCAAAGTTGCCCGAAGGATGTGTTTTTTTCACATAGACTTGTATTACCGACGCATAGCGACATATGGACACGTTCCATATGTCGTGCACTGGATGCATCGGTATTTGGCGGGCCGTCGTATCGAAAAAACGTTCAAGGGCATATTTTTTTGTACGCTGTGTCCTGCATTTTTTTACTGTGCCTGCCCGGCCGGAACTCCACCCCCTCTTCCCCGGGACTTTACAATGGGCAGCGGACGCGTTGAAACACTGCCTCCGCTGCTCACATCACTCACAAATTCACAAACTTCCGTCGGTACGTCGCGCCGATGCTTGGCGACGGCCGAGTACCGACGGAAATGTGAAAGAAGCCTCAGTGACTAATGCGACTACACCATTTTTTTTTACATTGTTGTATCATTATATGATAAAAACGACTCAGGAGCATTATTCACCAGGTCAGTATGTTTACAGAGATATCAAATTTTTTTTTTTTAATTTGTTTATTAACCATAAAGTTGAAAAAAAAACAACACAATATACATATTTATGCTCCTTAGTATTACATTCAATATGGAATATGTACATTGTATACATAACTGAATATCACAATGTGTGTTTAACATATCCTTTACTCCATTCGAACCGTACAAATCTAACCTGGAGTCATGAAAATTAACAGTTATTAAATCATAACTACAACTGTATCCTACTAACTACCTTTCTGCCGCCTAACAATAAACCTACATCTTCCTCTGTATAATATCTAGAGAGATTTGACACTTTGCACTAGCGTAAACAACTGCAAGTTTATAAAGTGAGGTGAGAGGAGTTCCAGCCGCTCCAAATCTTCTCAAATTTACCTGGGCATCCTCTATTTTGATATAGTGTACGTTCGTACGGGATAATCGAATTTACTAACTCAATCCAGGCTCTGAGGGAGGGACACGAACCCCCCATCCACCGCATTGCCACCACCTTCCTTGCCATAAAAAGTGACTACCGTAAGAAAATCGCAACGTGATGACCCCAAGTCTCCTCATCCCATACCCCAAATAAACAAATTAATGGCTCAAGAGGAACCGGAGCCAATACTATGGAGGAAAGTAATGAGGTCACCTCTTTCCAATATTGAAGAATGATAGGACAGCTCCACATCATGTGAATAAAGTCTGCATCTGGCAAGTGACAGTGCAGACATTCCGCAGAGTGAAGTCGACCCATCTTAAAAAAGAGATATCAAATTTGCACAAATTTCTTGTTTTTTGTTCTCTTGTAAAAATAACATTTTGGCTTGTGTCACCATTTTTTTGAGACCTATAAAGTTTTTTTTTTATTTTTTAACCTGTAGATAGCGCTATGGAAGGGCTTATTTTTTTCATGACAAGCTATAGGTTTTATTGATACCAGTTTGGGAATTTTTCCTCACTTTTTTGGCATTTACCATATATGACAGTAGCGTAGCTACCGGGGGGGTTGCAGAGGGTGCGGGCGCCCCGGGCCAGGTGCTCAGAGGGGGCCCACGCAGAGCTACGCTACTGTAACTGTATCGGCGCGCTGCGATAGTTAATTTCTGCAGCAGAGCAGGGAGAATCAATCTCCCTGCTCTGCCACCCAGCCACTATGGGGCCCCTGAGCAGCCGGAGGGGCCCGGTGCCAGCAGTGGTACCCCCACCATCATCGGAAGATCAGCTGTACCAGCATTTAGCATATACAGCTGATCACATTGATGGGAGAAGGAGCGCTACACTTCTTCTCCCATCATCCCCCTGTCAGTGTCGGCGTCTGATGTCGCCGACACTGACAGCGGGCGCGATGATGTCACTGGCCGGTGCCCGCTGTCAGGAGATCAGCGGGAACAGCGCAGGAACCAGGAAGAAGACAGGTGAGTATTTACCATATTTTTCGGACTATAAGACGCACCCAGGTTTTAGAGGTGGAAAATAGGTTAAAAAAATTTTGAAGCAAAAAAGGTGGTAAAATATTTAATAACATAAACATACTATTATATGTGTTGTTATTATATATAATAGTATGTTATTATGTTGGAAGCTGCGAGTAGAAGATGGAGCTGCGGGACCAGTGTGGTGTCCGTAAAGTACTGTATGAAGATGCTGGAGGGTGAGTATAAGAATGGGGGCACAGGGCTTATATTTAAAGCACCACTCCAGCACTGAAAAATAACACTGGAGTGCTGCTTTGAGATCCCATTGGGAGAACTATAACTCCCAGCATGTCCTGCAGAACATATGGCATGCTGGGAGTTATAGTTCACCACAGAAGTGGCAGAGTGCTTTATTGAGTGTTGTAGTGACTAATCTTTTAATTGTGGCAGCCAGCCACACTGTAATGAGGTAAAATGCTGGAGCCTCCCATGACACCACAGAGCGCTCCCTCTTGTTGCCTCTCCACAGCACAGGAGTAAGCTTGCAGATTGTAGTGTGGTGTCTGCAGGACCTGTGATGACATCAGAAGAGGGAGGGCTCTGTGCTGCCATGTGATGCTCCAGCCCGCCCTCTTCATGACATCACACAGGTCCTTGTGCTGGAGCACTCAGCATCCAGCACAGCCATGGCAGGCAGGTATGCAGCGATCTTGTCCCCTGCTGCTGCCCCCTCCTCCACCAGACACACAGATCTCCCAAGCTGCTGCAGGAATCCAGCGCTGGGGAAACCATGTGTGTCCCAGTGAAGGACTATTCATTTGCTGCTCCTGACTCACTGCTCAGCTGACAGGTGGGCGGGGAAGCAGCTAATGAATATTCACTGCACTTTAATGATCGGGATCATGTGGTTTTCTCAGCACTGATTCCTGAAGCCAGCAGGGACATTTTTCTGCCTCCTGCCTCCCAGTGCAATCCCTCTCGCTGCTTCCCCTTCCCCACATTACATCCCTACCATAAGACGCACCCACACTTTCCTCTCAAATTTGGAGGAAAAAAAGTGCATCTTATGGTCAGAAAAATAGGTATTTATTTTTTAATTGGGGCTGCCTTATTACAGGGTCTGACTAAGGCCCCTTTCACACTTCCGTCGTTTGCCATCCGTCGCAATCCGTCGTTTTGGGCAAAAAATGGATCCTGCAAATGTGCTTGCAGGATGCGTTTTTTGCCCATAAAGTTGTATTAGCGACGGATCGCGACAGATGGCCACACGACACGTCCGTCGTGCGACGGATCCGTCGTGTTTTGGCGGACTGTCTTCACAAAAAAAAGTTTAATGTAACTTTTTTGTGCGTCGCGGCCGAAACTCCGCCCCCTCCTCCCCGGACTGCAGAATGGAAGCGGATGCGTTGATAATCTGCATCCGCTGCCCACGTCGTCCACAAATTTCACGACGTCCGTCGGTATGTCGGCCTGACGCATAGCGACGGACCCGCACCGACAGAAATGTGAAAGAGGCCTAAGGGGGCTTACTTATTACAGGGTCTGACTATGGGGGGCTGGCTTATTACAGGGTCTGACTATGGGGGTGCTGCCTTATTACAGGGTCTGACTATGAGGGCTGCCTTATTACAGAGTCTGACTAAGGGGGCTGCCTTATAACAGGGTCTGACTATGGGGGTGCTGCCTTATTACAGGGTCTGACTAAGGCGGCTGCCTTATTACAGTGGGCTTATTACGTGGGCTGTGTTACATACTGCGTGGGCTCTGTTATACACTATGTAGCTGTGCAATACACTACGTGACTGTTATATACTACGTGGGCTTGTGCAATATACTACGTGCCTGTGCGATATACTACGTGGCTCTACAATATACTACGTGGCTCTGCTATATACTACGTGGCTGACCAATATACTACATACCTGTGCAATACACTTCGTACCTGTGTAATACACTACGTGGCTATGTTATATACTACGTGGCTGTGTTATATACTACGTAGCTCTGTTATATACTACGTACACTGTGTTACATACTACGTAGCTCTGTTATATACTATGTCGGTTGTGTTACATACTATGTCACTGTGCAATATAGTACGTAGCCTGTGCGATATACTACCTACATATTCTAGAATACCCGATACGTTAGGGTACTGTCACACAGTGGCATTTTGATCGCTACGACGGCACAATCCGTGACGCTCCAGCATCGTAACAATATCGCTCCAGCGTCGTAGACTGCTGTCACACTTTGCAATGTACGACGCTGGAGCGATAATTTCATGACGATGTATACAATATCGTGCACACCTTTGTTACACCATGCGATCATGCCACCACAGCGGGACACTAGACGACACTAGACGACGAAAGAAAGTTTCAAACGATCTGCTACGACGTTCGATTCTCAGCGGGGTCCCTGATCGCAGGAGCGTGTCAGACACTGCGAGATCGTAACTAGATCGCTCGAACGTCACGAATCGTGCCGTCGTAGCGATCAAAATGCCACTGTGTGACGGTACCCTTAGAATCGGGCCACCATCTAGTGTATAATAGTAGGCCTCTACATAATGGAAAGAGAGCAGAGCTCTCGAGTCTGTCCACACACATGTATATCATTTCTCCCCCTCCCCCTCCCTTTCCCTCTCTCTCTCTCCAAAAACCATGCCCAGGAACTCAAAAAACATGCGCAGTACATAGAGCCGGATCCAGCTAAAAACGGATCCGGTGCATCAGTTTGCATCCGTTTTTGCATTATTTACACCGGATCCGTTTTTTAGCAAATTTGCCGGATTGTGCCTGAAACCAAAAACCTGATGTGTGAAAGCAGATGTGTGAATTTTGAAATAAAGCTTTACATATTTAGAAAAAACATAACACAAAAACTTGATTTAAACAATTATTCATTTTCTAATGCTGGCTTCCTTTTAGCCCCTTAACAACAGCCAATACAGATAAAAACGATGGCCACTAAGGGGCCTTATTCCCTCAAAACGGCGATCAGGAATTAGGTACTAGCGCCTCCCCAGAGTATGAAAATCTCGGGGGTTCGGTCCCCGATCAAGGGATTACCATTATTCAACGAATAACGGCGATCACGTAAATAAAAAAAAAAGTGAGATCAGGTATAAAAATCATTTCTCTCTCAGATATGATCTAATATGTCAGAGGAGAGAGAAATGGGGTCCCCAACGGTTTCTTAGTACCGGAGACCTCCTCCACCGGCCTTGCGGAGATCTGCCAGCCGGCCACCTGGGAACTGTAGGAATTTTTTCTATTGGTTTCTGATTTTTGATCTCTGTCATAGACTCCATCAGAGTGATCAACAGCCTATTAGTAAATATGGTAGCACTTGGGCTGTGAATCTCTTTGATCATCCTCCATGTCGTCCCCCTAGTCAGATTAAACATTTTTTATTTTATAATTTTTCTTTCATTCTTTCCTGTTTGGGTTAGGCTTAGGGTTTTTCAAAAGTAAAAAAAAAAAAAAAAAAAAAAGATTGATGAAACAACGACAAATTCAAAATGACGACTAGTGATGAGCGAACATGTTTGGATAAACCTTTCCAGTTTTAGGTCAATTAGGGTTATCATAATTATTAATAATTTGCCTAATGCCAGAATAATGAGAGAGAATGTTTTAAGACATTTTTATTACTTACTGCAAAGTCAAACGTTTACATACATTTACATACATTTCATTAGAATTTGGTATTAGATATGAGCGAATATTTCAAAATTCGGTTTGGCTCACGATCGCCGAATTTGAAATATTCACTAATTTAATCGTCGATTAAATCGCCGAACATAGCCGAACATACACAGCACAAAAGCCAGTGTGTCCCAAGCTGTGTGACAGGGTGGGAAACACCGGTGTAGCGCTTCTGACCGGCGGTGAAATGATCCCCACCGGTCAGAGCCATGATTCCCACGCTGTCAGAAGACAGTGTTAGCCCGCTGCTGTGGTCGGAGGTGTAAAGTTTACCTCCGGTCACTGGTGTCAGCTGATGGGACAACCACTCCCATCATTCAACACCTGCTCCTGCTAATAACAGTGAGCGCAGGAGCGGATGATGGGAATACTGATCAGCCCTTCTTGCGCTGTAAACGAATAATTTAAAAAAACCTGTGTGGGCTCACCCCAATTTTTGATAACCAGCCAGGCAAAACTCACAGCTGGAAGCTGCAACCCTCAACTGTCCACGTTAGCAAGGTTGATTATCAAGAATAGAGGGGTTCCCACACTTTTTTTTTAAACTATTTAAATAAATAATAATAAAAAAAAAAAATCGGTATGTTGTCCCCCCTCATTTTTGGCAACCAGCCTTGCTAAACCTGACAGCTGGGACAGAATGACAGGTATGGTATATTGTTGTTTTATTATTTTTGGTTTATTACAGGAGAATGAGGGCTTCATTGGAATTAGGCGAGGAAGTATGGTTTTCTGGGTGTCTGTTTTCTTACAATGTGACTGAGGTTAGTAATGGGGGCATCTTATTGACACCTCTCCATTAATATCCCCGGGGCTTGATATCACCTGACAATACAAAGGTGACATCAACCCCCCCAACTATCAGCCACTTGCCACCAATACAGGGCAAGTGGGAAGAGAGGCCAAGTGCCAGAATTGGGGCATCTTAGAGATGCGCTTTTTTCCGGTGTTAGAAGTTTACTCTAATTTTCTTCTTCCTAGCATTTTTAGAACATGTGAAGCTATTCGATATGATAAATAAGCAATAAAGATGAATCTTTGGAAGGGGCAGATTTCTTTTTACATCTGAACAAGAAAAGCATATACAATCCAATTGTTTCAGAAAGAAAGATGTAAAATCAATATACAAATTTACATAAAATGTCCCCATAAAAAACTGATACTACACCATATAAAGACAACTTCTGCAACTCTCACCATCACAGTACATTATTTGTCACAGAACCACCAATGGAAAAACAGACGTACATTTTGTTTAATTAGCCCTTAATTAAGACCATGTTGCACATGCATCAGGAGGTATAAAAATTCAATGCTGGGAGACAATTTTATCTCATTGAATGGAATGCAGGAATGGAAGGTTTCTCCGGAGACATATGTGAATTCTCACAATTCAGACAGTTTATACCACTGCACACACAATACATAACTCACAATAAGCACATAACACAAACATCCTCTGTGCATTCTTGGCTGGGTAACTGGGGTTGCACGAACGCAGCAGAAAGCCCAACCAAAGAAAAGCATCAGCCACTTTGCAAATCTTGTGTCAATTTTAGCAATGGTTTGTTGTGCACCATTTTAAGTGAGTTGTTACAATTGTATGCAGGACTTATTTCATCCAAAGCCAAAAATGCTTCTGACCTTAGGACTGAGCAATTCCTTATATCAACATACTCCAAAACCTATATAATTATTTTCAAGCCCATGAAGATGCTTTTTTTTTTTTTTTGGGGGGGGGGGGGGGGGGGGTAATAAGCAATGTTGCTAAAAGCATGCAAAAAAGCAACCTGAATTGGTCATGAAATAATGTTATAAATATCTCACTGATAATAAAGGTATAACTGTTCAATGAATTCTGTCAGCAGGTTTTTGCTACCTCATCTAAGAGCAGCCTGATGTAAGCAAAGAGAATAGAGATGGGTGAACCCGAACAGTAAAGTTTGGCGTATGTACTGAACACCTACTGTCCGTGAACAGACACCGAACACGAACTTCACCAGGAAGTCTGTATTATTGTTCGGGTTCGGCTGCCCGAACACCTGGTGGTTGCCACGCGGTCATGTGCATGACTATGCAGAAAACTCCGCTTCTGACCGGCGATGAAATCCCTACCGGTCAGAGAGCTGCGGTGCCCAAGCTCAGCTGAGATCGGAGGTATAAAGTTTACCTCCAGTCACTAGTGTCAGCTGATGGGGCTACAGCTCCCATCATCCGACGCCTGCTACCACTAATAACAGCGAGAGCAGGAGCGGCTTATGGAAGTATTCATTAGCCAGCTCCTGTGCTATAAATAATTAAAAAAAAACGTTGTGGGCTCCCCTGTATTTTTGATAACCAGCCAGGCAAAACTCACAGCTGAGGGCTGCAACCCTTAGCTATCAGCTTCAACAAAGCTGGTTATCAAGAATAAAGGGGTCCCCACGCAGTATTTTTAATTATTTAAATACATAATTTAAAAAATGGCATGCCTCCTCCCCTACATTTTTTCACAGCCAGCCTTGCTAAAGCAGACAGCTGGGGGGGCGGGGGGGTCGTTGGTATTCTCAGACTGGTAAGGGGCCATGGATATTGCCACCCCCTCAGCCTACAAATAGCAGCCCACAGCTGCCCAGAAAAGGCACATCGATTAGATGCGCCAATTCTGGCCCTTTGCTCAGCTCTTTCCATTTGCCCTGTATCAGTGGCAAATGGGGTTCATATTTGTGGGGTTGATGTCACCTTTGCATTATCAGGTGACATCAAGCCCACGGCTTAGTAATGGAGAGGCATCTACAAGACAACTCTCCATTATTAATCCTACAGTGATGTGGTAAATAAAGACATAGCCAGTTCTCTCGCATCTTGGCACAGTCCAGGTTGAAACATTTTTATCCCCCAGACATGGATTACGGCATGGGACAGGATGACAGGTAGGTGAGAGATATTGTTTTTTTATTTTCTTACCGAAACGAGGGATTCAGTGGAATTAGGCGTTAAGAGAGTATAACCGTGTTTGTTATTTTTAAATAAAAAAGTAAAACTGTGTTTTACTCTGGCTGTGTCTTTATTTACCATATAACTTTAGGATTAGTAATGGATAGCTAACCCCACCCACACCAGGCTCTGCATGTACATTGCGATAAGCAGCTCACTGCCTATAGACAGGAGGTGGAGTTGTCGGACTTACATGCACGCACTGCTGTAGCTCAGAAATGATAATCACCTGGTGATAATGTCTTCAGTATAAGTAAACAACAGCACCAGACTGACACATGACGCCCAATTAAATTCCGTGTTTTAACACCTACTTCCAGCTGTCCTAACATTACATAGCAAAAACTGCTGAGAGATTGTTTTTAATTGAAGGCATACTAAACACAGATAACCGTATTCAGTCTTTAAGGTCCAAAATCCCTTGAGCCTGAACCGATAATATATACAGAAAAGGGCCAGTGGCATGCTTAGGGGGACAGGGGTCCTCCTGATCCCCAGAATGAAAAAAAAATCATGGCCAAACTTTCAAATACACATGACTGGACTATTTATTTCAGAGAAAAAACGAAGGATCGCTCATTTCCTTTCTGCTTCATACTGCAGTTTATTTATAATAGAGGGAATTCTAACAACCTTACACATAGGCGGTAATATCAGAAATCTCATAGTGACTCGTATAAAGTCACACCTTTGCCTGGAAAGCCTCTCTTGTGAAATCTGCTTGTCCAATTCCCTTAGCAGCTTGTTATTTTTTTTTCATTGAGGGAACCACATCAAGCTCACTTTATTTAAACAGGACCTGCCATAAAGTCTAAAGCAATATTCAATGTTTTACTCTATTACTTTATTAGCATGTTGGCAAGCCTCCTTACTTGGAAGTTCAAGGTAAGAATGCCAGTATCAACCCTGGTGAGCACAGAGTAAATTAAAAACAAATATATACGGTATATATATATATGTATATATATATATATATATATATATATATATATATATATATGTATATATATATGTATATATATATATATATATATATATATATATATATATATATATATATATATATATATATATATATATATAGAACTATCAATACGGGACGTTCCAACCACATCAGCAAGCCCGTCTAAATGTCCTCCATCTCTCCCTTATATACACAACCTACAGATTTTTGTCTACATTGGGTTGTGATGTAGAAAAAGGAAAAAACTCAAAGCGTTAATGAAAAAATATTACAAAAAGTGATCATTTTTTAATCTAGTGACCGTGTAGTTGAAGGTGGTTAATGAGCCACAACCACCGGTGTGACTGCTATATACACTCCCGTCCCGATTCATCCTTGACGATTTGCTGAAGACACTACTTTTTTGTGTTTTGGTAATCTTCAGAATGGTGAACGCGGTTCATGAATTTGGTGAAAAGGTGAAAATGCGCTTTTTCTTATTTAGCCTTTTTTAAGGCTTTTCAGCAATAAAAGTTGAAAATCCTTTAAAAAGGTTTAACATTTGTCTTATTGACGTAAAACGTATAGACAATATTAACGGAAAAACAGCAATAATGAATCAGGGGCCAGAGGGCTTTTCTAGAGGTTTATAGGACTTACATGTTAGCTCCAAACTCATGGGAGGTACCCAGAACTAGGACCTAACATTTCCTAAAACTCAGCCCAGTTAGGCTGGTTTCACACTTGCGTTTGTGTTTTAAAAAAAAAAAAACGCGTGGTGAAAAAACGCATGTAAACGCGTGCAAATGCTGTGGTTTTTTTGACGCATGAGTTTTTACATGTGGTGAAAAAAACGCGGCGTTTTGATGCGTTTACATGCGTTTTTTCATGCGTTTGCTTTTTTTAAACGCATGCTGAGAAATGTGTGACAGCTGCCAATCATCAAAATAAAGTAAAAAACCCACTATAAACAGAAATAGTTAGGGTTAGGGGTAGGGATCATAACCCTAACCCTAAAGGGATCCTAACCCTAACCCTACCCCTAAAGGGATCCTAACCCTAACCGGGTTAGGGGTAGAGTTAGGATCCCTTTAGGGTTAGGGGTAGGGTTAGGATCCCGTTAGGGTTAGGATCCCTTTAGGGTTAGGATCCCTTTAGGGTTAGGGTCCCTTTATCACCTTTATGGTGGGGGGTGGCATATCAGTGTGTGTTTTTTTTTTTAATAAACGCAAACGCATGTGCTTAAAAACACATGCGTTTACATAGACCTCAATAGGTTTTTATGCCGCGAAAAAACGCATGCGTTTTTTTTCGGCAAAAAAACGCCGCAAAAATTACAACATGTTGCATTTCTGCAACACAACGCATGCAGAGAAAAAACGCATGCGTTGCAAAAACGCGTCAAAACTCATGCAAAAAAACGCATGCGTTTTTAATGTTAAATATGGGGGGGGAACGCATGCTTTTTTTTGCGTTTTTTACCGCAAAAAAAAACCCGCAAATGTGAAACCAGTCTTATGTACACGGGCCACATACCCTGCAAAGAGAATACGCAAAACAGGATTTTGGACAAAAAACAACTACAACACTGTGTAAAGGAGCTGGTGTACTAAAGAGGTTATCCAAGACCATTTTATTTTTTTACTATGGGTCTAAGAACTAACATGCAGGTAGTTGCTAACTGCCTACGTGTTGTGTCCAGCTCTGATCTTTACAGGTTCAAAGCGGTCCGAAACTGCTCCAGCTGGGGATTCTGCGGCTTTCATCTATGTCACGTTGACAGCAGCAGCTTCTTTTCTGCTTTGCTCTGTTGACGGGGTGTGACTGCTGATCTCATGCTGATTGACAGCAGGATCTCCACTGCCTAACTATCAGCATGACATCAGCAGTCATACCCAGTCAACAGAGTAGCCCAGAGGAGAAAAGGCTGCTCTGTAGATGTGAAGCAGCAGAATCGCCGGCAGAAATGGTTGGTGACCACTCTGAGCTGGCACCGGGTAGAAGTTCTTATTCTTAGAACCATAGTAAAAAAAAAATAGTCTCGGAAACCCCTATAAGTGTCATTTCAACAAACAAAATAGGTCCGTTCAGTTGGCACTGCTGGAAAACACTGCAGTAGTTGAGTAGGTGAACACAGCGGTAGTTCCACATGTGCATCACAATTCCATTCACACAGAAGTCAAGAAACCCCCCTTCTCAAGATCAATAGGGGTCTCAGGGGTTGGTCTCTGCTCTGATCATATACATTCATCACATATCAAGTGAATAGGCAAGAAATGTTGTCTGTGTGATGGCAGCTTTTTTCCCCCTCAGGTTTTAGAAATATCATAAAGATCAGGTTAGCAGGATTGCCACAGACATGAAAGCTGTATATTTTTAGTAAACTTACCAGTAAATGAAGACGACTGAGAGTGTATAGAGCCTTTATTAAGCATGGTCATGATTTTACCAACAAAGTCCTTAGGAATGAAGTTGGCATATGGCAAGATCTCAGAACTGATCAACTGGACAACCTAAAACAAAGAGAAAAAAGCTGAAGATTAAAGTGTATGTCAAGAAAACTCAATGGCCCCGAATCATCACAGCAATTTTGCCCGAATTGTATCAAACATTACTTCGAAAAGTCGCAACATGTTTGTACAATTTGGATTTGTGCAAAAATGTTGCATCTTTTAGGATTCTTAGTTCAGTTTCTCCAAGCTCTGCCAAAATGGAGGCAAAATCAATGGTTTTAATTAATCGGATCCAATGTTAGATGCTTAAAGGGAATCTGGCACATTGTAAAGGCACTTCAATCTGCAAGCAGCAGGTTATGAAACAGATTAATACATAGTTTTGTGATAAATGATTCAACATGGCTTGCATTTTACTCATTTAAGGTTCTGCTTATTTTAGGCTTAGTGAGGGAGTTTTATTTGCACAAGCGCGCATACAGAAATAGCCGTCAGTCACTGATTAGGACGCCCACTGGACTGCTGGTCGGCCAAGGAGTAGATATTTCAATGAATTAAATACAAATCCTACTAAATCTTTGCCAGAAACCTATATATTAATCTGCTCAGTTCGTCCTTCTCTATAAAAAGATGCCCGCAGCAATTTTAATGTAAAAGGATGAATTTAAACATTTCTGCGCAGCACAGACCCCATAAAGATAATCCCAAAATGTAAATGTACCAGTGTTAATAACACTAATAAATAAATAATAAAAAGCAGTTCTACAAAAACATGCCCTTCATGTCTTTAAAAGGACTTCTCCAGGAGCAAGAGGTCACGTAGGTTTTCAGCTCTTAAAAACTTAAGGAGGACGAGCTGTCCATTACTACGACAACCCCCTTCCCCATCTGGATGTTTGCCCCTTGTGAAAATAAAAACACTTATACTCATCTTCCATGCCGGCGCTGTTCCTGTGGTGTCGGCGCTCACGGGCGGGTATGACATGTGAGCCATGTGCCCAGTCAGATCTGGCATCACTATCCCCGCCAAAACCAAGAGAAAAGTCATGGCATGGTATATATATAGAAGGAGGAGCTGAGCAGATTGATATATAGGTCTCATGAAAAGATTCAGTAGAACCTGTATTTTAATCATCTAAATCTCTGCTCTTTCTGGGATATTGGGTCCCATTAGTGACTAACAGCTTTATTTGCATTCAGAGGCAGCTGTCAGTCACTGATTACACCGCCCACTGGACCCAAAATCCCAGAAAGAGCTGAGGGTTAAATGATGAAAACAAGTTAGGCCGTAGTCACACTATCGTAGAATACGGACGAGTGCTATGCACTCGGGTATATGCAGCATCCTGCGATTGTATGTGTATATCGGCTGAGTCTCGCCAATGCAAGTCTATGGGTGGGAGAAAAACTCGCACAACACACGGACCATCATTGTGACTTGCAAGAAATACGCACACATTTTCCTCACTTCAGCCCATTGAGCCATTAAATTCAATGAGGAAAAGCATTGAGAAATGTAAATCCTTACACATGCCATACGGATGTCACACGGATCCTTAGATGCAAGAAAATCGCATCCTCGCATTAAAAACTGATTACATACGGATCACCATACGGAGAACACTTGTGCCATTCTCGGCAGACAAAATCGGACCTATTTTTTATACGTTGTGTCTGACTCCGGCCTTATACTGAATCTTTACCCACAAAACTAAATATCAATCTACTCGGCTTACCCTGCTCTATAATGGTGCCTGCAGATTGGACTTTGTTTTCATGGTTCCCTTTAAACTCTAGGTGTCACAGACAGTTTTGGCCATTATGCTAAGCTTTTTTCTTAATTTTTCTAATGCTGGGTTCTAGAAGCCATAACTTGTTACTTATTTTTGCAGGACAAGCTGTAGATTTCATTGGTGCAATTTTGTGCTACAAGTGACTTTGATCACGAACTGTTTACCTTTATAATGGTTATGTTATCTTTATTCTGTGGGTTGACATGATTACCCTAATACCAAAGGTTTACTTTTTTTTTTATTATTTGATTTGCTACTTTTGCACAGGAACTTAAGTTTTGTTTGTTTTTTTCTTTAACAGAACTATTTTTTATTGTTAAAACTGCGATTTTACCTTTTTTTTCAGAACCCGTAGCACCATTCTTTTTGTTTTTTCGCAGTTGTTTCTAATCCCGCAAGAGGATCAAAGGTCCAAGTCCTTTTATTGCAGTGATGCACTGCAGTACCTGTGTAGTACAGTGCATTACCTTCATTGTCAGTCTTTGGCTGTCAGTTAGCTGATTAGTCCCTGCTCTGGCAGCATTGGATTGGTTGAGGGATGACAAGGAGGCCACTGGCAAGCATCTGATGCCATGGCAATCATTGACATCCAGTGAGTGAACTGCAAAGGGTGCCGATGGGCCTGCAGAGGGAGCGACCTCCCTGTCACTACTGACAGCGGCATGTAAGGGGTTGAAGTGCAGATCGGCACTATAACTGGTCTTGGTACTTTCAGCAGGAGCCGGGCTGCGTGTGACAGCCGGTTCCTGCTTGTGAATGACAAGGGCACAGGAGTGCCCCTGCCATCCATCAGACTGGAAAAACTGAGCAAAGGAATTCAACAGACCACTGATAAGCAAAATGTGCCCCTGCCATCCATCAGACTGAAAAGACTGAGCAAAGAAATTGAACAGAACCCTGGTAAGCAAAATGTGCCCTTGTCATCCACAAGCAGGAGCCGGCTGTTACATTTTCTATTTCAATCGTGCTAGGTGACAATTTTCTTAAAGAAAAAATACTTTTCATGCTCAATTTCTTAACCAAATAGAGAAAAGTATTCCATTTCTTTAAAAAAATTGTCACCAAGCACGACTGAAATAGAAAATGTCCAGTGTACCTTGCAATGTCTTCAGGCAACCACTGGCAGAACATGGCCTGCTTTTCACATACTCAATGATCAGGTGAATAAGAATCGGCTACTGAGTTATGTAATGCAAATCATAATCCAGTATGAATATGGTTACTGCAGGCAGCAGCTTCACTTATTTGTCTACGACAGGCTGGATGAGTTTGCTGGAGTTCCCGGTAGAGAATATTGGCATTTTTCTTTCCCCTCCTCACAGAGATGGGATTACAAAGAGAGCTCTCTCTTCTTGCCCCACTCACCTCTACATCAATACTCTCGTTTCTTTGAAACTCTTCAATTGAAAGATTATCTGGAGGTGAGCTAGAAAAAGAAAACGGGGGAAAACAGTATTACTCCAGCGGCAGTTCCAGGAAGGAAAGTGATGCTTTGTGAGGAATAACATTTCAAAGTAATGCATACATAGGAGATTCCAATCTAACCCTTTGTGTGGACATCACTTCACATGCCCTGCTTTACAGCTCATACCAGAAACCATATTAAGATACTTCTTAGCCCCCTCAAAAAAATGTTCTAAAATAACACAGCCCACCGTGCTTGTAGGTTGCCGGTTTCATACAGTGGGTACGGAAAGTATTCAGACCCTTTTAAATTCAAAAAAAGTTCATTTTTTTATCATTAATATACACTCTGCACCCCATCTTGACTGAAAAAAAAGAAATGTAGACATTTTTGCATATTTATTAAACTAAAAACTGAAACATCACATGGCCATAAGTATTCAGACCCTTCCCTCAGACACTCATATTTAAGTCACATGCTGTCAATTTCCTTGTGATCCTCCTTGAGATGGTTCTACACCTTCATTGGAGTCCAGCTGTGATCTGCGCTAGCGAGGAACGGACCTCGAACTCTGCAAGCAGCGTTCGAGGTCCGTCACTCAAATGACGGCACATCACTAGCGCACGCCCATTGTGGGCGTGCGCTAGCGATGCGTTCGCCATTGCAAGCAATGGCGACGTTAACGGACTACATTACACCTCGTTATGCCGCGGTGTAACGTAGTCCGTTAAACGGGTTCACACAACGCAGTGTGAACCTAGCCTAAGACCTCACAGCTCACACTGCATGTCAGACCAAATAAGAATCATGAGGTCAAAGGAACTGGCCAAGGAGCTCAGAGACAGAATTGTGGCAAGGCACAGATCTGGCCAAGGTTACAACAGAATTTTTGCAGTACTCAAGGTTCCTAAGAGTACAGTGGCCTCCATAATCCTTAAATCGAAGAGGTTTGGAACCAACGGAAGTCTTACTAGACCTGTCCGTCCAGCCAAACTGAGCAATCGTGGGAGAAGAGCCTCGGTGAGAGAAGTAAAGACGAACCCCAAGATCACTGTGGCTGAGCTCCAGAGATGCAGTAGGGAGATTGGAGAAAGTTCCACAAAGTCAACTATCACTGCAGCCCTCCACCAGTCGGGCCTATATGGTAGAGTGGCCCGACGGGAGCCTCTACTCAGTGCAAGACATATGAAAGCCCGCATAGAGTTTGCTAAAGAACACCATGAAGGACTCCTAAACTATGAGAAATAAGATTCTCTGGTCTGATGAGAAGATGATAGACCTTTTTGGTGATAATTCCAAGCTGTATGTGTGGAGAATACCAGGCACTGCTCATCACCTGCCCAATACAATCCCATGGTGGTGGCAGCATCATGCTATGAGGGGTGTCTTTCAGCTGCAGGGACAGGATGACTGCTTGCTATTGAAGGAAACACGAAAGCGGCCAAGTACAGAGATATCCTGGATGAAAACCTCTTCCAGAGTGCTCTGCAGCACCTCATACATGGCCAAAGGGTCACCTTCCAACAAGACAATGACCATAAGCACACAGCTAACAAAACAGTGGCTTCAGAACAACTCTGTGACCATTCTTGACTGGCCCAGCCAGAGCCCTGACCTGAAAATGGCTGTCCTCCAACGTTCACCATCCATCCTGACGGAACTGGAGAGGATCTGCAAGGAGGAATGGCAGAGGATCTCCAAATCCAGCTGTGAAAAACATGTTACATCATTCCCAAGACGAATCATGGCTGTACTAGCTCAAAAGGGTGCTTCCACTCAATACTGAGCAAAGGGTCTGAAAACTTATGACTATGTGATAGCTCAGTTTTTCTTTTTAATAAATTTGCAAAAATGTCAACATTCATGTTTATTTTCCATTCAAGATGGGGTGCAGAGCGTACGTTGATAAGAAAAAAAATGAACTTTTATTAATTTACCAAATGGCTGCAATGAAACAAAGAGTGAAAAATTTAAAGGGGTCTGAATACTTTCCGTACCCACTGTAACGTACATTTACCAGGTACACTTTTTTTATTCTTTTCTAGACAGGATTAAGTAGTATAGAAAAGTTGTAATAGTTAGGGAAAATGCAAAATGTAGGGTGATAAAAACATCTGCAAGCACAAAACACTGAAGAATAGCACAGATGTAGTATATGGACTATGCTGACTACTATGCATCGTCTGTTATTCTTCACGAGCTGTACACAAAATGCCGACAACTCCGAAATAACAAAAGCGATTGACTACCATTAACTGTTAAAGGGGTTTTATCACTTGTAAGGGTGACAAATATTGCAAAGATTTGCCATGACGACCTTTGGGACCAGCACAAATATGACTGACAGATGGCAAGACAACTTCATTCAGGTCAAGGGTGTAAAAAAAAAAACAACAAAAAAAAAGCAACATATAGATCTGCTTGCAAAAAAATAATTTTCCCAATAATAATCACACACAAAAATCATTCTTATAGTAAAGAAAATGTGATGCGATTATGAAAAACCAGATCAGAGGCATTTACCAAACCTAAATGTGCTGATAAAACCCTTGGGGCTCATGTAGTTGTCCGTGGATGGCGGCCGGTCTAGGATGGCAATGCACGGACTGGCCGCGGGTCTCCCGACCTGGCTGCGGGTCTCCCGATCTGAGTGTCATATTTCTAGGTCACACTCGGTTCGGGAAAGCAGTGGTCAGTCTGGGTATGGCGTGACCGTGTCCTACAATCAGATGGTGGCACTCGCAGGACAAACACCTTTCGACTTTACCTTTTTGTAAATAAAAAGTCTTCAAAAGTATTGGCCAGTTCTGGCCACATGCTCTCAAACTTTCCAGAAGACGCATGTTGTCGTGCAACCGGTAACCCAACAGACAGAACCTTCAATAGGGAGGACACGGCCAGCTTCCAGGTGCTTTCTGATGGGCACGCGTATTTTAGGCTCAGTGGAACCCTTAGAGTCTGGGAAAAAAGGAGAAAGTAATGAATTTATTTCATAGGTAGAATACGGAGCAATGTAACCAACAGCATTCCTTTTCCACTTCTCCTAATATTACACAGCCTGTGCTCGGGTGGGGTTTGTCTGCTGCTCCAGCACAGAGATATGGCAGCTGTGTTTACTGACACCTAGTGGTTAAAAGAGTCCTCACATCTACTGAATTGCCGTTTATCTTAGCCTGAAACAAAAAACCTGATGTTTGAAAGTAGCCTTAAAGGGAACCAGTCATATACCTGTATATTATTTACTTTTTTTTTTTTTTTTTAAATCTCTGGTAGTTGTATGCATATGAGTCCAGTGGGTGGTCTTAACAGTGATTGACAGTCTTCCCTGTATGACTGCTTGCAGATATAGCTGTCAATCACTGATTAGGACCGCCCCCTTCATATCCATATAAACAAAGGGATTTCAATGAAGAATATACAAGTTTTACAGAAACTTTTCCTACAAAAATGTATATCGATAAGTGATGAGCGAATATACTCATTACTCGAGATTTCTCGAGCATGCTCGGGGGTCCTTCAAGTGTTTTTTAGTGCTCGGAGATTTAGTTTTTATTGCCGCAGCTGAATGATTTACATCTGTTAGCCAGCATAAGTACATGTGGGGATCCCCTAGCAACCAGGCAACCCCCACATGTTCTTATGCTGGCTAACAGATGTAAATCATTCAGCTGCGGCAAGAAAAACTAAATCTCCGAGCACTAAAAAATACTCGGAAGACCCCTGAGCATGCTCGAGAAATCTCAAGTAATGAGTATATTCGCTCATCACTAATATCGATCTGATCAGCCCCTGCTCTATAACATCCTGCCTGCACACCTGATACCCTTAAAGGGAAGGTACCGCGTTTGTAGATCATTAATAAATCAATGTAATGTAGCATAACATGCTGTTATAACCAAGTTTTGATTGCATTTGAAACATATTTCGTGTGACATCTTGTTTTCACAGCAACATGACACTATCAGTGTCATAATACCGCACCATGGTCATAGGAGATAACAGACAGAAGCAGACCATAGCTATTGTAATAGAACTGTCACTGCTGTGAACTGGGCATGCCTCTGTGGGCTGCACAATTCATAGTAGTGGGAGTGTTCTGCTGCCATATTCATGGAGCCCTCAGATCTGATAACATAACCAGTACTGCTTCTAGCACAACAGATCCTAGACTGAAGGCTGATGGGAGTAAAATGCAGGAGAAAAGCATGGTAGAATAGCAGAGACATCAAGGAGAAACAGTGTACCATTAGCATTATAGGAGGCAGGAGTTGTGATTCATCTCTTCCTAAGATAAGATAAGGAGCTGCAGACATGGTGGAGGGGGGGTGAGAGAATCATGTAATCTGGGTGAGAGAGACTGATGGGAGAGAGCGAGACAGTAACTGCTGGTGATAGCAGGTCACAGGGCAGTCACCCACAAAATGGCGCTGCCCTGTGATGCTACTCTTCATTCTGCCCCAGGGATACTAGACCACATAGCAAACGATCACGGTCTGCGCTTTGTTATATGCACCCAGCATGTGTCAGGAGGCAGACATACTGATTGGTAAAATACACTATAGTCGGAGCCCTAATGGTGGGCTCCAGTAGGGCCCCCTATTCACTGATGTCACGCTACTGGCTTGTCATACAAACCGTGTACTCATGAGGTAGGTGGATATAGGCTATATTCTCATTCCTGTAATATCAAGAGCATATCACATGTACTTGCTGGCTAGTGGGTATCCGACCACTGGGATTCCAATCTATTGCGAAAATAAAGGTGCTATTCATGCATAGAAATATGATGACCTAATCACAGATCTGTGGGGGTCCAACACCCGGCTCCCCCACCGATCACCTGTTTCTTGCTGCGATGCAGATGAGCGTAAACACTTGATCAGAGCTGCTAAGAGCAGGTCCATTTGGAGAGTAGCAGCCGCTGCCACACAGCTGTCCTTTTCAGGTGATAAAGTACTGCAGTACCCAGCAGCGGCTGCTACACTCTGAATGGAGCTACACTCAGCAGCTCTGGTCACATGTCTACATCCAGCCCCCGAATGGAGCTGATCGGTGGGAGTCCGGTGTCTACCACCCATCTGCTACTGAGAAACTATCATGTTCGTAGGTCAATTACTTATGCCTGGCAGCCACATTAAAGGGTCATTTCCCCCTGGCCCCAAAGCACAATCGTACGTACCCGAATAATATTTTGGAGAACCTTTTCATTCACTACAGCTTTATGACATGCTGTTTTCTGGTACAGGTCAACCATGACTTCCAAGGATTTTTCAGCAAATGGTACATAATTTAAGGCGACCCACTCTGCCTGGAATAAAAGCATCATACATGAGATTTCAAGACTGCAGACAGGAAAACTATTTGCAGAGATCGGAACTGGTTATTTTCTGCATGCGTGCTGATCTGATGATCCGAAACATTAAAAAGAAAGCAGAAAGAAGCACTTTGCATGCGCAAAGAAAGTAAGAAATCTTCATACAAGGATTCCGTATACAGTAGGAGGAATTTATGATTGTTACAAGTCTTATTCATTTTTTGGGGTTTTGTCAGGACAGGGCAATTTTTAAGGAAATGTCACTCACCGGTGCAAAAAGTTGGATCTATTGTGATTCCATTTTGTTGCAGAATAAACAGAACGAGAGAAGTTAATTCAGATAGATTTAGACACATACATGTTAATTTTAGATGAGAGAACGATGCAAACTTATTGATGGTGCTTCATTAACATAGTGTCAATTAATTCAATAATTTTTTATTATCTATGGAATTAACTGCAGCGACTTGAATTAACCAAGTGAAGAAGCAGAATTGTCCATTTTACCTAGCCACAAATACTAAAAGGACTTTGTCAGGGGATCCTGGGTCACCAAACTAATTACATTGCTGGCTATGGCAGGAAAAGAGAAGTTGAAACCTTTCGGGACACTAAGGGGTTTTACATCCCTGAAAAGGTTAATTAAGTACGTGAGTATGAAACAATTCCCAGCTAGTGCAGGGATCTTCTGGAGGATTCCTGGCCTAGTACAACCCCCACGCCCTTCTCTGTTTTGGGCAACAGAGGACAGAGAGGAGACATCAGTCACCCATATGGAAAGACGCCAGCACTAGCCGGGAATCAGACCATCCTAAATGCAGTTCCTGCCTCAATGACCAGAAGAATCAAAGTTGACTTTCTCAGTAAAGGAATAACGATTTGCAGACACAGATAAGTTTGAAATTGTTCTTCACCATCCTACTCACCAATGTAATAGGTCTGCTGGCCCTAAAGCTTCATGTATTCCCTTCAATGAGCTTTGTCCAATAAAATCCCTTTCAACTTCGATGTTTGACTTTTAGAGCCGACCATACAAGTCAAGAGGTCTCATCAGAATTCACAAACCAACTGCACCCTCTGACAAGTCAAACAATGGTACACTGGATTGTTTGCAATGTGCAACTAGTCCAATACAGCCGCTATGATGCCAACATCTGCCGCTGGGAAAATGCAGGCGGCTATGGACTAAAATCACGTATATGGCTTTCACATGAGGTTTGCTATACCAACAAATCTGGATCCGTAAAACACATGGACTCGTATAGCTGAAAGTAAGATGTATTGGGTGATGTATCTAGGAATACGTCTGTCAGCCGCAAACGACTATTCAAACCAAGTGCAGGAGCTTGGTGCACCCTTGGTGTGGCCAAACATTTAAGTGCACTTTTCCACCTACTTGTCATTCCTTTATCATCCCTTCCCCCTCTTCTTGATTGACAGCTCTGGTGTACAGAGCCAGAGAAGGGCAGAGATAGAAGGGAAACAACTAGTTGGGAAGGTGTATATAAATGTTTGGCCACACCAAGGGTGCACCGAACGCCTGTACTTGATTGGATCAGTCATTCTGTGCTGACAGAGTCCCTCTAACATAGCCATTTTACCAGTAGGATAAAACTCAGTCCAAATACCCCGTTATGTTTCATACATGTGGGGGGGGGAACCCTTTGTGGAATAAGATAGGAAAGCCGCAAACAAGCAGCAACTTTCCCTCTGTTCTGCATATTAAAATTTTTACAAAGGAAAGAAGCAGAATGCTCCATCTTGCTTCAATGACACCAGACATCACGGATACTGGATGTCTCGGGAGCAACTCTCCAATTCAATTGGCTCTCTACAGTGAAAAATAAATGTAAGGCACCTGTAGACAGCATTGCAGCCAATAACTGAGATCACTGGCTTTGCCCACGTTGAAGGCATGAGCCACTGAACACAATGATTGGCCACAGACAATAACAGACACAAGGTGCAATGGCGGAGACTTAGGCTACTTTCACACTGGCGTTTTTTTTAATACGTCGCAATGCGTCGTTTAGGGGAAAAAACGCATCCTGCAAAGTTGTTTGCAGGATGCGTTTTTGCCCCATAGAGTTACATTACCGACGCACTGCGACGTATTGACACACGTCGCAACAGTCTTGCGACGGTTGCGCCGTGTTGTGGCGGACCGCCGGGAGCAAAAAACGTTAAATGTAACGTTTATTGCAGCCGACGGACCGCTTTTTCCGACCGCGCATGTGCGGCCGGAACTCCGCCCCCACCTCCCAGCACCTCACAATGGGGCAGCGGATGCGCCGGAGAAATGCATCCGCTGCACCCGTTGTGTGGCACAACAAACGCTATCGTCGGAATCTCGGCCCGACGCAATGCGACAGGCCGAATCCGACGCTAGTGTGAAAGTAGCCTTAGCGATGGGCCTGGCCAGGGTGAATAAAGCAAGTTTATTTGTTTTCTATATAAACTGCGGCAGTAGACGATGGGTTGTACAAAACAGGAAAAGCAGTAAATGTTGTAATATGTGATGGCGACACTAATGGTTAAGAGGGCGGTGTAATGGAAAATACTCACTACTGCACAAGCAGGTAACAATGTCATTAGTATCAGACTGAAATCCACACAAGAGTGGCGCAATAATACACACCTGATTGTATTTGGCATTAGCAATGTGCTTTGTTTCTAGTTTGCCATACTGAGGAGGTTTACAAGAAAACTGTACAAATGCAGACAGCTGGTCAAAAATTGCTGGATACATTATCTGCATATTTTCCGGACCTACACAGATGGCCTAAAAGGAAGGAAAGACACAAATTAGGGACAATCTCTCTGATCACATAACACAGGCTCTTATACATGTGGGTGTATTCGGATTATGGAGATCGATTGTCTTTCATGTCTGCCGGGCTACTAACTGGATCTTGTCATGGGAATATTATGGATACATGGGTGAACTTTTTTATTTTTATTAGGACATTTTGTCACCAGGTTACTACATGCTCTTTAATAAATATAAATATATATATATATATATATATATATATGTAACTAATTACAGTTAACCATTATATTCTACTATGTATTAGGTAAACAATGTGATTAAGAAAAAGAACAACATTCTGTGAGAGGAAAAGTCTGACTGCGAAAATAGGAAATACGGTAAGTGTATGTGAGGACATGTTTTTTCATGGAAGGAATTGTGCTTTTGAATGACACCATTCATTTTGTCCTATGATCACAAATTGGCATTCACAAAAGTACAGTCATGACAGGCAAGGGAGTCTAAAGCAGTCCCCCCAGTCATAGCAACAGACTAGCAACTCGTGATCCCATCATTGGGGGAATGGGCAATTTGCACATAATATGCCCCGAGCAGTAAATGCCACAGTCAGAGGCATTTAACAGGTTAACAGCAAACAGCAACGGGTGTAGTTCCGCGTCACCCGATGCTGAATATCACAGCCATCATTTGATAGGAAAGACCCGCATCAAAGTCAAGGAGCCGGTATATGATGCAACTGTACGTAATAAGTTGATAAGGGGTAAAATAAGAACATAATATATTATATAGAGCATGTAATGTTTCTAATTAGGTGTTTAGTTTATTTAAGATTTGATTTTATACTTGTTTTAATGTTTGCTTTCAGCATTGGATGCCATGTAAGAAAGAAAAAGCCAAAAAATGTGAAAGTGAAAATGAGACGGACAGTCACCTTTTGTAGGACATCTAACGCTGTAAGCACAGATTCCTGCAGGCTTGTCAACACTGCTTCAGTATAAGAGGGGAGGATGAAAGGAGAGGCATCCGAGCTTATAGGCACTGACACAGCCCCATGTAATATAAGCCCAAGCTTTTGGAGGTCATCCATGTTAAAAGCAGTTTTGATGTGCTGATAAAGAGCTGGGAAAATCTGAATTAAAGCTGTGAGGAACGGCTGACTTGGGATAAAAGTCAGCTTGTCGCATGTAGTTGGAGGCTTTGTACTTTCTGAACCAATCCTATACCAGGTGTTCCAGGCGGCCCACCACAGAGCTGAGTCTTCGATCTCATCCATGGCGATGGGCTGCTCGGTGCTATTGTATCTGATAAGTCTCTCTCCAGCAGAGTCCGCTCTTATAAGTGGTCTACCTGGACCAGCAGCCGAGACCGGTCCAATGAGAGCAGGTACAGTAACTGAAATACCAGGCAGGGCCTCTGGCCTATCAATTTCTCTGGTTGGGCTAACAATCTGCAAAATTTCCTGTAAACTTTTGAGTGCGGCTAAAGAAACTTCATTGTTCTTGCTAAGAGCTGCAGACTGAATGTGATCCAGGAGAACATCCCAGGCCTTCGAAAAGTCACCTACATTAAAAACAATGGAGATTAATGTAACCAAAATGTAAATTCCATAAACACAGATACAAAGCATTTTACTTCAATTCTTTATAAAAGAGAATTTTTAAAAAATACAACATGAACAAATTACCAGTCTCACCAAAGTGAAATCAATCAATTTCTGCCAAGTTAAGGACATGCCATCCGCAACTCGGAAACCTCCCTTTCTCAAGCACAAATCTGACACCACACTGACAATGCCTCCTGCCCAGTACTTCCTGTTAGTAAAGCGCTGGGAGAGGAGGCACTAGTGTCACCACACTGAGAATGCCTCCCACCCACCACTTCCTGTTAGTAAAGCGCTGGGAGAGGAGGCACTAGTGTCACCACACTGAGAATGCCTACTGCCCACCACTTCCTGTTAGTAAAGCGCTGGGAGAGGAGGCTCTAGTGTCACCACACTGAGAATGCCTCCCGCCCACCACTTCCTGTTAGTAAAGCGCTGGGAGAGGAGGCACTAGTGTCACCACACTGAGAATGCCTACTGCCCAGTACTTCCTGTTAGTAAAGTGCTGGGAGAGGAGGCTCTAGTGTCACCACACTGAGAATGCCTCCCGCCCACCACTTCCTGTTAGTAAAGCGCTGGGAGAGGAGGCACTAGTGTCACCACACTGACAATGCCTCCCGCCCAGTACTTCCTGTTAGTAAAGTGCTGGGAGAGGAGGCTCTAGTGTCACCACACTGAGAATGCCTACTGCCCCGTACTTCCTGTTAGTAAAGCGCTGGGAGAGGAGGTACTAGTGTCACCACATTGAGAATGCCTACTGCCCAGCTCTTCCTGTTAGTAAAGCGCTGGGAGAGGAGGCACTAGTGTCACCACACTGAGAATGCCTCCTGCCCAGCACTTCCTGTTAGTAAAGTGCTGGGAGAGGAGGCACTAGTGTCACCACACTGACAATGCTTCCTGCCCAGTACTTCCTGTTAGTAAAGTGCTGGGAGAGGAGGCTCTAGTGTCACCACACTGACAATGCCTCCCGCCCACCACTTCCTGTAAGTAAAGCGCTGGGAGAGGAGGCACTAGTGTCACCACACTGAGAATGCCTCCCACCCACCACTTCCTGTTAGTAAAGCGCTGGGAGAGGAGGTACTAGTGTCACCACACTGAGAATGTCTACTGCCCAGCACTTCCTGTTAGTAAAGCGCTGGGAGAGGAGGCACTAGTGTCACCACACTGAGAATGCCTCCTGCCCAGCACTTCCTGTTAGTAAAGTGCTGGGAGAGGAGGCACTAGTGTCACCACACTGACAATGCTTCCTGCCCAGTATTTCCTGTTAGTAAAGCGCGGGGAGAGGAGGCACTAGTGTCACCACACTGACAATGCCACCTGCCCAGTACTTCTTGTTAGTAAAGCTCTGGGAGAGGAGGCTCTCGTGTCACCACACTGACAATGACTCCCGCCCACCACTTCCTGTTAGTAAAGCGCTGGGAGAGGAGGCTCTAGTGTCACCACACTGACAATGCCTCCCGCCCACCACTTCCTGTTAGTAAAGCACTGGGAGAGGAGGCTCTCGTGTCACCACACTGACAATGCCTCCTGCCCAGCACTTCCTGTTAGTAAAGCTCTGGGTGAGGAGGCTTTCGTGTCACCACACTGAGAATGCCTCCCACCCACCACTTCCTGTTAGTAAAGCGCTGGGAGAGGAGGCCCTCGTGTCACCACAATGACAATGCCTCCTGCCCAGCACTTCCTGTTAGTAAAGCTCTGGGTGAGGAGGCTTTCGTGTCACCACACTGAGAATGCCTCCCACCCACCACTTCCTGTTAGTAAAGCCCTGGGAGAGGAGGCCCTCACACCACCACACTGACAATGCCTCATGCCCACCACTTCCTGTTAGTAAAGGGCTGGGAGAGGAGGCTCTCATGTCACCACACTGAGAATGCCTACTGCCCAGCACTTCCTGTTAGTAAAGCACTGGGAGAGGAGGCTCTTGCATCACCACACTGACAATGCCTCCCACCCACAACTTCCTGTTAGTAAAGCCCTGGGAGAGGAGGCTCTCATGTCACCACACTGAGAATGCCTACTGCCCAGCACTTCCTGTTAGTAAAGCACTGGGAGAGGAGGCTCTTGCATCACCACACTGACAATGCCTGCCTCCCACCCAGCCCTTCCTGTTAGTAAAGCGGTGGGAGAGGAGGCCCTCGTGTCACGACACTGACAATGCCTCCCGCCCACCACTTCCTGTTAGTAAAGCCCTGGCAGTGGTGCTAGTCCCTGCCAGCTTGCTCCCAACCAATATTTAATTCCTACACAATGACAAAACAAAGAAAATTAAATTTTAAAATCCTCATTTAAATCATGCCAGATTCTCCAAAGGCAGGCATTCTTTGTAACCTGACTCAGTATTAGCTAATTGGTGACGACACCTAACAAGAGATTTCCCCCTCTATTAACTCAAAATGGCCAGTGTGATCTCACCTAATGGCTGTAAGAGGTATCGTCTTGTGTTGAATATTCGGGCTACACCCGCTAGGGTTAATACCCAGGTTTCAGCCCATTGTTTCTCTGCTGTGTCCCTGGAGTGGTGTATGAGGATGTTCCCACCTCCTGATTCAATCTTCTCTTTATCAGCAGTGGTAGAAGACTCACGAACTTGATCTAAAAGGTGGAACAGAACCTACAGCAGAGAAAAGAGTGTTTTTAACTCGTTATGAAGGCACAATGGTATAATCCACACTACAAGAAATAAAATAACGTATGCAATGTAATACATTCTCTAAATATTCGCCATTTTCGGCTAGCAATCTCTATAATTTTACGGAGTTGGAGGCTGATGGGAAACCCCTGCCACTGCTCAAGGTGTGCATTAGCAACGAGCACCTATGGCACTAAGAATCAAACTATCAGCAGAAAAACTGCCAACACACATACGGACAGGACCAAAAAAAAAACCTTGGCGAAGCACTTCCAAATCAATAAGTTAGAAGGGGTTTGTGGATAGTCTCCGTGCTGCCGACAGGATTTAAAACCTATATCCTAGTGTAGTAAAAGGATTGGTTTACTTCGACGCGTTTCAAAGCACAAGTCTACTTCTTCGGGAAACCTACATGGTTTTCCTGAAGAAGTAGACTTGTACTTTGAAACACGTTGAAATAAACCAATCCTTTTACTACACTAGGATATCGGTTTTAAATTCTTTCGGCAACGCGGAGACTATCCACAAACCCCTTCTAACCTATTGATGTCTGATGGTCACTGGTTGACCCGTGGATCTGCTGCAGCCGATTTTGCACTATATACTGTTGTTTCGGATTAAACAGGCGAGTTTAATCTGAGCGTAAAGCTCACTATATTGCTCGGATAAGACCCTATTTTGCGCTGATCTCTCCTAGTTTTATTCGGATATTTTACGTACCTTCCAAATGACAGTGTGCCATGTTTGATGCTGCAGTAGAGTTCCATGAGCACCGACTGTAGAGAATAACGTCTGGCCAGCACTCTTTCGGACAGCAGGGCGCGTGTCAACACAAAGTTCTCCCAATTTGGCATAAAGACACAGCCATAGGCAATCGAATGGGGGAGCAGGGTGGAAGGGACGATTTAAAGCTACTCCTTTCTCTTTTGCTTGCATCTGAAGCAATTCTTCCTCTCGGTTTAGTTCCTTTTCTATAGTTTCTCCTCGTTGAAAGAAGTAATCAGAGATATTCCACTGAAAACCAGAATCATAGCATGAAGTTAACACTGTACACTAAGAGGGCACATGTTTTTCACAGACAAATATACATATATTTTTTACAATCTCGAGCCCCGTGTAAAAAGTTCACATCAGTGGGTGTTCACGAGTTGTGTCCATTGCTGTAGAGAATGGGTGGATGCAGATTGGCCATAAGGTGTAATACTGCTACGTCATCCCGTCTCCGAAGGTAAGTTGATAAGAGAAGACATAAACAGCCCCTTTATCCTATTACGGGAGTAATAGCTCAATGTCAAAAGTTCTTTAACCCCTCCATGAACCCCTTGTTAACAGGCAATTTTTCAGTTTTTGAGCTTCTGTTTTTTTCTCTTCCTCCACAAGCAATAACTTATCTATTTCTCCATCTATACAGCAGTATGAGGGCTTTGGTTATTTGTTGTTTTTTTTTTTGTAGGATGAGTTTTAGTTTTGAATGACCCCATTCATTTTACCATATAATGTACTGGAAAGCAAGAAAAATACTCCAAGTGTGGTGAAATGTTCCCTTAGTACATACTGTGTTTTAATCAACTTTCATTGCCATTTTTGGCGTTTTTGTGGCAATTGAAAACCATCCATTGTGAGGTTTTGAGTTTTTCGACTTTACAGCATCAATGGGAGGGGTGTTGGGGTGAAATAATGTCTGGGCCAGACCATGGTGCTTAAATGCCGCGGTCAGTGATTGACGGCGGTATTGGAAAGCTTACCTGCAGCAATTGGCAGGTACGCGACGGCACGTGAAGTCTTCAAGGGATTATTGGGACAAAACATCTAGACATTACCTATGCAAGGATAAGTGATAACTTGTTGATTGGTGGGGTCCAACCACGAAGACCCGCACTGATCATCAGAACGTGGAACTTTTATCCATGAAGATTGGAGCAATAATGCACATGCGCAACCGCCGATCCATTCATTCCCACTGGAGAATGTAGAGGTAAGGCATCCGACCTGCTGTGCCTTCTTGTAATGGAGCTACAAACTCCACGGCCTGCCAAATGCCACAGGCCCCAGTGGTGGGGCACCCACCGATTGGCTAGTTATCACCTATCCCGTGAATAGATGATTATCTGTTTCAACTGGACAATCCCAGTAATCCTTTGCACTCCTTCATATCCCTGGAAAAAGAAGTGTGACTCACAAGTTCCACAGTACGAATGCTTTACTTAAAAGTTTCACCCCTTGTGTATAAAAGTGAGGTGTAACCTAGTAGTGTTCAGTACTATGTGCCGTAAGCATCGAAAAGCCATGCTAGGCGTTATGGGTGCACGCATAATCGTACAAGGCATACCATGGAGAATCACACCAGTGTTAATAAACCCCCCAAACTAAGTAAATGTTTGGAGGCCACCAACAACAATCATCCGGGCAAACTTACCAGCAAGCCAATAGATGTTAAACTAATATTCAACTCTTGATTCTGAAGTCCGAAGCTTCCAGCCACCTCTACAACTATTTGCAGGCACGTGCAAGGCATTGTGGGAAGGAAGTCCGTCACAACCAACTGAAGGCACTGGAAAGCAGTCCGGATTAAAGACTCCCTAAAAGGAAAAGGGTTGTATAAGAAAAAGGTGGTGGGATATGGAAAATGCAGGATAGTCCTCTGTATGCTCACCCCTGATCATTTCTTATTGCTCCAATGACTCCTAAAACCAGCGGCCATCCAGGTCCGAGACTGTCTCCTTGGTTCTGCAAAATCTGTAATACACATTCTAACTGCTTGTGGCGAATATCATGGTGATTTATAGAAGACAGCTCCTTCAAGGGGTTCAAGAGAAGCAACTGGAGCCTCTAAGGGAGAAAACAAGGCTTCAATAACACAGAGTGGACCTGTCACCAGTTTTCACCGTACCGACTATTAAATATGTTTTAAACTAGATGAGGCTGGCATACTTACTTTGAAAATTTATGTCAGAGTGGCTGTCCAATCATTTTTTTAAGTTTTCATTCCCGATAATAAAATTAGCATTTTGAATCCAGATCTATCTGAACTCATTAAGTTCCCTTTTTGGTGTCAAGGCTATACTGATATTCTTATGTAGATTTTCACAATAAGTAAAGTAGCCTCATCAGGCCTGAGAAATCTCTTTTATAATGTATGCTGTTTATATTGTAAAATAAGGTTTAAATATATATTACTTACTATACAAAAAAAAACAGATCAGACAGCAGATACATACCTGGTTTTGGAAGAGTTCAGGCTCATGCTTAAAAGCCAGCCCTGATTTTATTAGAGAGGTTAATGCTTCGGCTCCCCATTCTCTCATTCGCGAGTTTGGATGCTGGCAAACCTGTGAAAGACATAAAATTAAAAAATGTTTTATCAACTGGAGAAAAAAAAAATGCATTCACTCGAATACCCCTAAAAGTCAGCCCCTGGTCCTGCAGAATATTACACATTACCATGTTCTGTTCTGAAGCTTCTGGACGGCAACAGGTAATGTTCATCTTGTCAAATTGTTGCAATCATCAACTAAAATGGTGCGTACACAAGCATGCATCATTGAATTGTACATTTCTTCAGCATGCCATAAAATGGAGGGTCTTGACCCTGACCCCTGTGGTAGAGGACATGGCCAAGGGTCTGTGCACCAATTTGGTCTTAATTTTTACAGAAGTAAACACTAGGACATTTAAGCAACCCATATAAAAAAACATGCATGCAGCTTTTGCCACTAGCTGATATTACCATTCTTGTGTGTGAAGCCTACACTACCTCTATGGCTTCTGCACTGCCTGTGCACATCCCCAGTCACTAACAGCTTGCTGAGGATCACAGGCCATGCCCCAGATGACATCATTCAGTACACACAGATGTGAGTGGTGCTTAGCAGCAGGCTACATGATCTGTTCAAAGCACAGAGAGGAAATCTCTGTACTCTGTGCTTGAAAGTATTGTACCAGGAGGCAAAAAGCTTCACCAGACATCTGTGATAGGAATAGGGAGAGCAGCATCTCAAGATTAATTGGAACATATGCCAATTAGGCAGACCATATCTTCCGCACCCTTTATATATATAAAAAATAAAAAAACACACTAGGGGATTTTATTGACGAACGCTGACCTACAAGGTTCACCTACTTCTGCTGTCACTTATAGGAGGGAGCGATCTATCAAGGACACAGCCATTACCAAAAAACAGTCAATTCGGGTAAGTGCTTAGAGAGAAGGGAATGCAATTTCTTGAGAAGCGTGGACTGCTGCATTTGTGAGTGAGCAAACCCTTGCAAGACGTTCCGCAGCTCCTCTTCTGGTAAAACATTTTCCAATTGTAAGACATCTGGGGTAATATATGAGGCTACCTGTACCTGCCCCATGGCTTACATTGGAAAAACCACTAGAGAGCCTAGAAGGCGGGTGGGGTAGCATTTGGGCGACATGCACCACGGTCAGGATATGGATATTGCACGTCATATTAACTCTGTCCACATAGAAAGAATATGGATTTTTTTTTCTGTACTATCAAAGTGGTAAAAGCAAAACCTAGAAGGGATCATTTTGATAGACAAGTTTTAGGCTGTGTGCACACGTTGCGGTTTTTTCGCGGGTTTTCCCGATAAAAACGCTATAAAACAGCAAAAAAAACGCATACAATAAGCATCCCATCATTTAGAATGAATTCTGCATGTTTTGTGCACATGATGCGTTTTTTTCCGCGAAAAAAACCGCATTGCGGTAAAAACCGCAGCATGTTCAGTAATTTTCCGTTTTTTTTTTGCGGATTTCCCACTCCAAAATGCATTGGGAAGTGTCCGGAAAAAAACGCGGAAAAAACGCGTCAAAACCGCGGCAAAAACGCGTCAAAACCACTGCAAAAACGCATGCGGTTTTCTTGCAGAAAATGTCCGGAATTTTCAGGAATTTTCTGCGAGAAATCCTGAACGTGTGCACATAGCCTTACAGAGAGCTGATGAGTGGATTTTTAGGATGAATTAAGTGGTTCCGGAAGGATTTAATGAGTTACTATCCTAAGCCTGTTGTCTGTAGGGATTTTGATAGTTTTCCTCCATTTCAGCCATTTATGACTGGAGCAAATTAGTTTAGACTCCATGCTTGCCACGTTGGTTCCCTGGTTTTGTATGGGACCAGTAATTCTGTCCTCCCCCCACTAATTTGTGAATTTTTATCCCTTTATTTTCTGTATACAGATTATTTTTCCTTATTCTAGTATTGTCTAGACAGGAGAATCTATAAGAGATGGGGCACAATTACGGTACATGTATCTGAGCTCGGACACGCGCACTTGTGATCTGCGCTCCAACATGAGACGCAGCCAGCGATCTCACTCTTATGGCAGCAACGGGGACCAGATGATGTAGGACATACGACATCTGGGACACACTATGTCGGACATCTCATCTGTTCCTCTATTAAGAATTCAGCCTCCTGATGAAGCTTCATGGGGAAACACGTCGAGGCATGACAGTAAACATTGAGTAACCATGATTTATCTAGTTCTTTTTGACTGAGGAGTATTTACATTGTATTTTGAGCCTTGATGTATCCACTATTCACCTATATGTTTCCAATTGTTGGACTTTCATGACTGGATCCATACCAGGGTTATTTGTAACGCAGGGGATTTTTGGGGCGATTTAGAGACAGCCATTGTTGAGCGGGGGCGCCATTTCTCGTTTATCTTTTAGGGTGCCAACCTCAGCGGTATGGTAGTATCAATACATAGGATATCATTGTAGGAATATTCAGAAGTTGTGGGGAAATAGCGGAGAGGGGGGGTAAAGTTGCCTGCTGATATATAGTAATATTTTTGGGGGTCACCACAATACCACAAAAAAAGAAGCAATCAAAAAAGTGTAGTTACTCCCCGATAACGGTGTTTCTCAGAGCCCATGACAGCACTACCAGAGAGAGGGGGTCCGCCCTTCAGGGACAGGAAACCTACAGGATAAAAGGCCGGTACCTTTCCCCTGCATCAGTTTTGTTTACAGAACATCGGAGGTCCTCCAGGTTAGCCACAACAACATAAAAAATATGCAATTTAATCATAATGCTTAACAAGTGAACACCGTGTCTATATGGAAAACCATTTCACACAAATAATGTGCTCACCGCACACGTGATGAGGGGGGGATTAAACAGGTGCTGTCATGGGCTCTGAGAAACACCGTTATCGGTGAGTAACTACACTTTTCTCAGTCGCCCATGACAGCATTACCAGAGAGAATTACAGAGATCATTGCTTAGGGAGGGACCACAGCCTGCAGAACCCTTCTCCCGAAGGTTAGGTCAGACGAAGAGGCTAGGTCTAAGCGGTAGTGTCTAAAGAAGGTTGAAGGTGATGACCAGGTGGCCGCCTTACAAATTTGATCTAATGGTACCTCTGACCTTTCGGCCCAGGAGGTCGCCATAGCCCTTGTAGAGTGTGCCTTCAGTCCTTGCGGAACGGCGTTCCCGGAGGATGAGTACGCCAAGGCTATTGCGTCTGTGACCCATCGAGCTATAGTGCCCTTAGAAGCTTTGAGTCCTTTCCTAGGCCCCTGGAAGCAGCTAAAAAGAGACCCTTCCTTCCTATACTGCTAGGTGATTTTAATGTATTGGACCAGGCACCTTTTAACGTCTAGTGTATGGAATTTCTCTTCCTTCTTATTTTTAGGGTTTTGACAGAAGGAAGGAAGGAAGGATTATTTCCTGAGATCTATGGAATATTGACGCAACTTTTGGTAGATAGGCAGGGTCTGTTTTTAGTATAACCTTATCATCCAGAATTTGTGTAAATGGAGGGTTTGCAGACACGGCATGGAGGTCACGGCTATTAGGAGGGCCGTTTTAAGAGAAAGAATCCTAAGGGGTACCGATTCTAAAGGCTCAAACGGGGATTCTGTTAGGGCTGACAGGACTAAGTTCAGATCCCAGGTTGGTAATCTACTTATAGTTACAGGTTTAGACCTTGCGGCTGCTCTGATAAACCGCATAACCCAAGGATTGGCCGCTATGTTTTCACAGTATAACGCTCCTAGAGCTGCTATCTGTACCTTTAACCCCTTCCCGACCCATGACGCCACGTAGGCGTCATGAAAGTCGGTGCCAATCCGACCCATGACGCCTATGTGGCGTCATGGAAAGATCGCGTCCCTGCAGATCGGGTGAAAGGGTTAACTCCCATTTCACTTGATCTGCAGGGACAGGGGGAGTGGTAGTTTAGCCCAGGGGGGGTGGCTTCACCCCCTCGTGGCTACGATCGCTCTGATTGGCTGTTGAAAGTGAAACTGCCAATCAGAGCGATTTGTAATATTTCACCTATTATAACTGGTGAAATATTACAATCCAGCCATGGCCGATGCTGAAATATCATCGGCCATGGCTGGAAATACTAATGTGTCCCCACCCCACCCCACCGATCGCCCCCCCAGCCCCCCGATCTGGCCGGTACACTGCTCCGGCTCCCCTCCGTCCAGTGCTCCGCTCCCCCCCCCCCGTGCTCTTGTCCGCTCCCCCCGTGCTCCAATCACCCCCCCGTGCTCCAATCACCCCCCCTGCACTCCGATCCACCCCCCCGTGCTCCGTTCCAGCCCCCCGTGCTCCGTTCCACGCGCCCCGTGCTCCGTTCCACGCCCCCCGTGCTCCGTTCCACCCCCCCCCCCCCGTGGTCGCCCCCCACCCCATCATACTTACCGATCCAGCCGGGGTCCCGTCCGTCTTCTCCCTGGGCGCCGCCATCTTCCAAAATGGCGCAGTGCGCCCGCCGAATCTGCCGGCCGGCAGATTCGTTCCAAAGTTCATTTTGATCACTGAGATAGATTATATCTCAGTGATCAAAATAAAAAAAATAATAAATGACCCCCCTCCCTTTGTCACCCCCATAGGTAGGGACAATAAAAAAAATAAAGAAATTTTTTTTTTTCCACTAATGTTATAATAGGGTTAGGGTTAAGGGTAGGGTTAGGGTTAGGGGTAGGGTTAGGGCTAGGGTTAGGGCTAGGGTTAGGGCTAGGGTTAGGGCTTCGGTAAGTGCACACGTATTCTGGTTCTCTGCGGATTTTTCCGCTGCGGATTTGATAAATCCGCAGTGCTAAACCGCTGCGGATTTATGGCGGATTTACCGCGTTTTTTTCTGCGCATTTCACTGCGGTTTTACAACTGCGATTTTCTATTGGAGCAGTTGTAAAACCGCTGCGGAATCCGCACAAAGAAGTGACATGCTACGGAATGTAAACCGCTGCGTTTCCGTGCAGTTTTTCCGCAGCATGTGTACAGCGATGTTTGTTTCCCGTAGGTTTACATTGAACTGTAAACTCATGGGAAACTGCTGCGGATCCGCAGCGTGTGCACATACCTTTAGAATTAGGCCATGTGCACACGGTGCGGATTTGGCTGCGGATCCGCAGCGGATTGGCCGCTGCGGATTCGCAGCAGTGTTCCATCAGGTTTACAGTACCATGTAAACATATGAAAAACCAAATCCGCTGTGCCCATGGTGCGGAAAATACCGCGCGGAAACGCTGCGTTGTATTTTCCGCAGCATGTCAATTCTTTGTGCGGATTCCGCAGCGTTTTACACCTGTTCCTCAATAGGAATCCGCAGGTGAAATCCGCACAAAAAACACTGGAAATCCGCGGAAAATCCGCAGGTAAAACGCAGTGCCTTTTACCCGTGGATTTTTCAAAAATGGTGCGGAAATATCTCGCACGAATCCGCAACGTGGGCACATAGCCTTAGGGTTAGGGTTGGAATTAGGGTTGTGGTTAGGGTTGTGATTAGGGTTATGGCTACAGTTGGGATTAGGGTTAGGGGTGTGGGGGGGTTAGTGTTGAAGTTAGAATTGAGGGGTTACCACTGTTTAGGCACATCAGGGGTCTCCAAACGCAACATGGCGCCACCATTGATTCCAGCCAATCTCGTATTCAAAAAGTCAAATGGTGCTCCCTCACTTCCGAGCCCTGACGTGTGCCGAAACAGTGGTTTACCCCCACATATGGGGTACCAGCATACTCAGGACAAACTGCGCAACAATTATTGGGGTCCAATTTCTCCTGTTACCCTTGTGAATCTAAAAAAATGCTTGCTAAAACATAATTTTTGAGGAAAGAAAAATGATTTTTTATTTTCACGGCTCTGCGTTGTAAACGTCTGTGAAGCACTTGGGGGTTCAAAGTGCTCACCACATATCTAGATAAGTTCCTTGGGGGGCCTAGTTTCTAAAATGGGGTCACTTGTGGGGGTTTCTACTGTTTAGGCACACCAGGAGCTCTGCAAACGCAACGTGACACCCGCAGACCATTCCATCAAAGTCTGCATTTCAAAAGTCACTACTTCCCTTCTGAGCCCCGGCATGTGCCCAAACAGTAGTTTACCCCCACATATGGGGTATCACCGTACTCAGGAGAAACTGGACAACAAATATTGGGGTCAAATTTCTCCTGTTACCCTTGGGAAAATAAAAAATTGCAGGCTAAAAGATCATTTTTGAGAAAATAATTTTTTTTTTTTTATTTTCATGGCTCTGCGTTATAAACTTCTGTGAAGCACTTGGGGGTTCAAAGTCCTCACCCCACATCTAGATTAGTTCCTTTGGGGGTCTAGTTTCCAAAATGGTGTCATTTCTGGGGGATCTCCAATGTTTAGGCACATAGGGGCTCTCCAAACGTGACATGGTGTCCGCTAATGATTGGAGCTAATTTTCCATTTAAAAAGCCAAATGGCGTGCCATCCCTTCCGAGCCCTGCCGTGCGCCCAAACAGTGGTTTACCCCCACATATGGGGTATCAGCGTACTCAGGACAAACTGGACAACAATATTTGGGGTCCAATTTCTCCTATTATCCTTGGCAAAATAGGAAATTCCAGGCTAAAAAATAATTTTTGAGGAAAGAAAAATTATTTTTTATTTTCATGGCTCTGCGTTATAAACTTCTGTGAAGCACCTGGGGGTTTAAAGTGCTCAATATGCATCTAGATAAGTTCCTTGGGGGGTCTAGTTTCCAAAATGGGGTCACTTGTGGGGGAGCTCCAATGTTTAGGCACACAGGGGCTCTCCAAACGCGACATGGTGTCCGCTAACAATTGGAGCTAATTTTCCATTCAAAAAGTCAAATGGCGCGCCTTCCCTTCCGAGCCCTGCCGAGTGCCCAAACAGTGGTTTACCCCCACATATGAGGTATCGACGTACTCGGGAGAAATTGCCCAACAAATTTTATGATCCATTTTATCCTACTGCCCATGTGAAAATGAAAAAATTGAGGCGAAAAGAATTTTTTTGTGAAAAAAAAAGTACTTTTTCATTTTTACAGATCAATTTGTGAAGCACCTGAGGGTTTAAAGTGCTCACTACGCATCTAGATAAGTTCCTTGGGGGGTCTAGTTTCCAAAATGGGGTCACTTGTGGGGGAGCGCCAATGTTTAGGCACACAGGAGCTATCCAAACGCGACATGGTGTCCGCTAACTATGGAAATAATTTTTCATTCAAAAAGTCAAATGGCGCTCCTTCCCTTCCGAGCCTTACCATGTGCCCAAACAGTGGTTTACCCCCACATGTGAGGTATTGGTGTACTCAGGAGAAATTGCCCAACACATTTTAGGATCCATTTAATCCTGTTGCCCATGTGAAAATGAAAAAATTGAGGCTAAAAGAATTTTTGTGTGGAAAAAAAAGTACTTTTTCATTTTTACGGATCAATTTGTGAAGCACCTGGGGGTTCAAAGTGCTCACTATGCATCTAGATAAGTTCCTTGGGGCGTCTAGTTTCCAAAATGGGGTCACTTGTGGGGGAGCTCCAATTTTTTAGGCACACGGGGGCTCTCCAAACGTGACATGGTGTCCGCTAAAGAGTGGAGCCAATTTTTGATTCAAAAAGTCAAATGGCGCTCCTTCCCTTCCAAGCCCTGCCGTGCGCCCAAACAGTGGTTTACCCCCACATATGAGGTATCAGCGTACTCAGGACAAATTGGACAACAACTTACGTGGTTCATTTTCTCCTTTTACCATTGGGAATATAAAAAAATTGTTGCTAAAAGATAATTTTTGTGACTAAAAAGTTAAATGTTCATTTTTTCCTTCCATGTTGCTTCTGCTGCTGTGAAGCACCTGAAGGGTTAATAAACTTCTTGACTGTGGTTTTGAGTACCTTGAGGGGTGCAGTTTTTAGAATGGTGTCACTTTTGGGTATTTTCAGCCATATAGACCCCTCAAACTGACTTCAAATGTGAGGTGGTCCCTAAAAAAAATGGTTTTGTAAATTTCGTTGTAAAAATGACAAATCGCTGGTCAAATTTTAACCCTTATAACTTCCTAACAAAAAAAAAATTTGTTTCCAAAATTGTGCTGATGTAAAGTAAACATGTGGGTAATGTTTTTTATTAACTATTTTGTGTCACATATCTCTCTGGTTTAACAGAATAAAAATTCAAAATGTGAAAATTGCGAAATTTTCAAAATTTTCGCCAAATTTCCGTTTTTATCACAAATAAACGCAGAATTTATTGACCTAAATTTACCACTAACATGAAGCCCAATATGTCACGAAAAAACAATCTCAGAACCGCTAGGATCCGTTGAAGCGTTCCTGAGTTATTACCTCATAAAGGGACACTGGTCAGAATTGCAAAAAACGGCAAGGTCTTTAAGGTCAAAATAGGCTGGGTCATGAAGGGGTTAAGGTACTTACTGAAAGGCCTAAGTCTAAGCCCTTTTGTAGAAATTCTAGTATTTCAGACACTGGAACACCATCTTGTAACCTTACCCCGGAGGAGGACAAAAATTTTTTCCAGGTTTTGCCGTATATTTTTGTGGTCACAGGTTTTCTACTTTTCATTAGTGTGGATACTAGTTTGTCAGAAAACCCTCTTTCCCTCAATAGTGACCTCTCAAATGACACGCTGTCAGATGGAGATTCTCTGACTGAGGGTGGAACACCGGTCCCTGAGACAGGAGGTCCGGAAGAACCCAGGGATCGGTGATCGATAGCATCCTCAGCCATGAGAACCAGGCTCTCTTGGGCCAGAAGGGGGCTATTAAGATGAGTTTGGATTTGTCCTGCCTGATCTTCCTCAGAACTGCTGGGATGAGAATAGTAGGGGGAAATGCATACGCCAGGGTCTGTGTCCAGGGAATTGTGAATGCATCCACAGCCTGAGGGTTCCCCCTGGGATCTAGGGAACAGAAAGTTTCCACTTTCTTGTTGTGCATATTGGCAAAGAGGTCTATTACAGGGATTCCCCATAGATCTGTAATTTTGTTTGAATATGCCCTGATTTAGAGACCACTCCCCCTGCTTTAGTTGGGTACAACTCAGGAAGTACGCTTTCTGGTTTTCTACCCCCTTTATATGTAGGGCTGATATGGACAGGAAGTTTATTGTACCAGGCTAAAAATTTCGGAGGTGGTATCCATTAATGATTGAGACCTGGTTCCCCCCTGGTGGTTTAAGTAAGCTACTACTACTTTGTTGTCCGAGAATACTCGGACATAATGGCCTTGTAGTTGGTCTAGGAAATACAGTAGTGCATGATTTACGGCCCTCAGCTCTTTTTGATTTGAGGAAGATCTGAGCTCCTGACTTGTCCATATCCCTTGAGCGACTTTGTCGTCCAGGTGAGCCCCCCACCCTGTGGGACTTGCGTCTGTGGTGAATATCTGAGACACCTCTATCACCCAGGGAATCCCTTTTGATAAGTTGCTGGGATTTAACCACCAGACTAGGGAATGAATAGTGGGTAAACTTAGAGTCATTCGACTTTCTAACCGCCCTCCTAGTATTTTTTGGTTCCTTAAAATATCCCACTGGAGTGTCCTTGTGTGGAGCTGTGCCCACTGAACCGCTGGGAGACAGGCAGAGAGGGACCCCAGTAATGACATTGCCTTCCTTAGAGTCATGGTAGGGTTTGCACGCGCTTCTGACACTAGGTGGATTATGTTTTGTTTTTTCTTGTCTGGTAGGTGACACACCTGAGAACTTGAGTCCAGGGTGAGACCCAAGAATTCTTGAACCCTGGTTGGTTCCAGTCTTGATTTTTGGAGGTTCACCAGCCAGCCCAATTTCCTTAAAGTGTCTATCACTCTGTCGCATTGTTGACGGCAGAGTTCGGCCGAGTTGCTCACAATCAGAAAGTCGTCTAGATATGGAATAATCAAGACATCTTCCTCTCTCAGATGTGCCATCATCTCCGCTATCAACTTCGTGAAGATGTGGGGAGCAATTGATATGCCAAAGGGAAGAGCCCTGTATTGGTATTCCCTGGTCTGTCCTTTTATGACTACTGCCAGTCTGAGGAATTTCTGAGAGGTCTTGTGGATGGGGACGTGCTAATACGCATCGCTGAGATCTAGAACTATCATAAAACAGTTGGGAAACAAATTTTTTATCGTTGACTTTATTGACTCCATTTTGAATCTGTAGTTTTTTACATAAGTATTCAACTTCCGTAAGTTTATTATAGTCCGGAAGGTTCCGTCCAGTTTGGGAACCAGGAACAATGGAGAGTAGAAACCCTTCCCTCTCTCCAGAGGGGGGACTTCTTGGATAACAGCTTTCTCGCATAAGGGGCAGGTTCTATTTTTCATCTTCCCCGTTCTCTTCCTTGCCTAAGATAAGGGAGAAGGGGAACCCCAATTACAAAAAATGAGCTTTCACGAAGATCACTCACCAATCTGACGCAGCCACAGGTACCGGTTCTGGAGGAGGGGTAGGATCCTGAAGAGTATGATCCGTAGCCGGCCGCAGGTTTACCACACTGGAACTACGTTGTGTGGAGTGGCTACTGGATCGAGAACTCCGGTTGCCTGCAGAAGTTCTCTTCCCCTGGGCATCTGGCTTCTGCCGCTGACGATGGCGCTGCTGCTGCTGCGGCGGCGGCTGGAGCTGCTGATCGCTGTCCTCCATGGCTCCTTGGAACAGCATACAGCAAGGGTATTCCTAAGCGCACCTTCTTTTAAAGGATGGCGCTTATCCCCCTCCCCCCGTGGCTGCGTTGTTTAGAGGAAGCGCTTTTTTTTTTTTTCCTTTCTCCTTCCCCAGCCACTGCGCATGCGCACGCAGCCAGTGACCCGGAAATGAAGGATTCCGGTTCCGGGGCAGCGCCATCTTGGTGCAGTCATTCACCTCACTGCCCCCGAACCGGAAGTTCCTCCACTACTTCCGGTGCGGCGCCATCTTGGAATCCTGGCGTCCTGCGGCAGTGTGCTGGAGCGCTCCAACTCCTATCCAGAGTGGCGGTGGCGCTTCCCCCCGCTCACGCTTCCAGACCCCTCGGTCAAAGCCGTGGCAGCTTCGGATACCGGACCAGCCGTGGCAGGGGCCTCCCCGCTGCCAGAACCCGGACTGGCCGGCTCCGGATCTTCGCCAGGTTAGTCCTTACGCTCCAGTCGGTCATGACAGGTACCGTCCGAGAAGGTTCCCCGTCAGGGACAGGAAACCAAACTGATGCAGGGGAGAGGTACCGCCCTTTTATCCTGTAGGTTTCCTGTCCCTGAAGGGCGGATCCCCTCTCTCTGGTAGTGCTGTCATGGGCGACTGAGAAAGTAATATTTATCCCAAAATGATATCAATAAAAACCATTGTCTTGCCTCGCAATAAATAAGCCCTCACACAGCTCTATTGAACGAGTCTTGGAAAATGGTGACACAAACAAAAAAAAAAAAAGTTTGTTACATTTTATTTTTTTTTCACAATTAAAAAAAAAAAAAAAAAAAAAAAAAAAAAACCTGATTAAGTTTGGTATCACCATAATCATACCGATGAGAAGAAATTATGGTAAAATTATTTTGTGTGCAAGGTAAAAACAATCCACCCCCCCCCCCCCCCAAAAAAAAAGTAAAAATTATGTTTTTTTTCCACTACACTTGGATTTTTTTTTTCAGTATACTATGTGGTAATATGAATGGTGTCATTCAAATGTATAACTCGTCCCACAAAAAAGAAGCCCCCGTACATCTATGTGGATACAAAAAAGAATGGGTCTTGGAAGAAGAGAAAAAAAGACAAAAAAGGCAATTTCAGGAAGGGGTTAATTGATACACAAAATTTAGAAACTTCTAAGCATCCTTCAGTCTGTGAATCACATATAGTAAGATTATCCAGAAAATAGAAAATACTCCAAAGTGTATTACAAAAAGCCTAAAATGCAATGTTGCGTTCTGTCAAAGTTTCTTACATAAATGTCTATGGTTGTTAATATCATTAAAGTGAATCTGTCAGCAGGTTTTTGCCATGTAATCCGAGAGCAGTGTATTTTAGGAACAGAGACTGTGATTAGAGCGATGTGTCACTTACTGGGCTGTATTTTGCTGCTTCAAAACAATCAGTGTTTTATCAGCAGGAGAATAGCAGTACAGTCCAACCACTGATTACCAACTCTCTCACACTATACAATGCACACAAAGATGTGGTATGGGCAGAGTTATACACAGCTTAATAACTGAGCTCTGCTACATCTGCAGCAGTATTACAGTATTATTATTCATTTTGAGTGCACCATGGACTCCATGGGAGAATAGGTTACATACAAAACACAAATATAAAATATGGTGAACAAACTAACATACTGGTACCGAAAGGAGAGGGCTTATATTCTTTTTTTTTTTTAATTTAAATAGATTTTTATTAACAATATAAAAAAAGGAGAACAACAGAATGCCATTTACATTGCATTATATCAGATACACATTTTCTTACTTTAATAAACCCCAACATTACCCCAACTACCCCCCTCCCCCATAAGACAGCTCAGTCTCAATCTCCACCCCACCGAGGCATTATCTGCCTCTTGTAATTTATCCTCTTCCAGGTCTTAGGAAACACGACGCCTATACTCCTCAATCCAAATCAAGCCAAGGAGACCATATTTTATTAAAGAGTTCTATTTTCCCCCTTTTACTGTACACCCCCTTTTCCAATTTTAGACCATGTTGAACATATTGGAGAAATTCCCTTCTCACAGGTGGTTCCGCGTTTATCCAGTTTCGTGCTATTACTTTCCTGGCCATGTAGAGTAGCCTAGCAATTGCAATCTTCCAAGTATTGTCAACTCCAATTTCTTCCACATATCCCAGCACACATACTATCGGGTCTCTAACAACTCTGCACTTATACGCTGCTTCAACTCGGCTCAAAACCACCACCCAAAAGGCAGCCAGTCTCGGACACGTCCACATCATGTGATATATTCCTGCCTTCTCACTCGCACACCTCGGACACCCAGAATTTGCACGCAATCCCGCTTTGTATAACACTTCCGGAGATTTATATACCCTATGCAAAATGTATAGCTGCGAGAGCCTATATGGTTCACTCAAGGATAGTCGCGGAACCCAAACCATCACCGATTCCCAGGTTTCATTTTCCATCGGCCCCACTTCTCTCTCCCACTTAGCTCTCGCCTTTATAGGGAAATCTAGCAGAAATGTGTGCATAAGGTCCTTATACAGAGTGGAAATAACTCCCCTTGTAGTACCCTCACCACACACATACTCCAACACTATATCATCTTGAACCCTGATATCAGCCTTCTTATTCTGAGCTCTAAAGGCATGTCTCATCTGCGCATACTGATATTCCCCTGTGGATCGCAAACCAAATTCTTCCTGCAATTGGGAAAAGGACTTCAGCTCCTGCTGCTGGATTATCTGGTGAACAAAGCAAATTCCCTTATTCTGCCATTCCATCAATCCTCCCAGGGCCTCAAAATCCTTTAAGTTGTGGTTAGACCATATCGGTGTGAATTTAGTCAACCCTGTAACCCCACGAATCTGCCTTAATCTATTCCATAATTTACGAATCAGGAACAGGGTTGGGTATATTTTCCCCAGCGCGCCCAATGAGCCATCCTCCAAACACCTGGCCATCGGTCGTCGGTCCGTCACCTCTTCCAATAGCTGTTGTACTGCACTGGATGACGCCCCTCGCGCCCAGCCCTTCAAATGCTGGCTCTGGGCCGCAAGGAAGTATATTTCCGGGTTGGGCAAAGCCAAACCACCATCTTCCTTGGGTCGTTGAAGCGTCTCCAAGCTAATACGTGGATATTGTCTACCCCATATCAAACTTCTAAAGAGGGCATTAATCTGCCTGAACTTCCCCCGAGGGATCCAAATTGGTGCGTTATGCAGAACATAAAGAATTTTGGGCATAAGGACCATTTTAATAAGGTTTACCCTACCGACGACCGATAGATGTAGCTTATTCCAGGCGTCTACCTTTGCCTTGAGTACCCCCATAACAGGAGTCAAATTTCTTTGCAGAAACTCCGCCACCGGCACCGAAATCCATATTCCAAGATATTTAAATTGGGAAACCACCTTCAGCCTCTCATCCCCAACATCCTCACTCACATTCTCTCCTACGTCATCCACTCTAAAAAGAACCGTCTTATCCCAATTAATTGTTAGTCCCGACACAGTACCAAATCTCTCAACAATTTCAACGGCCCCTCTTAGTGAATTGTCTGGATCCTCCAGGAACAGCAAAACATCATCCGCATATAACGCTATTTTTTCCTCTACTTTGCCATACCTAAACCCAGGGACCCCATCCGACTGCCGAATCTTAGCAGCAAGAGGTTCTACAGCCAACGCGAACAGGAGGGGTGAAAGCGGGCATCCCTGCCTAGTACCCCTAGCCAGCCCTATAGGACGAGATAGCTCCCCATTTACTCTAATTCTGGCGGATGGTAATGAGTACAACAGCTGTATCCAGGCCACAAACTGCGGGCCAAACCCCATACATTCCAGCACCTGCCAGAGGTACCCCCATTCGACGCTGTCAAACGCCTTGTGTGCATCTAGCGATACAATCACTCTTCGACCACAGTTATCAGACTCTACCTGCAAATTTACATATAACCTCCGCAAATTGATCGCCGTTGATCTATCCGGCATAAAGCCAGATTGGTCCGAATGCACCAGACTCGCAATAACACTAGAGAGGCGGAGAGCCAACACCTTGGCCAGAAGCTTGACATCAATTGTTAGTAAAGAAATTGGGCGGTACGACTCCGGTTTCCCCAAGTCCTTATCCTCCTTTGGAATGACCACTATTATGGCCTCTCTCATAGAGGCTGGCAAGCGCCCACAAGACCTAGCTTCCTCCAATACCATTTTTAATCTAGGAATCAACACTTCTGCCAACCCTTTATAGATCTCAGCGGGTAACCCATCGACCCCAGGCGCCTTCCCATTGGCCATAGACATCAATGCCCGACTCAATTCCTCCTCAGTGATAGGGGCCTCAAGGCTCTCCCTATCTGCCTCACTCAGTCTCGGCAAATCCAGACCTTCCGAGAAAGTCAGTGCATCCTCGACCGATTCACCAACCCGAGAGGAATACAAATCTGCATAGAAGTCCGCAAAGGCTCTCAAAATTTCAGGTGTTTCCGTTATTTTACCTCCACTAGCAGAATCCAAAGAGTGTATATATGAAGAACCTCTCTGAGCAGCAGCCACTACCGACAGCATATGTCCCACTGTTTCTCCCTCCTGATAGAACAATACCCTTTGGAAATCTCGTTTCCTCTCAGCTTTGCCTAGCAGAATTTTTTCCAAATGATTTTGTGCGTTTTTCATTCTTCTCTCTGCCTCAGGGGTTCCCAGTGTGGCCATCCCATCCTCTGCTTCCTTCAACTCCTCAACTGCCGCTTTTTCTACCTCTCTCGTCCTCCGCTTACACCTACTAATGTCCCTAAACAGTAGTCCCCTCAGGTACGCCTTCATTGCATCCCAAATTGTAAGAGCGTCGGCGCTTCCATCATTTAAGAGAAAGAATTCCGCCACCTCCCGTCCTATACTTTCCAACTCAATACTCTGTAACCAATTAGGATGAATCTTCCATTCTCTCCCACTTAGCGAGCGAGCCCCCTCCAATCTAACCTCTACTTCAATTGGACTATGGTCCGACAAGGCCCTTGGCAGATATCTCACCTCCCCAACCAATGTGTCCAAAATCCTGTTACCCAGAGCCATATCAATCCTAGAGAGCGTGGCATGCGCCGGTGAATAACATGAGTACCCTCTCTCCCCAACATGTCTAACCCTCCAAAGATCAATCAAACCTATCTCCTGTATATAGGTGCCAAATGTTGTTATGTGTCCCTCCGACCTATTCTGAGTATTTTTATTTTTATCCCAATATTCATCACAGATGTTATTTAGATCTCCGATAATTATTAACGGTGTCGGTCCCCATTTTTCCACTCGCTCCATTACTTCTCTAATCTTCCTGCTAGAGTAGGGAGGCGGAATATACATCGCGGCAACACACAGCATCACTCCATACAGTATACACCGTAATAGTACATACTGTCCCTCCACGTCCACATATACCTTCACCTCCTCATACTGAACTCCCGCTGGAACCAAGATTGAGACTCCTCTTGCATACGTGGAGAAGGTAGAATGATATCCCCTCTGGATCCATCGTCTATTCAAAACATCCACTTTTTCCCTTACCAAATGCGTCTCCAGCAAGCATATCATTGAGGCCCTTTGGTCTCTTGCATATTGCAAACACGCAGCACGTCTAGATTTCTCCCCTAGGCCTCTCACATTCCAGCACAAAATCTTAAAACGGGTCCCCATCACTTGGCTCATCTTCACTATAAGTATCGTCAATTTTGAGCTCAGGCTGTCTAACTACCCCCCCCCCCCCCTCCCAACTCCCCCTCCCACCCTTCCCCCCTCACATCTAACCATTCCACCTCTTTCCAAGAGTGGGGCATCATCGCCCATAGCGAACACTCCGTTTGGCATTACCTTCCCAACCCTCCTCCCACCACTGTACATAACAGGATTTCAGACATTTTGAAAAATAACGTTCTCAAAACATTTTAACTTAGAATTATTTGCACACACAAGAAGTCTGCATAAACTTAAAATATGTCGCAAACCCTTCCTCCCCCTTTCCCAGCAGCCATTACACCATCCCTTTCCCTTCTTCCCCCCCCAAACCCCTTGGCTTGTCAATCACATGACTCTTTTCCAACTGACAGATAAGTAAACAACTTCAGACTCTTCCCACAGTTTCAGTCTCCTTTTCCTTTAAGCTTTTTAGCATTAATATCGATCCACTGGGTAGCGTCCTCCGGCTTCTGGAAAAAATGAATTTTATCAAACGCCACCACCCTCAGTCTTGCTGGGAACATCATGGAATACTGCACACCCAATTCCCTCAGCCGTCTCTTGATACCCGTGAACATCATCCGTTGTTTCTGCACCAGAGTAGAATAGTCTGGGTATATAGCAATCTTTTGACCTTCAACTGTCAGATCCGTCATGTCTCTGGCCTTCCTCAGGATAATGTCTCTGTCTCTATAGTTTAGAATTTTGGCGAGCATGGTACGGGGATTCGCTCCAGGGACAGGTGGTTTCGGCGGGACCCTATGCGCTCTTTCTACCGCGAACACTTTTGTTAGCGCCATATCTCCAAATGTCTCTAACAGCCATTTTTCAATATATTCCGTTGGATTCCTCCCTTCAGCTTTTTCAGGGATGCCCACTATGCGAATATTATTTCTTCTGGACCTGTTCTCAAGGTCCTCATTTTTCGCAGCCAATTCAGCTATTGCTTGAGTGAACTTTTTCTCTGCTTTTTGCAGCTGCACTATATGGTCTTCTGCAGTGCTCACTCTCTCCTCTACCTCCCCCACACGTTTGTCAATCTTCTGCATGGCTGCGTTTATCTGGGCTGTGTCCCCCTTAACCTCCTGTATCTGTATGGTCAGAGATTGTTTACATGAAGAGACTAGCGCAAAAACGTCTCTTAGGGTAGGCTCAGCTTCTGGCGCCATTTCCTCGGGTCCCCCTTCTGCCACCGCCATTTTACTCTCCTTTCTCCCCTGTTGTACCTCATGTTCTCCTGCTGGGCTCTCCTCCTCCTCCTCCTCTTCGGTATCAGCTCCGGCTCCCTCCTCTGCGGCCTCCGCTCTCGCAAACTGCTGGAGCTTTGCTGCTACCTCCATGCGCTTTCTGCATGCGGCGTTCTCCTTGTCTGCCTTTTCCCTCAAGTCGGCGCCATCTTGGATTGCGCCTGCATCCCCGGCTCCCGCGTCCTTCTGCCGTCTCCTGGTCATGTTCGTCGGTTCCAGCGCTACCGAACAGCACCGCCGGCCTCTCCAAGTCTCCCCGCAGCCAGTAAGCCCCCGCAGGGACCAAACAGCAGCGGCTCTGCAGGATTTTACAATATACAGCGGCGGGAGCTCACAGCCGCACGTCCGCTCACATGGACTCTCAGGCCACGCCCCAGGGCTTATATTCTTATATTCAACAGGAAAATGGGAAAGCAAACAGTAGGTTAGGGGGATGTGGCAGCTTTGGTAGCGCTGAGGTGGGGTCATGGCTGGCTGTAAGGTTTCCTGAAAGGGTGGGTTTTCAAGTTCTGTCTGCAGCAGAGAAAACAGACTTGATCATAGGTGTAGCACCCAGTAAACTAAGTGATACATAGCTGGAATCAGGGTCTCTGTCCCTACTTCATGCTGCTGTCAGATTACATAGAAAAACCTGTTGTCGGATTCCCTTTAAAGGGTTATTCCCAATTTAGTAAATTATTTATGCAATAGGGATCATTTCAACCACCTACAGCAATCCAAGAATGTGGCTCTAGAACCTGCAAATAGGGCTCTGCATCTGCCCACCTGAAAGGAGTGGAGGTGAGCATGCTTAGCTTCTGCCATTCATGGTCTATTGGACTGCCGGAGACAGTGGAGCACAGTAACATACAGTAACGTAGCAGATTGTGCATATAAGATGCATGCAGAGCAAACGTACCTTCTGAGCAGGACAAGAGCAAGCAAAGGAAAAAGACAGATACAACATGAATACAGTGCACACTTCTAGCAACCCGAAAGTCTGAAATCACCGCCCCATACTCAAATAAAACAGGTGGAGTTTAAAGAGTGAGCGGTGCTGCTGCTCTCAGCTCCGACCTATTGTTGAGAAAACTACCGCACAATGGCAATACTTAGCTGTGCAAACTAAAGAATAAACTCCAGAAATATAGATCTCACACATGAGTGAACCGCTATGAGCTTACACTGTACATCTGCATCTCTCCAGCTTCGGACAGATGATCTACCATGTGTGGCAAACGGTCACACCAACGGCATAATGTAACACTACATGGCGGCACCATATGTCAGGACAGAGTCCATGCAGATCAGCAGCAGAGAACAGTAGCTACTTCATGCGAGTGACGCCTTAGGGTAGTCATCCTAGGGATGTGACGGACAATTGCTTTCCAAATATTTAAAGGGAGCGAGTCATCTAGATTTTTTAACTAATTAAAACATCATAATAAACAAAAAAAGTTACGAAACGTTAATTAAAAATCTAAAATTAATTTAAACATGTAATTTAACAAAAACACATCGCCTTTAAAAACAATGGCGTGAGAAATCGGTTTAAAGCTCTAGGCCAGAATTTACCTCTATTAAATGTCCTGTCAATGGCCTCCACAAGATCTCAATTCTGTGCATATTCACTAATCCAGTTTCCAGTAACTTGGCAACAGCAAAGAGCGAGGGCTCCTATTAGAGAGAAAGGCATTAGAATAGATGAAATAAATGGGAGCACTGGCAATTACTCGTTACATATAACGGCAACCACCCTCACAATGGCGTTTACATTCCACGCTGGAATCTAAAGAAAATGGCAGTTATTTATTCACAGGCCAGCACCAATCACAACCAGAAAAAACGGAGGATTTCAGAGCGATACAGCCACATACCCCACTGACCCCGGTCCTATGAAATACCATTCAGAAAAGAGAAAGAATTGGCACTAGCAAGATGAATATTCCCTTTATAGTCTCAGAAATCATGACCATACTAAGCTACCATTTCATTTTTACCCTGCAGATCCTCTTAAGCCTCAAGGTGATCAGTTTTAGAATCTGACAGCCAAACCTGAAGAAAGTGTCAGGATTTGTCAGCAGCAAAGACAACACATCAGTTTGGATCACAAAGAAACTGAACTTCTTTAATATCAATCCTGAAGTAACAGACTATGACATGAAAACCTGGACTCTGGAGCAGGGAGCACTGCGTATCTCTCTGGGCTTCCTCAGGGGTTCTCAGGAGGCCATCTGAGCACTCAGCAGATCCTTGTTCCGAAGGCAAATACGCCCAATCTCTATACAGGACCAATATCCCGGCAATTGTAGGTCTGAGGATTCTAAGCCTCACTATACGCTTCAGCTTACTGCGGCCGCCGCAAGGCAAATGCTTGGTTATTGCCAGCACTGAAGCCGGCCCTCAGAGCTCAGCTGATTGCCAGGCTGACTTCAATTAAGAAAGTGATCATCTTAATGAGACCACCCATTAAACACAAGGAAACAGGATGGAAATGTTACAGGATCATAAGACTATGTTCCCACGATGAGCTTTTGGTATGTTTTTGACATTGTGCATTTTTGCTGCACCAAAAACGCAGCGTCTTAGGCTGCTTTCACACATCCGGTTTTTGGTTTCAGGCTAAATCCGGCAAATTTGCAAAAAAATGGATCCGGTGTAAATTGTGAAAAACTGATGCACTGGATCCGTTTTTTAGCTGGATCCGGCTCTCTGTACTGCGCATGGGTGAGAGAGAGAGATTCCATGCCAGAAACAAAAACAAAGCTTCTGGGCATGCTCAATGTATAAAAAACGGATTCAGTCGCCGGATACGTTCAGTCACACATCCGTTCCATGCGTTTATTGCCGGATCCGTCCATTCAGGCTTTTTTGCCGGACACAAAAAACGTTGCAGGAGACGTTTTTTGTGTCCGGCAAAAAAGCCTGAAGGGACGGATCTGACACAAAACGGATGAAACGCATGTCCTTCAGGCACAATCCGGCGCTAATACAACTGTATGGGTAAAAAACGGATCCGGCGTAAGATAAAAACGGATCCGGATTGTGCCTGAAACTGCCGGATTGTGCCTGAAAGAAAAAACCTGATGTGTGAAAGCAGCCTTACAGATCCAGCAAAGTAGATGGGAATTATAAAAATCTCATGCCCACTGTGCTTTTTTTTTTTTTACTCGGCGTAAACTTGCCCTTTAGTTTTAAATCCTCAGAGAATCACTTTATCTTGCGGGTACACTGAGTTTTCTGTGCAGAATTTCCCCATAGACTTGCATTTGCGGAAAAACCTAAGTTAAAAAAAACGCACATGCATTTTTATTGCGATTTTGCAGTGGAAATGTATCAGAAATGTATGTAATCCGCACGTAAGAATAGCAATAAAGTTTTGTCAAAGAAATACCAGGAAGTATCAAAAACAAAGAATGACACACCAACAAGAGACAAAAAAAGCAGTGTCAAAAATGCGATAAAAGTGCATGTTAATAAAATGCACACAACAGGGGCAATGAAAAACCGCAAGTGGCCTAATTTACATAATAGGTACTGAAATTCTGCAGTGTCAAAAACTCACCTAAAGCTCATCATGGGAACGTAACCTAAATCCTTAGCTGGATTATAAAACTATTCCACCCAATAGAGAAAGCCCTTAACAGAAAAGAGAAGAAAAAAAGTGGTTGTCAAGGACGTTAACACTGATGGCCTATCCATAGGCCACGTTCAGTATTTGGTCAGTATTTTACATCAGTGTTTGTAAGCCAAAACAATCAGAGGGAAAGTATAACAGAAACATATGCACCACTTCTGTATGTATCACCCACTCCTGGTTTTGGTTTACAAATTCTGAGGTAAAAAACTCACCAACTACTGAACGTGGCTTTATGGAAACACGTCACCACTTCTGGATTTATCACCCACTCCTGGTTTTAACTTACAAATACTGAGGTAAAAAACTGACCGTGTGAACGCGGCCTTAGTATGTTATTAATGTCTCATCGGTGAGGGAACACCACCCACAGCCCCACCGATCAGCAATTGTGAATGCCAGCTGGAACTGCTCAGTTTTACATCTTCGCAGCTCCGCTCCATCAGCTGCATAGTGGGAGCAGCTGGGTACTGATTATCAGCCTCCTACGTGAATCAGTAGGTGGCGGCTGTGCAGTACCTAGATGCAGCTTATCCCCATGGGTGCTGTGTGTTGCACCCCCACCGATCAGATATTGATGACCAATAGTGATGAGCGAATGTGCTTGGATAAGTAGTTATCCGAGCATGCTCGTGGGCTAACCGAGTGTCTTCGGCGTGCTCGAAAAATATGTTTTGAGTCCCTGTGCCGGCATGTCACAGGGATGGTCTAAGGCCCCTCTCACACATCAGTTTTTTTGCTATCAGTCGCAATCCATCGAATTTTGATAAAAAATGAATCTGGCGACTGACGCCTCCGAATCTGTTTTTTTCCTCATAGACTTGTATTAGCGACGGATTGCCTCACATTTCATCAGTCGTTCGCCAGATCCATCGAAAATAGTTTGTACGGCTGACGGAGACAACGGACAATGTAACGTTTTTTGTGTACGCTGGAAAATCCAACAGCGATGGATCCGTCACCGTTCATCATTTGCTCGAATGGAAGTCTATGGGCGCCGGACCCGTCAAATGACGGAATCTGGCGACGGATTCTGTTTTTTTCAACTGAGCATGCTCAGATTTATTTTGGATCCAATTAGCCAGACCCCCTAGTGGGATGCGTCAAAAAAACAAATCAGTCGCATCAGTTTTTCACAATCTGCGATGAATCCGTTGAGCCAACTGATTGTGACCGACGGCAAAAAACTGATGTGTGAAAGGGACTAAGAAACAGGAAATCCCCGCATGTGTTGTGGCTGTCAAACAGCGCGAGAGGTGAAGGGACTGATTTTTGGAGCACACTGAAGACATTTGGTTAGTACACGAGCATGTTTGCTCATCACAAATGACCAATCCTAAGGACAGACCATCAACTTTAGAGTCCAAGCAAAGAAAAATCAGCCGACAGCATGTCAGTCCCAGTTTGCACGTTCAAAGTCCAATGACCCAATCGGACATCAAGTGATACAAACAATAGAAAGGAACAGCATCCAGTCCAGGTGATGAAAAAGAAAAAAAAGCCTTTATTCTGCCATGATTTATGGTATTATGGCGGAATAAAGGCTTTTTTCCTTTTCATCACCTGGACTGGATGCTGTTCCTTTGTATTGTTTAGACCAGTGTTTCCCAAACTCCAGTCCTCACGGGTCATGTTTTTAGGATTTCCATAGTGTTACACAGGTGAGACAATTCCTGATGCCTTGATGATACTTCCACTACCTGCGCAATACTAAGGAAATCCTGAAAACATGACCCGTGGGGTCCATGAGCACTGGAGTTTGGGAAACACTGGTTTAGACCATCAATGCTAGAGTCACAGACAACTACTTTAAGCTGCATTTAAAGGGAATCTGTCAGCAGGTTTTTGCTACCTCATCTGAGAGCAGTGTAATGTACCACATATACTCGAGTACAAGTCGACCCAAGTATAAGCCGAAGCACATAATTTTGCCTACAAAACTGGGAAAACTTATTGACTCGAGTATAAGTCTGGTATGCATTGTACCCTCATCCCTATCCTGGTATGCATTGCACCCTCATCCCTATCCTGGTATGCATTGTACCCTCATCCCTATCCTGGTATGCATTGTACCCTCATCCCTATCCTGGTATGCATTGTACCCTCATCCCTATCCTGGTATGCATTGTACCCTCATCCCTATGCTGGTATGCATTGTACCCTCATCCCTATGCTGGTATGCATTGTACCCTCATCCCTATCCTGGTATGCATTGTACCCTCATCCCTATCCTGGTATGCATGGCTCCTTATCCCCTATCCTTGTATGCACGATTCCCATTAAAAAACAAACAAACAAAAAAAACACATCCTACTTACCTTCCATGCACGCCCTCTCTGCATCTCGTTCCGGCGCCAGCAGCTCTTCTGGCCAAGCGATCACGTGTCTTTGCTCATTAAAGTAATGAATATTCACTCCACGCCTATGGGAGTGGAGAAGGGTGAATATTCATTACCTTTATGAGCGGGGGACACGTGATCGCTTAGCCAGAAGACTGACACCGGAAGGAGATGCAGCGAGGGCACAGAGAGAAGATAAGTAAGCTGCGGCTGTAACTGTGCACGCTATAAGAGCAATGAATATTCACTGCCAGCACAGTGTGCACAGTTACAGCCGCAGGTTCCTGCCTCTGTGATCCGCTGCTCTCCCTCCGTCTTTCTGGGACAAAGACCTCGTGTATAAGCCGAGGGGGCATTGTCAGCAGAAAAGCAGAAATGTGCTGAAAAACTCTGCTTATACACGAGTATATACGGTAGGTAAAAAGAAGCTGAATTCAATGATGTATCACTTAGATTATTAGGTGCAGCTGTTCTGACACAATCAGAGTTTTAGATTTAGACTGAAGCAGAGCTGAGAAAGCTAGTCCCGCCCACAGCAGGCTCTCCATGTACAAAGTCCATACACAGGGAGGTGAGGTGCTTTTCACAATAGGTGGTGGAGTCAGACTAGACCAGCCATGTTAATTAGTGATGAGCGAGTACATTCGTAGCTCGGGCATTCCAGCGCACGCTCGGGTGGTCTCCGAGTATTTGTTAGTGATCGGAGATTTAGTTTTCATCGTCGCTGCTGCATGATTTACTGCTGCTAGCCAGGCTGAGTACATGTGAGGATTGCCTGTTTGTTAGGGAATTCCCACATGTATTCAGGCTGTCCAGCTGACGTAAATCATGCAGCTGCGGAGACGAAAACTAAAGGTACCGTCACACTGAACAATATCGCTAGCGATCCGTGACGTTGCAGAGTCCTGGCTAGCGATATCGTTCAGTTTGACACACAGCAGCGATCAGGATCCTGCTGTGATGTTGTTGGTCGCTGCAGAAAGTCCAGCACTTTATTTCGTCGCTGGACTTCCTGCTGACATCGCTGAATCAGCGTGTGTGACGCCGATTCAGCGATGTCTTCGCTGGTAACCAGGGTAAACATTGGGTTACTAAGCGCAGGGCCGCGCTTAGTAACCCGATGTTTACCCTGGTTACCAGCGTAAAAGTGAAAAAAAAAAAAAAAAAAACACTACATACTTACCTTCTGCTGTCTGTCCCTCGGCGCTCTGCTTCTCTGCCCTGTTTAAGCACAGTGGCCGGAAAGCAGAGCGGTGACGTCACCGCTGCGCTTTCCGGCCGCTGTGCTTACACAGGGCAGAGAAGCAGAGCGCCGAGGGACAGACAGCGGAAGGTAAGTATGTAGTGGTTTTTTTTTTTTTACTTTTACGCTGGTAACCAGGGTAAACATCGGGTTACTAAGTGCGGCCCTGCGCTTAGTAACCCAATGTTTACCCTGGTTACCGGCATAGTTGGTCGCTGGAGAGCTGTCTGTGTGACAGCTCTCCAGCGACCAAACAGCGACGCTGCAGCGATCCGGATCGTTGTCGGTATCGCTGCAGCGTCGCTTAGTGTGACGGTACCTTAAATCTCCGATCACTAAAAAATACTCGGAGACCACCCGAGCGTGCTAGGGAAAACTCAAGCAACAAGTATACTCGCTCATCACTAGTGTTAATCCCTCAGTGATAAATCCTTCACAGTTAGTAAACAGCAGCACTGTGACAAATGACACATCCATGAATTTTGTGTTTCAGCCGCTATCTCCTGCTGTCTTCAGATTATATAGCAAAAAGCTGCTGACAGATTCCATTTATACAGCGTGATGCTTGACACTTAATAGCCTACATGCACAGCTCAGCCCTGCTTCAGATGCTCACTGACAGATTCTAGATCATTCCGAGCACTTATACAGCCACTATTCCCAGAAGCACAGGTCCTGCTCACACAAAACAATGCGCTGCCGAGAAGGAGAATTTTTGAGCTGCATAAAAGGTAATTTTACCTGCCGAATGTGCTGTTTAGACAGCGTAAGTATCATGAAACGAGTATTCCTAAGAACGCTTGTTCGTGATAATCGTGCAATGTAAATGGACCTTTAGACAAAGGGGTGAAAAAGGCTACAAAACTGGAATCTGCCATTTCCAAGTTAGAAAATTGCTGTGTAGCACACATTTTGTGCAGCTGTCCTTTCTCCAGATTTGAGCAGTAGTTAGGATAGGAGGCAATGTAGTTATTTAATTGTACTGGCTGAGACCCTATGGGTATCTTCTGCTACACTAGATCTCCCCATCAGCTGTCCTGTATATCATCCACCACACATCTACTCTAATAAGGACCGTCCATGTTCCCCTCCATTACCTGCACCATAAGAGCTAGGACTCTCAGCCTAGTCAGTAAATATCTGCACCACTTCTCTATACAGCCACGCTGTCTTACCTTGCTATTCCCATATGCCATGTCCATAGCCTCCAGCGATAATGAGCACAGGGCATTTATGAGATGGTGCAAAGACACATCATCCAGGTACCTGGAACAATAATAAAGTCTCAGACGGTTTCCCCATATTTCCTTGACATAGACTCTTGCTTTACAGGCCATGTTACAGTCTACTGCAGAACTATGTCATAATGGTAAAACCACACTCATTGTGCAGAAAGTACTCGGAAATATAGGCATAGATGGACCAGAAAGGCACTAATCATGTGCAAGCTTATGAAATAATTACACCCAATCCAAGTGCTGTACGTTCCATGGTGCTACAATGCGGAAATGTCCGGACCACCTAACAATGACCTTACCGCATTATCTATGACAATTTAAAGGGACACTGTCACCTGAATTTGGAGGGAACAATCTTCAGCAATAGAGGCGGAGTTTTCGGGTGTTTGATCCACCCTTTCCTTACCTGCTGGCTGCATGATGGCTGCAATATTGGATTGAAGTTCATTCTCTGTCCTCCATAGTACACGCCTGCGCAAGGCAAGATTGCCTTGTGCAGGCATGTACTATGGAGGACAGAGAATGAACTTCAATCCAATATTGCAACCAGCAGGTAAGGAAAGGTTGGATCAAACACCCGAAAACCCCGCCTCTATGGCTGAAGATTGTTCCCTCCAAATTCAGGTGACAGTGTCCCTTTAAGCAAGAGATGGAAGCAGACTATATAATGGCTTCCATTAAAACAGGCAATTCAACTAAATTGGACTTAACGTTTTATTTTTATTTTTTACAATCCGGTTCTCTATATGTCTTAACAATTGGTGGGTTTCATGGGTCCGGAGACCTCCACGATTTGTGAAAATAAAAATGCTCTGCAGCGTACAGGTGAGCAGGCGGAAACGCTGAGGTCCCGCGAGAGCAGTGTATGGCCCACTTGTAAATCTATGGAGATGTACATGGGGTGGTACAGGATAGCAGACCTTCTACTGAGCCCAAACGCCACCCTATGCAAGCGCCTATACAGGAGCTCAAGGTTCAACAGATTCTCCAGACCCGGACCCTCAATGATCAGCAGGACATAGCAGGAAGGGAAGGCTTGAGTGACGATACATGCATTTAGACTCATAATTGGCAAGTCTGAACTCCACACACCTTAAACAGGTATTTTAGGAGATGTTTTCCAGCTGAAGCGTTTTAGCCACAAACGTGGAATATTTTTTACATCATACATTGATACGATCTTCTATAAAGGACCCCATTGGTGTAAAGGGCTAGGTGAAAGTTCCACAACATGATGGGGGTCTTTTGGGGTAGAAAAGGACTATTTTATACTTATTTTTTTCCTTTACAGTGTCAAAAGGAAAAGTGTCCCTAAACTCCTGGCAGCTAAAGGATTAACCATCAGATCTTGATTTGTTAATAATTAAATTCTCTTACTGCGAGCTTTCAAACAGTCGTGAAAGTATTGTGGAGATAACAGGCAAGTCCGTCATGACTGCGGTGGTCAAAACCTAAAAGAACAGAATGCAGATTATACAGCTATGCCAGCAAGTATACTGTATGTAGGCAGGAGTTCTATATAGGTTATGCTCACAGTGCTGGGGCCCTCAACAGCTCGCCCAGGCTTCAGTGCACCCCCACTGCTGGGCTTTAAGCCAAGGATCCACACCAAGTGCTAAGAAAAGAGATTTCGGTTAATACACACAGGAACACACTGCAAAGTAATATGCAATTAGAGAACCAACTAGAATCATGCTAGCAAGATAGACATTACTATAAAATAGTCAAAAGGATAGATCATGTGCCTAGATACTGATCAAGGCCCCAAAATTCATCAAAGCAATTTTGCCAGAATTCTGGCATAAATTACAAAAGCTTGGAGCACCTCAGGGTTGAGCGACTTTTGGCATTTTCATGCCAGTGGGAGCTGGGGCAGGACAGGGACGGACTCCTCTACTTCACGCTGAGCTGTGGCGCCTCCTACACCAGAGATCTCACTCCAGTCCTTACTCCACTAGAGGATGCTAGAATCCGGAGTGTCGGACTCCATCAGGACCCTCATCAAATCCAGTCCTGATAATCAGGGCATAAGCATTCACCACTAAAGAGACCCCCAGCCCTTCTATAAAGCACAATTCTTTCTCGCAGGCTGGAGGTATCTAAATTACTTAGATAACGGTACAGGAAGGCAGATGAAATTACCATTATTACACCCCTTTCCTATGGGAGATTAATATGCACTATAATAAAAATTGTTGATGCTTAAAATGATTCATTTCATAGTGATATCCAAAAAACGTGTGCACTTACAGAAGGCTTAATTACTGTAATGTAAAGAAGTGTATGCACTTATCTTTAAGAATAAGACAACCCAAATAGTACTTGTATATTGTTTGTCAATTAACAAAATGGATGGATAGCTCTTACTGTTTATACAGTACTACGTACCTGAAGAGTTGCAAGGACAAGCTGCCAAGAAGTCCCCAAATACCCACCATGACAGTGTGCCAAATTAAGAAGGGTCCGCATACACTGTATATTCTTAGCAGTAAGCTGGGAGAAAAAGAAAAATGAGTACATGAGGCTAGGCTATGTTTTTAGGTTCCCGCAAAAAATGGCTCTATCCCAGACCTGGGCAAACTATGGCTTGTGGGCTACTTCCGGCCCTCTGGCTGTTCCAGTCCGGCCCGTGGGCTAAAACAATAGAACACGGGCAGCACCATGCCATCCATCGCCCCTCGCTGTAACCACTTATCTGCATCCTGAGGATGAAGACAACGGTGAATACACTGGAGGAGGACAGGGCCTCCTGCTCCATCTGCCACCAATCAGGGTGAGACAGCAATGACGTCATTTAATCGTGCTGCTATCAGGAGTCAGGATCAGAGCGCCGGGGGAACGGAAGCGAGACAAGTATGTGTTGTTGTTTTTTTCCATGTGTATAGGATATTTGTATCCACATAGGGGGCTCACACTGTATATATGGAGGCTATGTGGGGGCTCACACTATATATGTAGGTGATGTGGGAGCTCATAGTGCATATATGGAGGCTATGTTGGGTCTCACGCTGCATACAGGAGGCTATGTGGGGCTCATGATGCATAGATTAGGATATGTGGGGCTCACGCTGCATACAGGAGGCTATGTGGGGCTCATGATGCATAGAGAAGGATATGTGGGGCTCACGCTGCATACAGGAGGCTATGTGGGGCTCATGATGCATAGAGAAGGATATGTGGGGCTCACGCTGCATACAGGAGGCTATGTGGGGCTCATGATGCATAGAGAAGGATATGTGGGGCTCACGCTGCATACAGGAGGCTATGTGGGGCTCATGATGCATAGAGAAGGATATGTGGGGCTCACGCTGCATACAGGAGGCTATGTGGGGCTCATGATGCATAGAGAAGGATACGTGGGGCTCATGCTGCATACAGGAGGCTATGTGGGGCTCATGCTGCATACAGGAGGATATGTGGGCCTCATGATGCATAGAGAAGGATACGTGGGGCTCATGCTGCATACAGGAGGCTATGTGGGGCTCATGCTGCATACAGGAGGATATGTGGGGCTCATGATGCATAGAGAAGGATACGTGGGGCTCACGCTGCATACAGGAGGCTATGTGGGGCTCATGCTGCATACAGGAGGATATGTGGGGCTCACGCTGCATACAGGAGGCTATGTGGGGCTCATGATGCATACAGGAGGCTATGTGGGGCTCTTGATGCATAGAGGATACGTTGGGCTCATGCTGCATACAGGAGGATATGTGGGGCTCACGCTGCATACAGGAGGCTATGTGGGGCTCACGCTGCATACAGGAGGCTATGTGGGGCTCACGCTGCATACAGGAGGCTATGTGGGGCTCATGATGCATAGAGAAGGATACGTGGGGCTCATGCTGCATACAGGAGGGTATGTGGGGCTCACGCTGCATACAGGAGGCTATGTGGGGCTCATGCTGCATACAGGAGGATATGTGGGGCTCACGCTGCATACAGGAGGCTATGTGGGGCTCATGATGCATAGAGAAGGATACGTGGGGCTCATGCTGCATACAGGAGGCTATGTGGGGCTCATGCTGCATACAGGAGGATATGTGGGGCTCATGATGCATAGAGAAGGATACGTGGGGCTCATGCTGCATACAGGAGGCTATGTGGGGCTCATGCTGCATACAGGAGGATATGTGGGGCTCATGATGCATAGAGAAGGATACGTGGGGCTCACGCTGCATACAGGAGGCTATGTGGGGCTCACGCTGCATACAGGAGGCTATGTGGGGCTCATGCTGCATACAGGAGGCTATGTGGGGCTCATGATGCATACAGGAGGCTATGTGGGGCTCTTGATGCATAGAGGATACGTTGGGCTCATGCTGCATACAGGAGGATATGTGGGGCTCACGCTGCATACAGGAGGCTATGTGGGGCTCACGCTGCATACAGGAGGCTATGTGGGGCTCACGCTGCATACAGGAGGCTATGTGGGGCTCATGATGCATAGAGAAGGATACGTGGGGCTCATGCTGCATACAGGAGGGTATGTGGGGCTCACGCTGCATACAGGAGGCTATGTGGGGCTCATGCTGCATACAGGAGGATATGTGGGGCTCACGCTGCATACAGGAGGCTATGTGGGGCTCACGCTGCATACAGGAGGCTATGTGGGGCTCATGATGCATACAGGAGGCTATGTGGGGCTCATGATGCATAGAGAAGGATACGTGGGGCTCATGCTGCATACAGGAGGATATGTGGGGCTCATGCTGCATACAGGAGGATATGTGGGGCTCATGCTGCATACAGGAGGCTATGTGGGGCTCATGATGCATAGCGAAGGATATGTAGGGCTCACGCTGCATACAGGAGGCTAAGTGGGGCTCATGATGCATAGAGAAGGATATGTGGGACTCACGCTGCATACAGGAGGCTATGTGGGGCTCATGATGCATAGAGAAGGATATGTGGGGCTCATGATGCATACAGGAGGCTATGTGGGGCTCATGATGCATAGAGGATACGTGGGGCTCATGCTGCATACAGGAGGGTATGTGGGGCTCACGCTGCATACAGGAGGCTAAGTGGGGCTCATGATACATAGAGAAGGATATGTGGGGCTCACGCTGCATACAGGAGGCTATGTGGGGCTCATGATGCATAGAGAAGGATACGTGGGGCTCATGCTGCATACAGGAGGCTATGTGGGGCTCATGATGCATAGAGAAGGATACGGGGGGCTCATGCTGCATACAGGAGGCTATGTGGGGCTCATGATGCATAGAGAAGGATATGTGGGGCTCACGCTGCATACAGGAGGCTATGTGGGGCTCATGATGCATAGCGAAGGATATGTGGGGCTCACGCTGCATACAGAAGGCTATGTGGGGGTTCAAACTATAAATAGGAGGCCATGTGGGGGCTCAATACTATATGTAGAAGGCCCTTTTTGGGCTCAATACTGCATGTAGGAGGCTATATGGGGGTTCAATACTCTATATAGGAGGCATTGTGGTGGTCACGCTGTATATAGGGGCTGTGTGTGGTCTCACACAGTATATAGGGGCGGTGTGCGAGCTCATACGGTATATAGGGGAATACAGCATACTTGTTCTGCTTAAAATTATAGTAATTGCATCACTTAATATTTATCAATAAGTTAATATTAATATTGATCAGAATTAATTTCAGCCTATTGGTTCGGCCCTCAACAACAGTCACGGTCTCTCATGTGGCCCCTCTGGAAAATTGCCTACTGCTGCTCTATCTTATGACGAACAAAAACAGCGCTGATTGACCCCATTAAAGGGACACTGTCACCTGAATTTGGAGGGAACAATCTTCAGCCATGGAGGCGGGGTTTTTGGGTGTTTGATTCACCCTTTCCTTACCCGCTGGCTGCATGATGGCTGCAATATTGGATTGAAGTTCATTCTCTGTCCTCCATAGTACACGCCTGAGTAAGGCAAGATTGCCTTGTGCAGGCATGTACTACGGAGGACAGAGAATGAACTTCAATCCAATATTGCAGCCAGCATACAGCCAGCGGGTAAGGAAAGGGTGAATCAAAAACCCCAAAACCCCGCCTCCATGGCTGAAGATTGTTCCCTCCAAATTCAGGTGACAATGTCCCTTTAACCCCTTTCTGACATCGGACGTACTATCCCGTCGAGGTGGGGTGGGCCCCCATGACCACGGACGGGATAGTACGTCCAGCGCGATCGGCGGCGCATACGGGGGGAGCGCGGCCGGGTGTCAGCTGCCTATCGCAGCTGACATCCGGCACTATGTGCCAGGAGCGGTCACGGACCGCCCCCGGCACATTAACCCCTGGCACACCACAATCAAAGATGATCGCGATGTGCCGGCGGTGCAGGGAAGCATCGCGCAGGGAGGGGGCTCCCTGCGGGCTTCCCTGAGCCCCCCGCAGCAACGCGATGTGATCGCGTTGCTGCGAGGGTCTTACCTCCCTCCCTGCTTGCTCCAGGCCCGGATCCAAGATGGCCGCGGATCCGGGTCCTGCAGGGAGGGAGGTGGCTTCACAGAGCCTGCTCAGAGCAGGCACTGTGAAGCCTGCAGTGCTGCAAGTCAGATCGGTGATCTGACAGAGTGCTGTGCAAACTGTCAGATCACCGATCTGTGATGTCCCCCCCTGGGACAAAGAAAAAAGTTAAAAAAATTTTTTCCAAATGTGTAAAAAAAAAAATATATATATATATTCCTAAAAAATGAAAAAAAAAAAAAATATTATTCCCATAAATACATTTCTTTATCTAAATAAATAAAAAAAACAATAAAAGTACATATATTTAGTATCGCCGCGTCCGTAACGGCCCGACCTATAAAACTGGCCCACTAGTTAACCCCTTCAGTAAACACCGTAAGAAAAAAAAAAAAAACGAGGCAAAAAACGACGCTTTATTATCATACCGCCGAACAAAAAGTGGAATAACACGCGATCAAAAGGACAGATATAAATAACCATGGTACCGCTGAAAGCGTCATCTTGTCCCGCAAAAAACGAGCCGCCATACAGCATCATCAGCAAAAAAATAAAAAAGTTATAGTCCTGAGAATAAAGCGATGCCAAAATAATTATTTTTTCTATAAAAGTTTTTATCGTATAAAAGCGCCAAAACATAAAAAAAATGACATAAATGAGGTGTCGCTGTAATCGTACTGACCCGAAGAATAAAACTGCTTTATCAATTTTACCAAACGCGGAACGGTATAAACGCCTCCCCCAAAAGAAATTCATGAATAACTGGTTTTTGGTCATTCTGCCTCACAAAAATCGGAATAAAAAGCGATCAAAAAATGTCACGTGCCCGAAAATGTTACCAATAAAAACGTCAACTTGTCCCGCAAAAAACAAGACCTCAGATGACTCTGTGGACCAAAATATGGAAAAATTATAGCTCTCAAAATGTGGTAACGCAAAAAATATTTTTTGCAATAAAAAGCATCTTTCAGTGTGTGACGGCTGCCAATCATAAAAATCCGCTAAAAAATCCACTATAAAAGTAAATCAAACCCCCCTTCATCACCCCCTTAGTTAGGGAAAAATTAAAAAAATGTATTTATTTCCATTTTCCCATTAGGGCTAGGGCTAGGGTTAGGGCTAGGGTTAGGGCTAGGGTTGGGGCTAAAGTTACAGTTAGGGTTTAGATTACATTTACAGTTGGGAATAGGGTTGGGATTAGGGGTGTGTCAGGGTTAGGGGTGTGGTTAGGGTTACCGTTGGAATTAGGGTTAGAGGAGTGTTTGGATTAGGGTTTCAGTTATAATTGGGGGGTTTCCACTGTTTAGGCACATCAGGGGCTCTTCAAAAGCGACATGGCGTCCGATCTCAATTCCAGCCAATTCTGCGTTGAAAAAGTAAAACAGTGCTTCTTCCCTTCCGAGCTCGCCCGTGTGCCCAAACAGGGGTTTACCCCAACATATGGGGTATCAGCGTACTCAGGACAAATAGGACAACAACTGTTGGGGTCCAATTTCTCCTGTTACCCTTGGGAAAATACAAAACTGGGGGCTAAAAAATAATTTTTGTGGGAAAAAAAAAGATTTTTTATTTCTACGGCTCTGCATTATAAACTGTAGTGAAACACTTGGGGGTTCAAAGTTCTCACAACACATCTAGATAAGTTCCCTGGGGGGTCTAGTTTCCAATATGGGGTCACTTGTGGGGGGTTTCTACTGTTTAGGTACATTAGGGGCTCTGCAAATGCAATGTGACACCTTCAGACCATTCCATCTAAGTCTGCATTCCAAATGGAGCTCCTTCCCTTCCGAGCCCTCCCATGCGCCCAAACAGTGGTTCCCCCCCCCCACATATGGGGTATCAGCGCACTCAGGACAAATTAGACAACAAATTTTGGGGTCCAATTTCTCCTGTTACCCTCGGGAAAATACAAAACTGGGGGCTAAAAAATAATTTTTGTGGGAAAAAATTTTTGTTTTATTTTTACGGCTCTCCATTATAAACTTCTGTGAAGCCCTTGGTGGGTCAAAGCGCTCACCACACATCTAGATAAGTTCCTTAGGGGGTCTACTTTCCAAAATGGTGTCACTTGTGGGGGGTTTCTACTGTTTAGGTACATTAGGGTCTCTGCAAACGCAATGTGACACCTGCAGACCATTCCATCTAAGTCTGCATTCAAATGGCACTCCTTCCCTTCCGAGCCCTCCCATGCGCCCAAACAGTGGTTTCCCCCCACATATGGGGTATCAGCGCACTCAGGACAAAATGGACAACAAATTTTGGGGTCCAATTTCTCCTGTTACCCTCGGGAAAATACAAAACTGGGGGCTAAAAAATAATTTTTGTGGGAAAAAATCTTTGTTTTATTTTTACAGCTCTCCATTATAAACTTCTGTGAAGCCCTTGGTGGGTCAAAGCGCTCACCACACATCTAGATAAGTTCCTTAGGGGGTCTACTTTCCAAAATGGTGTCACTTGTGAGGGGTTTCTACTATTTAGGTACATTAGGGGCTCTGCAAACGGAACATGGCGTCTCATCTCAATTCCTGTCAATTTTGCATTGAAAAGTCAAACGGCGCTCCTTCCTTTCCGAGCTCTCCCATCCGCCCAAACAGTGGTTTACCCCCACATATGGGGTATCAGCGTACTCAGGACAAATTGTACAACAACTTTTGGGGTCCAATTTCTTCTCTTACCTTTGGAAAAAAAAAATTGGGGGCGAAAAGATAATTTTTGTGAAAAAATATGATTTTTTATTTTTACGGTTCTACATTATAAACTTCTGTGAAGCACTTGGTGGGTCAAAGAGCTCACCACACCTCTAGATAAGTTCCTTAGGGGGTCTACTTTCCAAAATGGTGTCACTTGTGGGGGTTTCAATGTTTAGGCACATCAGGGGCTCTCCAAACGACACATGGCGTCCCATCTCAATTCCAGTCAATTTTGCATTGAAAAGTCAAATGGCGCTCCTTCGCTTCCGAGCTGTGCCATGCGCCCAAACAGTGGTTTACCCCCACATGTGGGGTATTGGCGTACTCAGGACAAATTGTACAACAATGTTTGGGGTCCATTTTCTCCTGTTACCCTTGGTAAAATAAAACAAATTGGAGCGGAATTAAATTTTTTGTGAAAAAAAGTTAAATGTTCATTTTTATCTAAACATTGAAAAAATTCCTGTGAAGCACCAGAAAGGTTAATAAACTTCTTGGATGTGGTTTTGAGCACCTTGAGGGGTGTAGTTTTTAGAATGGTGTCACACTTGGGTATTTTCTATCATATAGACCCCTCAAAATGACTTCAAATGAGATGTGGTCCCTAAAATAAAATGGTGTTGAGAAATGAGAAATTGCTGGTCAACTTTTCACCCTTATAACTCCCTAACAAAAAAAAATTTTGGTTCCAAAATTGTGCTGATGTAAAGTAGACATGTGCGAAATGTTACTTATTAAGTATTTTGTGTGACATATCTCTGTGATTTAATTGCATAAAAATTCAAAGTTGGAAAATTGCGAAATTTTCATAATTTTCACCAAATTTCCGTTTTTTTCACAAATAAACGCAGGTACTATCAAAGAATTTTTACCATTGTCATGAAGTACAATATGTCACGAGAAAACAATGTCAGATTCACTGGGATCCGTTGAAGCGTTCCAGAGTTATAACCTCATAAAGGGACAGTGGTCAGAATTGTAAAAATTGGCCCGGTCATTAACGTGCAAACCACCCTTGGGGGTAAAGGGGTTAACTATTGCTAAGTTCTGTTCAGGTGGCTGTCGTTTTCCAGGGGAAAAAAATGGCACACCATGTTGCACTTTTTTTTTCTGTAAGACAGGCCGAACATGCAGCGCAGGCCCCTAATGTAGGCGCTGACATGAGTGTGAACCTAAAATCAAATATTTTATCAAAATAAATCACAATTCAAACAAAAATTGATTAATTTACAGTACCATTACTGTTCCTTGTGGCTGCAGAGCAAGAGGCTGTCCAACCGCCACTACTTGCTGGTGAGAGTCACTTGACGGGCTGATCATCTGCACATTTTGCCCCTGGATTGAATAAGCTGGAGAGAGATAATATATTAATACTGGAAGCCAGGCAGACTGGGGGTCTTCCCCCGGCCATAGGTAACAGTGCTTACTTTTGGTGCTCAGAGCCACAGAGGAACTGTTCAGCACAGTGAGGGCATAGTGTGGCGGTAAGGAGCCTTTACAAATGGCAGTAATGAAGGCGTCTCTTGGAGTGACAAGCCCCAGTCTGCCACACAGAGCTGCCATAGTCATTTCAGCTTTCAAGATATTTTCTGTTGCCGTTTCATCAGTGCTGGAAGTAAAATGACAACAACAAATGACACTGCATTACCAGCTTTTAAACCTAGAACAGTAACAAACTCTTCTACACGCAGTTTGAAAGGGTTTTAAAACTGAGCATGACAGCGCAATACTTGCACATTGTTACTTATAGCAGGTGCAGACAGCTGTAGATGATTGTCTCATATGACCCAATTATGATCAGAATGTAATCATAGTGTGCTCCGATTCTCTGAGATGAAGAGAAGATGGCCTCCATTCTGTTAGGCAGCGGAAATCAGAATGCACTCAGATGTCATCCAAGTGCAGTCCGATGTTTCCCATGAACTCACTGACTTAGACTGCTGAGTGTGATCTGAATATTTGAGCAAATTCAGGCATGCAGAGATTTTTTTTCCTTGTACAAAAAAGAAAAAAAAACATCGGACATGTGCACGGACCCATAGGCTAACATTAGTCCAGGTGTGAGCTGGTGTTTAGTCGAATCACACTTGGAACGATAATATGGTCGTCTGCCCAAGCTCTTGGGGTAAGAAAACTGGATGATGAAAGCATTTAAAGGGAGCCTGTCAGCAGGATTGTGCACAGTAACCTACAGACAGCGCCAGGTTGGCGCCATTATACTGAATAAAATAATACCTGGTGATGAAATCCGTCTTGTGGTTGTTGTTTAATCTTTATTTTCAGTTTGCAGTTAATGATAAGCTCGTGCTCTGGGGTGGGTCTGGTGGCAGGGTCTTCATGTGATGCTCTGATTAGATATTCATAATGCGGACTGCTGACGTGGGTCAGCGACGGGTCGGCATGACAACCAGAGGTCTCCAGCAGACCTCTATGATTGTCACTGCCAGATTGCTATGCTAGCTAGCGAGAATTTCTGCTACATACAGGCCAATCTGATCATCGCCTGTATGTAGCAGAGCCAATTGGGTTATGACAGCTTCTATTCTCCTATGGAAACTATTGAAACATGCAAAAAATAAAAAAAAAAGAGAAAAAAAAAAAGTTTATAAAAATATTTAAAGAAAATTAAAAAAAACAGGATTTTTGGTTGCCTACCGTAAAATCTGTTTCTTGAAGCCTCCATTGGGGGACACAGGAACCATGGGGTGTATGCTGCTGCCACTAGGAGGCTGACACTATGCAAATAAAAAAGTTAGCTCCTCCTCTGCAGTGTACATCCCACCGACTGGTATTATACTCTTCAGTTAGTGAGAAAGCAGTAGGAGAAAAGAACAAGGTTGAAAAACCATAACCACAAACTTGAGAACTGTAAACGTGAGAACAGTCATAGAACAGATAACAGAAACATTGGGAGGGAGCTGTGTCCCCCAATAGAGGCTTCAAGAAACAGATTTTACGGTAAGCAACCAAAAATCCTGTTTTCTTTATCGCCTCTCATTGGGGGACACAGGAACCATGGGACGTCCCAAAGCAGTCCCTAGGGCGGGAAAAACAGACTTCCATCAGGTCAGAGGACTCACCACTGCCGCCTGCAGGATCCTTCTGCCTAGGCCGGCGTCCGCCGAAGCGTAGGTATGGACCTTGTAAAATTTGGCGAACGTGTGGATGGAAGACCAAGTTGCCGCTTTGCAAAGCTGTAGGGCGGAAGCCCTGTGGTGCACCGCCCAGGAGGCGCCGACTGCCCGGGTAGAGTGAGCCTTAATCCCAGGAGGGGGCACTCTGTTCTTGACCCGGTAAGCCTCCAAAATTGCCATTCTGATCCAGCGAGCAATAGTCGCTTTAGAAGCCGGTTGGCCTCTGCGCGTGCCATCAGGAATGACGAAAAAAGAATCAGTTTTCCGGAAAGTGGACGTTCTGTCCAGATAGATCCTCACTGCCCTGACGAGGTCCAGCTTGTTCAACGATCGCTCCAAAGGATGAGTCGGAGCTGGACAAAAGGAAGGTAGAACGATGTCCTCGTTGAGGTGGAAGGTGGAAACCACCTTAGGAAGAAAAGAAGGTGGAGGCCGGAAGACCACCTTGTCATGGTGAATGACCAAGAACGGAGGACGGCAAGACAGGGCCACCAACTCGGAAACGCGGCGAATAGACGTGATGGCCACAAGAAAGGTCACCTTCCAAGATAAAACTGATAGAGGAACCTCCCTAAGAGGTTCAAAGGGGGAAACCCTCAGAACGTCCAGTACCAGGTTTAAGTCCCATGCGTCCACAGGGGCCCTGTACGGCGGGACAGCGTGGGCTACTCCTTGAAAGAAGGTCTTAACCTGTGGCCGAGAGGCCAAGTTCTTCTGAAAGAGGATGGCAAGCGCAGAAACCTGGCCCTTTAGGGAGCTAAGAGCCAGGCCCGAATCCAGTCCTGCCTGAAGGAAGGCCAAAAGATAAGGCAGGGAAAAAACCACAGGCGGAACGCGGTTGGATTCGCACCAACGGAAGTAAGCCTTCCAGGTACGGTAGTAGATCCTGGAAGACGAAGGCTTCCGAGCCTGAATCATGGTGTGAATCACCCGGTCCGAAAGGCCGGACGCTCTTAGAACCGCGGTCTCAACAGGCACGCCGTTAAACTGAGCGACCGAGAATTCGGGTGGCAGATCAGACCCTGGGACAGCAGATCGGGCCTGTCTGGAAGGCGCCAGGGAGCGTCCGCGAGAAGGTTGACGAGCTCCGCGAACCAAGCTCTCCTGGGCCAATCCGGGGTGATCAGGATGACCGGCAATCCTTCCGCTTTGATCTTCTTCAACAGTTCGGGAAGTAATGGAAGGGGTGGGAACAGGTAGGGCAGCTCGAACTGTGACCAAAGAATGGCCAGAGCATCGACGCCCACTGCGAGAGGATCGCGGGACCTGGAGACGAACTGCGGAACCTTCCTGTTGATTCGAGACGCCGTGAGATCCATGTCCGGAGTCCCCCATCGAAGACAAATCTGATGGAAGACCTCCGGATGCAAGGACCATTCCCCTGCCGCGAGGCCCTCGCGGCTGAGGAAGTCGGCGGCCCAGTTGTCCACGCCGGGGATATGCACCGCGGATATCACCGGAACCGTTGCCTCTGCCCAAAGGAGGATCTTGGATACCTCGGCAAGGGCCAAGGAGCTCCGGGTCCCCCCCTGATGGTTGACATATGCCACAGCCGTGGCGTTGTCCGTCTGGATCCGGACTGGCAGGCCCCTGAGGATCCTTTCCCAGTGGCGGAGGGACAGAAAGATGGCCCGAATTTCGAGGACATTGATTGGCAGAGATGCCTCCTGCGACGACCAACGGCCCTGAACCGTCAGGTGGCGAAAAACCGCACCCCAGCCGATAAGGCTGGCATCCATTGTCACCACCTGCCAGTGAACTGGAAGGAAGGACCTGCCCTGGGAGATGAGAGGTGACGTCAGCCACCAGTTGAGGGACCGCTTGACCCGAGAAGAGAGTCTGATCGGCCGATCCAGGGAGAAGACAGACCTGTCCCACTGAGACAGAATGGCTTGCTGAAGGGGTCGCGAATGAAATTGGGCGAAGGGAATCGCTTCCAATGTAGCTACCATCCTCCCCAGAACCTTCATGGCCGAACGGAGGGAGGGAGGGAGGCCGAGGACCCTGGAGCAAGCGTATGTCCCGACAAAGAGTGGATCTCTTGTCTTTGGGAAGGAGGACTCTGGTCTGACGAGTGTCGAAAAGCATGCCCAGAAGGATGATGCGCTGAGAAGGAATAAGGCAGGACTTCTTCCGGTTGACCAGCCACCCGAAACGGGCTAAGGTGTCGAGAACAATGGACAGGCTTTCGTGAGCCTGAGCAAAGGACGGAGCCTTGATGAGGATGTCGTCGAGGTATGGAAATAGGACCAAGCCTCTGACTCTCAAGATGGCCATCAGCGCTGCCATGATCTTCGTGAACACCCTTGGTGCGGTTGCGAGACCGAACGGCAGGGCGACGAACTGAAAATGATCTCGTTGCACTGCAAAGCACAGGAAACGGTGATGTCCGGGAAATATCGGGACATGGAGGTAGGCGTCCTGGATATCTATTGAGCATAGAAATTCCTGAGCCTCCATGGAAGCAATTACTGAACGAAGGGATTCCATCCTGAGGTATCTCAGGCGAACTCTCCTGTTCAGCAATTTGAGGTCCAGAATGGGTCGAACCTTGCCGTCTTTTTTGGGTACCACAAAAAGGTTCGAGTAGAAACCCGTGAACCGTTCCTTTTCTGGGACGGGAACGATTACCCCGGATTTGAGCAGAGAAGCGATGGCTGCGAAGAAGCCCGGAACTAGAGCGGGATCTCTTGGAGGACGGGATTGGAAGAAACGATCCCGGGGTCGGGAAGCGAACTCTATCTTGTATCCCGAGGATACAACTTCCCTGACCCAAGCGTCCTCTACTGCGGAAATCCAGACGTCCCTGAAAAGGAGAAGACGGCCGCCCAATCTGGGAGTTGGGCTGGAGTCCTGCCGAGAGTCATGCGGAGGTGGATCTTCCAGTCCTGGGCCTGGAGGATCTACCCTGGGAGTAGCGAGGACGCCAGGACGGAGTGGGCCTAAAGGACACCGCCTTCTTCTCTTGACGTGCCTGTGGCCTCTGTTGCTGCTGGGAAAAGGAGTTTGACGCAGCGAAGCGACGAAAAGGCCGAAAAGAGCGAAACTGCCGTCTAGGAGGAGGGCGACGAGGCTTAGCCTGGGGGAGAAGAGAACTTGTACCCCCGGTGGCGTCCTTAATGATTTGGTCCAGCTGGGAACCAAAAAGACGAGAGCCCTGGAAGGGCAGACTAGTGAGGGACTTTTTGGAAGACAAGTCCGCCTGCCAGGCCTTGAGCCAGACGGTCCGGCGGATGGCAACGGCATTGCTGGAAGCCTGAGCCGCACAAGAAGCGACATCCAGGGAGGTGGAGACCAAGTAATCGCCAGCGTGGGAAATCTGGTTGGCAAGTTCCGCTAATTGCGCGGGAGGCGCCCCGTCCAGAATACCTCGCCGTAGATCCTTGGCCCATTTTGAGATGGATTTTGAGGCCCAAGTGGAAGCAAAGGCTGGACATAGAGCCGCTGAAGCCGCTTCAAAAGCCGATTTTGCGAAGGATTCTATAACTCTATCGTTAGAATCCTTCAAAGATGCTCCGCCGGACAGTGGAAGCACCGTGTTGGTGGACAGCCTGGAAAAAGGGGGATCCACCGAGGGAGAGACCGTCCAATTGGCGGTAAGCTCTGGAGAAAAAGGATATAACACCCCCAGGCGTTTTCCCCTCTGAAAACGTCTGGTCGGATTCTCTCTCTCTCTGGACAAGATTTCCTCGAATTCAGGATGAGGAGCGAAAAATTTAGAAGGTGGTTTGGCCCGTCTAAACGAAACCGCCTGATCTGCAGGTTCCGTAGAGGGATCCTTGATGCCACAGGTTTGGTTTATTGCCCCAATGAGATTCTGGACCGTCTCCCTCATGGTGGCGATTTGGTTAGGATCCAGCTCCAAAATATCCTCCGAGGGCGCATCAGATAATGCCTCGCCTGACTCAGGGGAGGAGAATCGGGACCGCAGGGGAGGGCCGTGTGGCGAGATGGAGCGTGAAGAGGACTCAGACCGACGTTCTTGTCTGAACCTTTTGTGGCTTATCAAGGAGGGCTCGGGCGGCGGTTCCTGCGACCCGCTGGCCACTGCAGGTGTCTGCAGGGGTAACCGATCCAGCGCGGACACCACGGTTTGAGACACCCGTGTTAAATCGGCCACCGATTGTGAAAGAGAGGAGGCCCAGCCTGGGATGGGGGTATCACTCTCGGGCGGAGCAGCCGGGGGATCCTGGGCGGTGGGAATAATCGGGTTGCTGCAGGACTGACACAGCGGAGAGGACTGACCTGAGGGAAGTTTGCTGTTACAGGACGAACATGCAAAGTACTTGACTAAGGCAGAAGAAGAAGAAGTAGGGGGACGAGAGCGGCCCCCTTTAGAGGTAGACATATTGAGAGGTCCCTGAAGAAAATGCCAGAGGGTTAGGGGACAGTGGGGCAGAGGGGGGTGTCAGTCTGCAGTGCAGCTGCTCATGGACCCGGTCCTGGAAGATGTCCCACTTGTAGATGGAGTGCCCTGAGGAGCAGTATTCTGCGCAGGTCGTGCTGTGCCCACAGAAGATGCGAAGGTGCGGGCGCGCTGCGAGAGCTGGTGCTGCTGCAGCTGCAAAGCGGTGCGCACACCAGAAGAGTGTCCCTGGAAGAAGGGGGCGGAGCCAGACACTGAGGCGCCGGTGGGCAGGGCACAGAAGGCCGGGCGGGAAAAAAAGCCCGCCCGCAGAAGCCGGAAGTGGGGGATCGCGCAAACCGTAAGTAGGCCCCCGACCGAAGCCGGGGCCTAAATTAGGAGCCGGCGGCCGAGGGGAGGCCGCGGCGCCGGAAAGGTGTACCGGAATAGTGCGCCGCAAGAGATACAGGCGGCGCAGCAGCCTACCAGGCTAGGGCCGGAAGTAGGCCCCGACCGAATCCGGGGCCTAAATTAGGAGTCGGCGGCCGAGGAGAGGCCGCGGCGCCGGAAAGGTGCGCCGCAAAAGATACAGGCGGCGCAGCAGCCTACCAGACAGTGCCGCTTTAAGAGTGCCGCAGTGAAAACCCCCTGAGGCGCCAGAGCAGTGAGCCGCAGGAAGAAGCGGTGCACCAGCCTGCCGCGCCTGTGTGCCCCATGAAAAACCGCGGCGCAGAGCAGTGCGCCGTGGATAGCAGAACCTGAAGGTCTGTGGCCGAAGGTAAACCCGGGTCGTGCTGCAGGATCCGTGCAAGCGACGACCAGGTATATGGGAGCCCCTAGTAAGACCCCCTGAAATATCTGGGATGGTATGGGATATACTTACCTCAAACATCCCACGCCGGTACTAACCTTAAAGGGGATGAGACGTCCGGGGAGCTGATGGACGTCCTCATCTCCGCAACCGACAGGCTCTGGTGGGCGAGTGGGTGGGTGACGGAGCCAGGACCGGACTTCTAAGCATGCTTGTGTGCTAAGGCTCTTGGTCCTGGAGAAGGATCTATGAGGATACGGGGTGGCAGTACACGCCGTACTCATAGTCCGTATTTTGGGATTACAGGTGTGACTGTTCACCCTGTATCCCTCCGGAAACCTGAAAGAAAAAACGACGCACATTGAGGTAGATAAGGGTCTAATGAAAGACCCGTGTCCACCTCCTACTGACACTAAGCTAAACTGAAGAGTATAATGCCAGTCGGTGGGGTGTACACTGCAGAGGAGGAGCAAACTTTTTTATTTGCATGGTGTCAGCCTCCTAGTGGCAGCAGCATACACCCCATGGTTCCTTTGTCCCCCAATGAGAGGCGATAAAGAAAATAAAACTTCTAATGACCCCCATTTCTCCCCATTCAAAATGAAACAATAAAAAAAATCAAACATGCGCATATTTGGTATCACCAAGTTCAGAATTGCCTGATCTATCAAGCTATAAAAAGAATTAATCCGATCGGTAAACAGTGTAGCAAAAAAAGTCACAACCCCAGAATTATGCTTTTTTTGGTCGCTGCAACATTGCATTAAAATGCAATAACGGGCGATCAAAAGATCGTATCTGCACCAAATGGTATCATTAAAAACGTCAGTTCTGCATGCAAAAAATAAGCCCTCACCCAGCCCCAGATCCTGAACAATGGACACGTTACGAGTATCGGAAAATGACACATTTTTTTTTCTTTTTAACAAACTTTGGATTTTTTTTCACCACTTTAGATAAAAAAAAGACCCTAGACATGTTTGGTGTCTATGAACTCGTAATGACCTGGAGAATCATAATGGCAGGTCAGTTTTAGCATTTGGTGAACATAGTAAAAAAAAAAAAAAAAAAAAAAAACAGTTATGGAATTACACTTTTTTTGCAATTTCACCACACTTGGAAAATTTTTCCCGTTTTCGAGTTCACGATATTGTAAAACTAATGGAGTTGTTCAAAAGTACAACTCGTCCCGCAAAATAACAAGCCCTCACATGGCCACATGGATGGAAAAATAAAAAAATTATGGCTCTGGGAAGAACACATCCAATTGTGGAAATTAATATCATTCCAAGATGAATTGATTAAAATGTAGGTTATTGTGGGAAATCCCCTTTAAGACAGTAAAGGTGGATAGAGTTGCTATATGTGAAAGTACATTAATTATATGTCTTGATTTATTTATTCAGTGACACTATTCAGAAGCCTACATAGGGTTAAGGTGGAAAAGTGCTTTTGCAGGTGCAAGTTATGGAATTAATTTGAGACTATATATGATTGTGCTATTATGTTTTTAATAAGCATTTGTAATAACACTAAGTATTTTTACGTGAACTTCAGTGGTTATTTACTCCATCTAGTTTGGAATATACAGTACTTATGACAAGGAATTAGTAGTACATAATTATTGGAGGTCAATAGTATTTGGCAATATGTACGATGAGACATCACCTGCCTCTCTCACCTTGGCTAACCCTTTAGACCAGATTGGACAGCTACAGTAATTATGGTACCCGATATGACACCTATAGGTCTGTGATCGCAGTGACCAAAACAATACACTTAACCAGTTAGCCATCAGGCGCACCGCCTCCCACCACTCTTCAGGATGGTGATTGACAGGCTGCCGTGTAATGCATGCCGTCCATCAGTTACTGTGGAGTGGGGTACGATCATGAAAACAGTGGACTTATAACCACGAGTCAGCTGTAGTCTTCCAGTGGGCTGTTACGGAGCTTCCATAGGAAGCATATGCAGCTGACATAGCCACCTTATATATTCCTCTCTGAAGAGGAGTTCAAGAACAGGGACCCCTCAACAGGTTCCCTTTCAGACACCACTGAGGATCAGTGGCCCAGACACGTTACACTATGTAACAAACAATTTTTTTTTTCCTGGGTACAAAGTGTGTTTTCCTAACCCGTTATGCCTAAAACAAATAGAACATAGTAGTTGTTCCACAAAAACTTTGCTTTTGTGATCAGGACAATGAAATTTTGAAATTTGTCTGTTTTCGGAAAAATTCTCAATTCGTATTCAATACGGAGTAGTCTTCTAATAAAAAATAATAAAATGGTACATAAAGAGATAGGCCGGGATCACACATGAGGCCGGTTTCACACGTCAGTGGCTCCGGTACGTGAGGTGACAGTTTCCTCACATACCGGAGACACTGACTCACGTAGACACATTAAAATCAATGTGTCTCTGCACATGTCAGCGTGTTTTCACGGACCGTGTGTCCGTTTGGAAAACACGGAGACATGTCAGTGTTTGTAGGAACGCACGGATCACATGGACCCATTAAAGTCAATGGGTCCGTGTAAAACACGTACCGCACACGGATGCTGTCAGTGTGCAGTCCGTGTGCCGTGCAGGAGACAGCGCTACTGTAAGCGCTGTCCCCCCAGCTTGTGGTGCTGAAGCCCTATTCATTTCTTCTCTCCAGCAGCGTTCGCTGGAGAGAAGGAATGAAAAATCATTTTTTTAAAAAAATTTTTGTTGTTAAAATAAAGTTCCCGGGTAATCTCCCCCTTCGCTCCAGCGAACGCTGCTGGGAAGAAGGAATGAATTCTGGATTCAGCACCCAAAGCAGGGGACAGCGCTTAACTCTAGCGCTGTCTCCTGCACGGTGCGTGTGGTACCCAGTCGGCACACGGCTGCTCTACGTGTGCCACACTGATGTGCCACGTGAGCACACGGACACGGATAATTCCGGTACCGATTTTTCCGGTACCGGAATTATCTGGACGTGTGGGACAGGCCTCAGAGAAACTAGAGGGAGTCTCTCGCAACTCAATACCTGAAACTGCCGCCGGCACTCAGGACCGGAGTGTGCGGCTGCATGTATTTCTATGCAGCTGAACGCTCCTGTCCGAGTGCCGGTGGCAGTGCCGGGTTCTGAGGTGCAAGACTTGTGCGAGTTTCTTGCAAGTGTGATCCCGGCCTTAAATGCAATAACTGTTTAATTTTTTTTTTAAAAATGGCGTGGGCTCCCGTGCACCAGACAGGGAAAGCCAGCGACTGAGGGCCAATGTTTATAGCCTGGGAAGCGGGTAATACCCATGGATCTTCCTAGGCTATGAATCTCAGCCCGCAGGTGTATAATTAGCCTTTACTGGCTATTAAAATAGGGTGACCCCCCCCCCCCCCCCCAAAAAAAAAAAAGTGACGTAGGGTCCCCCTATAATTAATAGCCAGAAAAGGCTATGCAGACAGCTGCGGGCTGATATTCATAGCCTAGGAAGGGGCCAAGGATATTGGCTGCCCCCCGGCTACAAACACCAGCCTGCAGCCGCCCCAGAAATGGTGCATTTCTAAGATGCTCCAGTTCCAGCGCTTAGCCTCTCTTCCTACTGCCCTATAGTGGTGGCATATGGGGTAATAAGGGGTTAAGGTGACATTAAGCCAGCTTAGTAATGGAGAGGTGTCAATAAGATACCTATCCATTACTAATCCTCTAGTTTGTAAAGGGTTAAATAAACACACACACATGCGGAATAAAGTATTTTAATGAAATTAAACACTACACATTTTTCCCATTTTATTATACTAGTAATCCATGCAACGCTATCGATTTCCTGAAAATAAAGAGAAATAATAAACAAACACAAATACTCCCTGTTCCAATGTAGTCCTTAATAACGAGTGTCCCAGGACGAGTCCAGCTCTGCTACATCTGGATGACTGACAACCAAACATAGCACAGCTTGTAGCTGACCACCGGAGATACCGTATTTTTCTGACCATAAGATGCACTTTTTTTCCTCTAAATTTGGGAGGAAAGTGTGGGTGCTTCTTATGGTAGGGATGTAATGTGGGGAGGGGGCAGCAGCAAGTGGGATTGCACTGGGAGGCAGGAAGCAGAAAAATATCCCTGCCCTTAGGAATCAGCTGGGGAAACCACATGGTCCCGATCATTAAAGTGCAGTGAATATTCATTAGCTGCTTTCCCCACCCACCTGTCAGCTGAGCTGTGAGTCAGGAGCAGCAAATGAATACTCCTTCACAGAGACACACATGGTTTCCCCAGCACTGGATTCCTGCAGCAGCTGGGGAGATCTGTGTGTCTGGTGGAGGAGGCAGCAGGGGCCAGAGGGGACACAAGATCGCTGCATACCTGCCTGCCAGGGCTGTGCTGGATGGATGCTGAGTGCTCCAGCACAAGGACCTGTGTGATGTCATGAAGAGGGCGGGCTGGAGCATCACATGGCAGCACAGAGCCCTCCCTCTTCTGATGTCATCACATGTCCTGCAGACACCACACTACAATCTGCAAGCTTACTCCTGTGCTGTGGAGAGGCAACAAGAGGGAGCGCTCTGTGGTGTGATGGGATGGGATGCTCCAGCATTTTACCTCACCACAGTGTGGCTGGCTGCCACAATTAAAAGGTTAGTCACTACAACACACAATAAAGCACTCTGCCACTCCTGTGGCGAACTATAACTCCCAGCATGCCATAGGATCTGCAAGACATGCTGGGAGTTAAAGTTCTCCCATGGGTTCTTAAAGCAGCACTCCAGTGTTATTTTTCAGTGCTGGAGTGGTGCTTTAAATATAAGCCCTGTGCCCCCATTCTTATACTCACCCTCCAGCGTCTTCATACAGTACTTTACAGACACCACACTGGTCCCGTAGCTTCTAACATAATAACATACTATTATATATAATAACAACACATATAATAGTATTTTAAGTTTTACCACCTTTTTTGCTTCAAATATTTTTTCCCTATTATAGTCTGGAAAATACGGTAACTCCCCGGTGATCACCTACACTCTAGCTCTCGCGGTCAGCAGACCGTGAGAACCAGCCTAGGGTGACCAGAGATAACCCCTGGTCACGTGCATGGCAGTTCTCACGGTAAGCTAAGTTATTGCGAGAACTGCAGTAGACGCGGACTTCCGGCGGTGTGACAAGGTACGACCTTATTTAACTTAGTAGACATGCGCAGTAAGCTGCGTTTTCGCAGTTATTACACATGTGACTAACCATTAGATGCGATTTTACTGCATCTAATGATAGTCAATGGGAAATTTACGCTGTGAGGACGGAGCATCTCCGCATTGTAAATAGACATGCTGCAGTCTATAAAGACGTGCCGCATGTCCGTATATGCAGGTCTGCTGCCTGCGTCTCTGAACGCATAGCGGAGATGGGATTTCATGAAATCCCCTCCACTATGCTGTAACATCTGGACGCTGCGGGTTTGACGCCGTGGATGTACGCAGCGTCAAACCCGCAGTGTTTACTGACTGTGGAAACACATCCTTAGAACTTTCTAGAATGTTCTTGGACTGTTCAATAGTAGTCATACAAGTATAAAAGCACAGGAGTCTCGAACCAACATTACGATTTATGTATGCTGAGTAAGAGAATAATGTTTCATAGTTAACGAGCTATTGTTTTAGATGGCATTAAGAGCCCAGCAGATGCATTTTGCTATGTGTGTGGACAATTTATAAAGACAAGAGCGAGAAAGCGTTCCGTGAAAGTATGTTGTATGATGTGCGAGGCCTTCAAGGTGGTTTCACAAAATATCCTTGCTTCCTTTGCCTCTGGGACAGGCGTGACACTAAGGCGCACTATCACAGAAAGGACTGGCCACAGCGGACCGAGATCTCTGTGGGGAAGAGCAACGTCAAGTGGGAGCCGCTGATAGAACCTATGAAGGTGCTGATGCCACCACTGCACATCAAGTTAGGCCTCATCAAGCAATTGTCACGGCTCTTGACAAGGAGTCGGCAGCTTTCAAGTACCTCCAAGATCTCTTTCCAAAGCTGTCCAAGGCAAAGGACAAGGCTGGTATCTTCCTCGGACTGCAGATCAAGAAGATCATAGAATGTGACGAGTTCGCCAAGCTGCAGAGCAGGACGGAGAAAGCGGCTTGGAACTGTTTCGTTGCACTGGTTCATGGCTTCCTGGGTAATCACAAGGCTGAAAACTATGTGCAGGTGGTTCAGACTCTCATAAAGATTTATGCCATAATTGGATAAAGAATGTCTTTTAAAGTCCATATCATTGACGCTCATCTTGACAAGTTCAAGGAGTACATAGAAGCTTACGCAGAGGAGCAAGGCGAGTGCTTTCATCAAGGTATAATGGACTTTGAACGTCATTACCAAGGACAGTATAACAAAAACATGATGGGGGACTACATTAACTCGCAAATCTAGAAAAACGACTCATTTCTGAACCTTTTTGAGTGACTTTTGACTGTCTTTGTCTATTTACCATGCAAGTGTTGTTTCTTATCACACCGCATGAACGAAAATATAATAATTTCTTTTTTAATGTCACAATAAATATGACACTTTTCCGGCCGGTGGTCAAAAAATCAAAGTATGTGCTGAATGTCGTCGCTTTTCCATAGTCTTTAAACTAAGCAGTTGAAATATTACACTTGGGAGCCAGGAACAAAAATTGTGTTACATAGTGTTATAGGAACAGTTGAGCCAAGAAACTGTGGATAAAATGTCACTCCACAATTCCTATGAAAAAGCCCAAGCAAATGCCAACAATTACTTTGCAACTTATCTTAAGAGATGAGAATACTGGAACATGTACTAAAATGTCTCTCCTTAATCTGCAGCTGTTTGTAAAATGTTTCAATTCTCTTCAAAGAACAACTATGTTTACTGACCGCATTATAAGGATTATGAACAATACTGGTTTCCTTCCCCTTTACTTCCCATTGTATGGTTTCCTCAAGCTGGTTTAGCAATTCAATACTACTGAATCCTTCCCTACCCCATCTCCTATTTTATTGATATCAATATATATATATAATTATTATTATTACAGTTATCTGCCACTACAGTGATTAGTATCTATATAGCGCCATCAAACCAAGTAGCACTGTACATTACATGGCAGTAAGGTGTGCTAATTTAGATTCCAACACAGATCATACAGAAAAATGCAAAACACATAAAAGATGCACAAGAAATCAAGTGAAAACCAATGGACTGAAAACATCTGAAATGTCATGTCAGAACCATTCAGCAGTGTGACAACAAGCACAGACAGCTTTTCTTCTTACCTCGCATCCAAAAGCAAGGAGAGGGCGGCGAGCAGTCCACACCAACAGGCATTGATCATCTCCTCCCAAACCGTCCTACCAACTTTAAAAGAAGAAAGATTATTAAAGGGGTTGTCCGGTCAAAATCGATAAGTAAGCAGTCACTCAGTGTGACTGCAGACTTCCAAATGCCCTCAGTGCCCACGCTATGTGCTGCGAGGACTCAGGACCGGAGGGTCTGTATGCATTATACATACTCCCGGCTAAAGCCCGGCTAGTGGGCGTGGCCTTGCTCCATACACTTGTATTGAGGGAGGCTGCACCCGGTCTAGTGATGTAGTCCAGTGGGCGGGGTCAACTAGAGGGTGTGGCCTAGCTCCATACAAGTGTATGGAAGCAGGGCTTTGCCCACTGGCGGAGAGTATGTATAACTCAGACATACCCATGGATCGCAGGTCAGAAACCGGCAAATCCCCAAAGGGCGTGCGCTTAGGGGATTCACTAGTCTGCAGTCACATAGAGTGACTGCAGACTTATTGATCTGGACCGGACAACCCCTTTAAAGAAAAGTTTATTCTGAATAATGTTGGCCCATTCACTTTTATAGGACCAGCACCTTAGTATATGGAGGAATCAAACATGTAGCCAAGTTTATTGCAGAAGACGCAAACATTTGAAAACCAACCAACCAACCATAAAGCATGGTTTACGAGTCTTCTACACAAAGTGACATTTTTATCAATATGAAAATGAGTAAAACCTGGTTCTTCCTCAGGTGGATCAGACGCAGCGCTGCCATCTTTCTGCTCAATGGTGGGTGATGGAGGTTCTTCTGCAGATATCTGGGAGTCGGTTTCAGCCTGACCAATCTCCCCTTCAATCATGGTAGTGATGCCTCGCACCAGATCTAGCAGGCAGTGAAATGCCACAGACATGGCATAGCCCTCTGGGATAGTCGGAGGTTCCACTTTGTCCAGCATTTCAAGACTGCAACAGAAAGGGAGTAATGCAACTCAAGTGACTAAGAGAATGGTTCTAGAAAAGCAAGAGTATGAGCAGAAGAACAAGCGCTGCACATGGTAATATACAATGCTCCTCTCCAGTCACCACTACAAAAACACAAAAAGTCTCACGTTTCTGTATGGGGATAGAAAGTCACTGCTGAGATTATTATTTCGCTTACTTGAAACCCTCAGTCTCCGTAAATGAATGACGTGCGATTATTGGAATCATTATGGGGAATCTCAGCTCCCATCAAAGTTTTTATCCTCTTGATATATTGCACTCATCATATTATATGGCTCTGTGAATCGTGGTTTCGGACACTCTTTTACCCCTGCGGTGGCAGTGGAGTCACAGGAGGAAGAAGCACAGCTCCTCCTCCAGGGGTCTCCATCAAAATAACGCTGATGGCAGTGTATGCGCAGATATAAATCTTGGCTCATCCTAATCTGAGCATGCGCAGCACCCCGCACCATGTTGCTAGAGACTGCCGGACATGGATGTGAGCTAGCGCTGCCCACGGCAGAGCCAAAGACCCTGTCCACAGTTCCGCCCCAACAAACGAAGAGGCTATTTCACCAAAACTTCTAAAGTGAATGAAACAAGAACCAGGCTACGGATTGTTTCACTACAGGCATGCATTAAATCAGTATATCAGGGCCAGTATGGCCATATCTTTACTTTAATAGATTAAACCGTGATGACAGGTTCTCTGTAACGTAGGCAAATTCCACTGCAATGGGACTCTGCAGCTGTTGCAAAACTACAACTCCCATCATGCATGGCCAGGTAGGGATGATAGGAGCTGTAGTTTGGCAACAGCTGCAGAGTCAGGTTGTGCGACATTGCTGTCCCCATACAACAGTGTCGCACAATCTGTTACCCTTCAGCAGCAGATTTCCACCATCACCGTGTCAGTGGACATGCTATTAAATATTTTTTTTCCTATTTTCTTCCTCTAAAACCTAGTTGCATTTTATGGTCCGCTGCATCTTATAATCCTAAAAATCCGATTCTTACAATTGCTCATTTTGCCTTTCTACCCAGTTAATTCTTCTCTTTTCTCTGCTCTATGTAGTAACAGGAAGTTTCTATTCCCTGGATTTATCATCCCCCCTTCACCTCCTGACCCAACTGCTCCCTTCTCCTCCTGCCAGGGCAATTTGCAGAGACTCATGAGTCATGCAGGGAAAACTGACTTCCTGTTTCTACATAGAGCCTAAAAGGATTCAGCTAGTCAGTTATTAATCAAGTGATGTCATAGATCTAATGGAAACGATAAGTATTATCTGGATAGAAAGGAAAAATAAACAATTGTAAGTAGACAAAGCTATAAAATATGATGACTACAATATATTAAGTGGATAAAAAATTTGATGACAGTGCTTCTTTAAGAGGCATAAAAACGATAGGTTTCTCAACAGCAAGTAATAGATGACTTAACGGGATAATTTGAACTGAAAAGAAATCTATATGACTGCCGAATAGTGACAGAGTGCGATGCGCACACCATCATGATTCCATTTTATTACTCGTGCTAGTAGGTGCTCACATAACCAAAAGCATGAAAATCACATAAATGCAGACTAGTGATGAGCGAATATACTTGTTACTTGAGATTTCCCCAGCATGCTCGGGGGTCCTCTGAGTATTTTTTAGTGCTCGGAGTTTTAGTTTTCCTCACCTCAGCTGAATGATTTCCATCTGTTAGCCAGCATAAGTACATGTGGGGGTTGCCTGGTTGCTAGGGAACCCCCACATGTACTTATGCTGGCTAATAGCTGTAAATCATCCAGCTGCCGGGATGAAAACTAAATCTCTGAACACTAAAAAATACTCAGAGGACCCCCGAGCATGCTGGGGAAATCTCGAGTAACGAGTATATTCGCTCATCACTAATGCAGACATGTGACCTCGCTCTCGCACATTGAACACCTTGGAAGTGGCATACGCTGGATTCACAGAGGTGCTGGGAGGTGAGTTTGCATCAGTTTATTATTTTTAATCAATCAATGCCTTAAAAAAAAATGATTTTACTCTTGGACAACCTATTCAATAACAATGAATTTCTTGTGTACTTACTAGGTTGCTTTAGCGCTGCCTTGAACAGAGATGGTTAAGATTGGAATCCAAGTGCCTCGATATTCAAAAGCAGGGAGAACAGTTGTATTACCAGCTGCTGCGGCCATCCCTGGGGTAGCTGGGTTTACGGCAGGGGCACTGGAGCTCGAGCCAGCTGTAAATAAAGCAAAAGCTTTCACGCACCCCAAGAACAGTCATCAAAGTTTGATATGGGCAGAATGGTGGCTCAGTGGTTAGCACTGCAGCCTTGGAGCACTGGGGTCCTGGGTTCAGATCCCACCAAGGACAACATCTACGAGGAGTTTGTAGGTTCTTCCCATGTTTCCGTGGGTTTCCTCCCACATTCCAAAGACATACTGATAGGGAATATAGATTGTGAGCCCCAATGGGGACTGTATCCAGAATGTCAAAATGCAAAGCGGAGGTGACAAATACCAAGAGTGACAGAGTGAAAGAGAAGGTGAGACTGATAGACAGAGAAAGCGAGAGGAAAAGAAATTACCAATGGGGATGGGTGCTGTGGAGGCATTTCCAGTACTCGGTATAAGGAACAGGGACTGAATAAAGGATCCCAACGCATTGACAATGTCTCGGAAAACTTTTGTGGAGTGTTGTTTCATGTCATAGGACTGGCAGAAAGACCTGAGTAGTTAAACAAGTTACGGTTAGTTAAAAAGGAAAAAACACATATGGAACGATAATGCTGTAATAATCAGCTAAAAGCCCACACAGAAATAAATAGCAATCATGGAGATGCTCATCATTCATCGAATAAGAAATCTAGACATATGTAAGAGCCATGACCTCCGTTTCCAATAATAAAAAAAGGAGATTTTGGGTAATCACCATAAAATCTCTCTCGGAGCCTTCATTGGGGACACAGGTAACCATGGAGTTATACTTCTGCCGCTAGGAGGCTGACACTAGGCAGGAAACGTTTAGCTCCTCCTCGGCGGGGTACACCCACCGACTGGATCCTAGCTGATCAGTTAGTGAGAAAGCAGTCGGAGATGGAACCGAGAAAAAACACAACCCTGGCCTAAAACCTTGGCTCAGAGAAAGATTGTACAGGGATTATCCAAAATCTGCTTTTCTCTATCACTTCATTGGAGAAACCATACAATGTCCCAAAACAGTCCCAAGGAAGGGAGATAAAACCATAAAAGGAAACGGAAGAAAAAAATAGAGGTGAAAAACTCATCTTTTGCAGACTGGAAGACGGTCATCAGGAGCCCCAGGTAGGAGAGTCGCTGAAATCAGGTCAGTCTTCCCTGCAGACACCGTTTCACTATGAAGGATGAGAGGGCCGAAGATAGGTGGCAAGAACCAGCCGCCTGGCCACCCTGCCACCTAACCGCCTGGCCACCCCGCCTCCTAACCGCCTGGCCACCCCGCCTCCTAACCGCCTGGCCACCCCGCCTCCTAATCGCCTGGCCACCCCACCTCCTAACCCCCTGGCCACCCCGCCTCCTAACCGCCTGGCCACCCCACCTCCTAATCGCCTGGCCACCCCGCCACCTAACCGCCTGGCCACCCCGCCACCTAACCGCCTGGCCACCCCGCCTCCTAACCGCCTGGCCACCCCGCCACCTAACCGCCTGGCCACCCCGCCTCCTAACCGCCTGGCCACCCCGCCACCTAACCTCCTGGCCACCCCACCTCCTAACCCCCTGGCCACCCCGCCTCCTAACCGCCTGGCCACCCCACCTCCTAATCGCCTGGCCACCCCGCCACCTAACCGCCTGGCCACCCCGCCACCTAACCGCCTGGCCACCCCGCCTCCTAACCGCCTGGCCACCCCGCCACCTAACCGCCTGGCCACCCCGCCTCCTAACCGCCTGGCCACCCCCCCACCTAACCTCCTGGCCACACCAGACACTCTTGATGTGTTAGAGGGTTAGGGTCCTGCTGTGTAGACACGAGAGGGTACAATGTGGATCAGACCACATTGCTTTCTCAGTCTCTAGTGTGAGCTATAACACACAACAAGGCCCTAAGGTAACATCAGGTCTGGGAGCAAACCGGTGTCTGCCTCCTACGGACACTGAGCAAAACCTGATCTGCCTAGTGTCAGCCTCCTAGTGGAGCAGCATATCCCCATGGTGTCCTGCATCCCCCAATGAAGCGATAGAGAAACTATAGTAAAAGCTTTATATGAACTGTTTATTAAAGCGAAACCTAAGAAGTGCAACCCAAAGTACCTGAGCAGCTGGGGCTGAACGCACAGCCTGTGTATAGACTCCACAGCCACAGCTCGGAGCCACTGAGGCTTATCGGCATCCAGAAATTTCACTAATAGTGATAGAAAGATCTCACACTCAGTCACCTACAAAAGAAACTGGGCTTATTCACTGCTTTCTGGACACTGCAGTGCCCTCAACTCACATGAAGCATGGATTGTGTCAGTTCACATACGTGGAATAAAGAGACTTCACATTGGATGAACAGGTCATGAAAGCGTTAACGCAAATAGCACAGTGCAGATAGAGGGGTCCCTAAATGTATGATGACAACAGAACTCCTCACAAAGAAGGTCACAGTCACATCAAATCTGCTTAAAGGGGAATCTGGCAGCAAGTTTTTGCTACCTCATTGAGAGCACAACGCACAGGGCAGAGACCCTGATTCCAGTGATGTGTCACTTACTGGGCTTCATCTTATATTTTTCTTTAAATCCCTGATTTATCTGCTGTAGATCTTTCAATTCTCTGAACGCTGAGCTCTGTATAAACCACATACACCACTGATTGACAACATTCTGTTTACACTGTGCATAGGCAGGAAGCTGCCAATCATTGATGGGGCGGGGTTATACAGAGCTCATGATTATAGAGGACTACATGACAGGAGATTTACTAGTCCTCTAGTGATACAATCAATGCTATATCAGCAGCCCAGTAAGGGTCCATTTACACAATATGACCATAAATCCGTAAACTACTGATCGGAGGTCATTTGTATGCCTGATTACAGAGGCAGACCACAGTAAACGATGCACCCTGAGCGATCTATTGTAGATGGCGCCGTTCATATAGGCTACCATAGTCCTCGGCTGTGTGAGTCCTGTTTATGCAGGACAATGCACCGCCAAGAACAATGATCGTTTATGCCGTGTAAAAGATCATTACATCCATTCAACAACTGTGTCGATCGCTCATCGGGTTATGGTCAGCCTGTTTACACGGCAAGATAATCGTGAAAGAACAATTTGTTTTACAATGCTCGATCACGATTATCCTTTAGTGTAAAGGCCACTTAAATGACAACTGGAATCAGGGTCTCTGTCTCTACATTATGCTGCTGCCAAATTGAATAGCAAAATCTGGTGACAGATAGTCCTACAATGATAGAATAACTGTTGTCATAGATGTTTATGCGATTTGTGTGCATACTGTCAGTTTTCACAGCTGTCATTAGTATACAACTATCTGTAACGTTTAATGCAAGTTTACTTCCAATAGGTGGCACTAGAGTTCAAGTCCTCTTCCTCTCTGAAGAGGTCATTTGCATATTTACTTTCCCAGAGTTGTATAAGCCAGGGCTGGCACATCACTTTCCATAAGGAGAAACCTTACCCCTTAGATCCCAGTCTTAAGCCTCCCACCCTAGCCAAATCAGATCTCATACTCTGCACTGATGAGGGGCAACACCCCAAAGCACTGTGTCTGCAAATTGAGATTCTGGTTTGGCTTTTATCCTAAGCCATGTGACAAGATTCGTTATAGGATTGATATTGATAAGGAGCTTAGCACTCCTCACAATGGCACAGACTATACTGGCTCACTATTTCTTAATCTACCAGAAAATTCTTCCTCTATGCTGCAACTTATATATTGAAAAAGTGATATATCCTTTCAAGAAGAAAAACTAATTCTAAGACATGCACTAAACCCCCCAGAAAATGTGAAATAAATGTATTGTCTTACCAAAAGGCCATAAAATTGCTTAATAAGTACAGATACAACTCGGAGAAGTCTCATACATATGGGAAAATAGGGTTTCTCCACAGGAGCAGGAGAGGAGTTACTACTGGAGCCTTGGCGGAATTTAATATTTGGCGAAAACAGCTTGATCACAAGAGGACACACACGCTCTTTCAATAGGAAACTAAATTCTTGATGCTGTAAAATAAAAAAGAAGTGGAATTAACTAAAGCAAACATGATATGAGACTTTTCTCTAGAAACTTATCACCTACCTCTCAGCTCCAGACATGAAGCCATAGCTGTAATTACCTGCAAGAAAACTTGTGGAAAGTCATTAAGGACCGATTCCAGAAGTTCCAAGCCAAACGTCCTTGTCATTTCTGTCATTCCTACCAGCCAATAGGGAGCATCGGCATTAACCAGCTGACACAAGTCCTAAGGAAGTCGGGGGAAGGCATTCATCAGATTATTAAGTAATAATAATGCACAACCCTAGTAAACACCATTGAAAGCTGCATCCATCATCTTTAGGGCTCGTAGAGACGACCGTATGATCGGTCAAAATATTGGACCGCACTCGGACCAGTGTTAGTCTAAGGGACTGTGCACATGTCCGATTTTTTCCTCGGATAGAGCTGGACCAAGGGACAAAAATCACAGTATGCGGAGTTTTATTCAATATTTGGATCGCACTCAGCCATGCAAGTCAATGAGTGTGTAGAAAACACCAGACTGCACTTGGATGACACCAATTTTCACAGACTGATAGAATGGAGAAATTAGTATTCCATCTTCTCCTCATCTGGGAGGCCCTCATCACAACATAACTTATATTTACATGACTAGATGACTACATGAGACCCTGATCACCCCCTCATCACACCATAGCCTTACATCTACATGACTAGATGACTACATGAGACCCTGATCACCCCCTCATCACACCATAGCCTTACATCTACATGACTAGATGACTACATGAGACCCTGATCACCCCCTCATCACACCATAGCCTTACATCTACATGACTAGATGACTACATGAGACCCTGATCACCCCCTCATCACCCCGATTACACTCTCCTCACCCCCCGATTACACTCATCACCCCCTCATCACACCATGATCACCCCCTCATCACACCATAGCCTTACATCTACATGACTAGATGACTACATGAGACCCTGATCACCCCCTCATCACCCCGATTACACTCTCCTCACCCCCCGATTACACTCATCACCCCCTCATCACACCATGATCACCCCCTCATCACACCATAGCCTTACATCTACATGACTAGATGACTACATGAGACCCTGATCACCCCCTCATCACCCCGATTACTCTCCTCACCCCCGATTACACTCATCACCCCCTCATCACTCCATGATCACCTCCTCATCACACCATAGCCTTACATCTACATGACTAGATGACTACATTAGACCCTGATCACACCCTCATCACCCCGATTACACTCTCCTCACCCCCCGATTACACTCATCACCCCCTCATCACACCATGATCGCCCCCTCATCACACCATAGCCTTACATCTACATGACTAGATGACTACATGAGACCCTGATCACCCCCTCATGACCCCGATTACACTCTCCTCACCCCCCGATTACACTCATCACCCCCTCATCACACCATGATCACCTCCTCATCACACCATAGCCTTACATCTACATGACTAGATGACTACATTAGACCCTGATCACACCCTCATCACCCCGATTACACTCTCCTCACCCCCCGATTACACTCATCACCCCCTCATCACACCATGATCACCCCCTCATCACACCATAGCCTTACATCTACATGACTAGATGACTACATGAGACCCTGATCACCCCCTCATCACCCCGATTACACTCTCCTCACCCCCCGATTACACTCATCACCCCCTCATCACACCATGATCACCCCCTCATCACACCATAGCCTTACATCTACATGACTAGATGACTACATGAGACCCTGATCACCCCCTCATCACCCCGATTACTCTCCTCACCCCCGATTACACTCATCACCCCCTCATCACTCCATGATCACCTCCTCATCACACCATAGCCTTACATCTACATGACTAGATGACTACATTAGACCCTGATCACACCCTCATCACCCCCTGATTACACTCTCCTCACCCCCTAATCACCCCCTGATTGCACTCTCATCACCCCCACATCACACCCTCATCACACCCTCATCACACCCTCATCACCCCCACATCACACCCTCATCACACCCTCATCACACCCTCATCACCCCCTCATCACCCCCTCATCATCCCCTCATCACCCCCACATCACACCCTCATCACACCCTCATCACACCCTCATCACACCCTCATCACACCCTCATCACCCCCACATCACACCCTCATCACACCCTCATCACACCCTCATCACCCCCTCATCACCCCCACATCACACCCTCATCACACCCTCATCACACCCTCATCACCCCCTCGCCTTACATTTACATGTCTAGAAGCATTACCTGAAAGAGCATATAGGCATCTTTAGCACATGGCTTCAAGGTGCTGACAGACCTCCGATTACTGTTTCCTGTGACAGGCACGGGCGGCTCCACAACATCTGCATATCATAATGATAGATTTTAATGTTCCAAGATATCTATTAAGCATTGGTGTTCTCCTGGAATGACCCCATATTTAAAAAAATATTAATAGGCAAAGTAGCATCTGGATAGTATTACAGCAAACCAACTAATACATCACATGGCACATAAGAATGAACAGCCTTACAACCCTCAAAGAAACTGCCATATATTTGTAGATTAATTACTAGATAACTAACCTTGGCTTGCCCCTCAGTGGGGAAGCATTCATGTATTGACTCACGTACACAGCAAGGGCTTTTCACTTCTCCTTCCTACAATTTGATTTTCATTAGGTTTCTAAATATTGAAGGGGACCTCTGATTAATCAGACAAAACATGCCGACTTTGCAATCAGAATATATATATATATATATATATATATATATATATATATATATATATATATATATATATATATATATATATATATATTAATAAAAAATAGCCCGGGTCTAAAAACTGCCAAGCAAATAGCCTCTTCAGAGAAGTTGAGGACTTGAACTCTAGCGCCACCTATTGGAAGTAGCAATCCTGAAAGTCAAAAAAGGCTGGCCTATAGCAAAAATTAACATGCTTTCTGTGTACAAGACGATCCAATCCAAAAGGGACTGATCGAGTGGCAAAATGTGTTGATGAATACTGGATACATTAGGTAGATGTTCTGACAGGGCATCAAAAGAGATCCAAAAGTGCCATAACAAATATGTAACATTAATATCTAAAGATGGGCTCTTTAAAAAATAATTCTAAGCAAAAAAATTGTTGTGTACGATCTAGCAAAGAAATGTGACATGTACTTGAGGTATAATCCCTTTGAGAAAACTTTCATTGCACTGATTTACAATTTGACTACAGTCATGGACAAAAATTTTGAGAATGAGACAAATATTAATTTTTCCAAAGTCTACTGCTTCATTTTTTCTAATGGCAATTTGCATATACTCCTGAATGTCAGAGTGATCAGCTTAACAGCAACTACTGTACTTACAAAGTCAATATTTGCCCAGAAAATGAACTTTAACCCCCAAAACACATTTCAACATCATTGCAGTCCTGCCTTAAGAGGAGCAGCTAACATCGTTTTAGTGATTGATCCATTAACACAGGTGTGGGTGTTGATGAGGACAGGGCTGGCGATCAATCAGTCATGATAAAGTAAAGGTACCGTCACACATAGCGACGCTGCAGCGATACCGACAACGATCCGGATCGCTGCAGCGTCGCTGTTTGGTCGCTGGAGAGCTGTCACACAGACAGCTCTCCAGCGACCAACGATCCCGAGGTCCCAGGTAACCAGGGTAAACATCGGGTAACTAAGCGCAGGGCCGCGCTTAGTAACCCGATGTTTACCCTGGTTACCATCCTAAAAAGTAAAAAAACAAACGCTACATACTTACCTACAGCCGTCTGTCCTCGGCGCTCTGCTTCTCTGGTCTGGCTGTGAGCGACGGGCAGCCAGAAAGCAGAGCGGTGACGTCACCGCTCTGCATTCCGGCTGATCGACGCTCACAGCCAGAGCAGGAGGAGTGCAGAGCACAGCGCTGGAGGACAGACGGCTGTAGGTAAGTATGTAGTGTTTGTTTTTTTACTTTTAGGATGGTAACCAGGGTAAACATCGGGTTACTAAGCGCGGCCCTGCGCTTAGTTACCCGATGTTTACCCTGGTTACCAGCGAAGACATCGCTGAATCGGTGTCACACACACCGATCCAGCGATGTCTACGGGGAGTCCAGCGACGAAATAAAGTTCTGGACTTTCTTCCCCGACCAGCGATCTCCCAGCAGGGGCCTGATCGCTGCTGCCTGTCACACTGGACGATATCGCTAGCGAGGACGCTGCAACGTCACGGATCGCTAGCGATATCGTCTAGTGTGACAGTACCTTTAGAATGACATCACTGGACACTTTAAAAGGAGGCTGGTGCTTGGTATCATTGTTTCTCTTCAGTTAACCATGGTTATCTCTAAAGAAACACGTGCAGCCATCATTGCACTGCACAAAAATGGCCTAACAGGGAAGAGTATCGCAGCTACAAAGATTGCACCTCAGTCAACAATCTATCGCATCATCAAGAACTTCCAAGGAGAGAGCTTCCATTGTTGTCAAAAAGGCTCCAGGGCGCCCAAGAAAGACCAGCAAGCGCCAGGACCGTATCTTAACCCCTTCATGACCCAGCCTATTTTGACCTTAAAGACCTTGCCATTTTTTGCAATTCTGACCAGTGTCCCTTTATGAGGTAATAACTCTTCAACGGATCCTAGCGGTTCTGAGATTGTTTTTTCGTGACATATTGGGCTTCATGTTAGTGGTAAATTTAGGTCAATAAATTCTGCGTTTATTTGTGATAAAAACGGAAATTTGGCAAAAATTTTGAAAATTTCGCAATTTTCACATTTTGAATTTTTATTCTGTTAAACCAGAGAGATATGTGACACAAAATAGTTAATAAATAACATTTCCCACATGTTTACTTTACATCAGCACAATTTTGGAAACAAAATTTTTTTTTTTTAGGAAGTTATAAGGGTTAAAATTTGACAAGCGATTTGTCATTTTTACAACGAAATTTACAAAACCATTTTTTTTAGGGACCACCTCACATTTGAAGTCAGTTTGAGGGGTCTATATGGCTGAAAATACCCAAAAGTGACACCATTCTAAAAACTGCACCCCTCAAGGTACTCAAAACCACATTCAAGAAGTTTATTAACCCTTCAGGTGCTTCACAGCAGCAGAAGCAACATGGAAGGAAAAAATGAACATTTAACTTTTTAGTCACAAAAATTATCTTTTAGCAACAATTTTTTTATTTTCCCAATGGTAAAAGGAGAAACTGAACCACGAAAGTTGTTGTCCAATTTGTCCTGAGTACGCTGATACCTCATATGTGGGGGTAAACCACTGTTTGGGCACACGGCAGGGCTTGGAATGGAAGGAGCGCCATTTGACTTTTTGAATCAAAAATTGGCTCCACTCTTTAGCGGACACCATGTCACGTTTGGAGAGCCCCCGTGTGCCTAAAAATTGGAGCTCCCCCACAAGTGACCCCATTTTGGAAACAAGACGCCCCAAGGAACTTATCTAGATGCATAGTGAGCACTTTGAACCCCCAGGTGCTTCACAAATTGATCCGTAAAAATGAAAAAGTACTTTTTTTTCACAAAAAAATTCTTTTAGCCTCAATTTTTTCATTTTCACATGGGCAACAGGATAAAATGGATCCTAAAATGTGTTGGGCAATTTCTCCTGAGTACACCAATACCTCACATGTGGGGGTAAACCACTGTTTGGGCACATGGTAAGGCTCGGAAGGGAAGGAGCGCCATTTGACTTTTTGAATGAAAAATTATTTCCATCGTTAGCGGACACCATGTCGCGTTTGGATAGCTCCTGTGTGCCTAAACATTGGCGCTCCCCCACAAGTGACCCCATTTTGGAAACTAGACCCCCCAAGGAACTTATTTAGATGCCTAGTGAGCACTTTAAACCCTCAGGTGCTTCACAAATTGATCTGTAAAAATGAAAAAGTACTTTTTTTTCACAAAAAAATTATTTTCGCCTCAATTTTTTCATTTTCACATGGGCAGTAACATAGTAACATAGTAACATAGTTAGTAAGGCCGAAAAAAGACATTTGTCCATCCAGTTCAGCCTATATTCCATCATAATAAATACCCAGATCTACGTCCTTCTACAGAACCTAATAATTGTATGATACAATATTGTTCTGCTCCAGGAAGACATCCAGGCCTCTCTTGAACCCCTCGACTGAGTTCGCCATCACCACCTCCTCAGGCAAGCAATTCCAGATTCTCACTGCCCTAACAGTAAAGAATCCTCTTCTATGTTGGTGGAAAAACCTTCTCTCCTCCAGACGCAAAGAATGCCCCCTTGTGCCCGTCACCTTCCTTGGTATAAACAGATCCTCAGCGAGATATTTGTATTGTCCCCTTATATACTTATACATGGTTATTAGATCGCCCCTCAGTCGTCTTTTTTCTAGACTAAATAATCCTAATTTCGCTAATCTATCTGGGTATTGTAGTTCTCCCATCCCCTTTATTAATTTTGTTGCCCTCCTTTGTACTCTCTCTAGTTCCATTATATCCTTCCTGAGCACCGGTGCCCAAAACTGGACACAGTACTCCATGTGCGGTCTAACTAGGGATTTGTACAGAGGCAGTATAATGCTCTCATCATGTGTATCCAGACCTCTTTTAATGCACCCCATGATCCTGTTTGCCTTGGCAGCTGCTGCCTGGCACTGGCTGCTCCAGGTAAGTTTATCATTAACTAGGATCCCCAAGTCCTTCTCCCTGTCAGATTTACCCAGTGGTTTCCCGTTCAGTGTGTAATGGTGATATTGATTCCCTCTTCCCATGTGTATAACCTTACATTTATCATTGTTAAACCTCATCTGCCACCTTTCAGCCCAAGTTTCCAACTTATCCAGATCCATCTGTAGCAGAATACTATCTTCTCTTGTATTAACTGCTTTACATAGTTTTGTATCATCTGCAAATATCGATATTTTACTGTGTAAATCTTCTACCAGATCATTAATGAATATGTTGAAGAGAACAGGTCCCAATACTGACCCCTGCGGTACCCCACTGGTCACAGCGACCCAGTTAGAGACTATACCATTTATAACCACCCTCTGCTTTCTATCACTAAGCCAGTTACTAACCCATTTACACACATTTTCCCCCAGACCAAGCATTCTCATTTTGTGTACCAACCTCTTGTGCGGCACGGTATCAAACGCTTTGGAAAAATCGAGATATACCACGTCCAATGACTCACCGTGGTCCAGTCTATAGCTTACCTCTTCATAAAAACTGATTAGATTGGTTTGACAGGAGCGATTTCTCATAAACCCATGCGGATATGGAGTTAAACAGTTATTCTCATTGAGATAATCCAGAATAACATCCCTCAGAAACCCTTCAAATATTTTACCAACAATAGAGGTTAGACTTACTGGCCTATAATTTCCAGGTTCACTTTTAGAGCCCTTTTTGAATATTGGCACCACATTTGCTATGTGCCAGTCCTGCGGAACAGACCCTGTCGCTATAGAGTCACTAAAAATAAGAAATAATGGTTTATCTATTACATTACTTAGTTCTCTTAGTACTCGTGGGTGTATGCCATCCGGACCCGGAGATTTATCTATTTTAATCTTATTTAGCCGGTTTCGCACCTCTTCTTGGGTTAGATTGGTGACCCTTAATATAGGGTTTTCATTGTTTCTTGGGATTTCACCTAGCATTTCATTTTCCACCGTGAATACCGTGGAGAAGAAGGTGTTTAATATGTTAGCTTTTTCCTCGTCATCTACAACCATTCTTTCCTCACTATTTTTTAAGGGGCCTACATTTTCAGTTTTTATTCTTTTACTATTGATATAGTTGAAGAACAGTTTGGGATTAGTTTTACTCTCCTTAGCAATGTGCTTCTCTGTTTCCTTTTTGGCAGCTTTAATTAGTTTTTTAGATAAAGTATTTTTCTCCCTATAGTTTTTTAGAGCTTCAATGGTGCCATCCTGCTTTAGTAGTGCAAATGCTTTCTTTTTACTGTTAATTGCCTGTCTTACTTCTTTGTTTAGCCACATTGGGTTTTTCCTATTTCTAGTCCTTTTATTCCCACAAGGTATAAACCGCTTACACTGCCTATTTAGGATGTTCTTAAACATTTCCCATTTATTATCTGTATTCTCATTTCTGAGGATATTGTCCCAGTCTACCAGATTAAGGGCATCTCTAAGCTGGTCAAACTTTGCCTTCCTAAAGTTCAATGTTTTTGTGACTCCCTGACAAGTCCCCCTAGTGAAAGACAGGTGAAACTGCACAATATTGTGGTCGCTATTTCCTAAATGCCCAACCACCTGCAGATTTGTTATTCTGTCAGGTCTATTAGATAGTATTAGGTCTAAAAGTGCTGCTCCTCTGGTTGGATTCTGCACCAATTGTGAAAGATAATTTTTCTTGGTTATTAGCAGAAACCTGTTGCCTTTATGGGTTTCACAGGTTTCTGTTTCCCAGTTAATATCCGGGTAGTTAAAGTCCCCCATAACCAGGACCTCATTATGGGTTGCAGCTTCATCTATCTGCTTTAGAAGTAGACTTTCCATGCTTTCTGTTATATTTGGGGGTTTGTAACAGACCCCAATGAGAATTTTGTTACCATTTTTCCCTCCATGAATTTCAGCCCATATGGACTCGACATCCTCATTCCCTTCGCTAATATCCTCCCTTAAAGTGGACTTTAGACAAGACTTTACATAGAGACAAACCCCTCCTCCTCTCCGATTTTTACGATCCTTTCTAAACAGACTGTAACCCTGTAAGTTAACTGCCCAGTCATAGCTTTCATCTAACCATGTCTCGGTTATTCCCACTATGTCAAAGTTACCTGTAGATATTTCTGCTTCTAGTTCTTCCATCTTGTTTGTCAGGCTTCTGGCGTTTGCGAGCATGCAGTTTAGAGGATTTTGTTTTGTTCCAATCTCCTCACTGTGGATTGTTTTAGAAATGTTCTTACCTCCCTTCTGAGTATGTTTTCCTGGGTCGTCTTTGTTCGAGTCTAATGTTTTTCTTCCCGTCCCCTCTTCTTCTAGTTTAACGCCCTCCTGATGAGTGTAGCGAGTCTTCTGGCGAATGTGTGTTTCCCAGGTTTGTTGAGGTGTAGTCCGTCTCTGGCGAGGAGTCCATCATACCAGTAATTCACACCGTGGTCCAGGAATCCAAATCCTTGTTGTCTGCACCATCGTCTTAGCCAGTTGTTTGCATCAAGGATCCTGTTCCATCTCCTGGTGCCATGCCCGTCTACTGGAAGGATAGAAGAAAAAACTACCTGTGCATCCAGTTCCTTTACTTTCTTCCCCAACTCTTCAAAGTCCTTGCAGATTGTCGGTAGGTCCTTCCTTGCCGTGTCATTGGTGCCAACATGTATCAGAAGAAATGGGTGGACGTCCTTGGAGCTGAAGAGCTTTGGTATCCTATCGGTCACATCCTTGATCATCGCACCTGGAAGGCAGCATACTTCTCTTGCAGTTATGTCCGGTCTGCAGATGGCTGCTTCGGTGCCTCTCAGTAGTGAGTCTCCCACCACCACCACTCTTCGTTGCTTCTTGGCTGTACTTTTTGCTGTCACTTGTTGCTGTGTGCCCTTTTCTTTTTTGCTTGCTGGTATTGCTTCATTCTTAGGTGTGCCATCTTCATCCTCTACAAAGATTTGATATCGGTTCTTCAGTTGTGTGATTGGTGATTTCTCCATGGTCTTCTTGCTTCTTTTGGTCACATGCTTCCACTCATCTGCTTTTGGAGGTTCTCTGACACTTTTTGCACCTTCTGTGACCAGTAGAGATGCTTCTGTTCTGTCTAGATAGAACAGTAGGATAAAATGGATCATAAAATTTGTTGGGCAATTTCTCCCGAGTACGCCGATACCTCATATGTGGGGGTAAACCACTGTTTGTGCACTCGGCAGGGCTCGGAAGGGAAGGCGCGCCATTTGACTTTTTGAATGGAAAATTAGCTCCAATTGTTAGCGGACACCATGTCGCGTTTGGAGAGCCCCTGTGTGCCTAAACATTGGAGCTCCCCCACAAGTGACCCCATTTTGGAAACTAGACCCCCCAAGGAACTTATCTAAATGCATATTGAGCACTTTAAACCCCCAGGTGATTCACAGAAGTTTATAACGCAGAGCCATGAAAATAAAAATAAAAAATTATTTTCTCAAAAATGATCTTTTAGCCTGCAACTTTTTATTTTCCCAAGGGTAACAGGAGAAATTTGACCCCAAAAGTTGTTGTCCAGTTTCTCCTGAGTACGCTGATACCCCATATGTGGGGGTAAATCAGTGTTTGGGCACATGCCGGGGCTCGGAAGTGAAGTAGTGACGTTTTGAAATGCAGACTTTGATGGAATGCTCTGTGGGCGTCACGTTGCGTTTGCAGAGCCCCTGATGTGGCTTAACAGTAGAAACCCCCCACAAGTGACCCCATTTTGGAAACTAGACCCCGAAAGGAACTTATCTAGATGTGTGGTGAGCACTTTGAACCCCCAAGTGCTTCATAGAAGTTTATAATGCAGAGCCGTGAAAATAATAAATACGTTTTCTTTCCTCAAAAATAATTATTTAGCCCAGAATTTTTTAATTTTCCCAAGGGTAACAGGAGAAATTTGACCCCAATATTTGTTGTCCAGTTTCTCCTGAGTACGGTGATACCCCATATGTGGGGGTAAACTACTGTTTGGGCACATGCCGGGGCTCGGAATTGAAGTAGTGACGTTTTGAAATGCAGACTTTGATGGAATGCTCTGCGGGCGTCACGTTGCGTTTGCAGAGCCCCTGATGTGCCTAAACAGTAGAAACCCCCCACAAGTGACCCCATTTTAGAAACTAGACCCCCCAAGGAACTTATCTAGATATGTGGTGAGCACTTTGAACCCCCAAGTGCTTCACAGACGTTTACAACGCAGAGCCGTGAAAATAAAAAATCATTTTTCTTTCCTCAAAAATTTTGTTTTAGCAAGCATTTTTTTAGATTCACAAGGGTAACAGGAGAAATTGGACCCCAGTAATTGTTGCGCAGTTTATCCTGAGTATGCTGGTACCCCATATGTGGGGGTAAACCACTGTTTGGGCACACGTCAGGGCTCGGAAGTGAGGGAGCACCATTTGACTTTTTGAATACGAGATTGGCTGGAATCAATGGTGGCACCATAGTAACATAGTAACATAGTTAGTAAGGCCGAAAAAAGACATTTGTCCATCCAGTTCAGCCTATATTCCATCATAATAAATCCCCAGATCTACGTCCTTCTACATAACCTAATTGTATGATACAATATTGTTCTGCTCCAGGAAGGCATCCAGGCCTCTCTTGAACCCCTCGACTGAGTTCGCCATCACCACCTCCTCAGGCAAGCAATTCCAGATTCTCACTGCCCTAACAGTAAAGAATCCTCTTCTATGTTGGTGGAAAAACCTTCTCTCCTCCAGACGCAAAGAATGCCCCCTTGTGCCCGTCACCTTCCTTGGTATAAACAGATCCTCAGCGAGATATTTGTATTGTCCCCTTATATACTTATACATGGTTATTAGATCGCCCCTCAGTCGTCTTTTTTCTAGACTAAATAATCCTAATTTCGCTAATCTATCTGGGTATTGTAGTTCTCCCATCCCCTTTATTAATTTTGTTGCCCTCCTTTGTACTCTCTCTAGTTCCATTATATCCTTCCTGAGCACCGGTGCCCAAAACTGGACACAGTACTCCATGTGCGGTCTAACTAGGGATTTGTACAGAGGCAGTATAATGCTCTCATCATGTGTATCCAGACCTCTTTTAATGCACCCCATGATCCTGTTTGCCTTGGCAGCTGCTGCCTGGCACTGGCTGCTCCAGGTAAGTTTATCATTAACTAGGATCCCCAAGTCCTTCTCCCTGTCAGATTTACCCAGTGGTTTCCCATTCAGTGTGTAATGGTGACATTGATTCCTTCTTCCCATGTGTATAACCTTACATTTATCATTGTTAAACCTCATCTGCCACCTTTCAGCCCAAGTTTCCAACTTATCCAGATCCATCTGTAGCAGAATACTATCTTCTCTTGTATTAACTGCTTTACATAGTTTTGTATCATCTGCAAATATCGATATTTTACTGTGTAAACCTTCTACCAGATCATTAATGAATATGTTGAAGAGAACAGGTCCCAATACTGACCCCTGCGGTACCCCACTGGTCACAGCGACCCAGTTAGAGACTATACCATTTATAACCACCCTCTGCTTTCTATCACTAAGCCAGTTACTAACCCATTTACACACAATTTCCCCCAGACCAAGCATTCTCATTTTGTGTACCAACCTCTTGTGCGGCACGGTATCAAACGCTTTGGAAAAATCGAGATATACCACGTCCAATGACTCACCGTGGTCCAGCCTATAGCTTACCTCTTCATAAAAACTGATTAGATTGGTTTCACAGGAGCGATTTCTCATAAACCCATGCTGATATGGAGTTAAACAGTTATTCTCATTGAGATAATCCAGAATAACATCCCTCAGAAACCCTTCAAATATTTTACCAACAATAGAGGTTAGACTTACTGGCCTATAATTTCCAGGTTCACTTTTAGAGCCCTTTTTGAATATTGGCACCACATTTGCTATGCGCCAATCCTGCGGAACAGACCCTGTCGCTATAGAGTCCCTAAAAATAAGAAATAATGGTTTATCTATTACATTACTTAGTTCTCTTAGTACTCGTGGGTGTATGCCATCGGGACCCGGAGATTTATCTATTTTAATCTTATTTAGCCGGTTTCGCACCTCTTCTTGGGTTAGATTGGTGACCCTTAATATAGGGTTTTCATTGTTTCTTGGGATTTCACCTAGCATTTCATTTTCCACCGTGAATACCGTGGAGAAGAAGGTGTTTAATATGTTAGCTTTTTCCTCGTCATCTACAACCATTCTTTCCTCACTATTTTTTAAGGGGCCTACATTTTCAGTTTTTATTCTTTTACTATTGATATAGTTGAAGAACAGTTTGGGATTAGTTTTACTCTCCTTAGCAATGTGCTTCTCTGTTTCCTTTTTGGCAGCTTTAATTAGTTTTTTAGATAAAGTATTTTTCTCCCTATAGTTTTTTAGAGCTTCAATGGTGCCATCCTGCTTTAGTAGTGCAAATGCTTTCTTTTTACTGTTAATTGCCTGTCTTACTTCTTTGTTTAGCCACATTGGGTTTTTCCTATTTCTAGTCCTTTTATTCCCACAAGGTATAAACCGCTTACACTGCCTATTTAGGATGTTCTTAAACATTTCCCATTTATTATCTGTATTATTAGTTCTGAGGATATTGTCCCAGTCTACCAGATTAAGGGCATCTCTAAGCTGGTCAAACTTTGCCTTCCTAAAGTTCAGTGTTTTTGTGACTCCCTGACAAGTCCCCCTAGTGAAAGACAGGTGAAACTGTACAATATTGTGGTCGCTATTTCCTAGATGCCCGACCACCTGCAGATTTGTTATTCTGTCAGGTCTATTAGATAGTATTAGGTCTAAAAGTGCTGCTCCTCTGGTTGGATTCTGCACCAATTGTGAAAGATAATTTTTCTTGGTTATTAGCAGAAACCTGTTGCCTTTATGGGTTTCACAGGTTTCTGTTTCCCAGTTAATATCCGGGTAGTTAAAGTCCCCCATAACCAGGACCTCATTATGGGTTGCAGCTTCATCTATCTGCTTTAGAAGTAGACTTTCCATGGTTTCTGTTATATTTGGGGGTTTGTAACAGACCCCAATGAGAATTTTGTTACCATTTTTCCCTCCATGAATTTCGACCCATATGGACTCGACATCCTCATTTCCTTCGCTAATATCCTCCCTTAAAGTGGACTTTAGACAAGACTTTACATAGAGACAAACCCCTCCTCCTCTCCGATTTTTACGATCCTTTCTAAACAGACTGTAACCCTGTAAGTTAACTGCCCAGTCATAGCTTTCATCTAACCATGTCTCGGTTATTCCCACTATGTCAAAGTTACCTGTAGATATTTCTGCTTCTAGTTCTTCCATCTTGTTTGTCAGGCTTCTGGCGTTTGCAAGCATACAGTTTAGAGGATTTTGTTTTGTTCCAATCTCCTCGCTGTGGATTGTTTTAGAAATGTTCTTACCTCCCTTCTGAGTATGTTTTCCTGGATCTTCTTTGTTCAAGTCTAATGTTTTTCTTCCCGTCCCCTCTTCTTCTAGTTTAACGCCATGTTGCGTTTGGAGACCCCTGATGTGCCTAAACAGTGGTAACCCCTCAATTCTACCTCCAACACTAACCCCCCCACACCCCTAACCCTAATCCCAACTGTAGCCATAACCCTAATCACAACCCTAACCACAACCCTAATTCCAACCCTAACCCTAAGGCTATGTGCCCACGTTGCGGATTCGTGTGAGATATTTCCGCACCATTTTTGAAAAATCCGCGGGTAAAAGGCACTGCGTTTTACCTGCGGATTTTCCGCGGATTTCCAGTGTTTTTTGTGCGGATTTCACCTGCGGATTCCTATTGAGGAACAGGTGTAAAACGCTGCGGAATCCGCACAAAGAATTGACATGCTGCGGAAAATACAACGCAGCGTTTCCGCGCGGTATTTTCCGCACCATGGGCACAGCGGATTTGGTTTTTCATATGTTTACATGGTACTGTACACCTGATGGAACACTGCTGCGAATCCGCAGCGGCCAATCCGCTGCGGATCCGCAGCCAAATCCGCACCGTGTGCACATGGCCTAATTCTAAAGGTATGTGCACATGCTGCGGAAAAGCAGCAGTTTCCCATGAGCTTACAGTTCAATGTAAACCTACGGGAAACAAAAATCGCTGCACACATGCTGCGGAAAAACTGCACGGAAACGCAGCGGTTTACATTCCGCAGCATGTCACTTCTTTGTGCGGATTCCGCAGCGGTTTTACAACTGCTCCAATAGAAAATCGCAATTGTAAAACCGCAGTGAAATGTGCAGAAAAAACGCGGTAAATCCGCCATAAATCCGCAGCGGTTTAGCACTGCGGATTTATCAAATCCGCAGCGGAAAAATACGCAGAGGACCAGAATACGTGTGCACATACCGAAACCCTAACCCTAGCCCTAGCCCTAACCCTAACCCTACCCCTACCCCTAACCCTACCCCTACCCCTAACATTAGTGGAAAAAAAAAAATTTCTTTATTTTTTTATTGTCCCTACCTATGGGGGTGACAAAGGGGGGGGGGGGGTCATTTATTATTTTTTTTATTTTGATCACTGAGATATAATCTATCTCAGTGATCAAAATGCACTTTGGAACGAATCTGCCGGCCGGCAGATTCGGCGGGCGCACTGCGCATGCGCCCGCCATTTTGGAAGATGGCGGCGCCCAGGAGAAGACGGACGGGACCCCGGCAGGATCGGTAAGTATGATGGGGTGGGGGGGACCACGGGGGGGGGGATCGGAGCACGGGGGCGGGGAATCGGAGCGCGGCAGGTGTGGAACGGAGCACGGGGGGGCTGGAACGGAGCACGGGGGGGCTGGAACGGAGCACGGGGGGGTGGAACGGAGCACGGGGGGGTTGGATCGGAGTGCAGGGGGGGTGATTGGAGCACGGGGGGGTGATTGGAGCACGGGGGGAGCAGACAAGAGCACGGGGGGGAGCGGAGCACTGGACGGAGGGGAGCCGGAGCAGTGTACCGGCCAGATCGGGGGGCTGGGGGGCGATCGGTGGGGTGGGGTGGGGGCACACTAGTATTTCCAGCCATGGCCGATGATATTGCAGCATCGGCCATGGCTGGACTGTAATATTTCACCCGTTATAATGGGTGAAATATTACAAATCGCTCTGATTGGCAGTTTCACTTTCAACAGCCAATCAGAGCGATCGTAGCCACGAGGGGGTGAAGCCACCCCCCCTGGGCTAAACTACCACTCCCCCTGTCCCTGCAGATCGGGTGAAATGGGAGTTAACCCTTTCACCCGGCCTGCAGGGACGCGATCTTTCCATGACGCCACATAGGCGTCATGGGTCGGATTGGCACCGACTTTCATGACGCCTACGTGGCGTCATGGGTCGGGAAGGGGTTAAAACTCTTTCAGCTGCGGGATCGGACTACCAGCAGTGCTGAGCTTGCTCAGGAATGGCAGCAGGCTGGTGTGAGTGCTTCTGCACGCACTGTGAGGCGGAGACTCTTTGAGCAAGGCCTGGTTTCAAGGAGGGAAGCAAAGAAGCCACCTCTCTCCAGAAAAAACATAAGGGACCGACTGATATTCTGCAAAAGCTACAGGGAGTGGACTGCTGAGGACTGGGGCAAAGTCATTTTCTCTGATGAATCCCCTTTTCGATTGTTTGGGACATCTGGAAAACAGCTTATTCGGAGAAGAAGAAGTGAGCGATACCACCAGTCTTGTCTCATGCCAACTGTAAAGCATCCTGAAACCATTCATGTGTGGGGTTGCTTCTCAGCCAAGGGAATCGGCTCACTCACAGTCTTGCCAAAACACACAGCCATGAATAAAGAATGGTACCAGAATGTCCTCCAAGAGCAACTTCTCCCAACCGTCCAAGAGCAGTTTGGCGCCCAACAATGCCTTTTCCAGCATGATGGAGCACCTTGCCATAAAGCAAAGGTGATAACTAAATGGCTCATGGAACAAAACATAGAGATTTTGGGTCCATGGCCTGGAAACTCCCCAGATCTTAATCCCATTGAGAACTTGTGGTCAATCATCAAGAGACGGGTGGACCAACAAAAACCAACAAATTCTGGCAAAATGCAAGCATTGATTATGCAAGAATGGACTACTATCAGTCAGGATTTGGTCCAGAAGTTGATTGAGAGCATGCCAGGGAGAATTGCAGAGGTCTTGAAGAAGAAGGGTCAACACTGCAAATATTGACTTGCTGCGTTAACTCATTCTAACTGTCAATATAACTTATTGGTACTCATAATATGATTGCAATTATATTTCTGTATGTGACATAAACATCAGACAAACACTAATAAAAACCAGAGGGCAGCAGATCATGTGAAAATATAATTTTGGTGTCATTCTCAAAACTTTTGGCCATGACTGTACAGTATGGTAAAGAGACTCTGTCTCCAGGTTTATGCAACATGATGAAAGGACAGAGACCCTAATTCCAGTGATGTGTCACATACTGGGCTGCTTGCTGCAGTTTGATAAAATCACTGATTAATCTGCTGCTGAGCTACCAGCTCTCTGAATACTAAGCGCTGTATAACCCCGCACACCAATTGACAGGTTACTGTGTATGCTTTCATAGCCAGAAAACTGCCAATCAGTTCTAGAGGTCAAGGTTATTCAGAGCTCATGAATATGTAGGACTATCTGGTAGCTGGTTTACTAGTCCTTTATCCTCCAACTAAGAAAACAGGAACTTAAAAAAAAAAAAAAACTACAGCAAGCAGCCCAGTAAGTGCCACATCGCTGGAATTCAGGTCTCTGTCTCCACATTTTGATCAGATGGCAAAAACTTGGTGACACATTCTCTTTAGGTGCCACAATTTCCAGACAGGGAGGAAGAGAAATCCATTTGGGCAAGCACCAATCCTGCCCCCACCAAAAAAAAAAATACTGGCCAATATGGTTATGAATCATTAAAGCATTTGTCCAAATCAAAAACTTTACCTTTAGATGCATTTTAAACATTAATATAAGGAACTTTCTCATACAGTATTAGCTCTAAGATGTTCCAGTAGCAAAACTTTTGGTTTGTTCTGGACACAGGAAAGTTTTGTGTGTCAGCATATCATCAGTGCTGCGTGGGAAGGGGGATGGCTACCTGGCTCATTTAATAGCCAAGCCAGGCCCTTTCTTTGTCTATGCAGCAGCTGTGAATGACAATGGGGTTGGCTTAGCTGGTATAATGAGCCAGTCAGCCAGCCCCCTTCACATACCGCATTAATGAGCTGACAAAGTAAATTCTCTTCTGTGAGATACCAGGACCCAAAAACTGACTGAAAACTAAAGATCAGGTCACCACTAAAATGAAAAATACATCTGTATGTACTATCAATGTAGAGCATAGTAAGCCATGGAGCATGTACCCAATGAATACGTGTAGTCCAGTTTACCTTTGTGCCTTTCATCTTCAGCTACCATCCTCTCAAACACCACGGTGACTACCTGCCGCACCGTTGCTGCAGCCGTGTTATTCGTTATGTTGTCTTTAGTGAAGTGCAGTCTGAAGCAGAGAACGATCGCCTGCAAAGTATAGCAGTGAAGAAATCACATTAATTGCAAGAAAGAAGGGGAATGACTGGTCCTTAACTACTAGACAGTAAAATAAGATTTTAAAATATGATTGAAAGTACCCAAAAGAGGGATTTTTGGTACTCCCTGTAAAAGCTCTTTCTTGGAGCCTTTGTTGGGGGACACAGGTAACCATGGGTGTATACTGCGGTCGCTGGGAGGCCGACATTAGGCGAAAAAAGAAAAAAAAGGAAAATAGCTTCTCCTCAGCAGTATACGCCCACCGACTGGCACAAAGCACATCAGTTTGTGTTAATGTAGTAGGAAAAGCAACCAAAACTCAACATATGTACCAACCCAACAAACAAAGGCACGTAGGTCCAAAGAGGTACAAACAGTTAGGGAGGGAGCTGTGTGCCCCCCGCAATGAAGGCTCCAAGAAAGAGATTTTACGGTGAGTACCAAAAATCCCTCTTTCTTTATCGCTTCATTTGGGGACACAGGTAACATGGGACGTCCCAAAGCAGTCCCAAGGCTGGGAAACAGAAAAAATGCAAAGAAAGCAGAGTCAGATTGGGCGGTGGGCAACCGCCGCCTGCAGCACCTTCCTTCCCAGGCCTGCATCAGACAAGGAATGGGTTTAACCCCTTTACCCCCAAGGGTGGTTTGCACGTTAATGACCGGGCCAATTTTTACAATTCTGACCACTGTCCCTTTATGAGGTTATAACTCTGGAACACTTCAACGGATTCCAGTGATTCTGACATTGTTTTCTCCTGATATATTGTACTTCATGATAGTGGTAAAAATTCTTTGATAGTACCTGCGTTTATTTGTGAAAAAAAAAAAGAAATTTGGCGAAAATTATGAAAATTTCGCAATTTTCCAAATTTGAATTTTTATGCAATTAACCCCTTTACCCCCAAGGGTGGTTTGCACGTTAATGACCGGGCCAATTTTTACAATTCTGACCACTGTCCCTTTATGAGGTTATAACTCTGGAACGCTTCAACGGATCCCGGTGATTCTGACATTGTTTTCTCGTGACATATTGTACTTCATGACAATGGTAAAAATTATTTGATCGTACCTGCGTTTATTTGTGAAAAAAACGGAAATTTGGCGAAAATTATGAAAATTTCGCAATTTTCCAACTTTGAATTTTTATGCAATTAAATCACAGAGATATGTCACACAAAATACTTAATAAATAACATTTCACACATGTCTACTTTACATCAGCACAATTTTGGAAACAAAATTTTTTTTTGTTAGGGAGTTATAAGGGTTAAAAGTTGACCAGCAATTTCTCATTTCTACAACACCATTTTATTTTAGGGACCACATCTCATTTGAAGTCATTTTGAGGGGTCTATATGATAGAAAATACCCAAGTGTGACACCATTCTAAAAACTACACCCCTCAAGGTGCTCAAAACCATATTCAAGAAGTTTATTAACCCTTCTGGTGCTTCACAGGAATTTTTTGAATGTTTAAATAAAAATGAACATTTAACTTTTTTTCACAAAAAATTTAATTCAGCTCCAATTTGTTTTATTTTACCAAGGGTAACAGGAGAAAATGGACCCCAAACATTGTTGTACAATTTGTCTTGAGTATGCCAATACCCCACATGTGGGGGTAAACCACTGTTTGGGCGCATGGCAGAGCTCGGAAGCGAAGGAGTGCCATTTGACTTTCAATGCAAAATTGACTGGAATTGAGATGGGACGCCATGTTTCGTTTGGAGAGCCCCTGATGTGGCTAAACATTGAAACCCCCCACAAGTGACACCATTTTGGAAAGTAGACCCCCTAAGGAACTTATCTAGAGGTGTGGTGAGCACTTTGACCCAACAAGTGCTTCACAGAAGTTTATAATGTAGAACCGTAAAAATAAAAAATCATATTTTTTCACAAAAATTATCTTTTCGCCCCCAATTTTTTATTTTCCCAAGGGTAAGAGAAGAAATTCAACCCCAAAGGTTGTTGTACAATTTGTCCTGAGTACGCTGATAGCCCATATGTGGGGGTAAACCACTGTTTGGGCGGATGGGAGAGCTCGGAAGGGAAGGAGTGCCGTTTGACTTTTCAAAGCAAAATTGACAGGAATTGAGATGGGACGCCATGTTGCGTTTGAAGAGCCACTGATGTGCCTAAACATTGAAACCCCCCACAAATGACACCATTTTGGAAAGTAGACCCCCTAAGGAACTTATCTAGAGGTGTGGTGAGCACTTTGACCCACCAAGTGCTTCACAGAAGTTTATAATGCAGAGCCGTAAAAATAAAACAAAATTTTTTTCCCACAAAAATTATTTTTTTAGCCCCCAGTTTTGTATTTTCCTGAGGGTAACAGGAGAAATTGGACCCCAAAATTTGTTGCCCAATTTGTCCTGAGTGCGATGATACACCATATGTGGGGGGAACCACTGTTTGGGCACATGGGAGGGCTCAGAAGGGAAGGAGTGCCATTTGAATGCAGACTTAGATGGAATGGTCTGCAGGTGTCACATTGCGTTTGCAGAGCCCCTAATGTACCTAAACAGTAGAAACCCCCCACAAGTGACACCATTTTGGAAAGTAGACCCCCTTAGGAACTTATCTAGATGTGTGCTGAGCGCTTTGACCCACCAAGGGCTTCACAGAAGTTTATAATGGAGAGCCGTAAAAATAAAACAAAAATTTTATCCCACAAAAATTATTTTTTAGCCCCCAGTTTTGTATTTTCCCGAGGGTAACAGGAGAAATTCGACCCCACAATTTGTTGTCCAATTTGTCCTGAGTGCGCTGATACCCCATATGTGGGGGGGAACCACTGTTTGGGCGCATGGGAGGGCTCGGAAGGGAAGGAGCTCCATTTGGAATGAGGACTTAGATGGAATGGTCTGCAGGTGTCACATTGCATTTGCAGAGCCCCTAATGTACCTAAACAGTAGAAACCTCCCACAAGTGACACCATTTTGGAAACTAGACCCCCTAAGGAACTCATCTAGATGTGTTGTGATAGCTTTGAACCCCCAAGTGTTTCACTACAGTTTGTAACGCAGAGCCGTGAAAATTAAAAAAAAAAATCTTTCCCCCCAAAATTATTTTTTAGCCCCCAGTTTTGTATTTTCCCGAGGGTAAGAGGAGAAATTCGACCCCAAAAGTTGTTGTCCAATTTGTCCTGAGTACGCTGATACCCCGTATGTTGGGGGAAACCACCGTTTGAGCGCATGGCAGAGCTCGGAAGGGAAGGAGCGCCATTTGGAATGCAGACTTAGATGGAATGGTCTGCAGACGTCACATTGCGTTTGCAGAACCCCTAATGTACCTAAACAGTAGAAACCCCCCACAAGTGACCCCATATTGGAAACTAGACCCCCCAGGGAACTAATCTAGATGTGTTGTGAGAACTTTGAACCCCCAAGTGTTTCACTACAGTTTATAACGCAGAGCCGTGAAAATAAAAAATCTTTTTTTTTCCCACAAAAAATATGTTTTAGCCCCGAGTTTTGTATTTTCCCAAGGGTAACAGGAGAAATTGGACCCCAAAAGTTGTTGTCCTATTTGTCCTGAGTACGCTGATACCCCATATGTTGGGGTAAACCCCTGTTTGGGCACACGGGAGAGCTCGGAAGGGAAGAAGCACTGTTTTACTTTTTCAACGCAGAATTGGCTGGAATTGAGATCGGACGCCATGTCGCGTTTGGAGAGCCCCTGATGTGCCTAAACAGTGGAAACCCCCCAATTATAACTGAAACCCTAATCCAAACACATCCCTAACCCTAATCCCAACAGTAACCCTAACCACACCTCTAACCCTGACACACCCCTAACCCTAATCCCAACCCTATTCCCAACCGTAAATGTAATCTAAACCCTAACTGTAACTTTAGCCCCAACCCAAACTGTAGCCCTAGCCCTAACCCTAATCCTAACCCTAGCCCTAACCCTAACCCTAGCCCTAGCCCTAACCCTAGCCCTAACCCTAGCCCTAACCCTAGCCCTAACCCTAACCCTAGCCCTAACCCTAACCCTAGCCCTAAACCTAACCCTAGCCCTAACCCTAGCCCTAACCCTAGCCCTAGCCCTAACCCTAACCCTAGCCCTAACTCTAACCCTAGCCCTAATGGGAAAATGGAAATAAATACATTTTTTAAATTTTTCCCTAACTAAGGGGGTGATGAAGGGGGGTTTGATTTACTTTTATAGCGGGTTTTTTAGCGGATTTTTATGATTGGCAGCCGTCACACACTGAAAGACGCTTTTTATTGCAAAAAATATTTTTTGCGTTACCACATTTTGAGAGCTATAATTTTTCTATATTTTGGTCCACAGAGTCATGTGAGGTCTTGTTTTTTGCGGGACGAGTTGATGTTTTTATTGGTAACATTTTCGGGCACGTGACATTTTTTGATCGCTTTTTATTCCGATTTTTGTGAGGCAGAATGACCAAAAACCAGCTATTCATGAATTTCTTTTGGGGGAGGCGTTTATACCGTTCCGCGTTTGGTAAAATTGATGAAGCAGTTTTATTCTTCGGGTCAGTACGATTACAGCGATACCTCATTTATATCATTTTTTTATGTTTTGGCGCTTTTATACGATAAAAACTATTTTATAGAAAAAATAATTATTTTTGCATCACTTTATTCTCAGGACTATAACTTTTTTATTTTTTTGCTGATGATGCTGTATGGCGGCTCGTTTTTTGCGGGACAAGATGACGTTTTCAGCGGTACCATGGTTAGTTATATCTGTCTTTTTGATCGCGTGTTATTCCACTTTTTGTTCGGTGGTATGATAATAAAGCGTTGTTTTTTGCCTCGTTTTTTTTTTTTTTTTCCTTACGGTGTTTACTGAAGGGGTTAACTAGTGGGCCAGTTTTATAGGTCGGGCCGTTACGGACGCGGCGATACTAAATATGTGTACTTTTATTGTTTTTTTTTTTATTTAGATAAAGAAATGTATTTATGGGAATAATATTTTTTTTTTTTTTTCATTATTTTGGAATATTTTTTTTTATTTTTTTTACACATTTGAAATTTTTTTTTTTTACTTTTTTACTTTGTCCCAGGGGGGGGACATCACAGATCAGTGATCTGACAGTTTGCACAGCACTCTGTCAGATCACTGATCTGACATGCAGCGCTGCAGCCTTCACAGTGCCTGCTCTGAGCAGGCTCTGTGAAGCCACCTCCCTCCCTGCAGGACCCGGATCCGCGGCCATCTTGGATCCGGGGCTGGAGGGAGCAGGGAGGGAGGTGAGACCCTCGCAGCAACGCGATCACATCGCGTTGCTGCGGGGGGCTCAGGGAAGCCCGCAGGGAGCCCCCTCCCTGCGCGGTGCTTCTCTGTACCGCCGGCACATCGCGATCATCTTTGATCGCGGTGTGCCGGGGGTTAATGTGCCGGGGGCGGTCTGTGACCGCTCCTGGCACATAGTGCCGGATGTCAGCTGCGATAAACAGCTGACACCCGGCCGCGATCGGCGGCGCTCCCCCCGTGAGCGCTGCCGATCGCATATGACGTACTATTGCGTCCTTGGGAAGTAAAGCCCACCCCACATGGACGCAATAGTACGTCTAATGGCAGAAAGGGGTTAAATCACAGAGATATGTCACACAAAATACTTAATAAGTAACATTTCCCACATGTCTACTTTACATCAGCACAATTTTGGAACCAAAATTTTTTTTTGTTAGGGAGTTATAAGGGTTAAAAGTTGACCAGCAATTTCTCATTTTTACAACACCATTTTTTTTAGGGACCACATCTCATTTGAAGTAATTTTGAGGGGTCTATATGATAGAAAATACCCAAGTGTGACACCATTCTAAAAACTGCACCCCTCAAGGTGCTCAAAACCATATTCAAAAAGTTTATTAACCCTTCTGGTGCTTCACAGGAATTTTTAGAATGTTTAAATAAAAATTAGCATTTAACTTTTTTTCACACAAAATTTATTTCAGCTCCAATTTGTTTTGTTTTACCAAGGGTAACAGGAGAAAATGGACCCCAAAAGTTGTTGTACAATTTGTCCTGAGTACACCGATACCCCATATGTGGGGGTTAACCACTGTTTGGGCGCATGACAGAGCTCGGAAGCGAAGGAGCGCCGTTTGACTTTTCAATGCAAAATTGACTGGAATCGAGATGGGACACCATGTTGCGTTTGGAGAGCCCCTGATGTGCCTAAACATTGAAACCCCCTACAAGTGACACCATTTTGGAAAGTAGACCCCCTAAGGAACTTATCTAGAGGTGTGGTGAGCACTTTGACCCACGAAGTGCTTCACAGAAGTTTATAATGCAGAACCGTAAAAATAAAAAATCATATTTTTTCACAAAAATTATCTTTTCGCCCCCAATTTTTTATTTTCCCAAGGGTAAGAGAAGAAATTGGACCCCAAAAGTTGTTGTACAATTTGTCCTGAGTACGCTGATACCCCATATGTGGAGGTAAACCACTGTTTGGGCGCATGGGAGAGCTCGGAAGGGAAGGAGCGCCGTTTGACTTTTCAATGCAAAATTGACAGGAATTGAGATGGGACGCCATGTTGCGTTTAGAGAGCCACTGATGTGCCTAAACATTGAAACCCCCCACAAGTGACACCATTTTGGAAAGTAGACCCCCTAAGGAACTTATCTAGATGTGTTTTGAGCGCTTTGACCCACCAAGGGCTTCACAGAAGTTTATAATGCAGAGCCGTAAAAATAAAACAAAAATTTTTTCCCACAAAAATTATTTTTTTAGCCCCCAGTTTTGTATTTTCCCGAGGGTAACAGGAGAAATTGGACCCCAAAATTTGTTGTCCAATTTGTCCTGAGTGCGATTATACACAATATGTGGGGGGAACCACTGTTTGGGCGCATGGGAGGGCTCAGAAGGGAAGGAGCGCCATTTGGAATGCAGACTTAGATGGAATGGTCTGCAGGTGTCACATTGCGTTTGCAGAGCCCCTAATGTACCTAAACAGTAGAAACCCCCCACAAGTGACACCGTTTTGGAAAGTAGACCCCCTAAGGAACTTATCTAGATGTGTGGTGAGCGCTTTGACCCACCAAGGGCTTCACAGAAGTTTATAATGCAGAGCCGTAAAAATAAAACAAAAATTTTTTCCCACAAAAATTATTTTTTAGCCCCCAGTTTTGTATTTTCCCGAGGGTAACAGGAGAAATTGGACCCCAAAATTTGTTGTCCAATTTGTCCTGAGTGCGCTGATACCCCATATGTGGGGGGGAACCACTGTTTGGGCGCATGGGAGGGCTCGGAAGGGAAGGAGTGCCATTTGGAATTCAGACTTAGATGGAATAGTCTGCAGGCGTCACATTGCGTTTGCAGAGCCCCTAATGTACCTAAACAGTAGAAACCCCCCACAAGTGACCCCATATTGGAAACTAGACCCCCCAGGGAACTCATCTAGATGTGTTGTGAGAACTTTGAACCCCCAAGTGTTTCACTACAGTTTATAACGCAGAGCCGTGAAAATAAAAAAATCTTTTTTTTCCCACAAAAATGATTTTTTAGCCACAAGTTTTGTATTTTCCCAAAGGTAACAGGAGAAATTGGACCCCAAAAGTTGTTGTCCTATTTGTCCTGAGTACGCTGATACCCCATATGTTGGAGTAAACCCCTGTTTGGGCACACGGGAGAGCTCGGAAGGGAAGGAGCACGGTTTTACTTTTTCAACGCAGAATTGACTGGAATTGAGATCGGACGCCATGTCGTGTTTGGAGAGCCCTGATGTGCCTAAACAGTGGAAACCCCCCAATTATAACTGAAACCCTAATCCAAACACACCCCTAACCCTAATTCCAACAGTAACCCTAACCACACCTCTAACCCTGACACACCCCTAACCCTAATCCCAACCCTATTCCCAAATGTAAATGTAATCTGAACCCTAACTGTAGCCCTAACCCTAACTCCAACCCTAGCCCTAACCCTAGCCCTAATGGGAAAATGGAAATAAATACATTTTTTTAATATTTCCCTAACTAAGGGGGTGATGAAGGGGGGTTTGATTTACTTTTATAGCGAGTTTTTTAGCGGATTTTTATGATTGGCAGCCGTCACACACTGAAAGACGCTTTTTATTGCAAAAAATATTTTTTGCGTTACCACATTTTGAGAGCTATAATTTTTCCATATTTTGGTCCACAGAGTCATGTGAGGTCTTGTTTTTTGCGGGACGAGTTGACGTTTTTATTGGTAACATTTTCGGGCACGTGACATTTTTTGATCGCTTTTTATTCCGATTTTTGTGAGGAAGAATGACCAAAAACCAGCTATTCATTAATTTCTTTTGGGGGAGGCGTTTATACCGTTCCGCGTTTGGTAAAATTGATAAAGCAGTTTTATTCTTCGGGTCAGTACGATTACAGCGACACCTCATTTATATCTTTTTTTATGTTTTGGCGCTTTTATACGATAAAAACTTTTATAGAAAAAATAATTATTTTGGCATCGCTTTATTCTCAGGACTATAACTTTTTTATTTTTTTGCTGATGATGCTGTATGGCAGCTCGTTTTTTGCGGGACAAGATGACGTTTTCAGCGGTTCCATGGTTATTTCTATCTGTCTTTTTGATCGCGTGTTATTCCACTTTTTGTTCGCCAGTAGGATAATAAAGCGTTGTTTTTTTGCCTCGTTTTTTTTTCTTACGGTGTTTACTGAAGGGGTTAACTAGTGGGCCAGTTTTATAGGTTGGATCGTTACGGACGCGGCGATACTAAATATGTGTACTTTTATTTATTTTTTTATTATTTAGATGAAGAAATGTATTTATGGGAATAATATATATATATATATATATTTTCATTATTTATGAATATTTTTTTTTTTTTTTTTTTTTACACATTTGGAATTTTTTTTTATAATTTTTTTATTTTGTCCCAGGTGGGGACATCACAGATTGGTGATCTGACAGTGTGCACAGCACTCTGTCAGATCACCGATCTGACATGCAGCACTGCAGGCTTCACAGTGCCTGCTCTGAGCAGGCTCTGTGAAGCCACCTCCCTCCCTGCAGGACCCAGATCCGTGGCCATCTTGGATCCGGGCCTGGAGCAAGCAGGGAGGGAGGTAAGACCCTTGCAGCAACGCGATCACATCGCGTTGCTGCGGGGGGCTCAGGGAAGCCCGCAGGGAGCCCCCTCCCTGCGGGAAGCTTCCCTATACCGCCGGCACATCGCGATCATCTTTGATCGCAGTGTGCCAGGGGTTAATGTGCCGGGGGCGGTCCGTGACCGCTCCTGGCACATAGTGCCGGATGTCAGCTGTGATAGGCAGCTGACACCCGGCCGCGATCGGCGGCGCTCCCCCCGTGAGCGCTGCCGATCGCATATGACGTACTATCCCGTCGGTGGTCATAGGAGCCCACCCCACCTCGACGGGACAGTACGTCTAATGTCAGAAAGGGGTTAAACCCTGTAAAACCTCGCAAAGCCTTACAAATCTGTAAAGAAGAGGCCTGGGTGACGAACTGCACAGGAAGCCCCCACCGCCCAGGTGGAGTGAGCCTTTACCCCTGGAGGAGGCTGTATGCCCTGAATGCGATATGCCTCCAACGACGACCTTCAGAAATCAAGAACAGAGCATCATAGTGACTAAAGGAAGCAGTCCTTGAAAGGTAGACTCAGATAGCTCAACCAGATCCAGCTTGTGGACAGACTTCTCCAGGGAATGGACCGGAGAGGGACAGAGAGAAGGAAAGACAATTTCCTCATTAATATGAAATGAAGAGACCACCTTAGGCAAGAAGGAAGGAACGGGTCTGAGAACCACCTTGACCTGATGTAGAATTAGGAATGGAGAACGGCAGGATAATGCCGCTAACTCAGAGACTCTCCTGATGGACGTAATGGCAACTAAAAAGGCAAACTTCCATGACAGGAGAGAAAATGTAACATCCTAAATGGTTTCAAAAGGAGGGCGCTAGAGAACGCCAAATACAAGGTTAAGATCCCATGGATCTATCGGAGGACGATAAGGAGGTGCCAGGTGGGTGACTCTTTGAAGGAAAGTCTTTACCTGGGGACGAGAAGCCAGATTTCGTTGGAAAAGAATAGACAGTGCAGAAACTTGACCCTTAAGGGTACTGAGTGATAGACCAGAGTCAAGACCTGCTTGGAAAAAACCCAGGAAAGAAGGAAAGGAAAAGGACATAGGGACCAAATTGTTGTTCTCACTCAACCGAAAGAAGGCCTTCCAGTATCTGTGATAGATACGTGAGGATGCTGGTTTTCTCCCCCTAATCATGTCCTGAATGACCTGATGGGAAAAACTGGCCTTCTTCAGGACTGCGGCCTCAACGGCCATGCCGTTTTACTCAAAGACTGTGAACTCTTGAGGAAGAGGGGGCCTTGTGAGAGAAGATCTGGACGGTCTGGAAGCCTCCAAGGGGCGTCCATGAGCATGTTCACTAGCTCTGCGTACCAGGTCCTTCTGGGTTAGTCTGGACCTACCAGGATTACGGGAATCCCTTCTGCCTTTATCTATTTCACGACAATCGGAATAATGGTGAGAGGCGTAAAAAGATAAGGCAGCTGGAATTGGGACCGCGGGATTACTAGGGCATCGCAACCGATGGCTAGTGGATCTTGGGACCTGGCTACGAACGTAGGCACCTTGTGGTTCATCCGAGACACGATGAGGTCGACGATTGGAATATCTGCTTGAAGGGGTTGAGAGACCACTAGCCCGATGAGAGGCCCTGACAAATCAGAAAATTGGCTGCCCAATTGTCCATCCCCAGTATATGCACGGCTGATATGGTAGGAATATGACACGCTGCCCAAATTAGAATCCTTGCTACCTTTCCCATGACCTGTTTGCTGCGTATCCCGCCCTGATGGTTTATATAAGCCATGGCAGTGGCATTGTCCAACTGGATGCTGACCGGATAGCCTGCGAGGCGGGTCTGCCAGCGGCGAAGGGCAAAGAAAATTGCCCTGATCTCAAGTAGACTGAATGGGAGAGCGGCTTCTTGGGAGTTCCAGTGACCCTGTGCTATGTGATGAAGAAAAACCGCTCCCCATCTGAGGAGACTAGCGTTGGTAGTGATGACCTGCCATCGGAGAGGAAGGAAGGATTTCCCACGTAGAATGGAGGCGGAGAGCATCCAGCATGAGCCAGGATTCTTGGCGGACGAGACTGAAAGAAACGGCGGACGAGACTGAAAGAAACATCTTCCTGGGGGGGAATAAAAGTCGATTTTGTAGCCTGAAGTCACAATTAGTGATGAGTGAATATACTCGTTAATCGAGATTTCCCGAGCACGCTCGGGTGTCCGCCGAGTATTTTTTAGTGTTCGGAGATTTAGTTTTCATCGCCGCAGCTGAATGATTTACATCTGTTAGCCAGCATAAGTACATGTGGGGGTTGCCTGGTTGCTAGGCAACCCCCACATGTAATCAAGCTGGCTAAGAGATGTAAATCATTCAGCTGAGGTGAGGAAAACAATCTCCGAGCACTAAAAAATACTCGGAGGTAGAGTGAAATGGGAAGCTGAATTGGGAGAGATAAATGATGATAGATGGGAATCTATTTTAGAATATGTGACTAAGATCTCTATGAGCGAACCTGGGAGGGTGTCTCAATTATATGTGATTCATAGAGCTTACAGAACTCCCGATAGACTGTTCAAGATGGGTTTGAGGTCTCATTCCGAGTGTCCACGTTGTTCGCAGGAACAGGCAGACATGTTACACATGCTGTGGCATTGCCCTAGATTGTCTGCCTTCTGGACAGTTGTATTGAATCGGATTGAATTGGTATATAGGTGTGTCATTCCCAGAGACCCTTTGGTCTGTATATTAGGCTATGTGGAATAAATAGCAGTGGTATCTATGGTTAAACTGGCGATTGCTAGACTGTTATTCATAGCAAGGAAATTGATAGCTCGGTTCTGGATCAGGGAGGAGCCTCCGACTAGACGAGACTTTCTTACACAGGCGGACCATATAATTTTATTGGAAAAAAGTATCTATACTAAGAGAAATAAACTAGATGTATTTCAAAAGATTTGGCAGCCATGGATAGAATGGGATTAGAATTGTGGGGAGGATGCATAATGTTATAGATGATAATCATACTATACAATTGTATTTGAATTGGGGAAGGAATATCGGATGGGAATTTGGGAAAGCATTAAAGGGGTCTCGAAGGGGGGGGGGGGATAGGGAGGGAAAAGGAAGGGGGAGTTATGTTCATAAAATATATGATTATCTGTGAATAACAGCTTGATGTCATTTGTTATCATTGATTTTCCTTAATAAAAATTTATCTGATTAAAAAAAAAAAAAAAAAAAAATACTCGGAGGTCACCCGAGCGTGCTCGGGAAATCTTGAGTAATGAGTATATTCGCTCATCACTAATCACAATCTCTTTGACCCAGGCATCATCGACCACCAACAACCAGGCATCCTGGAAGAGAAAAAGCCGGCCTCCCACCTGGTGAGATTCCCGGGTGGGATCACGCCAAAGAGAACCTGTTTGAACCGGACCCTAAGGGTTTGGAGGAGCGACCCTTTGGACGCCAGTGAGGAGTTGGTTTGAAGGATGGCTTCTTTCTATCCCTTTGGGTGGAAGAGTGGTCCTGCTGAGAGGAAGTATCTGAAGGGGAGAAGAGCTGAAAGGAACGAAATTGGAGCAATCTTTTTCTATTGAAAGGATGTTTAGGTTTAGACTGGGGAAAAGAAATGTTCTTCCCACCGGTAGCATCTGAAATTATTTGATCCATTGCTCTAGAATGTTTGGGCCCAAGCTGGAAGGAGACGTTAGTGAGGGACTTTTAAAACTGTGGATCTGCATTCCATGGCTTTCAACCAGAGAATGTGACATATGGCAACAATGTTGCTGGTAGTCTGGGCGGGACAACTGGCCGCATCCAAGAAAACTGTCAGGAGATATTTGCCAGTATGGGCAATCTGGTCTGCCATGTCGGCCAGCTCATCCGGAGAGGCTGCCGCTAGGATACCCTGACAAAGCATTCTTGCCCAGACAGACATGGACTTTGCCACCCAGGTGTGGCAAAAATGGGACAGAGGGAGGAGCCGGCTACTTCAAAAGCTGACTAAGCCAAGGATTCAATCTGACTATCCATAGAGTCCTAAAGAGATGCTCCGTCCGGCAGAGACAAGACTGTCTTGGAGGACAGACGAGAAACCGTCAGGAACAACATTAGGGGACTCTGTCTATCTACTAATCTATCTAATTACAGCAGGTCCAATACCCCTCCACAGAGAGAGAGAATTTTAGTCTAAGAAGAGGTTTCACATGTACCCATTCAGATGGAGACGTTTATTCTCAGCGAGGTAAGGCAAGCGTAGGACCTGGTATAAGAGAGATGCCGTAAAGGGGCTACCAGGTAAATTGGCCATTTTTATGCGCTAAAAGCTCTCATTTTTCATATTTCTAGTGCAGTAATGCAGTTCAAATTTCGTGTTTTCAAGTTTGCATGTTTTAGCGCTGCAGTGTGCGGCCTTATTTACTTAATTATCTACTAACAAGGTCTGGGCTAAAGGGATAAAGAATGTCTAGCTGCTTCCTTCCTGGGAAGTGCTTTTCAGGGTGTTCCTAGTGTTTAGACATGATTGCTTCAAATTCCCTGTGATTGGAAAAGGTCCGGGAAGGACGTTTCACTCATTTGAAGGAAAAGGAGTGATCCTGGGCAGAGACCTCGTCCTCCTTCAAATTAAGAGTTTGACTAATCGCTAAGATAAAACTATTGACCATATCCTGCAATTTTGAGACTCTGACTGAGAATCCACATCCGACCCAAAAGCTGCTTCCGAGGAGGGGGCATGGGATAAGAAAAGCATCCTTGAGGATGCTGAGAGGCCTGGGAAACTGGAGGAGGAACTGGAAAGAGCCCGATTCCTTGACTTTGTACCCGATCTGTCCCGTTGAAGGTCGTGGTCAGGTGCGTGCGGACCACCGTGAGAGGCATTTGGAGCACTGGTGGCGGTGGACAAGTGTGGTAGTCGCTCTGGGACCTGGACCAGAGACTGCAATACCTTTGTTAGGTCAGAGAACAATTGGGACATAGCAACAGCCCACTCCAGAGGAAGGGGTGTGCTCCCATCCCAGGGTGGTAGGGGGCTCCTCTGCTTTTGCAGAGTGCACAGGTGTAATGAATAATAGTAGGCTTAGAGAGGAAAAGAAGCCTCTCTAGAGTTGGGCATAAGTCGAGCCTTGGTATTACTGCTGTAAAGAGCTACATAGGAGAGCAGAAAAGAGAGAGGGCAGAGCCTTCCGGATGTCAGTGATGACCAGCAGATGACTGTGTGGATGGCTGTGTCCCCTTGTGTGCAGGTGTCTGCAGGTCAGATGCAGAGAGTGCAAGGTATGGCAGTGTATCAGACAGGTACTTAAATACAAGCCCTGATTGAGCATTAGCTGTGCTGTGTTACGATGTACTGCAGAGGGCGTGGCGGATCTGCCAGTGAAAACTGAAAGTACCCCTCGGAATTGACTGATATGTCGGGGGCGTGTGAAGCCAGGAAGAGGAAGCTCCGTGATAGGAGTAAAAGTACGCCGAGAAGACGAGCGCTGCGATGTGGGGGCGTGGCCAGGTCTGAGCAGAACAGAGGAGGAAAGAGGCGAGACCTCATATTGGGCCAAAAGTGTGCGCGATTTAAAAGCGCGGTGGTGAATGGCCAGAGGAACCCGGGAAGAGGCGCGGCCAGAAAAAAGGAGGGGGTGTAGCCCACAAAGACTGAGACCAGCTGTGCGGGATCACCCTAAACACTAACGCCACCCTGTCCCGTGCGGTGGCAGATGGAGGAACAGTAATCCTTCCCAGACCTTCCGCGTGCAGCTACGTAGGAAGGGGAACATACCTGCAAGGTGACTCCCGATCACTCTGCGCCGATGAGGATGCCTGGTGACCACCATCTTCCTTCCAGCCCTCTCCGAGAAGAGGGGTGGGGTGGGAAAAAGGCTAGGACCGGCCACTGGGAATCACCCTGAAGCACCCGTGAAGGTGACAGGATTAGGTCCTGCCTTGTGGGTCCGAGAGTGGGTGATGTGGGTGACACCACACTGCTCTCTCAGTCGCACAGGTAGGGAAAACATGGTGAGAAAATACACACTGTTACCCTAAGGAATAATAACCTGAAAAACAAAGGGAAAAAGATTAATAAAAACACAACAGGTGACTTGAAAAAGAAAATGCGGTTCTGGGATCAAACCCAGGTCCGCCTCCTACTGTGCTTTGTGCCAGTCGGTGGGTGTATACGGCTGAAGAAGAGCTATTTTACAATTTTTTTTGCCTAGTGTCAGGCTCCTAGGGACAGCAGCATACACCCATGGTTACCTGTATCCCCCAATGAAGTGATAAAGAAATATAAAAATCAATTACTTTCTAAAATACTTAGTTTTTCTATTCCGGTCACTGCCGCATTGCTTTCAGATTTACCATACGTAATGTTGGCGCCGCGCTTTACTATCAGAATCTCTCCTACTCCTAAAAGTGAACAGGGCTCATATTAAATCTCTTCTGCAACTAAATTTCCCTAGTTTACTGGCATTAATAAAAACACAGAAACCTCAAAAAATTCATAGAAGTGTACAAATCAATAAACCTAATTTGGACGTGTCCGTGTGTCTGTGCGCAATGAGTCATCCACAGCTGAACAGGAACTTAGGTATCCATAGTTACTACCACTAGCAGCTAACTGCCTGGGCGTAACCATGGATACCTAAGGAGAGGAGCTCTCTCTGGTGGCGAGTTAAGGCATAAGCCTTTTTGCAACACTGAGGCAACAGTGTGAGGCAACATTGCAAAGATGGATAAAATTGAGCGCGCTGCCGCATGTAGAGAAGTGAATCGCATACGGATGCGTAACCTGCATCTTAATGAAACAGAAGACGAATGAAATTGTCGATGAACTGCTGATGCAGCCCGACAGAGGGCGGCCAGAACAAGAGAAACGAATGAAGTAACTGAATCACGTAGACTAGAGCATCTAATGCTGCACAACAATGAGCAACATGCAATGCACAAAGTGATACACATATTTCACAAAAAAGAACAAGATAGAATACATGTCCAAAATGCAAGAGCCACTCGACGACGGCAAGTTACATTTGCCGCCAGAGGACTTCTCAATCAAATTGATGAGACACGTATTGAAGAGCACTATGTTGGCGATCTGACATTTCAATATCAGTTCTGGCAATCTAAAAATTTCAGAGACGAAATGGCGCAGGACAAAACATTCCCTTCCTGCTGCAAGAGAGGGCGCATCCAATTACGTCCCATTCGTATGGATGATCAATCAGTCAAGTTGATGAAAGGATAGCATCAGCACTCCAATAACTCTATGGCTAATTTAACCCCTTAGTGACGGAGCCAAATTTTTAAAATCTGACCAGTATCACTTTATGTGATAATAATTCTGGAACGCTTCAACATATCCCAGTGATTTTGACATTGTTTTTTCGTGACACATTATACTTTATTATAATGGTAAATTTAGGGCGATATATTTTGTGTTTAATTATAAAAAATATTAGAAATATGTGAAAATTGTTAAAAAATTAGCAATTTTCTAACTTTGAATGATTATCCCTTTAATCCAGATATTCATACTGCAGAAAAACACTAATACATAACATTTGCATTATGTATGCTTTATATCAACACCATTTGCAAAATGTTCTTTTACTTTGTTAGCATTTTAAGAGGTTTAAAAATGTAGCAGCAATTTTTCATTTTTTTCAAGGAAATTTACAAAATTTTATTTTTTAGGGACCTATCCATATTTGAAGTGCCTTTAGGGGTCCCATATATTGGGAAACCCCCAAAAGTTATACCATTTAAAAAACAGCACCCCCTGACATATTGAAAACTGCTGTCAGGTCGTTTGTTAACCCTTCAGGTGATTTTCAGGAATTAAAGCAAAGTGGCATGATAGAAATGAAAAAGTGTATTTTTACCACCTAAATGTCTTTAACTTCTGATCAGGTTACTACCGTATAGCCGCCAGACTCTAAAGCCGCTATTTGGTCATGAATTGCCATCGCAAACATCAGGACCACACAATCATGACCTGAGGGCACCATTTGGGATAAAGAGGAAGCCCCCACACTCTGTTAACCATTTATATGGAGTAGTCACTATTGACAACAGCATCTAAGGGGTTAAACAGATGTGGACAGTGCAAACACTGCTCATGGCTGATGAAGCAAGTTGTCAGCTATAGTGTACAGCTGACAACTGCTGGATTGTCACCTGTATGGGGATGCTATTCTCTTATATCTCAGGTCAGTTAAAAGACGTATCGGCGGTCATTAAGGGGTTAAGACAATACAATAGCTCGTTTGCTTTGGCATCAATGGGAGCACAAGTAACGCCACCTCATCGGCATGGTCCATACTGTTTTCGAATTTGTAGACAAATTTACCACAGAATCCCGTTGTGGGTAGTACTCCCAATTTTGCCCAGATTTATATCTTGGACAGTGAAGAAGCATTAAGTACAAGAAGTCAAGCAAATAAAAAGTGCCTCCCAGGACTGCTATCATCTCTTGGAGAGAAAATGAAAGCAATTAACCCACTCGCAAAAGCCTTCACAATGATGAGGGAATTTGAAATAGAGAAAGAGAGGATTGCTGAATTAGAAAATCGTGATCCACTCGAAATAACAATGCCAATTATACATGACTATAATGAGGCGTTACAATGCACCAAGGTGCAATGAAGTAGCTATAATTTATCAAAATGCAATGGGTGAACCCCCATTTAATAGGGACATCAGAGTTCACCTCAAAAGTGAAAACCAAACTGTTCAAACCAGAACAGAAAGTGTGATGCAATGACATATCCACCTCTATTCCCATATGGGGGCAGTGGATGGACAATAAATTTGACAACTCCAATTGCCCTAAGTGTGTAACATGAAGGAATTGGTGACATTCATCTACCAACCATAACAGTGGATCAATATCGACAAGAAAAAAAAAATCACCCTGTTGCAGTACTATGCATACAGGCTTGCCAATTGTGACAAGTTCAATCCCTTTTAAATATTGGGAAGTTGCCGCAACAATTTATCGTTGACAGCTACGTCAAAATTGAATCCGACAGGATTAAATATATAAAACAAAATCAAAAGGCATTACGCGTCGACAGTTATGCCGGCGTTGTAGATCGTATCCATAATGCCGTGTTACACCAAGGGCTAAAAGCTGGGACACCAGTAATTTTACCGTCCACTTTTGTTGGAAGCCAATCAATGTTGAGCTATGTGCTTCAATAAAAAGTGTTAAATATCTTTTCAAATATGTATAGAAAGGACATGACTGTGCCATTATCGAGTTTGATACATTAAACTGGAATGAACCAGCCATGTACCTAGATTCTGGGTATATAAGCGCCCCTGAGGGCATGTGGAGAATCAGAAAAAAATAAAATGCATGATGCTTCACATACCATTAAAAGGCTTGCTGTTACCTTGAAAACATGCAGCAAGTGTTTTTCGAAGATGATAATGTGGATATGGTTATTTCGGACTCAAAAGCCTCTACTCTGCAGGCTTATTTTGAGCTAAACAGAGTTGAAGCTTCCGCCTGTCAGTATTTGTACAGTGAAATCCCTGAACACTATGTCTGGGATAGAAAAGCTGTACCAGAAGGATGGAAAAAAACGACGGGCTCAATTTAGGAAAACAATTGCCCGAATGTATACAGTCTCTTTAACAGATGGTGAGCTGTATTACCTAAGACTCCTTTTACTTCACATAAGAGGAGCAAAGTCTTATGCGGACTTAAGGACTGTCAATGGAGTCATACATGATACATATAAAAATGTGTGCATTGATCTTCATCTTTTGGAAGACGATTCCCAATGGGAAGACGGTATAACGGATGCAATCGCTTTCCAAATGCCCTACCAACTTCGTGAATTATTTGCTATTGTGTATATGGGGAACCAGCTAAACCATTGGCATTATGGCTAAAATATAAAACCGAATTTATGGAGGATTACACCAGGCGGTATACTCCAGAAATTGTTGAGCAACTGGCTCTTTGTGATATTAATGGGGCAGCACGGTGGCACAGTGGCTAGCACTGCAACCTTGCAGCGCTGGAGTCCTGGGGGTTCTAACCTCAGCAAGGACAACATCTGCAAAGAGTTTGTATGTTCTCTCCGTGTTTGCGTGGGTTTCCTCCGGGTACTCCGGTTTCCTCTCACATTCCAAAGACATACTGATAGGGAATTTAGATTGTGAGCCCCAGCGGGGACAGTGATGATAATGTGTGCAAACTGTAAAGCGCTGCGGAATATGGTAGCGCTATATAAAAATAAAAGATAATAAAAAAAATTAAAGATTATTAATGAAGTGCTCTTAAGCAATATAAAGTCCTGTGCTGACTACGGATTGCCATCTCCAGTAAATGTTCCAGATGAAATACTGGACCAACTGAATTATGCTGTAATAAAGCAGGAGGCTGAGCAATTGAAAGCTATGCTTAACCCCTCTGTGACCTTAGACGTACTATCCCGTCGAGGTGCCCTGGGCTTATCTGACCCTGGACGGGATAGTACGTCATAGCCGATCGGCCGCGCTCACGGGGGGAGCGCGGCCGATCGCGGCCGGGTGTCAGCTGCTTATCGCAGCTGACATCCGGCACTATGTGCCAGGAGCGGTCACGGACCGCCCCCGGCACATTAACCCCTGGCACACCGCGATCAAACATGATCGCGATGTGCCGGCGGTGCAGGGAAGCATCGCGCAGGGAGGGGGCTCCCTGCGGGCTTCCCCGAGACCCCCGGAGCAACGCGATGTGATCGCGTTGCTGCGAGGGTCTCACCTCCCTCCCTGCTTCCTCCAGCCCCGGATCCAAGATGGCCGCGGATCCGGGTCCTGCAGGGAGGGAGGTGGCTTCACAGAGCCTGCTCAGAGCAGGCACTGTGAAGGCTGCAGCGCTGCATGTCAGATCAGTGATCTGACAGAGTGCTGTGCAAACTGTCAGATCACTGATCTGTGATGTCTCCCCCTGGGACAAAGTAAAAAAGTAAAAAAAAAAATTTCCAAATGTGTAAAAAAAAATAAAAAAAATATTCCAAAATAATGAAGAAAAAAAAAAAATATTATTCCCATAAATACATTTCTTCATCTAAATAAAAAAAAAACCCAATAAAAGTACACATATTTAGTATCGCCGCGTCCGTAACGACCCGACCTATAAAACTGTCCCACTAGTTAACCCCTTCAGTAAACACCGTAAGAAAAAAAAAAAAAAAACGAGGCAAAAAACAACGCTTTATTATCATACCGCCGAACAAAAAGTGGAATAACACGCGATCAAAAGGACAGATATAAATAACCATGGTACCGCTGAAAGCGTCATATTGTCCCGCAAAAAACGAGCCGCCATACAGCATCATCAGCAAAAAAATAAAAAAGTTATAGTCCTGAGAATAAAGCGATGCAAAAATAATTATTTTTTCTGTAAAATAGTTTTTATCGTATAAAAGCACCAAACCATAAAAAAATGATATAAATGAGGTATCGCTGTAATCGTACTGACCCGAAGAATAAAACTGATTTATCAATTTTACCAAACGCGGAACGGTATAAACGCCTCCCCCAATAGAAATTCACGAATAGCTGGTTTTTGGTCATTCTTCCTCACAAAAATCGGAATAAAAAGCGATCAAAAAATGTCACGTGCCCGAAAATGTTTTCAGTAAAAACGTCAACTCGTCCCGCAAAAAACAAGACCTCACATGACTCTGTGGACCAAAATATGGAAAAATTATAGCTCTCAAAATGTGGTATTGCAAAAAATATTTTTTGCAATAAAAAGCGTCTTTCAGTGTGTGACGGCTGCCAATCATAAAAATCCGCTAAAAAACTCGCTATAAAAGTAAATCAAACCCCCCTTCATCACCCCCTTAGTTAAGGAAAAATAAAAAAAAATGTATTTATTTCCATTTTCCCATTAGGGCTAGGGTTAGGGCTAGGGTTAGGGCTAGGGCTAGGGTTAGGGTTAGGGCTAGGGTTAGGGCTAGGGTTAGGGCTAGGATTAGGGCTAGGATTAGGGCTAGGGTTAGGATTAGGGTTAGGGCTACAGTTAGGGTTGGGGCTACAGTTAGGGTTGGGGCTAAAGTTAGGGTTAGGGTTTAGATTACATTTACGGTTGGGATTAGGGTTAGGGGTGTGTCAGGGTTAGAGGTGTGGTTAGGGTTACTGTTGGGATTAGGGTTAGGGGTGCGTTTGGATTAGGGTTTCAGTTATAATTGGGGGGTTTCCACTGTTTCGGCACATCAGGGGCTCTCCAAACACGACATGACGTCCGATCTCAATTCCAGCCAATTCTGCGTTGAAAAAGTAAAACAGTGCTCCTTCCCTTCCGAGCTCTCCCGTGTGCCCAAACAGGGGTTTACCCTCACATATGGGGTATCAGCGTACTCAGGACAAATTGGACAACAACTTTTGGGGTCCATTTTCTCCTGTTACCCTTGGTAAAATAAAACAAATTGGAGCTGAAGTAAATTTTTTGTGTAAAAAAGTTAAATGTTCATTTTTATTTAAACATTCCAAAAATTCCTATTAAACACCTGAAGGGTTAATAAACTTCTTGAATGTGGTTTTGAGCACCTTGAGGGGTGCAGTTTTTAGAATGGTGTCACACTTGGGCATTTTTTATCATATAGACCCCTCAAAATGACTTCAAATGAGACGTGGTCCCTAAAAAAAAATGGTGTTGTAAAAATGAGAAATTGTTGGTCAACATTTAACCCTTATAACTCCCTAACAAAAAAAAAAATTGGTTCCAAAATTATGCTGATGTAAAGGAGACATGTGGGAAATGTTACTTATTAAGTATTTTGTGTGACATATCTCTGTGATTTAATTGCATAAAAATTCAAAGTTTGAAAATTGCGAAATTTTCAAAATTTTCGCCAAATTTCCGTTTTTTTCACAAATAAACGCAGGTACTATCAAAGAAATTTTACCACTATCATGAAGTACAATATGTCACGAGAAAACAATGTCAGAATCACCAGGATCCGTTGAAGCGTTTCGGAGTTATAACCTCATAAAGGGACAGTGGTCAGAATTGTAAAAATTGGCCTGGTCATTGACGTGCAAACCACCCTTGGGGGTAAAGGGGTTAATGACGCTCAGAAATCAGCTTTCGATGCAATTATACATGCAGTCAATGCTGCATCACAGCCAGACGACACTAGCTCGCACTGTTTTTTCTGGACGGCCCAGGAGGCAGCGGGAAGACATTTTTGTACCAACTGCTTGCACAAGACACTACAAGCAGAAAAGAAGTCTATTTGCTCAGTAGCCTCCTCTGGATTGGCGGCTACATTACTACAATACGGTAGCACCTACCATTCCAAGTTTGGCCTTGGAATTACAACAAATGACACCACAGTGTCAAAAATTAAGCCAACCTCACTTCAAGCAAGGGAGCTAAGGGAGTCATCTGTCGTTATTTGTGACACAATAACAATGACTCCCTGTTTTAATATGAACGCTGTGGATAATTTGTTCCAAGACATATGTGGAAAAAAAAGATAATTTGGTGGAAAAGTTTTCATAAAGGGTGGTGACTTTTTCCTCAAATCCTACCAATAGTGGAAGGTGGAAAAAGAGCCCAAATTGTACAGTCCACCATTAAATACTCAAAATCCTGGAATCAGTTTTCACGGTTCCAGTGACAACAGAATGTGAGAACGGTTCAGGATGAAGTTGAGAACAACTGATGGTTACTGAAACTTGGCAATGGAGAGTTGTCAAATGAATATGGTGTACCAGAAGACACAATTGAAATCTCGAATTCTTTTATTGAAGAGGGTGATTTAATTACAGCTATTTTTGGTGACTCAATTTGGATTACCGATGCAACGGTAGAAGCAATTGCCAATAAAGCAATTCTTAAGCCATCGAATGATGAAGTTCACGCCCTGAACGACAAAATTCTTTGTCAAGTTCAAGGTGAACACTCAACATATCGCTGAAAGAGGAGGGTGTGATTCTCACAGATTACCCTGTAGAGTTTCTTAACTCTTTGAATCCCACTGGGATGCCTCCTGATGAACTAACGCTGAAATCAGGAGCTGTAATTATGCTCCTGCGTAATCTTAACAGAAAGTGTGGCCTTTGTAATGGCACAAGGCCTTATGTGAAAAGTTTAAAAGCAAATGTTATTCATGCCGTTGCTTTAAATGGAAAAGCAAAGGGTCAGATAGTTCTTATTCCAAGAATTGACCTGATTTCCAAAGATAAAAACTTGCCAGTCCAGATACCACGGCGTCAGTTTCCTCTCATGTTAGCTTTTGCAATGACCATCAATAAATCTCAGGGACAGTCCTTGGATATTGTAGGAATTTATTTGCCTCTCCCAGTATTTTCACATGAGCAGTTATATGTGGTTTTCTTCAGGGGAAGGAAAAGCCAACAAATAAGGGTCAAAATATTTGAGACACAGAAGCAAGGTAAACTTATTCCTAACGTTGACAAATGGTTTACTGTCAATTGTATGTACTTAGGGTACCGTCACACTATACGATTTACCAACGATCACGACCAGCGATACGACCTGGCCGTGATCGTTGGTAAGTCGTAGTGTGGTTGCTGGAGAGCTGTCACAGAGACAGCTCTCCAGCGACCAACGATGCCGGTAACCAGGGTAAACATCGGGTTACTAAGCGCAGAACCGCGCTTAGTAACCCGATGTTTACCCTGGTTACCAGCGTAAAAAAAAACAAACAGCACATACTTACATTCCGGTGTCTGTCCCTTGCCGTCTGCTTCCCGCACTCACTGACTGACGGCCGTAAAGTGAAAGCACGTCACCGCTGTGCTCTGCTTTCACTTTACGGCCGGCAGTCAGTGAGTGCGGGAAGCAGACGGCAAGGGACCTGACGGACACCGAAATGTAAATATGTACTGTTTTTTTTTTTTTTTTACATTTACACTGGTAACCAGGGTAAATATCGGGTTACTAAGCGCGGCCCTGCGCTTAGTAACCTGATGTTTACCCTGGTTACAAGCGAACGCATCGCTAGATCGGTGTCACACACACCGATCTAGCGATGACAGCGGGAGATCCAGCGACGAAAGAAAGTTCCAAACGATCTGCTACGACGTACGATTCTCAGCAGGATCCCTGATCGCTGCTGCGTGTCAGACACAGCGATATCGTATGGATATCGCTGGAACGTCACGAATCGTACCGTCGTAGCGATCAAAATGGCACTGTGTGACGGTACCCTTAAGGAAGTCTTTTATTAAGCTTTTTAACCCCTTCATGACCCAGCCTGTTTTGACCTTAATGATCTGGCCGTTTTTTGCAATTCTGACCAGTGTCCCTTTATGAGGTAATAACTCAGGAACGCTTCAACGAATCCTAGCGGTTCTGAGATTGTTTTTTCGTGACATATTGGGCTTCATGTTAGGCTACTTTCACACTAGCGTCGGAATCTCCCCGTCGCAATGCGTCGGGGAGAGATTCTGACGCTAGCGTTTAACGCATTGCACAATGGAGGCAGCGGATGCATTTCTCCGGCGCATCCGCTGCCCCATTGTAAGGTGCGGGGAGGTGGGGGCGGAGTTCCGGCCACGCATGCACGGTCGGAAAAAGCGGTCCGTCAGGAGCAAAAAACGTTACATGTAGCGTTTTTTGCTCCCGACGGTCCGCAAAAGCACGACGCATCCGAGCTCCCCCACAAGAGACCCCATTTTGGAAACTAGACCCCCCAAGGAACTTATCTAGATGCATAGTGAGCACTTTGAATGCCCAGGTGCTTCACAAATTGATCCGTAAAAATGAAAGTACTTTTTTTTCACAAAAAATTTCTTTTAGCCTCAATTTGTTCATTTCCACATGGGCAACAAGAAAAGATGGATCCTAAAATTTATTGGACAATTTCTCCTGAGTACACTGATACCTCACATGTGGGGGTAAACCACTGTTTGGGCACACGGCAGGGCTCGGAAGGGAAGGAGCGCCATTTGACTTTTTGAATGAAAAATTAGCTCCAATCGTTAGCGGACACCATGTCGCGTTTGGAGAGCCCATGTGTGCCTAAACATTTGAGCTCCCCCACATGTGACCCCATTTTGGAAACTAGACCTCCCATGGAACTAACCTAGATGTGCGGTGACCACTTTAAACACCCAAGTGCTTCACAGAAGTTTGTAACGCAGAGCCGTGAAAATAAAAAATCATTTTTCTTTCCTCAAAAATTATTTTTTAGCCCGCAATTTTTTATTTTCACAAGAGTAACAGGAGAAATTGGACCCCAAAAGTTGCTGTCCAGTTTGTCCTGAGTACGCGGATACCCCATATGTGGGGGGGAACCACTGTTTGGGCACACGTCGGGGCTCAGAAGGGAAGTAGTGACATTTTGGAATGCAGACTTTGATGGAATGGTCTGTGGGCATCACGTTGCATTTGCAGAGCCCCTGATGTGCCTAAACAGTAAACCCCCCCACAAGTAACCCTATTTTGGAAACTAGACCCCCAAAGGAACTTATCTAGATATGTGGTGAGCACTTTGAACCCCCAAGTGCTTCACAGAAGTTTATAACGCAGAGCCGTGAAAATAAAAAAATAATTTTTCTTTCCTCAAAAATGATGTTTTAGCAAGCAATTTTTTATTTTCACAAGGGTAGCAGGAGAAATCGGACCCCAATAGTTGTTGCCCAGTTTGTCCCGAGTATGCTGGTACCCCGTATGTGGGGGTAAACCACTGTTTTGGCGCACGTCGGGGCTCGGAAGGGAGGGAGCACCATTTGACTTTTTGAACGCAAGATTGGCTGGAATCAATGGTGGCGCCATGTTGCGTTTGGAGACCCCTGATGTGCCTAAACAGTGGAAACCCCTCAATTCTACCTCCAACACTAACCCCAACACACCCCTAACCCTAATCTCAACTGTAGCCATAACCCTAATCACAACCCTGACCCCAACACACCCCTAACCACAGCCCTAACCCCAACACACCCTTAACCCTAATCCCAACCCTAACCATAATCCTAACCCTAATCCAAACCCTAACCCCAACACACCCCTAACCATAACCCTAACCACAAGCCTAATCTTAACCCTATTTCCAACCCTAGCCCTAATTCCAACCCTAACTCTCATTCCAACCCTAACCCTAAGGCTATGTGCCCACGTTGCGGATTCGTGTGAGATTTTTCTGCACCATTTTTGAAAAATCAGCGGGTAAAAGGCACTGCGTTTTACCTGCGGATTTACCGTGGATTTCCAGTGTTTTTTGTGCAGTTTTCACCTGCGGATTCCTATTGAGGAACAGGTGTAAAACGCTGCGGAATCCGCACAAAGAATTGACATGCTGCGGAAAATACAACACAGCGTTCCCGCGCGATATTTTCCGCACCATGGGCACAGCGGATTTGGTTTTCCATAGGTTTACATGGAACTGTAAAGCTGATGGAAAACTGCTACGAATCCGCAGCGGCCAATCCGCTGCGGATCCGCAGCCAAATCCGCACCGTGTGCACAAAGCCTAATTCTAAGGGTATGTGCACACGATGCGGAAAACGCTGCGGATCCACAGCGTTTCCGCCGCTGCGGGTCCGCAGCAGTTTCCCATGAGTTTACAAAAAACGCTGCGCACATGCTGCGGAAAAAACTGTGTGGAAACACAGCGGTTTACATTCCACACATTTCACTTCTTTCTGCGGATTCCACAGTGGATTTACAACTGCTCCAATAGAAAACCGCAGTGGAATCCGCAGAAAAACCGCGGTAAATCCGCGATAAATCCGCAGCGGTTTTGCACTGCGGATTTATAAAAACCGCTGCGGAAAAATCCGCAGAGGACCAGAATACGTGTGCACATCCCTAACCCTAACCCTAGTTCTAACTGTAGTGGAAAAAAAATATTTATTTTATTATTGTCCCTACCTATGGGGGTGATAAAGGGGGGGGGGGGTCATTTAGTTTTTTTTTTATTTTGATCACTGTGATAAAACCTATCACAGTGATCAAAATGTACATGGAACGAATCTGCCAGCCGGCAGATTCGGCTGGCGCACTGCGCATGCGCCTGCCATTTTGGAAGATGGCGGCGCCCAGGGAGAAGACGGACGGACACCGGGAGGCCCGGTAAGTATAAGGGGGGGGGGGGGGGGGGAGATCAGGGCACAGGGGGGCGTCGGAGCACGGGGGGTGGCATCGGAGCACGGGGGGAGCGGTCAGGAGGACGGGGGGAGCGGAGCACAGGACGGAGGGGAGCGGAACATAGATCGGAGGGCTGGGGGGGCGATCGGTGGCGGTGGTACACCAGTGTTTCCAGCCATGGCAGATGATATTGCAGCATCGGCCATGGCTGGATTGTAATATTTCACCAGTTTTTTAGGTGAAATATTACAAATCGCTCTGATTGGCAGTTTCACTTTCAACAGCCAATCAGAGCGATCGTAGCCATGGGGGGGTGAAGCCACCCCCCCTGGGCTAAAGTACCACTCCCCCTGTCCCTGCAGATCGGGTGAAATTGGAGTTAACCCTTTCACCCGATCTGCAGGGACGCGATCTTTCCATGACGCCACATAGGCGTCATGGGTCGGATTGGCACCGACTTTCATAACGCCTACGTGGCGTCAAAGGTCGGGAAGGGGTTAACAATTGTAAAAGCCAAAAAATGGTGTACACAAAAGCGGGACTAACACCTAGCCGCAGTCTACGGACCAAACATTGGGCATGGGTAGGGCCTTGGGGGCAGATCCCAAGTGCGCTCAACCAGGTGAAATAGCTTACGCTCAGGAACACTGAGGAATAGCGCTATTTGATAGCACTACCCATTCATTTCCTTTAGGAATAGGGCTATGGGATAGCTCTACCCGAACAGTATTACCTACAGAGCTTTTTCATACACAAGGCAGGAGTGGCAGGAGAGGTACACCAGGTATTTATGTTTGCTATTAGTCTGCACATACGCCAGTCTGGTGCGTGGATACACCCAACTGCGAGGTCAGCCTGCTGCGTGGTTACACCCCATTGCATGGTTCGTAATGACAGCACGCGCCTGAAGGGCGCGCAATCATTTGTATATAATGAATACTCACTTTATTAATGAATAAGCCACAGATGATCCCTGATGAAGCGGTAGCGAAATAGTGAGAGGGGGTTGTGGTAGGTCTTTGTTTATTGCATTGTTATAATCGCTATGTATATTATCCATTATTCTCTCATAGAATTTATTATTAATAAATACAATACTGAAAAAAAATACATAAAACAAATGTACATAATAGAATAAATCAATTTGCTCAGCATGGTTACCTTTGATAATGCGTCATCGTGAACCACCGTGTTAGTTGTTAAAAGCACCAAAACGGTCTGTAGAAGCTTTAATTCTTCCAGTCCATTTTCCATCAGCTGCCATAGCATATTGATTATATTACCAGCAGCAGCCTTTGAAGATAAAAGAACATAACTTTAAAAGAGCTATGTATTAAAATGCTGTCCGGAATATTAAGGGGTGTGATCAGGACAGGGCAGGAGAGGAAGCAGGACACCACTGAGACAGGAGCTGAAGGACCGTGCGGGACAGAACAGTCAAATGAACAGTCACGTTTCCGTAAGTATACGGTTTGTGTGCAGTAGAGTTGTGTGTATATACTGTGTATGCAGCAGTGTTAGTTGTCGCTGGAGCATTGAGTGTACAATGTGAATGCTGCATAGTAACACTAACAAGAGCTGACCTAAAGCGGATCTGTCACCAGTTTTGGCCGATATAAGATACAGCATCATCTTTCAGGGCTGATATCCAGCATTCTATAATGCTGGATATAAGCCCCCAACCCGACCTGTAAGAGAAGAAAAAGAACTTATTATACTCACCTGCAGGGTGGTTTGGTCTGAGGGCTGTCGATGTTCTTGGTCTGGCAACTCCCATCTTCTTATGATCGCAGTTCTCCTTACTTTGTGCGGATGACGCGTCCCCACAAAGTATAAAAATAGAGGACAGCAAAAAGGTTGGGAGGCGCCGGACCAAGAACATTGACACCACTGGGACGGCACCACTCCACAGGTTGGGGGCTTTGTATACAGCATTATTCAGGGTGGGCCATTTATATGGATACACCTAAATAAAATGGGAATGGTTGGTGATATCAACTTCCTGTTTGTGGTACATTAGTATATGGGAGGGGGAAACTTTTCAAGATGGGTGGTGACAATGGCGGCCATTTTGAAGTTGGCCATTTTGGATCCAACTTTATTTTTTCCAATGAGAAGAGGGTCAGGTGACACCTCAAACTTATTGAGAATTTCACAAGAAAAACAATGGTGAGCTTGGTTTTAACATAACTTTATTCTTTCATGGGTTATTTACAAGTTTCTCTTTGTTTACAGCCTTTGACATGTCGCAGAGGTTATCACATGAGGAGCAGATAGAAATTCTGTTGATGTCTGGTGAACGCAGTACCCGGGTCATTGCAGCAGATTTCAATGCAAGACACCCTACGCAAGAAAACTGTCACTATTCCCATGTTATTTAGGTGTATCCATATAAATGGCCCACCCAAAAAAGTTTGCCTTATCACTGAACATAATGTTCTGTGTAAACAGAGGGCCCAGTTCCAATTTTTATTTTGTCCATTCTGCAAATTCAGTGAGCCAATCTGGGTCACCAACCATTCCCATTTCATTTAGGTGTATCCATATAAATGGCCCACTCTGTAGAATGCTGTATATCAGCCCTAGAAGGTGGTGGCCATATCTCATATCGGTCAAACCTGGTGACAGGTTCCCTTTAACCCATTAATTCCCTATTCAGTGCCTCTGTGTAGTGCTTCCTGGAGCACTTTAATGATGCTGATGATATTGGCATTACATATATAGTGTTAACACCAATGTATTGTATATCAGCCTTTTCACAAAAAGTAAAACTGAAAAGTATAAGACACACCAATAAATAGAAAAACCAACATGCTGACCAGTTCCTATACTGTATGAAAGACGTAGACTTAGGCTATGTGCCCACGTTGCGTTTTTTAAGCTTTGTGCTGCGTTTCTCCGCTGCGGAAACGCTTAATAAAACGCTTACAAAACGCATCCCATTATTTAATGGCATTCTCCAATTGTTGTGCCCATGCTGCGTTTTTTTCCACAGCGGAAACGCATCGCGGAAAAAAAACGCAGCATGTTCATTAATTTTGCAGAATTGTGGCAATTTCACCGCTATAGAATTGTATTGGGATGCATGGAAAAAATAACGCATGAAAAACGCGACAAATACGTGATAAAAAAAAAGAAAGAAAAAAAAAGTGAAAAACACGAGCGGATTTCCTAGCAAGGGAGTCCGGGTTTGATGAGGAAAATTCTGCTTAGATTCGGCAACGTGGGCACATAGCCATAAGGTGAAGGAAATGACTCAGGTAGTCTAATCCCCATACCTCTGACACCACTTCATGTGACATGAGCCTCTGGATGGCAGCAAGACAAAGCTGGGTGATTTTCGGTTCCTTTGTTCCACAGCCCATAAGGAAAGGTTGGACTACTTCTGAACTGTTCTCTTTCAATGCTTCAGGAATAATGAAAAAAAAAATAATATTGACATTTTTGTAGCCAATGGACAAGTGATAATAGTACTAACAAAACGATTTTTCTCATCCCATTCAATATTTATAATATGTTCTGTTTTTTTACCGCCTTTAAGTTAGGCTTGGTTCACAATGAGTCCCTAGCAGCAGAAATAAGATCAAGATTTTTTGCCCCATGGCCCAAGACAAATAAACACTATCCAAGGCATGAAAGACAGTTTTTGGTGAAATTTACAGCTTATTGGTCATCAGATTTCTCAATACAAACTGCACAGATTACTACATATATCGCTTAGATATAACAAGGATGATATATTCACATTGAGAATCAATGTCAGAATGGCTTTTATAATTCTGTCTGAAAGCATTACTAATTCTTTGCCCACCTAGCCTGAATGACAGCTCCTCAGAGTCCCTCCTACTGCTGAGGTCTCACAATGCTCAGTACAAGCTGCAGCTGTCTGCCTGGGTACGAGGAGACTGAATACACTAGGACTAATGAGCTCTCACCATTTCAGCTGACCTCATAAAAATGGTTCCCATTGCGTTAATGGGAACGCGCTAACGGACAGCGTTGCACGGCGAAATTAACGCCGTGCAACGCGTCCGTTAGCGCGCCCATTCACGGCAATGTGAACGCGCAGCACTAGCGCGTGCCATGTTCGCGTCCGAGGCGCGCCCCCGGTCCGTTCCCCGCTCTCGCAGATCGGGGATCTACGAGAGCGGGGACGTTACCGCGACCCCGGGACGCGGCCACATTAAAAACATTGCGTTAGCGCAACCCGCTAGCGCTAAACGGGTTGCACTAACGCAATGTGACCCTTGAGCATCATGATTATATAGCCACTAGGACATGGATTTTCACACCAAATATACCAGTCTCCTCAGGTCTAAGAGATCCATATACTAATGTATTCAGTTTGTAATGTGAAATCTAGGACAGAGCCACTTTAGTTCCTCAGAAGTCTAGCCATTTAGCCTAATAAATCTTCCCCATTGTTACGGAATATATATGCAGCAGGTGAAATAAGTGTTAAACAAGTCGTCAATTTTCTAAGTACGGTAAATACATTTCTAAAGGTGCCATTGACATTAAATTCTCACCAGATAACGGTAACAACCCATGCAATCCTCACAGGCAAAGAAATCAAACCATAGGTGTCCATAACATACCCGTATATACTCGAGTATAAGCCGACCCGAGTATAAGCCGACCCCCCTAATTTTGCCACAAAAAACTGGGAAAACTTATTGACTCGAGTATAAGCCTAGGGTGGAAAATGCAGCAGCTACCGGTGAATTTCAAAAATAAAAATAGATGCTCCATACCGTTCATTATGGCCCCATAGCTGTGCCATATAGTGCTCTGCACCGTTCATTATTGCCCCATAGCTGTACCATAGAAAGCTGTGCCATATAGCGCTCTGCACCGTTCATTATTGCCCCATAGCTGTGCCATATAGTGCTCTGCACCGTTCATTATTGCCCCATAGCTGTACCATAGAAAGATGTGCCATATAGTGCTCTGCACTGTTCATTATTGCCCTATAGCTGTGCCATATAGTGCTCTGCACCGTTCATTATTGCCCCATAGCTGTGCCATATAGTGCTCTGCACTGTTCGTTATTGCCCCATAGCTGTGCCATATAGTGCTCTGCACCGTTCATTATGGCCCCATAGCTATGCCATATAGTGCTCTGCACCGTTCATTATTGCCCCATAGCTGTGCCATATAGTGCTCTGCACCGTTCATTATTGCCCCATAGATGTACCATAGAAAGCTGTGCCATTGCTGCTGCTGCAATAATAATAAAAAAAATGCCATACTCACCTCTCTTGCTTGCAGCTCCTCGGCGTCCCGTCTCGGCGTCTCTCCGCACTGACTGTTCAGGCAGAGGGCGGCGCACACACTATATGCGTCATCGCGCCCTCTGACCTGCACAGTCAGTGCAAGAGGACGCGAAGACAGAGCGGCGCCCGGCGTGTGGAACGTGGACAGGTGAATATGACATACTTACCTGCTCCAGGCATCCCTGGCTCCTTCCCCCGGACAGCTGGTCTCCGGGTGCGGCAGCCTCTTCCTCTATCAGCGGTCACCGTTACCGCTCATTAGAGGAATGAATATGTGGCTCCACCCCTATGGGAGTGGAGTCCATATTCATTTCTCTGATGAGCGGTCCCACGTGACCGCTGAACAGGGGAAGAGCTGCGGCACCCGAAGACAGTGTGACAGGCAGGGGGAGCGTCAGGACCGCCGGGACTAGGTGAGTATGCCTCAGCGCCCTCTCCCCCTCACCCGCCGACCGTGACTCGAGTATCGAGTATAAGCCTAAAGGGGCACTTTCAGCCCAAAAATTTGGGCTGAAAATCTCGGCTTATACTCGAGTATATACGGTAAGTTATGTGTAATAATGAGAAATGACTCAGGGAAAAATATTGAGCATGTGAAGAAAGAGGTGAAAAAGCAACGGAAAGTCATGACACCAGCTAAAATCTATCAGTAATTAAAAAACAATCCGGCCACTTAGTGACAAATAATATCAGCTTGTTCCAGTGATAGTCTATGAAAAGGTGTCTCATTACCAAGGAGCAACACAAGAAACATCTCATGATGAGTAAAACCAGTGAGCTGTATTAAGACCTGAGCAACCCTAAGGTACCTTCACACTAAACGACGCTGCAGCGATCCAGACAACGATCCGGATCGCTGCAGCGTCGCTGTTTGGTCGCTGGAGAGCTGTCACACAGACAGCTCTCCAGCGACCAACGATGCCGGTAACCAGGGTAAACATCGGGTTACTAATCGCAGGGCCGCGCTTAGTAACCCGATGTTCACCCTGGATACCATCCTAAAAGTAAAAAAAAAACAACTACTACATACTTACCTACCGCTGTCTGTCCCCGGCGCTGTGCTTCTCTGTACTGGCTGTGAGCACAGCGGCCGGAAAGCAGAGCGGTGACGTCACCGCTCTGCTTTCCGGCCGCTGTGCTCACAGTGAGTGCAGGAAAGCAGAGCGCCGGGGACAGACAGCCGAAGGTAAGTATGTAGCGTTTGTCTTCGCTGGTAACCAGGGTAAACATCGGGTTACTAAGCGCAGGGCCGTGCTTAGTAACCCAATGTTTACCCTGGATACCATCCTAAAAGTAAAAAAAAAACAAACGCTACATACTTACCTTCGGCTGTCTGTCCCCGGCGCTCTCCTTTTCTGCACTCACTGTGAGCACAGCGGCCGGAAAGCAGAGCGGTGACGTCACCGCTCTGCTTTCCGGCCGCTGTGCTCACAGCCAGTACAGAGAAGCACAGCGCTGGGGACAGACAGCGGTAGGCAAGTATGTAGCGTTTGTTTTTTTTTTACTTTTAGGATGGTATCCAGGGTAAACATCGGGTTACTAAGCACGGCCCTGCGCTTAGTAACCCGATGATTACCCTGGTTACCAGCGAAGACATCGCTGAATCGGTGTCACACACGCCGATTCAGCAATGTCAGCGGGAGAGCCAGCGACCAAAGAAAGTGCTGGCCCTCTAGCCCCGACCAACGACATCACAGCAGGATTCTGATCACTGCTGCGTGTCAAACTGAACGATATCGCTAGCCAGGACGCTGCAACGTCAGAGATCGCTAGCGATATCGTTTAGTGTGAAGGTACCTTTATTGTTGCAAAACATACTGATAACATTGGCTACAGAAGAATTTCTAAACTACTGAAGGTTCCAGTGAGCACTGCTGGGGCTATAATACAAAGGTGGAAACTGGAAAAAACATAATTTCACCATAAAATGGCCACGACCAGGTGCGCCCAGCAAGAATTCAGACAAAGAAGTGAAAAGAATTATCAGAAAAGTTGTTCAAGAGGTATGGACCACCCGTGGAGAGCTAGAGAAAGACATGGAATATGCAGGTACAATTGTTTCAGAGAGAACTATAAGAAATGCACTCAACGTCCATGGCCAGTACACACGTTCACCATGCAAGACTCCATTGCTGAACAAATGCAAGTTCAGGCAGGTTTGCTGAAAAACATTTAGACAAGCCTGTAAAACACTAGCGGAATATAGTCTGGTCAGATGACACCAAAATTGAACTTTGTGGATGCCATAATGCACATCATGTTTGAAAGCCAAAATGCACTGCGTATCACCCAGAAACACCATACCAACAGTGAAGTTTGGAGGTGGGAACATCATGGTGTGGGGCTGTTTTTCAGCATAAGGCACTGGCAAACTGTACATGATTGAAGGAAGGATGAATCAATAAAATTTTTCTTGATAAAACTCCCTGCCATGTATTAGGATGATGAAGATGAAATAAAGGTGGACATTTCAGCAATACAATGATCCCAAACACATAGCCAAGGAATCTCTCAACTGGTTTCAGAGAAAGAAAATAAAGCTGTTAGAATGGCCCAGCCAATCACTTGGCGTGAATTCATTAGAAAATTTAGAGAAGGAACTAAAGCTCAGAGTTCATAGAAGGAATGACGAAACCTTCAGGATTTTAAGAGTGTTTGTGTGGAAGAATGGGCCAAAATCACACCTGAGCAATGCATGCGACTAGTTTCTCCATACAGGAGGCATCATCGCCAACAAAGGCTTTTGTGGGAAGTATTAAAGAAGTTTTCCCACTAACAAAGCACATATTAATTAATAGATCTTGGAATAACTATAAGCTCTAATAGCATATACAGACATTACAGACAGTATACACACACACACACACACACACACACACACACACACAGACACACACACATATACTCAGACACAGTCTTACTGTTGTAAATGTACAGATCTAGCCATTAAAGGGGTTGTCCAGTACAACCCCTTCTCATACCCCACGCTTGAACCCGATAAACTAAAAAAAGCCTATACTCACCTCCCGTGCCAGCACTGTTCCTGCGGTGTCAGCACTTGTGGTCCCAGGGCTCTCGTGCGGTTGCATGACATGTGGTGCCCGGCACCCAATCAGCGATGGCATCATTGTCCCTGACTTAGGACAAATAGAACATGAAGATGAGGTCAGGGCCGCAGCTTCATGTTCAGAGTGTACGAAGGCGTAGACAGTGACGCCAGCGGTGACTGGGCGCCGGGCACCGCATGTCATGCAACCGAACGAGAGCCCCGGAACCGCAAGTGCTGACACCACGGGAACTGCGCTGGCACAGGAGGTGAGCATAGGCTTGTTTATTTTATTGGGACCAAGTGTGGGGCATGACAAGGAGTTATACAAGTAATGGTCAATTTCTTTAAAGGGAACCTGTCACCCCGAAAATCGTGGGTGAGGTAATCCCACCGGCATCAGGGGCTTATCTGCAGCATTCTGTAATGCTGTAGATAAGCCCCCGATGTTACCTGAAAAAGGAGAAAAAGACGTTAGATTATACTCACCTAGGGGCGGTCCCGCTGCTGGTCAGGTCGGATGGGCGTCTCCGGTCCGCTCCGGCGCCTCCTATCTTCTTTCCATGACGTCCTCTTCTGATCCTCAGCCACGGCTCCGGCGCAGGCGTACTTTGCTCTGCCCTCTTGAGGGCAGAGGATAGTACTGCAGTGCGCAGGCGCCGGAAAGGTCAGAGACCCGGCGCCTGCGCACTGCAGTACTTTGGTCTGCCCTCAAGAGGGCAGAGCAAAGTACGCCTGCGCCGGAGCCGTGGCTGAAGATCAGAAGAGGACGTCATGGAAAGAAGATAGGAGGCGCCGGAGCGGACCGGAGACGCCCATCCGACCTGACCAGCAGCGGGACCGTATATATCTAAGTATATAAGTATAATATATATGAGTATAATCTAACGTCTTTTTCTCCTTTTTCAGGTAACATCGGGGGCTTATCTACAGCATTACAGAATGCTGCAGATAAGCCCCTGATGCCGGTGGGATTACCTCACCCGCGATTTTCGGGGTGACAGGTTCCCTTTAAGGACTAGGACGAAAAATACATTTACATGCAGGGAAGGAGAGGGTTACGATGGTTTTCAGTTTTTTTTTGTGAATAAAGATTATTCAATGTATGCAACGTTCTAACATATCAATTTCCAAGAGCTATTGTTGTCAGTGAATGATAACATTCATTCTCACACATCTATTGTTCATTGCACAAAGTACTAACTAGATATACAAGCCATATTTGTTAGGATCACCATACGATCCATCAACAGCATCTCCATTGCCTGTCCAAATAAAAGATCATTGAAAAACAATGAAAAGGTATATAGATATATTACAGGGACTGCAAGCCTATACATTTGCTCACAATACAGAGATTGTTTGTCAAAGGTGGAGCGTCCCTCTCACCGGAGGCAAACATCACCCCAATTACCTGGCAGTACGTCACTGTTCCGGGCCGCGATGTTTTTTACCTTCACTATCCCGGATTCTGCAGCCTGGAATACAGAAAGCACAAGATAAGCGCAATTACTGGCTGTCATCTTACACAGGCACATTGTGAACTTGAGATGAATTAGTGATGCACTATGTAACACTGCAGGGGGGTTCAAAATTAAATTACCGTAAATACAATAAGAGCACCTGCTCTGCAGCCAAATCGCTTTTGGCTATCTCCAAGACGCTACTGCGCAGGCGGCGCCATCTTGGAGGAGGATTTTTTCTTCTTCTTCTCCAGTAAGATAGAACTGCCGCCGCATGCGCAGTAGCATCTATCCGATCACCTATATACACCGATAGCAGCTACTGGGCAAATTGATTTTTTTCCCTCTAGCTCAATAACCTGAAAAAAATGTATTATTGGCACACAAAACATGCGATTTTGTGGCAGAGCAGGTGTCACGGCCAACACCTGCCTGCAGAAAGGTTTGTTTTTGTTTTTTTTTGTTTAAAAGTATATACAGATATTCATTATGTAAACTACGGGGCAGGGCAGTGAGGGATCAGTGACCTGTGTCAGCAGGCTACATTATGAATATACAGTTAGGGCCAGAAATATTTGGACAGTGACACAATTTTCGCGAGTTGGGCTCTGCATGCCACCACATTGGATTTGAAATGAAACCTCTACAACAGAATTCAAGTGCAGATTGTAACGTTTAATTTGAAGGGTTGAACAAAAATATCTGATAGAAAATGTAGGAATTGTACACATTTCTTTACAAACACTCCACATTTTAGGAGGTCAAAAGTAAATGGACAAATAAACATAACCCAAACAAAATATTTTTATTTTCAATATTTTGTTGCAAATCCTTTGGAGGCAATCACTGCCTTAAGTCTGGAACCCATGGACATCACCAAACGCTGGGTTTCCTCCTTCTTAATGCTTTGCCAGGCCTTTACAGCCGCAGCCTTCAGGTCTTGCTTGTTTGTGGGTCTTTCCGTCTTAAGTCTGGATTTGAGCAAGTTAAATGCATGCTCAATTGGGTTTAGATCTGGAGATTGACTTGGCCATTGCAGAATTTTCCACTTTTTGGCACTCATGAACTCCTGGGTAGCTTTGGCTGTATGCTTGGGGTCATTGTCCATCTGTACTATGAAGCGCCGTCCAATCAACTTTGCAGCATTTGGCTGAATCTGGGCTGAAAGTATATCCCGGTACACTTCAGAATTCATCCGGCTACTCTTGTCTGCTCTTATGTCATCAATAAACACAAGTGACCCAGTGCCATTGAAAGCCATGCATGCCCATGCCATCACGTTGCCTCCACCATGTTTTACAGAGAATGTGGTGTGCCTTGGATCATGTGCCGTTCCCTTTCTTCTCCAAACTTTTTTCTTCCCATCATTCTGGTACAGGTTGATCTTTGTCTCATCTGTCCATAGAATACTTTTCCAGAACTGAGCTGGCTTCTTGAGGTGTTTTTCTGCAAATTTAACTCTGGCCTGTCTATTTTTGGTATTGATGAATGGTTTGCATCTAGATGTGAACCCTTTGTATTTACTGTCATGGAGTCTTCTCTTTACTGTTGACTTAGAGACAGATACACCTACTTCACTGAGAGTGTTCTGGACTTCAGTTGATGTTGTGAACAGGTCCTTCTTCACCAAATTAAGTATGCGGCGATCATCCACCACTGTTGTCATCCGTGGACGCCCAGGCCTTTTTGAGTTCCCAAGCTCACCAGTCAATTCCTTTTTTCTCAGAATGTACCCAACTGTTGATTTTGCTACTCCAAGCATGTCTGCTATCTCTCTGATGGATTTTTTTCTTTTTTTTCAGCCTCAGGATGTTCTGCTTCACCTCAATTGAGAGTTCCTTTGACCGCATGTTGTCTGCTCACAGCAACAGCTTCCAAATGCAAAACCACACACCTGGAATCCACCCCTGACCTTTTAACTACTTCATTGATTACAGGTTAACGAGGGAGACGCCTTCAGAGTTAATTGCAGCCCTTAGAGTCCATTGTCCAATTACTTTTGGTCCCTTGAAAAAGAGGACGCTATGCATTACAGAGCTATGATTCCTAAACCCTTTCTCCGATTTGGATGTGGAAACTATCATATTGCAGCTGGGAGTGTGCACTTTCAGCCCATATTATATATATAATTGTATTTCTGAACATGTTTTTGTAAACAGCTAAAATAACAAAACTTGTGTCACTGTCCAAATATTTCTGGCCCTAACTGTATAATCAGAGCACCACATACACCAACCCCGCCTTAGGATATGAGCATATCATTAACACAAAACTGAAAATAAAGATTAAAGAATAACCATTAGGGTATGTGCACACGTTTCTGTGAGGGCTGCGGATTTTTCCGCAGTGGATTTGATAAATCCGCAGTGCAAGACCACTGCGGTTTTTCCTGCGGATTTATCGCGGTTTCTATTGCGGATTCCGCTGCGGCTTTACACCTGCAGTTTTCTATTGGAGCAGGTGTAAACCCGCAGTGGAATCCGCACAAAGAATTGACATGCTGCGGAATGTAAACCGCTGCGTTTCCGCGCGTTTTTTTCCGCAGCATGTGCACTGCGGATTTCGTTTCCCATAGGTTTACATTATACTGTAAACGCACGGGAAACCGCTGCGGATCCGCTGCGTGTGCACATACCCTTAAGATGGATTTCATCACAGGTATCATTTTAATCAGTCTAACAGCGCCGACCTGACACTGTCTGTAGTTTACTGTGCACAATCCTGCTGACAGGTTCCCTTTAAGTGTGGCAAACATGCAAAAGAATAGGAAATCAGGAAGGGGGCAAACACTTTTTCACACAACTGTGTATATAGACATATATATATTTATATTATTTATTTATTGGCAAAGCCAGGTAGGACTGGGTAAAATCCTAGCACTGCAGGTCGCAATTAGATGCATGTGCTTTGCTTTTTAGGCTACTTTCATCTTTTACAAGACATCGCAATTCGTCGTTCTGTGTAAAAAACGCATCCTGCAAAGTTGCCCACAGGATGCGTTTTTTGCACATAGACACACGTTCCATACGTCGTGCACTGGATGCGTCGGTAATTGGCGTACCGTCACAAAAAAACTTTCAATATAACTTTTTTTGTGCGTTGTGTCCGCCATTTTCGACCGCGCATGCGCGACCGGAACTCCACCCCCTCCTCCCCGCTCATCACAATGGGCAGCGGATGCGTTGTGAAACTGCATCCGCTGCCCACGTTGTGCACTATTTGCACAATGTCCGTCAGTACGTCGGGCCGACGGTTTGCGACGGCCCCGTACCGACGGAAGTGTGAAAGTAGCCTTACAAGAAGCAGGACCTGGCCTGTTTTCACTAGGTGTGTGTCAATGTGCTAGATGAAGCAGAGTGGAGTGTGCTGAAACTGGTGAGTGACCAGACAAAATGTGAGCTATAGCTGGGAGAGAGACATGCCAGGGTCTCATTCAGAATGGAGACTGCACGGACGGCTAGGAAAGCTGAGCAGTATGTTTGTTGGTGCTGCAGAGAACCATGTGCAAGCTGCCGCCTGTTCAGTGTGAACTGTGCCTGGAGTTCAATACTTCTCTTTGGCAATGGAAGCTGCTGGAGATCAGGTTAAAAGGGATACTGAGACTGGCAGGACAGTACCTCTTCTGTGTATGAAGGTTACTGCAGGAGAAAGGACTGTAAGGCTACGTTCACATTAGCGTCATGCGACGCTGCGTCGTCGACGCACGACAACGCATGCGTCATGCGCCCCTATCTTTATCATTGGGGACGCATGCGTTGCGTTGTCGTGCGTTTTCGGTAAAACGCACGACGCATGTGTCGTTTCACCGCACCTGGGTGGCGTCGGAGACGCTACATGTTGCATTTTTGTAGCGTCAAAAAAACGCACGCGTCGCACTTGCGTCGCTCGTGCGTCGTCATTGCGTTACAATTTCCCATTGAAACCTATTGACAACGCACTTGCGTCGCGTGTGTGCGTCGTGCGTGCGTTGTGCGATGCATGCGTCGTTAGATAAAATTAAACAAAAAAGTGTCTAGACAGTGCAAACAGTGATAAAAACATCCCCCATATATAAAGAAAATGTTGGATTGTTTGTCACTTCTGCTGCAGCATCTAGAGGCAAGACATCACACCAGACGACTTCTACTTTTATTCATCCGCTGTTCAGAGATGTAAGTATAGAATGATTCGGTGCATTTTCTACATGTTTTTTAAAATTGTTTTTGCAAGTTGTGTATTATATTCTGCACTGTGGTTGTTTAAAGATATTTTTGTATTTTTAGTCTGGTTGTGATGTATGGCGTTTCATTGTCTGCGGCCTTGATTATTGTTCTTTCCAGGATAGATTTTTCTTTTCCATTTTTTGGTTTGGTGGTGTTTTTTGTATTCAGTTGTGATGTTTTATTCTTGCGTTATATGATGGCGTTTAATAGTCTCCGGTCCTGTCGGTTTTATTGTAAAGTATGGTAGTATAGAATGATTCTGCGCCCTTTTATTAAATGTAATAATTTATATTGCAAGTTGTGTATTATGTTCAGCACTGTGGTTGTGTAAAGACATTGTTGTATGTTTCTGGTTGCGATGTATGGCGTTGTATGGCCTTTTATTGTATCCGTCCCTGTCGGTTTTATTGTAAAGTATGGTAGTATTGAATGATTCTGCGCCCTTTTATTAAATGTAATAATTTATATTGCAAGTTGTGTATTATGTTCAGCACTGTGGTTGTGTAAAGACATTGTTGTATGTTTCTGGTTGCGATGTATGGCGTTGTATGGCCTTTTATTGTATCCGTCCCTGTCGGTTTTATTGTAAAGTATGGTGTGTTATTGCCGTTTCTGCCCTTAATTTTTGGGTGTTGTTAATTTTTTCCTTTCAAAAATCTATTGTGTTTTTTGGGTTGCTCCATGCATACTGTACTTTTTAAAAAAAAAAACAACTCTCTTTTGGGATTACTACATAGGTTCTGTTGTAGATTAGTTTTCTTATCTTTAGGCTTTTGTTTACTCTGGCATTGGGTTGTCTCTGCCATTGTTTCTTTTAATCAATGTGGCAGTGTTGTTTGCTCAGCGTTAGGGTACCGTCACACTATACCATTTCGATCGCTACGACGGTACGATTCGTGACGTTCCAGCGATATCGTTACGATATCGCTGTGTCTGACACGCAGCAGCGATCAGGGATCCTGCTGAGAATCGTACGTCGTAGCAGATCGTATGGAACTTTCTTTCATCGCTGGATCTCCCGCTGTCATCGCTAGATCGGTGTGTGTGACACCGATTGTTGTGAATTCTGTGGCTGAGTTCACTTCTGTGGTCACAAGTGGTATTGCAGTCTCTGGGCTTCCTCCCTCAGGTGTTTTGGTGAGCTCGTTGGCTGCCTTGCTATTTAGCTCCACCTGAGTCTGTCTTCCTTGCTCCTTGTCAATGTTCCAGTGTTGGATCTGAGCTACTGCATCTTTCCTTGGGCCTGCTGCTCTGCTAGATAAGTGCTTCTAGTTTGTTTTCTGTTTTTTCTGTCCAGCTTGCTATTAACTTTTGCTGGAAGCTCTGAGAAGCAAAGGGGTGCACCGCCGTGCTGTTAGTTCGGCACGGTGGGTCTTTTTGCCCCTTTGCGTGGTTTTCGTTTTAGGGTTTTTTGTAGACTGCATAGTTCTCTTTGCTATCCTCGCTCTGTCTAGAATATCGGGCCTCACTTTGCTGAATCTATTTCATTCCTACGTTTGTCTTTTCATCTTGCTAACAGTCATTATATGTGGGGGGCTGCCTATTCCTTTGGGGTATTTCTCTGAGGTAAGTCAGGCTTGTATTTCTATCTTCAGGCTAGTCAGCTCCTCAGGCAGTGCCGAGTTGCATAGGTAGTGATAGGCGCAATCCACTGCTGCTTATAGTTGTGTGAGGATAGATCAGGTACTGCAGTCTACAGAGATTCCACGTCTCAGAGCTCGTCCTATTGTTTTTGGTTATTGCCAGATCTCTGTATGTGCGCTGATTACTGCACGCTGTGTTGCCTGATTGCCAGCCATAACAGTACAAGGAGCCTACCAATGATTCCCAATAGAGGGAAAAAATAAATCCTGACATCATTTTTTTTTCTTAGCTCTGTCTTCAGTCTTTTTTTTCCCCTAGACATTAGAGTGCTTCAGGACACAGCTGTGGACATGGATATTCAGGCTCTGTGCTCCTCAATGGATAATCTCATTGTAAATGTACAAAAGATTCAAGATACTATTGATCAGAAATCGATGCTAGAACCAAGAATTCCGATTCCTGATTTGTTTTTTGGTGACAGAACTAAGTTCCTGAGCTTCAGAAATAATTGTAAGCTATTTTTGGCCTTGAAACCTCATTCTTCTGGTAATCCTATTCAACAGGTTTTGATTATTATTTCTTTTTTGCGCGGCGACCCACAGGACTGGGCGTTTTCTCTTGCACCAGGAGATTCTGCATTGAGTAATGTTGATGCATTTTTCCAGGCGCTGGGATTGCTTTACGATGAGCCTAATTCAGTGGATCAGGCTGAGAAAAATCTGCTGGCTTTATGCCAGGGTCAGGATGATGTAGAAGTATATTGTCAGAAATTTAGGAAGTGGTCAGTACTCACTCTGTGGAATGAATCTGCACTAGCGGCTTTGTTCAGAAAGGGTCTCTCTGAAGCTCTTAAGGATGTAATGGTGGGATTTCCTATGCCTGCTGGTTTGAATGAGTCTATGTCCTTGGCCATTCAGATCGGTCGTCGCTTGCGCGAGCGTAAATCTGTGCACCATCTGGCGGTATTGTCTGAGAGTAAACCTGAGCCTATGCAGTGCGACAGGACTATGACTAAAGTAGAACGGCAAGAACACAGACGTCTGAACAGACTGTGTTTCTATTGTGGTGATTCTACTCATGCTATTTCTAATTGTCCTAAACGCACTAGGCGGTTCGATAGCTCTGCCGTTATTGGTACTGTACAGTCCAAATTCCTTTTGTCCATTACCTTAATGTGCTCTTTGTCATCGTATTCTGTCATGGCGTTTGTGGATTCAGGCGCTGCCCTGAATCTGATGGATTTGGATTATGCTAAACGTTGTGGATTTTTCTTGGAGCCTTTGCGGTGTCTTATTCCGTTGAGAGGAATTGATGCTACACCTTTGGCCAAGAATAAGCCTCAGTACTGGGCCCAGCTGACCATGTGCATGGCTCCTGCACATCAGGAAGTTATTCGCTTTCTGGTACTGCATAATTTGCATGATGTGGTCGTGTTGGGGTTGCCATGGCTACAAACCCATAATCCAGTATTGGATTGGAACTCTATGTCGGTAACCAGCTGGGGTTGTCAGGGAGTACATGGTGATGTTCCATTTTTGTCTATTTCGTCATCCATTCCTTCTGACATCCCAGAGTTCTTGTCGGACTTTCAGGATGTATTTGAAGAGTCCAAGTCTGATGCCCTACCTCCGCATAGGAATTGTGATTGTGCTATCGATTTGATTCCTGGTAGTAAATTCCCTAAGGGTCGTTTATTTAATTTGTCCGTACCTGAACACACCGCTATGCGCAGTTATGTGAAGGAGTCCCTGGAGAAGGGACATATTCGCCCATCGTCGTCACCATTGGGAGCAGGGTTCTTTTTTGTAGCCAAGAAGGATGGTTCGCTAAGACCGTGTATTGATTACCGCCTTCTTAATAAGATCACTTAAGTTTCAGTATCCCTTGCCATTGATTTCTGACTTGTTTGCTCGGATTAAGGGGGCTAGTTGGTTTACTAAGATTGATCTTCGTGGTGCGTATAATCTGGTGAGAATCAGGCAGGGAGATGAATGGAAAACGGCATTTAATACGCCCGAGGGTCATTTTGAGTATCTGGTGATGCCGTTCGGACTTGCCAATGCTCCATCTGTTTTTCAGTCTTTTATGCATGACATTTTCCGTGAGTATCTGGATAAATTCTTGATTGTTTACTTGGATGACATTTTGATCTTCTCAGATGATTGGGAGTCTCATGTGAAGCAAGTCAGAATGGTTTTCCAGGTACTGCGTGCTAATTCCTTGTTCGTGAAGGGATCAAAGTGTCTCTTCGGTGTGCAGAAAGTTTCATTTTTGGGGTTCATCTTTTCCCCTTCTACTATCGAGATGGATCCGGTTAAGGTTCAGGCCATCCAGGATTGGACTCAGCCGACATCTCTAAAAAGTCTGCAGAAATTCCTGGGCTTTGCTAATTTTTATCGTCGCTTCATCTGTAATTTTTCTAGCATTGCCAGACCATTGACCGATTTGACCAAGAAGGGTGCTGATTTGGTTAATTGGTCTTCTGCTGCCGTGGAAGCTTTTCAGGAGTTGAAGCGTCGTTTTTGCTGTGCCCCTGTGTTGTGTCAACCTGATGTTTCTCTTCCGTTCCAGGTCGAGGTTGATGCTTCTGAGATTGGTGCAGGGGCGGTTTTGTCACAGAGAGGTTCTGGTTGCTCAGTGTTCAAACCATGTGCTTTCTTTTCCAGGAAATTTTCTGCTGCTGAGCGTAATTATGATGTGGGCAACCGAGAGTTGCTGGCCATGAAGTGGGCATTCGAGGAGTGGCGTCATTGGCTTGAGGGTGCTAAGCATCGCGTGGTGGTTTTGACTGATCATAAGAACCTTACTTATCTTGAGTCTGCCAAGCGCTTGAATCCTAGACAGGCCCGTTGGTCGTTATTTTTTGCTCGTTTTGTTTTTGTGATTTCATACCTTCCGGGCTCTAAAAATGTGAAGGCGGATGCTCTGTCTAGGAGTTTTGTGCCCGACTCTCCGGGGTTATCTGAGCCGGCGAGTATCCTCAAGGAAGGAGTCATTGTGTCTGCCATCTCCCCTGATTTGCGGAGAGTGTTGCAGACATTTCAGGCTAATAAACCTGATCGTTGTCCGGCCGAGAAACTGTTCGTCCCTGATAGGTGGACTAGTAAAGTTATCTCTGAACTTCATTGTTCGGTGCTGGCCGGTCATCCAGGAATCTTTGGTACCAGGGAGTTGGTTGCTAGATCCTTCTGGTGGCCATCTCTGTCACGGGATGTGCGTGCTTTTGTGCAGTCCTGTGGAATTTGTGCTAGGGCTAAGCCCTGCTGTTCACGTGCCAGTGGGTTGCTTTTGCCCTTGCCGGTCCCGAAGAGGCCTTGGACACATATTTCGATGGATTTCATTTCTGACCTTCCCGTTTCTCAAAAAATGTCGGTCATTTGGGTGGTCTGTGATCGCTTTTCTAAAATGGTCCATCTGGTGCCCTTGGTTAAATTGCCTTCCTCCTCTGATTTGGTGCCTTTGTTCTTCCAGCATGTGGTTCGTTTACATGGCATTCCTGAGAATATTGTTTCTGACAGAGGTTCCCAGTTTGTCTCGAGGTTCTGGCGAGCCTTTTGTGGTAGGATGGGCATTGACCTATCTTTCTCCTCGGCCTTCCATCCTCAGACTAATGGCCAGACCGAACGAACCAATCAGACCTTGGAAACATATCTGAGATGTTTTGTTTCCGCTGACCAGGATGATTGGGTGTCATTTTTGCCGTTGGCTGAGTTCGCCCTTAATAATCGGGCCAGCTCGGCTACCTTGGTCTCTCCATTTTTCTGCAATTCTGGGTTCCATCCTCGTTTCTCTTCAGGACAGGTTGAGTCTTCGGACTGTCCTGGTGTGGATTCTGTGGTGGACAGGTTGCAGCAGATCTGGACTCAGGTAGTGGACAATTTGACCTTGTCCCAGGAGAAGGCTCAGCTTTTCGCTAATCGCAGACGCCGTGTGGGACCCCGACTTCGTGTTGGGGATCTGGTTTGGTTATCTTCTCGTCATATTCCTATGAAGGTTTCCTCTCCTCTCCTGCCGGCCGTAAAGTGAAAGCAGAGCACAGCGGTGACGTGCTTTCACTTTCACTTTACGGCCGGCAGTCACAGTGCGGGAAGCAGACGGCAAGGGACCTGACGGACACCAGAATGTAAGTATGTGCTGTTTGTTTTTTTTAGTTTTACGCTTGTAACCAGGGTAAACATCGGGTTACTAAGCGCGGCCCTGCGCTTAGTTACCCGATGTTTACCCTGGTTACCCAGGGACCTCGGCATCGTTGGTCGCTGGAGAGCTGTCTGTGTGACAGCTCCCACACTACGATTTACCTACGATCACGGCCAGGTCATATCGCTGGTCGTGATCGTAGGTAAATCGTATAGTGTGACGGTACCCTTAGTTCAGTTGGAGTGCAATGTTCTTTGTGGTTGAAATGAAAATGTTTTTTTTTTTTTTATATTGCTGGATTGTGCATAGGAGCATAGGATCAATGTTATTTTGTTCTTTTTTTCAGAATCAGAATTGCATTATGGCCAGCGATTCCAGCAACACCTCACCGCTGAGGAGTCCGGTGAGTACATGATCTACTATTGCTTACTATATTCGCTGTCATTTGTAGATGGGTCACTTTTTGGTAAACTATTTTGCAGGCTTCTTCAAGTGAGGAGGAGAACCAGGAGGAACAGAGGGAGCAGGAGCAGAGACCACGGGGCCAAGCTGTGGTTGCAGGACGGAGAGTAAGTTTTTATTTCAAACCTATTCCTTTTTTTTCGTTAATTTTTTTGTTTTTGCGGGTATGGGGGGTGGTGGGAGGGGGTGGTGGTGTGTGTGGTAGGTGGCGGTGGAGGAGGTAGGGACAACATTTTTTTATCTTGCAAACATTAATATTTTCCATTTATTCTAGGTTTCACAACGGGCCCTGGATGACCCACTGGATATCGATATGATGGTGGCATCCATAGAAGCACGGGGCCCGTTGTGGGACAGCCGTGACCCCCGGCACGCGGACCAAGGCATATTGCGCCGTTTGTGGATAGAGGTGGCACAATCGCTGTGGGATGGCTTCGACAGCGCTCCCCCCATGGGCAAAGCTAGTTTTCGTAAGTATTTCTAAAATGCTGCTGTGACCCATCATGCCAGGATTACACAACCGTCTGTGATGTCTTCTATTGGGATTGCACACGGTTGCGTAATCGTTTTCAATATATTCTCTAAAACCTTTTTTATTTTTTTAATTTATACACAGTTAAACAATTGAAGACCAGATGGCGCTCCATGAAGGACCGTTTCAGGAGGGGCCTGAAAAAGGAGGGACAGACCCGTAGTGGTGCTGCAGCTTCAAGGACCTCTGTGTACAAATACAACCGTATATTGCAGTTCTTGCGACCGGTCCTTGAAAGCAGAGAGTAAGTATAGTACCTATGCACACACCTAGTTTTTACAACATGCATATTCACCTACTATATTCCAGCCACGTAGCTTATTGCCCAGCCATTTATTTTGGCAAGTACAAAGTATAGAAATGAAGAAAAAAAGGCAAGGTCACCGAGGCGTGAAAAGTAAAAAATACATACTTTTATCCTCTTCAATCATAAGCAGAGGATGAAACATCAGCACAATACAATAGACACTATCTACGCGTTTCAGGTGACAGGGAACATCAGCCCTGAAACGCGTAGATAGTGTTTTTATTGTATTGTGCAGATGTTTCATCCTCTGCTTCTGATTGAAGTGAAAAAAGTATTTAGTTTTTACTTTTCACGCCTCGTTGACCTCGAATTTTTTATTCATTTCTGGTCTTCTCACACTTGACACAGCGGCTCCCTTCTGGGATTACTACAATGGTGAGCTTGACTTACTAGTTATTTCCCTGAAATCAGAAGTATACAGTACACAGAAAGATAGCAGATTGGCCATGCCCAGGCAATATTTCATAGTGGAGTAGTATAGTGCCCATCCAGGTGTATCCCAGTTTTTTTATACACAAAAAATTTAAATATAATAGACACGGCATACCTTCTACTGCAAGGCAGGTTATGTTCCCATGGTTGCTCAGCTCGCAGGACCTGTGATGACGTCTCGGTCACATGACCGTGACGTCATGGCAGTTCCAACGTAAGCATAATTGTCTGGCGTTACAAACCGCAACCATGGGTGACTATTTTGAATTAAATAAATGCATTTTTTTTTTATATTGATGGTGCATATGCAGTGTCAATATTAAAAATACGTTAATATTAACGGCGGCAATGGATACCGGCGGTAAAGTTAATTAATGACGCATGTGAAATGTTATATTTAGTATACTAATGGTTTCCTTATGTTTTCACAGAACACACAGCAGCACCCGCGAGACTGTCCGACTCTCTGGAGCGGTCCTTTGTGAAGCGCCATCTGAACTGTCGCAGCCATCCCACAGCGAGAGCAGGTCTGCACCACCACAATCTGGCGAACCGGCAGCCGGTCCATCAGATGTTCCCCTGGCCGAAGCCTCTGGCGCTCCTTCCTTCGGGTCTTCCCGACAGCGTCAGCGGGCCTCGGACAGGGCGGTCATGCCCGAATTTTTACATTTGAGCACCGTATTTCAGAATGGTTTCAAGGCGCTGTGCGATAAAATGTCCAATATCGACCGGCGTCTTGAAAACATCGAATCGGAGCTCTCGGGGCCGGCCAAACATTTTTTTAGTGCCATTCACAAGGGCATGGTTGAACATCTTACGCCGGAACTCCAGATTTCGGTCATGCAGGGCTGCAACAACGCATATGTCACTGCTCTGCAGCAGGCTCGGGTCATGCAGTCAGCGACAAATGTGCCCGCAGTACCATCGCTGGCTGCCATGACTCCGACTCCTGCTGCAGAGCACCACCACAGAGCTCCGCGTGCCGAGGGCCACCGCCACCGCAGAACAGAGCCCCAAAGTTATGATCATGCCAGGCCTTCAAGGGCACACAGACGGGAAGCCGACCCACACCCAGAGGGAGAGAGGAGGAAAAAAAAAAGAAGACGACGACGACGACAAGCACTACAACCTTGGCTATGGCTGCTCCCAAAACAACCACCACTACACAGCCTGGGTCGACCCGGAGCACTCCAAGTACCCAGCCTGGGTCTACACGGAGTACACCCAGTACCCAGCCTGGGTCTACAAGGAGTACACCGAGTACACAGCCTGGGTCTACCCGAAGCCGGAGTAGCCAGCCAAGGACACTGGTCGTCCCTCCTCCTCCCTTACCTCCTGCTTTGGCAGGATCGCCACCGTCAACTGGCTGGATTGATGTCGGCATCCCGTCTAGTGTCATAGACTATGCTGCTTCTTCCTCCCCCTCGTCCTCCTCCTCGGTCTCCTCAACACCCCCCAAAAGTGGGGGATATCAATCCCCCTTATTTGCTGTTATCGATACCCCCTAACATTTCCCATTTCTTTTTTTTTTGTGTCCCTAATAAAATTATTGTTGTTTTTTTTTTAAATTATTTTTTATTGTCTCAAATAAAGTTTGCACCAAATCACACCGTGCGCCGTATACACAAATCTTGTCTTTGTAACAACTGATGTGCAATGTCTGACAATATTTTATACTTTTTTTTTTTCATTTTTTATAGGGCTGTCGTTCATTGTACTATGAGATGTTACAAACACAAACAGCATTGCTCAATATGTCAAGTTTAAAATGTACCATCACACAACGATTTCAGTAACGATATAGTTGGTTTTTGTGTGTAACCAACGTTATCTTTTCTGAAATCGTACAACGATTAGGCCCCTGCTGTGAGATTTTTGGTGTCAGCGAATGATTAGTAATTTCTTGGGGTAACTGATCACACGCTGTCATTGTTGGATCGGCGTGTTTGACACCGATCCAGCAATGTCTTTGTTTTAAACAAGGGAATATTGGGTTACTAGCGCAGTGTTTTAACCCCTTCATGACCGTGGGATTTTTCGTTTTTCCGTGTTCGTTTTTCACTACCCTCCTTCCCAGAGCCATAACTTTTTTATTTTTCCATCAATTTGGCCATGTGAGGGCTTACTTTTTGCGGGACGAGTTGTACTTTTGAACGACATCATTGGTTTTACCATGTCGTGTACCAGAAAACGGGAAAAAAGTTCCAAGTGCGGTGAAATTGCAAAAAAAGTGCAATCCCACACTTGTTTTTTGCTTGGCTTTTTTGCTAGGTTCACTAAATGCTAAAACTGACCTGCCATTATGAGTCTCCCGGTCATTACGAGTTCATAGACACCTAACATGACTAGGTTATTTTTTACCTAAGTGGTGAAAAAAAATTCCAAACTTTGCTAAAAAAAAAATTAAAAAAAATTGCGCCATTTTCCGATACTCGTAGCGTCTCCATTTTTCATGATCTGGGGTCGGTTGATGGCTTATTTTTTGCGTGCCGAGATGATGTTTTTAATGATTCCAATTTGGTGTAGATACGTGCTTTTGTTCGCCCGTTATTGCATTTTAATGCAATGTTGCGGCGACCAAAAAAACGTAATTCTGGCGTTTCGATTTTTTTCTCATTACGCCGTTTAGCGATCAGATTAAGGCTTTTTTTTATTGATAGATCGGGCGATTCTGAACGTGGTGATACCAAATATGTGTAGATTTGATTTTTTTTTTATTGATTTATTTTGATTGGGGCGAAAGGGGGGTGATTTAAACTTTTATATTTTTTTTATTTTTCTCACATTGTTTTTAACTTTTTTTTTTTACTTTTGCCATGCTTCAATAGCCTCCATGGGAGGCTAGAAGCAGGCACAGCACGATCGCCTCTGCTACATAGCAGCGATCTGCTGATCGCTGCTATGTAGCAGAAATGGAGGTGTGCTGTGAGCGCCGACCACAGGGTGGTGCTCACAGCCACCGGTGATCAGTAACCATAGAGGTCTCTAGGACCTCTATGGTTACCATCCTGACGCATCGCCGACCCCCGATCATGTGACGGGGGTCGGCGATGACGTCATTTCCGGCCGCCCGGCCGGATGCGGTAGTTAAATGCCGCTGTCTGCGTTTGACAGCGGCATTTAACTAGTTAATAGCGGCGGGTGAATCGCAATTTCACCCGCCGCTATTGCGGGCACATGTCAGCTGTTCAAAACAGCTGACTTGTCCCGGCTTTGATGCCGGCTCACCGTGGAGCCCTGCATCAAAGCAGGGGAGCTGACATTGGACGTACTATACCGTCCGATGTCAGTAAGGGGTTAAACACTCAAATAAGTGAACAATACCCCCCCAAAAAAAATAAAGGTGTCAACCACGTCCCTCGCCGTCATCTTTCCGCAGTCACTGACACTGTTTCCCGCCCGTAAAGCAGAGCACACCGTTGACTTAAACGCTGTGCTTTGCTTTAGGGCTGGCACAGTACGGAAAGCTGACGGCGATGGACGTGTCACACACCGGAATGAAAGGTTTTTTTTATTTTTTTATATTACATTTACAATGGTAAACAGGGAAAACATCGTGAGTGCGGCCATGCGCTTCATAACATTACCCAGATTACACGGGGACTTGCTCTTTTTTGGTCGCTGGAGAGCTGTCTGTGTGACAGCTCTCCAGCAACCACGCGACGACTAAACAACGGTCACGGTACGGTCGTATCACTGGTCGGTATCGTTGGATAATAGTTTTATTAATGTACCTTAAGATTATTGGTCTGGTGAGGTGGTAGCAATGTTTACAGTGTCGCCACTATTTGACTCTGGACGTATTCCAGCATCCTGAGTGCAATAGTGTTAACTCTGTAGAGTTTTGCAAACATGATCGTCTCCCTCCTTGTCAAGCCAGGTTCCATATGCAAATAGTCTGCAGGATTAAAAATGGTTGACAAGGTGGGAGCCGATTATGTTATACGTCAAAACTATGGAACACACGGCTGAAATATTTTTTGGTTTTGTCACAGTCCATTTGTGTACTGGTGCTCACATAAATTTTGTGGGACACACATTACTTTACATAACATTGGATTTTACAATTTGATTACTATGGAAAAACATATGGGAGATTTTTTTTGTGAAAACGGAAAGGCACAAGAACTTTATTTCAAAACACAACACATTAGAAAATCAGGGGACATTATAACAATAACCTTACATAGGATGGTAAAATGACATGGACTCCACAGTGTTTACATGACATCATAATAACAAGATGAATTAAACCATTTGATCTTGCCATGAAACACACCCAACATCTGAAACAAAGTATGCAGCAAATTGGTCCCTCATATGAGCAATCTCCACAGTTGTCCGCAGAGGATGATCTTGATAATCAGGCAATGGATTTGGTATGGGTTCATCGAGTTCCACGTTGACTCTCTCTTTATCAATAATAAAATTGTGGAGAACCACACACGCCTTCACCACCTCATCCACTGTCTCAATTTTCAAATTTATAGCGGATCCTAAGATACGCCATTTGGAGACAAGGATTCCAAAGGCGCACTCCACAGTTCTTCTGGCCCTGGACAGTCTATAATTAAATATACTTTTGGTGCGGTCCAACCCCCGACTGGAGTACGGTTTAAGTAGGTTGCCACTCATTTGAAAAGCCTCATCCCCAACAACAACAAATGGCAGGGCCGGGCCTTCGGTGTTGGGAAGAGGTCGTGGATGGGGGAAATTAAAATTGTTATCGTACAATCTTCGGCCCATATCAGACTCCTTAAATGTCCGTGAATCATTTGCACGGCCAAACGCTCCAATGTCCACAGCGAGAAACCTGCAGTCCGCACCTGCAATTGCCATCAGCACGGTGGAAAAGTATTTTTTATAATTAAAAAACAGAGATCCACTTCTTGAAGGCTTGGTAATCCTAATGTGCTTCCCATCCACGGCTCCAATAGAGTTAGGGAAAGAACACACTTGTTCGAATTTTTGGGCATTGGCCTGCCATAATTCTGTTGTTGGGATAGGTAAAAATTCCTCCCGGAGGTTGTCCCACAATGTGCGGCATGTGTCGGCAATAATACCAGACAGTGTTGAGACTCCAATCCAAAACTGGAAATGCAGTGATCTCAAGGTCTCTCCAGTAGCAAGGAAACTGACAAGAAGAAAAATAAATAAATGAAATTAATTAAATTGTTATGAAATAATTTTTCATTCTTAATTACAATCCCCCACCCCACAAAACCAAAACACGTTAGTTACTTGAAAAAATGGCAAGAACATATAAATCCTTCACATTGCATTACGTACCGTAGAGTCACCAGCAGACGTTCCTCGGGGGAAATCGATTTACGGAGCTGCGTGTCCTGCCTGGCAATGGTTCCTTCCACCAGACGCAGCAGATATCGGAAGCTGTTTTGTGACATCCTGGTGTATTCAAAGTATTTCTCCTGGTTCTCATTTAATTCGCCAAACAGACAATGGTAGGCTCCACGACTCTCTCGGACTTCCACTATAGGGTGTAGCCAAAAACGCCGACGACTCCTTCTCCGTAGTTTGTCTCTTTTCCTCTGTTCATGACAGGCAATAGCATAAGCAATAGCAAGGGCTAATTCCAGCTCAAAATTGAGGTAGATACTCTCCATGGGACGATCCATCTTGATGCTGTATGGTTGGAAATAATCTATGCCGGGGTATATATACCACTATTACATTAATACCCACCCTCATCTACCCATTGGTGGCATTATCTATTGTCTAGACACTAGACCCACCCTCTTCTATTCATTGGTGGTGTTATCTAGTGTCTAGACACTAAATTGTGTGTAAAGATATAATCATTGTTTGACAACGCATGCGTCGTAAAACGCTGCGTTTTTTTGTAAAAACGCAACAAAAACGCACAAAAAACGCTGCGTTTTACGACGCTTGCGTCAAAAAAGGTGCGTTTTTGCGTGCGTTTCCGATCCGTCGTGCGTTGCGTCGGCGACGCAGCGTCGCATGACGCTAATGTGAACGTAGCCTAATCTGTTCTGGTGACCCCGCACTGACATACAGTTAGGGCCAGAAATATTTGGACAGTGACACAATTTTCGCGAGTTGGGCTCTGCATGCCACCACATTGGATTTGAAATGAAACCTCTACAACAGAATTCAAGTGCCGATTGTAACGTTTAATTTGAAGGGTTGAACAAAACTATCTGATAGAAAATGTAGGAATTGTACACATTTCTTTACAAACACTCCACATTTTAGGAGGTCAAAAGTAAATGGACAAATAAACATAACCCAAACAAAATATTTTTATTTTCAATATTTTGTTGCAAATCCTTTGGAGGCAATCACTGCCTTAAGTCTGGAACCCATGGACATCACCAAACGCTGGGTTTCCTCCTTCTTAATGCTTTGCCAGGCCTTTACAGCCGCAGCCTTCAGGTCTTGCTTGTTTGTGGGTCTTTCCGTCTTAAGTCTGGATTTGAGCAAGTGAAATGCATGCTCAATTGGGTTTAGATCTGGAGATTGACTTGGCCATTGCAGAATGTTCCACTTTTTGGCACTCATGAACTCCTGGGTAGCTTTGGATGTATGCTTGGGGTCATTGTCCATCTGTACTATGAAGCGCCGTCCAATCAACTTTGCAGCATTTGGCTGAATCTGGGATGAAAGTATATCCCGGTACACTTCAGAATTCATCCGGCTACTCTTGTCTGCTCTTATGTCATCAATAAACACAAGTGACCCAGTGCCATTGAAAGCCATGCATGCCCATGCCATCACGTTGCCTCCACCATGTTTTACAGAGGATGTGGTGTGCCTTGGATCATGTGCCGTTCCCTTTCTTCTCCAAACTTTTTTCTTCCCATCATTCTGGTACAGGTTGATCTTTGTCTCATCTGTCCATAGAATACTTTTCCAGAACTGAGCTGGCTTCTTGAGGTGTTTTTCTGCAAATTTAACTCTGGCCTGTCTATTTTTGGTATTGATGAATGGTTTGCATCTAGATGTGAACCCTTTGTATTTACTGTCATGGAGTCTTCTCTTTACTGTTGACTTAGAGACAGATACACCTACTTCACTGAGAGTGTTCTGGACTTCAGTTGATGTTGTGAACGGGTTCTTCTTCACCAAATTAAGTATGCGGCGATCATCCACCACTGTTGTCATCCGTGGACGCCCAGGCCTTTTTGAGTTCCCAAGCTCACCAGTCAATTCCTTTTTTCTAAGAATGTACCCAACTGTTGATTTTGCTACTCCAAGCATGTCTGCTATCTCTCTGATGGATTTTTTTCTTTTTTTTCAGCCTCAGGATGTTCTGCTTCACCTCAATTGAGAGTTCCTTTGACCGCATGTTGTCTGCTCACAGCAACAGCTTCCAAATGCAAAACCACACACCTGGAATCCACCCCTGACCTTTTAACTACTTCATTGATTACAGGTTAACGAGGGAGACGCCTTCAGAGTTAATTGCAGCCCTTAGAGTCCATTGTCCAATTACTTTTGGTCCCTTGAAAAAGAGGACGCTATGCATTACAGAGCTATGATTCCTAAACCCTTTCTCCAATTTGGATGTGGAAACTATCATATTGCAGCTGGGAGTGTGCACTTTCAGCCCATATTATATATATATAATTGTATTTCTGAACATGTTTTTGTAAACAGCTAAAATAACAAACCTTGTGTCACTGTCCAAATATTTCTGGCCCTAACTGTATGTGCCTGCTGAATGACCTGTTTATTTGACGTCCTATCAGAACAGGTGATCACAAATAATTAGTTCTTTGAGGTAAATCATTTTTTTTTTAAAAACAGACAGGAAAATGCTTATCTCACAAAGAATTAGTCGTGCTCCCATACTATCCTGTCTGTATTCTCTTTACCTTCCCCCCCTCCCCAGGAGCTGTGGTGTGATCAGACCATGTCCCTGTGCGGTCAGACACGGCCATTACACCGTACACAGCAGGGGCACATGTATAAGATTATCTCAGCACAGGAACATTTTTCTTTAACACATCCAATTGTGGAACTTCTTAGGCTGTGTGCACACGTTGCAGATTTTTCGCGTTTTTTTCGCGTCTTTTCGCTATAAAAACGCGAAAAAAATGCATACATTATTCATCCCATCATTTAGAATGCATTCCGCAATTTTTGTGCACATGATGCGTTTTTTTCTGTAAAAAAAAACGCATCGCGGTAAAAAAAACACAGCATGTTCATTAATTTTGCTGATTTTTTGCGGATTTCCCACTATATTGTTGCATTGGGAACCTCCAGAAAAATCCGCAAAAAAGCACCAAAAATGCAGTAAAAACGTGAGAAAACCGCATGCGGCTTTCTTGCAGAAAATGTCCTGTTTTGCTCAGGAAATTTCTGCAAGAAATCCTGAACGTGTGCACATAGCCTTATTATTCCTAGATCTACTGATTAAAATCAACTTTAAAATAAACTTTGTTAAGCTGAATCTCTACACCTTGAGCTTACATCAATTATATACCGTAATCAATATAACTGCATATGTGACTGCGTTTTGTTTAACAGAGAAAATGCCAAGCCTTGTGCCACTGACCAAATATTTCTTGACCTACAGTAACTGTACATGTATTTGTCAAAATTCGGTTCTGATTACAATCGGCGGTGAATATCGTTTTTGCAATATTCGCCAAACCCGGCCAAACGTCATTGGAGTCAATGGGAGTAAAATTTAACCGAATATGTTCGGAACAGATCATCAAGCGTAAATCCGGCACAAATAGGGTACCAATATGGCAAATTCAGATTGGGCGACCGATTCCGAACTTATTTGCTCCACTCTAGTCTAGACATGCGAGCGTTGCTGTGCTGCCTGGGAAATTGCTTTCTTTGGTCGATCAGTTTTTGGAATCTGCATGATTTTCCTGTAGATAATGTCAGAAAATCAGAGGCAGACTTTCCACTACACAATCTTCCTGACAACCCCACAGACACAGAATATCATGCCTGACAACGGTGCCCTATGATGCAAATGTCTGGGGCTTCTAAACAACCGAGTATAAAGATAGCTAAAGATTCAGGTGCATATTAAAATGCGTTTTATTACTCTTAGCCATATCATCTGAATTCCGCGTTGGCATGTTTTTCCCATAAATGCTATTTACATATTTGCTGTACTTTAGTATACAAACAATGAGAAACTAATGGATCGTATCAGAAAGGCAGATAAGGCGGCACTCAGAAACCTGTGCTTGCGCATTCGTTTTCACCAGTTCTTTTACCAATCGCTTCCCAGTGTGAATTTCTGTACCCTCTGAAATCTCAAATTCGGCTAACGATTAGCCAGGCTGGCGAGACATCACCCACTCACCACACAGATGATGCCAAGCCAGGCTGGCGAATCAAACGCTGCGCTGGGTAACTCGGAAATATGGGAAACTGGCGCAGCTCCTGAGCACTCACCTGGACCATGGGTGCATGAAGCGATCCACTCATTTATTCAATAGTGAGGAGTGAAGGTGTTATCCGAGCACGCTTGTGTCCTGTGCAGACACATGCTCCGAAAAATGGAAGGACGTGTAAACATCCCCAAAAAGTGTAATGGGTTCTTGTTCGATACGTGAATAACACAGATCGCACATGTATGTGAAAAATGGACGTCCAAATGAGGTCTTTGTGAGAAACGTACGGCCCTGACCCTTTCATTGCCACCATCTGTACTCCAAATGAGTGCATTCTAACGAGGCAGGTAAATAAAATGGGGGGGGGGGGGGGGATAAGCAGATTTTTATTTTTTACGGAAGTGAAAAAAAATCCCTAATAAAACACAAAGCTCTATATTGCTCCATGCTGGGCAAACTTTAAAAAAAAAAACTTAGTTGGTAATTATATTTAATCATTATCCTCTCAAATAACATCAAGGCATGCCTGATAAGGAAAGTTTATTGTTGGTAAAAATTGTGAAAACATGTACTGCTCACACTGCCGTATACACTGTACTACAGTCCAGTCCTAGGCGGCTGGTCTGTTGGAGCGGCATAGTTTATGTACATAAGAAGAGCCACTGATATGCATTCCCTGTACAGTGCTCTAGTTAGGTGGACGACCAGACTTTATGAAGATAAAGTTTGTCTATGGGCCAAGCTGTCAACAGCTTACAACATAGCAAGAGTGGGCATTCCTTCACCTACCGCTTCAGGATCATTGGCAGCGCATCTGTGTATATATACTGGGGGAGAATGTGCTGCCAACAAACCAGGGCTCTGATGTAAAGGATCTGATCACACAGCATACACTGCTCAATCATCATCCCGTATAAAAGGTCCTTAACTCACAGAAGCCCTAACTAGGTAGGTATCAATAGCAAATCGTAACAGTACAATCGTATCAGTGCTATAGGACTTGGCCTTACTTTTAAGTTGGGTTTTACTCCTTTTTCACAAGAGCATAAGATAGCAAGGTGTCGTATTATAGCACAGATATTCCAATACTATATGCATTTTTCTTACCATAGTATACAGAAAGGAATATGTGCTGGGGGATATTATTTATGCAGTGTTAATAGCTTTATCTGGAACTACTGCAGGATACAGGGCAAAGTACACAGTCATTTGACCGAAGTCACACAACACAGCATAGAGGCGGTCAGTCAAGCAGAAGGAGACATCTCTGCGCTGAGAATAGAGCTGGAGTGACGGAGGCGTCAGATCTACAGCCTCATTTGCGTACTCAAATACTGATTTCTCAGTAATGGAGGAACGGACTGGCCATGTAAAGGAATTGCTGGACTTGTCTGTGGACGAGCAACAAGTGAATATAAAGACCAGTTTTCAGGGAGAAATCCTGCTGACAGATTCCCTTTAATACAACAAGAAATTTTCCATTAAATGTTAAAATTTAACAATCTTAAAGCCGAAAAGAAATTTGGACTGTCTTGTCAAGGATCTTAATTAAGAAGTCATTTCAAGTAAGACCCATTCCTAGCTTTCCCTGACTGGCTTGTATGCTCGGGAATGACAGGTCTTCTACAAGCAGAAGAACTGGGATGCTTGTTCTCTATTCAAACATACAGGCAATAGGCCAAAAATCACAGAAATCCTGTACCAGCCTCCACAAGTACCCACACGGAGTGTCCCAAATGTTCCACCGCTGCTCATAGGGGTGATATAAAGTCTCAGCCCCTCAGACCCTGGTTACCATAAGTTCCAGAGGTTCTTCCATCACATAGCACAAGGTGACAGTGTTGAAGTCGGGCAGTGGCTTTGACCACTCACATCTGCCGCCAGTGATATATTAGTGACAGGGAGCAGTTAAAACAAACCGGTGTGCCTGAGCATACAGCCAAATCCAAGTTTTACTAGCCTTCAGGGCTCGCTCACACCAGTGGACACATCGACGAGTGACCGACGATTCTTTATTGGATAATACTTGGACCGACAGTATTCAGTGCTGATGTGTGATTTTTCACTTTAAAGTCAGATGTTACTCACCCAATCACTTACCGGTAAGTCTATGGGTGCATTGAAAACATCAGATTGCACTCGGATGACATCTGACTGCAGTCACATTTCCACAAAGTCACAGAATGGAGAAGGTGGAGACATTTTGGAGGGATGGAGGGATTAAATGGGTTTCCACCATTCAAGGCAACTGATTTTTCACTTAAAGGGATTAACCCCTTGCATAATTTTTTCTTCTATAGTCTCCCAACTCTTCTTCCCTTTTTACCCACCAAACACACATACTTAAAGGGAACCTGTCACCCCGTTTTTTGAGATTGAGCTATAAATACTGTTAAATAGGGCCTGCGCTGTGTGTTCCTATAGTGTATGTAGTGTACCCCGATTCCCCACCTATGCTGAGAAATAACTTACCAAAGTCGCCGTTTTCGCCTGTCAATCAGGCTGGTCAGGTCGGGAGGGCGTGGTGACATCGCTGGTTCTTCCTCAGCTTTACGTTGGTGGCGTAGTGGTGAATAAGCAGCGCGCGATCTGCGCTGTCATCCCTTTCGTCGGTGGGGGCGGCCATCTTCCTGGGGCCGCGCGTGCGCAGATCGAGTGCTCTGCTGCACGGGGCTTCAGGAAAATGGCCGCGGGATGCCGCGCGTGCGCATTAGAGATCGCGGCGGCCATTTTCCCAAAGCCGAGATGCAAACTCGGCTTTGGGAAAATGGCCGCCGCGATCTCTAATGCGCACGCGCGGCATCCCGCGGCCATTTTCCTGAAGCCCCGTGCAGCAGAGCACTCCATCTGCGCACGCGCGGCCCCAGGAAGATGGCCGCCCCCACCGACGAAAGGGATGACAGCGCAGATCGCGCGCTGCTTATTCACCACTACGCCACCAACGTACAGCTGAGGAAGAACCAGCGATGTCACCACGCCCTCCCGACCTGACCAGCCTGATTGACAGGCGAAAACGGCGACTTTGGTAAGTTATTTCTCAGCATAGGTGGGGAATCGGGGTACACTACATACACTATAGGAACACACAGCGCAGGCCCTATTTAACAGTATTTATAGCTCAATCTCAAAAAACGGGGGTGACAGGTTCCCTTTAACTAAAGGCCCCTTCACATTAAGCGACGCTGCAGCGATACCGACAACGATCCGGATCGCTGCAGCGTCGCTTAATGTGAAGGGGCCTTTATTCAGCGACCAACGATCTCCCAGCAGGGGGCTGATCGTTGGTCGCTGTCACACATAACGATTTCATTAACGATATCGTTGCTACATCACAAAAAGCAACGATATCGTTAACAATATCGTTATGTGTGAAGGTACCTTAAATGTCCCTGGGTCCAGCGCTGAATCTCCACTGCTCTGTTACTGTCGGCAGCGCTGACATCACATTGACAGCATGGCAGACAATCAGTGAGCTCAGCACAAAACTGAGCGGGGCGTTCTGGCCACACAGGCTGAGCTGCTGAGCTCTTTTACCAGCTGCAGTGCTGGCGACGTGACACTGCCAACAATAACAGACACTGGGAAGAGAAGCAGTGCCGTAGCAGTGGACCTGGAGAGGGAGACTAACGTGTGTTTTAGTCTCTTTTTTTCTTTTATAGCCGTTAGTCAGCCGGCTATGACGGTCTGGCAGGAATGTTTGGAACTCTTTATCGATCTTTTTCTGCGCTCCTCTCAGCTGGTTTATTGCCCCAGACTACAATAAAGTTAAATTTGCAGGTAAGCTAAAATCATTTTTAACCCCTAACAAAAGCGTTTAAGTAAAAGCATAAAAGTATCACATACAGTACAGGGAAGGTTGGGACCAGTATCACATACAGTACAGGGAAGGTTGGGACCAGTATCACATACAGCACAGGGAAGGTTGGGACCAGTATCACATACAGTACAGGGAGGGTTGGGACCAGTATCACATACAGTACAGGGAGGGTTGGGTCCAGTATCACATACAGTACAGGGAAGGTTGGGACCAGTATCACATACAGTACAGGGAGGGTTGGGACCAGTATCACATACAGTTCAGGGAAGGTTGGGACCAGTATCACATACAGTACAGGGAGGGTTGGGACCAGTATCACATACAGTACAGGGAAGGTTGGGACCAGTATCACATACAGTACAGGGAGGGTTGGGACCAGTATCACATACAGTTCAGGGAAGGTTGGGACCAGTATCACATACAGTACAGGGAGGGTTGGGTCCAGTATCACATACAGTACAGGGAAGGTTGGGACCAGTATCACATACAGTACAGGGAGGGTTGGGACCAGTATCACATACAGTTCAGGGAAGGTTGGGACCAGTATCACATACAGTACAGGGAGGGTTGGGACCAGTATCACATACAGTTCAGGGAAGGTTGGGACCAGTATCACATACAGTACAGGGAGGGTTGGGACCAGTATCACATACAGTACAGGGAAGGTTGGGACCAGTATCACATACAGTACAGGGAGGGTTGGGACCAGTATCACATACAGTACAGGGAAGATTGGGACCAGTATCACATACAGTACAGGGAAGGTTGGGACCAGTATCACATACAGTACAGGGAAGGTTGGGTGTACAGTTACATATTCTGCAATAGGGCCTAGTAGCTTCAGGTCACGCTTCTGGGGAAAATCGTGCTTATTGCTGTCCATATGGTCTAGGAAGACATATAAAAAGAGGCTGACATAATGAGACAACCCCTCAATCTATAATAACAGTAATTAAGCCACCTTGCCCAGAGTAAGCAGAATCCCATTAAGTGTGAAAGTGATGTAGTCTCTGGAAAGAGTTACCAGCGGTGGTGGCCACAAATATGTTAGCCACCAACACTTCATGCAATGAGCAGATGACTGCAGTGTAAAGGATGGCAAAGGTCATCTTAGAAGGCGCAGTCTGTTGATAAATTCCCCCCCCTATACAGATTAAATAAAAGTGTGCGGCACCAGCCAATTTTGTCAGGATAGGCCGACCATCTAATGTGTATCAGGCCACCAGTCTCTTCTCCCGACAGATGATGCTAGGAGAAGAGAATAAGGCCTGCTGGGAAGAAACAGATACTTTCGTTCGTTGGAAACATAGGCTGTTGCCAAAGGAGTCTGACAGCGGCTGTCTCACAAGTTGGAAGAGATAGATACTGGATAAATGATGGTGTTGCCGACAGCTACCTAATGTGAATGGGGCCTCTAATGACAAAGCTGAGATATAACAGCCAATCCTGATCTGATCCAGAGCTGTCTACCAACCCAGAGTCAGAGCAGAAACCCAATAAAGGCTATTCTTCCTATGATTACATCAGCATCATGTTTATAGAAATATACAATTTTGTAGAAGCAGCACCTAGTGTGGTGTCCAAGAGTAAATGGCTACCTTCTCTTTAGGTCTCTTGGTGCTAACAAGGGTCCGCTCACTGCAGCCAGTCCAGATATAATATCAGTGCCAGGTCTCCCTGGGCTCTTGTGACATTTTTATGTCATGTGATCACTGCAGCCAATCAGTGGTTTCTATTAGGCGGCTTTCCATATACTTCCCTCAGATGAACCTCGAACATCAGAAGGAAGTATGAGGCATCGTGATAGCTGATCCACAGCTGCACGTATCATGCAATGACTGCATGATCTCAGCCGTGCGTTTCAGAGAATAAGCTGCCGAGAAGACCGAGGCGTATGGGAGACTAGTCAGACAAGCCGGTCCCTGGTAGCTTCTGCCCATCTGCTGCCCTGGATTAACAGGTCATGTACGGACAGACCTGTCACTCAATGGGAACAGGCGGTGAGAAGCCAGCCTAACTAGTCTCACATGTGGCTCGGTCCCCAGCTCATTTTAGCATATGTGGCTGAGAATATACAGCCAATGCCTGATACATGCTGTCTGTAGATCGGGCGACATGTATCACGTATGAGGTTCAAGGCAAGCATGATGCATCAGTATGTGGAAGCCAAAACCAGAAGATGTGCAGACTTTCCATACAAATACTAATGCCAAACACTGGCCATAACACTGTATTGTGAAAGTGGTCTCAAGATGTCTAAATACCTCATTTTTTTACCCTAGTCAGGTCCACGGACTGTCATTTTTACATTGAAGTCACCATAGAAGCTTAGTAGTCAGCCCCTAGTTACTGACATCAGTGTAGGGAGCAGTCAAAGGTGACTCAGTAGCAGGATGGCAAGAATTTGTGTCATATAACTACCAGTCACTTGGTGCTAGAATATGGAACAGTGGAAAATAACAGGGACAAACACTACTGAGGCGATATCTTAGTGGGGTATTCTGGGCAGCGAGGGGCACACTGTTCACATGTTGGGCTTGTGATGGGACAACCCCTCCAACATTAACCAAAAAGATTATTATATATATTTGGCTTGTAGCAGAGATCAGAGAATACAGCGGACACAGTTTATGATTACGGTGTATTTATGAGGCGAACGCTCCTCCAGCCTCTCCTCATCCACAGGACAGTGACTGCGCTTTCATTAGACACCCAGAGGGCAAGGAAACCCCTCAGATGATAAGGAAACAGCATTCCCCACTATCTAACCTCTTAGATGGATGCTCACTACTGCCCACATCTCTGATTCCAGGCGATGCAGCTGTGCCCACAACATATAGGTGCCATATATCAGATAATGGTACAGCACACACGCGGTATAGAAATGGATGATAACGCCTGTCAATTTCCAGGATATAGCCAGTGATCAACTGAACGGTATAGCAGTTTCAGAAATCCCTGTTCTTCCACCACAATGCGCCTCCATTCACTGCTGTATTATGGTGTTTGATGACACATGGCATGGTCAGATTCATAAAGAAAGTAGCAGAGAAAGAAAAAAAAAACCTGTGCTGATGTCTGAAACTGGAGAAGCATCCAAACATGAAATTCGAGCCCTCGCTGAAACGCAAGAGGTAGGGGCAGTAAAGCAACATGCAAAGAAATGGAGAAAAGGACACTGACAGAAAAGCCACCATTACTGCTGACATACAGACTAGTCAGGAGAATGGAGACCATGAAGGAAAACTCCATGTCTACAGATGCAGCTGGAAGAAGCCACCAGGTCTGGGAGAGTGACGGGTGTCCTAACAGAAGCACAGCACTGCACGGAGAGGAGAGAGGGAAAATAAAAGGATTGTACGGTCACACTCATTGGAAATTAGGCTACAGATTTTCACAGCAGATTTCCGTTGAGATCCAAGTCGAGGAAAAAAAATTGCTGGTATAGATATAGCTATAACCTCCATAGCAAAACCAGCGCATCTGTCTGTATGTGGTGCTGTAAGGTGTCTGACACTCCGGGGTCTCCTGGCTGGGATAGGGGCCGCACCTGATCCGGCCGCTTGTCCCAGGATTAGAGCATTATTCACTTCTACTCAGCTCAGTAATATATATACCACAAGATGGCAGAAAATCCCTGTCATCTATAAAGAAGCCAACCGTACATAAAGATAAAAGTAAAGGGATTTATTATTACAGAAAAAATACAAATAAATGAACACAACATTTAAAAAGAGCTACACGATATCTTCCTGGTCATACCCCATGGGAGAGCGGCGAGGAACACTAGCCAAGAATACCCAAAACAAAATTACTATAATGAAAAGCTGCCTATATTGCGTCCATAAATGTAGGTGCACAAAGGCATCCTATTGCTGAAATATCACCATACACAGAGATAGCGGCAGTCCACTACACCCTTCCACCTGTATACATAAGTAAACCCGTTCCAAAGACTTATACTAATATATGGTACAGGATAGAAAGGGTCACAAATAGTTACCGATATAGGTTTCTGAACAGTGCGTCCTCCCACGTCACAATCCCAGCGCCCCGACGCGCGTTTCGCCCTGGCTTCTTCCGGGGGCGTCCCGCGTCACAATCCCAGCGCCCCGACGCGCGTTTCGCCCTGGCTTCTTCCGGGGGTGTCCCCGGAAGAAGCCAGGGCGAAACGCGCGTCGGGGCGCTGGGATTACGACGTGGGAGGACGCACTGTTCAGAAACCTATATCGGTAACTATTTGTGACCCTTTCTATCCTGTACCATATATTAGTATAAGTCTTTGGAACGGGTTTACTTATGTATACAGGTGGAAGGGTGTAGTGGACTGCCGCTATCTCTGTGTATGGTGATATTTCAGCAATAGGATGCCTTTGTGCACCTACATTTATGGACGCAATATAGGCAGCTTTTCATTATAGTAATTTTGTTTTGTGTATTCTTGGCTAGTGTTCCTCGCCGCTCTCCCATGGGGTATGACCAGGAAGATATCGTGTAGCTCTTTTTAAATGTTGTGTTCATTTATTTGTATTTTTTCTGTAATAATAAATCCCTTTACTTTTATCTTTATGTATGGTTGGCTTCTTTATAGATGACAGGGATTTTCTGCCATCTTGTGGTATATATATATATATATATATATATATGAGGAAGTACCATTGGTTATGTGGCTGGACCCTTTTGGTTTCAGCTCAGTAATAGAACGAAAGCTGCACTCTGTATAGGAGACAGTGCACGGACATACAGATCACATCACACACAGGGACCACATCACATCACACATACGGACCGCATCACATCACACATACGGACCGCGTCACATCGCACATACGGACCCCATCACATCGCACATACGGACCGCATCACATCACACATACGGACCGCATCACATCACTAATACGGACCGCATCACATCACACATACGGACCGCATCACATCACACATACGGACCGCATCACATCACACATACGGACCGCATCACATCACACATACGGACCGCATCACATCACACATACGGACCGCATCACATCGCACATACGGACCGCATCACATCGCACATACGGACCGCATCACATCGCACATACGGACCGCATCACATCGCACATACGGACCGCATCACATCGCACATACGGACCGCATCACATCGCACATACGGACCGCATCACATCGCACATACGGACCGCATCACATCGCACATACGGACCGCATCACATCGCACATACGGACCGCATCACATCGCACATACGGACCGCATCACATCGCACATACGGACCGCATCACATCACACATACGGACCGCATCACATCACACATACGGACCGCATCACATCCCACATACGGACCGCATCACATCACACATACGGACCGCATCACATCACACATACGGACCGCATCACATCACACATACGGACCGCATCACATCACACATACGGACCGCATCACATCACACATACGGACCGCATCACATCGCACATACGGACCGCATCACATCGCACATACGGACCGCATCACATCGCACATACGGACCGCATCACATCGCACATACGGACCGCATCACATCGCACATACGGACCGCATCACATCGCACATACGGACCGCATCACATCGCACATACGGACCGCATCACATCACACATACGGACCGCATCATATACGTAGATCCATCACGCATACGGACAGCATCATATATACGTAGATCACATCCATAGATCACATCACGCATACGGACCGCATCATATACGTAGATCACATCACGCATACAGACCGCATCGTATACATAGATCACATCACGCATACGGACCGCATCATATACGTAGATCACATCCATAGATCACATCACACATACGGACCGCATCATATACGTAGATCACATCCATAGATCACATATACTGACCGCATCATAAGTAGATCACATCACACATACGGACCACATGTGTGATGTGATGTGGTTCCTATGTGTGATGTGATGCGGTCCGTATGTGTCTATCGAGTTATGAGATGATAGTGCTAAGTTGCACGAAAGAAAAATAGTCTATACACCCAAGGGTCTGGTCTAAGATATGGACATGTGTTAATATTGTGACTTGTTCTATTGTCTATTTGCATATTTAGGTGTTGGGGACAACTTTATGTCTCGTTCTGTGCACATTATGTGGTTTACAAATTTGGGTGCACAGACTATTTTTCTTTTGTGCAACTTAGCACCATCATCTTATAACTCGATACAGTTGTCCCAAATCTATACTGCCCTACTGTGTTGTTAGCGACCTGGTTACTGTACTAAAGGCTACGAGGTCATCTGTCTACAGAGTTTGTTGGACATATTCAGTGTACATCTGCTCTTTCTACTAGCACCTATATCTACATGTACGGTACTTGTCACATTTGCAGGGTTCATATGTATATGGGATATTGCTATTTTTTGCACACCACGAATATGCTGTCCACATAGAAGCCTAAAATATTTCATTACCATCCCCATGAGTCTAGCACAGGTGCTTGCCTTATTATGGGCTTTGTGTATTTAATGTTTTAAATATTAGTGTCCTGTGTTACATTGTAATAAAGCTGTGTTTTTTTGGTCAAATCTCTGCGTTTTGGTGATCCCCATTTGTATGGCCTATTCTGTGTCTTGTTTTCTACTGCTCATGTGTTTCATAGGTCAAGGTAGGATCCCAGTGTATTGTCTTCTGTGGTGCCCCCACAAATTTTTAGTTTATATACATAGATCACATCACACATATGAACCTCATCACATCACACATACGGACCGCATAATATACGTAGATCACATCACGCATACGGACCGCATCATATACGTAGATCACATCACGCATATGGACCGCATCATATACGTAGATCACATCACGCAAACGGACCGCATCATATACATAGATCACATCCATAGATCACATCACGCATACGGACCGCATCATATACATAGATCACATCCATAGATCACATCACGCATACGGACCGCATCATATACGTAGATCACATCACGCATACGGACCGCATCATATACGTAGATCACATCACGCAAACGGACCGCATCATATACATAGATCACATCCATAGATCACATCACGCATAGGGACCGCATCATATACTGTACGTAGATCACATCACACATACGGACCGCATCATATACGTAGATCACATCCATAGATCACATCAGGCATACGGACCGCATCATATACGTAGATCACATCACGCATACAGACCGCATCATATACATAGATCACATCACGCATACGGACCGCATCATATACGTAGATCACATCCATAGATCACATCACGCATACGGACCGCATCATATACGTAGATCCATCACGCATACGGACCGCATCATATATACGTAGATCACATCCATAGATCACATCACGCATACGGACCGCATCATATACGTAGATCACATCACGCATACGGACCAAATCATATACGTAGATCCATCACGCATACGGACCGCATCATATACGTAGATCACATCACGCATACAGACCGCATCGTATACATAGATCACATCACGCATACGGACCGCATCGTATACATAGATCACATCCATAGATCACATCACGCATACGGACCGCATCATATACGTAGATCACATCACGCATACAGACCGCATCGTATACATAGATCACATCCATAGATCACATCACGCATACGGACCGCATCATATACGTAGATCACATCACGCATACAGACCGCATCATATATACGTAGATCACATCCATAGATCACATCACGCATACGGACCGCATCATATACGTAGATCCATCACGCATACGGACCGCATCATATATACGTAGATCACATCCATAGATCACATCACGCATACGGACCGCATCATATACGTAGATCCATCACGCACACGGACCGCATCATATATACGTAGATCACATCCATAGATCACATCACGCATACGGACCGCATCATATACGTAGATCACATCACGCATACAGACCGCATCGTATACATAGATCACATCCATAGATCACATCACGCATACGGACCGCATCATATACGTAGATCACATCCATAGATCACATCACGCATACGGACCGCATCATATACGTAGATCCATCACGCATACGGACCGCATCATATATACGTAGATCACATCCATAGATCACATCACGCATACGGACCGCATCATATACGTAGATCCATCACGCATACGGACCAAATCATATACGTAGATCCATCACGCATACGGACCGCAATATATATATGTAGATCACATCCATAGATCACATCACGCATACGGACCGCATCATATACGTAGATCACATCACGCATACAGACCGCATCGTATACATAGATCACATCCATAGATCACATCACGCATACGGACCACATCATATACGTAGATCACATCACGCATACAGACCGCATCGTATACATAGATCACATCCATAGATCACATCACGCATACGGACCGCATCATATACGTAGATCACATCCATAGATCACATCACGCATACGGACCGCATCATATACGTAGATCCATCACGCATACGGACCGCATCATATATACGTAGATCACATCCATAGATCACATCACGCATACGGACCGCATCATATACGTAGATCCATCACGCATACGGACCGCAATATATATATGTAGATCACATCCATAGATCACATCACGCATACGGACCGCATCATATACGTAGATCACATCACGCATACAGACCGCATCGTATACATAGATCACATCCATAGATCACATCACGCATACGGACCGCATCATATACGTAGATCACATCCATAGATCACATCACGCATACGGACCGCATCATATACGTAGATCCATCACGCATACGGACAGCATCATATATACGTAGATCACATCCATAGATCACATCACGCATACGGACCGCATCATATACGTAGATCACATCACGCATACAGACCGCATCGTATATATAGATCACATCCATAGATCACATCACGCATACGGACCGCATCATATACGTAGATCACATCCATAGATCACATCACGCATACGGACCGCATCATATACGTAGATCACATCCATAGATCACATCACGCATACGGACCGCATGATATACGTAGATCCATCACGCATACGGACCGCATCATATATACGTAGATCACATCCATAGATCACATCACGCATACGGACCGCATCATATACGTAGATCCATCACGCATACGGACCGCATCATATATACGTAGATCACATCCATAGATCACATCACGCATACGGACCGCATCATATACGTAGATCACATCACGCATACAGACCGCATCGTATACATAGATCACATCCATAGATCACATCACGCATACGGACTGCATCATATACGTAGATCACATCCATAGATCACATCACGCATACGGACCGCATCATATACGTAGATCCATCACGCATACGGACCGCATCATATATACGTAGATCACATCCATAGATCACATCACGCATACGGACCGCATCATATACGTAGATCACATCACGCATACAGACCGCATCGTATACATAGATCACATCCATAGATCACATCACGCATACGGACCGCATCATATACGTAGATCACATCCATAGATCACATCACGCATACGGACCGCATCATATACGTAGATCCATCACGCATACGGACCGCATCATATATACGTAGATCACATCCATAGATCACATCACGCATACGGACCGCATCATATACGTAGATCACATCACGCATACGGACCAAATCATATACGTAGATCCATCACGCATACGGACCGCATCATATACGTAGATCACATCACGCATACGGACCAAATCATATACGTAGATCCATCACGCATACGGACCGCATCATATACGTAGATGACTTCACACACATACCACATCACATCGCACCTATGGACCGCATCACATACATAGATCACATCACACATACTCACGGCATCATATACGTAAATCATATCACACAAACAGACCACATCATACATGTACTGTATCACATCATACACATGGACCGCACTGAATACATAGATCACATCACACACACAGATCACATCACACACACAGATCACATCACACACACAGATCACATCACACACACAGATCACATCACACACACAGATCACATCACACACACAGATCACATCACACACACAGATCTCATCACACACACAGATCACATCACACACACAGATCACATCACACACACAGATCACATCACACACACAGATCTAATCACACACAGATCTCATCACACACACAGATCACATCACACACACAGATCACATCACACACAGATCTCATCACACACAGATCTCATCACACACACAGATCACATCACACACACAGATCACATCACACACACAGATCTCATCACACACACAGATCACATCACACACAGATCACATCACACACAGATCACATCACACACACACAGATCTCATCACACATCACAGATCTCATCACACATCACAGATCTCATCACACATCACAGATCACACACACAGATCTCATCACACATCACAGATCACACACACAGATCTCATCACACATCACATCACATATCTCATCACACACGCAGATCTCATCACACACGCAGATCTCATCACACACGCAGATCTCATCACACACACAGATCTCATCACACACACAGATCTCATCACACACACAGATCACATCACACACACAGATCTCATCACACATCACAGATCTCATCACACACACAGATCACACACACAGATCTCATCACACATCACAGATCACACACACAGATCTCATCACACACACAGATCACATCACACACACAGATCTCATCACACACACAGATCTCATCACACACACAGATCTCATCACACACACAGATCTCATCACACACACAGATCTCATCACACACACAGATCTCATCACACACACAGATCTCATCACACACACAGATCTCATCACACACACAGATCACATCACACACACACAGATCTCATCACACACACAGATCTCATCACACACAGATCACATCACACACACACAGATCTCATCACACATCACAGATCACATCACACACACAGATCACATCACACACACAGATCTCATCACACACACAGATCTCATCACACACACAGATCTCATCACACACACAGATCTCATCACACACACACAGATCTCATCACACACACAGATCTCATCACACACACAGATCTCATCACACACACAGATCTCATCACACACACACAGATCACATCACACACACAGATCTCATCACACACACACAGATCTCATCACACACACAGATCACATCACACACACACAGATCTCATCACACATCACAGATCACATCACACACACAGATCTCATCACACACACAGATCTCATCACACACACAGATCTCATCACACACACACAGATCACATCACACACACAGATCTCATCACACACACAGATCTCATCACACACACAGATCTCATCACACACACAGATCTCATCACACACACACAGATCACATCACACACACAGATCTCATCACACACACAGATCTCATCACACACATTACAGGACGCGGCTTTCACGCTGGCACCACAGATTCCGAATGCTCAGAAACTTCTGACCAGAGGTGATGGCGGTTTGATCAGTTGTTACCTCTTTGACAGGAGGGAACTTCTTCTTGCACTCCATGGACAGACCCCGCAGGTCGCTCTGCATGTTCTCCAGGAGCTTCTTGATGGCCTCGGGGCTGCTGGTGGAGGAGGACATGCTTCCAGCTTATGACCTGGCCGAGCAGAGGAGAAGCGGCCCCAGGAGCAGTCGCCGGAGCGGAGCAGGCAGCCACCCTTCCGTTCAGGCGCCTAGAACATGTCCCCGGCCGGGCACGGAGCTGTCAGCCCTTCGGCTCGGCCATCAGCCGGACTCCCAGAATCCTTTGCTCCCCGCACTGACACGTAACAGCCGCTTCCGTAAACACAAGCTGGCCGCGCAGGCGCAGTGTGCCATTCCTACAGCCCTGTCAGCGTCTCTCGTTCCCTCAGTTCCCGTGAGTGTGGTCGTGGCCAGGAAACATGGCGGCTGCCTCCTAGGCTTCCTTCCTTCCTAGCGGATTCATAAAGAAGGGCTCTACAGTGCTACATACTATATATATTTATCTCTCTCAATCATCCACCGGAGTCTTTGTATACTAATCGTCACGGTGGTGATGAGTGTATGATCTGCGCATATTGTATGTGTGGTACTAAGCTCCACCACGATTAATGAAGCGTGCAGCGCTAGACGCCCACCGAATAGCGATAGAACCTGACAGACCCCATTTTAGTTTATGATGGAAGGCAACTGTAGTGTGAACAGAGCCTAAAGGGGCTACAGACTTGTGAAAATTCACATTGCGCTCTGGCCAGCGCTGTGACCTCAAGTGTGTGATTTAGTCACATGCCAACTAGACGTGCACGGCTTTGCTCAATGCAAGAACACATAGTGAGGCGGACACCTCTAGTTGGAATGTTGCCGAAGAATGCAAATCACATACATGCTGCCACATGACCGCCTGACACTGAAAAACCTCACAACTCACATAAAGGTGTGTTCAGGTAGACGACACTGTTGGCTACCCAAAAGATGGGTGCTAATTTCTAGATTGATGGTGGTCCGACCACTGAGGCTCCAGCAGATCGCACCAAGTTTGACCGTTGCTCCATTCATTGTGTAAATGATGCAGATAAATAAACGCTGTTCTCAGCTAGCGCTGGTCTCCAGTAGACCCAATGAAGGGGGCAGCAGTTATGCTCCACCACTTGTGCCAATCGCTGGGAGTCCCGGCAGCAGGACCCCCACTAATCAGTCACCCTGATACGTGATAACGTTTCCTGACCAGAATACCCCATACGTGTTCTTCACATTACCATTGTGATTTTCATCTGTCGCGCCATTTAGAAGCCTCCCAATGTTTATATCTATGGGAGTCTCAGTAGTTGGAGCTCCACTCATCTATAGGACTGACAGAGCGTACTCAGCTTTCATGTAGATCCCAGTTCATGGAGTCACTGGGGGTCGTGGCAATCAGCAAGTTATCCCGGAAAGAGGGAATAACTTACTATTTTGGTCATTGCTCTTTAACACTTGTAAAACGTAAAAGATTATACTAACATACTGGAAAAAGGAATCCTAATGTTCAGATATTAGCTTGGGTCCTGAAGCTTCAATTACAGTAGCAAATCAGTGCTGTGTATGAAGGGGGCTGGCTGACCTGCTCATTTTAACACATAAGACTGGCCTCCTCTTGTGCTCATTGACTTTTGGTGCACAAATTAGACGCTGTGTTGCATTTGCAAAGCCCCTGAGGAGCGCTTTTTAACGGCACTGATAAATAAGGGTATACCATTCCCAAGCGTCAAAAAATCTCCATGGTCTCATCTACCGGAGTTAGCTGAGACCCCGAAGAACATGATCACAGCCGTTTTTTAGGGTCCCCTGTCACATGATCGCCGTTATTCACCAAATAACAGTGATCACAATAAAAAGCCGGATTTTTAATTCATTTGTCTCTTGTCTAATATGATCTAGCGTATCAGGGGAGAAAGAAATGTGGTTCCCCTGAGCCCACCCCAGTACCTTCGCCATCCCCCGACCCTCCTGCTCCATCCCCCGGCCATCCACGTCTTCTTCCAGGAAGAAAATGACGGGTGCATGTGTAGTGCACCCACCGAGATCTGCCGGCTGGAATCCGGCAACAAGAGGACATTTTTTTTTATTGGTTCATTTTGATCACTATGATAGACCCTATCACAGTGATCAAAATAGAAAGAAATACACTGTGTTCCAAATTATTATGCAAATTGGAATTAAGTGTCATAAAGATTTAATTGTTTTGTTTTTCAAATAAACTCATGGATGGTATTGTGTCTCAGGGTTCAATGGATCACTGAAATCAATCTTAAGCACATGTGATAATTAGTTTTCCAGGTGATTCTAATTAAAGGAAAACTACTTAAAGGGACACTGTCACCTGAATTTGGAGGAAACAATCTTCAGCCATGGAGGTGGGGTTTTTGGGTTTTTGATTCACCCTTTCCTTACCCGCTGGCTGCATGCTGGCTGCAATATTGGATTGAAGTTCATTCTCTGTCCTCCGTAGTACACGCCTGCACAAGGCAAGATTTACTTAATTAAACATTGAAACCCCCCACAAGTGACACCATTTTGGAAAGTAGACCCCCTAATGAACTTATCTGGATGTGTGGTGAGCACTTTGACCCACCAAGGGCTTCACAGAAGTTTATAATGCAGAGCCATAAAAATAAAACAAAATTTTTTTCCCACAAAAATTATTTTTTAGCCCCAGTTTTGTATTTTCCCAAGGGTAATAGGAGAAATTGGACCCTAAATGTTGTTGTCCAATTTGTCCTGAGTACGCTGATACCCGATATGTGGGGGGGAACGACCGTTTGAGCGCATGGCAGAGCTTGGAAGAAAAGGAGCATCATTTGGAATGCAGACTTAGATGGATTGGTCTGCAGGCGTCACATTGCGTTTGCAGAGCCCCTAATGTACCTAAACAGTAAAACCCCCCCACACGTGACCCCATATTGGAAACTAGACCCCTCAGTGAACTTATCTAGATGTGTTGTGAGAACTTTGAACCCCCAAGTGTTCCACTACAGTTTATAACGCAGAACCGTGAAAATAAAAAAATCTTTTTTTTCCCACAAAAATTATTTTTTAGCCCCCTGTTTTGTATTTTCCCAAGGGTAACAGGAGAAATTGGACCCCAAAAGTTGTTGTCCAATTTGTCCTGAGTACGCTGATACCCCATATGTTGGGGTAAACCCCTGTTTGGGCACACGGGAGAGCTCGGAAGGGAAGGAGTACTGTTTTACATTTTCAACGCAGAATTGGCTGGAATTGAGATCAGACTCCATGTCGCTTTTGGAGAGCCCCTGATGTGCCTAAACAGTGGAAACCCCCCAATTATAACTGAAACCCTAATGCAAACACACCCCTAACCCTAATCCCAATGGTAACCCTAACCACACCTCTAACCCAGACACACCCCTAACCCTAATCCCAACCCTATTCCCAACTGTAAATGTAATCCAAACCCTAACTTTAGCCCCAACCCTAACTGTAGCCTTAACCCTAACCCTAGCCCTAACCCTAATGGGAAAACGGAAATAAATACATTTTTTATTTTTTTTTATTTTTCCCTAACTAAGGGGGTGATGAAGGGGGGTTTGATTTACTTTTATAGCATGTTTTTTTAGCGGATTTTTATGATTGGCAGCCGTCACACACTGAAAGACGCTTTTTATTGCAAAAAATATTTTTTGCGTTACACATTTTGAGAGCTATAATTTTTCCATATTTGAGTCCACAGAGTCATCTGAGGTCTTGTTGTTTGCGGGACAAGTTGACGTTTTTATTGGTAACATTTTCGGGCACGTGACATTTTTTGATCGCTTTTTATTCCGATTTTTGTGAGGCAGAATGACCGAAAACCAGCTATTCATGAATTTCTTTTGGGGGAGGCGTTTATACCGTTCCGCGTTTGGTAAAATTGATAAAGCAGTTTTATTCTTCGGGTCAGTACAATTACAGCGATACCTCATTTATATTTTTTTTTATGTTTTGGCGCTTTTATACGATAAAAACTATTTTATAGAAAAAATAATTATTTTTGCATCGCTTTATTCTGAGGACTATACCTTTTTTATTTTTTCGCTGATGATACTGTATATCGGCTCGTTTTTTGTGGAACAAGATGACGTTTTCAGCAGTACCATGGTTATTTATATCTGTCTTTTTGATCGCGTGTTATTCCACTTTTTGTTCGGCGGTATGATAATAAAGCGTTGTTTTTTGCCTCTTTTTTTTTTTTCCTTACAGTGTTTACTGAAGGGGTTAACTAGTGGGACAGTTTTATAGGTTGGGTAGTTACGGACGCGGCGATACTAAATATGTGTACTTTTATTGTTTGTTTTTTTATTTAGATAAAGAAATGTATTTATGGGAATAATATATATATTTTTTTTCATTATTTAGGATTTTTTTTTTTTCTTACATATGTGGAAATTTTTTTTTTACTTTTTTACTTTGTCGCAGGGGGGGACATCACAGATCACTGATCTGACAGTTTGCACGGCACTCTGTCAGATCAGTGATCTGACTTAGAGCACTGCAGGCTTACCAAGTGCCTGCTCTGAATTTGAATTCAACTTCCCAAAGATTTGTTAAACTAGTAACCGGTACTTTATATTTTAATATTTTAAGGGTGGGGGGCAATCACATTTCAAACAGGGCCCTGTAGGTTTGGATTTTTTTCCCCTTAATAAAGACCTTCATTTAAAAACTATATTTTGTGATTACTTGTATTTTCTTTGTCTAATATTTAAATTTGTTTGGTGATCTGAAACAATTAAGTGTGACTAACATGCAAAAGAATAGGAAATCAGGAAGTGGGCAAACAGTTTTTCGCACAACAGTACATCACAGAATTGTATAACATTGGGCTGTGGAAAAGTAATATTTCAGTGGTAAAACTGTATTTTTTTATTATCGGCAAATTTTTCACTTACATAAAGGTAGGTGAAAAAGGACCCCACTATTTGTTGCGCAATTTCTCACAAACATGCAGTGATATGTATGCCATCGCAAATGACAGTTTGGCCACATGGCAGGGCTAAGTAGGTGAGAATGCAATTTGGCTCAATGCTTTTTTTTCTGGAAAATTGCAACTAAGAAAGTGTAGTGCCTATACATTGTGCCCAACTTGCTCTGCCAGAGGCATTTACCCTAAAAAGCACTGGTCCACAACCTTTCTTACTATGAAAGCCACATTAAAGGGAACCTGACGTCTTCCATACTGGAAGTTGTAGGGTCATTTGATACAAATGGTTGACCTGACATTAAAATTGATTGCTATACTAAGCTTGGTTCTTGTCAAGTAATTATAGTGGTTTTGGTGATGTATTGATGTACTGATGGTGGGTCTGGTGATGTATTCATGTGCTGATGATGGTACTGTTGTTGTATTCATGTACTGATGGTGGGTCTGGTGATGCATTTATAACACAAATTGGGAAAAAAATCTTGATGTCATATTTACACAAAACAAAGGTTGAAAGCTTTAAATTTAACATATACAAATATTACTTATTATTCTCTGCAATAAATGCATTATAAGGTTAGATAACAGTGGTATTTTACTTCTGTGAAACTTCATAGAGTATTATACTCGCATTCCTCATTGTGAGACCCTGGCGGCCAATCAGCCCTGTCTTCACTGTCCCCGTCTTCAGACAAATCGAACATCAAGAGGAAGTCATGGCTGCGGCTGCTCTCACTTCTTCTTGATGTTCGATTTATCTGAAGGCGGAGACAGTGACGCTGATTGAGCGCCAGGCTAACGTGTCATAATCATATGAGAGCCCTGAGAATGTGAGTGCCGACTCTTGAAACGGCGCTGTCACGAAATTTGAGTATAAGCTTTTTTATTTAATCGGCGCCAAACGTTTAGATCAAGAAGCGGTTTTCCTAGTAATGGACAACCCCTTTAATATTTTATTAAAGGGAATCTGTCAGCAGGTTTTTGCTATTTAATCTGAGAGTAGAATAATATAGGGCACAAGACCCTGATCACAGGGATGTCTCACTTACTAGGCTGTGTGTTGTAGTTTCAATACAATCAGTATTTTATCAGCAGGAAATTAAGACTACAGGACTACAGCTCACGTGACCAGCAGTCAGGCTTATCTGTGTAACCCCACCACTAATTGGCAGCTTTCTGACAATGCACAACCTCCCTTAGGGTGCCAACCTCCGCATCTAGGTAGGCTTATATACATGCAGGTTCTTTTGTAGTGTCTAGGGATATTTCACTTATATCTGCACATCTGTGGAATAATGTGAACGGCAACACTGTTTTTTCACTGGTACTATTTTTTGTAGGTGGGTATACCTCTTTATTTGCTTATAGAGGTTGTTTGTGACTAGATTTTTATCAGTCTAGTCCTAACTGGGGAGGTGATCTCCCGTGAGTTTGTGACTTACCTACTAATTAGGCTATTCCTTTTAGGGTATTTTTGTTTGGTATTCAATTAAGTATATATTTTTAGGGGGTTCCTTCTTTTGTAAACTTGTCTTTTCCCTTGTTGGATATTTAGCTTGTGAGTTTACAATGCACAGTGTACACAGCAAGCTTCCAGTTAGGGGTGTGGATGATGATATACACAGCCCTGAAGTTTTAGCTTTGCTTCATCTACATGAAAAAACAGCTATTCAATGCATCCGACATTGACACGAGGTAATAAACCTAGAAAAACAATATATAAAAATAGTACACTGCTCAAAAAAATAAAGGGAACACTAAAATCCCACATCGTGGATACCACTGAATGAAATATTCCAGTTGTAAATCTTTATTCATTACATAGTGGAATGTGTTGAGAACAATAAAACCTAAAAATTATCAACGTAAATTACAACTAATATCCCATGGAGGTCTGGATTTGGAATGATGCTCAAAATCAAAGTGGAAAATGAAGTTACAGGCTGATCCAACTTCAGTGGAAATGCCTCAAGACATGGAAATGATGCTCAGTAGTGTGAGTGGCCTCCACGTGCCTGTGTGACCTCCCTACCACGCCTGGGCATGCTTCTGATGAGGCGGTGGATGGTCTCCTGAGGGATCTCCTCCCTGACCTGAACTAACGCATCCGCCAACTCCTGGACAGTCTGTGGTACAGCGTGACGTTGGTGGATGGTGCAAGACATGATGTCCCAGATGTGTTCAATCGGATTCAGGTCTGGGGAACGGGCGGGCCAGCCCATATGCCTTCATCTTGCAGGAACTGCTGACACACTCCAGCCACATGAGGTCTGGCATTGTCCTGCATTAGGAGGAATCCAGGGCCAACCGTATCAGCATATGGTCTCACAAGGGGTCTGAGGATCTCATCTCGGTACCTAATGGCAGTAACGCTACATCTGGCGAGCACATGGAGGGCTGTGCGGCCCTTCAAAGAAATGCCACCCCAAACCTTTACTGACTCACTGCCAAACCGGTCATGCTGAAGGATGTTGCAGGCAGCAGATCGCTATCCACAGCATCTCCGGACACTGTCACATGTGTTACATGTACTTAGTGTGAACCTGCTTTCATCTGTGAAGAGCACAGGGCGCCAGCAGCGAATTTGCCAATCCTGGTGTTTTGTGGCAAATGCCAAGCGTCCTGCACGGTGCTGGGCTGTGAGCACAACCCCCATCTGTGGACGTTGGGCACTCAGACCATCCTCATGGAGTCGGTTTCTAACCGTTTGTATAGACACATGTACAGTTGTGGCCTGCTGGAGGTCATTTTGCAGGGCTCTGGCAGTGCTCCTCCTGTTCCTCCTTTCATAAAGGCTGCGGTAGTGGTCCTCCTGCTGGGTTGTTGCCCTCCTACGGCCCCCTCCATGTCTCCTGGTGTACTGACCTGTCTCCTGGTAGCGCCTCCAGCCTCTGGACACTATGCTGAGAGACATAGCAAACCTTCTTCCCACAGCTCGCATTGATGTGCCATACTGGATGAGCTGCACTACCTGAGCCACTTGTGTGGGTTGTAGAGTTTGTCTTAGAGTTTGTGTTGTTTCCTAAGTGGACAGTTTGAATTCACAGAATCTTGATTTACTTGGAGTTATATTCTCTTGTTTAAGTGTCCCCTTTATTTTTGTGAGCAGTGTATATCAAATTTTATTGTGTATCTTAAAGAATAATTAACAACAACATAATAGTAAATGTTTAGACATAACATGGAGCACCCCCGTGGGGCAGTGGGGTACTCGGTACCGGGTCCTTCGGTTCACGGGGGGGGATGTCACGATGGCTGACCCGGTCCGTGGCCCCAGGGACGTCCGTGTAAAAGGGGAAAGGTCTTTAAGGGGAATGTTCATGACGCCACCTGTGGTATTCGGTCAGGGTGACCGACGCTGCTTTAAGGGGTCCGCTGGGGTGATGTTATGGCAGCTAGATGGTATACCTTCCCATAGGTGAAGTGTGTCCCCAGGGCTTCCCGGTGTGTAGATGGTGAATGGTGAGAGGTGCAGTGAAGAACTAGGACACAAGGTTGCAGTCTCTTTACCTTTACTGAAGACTTCAGCATCCACAGTCCAGGGCACCAGATCACAGGGCAGGCAGAGTCCGGCCGGTTTCGAGTTAAATCCAGAGTTCCCTTGTCCAGGTGGAAATCAGTAGCCTTCCTCTAGCGCTGGAGTGTTGTAGTTCCTTACTGCTAAGCTTCTCATAAGGTCCTCACAACTGTTGTAGATGTTGTCTCTCTCTGTCCCCCGCTAGGATAGGACAAACCCGTATGACTGGTGGCTTGAGGCGGTTTATAGGGACTCTATCATGCCCCAGCCTCTAAGGGGTGCCACCGTGCCTCCTGGGTGTTGGGCGGACAGGTAACGTGAAATTAGCTGTCCTGCGGGTCTCTGGAGCAAGGCATAAAGGGTCGTTGCTCCCTCGGTGTTCCAGCTACCAGGATTCTGCGCCTCAGAAGGAGGCAGCCTGTGTAGGGCTGGTCCCCTTCTGATATCTACTCATTTGCTATGACTTCTTTGCACGCTCGCTGCAATACAGTTCTGCCTTCAATGTCTCTTTCTGGGAGCTGCAGCTCTGAGGGCATGCACAGCTCCGTGACCTTCTTCCTCAATCTCTGACAGGATCCCTTCCCTGTCAGGGACCAACTACCTGAGCGAAGCTCAGCCAGCAACTCACTAACTTTCCCTACAGGTCACCAGTTTTACCAATGTGGGGAGTGACCTAATAAATAGGAGCAAGAGCTCCCCCTTGCGGCCTGGAGTGTGAAATGTGTTGCATGTTTGTGATACCTGGATGCAGTTGTCCTTCTTTGCCTCCAAACGTAATATCACTCTCCCCTAGAGGAAAATGACATTACTGCAATGACCAGGACCCTGGGGCGCTGCAGACATATGAAACAAAGGTCAATATAATGAAGTGATGATGCACAAAATACATATATAGATATTTAATGTTGCACAATTAAATATAACAATGTGCAAAAATATAAAAGGAGCACAGATATAATATGGGTGACAAAGGCAGGCATTCTATGAAAACTACACCAAGCATCCCAGTAAGTGATACATCCTTGAAATCAGGCTTTCTTGCCCTTTATTTCGGTCTCAGATTATACAGTAAAAACCTCCTGACAGATTCCCTTTAACACCCCCATTAATACTCCTTTTATAAGTTTAGACAAATCCCATTTATTTCTTATAAATTTTTTGTATTAAAACATTTCATTGCAAATGGAAACAGACATAACTATCTATGTCAGAAATAAATGAAAGAATGTCAACAAATAATATGTACAAATATAATTATGCCATAAGAAAGAAACCTTTTAAAGGATACTCTATTAGATTGTTACAATTATATAAATCCTTTCTAAGCAGGATACATCTCTATTTTTTCAAAATACACAATTTGATTTAAAAATTCAAGATATGCATAACCTAATTTTTCTTCTTTGAAATATACATTTTATGTTTTTGAAACAATACATTTCTTTTATAAAATATTTGTTCAAAGTTAAGCCTTTAGAAGACGGAAACTTGCCTTGACATTTTCCTTTCCCTTCCCCTTTTCCTTTATTTTTCCACTGTTTTCCCCAAACATCCCTCTCTTTTACTACCCTGGTAATATATATTTTTGTATGTTATAAGAAAAGTTTTCAATAAAAATAGATCTTTACTTTTTATACTGTTCAGCTTGCAAAATAAGTAATAAAACACCTCTATTATTTGGGTCAATTAGATAACAGCAATACTAGATTTATTTATTTTTTGTGTTTTGCTTTTTTTACACACTAAAAATGTTTTTTTTTTAATTAATTGGTAAATTTTCTTCACCATATTCTGAGAGCTATGACATTTTTATTATTAGCCAACAGAGCTATATAATGGCTTATTATTTGCAGAACGAGTTGAGGATTTTATTGGAACTATTAGGCCACATAACATTTTTGGAAAGCTATTTATTCAGATTTTTAAAATACAGAATGAATAAAAAACAAATTCAGTTACTGTTTTGAGATTTTACCATGCAGTAAAAGTGCTAAGCCAGATTTATTCTTCGGGACAGTATGATTACTGCGTTACTAGAATGATATAGTTTTTTTTTTCTTTGTTACTTTTGCACAAAAAACTATAGTTGTAATTTTTTTTCAGCAATATGAAGGCTGATATATTGAAGGACACGTTGACGTTTTCATTAATACCATTTTTATTTAACATACATATGATTTTTTTTATCACTTTTTATTCCGTCTTTTGTGTGTCAATATGATGAAAAAAAGCTACATTTTCGACATCTAAGAGATACCAATTGTGTGTTCTTTTATTTATTTTTCTTACAAAAAAGCTGCATTTTTACTGGTGCAACAGCTTTCCTTGATTTTTTTTGTGTATTTTTTTTATTTTTATACATTTTGCACATGAAATGGAACCAATTTGATTGGAAATTAAAAATAAAACAAATAATGTGAGTGCACAAGTGTGAACACCTTTTTACAATTGGGGGTGTGGTTATGTTCAGAATAAGTCGATCACATTTAAACTTATGGTAAATAGTAGTCAGTACACAGCTGCCATCATTCTGTCCTTTTTTAGGATGATTTTCCTGACATTTTCTTACTTGCATATTACATCAAAGGCCATTTTCCACAAACAGCTTCCTACACATCAAAGGGATCTCAATGTTGAAAGTTAGTCAGGAGAATGGTACAAAAAAATTTCAAGCCATTAAAAATAACACGGAACACTGAAGAGGGTCATCAAGAAGTACAGGAAAACAGAAGACAGTGTCCAGCAAGTGATGAAGTTCAAAACATCTTTATTCTGCCATACACAGGATAATTCACCGACATAAAGCACTATTTAAAGCGATAGAGTAAATGACCACAATAAAACTTAATATTTACTAATATTTTAAATGAAAATACACAATACAACATACACACGACCTAAAATCACGTATGGCTGCAAAGATACAGGGTGCACGGAATCCCTGATACGCCAACTATCTGTGCCCTACCTTGCCGCAGAGGTTGGCACCCTAAATCCTGCGCAATGGTGCCCCCGCTCAACGTAGGCTCTCCCTAACTGACCCTAATAGGCCCTATCGTGCAGAAAAACAGATCATACAGCAGACCATGCAATTCAGACAAACACATGTGTAAAATCGTCACTACAGGTAATGTGCTTTTATATTGCACAAAGGCCTGTGCAGAAAGTGTGCTTCGTTAATTTGTAAAGATATTGCACACTTAATTAATTATTGCACATATCCCCAATGGCCCATGCAAACAAATGCGTTTACTGATATCACAGTTATCGCATATTCAATAATTATGGCACATATTCCATATAGTTATTGTAAACCCCTGCACTGTGCCTAGATAAATCCTGCCTACCTGCGGGGTTGGCACCCTACAATCCTGCACAAATGGCGCCCCCGCTCTCGACGTCTGACCCTAATACACCCTGTCAGACTAATGTAGGTGCAAGGAAACAGTGCCCAGAAAAACACCCTGTCGGACTAATGCAGGTACAAGGCAACAGTGCCCAGAAAACCACACTCGTGACAATTCAAAATACACATAAAGATTCTTAGTATAAATACTCCAATACTCTAAGTATGTTCATCTCGACGCATTTCCCCGAGATCGGTTCATCAGGAGACATACTCATATAACAGTATAGACAGAGACTTATCTGAATAGAAACAAAGGGGATGAATCACACTGGAGAGGTGTGCCCTAGACCGCAGTGGGGAGCAATGTCCATCCTAGACCCGCAGGTTACTATCAGCCTTGCACTCGGTATGCTAGCCGGATTTTATATATCCTTACATCAAACTCATGGTTCCTGTCGGTAATTGCAACCCCCGCCTGCTCATATTCCTTCCAGGTCAAAGTCGCAGCATCAAGCTAGTGGATCACCATGCGCAGGCGCCGTCAACCTACGGGTAAGATAACATGACTGCCTTATACTGCGCTATAAACTACATCCAACCAGTGGACCACAAAAGCGTTCCAGTTCCACCGTGCGCAGGCACCGTAAGCTTCCGGATACGATCACATGACTGCCTTCTAATGCGACTCACAATATGCGCTCCACCATGCGCAGGCGCATTAAAAATATATACCAGAGGAGGTAGACCAGAGGAATTTGTACGATACCCACTCATTCATGCTAATCCATAATATTAGTATCATTTAGTATGTGGGCCAAAAATATACTTCACAGCAGATACCTCATTTCCTGGTACACAGGCGCTTAGGGTCAATTCTTTAGAAATTTCAGGATACCATATTTATTACGACATATTAATACATGAGTGCACCACTACAGTACATTCATCCCGGTATATAATAGATCGTGAAAAATAAACCTAATGAAAAATATAGTAATAATAATCACAACATTAAGATAATGACCAAACCCTATTTTGGGACAATGGGTCAAGGGATTTATATCCATATGGGACATTCTTAGGGTAATGGGCTCAAGACCTTTACACAAAGCAGCCAAATTGCAATTGATCATTTAAGCCCTGCGGTTTAATACTTTTCATGCAAAAAATCCATTTAGCTTCTTTTTGGAGAATCAGTCGATCCCAATCCCCTCCTCTCACTGATGGTGTCACCACTTCCATCACGGAAAAATTACAACAGTTTAGATCACCTCCATGTACACCCTCACATGGTTAGTTACGGGGGTATCCCGTCCATTCAGAATGTCCCCAATATGTTCGCCTACCTTTCTGCGCAGTTCACGTTTCGTTTTGCCCTCATAATCCATAGGGCAGCTCCACTGGAAAAGGTAGACAACTCCCTCCATTTTGCAGTTAGCGAAGTGTCTCCTCTCATACACCTTTGTACAAGAACTAACAAAGGTACAGCTTCTAGAGACATATTTGCAAAACTTACATTTACCACATTTAAAAATGCAATTCTGCTTTTTCTCCAACCAGGTAGGAGACTTTTTCTGAGGAAAAAAGACACTGTGCACCAATTGGTCACGGATCGATCTCCCTCTCCTATATGTGATAGACGGAGTATCAGGGATTATATCACATAAATCAGGGTCCATCTTCAGGATACCCCAGTACTTCTGAATCACATTTTTAACCCTATGTGCTTGGTCATCGAATACCTATAATTCTAAGATCATTCATATCCTCCTCATTCGTCTTTTTTACAAGCAATGAAGTTCTCTCTTTAGTGCCTGAAAATTTAAAGGCCTCATTCAGGACCCCCAACGGGTATCCCCTATCCACAAATTTGTCTCTTAGATCTCTCGCCTGATGGAAGAAACTAGAATCAGTGGAGCAGTTTCTTCTTATACGCAAGTATTGGCCTTTCGGTATACCCCTTCTCAAGCTTTCCGGATGATGACTTTCCCAGCGTAACAAGTTATTAGTGGCCGTGGGCTTGTAGAAAGTTTCAGTAACAATGCGGCCTGTATTGCTCCTAGAGATTTTTAGATCCAAGAAGTTAATAGATTCATATTTAAAATCGTAGGTGAGCCTAAGGCCAATCTCATTATTATTTCGTTCTTCCACAAAGTTGGAGAATGATGCCGCATCACCTAACCATAAAAATAGTACATCATCTATGTATCTACCCCAGAATAATATCTGGAGTTTCCACCAGTAGGCATCATCCTCCCCAAAAACTAACTGGTCCTCCCACCAGCCCAGGAATAATTTTGCATACGTGGGAGCACAAGGGCTCCCCATAGCGGTGGAAGAACCCACACCCAAACGCAAAAAAATTATGTTTGAGTACAAATTCAAGGAGTCCAAGAACAGATTGGTTGTGTCGGGACAAGTGTGTGCCCCTTGATCTCAGGAAAAAAAAATGACCCCCTGTAATCCCTTGTCATGTGGAATGTTGCTATATAAAGCCTCCACATCAATGGAGGCAAAAAATACATCATCACTAAGAACAATATCCTCCAGATTGAGGAGGAGATCGGAGGAATCCCTTATATAAGAGGGCAATGAAGTAACAAAAGGTCTTAATACTCTATCGACATAAACACTTGTATTCTGGGTAAATGAGTCAATCCCGTCCACTATTGGGCGGCCCTTTAGCGGATTAAGGCCTTTGTGCACCTTTGGCAATGAATAGAAAACAGGCACCACTGGAAAAACAGGCAACATGAAGTCATACTAATTTTTTGATATCAGGCCAGCATTCTTTGCCTCAATCAATAATACCTTGAGAGCATCCAAAAATTCCTCCGTAGGGTCCTTTTTCAATGGTTTGTATGTTGATATATCCTTAAGAATGTTCTCACACATTATCTGATACTGGTTAATATCCAAAAACTACCAAATTCCCCCCTTTGTCAGAGAGTTTAAAAATACAGTTCTTATTGGTAGCCAGACAATCAAGAACCTCCCTTTCTGCTTTTGATAAATTAGAATGATATTTACCACCCATAGTGCCAATCCTCTCCAAATCTTCTACCACTAGTTTCAGGAATATTTCAATACTGTCATGACCTTCCTGAGGGGGCATCCTTTTACTTTTAGGTTTAAGGTCTGTAAACGGGCCCAACTCCAGGATGCAACATTTCGACCTGTCACCAGTCTTTTTCAAGCATACAGAACAATGCAGCACTGAATAATTAAATAGTATACCCAATTAGATGGAGCACCAAATAAAATTCATGGCACCACCTCCAAAAATAGCCACCCCTCGATTACAGACATTAGTCCATTAAAAAAGTACAAAACATAATTTACATAAGAGCACATATCGAGAACCCACATATGAATTCATGTAATAACACACATATCAAAAACACCACATGCTACACACAAAAGATTGCACTAGTCCTAGCGTCAAAAGAGTTAATGGGACGATCAAAGAGGTGATGCTCCAATCATAAGGAAGCATCATCATTAAAGATTGGTCCAAACTAACTTGAGCACCCCAAGGACGGGTAATTTCCCAGGCTTGCGTTGTGCATGTTTTGGTAATATATTGAAAAGCAATATCTTCTCTCATTCTCGACCTGGCATTGTATTATTAGTTCTACGATAAGAAAAAATAGGTTGTAATAAATCTATTTTTGTAAGGCCCATCCATACTTAAAACATGTCAGTTTTTTTTCTAATGGCTGAGTGTATAATTTTATCCATAGGACTATGTTTTGAAATTGAAGATGAACCTGTGTGTTTTTTTCCCCAGTTGAATTAATTTCAGTTATATCTTCTTCTGTATTCTTAGTTTTCTTTAGTAATTGAGCATGTGATATTGCACTGACCCGTTTATGTGCTTCATCCAGAATAGATAATGGGTAGCCCCTCTTAGAAAAATGACATTTAAGTTTGTCAATTTGTTGCTCAAATATGTTATCATTATTGTTAATGGTGCATAATCGTAACATTTGACTATAAGATAATCCTTTTTTAGTGTGCATTGGATGAGCACAACTATAATGCTGTAACATATTTGTGGAAGTAGGATTCCTGTAAGATTCTGTGATAATTTTACCTTCTTTTATGTTGATTCTAGCATCTAATAATTCTGTGCTATTACCAACAAATTTGGATGTGAACCACATATTTTCCAAATTATTTGTGTTTCAATATGTTGTAAAATCAAAAAAATTCTTATTTTATACCCGTCCATATCATAAATACATCATCCACATATCTAATGCATGTATGGATGTATTTAAGGTAGGGGTTGGACTGATTACAGATGTATTTCTTTAAAAAAAAAATGCCAAACGAGGGTTAGCGAAAACAAATGCCGCTGGTGTACCCATAGTGGTGCGACCTGCTGTAGATACCATTTATCCATGAATTTACATGCATTATGGCTTAGTATGAACACTAGTGTGTCTTGAATGAAGGTGGTATATTCTGGACTTTTTTTCAGTGTTGGCAAGTATTTTTCCTATTGCTTCCATGCCAATTTTTTGTAGAATTCTAGTATAGAGATTTTCAACGTCCATAGTTACTAACTAAAAATCATCTTTCCAGTCTATGTTGCTTATGGCTTGTAAGAAGGATCCAGAATCTTTTAGATATGAAGGAATGATTTTAAGGAGTGGTTTTAATAGCCAATCTAAGTATTGGGATAAAGGTTCTGATAAAGAGCCAGTACGTGAAATGACTGGGCGGCTGGTGGGTGATGTTAGCGATTTGTGTATTTTTGGAATGCTATACCAATATGGTTTTTATGGATATTCTGGAAGTCATTTGTCTGCTGTTTTCTTAGATAACAAACCATTCTACACCCATTCTACACATTTTTTCTAAAAAATGTTTGATTTATGAGTGGGATCTTCATTTCAGGGAATATATGTTACATTATCATTTACCGGTAGTTGTTTTAATGCATCCGTAATATATCGGAATTTTAAGACTATAAGACTCACTTTTTTCCTCCAAAAATGTGGAGGAAAATGGGTGTGCATCTTATAGTCCGGATGTACCGTCTATGGCTATGGTGGGGAGGTGGGAGAGCGGCATCGGCAGAGCAGCGGGTCACAGAGGCAGGAGCCAGCTGTTATAGCTTACTCCTGTGCCCACTGTTAAAGAGAAATAAATATTCACTGCATTCCACGCCCATGGAATGAATGGCCCCACCCTTATCCTGGTATGATTGGCCTCATCCCAGTCCTGGTATGCATGGCCCCATCAATATTCTGGTATGATTGGCCCCCATCCTGGTATGCATGACCCCATCAGAAAACATTGAAAAAAACAAACCATTACACTTACCTTCCCAGCGCTCCCTCGCAGCATCTTGTTTCGGTGCCAGCAGCTGCTTTATGCTTGTAAGCAGCGCATGGCAGAGATATCATGCTCTGCTTGCAAGCCGAAGGGCAGCTGCTGGAATACTCACTTCCCTGCAAGCTGGGACTGTGTGCGTGCAGAGCATTGAGTATTCATTGCTCTTCGGTAGCGCGCAGCTTCCTGCTGCTGCCGGCGGTCATGTGTGCCGCTACTTAAGATAAATGAATATTCACCACATTCCACTTCCATGGAGGGGACAATATTTACCAGGATAGGGGTTATTAAGTACAGAATAGACCACATTTTTTGCTTCAATTTTTTTCCCTAATTTCCTCCTCTAAAACCTAGGTGCGTCTTATGGTCCCATGTGTCTTATAATCCGAAAAATACGGTAGCACTCTTTTGTTATTAAGACTATATTGCCTCCCTTGTCCGCCCTTCAAAAAATAACATCATTATATTTTTTTCATTTCTTGTAATGCACTAAATTTAAATAAACAAAATAAAATAGATTTGTTACAACCTATTTTTTCTTATCGTAGAACCAATAGTATAGCAGATATTTCGGCTCATAATACATAGTAACATAGTAACATAGTTAGTAAGGCCGAAAAAAGACATTTGTCCATCCAGTTCAGCCTATATTCCATCATAATAAATCCCCAGATCTACGTCCTTCTACAGAACCTAATAATTGTATGATACAATATTGTTCTGCTCCAGGAAGACATCCAGGCCTCTCTTGAACCCCTCGACTGAGTTCGCCATCACCACCTCCTCAGGCAAGCAATTCCAGATTCTCACTGCCCTAACAGTAAAGAATCCTCTTCTATGTTGGTGGAAAAACCTTCTCTCCTCCAGACGCAAAGAATGCCCCCTTGTGCCCGTCACCTTCCTTGGTATAAACAGATCCTCAGCGAGATATTTGTATTGTCCCCTTATATACTTATACATGGTTATTAGATCGCCCCTCAGTCGTCTTTTTTCTAGACTAAATAATCCTAATTTCGCTAATCTATCTGGGTATTGTAGTTCTCCCATCCCCTTTATTAATTTTGTTGCCCTCCTTTGTACTCTCTCTAGTTCCATTATATCCTTCCTGAGCACCGGTGCCCAAAACTGGACACAGTACTCCATGTGCGGTCTAACTAGGGATTTGTACAGAGGCAGTATAATGCTCTCATCATGTGTATCCAGACCTCTTTTAATGCACCCCATGATCCTGTTTGCCTTGGCAGCTGCTGCCTGGCACTGGCTGCTCCAGGTAAGTTTATCATTAACTAGGATCCCCAAGTCCTTCTCCCTGTCAGATTTACCCAGTGGTTTCCCATTCAGTGTGTAATGGTGATATTGATTCCTTCTTCCCATGTGTATAACCTTACATTTATCATTGTTAAACCTCATCTGCCACCTTTCAGCCCAAGTTTCCAACTTATCCAGATCCATCTGTAGCAGAATACTATCTTCTCTTGTATTAACTGCTTTACATAGTTTTGTATCATCTGCAAATATCGATATTTTACTGTGTAAACCTTCTACCAGATCATTAATGAATATGTTGAAGAGAACAGGTCCCAATACTGACCCCTGTGGTACCCCACTGGTCACAGCGACCCAGTTAGAGACTATACCATTTATAACCACCCTCTGCTTTCTATCACTAAGCCAGTTACTGACCCATTTACACACATTTTCCCCCAGACCAAGCATTCTCATTTTGTGTACCAACCTCTTGTGCGGCACGGTATCAAACGCTTTGGAAAAATCGAGATATACCACGTCCAATGACTCACCGTGGTCCAGCCTATAGCTTACCTCTTCATAAAAACTGATTAGATTGGTTTGACAGGAGCGATTTCTCATAAACCCATGCTGATATGGAGTTAAACAGTTATTCTCATTGAGATAATCCAGAATAACATCCCTCAGAAACCCTTCAAATATTTTACCAACAATAGAGGTTAGACTTACTGGCCTATAATTTCCAGGTTCACTTTTAGAGCCCTTTTTGAATATTGGCACCACATTTGCTATGCGCCAGTCCTGCGGAACAGACCCTGTCGCTTTAGAGTCCCTAAAAATAAGAAATAATGGTTTATCTATTACATTCCTTAGTTCTCTTAGTACTCGTGTGTGTATGCCATCCGGACCCGGAGATTTATCTATTTTAATCTTATTTAGCCGGTTTCGCACCTCTTCTTGGGTTAGATTGGTGACCCTTAATATAGGGTTTTCATTGTTTCTTGGGATTTCACCTAGCATTTCATTTTCCACCGTGAATACCGTGGAGAAGAAGGTGTTTAATATGTTAGCTTTTTCCTCGTCATCTACAACCATTCTTTCCTCACTATTTTTTAAGGGGCCTACATTTTCAGTTTTTATTCTTTTACTATTGATATAGTTGAAGAACATTCAAAGATTATTATTAAACAAAGATAATTGGTTGGAAAATCACTCTTTAAAGGGAACCTGTCACCCCCAAAATCAAAGATGAGGTGAGCCCACCGGCATCAGGGGCTTATCTAGAGCATTCTGTAATGCTGTAGATAAGCCCCTAATGTATCCTGAAAGATAAGAAAAAGAGGTTATATTATACTCACCCAGGGGCAGTCCCGATTCTGTTCTGGTCCGATGGGCGTCGCGGTCTGGTCTGGGGCCTACCATCTTCTTACGATGACGTCCTCTTCTTGTCTTCAGGCTCCGGCGCAGGCGTACTGATTTGCCCTGTTGAGGGCAGAGTAAAGTACTGCAGTGCGCAGGCGCTAGGCCTCTGACCTTTCCCGGCGCCTGCACACTGCAGTACTTTGCTCTGCCCTCAACAGGGCCGCAGCAAGAAGTCAAGAAGAGGACGTGATCGTATGAGGATGGGAGGCGCCGGACCGCGACGCCCATCGCACCAAACCACATCGGGACCACCCCTGGGTGAGTATAATATAGTATAATATAACCTGTTTTTCTTATCTTTCAGGATACATCGTGGGCTTACCTACAGCATTTTTGGGGTGAAAGGTTCCCTTTAAGCACTTTATGCAGAGCACCAAACACCGTGCGATCAGCCGCTGTAGCTCTACATATGGGATGTCTATCCATCCTTCTAGGGAATTTTTATATTTTGACTGGTGCCTGTATTTTTTCTTTGAACATGTCATAATATAATATACACAATTGCCTTTTTAATATATGATTAACTTCCTGTGAATTGATTGCATTATTGGTCATTGGTCTGTATTTAATGTTGTTTTCTTTTCATTTTTTTACAGATTATCGATTTTCTGAGTGAAGGGTTTGAATGAAGACAAAGAACTGAGGCAGACTTGATGGGCACAGTTCTTGGATTAATTTGATATGAATGTATATCCTTAGCTGAATTTCTTTGTCTCACCTTTTTTTCCCCTTCTCTACACTTATTGTTTTTGTTTTTCTCTTATATTTTATATATTTGATGAAAGTATTGTGATCCTCTTATAAAAATCACATACTACTGGACTGTGGTCATGTGATAGTGGTAACTATCATGCCATATTAGTGCCATTAGTGCACTTTGGTCACATGACCAGGTGCAAATGATTCTGTGGTCATGCGTCTCCTGTTGTCGTGGCACCTGATCGCTCTGACCTGGATTAATCTGTATTTGTGATACCCCGGGTTTGCGGACATGCCATTGCAGCCGTGTGACAGCACCATCACCAATCACTGTGATCGGATAGCTTCTGCCTCATGATTGCAGCATCACCACTTTGATCCTCTCTGTAACTTTTTGACACTGGGACTAGTGCAATCATTTGTATTTACATGTATTTTATTATATGTGTGTGTTTAAATGTATTCATATGTGGTTTCAGGATATGTGCTCTTATGTAAATGGTGTTTTGTACTTTAATAGGCTAATGTTTGTAATTGACGGGTGTATATTTCTGGGGGTGGTGATGTGAATTTTGATTGGTGTTCTGTCTAATTGGGTATACTGTTTAAGCCTGCTGTGTTGCACTGTTTTGTAAGCTTGAAAAAGACCGGTGATGGGTTGAAACATGGCGTTCTGTGTATGGCAGAATAAAGATGTTTTGAACTTCATCATCTGCTGAATGCTGTCTACTATTTCCCTGCTCATGCTGTATACAAATGGGTTCCCTTGATTTTGGACCTTGCATATCTACACAGGAGAATGCCCTGATCTGCTCTTTGGTCATTTGAAGAGTGCTGCGAGAGGTCTTGTGACATTTCTCTTCCAAGTGGTGCTATTGATGACAGCATGAAAAGAGAAGGGGGTTCCTTTTTTAGTAACACCATTTCATAGTCAGCTGTATGGTAGACATCTGTTTAATGAATAATTAGACTTACCTGTTAATGAATAATTAGACTAAGCTGTGGTTAAATTCTTGTTAATTAAAATTATATATTTAAATTTGTTAGGAATATTGCTTTGCTGTGTGTGCTAAATGACAAATGTTCTTTGCAATCAATGGCCCACATTTGTGGTAGCATTTTGTAGTATGGTATCCCACAAAAATATTGATTCCGAAAGGAAACTAAAGAATTTTTGACAAATCTGTTGAGGTGTACTAATTTATGCTGAGCACTGTGGATGTGGGGCTATATGACCACTTCAAGGACTCTTTGTCATTAAGAACTATCTTCAGTGAAAACAAGAACAAGGAGTCCTGGAAGTGGTGATTTGGCCCCCACGGAGCTCTGATGTCAACATCATCAGGTCTGCATGGGATTGAATAAAGAGACATAATGATTTGTATGAGCCTACATCCACAGAATGTCTCAATATGTTTGGAACAGTGTCCCTACTGAGTTTCTTCAAAAACTCTGTGCATGTGTAACTAGAAGAATGGATGCTTTGATGCTGTATTGACAGCATAGGATGATTTAAATTTTTCATTTATTCATTTGCTTTGCATTTTTTTTAATTCATAGAAATAGCCCATTAAAACTTCAATTTTTTAAAGCATTCATAATATTTCTACACTTTTTTTGCAATTTCACCGAAACTTGAAATTTTTTTCCTGTTTTCTAGAACACAACATGGTAAAACCAATGGTGTCGTTCAAAAGTACAGCTCGTCCCGCACAAAACAAGCCCTCACATGGCCAGATTTATGGAAAAATAAAAAGTTATGGCTCTGAGAAGGAGGAGAGCGAAAAACGAAAACGCAAAACTGAAAATACCTCTGGTCATGAAGTGGTTAATATGATGGTGAAGTGATTCTAACCAGTCCAGAAGTACATGAAACCAGACACCTCGGTTTTCAAGCCCCTCTCTGTCATAGTATACACGACACATACATTACCTAATACCTGAATGGTGCTCTAAATAGCCAACATATCCATCTAACCCTGCCAGTTTTGATATCACTTCACTGTATCCTTAACCCCTTAGCGACAGAGCCAATTTTCTGCTTAATGACCAAGCCAATTTTTACAATTCTGACCACTGTCAGTTTATGTGGTTATGACTCTGGAACGCTTCAACGGATCCCACTGATATGTTTTTTTTGTGACATATTGTACTTCATGTTGGTGGTAAAATTTCTTTGATATGACTTGCGTTTATTTATGAAAAAAACTAAAATATGGCTAAGCTTTAGCAATTTTCAAACTTTGAACTTTTATGCCCTTAAATCAGAGAGATACAGTACAGACCAAAAGTTTGCACACACCTTCTCATTTAAAGATTTTTCTGTATTTTCATGACTATGAAAATTCTACATTCACACTGAAGGCATCAAAATTATGAATTAACACATGTGGAATGTGGAATAGAATGTTAGAATTTGTAATATGGCAAGAAAAAAGCAGCTAAGTAAAGAAAAACGAGTGGCCATCATTGCTTTAAGAAATGAAGGTCAGTCAGTCCGAAAAATTGGGAAAACTTTGAAAGTGTCCCCAAGTGCAGTGGCAAAAACCATCAAGCGCTACAAAGAAACTGGCTCACATGAGGACCGTCCCAGGAAAGGAAGACCAAGAGTCACCTCTGCTTCTCAGGATAAGTTTATCCGAGTCACCAGCCTCAGAAATCGCAGGTTAACAGCAGCTCAGATTAGAGACCAGGTCAATGCCACACAGAGTTCTAGCAGCAGACACATCTCTACAACAACTGTTAAGAGGAGACTTTATGCAGCAGGCCTTCATGGTAAAATAGCTGCTAGGAAACCACTGCTAAGGACAGGCAACAAGCAGAAGAGGCTTGTTTGGGCTAAAGAACACAAGGAATGGACATTAGACCAGTGGAAATCTGTGCTTTGGTCTGATGAGTCCAAATTTGAGATCTTTGGTTCCAATCACCGTGTCTTTGTGCGACGCAGAAAAGGTGAACGGATGGACTCTACGTGCCTGGTTCCCACCGTGAAGCATGGAGGAGGAGGTGTGATGGTGTGGGGGTGCTTTGCTGGTGACACTGTTGGGGATTTATTCAAAATTGAAGGCATACTGAACCAGCATGGCTACCACAGCATCTTGCAGCGGCATGCTATTCCATCCGGTTTGCGTTTAGTTGGACCATCATTTATTTGTCAACAGGACAATGACCCCAAACACACCTCCAGGCTGTGTAAGGACTATTTGACCAAAAGGAGAGTGACCTGGCCTCCACAGTCACCAGACCTGAACCCAATCGAGATGGTTTGGGGTGAGCTGGACCGCAGAGTGAAGGCAAAAGGGCCAACAAGTGCTAAGCATCTCTGGGAACTCCTTCAAGATTGTTGGAAGACCATTCCCGGTGACTAACTCTTGAAGCTCATCAAGAGAATGCCAAGAGTGTGCAAAGCATTCATCAAAGCAATAGGTGGCTACTTTGAAGAACCTAGAATATAAGACATAATTTCAGGTGTTTCACATTTTTTGTTAAGTATATAATTCCACATGTGTTAATTCATAGTTTTGATGCCTTCAGTGTGAATGTAGAATTTTCATAGTCATGAAAATACAGAAAAATCTTGAAATGAGAAGGTGTGTCCAAACTTTTGGTCTGTACTGTAGCTCAATTACAGGCTTGCTATGAGCGCCGACCACAGGGTGGCGCTCACAGCAAGCCGGCATCAGCAACCATAGAGGTCTCAAGGAGACCTCTGGTTGCTATGCCGATGCATCGCTGACCCCCGATCATGTGACGGGATCGGCGATGCGCTCAATTCCGGCCCGATGGCCGTGAGCGTCGGTTAAATGTCGCTGTCAGTGTTTATCAGTGGCATTTAACTAGTTCATAGTGGCGGGTGGATCACGATTCCACCCTTCGCTATTGCGGGCACATGTCAGCTGTTCAAAACAGCTGACATGTCCCGGCCTTGATGCCGGCTCACTGCAGCAGCCTGCATCAAAGCGGGGGTACCGACCTCCACAGTAATAGTACGGCAGAGGTCGGGAAGGGGTTAATGTCCAGAACTTACAAAGCAAACAGCACGCGGCATCCTCCAGATCGCAGCCGGGAATGAAAACAGTCCGTATCCGAGACCGGTTGCCATGGGCGAACTGCACCACTGTCCTATGCTAAGGGGTGAAAGGTCTTTTGGTTTTGCTTGGCTCCATGTTACTTCACACAGGCTGAGCTTTGCAGAGCCACTGTTAGAATCTGTTTTGCTTTTGAACATCTGCCATCTTGTTGTGGTTTCTGGCTGCTGGTCTTTTTCCCATGGTGCTGGGTTGTCTTAGGTCAAGTGATTTACCCAGCACCTGCCTCCCAGTCCTTGCTGGACAACAGTGTTAATCCGCTAGAGTTCTGTCTAAGTGCTTTGATAGCTTTCTGTGTTTGATATTGTGCAGTTCTGGGACCCCCAGTTCTGCTAGCCTTAGTTTCTTTTTTTGTTTGGTTTCTGCAGCCTTCTCTGTATTTTCTATTAGGAGGTGACCTGTTTTTATACCCAGTCCTTAGATCTTTTAGGGACCTCCTTCCCCTTAGCTATAGGTCTTCGCTTTAGATTAACCTAGGATCGTCGGTGGGTCTATTCGCAAGGAATGGGTCGCCCACTCCATTGTAGGGTATCAGCCTAGTCTCAGTGCAGGGTCAGTTTTCCCCCTTCTATCCTAGTTCTGTGTTGCAGTTCTGTAACAGCGACCTGCTCTGCAAGTTTGCAAACCAAGAGTGACACACCCAACTCTTTGCTGTAGGGTTTTTAAATGGAATCTGTGGCCATGGGCCACTTGTAAGACCCGGCCTGAAGGGAGCGAACTGCCCCACTATCATCCTTAGTTTGCTAGAAAAATAAATGCCCTTAACAGGTTTTCCTAAACATTGCCTTGGTCAAATATCTTGACCAGGTCCACACTTTTATCTTGCACTGCAGCCACAGTTATGCCTGTGACTGCAATGCACTCCAGCACTTTTAATACTCTTCTGTGCGCATCCTGGGGGACACATAACACCTGTTACTATCTCACATACCTCCCTCTGTTCAAACTTGTGGGGATGACTATTTGTCACCATACAGGGAGGGGGCTTGTGATAGGGCATCCAGATTTCCCTGCAACTTCCCTGCGCAATGTTCCCCCGCAAAATTGAAATTCTGCAGAAATAGAAACCATCTGCTGAACTGAGCATTCCTTTACTTGGCATTCCTCATCCATACCAAGGATGATCTTTCACCAAGTGAAATAGTCGACTGAGTAAATAATAGCATAGGGACTCCAAGGCCCACTTAATAGTGATGTGCTCCTTCTCCACTACGCTATAATTTTTCTCGGCCTGGGCGAGTTTCTTACTTAGGTAGATGACCAGATGTTCCTCCACGTTCACTTCTGCGACAGGACCACTCCTAGGCCCACGTTAAAGGCATCTGTCTGTACGATGAAGCATTTCTGGAAGTTGGGGCTAATGAGGATGGACTGTCCACACAGCGCCACCTTCATGGATTGGTGCGCTTCCTCTGCCTTGGGGTTCCACCGAACCATGACCGACTTCCTTCCCTTGAGATCGGTTAGGGGTGTTGTTCTCCCCGAAAATTAGGTATAAACCTCTGGTAATACCCGATGATTCAGAGAAAGGGTCCCACCTGTTTGGTGGTAAAAGGTCAGGTCCAGTTCTGAATGGCCTCGATTTTATTTATTTGGGGTTTGATAACCCCATGGCCGGTCACGTATACCAATTACCGGGCTTCCTCGAGCCCTATCGTACATTTCTTGGGATTCACCGTTAAGCCTGTGGCTCTGAGCTAATCTACTACCTCTTGTACCCGGGAGAAGTGGGTATGCCAGTCACTACTAAAGATGATGTCATCCAAGTACGCTGTCACATACTTCCAATGGGGTTCTAGCACTATGTCCATAAACCTATGGAACGTGACTGATGACCCTTGTAGTCCAAAGGGCAAGATGACACAGTGGTACAGACCCTACGGGGTTATGAAGGTGGTCTTTTCCTTTGCCGACTCCGTAAGAGTCACCTGCCAATAACCTTTTGTCAGATCGAGTGTGGTTAAGTACTGGGCCTGACCCAGTCACTCAATCAGCTCATCCACCCAGGGCATTGGATAAAGGTCGAACTTCGACACCTCATTTAATTTACGGAAGTCATTACAGAACAGTAATGATCCATCCGGCTTCCGGATTAACACAATCGAGCTAGCCCAGTCACTCCAGGATTCCTCAATTACTCCCAGCTGGAGCATTCGTCTTACCTCACTCACGATGGCTGGTCTTCGGGCATCGGGCACACGGTATGGTTTCATTCGCACCCTTATGTGAGGCTAGGTGACAATGTCATATTAACCAATCAAAAAACTACTTGAAAATAAATAATTAGAGAAAATCATCTAAAAATTCAAAATATTTTATTTGACACCACTAGAACAATACACAAAAAATAAATTTAAAAACAAGAGGAGCAGTTTTTGACACTCATAATATCACCAAATATATATAAATTCGTAAAGAAATGTTTCTTCCGTAATGTTTGAGTACTGGTAGCAAGAGAAGAGAATTATCTATAGCTGCAATATCACATTGGTATATATCCACAATGGGACATTAGTGAGGAAAAGTACACACCAATATATATGCCAGAAAAGAGTAAATATAAATGGTCTTTCATATGTTGCACATATCCTCCACACAAAGTAGCTTTAAACAAGAAGTAGAAAGTGCATAGTGCATGGTGCAAAAAGTATATATACTAACCAGTACTCATAGTAAACGTGCCAAAGCTGACTACTCACACTCCAACGCGCGTTTCACACGTCCTGCTTCTTCAGGGAGTGACAATGTCATGCTGGATGATAGCGGTACGATCGGGTAGTTCCGAGAATACATCTGCATTCTCTTGCACTATTTTCCGGACCTCTCGACGCTGCTGTTTTAAGAGAGTGTTTCCTATTTTTACCTCTCTCTGCCTCGTCCTTGGCTCATGACCGTGGGTTCCCTGTTGATACAACCGGGGTCACTGCCGTGACCGAACATTCCCGGTCCTTCCAGGCTTTTAGTAGGTTCACAAGATATAACTGTTCGAGTTTTCTCTTCCCGCACTGGTAAACTCAATAGTTAATTTCCCCTACTTTTTCCTGAGTAGGCCATGAATTTAATCTCCACAGTGGGCACTAGCACTAACACCCGATCCCCTTCCTTAAAGGATCTGACTGTGGCCCTTTCGTTATATGTGCCGCTTTTTGCGGCCCGGACATCCATCAGATGCTCCTTTACTATGGGCTTGACTGTTGTGAATTCTGTGGCAGAGCTCCCTCCTGTGGTCACAAGTGGTACTTCGGCTGATTCTCTCTGTGAGCTTCTGTTGGTGGAGGGAAGTGGTACTGCGGCTTCTGAGTTTCCTCCCTCAGGTGATCTGGTGAGGTCGTTAGGTGCTTCTCTACTTAACTCCACCTAATGCTTTGATCCTGGCCTCCTGTCAATGTTCCAGTGTTGGACTTGCTTTTCCCTGGATCATTCCTGTGGCCTGCTGCTCTGCATAGCCAAGTTCTTCTTTGCTATTTGTTTGCTATTTTTTCTGTCCAGCTTGTCTAATTTGTTGCTGGAAGCTCTGGGACGCAAAGGGTGTACCTCCGTGCCGTTAGTTCGGTACGGAGGGTCTTTTTGCCCCCTTTGCGTGTTTTTCTTTAGGGTTTTGTGTAGACCGCAAAGTTACCTTTTCTATCCTCGATCTGTTAAGAAAGTCGGGCCTCACTTTGCTGAATCTATTTCATCTCTACGTTTGTCTTTTCATCTTACTCACAGTCATTATATGTGGGGGGCTGCCTTTTCCTTTGGGGTATTTCTCTGAGGCAAGGTAGGCTTATTTTCTATCTTCAGGCTAGTTAGTTTCTCAGGCTGTGCCGAGTTGCATAGGCAGATTTAGGCGCAATCCACGGCTGCCTCTAGTGTTGTTTGGAGAGTATTAGGGATTGCGGTCTACAGAGTTCCCACGTCTCAGAGCTCGTTCTATGATTTTGGGTTATTGTCAGATCACTGTATGTGCTCTGACCGCTATGTCCATTGTAGTACTGAATTGCCTTTCATAACACTTGACTGCCCCAATGCGGTCCTGCATACTTGCCACATGCTCGATTACTGTCCAATGTGGTGTTGGCTCCTGTACCCACGTCTCCTCAGCTACGTCCAGCAACCCCCTCAGATGCCTGCCATACAATAGCTCAGAAGAAAACCCTGCGGAAGCCTGTGGTACCTCGTGGATCGCAAACATAAGATAGGGCATAACATGTCCCAATCCCTCCCGTCCTTGGATACCTCCTTTTTGAGCATGGACTTGAGGGTTTTGTTGAAGCGCTCAACTAATCCGTTGGGCTGTGGGTAATACACCAATGTGCGCAACTGCACAGTTCCTTCGTCACCTTGGACATAAAAGTAGTCCCCTGATCAGTAAGGATTTCCTTCGGTAGCCCAAGGTGACACAACATGGAAAGCATTTCCTGGGCTATAACTTGACCAGGTCCACCCTTACTTTTATTTTACACTGCAGCCACAGCTATGGCTGTGACTGCAATGCACTCCATCAGGTTTAATACTCTTCTGTGCACATCCTGGAGGACACATAGCGAGCCTTGCATATAACACCTGTCACTGCCTCATAGAGACATTAGCAATGACTAATCTAGGTTTTAGCAGGAAAAAAAAACAATCTGTATGCACCAAATTTGGACTTAAATTACAAATAATTCCATTCCATATACTGATAATACAATATGTCACAAGAAAATAGTAATGCATATATGTGACAAAAGTATGTAGTATAGTGTAGAAAATATAGGCCATCAATATTATTGCTATTAGCCAAATACAATCCTTGTGTCCGGTGTAGGAGAGCTGTGTTTCCCTATATACACTAATAATAAAGCGTAGAATAGATTAGATAAATCACCTGCGCTTATAAGGTAAAATCGATAGAGAAATAGGTGCATAAAATACAAGAGCCCCAACACAGGAAACTATATAGTGGCAAAATTGAATGGTCTGGCTAAGCCTGCACCCCAGCAGGATAATAATCAATCCACTAAATAAGTAAATGATATACAGATAATGTGAACATTTATATAGCAGACCCACACACAATAACTGGCTGGAGTGGTAAAAGTACCTGGATAGTAAAGTAGGTGTCCGTGTTGCTCCAGAAATCGGTGTGTCGGGCTATACCGCAAATCTGCGGGGGAGTGACAGGACTGGCTGTCCTCCAAAACAGGGAGTCCCTGCTTGCTGGGCGGCTGGCAGGGACAAGAAACCGCCAACTCCTAGTGTGCCCCGGCCGGAAGCAACGCTGGAGCAGGAGCGGTGTGTGGAGGGGGCGTGGCCAAAACGAAGGAGCGTTTCCTTCGAAACGCGTCGGATTGGTTGCCCTGTCTCGCGCCCGCCTATTTTTGTGACGTCACGTTTTTGGCCACGCCCCCTCCACACACCGCTCCTGCTCCAGTGTTGCTTCCGGCCGGGGCACGCTAGGAGTTGGCGGTTTCTTGTCCCTGCCAGCCGCCCAGCAAGCAGGGACTCCCTGTTTTGGAGGACAGCCAGTCCTGTCACTCCCCCGCAGATTTGCGGTATAGCCCGACACACCGATTTCTGGAGCAACACGGACACCTACTTTACTATCCAGGTACTTTTACCACTCCAGCCAGTTATTGTGTGTGGGTCTGCTATATAAATGTTCACATTATCTGTATATCATTTACTTATTTAGTGGATTGATTATTATCCTGCTGGGGTGCAGGCTTAGCCAGACCATTCTATTTTGCCACTATATAGTTTCCTGTGTTGGGGCTCTTGTATTTTATGCACCTATTTCTCTATCGATTTTACCTTATAAGCGCAGGTGATTTATCTAATCTATTCTACATTGTTTTATCTTAGTCAGAGTATAGCGCACACTCTGTCACCTCACCAGCAGCTTATTTCTTTTTCCGCCTCCCCTTTTCCTTTTCCATGCTCATTTAGTTTTTTTCCTCTCCCTGTTTGCATTGTTTGTCGGCGCAGCGCCGGTGTTTATTAGTTTTATTCACTAATAATAAAGCGTGTTCATTGCCTTCCTACAGTATTAGACCCAGAATGAGGAAACACAGCGGCTTCTCAGGTTCACACTTACCTTATATTTGATGGACTAGAAGCCAAGGGCATGTTTACAGGTTGCATTTTTCCAGAGTTATATCTGGGCGTTCTTTCCATGGAAAACCGCAACATTTTAATGTGCTAGCAAAGTCAATGAGAATTCTGAAATCTCATGTACATTCTGCTTATTTTTTCCTTGCAGATTTCAAAAAGTTTCACATCTGACGCATGTCAATTCTTTAAGCGTTTTTACAGCGTTTTTCACGCAAATAAAAAAAAATCCCAAACCTGCATATTTTAGGCAGCATTTTACCTGCCAACAGTCTAGTGTTTGCAGAATATTTCTGCTACAAATAATGAATGTGTACACATACCCTAAAGGCTGCAAAACAGAGTCAGAATGAAAATGGTGGCAAAGAGCATTCTGCAAAACAGCAAACAAAAATGTGGGTTTTCTAAGAAACAATTGTAGTAACTAGAATAAAAATCTAGTTTGTCGCGCTAATCCTTACGGTAGGAGTGCTTAGGGAAAGAAGGATACAATAAAAAGACAGCCGATAAAAGAATCAGTACAGCCTCAATGAATTGTGTCCTACCATATTGTGGCTCCGTCCCTGTCAAGTGCCGTGGAATCCTGTCCATTCCTGCAGAGTTTGCTGTGATCGTATTGGAAGGAATTCCTCTGCAGTGGGGATCAAGGAGCCTCCGCGCAGAGCCAGAGGCGCCCCGGCCAGTGGTGTCCCTGGTTACCCGGCTGAAAAAAATGGCCGACAATGCTGAACAGCGTGTGACGTTACTGTACTACAAATTGTCTCAGAGGCCAAAAAGCTAACCGAGGCATTTCGGGGAATGCACTGTTCCCCTTCCTCAGGGTGTCTGTGCGCTCAAGCACAAGACACTGTTTTATAGCCTTACACTCCATTCCTTTGTTTTTTATTGTTTTATTTAAGCATGTCGTATTTGATCCACTAATCAGGAGAGAATCAAATACAAACAATATTTTATCCTATTTGATTTACTCAGTCCTTGGATTTTACACACAGAATCCTAAGTTTGCCTGCTACTTTGCATCCTTGGCTTGGTTTCTCTGTCACTGAGGGCTCTAGTGTCATTTTTTCCTCTTAATTATAGTAACTAGAAATTATTCTGCCACATTATCATTACTCAAAATATTACTATTGAGATTGCTACAAAATATGTTAAATTCTTAACCTGAAAATGTGAAAAAAATCTGGAGATTACAGCCTTTCTATAGAAAAAAGGCAGCAGAAATCTAAAGTAAACCTCCATGTGTGAGCTAGCCTAATACTTTGTGGTATGATAAGAAAAATATAAAAAAAACACAAATATCTGCATAATTCATATATATGACTGCTTATGGTCAATTACTGATCACATGACCAGTGGCATGAGGTCATTGGAATGTTGGCAGTTGGAGAGTGACAGTTGGCGTGGATGCGGATGAGGAGGAGCTGCCTTCAGCAAAGCAACATTATGGAGAGAAAAGAGGAGGTCTTTACAGAGCGAGGGAGGAAAAGGAGAAGAATTGTTTTGGACTCATCGGAGGATGAGAAGCCGTCCATCAAGAAGAGCCACCGGAGAGGAGAGAAGAGAAATGGCTCAGAGTTGGAGATCATCTCCCAGAAGATTGATCACCAAGGCCAGAAAGATGAACAGGAATGTCATCAGGAGGTCCTAGTTAGAAGAAGTGGAGCCAAGAGAAGAAGACAAATCTTGGGCTCATCACAAGAAAACTCTTCAATCAAGAAAGAAGAGCAAAAGAACACCAAGGGCGCAGGTAAATCATACTATACATCAATTACCACAGGGAGCACCATGAAGTGTAGCTTCTCATGTCCACACTTACAGATCAGGGCAATGTTGTCACTGTACACGTTACTGGCACATCTTTTACATCTGACAGGTGAAGGGTGTGATATGTGGGCAAGATCTGAAGCTGGAGTGTTTTGGATCTGTTCCCCAGTCTTTTTCTTTATATATGTGGGCCTTTGTTAAACCACTGCAAGATCAGGCCATTGTTCCCCCATTCTTGTCAAGGCACATTTTTTTAATCTGTAAAAATTGTTATTATCCAGATATTTAAAAAAAAAATGCTTTTGCTTTTTTTTTTATGAAACGTGGAGTTTACATTTACATTATTTTAATATTATCTTATTTTATTTTTCTGACAATATCAGTAGTAAATAAAGGATTTATTTGTCTATTTTAACCTTTTTGTTTCTGACCGCAAAAAAATATGTGTAAAACTTGTTCCCCTATCAGTATCAATTATTTTCACATATCAGATACATGTTTTTTTTTGTTGGGGGTGGGGCTTCTAACTGCAATTTGGATGGTGTTTATTAATTTATTTATTTATTTTCCTTTTACTTTTATTTTTGTCTTTTTTTATTTATTTTACATAGTAGTTGTCTAACTCTTGAAACATTTGCTTTTTTCTTGCTTGAATGTATAAAAATAATTTACAATTTAAGTTTCATTTTGAGGTTTCAGGTTGAACATGTTATCTTCACTTTAACAGATGTGTTGGGGACATGATTTTGTGGCATTTACTATTTTATAGGTATGACAGATTCTCCTCCTGTTCTTGTTACTACAGCTTTCCAGTCTTTAATATGGCTGCTGTTGGAGGAGCACATGACCACACCATCCATTAGTCTACCTCACTGTAAAGTATCTTTCTCATGTGAGGCAAGGCTGATGGAGTGGCCTGGTCATGTGCTCCTCCATCAGTGACCATTGTGTGGACTGGAGAGCTGTGCCGTATGTGAGGAAAGCTGAACTAACAAGTGTAGCAGGAGAATCTGTCATACTTATGTAATAGTAGTTGGACACAAACACGTAGTCCAAACACATCTGTTAGAGTAAAGTTAAGGCCAACCTCTATAAATACTTTTTTTTTTTAAATCTTATGGCCCCCCTAACTGGTGCTGGTATATTTACCCCAGTTACAGGGGAAATTCAACCTACTGCCTGTATAGCAGAGTTGACTGGGTCTCCTAGGAGCCATCAGCTCTTGCTCTCTCCCTACACCCGGCCATCACATGATCACTGGGTCTGTAGAAGGACGCGCTATCTGCACTTACCATACTGTGTACACAGTACTTGTAAAGACAGAGACGGTAATAAATCCTCTCTGCCTTCTATAAAGGGAGTCCAATTGTGACTGACAATATATACTGTAGATAGGATGTACATCACTCTGTGTGGAAATACGGTGCCAGAATAGGATACCACTCCATGTGCTTAGTGAAGATTTACATTCTGTACACACCCTTGATATGACATGTGCATTGTTTCAGAGACCCATACATATTTTTAGTCATTTTTTGTCATATTCTAATTTTTGTAAACATGACATCAAGTCTTATACAGATGTTTGATTTGTGCAAGTTTTCTTACCTGTTGTAGGAATCACTTTTTCACACAAGGACTTGTAGGTTTGGGTTTTTTTCCCCCTAAAGGGAACCTGTCACCTCAAATTGGCGCGATATGTAAATGCCTTTTTCCCGTCCGATGGGTGGCGTTTCGTCTTCATTTCTCCACCCCAACTGCGGGCAAAGCCGAAAAGCATTACTGCGCATGCGCCCGCACGCTATGTCCCAGAACACAGCGAAATACTTCCAGGACATAGTGCGCGGGCGCATGCGCAGTAATGCTTTTTGGGTTTGCCCACAGTTGGGCAAAGCATACTGCGCGTATGCGAGCGAAGATTGCATTGCGCACGCGCGAACTATGGAGGACAAGTACTCTAATTCTCAAACATATTGCGGACAAAAGGTACAGATGGGGTGTAGAAATGAAGACGAAACGCCGCCCATCGGACCGGAAAAAATACATTTACATATCCCGCCAATTTGAGATGACAGGTTCCCTTTAATAATAAAAAACTTCATTTGAAAACTGCATTTTGTGTTTACTTGCGTAATCTTTGTATAATATTTAATGTTGGTGATCTGAAACATTTAAGTGTGACAATCAAGCAAAAGAATAGGAAATCATGAAGCGGCAAACACTTTTTAACACAGCTATATATATATATACTGTATATATATGTAGTGGGTACGGAAAGTATTCAGACCCCTTTACATTTTTTACTCCTTGTTTCATTGCAGCCATTTGGTAAATTCCAAAAAGTTTTTTTTTCTCATTAATGTACACTCTGCACCCCATCTTGACTGAAAAAAAACAGGAATGTAGAAATTTTTGCAAATTTCAAAAAAAGAAAAACTGAAACATCACATGGTCATAAGTATTCAGACCCTTTGCTTAGACACTCATATTTAAGTCACATGCTCTCCATTTCCTTTTCATCATCCTTGAGATGGTTCTACTCCTTCATTGGAGTCCAGCTGTGTTTAATTAAACTGATAGGACTTGATTTGGAAAGGCACACACCTGTCTGTATAAGACCTCACATCTCACAGTGCTTGTCAGCCCAAATAAAAATCATGAGGTCAAAGGAACTGGCCAAGGAGCTCAGAGACAGAATTGTGGCAAGGCAAAGATCTGGCCACGGTTACAAAAGAATTTCTGCAGTACTCAAGTTTCCTAAGAGCACAGTGGCCTCAATAATCCTTAAATGGAAGAAGTTTGGGACCACCAAAAGTCTTCTAGACCTGGCCATCCAGCCAAACTGAACAATCGTGGGAGAAGAGCCTTGGTAAGAGAGGTAAAGAAGAACCCCCAAGATCACTGTGGCTGAGCTCCAGAGATGCAGTAGGGAGATGGGAGAAAGTTCCACAAAGTCAACTATCACTGCAGCCCTCCACCAGTCGGGCCTTTATGGCAGAGTGGCCCAATGGAAGCCTCTCCTCAGTGCAAGACATATGAAAGCCCACATAGAGTTTGCTAAAAAACACATGAAGAACTCCTATACTATGAGAAATAAGATTCTCTGGTCTGATGAGACAAGGATAGACCTTTTTGGTGATAATTCTAAGCGGTATGTGTGGAGAAAACCAGGCACTGCTCATCACCTGCCCAATACAATCCCAACAGTGAAACATGGTGGTGGCAGCATCATGCTATGGGGGTGTTTTTCAGTTGCAGGGACAGGACGGCTGGTTGCCATTGAAGAAAACATGAATGCAGCCAAGTACAGAGATATCCTGGATGAAAACCTCTTCCAGATTGCTCTGGACCTCAGACTTGACCAAAGGTTCACCTTCCAACAAGACAATTACCCTAAGCAACACTGCTACAATGACAAAGGAGTGGCTTCAGAACAACTCTGTGACCATTCTTGACCTAAACCCAATTGAGCATCTCTGAAGAGACAGAAAAATGGCTGTCCACCAACATTCACCATCCAACCTGACAGAACTGGAGAGGATCTGCAAGGAAGAATGGCAGAGGATCCCCAAATCCAGGTGTGAAAAACTTGTTGCATCATTCCCGAGAATGTACTAACTCAAAAGGGTGCTTCTACTCAGTACCGAGCAAAGGGTCTGAATTCTTACTGCCATGTGATATTTCTTTTTTTATGTTTAATAAAATTGCAAAAAATTCTACGTTTCTGTTTTTCTTTCAGTCAAGATGGGGTGCAGAGTGTACATTTTTTGAATTTACCAAACGGCTGCAAAGAAACAAAGAGTGAAAAATTTAAAGCGGTCTGAATACTTTCCGTACCCACTATATATACATATATATGTATATATATATATACATATATATATATATATTTATATACACACCATATTCCAAATTATTATGCAAATGATATTTTTCTTCGATTTTCCTAAATGGTCCGTGCAAATGACAGTCAGTCTAAATAGAAGTCATCACCCGTTAGATTATACATCAAATTTTATTGAAGAAACATCCCAATGATAACAGTATAATCTCCAAAATGAATAAAAACACAAAATGCACTGTTCCAAATTATTAGGCACAGTAGAATTTCTAAACATTTGATATGTTTTAAAGAACTGAAAATGCTCATTTGTTGAATTTTCAGCATTAGGAGGTCACATTCACTGAACAAAAAAGCTATTTAACTCCAAAACCTCCTAACTGGCCAAGTTACATGTTAACATAGGACCCCTTCTTTGATATCACCTTCACAATTCTTGCATCCATTGAACTTGTGAGTTTTTGGAGAGTTTCTGCTTGTATTTCTTTGCATGAAGTCAGAATAGCCTCCCAGAGCTGCTGTTTTGATGTGAATTGCCTCCCACCCTCATAGATCTTTTGCTTGATGACACTCCAAAGGTTCTCTATAGGGTTGAGGTCAGGTGAAGATTGGTGGCACTGGCCACGCTATGAGTTTATCTCCTTTTATGCCCATAGCAGCCAATGACTCAGAGGTATTATTTGCAGCATGAGATGGGGCATTGTCATGCATGACGATGATTTTGCTCCTGAAGGCACGTTTCTGCTTTTTATACCATGGAAGAAAGTTGTCAGTCAGAAGCTCTATATGCTTTGCAGAGGTCATTTTCACACCTTCAGGAACCTTAAGGGGCCCTCCCAGCTGTTTCCCCATGATTCCGTCTCAAAACATGACTCCTCCACCTCCTTGCTGACGTCGCAGCCTTGTTGGGACATGGTGGCAATCCACCAACCATCCACTACTCCATCCATCTGGACCATCCAGGGTTGCTCGACACTCATCAGTAAGCAAGTCTGTTTGAAAATTAGTCTTCATGTTTGTCTGGGCCCACTGCAACCGTTTCTGCTTGTGAACACTGTTTAGTGGTGACCGAATAGTAGGTTTATGCACCACAGCAAGCCTTTGAAGGATCATACACCTTGAGGTTAGAGGGACTCCAGGAGCACCAGCAGCTTCAAATATCTGTTTTATCTTTATCAGCACGAACACGTCTGTGCTCAGAATCAGCCACAAATCTCTTAACAGTACGATGATCACGCTTACGTTTTTGGGAAATATCTAATGTTTTCATCGCTTGACCAAGGCATTGCACTATTTGATGCTTTTCGGCAGCAGAGAGATCCTTTTTCTTTCCCATGTTACTTGAAAACTGTGGCCTGCATAATAATGTGGAACATCATTTTTAAGTAGTTTTCCTTTAATTAGAATCATCTGGAAAATTAATTATCACGTGTGTTTAAGATTGATTTCAGTGATCCATTGAGCCCTGAGACACAATACCATCCATGAGTTTATTTGAAAAACAAACCAATTAAATCATTATGACACTTAAATCCAATTTGCATAATAATTTGGAAAACAGTGTATAGTTATGATTTATTGCTTCTGTACAATGAAAACCTCTTTTTGGATATAAGAGAGCCATAATTGTTTTATTTCCCCATTGCTGTAACTGTATAGGCTCTATTTTTTACAGGTCGGGTTTTAGTGCTGTAAGTACCATTTCGGGGTACCTACCATTGTTGCAGATTCATGGTTTTGCCTAGCAGTAGCTATCCTGCACTAGTTATGGGGCAGAAGCCTCAGGGTAGAGAGCTTTTATCTTGCACCATTTATACTCAAAAATCACAATTCCAATAAATGCATATAAAATTCCTCTTCTTGCTACTTTTTTTCTCAGAGATTACAAGTAGTTTGCTAAATAGTAATATGCTGCATTAGAGAGAGAGAATTTTCCAGCTCAAAAGTTCGGGTTACCATTATTTTTAATGGGGTTCGGGTTCTGGTTCAAGTTCGGATAAAGTTCTGGTACCCGAACCAAACTTTGGAATAAACTCCAGGTAGGGCACCTGACCCCGAACTTCCCCGGGTCCGCTTATCCCTATATAACATTTATTTATATTCCATAATATACAATAAATATCAATTCTCCTCAATCATCTGTTTAAGAGAAACAAAACGTAACAAACATTATCCCTCAGATATTATTCCATCATCGCTCCTCCCATGAACCATAACAAACCCCACCCCCCCTAACTGAAGGGGGATAAAAGGAAGAAACATTCACCCCCTACCTGGCATTGCTCATTCCACCTGTCCATCCTTCCCAGATAAGCTCATATACGCTGGTCTGATGGTTATTATCATAGACTATGTTCTCTACTTTCTCTTCTCAATAAATAGAATTGAGCTGGTTCTTTTACCTTCCATTTCCTCATAACGACAGAGTTATAACAACATACGTATTAATAAGATCTTACTGCTTCTTCCCTCAGACCCAAACGTCTTCATCTCCTAATAAACAATGTTTAGGGTTATAAATGCCTTGTAAACATTATTTAATACACTACTGAATCTCCATCAGTATCTTACTAACTTCGGACATCGCCCTGGGGAATTCATCAGTTCTCCACTGGATTTTTGGACATCTAGGACACTGCGAGTTTTCACTCTTGCCTATTTTATGTAAAAAATCTGGAGTACGATGTAATTTATGCACAAGAAAAGAAAGTGACATTATATGTGATGCATTAATGGAAACTTGCGGCAAATTTCAAATATTAGCTTTCATCTATTTCCGTAATATCTCCTATATCCTCCATACATTTATCGATGCACCACAACCTATGATTGCTTTGCTATACAGTTATAATCAGGTTATAACCTTTATGTCCCTTATCCCATGTGCAGGCATTGCAGTAGTTAGGTATCCATGGTTACGACCACTAACAGCTAACTGTCACTATATGAGCGGTCATAACCATGGATACCTAAGATACTACAATGCCCTACATGGGGAAAGCGACATAGCAAATCAGAAGAACTATACTACACTTTTAATAGCAGGTATTTGCTAATATTATTATTATTACACCTACTACATATTGAGAGATGGGAACACCCCTTTAATGTTAGAGGGGTTTGAGATAAGTTGAAATGGTATGCTGTCTTTGATTGGATGATAAGGCTGAAACTGTTGGTCTAAAATGAACAAAAAAACACCCAGAAGTAATAGTAGTTATACTAATGAATTCATAGTGTGCAACTAAAACGGGCCTTAACAATCGTTTTCGACAAGCCAAAAAAGAAACAAAAGAATCAGAGGACTGATGTCAGAAGTTTCTGTCTGTGGAAAATGCACAGTGGGAAAAAGCTCAGGATGGTCTTAAGGAGTTACTCTTGAAAAAACAAACAAACCCCACTCTTCTATTGGAATGGTTTATGAAGGGTGAGAAATAACAAGTAAAATGTGAGCTAGATTAAGGAACAGACGTAATAAAAAGATATCAGTGAGAGCAATTATGTGTAGACAAGAGAGAATAGTGAATGATTCTATTCAAAACGCTCAGGCCTATGGAGAATGCTGTAAGAAAGTTTGAGTCCAAAATTAATTTTGATTTAGTGCAATTAAGAACCTTTTATAGACCACACCATTACAAACACAGAAGAGGAAAGGACAGCCTTGGATATACCCATAGATGTTAGTGAAAAGGGAATCTATCATCAAGATCAACCCTCCAAACCGGTCTATAAATGTATTGACACCATGTTCTTCGCGATCTGTTGCCTTATTCCAGAGAAATCCACCTTTGTATTAATGGACAGATAAGGCATTATGTGGTCTGGGCATGGCAGACTGCTCCCAGAGATACGGCCTCTAGGGCTTATCTTTATGCTCAGCAATGCATCTGTCTGTCTTCTACCCTTCCATGGATAGTGACTGTCAGTAAATGCTGTGTAAGGTGTAAGGCAGGGGAGGTGACAGCTGGGTCAGGAGGTGAAGAGGCGGATGATTTATACAGGGAAAAAAGACTTCCTGTTACTACATGGAGCAGAGAAAAGAGAAGAATTATCTGAGTAGAAAGGCAAAATTAGCAATTGTAGTGCACAGTGCCATATAATATAATGACTACAATATATTAAATGGATGAGAGTTTTGATAGCAGGAGTGCTTCTTCAATGCCTCATTTGCATATTATTAAAAAAGTGGATTTCTCTGGAATAAGGCAACGGATTACGTGCCCATGCAGACAGTTTAGAAGGATTGATCTTAAGACATTTTGTGTTTTTATTGTGTATTTTTTGCACTAATTTCTTGCAGAATATACACATTGTTTTATCGTACCAGCAAAGTGAATGCTATTTCTGGAGTCTCATACACACGCTGCTTTTTACCTTGCAGATGTGAAGCAGATTGAAGTCTGCGGAAGGTCAATTATTGCAGTGCTTTTGTCTCGTATTTCACCCGTAATAATGAGTAAGAAAAACAGTAAATATGACAAAAACATGTAAAAACTCGACAAATACACGCGTATTTTATGCAGCGTTTTTCCTGCCAACATCTCAAGATTTACAGTAGAATTTTCTGCTACAAATCCTGAATGTGTGCACAGAGCCTTAAGCAGGTTTTATTCCCGCAGCTATAAAATACTGTTAATAAAGCTGAGGAATAGGTACATTACCTAATAAATGTAGAACACTCTCATTACTGTCAATCCTCCAGTGAATGAGGACCCGTTATTACTAGAATCATATAGGTGTATATCCAATGGAGACATGCAAATAACAGCCAAGGTATTAGCTAAGAAACTGGGGAACATGATACATAAGAAGCCAACGAGATTGGTCTCAGTCAGGAATCTCGACTATTGTCTTCCGTCATTTGGTTGCATGGAATGGGCTTATTTGTGGGAAATATTGGGCAGATTTGGCCCAGGATGTATTAGGTGGATTAAGCTCTAATATACGAATCCCCAAGAGAGGGTGATGGTGGATGGGGTTATGTCGCGGCCTTTCACCCCTTCAGGGACCACAGGGCATGGATTCCCTAATCCACTCTGCTCTTTGCACTACTTATTGGCCATATATAAGGGGTTGTAAAGGTATAAGGGGGTGTCAGTTTGGGACTCAGGAGGAAACGTTAGCGATGTACGCAGGTGTTATTAATTGTGGACAACGTAAGGGTAGAACTAAGGACAGTTATTACATTGGGGGAAGGATGTAGCATTTTTCTAGATTGATGTTAATTGGGATAAGTCACATATTGTTATTGGACAAGAATTTACAAGCTATAGAGGGTGACAGACTTATTATACAAGATCCAAAATATTAGGCATTACATTTATCACAAAAGATAGGAGACTATATAGAAGAGAATGTCATACTGGAGTCAACTAAGCAGAATGGTGAAAATTTGTAGAATCTTACCCCCACTTCTCAGTCCCAGGGGCACTCTAATACTGGTGCAGGACAATATTGGAGTTGAGCTGTAATTGCTTTCTAAGGCAGGCGCTTAGGACAATCACTGCGCTACCAGGATTATTCTGCACATAAGTGATGCTGAGTGTCTCCATCTTGTAAGAAAATAAATAACCCTTTGTGATAAAGTGAAGAGTAAATTATGGTCAGTTGTTCAGTTAACAACATAAAACAATATTCTGACAAAGATGCATCCTCCAGTGCTGACCAAAACTGAATTATCTGCTAAGGTTACAAAATAACCCACACATTATAAATGGAGAGTAAATAGATTTTCTAATTTCTTATTATTTCTGTTTCCCCTTTAGGAGACAGTGGTGTGAGGCCATCCCTCCCCGGCAGCAGAATCTCTGACAACATCAAGATATTAGAGTTCCATCAGGTGCTTGGCCGAGGGAGTTTTGGAAAGGTAAGAACCTACAACATTAGGGGCGCACATTGTATATTCCCGTACAATATAAGGTCATGAGTGAAGTGCGGCATAACACTGTAATAACCATCTTACATCCCCAGATTCAGGTGTTTCTGGCAGAGGCAAATGCAGGATGGTTTCCAAATGTGTTGCTACCTATATCAATGTGATAGTGTTTTCTGGTAGTCTACAGTGGGATAAATTGTTTTTTTGGAGCCTCTTACTTCTGCAGTAGGATGTTGGAGGCGCTGCTGATGTACTCCCCACAGGTGCCTACGCCTTGGAAACTTGCATGGCCAGCAAATAACAACATGTATTTTTCAATACAGGTGCACGATCCTGTTGGCTGTGCAAGTGTGGGACAGGCATCTGTATACACAACATCATGCAGATGTGAGAGCTGCTGTAGAAACTGTATGCGTAACTATCTGACGAGAGCACCTTCATCCACATGCTAGTTGTGCCCTCTACATGGAATGTGGAAGAAGGTGCTCTGGTCAGATGAGATGTAAATGTAAAACACTATGTGTGGAGGAAAACTAACACTGCAGATCAACCTGAAAACACCATACACACTGTCAAACATGGTGGTCGTGGCATCATGCTGCAGGGAAGCTTTTCTGCAAAAACAAGAGACAGGGGCTAAAGTGCACCTTCCAGCAGGACAACAACCCTAAACAAACTGCCAGAGCTACAATGGAATGGTTTAGATTAAAGCATATTTATGTGTGTGAATGGCCCAGTCAATGTCCAGACCTAAATGCCATTAAGAATCTGTGGTAAGACTTGAAAGTTGCTGTTCACGGACACCTCTATCCAATATCACTGAGTTGGAGCAAGTTTTCAAAGATAAATGGGCAAAAAATTCAGCCTGTAGATGGGAAACCTGGTAGAGGAATACTTCAAAAGACTTGCAGCAGTATTTGCAGTGAAAGGTGGTCCTACAAAGTATTGGGGGCTGAATACAAATGAACATCATAATTTTCCGATTTATGTTTTTAAAATATTCAGAAGTCCATATATCATCACTTTTACCCTTCACAAATACTTGCAACTTTCTGTTGTGTATCTAATTGAAATCCAATAAAATACATTTAAGTTTGTGTCTGTAACTTGAAAAAATGTAGAAAAGTTACAGGGTGTGAATAATTTTTCAAGGCACTGTACATACAGTATTATACATCTGCATGTACATAGATATGTGTAAATATGTGTGTGTGTGCTGAGAATGACATTTATTAACGTTATTGTCCAGGAGTAAAAAATAATAATAATTTAAATAATTCTAACAGCAGGGATTAGATTAGAAATATATGACCGATGCTTATAGCCCCCGATTACCCAGTGATCGTTGCTTACCCTGCGGCAGTGGTGACATCTCATACACTCCTGATTGCTGACTACTGATCTGTCTCTGTGGTGGTGTCCAATATATAGAGACATCCTCAATGAGACCAGTGATTGTCTGCAGCAAGGTAAACAAGCACAGGATTGCCCTGCCGTGTCTGGCTATGGAAGAGCAGCACTGGGATTGAGGACAAGCCTTGTAATACTATTACTGCCAACTCTCAGAATTTCCAGGACGTTCCTGGGAAAAGGAGAGAGCTCTGTTGTGAATTCTGCTTTTGGGTTCCTGTTGTGAATTCTGCTTTTGGGTTCCCTCCAGTGGTTGTAGGTGGTAATGCAGTTGTCCCTGAGTTGCAGTCCTGGTCAGGTGTTTCTGCTGATTGCAGTTCTGACTGGGGTATTTAGGTGTGCAGGATTCATTAGTGCTTGACAGTTGTCCATGGTTCTGGGAGATTTTGGATCTTTGTCTGGTTCCTCCTGCCTTGCTGCCAATTCAGCAAAGATAAGTGTCTGGTTTTTGTTTCTGTGGCACACATGCTGTGTGCTTAATAATTCTGTGCTATTCATTTGTTTTCTCTTGTCCAGCTTAGACTGTGTCAGTGTTTTCTCAGTCTTGTTGGATTCTCTGGAGTTGCAGATATACGCTCCACATCTTTAGTTAGATGGTGGAATTTTTTGTATTTTCTGCTGTGGATATTTTTGGAAGGATTTTAATACTGACCGCTTATTATTCTGTCCTATCCTTTCCTATTTTAGCTAGAGTGGCCTCTTTTGCTAAATCCTGTTTCCTGCCTGCATGTGTCTTTTCCTCTACTACTCACAGTCAATATTTGTGGGGGGCTGCCTATCCTTTGGGGTTCTGCTCTGAGGCAAGGTTGAATTCCTATTTCCATCTATAGGGGTATTTAGTCCTCCGGCTGTGTCGAGGTGTCTAGGATTTGTTAGGCACACCCCACGGCTACTTCTAGTTGCGGTGTTAAGTTCAGGATTTGCGGTCAGTACAGTTTACACCAACTCCAGAGAAAGTTCCATGCGGCTCCAAGGTCACCGGATCATAACAGTACAACTGGCCGATAATGAGTTAAATGCATCTCAGAAGAAGGGAAGAAAGGTGTTGAGCCATTTTTTTTTCCGCACTCTGTTTTGTCTTCTCTTCCCTCTTTTTCTCTGGGTGGCTGAGGAGTCTTGTGCTAGCATGGATATTCAGGAATTAGCTTCTCGTGTGGACCAGCTTGCTGCTAGGGTACAGGGTATTTCTGATTATATTGTTCAGACTCCTGTTTTAGAGCCGAAGATTCCTACTCCTGATTTGTTTTTTGGTGACAGGTCCAAATTTTTGAGTTTTAAAAACAACTGTAAACTGTTTTTTGCTCTGAGACCTCGATCCTCTGGTGATTCCATTCAGCAGGTTAAAATCATCATCTCCCTGCTGCGTGGCGATCCACAGGATTGGGCATTTTCCCTGGAATCTGGGAATCCGGCTTTGCTTAATGTAGACTCCTTTTTTCAGGCTTTGGGTTTATTATATGATGAACCTAATTCTGTGGATCAAGCGGAGAAGACCTTGTTGGCCCAGTCTCAGAGTCAAGAGGCGGCAGAATTGTATTGTCAGAAATTTAGAAAATGGTCTGTGTTGACTAAATGGAATGATGATGCTTTGGCGGCAATTTTCAGAAAGGGTCTTTCTGAATCCGTTAAAGATGTTATAGTAGGGTTTCCCACGCCTTTCGGTCTGAGTGATTCTATGTCTCTGGCCATTCAGATTGATCGGCGCTTGTGGGAGCGCAGAACTGTGCGCGCTGTGGCGGTGTCCTAAGAGCAAATTCCTGAGCCAATGCAGTGTGATAGGATTCTGTCAAGAACGGAACGACAAGGTTTCAGACGTCAGAAGAGGTTGTGTTATTATTGTGGCGACGCTTCTCATGTAATTTCTGTCTGCCCTAAGCGGACAAAGAGGATCGCCAGTTCATTTACCATTAGTACTGTACAACCTAAATTTCTGTTATCTGTGTCCTTGATCTGCTCATTGTCATCATTTTCTGTCATGGCGTTTGTGGATTCAGGCGCCGCCTTGAACTTAATGGACTTTGAGTTTGCCAGGCGTTGTGTTTTTCCCTTGCAGCCTTTGCAGAACCCTATTCCTTTAAGGGGCATTGATGCTACACCTTTGGCAAAAAATAAGCCCCAGTTTTGGACACAGGTGACCATGCGCATGGCGTCAGCCCATCAGGAAAATTGTCGATTTCTGGTGTTGCATAATTTGCATGATGCTATCGTGCTGGGTTTTCCGTGGTTGCAGGTACATAATCCTGTGTTGGACTGGAAGTTTGTCTGATTTTCAGGATGCATTCGATGAGCCCAAGTCCAGTTCCCTTCCACCGCACAGGGACTGTGATTGTGCTATTGACTTGATTCCAGGCTGTAAGTTTCCTAAGGGCCGACTTTTCAACCTGTCTGTGCCTGAACATACCGCCATGCGGAATTATATTAAGGAGTCTTTGGCGAAAGGGCATATTCGGCCATCTTCTTCACTGTTGGGAGCGGGATTTTTTTTTGTTTCTAAGAAGGATGGCTCCTTGAGACCCTGTATTGATTATCGCCTCTTGAATAAGATCATGGTCAAGTTTCAATACCCTTTACCTTTGCTTTCTGATTTGTTTACTAGGATTAAGGGGGCTAGTTGGTTTACTAAGATTGACCTTCGGGGGGCATATAATCTTGTTCGTATTAAGCAGGGAGATGAATGGAAAACTGCGTTTAATACGCCCGAAGGTCATTTTGAATATCTTGTGATGCCTTTCGGGCTCACTAATGCTCCATCTGTTTTTCAGTCCTTCATGCATGACATCTTTCGGACTTATCTTGATAAATTCTTGATTGTATATTTGGACGATATTTTGATTTTTTCCGATGATTGGGAGTCTCATGTGCAACAGGTCAGGATGGTATTTCAGATCCTTCGTGACAATGCTTTGTTTGTGAAGGGGTCTAAGTGTCTCTTTGGGGTGCAGAATGTTTCTTTTTTGGGCTTCATTTTTTCTCCCTCATCTATGGAGATGGATCCGGTTAAGGTTCAGGCCATTCATGATTGGATTCAACCCACATCCGTGAAGAGCCTTCAGAAATTTTTGGGTTTTGCAAATTTTTATCGCCGTTTCATTGCTAACTTCTCTAGCGTGGTTAAACCCTTGACCGATTTGACGAAGAAAGGCGCTGATGTGGCGAATTGGTCCTCTGCGGCTGTCGCTGCCTTTCAGGAGCTTAAACGCCGATTTACTTCTGCTCCAGTGTTGTGCCAACCGGATGTTTCTCTTCCGTTTCAGGTTGAGATTGACGCTTCTGAGATTGGGGCAGGGGCCGTTTTGTCTCAGAGGGATCCTGTTGGTTCCTTGATGAAACCGTGTGCCTTCTTTTCCCGTAAGTTTTCGCCTGCTGAACGCAATTATGATGTCGGCAATCGGGAGTTGTTGGCTATGAAGTGGGCATTTGAGGAGTGGCAACATTGGCTTGAGGGAGCTAAGCACCGTATTGTGGTCTTGACCGGTTCTCTAAGATGGTTCATTTGGTGCCTTTGCCTAAATTGCCTTCCTCTTCAGATTTGGTTCCGTTGTTTTTTCAGCATGTGGTTCGTCTGCATGGTATTCCGGAGAATATTGTGTCCGACAGAGGTTCCCAGTTTGTTTCTAGGTTTTGGCGGGCCTTTTGTGCTAGGCTCGGCATTGATTTGTCTTTTTCTTCTGCATTTCATCCTCAGACAAATGGCCAGACCGAGCGAACTAATCAGACTTTGGAGACTTATTTGAGATGCTTTGTGTCTGCTGATCAGGATGATTGGGTGGCCTTCTTGCCATTGGCCTAGTTTGCCCTTAATAATCAGGCTAGTTCGGCTACTTTGGTTTCGCTTTTCTTTTGTAATTTTGGTTTTCATCCTCGTTTTTCTTCTGGGCAGGTTGAGCCTTCTGACTGTCCTGGTGTGGATTCTGTGGTTGACAGGTCGCAGCAGATTTGGGCTCATGTGGTGGACAATTTCGTGTTGTCTCAGGAGGAGGCTCAACGTTTTGCTAACCGTCGTCGGTGTGTTGGTTCCCGGCTTCGGGTTGGGGATCTGGTCTGGTTGTCTTCCCGTCATGTTCCTATGAAGGTTTCTTCCCCTAAGTTTAAGCCTCGGTTTATTGGTCCTTATAGGATTTCTGAGATTATTAATCCGGTGTCTTTTCGATTGGCGCTTCCGGCTTCTTTTGCTATCCATAATGTCTTCCATAGATCTTTATTGCGGAAATATGTGGTGCCCGTTGTTCCCTCCGTTGATCCTCTGGCCCCTGTGTTGGTTGATGGGGAGTTGGAGTATGTGGTTGAGAAGATTTTGGATTCTCGTTTTTCGAGGCGGAGGCTTCAGTACCTTGTCAAATGGAAGGGTTATGGCAAGGAGGATAATTCTTGGGTTTTTGCCTCTGATGTCCATGCTGCTGATTTGGTCCGTGCCTTTCATCTGGCTCGTCCTGGATCGTCCTGGGGGCCCTGGGAGGGTTCGGTGACCCCTCCTCAAGGGGGGGTACTGTTGTGAATTCTCCTTTTGGGTTCCCTCCAGTGGTTGTAGGTGGTAATGCAGTTGTCCCTGAGTTGCAGTCCTGGTCAGGTGTTTCTGCTGATTGCAGTTCTGACTGGGGTATTTAGGTGTGCAGGATTCATTAGTCCTTGCCAGTTGTCCATGGTTCTGGGAGGTTTTGGATCTTTGTCTGGTTCCTCCTGCCTTGCTGCCAATTCAGCAAATATAAGTGTCTGGTTTTTGTTTCTGTGGCACACATGCTGTGTGCTTAATAATTCTGTGCTATTCATTTGTTTTCTCTTGTCCAGCTTAGACTGTGTCAGTGTTCTCTCAGTCTTGTTGGATTCTCTGGAGTTGCAGATATACGCTCCACATCTTTAGTTAGATGGTGGACTTTTTGTATTTTCTGCTGTGGATATTTTTGGAAGGATTTTAATACTGACCGCTTATTATTCTGTCCTATCCTTTCCTATTTTAGCTAGAGTGGCCTCTTTTGCTAAATCCTGTTTCCTGCCTGCATGTGTCTTTTCCTCTACTACTCACAGTCAATATTTGTGGGGGGCTGCCTATCCTTTGGGGTTCTGCTCTGAGGCAAGGTTGAATTCCTATTTCCATCTATAGGGGTATTTAGTCCTCCGGCTGTGTCGAGGTGTCTAGGATTTGTTAGGCACACCCCACGGCTACTTCTAGTTGCGGTGTTAAGTTCAGGATTTGCGGTCAGTACAGTTTACACCAACTCCAGAGAAAGTTCCATGCGGCTCCAAGGTCACCGGATCATAACAGTACAACTGGCCGATAATGAGTTAAATGCATCTCAGAAGAGGGGAAGAAAGGTGTTGAGCCATTTTTTTTCTGCACTCTGTTTTGTCTTCTCTTCCCTCTTTTTCTCTGGGTGGCTGAGGAGTCTTGTGCTAGCATGGATATTCAGGAATTAGCTTCTCGTGTGGACCAGCTTGCTGCTAGGGTACAGGGTATTTCTGATTATATTGTTCAGACTCCTGTTTTAGAGCCGAAGATTCCTACTCCTGATTTGTTTTTTGGTGACAGGTCCAAATTTTTGAGTTTTAAAAACAACTGTAAACTGTTTTTTGCTCTGAGACCTCGATCCTCTGGTGATTCCATTCAGCAGGTTAAAATCATCATCTCCCTGCTGCGTGGCGATCCACAGGATTGGGCACTTTCCCTTGAATCTGGGAATCCAGCTTTGCTTAATGTAGACTCCTTTTTTCAGGCTTTGGGTTTATTATATGATGAACCTAATTCTGTGGATCAAGCGGAGAAGACCTTGTTGGCCCTGTCTCAGGGTCAAGAGGCGGCAGAATTGTATTGTCAGAAATTTAGAAAATGGTCTGTGTTGACTAAATGGAATGATGATGCTTTGGCGGCAATTTTCAGAAAGGGTCTTTCTGAATCCGTTAAAGATGTTATGGTGGGGTTTCCCACGCCTTTCGGTCTGAGTGATTCTATGTCTCTGGCCATTCAGATTGATCGGCGCTTGCGGGAGCGCAGAACTGTGCATGCTGTGGCGTTGTCCTCAGAGCAAATTCCTGAGCCAATGCAGTGTGATAGGATTCTGTCTAGAACGGAACGACAAGGTTTCAGACGTCAGAATAGGTTGTGTTATTATTGTGGCGACGCTTCTCATGTTATTTCTGTCTGCCCTAAGCGGACAAAGAGGATCGCCAGTTCATTTACCATCAGTACTGTACAACCTAAATTTCTGTTATCTGTGTCCTTGATCTGCTCATTGTCATCATTTTCTGTCATGGCATTTTCCCTTGCAGCCTTTGCAGAACCCTATTCCTTTAAGGGGCATTGATGCTACACCTTTGGCAAAAAATAAGCCCCAGTTTTGGACACAGATGGCCATGCGCATGGCGCCAGCCCATCAGGAAGATTGTTGATTTCTGGTGTTGCATAATTTGCATGATGCTATCGTGCTGGGTTTTCCATGGTTGCAGGTACATAATCCTGTGTTGGACTGGAAGTCTATGTCTGTGACTAGTTGGGGTTGTCAGGGCATTCATAATGATGTTCCTTTGATGTCAATCTCCTCTTATTCCTCTTCTGAAATTCCTAAGTTTTTGTCTGATTTTCAGGATGTATTCGATGAGCCCAAGTCCAGTTCCCTTCCACCGCACAGGGACTGTGATTGTGCTATTGACTTGATTCCAGGCTGTAAGTTTCCTAAGGGCCGACTTTTCAACTTGTCTGTGCCTGAACATACCGCCATGCGGAATTATATTAAGGAGTCTTTGGCGAAAGGGCATATTCGGCCATCTTCTTCACCGTTGGGAGCGGGATTTTTTTTTTGTTGCTAAGAAGGATGGCTCCTTGAGACCCTGTATTGATTATCACCTCTTGAATAAGATCACGGTCAAGTTTCAATACCCTTTACCTTTGCTTTCTGATTTGTTTACTAGGATTAAGGGGGCTAGTTGGTTTACTAAGATTGACCTTCGGGGGGCATATAATCTTGTTCGTATTAAGCAGGGTGATGAATGGAAAAATGCGTTTAACACGCCCGAAGGTCATTTTGAATATCTTGTGATGCCATTCGGGCTCACTAATGCTCCATCTGTTTTTCAGTCCTTCATGCATGATATCTTCCGGACTTATCTTGATAAATTCTTGATTGTATATTTGGACGATATTTTGATTTTTTCCGATGATTGGGATTCTCATGTGCAGCAGGTCAGGATGGTATTTCAGATCCTTCGTGACAATGCCTTGTTTGTGAAAGGGTCTAAGTGTCTTTTTGGTGTACAGAAGGTTTCCTTTTTGGGCTTCATTTTTTCTCCCTCATCTATGGAGATGGATCCGGTTAAGGTTCAGGCCATTCATGATTGGATTCAACCCACATCCGTGAAGAGCCTTCAGAAATTTTGGGGTTTTGCAAAATTTTATCGCCGTTTCATTGCTAACTTCTCTAGCGTGGTTAAACCCTTGACCGATTTGACGAAGAAAGGCGCTGATGTGGCGAATTGGTCCTCTGCGGCTGTCGCTGCCTTTCAGGAGCTTAAACGCCGATTTACTTCTGCTCCGGTGTTGTGCCAACCGGATGTTTCTCTTCCGTTTCAGGTTGAGATTGACGCTTCTGAGATTGGGGCAGGGGCCGTTTTGTCTCAGAGGGATCCTGTTGGTTCCTTGATGAAACCGTGTGCCTTCTTTTCCCGTAAGTTTTCGCCTGCTGAACGCAATTATGATGTCGGCAATCGGGAGTTGTTGGCTATAAAGTGGGCGTTTGAGGAGTGGCGACATTGGCTTGAGGGAGCTAAGCACCGTATTGTGGTCTTGACCGATCATAAGAATCTGCTTTACCTCGAGTCTGCCAAATGTTTGAATCCTAGACAGGCTCGATGGTCCTTGTTTTTTTCCCGTTTTGATTTTGTAGTTTCGTATCTTCCGGGTTCTAAGAATATTAAGGCTGATGCCCTCTCTAGGAGTTTTTTGCCTGATTCTCCTGAGGTCCTTGAACCGGTCGGCATTCTGAAGGAAGGGGTGGTCCTTTCTGCCGTTTCTCCTGATTTACGACGGGTTCTTCAGACATTTCAGGCTGACAAACCTGATCGTTGTCCTGTGGGGAAGCTGTTTGTTCCTGACAGATGGACTAGTAGAGTGATTTCTGAGGTTCACTGTTCTGTGTTGGCTGGTCATCCTGGTATTTTTGGTACCAGAGACTTGGTTGGTAGGTCATTTTGGTGGCCTTCTTTGTCACGTGATGTGCGTTCTTTTGTGCAGTCCTGTGGGACTTGTGCGCGGGCCAAGCCTTGTTGTTCTCGTGCTAGTGGATTGCTTTTGCCATTGACAGTCCCTGAGAGGCCCTGGACGCATATGTCTATGGATTTTATTTCTGATCTCCCGGTTTTCCAGAAGATGTCTGTTACCTGGGTCGTCCTGGGGGCCCTGGTAAGGGTTCGGTGACCCCTCCTCAAGGGGGGGGGGGTACTGTTGTGAATTCTGCTTTTGGATTCCCTTCAGTGGTTGTAGGTGGTAATGCAGTTGTCCCTGAGTTGCAGTCTTGGTCAGGTGTTTCTGCTGATTGCAGTTCTGACTGGGATATTTAGGTGTGCAGGATTCATTAGTCCTTGCCAGTTGTCCATGGTTCTGGGAGGTTTTGGATCTTTGTCTGGTTCCTCCTGCCTTGCTGCCAATTCAGCAAAGATAAGTGTCTGGTTTTTGTTTCTGTGGCACACATGCTGTGTGCTGAATAATTCTGTGCTATTCATTTGTTTTCTCTTGTCCAGCTTAGACTGTGTCAGTGTTTTCTCAGTCTTGTTGGATTCTCTGGAGTTGCAGATATACGCTCCACATCTTTAGTTAGATGGTGGAATTTTTGTATTTTCTGCTGTGGATATTTTTGGAAGGATTTTAATACTGACCGCTTATTATTCTGTCCTATCCTTTCCTATTTTAGCTAGAGTGGCCTCTTTTGCTAAATCCTGTTTCCTGCCTGCATGTGTCTTTTCCTCTACTACTCACAGTCAATATTTGTGGGGGGCTGCCTATCCTTTGGGGTTCTGCTCTGAGGCAAGGTAGAATTCCTATTTCCATCTATAGGGGTATTTAGTCCTCCGGCTGTGTCGAGGTGTCTAGGATTTGTTAGGCACATCCCACGGCTACTTCTAGTTGCGGTGTTAAGTTCAGGATTTGCGGTCAGTACAGTTTACACCAACTCCAGAGAAAGTTCCATGCGGCTCCAAGGTCACCGGATCATAACAGAGCTCCTTGGTTACCAGAAAAGCCACCGAATGTCCTGACGCATATTCTTCACAATATATTCACCTCTGTTTCCTGCAGTTCTCATAACTCCTGGCATCAGGGGGACGTAAATCCTGACCCCAGTGGTGCTGTGGGGCGAAAAAGAGTTTAGGATCAGGGTGAAGTGTCTGCAAATATAGTCTCAGGTCTGTGCTGAAGATTAGGGTATATTCACAGGATGATGTTCGCCCAACAAACAAGCAAAATGATCTTTTGGTTTGTGTAAGCAGGACTCATGTTGTTTTTAACACTGACAGCCTATGCCCTCTGAATATACAGATGTTACTACGTAAATATTAATGAAGCACTCCTGCCATCAAAGTTCTCATCCTTGTAAAATATTGCAATAATCATATTATATAGCACTGTACACTTACAACTGCTCATTTTGCCTTTCTACCCAGCTAATTCTTCTCTTTTCTATGCTCTATGTAGAAACAGGAAGTCTCTCTTCCCTGCATGAGTCATCTCTCTCTCAACTCCTGACTCAGCTGCTCCACTCCTCCCTCTGCCAGGGACTTCCACAGTGATGACTCATGCAGGGAAAAGAGACTTCATGTTTCTACAAAGAACTTAGGCTACTTTCACACTAGCGTCGGATTCGGCCCATCGGATTGCGTCGGGCCAAGATTCCGACGCTAGCGTTTGTTGTGCCGCACAACGGGTGCAGCGGATGCACCCGATGGGGCAGCGGATGCGCCGGAGAAATGCATCCGCTGCCCCATTGTAAGGTGCGGGGAGGTGAGGGTGGAGTTCCGGCCGCGCATGCGCGGTCGGAAAAAGCGGTCCGTCGGCTGCAAAAAACGTTACATTTAACGTTTTTTGCTCCCGGCGGTCTGCCACATCACGGCGCAACCGTCGCAAGACGTGTGTGTCAATACGTCGCAATGCGTCGGTAATGTAACTCTATGGGGCAAAAACGCATCCTGCAGGATACGTTTTTTTCCCTAAACGACGCATTGCAACGTATTAAAAAAACGCCAGTGTGAAAGTAGCCTTATACGGATTCAGCAAGTCAATTTTTAATCATGTGATGTCATAGACCTAATAGAAAAGAGACGAATTAGCCGGGTAGAAAGGCAAAATGAGCAATTGTAAGTACACAGTGGTATATGATATGATGACTGCAAAATATTAAGATGATACAAGTTTTGATATGAGTGCTTCTATAAATGTGTCCTGCATTAATAAAGGGGTTAATAAACAACCACTGATGGATAAATGAGAAGCTTATAGGAGGATGTTTACTGTTGTAAGTCAGGAGGTGTAATCCCACCTTTACTCTGGTCAGGGGTCTGTAGTAATGTTGAAATTAGACGTCAAACCAGATTCTGGAGGATAGAGAGACTCCGAGGCCAGTGCAGCATGATTTATAAGTACATCCCTGAATGTTTGACTGTCACAAGATGCCACTATGAGTGCGCAATGCACTTTAGATTTGTATGTTTCCCAGAGATTTTAACTGTCACTGTATACATCCTTATACTGAGAGCGCCCCCTAGTGGTGTTTGTTAACAGACATTTTTTTTAGTGGCTACACAGGAAACTATACACTATGTCTACTGTTAATAGAGAAAAGCACACATACAAAAAAATAAATAATAATTAATTCCACAATTGGAAGTCTCTAGAATAATTGTTCCTGTCTCCAAATAATCTTATAAACGTGCCCCAGCGTAACGTCTGTGTCCAACCATGGAGGAACAGGTCGGATATAACACATCTCATGGGCAGGGGAGGAACAGTATACAGACATTACAGCATCGGATCACAGCTGATTCTTTTTGTGAATAAAACATTTCCCTGCCTGTTTTTAAACAATATTTTACCTCACAGAAAGAATCAGCCGTGATCCCATACTGTCCTGTCTGTATTCTCTCTTCCTTCTCTCCCCAGGAGCTGTGGTGTGATCAGATCATGTCCCTGCACCGTCAGACACGGCCATTACACCGTACACAGCAGGGGCACATGTATAAGATTATCTCAGCACAGGAACATTTTATTACACATCCTATAGTGGGGTTTATTTCTATTTCAAGATCTGGTGATTAAATATATTTTGTTCATGGCACAATCCCTTTATGTATGTGATATATTATAAAAAAAATAGAGGTCAGCCTCTCTAATGTGGAAGTGTAAGTAAAAAAATAGGTATTAGGAAAACAATAATTTTTTTGTGTCGTCAACTGAAACTTCACTGAAAGAGCACAACTTAAGCAGAATCCGGACAGCTTCCATTGAGCATAATGGCTGTCATATAATAAGCATTTCTCTGCTTGCCTCAGAGGGCAGCGCTCATCACACCCTCATGGTTACAGCTTTATCAGCTGAGATGGACACACAATGCAATGAATTATACAGAACTATGGAATGTGAACCTGTCATGTGAAAAATGCTAATACCCTGCAGATATGGCGTTAGTCTGCAGTTAGTAGAGCTTTAAAGGGACACTGTCACCTGAATTTGGAGGGAACAATCTTCAGCCATAGGGGTGGCGTTTTTGGGTTTTTCATTCACCCTTTCCTTACCCGCTGGCTGCATGCTGGCTGCAATATTGGATTGAAGTTCATTCTCAGTCCTCCGTAGTACACGCCTGCACAAGGCAAGATTACCCTGCGCAGGTGTGTACTATGGAGGACAGAGAATGAACTTCAATCCAATATTGCAGCCAGCATGCAGCCAGCGGGCAAGGAAAGGGTGAATCAAACACCCGAAAACCCCGCCTCCATGGCTAAAGATTGTTCCCTCCAAATTCAGGTGACAGTGTCCCTTTAAAGCCATTCGGCCTCCGCAGTGACAGCATGGCTGCCAGGAGGAAATAGCCTTTATTCCTCTCGGCAGTTTCCAGCTTTCAGTCATAGAGGCGCAGCGTCAGTCACAGTTACCAGCGGCTATAAGCCCCGGCACTGACTGACAGCCGCACACCAAGTGCATCAGTGCAGAGTCGGCTGTCAGTAACATTAGTAACAGTAGATATTATACAGGGCATTTTATGTATCGCACAACCCCTTTTATTCTACTTAGGAGGCAGCCTGCTCCACCAAACCCTCATCTTGGCTCAGCCACAAAGCTGCCCACAAGCCACTACCAAGATCACAACTGATTTCACAACTGGGTTACAACAATAAGTGTAATCAGGCAGTAAAATAGGCAAATGGCTCTGTGGTGGGTGCGGCTGGTGGTACCAGGTAAAAATGCCAAAACCAGAAAAGACTTGGCACTCTGAAGGAAATTTTGCCGTGTAATGAAAATGTTTATTGATGTGCATCCATAAAGGCAAGTTGAATGTTTTCGGGCCGCACCCGGACCTTCATCAGAACAAATATACTGGTATTGAGAGAAACATGTATCCTGTCTCTATCAGTTCCAAATGGCATTTTGGGGTAGCCTGGATGCAGCCGGGAGTCCTGTATGAGTCAGCACATGGGGAGAGCGACCGCTACCAGTTAATACCAGTATATTTGTTGTGATGAAGGTCCGGATGTGGACCGAAAACGTTCAACTTGCCTTTATGAATGCACATCAATAAATATTTTCATTACACGGCAAAATTTCCTTCAGAGTGCCAAGTCTTTTCTGGTTTTGGACTGTTTTGGGTTGGATACCCTACTTGAGCACCTATCTCACACATTTCGAGTGCCGTAGTGCTCCATTTCAACAGACAGGTAAAAATGCATTCAGCATAGGAAAGGCTCTTACACCTGGACCATGGTCTTTGGTGCCACCAGCGTCTATGAACAGCTGTGCCCCCCACGCAGTCTTTCCACATTGATTCTCATCTCAGCTTTTCGTGGCTGACATAGAAATAATGCCGACCAGCTCTGGAGTTGGAGTTATTCCTGCCTCACCCATACATGGCTAAGGTGGAAGTAATCCTTCATCTTCCTGGCTTTAAGGCATAATTCTAGTGGGTTATTACTCAGTGCTCTTGTGTATATGTATCAGGTCTCCTGTATGTAACTAGTAGGAAACTGTATAGATATAACATTATGATAAAGCAATAGTAATGGTGTCACTCTCCTGCTCCCCTCCACACTTATGGTTCGGCCTTAGGGTATACATCTGCAGTTACTCTATGTGACTGCAGACTTGTGAATCCTCACAGAGTGCAATGTGCGTGCTGTCAGGATTCTCCGATGCCGGCGCCAGGGATGGGCGGGGGTATAACTACAGATATGCACTTTACATACATGTGGTCTCACCCATTACAGGTGAAATGAGCAATCCGCTCCTAACACTGGAGAATCCTCACTAGTCTGCAGTCACATAAAGTGACTGTTGACTTGTACCCCAAGCCCTGACAGCCCCTTTAATAAAGACCACCAACTAATGACCATTGTTTTCTAGGTGGTGCTGGCGGAAGACAGGTATAACCACCAGCAATTTGCTGTAAAAGTCATCACAAAGAGGAACCTGCTGGCTGAAGGAGAGGAGCGCGCGATGGTGGAGCGGCGTGTGTTACAGCTTGCATCTGGCAGCCCATTCCTTCTTCATGGCACATTCGCCTTTCAGACCAAGGTAAAATTGTGACCGCTTCCTTAATATTGGATAACCCATAAAGTGCACTCATCTATCTGCACAGAACTTTTCCACATTTCTATATGCTGTTTGTGCATTGAAAACATTTTAATGTCCTGCTCCTTGTATGTGTAGCTTCACCTACTGTGGGAACACTGGACAAACCCTGGGAACCAGGCAATGTGCCTACAAATATGATGCTGACGGGTAACTTTTGGGGTTTCTCTATTGAAGTCCATGGAAAATCTTGGAGTGGTCCAACTGGCTCCCAAAATCTGAAGTCATTTGTCCACCCCTATGGATGTCATTCTTAATGAGCACTTCACAATGGTTAGAAATGCAGAAGTCAACATTACAGTGAAAAATAAAACCGTACATTTCACCCATCACATTCTACATATGGAGATATATCTTCTATATGTGTGTACCTAGATTCACCAATAAACACATAGTAAAAATAATAAAGTATCATTATTGCTATTATTATGTATTTATATCTTCATGAGTAAGTGGAAGGAAAATCGATCACAAAAACTATGGGATCTAAGAAAAATCCAAATGTCACTCTCATCAAATGTCTATCACTATGGTGAAGAAATAACTGATTATTGGAGGTTAGTAAATGTATGGAGGCTACAATGGCTTTATCATACGACTGACGTCTACATCTTGTCTGACAGGAGCTTGTGCTTCTTGGGATGGAGTATGTCACCTGTGGCGAATTCCACCATCTCCTGATGAGGAAGGGGCCTCTTGACATCCCCAGTGCACGGTACAGTGGTCATAGTCTAAGACATACAGCTATGCATTGTATAAACGAGACTGATTGGATTGTTTGCCATAAGGTTCAGGAAAATTCATATCTTCCATTCACACGGATGTTGTTACTCAAACACTTAGGAAAATAGGGCTTTTTCCCCAATACAAATAGTGATGTGACGGTGTTTTATAAAGAAAGCCGCCATGTTTTTCTGATCCTGGAGAACCCTTTCACACCATATACATTTACACTATGATTGCAGTTATTGTATACCCGATAGGCAAGAAGGATCTTAGAGGTTGTCCACTACTTTATCATTAATGTCCTTTCCTTAGGGTACATCATCAATGTCTGATTGGAGGGCATGCAACATCCGGCACCCCTGTCTGTCAGCTAATCACGGTGTCGGCGGTGGCCGACACTGACCAGTTATGGAGCTGCACAGCGCAGCTTTGTCTTTCGGCCAGGAACAGCTGATTGGGGGGAGCGCCGGATGTCGGACCCCCACTGATCAGACATTAATGACCTAAAAGCAAATAATAATAAATGTGCATATAATAAACATAGATATAAAACCATGAAAACTCCTGCCTGCCTAGTCTATTGAGCAGTAGATATTTCTGACCTTCTCATTCACTAAATACTATTGTCTCCTCTTTTCTTTCTGCCAGATTCTACGCCGCAGAACTTGTGTGCGGAATCCAACACCTGCATTCTAAGGTCATCGTCCACCGGTAACTACAAATACATCTAATCCTCCAACCCCAGTGATGCCTATAACTATACACAGCATTACTAATTATAGAGCGGACACCGATAAGAATCCATTTGTCTTCTTCTTCACAGAGACCTCAAGCCTTCTAACATCTTGGTGGCTGCGACGGGCCATATAAAGATTGCCGACTTCGGTCTGGCACTGGAGAACATCTATGGCGACCGGACAGCCACCGAATACGCTGGGACACCAGGCTTCATCGCTCCTGAGATGCTGGCTGCGGATGAGTATAATGCTGGGGTAGACTGGTACGCATTTGGCATCATTTTATACATCATGATTACCAGCAGGTCCAAATACCATCGAGGACTATTCGATGCATCCAGCAAGGAGGCGAAGGACATCGTTAAAAAGGTCAGTACATGATATAAGTTATATTACCTTTATGTTATGTGTGATTAACTGTAATGTTAGCTGTAATATACTACCATGTTTCCCCGAAAGTAAGACAGTGTCTTACATTCTTTTACCACTCAAAAGTCCCACTATGTCTTCCTTTCGGGGTATGTCTTACATTGGAAAAAAAAACGCTGCGTTTTTTTTCCAACGTACAGTTTACTACCGTACTAGTGTTGAGCGATACCGTCCGATACTTGAAAGTATCGGTATCGGATAGTATCGGCCGATACCCGAAAAATATCGGATATCGCCGATACCGATACCAATACAAGTCAATGGGACACAAGTATCGGAAGGTATCCCTGGATGGTTCCCAGGATCTGAAGGAGAGGAAACTCTCCTTCAGGCCCTGTGATCCATATTTAAGTGTAAAATAAAGAATTAAAATAAAAAATATCGCTATACTTACCCTCTGACGCGCCCTGGTACTAACCGGGAACCTTCCTTCCTTCGAATCAGCGCTTCCAGGACCTGCGGTGACGTCGCGGTGACGTCGCGGCTTGTGATTGGTCGCGCGACCGCCCATGTGACCGCTCGCGTGACCAATCAGAAGCCGCGACGTCACCGCAGGTCCTGGAAGCGCTGATTCGAAGGAAGGAAGGTTCCCGGTTAGTACCAGGGCGCGTCAGAGGGTAAGTATAGCGATATTTTTTATTTTAATTCTTTATTTTACACTTAAATATGGATCGCAGGGCCTGAAGGAGAGTTTCCTCTCCTTCAGACCCTGGGAACCATCGAGTTTCGGCCGACCCCGACACTACTCAGCACTACGGTATTTACTACGTCTTACTTTCGGGGTACGTCTTACATTAGCCGACCCCGCTAAAACCCTCACTACGTCTTACTTTTGGGGGTGTCTTACTATCGGGGAAACACGGTATTATAATATCCAGCTCTGTTAGTGGGAGATAAATGTCCCAATCTCAAGGTAGATCAAGGGTTCACGTGGTCAGTATATTGTAGGGATGTAGCAATGGCATTACCTCTCATGTAATATTGTAGATTTCAGAATAAAAAAAAACTAATAAAAAAGCTTTTACAAAAAATTATTTATGAAGCGGTTATATAAATGTAAATATTGTTTTCTTCTTTTGCAGCTCCTCCGGGAAGATCCTGCCAGGCGCCTTGGAGTGAATGGTAACATCAGAGCCCATAGGTTTTTCCAGCGTATTGACTGGGACTCGGTGGAATCCCTTAGAATGTGTCCGCCACATGTTCCTGTGCCAGTAAGTATTAGAGATGTTTTATACAGACTCATAGATTGATAGTATCACATAGCTTTAATTTCTTTTTCCAAATTTGTATTGTTACTAATAAGAGTGAAGGGGGCTGGTTTGAGCCTCACTACTATGCTGGGATGAGGCTTAAACCACTAATATTTCCTTTACGAAGGTAATGAATCTGAGGTCATCTTTGTCAGTGGAGAGATGGGAAGTCCCCATACATGTTAAATGATCGGCAGAAGGTGACAAAATCTTCCGATCATGGGTTGACATACAGTACGTAGAGGGCCTCTAGCTTTCCTGAACTTTACTATATACTGTTCTGTATTCACCTTCTTGTGCTTTCCTTTTCTCTTATAGCCAAGCAACATCCAGCGCGGCTCCAGACCATTCAATCTCCAAGTTCTGGAAGCAGCAGAGGCGAACAACTCAGCCCTCTCAGCAGACCACCAGGCCTTATTCACGGGGTTCTCATTTCATCAGCTGGAAAACCCCAAACCATCCACCAGCTCTCTAACAACATCAGAGCAAACTGTCTTCCTGAGCCCCAAGAAGAACATCAAAACTACGAAGATCTGGATGGAGAAGCATGACTTTGGCAAGAAAGAAGCATGTCAGGACCCAAGCCAGGATCAGGACCCCAGAAGAACATCATCGATATCCATGTTCAAAAGGATGGCCACAAAGATGGACGAGGTAAGGAGGTAAGTGCCCAGTGGGGGCTTTTATGTGCGGCATTATGATGTGCCTGGAAATACCAAGCACACTACATGCCCCTGACAATCACAGCCTTATGATACTATATGTATAGTGTTACACTATATATATACTACATAAGAGAGGAGCAACATTCTAGTTATATTTACCGGTGGCTACCGGTGACGATAACTACTATTTTCCCCCTCCTCCATAACAACTCATTGAGCTGTCCTGGATGATGGGGAAATATGGTGAGTGATGGCTGGCTATTTAGGGGTGGAGGAGGCCAGTTTTTTTTTTTTTTTAAATCATAGCATATAAAGCTATATCGCTTTGCTATGAAAAATAATTATATTTATCGGTGGCTACCGATGACTATAGTTACACTTTTCCCCCTCCTCCATAACAACTCATTGAGCTGTCCTGGATGATGGGGAAATAAGGTGAGTGTTAGCTGGCTATTTAGGGGTGGAGGAGGCCAGTTTTTTTTTTTTATTAATCATAGCATATAAAGCTATATTGCTTTGCTATGAAAAATAATTATATTTACCGGTGGCTACCGGTGACTATAGTTACACTTCCCCCCCCCCCACCCTCCATAACAACTCATTGAGCTGTCCTGGATCATGGGGAAATAAGGTGAGTGTTGGCTGGCTATTTAGGGGTGGCGGAGGCCAGTTTTTAATTTTTTTTTTAATCGTAGCATATAAAGCTATATCGCTTTGCTATGAAAAATAATTATATTTACCGGTGGCTACCGGTGACTATAGTTACACTTTTCCCCCTCCTCCATAACAACTCATTGAGCTGTCCTGGATGATGGGGAAATAAGGTGAGTGATGGATGGCTATTTAGGGGTGGAGGAGGCCAGTTTTTTTTAAATCATAGCATTTAAAGCTATATTGCTTTGCTATGAAAAGTAATTATATTTACCGGTGGCTACCGATGACTATAGTTACACTTTTCCCCCTCCTACATAACAACACATTGAGCTGTCCTGGATGATGGGGAAATAAGGTGAGTGATGGCTGGCTATTTAGGGGTGGAGGAGGCCAGTTTTTTTTAAATCATAGCATTTAAAGCTATATTGCTTTGCTATGAAAAGTATTTATATTTACCGGTGGCTACCGATGACTACAGTTACACTTTTCCCCCTCCTACATAACAACTCATTGAGCTGTCCTGGATGATGGGGAAATAAGGTGAGTGATGGCTGGCTATTTAGGGGTGGAGAAGGCCAGTTTTTTTTTTTTAAATAATAGCATATAAAGCTATATTGCTTTGCTATGAAAAATAATTATATTTACCGGTGGCTACTGGTGACTATAGTTACACTTTTCCCCCTCCTCCATAACAACTCATTGAGCTGTATTGGGCAACGGGGAAATACGGTGAGTGTTGGATGGCTATTTAGGGGTGGAAGAGGCCAGTTTTTATTTATTTATTTTTTTAATCATAGCATTTAAACGATATTGCTTTGCTATGAAAAATAATTATATTTACCGGTGGCTACCGGTGACTATAGTTACACTTTTCCCTCTCCTCCATAACAACTCAATGAGCTGTATTGGGCAGCGGGGAAATAAGGTGAGTGTTGGCTGGCTATTTAGGGGTGGAGGAGGCCAGTTTTTTTTTAAATCATAGCATTTAAAGCTATATTGCTTTGCTATGAAAAATAATTATATTTACCGGTGGCTACTGGTGACTATAGTTACACTTTTCCCCCTCCTCCATAACAACTCATTGAGCTGTCCTGGATGATGGGGAAATAAGGTGAGTGTTGGATGGCTATTTAGGGGTGGAGGAGGCCAGTTTTTAATTTTTTTTTTAATCATAGCATTTAAACGATATTGCTTTGCTATGAAAAATAATTATATTTACCGGTGGCTACCGGTGACTATAGTTACACTTTTCCCCCTCCTCCATAACAACTCAATGAGCTGTATTGGGCAGCGGGGAAATAAGGTGAGTGACGGCTGGCTATTTAGGGGTGGAGGAGGCCAGTTTTTTTTGTTTTAAAATCATAGCATTTAAAGCTATATTGCTTTGCTTTGAAAAATGATTATATTTTCCGGTGGCTACTGGTGACTATAGTTACATTTTCCTCCTTCTCCATAACAACTCATTGAGCTGTATTGGGTAACAGGGAAATACGGTGAGTAATGGCTGGCTACTTAGGGGTGGAGGAGGCCAGTTTTTTTTTTTATTATTATAGCATTTAAAGCTATATTCTTTTTCTATGAAAATAATTATATTTACCGGTGGCTACTGGTGATGATAATTGCACTTCTCTCCCTCCTCCATAACATCTAATTGAGCTGTCTAGGGCAATGGAGAAATAAGGTAAGTGATGGCTGGAAGGAATTAAAGGGGTGGAGGAGTATAGTTTTTTTATGGAGAACATGGGGGGTGGGGACTCTGTATGTATGGAGAACATGGGGGATGAGGACTTTGCATGTATGGAGTACATATGGAGTACATGTAGGGATGGGGACTCTGCATGCTTGGAGAATATGGGGGGTGTGGACTCTGTATGCATGGAGACCATTGGGTGGTGTATAGATAAAATGGGAGTGGCGACTCTGTATGTATGGGAACATGCGGGGTGGGGATTCTATGTATAGAAAACATGGGGAGGTAGTGATACTGTATGTATGGTGAAAATCGGGGTGGGGACTCTATATGTAATAATAATAATAATAATAATAATTTTTATTTATATAGCGCCAACATATTCCGCAGCGCTTTACAAATTATAGAGGGGACTTGTACATACAATAGACATTACAGCATAACAGAAATACAGTTCAAAACAGATACCAAGAGGAGTGAGGGCCCTGCTCGTAAGCTTACAAACTATGAGGAAAAGGGGAGACACGAGAGGTGGATGGTAACAATTGCTATAGTTATTCGGACCAGCCATAGTGTAAGGCTTGGGTGTTCATGTAAAGCTGCATGAACCAGTTAATTAATTTTTTTTTTTTTTTTTTAATATAGGCCACACAGGGATCGTTAGGTTAATGCATTGAGGCGGTAGGCCAGTCTGAACAAATGAGTTTTTAGGGCACGCTTAAAACTGTGGGGATTGGGGATTAATCGTATTATCCTAGGTAGTGCATTCCAAAGAATCGGCGCAGCACGTGTAAAGTCTTGGAGACGGGAGTGGGAGGTTCTGATTATTGAGGATGCTAACCTGAGGTCATCAGCGGAGCGGAGGGCACGGGTAGGGTGGTAGACTGAGACCAGAGAGGAGATGTAGGGTGGTGCTGAGCCATGGAGTGCTTTGTGGATGAGGGTAGTAGTTTTGTACTGGATTCTTGAGTGGATGGGTAACCAGTGTAATGACTGGCACAAGGTAGAGGCATCGGTGTAACGGTTGGTGAGGAATATGATCCTGGCAGCAGCATTCAGGACAGATTGGAGCGGGGAGAGTTTGGTAAGAGGGAGGCCGATTAGTAGAGAGTTACAATAGTCCAGACGAGAATGAATAAGTGAAACAGTAAGAGTTTTTGCAGAGTCGAAAGTAAGAAAAGGGCGAATTCTAGAAATGTTTTTGAGATGCAGGTAAGAAGAGCGAGCCAGTGATCGGATGTGGGGGGTGAATGAAAGGTCAGAATCAAGGATGACCCCAAGGCAGCGGGCATGTTGCTTTGGAGTAATGGTGGAACCGCACACGGAGATGGCAATGTCAGGCAAAGGTAGGTTAGTAGAGGGAGAAAACACGAGGAGTTCAGTTTTTGACAGGTTTAGTTTCAGATAGAGGGAGGACATGATGCTAGAGACAGCGGTAAGACAATCACTGGTGTTTTCTAATAAGGCAGGCGTGAGATCAGGAGAAGAAGTGTATAGTTGGGTGTCGTCAGCATAGAGATGGTACTGGAAGCCAAATCTACTGATTGTTTGTCCAATAGGGGCAGTATACAAAGAGAAGAGGAGGGGGCCTAGGACTGATCCTTGAGGAACCCCAACAGTAAGGGGAAGGTGAGAGGAGGAGGAACCAGCGAAACATACAGTGAAGGATCGGTCAGAGAGATAGGAGGAGAACCAGGAGAGAACGGTGTCCTTGAGGCCGATGGAGCGGAGCATAGTGAGGAGGAGCTGATGATCCACAGTGTCAAATGCTGCAGAGAGATCCAAGAGAATTAGCATGGAGTAGTGACCATTAGATTTAGCTGTTAGTAGGTCATTAGAGACTTTAGTGAGGGCAGTTTCAGTAGAGTGTAAAGAGCGGAAACCAGATTGAAGAGGGTCGAGAAGAGAGTTATCTGAGAGATAGCGGGTAAGACGGGAGTGGACCAGGCGTTCGAGGAGTTTAGAGATGAATGGAAGATTAGAGACAGGTCTATAATTAGCGGCACAGTTTTGGTCGAGGGATGGTTTTTTAAGTAATGGATGTATGATGGCATGCTTAAATGAGGAGGGAAAAATACCGGAAGTGAGGGAAAGGTTGAATATTTTTGTTAGGTGAGAGGTGACAGCCGGGGAAAGGGACTGGAGGAAATGTGACGGAATGGGGTCACTGGTGCAAGTGGTCGGGCGAGAAGATGCAAGGAGCCTGCTTACTTCTTCTTCTGTAACTGGTTCAAAGTCAGAGAGTGAACTAGATGCAGTGGGGGAGGGAGGACAGTGCATGGTATGAAGAGATTGGGAGATGATTTCCTGTCGAATATGGTCAATTTTTTCTTTGAAGTAATTGGCCAGATTGTCAGCACGGAGATCCGTGGTTGGGGCCTGCGCTCTTGGGTTGAGTAGGGACTGGAACGTGTCAAAGAGACGTTTAGGGTTATTGGACAGGGAGGTGATGAGGGTGTTGAAGTAGGTTTGTTTGGAGAGGTGAAGGGCAGAATTGTATGTCTTTAGCATGAACTTATAATGGATGAAATCTTCGGGTAGATTAGATTTTCTCCACAGACGTTCTGCGCACCTGGAGCACCGCTGCAGGAAACGTGTTTGCAGCGTGTGCCACGGTTGTTGCCGTCTGTGCCGAGTTGTTTTATGTATAGGAGGAGCAGCTTCATCCAGGGCACTTTGCAGGGTTTCATTGTAATGCTTCAGAGCAGAATCAGGACATGAGATGGAGGAGATTGGGGCCAATGAGGACTGCAAGTTCTTCATAAGTTCCTGGGTGTTAATGGCCTGTATGTTTCTATAAGTGTGGAAAGTGGGGGTGACCTGAGCGGGATGGCAGTTCTTGATAGAGAATGAAAGAAGGTGGTGGTCAGAGAGTGGGAGAGGGGAGTTTGTGAAATCATCCACTGAGCAAAGCCGGGAGAAGACCAAGTCAAGGGAGTTTCCATCTTCATGTGTTGGCGAGTTAGTATGCTGCGAGAGGCCGAAAGAGGAGGTTAGAGCCAAAAGGTGAGAAGCAGATGGGGAGAGGGGAGAGGCAATAGGGATGTTGAAATCACCCATGATAAGGGTGGGGGTGTCACAGGAAAGAAAGTGTGGAAGCCAGGTGGCAAAGTGATCCAGGAACTGATGAGAGGGGCCGGGAGGACGATACACCACCACCACTCGCATGGAGAAGGGGACGTAGAGTCTGACCACATGGACCTCAAAGGAAGGGAAGACAAGTGAGGGTACTTGGGGGATAACTTGGAAAGTACATTTTGGTGAAAGGAGCAGACCAACGCCTCCACCTGCTCTGTTGTCTGATCTTGGGGTATGAGAAAAGTGTAGTGCACCATATGAAAGAGCAGCAGCAGCGGTGGTGTCTGACTGCTGGATCCAGGTTTCAGTAAGAGCCAGGAGATTAAGAGAATATGTATATGTATATGTATATGTATGGAGAACATGGAGGTAGGGTCTCTGTATGTACGGAGAACATGGGGGGGCCTCTGTATGTACAGAGAACATGAGGGGTGGGGACAGTAAGTATGGAGAACATTGGGGATTTGGGACTCTATGTATGAAGAACATGGGGGCTGGGAAATCTGTATGGAGAACATGGGGAAAGGAGAGGGGGAATTCTGCTGTATGGAGAACATGATGGTGTCAGGGGTGGACTCCATATTGAGAACATTGGGGAAGGAGAAGGGGGATTGTGCTGTATGGAGAACATAGGTGGGGTCAGGGGAGGACTTTATATTGAGAACATGGGGAGGAGAGGGGAAATTGTGCTGTATGGAGAACATGATGGTGTCAGGGGTGGACTCCATATTGAGAACATTGGGGAAGGAGAAGGGGGATTGTGCTGTATGGAGAACATAGGTAGGGTCAGGGGAGGACTTTATATTGAGAACATGGGGAGGAGAGGGGGAATTCTGCTGTATGGAGAACATGATGGTGTCAGGGGTGGACTCCATATTGAGAACATTGGGGAAGGAGAAGGGGGATTGGGCTGTATGGAGAACATGGGTGGGGTCAGGGGAGGACTTTATATTGAGAACATGGGGAGGAGAGGGGAAATTGTGCTGTATGGACAACATGAGGGGGTCAAAGGAGGACTCTATATTGAGAACATGGGGAGAGGAACTCTGTATAGAGAACATGGGGGTGGGGACTCTGTATGTATGGAGAACGTGGGAGGCAGGGGACTCTGTATTTACGGAGAACATGGGAGGTGGAGTCTCTATGTATGGAGAACATGGGGTTGACTCTATGTATGGCAGTAATTTGTTCTCTCTGATATTAATTAGGAGAAGATTCTTTATTTCCATTAGAGATTAAATACGTGATACACAGTGGCAGAGATGCATTTACAGGGGGTTTCCTGTGAAAAAAAAAAGTAATCGCCTCTCCACAGGATAAGTGATAACGTATTGATTGGTGGGGGTCTGACTACTTGGACCCAATCGGCAGAATGTGGAACTTTTTATCCCCATTAGACTGGAGTGGCATGTCCGGGTTGATCACTGATCCATTCATTCCCTCAGTGGCTGCACTTGTTTTTTTTATAGAAGCCCCAAAGAGAATGAATGGAGCTGCGTTCAGATATCCCACCTGCCGCTCCATTTTAAAATGGGGATAAGCGTCCTATCAGGGATAAAACTTCCTCATTCTTCCAATCGGTGCAGTTTCTAATGGTCGGATCTAAGCGATCACCTATCCTGTGGAGCCCATGGATCGGTTATAACTTATTTTAACCAAAGAACCCCACTAATATAAACTACCATAATTATACATCGCAGTTATGGGGGCGCACGGTAGATGTGCAGGAGCTGCCTGTGTTTTACAGCCGATGCTCCACTATAATGCGGATAACGACTGACAGATATTTGCATATAGCTGTAGGTCGAGAGTCGATTCCCCTGGTGAGCCCCAGACACCCCAGTCCGACCCTGCATGTGATTGCAAGTAAGTGATTTCCATACTTCTGGCCACAATCCGAATATGCAAGTAAATTGAGCTAGGCTGCTCCCCTCTAGTTGGATTGTGGCCGGGAGTATGCATATCATATGACTGCTTTGCCCAACACTGGCATAGGCAAATCCTCACAGCAAGCAGAGAGAGCGCTGGGAAGAGTTAAACCTCTACAGTCACATAGAGTGATTTGCAGATTTATAGTTATAGACCGACAATCCCTTTAACACTCCTTAAAGAGATTGTTTCAAGCTGGAAAATTATCAATACAAATACAATAGTATTAATACAAAACCAATAGTATTATTTTAAAAATAATAGTGTTTAAAATAAAGATCTATGTGCCCCCTGCCCTCTCACCCCCTGTGCGCCCTCCGCTGTTCTGAAAATACTCACCCAGCTCCCTCGTCGGCGCTGCTTCCTGTTCTGGCCGCATCTTCTCCTGTATGCGGTCACGTGGGGCCGCTCATTTACAGTAATGAATATGCGGCTCCACCTCCCATAGGGCTGGAGCCGCATATTCATTACTGTAATTGGCGGCCCCACGTGACCGCATACAGGAGAAGATGCGGCCAGAACAGAAAGCAGTGACAGCCAACGAGGGAGCTGGGTGAGTATTTTCAGAACAGCGGGGGGGCGCACAGGGGGTGAGAGGGCGGGGGGCACATAGATCTTTATTTTAAATACTATTATTTTTAAAATAATACTATTGGTTTTGTATTGATGACGGTTCTGGTGGACGTATCAGGGATAAAACTGGTATTACTGCATGGACGGTGGTTTTGTATTGATGACGGTTCTGGTGGTGTATTACTGCATGGACGGTGGTTCTGAATTGATGGCGGTTCTGGTGATTTACTGTACTGACGGTGGTTGTGGTGATGTATTACTGCGCTGAAGGAGGTTTGGTGGTGTATTACTGCATGGACGGTGTTTCTGGTGATATATTACTGTATTGACAGCGGTTCTGATGATGTTTTACTGCACTGACGGAAGTTCTGGTGGTGTATTACGACATTGATGGTGGTTTTGGTGATTTACTGTACTGACTGAGGTTCTAGTGAGACTGCACAGACAGTGATTCTGGTGATGTATTACTGGTGGTTCTGATTATGTTTTACGGCACTGACGGAAGTTCTGGTGATGTGTTATAATTATAATAATGTTTATTTTTATATAGCCCTAACATATTCCGTAGCGCTTTACAGTTTGCACACATTATCATCGCTGTCCCTGATGGGGCTCACAATCTAGAATCCCTATCAGTATGTCTTTGGAATGTGGGAGGAAACCGGAGTACCCGGAGGAAACCCACGCAAACAGGGAGGGAGAGAACATACAAACTCTTTGCAGATGTTGTCCTGGGTGGGATTTGAACCCAGGACTCCAGCGCTGCAAGGCTGCTGTGCTATCCACTGCGCCACTGTGCTGTCCCAGTTTTACTATACTGACGGTGATTGTGGTGATGTATTACTGTATTGATGGTGGTTTTAGTGATTTACTGCACTGATGGAGGTTCTGGTGATGTATTACTGCACGGACAGTGGTTCTGGTGATGTATTACTGTATTGACGGTGGTTCTGATGCTTTACTGCACTGACAGAGGTTCTGGTGGTGTATTACTGCATGGACTGTGGTTCTGTATTACTGTATTGGTGGTGTTTATGGTGATTTACAGTACCGACGATGGTTCTGGTGATGAATTACTACACTGATGGCCGTTCTGATTATGTATTACTGTATTAACGACGGTTCTGGTGGTGTATTACTGTATGAACTGTGGTTCTGGTTCTGTATTACTGTATTGATGATGGTTCTGGTGATTTACAGTACTGATGGGGGTTCTGGTGATGTATTTCTGCACTGATGGCAGTTCTGGTGATGTATTACTGTATTTACTGTAGTTCTGGTGGTATGTTCGCTGCGTCCAAAGCGCTGCTGGCTATTGTACGCAGGTGAATCCACATGTATTCATTAAAAACTGTGCGGAATCACCGTGTCCAATATATTGTACGAGTGAGATCTATCTTGCGGAGACTCGATAAATTGACATGCTGCGGTCTGGGAAGACGCGCCACATGTCCGTCTCTGCAGGTAGGTCGCGGGTGTCAGTGTATGCATAGTGGACATGGAATTTCTTGAAATCCCATCCACTATGCTGTAACATCTGGATGCTGCGGGTTAGATGCAGCAGAGGTATGCAGTGACCAACCTGCAGCGTTTACTGACCGTGGGCGGTGCATGGTCGGTGGTTCTGGTGACGTATTACTGCACCGATGGCAGTTCTGGTCATGTAGAACTGTAGTGACAGAGGTTCTGTGAGCACATGCCTTAAAGGGAACCTGTCAAGATTGCTTTGCGCAGGCGTGTACTATGGAGGACAGAGAATGAACTTCAATCCAATATTGCGGCCAGCATGCAGCCAGCGGGTAAGGAAAGGGTGAATCAAACACCCGAAAACTCCGCCCATATGACCCAAAACCAGTCCCGCCAAATTCAGGTGACAGAGTCCCTTTAAGTCTGACTGATCAGTAGGGGGTGTAGTTCCCAGGGCAGCATGAATGCCAACTACTGCCCTAATTACAATCCCTTATAATGGAGGAAATTGTATCGGGGTGATCTTACAACGTCAGTACAATTTTGGTAGTCTTTTTGTGGATAAAGTCAAGCGGTCGAGCGTCATCTATTCATACAGAAATGGTTAATGGAGAGCAGTGCGGTAATGAATGCTCATAGTCACCAGGTTTTCTAGAACGTGGTTACACTGTGATATATAACCGCGCGGTGTGACTACGGGCTTATTACTCGGATGTAAAGGTCCAGAATGACCCGAGGGAGCGCTAATCCTATCCCACAAGTAAAATGGCGACGTGAGGTAACCAGGAAGTCGCTGGAGCGTAATGACGTATACGGCACGCAGGGCACGCTCGCCCCTGTTGAGTGGGTGCGGAGATCCCGTACTTCCTTTTCTCGCAGCTACTCATGACGGAAAGGTGAGTTTCCAGCGCTCCTAGGCCTCGGCTCCGGGATAACGTAGTGCCGGCCGCCCGGTAACCGCCTGTCCTCCCTCTCTCCACAGGAACATGCCGGCTAAGGGGCCTCTGCAGTCCGTGCAGGTTTTCGGACGTAAGGTTAGTGTTTGTGGAGCCTCGTGTACGGCGCTCAGTAACGCCCGCTCTCCCCCACACACGTGTGCCACCCGTGATGTGCCGTGGTCCCGGACCCCACGGTCCTGCACAGCATGACATAGGAATAGCCATTCCACACCATGTGAGCGCCCCCTGACCCAGAGGCCTGCCGGAGTGAGGGGCCCTAGGACCCCCAGGCATTCTGAGCAGAGCTGGGCCTTGCAGGAGCCCCTCCATCCTTCCTGTGAGTTGTGCCCCGGCCTCCCATCCAGCGGTCACGGTTACTCCCCGGCCGCTGTAGAGCCAGTCTGCCATCACATGTGCCTCCCGTCTGCTGGCTGACCGTGCGGTGCCAGTGTGAGCCAGTGATCACCTACCCCATGTATGTGACGTACACTTCAGCTTCTCTATAGAAGTGAAGTGAGAGGCTCCTGTCCACAATGAGACATCACATATGTAAGGACATGTGACCACCCGTTGGCATAGGGGGCACATCTGATCTCCATAATAGCTGCTGTTGTCCAGAGCCTCCACAACTCCTTTCCACTTGTGTACACATCATTGTTCTTGGCAGCTGAAAACAATGGCAGTCTATGCGCGCAGACTGATTTGTTACTGATGTGCACAAAATGAAGGTCTGCCTGTTTAAAAAAGCTACTAAACTACCTCCAATGAGCAAACTTCTAGCAGACTCATGATTTTGTGCACTCTGCGGCCATCACTTTACCGGCTGGGGAACATGTAAATGAAGAACCCAGGTTTGGATGAACTTGCCTGTCATACAGGTGCCCTTTTTTATCACAACTCCTGTAACATTCTCCATGCTGCACTTTTTCTGCCATTTTAAAAGTGCCACATGATGTAGCGCAGATGGACCCCATATTCATGATCCATTTTTGGCATTAAATTTGCTTGTTTGTACCTGTACTTGGGTATGGACAATGTCAAACCACTGCTGTCTGGTAGCCTAGGGTAGGAGCAGTCTGTATGTAGATAAAGTTGGGGCATTATTATGAAAGCACCACATTTTCCATCCATTTATGGTGCCATCTGACTATGTTGAGGTGCAGCGTTGTGATTTGCCCAAAGATACCACGAGACCATAGCCGAGAGTCCCATACATCATCTTTTGTGGATAAAGCTGCTCATGGCCATGAGATTTGTCTGTAGGCCACATCACTTATGGAATGATGTTGGATTTTAACCTCTGTTCCAGTTGCTCTGGGACAGAAATTTTCTGTGATATGTGGCTGTCGAATGATATCCGTTCCTATGGAAAAATTCCTAGGCCGGGTGCCCACGATCCGGACCTAGCACAGCTTTGGATGCAGCATACATTTGCTGTGTCCAAAGCGCTGCCGTCTATTGAACGCAGGTAAATCCGCATGTGGTCACTGAGCAGGTGAGCCGCAGGCAACATGGTGGACATGGGATTTCTGGAAATACCATCAACTAGGCTGTAACAGCTGGATGCTGCGGCTTTGACGCTGCATAAATGCGCAGCAGTTCCTGGTCGTGGGAACGTACCCTAGTATGTAGAAAGTAGTCTGCTGAACATAAATCCTTCTCATGTCTGAAGCTTTCCTGGGTGTAAAGACTATCTTGAAGTTGCCTAAATATCCCATCCCATTTTTCGATGTTGCGCTATTCCTTTGCTACCTATCCCTGGACCTGATGGTTTTTGGATGATTCAATGCTGTGATACCTTTATGTCACACAGTAGATCTTTGTTGTGTTCAGAAATCACACTGCATTATTATGAGCATGAAAAGCCTAGGAAAGGTGGCAGCAGCACAAATTAAGGTGATGCATACCGGTAACACGTCAGGCATTTAGATAAGCCTTTTAGCCATAGCCACCTGGCAGAGGCGAACCTACTCTTAGTAGTCACGTGTGCTAGTACATTGTAGGCTTGGAGCGACGTGTGGATGTCATCCATAAACCGTAGTACGTCCACCTGACTGATCATGGCTCGGTTACTCCCAGTGTGAATATCATCCTAATACCATAATCTTCCTTTCAGAAAACTGCAACTGCCGTTGCCCACTGCAAGAGAGGGAATGGCCTCATTAAGGTCAATGGAAGACCCCTGGAGACAATTGAACCTGCAACTCTGCAGTACAAGGTACTACCAACCCCATGTTTGACAGTTATTAATGCTTTGTGAAAATGAACGACTGGGGTATCCAAAATATTACTTAAGTTATGAGTTTTTCTGTCTCTGCTTAAAGGCCCACTGTCACCCCCTCCAGCCGTTATAAACTAAAAGAGCCACCTTGTGCAGCAGTAATGCTGCATTCTAACAAGGTGGCTCTTTTAGTTTTTGGTGCATTTATTCCCAAAATAAAGCGTTTTATAACTTCTCCAAAATACCTGTCTTTAGCCAGGGAGGCAGGTCCTCACCCCCCTGCTTGAAACGCCACACTCAAATCTTCAGGGGCGCCGGGTGCTGCCCCTTCCACGCTGTTTTCGCGTGAAATCCGGCGCCTGCGCTGTGTAGTACTGTGTGGTGCAGGCGCAGTGAGCTCTGGCCGTGTGACGTCACAGCCAGGCTTGCAGACTGCGCCAGTGCGGCCACCCACCTTGGGAATCCCAGCCCCGCAGTGTTATGCATTATGCACAGTGCGGGGCTGGGATTCATAGCCAGGGCGGCCGCACAGGCGCAGTCTGCAAGCCTGGCTGTGACGTCAGACGGCCAGAGCTCACTGCGCCTGCCTCACACAGTAGTACACAGCTCATGCGCCGGATTTCATGCGAAAACAGCGCTGAGGGGGCGGTGCCCCTGAAGATTTGAGTGGCGGCAGTGTGGCGTTTCAAGCAGGGGGGTGAGGACCTGGCTAAAGACAGGTATTTTGGAGAAGTTATAAAACGCTTTATTTTGGGAATAAATGCGCCAAAAACTAAAAGAGCCACCTTGTTAGAATGCAGCATTACTGCTGCACAAGGTGGCTCTTTTAGTTTAGGCTGTAGGGGGTGACAGTGGCCCTTAAACCCTCAGACACCAGACATTACATCAATGTATCTTGGTTTCCAATACTTAAAAAAAAAAAAAAAAGTGTCTGGCTTCAATCCCATCCCCCTTCATATAAATAACTATAACATTGGACTGATTTCTCACTTGTTAACCGCTTACTTACTCTTTCAGCACAGACTGACTGTTCAGTCCATGTCCTGGAGCTAGGTGCACCCTTGGTGTGTAGTCATTTATATACACCTTCCACCTGCCTGTTTTCCATCTATCTCCACCTTCACCTGTTTTTTTGACAGTTGTCTTCATAGTCATAGAAGGGCAGGGATATATGGAAACCAAGCAGGTGGGAAGGTGTATATAAGATGGGCTGCACTGTGAAACACCGAGAACCTGTATCTGGTTTGAGCCGTGTTTTTATGCTGACAGTCGCTTTTAAATGGCGCAGATCCTTAGCATGCTTACTGCTTTCCAAGCATCATGGGACTGATTAGGACAGCCAAATACAATAATTCAAGTTTGTCACTTTTAAGGCTATGTGCACACGTTGCGGATTAGGCTTAGGAATTTCTGGTGCGGATTCTGCCTGTCCTGGCAGAAAACGCACCTGCAGATTTGTCGCATTTTTTGTGCGGTTCCGCAGCGTTTTTGCTGCGGTTTTCTTGCGGATTTGCTGTGGTTTTTACCCCTGCGGTTTTTTTTATAATGGAATGGGTACAAAAACGCTGCAGATTCACAAAAAAGTGACATGTTACTACTTTTAAACTGCAGCGTTTCCGCAAAGTGTGCACAGCATTTTTTTTTTCTCATTGATTTACATTACAGTACTGTAAATCAACTGCGGATCTGCAGCGTTTCTGCACTGCAAAAAACGCTGCGGATCCGCAGAGAATCCGCAACGTGTGCACATACCCTAAGGGTGCTGTTAACCTTACTGACTGGAGCTTTTTTTTTTTTTTTCGCTCCCCTCCTTCTCAAAGCCATAACTTTTTTATTTGTCCATCAATATGGCCATGTGAGGGCTTATTTTGTGCGGGACGAGTTGTACTTTTGAACGACTCCATTGGTTTTACCATGTTGTGTACTAGGAAACAGGAAAAAATTCCAAGTGTGGTGAAATTGCAAAAAAAAGTGTAATTCCACATTTGTTTTTTGTTTGGCTTTTTGCTATGCTCACTAAATGTTAAAACTGACCTGCCACTATGATTCTCAAGGTCATTACGAGTTTATAGACACCAAACATGTCTATGTGTTGTTTTTTTTTGTTGTTTTTATCCAAGTAGTAAAAAAATTCCAAACTTTGCTAAAATAAAATTGCGCAATTTTCTGATACCCGTAGCATCTCCACTTTTCGTGATCTTGGGTCGGGTGAGGGATTATTTTTTGCGTGCCGATCTGATGTTAACGGGAACCTGCCACCCCCAAAATCGAAGATGAGCTAAGCCCACCGGCATCAGGGCTTATCTACAGCATTCTGTAATGCTGTAGATAAGCCCCCGATGTATCCTGAAAGATGAGAAAGAGGTTAGATTATATTCACCCAGGGGTGGTCCGGTCCGATGGACTTCGCAGCCCGGTCCGGGGCCTCCCATCTTCTTACGATGATGTCCTCTTCTTGTCTTCACATTGCGGCGCCGGCGTACTTTGTCTGCCCTGTTGAGGACAGAGCAAAGTACTGCAGTGCGCAGGCACTGGGCCTCTCTGACCTTTCCCGGCGCCTGCGCACTGCAGTACTTGCTCTGCCCTCAACAGGGCAGACAAAGTACGCCGGCGCCGCAGTGTGAAGACAAGAAGAGGACATCATCTTAAGAAGATGGGAGGCCCATCGGATCGGACTGCCCTCCCAGGTGAGTATAATTTAACCTCTCTTTCTCATCTTTCAGGATACATCGGGGGGCTTATCTACAGCATTCAGAATGCTGTAGATAAGCCCTGATGCCGGTGGGCTTAGCTCACCTTTGCTTTTGGGGGTGACATGTTCCCTTTAAGAAGGGATTTTCCTAGTAGTGGACCACCCCTTTAATGTGAGAAGTTTCAGAATCTCCCTTACATCTGTGCTTTATTCCTTGCTACCCCCAAGTTTAAAATGTACTCATCACTGTCCAGCTCTTCAGTCCCCCACATTATCCTGGCATAATTGCATTCATGTGTGACCCACAATCCCGCAGTATAAGTGATGCAGCCGCAAACACACCACTACTGCTTTACACTGTGCCGTTACCGATAGTAATTGTAACTTCTCACATATAGCTGCTGGAGCCTGTTCTTCTCCTGGGCAAGGAGCGATTTGCTGGTGTCGACATCAGAGTCCGCGTGAAGGGTGGTGGACATGTTGCACAAGTCTATGGTAAGCACCGTGTTGGCTTATGTAGTGCAATTGTTGCTTCATGATGCAATAGACCTGCTAATATATAATCTTGCTGTATAATGTAACAAGTGTAATGTAGTGTGGTTTCCATTCCACATGATGTATCAAGCAGAAGTGTAAATTCTTTACTTTGCATTTGAAATAATTTTAAATATTTTTTTACCTACAGCCATCCGTCAAGCCATTTCCAAGTCGCTTGTGGCTTATTACCAAAAGTGTAAGTTTTCATTTGACATGATATGAGTTAAATACGCCCCATGCCATTATTTTGATATAATTGCTACATTTAAAAGCTTTAGATGAAAGTGAAACTGAATCCAATCGCAAAAAATACATATGACTGGGCTCTATTCTGCCCTTAAATGTTTTTACAGATGTTCTTTAGAGACACTTAATCCTGATTAAAGAAAATATTAAGATAAGCAATGTAATGGCTGACACTCTGGTTAGAAGTGTACTCTACGTATCTGGTATAAACATTTATCTACTTCTCATTTTAGTTGTTGATGAAGCTTCCAAGAAGGAAATCAAGGATATTCTCATTCAGTATGATAGGACTCTTCTAGTCGCAGATCCTCGTCGTTGCGAGTCCAAGAAGTTTGGTGGACCTGGAGCCCGTGCTCGCTACCAGAAGTCTTACCGTTAATTGCATTGTACACTCTTTCAATAAACCGTTTGAAGACAACAGTTTTCTCTTTTATGTTCCAGAACTAAAACATGCTGTAGGACATGTTTGTAATTCATAGTTGTCTTGTTTTTCACATCCAGCTATTTCTAAAGGGGTTGTTCACAATGGACATTGCCTGGCTGCTAAATGGAGGTTAGAGCAGGCAATGAAAAAAGGCTTCTACGCAATACGCAATATTTGAGGTCATACATGTTACTGCGCAGGCTATTCTCTAGTACATGGTGGCGTTTGTACATTAAGATCTATCGAAGTGCAATAGATGCTAGTGCAAAGGTTCCCCCGGTAACATTTTGATTTCTTAAATTTTTTTTTTTTTTTTTTTTACCCCATGATGGCATAGGCATAAATGCATGTATGATAGTACATAATTTGTACTGCACAACTACAAATACACATTACACAACAAGTATAAACGGGGTACCAGACAACCACATAATCCTTTAGATATTGCGTACAGTTACGCCATAGGGAACAAAGTTACCCCACTCCATATAAACATAGAAGATCGGAGGAAACAGGAGTATTCAGGGTTAAAAAATAGTACGCTTTATTACAAAAACATATCAAGTCATATAAATATATTCCAAAAAGTGATACTAAAACCGGATGCTGTGCCAGATCAATAGCGCCACCTATGCCCCAATAGTACATAATGCATAGTGAGAGGTAAAGGGGAAAGTATGTTCCCCAAAAAATATATATATATCTGTTCTGACCAAGTGGTCAAAAATGTGCAAATATGCAGCAGGAGCAACACTCACCAAAGGATAGATAAGGGAAGTGGCACTAGTTCGCATCCAAGAGCGCCCCAACGTACGTTTCGCTTTTTATACTCCTGTTTCCTCCGATCTTCTACATTACACAACAACCACAAGACTGATATCACCCAAGATATCATTTTAATAAGTATAATGGTGCCAACCTGACACTAGGTTACTGTACACAATCCTGCTGACGGTTGCTTTAAAGAATACGCACAGTGGCTTACACAGTACTCCCATAGGTGTTGGGGTGCAGAGTACACCCAGCGGGTTTTTTGCAGAGTGCCCAGTCACAATCTGTCCCTCACTCCAGCTGTCTCCTATCCCTAACACTAATGAGACCAGAATGGTGGCCGCACACACATACCGCCTTTATACAGCCGGGTCACGTGATGCGCTGGCCAATCACGACCATGCCAATACTTGTCATGGCTGTGATGTTCTGGAAGTGCTCAGTCTAAAAGCTTGTTGATTGCTTGGTGCTGCAGCCTTTCAATAAGCTTTATTAGATTGTGGAAACCAGACGTACAGTAAAAAAGCTGTGTTCAGAGTTTGGTACTGAAAATTAGCTCATCACTACTTAGCAGTATAGTAGGTTTTCATGGCAAACTTCAACAGCTGCTCCCCCTAGTGTTTAAAAGTTGGAAATATCAAAGCTTAAAATAATTGTTTTATATAATTAAGAACCATTAACATTTTTTAAAATAAATCAATATTACTTTAAATTTGTTCAAAGTTGACATTTGCAGGCCTGCTGATCTGGGACATCCAACAAACCTGAACGAGACCCAACTTGGAGTACAAACATTTCCCCAAATTATTGACACAAATCACTAAAGTGTCATCACAGAGTAGAAATATAACAATTGTCCAGTTTTTTTTTTTTTTTTTTTTTTAAACTTCAGTTACTGTATGGTCTACTCGACTCCCTTTCTTTGGCTGCCGCACAGTAGTATTATTTATTGTTATAGCGCCATTTATGTAAAAAGGGTATATATAATAAAAAAAAAAAGTGCAATAATCTTAAACAGTTCAAGTCATTGACTGGTACTGGAGGAGAGAGGACCCTGCCCGTGAGTGATCAGTCTACAAAGGATGGGTGATGATACAATAGGTGAAGGTAGAGCGATGGTTAGTGTAGGTTGTAGGCTTGTCGGAAAAGGTATTTCTCTTACCCCATGACGGCACTAACGAGAGAGGGATCCGCCCTCAGGGACAGGAAACCCACAGGTTAAAAAGGCGGGACCTCTCCTCCACCTCAGTTCGGTTTCCTGTCCCCGACGGAAATCCCACAGCTCACCATCCAGGAGTCCAGGGACCATCGGGCCGAGTTCAGGCAGCGGGGGGCCCTGCCACGGTCAGGGGTGGATTCCTCCCTGAGGGCGCGTTCCGGGGTCGGCGGGCCTCGTGGATATGCGCGGAGGGGAGGCAGTGAAGAGGACCGAGCCTGCCTCCCCTTTTCAACGGAGACGACCGGTAATGGGTAGCGGCGGCTACCTGGAGTTTTTTCTCCGCCAGTCCATGAGGCGCACAGGGGGTGGTGACGCCGGTCACCGACAAGCGGCAGGACGCAGGGAGCAGCGGCGGCTGTGGAAGCTCCGTCCCTCCTGTGAGCCGGCAAGTAGTGAGCACGCGCGCGAGGTCCGGCGATTTACTGCGCAGGTGCGGGGGTCACTTCCGGGGCGGCACAGGGTACCTCTGGGTAAACCGGAAGTTGCCTGGCGCCGCTCTGTCAGCATAAATCTGGAAGAGAAGGGGCATACCGCTGCTCAGAGATTACCACCATGAGTGGAATAGAGCAGTCGGTGGAAGAAATTTCACAGGCCCCTGTGACAAAGAACCCGAAGGAGCGCCATTCTTCGCGGAAACCTACGCAGCGCAGCAGCTCAGGATCCCAGCACAGCAGAGGCTCTGGTGGATCCAGGAGGGAGACGGTGGTTCAAGTGGAGGAGGCGTCCTCAAGACCAGAACCGGTATCTTCCTCATATTAGGAGGGTAAGTGACCTCCGTGAAAGTGTGTATTCTAATAGGGGTTTATTGTTTTCCTAGGGAAAGAAATGCCAGGGAAAAAGTAAACAGAGTATGCCCGCTTTGTTCAGCAGATTTGCCGGATTGATGGGTTAAAAAACTCTGTGCGTCATGTATTAAAAACACCATTAATGAGGAGTCGCCGAGTTTTACATCCGAATTAAAAGACTTAATTAAAACCCAGGTGGCAGACGCACTAAAAAGCGTAAAAAACCGTAAAAGAAAACGTAAAGAAAAAACTCCAGATTACAGCTCCAACGAGGGAGATAGCACGAGCGAGGATTCAGATAGCTCTACAGCCTCAGCATCCTCCTCCGCATCTTCAGAAAGCGGTCGCAACTGTTTCCCAATAGATGAAACGGATGCGCTGGTAAAAATGGTTAGGGCAACGATGGGTCTGGCAGACACTCGTTCCAAAAAATCGGTACAAGATCTTATGTTTAGTGGCCTGGAACAAAAAAAGTACAGAGTGTTCCCATTAAACGAGAAAATACAAGCCCTAATAAAAAAGGAGTGGAAGAGACCGGACAAAAAAGGGCTGTTAACACCCAAAAGAAAATATCCATTCGATGACCCAGCCTGCGCCTCATGGGGGAAGGCGCCAAAATTAGACGTTGCTATTGCGAAAGCCTCTAAAAAATTTGCCCTGCCTTTTGAGGACATGGGGACCCTCAAGGATCCTATGGATAAGAGGGCCGATGTCTTCTTAAAAGGGTCTTGGGAGGCTGCCAGCGGGGGGCTAAAACCCGGTATTGCTGCTACTTGTACAGCGAGAGCGCTGATGGTCTGGCTGGATCACTTAGAGACTCAATTGAAAAATAAAACCCCGAGAGTCTATATTGGACTCCGTGTCGGCGATGAGAGGTGCCGCTGCGTATTTAGCAGATGCCTCAATAGACTCAGGCTGGCGGCAAGATCAGCTTCTTTCTCAAATGCGACTAGGAGAGCATTATGGCTGAAGTGCTGGCCGGGGGATCTGCAAACTAAAGCCAAGTTGTGTTCCATACCGTGTGAAGGTGAATATTTGTTCGGTCCCACCCTAGACGATGTCCTTGAAAAAGCAGTGGATAAAAAGAAAGCCTTTCCAGGATTCCCAAATCAGTCCTACAGGCGGCCCTTTCGAGGGAGGAGGTTCATACAAAGACGACCCCCAAGAAACCAAAAGGAGGGGTGGGAAGATAGAAAATTCAAAAAAGGAGGTTTCATGTTTAACAAACCGGAAAACAAAAAACAGCCACAATGAGGGTGCGCCCCAGGTAGGAGGGAGACTGACTCACTTTCTTCAAACCTGGGAAAAAATTTCTGGAAGTGCCTGGACTTTAAACATCATAAAGACAGGCCTAAGACTAATATTTCACACGATGCCACACAATCAGTTTGTGGTTACACCACAAAGAAAGTCGGAGGTCGAGCAGCTGAGTATCCAGAGGGAAGTTCTCAGTCTTCTGGAAAAGAAAGTCATACAGGAAGTTCCGCAACAGGAAGAAACGAGGGGGTTTTACTCTCCTCTCTTTCTTCGAACAAAGCAGGACGGAACTTTCAGAGTAATAATAAACTTGAAACAACTAAACAAATACCTGGTAATAGAAAAATTCAAAATGGAAACAATAAAATCATGTGTCAGATCCCTTATCCCGTCTTGTTTCATGACTGTTATAGACTTAAAAGACGCATACTATCATGTGCCAATACATACGGAGTTCCGAAAGTACCTCAGAGTGGCAGTGATGATACAAGGGAAACTAAAACTTTACCAATACAGAGCTCTTCCGTTTGGTCTAGCCATTGCCCCAAGGGTATTTACAAAATTAATGGCGGAAGTAATGGCCCATATAAGGGAACAAGACATATTGATTGTGCCTTATCTGGACGACCTCCTAATGATGGGCAGTTCCTCTCTACATTGCAGCCAGCAACTAAGCAGAGTGATGATAGCCCTATCGAATCTAGGATGGTTTTTGAACCTGGAAAAGTCCAGGCTTATCCCGTCTCAAGTGCAGTTGTACTTAGGGATAGTAATAGACTCGACAAAGCAAGAGTGTCGTCTGCCGGAAGAAAAAGTATCCAAAATGATACACTTAGTGAATCATTTGAGTCTCCCCTGATTACTCTAAGGAAAGCCATTTCCATACTGGGGTCAATGACATCCTGTATCCCAGCGGTCCAGTGGGCTCAGAGCCACTCGAGAGATCTCCAGTGGGAAATATTAGAGGCGGTATCCCACGCAGGAGGAAATTTAGAGAAGCAATTAAAAATATCCTTTCGGACGAAAGCTTCCTTAGCTTGGTGGACGAATCCGTCCAATCTCAGGAAGGGGGTTCCATGGGTGTGGCCGGTCTCTGTAATCCTGACCACAGACGCAAGTCCTTGGGGGTGGGGAGCCCACCTAAACAGGCAAATTGCCCAAGGTCCTTGGTCAGGGGAAGAAAAGGACCTTACTTCAAACATGAAAGAGCTTTTGGCAGTTCAGTATGCTATCTATCATTTTTTAACATCCCTCCGTTCCCATCACGTGAGAGTACTGACGGACAACAGGGTGGTAGTAGCATATGTAAATCATCAGGGAGGGACGAGGTCTCAATCCCTAATGAAAGTAACAAATTCCATCCTGTCACAAGCAGAAGCCAACTTGTCCTCCCTGACAGCCCTTCACATAAAAGGGTCAGAAAATCAAACTGCAGATTTTCTAAGCAGAACTCAATTAAAACAGGGGGAATGGGAGTTAAATACAAAGATATTCGATCGCATAGTGGATCTTTGGGGGGCCCCGGATATAGATCTATTTGCAAACAATCAAAATCGGAAAACAGAGGCCTTCTGCTCGATAGATCCTCGGGGGAGTCCAGTGGCTATAGACGCGTTGTTAATCCCATGGAAGTTTCATCTAGCCTATGTTTTTCCTCCGATAGCTCTGATTCCCTTAGTCTTGAAAAAAATCAGGGAGGACAGAGCCAAAGTGATATTGATAGCTCCGTTCTGGCCGAAAAGAGTATGGTTCCCATGGTTACGCCTAATGTCCATAGCAGATCCATGGGTCCTACCAGATATCCCAGACCTTCTGCATCAAGGGCCAGTGAATCACCCACAAATAAAAAGTTTGTTTTTCTTCAAATCTAATTTCTACCCTGCTGGCCAGTAGAAAACCTATAACTACCAGAGCGTACGGTAAAGTCTGGAAAAAGTTCCTCTCCACTTCAGGGGTTACACTATCAGAACAACTCCCAATTCAGGAAATTCTAGAATTTCTTCAAAAAGGATTAGAGAAAGGCCTAGCTACAAACACTCTGAACGTTCAGATTGCAGCATTAGGTGCCCTTTATAACCAGGATTTAGCGGGGAATCACTGGGTAAAAAGGTTTATTAGAGCATCTACTAGGTCCAGACCAGTTATACATCTCACCGCTCCTCCCTGGGATTTGAACCTAGTCCTTTCAGCTCTAACTAAAGCACCGTTTGAACCTTTATCTCAGGCTTCATTGAAAATAATATCCTTGAAAACCTGTTTATTGGTGGCTCTAACCTCAGATCGCAGGATTAGTGATTTGCAGGCCTTATCAGCTTATCCACCTCTAACCCAAATATTAGATGACAGAGTAATCCTTAAAACTGACCCTTCTTACCTTCCCAAAGTGGCGTCAAAATTCCACAGATCTCAAGAGATAGCGTTACCATCTTTTTGCCCCAATCCAAAAAACAAAAAAGAGGAGGCTCTACACACACTAGATGTAAAGAGATGTCTAACACACTATCAGCCACAAGGGAGTGTAGGAAAGGGAGGGCTCTGTTTGTCTGCTTTCAGGGACCAAATAAGGGTCACAAGGCATCGAAAGCCACGTTGGCAAGGTGGGTAAGAGATGCCATCAAGATGTCATATACCTCTTCCGGAGAACAAGCTCCGGACACAATTAAGGCCCATTCAACCAGGTCGGTGGCAACCTCTTGGGCTGAACGTGGTGGAGCATCAATAGATCAAATATGTAGAGCAGCCACTTGGTCTTCCCCCTCTACATTCTTCAAGCACTATCAGCTTAATCTATCTTCTCCCTCAGACTTAACTTTTGGTAGGAGAGTTCTTGAGGCAGTAGTCCCACCCTAAAACTTTCATTCTTTGAAATTCTCTCGTTAGTGCCGTCATGGGGTAAGAGAATATCGTAGTTACTTACCGATAACGGTATTTCTCTGATCCCATGACGGCACCTGTATATTCCCTCCCTTCACGTATGGGTGTCCACACTACTAATAATTTAAGTCACGAGGTGTGCATATAAAAATAAATATATATATATATATATATATATATATATATATATATATATATATATATATATATATATATATAGGTATAGAGGAGCTTATATAAGTTATATAGTTATGATTTGTTGTGTAAAATAACCAATTAAGTTACAGCAGAAATTCCCTGCAAGGCTCTGTAACCCAACTGAGGTGGAGGAGAGGTCCCGCCTTTTTAACCTGTGGGTTTCCTGTCCCTGAGGGCGGATCCCTCTCTCGTTAGTGCCGTCATGGGATCAGAGAAATACCGTTATCGGTAAGTAACTACGATATTCTTCAGGTTCCTTTTGAATGTTCCCATGGTAGGCAAGAATATGATATCTTGAGGGCCACGGAGTAGAGGGGATCTACCAGAGAAATCTAGTATGTGATTGTGGGAAGAGGAGATAAAAGGGGAGTTGAGAAGGAGATCTTGTGAGGATTAGAGCAGAGGTGTCAAACTGCATTCCTCGAGGGCTGCAAACAGATCATGTTTTCAGGATTTCCTTGTGTTGCACAGGTGATAATTTAATCTCCTGCACAGAATGATTCCAGCACCTTGTGCAATGCTAAGGAAATCCTGAAAACATGCCCTGTTTGCAGCCCTGGAGGAATGCAGTTTGACACCTCTGGATTAGAGGTTGTGTGCAGGTGAGTACCATGAGCTTAAATCACAGAGGTATGGAGGAGACAGGTTTTGGATTGCTTTGAATGCCAAACTTAGCCTTAACCCCTTTCTGACATCTGACGTACTATCCCATCGAGGTGACCTGGGTCCGTATGACCATATGATAGTACGTCATACGCGATCTGCCGCGCTCACGTGTTGAGCACAGCCGGGTGTTAGCTGATTATTACAGCTGACATCCGGCACATTAACCTCGAACACTGCAATCAAACATGATCGCAGCGTTTTCGGTGGCATAGGGAAGCATCGCGTGAGGGGGCTCCTTGCGTGCTTCCCTGAGACCCTCAGAACAACGCGATGTGATCGTGTTGTTCCGAGGGTCTCCTGCGTTCTCTCTGCAGGCCCTGGATCCAAGATGGCCGCGGGGCTTCTTCCGGGTCCTGCAGGGAGGTGGCTTGCGAGCGCCTGCTGAGAGCAGACGCCGGGAAGCCTCCTGCACTGCCTGTCAGATCGCTGATCTGACACGGTGCTCTGCAAAGTATCAGATCAGCGATCTGACACTACATAGTGATGTCTCACCCTGGGACAATGTTAAAAAAAAATTCCCATAAATACATTTCTTTATGTAAAAAAAAAAAAAAAAAATAGAAGTACACATTTAGTATCGCTGCATCCGTACTGACCCAACCTATAAAACTGTCCAACTAGTTAACCCCTTCAGCGAGCACCAGATAAAAAAAGTAAAAAAACGAGGCAAAATAATGCTTTATCATACCGCCGAACAAAAAGTGGAATAACGCGCTGTCAAAGACATATAAATAAACATGGTACCGCTGAAAACGTCATCTTGACCCACAAAAAACGAGCCGCCATACAGTGTTATCAGCAAAAACAAAAGTTATAGCCCTCAGAATAAAGCGATGCAAAATAGTAAATAAATCCCCCTTTATCACCGCCTTAGTTAGGGAGAGAGTTCCATTGTCTCACTGCTCTTACAGTAAAGAATCCGCGTCTGTTATGCTTAAACCTTCTTTCCTCCAGATGTAGAGCATGCCCCCTTGTCCCTGTCTCAGGTCTATGATTAAAAAGATCATCAGAAAGGTCTTTGTACTGTCCCCTCATATATTTATACATTAAAATAAAATCACCCCTTAGCCTTCATTTTTCCAAACTAAATAGCCCCAAGTGTAATAACCTATCTTGGTACTGCAGACCCCCCAGTCCTCTAATAACCTTGGTCGCTCTTCTCTGCACCCGCTCTAGTTCAGCTATGTCTTTCTTATACACCGGAGACCAGAACTGTGCACAGTATTCTAAGTGTGGTTGAACTAGTGACTTGTATAGAGGTAAAATTATGTTCTCCTCATGAGCATCTATGCCTCTTTTAATGCATCCCATTATTTTATTTGCCTTTGTAGCAGCTGCCTGACACTGGCCACTAAATGTGAGTTTGTCATCCACCCATACACCCAGGCCTTTTTCATTGACGTTTTTGCCCAGTGTTTTACAATTAAGCACATAATTATACTTCTTATTTGCTCTACCCAAGTGCATGACCTTACATTTATCCCCATTAAAGGTCATTTGCCATTTATCAGCCCAAGCTTCCAGTTTACATAAATCCTCCTGTAATATAAAATTGTCCTCCTCTGTATTGATTACCCTGCAGAGTTTAGTGTCATCTGCAAATATTGAAATTCTGCTCTGTATGCCCCCTACAAGGTCATTAATAAATATGTTTAAAAAGAAGATGGCCGAATACTGACCCCTGTGGTACCCCACTGCTAACCGTGACCCAGTCCGAGTGTGCTCCATTAATAACCACTCTTTGTTTGCTATCCCTGAGCCAGCTCTTAACCCACTTACACATATTTTCCCCTATCCCCATTATTCTCATTTTATGTATCAACCTTTTGTGTGGCACCATATCAAAAGCTTTAGAAAAGACCATATACACTACGTCCACTGGGTTCCCTTGGTCCAGTCCGGAACTTACCTCTTCATAGAAATTGATAAGCTTTGTCTGACAGGAACGGTCCCTAGTAAACCCATGTTGATATTGGGTCATGAGGTTATTCCTCTTCAGATCCTCCAGCATCTCTTAGAATACCCTCCATGATTTTACCCACAGTAGAGGTTAAGCTTACTGGCCTATAATTTACGAGTTCAGTTTTTGTCCCCTTTTTGAATATCGGCACCACATTTGCTATAAGCCAGTCCTGTGGTACAGACCCTGTTATTATGGAATCTTTAAAGATTAACCTCATTCTGACCTCAGATGGGATAGTACATCCGAGGTCAGATACCGCGCTTTGATGCAGGGCTCCGGTGGTGAGCCCGCATCAAAGCCGGGACATGTCAGCTGTTTTGAACAGCTGACATATGCCCGCAATAGCTGCGGGTGAAATCGCGATTCACCCGCCGCTATTAACAAGTTAAATGCCGCTGACAGCGGCATTTAAGCGGCCGGGCGGCCGGAAATGAGCGCATTGCTGACCCTGTCACATGATCGGGGGTCAGCGATGCTTCTGCATTGTAACCATAGAGGTCCTTGAGACCTCTATGGTTACTGATGCCGGCCTGCTGTGAGCTCCACCCTGTGGTCGGCGCTCATAGCACACCTACATTTCTGCTGCATAGCAGAGCCGATCGCGTTGTGCCTGCTTCTAGCCTCCTATGGAGGTTATTAAAGCATGGCAAAAGAAAAAAAAAAATAAATTTTATATATATATATATATATATATATATATATATATATATATATATATATATATATATATATATATATATATATATATATATATATATATATATATATGTTTAAATCACCCCCCTTTCGCCCCATTCAAAATAAATCAATAAAACAAAAATAAAACCTACACATATTTGGTATCGCCGCGTTCAGAATCGCCCGGTCTATCAATTAAAAAAAAGGATTAACCTGATCGCTAAACTGCATAGCGAAAAAAAAAATGGAAACGCCAAAATTACGTTTTGTTTGGTCGCTGTGACATTGCATTAAAATGCAATAACGGGTGATCAAAAGAACGTATCTGCACCAAAATGGTATCATTAAAAACACCAGCTCAGCACGCAAAAAATAAGCCCTCATCCGACCCTAGATCATGAAAAATGGAGACGCTATGGGTATCGGAAAATGGCACAAATTTTTTTTTTTTTAGCAAACTTTGGATTTTTTTTTTCACCACTTAGATAAAAGAGAACCTAGCCATGTTTGGTGTCTATGAACTCGTAATGCATGTAGAAAAGCTGCGGAGACACCATCACGTGTTTCTCAATGCAAGCAATAAATAGCCAGGTCTTTCACCTGGAAGGAACAACCACAGGAAGGGCAGCATCCAAAAAGGAAAAGCACCTATGCCAAAACATGGTATCCATCCACAGACAGCTGTTTCGGGGTATTTGCCCCTCATCCGCGTGGAGTAGGAAACTGGCTATTAGGAGCAGTGCCTAGTAAAAGGATTATAAACATAAGGATGAATGACCTCGGGGAGATCAAAACATCCAACACCGCGGAGACACCATCACGTGTTTCTCAATGCAGTGATCCAGAACACTGCCCCCATCCCTTATGGGAAATATGCAAATGCATGTAGAAAAGCCACGGAGATACCATCACGCGTTTCTCAATGCAAGCAATAAATAGCCAGGTCTTTCATCGGGAAGGAACAACCACAGGAAGGGCAGCATCCAAAAAGGAAAACCACCTATGCCAAAACATGGTATCCATCCGCAGACAGCTGTTTCGGGGTATTTGCCCCCCATCAGTCTGGAGTAGGAAACTGACTATTAGGAGCAGTGCCTAGTAAAAGGACTATAAACTACTCCACACTGATGAGGGGCAAATACCCCTTAACAGCTATCTGTGGATGGATAAAAAAATGTATTTATTTCCATTTTCCCATTAGGGTTAGGGCTAGGGTTAAGGCTACAGTTAGGGTTGGGGCTAAAGTTAGGGTTAGGGTTTGGATTACATTTACGGTTGGGAATAGGATTGGGATTAGGGTTAGGGGTGTGTTTGGATTAGGGTTTCAGTTATAATTGGGGGGTTTCCACTGTTTAGGCACATCAGTGGCTCTCGAAACGCAACATGGCGTCTCAATTCCTGTCAATTTTGCATTGAAAATTCAAACGGCGCTCCTTCCCTTCCGAGCTCTCCCATGCGCCCAAACAGTGGTTTACCCCCACATATGGGGTATCAGCGTACTCAGAACAAATTGTACAACTTTTGGGGTCCATTTTCTCCTGTTACCCTTGGTAAAATAAAACAAACTGGAGCTGAAGTAAATTTTTTGTGAAAAAAAGTTAAATGTTCATTTTTATTTAAACATTCCAAAAATTCCTGTGAAACACCTGAAGGGTTAATAAATTTCTTGAATGTGGTTTTGAGCATCTTGAGGGGTGCAGTTTTTAGAATGGTGTCACACTTGGGTATTTTCTATCATATAGACCCCTCAAAATGACTTCAAATGAGATGTGGTCCCTAAAAAAAAAAATGGTGTTGTAAAAATGAGAAATTGCTGGTCAACTTTTAACCCTTATAACTCCCTAACAAAAAAAAATGTTGGTTCCAAAATTGTGCTGATGTAAAGTAGACATGTGGGAAATGTTACGTATTAAGTATTTTGTGTGACATATCTGATTTAATTGCATAAAAATTCAAAGTTGGAAAATTGTGAAATTTTCAAAATTTTTGCCAAATTTCTGTTTTTTTTCACAAATAAACGCAGGTAATATCATAGAAATTTTACCACTATCATGAAGTACAATATGTCACGAGAAAACTGTCAGAATCACCAGGATCCGTTGAAGCGTTCCAGAGTTATAACCTCATAAAGGGACAGTGGTCAGAATTGTAAAAATTGGCCTGGTCATTGACGTGCAAACCACTCTTGGGGGTAAAGGGGTTAATGGGGAATTTTTGTTATCACTGATCATATTGTTTGCCATGTGATTTTCTTGTGTAAATACTGATGAAAAAAAGTCATTTAGCATATTGGCTTTTTCCTCATCCACCATTTCACCCAGACTATTTCTAAGGGGGCCAACACTATATTTTTTTTAGTTTCTTACTATTTACGTAGTTAAAGAATATTTTGGGGTTATTTTTACTCTCTCTGGCAATGAGTCTCTCTTTCTCAATTTTTGCTGCCTTGATTTGCTTTTTACAGGATTTATTTAATTTTCTATATTTATTTAATGCCTCCTCACTACCTACTTACTTGAATTCTCTAAATGCTTTCTTTTTGTCACTTATTGCGCCCCTTACAGCTCTATTTAGCCATATTGGTTTCCTCCTATTTCTAGTATGTTTATTCCCATACGGTATATACTGTGCACAGGTCCTATCCAGGATGCTAATAAATGTCTCCCATTTTCTTTGTGTATTTTTATGTCTCAGGATATCGTCCCAGTTAATTGCACTAAGATCATCTCTCATCCGTTTGAAATTTGCCTTCCTGAAGTTTAGTGTCCTTGTAACCCCTCTACTATACATCTTATTAAAGGATACATGAAAAATTATTTTGTGATCACTATTCCCCAAGTGACCCCCAACCCTTATATTTGCTATGCAGTCTGGCCTGTTGGTTAATATTAGGTCTAGCAGTGCACCCCTCCTTGTTTGGTCCTGAACCAGTTGTGAAAGGTAATTGTCTCTCATAGTTGTCAAAAAAACGATTACCTTTGCTGGAACTGCAGATTTCCGTTCCCCAATCTATTTCAGGGTAGTTGAAGACCCCCATAATAATGACTTCCCCTTGAGTCACAGCTTCATCTATTTGCTTTATGATGATATTGTCCGTTGCATCCATTATTTTTGGAGACATAACTAACCCCTATCAGTAAATTATTATTTTTTCCCCCTCCCCTTATCTCCACCCACAGGGACTCATTTTCATTAGATTCACCTATATTATCACGCAGGATGGGTTATAAGGATGATTTTACATATAGACACACACCTCGCCCTCGCTTATCCGTTCGGACATTTCTGAAAAGACTATAGCCCTGCAAGTTAACAGCCCAGTCATGGCTCTCATCCAGCCACGTTTCAGATATCCCCAGCATGTCATAATTATGCTCCAACAACATTAATTCTAATTCGGCCATTTTGCTGGCGAGGCTTCTGGCATTAGTGTACATGCACTTTATGTATCTCTCTGTACCTCTATTCTTTCTTAAAGTAACTGTTCTAACTCCACCCCCCCATGTCACCGCCACCCCCATCTTCCTTATTTGTGCCCAGGTCTCTATCTGCACTATTTTCCCCTCCTATAAAATGAATACCCTCCCCCCCAATCCCTAGTTTAAACACTCCTCCAACCTTCTAGCCATTTTCTCCCCCAGCACAGCTGCATCTTCCCCATTGAGATGCAGCCCGTCCCTAGCGTAGAGCCTGTAGCCAACTGAGAAGTCGGCCCAGTTCTGAAGGAACCCAAACCCCTCCTTCCTACACCAATTCTTGAGCCACTTATTACCCTCCCTAATCTCCCGTTGCCTCTCTGGCGTGGCACGTGGTATAGGCAGTATTTCGGAAAATACCACGTTGGAGGTCCTTGCTTTCAGCTTGCAGCCTAAGGCTGGTGTCACACTAGCGAGTTTTACGGACGTATGAGAGGCGCAAAAACTACGCATTGCACACTGACCAATAATTCTCTATGGGGCAGCTCCTATCTACATAGTAACATAGTAAGGCCGAAAAAAGAAATTTGTCCATCCAGTTCAGCCTATATTCCATCATAATTCCCCAGATCTACGTCCTTCTACAGAACCTAATATTGTTCTCTTGTGTCTACAAGACTGGGGAGTTCCACCACTCCTCTTGGGCTAACTGCACAAATGCTGTTCTACCCTGTATGCACACATGGATTTTTCCTCTCTGAACCCTGTTCACACAGGTTATATACAGATGATCAGGTTTTTAAATACATCAGATAGGGATTGCATACATTAGTTAGGACTGCTCTGATAAGGGTATACCGTGAAGATTGGTAGAGCAGCTTAGTATACATTTTTTGCAAAAAACGTATCAACCAAATACCCTGTTTTTTACATCTTTTACTAGCACTTGCGGATTACTGCAACATTTTTTCAAACTGAGTGTTTTTGGTTTTACTATTCTCTTTTGTGTCTTCAGGTTTCTTGGTGGTGTGTGAACATGATCATACAGACTTGTTCACTGTGCAAGTAGCCCATGTGTTCCTGTTTCCATAATTGTTCTCTTGTGTCTACAAGACTGGGGAGTTCCACCACTCCTCTTGGGCTAACTGCACAAATGCTGTTCTACCCTGTATGCACACATGGATTTTTCCTCTCTGAACCCTGTTCACACAGGTTATATACAGATGATCAGGTTTTTAAATACATCAGATAGGGATTGCATACATTAGTTAGGACTGCTCTGATAAGGGTATACCGTGAAGATTGGTAGAGCAGCTTAGTATACATTTTTTGCAAAAAACGTATCAACCAAATACCCTGTTTTTTACATCTTTTACTAGCACTTGCGGATTACTGCAACATTTTTTCAAACTGAGTGTTTTTGGTTTTACTATTCTCTTTTGTGTCTTCAGGTTTCTTGGTGGTGTGTGAACATGATCATACAGACTTGTTCACTGTGCAAGTAGCCCATGTGTTCCTGTTTCCATAATTGTTCTCTTGTGTCTACAAGACTGGGGAGTTCCACCACTCCTCTTGGGCTAACTGCACAAATGCTGTTCTACCCTGTATGCACACATGGATTTTTCCTCTCTGAACCCTGTTCACACAGGTTATATACAGATGATCAGGTTTTTAAATACATCAGATAGGGATTGCATACATTAGTTAGGACTGCTCTGATAAGGGTATACCGTGAAGATTGGTAGAGCAGCTTAGTATACATTTTTTGCAAAAAACGTATCAACCAAATACCCTGTTTTTTACATCTTTTACTAGCACTTGCGGATTACTGCAACATTTTTTCAAACTGAGTGTTTTTGGTTTTACTATTCTCTTTTGTGTCTTCAGGTTTCTTGGTGGTGTGTGAACATGATCATACAGACTTGTTCACTGTGCAAGTAGCCCATGTGTTCCTGTTTCCATAATTGTTCTCTTGTGTCTACAAGACTGGGGAGTTCCACCACTCCTCTTGGGCTAACTGCACAAATGCTGTTCTACCCTGTATGCACACATGGATTTTTCCTCTCTGAACCCTGTTCACACAGGTTATATACAGATGATCAGGTTTTTAAATACATCAGATAGGGATTGCATACATTAGTTAGGACTGCTCTGATAAGGGTATACCGTGAAGATTGGTAGAGCAGCTTAGTATACATTTTTTGCAAAAAACGTATCAACCAAATACCCTGTTTTTTACATCTTTTACTAGCACTTGCGGATTACTGCAACATTTTTTCAAACTGAGTGTTTTTGGTTTTACTATTCTCTTTTGTGTCTTCAGGTTTCTTGGTGGTGTGTGAACATGATCATACAGACTTGTTCACTGTGCAAGTAGCCCATGTGTTCCTGTTTCCATAATTGTTCTCTTGTGTCTACAAGACTGGGGAGTTCCACCACTCCTCTTGGGCTAACTGCACAAATGCTGTTCTACCCTGTATGCACACATGGATTTTTCCTCTCTGAACCCTGTTCACACAGGTTATATACAGATGATCAGGTTTTTAAATACATCATATAGGGATTGCATACATTAGTTAGGACTGCTCTGATAAGGGTATACCGTGAAGATTGGTAGAGCAGCTTAGTATACATTTTTTGCAAAAAACGTATCAACCAAATACCCTGTTTTTTACATCTTTTACTAGCACTTGCGGATTACTGCAACATTTTTTCAAACTGAGTGTTTTTGGTTTTACTATTCTCTTTTGTGTCTTCAGGTTTCTTGGTGGTGTGTGAACATGATCATACAGACTTGTTCACTGTGCAAGTAGCCCATGTGTTCCTGTTTCCATAATTGTTCTCTTGTGTCTACAAGACTGGGGAGTTCCACCACTCCTCTTGGGCTAACTGCACAAATGCTGTTCTACCCTGTATGCACACATGGATTTTTCCTCTCTGAACCCTGTTCACACAGGTTATATACAGATGATCAGGTTTTTAAATACATCAGATAGGGATTGCATACATTAGTTAGGACTGCTCTGATAAGGGTATACCGTGAAGATTGGTAGAGCAGCTTAGTATACATTTTTTGCAAAAAACGTATCAACCAAATACCCTGTTTTTTACATCTTTTACTAGCACTTGCGGATTACTGCAACATTTTTTCAAACTGAGTGTTTTTGGTTTTACTATTCTCTTTTGTGTCTTCAGGTTTCTTGGTGGTGTGTGAACATGATCATACAGACTTGTTCACTGTGCAAGTAGCCCATGTGTTCCTGTTTCCATAATTGTTCTCTTGTGTCTACAAGACTGGGGAGTTCCACCACTCCTCTTGGGCTAACTGCACAAATGCTGTTCTACCCTGTATGCACACATGGATTTTTCCTCTCTGAACCCTGTTCACACAGGTTATATACAGATGATCAGGTTTTTAAATACATCAGATAGGGATTGCATACATTAGTTAGGACTGCTCTGATAAGGGTATACCGTGAAGATTGGTAGAGCAGCTTAGTATACATTTTTTGCAAAAAACGTATCAACCAAATACCCTGTTTTTTACATCTTTTACTAGCACTTGCGGATTACTGCAACATTTTTTCAAACTGAGTGTTTTTGGTTTTACTATTCTCTTTTGTGTCTTCAGAACCTAATAATTGTATGATTCAATATTGTTCTGCTCCAGGAAAACATCCAGGCCTCTCTTGAACCCCTCGACTGAGTTCGCCATCACCACCTCCTCAGGCAAGCAATTCCAGATTCTCACCGCCCTAACAGTAAATAATCCTCTTCTATGTTGGTGGAAAAACCTTCTATCCTCCAGACGCAAAGAATGCCCCCTTGTGCCCGTCACCTTCCTTGGTATAAACAGATCCTGAGCGAGATATTTGTATTGTCCCCTTATATACTTATACATGGTTATTAGATCGCCCCTCAGTCGTCTTTTTTTCTAGACTAAATAATCCCAATTTCGCTAATCTATCTGGGTATTGTAGTTCTCCCATCCCCTTTATTAATTTTGTTGCCCTCCTTTGTACTCTCTCTAGTTCCATTATATCCTTCCTGAGCACCGGTGCCCAAAACTGGACACAGTACTCCATGTGCGGTCTAACTAGGGATTTGTACAGAGGCAGTATAATGCTCTCATCATGTGTATCCAGACCTCTTTTAATGCACCCCATGATCCTGTTTGCCTTGGCAGCTGCTGCGTGGCACTGGCTGCTCCAGGTAAGTTTATCATTAACTAGGATCCCCAAGTCCTTCTCCCTGTCAGATTTACCCAGTGGTTTCCCGTTCAGTGTGTAATGGTGATATTGATTCCCTCTTCCCATGTGTATAACCTTACATTTATCATTGTTAAACCTCATCTGCCACCTTTCAGCCCAAGTTTCCAACTTATCCAGATCCATCTGTAGCAGAATACTATCTTCTCTTGTATTAACTGCTTTACATAGTTTTGTATCATCTGCAAATATCGATATTTTACTTTGTAAACCTTCTACTAGATCATTAATGAATATGTTGAAGAGAACAGGTCCCAATACCGACTCCTGCGGTACCCCACTGGTCACAGCGACCCAGTTAGAGACTATACCATTTATAACCACCCTCTGCTTTCTATCACTAAGCCAGTTACTAACCCATTTACACACATTTTCCCCCAGACCAAGCATTCTCATTTTGTGTACCAACCTCTTGTACGGCACGGTATCAAACGCTTTGGAAAAATCGAGATATACCACGTCCAATGACTCACCGTGGTCCAGCCTATAGCTTACCTCTTCATAAAAACTGATTAGATTGGTTTGACAGGAGCGATTTCTCATAAACCCATGCTGATATGGAGTTAAACAGTTATTCTCATTGAGATAATCCAGAATAACATCCTTCAGAAACCCTTCAAATATTTTACCAACAATAGAGGTTAGACTTACTGGCCTATAGTTTCCAGGTTCACTTTTAGAGCCCTTTTTGAATATTGGCACCACATTTGCTATGCGCCAGTTCTGCGGAACAGACCCAGTCGCTATAGAGTCCCTAAAAATAAGAAATAATGGTTTATCTATTACATTACTTAGTTCTCTTAGTACTCGTGGGTGTATGCCATCCGGACCCGGAGATTTATCTATTTTAATCTTATTTAGCCGATTTCGCACATCTTCTTGGGTTAGATTGGTGACCCTTAATATAGGGTTTTCATTGTTTCTTGGGATTTCACCTAGCATTTCATTTTCCACCGTGAATACCGTGGAGAAGAAGGTGTTTAATATGTTAGCTTTTTCCTCGTCATCTACAACCATACTTTCCTCACAATTTTTTAAGGGGCCCACATTTTCAGTTTTTATTCTTTTACTATTGATATAGTTGAAGAACAGTTTGGGATTAGTTTTACTCTCCTTAGCAATGTGCTTCTCTGTTTCCTTTTTGGCAGCTTTAATTAGTTTTTTAGATAAAGTATTTTTCTCCCTATAGTTTTTTAGAGCTTCAATGGTGCCATCCTGCTTTAGTAGTGCAAATGCTTTCTTTTTACTGTTAATTGCCTGTCTCACTTCTTTGTTTAGCCACATTGGGTTTTTCCTATTTCTAGTCCTTTTATTCCCACAAGGTATAAATCACTTACAGTGCCTATTTAGGATGTTCTTAAACATTTTCCATTTATTATCTGTATTTTTATTTCTGAGGATATTGTCCCAGTCTACCAGATTAAGGGCATCTCTAAGCTGGTCAAACTTTGCCTTCTATATCTGCAGTATATTTCTCTGCCGTATTTTACGGGCTTAGAAAATCGCAGCATGCTGCGTTTGTCAGCGTATTGCGCAAAAAATCCGCCAATGAAAGTCAATGGGGGCGAGAAAAAGACGGATTACACACGGACCAACAGTGTGACTTGCGAGAAATACGCAGCGGTGTTCTATAGAAAAGCCGGCAATTCAGCGCGGTGTACTGTAAAATCACACTGACAGGTTTTATTAGAATAGATAGAATAAATGTCTACACATAGTATAGGGGTATATATATATATATACTAGCTATTGAACCCGTTCTACGCCTGGGTGGCGAGCATTTATATTGGTATATGGTCTCCATCCTGGTATGTGCTGCTCCCACATCCTGTCATGTGCTGCTCCATCCTGCGTCCCCATCCTGTTATGTGCTGTTCCAACCTGCATCCCCATCCTATCATGTGCTGCTCCATCCTGCATCCCCATCCTGTCATGTGCTCCCATCCTGTGCCCCGTCTTGTCATGTGCTGCTCCCTTCCTGCCCCATCCTGTCATGTGGTGCTCCCATCGTGTGCAACCATTCTGTCATGTGCTGTTCCCATCCTGCATCCCCATTTTGTCTTTTTTTTCCTCTTGATCTCTGGGTGGTTCAGGATTTATGCTCTGGCATGGATGTTCAGGGTCTGTTTTCTATTGTGGATCAACTTGCTGCAAGAGTACAGAGTATCCAAGATTATGTTGTCCAGACTCCGGCTTTGGAGCATAAAATTCCTACTCCTGATTTGTTTTTTGGGGCAGATCCAAGTTTTTGAACTTTAAAAATAACTGCAAATTGTTTTTTGCTTTGAAACCCCGTTCTTCTGGTGATCCCATTCAGCAAGTTAAAATCATCATATCCTTGCTGCGTGGTGACCCTCAGGACTGGGCATTCTCCCTTGAATCAGGGGATCCGGCATTGCTGAATGTAGACGCATTTTTTCAAGCGCTCGGATTATTGTATGACGAACCTAATTCTGTGGATCATGCAGAAAAAACCCTGTTGGCCCTGTGTCAAGGTCAGGAAGTGGCAGAATTATACTGCCAGAAATTTAGGAAATGGTCTGTGGTCACTAAATGGAATGAGGATGCTCTGGCTGCTATTTTCAGAAAAGGTCTTTCTGAAGCCCTTAAAGATGTTATGGTGGGCTTCCCTACGCCTGCTGGTTTGAGCGAATCTATGTCTCTAGTCATTCAGATTGATCGGCGTCTGCGCGAGCGCAAAGCTGTGCACTATATGGCAGTGTCCTCTGAGCGGAGTCCTGAGACTATGCAATGTGATAGGATTTTGACTAGAACAGAACGGCAGGAATTTAGACGTCAGAATAGGCTGTGTTTTTACTGTGGTGATTCTGCTCATGTTATTTCTGATTGCCCTAAGCGTACTAGGAGGGTCGCTAGGTCTGTTGCCATCAGTACTGTACAGCCTAAATTTCTCTTATCTGTGACCCTGATTTGCTCATTGTCGTCCTTTTCTGTCATGGCATTTGTGGATTCAGGCGCTGCCCTGAACTTAATGGACTTAGAATTCGCCAGGCGCTGTGGTTTTTCCTTGCAGCCTTTGCAGAGCCCTATTCTTTTGAGGGGCATTGATGCTACACCATTGGCCAAGGATAAACCTCAGTACTGGACGCAGATGACCATGTACATGGCTCCAGCACATCAGGAAGATTGCCGTTTTCTGGTGTTGCATAACCTGCATGATGTTGTTGTACTGGGTTTTCCATGGTTACAGGAACATAATCCAGTGCTGGATTGGAAAACTATGTCTGTGACTAGTTGGGGTTGTCAAGGGGTACATAGTGACGTTCCTTTGATGTCAATTTCCTCTTCCCCCTCTTCTGAGCTCCCTGAGTTTTTGTCGGATTTCCAGGATGTATTTGATGAGCCCAAGTCCAGTTCCCTTCCTCCACATAGGGACTGTGATTGTGCTATTAACTTGATTCCAGGTTGTAAGTTCCCTAAGGGCCGACTTTTTAATCTGTCTGTGCCAGAGCATGCCGCCATGCGGAGTTATGTTAAGGAATCTTTGGAGAAGGGGCATATTCGGCCGTCTTCGTCACCATTGGGAGCGGGTTTCTTTTTTGTTGCTAAGAAGGATGGCTCCTTGAGACCCTGTATAGATTATCGTCTTCTTAATAAGATCACGGTCAAATTCCAATACCCCTTGCCTTTGCTTTCTGATTTGTTTGCTCAGATTAAGGGGGCTAGTTGGTTTACTAAGATTGACCTTTGAGGGGCATATAATCTTGTTCATATTAAACAGGGTGACGAATGGAAAACTGCATTTAATACGCCCGAAGGCCATTTTGAATACCTCGTGATGCCATTCGGGCTCTCTAATGCTCCATCTGTGTTCCAATCTTTCATGCATGATATTTTCCGCAATTATCTTGATAAATTCATGGTTGTATATTTGGATGATATTTTGATTTTTTCCGATGATTGGGAGTCTCATGTGAAGCAGGTCAGGATGGTTTTCCAGATCCTTCGTGATAATGCTTTATTTGTGAAGGGGTCTAAGTGCCTATTCGGAGTTCAGAAGGTCTCTTTTTTGGGTTTTATTTTTTCTCCCTCGTCTATGGAAATGGATCCTGTTAAGGTCCAAGCTATTCATGACTGGATTCAACCCACATCTGTGAAGAGCCTTCAAAAATTTTTGGGCTTTGCTAATTTCTATCGCCGTTTCATTGCCAACTTTTCCAGTGTGGTTAAGCCCCTTACTGATTTGACGAAGAAAGGCGCTGATGTGACGAATTGGTCCTCTGCGGCTATTGAGGCCTTTCGGGAGCTTAAACGCCGATTTACTTCTGCCCCTGTGTTGCGTCAGCCAGATGTTTCTCTTCCTTTTCAGGTTGAGGTTGACGCTTCTGAGATTGGGGCAGGGGCCATTTTGTCTCAGAGGGATTCTGATGGTTCTTTGATGAAACCGTGTGCTTTTTTTTCCAGAAAGTTTTCGCCTGCGGAACGCAATTATGATGTCGGCAATCGGGAGTTTTTGGCTATGAAGTGGGCGTTTGAGGAGTGGCGACATTGGCTTGAGGGAGCTAAGCACCGCATTGTGGTCTTGACTGATCATAAGAATCTGATTTACCTCGAGTCGGCCAAGCGGCTTAATCCTAGACAGGCTCGATGGTCCCTGTTTTTCTCCCGTTTTGATTTTGTGGTCTATTATCTTCCGGGATCTAAGAATGTTAAGGCTGATGCCCTCTCTAGGAGTTTTTTGCCTGATTTCTCCTGGAGTCCTTGAGCCGGTTGGCATTCTTAACCCCTTACCGGCATCGGACGTACTATACCGTCCGATGCCGGCTCCCCTGCTTTGATGCAGGGCTCCGCGGTGAGCCCGCACCAAAGCCGGGACATGTCAGCTGTTTTGAACAGCTGACATGTGCCCGTAATAGGCGCGGGCAGAATCGCGATCTGCCCGCACCTATTAATTAGTTAAATGCCGCTGTCAAACGCAGACAGCGGCATTTAACTACCGCTTCCAGCCGGGCGGCCGGAAATGACGTCATCGCCGACCCCCGTCACATGATCGGGGGTCGGCGATGCTTGTGAATGGTAACCATAGAGGTCCTTGAGACCTCTATGGTTACTGATTGCCCGTCGCTGTGAGCGCCACCCTGTGGTCGGCGCTCACAGCACACGTGCAATTCTGCTACATAGCAACGATCAGCAGATCGCTGCTATGTAGCAGAGCCGATCGGGTTGTGCCTGCTTCTAGCCTCTCATGGAGGCTATTGAAGCATGGCAAAAGTTAAAAAAAAAAGTTTAAAAAAATGTGAAAAAAATAAAAAAAACATAAAAGTTTAAATCACCCCCCTTTCGCCCCAATCAAAATAAATCAATAAAAAAAAATCAAATCTACGCATATTTGGTATCGCCGTGCTCAGAATCGCCCGATCTATCAAATAAAAAAAAGTATTAACCTGATCGCTAAACAGCGTAGCAGGAAAAAAACTCGAAACACTAGAATTACGTTTTTTTGGTCGCCGCGACATTGCATTAAAATGCAATAACGGGCGATCAAAAGAACGTATCTGCACCGAAATGCTATCATTAAAAACGTCATCTCGGCACGCAAAAAATAAGCCCTCAACCGACCCCAGATGATGAAAAATGGAGACGCTACGAGTATCGGAAAATGGCGCATTTTTTTTTTTTTTTTTTTTTTAGCAAAGTTTGGAATTTTTTTTCACCACTTAGATAAAAAATAACCTAGTCATGTTTGGTGTCTATGAACTCGTAATGACCTGGAGAATCATAATGGCAGGTCATTTTTAGCATTTAGTGAACCTAGCAAAAAAGCCAAACAAAAAACCAATGTGGGATTGCACTTTTTTTGCAATTTCACCGCACTTGGAATTTTGTTCCCGTTTTCTAGTACACGACATGCTAAAACCAATGATGTCGTTCAAAAGTACAACTCGTCCCGCAAAAAATAAGCCCTCACATGGCCAAATTGACGGAAAAATAAAAAAGTTATGGCTCTGGGAAGGAGGGGAGCGAAAAACGAACACGGAAAAACGAAAAATCCCCCGGTCATGAAGGGGTTAAGGAAGGGATGATTCTTTCTGCCATCTCCCCTGATTTGCGGCGGGTGCTTCGGGATTTTCAGGCTGATAAGCCTGACCGCTGTCCAGTGGGGAAGCTGTTTGTTCCTGATAGATGGACAAGTAAGGTAATTTCTGAGGTTCATTGTTCTGTGTTGGCTGGTCATCCTGGGATTTTTGGTACCAGAGATTTGGTTGCTAGGTCCTTTTGGTGGCCTTCTTTGTTGCGGGATGTGCGTGCTTTTGTGCAGTCCTGTGGGACTTGCGCCCGGGCCAAGCCTTGCTGTTCCCGCTCTAGTTGGTTGCTGTTGCCTTTGTCGGTCCCTGAGAGGCCCTGGACGCATATTTCCATGGATTTTATTTTGGATCTTCCCGTTTCCCAGAAGATGTCTGTTATCTGGGTTGTTTGTGACCGGTTCTCTAAAATGGTCCATCTGGTACCTTTGCCTAAGTTGCCTTCCTCCTCAGATTTGGTTCCATTGTTTTTTCAGCATGTGGTTCGTTTGCATGGCATTCCGGAGAATATTGTGTCTGACAGAGGTTCTCAGTTTGTCTCTAGGTTTTGGCAGGCCTTTTGTGCTAGGATGGGCATTGATTTGTCTTTTTCTACGGCGTTTCATCCTCAGACTAATGGCCAAACTGAACGAACTAATCAGACCTTGGAAACCTATTTGAGATGCTTTGTGTCTGCTGATCAGGATGATTGGGTGGCTTTCTTGCCGTTGGCCGAGTTTGCCCTTAATAATAGGGCTAGTTCGGCTACTTTGGTTTCACCTTTCTTTTGTAATTTTGGTTTTCATCCTCGTTTTTCTTCGGGGCAGGTTGAGCCTTCTGATTGTCCTGGTGTGGATTCTGTGGTGGACAGGCTGCAGCAGATTTGGACTCATGTGGTGTACAATTTGACGTTGTCTCAGGAAAAGGCTCAACGTTTTGCCAACCGCCGTCGGTGTGTTGGTCCCCGGCTTCGTGTGGGGAATTTGGTTTGGTTGTCTTCTCGTCATGTTCCTATGAAGGTTTCTTCCCCTAAGTTTAAGCCTCGGTTTATTGTCCTTATAAGATTTCTGAAATTATCAATCCGGTGTCTTTTCGTTTGGCTCTTCCAGCCTCTTTTGCCATTCATAATGTTTTCCATAGATCTTTGTTGCGGAGATATGTGGTGCCCGTTGTTCCCTCGGTTGATCCTCCTGCCCCGGTGTTGGTTGAGGGAGAGTTGGAATGTGAGGTTGAGAAAATTTTGGATTCTCGTTTTTCGAGGCGGAGGCTTCAGTATCTTGTCAAGTGGAAGGGTTATGGCCAGGAGGATAATTCTTGGGTTGTTGCCTCCAATGTCCATGCCGCCGATTTGGTTCGTGCTTTTCACTTGGCTCGTCCTGATCGGCCTGGGGGCTCTGGTGAGGGTTCGGTGACCCCTCCTCAAGGGGGGGGGTACTGTTGTGAATTCCGCTCTTGGGCTCCCTCCGGTGGTTGTAAGTGGCACTTTTGTGAGTTCTGCTCTTGGGCTCCCTCCGGTGGTTTTAAGTGGAATGGCTGCTCCTTGGATTTAGCAGTCTGCAGCTGCTTCCACTGATTGTCTTTCTGCTCGGCTATTTATGCCTGGCTCTTCCCTTCTGGCAGTGCCACTTGTCAATGGTTCCTGGTTGGATTCACATCTCTCTTGGATTTCCCTGATATCCTGACCAGTTCAGCAAAGATAAGTCCTTTCTTTGCTCTTTTCTGTCCACATGTTGTGGACTTATTCGTTCTGTGCATTCTATGTTTTGTCCAGCTTGTCAGTATCGATTAATTCAGTTAAGCTGGAAGCTCTGGGAAGCAGATTTACCCTCCACACCTTTAGTCAGGTGTGGAGATTTTTGTAAACTCTGTGTGGATTTTTGTAGTTTTTTATACTGACCGCACAGTGTTCCGTCCTGTCCTATCTATCTAGCTAGACTGGCCTCCTGTGCTACATCCTGGTTTCATTCTACGTATGTCTTTTCCCTCTCCACTCACAGTCATTACTTGTGGGGGGCTATCTATCCTTTGGGGATTTTCTCTGAGGCAAGATAGTTTTCCTGTTTCTATCTTTAGGGGTAGTTAGTTCTCAGGCTGTAACGAGGTGCCTAGGGAGTGACAGGAGCATCCCAAGGCTACTTCTAGTGTTGTGTTGAGCTTAGGGACTGCGGTCAGTACAGGTACCACCTCCTTCAGAGCTTGTCCCATGTTGCTCCTAAACCACCAGTTCATAACAGCCCCCATTCTGTTGTAATGTGCTGCACCCATTCTACCTGTTCCTGTTTCCATTCTGCCATATGTTGCTCCCATCTTTCTCCGGTTGTGCTGCCCGAGTGCGGCTGTGCTGAGTGCGGCTGTGCTGCCTGAGTGCAGCTATACTGAGCGCGGCTGTACTGCGTGAGTGTGGCTGTACTGTGAGTGTGCCTGTATTGCATGAGTGTGGCTGTACTGTGTGAGTGGCTGTACTGTGAGTGCGGGCGAGTGGCTGTACTGCGTAAGTGTGGCTGTACTTACTGCCTGAGTGCGGCACTGGCTATAATGGATACAGCACCCCTGCAGCCAGCACAGTGAGGGCTGACTCCACCCACTCACGTCACTGGTCACATGCTGGTGACATCGAAGGTCCTGGAGCTCCGCTGGGCTCTACATCTACCCTGACCGGAGCTGCAGAGCACGGAGCCCCGATGGCCGTTATATTATGGGGGATACACGGGTGTGTGGAGCCCCCATGGCCGGTATATTGTGGGGGATAAGTAAGTTTGGCTGCGTCACTCTTGTCCAGACTACGGAGTCGCTGTGCGTCGCGCTTGCGCAGTCTATAAAGGCTTCGGACAGAATGACGCTCCCACCATTATAGATATATATATGTATATATATATAAACTCAAAAAAAGGAAAAGCAGCACAAAATAATTGAAAAAAAGTGGACTGTAATGCCTGAACGGCGTGGCAACGTTTCGGATGTGTTATCCTTTGTCAAGCCTGTGTGTGTGTGTGTGTATATATATATATATATATATATATATATATATATATATATATACAGTATATATATATATATATATGTGTATATACATATATATGAAAAGGTTTGGGCACCCCTATTAATCTTAAGCTTAATGCTTAAAAATTGTTTATTTTGCAACAGCTATTTCAGTTTCATATATCTAATAACTGTTGGACACAGTAATGTTTCTGCCTTGAAATGAGGTTTATTGTACTAACAGAAAATGTGCAATCTGCATTCAAACAAAATTTGACAGGTGCATAAGTATGGGCACCCCACCATAAAAGTGACATTAATATTTAGTAGATCCTCCTTTTGCAAAAATAACAGCCTCTAGTCGCTTTTTGTAGCTTTTAATGAGCGCCTGGATCCTTGATGAAGGTATTTTTTACCATTCCTCTTTACAAAACAATTCCAGTTCAGTTAAGTTTGATGGTCGCCGAGCATGGACAGACCTTTTCAAATTATCCCACAGATGTTCAATGATATTAAGGTCTGGGGACTGGGATGGCCATTCCAGAACAGTGTAATTGTTCCTCTGCATGAATGCCTGAGTAGATTTGGAGCGGTGTTTTGGATCATTGTCTTGCTGAAAGATCCATCCCCTGCGTAACTTCAACTTTGTCACTGATTCATGAACATTATTGTCAAGAATCTGCTGATACTGAGAGGAATCCATGCGTCCCTCAACTTTAACAAGATTCCCGGTGCCGGCATTGGCCACACAGCCCCAAAGCATGATGGAACCGCCACCAAATTTTACTGTGGGTAGCAAGTGTTTTTCTTGGAATGCTGTGTTTTTTGGCCGCCATGCATAACGCCTTTTTGTATGACCAAACAAGTCAATCTTGGTTTCATCAGTCCACAGAACCTTCTTCCAAAAAGAAATTGGCTTCTCCAAATGTGCTTTTGCATACCTCAGCCGACTCTGTTTGTGGCGTGCTTGCAGAAACGGCTTCTTTCGCATCACTCTCCCATACAGCTTCTCCTTGTGCAAAGTGCGTTGTATAGTTGACCGATGCACAGTGACACCATCTGCAGCAAGTTGATGCTGCAGCTTTCTGGAGGTGGTCCGAGGATTGTCCTTGACTGATCTCACCATTTTTCTTCTCTGCCTTTCTGATGTTTTTCTTGGCCTGCCACTTCTGGCCTTAACAAGAACTGTACTTGTGTTCTTCCATTCATTCTCTGAGCTGAAATATCCTGCATGTCTATTGCTCCAGTCCCTGACAGCAAGCAGGTTGGATGGTATCTGAGTAATTCTATTTTCGGCATTGAATCCTGCATGTATCTATATATGTTATTCATCCTATTATGCATTTGTTTGTGTTTAAAGATATTTAACTCACTTTTGCATGTCCTTACTCAGAGAGATCACATAACTGTTTCAAAGCGGTTTATGATCCATGTAGACCTGGACATTTGTTTATCTGATCACTACATTTATTGTGTCCTGTTGTCTCAACTGAGTTAGATTGATTGCTAACGAGCTTTAACACAAAAAAAAAAAAAGGTGATCTAAGGGCTAGCCTTCTATAAATGTAGACTTAGCTTGGGGATGCATTCGTGCAGGGGTGCATTCGTGCACGAGTGTTCGTGTATTTTTATTCAAAGTACTTTTTTTCTAAGTACTCGGCAGTTATAACATGGCAGTTAGACAGGGCAGGAGACAGGTAAGAAAAACTAAATATATTCACTATTCCCTTGAAACAGAACAAATACTCACCATATTTATTTGTATAATCTATATCCTGGCTGCTGCATTCACTCACATTCACCGCCCTTGCATTAACTCTTTGCACTCCATCCATATCGGCCCCTCTGTCCTTGCCTCTCCTATGTATAGCACTCATGCTCTGTTCACATTGCTTAATAGCACAGATCCATTCAGTCCCACCATCCAACACAAGAGACACTCTCACAAATCACTTAACCATCTACTCACTCTTTCGATCCTCCTTCTCCTAGTCGCTGGAGACATCTCTCCAAACCCTGGCCCCCCATGTTATAGCCAGTCAAACCTCCCAATTGCTACACCCAGAAACCCCTCTAACCTTATTAATATTCCCTGCATGCCTTCTGTCTCTTTGAATTGTGCCCTTTGGAATTCTCGCTCTGTGTGTAATAAACTCTCCTTCATTCATGACTTCTTCCTTTCTAATTCTCTTAATCTCCTGGCTCTTACTGAAACCTGGATCCAGCAGTCAGACACCACCGCTGCTGCTGCTCTTTCATATGGTGGACTACATTTTTCTCATACCCCAAGATCGGACAACAGAGCAGGTGGAGGCGTTGGTCTGCTCCTTTCACCCAAATGTACTTTCCAAGTTATCCCCCAAGTACCCTCACTTGTCTTCCCTTCCTTTGAGGTCCATGTGGTCAGACTCTACGTCCCCTTCTCCATGCGAGTGGCAGTGGTGTATCGTCCTCCCGGCCCCTATCATCAGTTCCTGGATCACTTTGCCACCTGGCTTCCACACTTTCTCTCCTGTGACACCCCCACCCTTATAATGGGTGATTTCAACATCCCCATTGCCTCTCCCCTCTCCCCATCTGCTTCTCACCTTTTATCTCTATCCTCTTCTTTCGGCCTCTCGCAGCATACTAACTCTCCAACACATGAAGATGGAAACTCCCTTGACTTGGTCTTCTCACGGCTTTGCTCAGTGGATGATTTCACAAACTTCCCTCTCCCACAGTCTGACCACAACCTTCTTTCATTCTCTATCAAGAACTGCCATCCCGCTCAGGTCACCCCCACTTTCCACACTTATAGAAACATACAGGCCATTAACACCCAGAAACTTATGAAGAACTTGCAGTCCTCATTGACCCCAATCTTCTCCATCTCATGTCCTGATTCTGCTCTGAAGCATTACAATGAAACCCTGCAAAGTGCCCTGGATGAAGCTGCACCTCCTATACATAAAACAACTCGGCACAGACGGCAACAACCGTGGCACATGCTGCAAACACGTTTCCTGCAGCGGTGCTCCAGGTGCGCAGAACGTCTGTGGAGAAAATCTAATCTACCCGAAGATTTCATCCATTATAAGTTCATGCTAAAGACATACAATTCTGCCCTTCACCTCTCCAAACAAACCTATTTCAACACCCTCATCACCTCCCTGTCCAATAACCTAAACGTCTCTTTGACACGCTCCAGTCCCTACTCAACCCAAGAGAGCAGGCCCCAACCACGGATCTCCGTGCTGACGATCTGGCCAATTACTTCAAAGAAAAAATTGACCACATTCGACAGGAAATCATCTCCCAATCTTTTCATACCATGCACTGTCCTCCCTTCCCCACTGCATCTAGTTCACTCTCTGACTTTGAAGCAGTTACAGAAGAAGAAGTAAGCAGGCTCCTTGCATCTTCTCGCCCGACCACTTGCACCAGTGACCCCATTCCGTCACATCTCCTCCAGTCCCTTTCCCCAGCTGTCACCTCTCACCTAACAAAAATATTCAACCTTTCCCTCACTTCCGGTATTTTTCCCTCCTCATTTAACCCCTTCCCGACCCATGACGCCACGTAGGCGTCATGAAAGTCGGTGCCAATCCGACCCATGACGCCTATGTGGCGTCATGGAAAGATCGCGTCCCTGCAGATCCGGTGAAAGGGTTAACTCCCATTTCACCCGATCTGCAGGGACAGGGGGAGTGGTAGTTTAGCCCAGGGGGGGTGGCTTCACCCCCTCGTGGCTGCGATCACTCTGATTGGCTGTTGAAAGTGAAACTGCCAATCAGAGCGATTTGTAATATTTCACCTATTATAACGGGTGAAATATTACAATCCAGCCATGGCCGATGCTGCAATATCATCGGCCATGGCTGGAAATACTAATGTGCCCCCACCCCACCGATCGCCCCCCCAGTCCTCCGATCTGGCCGGTACACTGCTCCGGCTCCCCTCCATCCAGTGCTCCGCTCCCCCCGTGCTCTTGTCCGCTCCCCCCGTGCTCCAATCACCCCCCCTGCATTCCGATCCACCCCCCCGTGCTCCGTTCCACCCCCCGTGCTCCGTTCCAGCCCCCCCGTGCTCCGTTCCACGCCCCCCGTGCTCCGTTCCACGCCTGCCGCGCTCCGATTCCCCCCCCCCGTGCTCCGATCCCCCCCCCCCCGTGGTCCCCCCCCACCCCATCATACTTACCGATCCTGCCGGGGTCCCGTCCGTCTTCTCCCTGGGCGCCGCCATCTTCCAAAATGGCGGGCGCATGCGCATTGCGCCCGCCGAATCTGCCGGCCGGCAGATTCGTTCCAAAGTGCATTTTGTTCACTGAGATTATATCTCGGTGATCAAAATAAAAAAAATAATAAATGACCCCCCCCTTTGTCACCCCCATAGGTAGGGACAATAAAAAAATAAAGACATTTTTTTTTCCCACTAATGTTAGAATAGGGGTAGGGTTAGGGGTAGGGTTAGGGCTAGGGGTAGGGTTAGGGTTTCGGTATGTGCGCACGTATTCTGGTCCTCTGCGGATTTTTCCGCTGCGGATTTGATAAATCCGCAGTGCTAAACCGCTGCGGATTTATGGCGGATTTACCGCGTTTTTTTCTGCGCATTTCACTGCGGTTTTACAATTGCGATTTTCTATTTGAGCAGTTGTAAAACCGCTGCGGAATCCGCACAAAGAAGTGACATGTGTACAGCGATTTTTGTTTCCTATAGGTCTACATTGAACTGTAAACTCATGGGAAACTGCTGCGGATCTGCAGCGTTTTCCGCAGCGTGTGCACATACCTTTTGAATTAGGCTATGTGCACACGGTGCGGATTTGGCTGCGGATTGGCCGCTGCGGATTCGCAGCAGTATTCCATCAGGTTTACAGTACCATGTAAACATATGAAAAACCAAATCCGCTGTGCCCATGGTGCAGAAAATACCGCGCGGAAACGCTGCGTTGTATTTTCCGCAGCATGTCAATTCTTTGTGCGGATTCCGCGGCGTTTTACACCTGTTCCTCAATAGGAATCTGCAGGTGAAATCCGCACAAAAAACACTGGAAATCCGCGGAAAATCCGCAGGTAAAACGCAGTGCCTTTTACCCGCGGATTTTTCAAAAATGGTGCGGAAATCTCACACGAATCCGCAACGTGGGCACATAGCCTTAGGGTTAGGGTTGGAATTAGGGTTGTGGTTAGGGTTGTGATTAGGGTTATGGCTACAGTTGGGATTAGGGTTAGGGGTGTGTTGGGGTTAGTGTTGGAGGTAGAATTGAGGGGTTACCACTGTTTAGGCACATCAGGGGTCTCCAAACGCAACATGGCGCCACCATTGATTCCAGCCAATCTCGTATTCAAAAAGTCAAATGGTGCTCCCTCACTTCCGAGCCCTGACGTGTGCCCAAACAGTGGTTTACCCCCACATATGGGGTATCAGTGTACTCAGGATAAACTGCGCAACAATTACTGGGGTCCAATTTCTCCTGTTACCCTTGTGAATCTAAAAAAATGCTTGCTAAAACATCATTTTTGAGGAAAGAAAAATGATTTTTTATTATTATTATTATTTATTATTATTATTTTATTTTCACGGCTCTGCGTTGTAAACGTCTGTGAAGCACTTGGGGGTTCAAAGTGCTCACCACATATCTAGATAAGTTCCTTGGGGGGTCTAGTTTCTAAAATGTGGTCACTTGTGGGGGGTTTCTACTGTTTAGGCACACCAGGGGCTCTGCAAACGCAATGTGACGCCCGCAGACTATTCCATCAAAGTCTGCATTTCAAAAGTCACTACTTCCCTTCTGAGCCCCGACGTGTGCCCAAACAGTGGTTTACCCCCACACATGGGTGTTGTGAATTCTGTGGCAGAGCTCCCTCCTGTGGTCACAAGTGGTACTTCGGCTGATTCTCTCTGGGAGCTTCCGTTTGTGGAGGAAACTGGTACTGCTGCTTCTGAGTTTCCTTCCTCAGGTGACTGGTGAGGTCGTTAGGTGCTTCTCTACTTAACCCCACCTAATGCTTTGATTCATGCTTCCTGTCAATGTTCCAGTGTTGGACTTGTGTTTCTCTGGATCATTCCTGTGGCCTGCTGCTCTGCATAGCTAAGTGCTTCTTTGCTATTTGTTGCTACTTTTTCTGTCCAGCTTGTCTATTTGTTTTGCTGGAAGCTCTGGGACGCAAAGGGTGTACCTCCGTGCCGTTAGTTCGGTACGGAGGGTCTTTTTGCCCCTTTGCGTGGTTTTCTTTAGGGTTTTGTGTAGACCGCAAAGTTATCTTTCCTATCCTCGTTCTGTCTAGAATATCGGGCCTCACTTTGCTGAATCTATTTCATCCCTACGTTTGTCTTTTCATCTTACTCACAGTCATTATATGTGGGGGGCTGCCTTTTCCTTTGGGGTATTTCTCTGAGGCAAGGTAGGCTTATTTTTTCTATCTTCAGGCTAGTTAGTTTCTCAGGCTGTGCCGAGTTGCATAGGGAGCTTTAGGCGCAATCCACGGCTGCCTCTAGTTGTGTTTGGAGAGGATCAGGGATTGCGGTCTGCAGAGTTCCCACGTCTCAGAGCTCGTTCTATTATTTTGGGTTATTGTCAGATCACTGTATGTGCTCTGACCTCCATGTCCATTGTGATACTGAATTGCCTTTCATAACACATGGGGTATCAGCGTACTCAGGAGAAACTGGACAACAACATTGGGGTCCAATTTCTCCTGTTACCCTTGGGAAAATAAAAAATTCTGGGCTAAATAATTATATTTGAGGAAAGAAAACGTATTTATTATTTTCACGGCTCTGCATTATAAACTTCTATGAAGCACTTGGGGGTTCAAAGTGCTCACCACACATCTAGATAAGTTCCTTTGGGGGTCTAGTTTCCAAAATGGGGTCACTTGTGGGGGGTTTCTACTGTTAAGCCACATCAGGGGCTCTGCAAACGCAACGTGACGCCCACAGAGCATTCCATCAAAGTCTGCATTTCAAAACGTCACTACTTCACTTCCAAGCCTCGGCATGTGCCCAAACAGTGGTTTACCCCCACATATGGTGTATCAGCGTACTCAGGAGAAACTGGACAACAACTTATGGGGTCCAATTTCTCCTGTAACCCTTGGGAAAATAAAAAATTCTGGGCTAAATAATTATTTTTGAGGAAAGAAAACGTATTTATTATTTTCACGGCTCTGCATTATAAACTTCTATGAAGCACTTGGGGGTTCAAAGTGCTCACCACACATCTAGATAAGTTCCTTTGTGGGTCTAGTTTCCAAAATGGGGTCACTTGTGGGGGGTTTCTACTGTTAAGCCACATCAGGGGCTCTGCAAACGCAACGTGACGCCCACAGAGCATTCCATCAAAGTCTGCATTTCAAAACGTCACTACTTCACTTCCGAGCCCCGGCATGTGCCCAAACAGTGATTTACCCCCACATATGGGGTATCAGCGTACTCAGGAGAAACTGGACAACAACTTTTGGGGTCAAATTTCTCCTGTTACCCTTGGGAAAATAAAAAATTGCAGGCTAAAAGATCATTTTTGAGAAAATAATTTTTTTATTATATTTTCATGGCTCTGCGTTATAAACTTCTGTGAAGCACTTGGGGGTTCAAAGTCCTCACCACACATCTAGATTAGTTCCTTTGGGGGTCTAGTTTCCAAAATGGGGTCATTTCTGGGGGATCTCCAATGTTTAGGCACACAGGGGCTCTCCAAACGTGACATGGTGTCCGCTAATGATTGGAGCTAATTTTCCATTTAAAAAGCCAAATGGCGTGCCATCCCTTCCGAGCCCTGCCGTGCGCCCAAACAGTGGTTTACCCTCACATATGGGGTATCAGCGTACTCAGGACAAACTGGACAACAATATTTGGGGTCCAATTTCTCCTATTATCCTTGGCAAAATAGGAAATTCCAGGCTAAAAAATCATTTTTGAGGAAAGAAAAATTATTTTTTATTTTCATGGCTCTGCGTTATAATCAATATGCATCTAGATAAGTTCCTTGGGGGGTCTAGTTTCCAAAATGGGGTCACTTGTGGGGGAGCTCCAATGTTTAGGCACACAGGGGCTCTCCAAATGCGACATGGTGTCCGCTAACAATTGGAGCTAATTTTCTATTCAAAAAGTCAAATGGCGCGCCTTCCCTTCCGAGCCTTACCATGTGCCCAAACAGTGGTTTACCCCCACATGTGAGGTATTGGTGTACTCAGGAGAAATTGCCCAACACATTTTAGGATCCATTTTATCCTGTTGCCCATGTGAAAATGAAAAAATTGAGGCTAAAAGAATTTTTTTTGTGAAAAAAAAAAGTACTTTTTCATTTTTACGGATCAATTTGTGAAGCACCTGGGGGTTCAAAGTGCTCACTATGCATCTAGATAAGTTCCTTGGGGCGTCTAGTTTCCAAAATGGGGTCACTTGTGGGGGAGCTCCAATTTTTAGGCACACGGGTGCTCTCCAAACGTGACATGGTGTCCGCTAAAGAGTGGAGCCAATTTTTGATTCAAAAAGTCAAATGGCGCTCCTTCCCTTCCAAGCCCTGCCGTGCGCCCAAACAGTGGTTTACCCCCACATATGAGGTATCAGCGTACTCAGGACAAATTGGACAACAACTTTCGTGGTTCAGTTTCTCCTTTTACCATTGGGAAAATAAAAAAATTGTTGCTAAAAGATAATTTTTGTGACTAAAAAGTTAAATGTTCATTTTTTCCTTCCATGTTGCTTCTGCTGCTGTGAAGCACCTGAAGGGTTAATAAACTTCTTGAATGTGGTTTTGAGTACCATGAGGGGTGCAGTTTTTAGAATGGTGTCACTTTTGGGTATTTTCAGCCATATAGACCCCTCAAACTGACTTCAAATGTGAGGTGGTCCCTAAAAAAAATGGTTTTGTAAATTTCGTTGTAAAAATGACAAATCGCTGGTCAAATTTTAACCCTTATAACTTCCTAACAAAAAAAAATTTTGTTTCCAAAATTGTGCTGATGTTAAGTAAACATATGGGAAATGTTATTTATTAACTATTTTGTGTCACATATCTCTCTGGTTTAACAGAATAAAAATTCAAAATGTGAAAATTGCGAAATTTTCAAAATTTTCGCCAAATTTCCGTTTTTATCACAAATAAACGCAGAATTTATTGACCTAAATTTACCACTAACATGAAGCCCAATATGTCACGAAAAAACAATCTCAGAACCGCTAGGATCCGTTGAAGCGTTCCTGAGTTATTACCTCATAAAGGGACACTGGTCAGAATTGCAAAAAACGGCAAGGTCTTTAAGGTCAAAATAGGCTGGGTCATGAAGGGGTTAAGCATGCCATCATACATCCATTACTTAAAAAACCATCCCTCAATCAAAACTGTGCCGCTAATTATAGACCTGTCTCTAATCTTCCCTTCATCTCTAAACTCCTCGAACGCCTGGTCCACTCCCGTCTTACGCGTTCTCTCTCAGATAACTCTCTTCTCGACCCTCTTCAATCTGGCTTCCGCTCTTTACACTCTACTGAAACTGCCCTCACTAAAGTCTCTAATGACCTACTAACAGCTAAATCTAATGGTCACTACTCCATGCTAATTCTCTTGGATCTCTCTGCAGCATTCGATACTGTGGATCATCAGCTCCTCCTCACTATGCTCTGCTCCATCGGCCTCAAGGACACCGTTCTCTCCTGGTTCTCCTCCTATCTCTCTGACCGATCCTTCACTGTATGTTTTGCTGGTTCCTCCTCCTCTCACCTTCCCCTTACTGTTGGGGTTCCTCAAGGATCAGTCCTAGGCCCCCTCCTCTTCTCTTTGTATACTGCCCCTATTGGACAAACAATCAGTAAATTTGGTTTCCAGTACCATCTCTATGCTGACGACACCCAATTATACACTTCTCCTGATATCACACCGACCTTTTTAGAAAACACCAGTGATTGTCTTACTGCTGTCTCTAACATCATGTCCTCCCTCTATCTGAAACTAAACCTGTCAAAAACTGAACTCCTCGTGTTCTCTCCCTCTACTAACCTACCTTTGCCTGACATTGCCATCTCCGTGTGCGGTTCCACCATTACTCCAAAGCAACATGCCCGCTGCCTTGGGGTTATCCTTGATTCTGACCTTTCATTCACCCCCCACATCCGATCACTGGCTCGCTCTTCTTACCTGCATCTCAAAAACATTTCTAGAATTCGCCCTGTTCTTACTTTCGACTCTGCAAAAACTCCTTACTGTTTCACTTATTCATTCTCGTCTGGACTATTGTAACTCTCTACTAATCGGCCTCCCTCTTACCAAACTTTCCCCGCTCCAATCTGTCTTGAATGCTGCTGCCAGGTTCATATTCCTCACCAACCGTTACACCGATGCCTCTACCTTGTGCCAGTCATTACACTGGCTACCCATCCACTCCAGAATCCAGTACAAAACTACTACCCTCATCCACAAAGCACTCCATGGCTCAGCACCACCCTACATCTCCTCTCTGGTCTCAGTCTACCACCCTACTCGTGCCCTCCGCTCCGCTAATGACCTCAGGTTAGCATCCTCAATAATCAGAACCTCCCACTCCCGTCTCCAAGACTTTACACGTGCTGCGCCGATTCTTTGGAATGCACTACCTAGGTTAATACGATTAATCCCCAATCCCCACAGCTTTAAGCGTACCCTAAAAACGCATTTGTTCAGACTGGCCTACCGCCTCAATGCATTAACCTAACGATCCCTGTGTGGCCTATTTAAAAAAAAAAAAAAAATCAGGTTCCTCGCATTATGTTCTCATTCACTTTAGGCAGTTAATAGCCCTCTGTGTCTGTACTGCTACATACTTAGGCAGTTAACTGGTTCATGCAGCTTTACATGAACACCCGAGCCTTACACTATGGCCGGTCCGAATAACTAAAGCAATTGTTATCGTCCACCTCTCGTGTCTCCCCTTTTCCTCATAGTTTGTAAGCTTGCGAGCAGGGCCCTCATTCCTCCTGGTATCTGTTTTGAACTGTATTTCTGTTGTGCTGTAATGTATATTGTCTGTACAAGTCCCCTCTATAATTTGTAAAGCGCTGCGGAATATGTTGGCGCTATATAAATAAAAATTATTATTATTATTATTATTCCATTTCCTTACTATGTTCCTCACAGTGGAAATTGACAGGTTAAATCTCTGAGACAGCTTTTTGTATCCTTCCCCTGAACAACTATGTTGAATAATCTTTGTTTTCAGATCATTAGTTGTTTTGAGGAGCCCATAATGCCACTCCTCATAGGAGATTCAAACAGGAGAACAACTTGCAAGTGGCCAGTTTAAGTAGCTTTTCTCATGATTGCATACACCTGGCTATGAAGTTCAAAGCTCAATGAGGTTAAAAAACCAAAAAAAGTGCTTTAGTAAGTCAGTAAAAGTAGGTAGGAGTATTTAAAACAAGAAAATGATAAGGGTGCCCCTACTTATGCACCTGTCAAATTTAGTTTGAATGCAGATTGCACATTTTCTGTTAGTACAATAAACCTCATTTCAAGGCAGAAACATTACTGTGTCCAAGTTATTAGATATATGAAACTGAAATAGCTGTTGCAAAAAAACACAATTTTTATAAAACATTAAGCTTAAGATTAATAGTGGTGCCCAAACTTTTTCATATAACTGTGTGTGTATATATATATATATATATATATATATATATATATATATATATATATATATATATATATATATATATATATATATATATATATACACATACAGTGGGGCAAAAAAGTATTTAGTCAGTCAGCAATAGTGCAAGTTCCACCACTTATAAAGATGAGAGGCGTCTGTAATTTACATCATAGGTAGACCGCAACTATGGGAGACAAACTGAGAAAAAAAAATCCAGAAAATCACATTGTCTGTTTTTTTATAATTTTTTTGCATATTATGGTGGAAAATAAGTATTTGGTCAGAAACAAACAATCAAGATTTCTGGCTCTCACAGACCTGTAACTTCTTCTTTAAGAGTCTCCTCTTTCCTCCACTCATTACCTGTAGTAATGGCACCTGTTTAAACTTGTTATCAGTATAAAAAGACACCTGTGCACACCCTCAAACAGTCTGACTCCAAACTCCACTATGGTGAAGACCAAAGAGCTGTCAAAGGACACCAGAAACAAAATTGTAGCCCTGCACCAGGCTGGGAAGACTGAATCTGCAATAGCCAACCAGCTTGGAGTGAAGAAATCAACAGTGGGAGCAATAATTAGAAAATGGAAGACATACAAGACCACTGATAATCTCCCTCGATCTGGGGCTCCACGCAAAATCCCACCCCGTGGGGTCAGAATGATCACAAGAACGGTGAGCAAAAATCCCAGAACCACGCGGGGGACCTAGTGAATGAACTGCAGAGAGCTGGGACCAATGTAACAAGGCCTACCATAAGTAACACACTACGCCACCATGGACTCAGATCCTGCAGTGCCAGACGTGTCCCACTGCTTAAGCCAGTACATGTCCGGGCCCGTCTGAAGTTTGCTAGAGAGCATTTGGATGATCCAGAGGAGTTTTGGGAGAATGTCCTATGGTCTGATGAAACCAAACTGGAACTGTTTGGTAGAAACACAACTTGTCGTGTTTGGAGGAAAAAGAATACTGAGTTGCATCCATCAAACACCATACCTACTGTATAGCATGGTGGTGGAAACATCATGCTTTGGGGCTGTTTCTCTGCAAAGGGGCCAGGACGACTGATCCGGGTACATGAAAGAATGAATGGGGCCATGTATCGTGAGATTTTGAGTGCAAACCTCCTTCCATCAGCAAGGGCATTGAAGATGAAACGTGGATGGGTCTTTCAACATGACAATGATCCAAAGCACACCGCCAGGGCAACGAAGGAGTGGCTTCGTAAGAAGCATTTCAAGGTCCTGGAGTGGCCTAGCCAGTCTCCAGATCTCAACCCTATAGAAAACCTTTGGAGGGAGTTGAAAGTCCGTGTTGCCAAGCGAAAAGCCAAAAACATCACTGCTCTAGAGGAGATCTGCATGGAGGAATGGGCCAACATACCAACAACAGTGTGTGGCAACCTTGTGAAGACTTACAGAAAACGTTTGACCTCTGTCATTGCCAGCAAAGGATATATTACAAAGTATTGAGATGAAATTTTGTTTCTGACCAAATACTTATTTTCCACCATAATATGCAAATAAAATGTTAAAAAAACAGACAATGTGATTTTCTGGATTTTTTTTTTTCTCAGTTTGTCTCCCATAGTTGAGGTCTACCTATGATGTCAATTACAGACGCCTCTCATCTTTTTAAGTGGTGGAACTTGCACTATTGCTGACTGACTAAATACTTTTTTGCCCCACTGTATATATATATATATATATAGCAAATGCAAAAGGAACAGCCAGACAGCACCACTGCCAGGAAGAACAAAGTGGGAACCATTCACCTGTGTAAAGCCAGGATATCTGATCTTGGGTGCGTAGCTCCGCTGGAGAAAAGTCCATATGAAATAGTGAATGTATAAGGAAATAGAGCGCACTCGCCGATCATCCAGTGCAGGAATCTTTATTCAAACATCGTGCTGTACATCTTCACGACCAGGGGTGCTGTACAGAGAGTGCGGCAAAGCGGGACGACGGCCGTTTCACGCCTGGCTGGCGCTTCAACAGGTCAGCCCGTTGAAGCGCCAGCCAGGCGTGAAACGGCCGTCGTCCCGCTTTGCCGCACTCTCTGTACAGCACCCCCGGTCGTGAAGATGTACAGCACGATGTTTGAATAAAGATTCCTGCACTGGATGATCGGCGAGTGCGCTCTATTTCCTTATACATTCACTATATATATATATATATGTGTGTGTATATATGTATATATATATATGTCTATATATATATATATATATATATATATATATATATATATATATATATATATATATATATATATATATATATATATATATATATATATATATATAATATATATATATAATATATATATATACATACAGTTGTGGCCAAAAGTATTGACACCCCTGCAATTCTGTCAGATAATACTCAGCTTCTTCCTGAAAATGATTGCAATCACAAATTATCTTCATTTAATTTGTCTTAAATGAAAAAACACAAAAATAATTGTCCTAAAGCCAAATTGGATATAATTCCACACCAAACATAAAAAGGGGGTGGACAAAAGTATTGGCACTGCTTGAAAAATCATGTGATGCTTCTCTAATTTGTGTAATTAACAGCACCTGTAACTTACCTGTGGCACCCAACAGGTGTTGGCAATAACTAAATCACACTTGCAGCCAGTTGACATGGATTAAAGTTGACTCAACCTCTGTCCTGTGTCGTTGTGTGTACCACATTGAGCATGGAGAAAAGAAAGAAGACCCAAGAACTGTCTGAGGACTTGAGAAACCAAATTGTGAGGAAGCATGAGCAATCTCAAGGCTACAAGTCCATGTCCAAAGACCTGAATGTTCCTTTGTCTACCATGCGCAGTGTCATCAAGAAGTTTAAAGCCCATGGCACTGTGGCTAACCTCCCTAGATGTGGACGGAAAAGATAAATTGACAAGAGATTTCAACGCAAGATTGTGCGGATGTTGGATAAAGAACCTCGACTAACATCCAAACAAGTTCAAGCTGCCCTGCAGTCCGAGGGTGAGGGTACAACAGAGTCAACCTGTACTATCCGTCGGCGTCTGAATGAAAAGGGACTGTATGGTAGGAAGCCCAGGAAGACCCCACTTCTTACCCCGAGACATAAAAAAGCCAGGCTGGAGTTTGCCAAAACTTACCTGAAAAAGCCTAAAATGTTTTGGAAGAATGTTCTCTGATCAGATGAGACAAAAGTAGAGCTGTTGTGAATTCTGTGGCTGAGTTCACTTCTGTGGTCACAAGTGGTATTGCAGTCTCTGGGCTTCCTCCCTCAGGTGTTTTGGTGAGCTCGTTGGCTGCCTTGCTATTTAGCTCCACCTGAGTCTGTCTTCCTTGCTCCTTGTCAATGTTCCAGTGTTGGATCTGAGCTACTGCATCTTTCCTTGGGCCTGCTGCTCTGCTAGATAAGTGCTTCTAGTTTGTTTTCTGTTTTTTCTGTCCAGCTTGCTATTAACTTTTGCTGGAAGCTCTGAGAAGCAAAGGGGTGCACCGCCGTGCTGTTAGTTCGGCACGGTGGGTCTTTTTGCCCCTTTGCGTGGTTTTCGTTTTAGGGTTTTTTGTAGACTGCATAGTTCTCTTTGCTATCCTCGCTCTGTCTAGAATATCGGGCCTCACTTTGCTGAATCTATTTCATTCCTACGTTTGTCTTTTCATCTTGCTAACAGTCATTATATGTGGGGGGCTGCCTATTCCTTTGGGGTATTTCTCTGAGGTAAGTCAGGCTTGTATTTCTATCTTCAGGCTAGTCAGCTCCTCAGGCAGTGCCGAGTTGCATAGGTAGTTATAGGCGCAATCCACTGCTGCTTATAGTTGTGTGAGGATAGATCAGGTACTGCAGTCTACAGAGATTCCACGTCTCAGAGCTTGTCCTATTGTTTTTGGTTATTGCCAGATCTCTGTATGTGCGCTGATTACTGCACGCTGTGTTGCCTGATTGCCAGCCACAACAGTACAAGGAGCCACACCAATGATTCCCAATAGAGGGAAAAAAGAAATCCTGACATCATTTTTTTTTCTTAGCTCTGTCTTCAGTCTTTTTTTTCCCCTAGACATTAGAGTGCTTCAGGACACAGCTGTGGACATGGATATTCAGGCTCTGTGCTCCTCAATGGATAATCTCGTTGTAAATGTACAAAAGATTCAAGATACTATTGATCAGAAATCGATGCTAGAACCAAGAATTCCGATTCCTGATTTGTTTTTTGGTGACAGAACTAAGTTCCTGAGCTTCAGAAATAATTGTAAGCTATTTTTGGCCTTGAAACCTCATTCTTCTGGTAATCCTATTCAACAGGTTTTGATTATTATTTCTTTTTTGCGCGGCGACCCACAGGACTGGGCGTTTTCTCTTGCGCCAGGAGACCCTGCATTGAGTAGTGTCGATGCGTTTTTTCTGGCGCTCGGATTGCTTTACGATGAGCCTAATTCAGTGGATCAGGCTGAGAAAAATCTGCTGGCTTTATGCCAGGGTCAGGATGATATAGAAGTATATTGTCAGAAATTTAGAAAGTGGTCAGTACTCACTCTGTGGAATGAATCTGCACTAGCGGCTTTGTTCAGAAAGGGTCTCTCTGAAGCTCTTAAGGATGTAATGGTGGGATTTCCTATGCCTGCTGGTTTGAATGAGTCCATGTCCTTGGCCATTCAGATCGGTCGTCGCTTGCGCGAGCGTAAATCTGTGCACCATCTGGCGGTATTGTCTGAGAGTAAACCTGAGCCTATGCAGTGCGACAGGACTATGACTAAAGTAGAACGGCAAGAACACAGACGTCTGAACAGACTGTGTTTCTATTGTGGTGATTCTACTCATGCTATTTCTAATTGTCCTAAACGCACTAGGCGGTTCGATAGCTCTGCCGTTATTGGTACTGTACAGTCCAAATTCCTTTTGTCCATTACCTTAATGTGCTCTTTGTCATCGTATTCTGTCATGGCGTTTGTGGATTCAGGCGCTGCCCTGAATCTGATGGATTTGGATTATGCTAAACGTTGTGGATTTTTCTTGGAGCCTTTGCGGTATCCTATTCCGTTGAGAGGAATTGATGCTACACCTTTGGCCAAGAATAAGCCTCAGTACTGGGCCCAGCTGACCATGTGCATGGCTCCTGCACATCAGGAAGTTATTCGCTTTCTGGTACTGCATAATTTGCATGATGTGGTCGTGTTGGGGTTGCCATGGCTACAAACCCATAATCCAGTATTGGATTGGAACTCTATGTCGGTAACCAGCTGGGGTTGTCAGGGAGTACATGGTGATGTTCCATTTTTGTCTATTTCGTCATCCATTCCTTCTGACATCCCAGAGTTCTTGTCGGACTTTCAGGATGTATTTGAAGAGTCCAAGTCTGATGCCCTACCTCCGCATAGGAATTGTGATTGTGCTATCGATTTGATTCCTGGTAGTAAATTCCCTAAGGGTCGTTTATTTAATTTGTCCGTACCTGAACACACCGCTATGCGCAGTTATGTGAAGGAGTCCCTGGAGAAGGGACATATTCGCCCATCGTCGTCACCATTGGGAGCAGGGTTCTTTTTTGTAGCCAAGAAGGATGGTTCGCTAAGACCGTGTATTGATTACCGCCTTCTTAATAAGATCACTGTTAAGTTTCAGTATCCCTTGCCATTGATTTCTGACTTGTTTGCTCGGATTAAGGGGGCTAGTTGGTTCACCAAGATAGATCTTCGTGGTGCGTATAATCTGGTGAGAATCAGGCAAGGAGATGAATGGAAAACGGCATTTAATACGCCCGAGGGTCATTTTGAGTATCTGGTGATGCCGTTTGGACTTGCCAATGCTCCATCTGTTTTTCAGTCTTTTATGCATGACATTTTCCGTGAGTATCTGGATAAATTCTTGATTGTTTACTTGGATGACATTTTGATCTTCTCTGATGATTGGGAGTCTCATGTGAAGCAAGTCAGAATGGTTTTCCAGGTACTGCGTGCTAATTCCTTGTTCGTGAAGGGATCAAAGTGTCTCTTCGGTGTGCAGAAAGTTTCATTTTTGGGGTTCATCTTTTCCCCTTCTACTATCGAGATGGATCCGGTTAAGGTTCAGGCCATCCAGGATTGGACTCAGCCGACATCTCTAAAAAGTCTGCAGAAATTCCTGGGCTTTGCTAATTTTTATCGTCGCTTCATCTGTAATTTTTCTAGCATTGCCAGACCATTGACCGATTTGACCAAGAAGGGTGCTGATTTGGTTAATTGGTCTTCTGCTGCCGTGGAAGCTTTTCAGGAGTTGAAGCGTCGTTTTTGCTGTGCCCCTGTGTTGTCAACCTGATGTTTCTCTTCCGTTCCAGGTCGAGGTTGATGCTTCTGAGATTGGTGCAGGGGCGGTTTTGTCACAGAGAGGTTCTGGTTGCTCAGTGTTCAAACCATGTGCTTTCTTTTCCAGGAAATTTTCTGCTGCTGAGCGTAATTATGATGTGGGCAACCGAGAGTTGCTGGCCATGAAGTGGGCATTCGAGGAGTGGCGTCATTGGCTTGAGGGTGCTAAGCATCGCGTGCTGGTTTTGACTGATCATAAGAACCTTACTTATCTTGAGTCTGCCAAGCGCTTGAATCCTAGACAGGCCCGTTGGTCGTTATTTTTTGCTCGTTTTGATTTTGTGGTTTCATACCTTCCGGGCTCTAAAAATGTGAAGGCGGATGCTCTGTCTAGGAGTTTTGTGCCCGACTCTCCGGGGTTATCTGAGCCGGCGAGTATCCTCAAGGAAGGAGTCATTGTGTCTGCCATCTCCCCTGATTTGCGGAGAGTGTTGCAGAAATTTCAGGCTAATAAACCTGATCGTTGTCCGGCCGAGAAACTGTTCGTCCCTGATAGGTGGACTAGTAAAGTTATCTCTGAACTTCATTGTTCGGTGCTGGCCGGTCATCCAGGAATCTTTGGTACCAGGGAGTTGGTTGCTAGATCCTTCTGGTGGCCATCTCTGTCACGGGATGTGCGTGCTTTTGTGTAGTCCTGTGGTATTTGTGCTAGGGCTAAGCCCTGCTGTTCACGTGCCAGTGGGTTGCTTTTGCCCTTGCCGGTCCCGAAGAGGCCTTGGACACATATTTCGATGGATTTCATTTCTGACCTTCCCGTTTCTCAAAAAATGTCGGTCATTTGGGTGGTCTGTGATCGCTTTTCTAAAATGGTCCATCTGGTGCCCTTGGTAAAATTGCCTTCCTCCTCTGATTTGGTGCCTTTGTTCTTCCAGCATGTGGTTCGTTTACATGGCATTCCTGAGAATATTGTTTCTGACAGAGGTTCCCAGTTTGTCTCGAGGTTCTGGCGAGCCTTTTGTGGTAGGATGGGCATTGACCTATCTTTCTCCTCGGCCTTCCATCCTCAGACTAATGGCCAGACCGAACGAACCAATCAGACCTTGGAAACATATCTGAGATGTTTTGTTTCCGCTGACCAGGATGATTGGGTGTCATTTTTGCCGTTGGCTGAGTTCGCCCTTAATAATCGGGCCAGCTCGGCTACCTTGGTCTCTCCATTTTTCTGCAATTCTGGGTTCCATCCTCGTTTCTCTTCAGGACAGGTTGAGTCTTCGGACTGTCCTGGTGTGGATTCTGTGGTGGACAGGTTGCAGCAGATCTGGACTCAGGTGGTGGACAATTTGACCTTGTCCCAGGAGAAGGCTCAGCTTTTCGCTAATCGCAGACGCCGTGTGGGACCCCGACTTCGTGTTGGGGATCTGGTTTGGTTATCTTCTCGTCATATTCCTATGAAGGTTTCCTCTCCTAAATTTAAACCTCGTTTTATTGGTCCGTATAGGATTTCTGAGATTCTCAATCCGGTGTCTTTTCGTCTGACCCTCCCAGACTCCTTTTCCATACATAATGTATTCCATAGGTCGTTGTTGAGGAGATACGTGGCACCTATGGTTCCATCTGTGGAGCCTCCTGCCCCTGTTTTGGTGGAGGGGGAATTGGAGTATATTGTGGAGAAGATTTTGGATTCTCGTGTCTCTAGACGGAAACTCCAGTATCTGGTCAAATGGAAGGGTTATGCTCAGGAAGATAATTCCTGGGTTTTTGCCTCTGATGTCCATGCCCCAGATCTTGTTCGTGCCTTTCATGTGGCTCATCCTGGTCGGCCTGGGGGTTCTGGTGAGGGTTCGGTGACCCCTCCTCAAGGGGGGGGTACTGTTGTGAATTCTGTGGCTGAGTTCACTTCTGTGGTCACAAGTGGTATTGCAGTCTCTGGGCTTCCTCCCTCAGGTGTTTTGGTGAGCTCGTTGGCTGCCTTGCTATTTAGCTCCACCTGAGTCTGTCTTCCTTGCTCCTTGTCAATGTTCCAGTGTTGGATCTGAGCTACTGCATCTTTCCTTGGGCCTGCTGCTCTGCTAGATAAGTGCTTCTAGTTTGTTTTCTGTTTTTTCTGTCCAGCTTGCTATTAACTTTTGCTGGAAGCTCTGAGAAGCAAAGGGGTGCACCGCCGTGCTGTTAGTTCGGCACGGTGGGTCTTTTTGCCCCTTTGCGTGGTTTTCGTTTTAGGGTTTTTTGTAGACTGCATAGTTCTCTTTGCTATCCTCGCTCTGTCTAGAATATCGGGCCTCACTTTGCTGAATCTATTTCATTCCTACGTTTGTCTTTTCATCTTGCTAACAGTCATTATATGTGGGGGGCTGCCTATTCCTTTGGGGTATTTCTCTGAGGTAAGTCAGGCTTGTATTTCTATCTTCAGGCTAGTCAGCTCCTCAGGCAGTGCCGAGTTGCATAGGTAGTTATAGGCGCAATCCACTGCTGCTTATAGTTGTGTGAGGATAGATCAGGTACTGCAGTCTACAGAGATTCCACGTCTCAGAGCTTGTCCTATTGTTTTTGGTTATTGCCAGATCTCTGTATGTGCGCTGATTACTGCACGCTGTGTTGCCTGATTGCCAGCCACAACATAGAGCTTTTTGGGCAAAGGCATCAACATAAGTGTTTACAGGAGAAAAAAAGAGGCATTCAAAGAAAAGAACACGGTCCCTACAGTCAAACATGGCGGAGGTTCCCTGATGTTTTGGGGTTGCTTTGCTTCCTCTGGCACTGGACTGCTTGACCATGTGCATGGCTTTATGAAGTCTCAAGACTGCCAACAAATTTTGCAGCATAATGTAGGGCCCAGTGTGAGAAAGCTGGGTCTCCCTCGGAGGTTATGGGTCTTCCAGCAGGACAATGACCCAAAACACACTTCAAAAAGCACTAGAAAATGGTTTGAGAGAAAGCACTGGAGACTTCTAAGGTGGCCAGCAATGAGTCCAGACCTGAATCCCATAGAACACCTGTGGAGAGATCTAAAAATGGCAGTTTGGAGAAGGCACCGTTCAAATATCAGGGACCTGGAGCAGTTTGCCAAAGAAGAATGGTCTAAAATTCCAGCAGAGCATTGTAAGAAACTCATTGATGGTTACCGGAAGCGGTTGATCGCAGTTATTTTGGCTAAAGGTTGTGCAACCAAGTATTAGGCTGAGGGTGCCAATACTTTTGTCTGGCCCATTTTTGGAGTTTTGTGTGAAATGATCGATGTGAATACTTTTCTGCCCAATGATGACAGAAGTATTCTGGGAGTGATACCTTTATTGGCTAACCAGAAAATAATATGTTTGCAAGCTTTCAGAGCACAGAGGCTCCTTCTTCAGGCAAGATAACAGATAGACATCTTGCCTGAAGAAGGAGCCTCTGTGCTCTGAAAGCTTGCAAACATATTATTTTCTGGTTAGCCAATAAAGGTATCACTCCCAGAATACTTCTGTCATCATTGGGCAGAAAAGTATTCACATCGATTTTTATGGCTAACACTGTACCACAGTACAATTTGTTATTGTACATCATGTGTGAAATGATCAATGTTTTGCTTCATTCTCTTTTGTGTTTTTTCATTTAAGACAAATTAAATGAAGATAATAATACCAAAGAATTTGTGATTGCAATCATTTTCAGGAAGAAACTGAGTATTATCTGACAGAATTGCAGGGGTGACAATACTTTTGGCCACAACTGTATATATCTATATATATATATATATATATATTAGTGAGACCCATATATATATGTATATTTCATACAGCGCTAGATAGCAGAAAAGCCGGTATTTCAATTGCCGGCTTTTGCTATCTCCTTCCCAAGCCCGACAGGATATTAGACATGGTTTACATACAGTAAACCATTTCATATTCCTTATTTTTTAACATATTCCTCACTAATAATGTTCCAAGTGTCTGTGTGCAAAATTTGGGGTTAAATCACGGAAAATATTGGCGTGGGCTCCCGCGCAATTTTCTACGCCAGAGTGGGAAAGCCAGTGACTGAGGGCAGATATTAATAGCCTGGAGAGGGTCCATGGTTATTGCCCCCCCCCCCCCGTCTAAAAACATCTGCCCCCAGCCACCCCAAAAAAGGCACATCTGGAAGATGCGCCTATTCTGGCACTTAAGGTACCTTCACACTAAACGACGCTGCAGCGATCCAGACAACAACCCGGATCGCTGCTGCGTCGCTGTTTGGTCACTGGAGAGCTGTCACACAGACCGCTCTCCAGCGACCAACGATGCCGGTAACCAGGGTAAACATCGGGTTACTAAGCGCAGGGCCGCGCTTAGTAACCCGATGTTTACCCTGGTTACCATCCTAAAAGTAAAAAAAACAAACGCTTCATACTTACCTTCCGCTGTCTGTCCCCGGCGCTGTGCTTCTCTGTACTGGCTGTGAGCACAGCGGCCGGAAAGCAGAGCGGTGACGTCACCGCTCTGCTTTCCGGCCGCTGTGCTCACAGTGAGTGCAGGAAAGCACAGCGCCGGGGACAGACAGTGGAAGGTAAGTATGTTTTAAGTAAATCACTTAAAACAAAGATGACATCTAGGGTTCCACATGAAGAACCCCCCCTGGACATGAATATGATAGGAAACAGTCTACAGATAAAGGTACAACATTCAGAAATACTACTGCCTTTAATATAAATATGCATAGAAGTTTAAACATGAACAATTCTGCTAGTCGGAGGCCACATGCATAGAGATAAAGATAGGAATTGTACTAAATGTGAACGTGGCCCAGCTCGCAGCATGAAGTGATTATAGACTTGAATATTAAGGTACCGTCACATTAAGCGACGCTGCAGCGCTATAGACAACGATGCCGATCGCTGCAGCGTCGCTGTTTAGTCGTTGTGTGGTCGCTGGAGAGCTGTCACACAGACAGCTCTCCAGCGACCAATGATGCCGAAGTCCCCAGGTAACCAGGGTAAACATCAGGTTACTAAGCGCAGGGCCGCGCTTAGTAACCCGATTTTACCCTGGTTACCATTGTAAATGTAAAAAAAAAAAAACACTACATACTTACATTCCGGTGTCTGTCGCGTCCCCCGGCGTCAGCTTCCCTGCACTGTGTAAGCGCCGGCCGTAAAGCAGAGCGGTGACGTCACAGCTGTGCTCTGCTTTACGGCCGGCCGGCGCTGACGCCAGGGGACGCGACAGACACCGGAATGTAAGTATGTAGTGTTTTTTTTTTTTTTACATTTACAATGGTAACCAGGGCAAATATCGGGTTACTAAGCGCGGCCCTGCGCTTAGTAACCCGATGTTTACCCTGGTTACAAGTGAACACATCGCTGGATCGGCGTCACGCCGATTCAGCGATGTTAGCGGGTGATCCAGCGACAAAATAAAGTTCTGGCCTTCTAGCTCCGACCAGCGATGTCACAGCAGGATCCTGATCGCTGCTGCGTGTCAAACACAACGATATCGCTATCCAGGACACTGCAACATCACGGATCGCTATTGTTATCGTTCTAAAGTTGCTCAGTGTGAAGGTACCTTTAGGTGTATGCTAGCGGCTAATCAGCAATTCAGTTGTATGACAGAAGTACAAACGATAACTGATTTAAACAGAGGTAAAAAACATAACATGTTCACTGAAAGGCAAAGTATTCCTTGTGAATAGATTTCACTACATAAGAGAGATCGGAGGCACTAGTGGTGGGTTATGTTTACTTCTACTCTGTGGGGAGGAATATAGCCAAATCCCTGAAAAGCCTGGGTAAATACAATAGCCAGAAAGACAGATGGTAATCTTGCCAGGCAGATTCGATCAAGGCAACAAATTATATCCAGAACAATACATGTTTTTAAATGCAAAATAGCCCACACCCAAAAATCCAAAACACTGTCCCACTATTGTAAAGGTACCATTACACTAAGCGACGCTGCAGCGATATAGACAATAAGCCGATCGCTGCAGCGTCGCTGTTTAGGTCGCTAGGGGACGTCAAACACGGCAACAGCAGAACGATGCAGGAGCGATCCAGTGACGTACTTATCGTTCTCGCTGTTTGTTCGCTCCATGAAAAACATTGCAGGCATCATTGCTTTTGCTGTCAAACATGACGAATCACGCCGACCTGACGACCAAATAAAGTTCCGGACTTCTAGCTCCGACCAGCGATGGCACAGCGGGATCCAGATCGCTGCTGCGTGTCAAACACAACGAGATCGCTATCCAGGATGCTGCAATGTCACGGATCGCTGTCCTCGTTCTAAAGTTGCTCATTGTGAAGGTACCTTAAGTCTCTGTTAGAGAAGGAATATCAGATGCAGCCTGTGGAGGAGCAAAAACGCTGTGCACAGCATAATGCTGTTGCCTCCATAACTGTTTGTAGATCGCACTGCTCAGAGAACATGAACATGATACCTATCACCACAGAGGTCCAGGGGGCAGAAGCCTAATGCGTATCGCCACAGAAGTGGCTTCGTCAGGAGCAGGTACCGAGATGTGTAGCTGACTATATACAAAAAAGGATATCACATACCCAGATGAAGAAATCCACATCAGCTGTGAGATGACGGCATGGTGCCACGGATGTGGATTACAATAAAACAGGTGAGAAAAGCCAGGGAGTACCAAGATGGATGTGTAGGACTCAAGTGCGCAGGTGCAGCCCACATGTAGAAAAGCACAATGAAGTAGAGTACCAAGATGGCCACAGAGGAAACAACATTACGCAAGTGCTGATCCACTTAGCCTCTCACTTCCCACTCCCGTGAAGCGGTGGGATATGGGGTAATAAAGGGTTAATGTCACCTTGCTATTGTAAGGTGACATTGAGCCTGGTTAATAATGGAGAGGTGTCAATAAGACACCTATCCATTATTAATCCAATAGTAGTAAATAGTTAATAAAACACGCACACATTAGGAAAAAAGTATTTTATTGAAATAAAGACACAGGGTGTTGTAATAGTTTATTAAACCCTCAATCCAAATGATGACCCTCGTTCTGTAAAAAAGGAAAAATAAAAAAACAACAATATCCCATACCTTTTCGCTGTTAGTCATGTCCCACGCTGTAAATCCATCTGAAGGGGTTAAATAATTTTGCAAGCAGGAGCCTGCTAATGCAGCCGCCCCTGCCTGTAAAAACTGGGGAATGAATGGGAAGAAGGGGAACGTAGCTACCTAGACTTGCAGTGCTGCGCCCCCACCCTGCTGGCAGAAACTCATATGAACTCGAACGTGGGAATTTTTCTGAATATAAATACAAAGAATTAATAAAAGACAGATAGCAATAGTAATTCCTTTCTTGGAAACTCCCTGAATCCAAAGTCACTGAATCCCAAGTTACACACTTACCGCCATTCGCACTTATGCTCAGGTCACACTCAGCTCGTTCACACTCACTAAGCTGAAGATTTAAAGGGAACCTGTCACCTCAAATTGGCAGGATATGTAAATCCCTTTTTTTCCGGTCCGATGGGCGTCGTTTCATCTTCATTTCTCCACCCCATCCGTCCCTGTTGTCTGCAATATGTTCGAGAATTACAGTACTTGTCATCCATAGTTCGAGCGTGCGCAATGCAATCTCCACTCGCGCATGCACAGTGTGCTTTTCCCAACTGCAGGCAAAGCCGAAAAGCATTACTCCGCATGCGCACTATGTCCCGGAAGTACTTAGCTGTGTCGTGGGACATAGTGCGCGGGTGCATGCGCATATTGTGGACATATTGTGGACAACAGGGACGGATGGGGTGGAGAAATGAAGATGAAACGCCGCCCATCGGACCAGAAAAAAAGGCATTTACATATCCCGCCAATTTGAGGTGATAGGTTCCCTTTAAAGATTTTTTTTTTCACTCAGCAGCAATTCACCCTGCTGTCCAATGCACTTCCAATCTTTAGTGAAACACTTAGGGGTTCAAAGTGCTCACCACACATCTAGATAAGTTCCTTAGGGGGTCTATTTTCCAAAATGGTGTCACTTGTGGGGGGTTTCAATGTTTAGGCACATCAGGGGCTCTCCAAACGCGACATGGCGTCCAATCTCAATTCCAGCCAATTTTTCATTGAAAAGTCAAATGGCGCTCCTTCACTTCCAAGCTCTGCCATGTGCCCAAACAGTGGTTTACCCCCACATATGGGGTATCGGCGTACTCAGGACAAATTGTACAACAACTTTTGGGGTCCATTTTCTCCTGTTACCCTTGGTAAAATAAAACAAATTGTATCTGAATTAATTGTTTGTGAAAAAAAGTTAAATGTTCATTTTTTTTAAACATTCCAAAAATTCCTGTGAAGCACCTGAAGGGTTAATAAACTTCTTGAATGTGGTTTTGCGCTCCTTGAAGGGGTGCAGTTTTTAGATTGGTGCCACTTTTTGGTATTTTGTATCATATAGACCCCCCAAAGTGACTTCAAATGTGATGAGGTCCCTAAAAAAAAAATGGTGTTGTAAAAATGAGAAATCGCTGGTCAACTTTTAACCCTTATAACTCCCTAACAATTGTGCTGATGTAAAGTAGACATGTGGGAAATGTTACTTATTAAGTATATTGTGTGACATATCTCTGTGATTTAAGGGCATGAAAATTTTAAGTTGGAAAATTGTGAAATTTTCAATTTTCACCAAATTTCCGTGTTTTTTTCACAAACGCAGGTAATATCAAAGAAATTTTACCACTATCATGAAGTACAATATGTCACGATAAAAAATTCTCAGCATCACTGGGATCCATGGAAGCTTTCCAAAGTTATAACCTCATAAAGACAGTGGTCAGAATTGTAAAAATTGGCCTGATCATTAACGTGCCCCTTAGGGCTCCTTTCCACTTGCGAGAAACACGTCCGTGTCTCGCATGTGAAAACCAAGCTGTGGCGCTGGCACTCCAGAGTGGAGCGTGCGGCCGCATAGCAACACATGGAGCTGCACGCTCCGCTCCCAAGTCCCGTCGCCAGAGCTTATTTTTCACATGCGAGACACAGACGTGTTTCTCGCAAATGGAAACGAGCCCTAAGAGGTAAATGGGTTAAAGTGAAGGTGCCGCAATTTTTTTTTTTTTTTTTACGAAAAATGATTGTTTATATAAAAAATTATTTTTTTATACAAAATAAAAAATTTTTTACTTTATTTTTTATTACTTTTGCAGCCACTGGGTGCTGCCATTTTGCTTTGCAGGAGTGTAAGAGTACCAGCACACTTAGGCTGCCGTCACACTAGCAGTATTTGGTCAGTATTTTACATCAGTATTTGTAAGCCAAAACAAGGAGTGGAACAATTAGAGAAAAAGTATAATAGAAACATATGCACCACTTCTGCATTTATCACCCACTTCTGGTTTTAGCTTACAAATACTGATGTAAAATACTGACCAAATACTGATAGTGTGACGGCAGCCTTACACTATGCAAATACGGCTGCCCTGGGCATAGGAGACAGCGGTCGCCCTCCGACCCTATGCTTTGCGTTGAGCTGCTCCTTGCTGTGATCTGGGCATGCCCCCTGGGCCGTCCAGATCACAGCAGAGGGAGAAGGTTGGCACAATTGTTCTGGAGCCCACAGTGTATCTGTGAGCTCTACCTGAGAGCCTTGCTGTTATAGGAGGGGCAGCTCGATCTGTCACCCCCTTCACACTGTCAGCAGGCCTTCTCTGTCATCTTCTATGCTGCCTGGTGCGCTGGCTGTAATCTCTAGAATTGCTAGAGGATGAAGTGCTGCGGTCTGATGTCCTTAGCAGGAGCTGCAGAAAGGTAACACAGACAGGAAAGGGGGAGGCTCTCTGTTCTGCTCCTGCCCTGCCTCTCTCTGCAGCTCCTGATCAGGACATCAGACCTGTGTGATACAGTCTTCTGACCCGTGTATCTAATCCTTTCATGTGTGATACTGTTTGCTGAACCGTGTATCTAATCCTATCCTGTGTGATACTGACTGCTGAGCTGTGTATCTAATCCTCTCCTGTGTGATAGTCTGCTGAGCCGTGCATCTAATCCTATACTGTGCTGAGCCTTGTATCTAATCCTAAACCGTGTGATACTGACTGCTGAGCCGTGTATCTAATCCTATCCTGTGTGATACTGTCTGCTGAGCCGTGTATCTAATCCTATCCTGTGTGATACTGTATGCTGAGCTGTGTATCTGATCCTCTCCTATGCTCTCCTCTCCCCCCTGTATGTCTTTCCCCATTGCACACACAACTCAGTGCGTGCGATAACAGGAGCTGCTGGGGGTCATGCTGTATTATGGCATTATGTGTAATCTATATGACGGTATTATATGTGATCCGTATGGTGGTATTATGTTTGATCAGTATTGTGGAATGATGTAAAAGCTACAGTACAGACCAAAAGTTTGGACACACCTCATTTAAAGATTTTTCTGTATTTTCATGACTATGAAAATTGTACATTCACACTGAAGGCATCAAAACTATGAATTAACACATGTGGAATTATATACTTAACAATAAAGTGTGAAACAACCGAAATTGTCTTATATTCTAGGTTCTTCAAAGTAGCCACCTTTTGCTTTGATGACTGCTTTGCACACTCTTGGCATTCTCTTGATGAGCTTCAAGAGGTAGCCACCGGGAATGGTCTTCCAACAATCTTGATGGAGTTCCCAGAGATGCTTAGCACTTGTTGTCTTCACTCTGTGGTCCAGCTCACCCCAAACCATCTCGATTGGGTTCAGGTCTGGTGACTGTGGAGGCCAAGTCATCTGGTGTAGCACCCCATTACTCTCCTTCTTGGTCAAATAGCCCTTACACAGTTCGGCCGCGAGCAGAGATAGGCCACATGGCAGCGATTACGGTCGGGTGCAGCAAAGAGTCAAACCTCATAGGGCGTGCTGAGGAACATACGCCGAGTGGAGGATCGCAGCAGGTTACTCTTTGCTGCGCTGCAAACATAACAGACTAGGGGCTCACCGGGTCAGACCGTTGACTGCCCGCTGCCGCCAGAAGAGAGACCGACTTGTTAGGCGGGGAAGCCGAAAGAACAGCACCGGCCCCAGCCTGCAGCCAGCCATCCAACCCAGGAATAGAGAAAGACATCTGAGTTACGCTAAGTGAACTTGACATTATAAACTGCCGCCTTTAGTTATTTTTCCTTTGTACCCCTCAGCTTTCACCTCCTTTATCCCCTGTTGCTCCCTGCGAAGAGGTTATCTCTGTACCTATTAAACAAGTATTTGTTTTCCCGTTACCTTTTGCTCTGTCTCTCTGTGCCACTCCATCCTAGTGCCTGTGTTACAGTTAGCGTAGTCAGCAGGATGCAGTCTTTGGACACAGACGCTACAGGTCAATCTACCATGAGTGCCCCAAGGTCTAGCTTGCCACTGGGGGCCATGCTCAGCAATCTCCCAAAATTCACGGGGAGCAATATGATACTGTTGGACTGGACTGAGAGAGTTAAGAGCATGATGCACGCCATGACCCCTGCCATGCAGGCTGAGATTGCTTTAATGGCCCTGGATGGTGAGGTCCGATACTCTATGTTTCGCCCCCTATGAGCAAATTTTCTGTGCCTTTGTAGATCACACATCCCCAAAACATCAGCGATCCACCTCCTTGCTTTACAGTAAGAATGGTATTCCTTCCATCATAGGCCTTGTTGACCTCTCTGCAAATGTAACGTTTAGGCTATGTGCACACGTTGCGAATTTTGTTTCGGAGCCGCAGCGTTTTTGGACGTGCGGAATTGCATCAAATCCACAGTGTAGTGCACAACCAATGTTAATCAATGGGAAATCTAGAATTGGTGTGCACATGCTGCAGAAAAGTCAGCGCAGATTTGCAGCACTTTTTTTTTACGCATGTCAATTCTTTTTGCGGACCTGCAGCGTTTCTGCACCCATTAACTTTCATTGAGTCAGTCAAATCCGCAGCAAAACCGCAGGTGTAAAAAGATTTGCAGTTTGCTGCCGTGTTGTGTGCGGAAAACGCAGATAGGGAGGAGGAAGAGTGTGTGGGCGGAGACTATGTGTGCAGAGAATATGTGTGTGTCTGTCTGCGGGTGTCTCTGTCTGCGGGTGTCTGCGGGTGTGTACACAGCTGTGTGTGTCTGTGTGCAGGTATATGTGTGTCTGTGTGTAGGCAGGCATCGTCCGATGGGACTACTAGTCCCATCCGACTATGTCTGCTATCACATAGAACAGTGACAGCATTAGCCGATGATGGCATAGTAGTCCCATCATCTGGCTACTGTGTTGAATAGTAAAAAAAACCATATACACATACTCTCCAAACAGCTACTCCCCAATGCCCGCGATCGCCTGCAAAAAAGATAAAATAATAAACCAACAGTATACTTCCTGTTCCAATGTAATCCATTTAATAACGAGTGTCCCACGACGATCTCACTTGTAGAACAGTGACATTAGGGGATGTCACTGTTCTACAGGGCCTTCGGCGATGTACTGACAGGTAATCCTCCACAGTGTATCCCTCCGCTGCTGGGAGTGAGGTCACCTGAGTTAATGCTGTCACCAGCAATGCTGTGTGAGAAAAATCTCACGCAGCGGAGCCGTAAAGTGAGAGCACGAACTCCGGTGACCTTTTCAGTGATGCACTGCAGGAGCCATTGTCTCCTGTCAGTGGATCACTGGAGGCCCTGTAGGACAGTAACATTTCCCGATGTGACTGTTCTACAGGGGAGATCGTCATGGGACCCTTGTTATCAAATGGATTACATTGGAACAGGGAGTATTTGTGTTGGTTTTTTATTTTATATTTTTTGCAGGAAAACGAGGGAGTCGCAGGAATTAGGCATATAATAAATATGGGAAACTGTTGTGTTTTATTTCATTAAAATGCTTTATTCTGGCTGTGTCTTTAATCTATAACAACTACAGGATTAGTAATGGATAGGTGTCTTATTGACACCTCTTCATTACTAAGCTGTGGGCTTGATGTTACCTTACAATACAAAGGTGACATCAACCCCACAATTATTACCCCACTTGCCAGCACTACAGGGCAAGTGGGGAGAGAGAGGCTAAGAGATGCACCATTTCTGAAGCCGCTGAGAGCTGGTGTTTGTTGCTGGGGGGGCAATATCCATGGCCCCTTCCTAGGCTATTAATATCAGCCCACAGCTGTCTGCGTAGCCTTTTCTGGTTATTAATTATAGGGGGACCCCACATCATTTTTTGGGAGGCTCCCCTATTTTAATAGCCAGTAAAGGTTAAATATAAAGCTGTGAGCTGATAATAGTCTGGGAAGCTCCATGGGTATTACCCCCTTCCTGGGCTATAAACATCAGCCCCCAGTCGCTAGCTTTCCCTGTTCTGGTTTTGAAAATTGCAAGGGAGCCACGCAATTTTTTTTCCGTTTTTTTTTTTTTTTTAATTAAACAGATATTGCATTTAAGGCCAGGGACACACTTGCGAGAAACTCGCACGAGTCTTGCACCTCAATACCCAGCACTGCCGCCGGCACTCGGGACCGGAGTGTGCGGCTGCATGTATTTCTATGCAGCTGAACGCTCCGGTCCGACTGCCGGCGCAGATTTTGTGTGTGTGTGTCTTTATTTTTCTCTTTATGTACCATTTTATTATGTTCATTACTAAACATTGGGCTTAGTATTATCTACATATCTATCTATCTATCTATCTATCTATCTATCTATCTATCTATAGATATATCTAGAAAAAGAAAACAAAAAGCAGCACCAAAAGAAAGCAAAGGGTGCAAAAAATCCTTCCAGGTATATACCAAACCTCATGCTATTGTCCAGAAAAATGAAGGCAGCACTCCAGTAGAAAAAATAAAAGTGATTTATTGGCCCATGTGCGACGTTTCAGTCCAGAGTGTGGACCTTCCTCAGGCATATATATCTATATAGATATATCTATTTATCTATCTATAGATTATCTATAGTTTATCTATAGATAGATAGATAGATAGATAGATAGATAAGAAATAGAAAAATAGAGCAGCACATTCAGCATGGAAAGAATCTGGGTACAAAAGAGCTTCCCCAGGCATATACCAAACCTTGCATGTAGTAGTCCAAAAAAGGAAGCAGCACACCACTGTCTGTGAATAAGGAGCTATTTAGCCCATAATGGCGACGTTTCGGTTCAGTGTAGCGAACCTTTTTCAAGCTTGAAAAAGTTTTGCTACACTGAACCGAAACGTCGCCATCATGGGCTAAATAAAATAGCTCTTTATACACAGTGGTGTGCTGCTTCCTTTTTTGGACTGATAGATAGATAGATAGATCTATAGATAGATAGATATATCTGTAGATAGATAGATATATCTATAGCTATATCTGTCTATCTATAGATATATTTATTCATCTATCTAGTTAGAAAAAATGGAACAGCACTAAAAGTTAAATGGGTGCAAAGTCTTCCAGCAATCAATTCATACTTGCCAACATATAGTAGTAAAAAACGGAAGGCAGCCTTGAAGGCTTGAAAAAGGCTTATAGACAAAACATCGCCACGCCATGTGGACCTAATAAAGTCCACTTTACTTTGAGACTACTTTTTGGAGTGCTGCCTTCCATTTTTTATTGCTATTCATCTATCTATCTATCTATCTATCTATCTATCTATCTATCTATCTATCTATCTATCTATCTATCTATCTATCTATCCAGTATATATATCTATCTATCTATAGATATTCACTTATTTTTGTTTTGTGTGTGTAAACATATTTGAACATGGTATGGGATGATATTATGGTATTCAAGGAAGTATGTAAATGAAGAGGTTGGACAAAGAAACAACATTGTAATTCTTTTTTTGTTAAATAATATATCTTTATTTAGCTTACAAAACGCTTACAAATCCGCATGGAAAAAAACACATGAAAATCCGCATAAAAGATGTATCAAAAACGCATTAAATCCGCCCTGATTTTCAACTGCGTTTTCTGCCAAGAGAGGAAGAATCTGCGCAGAAAATGCCACAGGCAAATCCGCAACGTGTGCACATACCTTTATGTTTGTGGCCAAAAAGTTCAATTTTTGTCTCATCACTCCAAATTACCTTGTTCCAGAAGTTTTGAGGCTTGTCTCTGTGCTGTTTTGTGTATTGTAGATGAGATACTTTGTTGCATTTGAGCAGTAATGGCTTTCTTCTGGCGACTCGACCATTTTGCCCATTTTTCTTCATGTGCCTCCTTATTGTGTTTCTTTCAACAGCCACACCGCTAGTTTTCAGAGTCCTGTATTTCAGCTGATGTTATTTGTGGGTTTTTCTTTGTATCCCAAACAATTTTCCTAGCAATTGTGTATGAAATTTTTGTTGGTCTACCTGACCGTGGTTTTGTTTTTACAGAGCCCCTGATTTTCCATTTGTTAATTACAATTATGCAAATTGTCTCTTCAGAGAGGAAGAGAACTAGAACTCTAATGCCACCTATTGGAAGTAGTAATCCTACAAGTCAATGTTGACCCTTTAACGAGCCTTGTCACAAGACTTAGAAAAATAGCCAAACCAGAATCTCAATTTGCAGACACTGTGTTTCGGGGCACTGCCCCTCATCAGTGCAAAGTGGAGATCTGGTTTGGCTGTGTGAGAGGCGTCCGACCGATATCCAAGAAGTATCGTTTCTCCTTGCGGAGATTGACATGCTAAGCATTAATCACAATTTGAACGCTGCTGACTGGCATTATCAATTCCTTGGATATCTTTTTGTATCCCTTTCCTGTTTTATACAGTTCACCTACCTTTTGCCGTAGATCCATTGACAATTATTTAGCTTTCCCCATGACTCACAATCCAGAAACATCAATGGCTGGATGAAAGATGCAAGAGTCTGTCTGGATCCCAGAAACTCGCTCAGCTTTTATGCACACACTGATTACAAGCAAACAGATCACAGGTGAGGATGTTACCTTTAGTAGCCATTCAACCCATTTGTGTCAACGTCTGTGCATGTTATCAGGCCAAAGTCACCAGAGTATGTGAACTTTTGCTCAGGGTCATTTGGATGTTTTTGTTTGTCATTATGATTTAAAAAGAGAAAACACAGTAGTTTGACAATAAATGACTTCACCCAACCACTAACCATGAGTGGAGAAAACGTTTTAGTGTTATCATTTAAATTCTCTGAAAAAAGTCTAAGAAAGCAAAAGTTCTGCCGGAGTATGTAAACTTTGAGCACAACTGTATATATATGTGTGTGTGCGTGTGTGTATATGTGTATATATATTGTATAAATATTTGATTTTACCCTCATCCTCTCCTATTTGTTTTTTTCCTCCCTTTACTTCCTGATTTTCCACTCTTTTATTTGTGAGTGCATATTTGTATGACTGATATTTTCATTTATCCCTGTACGTCTTCCCTTGTTAATCTAGTTTAGTGTATTCATATATACAACTACTCTCCACTTCCTTGGGTGGGGGAGGGAACGGATAAGGGCTGATTCAGGAGTTCAGTAAGGCATGTAGCCCCATTCTTTTCACCATCAAAAGTAATCCAGGGTGCAGGGATCACTAAAGCACCCTAGGGATAAGGGAGGAGCCCCAAGCCCCAGGATATCTTCTGTGCTATAATAGACTGGTTTAGATGGGCATTTTTCTATGCAGAAAACACCTGTGAAGAAAAGAAATGCAGCTTGAACTCGTCTCTTCTGTTTTTTGGACAAGACCTCTAGAACTTCATGGAACCATTAAAAAAGCTTGCTATACTGACGCCTTCCTAATGGCATTCATTGTTAACTGATTGATTGTAAAGCTTAAAATGGAAATTGAATTGGGTCTTTAATTATTTTTTCTTTGTGGAAGTAAAAATGGATGTTGGATTTTGAGTCAAAAAGGATTTTTCATGAACCCATCATGTTGATAGTAGATCATCTGAGAGCAGTTATACGTCATCAGATAAAATATTGTTTTTTTGTTATATAAAATCCTTAGTCTGAGCTTTTGCTAAAAATTTGATAGTGCAGTTTTATTTCAGCTCTATTACACCAAGAAGGTGGATTTATGCACCTGCCATATAATATTACATATTATTTGGGTGGTCAAAATGCATTCCTTTATGAGTGTGTAAAAGAGACAGGGCGACATTGTCAAAATCTCACAAGTCAAAAGCTGATCTGGGGTGCTTAAGATTTTTTGGAGGCTTAAAGGATAAGAAGCTTAACTGAAAGTATTGCTTCCAAGAAAACAGAGTATGCCAGAACGTGTGCTCTCTGAATCAATACGAATTGTGTCAACTCTAAGTGCGGGCCAGCATCTCTGGGGCTTTGTCTGTCATAAGATGTAAATGCAGCCATTGTCTACGTATAGAGAGTGCTTGTATTTCACTCACTACTCTCTTCTAGCATCCTAGTTTAATGTTACCTTTTAATTTATTCTTCATTAAAAATAGAAACAATCATCTATTATTATAGAAATAAACAAGTCTTCTTCTCTTGTATGCCAGGTTTCTGTGGAGGAGACCAATTACTGTATATGTTGAATGATACTGTGCCATTGTAAAGAGTCAATAGGCAAAAGAGACATTTCTAGAACCCATTGAGCTGGATAGGGCTATCACAATCACCAAGATTAGCATTGGCTTCTTGGCAAAAAATTATCTCATTTTCCCATCACTTTAGTGCTGCCTATATGCTGATGTGCGTGGGGACCACGGGTCTGATTCATTCTATTGCACTTTTTTACGATTGATCCCTGTTATTTTCTGCTGTCACAATATTATTTTCTGTTTACACCTTTATGGATGTAGGGGTTATCGGGGACTTTAACACCGATGACCTATGCTTAGGATTGATCGTCAATGTGTGATCGGTGGGGGCATGACACGCGGCACTCCTGCCAATTAGCTGTTCCTGGTATTGGCGGCAGCCGGAACTGCTCAGTTGAAGAGCTGCACATCACAGCTCCACTGACAAAATAGTGGCCACGGCAGAGAACTGCACCTCCACGACCTATTGATTTGAATACCTGGTGGATGAGCAGCACCCAGCAGTGGCCGCTATACAGTCAACGAAGCTGTTGCACTTCGCAACTGAGCTGCTACCTACACCGGGAAGTGCTGATCGTCAGGGGCGTTAAAGTCCCATCAATTTTTAAGTCCTGCACAACCTCTTTAAGACAATAGTTTGTATTCTTACATTAGGATAGCCCTTTTTCACTTACCATACTGGAGTCACAATATAACCTTCCTTGGCTGTGCTAGGTTTTTTTTGCTTATGGGTTGTTTAAGGGTTACAAATTATCTGCATGTTAGTTTCATCAGAAGGAAGTGAAAGTGAAGTGGCCCATGATCATGAGTTGATTGACTGAAGGGCACACATGACATAGCAATGTCATGCAAGCTGTGGGAGACCCATTGTCTTCATTGCTGGAACAGTGCTGGCGCTAGAGGTGAGTACAGACTGTTTTTATTTTACATGAGGGAACATAGTAATTTAGAAGGGGTTGTCCAAGTAGCGGACTGCCCCTTTTTTTTCGCAATGAAGCAAACTCAGGAGCTGAGCCTGCTCCCTACAGTGCAAGCGCTGGCTGTGTTACATAGTCAGCACTTGATAGTACCTGATATAAGTTCCTATTATATCAGTTTAACTCTTAAATGCTGGTGTCAAGTGGACAACAACATGCAGCCATTACATTAAATCAGATTGCAGGGCGTTGATCGATTGCCCTGGCTGCCAGGTACCTTCAGAATGAGCCCCGTGTCTGCCATGTCAGATCTTCTTGGAAGCACAGCCTGTAGCTGTATGAGGGTGCATGATCCGATCAATGCATTAGGACATACCCTGTACATATTTCCTTAGACTTATATGTTTATTAAAATGTTACTGTTTTTCAGAAATTTTTCAAATTTTTCTTAAAATATCCTTAGATATCTCCAACAAGTATTTATTTTCTATTCCGGATGTCTAATTATAGGAAACACTTATTATTTGCTCAATCATAATAAAAAATAGAGTATACTATTATTGCATTAAAGTAGCTTTGTTGGTTTAAGCCGTGTTCACATTACGCTTTAGCTATAAATTTGAGGTAGTGGAAAAGTGAGCCTTAACTTCACAGCAAAAACGGGCTATGAATAAAACCTTAAGGTTAGAAATTTATGCAGGATGAAGCAGTAGCTCTGGCTTCAAGCCTAGCTAAAAGATTAGTTTGTTTTCTCACACCCCATCCAATATAATATGTCTGCAGGCACAGCCAGCTCCATGTTTACACAGGACTCCAGTTCCCTCACATACTCCAAAGACATAGTGATAAGTAAATTAGATTGTGAGCCCCAATGGGAACAGCAATTATGTAAAGTGCTGTAAAACATGACAGCGCTATATAATAATAAGAGTCAGAGGCATGGCAGAAGGTCTATTATGTAATTCTTTTACTGCTAGAAAATGTGGGAGCTGTATTTGACTAAATAGCCAAAAGGTTTTTTTTGTTTGTTTTTACCTTTTTACATTCATAACCATGCAACACATTAACATCTCTGTCTGAGGGCTTGGTTTGGTCAAAATAAGCTGTACTTCACTATGTTTGTAATATACAATTAAACATTTAATTTATAGTTAAATCAATTGTGACATTTTTTATAAATGTCATTTGCTGATCTCAATGAGTGACTTGTTCTTTGTGTTGTTATGGTATCTGGAATAAATATGTTTATGTTGCTTATTGGTTCTTTTATGCAATAAAATGTATTACAAACATTTGTTAAAGTATTTGTACCATTACTTTAGCAAAATCATGTAAATTTTGGTTTTCATATTGATTTTTCACGTATAAGATAATGATATTAACAAAGTATCTCCCTATATGTCAGCATAATAAGGCTTTTACATCGTACAACCTGTTGCTCGCTGTTAGTGTTTTTGCCTCCATTACACGATGTGCTGGTTTTGAGACTTTGTAGATTCTCAGTAAAAAAAAAAGTCCTGTATAGGAGAATCTAGATGGTGTAACCATCCTTGTTGGGTTCTGTCGATAGTCCATTACCCATAATCCATTACAAACCAATCAGCTGCTATTTTTACTTCTCATTTGAGCTCTGTATTACGCATTTCTCATATGAATACCATATATCAATATACACTGCTCAAAAAAATAAAGGTAACACTTAAACAACAGAATATAACTCCAAGTAAATCAAACTTCTGTGAAATCAAACTGTCCACTTAGGAAGCAACACTGTTTGACAATCAATTTCACATGCTGTTGTGCAAATGGAATAGACAACAGATGGAAATTATTGGCAATTATCAAGACACTCAATAAAGGAGTAGTTCTGCTGCAGGTGAGGACCAAAGACCACATCTCAGTACCAATGCTTTCTGGCTGATGTTTTGGTCACTTTTGAATGTTGGTTGTGATTTCACACTCGTGGTAGCATGAGATGGACTCTACAACCCACACAAGTGGCTCAGGTAGTGCAGCTCATCCAGGATGGCACATCAATTCGAGCTGTGGCAAGAGGGTTTGCTATGTCTGTCAGCGTAGTGTCCAGAGGCTGGAGGCGCTACCAGGAGACCGGCCAGTACACCAGGAGACATGGAGGGGGCCATAGGAGGGCAACAACTCAGCAGCAGGACTGCTACCTCAGCTTTTGTGTAAGGAGGAGCCCTGCAAAATGACCAGGCCACAAATGTGCATGTGTCTGCACAAACAGTTAGAAACCGACTCCATAAGGATGGTCTGAGTGCCCAACGTCCACAGATGGGGGTTCTGCACACAGCCCAACACCATGCCGGACGCTTGGCATTTGCCACAGAACACCAGGATTGGTAAATTCGCCACTGGTGCCCTGTGCTCTTCACATATGAAAGCAGGATCACACTGAACACATGTGACAGAGTCTGGAGATGCCATGGAGAGTGATCTGCCTTCAGCATCCTTCATCAAGACCGGTTTGGCAGTGGATCAGTAATGATGTGGGGTGGCATTTCTTTGGAGGGCCACACAGCCCTCCATGTGCTCGCCAGAGGTAGCCTGACTGCCATTAGGTACTGAGATGAGATCCTCAGACCCCCTGTGAGACCATATGCTGGTGCGGTTGGCCCTAGGTTCCTCCTAATGCAGGACAATGCCAGACCTCATGTGGCTGTAGTGTGTCAGCGGTTCCTGCAAAATGAAGGCATTGAAGCTATGAATTGGCCCTCCCTTTCCCCAGACCTGAATCCGGTTGAGCACATCTGGGACATCATGTCTTGCTCCATCCATCAATGTCATGTTGCACCACAGACTGTCCAGGAGTTGGTGGATGCTTTGGTCCAGGTCTGGGAGGAGATCCTTCAGGAGACCATCCACCGCCTCATCAGGAGCATGCCCAGGCGTTGTACAGTAGGGAGGTCATACAGGCACGTGGAGGCCACACACAATACTGAGCCTCTTTTCCTTGTCATGAGGCATTTCCACTGAAGTTGGATCAGCCTGTAATTTGATTTTCCACTTTGATTTTGAGTATCATTCCAAATCCAGACCTCAATGGGATATTCATTTTGATTTACATTGATAATTGTTCTGTTGTTCTGAACACATTCCACTATGTAATGATTAAAAATTTGCAACTGGAAAGTTTCATTCAGAGATATCTAGGATGTTGTATTTTAGTGTTCCCTTCATTTTTTTTGAGCAGTGTATATGAGAATACCACTGAGGACTCTCAATTCTAAATATTTTTCATATGAATACCATATATACTGTACCATATGCGCATTTCTGCATTTGTACAGCAAGCAATGTACTGTAGGCAAATTCATTTTTTAAACAACCTCAGTATTTTTTTTATCACAAATTAGCATCTATAGGTCTATAAAATTTACCTAAACCTTCAGGCTTATGGTTTATATTTAGAGTGGTGCTCACATGCCAATGACAGCTATCCTTTTGGTAATAGTTGGTGTTAATTTGCATTAATAAATGGGTCATGCAGAGACACATTACTACTAACAGTTTGCTAACTTTGTGTACCAGTGCATGTGACCAAAATATTAATGAAGACATAAATAGAAACCCAATAGTTCTCTAGACATTTTCTGGCAATCAATCAAGCTTGGACCAGCCCACAGGGGAACAGGTAAATCTGCCGCTGGACCCACACCCTCTAAATATGAGCAATAGTTGTCATTATACACTTGATCTAAAGGTAGCATCTTATCATTCATTTAAAAGGGTTGTCCACTACTAGAACAACCCATTTTTGATAAAAAAATGTTTGACCCTCATAAAATAAAAAAGCCAATACTTACATCCCATACCAGCGCCATTCTTGCGGTGTCGGCACTCGTGGTCCCAGGGCTCTTGTGCGGTTGCTGTGACATATGACGCCGGCGCCCAATCAGCGCTGGCATCACTGTCTGCGCCTTCAGAGAAATCGAACATGAATAGGAAGTCCAGGTTGCATCTGATCTTGTACTTCCACTTCATGCTCAATTTAACAGGAGGCAGGGCCATACATGTCGGCGCTGATTGGGCGCCGCCGTTATGTGTCATGACCACACAAAAGCTCGAGGAGAGCGAGTTCCGTCACCGCGGGAACGGCACCAGCATGGAAGGTGAGTATGAGCTTTATTATTCTACTGGTTATGGGACGAAATTGTCCAAGTAGTTGACAACTTCTTTAACAAACTGCTCAATATATTTCAATACATAGAAGTTTTAGTAAATTTGTGAACAAGGATTGGGTAATAATGTATGTGTCTGAGCAGTGGGCCCTTGCTGGGCACATTACTGGCATCCCCTTGAACTCCTGTCCGATACTGTACCCAACAAATGGTGTTTCAGACATTTTGACCATCTGCATGACTTTATGAGGGGACAACTCAATTCAGGTGTCATTTTTAACACATTATTATTACAATTACATAAGATGGAGCAACGCTAAAATATAATAGTTCTAGAATTCGATAGTTAATCTATCTTACTTTTAGAATTTTATTGTAGGGAAAGGAAATAACCATTAGGTTAGTAGTGTCAAACTTCATTAAATTAGAAAGAGAGAATTCTGGATGAAAAAAAGGAAAGGAATGCCCTCACAATAAGGAATGAGGGACAGGGCACCGTCAAACTTAGCCTGTACCTATACCTAAGCTCCCCTAATGCCCTATGTGGGTCCTTCCCCCCGCCTCTGTCACAATCCTCGTCCCTAGCTGTCACCTCACTATACCCTGGCTAGTGCACTGGCTGGCAAGGATGCTAGCCTCACCACTGCAGATGGTGAAAACACGGGGTAGTGACAAGTATGAGACAGGCAACAACAGGGAATAAGGAAACTTAGCTTCCAAGCTGCTGCTGCTGCAAACTCCACTCAGCAGAGTATATGGAACCAGAACCTCAAACAGCTGATACATGCTGACACCAGAGAGCTCCTCACTCATCGACTGGTCTCCAGAGAATCTCTATCACCAACAGTCAGCTGATGCATCCGGTGACTATTTAAAGGATGGTGGGAGTGGTCACTACCCACATCAGCTGACCTATCCACTAGCAGCAGCAAGCTGCCAGCACGGGAAACTGATATTAACCCCTGATGGCCTGAAAGGAAAAAAGCTACATTTAAATTATAGTGGAACCAGAACTGCTACAATCCAAAAATGGATTGTGACAAGCAAAGAGGCAGCCGCATGCCACTAAGTCTGTATTTTAATCCATTCACTGCTGAAAACTTTGGCAAATACACTTGTACAGTCATATTGAAAAGAAAATGTTTTCAACTTGAAGTTTTGGTAGTGGCATGTATAAATCATATTTATGATGGAACTACAGGTTTATGGCTCTTTTGTGAACCCCTATTGAACCTGATTTGTTGAGATTATACCTCCCTGTTTTCCAGTTTCATCCAACAAATTCATCTGCTAAATTTAAATATGTAATTTTTCAGCCAAAAACTACATTATTACAATTTTTTTTTCATAAATTGCAATCACTACTTGAAAATAAAAACAGTTTTTGACATTTTATATTACATTTCTGTGTGAATTTGGATCTGAAAAGTATATAGTGGCATGTAAAAGTTTGGGCACCTCTGGTAAAAATTACTGTTATTGTGAACCGTTGAGAAAGCTGAAAATAAAATGAAGTGAAGAATCAACAAGTGGAACAGAATTGTGAAGTTGAATGAAATTTATTGGTTATTTTAAATTTTTGTGGAAATTCAAAAGCTGAAAAGTGGGGCGTGCAATATTATACGGCCCCATTACTTTCAGTGCAGCAAACTCACCCAAGAAGTTCATTGTGGATCTCTGATTGATCTACTGTTGTCCTAAATGCCTAATAATGATAAATGATAAATATAATCCACCTGTGTGTCATCAAGTCTGCGGCAGCGCAGCTCTCCAGGTAACTATACTACCAGCCCACATTAGCTTTGCCTTGTACCCTCTGTTACTCCATAATTACTTTTTATTACCACCTCGGTAGGCATTTTTTCATACAACTGCACTGAGCATGCATACTATTGGTTTATATACCTTGTGATTTGGTGCCTTTGGTGATACTATTGTTATATTGAAATGCACTTGCACTTTTTGGAGTTAACTATATGTTTGCAGTTCTTTTTGCTATTGTGGGGAATGATTGTCATTCATGCTATCCCTTTTTATACATTTCCTGTGATTTTACTTATTGATTCAATAAAAGAATTAGTTTTACACTGGTTCTTGTAGTGCTGTTCTCTTGTAGGATTTCAACTTATATATACAGTGGGGCAAAAAAGTATTTAGTCAGTCAGCAATAGTGCAAGTTCCACCACTTAAAAAGATGGGAGGCGTCTGTAATTTACATCATAGGTAGACCTCAACTATGGGAGACAAACTGAGAAAAAAAATCCAGAAAATCACATTGTCTGTTTTTTTAACATTTTATTTGCATATTATGGTGGAAAATAAGTATTTGGTCAGAAACAAAATTTCATCTCAATACTTTGTAATATATCCTTTGTTGGCAATGACAGAGGTCAAACATTTTCTGTAAGTCTTCACAAGGTTGCCACACACTGTTGTTGGTATGTTGGCCCATTCCTCCATGCAGATCTCCTCTAGAGCAGTGATGTTTTTGGCTTTTCGCTTGGCAACACAGACTTTCAACTCCCTCCAAAGGTTTTCTATAGGGTTGAGATCTGGAGACTGGCTAGGCCACTCCAGGACCTTGAAATGCTTCTTACGAAGCCACTCCTTCGTTGCCCTGGCGGTGTGCTTTGGATCATTGTCATGTTGAAAGACCCATCCACGTTTCATCTTCAATGCCCTTGCTGATGGAAGGAGGTTTGCACTCAAAATCTCACGATACATGGCCCCATTCATTCTTTCATGTACCTGGATCAGTCGTCCTGGCCCCTTTGCAGAGAAACAGCCCCAAAGCATGATGTTTCCACCACCATGCTTTACAGTAGGTATGGTGTTTGATGGATGCAACTCAGTATTCTTTTTCCTCCAAACACGACAAGTTGTGTTTCTACCAAACAGTTCCAGTTTGGTTTCATCAGACCATAGGACATTCTCCCAAAACTCCTCTGGATCATCCAAATGCTCTCTAACAAACTTCAGACGGGCCCGGACATGTACTGGCTTAAGCAGTGGGACACGTCTGGCACTGCAGGATCTGAGTCCATGGTGGCGTAGTGTGTTACTTATGGTAGGCCTTGTTACATTGGTCCCAGCTCTCTGCAGTTCATTCACTAGGTCCCCCCACGTGGTTCTGGGATTTTTGCTCACCGTTCTTGTGATCATTCTGACCCCACGGGGTGGGATTTTGCGTGGAGCCCCAGATCGAGGGAGATTATCAGTGGTCTTGTATGTCTTCCATTTTCTAATTATTGCTCCCACTGTTGATTTCTTCACTCCAAGCTGGTTGGCTATTGCAGATTCAGTCTTCCCAGCCTGGTGCAGGGCTACAATTTTGTTTCTGGTGTCCTTTGACAGCTCTTTGGTCTTCACCATAGTGGAGTTTGGAGTCAGACTGTTTGAGGGTGTGCACAGGTGTCTTTTTATACTGATAACAAGTTTAAACAGGTGCCATTACTACAGGTAATGAGTGGAGGAAAGAGGAGACTCTTAAAGAAGAAGTTACAGGTCTGTGAGAGCCAGAAATCTTGATTGTTTGTTTCTGACCAAATACTTATTTTCCACCATAATATGCAAATAAAATGTTAAAAAAACAGACAATGTGATTTTCTGGATTTTTTTTTCTCAGTTTGTCTCCCATAGTTGAGGTCTACCTATGATGTAAATTACAGACGCCTCTCATCTTTTTAAGTGGTGGAACTTGCACTATTGCTGACTGACTAAATACTTTTTTGCCCCACTGTTTTTGCCTAAAGTACAAAGGAAATATAACTTTAGGCCTTTTAGAGATCAACAATTATATGGACCGCACTGCTGTCTACGTGTACAAAATCCACTATTCTACCCACCATCTGTACTACATGTATTGTACTGCTCTCTACATGGAAGACATAGCATTTACTGCTCTTTATGTGTACTACAAGTATTGTATAGTGTTTTACCTTTGCTACATGTCCTGTACTGCCCTCTACCTGTACAACATGCTCTGTACTGCTCTCCACATACACTGCATATATATTGTACTGCTCTCCAAAAACACTACCTATACTGTACTGCTCTCCACATGCACTATGTGCCCTTTGCTGCTCTCTAGCCATACTCCATGTCCTGTATAGTTTTACCATTGCTACATGTCCTGTGCTGCCCTCTATGTTTACTATTTGTATTGCACTGCTTGCCATATGCACTACATATACAGTAGTATATGTGCTCTACTGTTTTCCACTTGCACTACATGTCTTATAGTGTTAAATCTGTAAGGGAGAGCTGCTTTTCTATTGGAGAGGTTGATGGACATGATCCTCTATGAGCATTCATTTTATTTTTATATAATAAGGCGCTATATATATAAGAGAGGAGACTATATAACAAAGAACAGTGCTATACATTTCTAGAGTGGACGCTACTTAATAAAGGATGGAGCAATACTTAGCAAGAGAGGATATTATGTAGCAAGGGATGTTGCTATACACAATAAGAGAGGATGCTATGTAAAAAGAAACAGCTCTATACATAACAAGAGAAGACACTGCAATATGGAACATCACTATACTTAATAGGAGATGTCAGGATTCCCCTGACCGCTGGCCCCAATTGTCACGATTCGGGGTGACTTTAGGCCAACAGACACCTATCACATGTGCAGGGGGGCTTATCTTAGTTATCCCCCCACTGCTAGCAATGTGATGAGAAAACACACACAAGGCTATTGACCTCTTAGTTTACAGCAGGGGCTTATGCTAGGTATCCCACTGCTTTCAATATACCACAAACTGCAGGGATTTATGTATATCCCACTTACAGTTCCACTTAACACTTGCAGCTCTCTGGCGCCCCCCTTACTCTCAGGTCAGATTAGGTACTGCACCCTGGGTAATTAGTCGCCAGAAAGGCTGCCTGCTATGTACTGGCTATTGGGCACGCTGCAGCGACGCGATAACTACTCCCACTCAGGCAGGAACAATAATTATCAACGCCGCAGTCGCTACAGCATCACTCAACAGTCTGCACACGGTATCGCCACCACCAGCTTCGATTAAACGGGTCCGAAGCTAACCCAACACAACAGTAACAGTAGCGTATTTCCCTTCAGAAGACTTAGGGTACGGTTTAGAACAGGAGAACGAACTAATATTAAATATTATATCCCATAAAATAGGCAGTGCTTTATCAAAAATATTTTATAAAGATATTACAAATGAGACAATTGCAAATATGTACACGGGTAATTATAACATAAAGGGAATAAAGGAAAAAAGATAACACTCACATGTTCAACGCATGGCAGGCACCCAGGCTAGGGCAGTTTTCCATACGTCCCAGCTCATGGGATGTATTCAGCTCTTCCAGGAAAAAAGGACAAGAAGAAAGCTGGGGATGTGTGCAGACAGTTATAGCTTAAGCCGGTAACATCCCAGAAAGGGGTTGGATCACCTCGTCCCTCCTACCTCTTCAGTTAACTCATTTTTTCTAATCTATATCTAATTTCGATAACTCCGCTACAAAACATGTTATAGTCCTAACAAATCCATCATTCATCTCGGATTAACGTGAGCATTCTAATGAGATCAAATATGTCCTATCTGGGATACATATTTACAGAGAAATCCCTACTTCTTTACCAGATGGAGTTAGAAGCCCGTGTTTCGCGGGATGGGTAGATACACCGAGTGAGAATAAGAATATATCTTTTCGTATTTCTAGCTTAAATCATTTGCCTAATATCTAACAAAAACTAAACAAAGAATCTTTCATGGATCCTCGAAGTTTCTACTTCACTTATAGCTGAACAAGAGCTTACACAGGAAATGCCGGTCGTAAATACTTTTGGCTCTCCTAACCCCCACACTCTCTGAGAAGGAAAGCCAGGAATTTGCAGCTATAAACTGTTGCAGTATCACTCTAAGAAGGGGGCTTAGCCCACGCAGGCTAGCAAGAGAACTACTTATGATATTTCATACCATATCGTGACAGGAGAGGATGCTTTTTAATACGGGATGGCACTATGCATAAAAATAAGGGATGGTACTAGAATTAATAAGAGAATGCACTATATCTTAAGGTATGGCACTATGCATGACAGGAGAGTGCACTATATTCTAAGGGATGGCGCTATACATAATAAGGGAGCATGCTATGTTATACGGGAGAAGGCTATATAATGAGGGATGGCGCTATACATAATATGAGAGGCTGCTAGGCAATAGGGGATGGTACTATATAATAAGATAATGCTCTATTTCTTAAGGTATGGTGTTGTACAGAAGAGAATGCACTATATTCAGCTATGCATTAAAAGGGATGTTGTTTTACGAACGCACCTATCATCTCTCTGCAAGTCATAAAGTCCAAATACAGAATAAATATTTACATCATGTAAGTTACCGGTGATGCCTCTCGGAATCATTTTCTTTTGTTTCTTCTTCCCCTAGTCAGACCTTGTCATCATCTTCTAGTCAAGACTAGTCTTACCACACTGATCACAGCGACCCTGAAAATAACAAGGTCGCATATATTGTATACAGTGGAGAAAATTAGTATTTGATACACTGCCAATTTGCAAATGTTCCCACCTACAAAGAATGTAGAGGTCTTTAATCTTTATCGTAGGTACACTTCAACTGTGAGAGACGGAATCTAAAAACAGAAAATCACATTATTTGATTATTAACCCCTTCCCGACATGCGCCGTACTAGTACTGCTCTGCGGGAACTGAGTTCCCGCAAACCGCAGTACTAGTATGGCGGCACAATCGCGTGGTCTCACAGTGAGCACCGTGGCGATCGCGTACGGGTGTAAGCTGTGTGACAGCTGACACGCCGCAGCAATGCTCTGAGCAGGCACTTGAAAGCCTCCTGCACTGCCTGTCAGATCGCTGATCTGACACAGTGCTATGCAAAGTGTCAGATCAGCGATCTGATAAAATATAGTGATGTCCCACCCTGGGACAATGTTATAAAGTAAAAAAAAAATGTACAAAAAAAAATCCCCAAATAAAGAAAAAAATAAATAAATATTTTCCAATAAATCCATTTATTTATGTAAATAAAAAAAACAATAAAAGTACACATATTTGGTATCGCCGTGTCCGTAACGACCCGACCTGTAAAACTATCCCACTAGTTAACCCCTTCAGTGAACACGGCAAAAAAATAAATAAAAAACGAGGCAAAAAACAATGCTTTATCATCATACTGCCGAACAAAAAGTGCAATAAAATGTGATGAAAGAGATGGATATAAATAAACATGGTACCGCTGAAAATGTCATATTGTCCCGCAAAAACAAAAGCCACCATACAGCATCATTAGCAGAAAAATAAAAAAAGTTATAGTTCTCAGAATAAAGCAATGCAAAACAATTATTTTTTATATAAAATAGTTTTTATTGTGTAAAAGCTCCAAAACATAAAAAAATCATGTAAATGAGGTTTCTCTGTAATCGTACTAACCTGAAGAATAAAGCCACCACACGTGGAACGGTATAAACGCCCCCTAAAAGAAATTCAGGAATTGCTGGTTTTTATTCATTCTGCCTCCCAAAAAAGCGGAATAAAAAGCGATCAAAAAAAGTCATGTGCCCGAAAATGGTACCAGTAAAAACCTCAACTCGTCCCGCAAAAAACAAGACCTCACATGACTGTGTGGGCCAAAATATGGATAAATTATAGCTCTCAAAATGTGGTGATGCAAAAAACTATTTTTTGCAATAAAAAGTGTCTCTTAGCGTGTGACAGCTGCTAATCATAAAAATCCGCTAAAAAACCCACTATAAAAGTAAATCAACCCCCCTTCATCACCCCCTTAGTTAAGCAAAAATAATAAAATTAAAAAAATGTATTTATTTCCATTTTCCCATTAGGGTTAGGGTTGTGGCTAACGTTAGGATTAGGGTTGGGGCTAAAGTTAGGGTTAGGGTTGGGGCTAAAGTTTGGGTTTGGATTATGTTTATGGTTGGGGTTAGGGTTGGGATTAGGGTTAGGGGTGTGTCAGGGTTAGGGGTGTGGTTAGGGTTATGGATAGGGTTGAGATTAGGGCTGGTATTTAGGGTTAGGGGTGCGTTGGGGTTAGGGGTGTGGTGAGGGTTAGGGTTGGGATTAGGGTTAGGAGTGTGTTTAGGTTAGGGGTGTGGTTAGGGTTATGGTTTGGATTAGGTTTAGGGGTGCATTGGGGTTAGGATTGGAGTTAGAATTGGGGGGTTTCCACTGTTTAGGCACATCAGGGGCTCTCCAAATGCGACATGGCATCCGATCTCAATTACAGCCAATTCTGCATTGAAAAAGTAAAACAGTGCTCCTTCCCTTCCGAGCTCTCCTGTGCGCCCAAACAGGAGATTACCCCAACATATGGGGTATCAGCGTACTCAGGACAAATTGGACAACAACTTTTGGGGTCCAATTTCTCCTGTTACCCTTGGGAAAATACAAAACGGGGGCTAAAAAATAATTTTTGTGGAAAAAAAAGTTTTTTTATTTTCACGGCTCTGTGTTATAAACTGTAGTGAAACACTTGGGGGTTCAAAGTTCTCACAACACATCTAGATAAGTTCCTTGGGGGGTCTAGTTTCCAATATGGGAAAACTTGTGGGGGTTTCTACTGTTTAGGTACATTAGGGGCTTGGCAAATACAACTTGAAGCCTGCAGACCAATCCATCTAAATCTGCTTTCCAAACGGCGCTCCTTCCCTTCTGAGCTCTGCTGTGAGCCCAAACAGTGGTTCCCCCCCCCACATATGGGGTATCAGCGTACTCAGGACAAATTGGACAACAACTTTTGGGGTCCAATTTCTCCTGTTGCCCTTGGGAAAATAAACAATTGTGGGCTAAAAGATCATTTTGTGGAAAAGAAAATGATTTTTTAATTTTCACGGCTCTACATTCTAAACTTTAGTGAATCAAATGGGGGTTGAAAGTGCTCACCACACACCTAGATAAATTCTTTAGGGGGTCTTCTTTCCAAAATGGTGTCACTTGTGGGGGGTTTCCACTGTTTAGGCACATCAGGGGCTCTCCAAGCGTGACATGGGTTCCGATCTCAATTCCAGCCAATTTTGCATTGAAAAATCAAACTGCGCTCCTTCCCTTCCGAGCTCTGCCATGTGCCCAAACAGTGGTTTACCCCCATATATGAGGTATCAGCGTACTCAGGACAAATTGAACAACTTTTGGGGTCCAATTTGTCCTGTTACCGTTGGGAAAATAAAGAATTTGGGATGAAAAGACCATTTTTTGTGAAAAAATATGATTTTTTTTACGGCTCTACATTATAAACTTCTGTGAAGCACTTGGATGTTCAAAGTGCTCACCACACATCTAGATTAGTTCCTTAGGGGGTTTACTTTCCAAAATGGTGTCACTTGTGGGGGGTTTCCACTGTTTAGGCACATCAGAGGCTCTCCAAATGCGACATGGTGTCCGATCTCAATTCCAGCAAATTTTGCATTGAAAAGTCAAATGGAGCTCCTTCCCTTCCGAGCTCTGCCATGTGCCCAAACACAGGACGGCATATACAGGACTAATTGTACAACGACTTTTGTGGTCCAATTTCTCCTGTTACCCTTGGTAAAATAAAACAAATTGGATCTGAATTAAAAAAAAAGTTAAATGTTCAATTTTTTTTAAACATTCCAAAAATTCCTGTGAAGCACCTGAAGGGTTAATAAACGTTTTGAATGTGGTTTTGAGTACCTTGAGTGGTGCAGTTTTTAGAATGGTGTCACTTTTGTGCATTTTCTGTCATATAGGCCCTCAAAGTCACTTAAAGTGTGAGGTGGTCCCTAAAAAAAAATGGTTTCGCAAATTTTGTTGTAAAAATGAGAAATCGCTGGTCAACTTTTAACCCTTATAACTTCCTAACAAAAAAATTATGTTTCCAAAATTGTGCTAATGTAAAGCAGACATGTGGGTAATGTTATTTATTAACTATTTTGTATTATATGACTCTAATTTAAGGGCATAAAAACTAAAAGTTTAAAAATGGCAACATTTTCAACATTTTTGCCAAATTTCCATTTTTTTCACAAATAAATGCAAGTCGAATTGAAGAAACTTTACCATTATCATAAAGTACAATATGTCATGAGAAAACATTCTCAGAATCACCAGGATCCGTTGAAGCGTTTCCGAGTTATGACCTCATAAAGTAACATTGGTCAGAATTGAAAAAAATGGCCTGGTCAGGAAGTTGAAAACAGGCTTCGAGGTGAAGTGGTTAAATAATTAAATTGCATTTTATAGCATGGATTAAGTATTTGATTATATACCAACCAGCAAGAATTCTGAGTCTGCCAAACCTGTTAATTTTTCTTTAAGAAGTCCTCCTACTCTGCACTCAGGTATTAACTGCACCTATTTAAACTCATTACCTGCATAAAATACACCTGTGCACACACTCAATCAATCGCACTCCAATCTCTCCACCATGGCCAAAGCGAAAGAGCTGTCTAAGGACAACAGAGACAAATTGGAGTCCTGCACAAGGCTGAGATGGGATACACGACAATAGGCAAGCAGCCTCGTGAGAAGGCAACAAGTGTTGGTGCATTTATTAGGAAATGTAAGAAACACTAGATGACTTCCTCTGTCTGTGTCTTCATGCAAGATCTTGCTTCATTGGGTAAGGATAATTTTGAGAAAGGTCAGGGATCAGCCCAGAACTACACAGGAGGACCTGTCAATGACCTGAAGAGAGCTGAGACCACAGTCTAAAACATTACAGTTAATAACACACCAAGAAATAGAAAATCTTTGGAGGGAACTGAACCCCAATGTTGTCCAGTGACAGCTCCGAAACCTGAAAGATCTGGAGAAGATCTGTATGGAGGAATGTGCCAAAATCTCTGCTGCACTGTGTGCACACCTGGTCTAGAACTACAGGAAATGTTTGACCTCTGTAATTGCAAACAAAGGTTCCTGTACCAAATATTAATTTCTGTTTTTCTTTTGTATCAAATATTTATTTCATAGAATAAAATGCAAATTAATTATATAAAAATCATACAATGTGATTTTCTGGTTTTTATTTTTAGATTCTGTTTCTCGAAGGTGAAGGGTACCTACGATAATAATTACAGCCCTCTCCATTCTTTGTAGGTGGGAAAACTTGCCAAATTGGCAGTGTATCAAATACTTATTTCCCCCCACTGTACATACATTTGCCTCCCGAATAAAAGATCCCCTCACGGCTCCCATGAATACAAATATAAATTACTAACTGTGACTCACTCCAATATTCATTACAAATCCATGTCCTGTCCCCCCCCATTAATTCTAAGATCTTGTATTGCTCTCTCTCACCTTCACCAATTCAGTATAGGACCGTGTATTGTTTAGTATTTCACCTTTCCTATCATTCTTGTACAGCTCTATACCTGTTCTGTTTGTTATTGTACTGCACTTTACAATATCTCGTATTGTATTGCTCTGTGCCTGTGCTACATGCAATGTACAGCTCTCTACACATACTAAATGTAATAACATGAACAGTACCTATCCAATATTTACCATACTATAATATGCCTGTATTTGAACTACATATACTGCTATCCGCTTGTTTTACGTGTACTGTTCTTCGCTCTACCTGTAACAAACATTATGCATTGCTCATTAACTGTGTGTGGTGTATATATTATTGTGTAACCATGCTAAATGTATGTACTGTACTTCTATTCACCTTTTACTACCTGTACCATGATAAACTCTGCATGTGTTTGTACTGTATTTCTCCTTAAACATATTGTACTGCCATATCTACAGAAAAAGAAAATAAATTACTGTGCAAAAGTTTTATGCAGCTGTGGAAAAAGGCTGCAAATAAAAATGCTTTTGAAAATGGAAGTTTTAATAATCTATTCGTATCAATTAATATGATGAAAAGTGAATAAAGCAAAGAAAATCTTCTACGAATCAACATTTGGTGTGACCGCCCTTTGCCTTCAAAACCACATCACAACATCATTTCTTCTAGGTACACTTGCACATAGTATTTGAAGGAACTCGGCAGGGTTGTTGTTCCAAACATCTTGGAGAACCACAGATCTTCTGTGGATGTAGGCTTGTGCAATCCCTTCTATCTCTTCATGTAATCTCGCATAGACTCGATTATGTTGAGATCAGGTATCTGTGTGGGCCAAATTATCACTTCCAGGACTTCTTCTACTTTACAATGAAGAACATTGACTGTCTGTTTCGGTTTATTGCTCTGCTGTAAAATAAATTTACTGTGTTGCCTTGCCCTATATATACAGTGGGGCAAAAAAGTATTTAGTCAGTCAGCAATAGTGCAAGTTCCACCACTTATAAAGATGAGAGGCGTCTGTAATTTACATCATAGGTAGACCGCCACTATGGGAGACAAACTGAGAAAAAAAAATCCAGAAAATCACATTGTCTGTTTTTTTATAATTTTTTTGCATATTATGGTGGAAAATAAGTATTTGGTCAGAAACAAACAATCAAGATTTCTGGCTCTCACAGACCTGTAACTTCTTCTTTAAGAGTCTCCTCTTTCCTCCACTCATTACCTGTAGTAATGGCACCTGTTTAAACTTGTTATCAGTATAAAAAGACACCTGTGCACACCCTCAAACAGTCTGACTCCAAACTCCACTATGGTGAAGACCAAAGAGCTGTCAAAGGACACCAGAAACAAAATTGTAGCCCTGCACCAGGCTGGGAAGACTGAATCTGCAATAGCCAACCAGCTTGGAGTGAAGAAATCAACAGTGGGAGCAATAATTAGAAAATGGAAGACATACAAGACCACTGATAATCTCCCTCGATCTGGGGCTCCACGCAAAATCCCACCCCGTGGGGTCAGAATGATCACAAGAACGGTGAGCAAAAATCCCAGAACCACGCGGGGGACCTAGTGAATGAACTGCAGAGAGCTGGGACCAATGTAACAAGGCCTACCATAAGTAACACACTACGCCACCATGGACTCAGATCCTGCAGTGCCAGACGTGTCCCACTGCTTAAGCCAGTACATGTCCGGGCCCGTCTGAAGTTTGCTAGAGAGCATTTGGATGATCCAGAGGAGTTTTGGGAGAATGTCCTATGGTCTGATGAAACCAAACTGGAACTGTTTGGTAGAAACACAACTTGTCGTGTTTGGAGGAAAAAGAATACTGAGTTGCATCCATCAAACACCATACCTACTGTAAAGCATGGTGGTGGAAACATCATGCTTTGGGGCTGTTTCTCTGCAAAGGGGCCAGGACGACTGATCCGGGTACATGAAAGAATGAATGGGGCCATGTATCGTGAGATTTTGAGTGCAAACCTCCTTCCATCAGCAAGGGCATTGAAGATGAAACGTGGATGGGTCTTTCAACATGACAATGATCCAAAGCACACCGCCAGGGCAACGAAGGAGTGGCTTCGTAAGAAGCATTTCAAGGTCCTGGAGTGGCCTAGCCAGTCTCCAGATCTCAACCCTATAGAAAACCTTTGGAGGGAGTTGAAAGTCCGTGTTGCCAAGCGAAAAGCCAAAAACATCACTGCTCTAGAGGAGATCTGCATGGAGGAATGGGCCAACATACCAACAACAGTGTGTGGCAACCTTGTGAAGACTTACAGAAAACGTTTGACCTCTGTCATTGCCAGCAAAGGATATATTACAAAGTATTGAGATGAAATTTTGTTTCTGACCAAATACTTATTTTCCACCATAATATGCAAATAAAATGTTAAAAAAACAGACAATGTGATTTTCTGGATTTTTTTTTTCTCAGTTTGTCTCCCATAGTTGAGGTCTACCTATGATGTCAATTACAGACGCCTCTCATCTTTTTAAGTGGTGGAACTTGCACTATTGCTGACTGACTAAATACTTTTTTGCCCCACTGTATGAGTACATACAGCTCTGGAAAAAATTAAGAGACCACCACATCAAAACCCTGTCATGGGCAGCCCATTATCCAGACCTGAACCCCATTGAAAACCTCTGGAATGTAATCTAGAGGATGATAGTAACATATTAACATAGTTAGTAAGGCCAAAAAAAGCCATTTGTCCATCCAGTTCAGCCTATATTCCGTCAGAATAAATCCCCAGATCTACGTCCTTCTAAAGAACCAATAACTGTAAGATACAATATTGCTACGCTCTAGGAAGACATCCAGGCCTCTCTTGAACCGCTCGACTAAGTTCGCCATCAGTACCTCCTCAGGCAAGGAATTCCAGATTCTCACTGCCCTAACAGTAAAAATACTCTTCTATGTTGATGGAAAAGCCTTCTCTCCTCCAGACTCAGAGAATGCCTCCTTGTGACCATCACCTTCATTGGTATAAACAGATCCTCTGAGAGATATTTGCATTAAATCGCTCCTCAGTCGTCTTTTTCTAGAGTAAATAATCCTAATTTTGCTAGTCTCTCTGGGTATTGTAGTTCCCTCATTCCCTTTATTAATTTTGTTGCCCTCCTTTATACTCAATCTAGTTCCATTATATCCTTCCTGAGCACTGATGCCCAAAACTGTACACAGTACTCCATGTGCGGTCTAACCAGAGATTTGTACAGAGGCAGTATAATGCTCTCATCAGACCTCTTTTAATGCACCCCATGATCCTGTTTGTCTTGGCAGCTGCTGCCTGGCACTGGCTGCTCCAGGTAAGTTTATCATTAACTAGGATCCCCAAGTCCTTCTCCCTGTCAGATTTACCCAGTGGTTTCCCGTTCAGTGTGTAATGGTGATATTGATTCCTTCTTCCCAGGTGTATAACCTTTCATTTATCATTGTTAAACCGCATCACCACCTTTCGGCCCAAGTTTCCAACTTATCCAGACTCATCTATAGCAGAATACTATCTTCTCTTGTATTGACAGCTTTACATAGTTTTGTATCATCTGCAAATATTGATATTTTACTGTGTAAACCTTCTACCAGATTGTTAATAAATATGTTGAAGAGAATAGGTCCCAACACCAACCCCTGCGGTACCCCACTGGTCACTGCGACCAAGTTAGAGACTATACCATTTATAACCACCCTCTGCTTTCTATGACTATGCCAGTTACTTACCCGTTTACACATATTTTCCCCCAGACCCAGCATTCTCATTTTGTGTACCAACCTCTTGTGCGGCACGGAATCAAACGCTTTGGAAAAATCAAGATATACCACGTTCAATGACTCACCTTGGTCCAGTCTATAGCTTGCCTCTTCATAAAAACTGATTAGATTGGTTTGAAAGGAGTGATTCATCATAAACCCATGCTGATATGGAGTTATTCTCATTGATAGATAGTCACAAGCCATTAAACAAAGAACTGCTTAACTTTTTGCGCTAGGAGCAGTGTGAAAGACTGGTGGAAAGCATGCCAAGACGCATGAAAGCTGCAATTAAAAATCATGGTTATTCCACAAAATATTGATTTCTGAACTCTTCCTGAGTGAAAACATTAGTATTGTTGTTTCTAAATGATTATGAACTTGTTTTCTTTGCAGTATTTGAGGTCCGAAAGCACTGTTTGTTTTTGTTTTGTTTGTTTTTTTAATTTTGGTGATTTCTCTTTTCAGAAAAGAAATGCAAAATTATTGCTTTGAAATTCGGAGACATGTCAGAAGTTTATAGAATAAATTAACAATTTACATTTTACTCAAAAATATACCTATAAAAAGAAAAACTGAACATTTTGCAGTTGTCTCTTAATTTTTGCCAGAGCTGTATATATAATGTATATGTATTAAGATGTGTGAAAAAGTGTTTGTCCCTTCCTGATTTCCTATTCTTTTGCATATTTGTCACACTAAAATGTTTCATATCACCAACTAAATGTAAATATTAGACAAAAATAACACAAGTAAACACTAACTGCAGTTTTTAAATGAAGGTCTGTATTACTAAGGTGAAAAGGAGTCTAAACCTACAGAGCTCTGTGTAAAAGAGTGATTGCCCTCCCCTTAAAACATAAATTTGTGGTTTATCACATCTTTGGGAAGCTGAGTTCAAATTCTCTATCCACACCCATGCTTGATTACTGCCACACCTATTATCAATCAAGAAATAACAAATAGGACCTGCCTGACAAAGTTACATAGACCAAAAGATCCTCAAAAGCTAGACATCATGCCATGATCCAAAGAAATTCTGGAACAAATGAGAAACAAAGTAATTGCCTCTCTTATAACCTCTGGAAAAGGTTATAAAGCCATTTCTAAAGCTTTGGGACCACAGTGAGAGCCATTATCCATAAATGGCGAAAACATGGAACAGTGGTCAGGTGACCAAAATTACCCCAAGAGCTGAGCGATGATTTATTCAAGACATCACAAAAGACCCCACAACAACATCCAAAGAACTGCAGGCCTTGTCTCAATTAAGGCCAGTGTTCATGAGTCTCTAATGACCAGAGTTTCGAATAAGATCCAGTGCGTCACAAACTGATACAGAGACAGAAATAACAACACTCCCTTTACTGTAATAAGAGTTGAAGTGAAATTCAATATTGTATGAAACAGCTTGAGGTCCCCCTATTATTTAGAATCATTCAGCCAGGGCTGAAATCAATGTGCCAATCACAAAGATCCCGCTTTCAGTGTGTTATACTGAGGTTTTTAGAAGACATTTACCTAACAAAAGGTCAAACAAGGTACTAAGAAAACAGGTGTAAATCGGATGAGGTGGTATTATGGGACCCCCTGGAATGGCACACGGAGTAAAAATTGATCAAAACCCACAATACAATACATAACAGAATCTCTTAAACACTTAATCTGGGGATACCTGAGTATCTATTGTTATGGTACCGTTAACCTGAGAGGAGTCTCAACTCAGGCATATAACTTGCATCGGCTGCAGCCAGTCCCAAAATCTTTGGTGCCAAAACAGCTACAGCAAAACAAGTCTTCACATCTTTTTAGCCGATGCCAAGCCCACACGCCGGGGACTTACAGTTCTGTAGCCTCAGGATATGGTATGGGATAGCATTCAATGGGGCTTGTCCCTCTCAATACGGATGGTACATGATACCGTCTCTCATACAGCAGTCACTCACAACTTCCCTGAAAGCAACTTGCCTGGGTGTGCACAGGATCAATGTCTTCTGTTGCTTTTCATGCCAAGACAACAGGGATTCCACAGAGCTCCAAAGTCACACAGCTCACATGGTTAACACCCTCACAAACACACTGGCAGCAAACAGTCCTTACAATGTCCAAACTCCTCACTTCTTATCAGCTGCCTCACAGTGAGTCTCACATGGCAGTCTCTCTGCTTTTTGCAACATCACCTCTCAGCGTCTTATACAGCAGACACTAGGCCCCACCCCCCTGCACACATACTTTCCTGGGCTTTTGCTCTCAGCTCAGATGTGCAGCAGCATCAGGATCCTAATGCTTTCCTGATGTTATCACAGTTCACCCTCTTACAAGTCCACCATAAGAAAGCGATTGGGCAAAAATGACATGCATGGCAGAGTTCCAAGATGAAAACCAGTGCAGAGCAATAAGAATATAAAGACTCCTCTCAGTGTTGCCAGAAAACATGTTGATGATCCCCAAGACTTTTGGGAGAATACTGTGTGGACTGACGAGATAAAAGTTGAACTTTCTGGAAGGTGTATGTCTCATTGCATATGGTGTAGAAGTAACACAGCATTTCAGAAAAAGGACATCATACCAATAGTAAAATATGGTGGTGGTAATATGACAGTCTAAGAATGTATTGCTGTTTCAGGACCTGGAAGATTTGCTGTGGTAAATAGAACCATAAATTCTGCTGTCTACCAAAAAATCCTAAAGGAGGATGTCCAGCCATCTGTTCATGACCTCAAGCTGAAGCACCCTTGGGTTTTGTAGAAGGACAATGATCCAAAACACACCAGCAAGACCACCTCTGAATGGCTTAAGAAAAACAAAATTAAGACTTTGGAGTGGCCTAGTCAAAGTCCTGACCGTAATCTGATTAAGATGCTGTGGCATGCTCGGAAATCCTCCAATGTGGCTGAATTACAACAATTCTGTAAAGATGAGTGGGACAAAATTCCTCCAGATCATTGTAAAAGACTTATTGTCAGTTATACCAAATTATTTATTTCAGTTGTTGCTGCTAAGGGTAGCCCAACCAGTTCTTAGGTTTAGGGGGCAATCACTTTTTCACACAGGGCCTTATGAATTTGGATATCTTTTTCTCTTAATAATAAAGACCTTCATTTATAAAATAGCATTTTGTACATATTTTGTCTAATATTTAAATTTATTTGGTGATTTGAAACATTTAAGTGTGACAAACATGTAAAAGAAAAGGAGATCAGTAAGGGGCAAACGCTTTTTTACACAACTGTACAGCATGGTTCCAAAGTTTAGGGCCACCCAGACAATTTTGTGTTTTCCATGAAAACTTATACTTTTATTTATCAAATGAGTTGCCTAATGAATTGAAAATCTAGTCCAGACATTGACAAGGTTCGAAAAAAAGATTTTTATTAAAAATAATAATTTTCTCCTTCAAACTTTGCTTTCGTCAAAGAATTCTCCCTTTGCAGCAATTACAGCATTGCAGACCTTTGGCATTCTAGCAGTTAATTTGCTGAGGTAATATGGAGAAATTTCACCCCATGCTTCCAAAAGCCCCTCCCACAAGTTGGTTTGGCTTGATGGGCACTTTTTGCGTACCATACGGTCAAGCTGCTCCCACAACAGCTCAAAGGGGTTGAGATCTGGTGACTGTGCTGGCCACTCCATTACAAGTAGAATACCAGCTGCCTGCTTCTTCCCTAGTTCTTGCATTATTTGGAGCTATGCTTTGGGTCATTTTCCTGTTGTAGGATGAAATTGGCTCCAATCAAGCTCTGTCCACAGGGTATGGCATGGAGTTGCAAAATGGAGTGATAGCCTTCCTTATTCAATATCCCATTTACCTTGTACAAATTTCCCACTTTACCAGCACCAAAGCAACCCCAGACCATCACATTACCTCCACCATGCTTGACAGATGGTGTCAGGCACTCTTCCAGCATCTTTTCAGTTGTTCTGTGTCTCATAAATGTTCTTCTGTGTGATCCGAACACCTCAAACTTGGATTCATTCTGTCCAATGTCTGTGTTCTTTTGCCCATATTAATCTTTTCCTTTTATTAGCCAGCTTCAGATATGGCTTTTTCTTTGCCACACTGCCCTGAAGGCCACCATCCCGTAGTCGCCTCTTTACTGTAGATGTTGACACTGGCATTTTGCGTGTACTATTTAATGATGCTGCCAGTTGAGGACCTGTGAGGTGTGATTTCTCAAACTACAGACTTTGATGTACTTATCTTTTTGCTAATTTGTTTGGTGGGGCCTCCCACTTCTCTTTCTACTCTCGTTAGAGCCTGTTTGTGCTCTCCTTGGATGGGAGTAGCACACACCGCTGTAGGAAATCTTCAGTTTCTTGGCAATATGTCACATGGAATAGCCTTCATTTCTAAGAACAAGAATAGACTGTAGAGTTTGACATGAAAGTTCTTTTTTTATGGTCATTTTGAGAGTTTAATGGAACCAACAAATGTAATGCTCCAGTTTCTCGGCTAGCTTAAAGGAAGGTCAGGTTTATAGGTTCTCTAATCAGCCAAACTGTTTTCAGCTGTACTAACATATTTGCACAAGGGTTTACAAGGGTATTCTAACCATCCATTAGCATTCTTACACAGTTAGTGTGACGCCCAGGAGACCGGGATACCCAGCACCGGACCAATGGAGTCTGTCTCTTGAGGGGGATGTCACGGGTGGCTTGACCCGGTGCTGTGGCCTCAGGCAATGCACAGTGTAAGGGGTATCGTGAGGGGACAGGCACTTACTTTATCAGCAGCAGGTTCTCCCAGCGGTGACGATCCCGATCCTGGATAGATGGCTATTGTCCAAATGAAAGACTGAGGCACTGAAACGTTTAACCAGTTTACTTTAACATAAAAGGATTTACAACCAGTCCTGTCACCGGAGTCTGTATGGGAACTCTGAGTTACTTTGACCCTGCCGGGGTCTTCGCCTCTTATTGTGCGCAATTTCTGTGTGGCCCTGCTGCTGTATGTGAACTGGCTGCCGGCCCAATCTGTCCCCTCCGGGTCCTGGTTCGACGGGCAACCCGAGTCCTTTTATCGGTTTACCCCCTCTGGGAGTACCGCTGAACTCTGTATCTGTTTCTGCGTCCGGCCCTAGTGAAGCTGATATCACCTCACGTTTTTCCGGTTGCTGTATTATATATAATGAATACAGCCACGAATCCGGTATCCGTCTTTGCGCCTGTTCTGGGTAGTGATTAATGCTACCCGGTTCTCACAATGTCCTTTTTCTCTATCCCTCTTCTCCTCAGGCCGGTGATTTGGGCCTGGAAACCGTCATAGGGCTGTTAGAAATTCAGCTGTATGACCTCTCACTATCAGCTCCTTAGCCCAACTGCCCAACTGCCAGTTCTTCTCTCAGACCAGAATGGATCAAGGGGAGTCTCTGGAGCTCCCCCTTCTGGCCAGAGGTGGTAGTGCAGTCTTGCTATTTTAGTATTTGCATTTACTGTCAGTAACTATTTTTGTGGCAAATACCCCTAGGGGTGCCACATTCCCCCTTAGTTAAGAACAGTACTCCGGGACTGTGGGACAATAACATTTTGAAATAACAATTAATATGTACAGAGTCTTAAAAATGAAAAGTTACAAAAACCACTCAAGGAAACAAAAATATAGTTCTGTAAAAAGTCACTTCAAATAGCGTCCATTAATACAGTTCTATCCTTGAAGGTACTAGGAAAGGCACTGCACTTTGTGTCCAAGAATTTAGTTCCATTTTTCCAACGGAGTTATCAATATAAAGTCTAAAGAAAGTTCAAAAAGAGCAAAAAGCAAAGTTCAAAAAGCAGTCTTTCCGGAGCTTTGATTTAGTGCCTCCGGGCTGATAAAAAGTTCAAGAATATGCAAGAAGTTCATACAGACAAGTCTCTGTAGGCACTGGGCTTAAACGTTGCAGACTGATAACAATGACTATACTACATTTTCTGTTTAACTATATACGGCATAACATATATACAATTCACATTATGAGCTTTATAGTTGGTAATCTGCATACCTGGCCGGTAATTGACCCTGGGTACTACGCTGTGATCTACGTAATAGCGGTATCTCTTCATGTGGTGTACTACTGTCTACTGCGGATGTAGTATCTGCCCGCTCTGCTAAATATAATTCCATGACTATGGAGTTGGCAAGTCCACCGTGAATGGGATTACTCTGATCAGGAATCTGTTCTTCCTGGCCTGGAACCTCCTGTAGTACGGGGCCAGCCTCTTCCTGTCTTGGGACTTCTGGTATTGGGTTCGGTGTTGGGTAAAAGGCCACCATGGGAACCACTACTGCACCATGGTATGTTAGTAGGGTTTTGGGAAAGTCTCCTATACAGGTGTGATACACTTCCTCTTCTTTTTCCTTTACTGGTTGAACCTGTATGGGTTGAATAACTTCTGGTTCTGGCTGGACAACGTCTGGCTCTTTCAATGCTTCCGGACATAATTTAAGATTGTCTCTTGACACTAGTACAGATGTTAAGCCTCCGTTTTTGCTAATGAGACACATTTTAGGATTATCCACTCTTGTTGGTAAAACTGTGTAGGGTACGGCTTCCCACTGATTGTCCAGTTTATTGGTTCGACGATTTCTCTTGAGCACTTGGTCACCCGGTCTTAATGGGGTCGCTAGAGCATTCTGGTTGAAAGTTCGCTCTTGTCTTTCTCTAGTTTGCTGAAGGCTTCTTTCCACACTCTCTTGCACTTGGCGATACTGCTTTTGCCGTATGATATCCCAATTGGAGTCTTGAACTTCTGCGTCTGGTTTCAGAATTCCCATTTCTAGATCGATTGGTAATTGGCCGGGTCTTGCACGCATAAGGTAAGCTGGGGTGCAGTTGGTGGAGCTCACCGGGACATGATTATACAGATCCACCAAGTCAGGCAATTTCTCTGGCCATTGATTCCTTTCTGTCTCAGGTAAAGTCTTTAGTAGGTCTATTACAATATGGTTCATCTTCTCGCATAAGCCGTTTGTTTGTGGATGATAGGCCGTCGTCCGGATCTTTTTGCAACCATACATATTACAGAATTCTCTGAAGATCTCTGATTCAAAGGCTGTACCTTGGTCGGTGAGAACCTGTTCCGGATATCCATGGGGTCTACAAAAGTACGTTTGGAACGCTTTGGCTGCTGTTTTTGCTGTCAGATCTTTTACGGGTACTACTACCAAGAAGCGTGAATAATGGTCCACGATGGTCAAGGCATAGACATAGCCAGACCGGCTTGGTGTCAACTTCACGTGGTCCATGGCTACAAGTTCAAGTGGTTGTTTGGTGATTATGGGCTGCAGTGGTGCTCTTTGGTTCTTTTGATCGTTTCTTCTGAGGTTGCACGGGCCACAATTTCTGCACCACTGTTCGATTGATTTTCTCATCCCGACCCAATAAAATCTTTCTCTTAGAAGTACTTCAAACTTTTTCCAACCGAAGTGACCAGCACCATTATGGTAAGCTTCGAGGACCATCTTCACATCTTGTTTAGGCACAATAATCTGCCAAACCAATTCATGTGTTTTCGGATTGGTGTATCTTCTACAGAGCTTCCCTTGATACAGGAACATTTTGCCTCTCTCTTTCCAGAGTTGATGCGTCTCTTCTGGGGCATCCTCATCGGGATATGCACTTTGCTCAGTCAACAGTTCCTTCACCAACTTCACAGCCGGATTGCTGTCTTGGGTGTCAGCCCATCTATGGTGTGCTAACGGATTAAAATTCACCTCTTGTTGTTTCTGATAGGTACTTGACTGATGATGTTTTGCCTTGGGACGATGGAACGCTGGTAGTTCAATTTCTTCAAGCTCCCCCGTTTCCTCTTCTACATCTCTCAAGTGTGGCATCCGGGATAGGGCATCGGCATTTCCATTCTTGCGACCTGCTCGATACTTGATTATGAAGTTGTAATTAGATAACCGGGCTATCCATCTCTGTTCTAACGCACCTAATTTGGCTGTGTCCAGGTGGGTCAACGGATTGTTGTCAGTATAGACAATAAATTCTGCAGCGGCCAGATAGTGTTTGAAACGCTCCGTCACAGCCCAAACTACTGCCAGTAGTTCCAATTTGAAGGAGCTGTAATTTTCTGAATTTCTTTCAGTAGGCCGGAGCTTTCTACTTGCAAAGGCGATGACTTTCTCCCGACCTTCTTGCTTTTGTGACAGTACCGCTCCTAGTCCCACATTACTGGCATCGGTGTAGAGGATGAAAGGTTGATGGTAATCTGGGTATGCCAGAACCTCTTCTCCGGTTAGTGCCTTCTTTAGTTGTTCAAAGGAGTCTTCCCTTTCGTCGTTCCACTGAAAAGGAGGGTTTCGGTTTGAAGGTTTCTTCGTCTGCCCTACCAAGGTGTCTTGCAAGGGTGCTGCCAACTTGGTAAATCCTTTTATAAATCTGCGATAGTAACCCACCAATCCCAGGAATTGTCTCACTTCTTTTGCGCTGGTAGGTCTTGGCCAATCCCTTATGGCGCTTATTTTCTCGGGATCTGGTGCTACTCCCTCCGAACTCACGATGTGTCCCAGGTACTGTACCTTTGGCTTGAGAAGGTGACATTTGGATGGCTTGACTTTCATGCCATACCTGGATAAGGCTTCGAACACTTCTGCCAGGTCTATTAAGTGTTGTTCGTAAGTCTTTGAGTAGACGATCACATCATCTAGGTACAGGAGGACGGTCTCGAAGTTCTTGTGTCCGAGGCAGCATTCCATCAGCCGCTGGAAGGTACCGGATGCGTTGCAGAGTCCGAACGGCATACGATTAAATTCACATAGACCCATTGGTGTGGTGAATGCCGTCTTTTCCTTATCTCGCTCAGCCACAGGGACTTGCCAATACCCGCTTGTTAAGTCTAAGGTGGAAAAATAATTAGCAGATTTCAAAGCAGTTAAGGACTCTTCTATCCTAGGCAAGGGGTAGGCGTCTTTATGGGTGATGTTATTAATCTTCCGGTAGTCTACGCACATTCTCATGGTTCCGTCCTTTTTTTTGACAATCACTAGAGGGGCCGCCCAGGGGCTACAGCTGTCTCTTATTACCCCGGCCTGTTTCATTTCCCTCAGCATATCTTTTGCACATTGATAGTGAGCGGGCGGTATGGGTCTATATCTTTCTTTTATTGGGGGATGGTCACCTGTGGGGATTGTGTGTTCTACCCCTTCTATCCGTCCGAAGTCCAATGGGTGTTTACTGAAGACTTGTTCATATTCCGTCACTAGCCTATACACCCCTTGTTTTTGATGGGTAGGTGTTGAATTTATACCCACGTGTAGCTGTTGGCACCAATCCTCCATTTCTCCATCTGAGCCATTGCCCTCCACCTGACAGGTTGGTTCTAAGGGCTCAATGGTTGTGATGGCATTGTTGTCAACAGTATATAGCTTTGCCATTGTAGCATACCTTGGCAAAGTGACCTCTTCCTCTCCACAGTTCAAAAGTCGTACCGGCACTCGTCCCCGGTGTACCTCGACTATCCCTCGTGCTGTGAGTATAGTGGGCCTGCTGTCGGTGTACACTGGTTCTATTAAGGCTTGATAATCTCGTCCCTTAGTACCAATGGCTGCTCTACACCATACCAGCATTTCTGTTTTTGGTGGGATTACAATAGACGTTGGATCACTTACCCTCACACTGCCGATTTCTCCACCTGCAACTTCTACCTGTTGCCTTAACATCAATACTTTTATTTCCCTCCGGAGAACTCTCTGCTGGCAGGATTGGGCAGTTTCAGCAATTTGCTGTAAGACAGAAATGACTTCGGAAAAGCAGTTCTCTAACACATTCATTCCTATCAATACAGTTGGTTCACAATTCCGCCGTCTCTCATGCCCTCATTAGCTTTTTGTTTGCAATTAAAGAATCGTATTTTAGCTTTGCTGCTGGCCGTGGTTTCAAATGTAGCTTTTAATCCAGCAAATATGCGTTCAACAGTGCCTTTTAGATCAGCTGCCCATGCTGTGACTTCTCGCTTAGCATGGCCACTTAACTGCATCATCAGGAGACTAACACGTTGAACTTCACCCACAGGGAACATGTCAAAATGGGCCAGCATCTTTTCTCTGAAATCGTCAAGGGTATTAGGCTCACCTTCATACATTGGAAGCCATGGGCCACCCGGGGTATATGGCATCAGCACCGGCATGATGGGCGCCACTCCTTGCACCGCTGCGCTGCCGGACTCTCTATTGACACTCTGTCTTTCAGCTGCATTAGCGTTGCCGGGTGCTGCGGCGTCTCCGTGCTGCGACATACTGTGCCCCCTTAGTTAATCCGGACCCTTCCGGTCCTCCGCTTCTGTCGGGATAGTGTAGATTCGTTCCGCTGTGCAGCAGGATCGATTTTCCCCTTGCTCTGATGTCAGAGCGCTCAGCTTGGTGCCGCCCACAATGACACGCCCCCTGCTGCTCCCACCCACCGCGCTCTGTAATGGCGGATTCTGAAGTTTTTCAGTTAGACTGGGGCTCAGGTGATGGCGTAGCTCAATTAACAGTCTCGTGCCTAACGGTTATGAAGTGATTACCTCAGGGGATGGCGGCCATCTTTACTCCATTATAACCAATGGGGAAAAGTCACTTTCAATAGTTTTCAATGGGGAATGGATTTTTCTTTAATAAAGTCAATTTTCAAGATTTTTCATCCCAGTTTTCACAGTTTTGGGCTCCAATCACGGCACACAATACCCGGTATACGGGCTGGCTAGATCCTGTTCGTGACGCCAATTGTGACGCCCAGGAGACCGGGATACCCAGCACCGGACCAATGGAGTCTGTCTCTTGAGGGGGATGTCACGGGTGGCTTGACCCGGTGCTGTGGCCTCAGGCAATGCACAGTGTAAGGGGTATCGTGAGGGGACAGGCACTTACTTGATCAGCAGCAGGTTCTCCCAGCGGTGACGATCCCGATCCTGGATAGATGGCTATTGTCCAAATGAAAGACTGAGGCACTGAAACGTTTAACCAGTTTACTTTAACATAAAAGGATTTACAACCAGTCCTGTCACCGGAGTCTGTATGGGAACTCTGAGTTACTTTGACCCTGCCGGGGTCTTCGCCTCTTATTGTGCGCAATTTCTGTGTGGCCCTGCTGCTGTATGTGAACTGGCTGCCGGCCCAATCTGTCCCCTCCGGGTCCTGGTTCGACGGGCAACCCGAGTCCTTTTATCGGTTTACCCCCTCTGGGAGTACCGCTGAACTCTGTATCTGTTGCTGCGTCCGGCCCTAGTGAAGCTGATATCACCTCACGTTTTTCCGGTTGCTGTATTATATATAATGAATACAGCCACGAATCCGGTATCCGTCTTTGCGCCTGTTCTGGGTAGTGATTAATGCTACCCGGTTCTCACAATGTCCTTTTTCTCTATCCCTCTTCTCCTCAGGCCGGTGATTTGGGCCTGGAAACCGTCATAGGGCTGTTAGAAATTCAGCTGTATGACCTCTCACTATCAGCTCCTTAGCCCAACTGCCCAACTGCCAGTTCTTCTCTCAGACCAGAATGGATCAAGGGGAGTCTCTGGAGCTCCCCCTTCTGGCCGGAGGTGGTAGTGCAGTTTTGCTATTTTAGTATTTGCATTTACTGTCAGTAACTATTTTTGTGGCAAATACCCCTAGGGGTGCCACATTAGCAAACACAAAGTACCATAAGAACACTGGAGTGATGGTTGTTGGAAATGGACCTCTATACAAATAAGAAGATATTGCATTACAAACCAGACGTTTGCAGCTCGAATAGTCATTTACCACATTAACAATGTATAGAGTGTACTTCTAAATCATTTAATCTTAGCTTCATTGGAAAAAACTGTGCTTTAATTTAAAAAATAAGGACATTTCTAAGTGACCCTAAATTTTGGAACGGTAGTGTATATATACCGATATAAGAGGCACAGGACCATAAAATGTACCCCATATTTTCTTAAAATGGGGGTCCATCTTATAGTACAACTTTAGCTTACTGGGGAGGATGGGCAGTGGTGGAGTGGAGTCACAGGATGCAGAGTTGCTGCTGAGAAAGTCGGTGGCGGCGGCAGGAGTGGGGAGATGCTGTTGACCCTTGTCTGAGAAGAGGGGGTGTCCCGGTGGTGCATGGCTTCGGGCCCAGGGCTTCAAGAAAATGTCAGCTGTGAGGCAGGACATCAATTTTACATTGATTTCCTGGCGGTGGGCTTTAGGAAAATGACCACCGGGGGTGGCGCATGCAAAGATTTAGATCTCGGCTTGTCATGGCATCTTACAGTTTAAAAAATATTGTATATACAGTACTGTATTTGTTCAACCCGTGTCTGAATAGATTTCCACCGGGTTCTCTGGTTTCTTCCCACATTCCAAAGACATACTGATAGAGAATTTAGATTGTGAACCCCAATGTAGACAGTGATGATGATACAGTGGGTCCCATAGAATGTAAGTCCGCAGTCTGTCATTGTAAACTTGTTTACTGTAAATGATATCTATACAGTGGGGCAAAAAAGTATTTAGTCAGTCAGCAATAGTGCAAGTTCCACCACTTAAAAAGATGAGAGGCGTCTGTAATTTACATCATAGGTAGACCTCAACTATGGGAGACAAACTGAGAAGAAAAAAATCCAGAAAATCACATTGTCTGTTTTTTTTACATTTTATTTGCATATTATGGTGGAAAATAAGTATTTGGTCAGAAACAAACAATCAAGATTTCTGGCTCTTACAGACCTGTAACTTCTTCTTTAAGAGTCTTCTCTTTCCTCCACTCATTACCTGTAGTAATGGCACCTGTTTAAACTTGTTATCAGTATAAAAAGACACCTGTGCACACCCTCAAACAGTCTGACTCCAAACTCCACTATGGTGAAGACCAAAGAGCTGTCAAAGGACACCAGAAACAAAATTGTAGCCCTGCACCAGGCTGGGAAGACTGAATCTGCAATAGCCAACCAGCTTGGAGTGAAGAAATCAACAGTGGGAGCAATAATTAGAAAATGGAAGACATACAAGACCACTGATAATCTCCCTCGGTCTGGGGCTCCACGCAAAATCCCACCCCGTGGGGTCAGAATGATCACAAGAACGGTGAGCAAAAATCCCAGAACCACGCGGGGGGACCTAGTGAATGAACTGCAGAGAGCTGGGACCAATGTAACAAGGCCTACCATAAGTAACACACTACGCCACCATGGGCTCAGATCCTGCAGTGCCAGACGTGTCCCACTGCTTAAGCCAGTACATGTCCGGGCCCGTCTGAAGTTTGCTAGAGAGCATTTGGATGATCCAGAGGAGTTTTGGGAGAATGTCCTATGGTCTGATGAAACCAAACTGGAACTGTTTGGTAGAAACACAACTTGTCGTGTTTGGAGGAAAAAGAATACTGAGTTGCATCCATCAAACACCATACCTACTGTAAAGCATGGTGGTGGAAACATCATGCTTTGGGGCTGTTTCTCTGCAAAGGGGCCAGGACGACTGATCCGGGTACATGAAAGAATGAATGGGGCCATGTATCGTGAGATTTTGAGTGCAAACCTCCTTCCATCAGCAAGGGCATTGAAGATGAAACGTGGCTGGGTCTTTCAACATGACAATGATCCAAAGCACACTGCCAGGGCAACGAAGGAGTGGCTTCGTAAGAAGCATTTCAAGGTCCTGGAGTGGCCTAGCCAGTCTCCAGATCTCAACCCTATAGAAAACCTTTGGAGGGAGTTGAAAGTCCGTGTTGCCAAGCGAAAAGCCCAAAACATCACTGCTATAGAGGAGATCTGCATGGAGGAATGGGCCAACATACCAACAACAGTGTGTGGCAACCTTGTGAAGACTTACAGAAAACGTTTGACCTCTGCCATTGCCAACAAAGGATATATTATAAAATATTGAGATGAAATTTTGTTTCTAACCAAATACTTATTTTCCACCATAATATGCAAATAAAATGTTAAAAAAACAGACAATGTGATTTTCTGGATTTTTTTTTCTCAGTTTGTCTCCCATAGTTGAGGTCTACCTATGATGTAAATTACAGACGCCTCTCATCTTTTTAAGTGGTGGAACTTGCACTATTGCTGACTGACTAAATACTTTTTTGCCCCACTGTAACTCTGTATGTAACCCCTTTCTCATGTACAGCACCATGGAATTAATGGTGCTATATAAATAAATAATAATAATACTTAGACCCCTTTAAATTTTTCACTCTTTATTTCATTGCAGCCATTGGGTAAATTAAAAAAAGTTGATTTTTTTCAAATTAATGTGCACTCTGCTGTTATGACCTGGTGGTTAGGAGCACCCGACCTGATAGTTAAACTCATACAGGACGAGCTCTGGGATGTGGGAGCTCTGCTGACCGCAAGCCCTAATCCTATCGCACACACTAAAAATAGCCGTGGAGCGCTCCTGACACTCCCTAGGTGCCTCGTCACAGCCTAAGAGCTAGCTAGCCCTAGAGATAGAAAATAAAGCCTACCTTGCCTCAGAGAAATTCCCCAAAGGAATAGGCAGCCCCCCACATATAATGACTGTGAGTAAAGATGAAAGCCACAAACGCAGAAATGAAATAGGTTTCAGCAAAGGGAGGCCAGATTTACTAAATAGACAGAGGATAGGAAAGGAATCTTTGCGGTCAGCACAAAAACCTACAAAAGACCACGCAGAGTGTGCAAAAGGGTCCTCTGCACCGATTCATGGTGCGGGGTGCCACTCTGCATCCCAGAGCTTCCAGCTAGCAAGACAAAATCAGGAAAACCAGCTGGACAAAAAAACAATGAGCAAAAATAACAATAAGGAACTTAGCTTCTGCAGGAGAAGACAGGTCATCAGGCAGATCCAGGAGCGAACTGAACCAATGCTAAAACATTGACAGCTGGCATGGAGTAACGATCTGAGTGGAGTTAAATAGAGAAGCCAACCAAAGGATAAACCACGTCACCTGTGTAAGGAACCTCAGAAGCAGCAGCTTCACTCATAGCCACCAGAGAACCAATTGACCACATCAGCACCTTTCTTGGTCAAATCAGTCAACGGTTTAGCAATACTGGAAGCGACGATAAAAATTAGCAAAGCCCAGGAACTTCTGCAAGCTCTTCACAGATGTTGGCTGAGTCCAATCGTAAATGGCCTGAACGTTAACAGGGTCCATCTCGATAGTAGAAGGGGAAAAAATGAAACCCAAAAATGAAACCTTCTGAACTCCAAAGAGACACTTTAACCCCTTCACAAACAAGGAATTCGCACGAAGGACCTGGAACACCATTCTGACCTGCTTCACATGAGACTCCCAATCATCCAAAAAGACCAAAATGTCATCCAAATATACAATCATAAATCTATCCAGGTACTCTCGGAAGATGTCATGCATAAAGGACTGAAACACAGATGGAGCATTAGAAAGCCCGAATGGCATAACCAGGTACTCAAAATGGCCCTCGGGCGTATTAAATGCTGTTTTCTATTCAGCAGCCTGTTTAATTCGCACAAGATTATACGCCCCTCGAAGATCTATCTTGGTGAACCAACTAGCCCCCTTAATCCGAGCAAATAAATCAGACAGCAGCGGCAAAGGATACTGAAATTTGACTGTGATCTTATTAAGAAGGCGGTAATCAATACAAGGTCTCAAAGAACCATCCTTCTTGGCCACAAAAAAGAACCCTGCTCCCAATGGTGACGACGATGGACGAATATGACCCTTCACCAAGGATTCCTTTATATAACTCCGCATAGCGGCATGCTCTGGCACAGATAAATTAAACAGACGGCCCTTAGGAAACTTACTACCAGGAATCAAATTAATAGCACAGTCGCAATCCCTATGAGGAGGTAGGGCACCAGATTTGGGCTCTTCAAATACATCCCGGTAATCTGATAAAAACTCAGGGACTTCAGAAGGAGTGGAAGGCGAAATTGACAGCAATGGAACATCACCATGTACCCCCTGACAACCCCAGCTGGACACAGACATAGATTTCCAATCCAACACTGGATTATGGACCTGTAGCCATGGCAACCCCAAAACGACCACATCATGCAGATTATGCAACACCAAAAAGCAAATATCCTCCTGATGTGCAGGAGCCATGCACATGGTCAATTGAGTCCAGTACTGAGGCTTATTCTTGGCTAAAGGCGTAGCATCAATTCCTCTCAATGGAATAGGATACTGCAAGGGCTCCAAGAAAAAACCACAGCGCCTGGCAAACTCCAAGTCCATCAAATTCAGGGCAGCGCCTGAATCCACAAATGCCATTACAGAATAGGACGACAGAGAGCAAATCAGAGTAACGGACAAAAGAAATTTAGACTGTACCGTACCAATGGTGGCAGACCTAGCGAACCGCTTAGTGCGCTTAGGACAATCGGAGATAGCATGAGTGGATTCACCACAGTAAAAACACAGCCCATTCCGACGTCTGTGTTCTTTCCGTTCAGCTCTAGTCAAAGTCCTATCACATTGCATAGGCTCAGGCCTATGCTCAGAGAATACCGCCAGATGGTGCACAGCTTTGCGCTCACGCATGCGCCGATCGATCTGAATGGCCAAGGACATAGACTCATTCAGACCAGCAGGCGTGGGAAATCCCGCCATGACATCCTTAAGGGCTTCAGAAAGACCCTTTCTGAAAATTGCCGCCAGGGCACATTCATTCCACTGAGTAAGCACAGACCACTTTCTAAACTTCTGACAGTACACCTCCGCTTCATCCTGACCCTGACACAAAGCCAGCAAGATTTTCTCTGCCTGATCCACTGAATTTGGTTCATCATAAGGCAATCCAAGCGCCAGAAAAAACGCATCTACATCTCGCAATGCAGGATCTCCTGGCGCAAGGGAAAATGCCCAGTCTTGAGGGTCACCACGCAACAAAGAAATTATGATTTTTACTTGTTGAGCGGGGTCATCAGAGGAGCGGGGTTTCAAAGCTAGAAACAGTTTACAATTATTTTTGAAATTCAAGAATCTAGCTCTATCCCCAGAAAATAAATCAGTAATAGGAATTCTAGGCTCTAACATAGGATTCTGAACCACAAAATCTTGAATGTTTTGTACCCTTGCAGTGAGATGATCCACACAAGAGGATAGACCCTGAATGTCCATCTCTACACCTGTGTCCTGAACCACCCAAAGGTCTAGGGGAAAAGAAAGACAAAACACAGTGCAAAGAAAAAAAAATGGTCTCAGAAGTCCTCTTATCCCTCTATTGAGATGCATTAATACTTTGGGCCAGCTGTACTGTTATGACCTGGTGGTTAGGAGCACCCGACCTGATAGTTAAACTCATACAGGACGAGCTCTGGGATGTGGGAGCTCTGCTGACGGCAAGCCCTAATCCTATCGCACACACTAAAAATAGCCGTGGAGCGCTCCTGACGCTCCCTAGGCGCCTCGTCACAGCCTAAGAGCTAGCTAGCCCTAGAGATAGAAAATAAAGCCTACCTTGCCTCAGAGAAATTCCCCAAAGGAAAGGGCAGCCCCCCACATATAATGACTGTGAGTAAAGATGAAAGTCACAAACGCAGAAATGAAATAGGTTTCAGCAAAGGGAGGCCAGACTTACTAAATAGACAGAGGATAGGAAAGGAATCTTTGCGGTCAGCACAAAAACCTACAAAAGACCACGCAGAGTGTGCAAAAGGGTCCTCCGCACCGACTCACGGTGCGGAGTGCCACTCTGCATCCCAGAGCTTCCAGCTAGCAAGACAAAATCAGGAAAACCAGCTGGACAAAGAAACAATGAGCAAAAATAACAATAAGGAACTTAGCTTCTGCAGGAGAAGACAGGTCACCAGGCAGATCCAGGAGCGAACTGAACCAATGCTAAAACATTGACAGCTGGCATGGAGTAACGATCTGAGTGGAGTTAAATAGAGAAGCCAACCAAAGGATAAACCACGTCACCTGTGTAAGGAACCTCAGAAGCAGCAGCTTCACTCATAGCCACCAGAGGGAGCCCATAGACAGAACTCGCCGAAGTACCATTCACGACCACAGGAGGGAGTTCGACAACAGAATTCACAACACTCTGCACACCATTTTGACTGAAAAAAAAATCAGAAATGTAGTAATTGTTGCAAATTTATTAAAAAAGAAAAACTGAAATATCAAATGGTCATAAGTATTCAGACCCTTTGCTCAGTATTGAGTAAAAGCACCCTTTTGAGCTAGTACCGCCATGAGTCTTCTTGGGAATGATGCAACAAGTTTTTCACACGTGGATTTGGGGATCCTCTACTATTCTTCCTTGGAGATCCTCTCTCTTTCCTTCAGGTTGGATGGTGAATGTTGGTGGACAGCCATTTTCAAGTCTCTCCAGAGAAGCTCAATTGGGTTTAGGTCAGGGCTCTGGCTGGGCCAGTCAAGTATGGTCACATGGTTGTTCTGAAGCCGCTTCTTTGTTATTTTAGCTGTGTGCTTAGGGTCATTGTCTTGTTGGATGGTGAACCTTCGGCCAAGTCTGAGGTCCAGAGCACTCTGGAAGAGGTTTTCATCCAGGATATCTCTGTACTTGGCCGCATTCATGTTTCCTTCAATGACAACCAGTCTTCCTGTCCGTGCAGCTGAAAAACACCATCATAGTATGATGCTTCGACAACCATGTTTCACTATTGGGATTGTATTGGGTAGGTGATGAGTAGTGCTTGGTTTTCTCTACACATACCGCTTAGGATTATCACCAAATATGTCTATCTTCATCTCATCAAATCAGAGAATCTTACATCTCATAGTCTGGGAGTCCTTCATGTGTTTTTTTAGCAAACTATGCGGGCTTGCACTGAGGAGAGGGTTCCGTCGGGCCACTCTGCCATAAATGCCCTACTGGTGGAGGGCTGTAGTGGTAGTTTACTTTGTGGAACTTTCTCCCATCTCCCTACTGCATCTCTGGAGCTCAGCTACAGTGATCTTGGGGTTCTTCTTTACCTCTCTCGCTAAGGCTCTTCTCCCACGATTGCTCAGTTTGGCTGGACAGCCAGGTCTTGGAAAACTTCTGCTGGTCCCAAACTTCTTCTATTTAAGGATTATGGAGGCCATTGTGCTCTTAGGAACCTTGAGTACTGCAGAAATTCTGTTGTAACCTTGGCCAGATCTGTGCCTTGCCACAATTCTGTCTCTGAGCTCCTTGGCCAGTTCCTTTGACCTCATGATTCTCATTTGGTCGACATGCAATTTGAGCTGTGAGGTCTTATATAGACAGGTGTGTGCCTTTTCAAATCAAGTCCTATCAGTTTAATTAAACACAGTTGAACTACAATGAAGGAGTAGAACCATCTCAAGGATGATCAAAAGGAAATGGACATCATGTGACTTAAATATGAGTGTCTGAGCAAAGGGTCTGAATACTTATGACCATGTGATATTTCAGTTTTTCTTTTTTATTAAATTTACAAAATAAATCTACATTTCTGTTTTTTTAGACAAGATGCGGTGCACAGTGTACATTAATGTGAAAAAATTTAACTTTTTTGAATTTACCAAATGGCTGCAATGAAACAAAGAGTGAAAAATGTAAAGGGGTCTGAATACTTTCCGTACTCACTGTATCTGTAAAGCGCTGAGTAAAATACATAAGTAAATAATTTAAATAAATGAATATACATGCTGTTCAAATTTAAGCTCCTCGGCATTGAAATTGCAACACAAAGAAGGAATAATCATGTAATTATGTAAATAACAGGATCAAGATAAATGTTAATGATGTACAAATGAAGGAAGAACTGTCAAACAGGGGTGTATTAAGGGTCATGTGACGGGGTCATGTGACGGGGTCATCATATACCTGAAACAGATTATTCCAGAAAAATAGTTGCTGTGTGAAACTATAGCCTGTCAAACATCCATTGATCTAGTCAATTTACCCTTCAGTTCAGTATATAGTATACAGTGTATAGTGTCAGTGTATCGGTAACACTGACTCACCAGTGATGTCTCTAGGTGAAATCCTTCATCTTTCATCCAGCACAGACCGCCATCACTTCATCCAGCCAGATCTGTCTCCAATCCTGCCCCATGTCTTTCATTCTGCCCCGTGTCTCCAATCATGCCCCGTATCTACATTCTGCCCATGTCTCCAATCCTGCCCCCAGTGTGTCCAGCATCTCTGCCCCCAGTGTGTCCAGCATCTCTGCCCCCAGTGTGTCCAGCATCTCTGCCCCCAGTGTCCAGCATCTCTGCCCTCAGTGTCCAGCATCTCTGCCCCCAGTGTCCAGCATCTCTGCCCCCAGTGTCCAGCATCTCTGCCCCCAGTGTCCAGCATCCTGCCCCCAATGTGTCCAGCATTCTGCCCCCAATGTGTCCAGCATCCTGCCCCCAATGTGTCCAGCATCCTGCCCCCATTGTGTCCAGCATCCTGCCCCAATGTGTCCAGCATCTTGCCCCCAATGTGTCCAGCATCCTGCCCCCAGTGTGTCCAGCATCCTGCCTCCAGTGTGTCCAGCATTTTGCCCCCAAAATGTCCAGCATTTTGCCTCCAGTGTCTCCAGCATATTGCCCCAGTGTCTCCAGCTAATTGCCCACAGTGTGTCTAGCATTCTGCACTAGTGTGTCCAGCATATTGCCTCGAGCCCCCCAGATTGCCGTTCACAAAAAAAACGAGTTCTCCTCACCTGACCGGCGCTCCAGCGGCGAGCTTCCTCCAGCAGCGCGGACTCGCCGGTGACTGACAATGATGTCAGACGCCAGCGATGTGTGCGCTGCACCTGCGGCCGACTTCAGCTGCCAGCCACCAATTGGCTGGTGGCTGTTCTTAACTATTGATGTGCGGGCGCGCGCCCACACGTCAATAGGTAAAACTGCCACAGCGCCGGTAGGGGCCCGGTGAGCAGATGAGATGGGGCCAGATGCGGGCCCCCTCTGCCCACCGTGCCAATACACCAGTCAGGGCAGTAATGCCCTGATGGCGGCGAGCAATCTGAGCGGTAGCCCAGGGCCCCCCCACACCACTGGGCCCTGGGCTACCGCCCAGATTGACCCTGTTATAATCCGCCCCTGCTGTCAAAACATCACAATTCAGTATCGAGTAAAGAGAGCTTCACTCACCAACCTTGGCATCCTATTAGTAATGTTACCACTGGTTGTCTCAGGATTATTCTGCCATGCTTAATGTATTTGGGCATGCAAAGCATCAAGGTCTTTGCAATTGCCGACCAATAATGTCCCAGGTGTGCATGATCGGAGACCCTGCAGGCCATAGGAATACATTTTGCCAAGCTTACTGCTCACATTAACTACTTTTTGAAAAGTTGCAAATGATGAATTGGACAAAAACATCTGGGAACCCTAGACTGTGCCCACAGTGGCGAACAAAAAGAAAAAAACATAGGTCAACACATGCAAAATAGACTTCAAAAAGGCGCAGCTGGAAGGATGAATTTGGTAGAAAGGTGTAAAGCAGCAGAAACGTGACAAAAACAGGCGCAATTTCAATAATAAATTAGGCCCTATGTGTTCTATATGGGACCAAGGAGAAGGTCCTGTCCGAAAAAAGGATTTTTCATTTTCCAGAAGTGTTTTTTTTTTAATACAAAGAAGGACTATCTTTAAAATTATTTTTTCTTATTTTTGAAAGAAGCTTTTTCCGTAATGACCTCACAATACATTTTTTTTTAAGTTGCAATAGATGTCTTGTAATAAAGTAATAGATGTTGAAAAAACTTGAGTAAGCACTGTTCAAGCGGCAGCCGTCAGAGAACTAGCTTGTAAGGCTATGGGACCATGAATTCTTAGAGTTTACCTTGTTATTGGAATACTCACGTTTGTAAAATAAAAAAAAAATAATTTGTACATCATTGAACATATTGATTCTTATAATGTTAAAATGTAAAAAAAATCTAACTCGTTGCCACATTTGTGTCATAAGGTTTTGATATGACCAATGTAAGTTAAATAAAATGTAAATAAAAAGTAATATAGGTAGTATGTTTATCAATGTATTTGATGGCTAGGTAGATGGATAGGGTAGACAGCATACAAAGAGGACAAAGAATTCAATAGTCATTTTTTAACATACAAGAATTGATTGAATTAATATTTCGAAAGGGTTTTGAATCTCTCCTTGCAAACAAAGAGTTAAACAGAGATAAAGAAAGAAAATATTCAGAGCCATGTTAATATGACACCTTATCTTGTGTCATCGTCCACAATAGTTATAAAAGGATAATTCCACCTTTAGGAGATGACAACGTGCCAGTCTGCGTGAGCATGTGCAACTGATACAGACAAGGCTTTATCATGCATCACTAATGAGGAAATCTCAGCCAAGGACGTTGCTAGCAATTTTTCTAAAGCCCCCAGAGCAACTGAAGATTAGACAGCTATGTTTTCTACTCGCAGCCTTGAAATGGTAATAACTTGCATCCAATGAACAATCTAAAAAGCCTCCAAAGAAACTTATTTCTAAGATGCCATAATAGTAAAGGTCAGTTATTTGGATGCAGTTCTGGAGGATACAAAGTTACACTGAGATGAACATTGTGAGAAATCTCCAATTGATGAAACCTGGGAACACTTTCTTCTTGTATACACTCCTGTTCTCCATTCTAGGTAAGTCCTTGCCTTGCCAAAATGTATTCACTTTCTGATCACTGGTAAATGGGTTTATGGCTCTGCCACAAAAGGACAGTATAGGAACTGTAATCCAGCACTGGATGTTCATCCTTCTGCACATCACTTTATTAAAAAATCTTTGTAGATTCTTTTCATTTATCAATCTAACATTAAAGTAAAATTATATCTCTGTACCAGTCTGTTAGCTTGTTCATTGTAATTTGTATTTTGTACCTAACCCCTTCTGATGTACAGCACCACGGAATCAATAATGCTCTAAAAATAAATAATATAATAATAATATAGGACATCCATATTGTTAGAGCACACATCATGTTTGCATAGCTGAATTGTACCTTTTTATGCATTGTCCACCCTCCGGATGTACATCTATTAGTGAAAGTATTGTATTTATTCTCATTTATATATTTTTTAAAATAATATATGTAACTTAATTCAATGAAATGTAAAATACAGAAATTATGTAACTCAATTCTATCGGTTTAGATAAAAATCAATTTATTTTTGTTTCACCTTATAGGGTTTCTCTACTCGTCTTCTGGTCTAACACAGCGAATATCCAAGTGAGTTATAATCTATATTTTGGTAACAAGGCAGAATGCTTATATATTCCTAACATACCAAAAATAGAAAAAAAAGGGCAAAAAGACAGTCCACGGTAGATGTCCCCTTTCTGACTAGGCGTAAGCAATTGTAGAAGATTGGGAAAAGTGTTACAGCTTCTGGGCTAAAAATTATATATTAATTCCTTAAAATCACCATTCCAAGAAAGTAAAGGTGGAGAGGGGAGACAGAAAGCAAAAGGCGACATGTTTCGAATGTAGATCGGCGGTCTTTATCAAAGCCTGATATATTTCTACTTGTTATCTATATTGAACCCATTCATAAGAAACATCAATCTAGAAAAATATATTATTTATTATAGTGAATAAGTGAAAGAAAAATAAAGATAAATGCTGTGAGGGGGTAAACCTTATGTGCCCTAATAGAATTAAAGGAGGATTCTGGGCAGAAGGATTTATCACCTAGTGTTAATTAATTTAACATTTAGATATAAAACAGCTGCCTTACTAAAAATGACACTGTAACTTTATGATGAATAATGCTATACTTGCTTTAATCAATTTTAAATTTTTTTGCCCCTACAATGGATGCATAGATGGAGATATATGACAATATTGGGAAAAAATCAGAGGCGTTATAGACTATAAGGTGACATGTAGGGTTACAGATAAGTGATATGTGCAAAGTGATAAGATTTTTATTTAAAAAAATATATATATCTTGCACATTATGGTAAAAAAAAAATCTACTTTAATAAAGAGAGTAACTCCGTATCAATGAAAAAATGCAGGGACTTTCCAAAGGCAAGCAGTTCATTTTCAGGCACACAGATCTTTAAAGCTCTCGTCAATTGTGTAAGATGAGATCTTGCACATACAGGTTACCTTTTAAATGTTAACCCAAGAAAGGCCTCTTTGATAGGTGATGGAAATCAGAAAAAAAAACCTTTCCCCTAGGAATAGCTTATTCAGGTTGCTCCTGGACCTTTGCAAATACAAGATACTTTTTGTTTTCTTCCAGAAACGGGTTTAATGCAATTCGCCAGAAAAGAGATCTCTTAACAGCAGAGGTAGGTTATACCTTCGAGAGAAAAATTTGCCTCTGAAATGAGTCTTCCACTGACAATGGAGCCTTTGTCGTAAGAGAAAATGGTAAAAGCGCGGGTAGGATCAGTCCCCCTTGTGATACCTACTTTCCTGTGATTCTGTAGCTTTCACTGTCTCACTTATCAGGCTCGCCTGAACTCATCTCATTCTCACACAGGCTCTGCCTCATCAGATAAAGAGATATTCCTATTTACTTGGCAATAAACATTCGACATCTTCAAAAGATCCAATGTTTCCGTAAAATGCTAATTCCACACGACATCATCCGTTGGCGGTTTAATATTTCATGTTTCTGTCTGTGGCTTATTTGGATGAGGAGTTAATATGGCATGCAGAATTCCCATATAAGTTATATACTACTGTGGGGAATATGGAATTCCGATGTGTCCTGGGTCGTTTTTGGATCTCTTCTTCTAATAGTGGGAAGGAAAAATATTTTTCAATTTACAAAGCGCAAATCACTTTTACATTAGATTTATTCTTAAAGGCTGTGTTCCCTCTAACTTCCAGGAGATGCTTTCTGAATTCTGTCTCTATTCACCAAAAATAAGAATGGACGACAGCACAAGAAAGAAGGGAAGCTTTCCAAAAGTTTTCCTTAGGGAATGTTTGCTTTAATCCGTGCGCCGGGATCCATTTTTTCTTTTTTTGTGGATCGGGAGGATGGATCTCCTGCACTGAGTCTAGGATCAATGTCAATCTTTTATCACTTGTTAATTAATTGTAAATAATGTAACAAAGACCTCTAATATTCAGATTCTTCTGATATTTTATAATTAAATATGAGGTCCTTTTCAAGTTGTCTATAGGTGCACTGTATTACGATAGTCCCTTAGGGTATTTTATCACGCATCAATGGTGAGCCGCCCATCTATTAATGAGTTTCCCCTGTAAGAAACTCTTAATTAAAAGCATGCAGTTTTGGGCATTTTTTTTTTAGAATCAATAAAAACCTACTTATTCATTAGAAAAACATGTTGGATACTGAATATAAATATACATTTTTAACAAATTATTGACACTCCACTTAACGGTAACTCTGTAAAACTTCCCCTGAAAATTGAGTCATGTATCCTTCTTAATATGTGCTATGCTTGGATGGGTTTTTTCAGAAATCACCAACGTCCACGGGAGTTGCCATTTAATTCTACAAGTTGCCAATTTGTTTTGATTGCAGTGAGAAAGATTCATTAGTTAATTCTGATCAGATTGAATACATGGATGATAATACTTATCACAGGAGATAGAATGATTTCTGCAAAAATCATGATGAGAACATGCCACCACCGCTTCACTTGTCTCATAGTTTGATATTCATACGACTAAATCACCTCTTCGTTGCTGACAGATTTTAAGGATGACTAATTGTTATTTTTACAGACCTGAGCATACAATGATTATTAGATACCTTGGTATATGTTATAGACTGTGGAAATAATTGTACTCTGCTAATATGGAAGGTGCTATCCTCTTACTTGCTGCCCTTTCCTCATCCTGTAAAGATATGCAGAGCTAGTAGAGATGGTTCACTGCTTAAGACCCTTCTAATATGAAAAGCTGAGATCCATGTCAGCTCTTTGGAGAATTCAATGATATCAGCATGCCCATTAATCTCCTATTTCAGTTAGCTCCATGCAATGCTATGAATAAAGAAAATAGCATTCACTCAGCTCACATTCATGAATCTTCCTGTAGTTAAAAAATAGCCCATTACATGGCTTCATGTAAAATGTCCTGTGTTCATTTTAAGCTAAAGAGGACCACATTTTTCATGTCGAATTGAACACAAGATGTAATATGGCTGCAAACAGGAATAAAATGTTTTTTTTTTGTATGTGTGTTTTAGTTTAACCCCTTTAAACAGTGGCTGTTAAGGGTCCTTATTCCCTCATTGCAGTTTTAAAATGGCGATAAGGAATAAGGATATAGTGCCCCCCAGCATCAGAAATTCTCTGGGGTTTCACCTACCCAGGGTAGCTGAGGCTCTGGAGACCATAATCAGAGCCGTTTTTTCCGGTCCTCGATCACATGATCACCACTATTCAATAAATAACAGTGATCCCATAAAAATACTGTGCCCGCTATTAAAAACATTTCTCTCTCTTCTGACATGATATACAGCTCTGGCAAAAATAAAGAGACCACCACATCAAAACCCTGTCATGGGCAGCCCAATCTCCAGACCTGAACCCCATTGAAAACCTCTGGAATGTAATCAGGAGGATGATGGATAGTCACAAGCCATCAAACAAAGAAGAACTGCTTACATTTTTGCCCCAGAAGCAGTGTGAAAGACTGGTGGAAAGCATGCCAAGACGCATGAAAGCTGTGATTAAAAATAATGGTTATTCCACAAAATATTGATTTCTGAGCTGAGCACTATTTGAGGTCTTTTTTTAAATTTTGACCATTTTTCTTTGTCAGAAAAAAAATACAAAATTTCATGCTTGGAAATTCGGAGACATGTTGAAGTTTATAGAATAAAATAACAATTTACAGTTTACTCAAAAATATACCTATAAAGAGAAAAATCAGACAAACTGAACATTTTGCAGTGGTCTCTTAATTTTTGCCAGAGCTGTATATGTTAGATGAGAAAGAAATGAGGTCTCCAAGCCCCCGTCCCAGTACCCCCACCATCCCCAGATCCCTCAAGCTCCATCCCCAGCCCTCCACCAGCTCCTCATGGAAAAAAATGGTGGGCATATGCCTAGTGTGCCCTCTGAGATTCGCCCACTGGCACCTGGCAACATCGGGGATTTTTCTTATTGGTTCATTTTATCACTGTGATAGACCCTATTGCAGTGATCAAAAGCCAATAATTAGTATGTCATCCCTCATCTCTAATCCTCTTATTCAGAATGATTACATTTTTTTATTTTATAATTTTTATTTTTTTCATTTTTTGCAATTAGGTTTAGGGGAAAGGGTTAGGTTGGGGTTAGGTAAGGGTTGGGGTAGGGTTGCGGTTAGGCTAGGGTACAGATGGGGTTAGGCTAGGGTTAGGGTCGGTGTTAGGCCAGGGTTAGCGTTTGGGTTAGGCTAGTGTTAGGATAAGAGTTGGGCTAGGGCTAGGTTAGTGTTGGGCTAGGGTTAGGGCTTGCATTGGGATTAGGGTTTTTTCATAAGTTACAAAACAAAAAATGATGACAATATGACAACTAGTGTTGAGAGCAAGTGCTCGCTACTCAAATTTGCATCTGGATCAATCGAGCACCTGTGATACTTGGTGCATATCTGAGCAACCTGATGCAAACTCGAGTAGCACTTGCGCTCAACACTAATGATGACATATTCAATATGACATCCTAATGTTATCAAATTCTGTGTAGTACATTTGGGTTAAAAATCCTCACTATAACCCTGAATAAAATCCTTGAAGGGTGTAATTTCCAAAATGGGGTCACTTTAAAGATTTTTCCACAGTTTAGGTATATCAGTGGCTCTTCAAACACGACTCAGTGTCCACTCTCAGTTGCAGCCATTTTTGTGCATAAAAAGTCAAACGGTGCTGCTTCCATTCTGAACCATGCCATGTGCCCAAATAATAGTTTTACCCCACATATGGGGTATCAGCGTACTCAGGAGAATTCACACAATACATTTTGGGGTCTATTTCTTCCTGTTACCATTGTGAAAGTAAAAAAAATTGGGGCTAAAGCAAAATTTTGTGAATAAAAGTAAAGTGTTAATTTTTTCCTTTCCCATTCTATTAATTCCTGTGAAGAACCTGAAGGGTTAATAAATTCTTGAATGTGGTTTTGAGGACTTTGAGGAGTGCAGTTTTTAAAATGGTAGCACTTTTGGGTATTTTCTATCTTATAGACCCCTCAATGTCACTTCAAATGTGAGGTGGTCGCAAAAAAATGGTTTTTGTAAATTTTGTTGTAAAAATGAGAAATCGCTGGTCAACTTTTAACCCTTCTATCTTTCTAGCAAAAAAACAATATGTTTCAAAATTGTGCTGATGCAAATTAGACATGTGAGAAATGTTCTTTATTAATTATTTTGTGTGGCATATCACTCTGATTTAAGGGCATAAATATGTAAAGTTTGAAAATTGCAAAATTTTCAATTTTTTTGCAAAATTTTTGATATTTTCATAAATACACACAAATCATATCAACAAAAATGTACCACTATCATGGAGTACAATATGTCACGAAAAAACATTCTTAGAATCAGTTAGATCCCTTGAACAGTTCTGGAGTTATTACCACATAAATTGACACTGGTCAGATTCTAAAAATTTGGCCAGGTCATTAAAGTAGCTTGTTACTAAGGCGTTAAACACCTTTCCAGTGTTTCTTTTATATTTATTTTATCCCTAAAGTGTTATCGATAAAGTACACTGTCTTCAGCTCTTCACTGCACCACTCTGGTCCCTTGTGACTGCAGCTTCTGAGTGACTGTAAGTCAGAGATAATGGTCACAAGCTCTCAATGTCAGTTTTTGAGAGTCTAAGTTTTGGCTAACCTAGACTTATATTGACAAGTGACCTCCGGTTCACCCAGTAAACACTGGAGTGATCCAGCAGGTCACAATTTGCAGAAAATAACCAGAATGGCGCTAAGAACAGAAGAAAAATGCAGCTGGTAAGTATACGGCTGGGGCAGTGAACATACATTAGTGACACAACTCCAGTGATGAAAAAACAAAATGCTGGAGTGATGCTTTAATTTCGTCTCTATGTTGTAGATATATTAGCAATCAAATATTAAGTTAACTTTGTTAAGTCCAAATGAGTGTTATTAGACATTTTTCACTGGGGGCATGTATTTCTGCCTCCTGTATGATGTTGACCAATCATAAGCAGGCAGCAACATATGCAGCAAATGCAATAAGACCAATGATGATGTCATCAGGGTTACATGACCACAGGTTCTGCCTGCCCCAGTGTGCAGGCTAATGAGCACTGAAGATAAATTACATATACAGGGGTTGGACAAAATAATAGAAACACCTGGAAACATCAGCAAAAGTTAGTTTAATCTGGTGTAGGTCCACCTTTTGCAGCGATTACAGCCTAAATTCTCCGAGGTATGGATTCATACAAGGTGTGCATCGCTTCAAAAGGAATTTTAGCCCATTCTGCAGTTAAAATACCCTCCAGTTCTTTGAGCGACGATGGCGGCGGAAATCGACGTCTAACTTGAATCTCTAAAATCGACCATAAATGCGCAATAATGTTGAGGTCTGGGGATAGTGGGGGCCAGATGAGATGCTCAACTTCATTAGAATGTTCCTCGTGCAATGCTTTAACGATTCTAGCTGTATGAATTTGTGCATTATCATCCTGAAAGATGGCGTTCCCCTCCGGGAACAGTGCTTGAACCATTGGATGCGCTTGGTCGCCCAAAATGCCTAAGTAATCTCGGCTGTTAATTCTTCCATAAAGGGATATCATTGGCCCTGCGGATCTCCATGAAAAAGCACCCCAGATCATCACAGAACTTCCGCCATGTTTTACGGTTGGGAGAAGGCAGTCTGGATGGAATGCTTCTTTCGGCTGTCTCCAAACGTCCACTCAGCCGGAGGTCGGAAATAGGGTAAACGATGATTCGTCTGAGAATATCACATGTTTCCATGTTTCCACTGCTCAAAGGACCAACTCTGGAGATTTCTACGCCACTCTAAACGCTTGGAAACATTTGTCATTCAGAGCAGCGGTTTTCTAATTGCAGCTCTTCCGTGAAATCCAGATTTGTACAGCTCCCGACGAACAGTTTTCGTGAAAACTGGGTTGTGCAGGTGTTCATTGAACTCAGCAGTGATTTTCGGAGCCGTGGTCTTGCGATTCTCTCTCACAATTCGCTTTAGAGTCCAACGGTGTCTCTCAGTCAACTTTGCTTGTGCTTTGCTGCAGACGTTTTTCCTTCTCTTTCAAATGCAGTAATTACTTTGGGACAGTACCTCTTGACACGCCAAGTGTTTGGGCACTTTCTGTTACACTAGCGCCTGCCATACGAGCACCAACAATTTGGCCTCTTTGAAAATCTGAGAGGTCTGCCATTGGTATCAGGTTCTCATCAATGTTCTTACAATTATGCAAAACAAACAGTTGATTAACATACACATATCACATAACACAAATAATCAGCTACAAAACATTACCATGTGTCACGGTTTGCATGTTTATCACATGTTTGAAGATTATGATGCCAAAACATTAGGTGTTTCTATTATTTTGTCCAACCCCTGGTATATCCTGAACAACTGAGAGGTGAAATGAAAAAACAAACAACTTTTTATTCCACTCTGCAGCCTCTATGGCATTGTGTGTCCAGTTCACTATTAAAAAAGTGGTGAAAGGGCCTTCTTAAGGATAACAATTTCCTCAGGGGTGATGACCTGAGGAATTCCTAACCAGTTATCAGTCTGCTGCACGGCTTCACATCTATACTGTGTGCAGAATTATTAGGCAATTTGTATTTTGATCACATGATACTTTTTATACATGTTGTCCTACTCCAAGCTGTTCAGGCTTGAGAGCCAACTACCAATTAAGTAAATCAGGTGATGTGCATCAGGGGTGTGGTCTAATGACATCAAAACCCTGTATAAGGTGTGCTTAATTATTAGGCAACTTCCTTTCCTTTGGCAAAATGGGTCTAAAGAAAGATGTGACGGGCTCTGAAAAGTTCAAAATTGTGAGATGTCTTGCAGAGGGATGCAGCAGTCTTGAAATTGCCAAACTTTTGAAGCCTGATCACCGAACAATCAAGCGTTTCATGGCAAATAGCCAACAGGGTCGCAAAAAGTGTGTTGGCCAAAAACGGCACAAAATAACTGCCCATGGATTGAGGTAAAATCAAGCGTGAACCTGCCAAGATGCCATTTGTCACCAGTTTTGCCATATTTCAGAGCTGCAACGTTACTGGAGTAACATAAAGCACAAGGTGTGCGATACTCAGGGACATGGCCAAGGTAAGAAAGGCTGAAAAACGACCACCTTTGAACAAGAAACATAAGATAAAACATCAAGACTGGGCCAAGAAATATCTTAAGACCGACTTTTCAAAGGTTTTGTGGACTGATGAAATGAGAGTGACTCTTGATGGGCCAGATGGATGGACCAGATGCTGGATCAGTAAAGGGCAGAGAGCTCTACTCCGACTCAGACGCCAGCAAGGTGAAGGTGGGGTACTGGTATGGGCTGGTATCATCAAAGATTAACTTGTAGGACCTTTTCGGGATGAGGATGGAGTGAGCTCAACTCCCAGACCTACTGTCAGTTTCTGGAAGACAACTTCTTCAAGAAGTGGTACAGGAAGAAGTCGGTATCATTCAAGAAAATCATGAGTTTCATGTTTGACAATGCTCCATCACATGCCTCCAACTACTCCACAGCGTGGCTGGCCAGTAAAGGTCTCAAAGAAGAAAAAATAATGACATGGCCCCCTTGTTCACCTGATCTGAACCCCATAGAGAACCTGTGGTCCCTAATAAAATGTGAGATCTACAGGGAGGGAAAACAGTACACCTCTCGAAACAGTGTCTGGGAGGCTGTGGTGGCTGCTGCACGCAATGTTGATCATGAACAGATCAAGCAACTGACAGAATCTATGGATTGAAGGCTGTTGAGTGTCATCATAAAGAAAGGTGGCTATATCGGTCACTAATTTTGGGGGGTTTTGTTTTGCATGTCAGAAATGTTTACTTCTAAATTTTGTGCAGTTATATTGGTTTACCTGGTGAAAATAAACAAGTGAGATGGGAATATATTTGGTTTTTATTAAGTTGCCTAATAATTCTGCACAGTAATAGTTACCTGCACAAACAGATATCCTCCTAAAATAGCCTAATCTAAGAAAACCCCACTCCAGCTTCAAAAAATATCAAGCTTTGATATTTGAGTTTTTTGGGTTGATTGAGAACATAGTTGTTGATCAATAATAATAATCGTCTAAATACAACTAATAATTCTGCACACAGTGTATTGTCCACAGGCTTGCTGGTGTCCCAAGGGTACCAGTCAGGGCACAGACCAGGAATGCAGCTGTCAACCCGGGCACCAAGAGCTTTTCCACTTTCCCAATCCTTACTGAAGTTTGTGACCGAAACCTGGGGCAGTTTGTTCTGGTTCCATCCCAAGAGCCCCTGTTTTGGTGTCTGTTTCTTGGTTTCTTCATCCTCTTCTTCATCCCACATTGGCATGGAGATGGAATAATGTAGAATAAGAGTCAAGATAAGACACAGGATGAGCTTTAAGGTACCTTCACACATCACGATATTGTTAACGATATCGTTGCTATTTGTGACGTAGCAACGATATCGTTAATGAAATCGTTATGTGTGACAGCGACCAACGATCAGGCCCCTGCTGGGAGATCGTTGGTCGCTGAAGAAAGTCCAGAACTTTATTTCGTCGCTGGACTCCTGCTGACATCGCTGGATCGGCGTGTGTGACACCGATCCAGCGATGTCTTCACTGGTAACCAGGGTAAACATCGGGTAACTAAGCGCAGGGCCGCGCTTAGTAACCCGATGTTTACCCTGGTTACCATGCTAAAAGTAAAAAAAAACAAACACTAGATACTTACCTACCGCTGTCTGTCCTCCAGCGCTGTGCTCTGCACTCCTCCTGTACTGTCTGTGAGCCGGAAAGCAGAGCGGTGACGTCACCGCTCTGCTTTCCGGCTCACAGCCAGTACAGGAGGAGAGCAGAGAAGCAGAGCGCAGCGCTGGAGGACAGACGGCTGTAGGTAAGTATCTAGTGTTTGTTTTTTTTTTACTTTTAGCATGGTAACCAGGGTAAACATCGGGTTACTAAGCGCGGCCCTGCGCTTAGTTACCCGATGTTTACCCTGGTTACCGGCATCGTTGGTCGCTGGAGAGCGGTCTGTGTGACAGCTCTCCAGCGACCAAACAGCGACGCTGCAGCGATCCGGATCGTTGTCGGTATCGCTGCAGCGTCGCTTAGTGTGAAGGGGCCTTTAGGTTTCCATCAACAATGGCTTTGCTGTGTATTGATACCAGCTTGATGCATCAAGCAGTCCGTTTAGTCAAACAGCACTAGAATCAGGGTATCTGGTTCTGCATTATGCTGCTCTTAGATGGGGCAGCAAAAACCTGATGACAGATTCCCTATATTATGTATGACATTTTACAACCAAAAATAATGTGAGTGATTTTTGTAATCATATTTCAATCATAGGATAATGGAAATCCATTCTCTGGAGCACATAGACTCCTTACTGAATCACAAACTCCAAGGGCAGGTAAGACATCCTACAGGTTTTATTGAATTTAATATATTTTGACGTTTGCCTGCTAACAGAAAAGGGCACTTGAAACAGTGATGCCCATAATATATGCCCATGAAGAGTTTAACTAGTCAGTGCTATAAGTCGCCATTATGTAGATTTCAGAACCAGAAGAAAAGGACTATGTAATGTTACTGGCATTTCACTGAAAGTAAAGGACCATTTGGAAGGAGAACACAGGCAGCTACTCTCAGGAAAACTAGCCCATTGAGCAGCAGATTCTATTATGTGGCTCCTTCCAAACCTGCTTTTCAGCCGTACATCTAGACAAGAAAGACATGGAGGTCCATGAGCAGTAAAGGTAGCACTAGGGTTTTTACACAACACAGCACTATAGTAGAATGCAAACCCCTTGTAAAAAACAGACTATATAGTCATAAATATTGGCCCAAAAAGTGTTTTATTCAGTCCCATGGCCACAGGTGAATAATATGAATCCAATAGCCATGCAGTCTGCTTTACAAACATTAGTGAAAGAATGTCTCATTCTTCACTGAATTCGAGCATGGTCGTGCCACCATTGTAACACGTCAATTCATGACATTTCCTGCCTCTAAAATATTCAATGATCTACTGTAAGTGGTATTATTGAAATTTGCAAAGGTCTATGAATCGGTGCAAGTTAGCCAGAAAGTGCAGACCACGTGCGATTACAGGGTGCGATTCCTGAGGTTTAAAGTGAAAAAAGACTCTACAGAGTGGCAAAGTCTTTTTGGGACTATGCACTTTTTGGACAATTTTAACCTTTAAACTTGAAAGTAACAGTTTGGTGAAGGTCTTTTTTAGTTCCAGTATGACTGTGCTTCAGTGCACAAAGCCAGGTCCATAAAGGCATGGTTTAAGGTGAGTTTGGTGTGGAAGAACATGACTTCAACCCCATTGAACACCTTTGGAATGAACTACAATGGAAATTATGAACCTGACCCTGTTGTCTAACATCATTTTCTGACCACACAAATACTCTTTTGGATAAATGAGTAAATAAATCCTCAAATCACACTAACTAATCTTGAAGAAAGCCTTCCCCATAGTCTGGAGAAGAATGGAAACCGTTATAGCTGGAAAAGGGGAACCAACTCCATATTAATACCTACAGAATTAGAATGGGATGTAATAAAAACTCTTAGATGTGTTATATGTAGGTGTCTCAGTACATTTATCCATATAATGTATATTGTTATGTCGAAAAGCACATATAATACCATGACCATATCTATCTTTTGAATATTTTTTCTTCTGCCCCTTTTCATATCTATATTAATTAATATCCTTGATAAACAGTAAAAAGTTTTAGTTCTTAGATTTATATTTCAATCTATATTATCAACAAATCATCAGTGAACAGACTTTATGTTTATGTTTAATTTCTGAAACGGTAATTTAGGATTTTTTACCGTTTCTAGATTCCTGTCGACAAGGTTGTCTTAATGGAGCACTTTGTACAGAAGCTGGCTCGTGTGATTGCGAGACCTTTCAGGCACAAGGAAAGAGATGCCAATACGGTAAAGTAGTTGTGTCTACTGGAATATTGGACTGGTTGTTGGGCATGCTGGGTTGATGTGACTCAATAGGTTACGTTTTTTATGTCAGCCTGATTTTCGGAGCTTGTACATTCCTAGATTGGCCACTGGCCAAATGAAAATCCTATATTCTTATCATTATTGGATCAGTATATACATTCAATCAGTGACCATCAATAGTGGCAAGTAGTGTATGTCATGATTTGGCTGAAGAAAGTACCATAAGTGTGGCTAAAATATAGGGAGTGTTATTTAAAAAAATATATATAAGGGTCCAAACCTTCCCTATAGTAAAAGTTCTAAAAAGTATTGCGAGTGGGTTGGCTTAGGAATAAAACATTACGCCTGGGTGCTGTTTTTTAGCACTAAGATATTATCCTAAAACTGCTTCAAAAGAAAAAAGCATAGATTGTAGCATGGGTAACATGGGTATTATGACCGTATTCTCGGTTGAGTGCTGTCCGTGAAAAACGGATAGCACAGGGGCAGACTAGGACCAAATTCAATATTTCACTGATGAAAAAGATCTCTGCATACACTAGTTTCTTCTATATGTTGGGTCAGACTTGCCTATTCAAGTGCATGGGTGCGCAGAAAAAAATGACTCCTAAACGGAACGACCATATAGCATCTGATTTTTACCAATACATTGCAATTCTTTAACACAGGAAACTGTAACTGGTTTTGTAAAATATTCATAACTGGTCCTCTAAAAAAGCGGATTGCATACGGTCCGGATGATGAGTGAGAATAAAACTGTTTGAGTTTTCTGGATGAAACTGACAATTTTTTTACACACTCGGGTGAACCCGGCCTAACGAAAAAGAATAATTCAGAAGTACCGAAACAAACCTACCTTAATGTGAATTACGTCTTATTGGATTATTCTTTGTTTCTCACAAGTTGGTTGAGTCTTTCATACAAATATCACAGAAATTTTTAATAGATTTTATGCAAATGTACCATATTCAAATGTGTATTATACTGTCTTTCCAGTGCCAAATACTGGGAAAGAGAGAGATGCCATCTGCAGAAGCTGGGGTCAATACAACTTTGAAACATTTGATGGCATCTACTTTTACTTTCCGGGAAACTGTTCATACGTATTTGCCAGAGATTGCAGCAACCCAGTGCCTTTGTATACTATATGGGTAAGTATACCTGACTACTAATTTATGGTATATTATATCTAGTGACTGTGCCAGCATAAAAACCCATGTCTCATTGTATCAGCGGATAGACCGCCAACATATTCAGCAGCACCTTACATTACAAAGGGAACTTGTACAGACAATAACGACATTACAGAATAACACACAAACCAACAGCTGCCAAGGGGAGTGAGGGTCCGGCTCACAAGCTTCAAATCTATGAGGAAATTGGGACCTCCAGCTGTTACTTATTTAGGTCTTCTACTATGTCTTTCAGCCATCACTGATTAATTGCTGTGATTGTAGAACGTAATAATCTTTGGGAGAAGTAAAAAGGCCAAGAATGCCAACCTCCTTTGTTGGAAAACTAAAAAGGAATAATAAAGATTAGAACAGATGTATGTATAGAGCTGAGGAAATAATACGAACTTATTAGCAGCCTTTCATGTGAACTATAAAACGATAATTAGAAGCAGAGCAATCTATGATAATATGTCCATGTATTCATGTGTGTGCAGGTAATGCCTAAAAATTACATTAACTGAACATTTTGTTTTCTTATGCTTTTACTCTTAGGTCCACAACAGTCCCAAATGTGAGGGATCTGTGTATACTTGTCCACGTTCCATCAGTATGTTTTTCTCAAGCCAAGAGGAGATCACTGTTTCCGGTTATGAAGTGAGGAAAGGCGGTATCAGGTAATGCAACGGAACTCGTCTCATTGTGTGTGTATACTTTCATTCTCATTCACCTGAAAAAAATATAGAAATGGTGACCAGTAACAATCTGTCTATATCGAATGATAGAATCGGATTGGTTAATGTCTTAAATTTACAGCATTTAGGATTGCCATTTAACCCCTTTCCGGCATCGGCGTAATAGTATGCCGATGTCAGTCTCCCCCTCTGCGCCGGAGCCTGCACCTTTCCGGGTACATGTCAGCTGATATATACAGTTGACATGTGCCTGCAACAGCCACGGGTGTAATCGCGATCCACCCACTGCTATTAACTAGTTAAATGCCTCTGTCAATCTCTGACAGCGGCATTTAACTTGCGCTTCTGAGAAGTGCATCGGAAAGCCCGAGCATCGGTGTCATGTGATCGCGGGTCACCGATGGGTTGGCATCACAACCAGAGGTCTCCAGCTGTCCTCTATGGTTGTCAGACCTAGATTGCTAAGAGTACCGTCCGCTGGTCAGTGCTCATAGCAAGTGAGCATTTCTGATAGATACAGGCGATCTAGTCATCACCTGAATGTAGCATGTAGCAGAGCCGAAGTGCAGCTTCTAGTCTCCCATGGAGACTATTGAAGCATGCAGAAAGGAAAAAAAATGTTTTTAAAAATATAAAAAAATAAAAAAGTTAAAATCACCTCCCTTTCACTCCATTCAAATTAAAACAATAAAAAAATCAAATATACACATATTTGGTGTTGCCACATTCAGAATCGCCTGATCTATCAATATAAAAAAAAATTAACCCGATTGCTAAACAACGTAATGAGAAAAAAAGTCAAAACACCATGATTATGTTTTTTTGGTTGCTGCAGCATTGCATTAAATTGCAATAACGGGCGATCAAAAGATCGTATCTGCACCAGAAGGGTATACCGTATATAATCGAGTATAAGCCGACCCAAGTATAAGCGGAGGCACCTAATTTTGCCATGGAAAACTGGGTAAGCTTATTGACTCGAGTATAAGCCGGATATGTATTGTCCTCTCATTCCTATCCCGGTATGCGTGGTTTCCCCTGTCCTGTCCTGCTCTGTTTGGCTCCCCCTGTTGTATGCATGGCTCCCCCGGTCCCCTCCTTGTATTCATGGCTCCCCCCGTCCCATCTTGTATGTATGGCTCTCCCATCCCATCTTGTATGCATGGCTCCCCCGTCCCATTGTTGTATGCTTGGCTGGGCTCCCCCGGTCCTCCCACTTCTATGCATGGCTCGGTACCCCATGTCCCATCCTCGTATGCATGGCTCGGCTTGGCTCCCCCCATCCTCCCCCTTGTATGCATGGCTCGGCTCCCCCCATCCCATCCTTGTATGTATGGCCCCCGTCCCATCTTGTATGCATGTCTCCCCCGTCTTATCTTGTATGCATGGCTCCCCCATCCCATCTTGTATGCATGGATGGGCTCCCCTGTCCTCTCCTTTGTATGCATGGCTGGGCTCCCCCCATCCCATCCTTGTATGCATGGCTCGGCTCCCCCTCATCCTCCCCTGTCATACTCACCATCCTTGTGCCGTCGCTGAACGTCCCTGCATCTCCGTTGTTACAGCTCGGCAGTTTCTTCCTGTGTTGAGTGGTCAGGTGGTACCGCTCATTGAGGTCATGAATATATGCTCCACGCCCATGGGAGTGGAGTCGCGTGCATATTCATTACCTTAATGAGCAGCACCACGTGACCGCTGAGCACAGGAACAGGAAAGAGCTACCGGCGCCGGGACAGAGATGCAGGGATGGAGACGACAGAGGGTGAGTATTGATGTCTTCTGGAAGCCGGCAGCTGCAGCTGTCACTGTGCTACAGCATCTGGCTCCCCGCTCCCCCTCCCCCGCCAGCTTTCTGGACCTTGACTCGTGTATAAGCCGAGGGGGCGTTTTCAGCACTAAAAAAATTCAGAAAATCTCGGCTTATACACGAGTATATACGATAATTAAAAACGTCAGCTCAGCGTGCAAAAGATAAGCCCTCACCCAACCCCAGATTACGAAAAGTGCAAACGCTACGGGTATTGGAAAATGGCGCAATTTTTTTTAAACAAACTCTGGAATATTTTTTACCACTTAAATAAAAAACAGCCTATACATGTTTGGTGTCTATGAACTCGTAATGACCTGTAGAATCATAATGGCAGGTCAGTTTTAGCATTTAATGACCATGGTAAAAAAAAAAAAAAAAAAACCCACACAACTGTGGGATTGCACTTTTTTTGCAATTTCACCGCACTTGGCATTTTTTTTTAACCATTTTTCAGTACATGATATGTTAAAACCAACGGTGTTGTATAAAAGTACAACTGGTCCCACAAAAAACAAGCCCTCACAAGGCCATTTTGACCAAAAAATAAAAAAAGTTTTGGCTCTGGGAAGAAGGGGAGCAAAATACAAACATGCAAAAACAAAGATACCTCTGGTCATTAAGGGGGTTAATAACTTGAGAAAAATATATTTTTCACTCCATTCATAAAATAGTTGTCAACTGACAGAATAATCTTCAAACTTGCTTCAAAAGAGTGCAAGCACTGTGTCTATGACTGCTACGGGTTCCAGAAGTGTTCCAGGGAGTTAAAGGGAATCTGTCACCAGGCTTTTGCTACCCCTTCTGAGAACAGCATAATTTAGGGGCAACAACCCTGATTCCAGTGATGTATCACTTACTTGGCTGCTTGCTGGGATTTTGATAAAATGCCTGTTTTATCTGCTGCAGATCTAGCAGTTCTCTGAATGCTGAGCTCTGTATAACCCCGTCCACAAAACGGTTTGTGTACTCAGAAAACTGCCAATCAGTGGTGGAGGGCGGGGTTTTGCAGAGATCATGCACATGCTTGCAGCAGGTTTACAAGTCCTGTGATGAGAATCTCAAGTTGAAAATACATTAGATCAAAACTACACTTAACAGGCCAATAAGTGACACATCGCTGGAATCAGGGTTTCTGCCACTACATCATGCTACTCTCAAATTAGGGGGCAAAAGCTTGGTGACATATTCCTTTTCAATCTTACTCACCTCCTTCTGTGTGTTTGACTCTAATTGTTATCCCCTTGTGTGTGCCTTTGTGTACTTTTTCCACAGTCTCTTGTCTCTGTTGGTCCTTTTCCATGTTGTGGCTCCCTTGCTTTCTCGGGCCACAGACTTCTGCACTCTGCGCAGAGAGAAAGCAGAGGGCCACAACATGGAAAAGATTGACTAAATCTGCCAGGAAACAGAGATTACATTCTGTAAAGTTTATTACATCTGTAATATTTTAGTTACAATGCAAATGCAGTAATTATTAAAGAGACGGTATCCTTATTGCAAGGAATTGAAATGAACATGTACTTGCCACTGTTTGGCCTGGCGCCATTCTCTTGTTTTGCATCTTGGACACAGTCTGATGCAGACAAACTAACACATCCATCTCTTAAAGCAGACCCACTCAATCGCCATTCCTAATATTCACTGTATAATAATAAATAATAATAATAATAAACTACAAATAGGGAAAGGGGAGCTGTGTTCTTCTGGAAGTACAGGAATATATCTTATGACCGTGGTAGAGTATATTACAGTATTCACATGTGCTAATTTAAGCAAAAGGTAAATTAAACTACTCGATACCCTTTACTAAGGCTCTCTATCTACGTTTAGCTGGAAGAAAAATCAGATTAATTTGTTGCTAAGTGCACTGCATCCTTTGTCAGCCAAGCCAGCCCTCCTCTTTGGCCTCAGCTCAATGCCAATTCGACTTGGAACCGAAGACCTGAGTAATCTGAGAGAAGCCGGTCGCTAAAAGACGTGTAGACTAAAGCCCGGCATAAAAGGCTGTAGCTGTTAGGTACTGTATCGTAGCAACCAGCCTAAAGTGCTTCTAAATTAGGAGGGCTTGGCACAAGCAAAAGGAGAAAACAAGCCGCTCTCGTCCAAGCCCACGTAATTATTGAGATTTCATACAAATCATTTAGGTGGAGAACTCGTCCAACAATGTCTCTAGGTCCGAGGACATAAGGCACTCCTATTAGATGAAGGGTGCTCAAGAAGTGTTTTACATTCGATGGATTAAAAATTAAAATACTTTGCACCCCAAGATGAAGATAATATTTTCCTCATAATTTATCCCAGGTTTTATTGTAAGGCAATCCAACCATAATACTGTTATGTTTCAGTCTTATACTTGACACAGATAGTCGATGGTCCAATAAAGAATATAACAGGAGAAGGAACACTATGGAAAGGCGACCATACAATGGATGAGGAGCCAGTTGTGACTACGGTCGCCTTTATATAGCGCTTCTTCTCCTGTTATAGTCCTTATTGGATCAATGGCAGTTTGTGTCTAACAATATCTGTCTCTGGTGGAGAAAGGTTGAACTTTATGGTCTTGTGTCTTTATTCACCCTATGTAACTATGAAAAAAAAACCAAAAAACATGTCACAACTAGTGATGAGCGAATATACTCGTTACTCGAGATTTCCCGAGCATGCTCAGGGGTCCTCCGAGTGTTTTTTAGTGCTCGGAGATATATTTTTCATCACCGCAGCTGAATGATTTACATCTGATAGCCAGCATAAGTACATGTGGGGGTTGCCTGGTTGCTCGGGAATCCCCACATGTACTTATGCTAGCTAAGAGATGTAAATCATTCAGCTGCGGCGAAGAAAACTAAATCTCCGAGCACTAAAAAATACTCGGAGACACCCGAGCATGCTCGGGAAATCTTGAGTAACGAGTATATTCTCTCATCACTAGTCACAACCCATAATTACTGTTTGCAAACGGGATATTATCCAGCGTTACCAAGCAGGGTTGATAAAAGCTATGTGTGGTAACTGATACAAGGGCAGTCACGGGAAGGGATGTAACTAGAAAAAGACTAACAGAACAATATACGGTAATTCACAGACTTACATTCACCGGTGACCATTACTTACCTCCTTTTTAGGTTGTTGCTCCCACAAACAGTAGAAAACGTATTTATTGAGAGACTAGCCGACTACATTTTGGTGAAGACAACCTTTGGTTTTTCTCTTGCCTGGGACGGAGGTTCCGGAATATACATCAAGCTGACAGAAGACCATAAAGGAAATCCCTGTGGCTTATGTGGAAACTTTAACGGCAACTGGTCAGATGATCTGATCATACAGCACAGTAAGTTCCCCAAATGCAATTTTTTTTCCATTTTTTCTCCATTTCTTAGTGTGCACAGTAATTGCCGTCACGTCGACATTATACTGTATATAGACTGGTAATATGTATTCCTATGCATTTTTAGTTGGCATTGCATGGTGTGCTCACTGTACCGAATACGGCTGACATATTACTTGATAATTGTGTGGGCAGTACATAGCAGTAATAATTGAATGTGGTTAGTATTATATAGGCCAGGCATGGTCATTTTATTTTGGCACTGTATTGCTGTTATTTGTATTTGGTAGAATTATCAGGCATAAGAATAGCTGCATATTAATTTTTTTAGATATTGCTATTTCAAAACCATTTCAACTTTCTTGTATGAACATCTCATCCATCTACAGATTGTGCGCAGTATTACAGCATAGCCCCCTCCATTTCAGTTAAACAGAGCTGCAATAGAAGATACAAGTTTGGCACAGTTTTTGAATAAAAGCAGCCATATATTGTTTTATGTCTGGCAATTCCCCTTAGGCTTCATTCAGATTGCTTAACCCCTTTAAGACCTTGGACGTACAGGTATGTCCAAGGTCTCCTCCCCCTGTTTGCTGCAGGCTCCGGTGATGAGCCCGCAACTTTCTGGCACATGTCAGCTTGTTTCATATACAGGCTCGCATCGGCGCCCTGTGGCACAATTACGTGGGCACAGATGAGTCACTATGATGACTCAGTGGCTGCCATCTATGTCCTTCTGTGAAATGCTGGGCTTCGGAGAAAACCAAGGTTTTCACTATATATTTCAATACATGATATTGTGGCATATAGTATAAGCGATTGTATGATCGCAGGTTGAAGTCCCCTAAGGGGACTTAAAAATAAAGTTGAAAATATTTTTTTTTTTTAAATATAACAGAAATTTAAGTTCTAATTATATCTGTTTTCATTTATTAAAAATAAACATATTTGGCATGTTCACATTCATTAAATTCCAAAATAAAATTAATTAACATGATTGGTAAAAGCCATAGCATTTAAAAAAGCCAGAATAGGGATTTTTGGTCACCACTGCTCCCTAAAAAATGCAATAATATCAGATCGAAATATCATATCTACGCCAGATTGGTATAAGTAAAACCATCAGCTCATTAGTTAAAAAACAAGTCTTTACTGAGCTTAATTGACAGAAAAAGAGTAAAGTTGGAAAATGGTGATACAAAAAAATTATAATTTTTTTAAAGTCATATTGCACGACTCGTTGAAGGGCTGATTGTAACTTGTAGGATCGCTACTTCCAACAGGTGGCGCTATAGAGTTTAAGTCCGCTTTTTCTCAGAAGAGGCAATGTGAATATTTAATTGAATTATTAATTATTTAATTTTTTTAAAATCACTTTACTTAAATGAAAAAAAAAGTTACACTAGTATGGTATCACCATAATTCTGCTGACCTAATATTACATGACCTACAACATAATGTATGTTGTAAAAAATCTAAACCCCAAAAACATGTTGGAATTGTATTTTTTTTTACCAATTTCCCATGCAATGAATGTTAAAACAAATTGTGTAATTCAAAACAAAAAAGCCAAGCCCTTATGTAGTAGACAGAAAAATAAAAAAGTTATGGTTCTTGGAAGAGGGGGATGAAAAAAATGAAGCTCAAAAATGAAAATTGTTTCAGTTGGGAAGAGGTTAAAGGGAAACTGTCAGCAGGTTTTTGCTATGTAATCTGGGAACACCGTGAGGTAGGGGCTGAAACCAAGATTTTAGTGATGTGTCACTTATTAGGCTGCATGCTGTAGTTTCAATACTATCAGTGTTTTATCAGCAGGAGATTATCACTATAGGACAACAGGCCATGTCCCTCCTGGTCCAGTTTCTTCCCAGCACTGATTACTGCCAATTAGTGGTGTGGTTGGGGCTAGCTTTCTGAGCTCTGCTAGTTCTACAGCAGAGAAAACTCTGATTGTATCAAAACTGCTGCATCCAGTAAAGTAAGTGATACATCGCAGGAATCATGGTCTCTTTTCCTATATTATGCTGTTCTCTCAGATGAGGTAGCAAAACCTGGTGACAGATTCACTTTAATGGTCGGGTAATGTTTGGAATTGTTTTTTTTTTTGCACAAAAGACATTTATGTCACACTGATGGTAAAAAGGGACAAACTGACCAAAAATGAATGGAAATCAGTCCTAGCACATCACAATTATCCATTGTCTATCATACACACATAAAAAAATCTAAATGAGACCTAAGGCAGTGGTCTCCATCTTGAGGCTTATAGCTATCGAAATGTGCATCGATAGTCATAGCGTAAGGGCTAAAGGTTGGAGACCAGTGGTGGATAGTCATAGCATAAGGGCTAAAGGTTGGAGACCAGTGGTGGATAGTCATAACGCAAGAGCTAAAGGTTGGAGACCAGTGGTGGATAGTCATAGCGTAAGGGCTAAGGTTGGAGACCAGTGGTGGATAGTCATAGCATAAGAGCTAAAGGTTGGAGACGAGTGGTGGATAGTCATAGCGTAAGAGCTAAAGGTTGGAGACCAGTGGTGGATAGTCATAGCGTAAGGGCTAAGGGTTGGAAACCAGTGGTGGATAGTCAAAGCGTAAGAGCTAAAGGTTGGAGACCAGTGGTGGATAGTCATAGCGTAAGAGCTAAAGGTTGGAGACAAGTGGTGGATAGTCATAGCGTAAGGGCTAAGGTTGGAGACCAGTGGTGGATAGTCATAGAGTAAGAGCTAAAGGTTGGAGACAAGTGGTGGATAGTCATAGCGTAAGGGCTAAGGTTGGAGACCAGTGGTGGATAGTCATAGCGTAAGGGCTAAGGTTGGAGACCAGTGGTAGATAGTCATAGCGTAAAGGCTAAGGTTGGAGACCAGTGGTGCAAGGATTTCCTAGGAAATAATTACGATAGGGAAACAGATCTCGCTCTCTGGTTAGAAGCTACATTCCGCAGGATTGTGATCCCTCTTGTGATTCATCATGTAGAGTCTTGTTCCGCTTTGTTTAGCTCTTATAATATGCATAATATAATGTCTCTCTTTAGCCAGCAGATGTCAGGATCGCCATAGCGGATCACCTAACCTTTCTATTTAAGTCTAGAACTTTCTATTCCGTTGAAGGAAAAGATTTTAAATGAAAAAAAAAGTGCACTCAAACGCTGCTCGCCCTTTTATGCTCCTGTTACATACTGTATATGAGTATCAGATATTACATTATTAGAAGCCCTAAAATCTGCTGTGCACCAGAATAGACGGCTGTTGTTAAGTAGTGTGGAAATCTGAAGTCTCATTTATTATTTGCAACGGATCCGATTTCTGCCAAGGTTGGATTAACCTTTTGTTTGAGTTCTGTTTCTTTGACATTAGTTTTGCAAATCTGAAATGTGTTTATTTCTATAACACGCGCATAGATTTCTACCGAGAGCGGATGTACCCCTATAAGCTAATGATCAAATTTCCATTAATAGATTACTATGTTGACAAATTGATAAAGCCTTGTAGAAAGAGTGAGTTCCGAAATTTTGGCACTAAAAAACTTAAGCTAAACAATTGTTTATCATTCAGCATAAGCCACAATCATAAAGTTGATGTATCCAGTCTAATTCTCAGCTGTGTAAAACATTATAAGGATATATGCCCCAATTTCTACAGTACTCGTCAAAAGTTTGAATATACCGCTTCATGCAATGGTTTTCCTTGTTCTTACTGGAATGTGAATCAGACTGAAGGCAGGTAAACCTAGAAGGAACACATATTCAATCAAGGAGTAAAGAAACATGCATGAAACAAATCAGACTATGTGTTCATTTGTTTCCCCCTTTTACTCTGAAGACTGCTATACCCATCCTTAGCATCCTCTCAAGCAACTTCTCCAGGTAGTCACCCAGAATAGTGATGAAGGAGTTCCCAGAGGTGCTGCTGAGCATTTTTTGGCTACTTTGCCTTCTCTCTGGGTCCAACACATCTCAATTGTAAAGGCCATAGTGGGACCTTAAGCAATACCTCATTCCTCTCCTTCTTGGTCACTTAACCCTTACATAGCCATGGTGTGTGTTTTGGGTCATTGTTCTGTTGTAACACAAATGATGGTCTCATGAAGTACAAACCAGATTGGATGACATGTCATTGCAGAATGCTGTGATGGTCATGCTGGGTAAGAGTACTTTAAATTTCGAATAAATCACCATCAGTTTCATCCTTAAAGGGAACCTGTCACCAGGTTTGGCCAATAAGAGATATGGCTATCACCTATCAAGGCTGATATACAGCATTCTATAATGCTGTATATCTGCCCCCAACCTGGTTCTTCTTGGTTCAGCGCCTCCCTTCTTCTTGTGATGATGCCCTCCTGCTTCGTCTGGATGACGCTTCTCCTCGGCACCGCGCTCCTGCACAGGCGTACTTCTCTGCCCTGTTGAGGGCAGAGCAAAGTACTGCAGTGCGCAGGCGCTGGTGTTGTGAGTTCTGTTTTTGGGCTCCCTCTGGTGGTTACTGATGGTACTGGGTGACTTGTCTTTCCTGGGTCTCTGGGTTCCACCTGTTCCATCAGGATATGGGAGTTTCCTATTTAACCTGGCTTTGCTGGCATTTCCTCGCCGGTTATCAATGTATCCAGTGTGTCTTGTTACCTCTGCTCCCTGCTCCTAGAACCTTCTGGTCAAGCTAAGTTTGGATTTTCCTGTTTTGGTGTTTTGCTTTATTTGGTTTTTAGTCCAGCCTGCAGATATGTGATTCTTGCTGCTGGTTGCTCTAGTGGGCTGAAATTGCTCCTCATGTACCATGAGTTGGCACATGAGTTCAAGTAATTTCAGGATGGTTTTTTGAAGGGTTTTTCGCTGACCGCGCAGTTCACTTTTGTATCCTCTGCTATCTAGCTTTAGCGGGCCTCATTTTGCTGAAACTGTTTTCATACTGCGTATGCGCTTTCCTCTCATTTCACCGTCATTATATGTGGGGGGCTGCTATTTCTGTGGGGGATTTCTCTGGAGGCAAGAGAGGTCTGTGTTTCTTCTAATAGGGGAAGTTAGATCTTCGGCTGGAGCGAGACGTCTAGGATCATCGTAGGCACGTTCCCCGGCTACTTTTATTTGTGTGTTAGGTTCAGGGTCGCGGTCAGCTCAGGTTCCATCGCCCTAGAGCTTGTTTGTATCTGTGCTTGTCCTTTAGTGATCCCCTGCCATTGGGATCATGACAGTATAACCGGCCATTTTGAGTATTTGGTAATGCCTTTTGGACTTTCTAATGCTCCTTCAGTCTTCCAGTCCTTTATGCACGATATTTTCCGTGAATATCTGGATAAATTTATGATTGTGTATTTGGATGATATTTTGGTTTTTTCTGATGACTGGGAGTCTCATGTTCAGCAGGTCAGGAAGGTGTTTCAGGTCCTGCGGGCCAATTCCTTGTTTGTAAAAGGCTCAAAGTGTCTCTTTGGAGTCCAGAAGATTTCTTTCTTGGGGTATATTTTTTCCCCTTCTGCTATTGAGATGGATCCCGTCAAGGTTCAGGCTATTTGTGACTGGACGCAGCCTACATCTCTTAAGAGTCTACAGAAGTTCTTGGGCTTTGCTAATTTCTATTGTCGTTTTATAACTAATTTTTCTAGTGTTGTTAAGCCTTTGACGGATTTGACTAAGAAGGGTGCTGATGTTGCTAATTGGTCTCCTGCGGCTGTGGAGGCCTTTCAGGAACTTAAGCGCCGGTTTTCTTCTGCTCCTGTGTTGCGTCAGCCAGATGTTTCGCTCCCTTTTCAGGTTGAGGTTGATGCTTCCGAGATTGGAGCGGGGGCGGTTTTGTCACAGAGAAGCTCCGATGGCTCAGTGATGAAGCCATGCGCGTTTTTTTCTAGAAAGTTTTCGCCGGCTGAGCGGAATTATGATGTTGGTAATCGGGAACTTTTGGCCATGAAGTGGGCATTTGAGGAGTGGCGTCATTGGCTAGAGGGTGCTAGACATCGTGTGGTGGTCTTGACTGATCACAAAAATTTGATTTACCTTGAGTCTGCCAGGCGTCTGAATCCTAGACAGGCTCGTTGGTCACTGTTTTTCTCTCGTTTCAATTTTGTGGTTTCATACCTGCCAGGTTCAAAGAATGTGAAGGCGGATGCTCTTTCTAGGAGTTTTGTGCCTGACTCCCTTGGAAATTCTGAGCCCTCTGGTATCCTTAGGGATGGGGTGATTTTGTCTGCTGTCTCCCCAGACTTGCGACGTGCTTTGCAGGAGTTTCAGGCGGGTAAACCTGATCGTTGTCCGCCTGAGAGACTGTTTGTTCCGGATAATTGGACCAGTAGAGTCATCTCCGAGGTCCATTCTTCTGCGTTGGCAGGTCATCCTGGAATATTTGGTACTAGAGACTTGGTGGCCAGGTCTTTTTGGTGGCCTTCCTTGTCGAGGGATGTGCGTTCTTTTGTGCAGTCTTGTGAGGTTTGTGCTCGGGCTAAGCCTTGCTGTTCTCGGGCCAGTGGATTGTTGTCACCTTTGCCTATCCCGAAGAGGCCTTGGACGCACATTTCCATGGACTTTATTTCGGATCTCCCTGTCTCTCAAAAAATGTCCGTCATCTGGGTTGTGTGTGATCGCTTTTCTAAAATGGTTCATCTGGTACCCTTGCCTAAGTTGCCTTCCTCCTCTGAGTTGGTCCCTCTGTTTTTTCAGAATGTGGTTCGTTTGCATGGGATTCCTGAGAACATCGTTTCTGACAGGGGATCCCAGTTTGTGTCTAGATTTTGGCGGACGTTCTGTGCTAAGATGGGCATTGATTTGTCCTTTTCGTCTGCATTCCATCCTCAGACGAATGGCCAGACTGAACGAACTAATCAGACCTTGGAAACTTATTTAAGGTGTTTTGTTTCTGTTGATCAGGATGACTGGGTTACCTTTTTGCCGCTGGCCGAGTTTGCCCTTAATAATCGGGCTAGTTCTGCTACCTTGGTTTCTCCTTTCTTTTGTAATTCGGGGTTTCATCCTCGTTTTTCCTCTGGTCAGGTGGAACCTTCTGATTGTCCTGGAGTGGACATGGTGGTGGATAGGTTGCATCGGATTTGGAGTCATGTGGTGGACAATTTGAAGTTGTCCCAGGAGAAGGCTCAGCAGTTTGCTAATCGCCGTCGCCGCGTGGGTCCTCGACTTCTTGTTGGTTACTTGGTGTGGTTGTCTTCTCGTTTTGTTCCTATGAAGGTCTCTTCTCCTAAGTTCAAGCCTCGGTTCATCGGTCCCTATAGGATCTTGGAAATTCTTAACCCTGTGTCGTTTCGTTTGGATCTCCCGGCATCGTTTGCTATTCATAATGTGTTCCATCGGTCGTTGTTGCGGAAGTATGAGGTACCTGTTGTTCCTTCGCTTGAGCCTCCTGCTCCAGTGCTGGTGGAGGGAGAATTGGAGTATGTTGTGGAGAAGATCTTGGATTCTCGTGTTTCCAGACGGAAACTCCAGTATTTGGTCAAGTGGAAGGGTTATGGTCAGGAGGATAATTCTTGGGTGGTTGCCTCGGATGTTCATGCTGATGATTTGGTTCGCGCTTTTCATAGGGCTCATCCTGGTCGCCCTGGTGGTTCTCGTGAGGGTTCAGTGACCCCTCCTCAAGGGGGGGGTACTGTTGTGAGTTCTGTTTTTGGGCTCCCTCTGGTGGTTACTGATGGTACTGGGTGACTTGTCTTTCCTGGGTCTCTGGGTTCCACCTGTTCCATCAGGATATGGGAGTTTCCTATTTAACCTGGCTTTGCTGGCATTTCCTCACCGGTTATCAATGTATCCAGTGTGTCTTGTTACCTCTGCTCCCTGCTCCTAGAACCTTCTGGTCAAGCTAAGTTTGGATTTTCCTGTTTTGGTGTTTTGCTTTATTTGGTTTTTAGTCCAGCCTGCAGATATGTGATTCTTGCTGCTGGTTGCTCTAGTGGGCTGAAATTGCTCCTCATGTACCATGAGTTGGCACATGAGTTCAAGTAATTTCAGGATGGTTTTTTGAAGGGTTTTTCGCTGACCGCGCAGTTCACTTTTGTATCCTCTGCTATCTAGCTTTAGCGGGCCTCATTTTGCTGAAACTGTTTTCATACTGCGTATGTGCTTTCCTCTCATTTCACCGTCATTATATGTGGGGGGCTGCTATTTCTGTGGGGGATTTCTCTGGAGGCAAGAGAGGTCTGTGTTTCTTCTAATAGGGGAAGTTAGATCTTCGGCTGGAGCGAGACGTCTAGGATCATCGTAGGCACGTTCCCCGGCTACTTTTATTTGTGTGTTAGGTTCAGGGTCGCGGTCAGCTCAGGTTCCATCGCCCTAGAGCTTGTTTGTATCTGTGCTTGTCCTTTAGTGATCCCCTGCCATTGGGATCATGACACGCTGGGTACTTTGACAGGGCAGATAAGTACGCCTGCGCAGGAGCACTGTGCCGAGGAGACTGTGTGGATGACGAAGGGATGCGTTATCTGCACGAAGCAAGCGGGAGGACGGTGATCATAAGAAGATGGGAGGCGCCGGACCAAGACCATCGACGCCCATCGGACCAGACCGCCCCACAGGTGAGTATAATAAAAGTTATTTTTCTTCTCTTACTGGTTGGGACAGATATCAAGCATTATAGAATGCTGTATATCAGCCCTCAAAGGTGATGGCCGTATCTCTTATCGGCCAAACCTGATGACTGGTTCCCTTTATAGCACCCCTACATCATCACACCACCCCCTCTATGCTTCATGGTGGGTACCATACATATAGAAACCATCTACTCACATTTTCTGCGACTTACAAAGCCATGGCAGTTAGTACCAACAATCTCAAATTCAGTAAGTAAAGACACTAGAGCCCAATGGATAGGTACTGCTGAAAGCTGCTGACAGAAAAACAGGTCTTTTGTTGCAAACCCACAGAGAAAGGTGATCAAATACAAACTGGATACTGTCGCACTACACAGCTAGAGGAGGGACATGGGGAAAAAAGACGTTCAATGATAAATATATCAATAAGAATTGCATGTGTAAAGTAATGCTCAGATAATCCCTTCAAAAATCATGATAATTCAGGTATATACACAGGTATTTATGATCAATACCTCTCTATAAATAGAAGAAACAACAATTTGTGGTGTTTCTGTTAACATTGCAAATTTAGCATTTGGGCTATAGATCTTACATATAGAGTATAAATGATTCATTACTCTCTTTCTATTAAAAAAGTGTCAGTTTATAATTCTACAAATAGTTACCACCACAGACCTAGCATTCCAACTAACAATCATGCACGTGAAACATAAAATGAGTAACAAAAACAAGACATGCAGTTTGCTGATATAGCCTCCTTAGAGTAGTTCATTTGAGGATGGGGGTTATCCTTGTACCTTTGCATGTTCATATGTGTACTGGTGTCCACTGTAGGGATCTTGTGTCCAGAAGCAATTAGAAATGGGCACGATCACCACAGTACAGATTTACATGGATCTAATGTCCAGTCCTGATATTGCGTGGCCCAAACAAGTCCCTTTTTGTTTGTGGTCCTCAGTAATTGCTTCTTTGCAGCAATTCTTCCATAAAGGCCTGCTTCTCGCAGTCTCCCCTGGAGAGTTGATGTTGAGATGTGTTTAATTCTTGATGTCTATGCATCATTTATAAGGGTTGTTATCTGAGGTGCTGCCAATTTGAGTTTTTTGAGGCTGGTAACTTTAATGAACTTATCATCTGCGGCAGAGATACAGCTTGAAAGCTTGTGAAATCTTCAGAATTTTCCACATTTCTACATATATTTGACCTAAAACTGCAAGAGATTTTCACGCAAATTTTGAAAGTAGATAAAGAAACTAAAAAAAAATAGTCAAAAATATTAGACTTTGTAATATTTTAAATGAGAAAATGTCCTAATATCACATGTCTGTGAGGGCAAATAGTATGTGAACTATTACTCTTAGTATCTGGTGTGATGCTTTTGTGCAGCAACAACTGCATCTAAATGTTTCCAGTAATTGTTCATCTAGTTAGAGGAAATCTAGCCCATTCCTCCCTACAAAACAGCTTAAATTCTGTTATGTTGGTGGGTGTTGTCCAATGAACTGTTGAATTAATGTTCTTACACAACAATTGTACAGGTCAAGATGATATTGACTTGGCCAGTTCAAAACTCTAAAATTATTCTTTTTCAACCTTTCTTTTGTAGAATAACTTGTGTGCTTTGGGTTGCTGTCTTGCTGCATGACCTACAGTATGTTCTCTTGAGATTCAGCTCATGAACAAAAGTCTTGACATTTTCCTTTATAACTTTCTGATATAATTCTCACATGTAAAGCGCCATGGAATAAATGGCACTATAATAATAATAAATAATAATAATATAATTCAGAATTCGTTGTTCCATCATTGATGGCAAGCCGTCCCGGCTCAGATGCAGGAAAACAGGCCCCAGCTATAATACTGCCACCACTGCTTTTCACAGATGGTATGGGGCTTTTATGCTGTAATGCAGTGTTTCCTTTGTTCACACATGACGCTTTTTATTTAAACCACAAATCTCTATTTTAGCCTCATGCAACATAAAACATTGTTGTCGTTTTGCTTGTCTAGGTGATCTTTAGCAAACTACAGATGGCGTCAATATTATTTTCTGACAACGGTAGCTTTCTCGTTGCAATGGTGCCATTCACACCAATGTTGTTCAGTGTCTTCCTGATTGTTGCTGTATGAACATTAATATTAGCTAATGTGAGGGAAGCCTTTAGTTGCTTAAAGGTTATCTTGAGTACCTTTATCATATTGCAGACTATTATGTGCATTGCTTTTGGAGTGATCTTTGTTGGTCAATCACTGATGGGGAGAATAATAATAATGGTCTTGAATTTCCTTCATTTGTACATAATCTGTCTGACTGTAGATAGATGGAGTCCAAATGCTTTAGAGATGGTTTTGTAACCCTTTCCAGCCTGATGATCATTAACAACTCTTCTGCTGAGGTCCTCAAATTTCTCTTGTGTTCATGCCATGATACATTTCCATAGACATTTGTTATAAAGATCTAATTTTGATAAATCCCTTTAATTCAATAAAACAAGTAAACCTACCTGCTAATCCTAAATGTTTACATACTTTTGACACTCACAGATATGTGACATGGAATTATTTAAAAACAGACAAAGTCTAATTTTTGACTGCTTTGTTTTATGAAGTTCTCCTTACCTACTTTTAGATCTTGTGTGAAAATGTGATGCAATTTTAGGTCAAATGCTTTTAGAAACATGGAAAATTTTGAAGGGATCACAACAAACTTTCAAGCACCAGTATGATTTTTGGTATTTCCTTCTTGGAGTGGTACTAAGGAGAGCTAGTTTTATCATAGTGATTAATGATTTTATAACTTCATTTGAGGATACCTTCAAGGTTCTAGCAATTATCTAGACTGACTTCACCTTGATGTCTTAAAATAATGATGGACTATCATTTCTCCTTACTTAGTTGAGTGATAAATGCTATATTCTGGCTTAGATCACTTGTGAAATGGAGCTCGGTACTGTATGGAACTGTGTAACAACACTGCCTCTGCAAAACACACCTGATGGTTGCAAACTCTTTCTGAAGGACAATGATTCCACAATTGAACAAGGCATACCTGTTCTTTGGAAGCCATTCCAAGTTCATTCCTGACGAAGCTGCTTGAGGGAATGCCAAGGGGGTGTAAACTTGTAATCAGAGTAAAGGAGAGGTACCTTGAGGAATCGAAAGGCTTAACATACTGTACATTATATTCTAGTTTGTTTCACACATGTTTCGTTAGTCATTTTTTTTCCATATGTGTTCCTTCATAGTTTTGCAGCTTTCAGTTTGAGCCCATAATGTCCACATTTCAATAAGAACAAGAAAAACCATTCAATGACCAGGATTGTGCAGACTTTTGACTGGTACTGTATTTTGAACAGAAATGCTCCATAACTAGAGGTTTCTCAACAAATCTGTCACATGTGAATATACCTTAATATTCCAGTTGGGTCGCTAAGTTATCTTTTGCTATTTATGTAACTGCAGGTACGTGTGCTCTCTTTTCCAGTTAAATGGGTTTTCCACTTACATAAAAGAGACCCAAACACTTATACATAAGTAATATAAGATCACCCTCACTTGGTCCAGTGCCTCCTCTCCACCTTGGCTCTCATCTCAATGTATTGGCTGTAGAGGTGACGTCTTGACCACTGCAGCCAATCACTGAGCTCAGTGGCTCTGCCGATGTAGATGACATGAGCCGGCAAGCTCAGTGTATGACTGCAGTAGTGATGTGAGCCGTTCATATGACTCCATTGCTGCAATATAAAAAATACGGAGTCTGGAGCAGTGGCAGAGAGCCAGGCTGGACCCCGGGATAGTGAGTACGTGCTCTGCATATAAAAGCATTTGGGGTCAACTTTACTCAAAGTGGAAAACTGCTTTAAACAGCTATTTCTAATGTCTTACACTACTTAAAGGACTATACTTACTGTACATTAATTCATCTTGGGACTTTTAATGGATGAGATAAATAAAATGGGCTTTTAGAGATGTATTAATGGCAAAAAGAAGATAAAATTGTTATTCTGATGCTCAAATATTTGGTGCTGATACAAAGTGTTAATGCATGTAATTTACGTATAGAAAGTATCTATATCATTCGCATTGCCTATACACAGCAGAAGAAATTACAGAAGACATAGCTTTGTTTGCGAACAGCTGGTATATCCAAATTCCAGATGAACCAGTTTGCCTACCCACAGTCTCTGAATATCCAAATCCTTGTTCTCAGGAGTCCGTCCATGAGGTATGTTCATAGTGATACACAACAGATCCATATATTAAAATGATCTTATTACTGACAGCATCCAGCCTGTTCAGCTTCTGTTCTGCTCCCTGTACAATGGTACTCCGATTTGTTGGAATAAGTGGGTAACATTCAGAACATACCTGACAGATCATTTCCCACCTCGATGTGTTGTAGATTTTTCTGCAGATTTCACCCTGTACAATGCAAAGTGTGATATGTGAAAACAATTCTCCCACATTTTTAATGCTACAAGAGATTTCCAGGCTGAAGATACCAATGACCTATCCCAAATATCAGTTTGGTGCGAGTCTGACTCCTGGCACTCCACAATTAGCTGTTTCACTTCAATAGAAGCTGAGCTGCAGTACCCAGGAATGGCCACTACATAGTTTATGGAGCTGCATGGCTCAGTTCCCTGTTTACATTCAAGCTGTAGCTGAAAACAGCTGATCGGTGGAGGTGCCTCCCTGATATTGATCACCCGGCAGTTTGCATTTTGTAGCTTTTGTGCATCCCTTATGTGGCATCTTCATCAACCGATGAGATTGTTCCATATTATATTATGCACCCCCTACTGTTACTTTTGTAAAAATACATTATGGGTGATCATCACTGGTACTGTCTGATTTATTTCACATATCTGAGGAAGAGTATACTGGTACAGACAGCAGCATCAATATTCGTTTAGATTTGAGCACACAGTTTCTCTGCTGGGTTTGGATAAGACCTATTAGCTAAATAAGTGTCTTTTGAAAGAGATGATGTCTGTCTGAAGTACCATCATTTTCATCTCTTTTAACTATTAGGTTATTGTTTGACCAACTATTGGTAATGCACGTGTTTGTCTATATATGTTGTGTCATGTCATTTTAATAGATATATTAAATGTTACGTTTTAGGTCCCCTTTTCTGTGCTATTTATCTCATTTTGTAGCTTAGCAGTTTGAAACTTAATTTTAAAGTGTACTTCAAGTTATACAGAAAAATAATACGGGACATGGCGGCAATGATCTGTGATGTCTCCTAGTTTTCCCATTTATTGTGCAGGAACCTATGCTAAGAAATCACATTACATTCTGCAGCACAGCTGAAAAACATCTTGGAAACAGCCATTATACAATACAAAGCAGGGGCACATTTATAAGATTATCTCAGCACAGGGACATTTTTTAACACATCCAAATGTGAAATTTATATTTAGACTAAATACCGGTACAAAAGTTAGAAAATGTTGAGTGAGTCTGTAAATGCAATATAGTCTAGACCAGAGGTCCCCAACCTTTCTTACCTGGACAGGAACATTCAGCACTGGGAGATGGACACAAGCCACATTCAGCGCCTCCCTTGTAGTGACACCCAGTTATCGGAATAATCACAACCAAAGCTATCCAACAGTAGGCACATCAATACCATATATCCAGTGGCAAGCAAAAGTTTTAGCACCCCTGGTCCAAATTACTGTTATTGTGAACAGTTAAGCAAATTGAAGATGAAATGATCTTTAAAAGGATTAAAGTTAAAGATGACACATTTCTTTTGTATTTTAGGCAAAAATATATATATTGTAAATGTTTACAGTTTAAAAATTAAAAAAGTTCAATGGGCCTATGCAAAAGCTTGGATACCCTGCATGGTTAGTACCTAGTAGCACCCCCTTTTGAAAGTATCACGGCTAGTAAACACTTTTTGTAGCCAGCCAAAAAGTCTTTCAGTTCTTGTTTGAGGGATTTTCATCCATTCTTCCTTGGAAAATTCTTCCACTTCTTTGAGATTCCTGGGTTGTTTTGCATGCGCTGTTATTTTGAGGTCTAGCCACAGATTTTCAATGATGTTCTGATCAGGGGACAATGAGGCCGCAGTAAAACCTTCAGCTTGTGCCTTTTTGATGTAGTCTATTGTGGATTTTGACATGTGATTCGGATCATTATCCATTTGTAGAAGCCATCTTCTTTTCAACTTCAGCTTTTTTACAGTTGGTGTTATATTTGCATCAAGAATTTGTTGAAATTTAATTGAATTAATTGTTCCCTATACCTGTGAAATGTTCCCTGTACCATTGGCTGTAACACATCACCAAAGCATGATTGATCCACCCCCATGCTTAATGGTTGCCGACATATTCTTTTCCTGAAATTCTGTGCCCTTTTATCTCCATACATACCTGTGATAATTGTGGCCAAAAGAGTTTTATTTTAACCTCATTGGTCCACAGGACTTGTTATGTTTCCAAATTTCAAAGGCTTGTTAAGATGTTCTTTTGCATACTTCTGAATTTTACGGTGAGGACACAGGAGAGGTTTTCTTCTGCTGACTCTTCCATGAATGCCATATTTGTGCAAGTGTCTCTGAACAGTAGAACAATGCACCACAACTCCAAAGTCTGCTAAATCTCTCTAAAGGTCTTTTGCAGTCAAGCGGGGGTTCTGATTTGTCTCTCTAGCAATCCTTTGAGCAGCTTTCACTGAAATTTTGCTTGGACTTTCAGACCTTATTTTGACCTCTACTGTTCCTGTTAACTGTCATTTCTTAATTACAATTTGAAATGAGGAAATGGGATCTTCTTATAGCCTTTTGCTTCTTTTGCCTTGTGGCCCTCCACCATTTTCATTTTCAGAGTGCTGGTACCTGCTGGTATTTGGCACAAGGTTAGAGGAGGCCGGGTTTTTGTAAAGATAGGAAATTTGCATCACCTCGCCTTTCCTAATGATTATAGTAAACAAGCCATAAACCTAACAAGCTAATTAGGTCTGAAACTTTGGTCAAAGTTATCTGAGCACACAAATCTCCAAGGATATACTAACTTTTGCATTGGCCCATTTTCCTTTTTGCAATTTTAAAAATATAAAAAATGACTCTCTCTCGCTCTATATATATATACATATATACTGTATATTGACTAAAATTCAAAGGAAATGTGTCATCTTTAACATAAGGCCTTTTAGAGATCATTTCATCTTTAACCATTCCTAATAACTATAATTTTGACCATCGGTGCCCAAACTTTTACATGCCACTATATTTGCAGATCACGAATGGCAAATTCTCTTTTCTTGTTCTTTTCTGCTTTCTTGTTCCACCGCATTTAACTACAATCTGTGTTCAGGGAGAACACAAACTTACATCAGCATATGACCATGTATCATCTCCTCACAACCTCTGAGCTCTACGGAGATGTGATATGACATTCATATAGTACATGTGTATGGGTCCGTATTGTACAAACTAACAGAACACATAAAATAAGTATTTGCGGCCAAAAAATAGTCAAATAGACTCCACTTTAATTATATAAGGGTAAACTTCACCTTTGAGAGCTGCTTTTTGCTTGATGAAAAGATGTGATGATGGTACCCAGCATTTCCTATAGCATGTCTCAGCACTAGTGGTTTTGCAGTATATAGTATGTTGACCTTGTATTATTTGAAAACAGGCAACGTTTCTCAAGTGTCAGGTGCTGTTGCACTTCCCTTTTCTGAGCTGCCATGAGACTATTGACCCATATTCTTTCATCGCCAGCTGCATGAACGATCTTTGCAAGTAAGTGTTAATGAGGTGAAGGATAAAATAAGTGAAAATGTTTGTCTACAATTACAAATAAGGTTTTACTGATTTTCTAGAACAGCTCCATAGACTGTGACTAGTATTTAGTTTTGCTCTGTTCACTTGAATGGGAATGAGCTGCAATACATGACACACCCAAAGACAGTAGCGGTGTAATCCTGGGCAGCTTCTGTAATGTGCTCTCTGATCTGAGCCTTATGCATTTTTCATTTTTTTATATTACTAATAATATGGCTAAATAAGTAAAGCTGGGAACCAAATAGTCTGTCTGTTAGGCTGGTTTCACAAGTCCAGATATTTCCCGTACTGGAAAAAAACAGTACCAGAGATGACAGTATCCATGTGTGTGGTACTTGCAGCACACATGTGGCAACCATGTGCCGCCCATGTGCCATATCAGTACCACACGAAAGGGCGCCAGGGAAGAAGCGTTACAGTAAGCGCTGTTCCCTGGCGTCCGGTGCTGAAGACGGCTCCCATCATTCTCTGCTGATCATCGGCAGAGCATGGGAAAATGATAAGAGCCGTCTTCAGCACCTGTTGCCGGGGAACAGCACATACTGTAGCACTTCTTCCCTGGCGCCGGTGCGTGTCACACAGAAGACATCAATGTGTGTTCTGCGTGTGCACGACTGTAAAAAACGGACATGTCAGTGTGTTTTGCCCACTTACACGGTCCATGGAAACACACTGATGTGCACTTGAATGGATCTATGTGTGTCAGTGTCTCCGGTACAAGTGAAAACTGTCACCACACGTACCGGAGGCACAGACGTGTGAAAGAGCCCTCAATGTGGTTCTCACAGATATGTCCTACAATTAATGTGATAAATGAAGAATTCTCAGAAGCATAATGTAGTGGTACATAGCACATCGGGCATGGTGATCATTCTTTTGTGTCCTCAGGCAAGACGATGAAGAAACCTACTGTCGTGCTGTAATGGAGTACGCAAGAGCATGCTCCCATTCTGGCTTTCCCATACGAAACTGGCGCGATGACTTCCCTGCATGCAGTAAGTGCAGTATTATGGCGATAGAATAAACATTTTAACTGTGTTTTCTTTTCTATTGTGTAAGCAAGATAAAAGGTAATATTTTAATACAGAATTTTTTGTTGAAGATACTGAAAACATTGGGGCGCAGGCAAGTGTTTTTGATGTACTTTTAAGGGGTTTTCCAGTTTTGAAAAGCCCCAGAACATGACTTGCTCTCCTCTCTAGCACTTAGTCTCCACCGCTAATCCAGTTGGCTGTTATTATGTGCAGTGCTGCCGTCATGTCATCAGCACTGCAACCAATTACTGAGCTTAGCTGCTCTGATCAGTTTGTGCCGACAACTCGGGCAGAGTCGCTGAGCTCAGTTATCGGCAGCAGTGCTAACAGCAGTAACAAACACTGGGAGCAGCAGCAGAGACTGAGCGCAGGACACGGGGAGGGTGAGAGGAGCTGTTTTTTTAATAAAACAAACTTCATCCAGGGAAAGCTCAACACCCGCTAGGGCCGTGGGATACTCGGTACCGGGCCCGACACAGTTCAATGGCATTCTGAAACTTGTGCAGTCCAAAATTTCTCTCTTTGACCTTTTTTGTGACTATTTGGCACAAAATATTGCACATTTCACAAAATTTTTGCTAATTGCTAAAAAAATTTCTAGCGTACATAAAATTATTCCAGGATGTGCTGTAGAACATTTGCAAAAACTTTTTGCGACATTTTGAAAAGTCACAATTGATGAGTCCAATGATAAATATCTAGAAGTTCAAAATTCCACCCACAATGAGGAACATAAAAATAAATAACAAGCAAAAGAAGCATAAGGTGCAAAATGAAAAACAGATGAAAGACACCAAAAATTAGACAATAAAAAGGTTCAAATGTAATGATAAATGAGGCTCAAAATTCGAAAATTGAGTGCATTTATAGGATATATGTTTTATTTCAGCTGAAAAATGTGAAAACAATTTTGTTCACCGAGATTGTATAAGCTGCTGCCCACCAACCTGTACTTATGAAAAAGAATGTCTTGGAAGCAATTTGCACTGCCTGGATGGATGTTACTGCCCAGACGGTAAGAGAATACAGCATAGTAAATAATACACATTAATGAAATATACACTTCCTCCCTGTATCTTACATACATGAGTCAGAATCAATGTACTGCCTATAATTCACTGTGCTAAACACTAATAAATTAGCATTGAGTAGAAACTCCTACCGCTTGGATAGATTTTCTACACTCCTAGGAGCCCTCCTGGTCCCAGAAATCCTGTTATTAAAGGGGTTGTCTCAAAACAAGTAACTTTTCATTTTACCTCCTTTTAGAAATCCACTCTGTTCTCAAGAACGGAGGATTTTTAATTTTATAGTGTACATCTTGGTACTTCGATTACCTGCACCCTGATTTGCCAGTTACCTAGCTATGAAGCGCGTACTGCCTGCAAGCTATATTACAACTAGAGATGAGCGAACATTGTCGGTTCCTCCTTATTCGGCGAGCTATAGCGCTTCCCGAATAGCTGGGAACCCAGATACCTGGAGCGCTCCCGGTAATCAGCTGTTCGGCACCGCAGCTGCATGTGCCCCGGCTGTACGACAGGCACAACACATGCATGGAGGGCCTGTTTGTTGGGCTCTCCATGTGTTGTGACTGTCACACAGCCGGGACACATGCAGCTGTGGCACCGATCAGCTGGCGCGCTCCAGGTATCCGGGTTCCTGATGCAGATTCTTCGGTAAGCGCTATTGGTTGCCGAATAAGGAGGGAGCCGAAGATGTTCGCTCATCTCTAATTACAACCACTCATATCATGACAGTTATATAGTTGTTATTGCTTGTAACCATTCTAACCTATTGCAATACCTTGCTCATGGAGTAAGTGACATAGCGAATCAGAAGAACTATACTACATTTCTAATTGGAGGTATTTTCTAATATTATTATTACACCTACTACATATTGGGATAGGATCTTGGAGATGGGAATACCTATTTAACCTAAAAAACAAAGACGTAGTGAACAAACGATTCTGTGAGCACAAACTCTTATGGTGGATTTGGTCAAGGTATAGGCCGTTATTTAGACACATACAAAATTTGCAGGATAATTATATTAGCAGGTCATTTTTACTCTACCATAAATATTAAAGTACAAGTATTTAGTAAAAATAATACAATTTTGTAAGATACACTTACTTATATGGAGTTTCAAAAGATATTCTCCACTTTTCTTCTTGAACTAGGGCTGATCCTGGACAATGGTTCCTGTGTTTCTGTTACTAGCTGTCCTTGCATTTACCATGGAACAGCCTACCCAGCGGGTTCTAAAATTGAACAAGAATGCAGCATGTGGTAATTATTACATTCGTTGTTTGTTTTTTTTTTGCCTGCAGTATTTTTTGCCATCATATTTTGTAATGCTCTATACAGACATATTGTCCCCGATTCAGCTTTGAAATGGTGTTGTGCCAAAATGTAGCGACTTTTGGATTTTCAAAATAGTTTCTCCCAGCTACGGCGAAGTGGCTGGATCTGGGATATGATGGGGGCTCGATGGGGCATGACACCACATCTCATCTAATTTATGAAGGGAGTGAGATTTCTCGTGCAACGCCCCCTCATCAAGACCGATGAGAAAATCGCCAGTCTTGATGAATCAAAGCCATATTGTTATCACTCACATCAGTCTCTTCCTTGAAGAGCTTGCAGTCTTATTTTCTTACATACACGCAAGGCCCAATGACATAGAAGCTAGTTAATCTATTAGTATGCTATTAGATGCATTTTGATAACACAACATTGATACTTACATTTCTGATTTTTGCATGTCCATTTTTCTGTCAGTATTTGCACTGGTGGTGTTTGGAACTGCACAGAACATGAATGTCCAGGTAAGTTTTTAAGATTATGAATTAATCAGATCAACGAAGATCATGTCCCCTAGAACATATATGTCTCTTGACACAAATGAAGTATATGTAAACAATGTTTAGGCACTTCTTTTATTAGAGAGATGTTTGACTTTTCAAAGAAAGAGCCTTTTCTGGTGGACACACATAATGACGCTCAGTTCTTGTTAACTCAAGTATCCATCAGAATATTGGCGATGAGTGATCCTATACCGAGGTTGGCAGTCCAGATTGTTTGCAAGTAAATACTGGTGGCGCTGTTATTTACATTCTTTCTTATATAGCGCCATAAATTCCACAGCGCTTTACAGGCATAATCATCGCTGTCCCCATTGGGGCTGTGACAAAGTCACTGGTAGTGTAATAGAGGGGAGATATGTGACACTGCGCTTAATGGCATCAGTGATATGAAACCAGACTGCTTTCCTCCAGCACACTACAAGTTGTGAGAGTTAAGTTAAAGTTGAATAATGGGCTGGTTTCATGTGGACATTCATAGAGTGGGAGGGAGGGGGTCCACCATATCTCCAAATGCAGAGCTGACATGACCTGCGTGATGTCATAGTCATGTGGTCAGTCACATGATGGAAAGAGTCACATGGTCTTGGGTTTAAGTACATGGACTCTACAGGCAGTCTGAGTTCAGCAAGACTGGAGAGAGGATTCTCCAATGGTTTGTGTCTTGTAGAGAATAGACTGAACCTGTGTTGCCCCAGTGCGGTATGCCACCCGCAATGTATGGGCTGTGCTGCAGCGTTTTTGTTTTTCTTTGTTGTTTTCCTGTTTTAGCCGGAAAGGCTGAGTTTATTTTCCCTCATGTTGGTTTATGCAGCTTAATAATAAACCAACCCAGGATTTAAAGAGACGGTGTTCCTATTTTTCTACCTCCATATACTGCCACATGAGTTGAACTGCCACAGGGCTCACAATCTAAATTCCCTATCTGTATGATTTTTGAGTGTGGGAGGAAACCGGAGAATCTGGAGTGAACCCACGCAAACACTGGGAGAACATACAAACTCCTTGTAGATGTTGTCCTTGGTGGGATTTGAACCCATGATTCTTGTGCTGCAAAGGAACAGTGCTAATCACTAAGCAATTAACCATAACAGACTGGAGTGTCTTCGCAAAGAAATGTCAATCCATTTTATTTTGAAGGTAATACTTTAATAGTGGCAATGGGGAGATTTACCTGTCTTAGGCCGAGGTTATATGAGTGTATGTTCTCTCATCTGAGAGATTTGGGCCAATTATGTAAATGACACTAGGCTCAAACTCTGTCAGAGTTTGATCAAAGTGTCATCTTAGTGTGATCTGATTCTCTCAGATGAGTGATTTGTCTCACAGGTGTGGAAAAGACGGAGAACTTAATATCTCCTTCTTCTTTATTGTGACATCTGTGTGCAGTCTAATGTTTTACACGCACCCAGAGACTTTTATGGGAATGCGTGCTCTGATTTTGCAGGGCCACTCAGCATGCTGCGATTTTTTTTTCTGCCTAATCATCAAGTCATGAGAAAATAATTGCAGATTGGCACTGCCCCATAATATAACATTGGGCCGAGTACTATCTGATAAAACATCGTATAGCCCTGGGCAGTGTTATACACTCATGTGAGCGAGCCCTTATAGTAAGAATTTCTTTTGTTGCCCTCAGCATTAAGAACTAAACTTTTATATGAATATACTCTAATTGGTTGCGATGGGCAAGGTTAAATATCTTAATTAATCTCACCCAATATCACTGAGGAAGCAGGAGGACATAATCTTCACTTGTTCAATAAGGGGGACATGAGTGTCAATGAGGAACAGTTGCTGACATAATCTTCATTTGCTAAAATGGGGAGACATCATCTTGGCTTGATGCAATTATTCTAACCTCAATATCTTGTAAAAAATATGATAATTATTTTTATATTTGCAGATTTGTAATTGTGTTTTCCCAGCATAACATGAAAATATGCTAATTTTAATCTTACTTAATATCATCACTGTTATGATTTAATTGCTGTACTGTTTGCAAAGCAAGTTGATGGGCCATACTTAAAGAAGCACTACATCTTAATATATTGCAATTATATTATATAGCACTGTGTTCTTGCAATTGCTCATTTTGCTTTTCTACCCAGCTAATTCTTCTGTTTCTATTATGTCTATGACATTATGTGATTAGCTTCTAAGCTCTACAGTATGTAGAAACAGGAGGTCAATTTACCCCGTATGACTCATAGCTCAAAGCCAAAGTCTATGGTGAGGGGAAGAGCAAAGCAGTTGTGTCAGGAGGTGAAGATTTCTGCAGAGACAAGAGACTTCCTGTTTCTACATAGAACAGAGAAAACAGATGAATTAGCTGGGTAGAAAGGCAAAATGAACAATTGTAAGTACACAGTGCTAGATAATATGATGATTGCAATATATTAAGAGGATAAAAACTTGTATGGAAGGAGTGCTCATTCACTAAAATTACATAAAATAGAAAAGTTTTACCCCGAAAATGTCAGTTTGGGTTTCAGTTACCGTAGGGGCAGAAGGAACCTGCCTATAGACATATAGTATTTCCATACTGTCCCATATCCAACAGGACTGTCCCACATTGGGGGAAATGTTCAATTGTCCTGGGAGGTCAGGACCATGACCCGACTTCAGCTGTGTCCTCAATTGAAGTCAGGACACTCTGTGCAATGCGGCAATGCCTCCTGACCTAGGCACCGGACTGGGACTTAAATTCAGCCTTGGCATTTGAAAGAACAGTGCTGTCCCTGCCTCTTTCCTCACATAGGAGTCTCTATTACTAATATTACTAATATTACCCTGCCTGAAGGAAATCAAAATTTACTACAACATTAATATTATCAATAATGTTGCTGTATTAGATTTAATAGTAATAATAATGATAATAATAACAACAATAAAACCACAATAATAATATTGCAATATAGCAGACAATTACCACCAGCCCATAACCAAACATTACCATTATATACAGTAGTGATAATGCCACCATAATAATTAATAAAAACCATTGTACTAAGACTGATATTACCGCCATACATTTACCATACAATAGTAATATTAATACTCCGCAGTCCATATATGTGTATACTGTAAATTTACTCACCAGTGGTATGCTTGTTGATTGCAGTCATTCATGTTCCATTTTCTTTTTCATTTGGCCTAGACTGCCATGAACATTGCCTCCACCCATACCACATTTATGCAATACATTTATGCAATATGTAATAGAGACATCTTTGGCTTTTCCAGCACCCTCCTTACATTCCTCCACCTCTACACAATCCATTTAACCAGTGTCCTAAAAATAATAATGCCCCTTCTGTGCCCTGATATAGTAATAGTACCCAACGTTTTTGCCCTACAGAAAAACAGTGCCTCATCTGTGCCTTTACACAGTAATAATTTTCCCTCTTTACTTCCTCATAGTAATAATGTTCCACTGTGCTTTCTTATTATTGTATAGCACCGTATAGAAATGATGTTCCCAATTGTTCCTTAATAATAATCACCCTGCCCCTACCTTAATATTAATCCCCCTTGAGACTTTATAATAATAATGACCCCGTACCTCCTTACAATAATATTGACCTTCAAAAAATGATCCCACACAGTATGATGGCCACACAAATCCCACACAAAGTATTATGCTCTACAGTACCCCACACACTTAGATGGTCACTACAACCCTAGACATGCAGTACTATGAAGGTTACCATAGCCCCACATACAGATTGATGATTACCACAGCCCCCTTACAGTTTGAAGCCCCACAGCCACCCCACACAGTATGATGTCCCACAACTACCTCACATAGTATGATGTCCAACAGCTCCCCATACAGTATGATAACCCCTTAACCCCCCTTATTACCTCATGCAGTATGATATCATTCTCATTCCTTCATATTATTATTATTTATTATTATAGCACCATTTATTCCATGGCGCTTTACATGTGAGGAGGGGTATACATAATAAAAACAGGTACAGTAATCTTGAACAATACAAGTCACAACTGGTACAGGAGGAGAGAGGACCCTGCCCGCGAAGGCTCACAATCTACAAGGGATGGGTGAGGATACAGTTAGTAAGGATAGAGCTGGTCATGCATTGGTTTGGTCGATCGGTGATTACTGCAGGATGTAGGCTTGTCGGAAGAGATAGGTCTTCAGGTTCTATTTGAAGGTTTTGATGGTAGGTGAGAGTCTGATATGTTGTGGTAGAGAGTTCCAGAGTAGAGGTGATGCGCGAGAGAAATCTTGTATGCGATTGTGGGAAGAGGAGATAAGAGGGGAGTAGAGAAGGAGATCTTGTGAGGATCGGAGGTTGCGTGCAGGAACGTACCGGGAGATGAGGTCACAGATGTATGGAGGAGACAGGTTGTGGATGGCTTTGTATGTCATGGTTAGGGTTTTGTACTGGAGTCTCTGGGTAATGGGGAGCCAGTGAAGGGATTGACAGAGGGGAGAGGCCGGGTAATAGCGGGGGAACAGGTGGATTAGTCGGGCAGCTGAGTTTAGAATAAATTGGAGGGGTGCAAGAGTGTTTGAGGGGAGGCCACAGAGCAGGAGGTTACAGTAGTCGAGGCGGGAGATGATGAGGGCATGGACTAGGGTTTTTGCAGATTTGGTTTAGAAATGTACGGATCTATGAAATATTTTTGAGTTGAAGGCGGTAGGAAGTGGAAAGGGCTTGGATATGCGGTTTGAAGGAGAGATCAGTGTCAAGGATTACCCCGGGTCGTGTGAGATGGTGGAAAGACAATGAATTCTGTTTTGTCCATGTTAAGTTTTAGAAGTCTAGCGAGAAGAAGGATGAAATAGCGGATAGACATTGAGGGATTCTGGTTAGTAGGGTGGTGATATCTGGTCCAGAGATGTAGATCTGTGTGTCGTCAGCATAGAGATGATACTGAAAACCGTGAGATTCTATGAGCTGTCCCAGGCCAAAAGTGTAAATGGAGAAGAGCAGGGACCCTAGAACTGAACCTTGCGGGACTCCGACAGATAGGGGGCGAGGTGAGGAGGTGGTGTGTGATTGGGGGGTGCTGAATGTTCGGTCAGTTAGGTATGACGAGATCCAGGATAGGGCCAAGTCTGTGATGCCAAGGGATGAGAGGGTCTGTAGTAATAGGGAATGGTCCACTGTGTCAAAGGCAGAGGCATATAGTGTGATATCCCTACAATCCATCTGCCAGTGTCAATAATGTAAGAAAAAACAAACAAAACAATGTTTTCTATTTCTTGTATCTCAGTAGGCAGTGCAATGCAGTGACCTGATCGTGCCATCCACATCCAGAAGGCACCCTGCTGGAGTAAGTGATGGAGCAGGGAGCCGGTGGCTCTGTGCTCCACCACAGCTATTAATGGAATCAGTTTCAAGATGACTGCTCTCCTGATTGTGCAGGCACACTGCCATGCATTTTCAGTTCCTCCTTGGAGGAAGGGCTGGTGTATGTAATCAAGACATTTAAAGGGGTTGTCATCACTTTCTAAAATTTTCTTTATCTTGACAGGGTAGAATGAAATGGTAAATGGGTATGGCTAGGGATGTGGATAAGGACTAGTGATGAGTGAGTGTACTCGTTGCTCGGGTGACCTCCGAGTATTTATGACTGCTCGGAGATTTAGTTTTCATGGCGGCAGCTGAATGATTTACAGCTACTAGCCAGTATGATTACATGTGGGGATTCCCTAGCAACCAGGCAACCCCCACATGTACTCAGCCTGGCTAGTAGCTGTAAATCATTCAGCTGCCGTGATGAAAACTAAATCTCCGAACACTAACAAATACTCGGAGATCACACAAGCAACGAGTATACTCGCTTATCACCAATAAGGACGTGGCCTAAAATTTTAAAATCTGTCCCACTTTTCTTCTTTCAAGGTCGGGAGATATGCTGTAGGCAGCCATAACTAAAAGACTCTTACTCCCTAACATCCCATCCCTGCAGGTCTATTCTCATTCAAGACAATAAAAAGTCGTAATAATGATGTGAATGGTCTACCTTGGAGCTCTTTAAATACAAATCTAGTACTATTGAAAGTAATTGTAGTAAAAAAATAAAAGAGTACCAAAAATCCTTTCTTAACCATTTTGAATGTGAAACTTACACTTTGAGGGAAAAAACCTCTCTTTTCTTTTACAGCCGAGTGCTCTGTGGTTGGCGATTCTCATTTCACAACTTTTGATGGTCGTTATTTCACATTTCTGGGCTTGTGTCAGTACATTCTGGTTAAAGGAATTGGAAAAGATAAATTTACAATTACGTTACAGAAATCTTCTTGTGAGCAGGTAAAGGCATCGTTTCTAAAATTACTATTTCTTATAACACCAATTTGCCTGTTGTGTGTAGAATTAGGGTGCTGTTACTTGTTTTTAGCTGAGCTGCTTTAAAGGGGTTGGCCGATCTAAATTGATAAGTCTGTAGTTTCTCTGTGTGATGGCAGACATATGAATCCCCCCAGCACACGCACTATGCGATGCAAGGATTCCTCAATTTCTGACCCGGGACCAGAGGGCATGCATGCGTTATACATACTCCTAGCCAGGGTCCGTCTAGCGGGCAAGGTCTCGTTCCATACACTTGTATTGAGGGAGGCCAAGCCCCATATAGTGATGCGGCCATTCAGTGGACAGCATTTGGCCGGGAAAATGTTTTATGCATAAGTACCCATCAGCCCCGGCTCAGAAACCGGAGAATCCTTGCAGCACACATTGTGCGCTGGGGAGGATTCATAATTCCGCATTCACATAAAGTGACTGCAGACTTTTCAATTTAGACCGGACAACCCCTTTAACTGCACTTCAGGGTTGAAGAGTCTAAAATAAGTCACAAAAGTCAGAACATATGCACAGCAAGTCATTTGACCATGCTGTGCGTATATTCATTCTTCTTGGCGTTATTTAGCGCTTTTTCATGTGCGTTCCTGAAAAAGCCGTTGTGTGCACTTATCGTTATAGAAGCTTTACTGACGTCTAAGACGCATTGATTAAATAGTTCTGCCGTGAAAAAGATCAAGAAAAAATATCCTATTTTCTGATGCAGCAAATGCCACTTGCCTTTTGTATTATTGCTTTGCCATTCCATGAATATCTTTTGCATGGGTGCCCGAGAATCAGTTTCTATTACAACACAAACAGGTGTCTTAATAAAACACATCAATCTTCTGATTGGCAAGAAGCACTCCAATTTACCACCAAGCAGATGAATGAAGCTTCTCAGTTGTCCACTTGTACTCAAGACACTGTCTGAGTTGAGCATTGATAGAACATACAAATTTTAGGATGTCATCCAACTGAAGAGCTGCACTAAATCCAACAAATAGTTTTACACAATTGGTCCTTTGTCTAGGACTAGATTACCTTCAAAGTCCTGGAATCTAAGCCCATACAGCAGGTATTTCGCTTTTTAGATCCAAGTGAGGCACTTATAGTGTGTGGATAGACGAACAGTTAAATAGATAGAATGATATTCCACCTAATCTCCCTGAGAATGCCCTTAAGAGAAATAATGCTTCAGGTTCTACGCATTCTTCATTTGGAAGTCAGTAAGAATTACTAATGAATTTATAAATGATAGCATAGAATTATCGCATCCAAGCTATGTTTACATGGGATGGTAATCATAAAATACCTTCATTTACTGCCATTTATTGATTTTGAAGATGGCCATTTATTCTTAAATCTGATATTGATGACTTCTGTAAAATAAACATGCATTTGCAGTACCCACACCAATCAGCGAATGCCTATTGCCATGCTTCCTGGAAGAACATAATGTTTTAGCCAGGACACTACACTGTGTAGTGGCCATTCTTGGGTACTGCAGCTCAGCTCCTATTGAAGTATATGGGAGCTAAGATGCAGTACTCAAGAATGGCCACTAGACAGTGTATGGAACAGTGGTGTACTTCCAGTAGCCAGTGGCTGATTGATGGCAGACCCCCCCCAAATCTATTAATTATGATTTATCCTAAATATAATACCTCAGACACCTGCAATGATTCTTTTAGTGGTGTAGATATGAGAGGTGCAAAGTAGAAGTCACAGCCTGGCCCTGGTTTCTGAGGGGACTCAAAGTCCTCTATACCACATCAGAGGAACAAGTAAAAAGATACAAGTGTAAGCAGGTTGCACTGACAGACAGAAGGCAGAGCAACGGTTATCAAATATAACAGTTTTAATTTATTAGGGGGTCATCTCCTCGCAGGGAGGTGCAGGGTTAAATGGGGATAATAACGATTGTAAAGGATATGCAGAGTTAAGGAACAATGAATCAGATAACGACAGTTCTTGTGAATGACTTAATGAGGCAGTAGTTCCCCAGACTGTGAATTCTGCTGGGAAGTCAGTAGCGCCAACAATGGCGCTATGGTGCTTGTAAAATAAGGTTTAGCTGGTAACGGTGGGGCGTCTTCCGGCGGCATCGGTCGGTGTACGGTACCTTCCGCTGAGCCCTTAGTCCATGAACATATGCGGCCAGAGTAAACAAGGCCGCAGCACAATCAGAGTCTTCCGTGGGTGGGAAGGTATATGCTGGTAAGGTGGGCTGAAAACGTCTGTCCAGTACCCAGTTTGCTCTTTGCAGCACATGAGCTGTATTCACGGTCACAAAGCACATGGCACCTCGCTCTCTTCCAGCTATCAGGCGCGCTGCACTTCTCTCTCTGTGCTGCACGCTGCCTGTTCCCACCAACATTGCTGGAGCAATGTTTCTCCAACGAGGTCCTGCAGACCACGGTCTAATAACGAGGGCAGCAGCTAGCAGTCCTGAACTCTGCATCTTACAAATGCGCCTTTTCTGGAGGGGCGGGGTGCTGGTGTTTGTAGTCGGGGGGGGGGGGCAATAACCATGGTCCCTTCCTAGGCTATGAATTTCAGCCCGCAGCTGTCTACACAACCTTTTCCGGCTATTAATTATAGGGGGACCCCACGCCATTTTTTTGGGGGTCCCCCTATTTTAATAGCCAGTAAAGGCTAAATATACAGCTGCGGGCTGAGATTCATAGGCTGGAAAGCTCCATGGGTATTAACCCCTTCCTAGGCTACAAACATTGGTTCCCCAGTTTCTGGCTTTCCCTCTCTGGGACAGAAAATTGCACGGGAGCCCACACCATAAAAGTCCCCTAATTTGCACACATACTATACTAATTGTATTGGTCACTGACATCTATATATCTAACTATTCTGCATGGAATTACTGTATGTAATCCATGTCTTCTAACCTGTCAGCTTCTGCATTGACATTACAGGAGCCGACAAATGAATTATCGGCTATTCTTCTATCTATCTGTCTATGAAATATAAATATATATATATATACTGTATATATATATGTCACTGCCATATATATATATATATATATATCCACGAACAAGAAAATGCAAGCAGGGCGCACAGTCTCTTGCACAGAGGTTATCTCCAGACACCTACCTAACAACTAGGTGCTCAGCAGCGGTTTAACCCCTTCATGACCGTGGGATTTTTCATTTTTCCGTGTTCGTTTTTCGCTCCCCTCCTTCCCAGAGCCATAACTTTTTTATTTTTCCGTCAATTTGGCCATGTGAGGGCTTATTTTTTGCGGGACGAGTTGTACTTTTGAACGACATCATTGGTTTTAGCATGTCGTGTACTAGAGAACGGGAAAAAAATTCCAAGTGCGGTGAAATTGCAAAAAAGTGCAATCCCACACTGGTTTTTTGTTTGGCTTTTTTGCTAGGTTCACTAAATGCTAAAAATGACCTGACATTATGATTCTCCAGGTCAGTACGAGTTCATAGACACCTAACATGAGTAGGTTATTTTTTATCTAAGTGGTGAAAAAAAAATCCAAACTTTGCTAAAAAAAAAAAAAAATTTGCGCCATTTTCCGATACTCGTAGCATCTCCATTTTTCATGATCTGGGGACGGTTGAGGGCTTATTTTTTGCATGCCGAGATGATGTTTTTAGTGATAGCATTTCGGTGCAGATACGTTCTTTTGATCGTCCGTTATTGCATTTTAATGCAATGTCGCTGCGACCAAAAAAACGTAATTCTGGCGTTTTGAATTTTTTTTCCCGCTACGCTGTTTAGCGATCAGGTTAATACTTTTTTTTAATTGATAGATCGGGCGATTCTGAGCGCGGCGATACCAAATATGCGTAGATTTGATTTTTTTTTATTGATTTATTTTGATTGGGGCGAAAGGGGGGTGAATTAAACTTTTATATATTTTTTTTTTTTTCACATTTTTTTAAACTTTTTTTAAAACTTTTGCCATGCTTCAATAGCCTCCATGGGAGGCTAGAAGCAGGCACAACCCGATCGGCTCTGCTACATAGCAGCGGTCATCAGATCGCTGCTATGTAGCTGAAAATCAGGTGTGCTGTGAGCGCCGACCACAGGGTGGCGCTCACAGCTGCCGGAGATCAGTAACCATAGAGGTCTCAAGGACCTCTATGGTTACAATATACAAGCATCGCCGACCCCGATCATGTGACGGGGGTCGGCGATGACGTCATTTCCAGCCGCCCGGCCGGATGCGGTAGTTAAATGCCGCTGTCTGCGTTTGACCATTTCACCGGTCTTCATGAAATTCAAACTTTTATTGGCAACAAATCCAGATAAAATTCATGGCTGGGAACGACGGAGCCGAAGCTCGTGTGAGCAAGGGAGAGCTCACATGAGCTTCGGCTCCGTCGTTCCCGGCCATGAATTTTATCTGGATTTGTTGCCAATAAAAGTTTGAATTTCATGAAGACCGGTGAGTGCCCTCATCTTTTCTTATATATGTATATATATATATATATATATATACACACAGTATATACACCTATTCTAGGTGTATATAGCTATTCTATCTATTCTATTCTATACTGTACGCGGCAGATCATTTCCCTGCTTTTAATTTATCTATCTATCTATCTATTATATATATATATATATATATTAGCTGAAGAGCCTGGCATTGCCCGGGCATAGTAACTAACTGTGGTTAGTTATAACAAATTATAATGATTATCCTCCATCCCATAGTCCCGTACCCATATACACATCATACATATCCTCCATCTCATAGTCCCCTGCCCATATATCTATCATACACATCCTCCATCCCATAGTCCCGTGCCCATATACCCATCATACACATCCTCCATCCTATAGTCCCGTGCCCATATACCCATCATACATATCCTCCATCCCATAGCCCTGTGCCCATATACCCATCACACATCCTCCATCCCATAGTTCCGTGCCCATATACCCATTATGACATCATCTTTCCTATGGCAACCATTCTGACATCATCGTCGCCATAGAAACCTATTATGACATAATCGTCACCATGGCAACCATTGTGACATAACCGTCACCATTGCAACCAATTTTGACATCATTGTGACAATGGCAAACATTATGACATAACCGTCACCATTGCAACCTATTATGACATCATCGTCGCCATGGCAAGCATTATTACATCATCGTCAATACACACATACATACACACATACACTCGTTTATATCTATATATATAATTGCCTAAGGGTTTTTCCGTCTGTCTTTCTGTCTGTCTGTCTTTCTGTCTGTATGTCTGTCCTGGAAATCCCGGCTCTCTGATTGGTCGAGGCCGCCAGGCCTCGACCAATCAGAGACTGGCACAGCATCGACGTAGAAATCCCGCGTCTCTGATTGGTCGAGGCTGCCAGGCCTCGACCAATCAGCGACGGGCACAGCGACGATGATGTCATAAAGGACGTAAAAAATCCCGCGTCTCTGATTGATCGAGGCCGCCAGGCCTCGACCAATCAGCAATGGGCACAGCGACGATGATGTCATAAAGGACGTAGACATCTCACGTTTCTGATTCAGCGACGGGCAAAGTATCGACGTAGATGTCATAATGGTTGCCATGGCGACGATGATGTCATAAAGGTTGCCTCGACCAATCAGCGACGGGCACAGTCTGCCGCGAATTCTGGAATCATCATTGTCCATATACTACGGGGACATGCATATTCTAGAATACCCGATGCATTAGAATCGGGCCACAGTCTAGTCTATATATATAATTGTCTAAGGGTTTTTCCGTCTGTCTGTCTGTCTGTTCTGGAAATCCCGCGTCTCTGATTGGTCGAGGCTGCCAGGCCTCGACCAATCAGCAACGGGCACAGCGACGATGATGTCATAAAGGACGTAGACATCTCACGTTTCTGATTCAGCGACGGGCACAGTATCGACGTAGATGGCATAATGGTTGCCATGGCGACGATGATGTCATAAAGGTTGCCTCGACCAATCAGCGACGGGCACAGTCTGCCGCGAATTCTGGAATCATCATTGTCCATATACTACGGGGACATGCATATTCTAGAATACCCGATGCGTTAGAATCGGGCCACAAACTAGTATATATATATATGTGTAAATGACTTAAAGAATTTCTCTATGTAAAAGCTCATATTAAAATCGCACTGCATCCGGATGTAAATCGGGTGCTAGGTGTGAAAAATTGGACTGTACTCGCACAAAAAATGCATGACACTCTCATGACAATTGCATCACACTCGTCCGACTCTCCTGCATCAAAATCGGACTGATTTTTAAATCGCTAGTGTGTCTCCAGCCTATTGAGTATGTGCGCCTGATGTTTGTTCAACCGACTTTTTCGAGGCAAAGCCGCTTCAGGAAAATGCTGGCAGTCTTTTTCCTGAACTGGCTTCACTGGTCACTTTGCCGTGGTTTTCTGCAGTGCATCCACCTGTGTCTTTTCTATTTATTTTACACTATAATGGAGAGTGGCTTCGGTGAAAAATGAGTGTGTCACGTCTTCTAACCTATGTTCAGTTTCCGAACCCTAAAGCGGTTAAAAGAGGTAACAAAACACTGAACGCATACACAGCATTGTTTTGTTTTACATTACTTTGCATGATGTTCATTTTTTGCCTCCACCTAAAAAAAGATGTAATTGTCACATATCCTAAGCCTGTGTTCACATGCAGCATTTTTGCAGTGTTTTATTTTACTTTGTGTTTTTATGCAAATTAAATTCTGCTTTTTACAGTAGCAGCAAAATATACAAGATTTCTGAAATCTCATGCACACACAGCTTGATTTAATTCCTTACTGAATTAGGCCAGTCTCACACGTCCAGATAATTCCGGTACCGGAAAAATCGGTACCGGAATTATCCGTGTCCGTGTCCTTACATTGAACATCAGTGTGGCACACGTGCGGCAGCCGTGTGCCACCCGTGTGCTGACTGAGGACCACACGGACCGTGCAGGAGACAGCGCTAGAGTTAAGCGCTGTCCCCTGCGTGCGGTGCTGAAGCCAGTATTCATCCCTTCTTCCCAGCAGCGTTCGCTGGAAAGAAGGAATGAATAACCTTTTTTTAAAATTTATTTTTGTTATTAAAATAAATTTGCCGGTAATCTGCCCCCTCCCATGCCCTGTGCGCCCCCCCGCTGGCATTAAAATACTTACCCAGCTCCTTCAGCGCTTACATCCTCTCAGCATCGCTGCTTGTCCTGTATGAGCGGTCACGTGGTGCAGCTTATTACAGTAATGAATATGCGGCTCCACCCCTATGGGAGGTGGAGCCACATATTCATCACTGTAATGTGCGGCACCATGTGACCGCTCATACAGGAAGAGCTGCGACGCTGAGAGGATGTAAGCGCCGAGGGAGCTGGGTAAGTATTTTAATGCCAGCGGGGAGGGGAGAGGGGGGGGCCACAAGGGGTGGGAGGGGGCAGATTACCGGCAACTTCATTTTAAAACCAAAAATAAATAAAAAAAAAGATTATTCATTCCTTCTTTCCAGCGAACACTGCTGGGAAGAAGGGATGAATGGGGCTTCAGCACCACACGCGGGGGGGACGGCGCTTACAGTAGCGCTGTCTCCTGCATGGCACACGGACTGCACACGGACAACATCCGTGTGCGGTACATGTTTTACACGGACCCATTGACTTTAATGGGTCCATGTGGTCCGTGCGCTCCCACGAACACTGACATGTCTCCGTGTTTTCCAAACGGACACACGGTCTGTGAAAACACGCTGACATGTGCAGAGATTTTAATGTGTCTACATGAGTCAGTGTCTCCGGTACGTGAGGAAACTGTCACCTCACGTACCGGAGCCACTGACATGTGAAACCGGCCTAAGAAACCTACAACATGTCAATTCTTCATTTTTAATCAATAGAAAGCAATGACAAAGTAAAAAAAATGCAACAACATTTTTGCTGCGTTTTTGAGGCGTATTGATGAATAAAACTAATTTTAATAAACATGCACGACAGACAAAGCACACATGTAATCTGCACCCAAAACAGCATTAAAATGCTGAAAAATGGGTGTTTTTACTGTTGAAAGAGCAAATTTTGGCAGCAGGAAAAAAAGGCAGCAAAAAACGCAGCATGAGAACATAGCCTAAACTTTGTTTCGGTACCATATCTGTGTAGTAGGCTTGGTGCTTTTACTGCTTCTAAGTAGTTATTTTGGTTCTAGTACCATTTCTGTGTAATGACCATCAGATCTTTAGTGAGGTTGTGTCTGTCTAGAGTCTTGATATATTAAGCCCGCCTTTATATTGTAAACACAATAAGGCCGGGATCACATATGCGAGAAATACGCAAGTCTCGCATGGTAATACCCAGCCCTGCCGCCGGTACTCAGGAGCGGAGAGTGCGGCCGCATAGCAATACATAGAGCTGCACGCTCCGCTCCAGAGAAACGGCGGTAATGCCGGGTATTACCATGCGAGACTCGGACGTATTTCTCGCAAGTGTGATCCCGGCCTAAGGATGGGCTGCTTATTGGCCACTGCTGTGTACTTACCCCTAGGCCAAAATTTGTGAGCCAGCCCCAGATAACTATTTAAAATGCAAAATAGTTGTAAGACAAATATATGTATGAAGTAGCCAAGATAATTGCCTATAAAATGATGCTCAAAGCAGTAGTGGATGGTGAGAGATGTAGCCTGAAAGTCATAAGTTCAAAAGATTGTTACCCTTTTGCTCGTCAGTGTACTTGTACCTCCTCCAGTAGGTGCTGATGTGCACCTATTTATTTTTTTGTCAATAAGGCCATGTGAGGGCTTGTTTTTTGCGGGATGAGTTGTACTTTTGAACGACACCATTGGTTTTACCATGTCTTGTACTCGGAATTGGGAAACAAATTCCAAATGCGGTGAAATTTCCAAAAAAGTGCAATTCCACAACTGTTTTTTGGATTTTTTTTTACCATGTTCATCAAATGCTAAAACTGACCTGCCATTATGTTTCCCCAGGTCATTATGAGTTCATAAATATCAAACATGTCTAGATTGTTTTTTATTTAAATGGTGAAAAAAAAACCAAAGATTGTTAAAAAAAAAAAATTGCGTTATTTTCCAAGACCCATAGCGTCTCTATTTTTCAGGATCTGGGGCGTCGTGAGGTTTTATTTTTTGCATGCCGAGCTGACGTTTTTAACCCCTTCATGACCTTGGGATTTTCCATTTTTCCGTGTTCGTTTTTCGCTCCCCTCCTTCCCAGAGCCGTAACTTTTTTATTTTTCCGTCAATATGGCCATGTGAGGGCTTATTTCTTGCTAAACAAATTGTACTTTTGAACAACATCATTGGTTTTAGCATGTCGTGTACTAGAAAACGGGAAAAAAATTCCAAGTGCGGTGAAATTGCAAAAAAAGTGCAATCCCACACTTGGTTTTTGTTTGGCTTTTTTGCTAGGTTCACTAAATGCCTTTTATATTTTTTTTATTTTTTTCACATTTTTTTTAACTTTTTTTTAACTTTTGCCATGCTTCAATAGCCTCCATAGGAGGCTAGAAGCTAGCACAACTCGATCGCCTCTGCTACGTAGCAGTGATCATCAGATCGCTGCTATGTAGCTGAATTGCAGGTGTGCTATGAGCGCCGACCACAGGGTGGCGCACACAGCTAGCCGGGATCAGTAACCATAGAGGTCTCAAGGACCTCTATGGTCACTATGCAGAAGCATTGCTGACCCCAATCATGTGACGGGGGTCGGCGATGCACTCATTTCCAGCCAGATGCGCCGGTTAAATGCCGCTGTCAGCGTTTGACAGCGGCATTTAACTAGTTAATAGCGGCGGGTGAATCGCAATTTCACCCGCTGCTATTGCGGGCACTTGTCAGCTGTTCAAAACAGCTGACATGTCCCGGCTTTGATGCGGGCTCATCGCCAGAGCCCTGCATCAAAGTAAGGTATCTGACCTTGGAGGTACTATCCCGTCCGAGGTCAGAAAGGGGTTAATGATTCCATTTTGGTGTGGATACACATCTTTTGATCACCCGTTATTGCATTTTAATGACCAAAAAAAGTAATTCTAGGGTTTTGACTTTTATTTCACTGCACCGTTTACTGATCAGATTAATTCTTTTTATAGCTTGATAGATCGGGCGATTCTGAACGTGACGATACCAAATATGTGTATTTTTCTTAATTGTTTTATTTTGAATGGGGCAAATGGGTGGTGATTTAAACGTTTATATTTTAAAAAATATATTTTTAAAACATATTTTTAAAACATTTTTTTTTTACTTTTCACTTGCTTCAATAGTCTCCATGGGAGATTAGCAGCTGCGATAACCTGATCGCTTCTGCTACACCCAGGCGATGATCAGATTGCCTGTATGTAGCAGAAATGCTCACTTGCTATGAGCACCGACCACCATGCGGTGCTCACAGCAATCAACTATGACAACCATAGAGGTCTGCTGGAGACCTCTGCTTGTCATCCTGACCCTTCGGTGACCCGCAATCATGTGATGGGGTCACCGATGGGCGAGAATAGTGATGCGCTTCTTGCTCGATCATATTAAATGCCGCTGTCAGAGATTGACTGACATTGAATAGGTTAGCAGCCGCAGGTGGATCACGATTCCACCCACGGCTGTTAGGGACACATGTCAGTCATTCAAAACAGCTGACAAGTGCCAGGAAAGATGTGGGCTCAGCGCTGGAGCCCATATCAAAGGGAGGGACATGGCATGCACAGTACATGTTATGCGCATGTCGTGAAGGGGTTAGCAGTTGCTATTGGAGCTAGCTCCAATCACTCCTGCTTAACCATAAAGATACAGCTGTCAATCTCTGACATCAGTATTTAAAGTTTTGTGATCGCCATTCTTTGATATTTTCTTCTATTGCCCCCACACTCTCAAGATGCAATTGCCGGGAGTTTGTGGACTATCGTCCTCTTTGTAACTGTAATGCTGGAGGGCGAATGTAATGCTGATGGATGTGGAATCATTGTGCCATGGACTAAGCTTACCTTGGAGGGGCGAGACTAAGCGACTACCTGGTTTTCGCTAGAGCCTCTGGTGGTGAGGTTAGGCTTGGCTGCAGGTAATCACCAGGTACCGCTCCAAGGCAGTCCCGGGACTGCAGCATCTGATTGGAAGGTCAGAGGCATGAGAACGCTATACAGGAGGGAAAAGAAAAAAACGTTGTCAGATGGTTCCAGGTTGAGGCAAGCAGCAAAGATTCAAGATACATAGTCGAGCTTAGGAGCGGAGAGGTAAGACAGGATGAGTAGGCAAACTAGGTAAGTAACGAAAGAAACAGAAACACACATGCACAAACAGATCACCAGCAGGACAAACAGGCTAGTAATCAACAAGGAGCGAGCAAGAAGTAGTGGGAGGAGCTGCCAGATATAGTCTGCTGAAACAGGATAGGCATTAGGCAGGGGAACCTAATTTCTGCAAGACAGCAGTGTTAACTAACTGAAGAGACCAGTTACACCCCGTAAGGCAAAGTGGAAAGTACCCTTAGATACAGCAGTGCTGCAAAATTCAGCAAGCAACTTGATTACCATGGTAAGTAGAGCGGCGCTGAGGAAACATACAGGTTACTGCTGCAACATTTCTCCCACAAAACTCAGCCTGTGACTGAGCTTCTTGGAAGAGCATTAATTTCCCTATATAGTGCAAAACTATGGTACTGTGGTATCTAGTGCAAGTAGTCAAATAATAGCAGGTTCAAGTTCGTTTAAAGGGGTTGTGCCACAGCCCTCGAGCAAAAGTATATTTTAATAAACAGATCTTGGAATAAAAATAAACTCCACAATTGGACAACAAAATGTTCCTGCCCTGAGATAATCTTTTAAAGGTATCCCTGCTATGTACTGTGTAATGGTTATTTGTAGAGATTTGCGTACACCTGGATGTTCGGGTCCAGCGGGTTCAGCCAAACAGTTACAAAAGTTTGAGTTCGGGTACCAGAATAGTACCCAGACCCCATTCACTTGAATGAGGGGCCTGAACATCTAATGTTTGCCACGCTGTCATATGCATGACAGCACAGCAACACTGCTTCTGATCGGTGGTAAAATTATCACAGCCGGTCAGACAGCCGTGGTTCCCACGCTGTCCAAAGATGGCATGAGCGCACAGCTGTGATTGGAGGCATAAAGTTTACCTCCTGTCACTGGTGTCAGATGATTGAGACTACTGCTCCCATCAGCCAATGCCTGCTGCTAATAACAGCGAGAGAAGGCAGCAGCTGATGGGAGTATTCATCAGCCGATGCCCGCACTGTAAATAATGAAATAATATTTTTTTTAAATGGCGTGGGTTCCCCTGTATTTTTGATAACCAGCCAGGCAAAACTCACAGCTGGGGGCTGCCACCCTCGGCTATCAGCTTCAGTAAGACTGGTTATCAAGAATAGAGGGGTCCCCACTCCGATTTTTTAAAATTATTTAAATAAATAATTTGAAAAGCAAAAAAAACGGCATGAGGTCAATGTCTGGCACTTTGCCCAGTTCTTCCCACTTGCCCTGTAGCGATGGCAAGTGGGTTTCATATTTGTGGGGTTGATGTCACCTTTGTATTGTCAGGTGACATCAAGCCCATGGATTAGTAATGGAGAGGCGTCTATAAGACACCTATCCATTACTTATCCTATAGTTGTATTGGAAATAAACACACAGAATAAAGTCCTTTATTTGAAATAAAAGAAAACACACTTTTCCATTTTTATTTAGCAAACACAGTTATACGCACCTCATGGCCATGCCACCGTATTCAGTAAAAAACAAAAATAAAAAACAATAATATCCCTCATCCGTCGTTCTGTCCCACACCGTCATCCATGTCTGGCGGATAAACAGTTTTCAACCTGGACGGTTCCAAGATGCAATTGTCCAGACTGAGAACCACTGATAAATGAGCTGCTGCGAGCACAGCATCAGTGACTGGCGGTGACATCATTGAGGTTACTGCAAGTCACTGAGGCTTCATTCCCAGCTGGCAAATGAACTGCAGTGACCTCGGTGAGATCCCCGCTAGCAGCATGAGAAAATCTCAAGGTGCAGCGCTTAGCTGAGAATTCACTGTAGTTCTCACAGCAATTTCTCACAGTGGACTGTGGTGAACTCTCTGAGCTCAGCGCTGTACTGTGAGAATTTAAATAATTTTAAAAAATGACATGGGTTACCCTGTTTTTTGATAACCAGCCAGGCAAAACTCACAGCTGGGGGCTGAAACCCTCAGCTGTCAGCATTAGCAAGGTTGGTTATGAAGAACAAAGGAGTCCCCACACCGGTTTTTTTATTATTTAAATAAATAATTAAAAAAAACTATGTGGGGTCTCCCCCTCTTTTGACAACCAGCCAAGCTAAAGCAGCCAGCTGGGAGCGGGTATTCTCGGGCTGGTGAGGTGTCATGTATATTTCTCCCGCAGCCTAAAAATAGCATCCCACAGCTGGACAGAAAAGGCACATCTATAAGATTAAACACTCAGCAATTATAAAGTCTTTAAATTGAAGAATGACAGACTCCATTAATGATTCTAAATTAAACCTTACTCATGTCAAAGTCCATTCCACTGAACCCCTCGCCTCCTGTAATAAAACAAAAATAAAAACAATATCCCTTACCTGTCCGTTGTTCTGTCCCATGCTATAATCTGTGTCTGGGGATAAACAGTTTTCAACCTGGATGGTGCCAAGATGTAACCGTCCACGCTGAGAACCACTGATGAATGAGTTGCTGCGAGCGCAGAATCAGTGACCAGCGGTGATGTCATCCAGGTTACCACAGGTCACTGAGGTTGCGTTCCATGAGATCACCGGTAGCACAGTGAGAAAAAGTCTCACGGGCAAGAGGCAAGTTCACCGCAGTTTCCCCGGGAGAATTTCACTGTAGTGAATTTGAACTGCGGTGAACTCGCCTCTGCACCATGAGACTTTTTCTCACTGAGCTAGCGGTGATCTCACCGAGCTCACGGCAGTTCATTGGTCCGGCTGGGAATACAGCCTCAGAGACTGGAGGTAACTTCGATGATGTTATTGCTAGTCACTGATGTTGCGCTTGCAGCAGCTCATTCTCCCTGGATGGTCATATCTTGGCACCGTTCAGGTTGAAAACTGTTTATACCCCAAACATGGATCATGGCATGGGACAGAATGACGGACAGGTGAGGGATATGGTTATTTTTTAAATTTTTGTTTTATTGCAGGAGACAAGGGATTTAATGGAATGGGCGTTAGGTGAGTATAATTGTGTTTCTTATTTTTAAATAAAAAAAGGAAAATTGTGTTTTGTTTTATTTCAAATAAAGGACTTTATTCTGGGTCTGTCTTTATCATACAACTATAAAATTAGTAATAGATAGGTGTCTTATAGATGCCTCTCCATTACTAATCCGTGGGTTTGATGTATCCGGTCAATACAAAGGTGATATCAACCCCACAAATATGAACCCCACTTACCTCCGCTACAGGGCAAGTGGGAACAGCCGGGCAAAGCTCCAGAATTGTCGCATCTAATAAAAGTGCCTTTTCTGGGTGGCTGTGGGCAGCCATTTTTAAGCTGGGGGGTCAATATCCATGGCCCTTTACTAACTCGAGAATATCAGCCCCCAACTTTTTGCTTTATCAAGGCTGGTTGTCAAAAATGGGGGGAGCCTCACGCTGTTTTTTAAATTATTTATTTAAATAATTTTAAAAAAACAGCGTGGGACCCCTCTATTCTTGATAAACAGCCTTGCTGGAGCTGACAGCTGAGGGTTGCCCTCAGCTCTGAGTTTTGCCTGGCTGCTTATCAAAAATACAGGGGAACCCATGCCGTTTTTTTTTTTATTATTTATTTAGAACACAGGCACAGACTGATGAATTCTCCTATCAACTGCCACCTTCTCTCGCTGTTATTAGCAATAGCAGGCTGATGGGAGCAGTTATCCCATCAGCCGACATCAGTGACCAGAGGTAAACTTAATACAGGCTCACGTTGTCATTTGACAGCATGGGAACTGCAGCTGTCTGACCAGCGGTAATAATTTTATAACTGATCTGAAGCAGTGTTTGCCACGCTGTCATGCACATGACAATGCGACAAACACCCAGTGTTCGGGAGGCCGAACCCGAAAAATAATACAGACTTCCTGGTGAAGTCCGTGTTTGGTGTCCGTACCCAAACAGTAGGTGTTCACAATGTTAATAAAAATAATTAAATAAATTTGATTCACCTTCCTTTCTCAATTCAAAGCCAAATAATAAAAAGTAAACATATCCATAAAAGTTGATCTTTGAAAATATAAAACTATGCAAAGTATCCCACATGGTAAACCACATACAGTATACAGAAACAGAATTTCTTCTTGTTTTATCCCTATCCTGCCCCAAAAATGCACTAAATGTGATAAAAACTTCACGTGTACCCCAAAATGAATCTCTCAAGTGAAAAACAACTCCTTTGGCAGAAAAATAAAAAAGATGTCTTGAAAAATGGTTTTTAAAAAAATTCAGATTTTACATAACTACTAAAATGTAAAAAAAAATGGTATCACCGTAATAGTGCTAACATAGAGAATCATTTGGCCAAGTAATTTTTATATATTAAAGACAAACTTTTTTTTTATTGCGAAGCAATCAACAAGTAGGACAAAACAACTGAAAACTTCAGTGTGCATTACTATTCACAATCCTAAAGTCAGTACTTTGGATAAGTCTCTATGCGCTTTCCACAGGGAATTTTGCCCATTACTCAAGGCAAAATTGCTTCAGCTCCTTCAAGTTAGATGGTTTCTTCTGGTAAACAGCAATCTTTAAGTCTATCTACAGGTTCTCAATTGGATTAAAGTCTTGGCTTTGACTAGGCCATTCCAAAACATTTACATGTTTCCCCTTAAACCACTCAAGTATTTCTTAAGCAGTTTGCTTTGGGTCATGTCTTGTTGGAAGGTGTACCACCATCCCAGTCTCAAATCCCTGACAGACTGAAACAGGTTTTGCTAAAATATATCCCTGTGTTTCACATCATCCATCTTCCCCTCAACTCTGAACATTTTCCCTGTCCCTGTTGACGAAAAACATCCCTACAGCACGATGATACCATTACCATGTTTTACTGTGGGGATGCTGTTTTTGGGATGATGAGCTGTGTTGGCACCATACATTTGGGGAGTCTCCCACATGTCTTTTGGCAAACTAAAAATAAGCCTTCAAATTTTTGTGTGTAAGTAAAGGCTTTTCTCTGCCCACACTTCTTTAAAGGCCAACTCTATGGAGTGTAAGGCTTATTGTGGTTGTATGGACAGATACTCCAGTCTTTGTTAGGGAACTCTGAAATTCTTTCAGGATTACCTTTTGTGTCTGTGGTGCCTCTCTGATTAATGTCATCCTTGCCTGGGCTGAGAGTTTTGGTGGGCGGCCCTCTCTTGGCAGTTTTATTGTGGTACCACGTTCTTTCCATTTGATAATGGATTTGATGGTGCTCCGGGAAATCATTGGGATTTTTTTTTTTTTTTTATAACCGAAACCCTTAATTGTACTTTTCTACAACTTTGTCCCTGTCTTGTTTGGAGATCTCCTTAGTCTTCATGGTGTTGTTTGGTTAGTGGTGCCTCTTGGTTTATTTTGTTGCTGCCTCTGTGGCCTTTCACAGGTGGACTTCCTTTCACTAAGCATGTGACTTATGAAGGTAATTGCTCTCACCAAAAATTTTGGTGAATAGATATGCACATTCAAATTTTTTAGTTATTTGATCCCATAAATTTCATGTGTGCCTATATTTTGTTCACTTCACTTCACCAACTTAGTCTATTTAGTGTTGATGATGCATCACACACAAATCAGATGACAAAAATATTTAAACACAAGTTCTGTAACAAAATAGGTTAAAAGCCAAGGGGGGAATACTTTTGCAAGTCACTGTATCTAAAATGTTCTACACTCATCATCCTAACTAAGACCAGGTTTGTGGACAATATAATATTATGTTAATCTATTTAATAAGTTGTCAAGAGGTGATAGTAAGACAAGAAGACAATCTCCATTTTAATTTTCTTAGTGTCATTCAAAGTATGCAATGTGATGTTTATTACCGAGAAAGAAAGAAAAAACAAGCACTGGTACAATTAAGTAGCTACAAATTTAACTTATACCAAACTCAACTGAATTATCTAAAATAATATAAGCATTCACTGGCAAAGAAAAGCTCACTGGGCTCTCATTGTCAGAAGACAGCATTATCATATATTGTTCCTTCACACAATATGAATCTACTAAATACCAATGTTCAAGTCATTGATGTAGATATTAAAAACTCACTTTGGAAATCGCTGAATAGGAGGATTTGTGGGTTATGATCCGCGCTGACAGCTCATCCAGAAACAGACAAAGTGTACAATTGAACAGTGGTTTATTCTACGCGTTTCGGAGTACATATGACTCCTTCTTCAGTTTTTTTACGTAGAATAAACCACTGTTCAATTATACACTTTGTCTGTTTCTGGATGAGCTGGCAGCGTGGATCATAACCCACAAATCCTCCTATTCAGCGATTTAGCTATGGTCGCGTGTCAACCGATGGATCTGCGGCAGCCGGCACTATATGCCTATGAATCTTCTTCATCAGGTGGGCAGTTACATTACTGGCGAATCTTCCTTTAAATCGTGAGATAAGACACTATCTGCGCTTTTTCTTTCCTACAAGGTATATTACTAGAAACTCACATTGTAATGATTTGTCGTTTTCCTTTTTTAGCATTCTGATCACACATGCATACAAGCAATTACATTTGTGCTGGACGAGGATATTAATAAACAAGTTACTATCTTGAGAAATGGAGATGTTCACTTTGGTCCTAACCAAGGTCTTATACTGAATGGTAAGTGTTTTATGGAAATACTATATAAATAACACAAGTACAGTTGTGCTCAAAAGTTTACATACCCTGGCAGGATTTTTGCTTTCTTGGCCTTTTTCAGAGAATATGAATGACTAGCTGAAGAGCCCGGCGTTGCCTGGGCATAGTAAATATCTGTGGTTAGTTATAGCACCTCATGTCTCTTATTTTCCCATCACGCCTCTCATTTTCCCAATCACATCTTTCATTTTCCCCCTCATATCTCTCATTTTCCCCATCACATCTCTCATTTTCCCCCCTCACATCTCTCATTTTCTCCCTCACTCCACTCATTTTCTCCCTCACTCCTCTCATTCCCGCCTAACACTTGTCATTTCGACCTCACATCTGTCATTTTCCGATCACTACACTATTTTCCCTCACTCCTCTCATTTTGCACTCACACCTTTTCATTTTCACCTCACACCTCATTTTCACCTCAGTATATACATGTTTGTCATCTCCCTTATATATAGTATACACCTGTATGTCATCTCCTGTATATAGTATATACCTGTATGTCATCTCCCCTGTATATAGTATATACCTGCTGTGTCTCATCTCCCCTGTATATAGTATATACCTGTATGTCATCTCCTCCTATATATAGTATATACCTGTATGTCATCTCCTTCTATATATATTATATACCTGTATATCATCTCCTCCTGTATATAGTATATACGTGTGTCATCTCCCCTGTATATAGTATATATCTGTGTGTCATCTCCTCCTGTATATAGTATATACCTGTATGTCATCTTCTATATATAGCATATACCTGTATGTCATCTCCTCCTGTATATAGTATATACCTGTGTGTCATCTCCTCCTGTATATAGTATATACCTGTATGTCATCTCCTCCTGTATATAGTATGTACCTGTATGTCATCTCCTCCTCTATATAGTATATACCTGTGTGTCATCTCTCCTGTATATAGTATATATCTGTGTGTCATCTCCCCTGTATATAGTATATACCTGTGTGATCTCCTGTATTAGACCTCGTTAACACGTTATTTGCTCAGTATTTTTACCTCAGTATTTGTAAGCTAAATTGGCAGCCTGATAAATCCCCAGCCAACAGGAAGCCCTCCCCCTCGCAGTATATATTAGCTCACACATACACATAATAGACAGGTCATGTGACTGACAGGTGCCGTATTTCCTATATGGTACATTTGTTGTAGTTTGTCTGCTTATTAATCAGATTTTTATTTTTGAAGGCTAATACCAGACTTGTGTGTGTTTTAGGGCGAGTTTCGTTTGTCAAGTTGTGTGTGTTGAGTTGTGTGTGGCGACATGCATGTAGCGACTTTTGTGAGATGAGTTTTGTGTGGCAACATGCGTGTAGCAACTTTTTGTGTGTCGAGTTGCATGTGACAGGTTAGTGTAGCAAGTTGTGTGCAGCAAATTTTGCGCATGGCGAGTTTTGCACGTGGTGAGTTTTATGTCTGGTGCCTTTTGAGTATGTGCAAGTTTTGTGTGAGGCAACTTTTGCATGTGTTGCAAATTTTGTGCATGTGGCAATTTTTCCGCGGGTGCAAGTTTTGCGTGTGGCGAGTTTTCCATGAGGTGAGTTTTGCACTTGTGGCGAGTTTTGCGTGAGCCTAGTTTTTGCATGTGGCGAGTTTTGCGCGTGGTGAGTTTTGAGCGGCGATTTTTGTGTTTCGACTTTTATGTGGCGAGGTTGGTGTATGTGTGGTGAAATGTGTGCTGAGGGTAATATGTGTTCAAGCACGTGGTAGTGTGTGGCGCATTTTATGTGTGTGTTCATATCCCCATGTGTGGTGAGTATCTCATGTCGGGGCCCCACCTTAGCAACTGATCGGTATATACTCTTTGGCGCCATCGCTCTCATTCTTTAAGTCCCCCTTGTTCACATCTGGCAGCTGTCAATTTGCCTCCTACACTTTTCCTTTCATTTTTTCCCATTATGTAGATAGGGGCAAAATTGTTTGGTGAATTGGAAAGCACGGGGTTAAAACTTCACCTCACAACATAGCCTATGACGCTCTCAGGTTCCAGACATGTGACTGTGCAAAATTTTGTGGCTGTAGCTTCGACGCCTCCAACACTTTTCCTTTCACTTTTTTCCCCATTATGTAGATAGGGGCAAAATTGTTTGGTGAATTAGAACGCGCGGGGTTAAAATTTCACCTCACAACATAGCCTATGACGCTCTCCAAAATTTTGTGGCTGTAGCTTCGACGCCTCCAACACTTTTCCTTTCACTTTTTTCCCCATTATGTAGATAGGGGCAAAATTGTTTGGTGAATTAGAACGCGCGGGGTTAAAATTTCACCTCACAACATAGCCTATGACGCTCTCGGGGTCCAGACATGTGACTGTGCAAAATTTTGTGGCTGTAGCTGCGACGCCTCCAACACTTTTCATTTCACTTTTTCCCCATTATGTAGATAGGGGCAAAATTGTTTGGTGAATTGGAAAGCGCGGGGTTAAAATTTCACCTCACAACGTAGCCTATGACGCTCTCAGGGTCCAGACGTGTGACTGTGCAAAATTTTGTTTCTGTAGTTGCGACGCCTCCAACACTTTTCCTTTCACTTTTTTCCCCATTATGTAGATAGGGGCAAAACTGTTTGGTGAATTGGAAAGCGCGGGGTTAAAATTTCGCCTCACAATATAGCCTATGACACTCTTGGGGTCCAGACGTGTGACTGTGCAAAATTTTGTGGCTGTAGCTGCGACGGTGCAGATGCCAATCCCGGACATACATACACACATACACACATTCAGCTTTATATAGTAGATAACACCAAAACCTTTTCTCCACTTATGATTAGTGGTTGGGTGAAGCCATTTATTGTCAAACTACTGTGTTTTCTGTTTTTAAATCATAATGACAACCCAAAACATCCAAATGACCCTGATCAAAAGTTCAGATACCCTGGTGATTTTGGCTTAATAACATGCACAGAAGTTGACACACATGGGTTTGAATGGCTACTGAAGGTAACATCCTCACCTGTGACCTGTTTACTTGTAATCAGTGTGTGCATAAAAGGTGAGTGAGTTTCTGGGATCCAGACAGACTATTGCATCTTTCATCCAGTCACTGACGTTTCTGGATTATAAGTCATGGGAAAAAAAAAGAATTGTCACGGGAAAAGGTAGTTGAACTGTATAAAACAGGAACGGGATACAAAAAGATATCCAAGGAATTGATATTGCCAGTCAGCAGCGTTCAAACTGTGATTAACAAATGGTAAATCAGGGGCTCTGTAAAAACAAAACCACGGTCAGGTAGACCAACAAAAATATCGTTCACAACTGCCAGGAAAATTGTTTGGGATGCAAAGAAAAACCCACACATAACATCAGCTGAAATACAGGACTCTCTGGAAATTAGTGGTGTGACTGTTTCAACATGCAGAATAAGGAGGCACCTGAAGAAAAATGGGCTGCATGGTCAAGTCGCCAGAAGAAAGCCATTACTGTGCAAATGCCACAAAGTATCTCATCTACAATATGCAAAATACCACAGAGACAAGCCTCAAAACATCTGGAACAAGGTAATTTGGAGTGATGAGACCAAAATTGAACTTTTTGGCTACAACCATAAACGTTACATTAGTAGAAAGGTCAATAAGGCCTATGATGAAAGGAACACCATTCCTACTGTAAAGCACGGAGGTGAATCGCTGATGTTTTGAAGATGTGTGATCTACAAAGGCACAGGAAACTTGGCCAAGGTTGACGGAAAGATGAATGCAGCACATTATCAACAAACTCTGGAGGCAATTTTGCACTCATTAGCCTGGAAGCTGCGCATGGGACGAACTTGGACGTTCCAATATGACAATGATCTAAAACACAAGGCTAAGTTCACATTAGTATTTGAGGACTTTGCGGATGGCTGCGTACTTCCTCCTTTAAGCTCCACCTACTTCCGCATACTTCTCATGCGTCCTGCGTACCTATCTTTAACATTGATTACGCAGGAAATGCGGATGTAAGCAGATGCGTTGTTTTGACGTGCCTGCCAACCGCACGGGAACACAACAAGTTGTGTTATGTGCTGATGACGGGCACGTCAAAACGATGCATCCTCATACATCTGCATACATCCGCATGTCCTGCGAACCCAATGTTAAAGATAGGTACGCAAGATGCATGCAGAAGTATGCGGAAGTAGGCAGAGCTTAACAGAGGAAGTAAGCAGCCCTCCGCAAAGCCCCTGAATGCTAATGTGAACTTACCCTTAGTTGACCTGTCATTGGCCACAGCAGAAGAAAGTGAAGGTTTTGGAGTGGCTCTCAGTCTCTTGACTTCAATATCATTGAGCCACTTTGGGGACATCTCAAGCGCGCAGTTCATGCTAGACAGCCCAGGAATTTACAGAAACTGGAGGCTTTTTGCCAAGAAGAGTGGGCAGCTTTACTATCTGAGAAAATAAAGAACCTCATCCACAACTACCCCAAAAGACTTCAAGCTGTCATTGATGTTAGAGGGGGCAATACACAGTATTAAGAAATAGGGTATGTGAACTTTTGATCAGGGTCATTTGGATGTTTTTGGTTGTCATTATGATTTAAAAAGAGAAAACGCTGTAGTTTGACAATAAATGGCTTCACCCAACTACTAACCATGAGAGGAGAAAAGGTTTTGGCCTTATCATTCATGTTCTCTGAAAACAGGCCAAGAAAGCAAAAATTCTGCCGTTGTATGTAAACTTTTGAGCACAAATCTATAACTACTGGCTAGTCACTCACTATAATTTAAAGGGGATATGTACTTTAAAATTATTTAAAAATAGATAGACATGTCTGTAGAACAAATCTAGCCTCTTGCTGTCATAGAAAAATGAAAATCCCCAACCAATGATGAGCGAGTGTACTCGTTGCTCGGGTTTTCTGGAGCACGCTTGGGTGATCTCCAAGTATTTGTAACTGCTTGGAGATTTAGTATTTGTTGACGCAGCTGCATGATTTACGGCTGCTAGCCAGCCTGAGTACATGTGGGGGTTGCCTAGTTGCTAGGGAATCCCCACATGTATTCAAGCTGTCTATCAGCTGTAAATCATGCAGCTGAGACAACGAAAGCTAAATCTCCGAGCACTTATAAATACTCGGAGATCACTTGAGCGTGCTCGGGAAAACCCGAGCAATGAGTACACTCGCTCATCACTATCCCCAACTTTGAATATAAGGGAATGAATATTACAGTAGCAGATTGAGTACCTGCAATAAGACTTGGCAGTAGAGGAGGCCATTCTGCAGTGTTAAAGAAAAGCTAACATTAGCAAATGACCTAATATATTTTTTTGTTTGTTCTTTTTCATCTCACATTCTGTATTAAAAATAAAAAAAATAGAAATCCTGCAATTTTCACTCTTGTCATTGGGGCTTTTTAGACTCTAACTTCCAGTTGTTTAAGGAAATAACAAATGTACTTAGCCACAATGGCCATGCCCATATTTTTTATTTAAATATCTAATGAGCTTGTACAGAGATAATTGTTAAAGGAGGAGGAGCAGAGTTAGCTGTCAGATTGTCATATGTGATTGGTGGATCCTGAGTTACAAAGCTGTATAGAGGTGTTGTTTGTCATTGTAAACCTTCCTTTGATGATAAGGAGCTTTACTAAAAACGTTTCCTGAAATGACATTAATTAAAAGTCTTATAAAGCCGCAGTGATCAGTGAAAAAAATTGCAAAATTGCTAATTTTGTTTTTCATTTTAGCAAGGATTGTGATATAAATTTTTTTTTAAAACATTCACAATGTTTTTTTCAAAACTACATGCAACACAAGAACCTGATTTAAACTGTAGGTAATTTGGTAAAGATAACTTTATTTTAAAAGGGTATAATATATGTTAGAGACTTTGCAGTAGTGACAGATTGAAAGTCATAATAATTAGTGATGAGTGAATATACTCTTTACTCTCCGAGTATTTGTTAGTGTTCGGAGATATAGCTTTCATCACGGCAGCTGAATGATTTACAGCTATTAGCCAGCTTGAATACATGTGGGGATTCCCTAGCAACCAGGCAAGCCCCACATGTACTCAGCCTGGCTAGTAGCTGTAAAATCATTCAGCTGAGGCTATGAAAACTTAATCTCCGAACACTAACAAATACTCGGAGATCACCGAGTGCTCAAGAAAACACGAGCAATGAGTATATTCGCTAATCACTAATAATAATCTTTCTATTTTATGAACATGCATGCTCGCTCCTAATGATAATGGCAAGTGAGGCCCCATTCCAAGTCTTTCATTGGTCCAATGGTTGCTTGTTATGTCTGTGTTTCTAGACATTGTCCTTATTGTATACCTGGGAACAAGCCCTCAGAATAATTGACACTTTAAGGGGTTTGTCTATTGAAAGTTGCAAGATAGGTGATAACGTGCTGATAGCTGGTGTCCCAACAATGGCTGCCATGAACAGGTTTTTTACAAGCAATTTCACCTATCAGGTCCCAGGAAACCCTAGCCTTCACCCTTTAAACTTTGTACAGAAATATTAACTTATACAGGTGCTCTGGGTTGAGTCCACAGTATAGCTGATGGCTAGAGGAGCAGGCTGGTAGGAATGGTCAGATAGCTGGGTCAGAACCAGGACGTACAGAATAGTTAAAAAATGAGCCAAGGTCTGAGACAAAAATAAATACTAGAACAAAAGGAGCAGAGAACAGAGGTGTGGACCAAATAAGGTACAACTTATAACTGGCAGTGGGAGACAGGGATTCAGGAGGTTTTATAAATGAGCAGCTCTGTCCAGTGCTCACAGCAGGGAGTTATGGAAAAATAAGTTAGGAATGAACCCCCAAACACAAACACTACATGTCCCAGAGAATTAAACAGGACTGCCAAATTGTTGTCCTGTATTGGGTATAACAAGCATGCTGCGCAAGTGGACAACATAAGTAGTTACAGAGGTTGTAGGTACTAACATGGATGACAGAGGAGTAAAGATGCACCATCTTTTTGATCTGCAAATATTGGTATGGATGGCCGTCCATATACAACTTCATTTAGGATATATCTGGGTGGTGCACAGCTTAAAGTATAGCATAAATTCAAGAACTAGGAATAGAAATGCAGTACTCACGCATATCCATTGAATTAAAAGTACTTTATTCCACACACATGGACATCATTCTTCATGGTGAGAAGGTAAAAGCAAGGGTTAAAGCAGGGGAGAGGAGAAACAACGGATTCTTAACTGACACTTCTATGGGTCCATACGGTACCACAAAAGTAATTACAGAGGGGACAGGTACTAACATGGATGTTATAGCCCATACAAATTGTCAGATATTGGGGATATTTTATCAATGTTAGAAAAAACAGTGGCGGACTGGATACCCAACAGCTGAACCATTCATTCTCTTTGGGCCTGCCAGAAAAAGCTGGGCACTGTGCTCGGCAACCTCAAAAGGGAAAGATTGGAGCTGCAGTCGAGCAAGCGGTTCTATTCTAATGGAGAAATGAGTTTCACATTCTGCCAATCAATGCTAGTCCGGACTACCAACAATCAATAAGATAGAAATAACATGAATAGGTTATACCTTGTTTTGGACAGACAAACCTGTTAAGGACAAAATAAAAAAAAGGAAAGCAAGTTCAATTTCAGGTATGAATGGAATAGACATATGCCATCCATGTCAAATAAGGTACATATTTCCAAAAATGTTCTCATGTTTAGCGTAATATGTCTTGTAACATAATTAAAATAAACTGAAACATTTAATGTCACACGCGACTTTGCATTTATGAATGGCTTACCAGCATCAGAATGGCTTACAGAGATCCAGAAGTTTCTCACTTAGCAATTCATTCTCAGAAATAACACTAGGGGCACATTGTAACATTGGTATTGTGGCTACACAGAGATAAGCCATGAGGGTGGGTAGCCAAGAGGTTCAAGGTCAAATTCTAAGAGAGTATCCCATAGACATAGGGGTGAGACAAAGATGTGGTCAATAAACAGTCTTCGTTCAATATTCCAAGAAGGTAGTGGATCACGACAAAAGGGCTAGGCAAACGAATGGTCAAGACAAATGCTAGGTCTAACAGCGAAGATCAGTGTACCAGACAAGGAGAACAGAGCAAGCAAACACCTTGTGAGCAAAGCTAATTGACAGCAATCATAGGCAGAGAGCTGGTAAAATAGCTAGGTAATTACTCTGAACAATAGACACATGGATTAAGCCCCGGCACACCCTGGTCCTGATTGGACGGTTAAATTGTCACTCCAGACACTGACAGCTCAGCATGTGCAAGCATTTGATTGGACAGAGCCGTCCAATCACCATACTGACAGCTCAGCACACCACATTCCTAGATTGGACGGCAGAACTGTCATTCACGGCATCCCTCAGCTAGGAGGAATTGTGACCGTTACAATATAACACATAAACATTACAGTAGGTGAATTTCCATCTATAATCGATTATTTCTCTTTTCCTACAGGTGATATTGAGGTTAGAAATCTGTCCTCGATGTTTGTGCAGCTGAAGACAAAGTTTGGAATAAGAATTCAGTTTGCTAAAGGAGGCGACAGACTTTATATTCAAGCCAGCAGTTCCTGGAAGAGGAGGACATTGGGTCTCTGTGGAACATTTAATGGCAATCTAAGAGATGACTTTCTGTAAGACTATCTGACCTTTACTATCATCTTTAATAAATACAATTCAGAAATATATTCAAAAATTGTTCTGAAAAAAAAAAACCCTTAAAAACAACACAACAACCAAGGAGCAAAATCAAAACATATGACCCAAACCAAACAACTGTAATAATTAAAACTATAGAAATATTATACAAGAAAAGTAGAATATAGAAGTGTTCCATCATGATACAAACAGTTGGCTTTGTTTATTACCTAAATTGGCTGAATGTATGTGTACAAGGTGTCACTTAGATGTCATTTTCCCAGGTGAAGCATTCTAAGTGAGCTAAAGAGAGGTGACGGTTTCTGCTAAACCCCACAAATTTACCTTACCTCTTTTAAAATATGAAAACAACCACAAGATGGCGGTAAATAAACCGTCACCCCAAAGAAGCCGACCATAAATAAAAATTTAAATAAATTTTATTAAACACACAAAAAATGAAAAACAATACATATACATATGTTAAAAAAGCTACATACTTTCTTCCGGGTAATACCCCATGGGAACGCCAGAAGCAGACACACTAAGTAATCCTTAGACCAATAAAGTACATATCCAAAGATCCAAAACAAGCCCCCTCATGGAACACATGAAGCTGTATATACGGTGCTATCTGCATCCACTTAATGTTAAATGTGTCCACGGGAATACGGCCCTCTTGTACACCACTCCATAATTAACATACTCCCACCTCCTAAAGATCCCACCATATAGATAGCGACAAGCTAATGAAAACAATAGGGGAAAGGTGGATAGCATGAATATCGGTATTACCTCCAGCAGGTCCAGGATACAGTGTGTCCACCCAGGCTTATTCCCAGCGCCCCAACGCGCGTTTCGCCCTTGCTTCTTCCGGAAGCCCTTGCTTCTTCCTGGGAATAAGCCTGGGTGGACACACTGTATCCTGGACCTGCTGGAGGTAATACCGATATTCATGCTATCCACCTTTCCCCTATTGTTTTCATTATATATATGGTGGGATCTTTAGGAGGTGGGAGTATGTTAATTATGGAGTGGTGTACAAGAGGGCCGTATTCCCGTGGACACATTTAACATTAAGTGGATGCAGATAGCACCGTATATACAGCTTCATGTGTTCCATGAGGGGGCTTGTTTTGGATCTTTGGATATGTACTTTATTGGTCTAAGGATTACTTAGTGTGTCTGCTTCTGGCGTTCCCATGGGGTATTACCCGGAAGAAAGTATGTAGCTTTTTTAACATATGTATATGTATTGTTTTTCATTTTTTGTGTGTTTAATAACATTTATTTAAATTTTTATTTATGGTCGGCTTCTTTGGGGTGACGGTTTATTTACCGTCATCTTGTGGTTGTTTTCAGTTATTCGGGAAGTACCATTATTAAATATAGATTTGGACTTATTGGATCTCTTTTAAAATATATAGAGTAGAAGTCAGGATTCTTTGGTATTGCTGTCAAGACCTGGAGGTCACGTGACCGCAAGCATACCACTTGTACACTTCTGGCCACATTTCGACGTTCTCGGACTCCCTCAGTCCACTTGTATTGAGGGATGCCAAGCATGTCTAATCAGAATGTGGCCAGAAGTGTACAAATGGCATATGCTTACGGTCACGTAACCTCCAGGTCTTGACAGCAATACCAAAGAATCCTGACAGCACACAGTGCGCTTGTTGTAAGGATTCAGAAGTTTGCAGGCGCATATTGACTGCAGACATTTAGCAGAAGACTGGACCAACCCTTTAAATAAAAGACAAAAATAGTCTTTGAGGCTGTGAAGCGAGCACTCCTGCTTGGATGAGAGTTCTTGATTTTCTCAGAGAAAGCTATGGCCACGTTCACACGTTCAGTATTTGGTGAGTATTTTACCTCAGAATTTGTAAGCCAAAACCAGGAGTGGGTGATCAATACAGAAGTGGTGCATATGTTTCTATTATACTTTTCCTCTGACTGTTCCTCTCCTGGTTATGGCTTACAAATACTGAGGTAAAATACTGACCAAATACTGAACGTGTGAACGTGGTCTTAGGCAGCTTTTCTACGTCAGCATCGGAGGAGCGCAGAAGCACTCAAGCTGGCTGGGATCAGGAAAATGCTCAGTAGAAAAGAGCATGTTTGGCCACAGCTGCTAGACTGAAGTGGTGGCCGGCATGATTGTCAGTCAACTGTAAAAAAATGCAAATATACATGTAGATAGAATATACAGAAGAAGAAAATGTTAAAGTTGCTCTTTACAAGCACTCTAATTAATGCCACATTTTAAAATGGGACTAACCCTTTAATAGCATAGATTAAGAACGTATTACGTATGCTACTGGTATTTTTACACAGGTCAAATATGATGCAGATTTTCCATAGGGTGCAAAACATTGTCACCGACAAAATCTATACCAAATGGGGTGGATTTTGCAACAGATTTCATACCAGAAATGCTGCAGTTTTTGCTTTATTTGTAAAAGATGAAATCTGAACCGTAAATTTTCTCTGATAATTTGACATTGTCTATAAATGGCAAAACAAAAGGACTGCTCAATTTGCAATGCGGATTTTTCTTCACAGCGTGTGGACAAGAATTTAGGAGAATACTCTAAATTTTAATGTCCTTTATTCCATAAGCCGGGACAGTCCTTTTACATGTGGGTTTGGACCCTCAGAAGCGCTGGGATAGGCGCGAAATGGCTGTTGTCCTCCCTCACTTCTCCGCTCCCCCTGCATGTAAAAGGACTGTCCCGCCACATGGAATAACAGACATTAACCTTTTTTAAGACGCAATGGTGAGTCCTGTTTCTTTTTTCAATATTGAATATACTTGGTCTTGAACACATTTTCATGCACCACCTATTTGATCAATATGTGGCATGCGTCATATCAAGTACTGACTCAGACTGCAGTCAACAGTTTGGTGCTGTTTTTTTCTGTTTTTTTCCCCCCACTTTTTGCCACTCTAAAAGCTGCACTGTGACTGCAGTGGTTATGTGACAGGTTCATACCAATTTTTCTTGATGAAAATCATGGGCAGCTTATACTGGACAAATGACTTCAGCAAATTTACAATAAATTCTGTTACAGATAAACTCAAGAAAAAAGAGTAGGGCATTTAGAATAGTGCATAAGTTCCACTTTGTGGCAATCTATATGACTCTATTGCCTTAGAGGGATATTTCCATCTCCAGAGTCCTATCCCAATATGCATTAGGTGTAATAATAATATTAGCAAATACCTCCAATTAGAAATGTAGTATAGTTATTCTGATTCGCTATGTCTGTTTCCTCATGTGCAGGAATTGCAGGACCTTAAGTATCCATGGATATGACCACTAGCAACTATCTAATTGTCTCTATGTAAGTGGTTATAACCATGGCTATCTAAAGTCCTGCAGTGCCTGTACATGAAGAAAGAGACATAGCGAATCAGAAAAACTAGACTACATTTCTAATTGGAGATATTTGCTAATATTATTAATATAACTCCTACTACATATTGGGATAGGATCTTATAGATGGGAATACCCTTTGAAGGGGTTGTCCGCTCTAAAATGATAAGTCTGTAGTCACTCTGTGCGACTGCAGACTTCTGAATCCCCCCACACAATATGCACTGCAATAATTTACTTTTTTCTGAGCGGGGAACGGCGGTGATGTATGCAGTATGCATACTCCGGGGCAGAAGCCGTCTGGTGGGCGCAGCCTCGGTCTATACAAGGGCGAGGGCGCTGGCACCTAGTGGGCATGGCTGTCCAGTGGGCATGGCCATCAATACAATTGTATGGAGCGAGGTCATGCCCACTAGACGGCTTCTGCCCCGAAGTATACATATCGCATACATCACAGACTTTCCCAACTCAGAAACTGTTGAAAACTCACGACGCACAGTGTGTGCCTTGGGGGGATTCATAAGTCTGCAGTCACACAGAGTGACTGCAGACATCAATTTAGACCGAACAACCCCTTTTAATATTATAGGGACTATAAATGCGCTGCACATCTATGTGTTTGTAAGTCCATTCTTAACCCCTTATATTTCTTATCAGTTCTCCAGCAGGTATGATTGAAGGGACCCCACAACTTCACGCCAATGCCTGGAAAATATCATCAGCGTGTTTAACGCCAGTAAACATCCCTGTAATAGATCCCTGTGACATTAATCTGCAGAATGGTAAGCTGATAAGTATAATCCTGAAGCCCTTTTGTGACGAAGGTCATTTGTAGAGATGTATGCAGACAATAGAAAGCTTAAAGGGGTTTTCCTGGGAATAAAAAAATGTTTTTCAAATGGTAGCAATATGTGAAATCTAAATTTTAAGAATTTGTTATGATTGATATTTCAGCAGCATGTGACTACATTCTGCCTTCTTATTTAAAAAAAAAAGTGTCACAATTTTGTTTTTTTACAATCCGTTGATTTGCCGACATCCTATGAATAATAGAAATGTCAGAGTGATGTGAATTTGAACATAAAAGAAGCATTATTTTATATTATTAAAGAACCAGAATGGATATATTTTCTATTTATGATAACATCATGTTGGGCAATATATTTGTAGAGTGCACATTATATATCCTGAAACCTATACATTTCCTTATATCTGCAATAGAAAAAAATTGTAGAAAAAACACTTATTTTTCTAGCATCATTCAGGTATATTATAAAGTAATCAGCAACCCTTTTATACACTGCCCCACATTGAAATTACAATACCAAGAAGGAAAAGTCATACAATTATAAATATCAAAGGATCTATGGCTATGTTAAGGACATGTAGATGACAAAAACATTGAAACAACATTTTCAAAACATTTTATTTAATCAGTATGAGTGCCGTGCGCAGAAATACACACACATGCTTAGGTTGCTAACATGTGATTGCTAATGGTGTCTGAGAAATGTTCTGCCACTCTGAATACACTTGGACACACAAATCATCAAAATCTGCTGCTGGCAGCTCCTTTTGCAATTTCTGAGCAGTGACGTTCCAGAAATGCTAAAAGGGTTGATGAATCTGTAGTTGCTGCAGGCCATGGTAGTAAGTTTAGAGCACGCAGGCTTCTTACAGTAATATAATCACCATGGGGACTGCAATTATAATGTTGAAATGGCGCCTGGTTCACATTGGAACATTTTTGACCAAACCAATGTAATGCTGAGCTGTTAGTGTACCTGGAATGAAGACTGCCAGGGTCCAGATACTGTATATTATGCCACTCAACATCATCTTGGGAGTAGAACAGGTGTAATGATCCCTTGGAAAGACCTGTTCATGGCATTACCCATGTGGTCTCCTCAAATTTTAAGAATAGCGCTCAGTGATCCATTCTGTATTACAAGTTAAATTAAACATCACAAAACATGGTATGAAGCAGTGTCTGCACAAAATATCAGAAAGCGTTTGCAAGACATTGGGCTATAAGCCGGACATCCAGCTACAGGTGTTGGACCACCGATCTCAAAGGCTAACATGTTGCAGAGAAAGACTGCAATGGAGTCTGGAATTGAAGTCTATCCTTTTCAGCAATGAGTCCCACTTTTGTCATGAATGCAATGATAGCCGGAGATTTGTTCAGAGCCATCATGAATGCCATGAAGAGGCTTTCCTGAGGAAATGTGGAAAGTGTTCCATAAATCATTTTCAATGCCAGACGGTCTGTTTCTTGTGCTACTGTGAGCAGCCTTTATAGTATAAACATGCTTCCAGCGTCTCTGGGCTTGTCTCCTAAGGAACTCATGTGTGACAATCGCAAAGGGAGCTGCCAGCAGCAGCTCTTGATGATTTGTGTGCTCAAGTGCATTCAGTGTAACAGAGCATTTCTCAGACAACCATTAATAACCTCACTGATAGCATGGCAAGGTGTGTAAGTGCTTGTATTTCTACTCATGGTGCTCATACTTGATACTGAATATATCAAGATGTTTTGAAAATTTAGTTTCCATTTTTTGTCATAATTTGCATATCCTTAACATGTCTATTGATCCTGCGATTTCCATAACTCCATGACTTTTTCTTCTTGGTGTTACAATCTCAATGAAGAGGAGTGTAATTAAAAAATATCTTTATAATCTGTGCTAATCAAATTATGTCAAAGGACACTATGTTGATTATAGGCTTAAAGGACATTAGCGCGCAGTATACCGAAATAATTATTATTATAATCCGACAATAGGCTTCTTTGTGCTGTGGTACCTGCTCACCTGATAGGGTTGTGAGAAAGCACAACTTTTATAATAATTCGTAAACAAAAGGTCCAGCTGCTGCTGCTCTGCTTGGTTGGCAGATCCAACGTTGAAATCAGATGGTGTTGAGAGGTGGTTATGCCACACTGCTGGAATCTCAATGAATGGGAATATCTAGAAAAGGAAATAGAATAAGCATTGTGGTTTAATCTTTACACGTTTTGAAGTCCAGCTGCCTCCTTCGTCAGGAGAATCCTCTGGTTTGAAGTCGAAATGACTCCATTATCAGGTGGTACTTTTGATGAAGTTGGACTTCAAAACGCCTAGAAATTAAGCCACAATGATTACTCTCTTTTCTATTCTGGACATTCCCATTCATTGAGACGCCACTGCAGCGTAAACACCTCTCCACAGCATTCAAAAGACACTATCTTAGTATACATTTGGCTGTTGATGTTTCTGGATCCAGCATCATATACCTTATCATATTCTCCCAATATGTATGATGAGAAAAATGACTAATGAACAGATATCCTGCAGGTTCCATTGCATCATTTCAGTTTTTTACTTTTTAGAGTTAGTGTAGTATAATGGACAACATCAATTAATATAATGGGCAACAAACTATCCAACATTATATCAGTTTAGTCTTTTTTATTTGAGTTATCATGATCAGATATGTACAGATTAAGGTATAAAATTTGCACAGAAGCAAACTTAGTATTCTAGAGAAAACGTAGGATTTTTTTACTCTGTGGTTTTCATACATTTTATGGAATATTCAGGAAAAAAACATGCAATTTAAAATTGTTCCCCTATTCTAGTATTATATGTGTATAAATATGCAATATATTGTATGTATACACAGTATATACAATTTTGTTTTCCTATTTTCCAGTTGGGTATGCAACCCACTGTGATGTTATCAATCAGGAACTTTTTGCGCCATGCCATGCCTACGTGAGTCCAGGATTGTATTATCAGTTGTGTCGTTTTGATGCATGTAAATGTGGCAGCAATTGTCTGTGCAATGCCTTGGCTCACTATGCCTACATCTGCAACAAGCATGGCGTTTCCATCAACTTCCGATCACAAGTTTCATTTTGCGGTGAGTAATTAAATAAGGTTATAATATGTTGAATAATTCTGTCCACTAGATTGTCTACAACTTTTTACATATAAAACACGTTGAGTAATATTCATATCTTAAACTTGTTAGGGTCCATATTATCCACATTTTCCCTCAAAATACAACCGAACTTCAAGATGAAAAATCACTATTATAGCCAATGATAGCCATTTCATAAGATGATCATCTCAAAAACTCAATGCAACTGATTATTCTCAATTCCACTTATGTTATTTTTTTCTCACTTTTGTATTCTGTTTTTATGTAGTGAAAATTAATAATAATGTGATCCACTACTTGACTTTAAATTGAAACCATTAGTATTTCAACTTAGTATTCCAACGCAGTAACTTAACAGTAACAAGACATCTAATAGGCAGCTTCCACACTGTTTGAATTTTAGGCACCCAAATACTTAGACAACTGTCATCTGAATTATTGTTGACAGCTATTTCCTCCAACATCTCAATAAAAAGGCATGCTCAAATTGGCTGGATGCTCCTGAGTTTTCTATGAGAGAGCAGCTGCCAGACCCCTGTGGCAGCAGCTTAACTCCTAGTAGGACAAAAGAATTGCCCATTGAAATTGAACAGGCCAGATCCTTGTCTCTCCTGTGTAATGCAGCGTTAGCGCACTTATGCAGTGACGAGGTAATGACCCAGCAAAGTTCCAAACAAAAGTCTCTTTAATGCGTTTGCTTCACAGCATTAATATAACATATTATATATATAATATATATCATATAAACACAGAACATGATATCCTCAGGATCGCAGGTGGGCACACATCCTCTAGATTACAGTCACTAAACACACCAGTCCACTCTGACCTGTTGCCGTGGGCGACTGCACCACTGTGTTAAGGTTCAACTCCTTCAGATTACACAGTACACGATATCCTTCAGTTTACAGCCACTAAACACGCTAGTCCACCTTTGACCAGTTGCCGTGGGCGACTGCACCACCGTGTTAATGTCTCTTTACTCACAGCTTTACACACTGCATGGTATTCTCCGGATCGCAACCGGGAACCTTATCCTCTTGTTCGCAGTCAGTAAACATGCCAGACCTCCTTCGGGCACAGGACAGTCTACCTCCGGCTCGCAGCCGGGCACAAGACAGGCCACCTCCGAGACCTGTTACCGTGGGCAACTGCACCACTGTGTATGCTGTGGGTGCCAGGCATCTCAGCTCCCCTGGCTGTTTGCCTCCACTGGCTTGTGTTGCCTCACACAGGTGGAGCGCTGCAGAGCCAAGTGCTCTGTACTCCTCCAAACACCAGACTGACACTGACTCTGACCCTGACACACCCAATCCCAATTCTGCAGGGTTTTTAACTAGCAACCTGTGACCTTCAGCCACATGAAAAATCCGTGCCAGGAATGAAACAAACTTCACCACTACCATACTGCAGTCTGTAATAAACACAAAAACCCAGGGCAGGTTTTCCCTAAATCTGCCTTGGACAATCAGCATGTCCAAGACCTATACTCACTTTAGTCTGCATTGCAACCACAGCTACGCTTGTGGCTGCAATGCACTTTCATGGCCTCATTACGCCTCCGTGCGCATCCTGGGGGGAACATACAGCGACCCCTACATGTAACACCAGTCACTGCCTCACACCTGACATCAACCTTCGTGAAAGAATCGGGAGGCCATCATACACATTAGCCTGTCAAGTAATCACAAAATAATATAGTGGCATGCAAAAGTTTTGGCACCCCTGGTCAAAATTACTGTTATTGGGAACAGTTAAGCAAATTGAAGATGAAATGATCTCTAAAAAGCTTAATGTTAAAGATGACAGGCAAAAAAAAATATTGTCATCTTTTACATTTTAAAAATTACAAAAAGGAAAATGAGTGAATGCAAAAGTTTGGGCTCCCTGCATGGTTAGTACCTAGTAGCGCCCTCTTTTGAAAGTATCACAGCTAGAGATGGGCAGACACCTGGATGTTCAAGTCCGGCGGTTTCGGTTCGAGTACCAGAACAGTACTCGGATCCGAACCTGGACCCCATTCATTTGAATGGGGGGCCCAAACATCTAGTGTTTGCCACTCTGTCATGTGCATGACAGCGATGCAAACACTGCCTCCGATCGGTGGGTAAAATCATTACCGCCGATCACTCAGCTGCGGTTCCCAGCGCCGCAGGTGTGATAGGAGATATAAGCTTACCTCCAGTCACTGGCGTCAGCTGATGGGACTACTGCTCCCATCAGCCGATGCTTGCTGCTGCTAATAACAGTGAGAGCGGCTGTTTGGAGTATTCATCAGCTGGTGCCTGCTTTGTAAATAAATATTTAAAAAAGAAAACAGGGTGGGTTCCCCTGTATTTTTGATAACCAGCCAGGCAAAACTCACAGCTGGGGGCTGCAACCCTCAGCTGTCAGCTTCAGCAAGGCTGGTTATCAAGAATAGGGGGGCAACCACGCTGTATTTTTAATTTATTTAAATAAATCATTTAATCATAAATCATTTAAATAAACTCCTATATTTTTGACAACCAGCCAAGCTAAAGCAGACAGCTTAGGGCTGGTATTCTCAGGCTGCTAAGGGGCCATGAATATCAGCCTGCTGACACCCAGAGAAGGCGCATTTATTAGATGTGCTAATTCTGGTGCTTTGCCCATCTCTCCCCACTTGCCCTGTAGCGGTGGCAAGTGGGGTTCATATTTGTCGGGTTGATGTCACCTTTGTATTGTCAGGAGACATCAAGCCCACGGATTAGTAATGGAGAGGCGTCTATGAGACACCTCTCCATTACTAATCCTAAAGTTGTATTGTAAATAAAAATACAGCAAGAATAAAGTCTGTTATTTGAAATAAAATAAATAGTTTTTTTAAATTTAAAAATAACTAACACAGTTCTACTCACCTAACGCCTGATTCAACTGAATCCCTAGTCTCCTGTAATTAAGCAAAAACAACAATATCCCTCACCGGTCCATCATTTTATCCCACATCTCATTCACCAGTAGATCTCAGCCTGGACGATTGCATCTTGGCAAAGTCCAGGTTGAAAACTGTTTATCCCCAAGGCATGGATTACAGCGTGGGACAGAACGATGGCCAGGTGAGGGATATTATTGATTTGTATTTTAGTTTTATTACAGGAGACAAGGGATTCGGTGGAATTAGGCATTAAGTGAGTATAACTGTGTTTGTTATTTTTAGATAAAAATGTAAAAAAGTGTTTTATTTTATTTCAAATAAACGACTGTATTCCTGGTGTGTCTTTATTTACCATATAACTATAGGATTAGTAATGGTAATGGATAGGCACTGTGGTAGATCGGCTCACTCAGCTGCACACAGATATAGTTAATGGAATACTGCACCTTTAAGGATGTACTTGGTTTATTAGGACAGCATAATCCAAGGTCTTAAGCACAAAAATAAATATGACCCTTTGGGCAAAACAGCAAAACAAAACAAAACGGTAGCACTTCATGCAGTCCTTGCACTTGAGGGGGTCAGCCCACTCAAGGTTAGCAATGTCCTTACCCAAGCACTATGTGCAAAAACACACTCCTGGAGTCTTCCTCTCCAGGCCCTCAACAGCCCAGACTAACCCTGGTGCTCAGCTATTTAAAGCCAGATCATGTGACTCTCAATTATGTGACTGATAAAATGATCCTGACATCACACAGGTTCTGTAAGGACACTGCAGGGGAGATATGTGGATCCCCTCCCTCACACTCTACTGAGGTCCACTAAAGCCAGGCCATAATATTATTTTCAATAAAACGATCCAACACAGTGTGCAGGAGGAAGCGACTCTGGTTTTACATCACTGACGCCATCATGCGCAGTTACACGTATCTCCCCTCCATCACTTCACTAGTGACTCTGTCACAGCATATAGACGTCTCTCAATAAGTAATTCATGGTCTTGATGTCATCTGACAATACAAAGGTGATATCAATCCTACAAATATGAGATAAGAGCTGGGCAAAGCACCAGTATTGGCACATCTAATAGATGTGCCTTTTCTAGGTGGCTACGAGCTGCTATTTTTAGTTTGGGGGGCAATATACATGGCCCTTTACCAGCCTGAGAATACCAGCCCCCAGCTGTTGTGAATTCTGTGGCAGAGCTCCCTCCTGTGGTCACAAGTGGTACTTCGGCTGATTCTCTCTGTGAGCTTCCGTTGGTGGAGGAGAGTGGTACTGCGGCTTCTGAGTTTCCTTCCTCAGGTGATGTGGTGAAGTCGTTAGGTGCTGCTCTATTTAACTCCACCTAGTGCTTTGATCCTGGCCTCCAGTCAATGTTCTAGTATTGGACCTGTTTCCTCCTGGATCGTTCCTGTGGCCTGCTGCTCTGCATAGCTAAGTTCTGCTTTGCTATTTTGTTTGCTGTTTTTTTCTGTCCAGCTTGCTTATTTGTTTTTTCTTGCTTGCTGGAAGGTCTGGGACGCAGAGGGTGTACCTCCGTGCCGTTAGTTCGGTACAGAGGGTATTTTTGCCCCCTTTGCGTGGTTGTTTGTAGGGTTTTGTGTTGACCGCATAGTTACCTTTCCTATCCTCGCTCTGTTCAGAAAGTCGGGCCTCACTTTGCTAAATCTATTTCATCTCTACGTTTGTCTTTTCATCTTAACTCACAGTCATTATATGTGGGGGCTGCCTTTTCCTTTGGGGTATTTCTCTGAGGCAAGGTAGGCTTATTTTCTATCTTCAGGATAGCTAGTTTCTCAGGCTGTGCCGAGTTGCATAGGGAGCGTTAGGCGCAATCCACGGCTGCCTCTAGTGTGGTTGGAGAGGATTAGGGATTGCGGTCAGCAGAGTTCCCACGTCTCAGAGCTCGTTCTATGTTTTTGGGTTATAGTCAGGTCACTGTATGTGCTCTGACTTCTATGTCCATTGTGGTACTGAATTACCTTATCATAACAGTACTGGAGGCCCAAAGTACTAATGATTCTCAATAGAGGGAAAAAAGAAGTTCTGAGACCATTTTTTTTCTCTGCACTGTGTGCCTTTTTTTCCCCTAGACATTTGGGTGGTTCAGGACACAGGTGTAGCGATGGACATTAAAGGTCTGTCTTCATGTGTGGATCAGCTCACGGCAAGAGTACAAAATATTCAAGACTTTGTGGTTCAGAATTCTATGTTAGAACCAAGAATTCCTATTCCTGATTTGTTTTTTGGAGATAGAACTAAATTTCTGAGTTTCAAAAATAATTGTAAACTATTTCTGGCTTTGAAACCTCGCTCCTCTGGTGACCCAGTTCAACAAGTTAGGATCATTATTTCTTTTTTACGTGGCGACCCTCAGGACTGGGCATTTTCTCTTGCGTCAGCAGATCCTGCATTAAGTAATATCGATGCGTTTTTCCTGGCGCTCGGATTGCTGTACGATGAACCTAATTCAGTGGATCAGGCAGAGAAAAATTTGCTGGCTCAGTGTCAGGGTCAGGATGAGATAGAGGTATATTGTCAGAAATTTAGAAAGTGGTCCGTACTCACTCAATGGAATGAAGGTGCGCTCGCAGCTATTTTCAGAAAGGGTCTCTCTGAAGCCCTTAAGGATGTCATGGTGGGATTTCCTATGCCTGCTGGTCTGAATGAGTCTATGTCTTTGGCCATTCAGATCGGTCGACGCTTGCGTGAGCGTAAATCTGTGCACCATTTGGCGGCATTATCTGAGCATAAACCTGAGCCTATGCAGTGCGATAGGACTTTGACCAGAGTTGAACGGCAAGAACACAGACGTCTGAATGGGCTGTGTTTCTACTGTGGTGATTCCACTCATGCTATCTCTGATTGTCCTAAGCGCACTAAGCAGTTCGCTAGGTCTGCCACCATTGGTACGGTACAGTCAAAATTTCTTTTGTCCGTTACCCTGATCTGCTCTTTGTCATCTTATTCTGTCATGGCATTTGTGGATTCAGGCGCTGCCCTGAATTTGATGGACTTGGAGTATGCTAGGCGTTGTGGGTTTTTCTTGGAGCCCTTGCAGTGTCCTATTCCATAGAGAGGAATTGATGCTACGCCTTTGGCCAAGAATAAGCCTCAGTACTGGGCCCAGCTGACCATGTGCATGGCTCCTGCACATCAGGAGGTTATTCGCTTTCTGGTGTTGCATAATCTGCATGATGTGGTCGTGTTGGGGTTGCCATGGCTACAAGTCCATAATCCAGTATTAGATTGGAAATCCATGTCTGTGTCCAGCTGGGGTTGTCAGGGGGTACATGGTGATGTCCCATTTCTGTCTATTTCTCATCCACCCCTTCTGAGGTTCCAGAGTTCTTGTCTGATTACCGGAATGTATTTCATGAGCCCAAGTCCGATACCCTACCTCCGCATAGGGATTGTGATTGTGCTATCGATTTGATTCCTGGAAGTAAATTCCCAAAGGGTCGACTGTTTAATTTATCTGTGCCTGAGCACGCCGCTATGCGGAGTTACGTGAAGGAGTCCTTGGAGAAGGGGCATATTCGCCCGTCATCGTCGCCATTAGGAGCAGGGTTCTTTTTTGTGGCCAAGAAGGATGGTTCGCTGAGACCTTGTATAGATTACCGCCTTCTAAATAAGATCACGGTTAAATTTCAGTACCTCTTGCCGTTGTTATCTGATTTGTTTGCTCAGATTAAGGGGGCTAGTTGGTTCACCAAGATAGATCTTCGTGGTGCGTATAATCTTGTGCGTATTAAGCGAGGCGATGAATGGAAAACTGCATTTAATACGCCCGAGGGCCATTTTGAGTATCTAGTAATGCCGTTCGGACTTGCCAATGCTCCATCAGTGTTTCAGTCCTTTATGCATGACATCTTCCGAGAGTACCTGGATAAATTCCTGATTGTGTACTTGGATGACATTTTGATCTTCTCGGATGATTGGGAGTCTCATGTGAAGCAGGTCAGAACGGTGTTTCAGGTCCTGCGTGCTAATTCTTTGTTTGTGAAGGGATCAAAGTGTCTCTTTGGTGTTCAGAAGGTTTCATTTTTGGGGTTCATCTTTTCCCCTTCTACTATCGAGATGGACCCTGTTAAGGTCCAAGCCATCCATGATTGGACCCAGCCAACATCTCTGAAAAGTCTGCAAAAGTTCCTGGGCTTTGCTAATTTTTATCGTCGCTTCATCTGCAATTTTTCTAGTATTGCTAAACCATTGACCGATTTGACCAAGAAGGGTGCTGATGTGGTCAATTGGTCTTCTGCTGCTGTGGAAGCTTTTCAAGAGTTGAAGAGTGGTTTTTCTTCTGCCCCTGTGTTGTGTCAACCAGATGTTTTGCTTCCATTCCAGGTCGAGGTTGATGCTTCTGAGATTGGAGCAGGGGCTGTTTTGTCGCAGAGAAGTTCTGATTGCTCGGTGATGAAACCATGCGCCTTCTTTTCCAGGAAGTTTTCGCCTGCTGAGCGAAATTATGATGTTGGCAATCGAGAGTTGCTGGCCATGAAGTGGGCATTCGAGGAGTGGCGTCATTGGCTTGAAGGAGCTAAGCATCGCGTGGTGGTCTTGACTGACCATAAGAACTTGACTTATCTCGAGTCTGCCAAGCGGTTGAATCCTAGACAGGCTCGTTGGTCGCTGTTTTTTGCCCGTTTTGACTTTGTGATTTCGTACCTTCCGGGCTCTAAAAATGTGAAGGTGGATGCTCTGTCTAGGAGTTTTGTGCCCGACTCTCCGGGTTTATCTGAGCCGGCGGGTATTCTCAAAGAGGGAGTAATTGTGTCTGCCATCTCCCCTGATTTGCGGCGGGTGCTGCAAAAATTTCAGGCTAATAAACCTGATCGTTGCCCAGCGGAGAAACTGTTTGTCCCTGATAGGTGGACGAATAAAGTTATCTCTGAGGTTCATTGTTCGGTGTTGGCTGGTCATCCTGGAATCTTTGGTACCAGAGAGTTAGTGGCTAGATCCTTTTGGTGGCCATCTCTGTCGCGGGATGTGCGTTCTTTTGTGCAGTCCTGTGGGATTTGTGCTCGGGCTAAGCCCTGCTGTTTTCGTGCCAGTGGGTTGCTTTTGCCCTTGCCGGTCCCGAAGAGGCCTTGGACACATATCTCTATGGATTTTATTTCAGATCTTCCCGTCTCTCAAAAAATGTCAGTCATTTGGGTGGTTTGTGATCGCTTCTCTAAGATGGTCCATTTGGTACCCTTGTCTAAATTACCTTCCTCCTCTGATTTGGTGCCATTGTTCTTCCAGCATGTGGTTCGTTTACATGGCATTCCAGAGAATATCGTTTCTGACAGAGGTTCCCAGTTTGTTTCGAGGTTTTGGCGAGCCTTTTGTGCTAGGATGGGCATTGACTTGTCTTTTTCCTCGGCTTTCCATCCTCAGACTAATGGCCAGACCGAACGAACCAATCAGACCTTGGAAACCTATCTGAGATGCTTTGTTTCTGCTGATCAGGATGACTGGGTGTCCTTTTTGCCTATGGCTGAGTTCGCCCTTAATAATCGGGCCAGCTCGGCTACCTTGGTTTCGCCGTTTTTCTGCAACTCTGGGTTCCATCCTCGTTTCTCTTCAGGGCAGGTTGAGTCTTCGGACTGTCCTGGTGTGGATACTGTGGTGGACGGGTTGCAGCAGATTTGGACTCATGTAGTGGACAATTTGACCTTGTCCCAGGAGAAGGCTCAACGTTTCGCTAATCGCAGACGCTGTGTGGGTCCCCGACTTCGTGTTGGGGATTTGGTTTGGTTATCTTCTCGTCATATTCCTATGAAGGTTTCCTCTCCTAAGTTTAAACCTCATTTCATTGGTCCGTATAGGATTTCTGAGGTTCTTAATCCTGTGTCTTTTCGTCTGACCCTTCCAGATTCTTTTTCCATTCATAACGTATTCCATAGGTCATTTTTGCGGAGATACGTGGCACCTATGGTTCCATCTGTTGATCCCCCTGCCCCGGTTTTGGTGGAGGGGGAGTTGGAGTATATTGTGGAGAAGATTTTGGATTCTCGTGTTTCAAGACGGAAACTCCAGTATCTGGTTAAGTGGAAGGGTTATGCTCAAGAAGATAATTCATGGGCCTTTGCCTCTGATGTCCATGCTCCCGATCTTGTTCGTGCCTTTCATATGGCTCATCCTGGTCGTCCTGGGGGCTCTGGTGAGGGTTCGGTGACCCCTCCTCAAGGGGGGGGTACTGTTGTGAATTCTGTGGCAGAGCTCCTTCCTGTGGTCACAAGTGGTACTTCGGCTGATTCTCTCTGTGAGCTTCCGTTGGTGGAGGAGAGTGGTACTGCGGCTTCTGAGTTTTCTTCCTCAGGTGATGTGGTGAAGTCGTTAGGTGCTGCTCTATTTAACTCCACCTAGTGCTTTGATCCTGGCCTCCAGTCAATGTTCTAGTATTGGACCTGTTTCCTCCTGGATCGTTCCTGTGGCCTGCTGCTCTGCATAGCTAAGTTCTGCTTTGCTATTTTGTTTGCTGTTTTTTTCTGTCCAGCTTGCTTATTTGTTTTTTCTTGTTTGCTGGAAGCTCTGGGACGCAGAGGGTGTACCTCCGTGCCGTTAGTTTGGTACGGAGGGTCTTTTTGCCCCCTTTGCGTGGTTGTTTGTAGGGTTTTGTGTTGACCGCATAGTTACCTTTCCTATCCTCGCTCTGTTCAGAAAGTCAGGCCTCACTTTGCTAAATCTATTTCATCTCTACGTTTGTCTTTTCATCTTAACTCACAGTCATTATATGTGGGGGGCTGCCTTTTCCTTTGGGGTATTTCTCTTAGGCAAGGTAGGCTTATTTTCTATCTTCAGGCTAGCTAGTTTCTCAGGCTGTGCCGAGTTGCATAGGGAGCGTTAGGCGCAATCCACGGCTGCCTCTAGTGTGGTTGGAGAGGATTAGGGATTGCGGTCAGCAGAGTTCCCACGTCTCAGAGCTCGTTCTATGTTTTTGAGTTATAGTCAGGTCACTGTATGTGCTCTGACTTCTATGTCCATTGTGGTACTGAATTACCTTATCATAACACCCAGCTGTCTGCTTTACCTTTGCTGGTTGTAAAAAATGGCGCGGACCCCATGCCATTTTTTTAAATTTTTTTATTTAAATAGTCGTCTTGCATGCACTGCTCTTTTGAGGTCTGATTAGGGGGGGAGAGAGCCATTGTAAGAGTTTCAGCTTGCGCATTTTGAGGTAGTCTAGTGTGGATTTTGATGTGTGTTTCGGATCATTATCCATTTGCTGAAGCCATCCTCTTCTCACCTTCAGCTTTTTTACAGATGGTATTATATTTTCATCAAGAATTTGTTGAAATTTCATTGAATTCATTTGTTGCCTCTACCTGTGAAATGTTCCCTGTGCCATTGGCTGCAACGCAACCCCAAAGCATGATTGATCCATCCCCATGCTTAATGGTTTGTGATATGTTCTTTTGCTGAAATTCTGTGCTCTTTTTTCTCCACCCATCAATTTGATTATTGTGGCCAAAGAGTTCTATTTTAACCTCATGGGTCCACAGGACTTGTTTCCAACATGCATCAGGCTTGTTTAGATGTTCTTTTGTATAGTTCTGATTTTTATGGTGTGGACACAGAAGAGGTTTTCTTCTGATGAATCTTTCATGAAAGTCTTATTTGTGCAGGTGTTTCTGAACGGTAGAACAATGTACAAAACTCCAGCGTCTGCTAAATTTTTCTGAAAGACTTTTGCAGTCAAGCGGGGGTTCTAATTTAACTTTCTAGCAATCCTATGAGCAGCTCTCACTAAAATTTTGCTTGGGCTCTAAGAAATTATCTTACCAGCGGTGGACTCCGCGTCTGTCAGTGGCACATCTCTCTTCACTTGTTAAAGCCTATCAACCGGCCCAGCGTTCTTGTAAGACGCCGCATGCATTAGTGCCCCGAGACTCTATGGTCTCTTTGCCCTTACTCCAGTATAGTACGTTACTGATGAAGGTCCGTATGATGGACCAAAACGTTTATTGGGTACTACAATAAAATTTGCACATAAGCATCAAGTTGAGTGCTAGGTTCTTTTTGTTATTTGCATTAAGGTGTGGGAGCCTACCTTAGCACCATCCTACCAGTAGTGTACACGTCTCTTTCCACTAAGAAATTATCTTGACCTCCACTGTTCCTGTTAACTTCTATTTCTTAATTACATTGTGAACTGAGGAAAGGGCAACTTGAAAATGCTTTGCAATCTTCTTATCACCTTTTACTACTTTGTGGAACTCCACCATTTTAATTTTCAGAGTGGTAGGCAGCTGCTTAGAAGAATGCATGACTGCTGTTTGTTGGCACAAGGTTAAAGTAGGCTGGATTTTTATGAAGCTGGAAAATTTACATCACCTGGCCTTTCCTAACGATGATAGTGAACAAGCTATAACCCTAATCTCCAAGGATGTCCAAACTTTTGCATTTGCCCATTTGTTCTTTTTTTAATTTTTAAAATGTAAAAAATGAAAAAAAATATATATATTATTGCCTGAAGTACAAAAGAAATGTGTCATCTTAAGTTTTTTGCATTTTAGAGATCATTTCATCTTCAACTTGTTTATCTGTTCACAATAGCAGTAATTTTGACCCAAAGTTTTACATGCCACTGTATGTATTGGTGGACTTTAGTCAGGCCCCTGGCTCAAGTAGAAAACCACTCAACAGCCCCTGATGGCTATTTAAAAAAATTTAGAGGTAGCCCAGTGGTCAATCGCAGTTATGTTCCTGCTTTTAGTTAAGGCTTTTAATGATGTGCATGTATGTGATTGTGTGTTTAGGTGTTAGAAGAAACCACCTCTGCCAGCCATTCTGGAGAGCCTTTTTTACATTTACAATCAATTTTCACTCAATCCTTCATTTTGAAAAGAGACTTGACTATACAAGGGCTAATGTGACAATGTGAATAATGATTTAAATTCTCTCCTATAGGAGTAATATGCCGATATGGGATGTTGTACCACCAGTGCTCTTCTTCCTGTGGACGGACTTGCTCTTCTCTTTCGCTTGTAGAAATCTGCGCTGATGAATGTATTGAAGGATGTAACTGTCCTGATGGAAAGTACTTTGACGAGGCTGTAAACTTTTGTGTTCCAATGTAAGTATTCCATTATGTATCAACTCGAACTGAAAGTCAGTCTTTGGATGGTATTTAAGTAGGCAAGGTTTACTGCTTACAGATTAAGGCCTTATGCAAAAAAATGATAGTTTTTCATCTATGTGATGATTTGTTTTTCCTGTATTTGCAGTCATTTTGTGGTGTGTCATCCATTTGCTGTTTGTTCTTTTTATAAACCTATTCACTTGAATGGGAGAGTTCTGTCCATAAAAATGAACAGAGAAGGACATAAACAGCAACCATGGTGTGAAGGTGTGTGTATTATCAGATGCAGTAAAGGGCAGCACTGATTTTGTGACAGTTATATGCCCTGCTCTGATTATTAAAGTTCTCTAAAGTGGAATTTTTGGTTATAAATGGGGTTGAGTGGCTGAGATGATTTACATTGTTCTTATTGCTTAGAAAATTTAGTATTAGTATCAGTAAATTGTTCTATATCAGCAATAGTATTTCCTCATAAAGGTAGCATTTGGTCCCTGAAGAGTGATGAACGGGGAGGCCTAAAAGCAACCTTGGTTTCATTAGAACATTCTTGTTCAGTAAGTGACAAATGGTCGATAGACTTGGACTGGTCCCCTTGGTCAACAGATAAATTCACCGGTGGACTGGACTGGCCACTGGTTGAACAGATACATTTACCGATGAGCCCATGAGCAGTGCTTTGCACAGTACACTTGATGCATAATATGCAAATAAATGCAGCATTTAATTTATTTAACACACTATCCGTGTATAATAAATATATGTAAGGATAGGAAGGATAGGATAGGATTAAATTACCTAAAAGAACATATTATCCGCTATTCAGGTCCAATAATATTTACATGTACATCCAAAACAGAAAAAGTGAAGCCGTATGCCATAAAATATAGATTTTTATTGATATATAAGATTTAAAATCATTTCTTAAGAGTAAAGGAAAATAAATACATGGGAATCAATGTGTGCAAAAAGAATGCCACATCCCAGAGGTAAAATGCTACAAGCTGTAAAAGGTGCCAATATGACCAAAAGAAAATATATATGCATTAATTACTTCCACACAAAGAGATATACATGCAGCCCAATATATGTAAATGTATATACGAAGTTATTTGAACTTCCTATCAATGAACAGGGCTACAAGGCAGAGTGTGGTGTGAATGGTAGTAAATATAAGAAAGGTATAGAGGAATGAAAGCGTTCCTACATGCTGAGTAAGGTTTTGAATTCTATCATGAATTGTTTCAAAATATACAAAAAAGTGCTCTAGTGCATGAAAACAAAAATAGTCAGAGAATAAAGATGCATAGTGCAAGCTAGAGCATATTACCTGTAGTGTGGCAGGATACCCCGACGCGCGTTTCACATTTAGCTTTATCCAGGGGAGCATTTTACCTCTGGGATCTTGGATTTTTTTTGCATCTATTGATTCCCATATATTTATTTTCCTTTACGTTTAATAAATGATTTTAAATCTTATATATCAATAAAAATCTATTTTTTATGGCATACAGCTTCACTTTTTCTGTTTTGGATGTTTTGTCTTCAAGAAGCTGCCACTTCACTAGGCAATTATATATTTGGAAATATTTACATGTAGCTGAAGAGTGAGCCTCCTGAAAAATGTTATTGATAGGTCTTTGGTAACCTCACCCAACACTTTTGGGGACCCATTAAAGAATCTATACTGGGGCCCAAAAGATAAGTAAATCTTATATAGGACAGCAAGGGGAAAGCTATGTAGATGTTCCGATTGCACAAAATTAATGCAGTAATAAAAAAAATACAAGCAATTCTTTACTCTAGAGCAGACCATACTTTGGAGCAGAAAGCCTGGAGACATGGCGTCCATAACAAGCAGAATTTCACATAGGTTGTAATCACCACAGAACACTTATAATAGACCTTTTGTGCATTTGTGAATGCAATCATCTCACAATCTATTATATAATTGTCTAAGGGTCACTTCCGTCTTTCTGTCTGTCCTTGTGTCTGTCATGGATATTCATTGGTCGCGCCCTCTGTCTGTCATGGAAATCCAAGTCGCTGATTGGTCGCGGCAAAACAGCCACGACCAATCAGCGACGGGCACAGTCCGGCGGCAAAATGGCTGCTCCGTCCTTCCCGCAGTCAGTGCCCGCTCCATACTCCCCTCCAGTCAGCCCTCTCACAGGGTTAATGCCAGTGTTAATGGACCGCGGTGTAATGCACTCCATTAACGCAGCTATTAACCCTGTGTAAGTGCAGTGCAAGCGGCAGGTTCCGGTGGCAAGGATGCTATGCGAGAAGGACCTGCCATGACGTCATATTCATATGACCGCGATGCCATCACAGGTCCTGCGCTCATACCAACCCTGGGACCGGAAGCTGCCGCGTGCACCGCACACAGGCGCCAGGACTACAAGGGGCCTTCGGAAGGTGAGTATATGTTAATTTTTTTTTTAAAATCTTTTTTAACCTGTTACATACGTGGCTGGGCAGTATACTACGTGGCTGGCCAATATACTACGTGACTGGGCAGTATACTACGTGTCTCTGTGCTGTATACTACGTCGCTGGGCAATATACTACGTGGCTGGGCAATATACTACGTGACTGGGCAATATACTCCGTGACTGGGCAATATACTCCGTGACTGGGCAATATACTATGTGACTGGGCAATATACTACGTGGCTGAGCAATATACTATGTAGCTGGGCAATATACTACGTCACTGGGCAATATACTACGTAGCTGGGCAATATAGTACGTGATTGGGCAATATACTATGTGGCTGGGCAATATACTACGTGGCTGGGCAGTATACTACGCATATTCTAGAATACCCATGCGTTAGAATCGGGCCACCATCTAATATATACATAAGCAGATTACCACTATCTCGGATGATGTTGGTACACAACTGGATTCTACATGGTCCTAACAGTATATATGGTGGGTTGATTGCACTCACATAAGATTCTAATATGGATAGAAATTTATTATAGGGGCTATTGATAGTGTAGATACAGTAAATTCTATGCCAAGAGCTTATCATTACCTCTTTATTGTAATTATTTATTGTAATTGTCTTTTATACATTTTTTTCTCTACTTAGATCGAGCTGTCGCTGTTATTTTAAGGGCAGAATCTATCATCCAGGGGAAGTGATCTTGAGACAATCTGGCTCTTGGTAAGATTAATTTTATACAATTTAAGTATTACTATGGAAATGTTTGGGATAGATCTGGTCATTTGATGGCTAATGAAATGACTAATAAAATAATTTATTGACCCAAAATGATGTATTCAACCAAAGCAAAAAAATCGCTCCACTGTGCCCGCCACTAGATTTCTCTCTTCTGTGACCACTGACAGTCCTAACAGCAGAGACCTGAGGACAGATTACAGGATTTGGGGAGGGTCTTTGCCTTTCCTGTCTATCAAAATGCATACAGACATAGCAGAAAATTGGACTTTTAGATCAGGGCAGGCATGCCATTGCAAAACTGCAGGAGCAATGCATGTTGGAAAGTAAGTAAAAGTAAGATCCAACACCTATAGTGCTGGTAGAAAGCTAATGAAAAGGATCTGCTTGCTTAAAAAGAGTGAATATTGAGTTATAGAGTATGAGCGTTGAGACAGTTTCTAGACTTATTAGACTGGTATGTGCACCAAAAGCAGTTTTAATTTGAGCACAAGAGCTTGCTTGTATTCTGATTGTTGGAAAATGAAGAGATACATTTTAAAATAAAGCCCTTAACAATCACTGGATTGTCTCCCAAAATATGTAGCAAGGTGGGCAGTGCTACTGCTAATTTGCATGAAAGGGGGCTGTCCTGTAATGTTTTAGGCATTTCCAGGAGGATTATGGTTGGGGCTTTAACATCTTTTATGTTTTGCGTGACACTGGCGTATTCCAGAATTAATGATGTTTTTCTTTTATTACTAGCCAGTGTTTGAATGGAACGGTGAGATGTACTGAAACTTCTACAACCATCACTGGTATGCTTACATATAAAGATGAGAGTATGTAATTGGCATTCTATCTTGGTCAATAGATTTTTTACATGAAACATATATAGCATCAGCAATAAAAATAGTTATAAATTTTGTATTTCTACTGCTACGCTAAGTACATTTCATATGCATACATAGTATACATACACTTATCAGGTGTACGCTTTAATTTATAATCCAAGTATAACACGTCTTCCCATGAGCCATGTATTGAGACACATTGTACAGTAAAGACTTTTAGCCCATATTCACATGTAGCGTACATGCTGTATTTTTTAATGCATGTTCCCATTTAGTTAATGCATTTTTGGTGACATTTGAAGCAATGTTTAAATTTTTTTTTGTACAGAAAAGTTTTGATTATTCCCTAAATGAATACACAACTTCATTTTTTTCTATGCATTTTACATGTTTTTTTTCAGGCTCCGCATAGTAGCCTGTAGAGAAAAAACACACCAAAAAATACACAGTTCAATAGTGTCTTTAAGCACACAGTGTGTGCACAGTTTTAATGAAATCGCATCCACTTTGCTTTGGCAATTAAACGCAGCAGATTTTATAAACAAGAAAAAATTATTTCCATGAAAAAATTGACAGGAAATTTTTTCAAAATCCCCTTATGGTATGCATTCTCTTCCCTCCTGCACTTCATCTAACTCACTTTCTGTCTTTGAATCAGTCACAGTAGAAGTTCCCAGGCTCCTCGCATCTTCTTGCTTTACTCTCTGCACTAGTGACCCTATTCCCTCACATCTCCTTCAGTTCATTTCCCCAGCTATCAGCACTCACCTAACTAAAATATTTAACTTCTCTTTCTCATCTTGTATCTTTCCCTCCTCCTGCAAACATGCCAGCATACACCCATTACTTAAAAAACCATCCCTCGAGAACTGCGCTGCTACTGTAACTACAGACCTGTTTTTAATCAGCCCTTCATGTCTAAACTTCTGGAACACTTAGTCCACTCCCATCTGATCCACTATCTCTCAGATAATGCTGTTCTTACAATGTTTACAATCTGGTTTCCACTCTGTACACTCTACTGAAAATGTCCTTGCCAAAGTCTAACAATCTACTAATAGCTAGATTTACGAATTACGATCACTACTCAATGCTGATTCTCCTGGATCTCTATGCAGCATTTGACACTATGGATCGCCAGCAATGGGCCCACCTAGTATCCAGGGCCCAGTGTGATTGCAAAGCCCACACATATTATAGTTACACCCCTTTCTATATGATTATTTTATATTGAAGGTCACACATGTCCAGAAGGAAAGATATATTTCGATTGCAGAAACCCTGTGCTGGGCTTACCATCTGCTGGTGTCAGCTGTGAAGTTACATGTGCAAACTTGGCTATGAATTTCACATGTATTCCAACACCACCATGTACCAGTGGTTGCATTTGTCCGCAAGGGTAAGTAGTATGGCTAAGAATAGCTACAGGTGCTTCTCGCAAAATTAGAGTATCATCAAAAGGTTATTTTTTTTAAGTTCTTCAATACAAAAAAAGTGAAACTCGTGTATAGAGTCATTACAAACAGAGCGATCTATTTCAAGTGTTTATTGCTGTTAATGTTGATGATTATGGCTTACAGCAAATGAAAACCCAAGAGTCATTATGTCAGTAAATTAGATTAACAAAAAACACCTGCAAAGACTTCATAAGTGTTTAAAAAGGTCCCTTAGTCTGTTTCAGTAGGCTCCACAATCATGGGGAAGATTGCTGACTTGACAAATGTCCAGAAGGCAGTAATTGACTCACTTCACGAGGAGAATAAGCCACAAAAAGTGATGGCTAAAGAAGCTGGCTGTTCACAGAATTGCTGTATCCAAGCATATTAATGGAAAGTTGAGTGGAAGGAAAAAGTCTGGCAGAAAAAGGTGCACAAGCAACCGGGATAACCGCAGTCTTGAAAGGATTGTTAAGAAAAAGCCATTCAAAAATTTGGAGGAGATTGACAAGTGGAGTGGACTGCTGCTAGAGTCATTGCTTCAAGAGCCACCACACTCAGACGTATCCAGGACATGGGCTACAAGTGTTGCATTCCTTGTGTCAAGTCACTCATGACCAATAGACAACGCCAGAAGCGTCTTACCTGGGCCAAGAAGAAAAATAACTGGACTGCTGGACTGGAGGCCACAATCCAAGCTGCTTGAGGTCTAATGTGACATTTCCACAATCATTGATGGTTTGGGGAGCCATGTCACTTGCTGGTGTAGGTCCACTGTGTTTTATCAAGACCAAAGTTAGCACAGCCGTCTTTCAGGAAATTTTAGAGCACTTCATGCTTCCCTCTGCCGACAAGCTTTTTGGAGATGGAAATGTAATTTTCCACCTGTCCACACTGCGAAAAGTACCAATACCTGGTTTAAAAACAACAGTATCACTGTACTTGATTGGCCAGCAAACTTGCCTGACCTTAATCCCATAGAGAATCTATGGGGTATTGTCAAGAGGAAAATGAGAGACACCAGACCCAACAATGCAGATGAGCTGAAGGCTGCTATCAAAGCAACCTGGGCTTCCATAACACCTCAGCAGTGCCACAGGCTGATCGCCTCCATGCCACGTCACATTGATGCAGGAATTGATGCAAAAGGAGCCCCAACCAAGTATTGAGTGCATTTACTGAACATACATTTCAGTAGGCCAACATTTTGGATTTTAAAATCATTTTTCAAGCTGGTGTTTTAAAGTATTCTAATTTGCTGAGATAATGGCTTTGTGGTTTTCGTTGGCTGTAAGCCATAATCATCAACATTAACGGAAATAAACACTTGAAATAGATCACCTGTTTGTAATGACTCTAAATAATATATGAGTTTCACTTTTTGTATTGAGGAACTGTAATAGATTAACTTTTTGATGATATTCTAATTTTGTGAGAAGCACCTAAATTTGTAATGTTATTTGATGCATATTTATGCTTTTCTATTGTTTTTTTCTATTTTGGTAGCATGGCAGAACATAAAGGTAAATGCTATGTACCAGATAGCTGTCCATGTACATGGAAGGATTGGGAGTACTTGTCTGGTGAAGTGATATCTACCCCATGTTACACATGGTAGGTATAAAATATTATAATGGAAGTAATTATCTGCACATTACACAATAAGCATTGATTGTATGGACTATTGCTATAAAGAGATGTTATTATAATAAAATACTGCTATCACCCCCATAAAGTAAGAAATCATGAGTTCACTCTTACTGGAGAGGTTATAACTCTTATCTCACTTCTTCTCAGCAGCTCTCCATTGATGAGAACATTTATGGGAGGAGAGTGCGCTTTTAACATTAACACCATTGCAATTACTGACAGTCTGGTGAAATGTTGCACTGCATTAATCCTTCTCTTGTTTATTGTCTTGTTCTTGGCAGTGTTTGTAAACGAGGAATCTTTAATTGCACTAATTACCCCTGCCCCTCAGTGTGTACTGTCTATGGGGATCGACATTATTATACTTTTGATGGTTTGGAATATGACTATGTCAGTGACTGTCAGGCATTCTTAGTAAAGGTAAGAATACAAACTAATCAGTCAGTTTTATTTTTCATTCTGTAATTTGCTGCAGTAGGGGGGAAATCTCCATTGAGTATACATCAACATCCGCGCAAATCTTTCACTGCAAAGCTGTCGTTGTTTGTGAACATAGCCTAAGGCTAAAAAAATGTCCAAAATGTATCCAGAGAAATCAGACATTTTCATCCATTTTCCATCCTTATGACATCCATGTGCCATCCATGTGTCCGTTATTTCCATCGGTATCACTTACATTTTAAAACATCAACATTCTAAAAAAGCGATAAGACTAAATACAGGTTCCTATGTTAATAATTACACTGCAAGGTTACTAGGTCCATGTGGAAAAAAAACAATCTGAACAGTCCTATTCTTATAGCATTGGTTTGTGCGTTGTCCGTGTGCTATCTAATCTTAACACGGACAACACAAGAACATGTCATATGTCTGAATGAGCCCTGATACTTCTTCCTTTGGCTAAGATGCAGGAAAGAAGGTGGTTAAAGTGTACCTGTTTTTGCCTAAATTTAGAAAACGGCATAGTCTGCACATACCCTTAAGGTTCTGGGTCGGTAGAACCTGTTCTCTTTTGCTGTAAGCTTCTCTCCTTCAGTGTCACTGCTTGATGTTCTCTCCAATGTATTCAGTACAATAATAGGGTGTAGCCCCCTTCTCACTGAGCTGGGCAGTTCATATATAGTCCCCCCAAAGCTGGGTGTCCGGTTGGGATCCGGTGACTCTGCCACTATTCACACTAGGTACGTTTTAACATTAGAGAGTGCAGTTATTGTCCCAATTGGGTATACCTTGTCACGGTGGGACAGCTTTATGCTTTTTTTGATCAAAAACAGTGTTTACTAAGTACCCTATGTTAATTATTTAATGCACTTGCTTTTTTACGTATTTATTTTCATTAGGGTATATGCCCATATTGTCTTTTCTTTGGTTTTGTTTGTTCCTATGGCCTGTGTGAACATGCTTTTACATCATGCATGTCTTCAAAACGTACTCCGGCTCCGTTTTCTGTTTTTTTTCTAATATTGTTGAGTATGATGGGTGTATATTTTGTGGACGCTGAGTTTTGCTTTGAAGTATTTGGTGCTGCTGCATATTTTCTGCGCATAATTACAGCACGGAGGGCTCTACTTCATCAGCCTTGAAGCGATGATGTCCATTAAAGGGAATCTGTCTGCAGGTTTTTGCTATGTAGTCTAAGAACACAATCATGTAGGGACAGGCAGCCTGATTCCAGCGATGTATCACTTGCTATGCTGTGTTTTGCTGTTTCAATGCAATCAGTGTTTTATCAGCACTGATTAGCAGCTCACTGTCACTATACAAAGTACACAGAAAGCTGTGGTGTGTGTGGGGTTACATAGGGATCAACATCTGGGCTCTGCTAGATCTGCAGCAGAGAAAACTGTGACTATCATAATGTCTGCACCCAGTAAACTAAGTCACACATCACTGGAATTAGGGTATCTGTCCCTTCATCATGCTGCTGTCATCTGACAGCAAAAAAAAAAACTGATGACATATACCTTTTAATGATGCATTGAATATATTTTCCAATGAGCTGTTAGACTATGTCTCCTATACTCACAGTCAGCTAAAATACTGCTGTACAATCAAGCTTCTGAAATCTATATACTGGCTGTAGTGGTACATCTGATGAATAGTTATTACTTGCATAACAGACTTGTGTACAGTGATGGATCCCGATGCAAGATTTTGAACAGGGCCCCCATCCTGGTATATATGTATATTTATCTATAATATAACCGGAGATGTGTCCTTCTGTCTAAAGCCTCCGGCACAGAAGTCAGCGCATGCCACACAATGGCGTCTCTAGGACGTCGGGTGAAGTAGTATGTACCAATAAAAATGCTTGCCACACAGGCATAGAATGGGGTTTTAAGCTAGTATATATATCCTCCATCCCCCATCCTGGTATATATAACCCCCATGTTAGTATATGTCCCTTATCCTGGGCCACATTCTGATAATATATATATATGTACCTATATATATATCCCCATCCTGGTATATGTATCCCTCATCCTGGTATATATGTCCCTTATCCTATCTCCATCCTGGTAATATGTCCTTTATCCATGTATATGTCCCTTATCCTGGTCCCCATCCTGGTAATATGTCCCTTATATGTCCCTTATACTGGTATATGTCCCTTATCCTGGGCCCCATCCAGGTAATATGTCCCTTATACTGGTTTATGTCCCTTATCCTGGTCCCCATCCTGGTAATATGTCCCTTATATGTCCCTTATACTGGTATATGTCCCTTATCCTGGGCCCCATCCAGGTAATATGTCCCTTATACTGGTTTATGTCCCTTATCCTGGGCCCCATCTTGATAATATGTCCCTTATCCATGTATATGTCCCTTATCATGGGCCCCATCTTGGTAATATGTTCCTTATCCTGGGCCCCATCTTGGTAATATGTTCCTTATCCTGGGCCCCATCCTGGTAATATGTCCCTTATACTAGTATATGTCCCTTATCCTGGGCCCCATCTTGGTAATATGTCCCTTATCCATGTATATGTTCCTTATCCTGGGCCCCATCTTGGTAATATGTTCCTTATCCTGGGCCCCATCCTGGTAATATGTCCCTTATACTGGTATATGTCCCTTATCCTGGGCCCCATCTTGGTAATATGTCCCTTATCCATGTATATGTTCCTTATCCTGGGCCCCATTTTGGTAATATGTCCCTTATTCATGTATATGTCCCATATCCTGGGCCCCATCCTGGTATATGTACCCCATTCTGCCGTTGTTCTTTAATGCATAGAAGAAAAAATACATTACCTCCACTTCCCGGCCGCAAGGCATACTCTTCTGAAGCTGCAGCTGATTTCAGCATGCAAGCGATAGGAGTGCATGACGTCCCTGCCATGCACGGCCAGTTATTTGCATGCCAATGTCAGCTGCTGGCCTCTAATCTGACGGGTCTGTGCGCTGCAATGCAATTCAACTGGATGTGCATCCAAAGCCACACATCCAGTTGAAGTTTATGATGTCATGAGCAGACCACTCACATGCACAGGCCCTCATCCATATGGGCCTGGTTTCGGTCGTGACCTCTGCAACTGCGATTGTTACGCCCCTGCTTGTGTATTATACACTCTCCAGCTTACCATAGGGCTGTTTCCATTTTCATAAAATTTACACTTGTTGTTAAAACCCATATGGTAATGAAGATGGTGGCAATATAGGCAGAAAAATGTGAATAATAAATGCATTTTAAAATGTTTAAATTATTACAGATAATAGAAACTACATTCTATGTAAATTAAGGCTGGTTTCACACTTGCGTTTGGCTGGTCTGTGTATGGCTGCATACGTTCTCTGTTAAGCTCCACCTACGCTCCGCCTACTTCCGCATGCATCCTGCGTCATCCTACGTACCTATTTTTAACATTGGGTACACAGGGACAAGCGTTGAATGCTGCTTGCTGCATTTTGACATGCCCACCGACTTCACGGGAACGCAAAAAGTTGAGTTCCCATGCGGTCGGCAGGCATGTCAAAACGTCCCATGCGGACACATCCGCATGCAACACATGTCCCTGTGTACCCAATGTTAAAGATAGGTAAGCAGGACAACGCAAGATGCATGCGGAAGTAGGCAGAGCGTAGGTGGAGCTTAACGGAGGACGTACGCAGCCATACACAGACCAGGCAAACACAAGTGTGAAATCAGCTTTAAAGGCCCGTTTAGACAAACCAATAATCAGCATTGTGTAAACATGCCAGAAATCATCCAAAATCATCCCACGAACAAGCAAAATGCATATTCATTGGGGGATTGGATAATTCATAAAAATCATTGTTATTAGGAGCATATCACTCTTTCTAAATAGGGGATGTGCTGCCAATAATGATGGTGTAAACGGGATTACCAATAGATGGTCATGTGATGACTGTGGCAGGCTAATGTAAATGGAGTTCACCTGTCCACCTTTTTTTGGCAATTGTTTTACCTAATTTCTGAGTGGGTCAAGAAAGCAGAGGAAAGGGGCGGCAGTAAACTTATGATGATATGATATGATGCTGAGATCTGCTGCAAGTATATTTCTGCATCTTTGCTGCCAGAGATGTATTTTCCCCAGCAGTTGGCAGTGGGCTTCAAATTTGGAGGAATTCAGACCCCCAACGGCTGGCACTTTATATTTTTCTCAAACCAGCATAATTTGAAAAGAAAGTGATAGCTTTAAAAAAAAAATTGTGTAAAAGTATAAGGACCATGTAAAGGGATTACGTGTTATGCAAATAGGGAATAGAGTAAAGGTAAATTAGTAAAGTTCTTTCAATATAATAAAATACAATTAACTACATGCAGAATCCCAGACAAATATATACTGAAAAGACAACCTTAGGCCATGTTCACACATTCAGTATTTGGTCAGCATTTTACCTCAGTATCTGTAAGCCCAAACCAGGAGTGGGTGATAAATGCAGAAGTGGTGACGTGTTTCTATTACACTTTTCCTCTGATTGTTCCTCTCCTGGCTTACAAATACGGAGGTACAAAAACTCACCAAATACTCAGTGTGCACCTGGCCTAAATGTACAAAGTTGATTGCTATGTGGTACCCTGTGTGGAGAAAGGGGGTCAGTGGGTGCTCTCGTCTGCTGGCCCGGCTGTCTTTAGCAAGACTGCATGGACCACGGCTCATACCACTGAACGCCCGCTCTATCTCCCAGTGGGCAATACACTACACAGACAACACAGGGTTAAGGTAAAACAGTGTGGCAATACTTTATTGAACCACAGCACACAATAGCAAACAGAACAATCCCAACATGGCTGGAATTGCTTGATTACATATAAAAGATCACTGCGTCTCCACGTATTTCCAGTATGACATGATGTCAGAGCTCCCAGGGTCCCTACTTCATCTGTGGATGCACGCACAGAGAAGAGGTAACGACAAGCATAGGGATATGACCAAGAACTGTCCATAGAGTCCATACAAGGTCCAAAGCAAGTTGACATGATGTCAGAGCTCCCAGGGTCGCTACTCCATCTGTGGATGCACGCACAGAGAAGGGGTAATGACAAGCATAGAGAGAGGACCAAGAACTGTCCATAGAGTCCATACAAGGTCCAAAGCCAGTTGACACGAGAGTCAGAGCTCCCAGGGTCGCTACTCCATCTGTGGATGCACGCACAGAAGGGGTAATGACAAGCATAGGGAGATGACCAAGAACTGTCCATAGAGTCCATACAAGGTCCAAAGCCAGTTGACACGAGAGTCAGAGCTCCCAGGGTTGCTACTCCATCTGTGGATGCACGCACAGAGAAGGGGTAACGACAAGCATAGGGATATGACCAAGAACTGTCCATAGAGTCCATACAAGGTCCAAAGCCAGTTGACACGAGTCACCACCTGGCTTATCTGACAATCTCCATGGAACCAGGCGACCAGCGGGTCCCAAACCTAGCTTTCTCCAAACAGATCCATGGCTCAGAGATGGTCACTGGATCAGAGCTGTGTCTTTCCAACCGGAGCCAAAGATCCCTAGGTTGTTTCCTATAGAATCATAGATCAGTGTCCCTCGTGATGGTGCCATGATGAATTGGCTGCAGTCCTCTTGTCTGTTGGGTGGTTTGCAGAATGTCTGGCTGGTAGCTCTGTGTTACTTCCGTCTCCCAGGATGTGATCTCTCAGTCTTTTTACACCTAAGGCATCACCTGACAGCAGGTGATCAGCGACCAAAAAAAAGGTCCAGATTATTCCCCAGCGACCAACGATCTCCCAGCAGGGGCCTGATCGTTGGTCGCTGTCACACATAACGAGATCGTTAGCGGGATTGTTGCTACGTCACAAAAAGCGTGACGTTGCAACGATATCGTTAACGAAATCGTTATGTGTGATGGTACCTTTAAGGTACCGTCACATTCAGAGACGCTGCAGCGATATAGACAACGAGCCGACCTTAGCTAGATCGCTGGAGCGTCGCTGTTTAGGTTGCTGTAGAGACGTCAAACACAGCAACTCCAGAACGATGCAGGAGCTCTCCAGTGACATAACGGCGACTCACTTCTCGTTCTCGCTGGTTGTTAGCTCCATGTAAAACATTGCTTTTGATGTCAAACATGATGATACATGCCGACCTGGCGACGAAATAAAGTTCTGGACTTCTAGCTCTGACCGGCGATGGCACAGCGGGATCCAGATCGCTGCTGCATGTCAAACACAACGAGATCGCTATCCTGGACACTGCAATGTCACGGATCGTTGTCGTTCTCTTTGCAAAGTTGCTGAGTGTGACGGTACCTTTACACAGTATGTTAGATAGTATATCAGTTGGCAAGTCTGTCTTCTTGACCCACCAGGGAAATAATGGTGTGCACTCAAGTCAAAGGTAAGTAGGTGCTGGTAAAACAGACCATGTGGTCCAAAACAGTCATATATCAAAAATTACCGCACACTTGAAACTGAGATGATGCAAAAATAATAACAAGTTTATTGTGTTCACAAAATCAGTTGCCACAAAAAGAAGAGAAAACAAACTTGCAGATAGAAACCCAACGTTTCGACCCTCCCGGGCCTTATTCATTGGGTTGCGTGATGCACGTTAGGATACAAATGGGAGTGTCACAAGCCACAGCAGCAAGGTGCAGGAGCGCCGCTCATACAGCACCCTTCACCCACGGCTCTTTAGGACAGAGGAGCACTGCCCAGATGGGTTATTCGGCTGTACACAGGCCCACCATGGATGCTACAGCCTCGGTGTGCCATTGCCACTGTGAATCACGAATGAACATATCCCCAGCCTGCTCCAGGTTAAGCAACGGTTTACATAACAAGGGACTTATCCTCCTGCCCTATGCCTGCCACTCCCATTTGTATCCTAACGTGCATCAAGCAACCCCATGAATAAGGCCCGGGAGGGTCGAAACGTTGGGTTTCTATCTGCAAGTTTGTTTTCTCTTCTTTTTGTGGCAACTGATTTTGTGAACACAATAAACTTGTTAATATTTTTGCATCATCTCAGTTTCAAGTGTGCGGTAATTTTTGATATATTCTTGACCCACCAGACATAAACACTTAAATTCACAAGCCAATATACAGATAAAAAAGCCAGTTCTTTTGGTTTGCAAAAACATGGTTGACTGGAAAATTAAGATACAATCTGGTTTCTTCACACCCTGTAAGGCCATGTTCACACATTCAGTATTTGGTCAGTATTTTACTTCAATATTTATAAGCCAAAACCAGGCGAGGAAAAATCAGAGGAAAAGTATAATAGAAACACGTCACCACTTCTGCATTTATCACCCACTCCTGGTTTTGGGTCACAAATACTGATGTAAAATACTGACCGAATACTGAATGTGTGAATGTGGCCTTAAGGTGAAAATAGCACCCAGATGACTAAGTTGGCTGAGCACCATATTGTTTTATATGCCGTGCTGTGTGCCATAATTGGTATAATTTCGTGACTTTTATGCTGTAATATCCAGCGTACTGTCAGCAGTGTGTTATTCCTAGGTCGTGCTATGCTTATTTCCGTTAGGTATGTGTGTCCAAAATGCCATAATTATGTCAATGAAATATTGTTATGTGAATACCACATTTTTGTGACAATGGGAGACTTGTTAAGCTACAGGTGTCTAAATTCTAGTATAATTTGCACAAATAGCTGTGTTTTATGATTTGCACCGTAATTATGTGCTTTTGACTTCCTGGACCTTGTCTGAGAGTGTGCGAGACCTTGCTCGAAAGAGGCCATGGCATAGCAGATAGAGGTTGTTGCCTAAGGCCGCCGTCACACATGCGAGTTTTACGGACGTAAGAGCGCAGAATCTACGTCCGTAAAACTCGCAAAAAATACGGCACAATTATTCTCTATGCCCCTGCTCCTATTTGCCGTATTTTACTGATCAGTATTATACGGCTTTCTACGGCCGTACAAAATCGCAGCATGCTGCGTTTGTCACCGTACTGCGCAAGAAATACGCCAATGAAAGTCTATGGAAGCGTGAAAAATACGGATTACACACGGACAAGCAGTGTGACTTGCGAGAAATACGCAGCGCTGTTAGAGAGAAAAGCCGGTCATTCAGTGCGGTGTACAGTAAAATCACACTGACAGCTTACAGTAGAATAGGTAGAATAAATGTGTACACATAGAATAGGTATATATATATATATATGTCAGTGAGACACATATATGTATATATATTAATATTTATTCCAGCGCTATACAGCTTGAAAGCCGGTAATTCAATTACCGGCTTTTTCCTTCTCCTTCCTAAAACCCGACATGATTTGAGACATGGTTTACATACAGTAAACCATGTCTTCTCTCCATTTTTTTTGCAGATTCCACACTACTAATGTCAGTAGTGTGTATCTGCAAAATTTGGCCGTTCTAGCTCTTAAAATAAAGGGTTAAATGGCGGAAAAAATTGGCGTGGGCTCCCGCGCAATTTTCTCCGCCAGAGTAGTAAAGCCAGTGACTGAGGGCAGATATTAATAGCCTGGAGAGGGTCCACGGTTATTGGCCCCCCCCTGGCTAAAAATATCTGCCCCCAGCCACCCCAGAAAAGGCACATCTGGAAGATGCGCCTATTCTGGCACTTGGCCACTCTCTTCCCATTCCCGTGTAGCGGTGGGATATGGGGTAATGAAGGGTTAATGCCACCTTGCTATTGTAAGGTGACATTAAGCCTAATTACCGTATATACTCGAGTATAAGCCGAGATTTTCAGCCCAAATTTTTGGGCTGAAAGTGCCCCCCTCGGCTTATACTCGAGTCACGGTAGCGGTGGGGTCGGCGGGTGAGGGCGCTGAGGCATACTTACCTAGTCCCAGCGATCCTCGCGCTGTCCCTGCCGTCCCACGGGCTTCGGCGCTGCAGTTTCTTCCTCTCTTCAGCGGTCACGTGGGACCGCTCATTACAGAAATGAATAAGCGGCTCCACCTCCCATAGGGGCGGAGCCGCTTATTCATTCCTCTAATCAGCGGTGCCGGTGACCGCTGATAGAGAAAGAAGCTGCAGCGCCGAAGACAGGAGGGGACAGCGCGAGGATCGCCAGGACTAGGTAAGTATAGCATAGTCACCTGTCCTCGTTCCAGCCGCCGGGCGCCGATCCATCTTCCCGGCCGGCGCCTCCATCTTCCCGGCGTCTCTGCTCTCTGACTGTTCAGGTCAGAGGGCGCGATGACGCATATAGTGTGCGCGGCGCCCTCTGCCTGATCAGTCAGAGCAGAGACGCCGGGAAGATGGAGGCGCCGGAACGAGACGCCGGGAGCTGCAATCAAGGAAGGTGAGTATGTGTTTTTTTTTCTTTATTGCGGCAGCGGCGGCACAAATTTATGTGGAACATCTATGGGGCACAGTGAACGGTGCAGAGCACCGTATATGGCACAGCACAGCTATGGGGCACAGTGAATGGTGCAGAGCACCGTATATGGCACAGCACAGCTATGGGGCACAGTGAACGGTGCAGAGCACCGTATATGGCACAGCACAGCTATGGGGCACAGTGAACGGTGCAGAGCACCGTATATGGCACAGCACAGCTATGTATGGGGCACAGTGAACGGTGCAGAGCACCGTATATGGCACAGCACAGCTATGTATGGGGCACAGTGAACGGTGCAGAGCACCGTATATGGCACAGCACAGCTATGTATGGGGCACAGTGAACGGTGCAGAGCACCGTATATGGCACAGCACAGCTATGGGGCACAGTGAACGGTGCAGAGCACCGTATATGGCACAGCACAGCTATGGGGCACAGTGAACGGTGCAGAGCACCGTATATGGCACAGCACAGCTATGTATGGGGCACAGTGAACGGTGCAGAGCACCGTATATGGCACAGCACAGCTATGGGGCACAGTGAACGGTGCAGAGCACCGTATATGGCACAGCACAGCTATGGGGCACAGTGAACGGTGCAGAGCACCGTATATGGCACAGCTATGGGGCACAATGAACGGTGCAGAGCACTATATGGTTCACACCTATGGGGAAATATGAACGGTGCAGAGCACTATATGGCACAGCTATGGGGAAATAATGATCTATTTTTATTTTTGAAATTCACCGGTAAATGCTGCATTTCCACCCTAGGCTTATACTCGAGTCAATAAGTTTTCCCAGTTTTTTGTGGCAAAATTAGGGGGGTCGGCTTATACTCGGGTCGGCTTATACTCGAGTATATACGGTAATAATGGAGAGGCGTCAATTATGACACCTATCCATTATTAATCCAATACTAGTAAAGGGTTAAATAAAACACAAACACAGGGAGCTTTCTAGGTAATTTCCCACGATCTATGAACAGCCAGCAGAGGGCGCCTCACCGCAAATGAAGCTAAATATAGATCATTGATCTATTTTTAGCCTCATTCCCTGGGGTTTTGCAGCGAGGAGCAGCCTGCATTAGCACAGCTCCTTGCTGCAAAATGTTTTAACCCCTTCAGAAGGATTTACATCGTTGGACGTTACAGATCTGCGGAGGGTAAGTATATTGTTGGTTTATTATGTTTTTTTACTCACAGAACGAGGGTCTTCAGTGACTGGATTGGGCGTTGAATAAAATACTGCAACAACCATTGTTTTTATTTCATTAAAATAATTTTAAAAAATGTGTTTGTGTTTTATTTAACCCTTTACTAGTATTGGATTAATAATGGATAGGTGTCATAATTGACGCCTCTCCATTATTAATTAGGCTTAATGTCACCTTACAATAGCAAGGTGGCATTAACCCTTCATTACCCCATATCCCACCGCTACACGGGAATGGGAAGAGAGTGGCCAAGTGCCAGAATAGGCGCATCTTCCAGATGTGCCTTTTCTGGGGTGGCTGGGGGCAGATATTTTTAGCCAGGGGGGGGCCAATAACCGTGGACCCTCTCCAGGCTATTAATATCTGCCCTCAGTCACTGGCTTTACTACTCTGGCGGAGAAAATTGCGCGGGAGCCCACGCCAATTTTTTCCGCCATTTAACCCTTTATTTTAAGAGCTAGAACGGCCAAATTTTGCAGATACACACTACTGACATTAGTAGTGTGGAATCTGCAAAAAAAATGGAGAGAAGACATGGTTTACTGTATGTAAACCATGTCTCAAATCATGTCGGGTTTTAGGAAGGAGAAGGAAAAAGCCGGTAATTGAATTACCGGCTTTCAAGCTGTCTAGCGCTGGAATAAATATTAATATATATACATATATGTGTCTCACTGACATATATATATATATATACCTATTCTATGTGTACACATTTATTCTACCTATTCTACTGTAAGCTGTCAGTGTGATTTTACTGTACACCGCACTGAATTACCGGCTTTTCTCTCTAATATATGTGTCTACTGACATATATATATATATATATATATATATATATATATATATATAGACAGTATATATATATTTTCTTTTCTTTTTGGGACACATGGATCACTTCTATAGCGGTATGTTGGTTTTGCTAGCCTGCGAGAAAACCACGCAGTACGGATGCCATACGGATTACATACGGAGGATGCCATGCGCAAAAAACGCTGACACACCCTGCCTACGGAGGAGCTACGGACCACTTTTTTCGGGACTTTTCAGCGTATTACGGCCGTAATATACGGACCGTATTGTTTTACGCTGTGTGTGACGCCGGCCTAAATGGGATACCGTGTTCCAATAACGTCCAAAATTTTGGCATAGTTTTCAGACACAAAGTAAACCTAGTAACAGGCCGGGTAAACCATTACTACACAGTCTTAAGATGCGCATTTATCAAACAGTATGACTCGCTTTAATATATATGTCGCATTTTAACCGTTTCCCGACATATGACGTACAGTTACGTTCTGAATTTCATGTGGGCTTGCAAGCTGGGACATCATTTTTCTGGGCAGATGATGGCTGAATTATTTATCTATCATCGGTCTCTATCAGTTGCGGGTGGAGTGGAGGTCCGCCCGCCTGTTAACCTGCTGAATACCACTGTCAATCTCTGATAATGGCATTTAATGCGCGCTGACACGAATCGGCACGCCTGTGAGGTGATTACAGGGTGCTGATGCTTGAAGTCATGTCGGTTTTCCTGCGAAAGTCTTTACCTGGTGTTCACAGGAGACCGTGATTTTTGCTATGCACAGCAGTGCTGTAGCACTGCTGTGTATAGTACAAGCAATTGGATGATTGCAGGTTCAAGTCGCGTAAGTAGAAAATTAAAAATAAATGTTTATAAAAATATGATAAAATATAAGAGACAAATCACCCCCTTTTTTCCCCATTAAAAATAAAACAAAAAACTACACATATTTGGTATCGCTGCCTTTGTAAAAGTACAATCTATGAAAATATAAAATAAAATAATCTGATTGGTAAACTGCATACTGAGAAAAAAAATAAAAAAAGCCAGAATTATGTTTATTTGGCCACCGCAACGTTGCATGAAAATGCAATATGAGGTGATCAGATCAAAACATTGTATCTACCCCAAAACCGTATCAGTGAAACATGTGCTCAAGGCTCCAAAAATAAGCCATCGCACAGCCCCATAGCCTCGAAATTTAAATTGTTACAGACATTCGAAATATGGCGACAAAAGTACATTTTTTTTTGTCAAATTTCCAAATTTATTTACACCACTTAAATAAAAAAAATATATATACATATTTGGTATCTGCACAATCATATTGAGCTGGAGAATCATATTGCCAGGTTAATTTTACCGCATAGTGAATATGGTAAATGAAAATCTATTGTAGAATTGCACTAATATTTTTGCAATTTCAGTGCATTTGGCATTTTTTTCCAGCTTTCTAATGCATCACATGATAAAATGGTGTAATTCAAAAATACAACTTGTCCCACAAAAATCTAATCTCATATAGTTATGTGGACAGAAAACTAAAAAAGTTATGGCTCTTAGGAGAAATGCTAAATGTGTACTTGTAGAGAAAAATTGTAAAATTCATAAAGACATCTCTCTAGAGGGCATATATCACTCCCATATTTAACATATGGGATTAACCATAACTAGGGAAGTGAGAAACAGCTGACACTTCAACCTCCATTGAAGTAGGACCTCCTGCTATGAGCAGGTAACTACAAACTACGGATCTCTGAGAACCAGTCATTTTTGTGACACAGGTTTAGTACTTTTCTTTTGTTATTCCTTTTATTCTAAGGAATTTTATATACCGTATTGTTTTGTTCTCATTTTGTAACATGTTTGTAAACACATTTCTGAATTAAAAATATAAAATTTAATAGCTCATCTTGCTTTGTAAACTGCATCCCTGAAGCCAAACATTACCTGTAATGGGTGTCTAATTGGCCTCTATAAATGACTGGTGATGACAGCTAGTAGTAACTTTTGTTATTGTTGCATTGGCAGTGATCATATCAGGGCATATATATATATATATATATATGCAGTGGGGCAAAAAAGTATTTAGTCAGTCAGCAATAGTGCAAGTTCCACCACTTAAAAAGATGAAAGGCGTCTGTAATTTACATCATAGGTAGACCTCAACTATGGGAGACAAACTGAGAAAAAAAAATCCAGAAAATCACATTGTCTGTTTTTTTAACAATTTATTTGCATATTATGGTGGAAAATAAGTATTTGGTCAGAAACAAAATTTCATCTCAATACTTAGTAATATATCCTTTGTTGGCAATGACAGAGGTCAAACGTTTTCTGTAAGTCTTCACAAGGCTGCCACACACTGTTGTTGGTATGTTGGCCCATTCCTCCATGCAGATCTCCTCTAGAGCAGTGATGTTTTTGGCTTTTCGTTTGGCAACACGGACTTTCAACTCCCTCCAAAGGTTTTCTATAGGGTTGAGATCTGGAGACTGGCTAGGCCACTCCAGGACCTTGAAATGCTTCTTACGAAGCCACTCCTTCGTTGCCCTGGCGGTGTGCTTTGGATCATTGTCATGTTGAAAGACCCAGTCACGTTTCATCTTCAATGCCCTTGCTGATGGAAGGAGGTTTGCACTCAAAATCTCACGATACATGGCCCCATTCATTCTTTCATGTACCCGGATCAGTCGTCCTTGCCCCTGTGCAGAGAAACAGCCCCAAAGCATGATGTTTCCACCACCATGCTTTACAGTAGGTATGGTGTTTGATGGATGCAACTCAGTATTCTTTTTCCTTCAAACACGACAAGTTGTGTTTCTACCAAACAGTTCCAGTTTGGTTTCATCAGACCATAGGACATTCTCCCAAAACGCCTCTGGATCATCCAAATGCTCTCTAGCAAACTTCAGACGGGCCCGGACATGTACTGGCTTAAGCAGTGGGACACGTCTGGCACTGCAGGATCTGAGTCCATGGTGGCGTAGTGTGTTACTTATGGTAGGCCTTGTTACATTGGTCCCAGCTCTCTGCAGTTCATTCACTAGGTCCCCCCGCGTGGTTCTGGGATTTTTGCTCACCGTTCTTGTGATCATTCTGACCCCATGGGGTGGGATTTTGCGTGGAGCCCCAGATCGAGGGAGATTATCAGTGGTCTTGTATGTCTTCCATTTTCTAATTATTGCTCCCACTGTTGATTTCTTCACTCCAAGCTGGTTGGCTATTGCAGATTCAGTCTTCCCAGCCTGGTGCAGGGCTACAATTTTGTTTCTGGTGTCCTTTGACAGCTCTTTGGTCTTCACCATAGTGGAGTTTGGAGTCAGACTGTTTGAGGGTGTGCACAGGTGTCTTTTTATACTGATAACACGTTTAAACAGGTGCCATTACTACAGGTAATGAGTGGAGGAAAGAGTAGACTCTTAAAGAAGAAGTTACAGGTCTGTGAGAGCCAGAAATCTTGATTGTTTGTTTCTGACCAAATACTTATTTTCCACCATAATATGCAAATAAATTGTTAAAAAAACAGACAATGTGATTTTCTGGATTTTTTTTTCTCAGTTTTTCTCCCATAGTTGAGGTCTACCTATGATGTAAATTACAGACGCCTCTCATCTTTTTAAGTGGTGGAACTTGCACTATTGCTGACTGACTAAATACTTTTTTGCCCCACTGTATATACAGTGGGGCAAAAAAGTATTTAGTCAGTCAGCAATAGTGCAAGTTCCACCACTTAAAAAGATGAGAGGCGTCTGTAATTTACATCATAAGTAGACCTCAACTATGGGAGACAAACTGAGAAAAAAAAATCCAGAAAATCACATTGTCTGTTTTTTTATCATTTTATTTGCATATTATGGTGGAAAATAAGTATTTGGTCAGAAACAAACAATCAAGATTTCTGGCTCTCACAGACCTGTAACTTCTTCTTTAAGAGTCTCCTCTTTCCTCCACTCATTACCTGTAGTAATGGCACCTGTTATCAGTATAAAAAGACACCTGTGCACACCCTCAAACAGTCTGACTCCAAACTCCACTATGGTGAAGACCAAAGAGCTGTCAAAGGACACCAGAAACAAAATTGTAGCCCTGCACCAGGCTGGAAAGACTGAATCTGCAATAGCCAACCAGCTTGGAGTGAAGTGGGAGCAATAATTAGAAAATGGAAGACATACAAGACCACTGATAATCTCCCTCGATCTGGGGCTCCACGCAAAATCCCACCCCGTGGGGTCAGAATGATCACAAGAACGGTGAGCAAAAATCCCAGAACCACGCGGGGGGACCTAGTGAATGAACTGCAGAGAGCTGGGACCAATGTAACAAGGCCTACCATAAGTAACACACTACGCCACCATGGACTCAGATCCTGCAGTGCCAGTCGTGTCCCACTGCTTAAGCCAGTACATGTCCGGGCCCGTCTGAAGTTTGCTAGAGAGCATTTGGATGATCCAGAGGAGTTTTGGGAGAATGTCCTATGGTCTGATGAAACCAAACTGGAACTGTTTGGTAGAAACACAACTTGTCGTGTTTGGAGGAAAAAGAATACTGAGTTGCATCCATCAAACACCATACCTACTGTAAAGCATGGTGGTGGAAACATCATGCTTTGGGGCTGTTTCTCTGCAAAGGGGCCAGGACGACTGATCCGGGTACATGAAAGAATGAATGGGGCCATGTATCGTGAGATTTTGAGTGCAAACCTCCTTCCATCAGCAAGGGCATTGAAGATGAAACGTGGCTGGGTCTTTCAACATGACAATGATCCAAAGCACACCGCCAGGGCAACGAAGGAGTGGCTTCGTAAGAAGCATTTCAAGGTCCTGGAGTGGCCTAGCCAGTCTCCAGATCTCAACCCTATAGAAAACCTTTGGAGGGAGTTGAAAGTCCGTGTTGCCAAGCGAAAAGCCAAAAACATCACTGCTCTAGAGGAGATCTGCATGGAGGAATGGGCCAACATACCAACAACAGTGTGTGGCAACCTTGTGAAGACTTACAGAAAACGTTTGACCTCTGTCATTGCCAACAAAGGATATATTACAAAGTATTGAGATGAAATTTTGTTTCTGACCAAATACTTATTTTCCACCATAATATGCAAATAAAATGTTAAAAAAACAGACAATGTAATTTTCTGGATTTTTTTTTCTCAGTTTGTCTCCCATAGTTGAGGTCTACCTATGATGTAAATTACAGACGCCTCTCCTCTTTTTAAGTGGTGGAACTTGCACTATTGCTGACTGACTAAATACTTTTTTGCCCCACTGTATACGGTAATCCATGTGTTGCAAATCGGTGGTGTATATACCATACACTCACTGTGAGTTCCCCAATAACTGGCCTAGAACTGGAAGTAGCCGCTGCCTCATCCATCACTCGTCAGTCATTTGTGTAATTGTACTGATGATTGAAGGCAGCGGAGTTGCGTCCCTTGAAAAAATGATGGAAGTGGTGGGATCTCCGTGATCTTACCAGTGTTATCCCTGACAAACTGATGGCAGCGGTGAGATCTGCATGATTACCCCTGCGGTTATCACTGACAAAGTAGTGGTAGAGGATTGATCTGCATAATCTCACCAGTGTTATCCTTGAAATGTACTCCCAGTAATAATGGGTCATGCTGTGCCAGTGGCGAGGTCTGAAGTGTCGCTCATCAAGAGCGAGAGTTGCTCCTTGTCTCTAATAGCTAGTGCACTAAGTTTGCTGGTGATATTCCAGAGTCATTAGACAGCATTAGCATGTAAGTCAATGCCTTGGGGATTATACAAAGAGCATAAAAGGTTTTGCATCCTGTCTATAGAGATCAGACAAATGCAAACAAAGCAGAGAGGCAAAAGGAAGAAGCTTTTTAAGCAAGCAGGAAGGTCTGTGTCTTAGCTAGCTAACAAGTGGGGGGTGAAAAACATTCTGTGTCTCAACACACTCCTAATTCTTCTGCCTTTAATGCTATGTGGCCTTGCACTAATTTTACACATGCCGTTGGGTGACAGCAGCAAGTTTCATTTAAACTTTAGGATAGCTGGGACTTGTTGCCTCTTTTTCAGTTCACCTGCATTTTGCTATATAAAACTTGTTATTAGATACAATTGAGTCGCCCGTCAGGGCCGTGGGGTACCCGGTACCGGTGTTCACAGGGGGATGTCACGGTGGCGACCTGGTCCGTGGCCCTGGGCGCCTATGTAAAAGGGGTATTTGAATAAAGTTTATGTTCGTGACGCCACCTGTGGTATTCGGTCAGTGAGGACCGACGCTGCTTTAAGGGGTCCTCTGGGGTGATGTTATGGCAGCTAGATGGTATAACTTCCCACAGGTGAAGTATATCTCCAGGGCTCCCGGTGTGTAGATGGAAGATGGTGGTGGATGGTGCAGTAAGGAACGAGGACACAGATTTGCAGTCTCATTACCTTGTTTAGTGAAGACTTCAGGTAGCCACAGTCCAGGGTACCAGATCACAGGTACAGGCAGGGTACGGCCGGCTTGGAAGCAAATCCAGAGTTCCCCTTTACCAGGTGGAGGTAAAAGCCTTCCTCTAGCGTGGTGGTGTTGTAGTCCCTTAATGCCTATGGCTTCAGATAAGGTCCTCACAGTACTTCTCTGTCCCCCATATAGGATAGGACAATACCTGTATGACAGGTAACTCGAGCCTTTTTACAGGGACTCTATCACGCCCCGGGCTCTATGTGTTACTGTGTCTTCAGATGTGTGTGGCGGACAGGTAACTTGAAATTCAGCTGTCCTGCCGGTCTCTGATGTGAGTCCTAGAGTCCCTTACAACCTCGGTGTGCCATCTACCGATTATCTGCGCTTTGCCAGGGAGACAGTCTGCTCGCTGCTGTCCTCCCCCTGGTGTCCTCGCCTGTGTCTCACTCTCCTTCGCTCTCACTGAACGATATCCTTTCCTTCTGTATCTCTATCCAGGAGCTGCAACACTTTCCTGTGGCTGCACGGCTCCTCATATGTTCTTCCTGCCTCAGACTGCTCCAGTCTGCTTCCTGGCACTTTCTGACTGAAACTCTAACTAACTTTACCTCCAAGCCACAATATATATAGGGGAGTCACTTCTAATTTTGTCCTTGACTTTGACCTTATGGATACAACCTGGCTTGACAACTCTTCCATCTGACAGTTCTGTTCACACTGCGTAGCAGTGCTCAAGCTCACGCAAGACCTGGCTCAGTTGTATAGGGAGGAGAAACAAGTTGATGGTCTCTCCTGCGTATCTGGGCCGGAACCATTGGGGCTGTCACCAGTGTTAAAGGGGGAAGAGATTACTCACCGGAGCAGTACAGGGCACCTGACTGATGGGGGTGGATCGGCTTAAATAGCAGTTCGAGCAGGAAGACAGCACACTTGGCGTGGACCGAGCTTGTGAGTACTAAGATGGTTAACTCCCTCTTCATAAACCCACGCCTGCTACCTATGCCTATACCCCCAGCTAGCCAGACTGCCAATGCTTCCTACCCTCAGTACAGAGGGACTTCCTCACCAGGTAGTGACCAGGATAAAGTACATATCCAGAAAGAAGAGAAGGACAGCGCCACAACGGATAGTGAAAAAGCAGCTCACATTTTATTCTGCCTCCTGCGGCAACGTTTCCGTCAGAGGACCTTTATCTCTTCTTTCTGGATTTGGACTTTTCATCTGGGATGGACCCCCTGGTATGGACGTGCGCCCTTATGTCCACAGAGACGTTGTGATTGCAGGGTGCGGTCTTACTGTTTTCCAGGAAACAGTACATATCTCCGCTCCACTCACCACCGTGGAGGCACGGCTTAGTCCCATCCTAGCGGTGCCTGCTGATGACCGGCCCGTGGCTGTGTCCGCTGGACTGTGTGTTCCTACTGCGGCCTTGCACACTGAACTCTCTGCTTCCTCTTCTGTGCCGCTGACCATCACCTCTGCCTCACTGTGTGCACGGATCAGGAGATCGTGTGCCAAAGAACCCGGAGGATTCGTCGTCGCAAGGAGAAAGTGCAACGCTCATTTGCGGGACCTGAGGCGCCGCCGAGGGATCTTCCAGCCACCGTCCTCCAGCGCACAGAGACTGATAAGTTAAGCTTACATTCTATTGCATTTGACTTTCTCCCTATTCTCCAATCACATTTCTTACCCCCCCTGCTTGTACCATTACTGGTCTTATACATAAATAACCTGTTAACCCTTGTTCTGCCTCCTGTGTGTCACTGCATCCTACGCACTTGCTAGCATCCTACACTTGCATAGTTGATCCAGCATTTTGAAGCTACCCAGGCCCAAGCCACTATTGCATTTCCTTTGCCATTCCCAAACCCAAGTTGAAGCGTATTGGACTAATCATTTTCCTGCTGCAGGTTGATCCCCATGTTTGGGCCTTTTCTATACACTCTAAACTACAGAACTCTATACAATTTACTTCTCTTTGAAGCCGTTGAGCTCTTATATGATGACCCTGACTATGCACCCGTAGCAGAAAGTAACTTAGCCTCTCTACATCAAGGGCTGTATATACTGCTGAAGAAAATTGTACTGAATCATAGATCACAGTGGAATAACCTGGCCCTTTCACTTTTGTGGTGGACTTTCTGACCAAATCAAGGACATGATAGTACTGTTCACTTCTACAGTTTTGCTTGACACATCCATGTCCTTGTCAATCCATCTTGACTGGCGGTTGCATGAATGCAGACAGGAACATAAGACTGATTCTGCACCTTCACCTAAAGGTACCGTTACACTAAACGATTTACCAACGATCACGACCAGCAATACGACCTGGCCGTGATCGTTGGTAAGTCGTTGTGTGGTCGCTGGAGAGCTGTCACACAGACAGCTCTCCAGCGACCAATGATGCCGAAGTCCCCGGGTAACCAGGGTAAACATCGGGTTACTAAGCGCAGGGTCGCGCTTAGTAACCCGATATTTACCCTGGTTACCATTGTAAATGTAAAAAAAAAAACACTACATACTCACATTCCGGTGTCTGTCACGTCTCCCGCCATCACCTTCCCGCACTGACTGTGTCAGCGCCGGCCGTAAAGCACAGCACAGCGGTGACGTCACCGCTGTGCTTTACGGCCGGCGCTCACAGTCAGTGCGGGAAGCTGACGGCGGGGGACGTGACAGACACCGGAATGTGAGTATGTTGTGTTTTTTTTTTTTACTCTTACAATGGTAACCAGGGTAAATATCGGGTTACTAAGCGCGGCCCTGTGCTTAGTAACCCAATGTTTACCCTGGTTACAAGTGAACACATCGCTGGATCGGCGTCACACATGCCGATCCAGCGATGACAGCGGGTGATCCAGCGACAAAATAAAGTTCTGGCCTTCTAGCTCCGACCAGCGATGTCACAGCAGGATCCTGATCGCTGCTGTGTGTCAAACACAACGAGATCGCTATCCAGGATGCTGCAACGTCACGGATCGCTATCGTTCTCATTTAAAAGTTGCTCAGTGTGAAGTTAAGGCTTGTGCACCTATTACATTTAGTAAGAAATCCAGATTGAGGTCACTCCATCTCGTCAACAACAAGGTGTTAAGAGACTAGAGCTAGATCTTTGTTGCCACTGTGAAGGGTCAGGACATCAGACTCCTGTGCAAGTCAGTTATCATCAGGAAAGCCCTAGCGTTTAGGTGAGTCCGGGGGTGCCCACCTAGGTTCACAGGTGTTTTCCTATGACTCTTCAAATATATTGCAGTTCTGCAGCTAATTTTATAGATGCCAAAGTGTCAAGTGGTTTCTTGGTTTGCCACTGCCATTTTGTTTTCTTATGAAAGTCACTGCTACTGATCATACTCCTCTTTCCCACAGTATGGTGAGGAATATCACTGCATATACCTTAAGCAGTGTCCTTGCATATATGTACCTTTTATTTTGTAATCTCTTTTATTTTTCATTCTTGAAAACCAGTCTGTGGCTCTGGCCTTGACTACATAAACAAATCCTGGTTATTGATTGGCACCGTGGCAATATTGTATGCTGGAAACCTGAGTGTCAGATCAAATATATGTGTTCTGTCAATTTCTCAAAAGCTTTACCCATTGGTTTACCTGAAACATTTAAAAATTTTGATTATGTTTTATCTGTTGGAATCTTAAACATTTCTCCTCTCACTTCCACAGGGGTAAAACATATATCTTTTTGTGAGATTGTCAGGCCATGAAAGATTATAAAGCAGAAAATCTGCAAAAGGGATATCAGACCTTCCATGTCACCATTTGGGGCATATTTCTTTCTATTTCTTAAGGAAAGATGGCAGTCTAATACCATGTATTGACTACTGGGAATGTATCATTATTACTGTAAAGAATTAGTTCCCTCTGCCACTGACCCTTGATCTTTATACCCAGCTGTTGGAAACCTGTTGAATCACTAATCTTGATCTAAGCAGAGAGCATAAAGTTAATCTATATCAGGCAAGTGGATGAGTGGAAGACAGCATTTAATACATATGAGTATCTGGTGATTCCCTTTTTGTTAAAATTTTGTTAATGATATATTGAGGGATATAAGTGTCTATCATATGTCATCATCTATCTAGTTATAAATTGAAACACCCAACAAATGTATTCTTCAAAATATGATGACCTCTTGGTGTACTTACCAGATTATGAGTCACACTGTGACAGTATACTTCAGACTCAAAAATAATTCTTTATTTGTTAAATTTGAAAAATGTGTTTTGCTGGTTCAAAAGTAAACTCCCTGGGGTATATCTTGCCCACTAAAGGTTTGTGAATGAATTCCCATTAGTTCCAAACTATTAACGATTGACTACAACCCAAGATTTCTGAAAGCTTTGCAGCACTTTTTAAGGTTCGGTAATTACTTTTGTAAATTTATTATAAAACTTTTCCAAGACTTCTAAACTATTGACAAGCTTAATTAAAAAAGGGCTGATGTGATTAACTGGACACTTGAGGCAGTCGTACCTGCACTGGGTTACTTTCATCTGATTAAGTTTTGGTCAGCCTTATTTATAACATTCTTTTGTAGTGGAAGTAAATGCCTCTGAGATTGGAGTTGGGGCAGTGTTATAACAGGGTGTACAGTCTCTCACTCAAATCCATCCAAAGTTTTCATCTGCTGAAAGAAATTATGATATTGGTAATCGTGAATTGTGAGCAATCAAATGTACCTTCGAGGAATGTCACCACTTCCTAAAAAGTGCCAAACACAAAATCTCTGTTATGATGGACCACAAAAATCTTAATTATCTAGGATTAAGCAAGAGACTAAACCCTTGGCAAACTAGATGGGCTTTATTCCTCACTAGATTTGATTTTATGGTGGCATTTAGACCTTGGACTAAAAATGTTAAAGTCTCTTGATCTGTCGATCTCAAGCAGTGCAGTCTGAACAAGTTCCCATCCCATCTGAGGGTAAAGATGTATCTTCTGTTTCTCCAGACCTTATGAAAGTAATCCATGGATCTCAAGAATTAGCCCCTGACAATACTCATCCAAAAAATTATTTGTTCCTCTTGAGTTTCATCTGTGAGTCCTTCAGGAATTTCATGACTCAGTACTCACAGGTCACCGTGGTACTAACATTACTATCCAACTGTACTTCAGGATTGCAGGGAATATGTTATTACTTGTGGACTAGTCCAGTCTTTACCTATTCCTTAAAAACCTTGGACCCACCTCTTCATGGATTTCATTACTGACCAGTCATATTCAGACGGGAAGACTGTAATGTGAGTCTTGGTTGGTAAATTTGGCATGCAATGTCACATTGTCTCTTTCTTTAAATTTCCTCCCTTTCAAGCCTTGTATAAGTTATTCATAAAACACATTGTATACCTACATGGTGTTACGGAGAATGTTGTTTTTGACCAGAGAGCTCAGTTAATTTCCAAATTTTCGTGGGCATTCTGTAATAAGGTTAGTATTAAATTGGCTTTTTTATACCTAACACCCAGATACCAACTAGTGCAATATCTCTGATGTTTTGTCTTTGATCATCAGTCTGACAGGATGGAAAATCTGTCATTAGCTGGGATTGTAATTAATAATGAGTTTCAAAAGCTCATTAGAACGTCTCCAGTCTTCTGTGATCTTGGGTATAATCTTTACTTTGGTTCTCTTTTGGTCGCCTCTGAAATGGACACTACAAAAGTCAATAAATCTGTGTACTGGCTGAAAGGTAATCTGTCAGTAGGATTAATCCTTCTAAGCATGTAGGTCTGAACAAAACTATACATTGATATCTGTGATCTGATGTGTTTTCTAGAGAAATTTACATTTCTCTCAATATGTAAATGAGCTGTTAAGATGTATGGGCAGGACACAGATCTTACTGAGAATCTTACTCCAGAGCTTATTTTAAATGAAAGGGGGCATTACTATTGTGAGTCATGTAATGACTGACAGCCCACTCTCCTGATCTACATGTCTCACACTGGTAACAAGACCTTTAATTTAAAATAAGCTCTGGAGGAAGATTCTCAAGCAGATCTGTGTCCAACCCATAGATCTTAATCTTAATTTACATATTTACAAAAACATGGTTTTCTTAGGAATAAGACGTTGGATCGCAGCTATCAATGTATCATTTTATTCAACTGTCTATGACCTACATGCCCATGTAGATTGCTTAGGAGGGTTGATTCTCCTACTGACAGATTCCCTTGTAGAATATCTGGTCTGAGGTCACAAAGAATTTGAGTGGGATAACAAGATCTCTTCCACTAACAAGAGGCGAATAGGTGGGCCAATCTTTGGTGTTGGGGACAAGATGTAGTTATCCACTAGAAATATCAAACTTTGAGTCCCTTCTACTAAGCTAGGCCAACATTTACAGTTCTGGATGAAATCACTGAGGTCATTAATCCAGTAGCCTTTTGTCACGATCCATTTTTGAATTTGTGGCAGATCTGGTTTCCCACAGATTACAACTTTTTTCCTTTCAGGTCATTGGGGGTTAATGCAGTTTCCCCCTGGTGGCCTGCTGGTTTAATTGCATTGCAGCTGGGTCAGCTGATGTGGGTTGCGACCACTCCCACCATCCTTCAAGAGGTCACCTGACGCATCAGCTGACTGTCGGTGTTAGTGTTCATTCTGCAGCGACCAAGCTGGGAAAAGGAGTTTGCTGGGAGCAGTTGTTCTTCAGCTGAGTCTGGTGTTTCATTCCTGCTGTGCTGTACTTTGCAGCAGTGAGCTAAGTGTTGTTTTCCTTTACCTTGTCTGTCATACCTTCCCTTTGTGTGTTATTAGTGCAGCAGTGGGACCAGTGTCCTCACTTGCCAATTCCCTACCTAGGGATAGGTGCAGGGCAAGCAAGGGCTTAGGTATCCTGCTTGGTGACAGGTTGAAAAAACCTGTATAGGGATGTCAGGGAGATCAGGGCACATCCTTAGGAGAGTGCAGGAGGTATCCATTTCCCCTTTCCTTATTGCAGGGCCCACCATTGTAATTGTGTCCCCGGTGTCCCCTTGTTTGTTGAGCTGTTAGTGACCGACCTACGGTTGGGTCATTTCATACCGGGTCAGTCACATCATGACACCTTTCACTTGAAACTTCCTCCTTCTTTCTAGATACCAAATGTGTTTCACAAATTCATTTTTAAATGTATTAGTTGCCAGTTCAGTCTGTTAATGATCCTATGTCCCCTGTATTAATTAGAGGCAGCATAGACTACGAAGTGTTAAAAATTCTAGATTACTGTATAGTGAGAGGGTCCCTACTTCATTTGATGCATTGGAAAGTTAATGGTCCAGAAAAGAGAACTTGAGTCTCAGCTGGTGGTATTAATGCCGACAACATAGTAAGTTTCAATGGTGATTTAATGAAAAACCTAGTTCTAAGGGTCATGAGGCCACTCTTTAAAGGGGGGCTTACTGTCTCATTTGTGTCTGAACATGCTCTTGCTACCTCTTACTTTGTCACTATGCAGTACTGCACTAATATTTACAATGCTGCTGAGCAGGTACGGACTGGGACTAAAATTCAGCCCTGGCATTTGCAATCACACAGGCCCATTTTGTCCCATTTCCAAGCAACAGATGGTGATATATTAACAATATCGTGGATGGAGGAAAGCAGGATTTACTACAAGACCAATATTTCTAATGATACCCGTGGCCTGCTGGGGTAAGTGATGGAGTCAGCGACTTTGTGCTCCATCATAACTGTTAACAGTATGGGTGTCTTGAGAAGACTGATTCTGCTAACAACGTAGCAGACAAGGCAGCCCATGACCAGACAGGCCCTTCTGGCATTTTCCAGAATTGCCCAATGGCCAGTCCAGCCTTGCTGCTGAGTGGTGGGAATGTGTTTAGAATAGTTAAGATACGTTGTTCCTCCTCCAGTTCACTTGTGTTTTGTTGCATAGAGCTAGCAATCAGATGTAATTGCAGTGAGCCATGTGTAGGCGTATTCCCTATTTAAACCTCTAGCAGTCTGTCTCTAGCTTCCAGTTATAAGTTATACTTACCCTGGTTTATTCTTCTGGCTGCCATCTCACTCCACTGGACAGCAGCCACTCAATGAATGTAATTCAGGGGGCCCTGAGTAAGTCCAGATCCCTGTATAGGAGATAAAGGGTGAAAGCCAGTATCCCACTGGGACTTGTTAAATGGAGTGGCTTGTGCAAAACTTGTCCGTGGAAGGCCTATTAAGTTCTATAAATTAACAGGCCACCATGATTAGAGCTCTTTTACGCACTACCTGATAAGGTACATAGCCTGAGGGCTTCACAAAGGGCCACAGAAGAGCATGTAATGAGCTTCAGCCTGAGTGAAGAGTAAAAATACTGACAGGGTAAATATTAACTGCCATAAGGTTATGATTTGCCACAGAAAAGCATGTATCAAGGGCTTTTCCTTACTATGAGGATTGCTACACAAAGGAGTCTGTTGTGAATTCTGTGGCTGAATTCACTCCTGTGGTCACAAGTGGTATTGCAGCCTCTGGGCTTCCTCCCTCAGGTGTTTTGGTGAGCTCGTTGGCTGCCTTGCTATTTAACTCCACCTGAGTCTGTCTTCCTTGCTCCTTGTCAATGTTCCAGTGTTGGATCTGAGCTACTGCATCTTTCCTGTGGCCTGCTGATCTGCTAGATAAGTGTTACTTTGTTTTTGTTTCCGTTTTTTCTGTCCAGCTGTGCTATTCTCTTTTGCTGGAAGCTCTGAGACGCAAAGGGTGCACCGCCGTGCCGTTAGTTCGGCACGGTGGGTCTTTTTGCCCCCCTTTGCGTGGTTCTGCTTTAGGGTTTTTTGTAGACTGCATAGTTCTCTTTGCTATCCTCGCTCTGTCTAGAATATCGGGCCTCACTTTGCTGAATCTATTTCATTCCTACGTTTTGTCTTTTCATCTTGCTAACAGTCATTATATGTGGGGGGCTGCCTATTCCTTTGGGGTATTTCTCTGAGGCAAGTCAGGCTTGTATTTCTATCTTCAGGCTAGTCAGCTCCTCAGGCAGTGCCGAGTTGCATAGGTAGTGTTAGGCGCAATCCACTGCTGCTTTTAGTTGTGTGAGGATAGGTTCAGGTATTGCAGTCTGCAGAGATTCCACGTCTCAGAGCTTGTTCTATTGTTTTTGGGTTATTGCCATATCACTGTATGTGCGCTGATTACTGCACACTGTGTTGCCTGATAGCACAGCATAACAGTACAAGGAGCCAAATCAATGATTCTCAATAGAGGGAAAAAAGAAGTCCTGACATCATTTTTTTTTTTCCTCAGCTCTGTCTTCAGTTTTTTTTTTTTTTTTCCCCCTAGACATTAGAGTGCTTCAGGACACAGCTGTGAACATGGATATTCAGGCTCTGTGCTCCTCAATGGATAATCTCGTTATAAATGTACAAAAGATTCAAGATACAATTGATCAGAAATCTATGCTAGAACCAAGAATTCCTATTCCTGATTTGTTTTTTGGTGACAGAACTAAGTTCCTGAGCTTCAAAAATAATTGTAAGCTATTTCTGGCCTTGAAACCTCATTCTTCTGGTAATCCTATTCAACAGGTTTTGATTATTATTTCTTTTTTGCGCGGCGACCCACAGGACTGGGCGTTTTCTCTTGCGCCAGGAGACCCTGCATTGAGTAATGTTGATGCGTTTTTCCAGGCGCTTGGATTGCTTTACGATGAGCCTAATTCAGTGGATCAGGCTGAGAAAAATTTGCTGGCTTTATGCCAGGGTCAGGATGATGTAGAAGTATATTGTCAGAAATTTAGGAAGTGGTCAGTACTCACTCTGTGGAATGAATCTGCACTGGCGGCTTGGTTCAGAAAGGGTCTCTCTGAAGCTCTTAAGGATGTCATGGTGGGATTTCCTATGCCTGCTGGTTTGAATGAGTCTATGTCCTTGGCCATTCAGATCGGTCGTCGCTTGCGCGAGCGTAAATCTGTGCACCATCTGGCGGTATTGTCTGAGAGTAAACCTGAGCCTATGCAGTGCGACAGGACTATGACTAAAGTTGAATGGCAAGAACACAGACGTCTGAACAGGCTGTGTTTCTACTGTGGTGATTCCACTCATGCTATTTCTAATTGTCCTAAGCGCACTAGGCGGTTCGATAGCTCTGCCGTCATTGGTACTGTACAGTCCAAATTCCTTCTGTCCATTACCTTGATATGCTCTTTGTCATCGTATTCTGTCATGGCGTTTGTGGATTCAGGCGCTGCCCTGAATCTGATGGATTTGGATTATGCTAAACGTTGTGGATTTTTCTTGGAGCCTTTGCGGTGTCCTATTCCGTTGAGAGGAATTGATGCTACACCTTTGGCCAAGAATAAGCCTCAGTACTGGGCCCAGCTGACCATGTGCATGGCTCCTGCACATCAGGAAGTTATTCGCTTTCTGGTACTGCATAATCTGCATGATGTGGTCGTGTTGGGGTTGCCATGGCTACAAACCCATAATCCAGTATTAGATTGGAACTCTATGTCGGTAACCAGCTGGGGTTGTCAGGGAGTACATGGTGATGTTCCATTTTTGTCTATTTCGTCATCCACCCCTTCTGAGGTCCCAGAGTTCTTGTCTGATTATCAGGATGTATTTGAAGAGCCCAAGTCTGATGCCCTACCTCCGCATAGGAATTGTGATTGTGCTATCAATTTGATTCCTGGTAGTAAATTCCCTAAGGGTCGTTTATTTAATTTGTCCGTGCCTGAACACACCGCTATGCGCAGTTATGTGAAAGAATCCCTGGAGAAGGGACATATTCGCCCATCGTCATCACCATTGGGAGCAGGGTTCTTTTTTGTAGCCAAAAAGGATGGTTCGCTAAGACCGTGTATTGATTACCGCCTTCTTAATAAGATCACTGTTAAGTTTCAGTATCCCTTGCCATTGATATCTGACTTGTTTGCTCGGATTAAGGGGGCTAGTTGGTTTACTAAGATTGATCTTCGTGGTGCGTATAATCTGGTGAGAATCAGGCAGGGAGATGAATGGAAAACGGCATTTAATACGCCCGAGGGTCATTTTGAGTATCTGGTGATGCCGTTCGGACTTGCCAATGCTCCATCTGTTTTTCAGTCTTTTATGCATGACATTTTCCGTGAGTATCTGGATAAATTCCTGATTGTTTACTTGGATGACATTTTGATCTTCTCTGATGATTGGGAGTCTCATGTGAAGCAAGTCAGAATGGTTTTCCAGGTACTGCGTGCTAATTCCTTGTTCGTGAAGGGATCAAAGTGTCTCTTCGGTGTGCAGAAAGTTTCATTTTTGGGGTTCATCTTTTCCCCTTCTACTATCGAGATGGATCCGGTTAAGGTCCAGGCCATCCAGGATTGGACTCAGCCTACATCTCTGAAAAGTCTGCAGAAATTCCTGGGCTTTGCTAATTTTTATCGTCGCTTCATCTGTAATTTTTCTAGCATTGCCAGACCATTGACCGATTTGACCAAGAAGGGTGCTGATTTGGTTAATTGGTCTTCTGCTGCCGTGGAAGCTTTTCAGGAGTTGAAGCGTCGTTTTTGCTGTGCCCCTGTGTTGTGTCAACCAGATGTTTCTCTTCCGTTCCAGGTCGAGGTTGATGCTTCTGAGATTGGAGCAGGGGCGGTTTTGTCACAGAAAGGTTCTGGTTGCTCAGTGTTGAAACCATGTGCTTTCTTTTCCAGGAAATTTTCTGCTGCTGAGCGTAATTATGATGTGGGCAACCGAGAGTTGCTGGCCATGAAGTGGGCATTCGAGGAGTGGCGTCATTGGCTTGAGGGAGCTAAGCATCGCGTGGTGGTATTGACTGATCATAAGAATCTTACTTATCTCGAGTCTGCCAAGCGCTTGAATCCTAGACAGGCCCGTTGGTCGTTATTTTTTGCTCGTTTTGATTTTGTGATTTCGTACCTTCCGGGCTCTAAAAATGTGAAGGCGGATGCTCTGTCTAGGAGTTTTGTGCCCGACTCTCCGGGGTTATCTGAGCCGGCGAGTATCCTCAAGGAAGGAGTCATTGTGTCTGCCATCTCTCCTGATTTGCGGAGAGTGTTGCAGAAATTTCAGGCTAATAAACCTGATCGTTGTCCGGCCGAGAAACTGTTCGTCCCTGATAGGTTGGCTAGTAAAGTTATCTCTGAACTTCATTGTTCGGTGCTGGCTGGTCATCCAGGAATCTTTGGTACCAGAGAGTTAGTGGCTAGATCCTTCTGGTGGCCATCTCTGTCACGGGATGTGCGTGCTTTTGTGCAGTCCTGTGGGATTTGTGCTAGGGCTAAGCCCTGCTGTTCACGTGCCAGTGGGTTGCTTTTGCCCTTGCCGGTCCCGAAGAGGCCTTGGACACATATTTCGATGGATTTCATTTCTGACCTTCCCGTTTCTCAAAAGATGTCGGTCATTTGGGTGCTCTGTGATCGCTTTTCTAAAATGGTCCATCTGGTGCCCTTGGTTAAATTGCCTTCCTCCTCTGATTTGGTGCCTTTGTTCTTCCAGCATGTGGTTCGTTTGCATGGCATTCCTGAGAATATTGTTTCTGACAGAGGTTCCCAGTTTGTCTCGAGGTTCTGGCAAGCCTTTTGTGGTAGGATGGGCATTGACCTATCTTTTTCCTTGGCCTTCCATCCTCAGACTAATGGCCAGACTAATGGATGATGAGCATACCCCTAGGTTGAAGGGTTCCCCACGGAGGTGGAGGGACTATACATGAGTTTCCCCTGATGAGTTTACCATAAACGAAATGCGTAGGGAAAGAAATGTGTTTAGTTTATTGGGGTTAATTGATATTCCGGACAGCGTGGATGGGTATATGTGTGGTCAAAACTGTGGACCCCCCCTCCCTTATGCTGCGGATTCGAGCGACCTCGCCGTTATAAGAGAAGAAGCCCAGAGGTGAGATCGTTCCATTTTTTTACACTGTGCAGGTCTCTAGAAGAACGACAGAGACAGGATATATGCGTTCTTTGTATATTCCCAGGAAATTGATGGGAACACATTATAGACAGTGCGGATATATTTTCTGTATATGCTATATGCTCCCCTGGTAGGAGTGGTCTTTTCCTATTTTTGTTCCCTGTATAGACCGACACTGAGGCGTCGATGTGGAAGGTCTCAGGGACTTGGTGATTTGAGAATTCCCCCCATACATGGGAATGTGTTTTGTGAGTCCTTTATGTCTGTTCTTACGTGGTTTTTTATACCATTTTTAGTATTGTTTATTAAAAGTTAAATTTTATATATTAGTCACACCCTGCTTTGATATATACTAATGGCCAGACCGAACGAACCAATCAGACCTTGGAAACATATCTGAGATGTTTTGTTTCTGCTGACCAGGATGATTGGGTGTCATTTTTGCCGTTGGCTGAGTTCGCCCTTAATAATCGGGCCAGCTCGGCTACCTTGGTCTCTCCATTTTTCTGCAATTCTGGGTTCCATCCTCGTTTCTCTTCAGGACAGGTTGAGTCTTCGGACTGTCCTGGTGTGGATTCTGTGGTGGACAGGTTGCAGCAGATCTGGACTCAGGTAGTGGACAATTTGACCTTGTCCCAGGAGAAGGCTCAGCTTTTCGCTAATCGTAGACGCCGTGTGGGTCCCCGACTTCGTGTTGGGGATCTGGTTTGGTTATCTTCTCGTCATATTCCTATGAAGGTTTCCTCTCCTAAATTTAAACCTCGTTTTATTGGTCCGTATAGGATTTCTGAGATTCTCAATCCGGTGTCTTTTCGTCTGACCCTCCCAGACTCCTTTTCCATACATAATGTATTCCATAGGTCGTTGTTGAGAAGATACGTGGCACCTATGGTTCCATCTGTGGAGCCTCCTGCCCCTGTTTTGGTGGAGGGGGAATTGGAGTATATTGTGGAGAAAATTTTGGATTCTCGTGTCTCTAGACGGAAACTCCAGTATCTGGTCAAATGGAAGGGTTATGCTCAGGAGGATAATTCCTGGGTTTTTGCCTCTGATGTCCATGCCCCAGATCTTGTTCGTGCCTTTCATGTGGCTCATCCTGGTCGGCCTGGGGGTTCTGGTGAGGGTTCAGTGACCCCTCCTCAAGGGGGGGTACTGTTGTGAATTCTGTGGCTGAATTCACTCCTGTGGTCACAAGTGGTATTGCAGCCTCTGGGCTTCCTCCCTCAGGTGTTTTGGTGAGCTCGTTGGCTGCCTTGCTATTTAACTCCACCTGAGTCTGTCTTCCTTGCTCCTTGTCAATGTTCCAGTGTTGGATCTGAGCTACTGCATCTTTCCTGTGGCCTGCTGCTCTGCTAGATAAGTGTTACTTTGTTTTTGTTTCCGTTTTTTTCTGTCCAGCTGTGCTATTCTCTTTTGCTGGAAGCTCTGAGACGCAAAGGGTGCACCGCCGTGCCGTTAGTTCGGCACGGTGGGTCTTTTTGCCCCCCTTTGCGTGGTTCTGCTTTAGGGTTTTTTGTAGACTGCATAGTTCTCTTTGCTATCCTCGCTCTGTCTAGAATATCGGGCCTCACTTTGCTGAATCTATTTCATTCCTACGTTTTGTCTTTTCATCTTGCTAACAGTCATTATATGTGGGGGGCTGCCTATTCCTTTGGGGTATTTCTCTGAGGCAAGTCAGGCTTGTATTTCTATCTTCAGGCTAGTCAGCTCCTCAGGCAGTGCCGAGTTGCATAGGTAGTGTTAGGCGCAATCCACTGCTGCTTTTAGTTGTGTGAGGATAGGTTCAGGTATTGCAGTCTGCAGAGATTCCACGTCTCAGAGCTTGTTCTATTGTTTTTGGGTTATTGCCATATCACTGTATGTGCGCTGATTACTGCACACTGTGTTGCCTGATAGCACAGCATAACAGGAGTCTGAGGGGTGGTGCATGAGTGCAAAATGATTGCCACACCAGACACAGCTGGAGACAAATGCCAGTGTGTGAGGGACTGATAGGCAAGAAGTAAGGGTACCGTCACACAGTGGCACTTTGATCGCTAGGACGGCACGATCCGTGACGTTCCAGCGATATCGTTACGATCTCGCTGTGTCTGACACGCTACTGCGATCAGGGACCCCGCTGAATATCGTACGTCATAGCAGATCGTCTGAAACTTTATTTCGTCGCTGGATCTCCCGCTGACATCGCTGAATCGGCGTGTGTGACGCCGATTCGGCGATGTCTTCACTGGTAACCTGGGTAAACATCGGGTTACTAAGCGCATGGCCGCGCTTAGTAACCCGATGTTTACCCTGGTTACCAGGGGACTTCGGGATCGTTGGTCGCTGGAGAGCTGTCTGTGTGACAGCTCTCCAGCGACCAAACAGCGACGCTGCAGCGATCGACATCGTTGTCGTATCGCTGCAGCGTCGTTTCAGTTTGACGGTACCCTAAGTCTCAGGACTGTACTAATTGTCCCATGCAAGCTATTGTGGGTGTTGCTGCAAAGTGAGGTCAAAATACTGTAGATATGACTTAAGCAAGCTCTATGAATGTGTTATGTGCTATAATGGAGGAGGCACACAGTGTACAGAAGAATTCAGGAGGTGATGATGAGGCCATTGCCAGCAGTATGTCACAAGTGGCAGCAAATTGCTATTTGGCAAAAGTCTACTTCTGTTCAAGTCCTTTGCTTCATGCTCTTCTTCATCTAAAACTACCAAGCACATTGCCACATGAAAGACTTTGTAGCCTTCAAGTTTGTTGCTTCCCTGTGAATGAAGTTGTTGACCTATATTCCTCTTCTGTTACCTTTGCCATTGTACGCAGATGTTTAAAGGGACATACCCCCACAAAATAACACAGGTCTGCAAAAAAATAAATTTTCAAGAGCTGTTTTGGTTATTCCACATAATCTTTATGTTTTTAAGTGCGCTGAATCCGAAAATGACCTCCGTTTTGTCATAGGACATCACGTTTTCTGACAATTTAAGTAACTATGTTAAATAAGACAATACCTCAAAATAAATGAAAATAGACTCATAAAATTAACTTTTTATTACAAATGTTTCATGAAAATCATTTTTTAACTGCAATGAGCTCACTAACACACACTAAAATCGATTCTTCTTCCCTGTGAGGCTTCTCTTAGTACATTTACGCTTGTGAGTAGCATCTGGAATGTCTCTCTGAAGCGTCCAACAGTAACAGTAGTCTGCCATCATTGTAATGCTCCATCTTCCCTGGTATCTTCTTTCCATCTCTTTAATGTCCTGGTGGAATCGTTCACCTTGCTCTTCACTCACAGCTCCCAAATTTTCAGGAAAGTTGTCAAGGTGGGAATGGAGGAAATGCACTTTCAAACTCATCAGGCAACCTAAAGCTTGAAACGCTTTCAGCATTCGTCCGACAATTTTTTTGTAGTCAGGGTCTTTGTTATTGCCTAAAAATGTCTCTGATCTCTTTAAATGCAAACCACCCTTCTTTTTGAGGATATTCACCACAAATGTAACAGAAACTGTCAGGCGAATTAATACACTTCCGCTGAGCCATAATACTAATTTTGGGAAACACGGTTGAATATGACGAGCTAGCACAAACTGAGATGAAAATGTGTGAACAGGCGAGAACCAAGATAAAACAATTGAATCAAGCCCGGGCATGTCAGAGACTGCTCGTTCAGCTTGCAACATGTTGATGCTGGTTTCATTAGCTCACTCTGAAAGTTCTTTTCTTTGAAAGTTATATTTTTTTGGCATTGCAAATCTTCAATGCATTGATGTGAATTAATTAATAGTAATTTTGACTTTCAAAACCCTAAGATAAAAAAAAATACCAAAAATTGAGAAAAATATATTAAATTTGAAGAGAATTTTGCATTTTGTGGCAAATCCTGACGTCCAGGATTTTTTTCAATATTTTTTTTCGTTTTCAGCACTCCAAAATACATGGAAATTAGATGAAAATAATCAAACAGCTTTTTAGTCGCAGACCTGTGTAATTTATAAAATGGTGACCGCACTTTGCACTGCAGAATATCCTATTAAAATCCATATTGCAGCGTCAGGATCAGGTGTTTTGTGCATTTATTTAATCTAATTTATATTCATTGCCAGAACTTATCTAACTTTTATTATATTTATTTTTCAAGCAGAAGGCAAATACAATGCCAAGTTTTGCTATGAAGGCACAGCCACATTTTCCAATTCAAAATGTTAATGACACCATTTTCAAAATCCAACAATGCACAAAAATGCAAGATTAATCTTGGCTTTTTATTAGTTTGTTTTCCTGCCAACATGCCGCCCTGCTACAAGTAATTGAAATGTCAGAACGTTTCAATCATTGCTGCTTAATAAAAAAATAATGCTCATATCAAATAGCTCAAACAATGCTATGAAATAATGGAGCTTTTTTCCCTGCTGTGTGCAATCAGACTTTCATTTTCTTAAGGTAAAAAGTCATCCATGGAAGCCCAAGTGATTAAGGAGAGAAAGAAATAAAGCATTAACAATTCAATAGTGAATTTGCTACTGAAATTGTAACCTGTGATGAGTGAGCAGGGCCTTTCAGAACATTTTCAATTTTAATGATGGACGTTTTATATGTGCTGCCTGAAGACTTAGCTACGGTATATACAGGGTCTGCTTATAGCAGCATTAGTGATAATCCACTAAAAGTGAAAACATGTATTGAATAGAAACTGACATAGTCTAGGCACTCTTTGTTTAAGCAAAAAAGTCTCATGAAACAACTAGTTCTGCAACCTCTTGCACTGTATTAGAGAGATCTTTAAAGCCCCTACTAATGCTGATTGAATTTTTACTTCATTAAGAACATAATGCATTTTTAAGTGCATTTGTAACTTTCTGCTACTATATAATACCTTAAAATTATGAATATAGGAAACAGCACACTTAATCTATTGAAGTTAACATACCAATAAAATGGAACCTCTAAAGCCTCAATCAGCACAAAGTATAAGAATTTGCTCCTATTTTTTATACTTAAAGGGAATTTGTAACTAAGATCAACCTCCTTATACCACATATATACATACAGACATATAGGTCTTTGAAATGTTTCACCTTTATTTCTTCTATCTGTTGCTGTCATGTTTGTAAGTGCCATACTACTCACTGCGTGCACTGATCTACTACTCACTACGTGCACTGATCTGCTCCTCCCAGTGTCAGACCATCTCACTGACTGCCTTGTGCAAACACTTCCAGCACTTCTGTTGCTGGAGAGTCTCCACCCAGCTATTGAGAGGTGCAGCTAGACTCTGCAGGAATTTAAAAATAAACTGAGCTACCTCAGATTATGGGTTTGCAGCTTCTGTACCCATTTTTTACTTAATTTTATCATGGATATGCTGTATAATATCTAGTATCTAGTACCCACAGCTGATGACATTAACCTCTATTCGACATTGGGCGTAATAATACACCGATGTCAGACTCCTTTGATGTAAGCTCCAGTGCTGAGCCCACATCTTTGCTGGCACATGTCAGCTGTTTTGAACAGCTGACATGTGCCTCTAACAGCTGCGGGTGGAATCGCGATCCACCTACGGCTGTTAACTAGTTAAATGCCACTGTCAAACTCTGATTGTGGCATTTAACATGCACTTCCGAGCGCGCCGGAAGTCCCGCCCAATCAGAGACCGTGTCACATGACCGCGGATCACCGATGAGTTGGCATGACAACCAGAGGTCTCCAGCAGACCTTTATTGTTGTCACTGTCTGATTGCTATGAGCACCTCCCGGTGGTCGGTGCTCATAGCAAGTGAGCAATTCTGCTACATACAGGTGATCTGATCACCGCCTGCATGTAGCAGAGCCAGGTTATGGCAGCTTCTAGGTATGAACCTTACTATGAATTTGCTGGGTTTTATGGTTGACAACTTCTAATCCTTGCAGATTTAAACTGATGGTCTTCATTTATCCATCTAACCTGATGTGACAAATCAATATTACATACTTTATCCTCCTATTTACTGCAGAGTAGAGAGTTAATAATTTATTCATTTCACAGTTTATCTAATCCAGAAGACCTATACCTGAGCCATATATAGTGTGAGGAGTTGCCACGCTTAGCTGCTTCCTCAGGTAGACACAGGAACACTTTGGTAGTAAAACACCTGCTGGTTTATTAAAGTCAGCATACACTAAAGCAGGATTCTGAGAACAAAAAAGCAGAGCCTTCTTTGCCTAACGGAAAACAAAACAAATAAAGTATACCAGAGTCCTTTATCTGCAGATTTCAATCTGCAGATACCTGGCAATGTCTGCTGCTGCTCCTTGGAGCTCCTTTGGATTACCTCCTCTCCCAAGACATCTACCCCACTGACTCTCCAGACAGGCTTTTTAACCCAGACCATGTGTTGATCATCTGACCATTACCTCATCACAGGTCCTGTGATCACACATGCCGGTGTCTGCTCTACAGGAGGAGATATGGTGAGCACGCCCCCTCCCACTCTATGAGTTCTCACATAAAACCAGCCCATGTATGCAGCTTTCTTTAACCCTCCCAACATTTAGTGTGCTGAAGGAAAAATATCCTCGTTTCATACCACTTACGCCAACATGCGCAGTGACACATATCTCTCCTCGTACACTGTGCCAGTGACCATGTCACAATAGACGCAAACATTGGACCAACCCCTTGGTCACCAGACCTATATGTCTTAGCCAAACTTTATTTATAAGCTTTATAGCACTTTATTTGGATATTGGCAGTGGCTTTTTTAGAGAGGTTAGGTAGGGATAGCCTACGTTGAGTGTGGGTTCCATGTCGAATCCCTAAGGTGCCAACCTCGTTGTCAGGAAGGGTCACTAAGGGTCAGACACTCTTTCTTGTATTTCTTGTATTTATGACTTAAGCATTTGCCATACCCACCTGATTGTATATGTTGCTCATGACCCTGCACCACCTTGATTTATTACAATTAGGGCTCTAGTGGTATTTTTTAATAAATACAAATAAAAGCTATTTTTTATGTTTTTTTTTTCTTTTTATGGTTGTTTCCTAAAGAGATTCTGTCCATGATTTTCATGGACCCCTAGACTTGTATAAGTCATTTTGATCCTCGACAACAATAAAAAACAGATATGTCCCCATAATTTTTTTGTGGACCACTTAGTCTGCAAAAAGCACAGACATGTTAACATCTCCATAGACTATAATAGGCACATATTCTATCCATGGAAACAACAGAAAGAGCATGTATGTGAAACAAGATGTCTAAATGAGGCCTAAGAAACATACATTGAATACAGAAACATACGTGAAAATATGAATCCTTACCCCAAGACCAATAGTTCTTACAGAATATGAGTTATTCTTTCAGTAACAAAAGTTTTGATCTATAGCATTTGCTTTTCTGTATTTTCATCATTGGCTTTAAGAAAAAGCTGTCTATTAAAATGCCATCTTTGACTATCAGAAATCTTTAGCAGAGGTTATATCTTTTATAAGAGGGTAAACAGTGCCCAAGAAGACATCATGATAAGTGGATTGAATCTGATAAAAAGTGTTTATTGTTTTGCAGGTTATTTTTATATAGAAAAGCATTTTATCCTTATGGCTGGTTTGTGTTTGGCTTCCTGGAGGTCTAGCCTTAAGTCCGTGGCAGGGATTGGGGAGGGATGTCCAATAGGGGAACCATTGTAGAGCTGTAGGGATATAGTTAGTACACTCAGGGTAAGATACAGTTAAAGGTTTTGGAATAGCCCACAAACTAGGAGGGGTTATAGCAAATAAAAAGGGGAAGCACTTCCTGAATGGGGAGTGAGAGTCTCAGACATAGTTATTGCAATGTTCAAGTTCATGTACAAGATTCCTGACAGCAGGAGGGGACACCGAGAGTTTAGCATAGATCCCTGTATGGTCCGGGGCCTATGGCCCGGAAGAGGCATTGGAGTCCATGGCTGATTCACTTCCAAGAGGAAGAGGCCAGTCGGGAGGAACAAGAGGAAATGGTGGCAGGCCTAAGGAAAGCTGGGTTGCCGGACAGGGAGTCCCTAGTGCCAACAGGAGCTGTTGAGGTGGGGACAGTGTACTGTTTTATGGGAACATCAACCGGAGGGGCTCTGCCCCATACTATATGCTGCAGCCAATTGTATCTGAACTATGCAGTAAAACCCAACCTGTTGAACTGGACCCAAGGTGTCCTGGTGTGTGTTACTAATCCTGAGGATATAGATGTAGTAGAGGCTTCCAGTCCACAAGTAAGTGCAGAGCCAGCACAACAGCACAGTACACATGTTGAGCAGTTCAAAGCTATGCAGTCTCTTTCTGGTTTCAAGCAGAGCGGGCCCTGCTCCTTGAGTGACAGTTCTGGGGAATTGCAGAGATGTAATATAAGTAGAACTATAAAGCTCAGCACAAGTTTTGTTCCTACTCATTGTGCTATCAGTGGTTTGTTCTGGAGTGTACACTGTTATCACACATAACACATATAACATTTACACATAGAGACTAACAGGGCATTTGAAGAAGCATACCATTTGGGGCAGTTATTTTAAAAGTATTATAATAGAAGCTTGTGAGGAGCTTCGAGGGAGGGAAAGGAGGTGAGCAGCTAATTGCTTTATAGAAATCAATGTACTGGAGAGAGTTGGCTGGCTAGGTATGCTTCACTACTTTTCTAGAATGTAACAATTGTGCACACTGGGGGCCAGGATCTATTTTCATGCTGTCTAACTAACTAAATCAATTTAATAACTTAAGAATACCCTTTTAAGCCCATAAGTTTTTACTCCAAAGAATGATATTTGATTAACAGGCAAATCAGTTCCACATCAACATGTCTAATGTGCAGAACTTTTGAGCATCACCATACAACATATTTTCAGATAATTTCTGAACCTAGTGATATTTTAATTCCATGTTATTTTGAGAAAAGCTTTGAGGAGTATTTTCTGTTTTAAAGTTCATGGGTAAAGTCAAGAGAAAACCAATCAGCTACAATGGCAATTTGCCTGTAGCTTTCTAAGCTGCTGAGTGTTGTGATGCAGGTGGTGAAAACCAGGCCTACGTGGGTTTTGTCATATTAAAACTAGACTTATTGTGTGAAAGACAGGTGCTGCAGAACTTGATTGGGCTTTTGGCCTTTGGGTTCTGACTCTTAAATTAAACAGAGTAACTTACAAAGGCTAATTTGTTCATGTCTGGTGGACTGCATTTAGCTTTTGATGAAGATTTATACATACTTTGAACTGAAACTAATTAGTAATTAAGAAACTGATGCCGCTGTGCACTCATGCACACATGAAATTGGAGAAAGCTATGATACTCTTTAAATCTACTAGAGAATAATATTTGAAATAATTATACAAGTATACAGTCATTGCCGAATGTGTTGGCAAACTTTTAAATTGTTCTAGAAAATTAACTATTTCTCTCAGAAAGTTATTTCAATTTCACATGTTTTGTTATACACATGTTTATTGCCTTTGTGTGTATTGGATCAACACAAAAGACAGAGAAAATGGCAAATTGGACATAATGTCACAAAAACCCCTCAAAATGGGCTAGAGAAAATTGTTGTCACTGTCAATTTAATATTTGATTTCACACCAGTTAGAATAAATAACTGCAATCAATCTCTTGCTATAACCATCAACAAGCTTCTGTTAGGAGTCGAGTTTCCTCTGCTGCACAGGGGGAATCTCGATCCGTCTCCGCTGCGGTCTCCCATTCTCCTCCAGCCGCAGTGGAGCCTGCTCAGCAGGGATGTCGATCCCAGCGTCTCGCTCAGTCTGACTCTGTGAGAAGAGTTACTGCTGCTTCTCCAGCTTCTGCCTGTAAAGCCTATACTGGTCAGCAGCGAGTGGACTTCTCTGGGACTAAGTCCTTGTCTGCGCACACTGAGCATGCCCAGGGCAAGATCTCCCGTTGGAGATCGAGGGTCATGTGCTCAGACTCTGCAGCGCATTCTATTGGTCCTCTTGGCAGGTCTTGGAAGGGCAAAGTTTCTGTGGCCGCTTCCTGTCCTGCAACTATATAAACTGCGCATGACCGCACGGCCATGCGCTAGTGTACAATTTAATACGTGTGTTTGTTGTGAGTGCAAGTCGTTCTTTAAATACCCCTACCCTATTGTATGATTGTTCGCGTTTGGAGTATGGCTGCTATCTAGCGCCCGACTTATCACTCAACGTGTCACACACGTGTCAGCGTCTACTGCTGTGACCGCCAGTGCGGTGCCACGCGCCAGTGTGCGCTTCCTGACCCACGTCTGGGTGCTTAGTGGTGCCTGCCAGCACGGCACAGTTCGCACTTCGGTGCCTTAATTATATAATTCCTTTCACACCCAGTAGCGGTGTAGTGCCAGCAAGGGTCTAATCGGACTACAATCCCTGTTGGGGTTTAGTTCGCTGACCACTTGCTCGCGCTCTATGTGCGGTACCGCGGTCCTGTGACGCAACAGGATCGCTTTCTTCACGCTGGGTGAGGTTTAACCCACGCGTGTATACTTTTGAATACCGCCATATTATCTGTCATTTCCTAGCAGCAGGTTTCACCTGCACGGTGGACCCCGGACTGCGAACGCATCTATATCATCTCTCTTGGTGCGTTCCGCCAGTCCTAACATTACACTAGCGCCAGGGTCTGGCTAGTGATGACAGACAAACCGCAATCTCTGCGGCATATCCAGCAGCTGGAGGGTAGGTTGGCGGCTCTCGAGAGCGCGACCTCAGCTGTGGATGTTACTGCAGTAGCTGTACAGGCTGCCAGCGTGGCTGCAGCTACTATGTCCATTGCCACCCCTGTTCCGACATTATCTCGCCTCCCGCTGCCAGAAAAATTTTCTGGTGATAGCAAGTTTTGTAGGGGATTTGTGAGTCAGTGCTCTATTCACCTCGAGCTCCTGGCTACACGTTTTCCCACAGAGCGGGCTAAGGTGGGATTTATTCTGTCTCTATTGTCGGACAGGGCGTTGGAATGGGCTACGCCGATGTGGGGGCGTGGCGATCGTGTGGTGCAGAGTGCTCCGCTGTTTCTGAGCGCTCTGAAACAGGTCTTTTTAGGACCTCAAGTCACCCATGATACTGCGCTCCAATTGCTGGCATTAACTCAGGGTGAGTCCTTGGTCAGTCATTTTGCCGTCCAATTCCGCACCTTAGCATCTGAGCTGGATTGGTCGGATAAAGCTCTTATCCCCATATTTTGGAGGGGCTTGGCTGACCACGTAAAGGACGCTCTGGCCACTAGGGAGATTCCTGCCACACTGGAGGAGTTAATAACTGTCTCCACTCGAATTGACCTCCGTTTTAACGAGCGGAGGTTAGAGCGAGCCCAGTGTAGGCAGAGGTTTCGGCTGGCTCCTACCTTCGCCAAACCTCTGGAATCTCCGGTCCTGGTTCCTGAGTCACATGAGGCCAGGGAAGTGTCACAAGCAGGATCTAAGTCCCGGACCGCTTGTGCACTCAGGGTCTGTCATGTTTGCCAGCAGTCAGGACATCTAGCCACCAGATGTCCTCAGCGGTCAAGGAAACGTCAGCGTCTAGTGGTAGTAGGTGGAGGTTTGCCTCTAAGTTGTCCTTTAAGGGGACAATTACTATTGGCTCATTCTCCCACTCGGTAGAGCTCTGCGTGGATTCTGGGGCGGAGGGCAATTTTATGTCTTCAGCCTTTGCCCAACGTCACGCAATACCCCTGGTTATGCTTGCTCAACCAGTAACGGTGCGAGTGGTGAATGGGTCGACATTGCCCTCACAGATAACACACCAGACCATCCCTTTTACTCTGTCCATGTCGCCATCTCATCAGGAGATAATTTCTCTACCCGTCATTCCGGAAGGAATTGACGAGGTCCTGTTGGGAATACCTTCGCTACGGTACCACTCTCCTCATATCGAGTGGTCCTCAGGCAGAATTCTGGGTTGGGGTGAATCTTGTGGGGGTAGGTGTCAGAGGGAGTGCGTTCAGGTTGCTACTACTGAGGTACCCGCAGATCTATCCTCTCTCCCCAAGCAGTATTGGTCTTATGCAGACGTGTTCTCCAAAAAGGCGGCGGAGGTTCTTCCGCCTCATCGCCCCTATGACTGTCCTATTGATCTCTTGCCTGGTGCTGAGCCTCCCCGGGGTCGAGTTTATCCGCTATCTCTCCCGGAGACGGAGGCAATGTCACAGTACATCCAGGAAAATCTGGCAAGAGGATTCATTAGGAAGTCAGTGTCACCTGCTGGGGCAGGGTTCTTCTTCGTGCAGAAGAAGAATGGGGAATTGCGCCCATGCATAGACTACAGGGGTCTTAACGCCATCACCGTTAAGAATAAGTATCCTTTGCCCTTGATATCTGAGTTATTCGATAGACTTCGGGGAGCAAGGGTATTTACTAAATTAGATTTGCGGGGTGCTTACAACCTGATTCGCATCCGTGAGGGGGACGAATGGAAGACGGCCTTTAACACCAGGGATGGGCACTATGAATATCTGGTGATGCCCTTCGGGCTCTGTAATGCCCCAGCCATTTTCCAAGACTTTGTGAATGATATCTTCCGGGATATGCTTTCCACCTCGGTCGTAGTCTATCTGGATGATATTCTTATCTACTCTCCAGATATTGACTCCCACCGGAGAGATGTTTGCAAAGTCTTCGACCTCCTACGGGCAAACTTCCTCTATGCCAAATTGGAGAAGTGTATGTTTGAGCAGGAGTCTTTACCTTTCCTGGGCTACATCATTTCGGCCCAGGGATTGGCTATGGATCCTGCCAAACTACAGGCAGTGATGGACTGGCAGGAACCCCATTCTCTGAAAGCGGTGCAGCGCTTTATGGGGTTCATAAATTACTATCGTCAGTTCATCCCCCACTTCTCAACCCTGGTAGCTCCCTTGGTATCCCTCACCAAGAAGGGAGCGAATCCTAAATCGTGGTCCGAAGAGGTCTCCAAGGCCTTCACTTCTATTAAGTCCCACTTTGCTAGCGCTCCCATCTTACATCGTCCCGATGTGGATAAGCCATTCCTAATGGAGGTGGATGCCTCTTCCGTTGGTGCAGGAGCAGTCCTCTATCAAAAGGATGCTCAAGGTCGGAAGCATCCATGCTTCTTCTTCTCTAAAACCTTCTCACCAGCGGAGAGAAATTACTCCATCGGGGATAGGGAGTTGCTGGCAATGAAGTTGGCCTTTTCGGAATGGAGACATCTCTTGGAGGGTGCTCGATTCCCATTCCAAGTCTTCACGGACCACAAGAATTTGGTCTATTTACAGACAGCCCAGCGGCTGAATTCTCGTCAGGCCAGATGGTCCTTGTTTTTCTCCCGGTTCCACTTCACTCTACATTATCTCGCCGGGGAGAAGAACATTCGTGCTGATGCTCTCTCTCGCTCCCTGGTGTCAACTGTGGAGGAGGAGGACGAGCCTCGGCTCATTGTCCCTTCAGAGAGTCTGAGAACCGTAGCTCCGGTTTCGCTTGAGTCTGTGCCTCCGGGCAAGACTTTTGTCCCCATCAATTTGCGTCCGGAGGTTCTCTCGTGGGCTCATTCGTCCAGAGTGGGTGGACACTTTGGGGCAAAGAGGACATCTGCGTTGTTGGCGAGAATGTATTGGTGGCCACATATGGTTCGTGACGTTGCAGACTACGTTCGGGCATGTGTCTCTTGTGCCAAAAATAAGTCTCTCCGTCAACGGCCAGCTAGGTTGTTATACCCTCTGCCAGTGGCAGACAGGCCCTGGGAGATGGTCGGGATGGACTTTGTGGTGGGTTTGCCCAAGTCACGTGGCTGTACTGTCATTTGGGTTATCACCGACCATTTTTCTAAAATGGTGCATTTGGTGCGGCTTCCCCGGCTACCTTCTGCACGGGCCTTGGCAGCATTGTTTGTTAAGCACATCTTCCGTCTTCACGGTATGCCAGACAAAATTGTCAGTGACCGGGGTCCCCAGTTTGCGTCTCGGTTCTGGAGAGAGCTTTGTCGTCTTCTCAGTATCGAGTTGAATCTCTCTTCGGCATATCATCCCGAGACGAATGGGTTGGTGGAGAGAGCCAACCAGACCTTGGTCACATATCTGCGACATTTTGTCTCTGCTAAACAAGATGACTGGGCATCTTTGCTACCGTGGGCGGAGTTTGCTCTTAACAATGCTGTAGCTGACTCCACTGGACAGACCCCATTCCTCCTTAACTATGGTCAGCATCCGCGGGTACCTGTGCCCATGCCCGTGTCTTCCGCCGATTCCAGGGTGGCAGACTGGGCTGTGGAGGCACGGGACATTTGGGATCGCACTCAGGATGCCATTCGGGCTTCCAAGGAGAGAATGAGGTCCTCCGCCGATGTTCATCGGCGCCCCGCTCCGACCTTTGCTCCTGGCGACTTGGTGTGGCTCTCCGCCCGTAACATCAGGCTGCGAGTTGAGTCCACTAAGTTTGCGCCTCGCTACTTGGGTCCCTTCAAGGTTCTCGAACAGGTTAATCCTGTGGTCTACCGCCTGGCTCTTCCTCCACGCTTGGGTATCACCGACACCTTTCATGTGTCCCTCTTGAAACCCGTATACATGTCCCGGTTTTCCGAGTCATCTGCCGGGACATCGGGTTCGTCTACGGACGATTACAAGGTGAACGCTATTTTGGGGTGTAAGGTGGTACGCGGCAAAAAGTTCTATCTGGTGGATTGGAAGGGTTATGGTCCAGAGAACAGGTCATGGGAGCCTGCTGAAAACATTCGGGCCCCACAGCTTATTGCTGCCTTCGAACGTAGCGAGGCCCAAGGAGGGGGGGGCCCTAGGAGGAGGGGTAATGTTAGGAGTTGAGTTTCCTCTGCTGCACAGGGGGAATCTCGATCCGTCTCCGCTGCGGTCTCCCATTCTCCTCCAGCCGCAGTGGAGCCTGCTCAGCAGGGATGTCGATCCCAGCATCTCGCTCAGTCTGACTCTGTGAGAAGAGTTACTGCTGCTTCTCCAGCTTCTGCCTGTAAAGCCTATACTGGTCAGCAGCGAGTGGACTTCTCTGGGACTAAGTCCTTGTCTGCGCACACTGAGCATGCCCAGGGCAAGATCTCCCGTTGGAGATCGAGGGTCATGTGCTCAGACTCTGCAGCGCATTCTATTGGTCCTCTTGGCAGGTCTTGGAAGGGCAAAGTTTCTGTGGCCGCTTCCTGTCCTGCAACTATATAAACTGCGCATGACCGCACGGCCATGCGCTAGTGTACAATTTAATACGTGTGTTTGTTGTGAGTGCAAGTCGTTCTTTAAATACCCCTACCCTATTGTATGATTGTTCGCGTATGGAGTATGGCTGCTATCTAGCGCCCGACTTATCTCTCAACGTGTCACACACGTGTCAGCGTCTACTGTTGTGACCGCCAGTGCGGTGCCACGCGCCAGTGTGCGCTTCCTGACCCACGTCTGGGTGCTTAGTGGTGCCTGCCAGCACGGCACAGTTCGCACTTCGGTGCCTTAATTATATAATTCCTTTCACACCCAGTAGCGGTGTAGTGCCAGCAAGGGTCTAATCGGACTACAATCCCTGTTGGGGTTTAGTTCGCTGACCACTTGCTCGCGCTCTATGTGCGGTACCGCGGTCCTGTGACGCAACAGGATCGCTTTCTTCACGCTGGGTGAGGTTTAACCCACGCGTGTATACTTTTGAATACCGCCATATTGTCTGTCATTTCCTAGCAGCAGGTTTCACCTGCACGGTGGACCCCGGACTGCGAACGCATCTATATCATCTCTCTTGGTGCGTTCCGCCAGTCCTAACAGCTTCTTCTTACACCTCTCAACTGAAATTTTGGACTGCTCTTTCTTTTGAAACCTGCTCCTGGTATTTCATATATGGAGGCTGCCTTCTCCAAACAGCAACTTAAAGATCTCTCCACGGGTGTTCAATGGGATTTAGATCCGGACTCACTGCTGGCCACTTCAGAACTCTCCAGCACTTTATTTCCATGCAATTCTGGGTGCTCCTTGAAGTATGTTTAAGGTCATTATCCTGCTGGAAGACCCATGACCTAGGGCACAAGCCCAGATTGTTGACACTGGGCCCAAAATCCTTTGGTAATCTTCAGATTTCATAATGCCTTGCACACAGTCAAGGCATCCAGTGCCAGAGGCAGCAAAACAACTCCAAAATATGTTTGATCCTCGACCATATTTAACTGTAGGTACTGTATTATTTTGTTTGTACTCCTCATTTCGGTAAACAGTAAATAATGTGCTTTACCAAAAAGCTCTATTTTGGTCTCATCTGTCCACTAGATGCTTTACCAGAAGGATTTTGACTTACTCATGTTTCCTTTTTTATGTCTGTGTCAGCAGTGGAGTCCTCCTGAGTCTCCTGCCACAGCATTTCATTTAATTCAAATGTCGACGGATATTTTGTGCTGACACTGATGCTCCCGGAGCCTGCGAGACAGTTTGAATTTCTTTGGAAGTTGATTGGGGCTGCTTATCCACCATCCAGAATATCACGCGTTGCAACCTTTCATCAATTTTTCTCTGCTGTGCACATCCAGGGAGATTAGATACAGTGCCATGGGTTGTAAACTTCTTGATTATGTTGCATACCGTGGACAAAGGAACATCAAGATCTCTGGAGATGGATCTGTAACGTTGAGACTGTTGATATTGTTCAACAATTCTTGTTCTGTCCTTAGATAGTTCTCTTCTTCTCATTCTTTTCTCCATGCATAGTGTGGCACACACAGATGCACAATGCAAAATTTAGTCAACTTCTCGCCTTTTTATCTGCTTTCAGGTGTGATATTGATATTGCCAACACCTGTTACTTGCCGCAAGTGAGTTTGAACGAGCAGCACATGCTTGAAACAAAGTTGTTTACCCAAGGGTGGCAACAATTTTGTTCAGTCCATTTTTTTGGTTTTGTGTGAAATTATGTCCAATTTGCCTTTTTATCTATGTTTTTTTTTTTTGCGTTGGTCAGTACACACAAAGGATGTAAACACGTGTATAACAAAACATGTGTAATTGCAATAATTGTTTGGGGAAAAATACTGTGCTTTATTTTCTGGAACAATTTTAAGGGTGCCAGCACTTTTGGCCATGATTGTATGTATCTTACTGGAAATGCACCTTCTGCAAAATTAGATACCAATTATAATAATCTTAGATTGTTTTAATAATAATATTGATAGATAATAAAAGTATTATCATGCATATAGTCCAAATTAATTTGTTGTTGTCTAAGTGTCTTGGTCTCTGGCAAAAAACATTGTCTTTGCATTACATTGATTACATTGCATTAATAAGTATGCGCGCCAGTTCCTTTCCTGGAATAATTCTGAAAAGACAAAAACCTACTAAAATAAATTATGCTATCTCCATACTATGCTTGTGCCTGTAAAGGTCTTCTTGCATAAATTTAAAAGGTTTCCTGCCTTCAGCACCAGCAGAATACCACCTACTGCACTATTTACCTATTTACAATGTAACTACAAGGTACCTTGTAGTTGCTATCTTTGTGCCAAGTTTTAAAAAATAGAAGAATTGTTCTTCTATCTATTCATGTAATATGCCAGGATACGGATATCAGTCTCAGTAGGCTTTGCCAGTCACGATTTGGCAGTGAGCAAACACACTAAACCATATATCAATACAACAGAGCTTCCCGCATTAGTGTAGAGTTCTGCTCCACTGAACTAGAAAACATTGGTGATGAGAACACAAGATAATGCTAAAAAACAGCTGTATTGCTGTAATATCAAAAGAAAAGTGCATAACAACTTGTTATCGTGCACAAACAGCTGTCATAATTTTCCCAGATCTATCAGGCAATCATTCATAATCTCTTCTGGTTTCAGATGGACATAATAGTCACATGGGTTGTCCAGTCAGAAAATATTTATGAGCTTTCCTTGGGAAAAGTCCTCAATATTAGATCGGTGAGAGCAGCATTAACGGTTCAGCTCAATGGGAATCCAGTTGAAACTACTAACACTGATCTACAAAGCCATCCACAACCTGTCCCCTCCCTATATCTCTGAACTAATTTCCCACTATCTTCCCTCACGTAATTTCCGGTCCTCCCAAGACTTCCTACTCTCCTTCACACTTATTCGTTCCTCACACACCCGCCTCCAAGATTTCTCCCGAATATCCCCCATCCTCTGGAATTCCACACCTCAACACGTCTGATTATCCACCACTCTCGAATCCTTAAGACGGAACCTGAAAACCCATCTCTTCAGGAAAGCCTACAGTCTGCAATAACCATTCTGCCACCTCACCAACCACCTGAGCTGTTGCCTCACCAACCACCCGAGCTGCCACCTCACCAACCACCCGAGCTGCTGCCTCACCAACCACCATAGCTGCCGCCTCACCAACCACCAGAGCTGCCGTCTCACCAACCACCTGAGCTGCCGCCTCACCACCACCAATGCTTCAGCCCTTCCGATCTCCTGTCTCTTCCCCATTATCCCATAGAATGTAAGTCCGCAAGGACAGGGTCCTTTCCCCTCTGTACCAGTCTGTCATTGTAAATTTGTTTACTGTTAACGATATCTATAACCCTGTATGTAACCTGTTGTAAATTCTGTTGTCAAGATCCCTCCTGTGGTCGTGAATGGTACTTCGGCTGGTTCTGTCCATGGGCTTCCTCTGGTGGTTGTGAGTGGGGCTGCGGCTTCTGAGTTTCCTTCCACAGGTGACGAGGTTAATTTGTTAGCTGGCTGCTCTATTTAACTACACTTAGATCATTGCTCCATGCCACCTGTCAATGTTCCAGTATTGGTCTTGTTCACTCCTGGATCGTTCTTGTGACCTGTCTTCCCAGCAGAAGCTAAGTTCCTGCTTGTTTTTCTCTTGTTTGCTGTTTTTCTGTCCAGCTTGCTATTTTGATTTTTGTCTTGTTTGCTGGAAGCTCTGGGACGCAGAGGGAGCGCCTCCGCACCGTGAGTCGGTGCGGAGGGTCTTTTTGTGCCCTCTGAGTGGTCTTTTGTAGTTTTTTGTGCTGACCGCAAAGTTGCCTTTCCTATCCTCAGTCTGTTCAGTAAGTCGGGCCTCACTTTGCTAAATCTATTTCATCTCTGTGTTTGTAATTTTCATCTTTACTCACAGTCATTATATGTGGGGGGCTGCCTTTTCCTTTGGGGAATTTCTCTGAGGCAAGGTAGGCTTTATTTTTCTATCTTCAGGGCTAGCTAGTTTCTTAGGCTATGACGAGTTGCATACAGAGCGTTAGGAGCAATCCACGGCTATTTCTAGTGTGTGTGATAGGATTAGGGATTGTGGTCAGCAGAGTTCCCACGTCTCAGAGCTCGTCCTATATTATTAGTAACTATCAGGTCATTCCTTGTGCTCTTAACCACCAGGTCCATTATTGTCCTAACCACCAGGTCATAACAGTACAGGTGGCCCAAAGTACTAATGCATCTCAATAGGGGGATAAGAGAAGTTCTGAGACCATTTTTTTTTCTTTGCAGTGTGTTTTGCCTCTCTTTTCCCCTTTACCTCTGGGTGGTTCAGGATACAGGTGTAGATATGGACATTCAAGGTCTGTCCTCTTGTATGGATAATCTCACTGCAAGGGTACAAAACATTCAAGATTTTGTGGTTCAGAATCCAATGTTAGAGCCTAGGATTCCTATTCCTGATTTGTTTTTTGGGGATAGATCTAAGTTTCTGAATTTCAAAAATAATTGTAAATTGTTTCTTGCTTTGAAACCTCGCTCCTCAGGTGACCCTGTTCAACAAGTGAAAATCATTATTTCTTTGTTATGTGGCGACCCTCAAGACTGGGCATTTTCCCTTGCGCCAGGAGATCCGGCATTGCGTGATGTTGATGCGTTTTTTCTGGCGCTCGGATTGCTTTATGATGAACCTAATTCAGTGGATCAGGCAGAGAAAATCTTGCTGGCTCTGTGTCAGGGTCAGGATGAGGTAGAGATATATTGTCAGAAGTTTAGGAAGTGGTCTGAACTCACTCAGTGGAATGAATGTGCCCTGGCAGCAATTTTCAGAAAGGGTCTCTCTGAAGCCCTTAAGGATGTCATGGTGGGATTTCCCATGCCTGCTGGTCTGAATGAGTCTATGTCTTTGGCCATTCAGATCGATCGACGCTTGCGTGAGCGTAAAGCTGTGCACCATTTGGCGGTATTATCTGAGCATAGACCTGAGCCTATGCAATGTGATAGGACTTTGACCAGAGCTGAACGGCAAGAACACAGACGTCGGAATGGGCTGTGTTTTTACTGTGGTGATTCCACTCATGCTATCTCCGATTGTCCTAAGCGCACTAAGCGTTTCGCTAGGTCTGCCACCATTGGTACGGTACAGTCGAAATTTCTTTTGTCGTTACTCTGATTTGCTCTTTGTCATCCTATTCTGTTATGGCATTTGTGGATTCAGGCGCTGCCCTGAATTTGATGGACTTGGAGTTTGCTAGGCGCTGTGGTTTTTTCTTGGAGCCCTTACAGTATCCCATTCCATTGAGAGGAATTGATGCTATGCCTTTGGCCAAGAATAAGCCTCAGTACTGGACCCAATTGACCATGTGCATGGCTCCTGCACATCAGGAGGATATTCCCTTTTTGGTGTTGCATAATCTGCATGATGTGGTCGTTTTGGGGTTGCCATGGCTACAGGTCCATAATCCAGTATTGGATTGGAAATCTATGTCTGTGTCCAGCTGGGGTTGTCTGGGGGTACATGGTGATGTTCCATTTTTGTCTATTTCGTCATCCACCCCTTCTGAAGTCCCGGAGTTTTTGTCGGATTACCGGGATGTATTTGATGAGCCCAAATCCAGTGCCCTACCTCCTCATAGGGATTGCGATTGTGCTATCAATTTGATTCCTGGTAGTAAGTTTCCTAAGGGCCGACTGTTCAATTTATCTGTGCCAGAGCACGCCGCTATGCGGAGTTATGTAAAGGAATCCTTGGAGAAGGGTCATATTCGCCCGTCGTCGTCACCATTGGGAGCAGGGTTCTTTTTTGTGGCCAAGAAGGATGGTTCTTTGAGATCTTGAATTGATTACCGCCTTCTTAATAAGATCACAGTCAAATTTCAGTACCCTTTGCCGCTGCTGTCTGATTTATTTGCTCGGATTAAGGGGGCTAGTTGGTTCACCAAGATAGATCTTCGTGGTGCGTATAATCTTGTGCGTATTAAACAGGGTGATGAATGGAAAACAGCATTTAATACGCCCGAGGGCCATTTTGAGTACCTGGTTATGCCATTCGGGCTTTCCAATGCTCCATCAGTATTTCAGTCCTTTATGCATGACATCTTCCGAGAGTACCTGGATAAATTCCTGATTGTATATTTGGATGATATTTTGGTCTTCTCGGATGATTGGGAGTCTCACGTGAAGCAGGTCAGAATGGTGTTCCAGGTCCTTCGTGCGAATTCTTTGTTTGTGAAGGGGTCAAAGTGTCTCTTTGGAGTTCAGAAGGTTTCATTTTTGGGTTTCATTTTTTCCCCTTCTACTATTGAGATGGACCCTGTTAAAGTCCAGGCCATTTATGATTGGACTCAGCCGACATCTGTGAAGAGTCTGCAAAAGTTCCTGGGCTTTGCTAATTTTTATCGTCGCTTCATCAGTAATTTTTCTAGTGTTGCTAAACCGTTGACTGATTTGACCAAGAAGGGTGCTGATGTGGTCAATTGGTCTTCTGCGGCTGTGGAAGCTTTTCAGGAGTTGAAGCGTCGTTTTTCTTCTGCCCCTGTGTTGTGCCAGCCAGATGTTTTGCTTCCATTCCAGGTCGAGGTTGATGCTTCTGAGATTGGAGCAGGGGCTGTTTTGTCGCAGAGAAGTTCTGATTGCTCGGTGATGAAACCATGCGCCTTCTTTTCCAGGAAGTTTTCGCCTGCTGAGCGCAATTATGATGTTGGCAATCGAGAGTTGTTGGCCATGAAGTGGGCATTCGAGGAGTGGCGTCATTGGCTTGAAGGAGCCAAGCATCGCGTGATGGTCTTGACGGATCACAAGAATTTGACTTATCTCGAGTCTGCCAAACGGTTGAATCCTAGACAGGCTCGTTGGTCGCTATTTTTCTCCCGTTTTGATTTTGTGGTTTCGTACCTTCCAGGCTCTAAGAATGTGAAGGCTGATGCCCTGTCAAGGAGTTTTGTGCCCGACTCTCCGGGTGTTCCTGAGCCGGCGGGTATTCTCAAAGAGGGGGTAATTTTGTCTGCCATCTCCCCTGATTTGCGGCGGGTGCTGCAAAAATTTCAGGCTGATAGACCTGACCGTTGCCAAACGGAAAAACTGTTTGTCCCTGATAAATGGACTAGTAGAGTTATCTCTGAGGTTCATTGTTCGGTGTTGGCTGGTCATCCTGGAATCTTTGGTACCAGAGATTTGGTGGCTAGATCCTTTTGGTGGCCGTCTTTGTCGCGGGATGTGTGTTCTTTTGTGCAGTCCTGTGGGACTTGTGCTCGGGCTAAGCCCTGCTGTTCTCGTGCCAGTGGGTTGCTTTTGCCCTTGCCGGTCCCGAAGAGGCCCTGGACGCATATCTCTATGGATTTTATTCCGGATCTCCCTGTCTCTCAAAAGATGTCGGTCATTTGGGTGGTTTGTGATCGCTTCTCTAAGATGGTCCATTTGGTACCCTTGTCTAAATTGCCTTCCTCCTCTGATTTGGTGCCATTGTTTTTCCAGCATGTGGTTCGTTTACATGGCATTCCGGAGAACATCGTTTCGGACAGAGGTTCCCAGTTTGTTTCGAGGTTTTGGCGAGCCTTTTGTGCTAGGATGGGCATTGATTTGTCTTTTTCCTCGGCTTTCCATCCTCAGACAAATGGCCAAACCGAACGAACTAATCAGACTTTGGAAACATATCTGAGATGCTTTGTTTCTGCTGATCAGGATGATTGGGTGTCCTTTTTGACTTTGGCTGAGTTCGCCCTTAATAATCGGTCCAGCTCGGCTACTTTGGTTTCGCCGTTTTTCTGCAATTCTGGTTTCCATCCTCGCTTCTCTTCAGGGCAGGTTGAGTCTTCAGACTGTCCTGGTGTAGATACTGTGGTGGATAGGTTGCAGCAGATTTGGACTCATGTGGTGGACAATTTGACATTGTCCCAGGAGAAGGCTCAACGTTTCGCTAACCGCCGGCGCTGTGTGGGTCCCCGACTTCGTGTTGGGGATTTGGTTTGGTTATCGTCTCGTTATGTTCCTATGAAGGTTTCCTCTCCTAAGTTTAAGCCTCGTTTCATTGGTCCGTATAAGATTTCTGAGGTTCTCAATCCTGTGTCGTTTCGTTTGAACCTTCCAGCTTCTTTTGCCATCCATAATGTATTCCATAGGTCGTTGTTGTGGAGATACGTGGCGCCTGTGGTTCCATCCGTTGATCCTCCTGCCCCGGTGTTGGTTGAGGGGGAGTTGGAGTATGTGGTGGAGAAGATTTTGGATTCTCGTATTTTGAGACGGAAACTCCAGTACCTGGTCAAGTGGAAGGGTTATGGTCAGGAAGATAATTCCTGGGTCTTTGCCTCCGATGTTCATGCTGCCGATCTGGTTCGTGCCTTTCATTTGGCTCGTCCTGGTCGGCCTGGGGGCTCTGGTGAGGGTTCAGTGACCCCTCCTCAAGGGGGGGGGTACTGTTGTGAATTCTGTTGTCAAGCTCCCTCCTGTGGTTGTGAATGGTACTTCGGCTGGTTCTGTCAATGGGCTTCCTCTGGTGGTTGTGAGTGGGGCTGCGGCTTCTGAGTTTCCTTCCACAGGTGACGAGGTTAATTCGTTAGCTGGCTGCTCTATTTAACTCCACTTAGATCATTGCTCCATGCCACCTGTCAATGTTCCAGTATTGGTCTTGTTCACTCCTGGATCGTTCTTGTGACCTGTCTTCCCAGCAGAAGCTAAGTTCCTGCTTGTTTTTCTCTTGTTTGCTGTTTTTCTGTCCAGCTTGCTATTTTGATTTTTTTCTTGCTTGCTGGAAGCTCTGGGACGCAGAGGGAGCGCCTCCACACCGTGAGTCGGTACGGAGGGTCTTTTTGCGCCCTCTGTGTGGTCTTTTGTAGTTTTTTGTGCTGACCGCAAAGTTGCCTTTCCTATCCTCAGTCTGTTCAGTAAGTCGGGCCTCACTTTGCTAAATCTATTTCATCTCTGTGTTTGTAATTTTCATCTTTACTCACAGTCATTATATGTGGGGGGCTGCCTTTTCCTTTGGGGAATTTCTCTGAGGCAAGGTAGGCTTTATTTTTCTATCTTCAGGGCTAGCTAGTTTCTTAGGCTGTGACGAGTTGCATAGGGAGCGTTAGGAGCAATCCACGGCTATTTCTAGTGTGTGTGATAGGATTAGGGATTGCGGTCAGCAGAGTTCCCACGTCTCAGAGCTCGTCCTATATTATTAGTAACTATCAGGTCATTCCTTGTGCTCTTAACCACCAGGTCCATTATTGTCCTAACCACCAGGTCATAACAGTAACCCCCTATTCTCAAGTACAGCACCATGGAATTAATGGTGCTATATAAATAATAATAATAATAATAATAATAATGGGAGAGAAACACCTCAAAGGCGGCCCTCAACCTGAGCAATACTTTTTTACCTTGCCTAACAATAGTGCCATTAAACACCCCAGTGGGCACATCAGTGGGCTGCTATGAATCCCTAATGAGCAAAAGTACTGCATGTGCTGCTACGTAAACTCCTCATGTGTATATATACTACATTATGCATAACCGACTTTAAACTATGGCTCGGAAACCCCAAATGCAGACATGATGAGTGGTTTTATTCACAACCATTAACCCCTTCATGCCACAGCCCTTTTTTATGGTCTTGCGTTTCTGTTTTTCGCTCCCCTTCTTCCCAGAGCCATAACTTTTTTATGTTTCCATCAATATGGCCATGTGAGGGCTTGCTTTTTGCAGGAAGAGTTGTACTTTTGAACAACACCATTTGTTTTACCATATCAAGTACTTGAATACAGGGAAAAAATTCCAAGTGCGGTGAAATGGCAAAAAAAGTGCAATTCTTCAAATTTATTTGGGATTTTTTTTTACCATGTTCACCAAATGCTAAAACTGACCTGCCATTATGATTATCCAGGTCATTATGAGTTCATAGATACCAAACATATATAGGTTGTTTTTTATTTACATGATGAAAAAAAATCCTAAGTTTGTTTAAAAAAAAAAAAAATTGCATTATTTTCTGAGACCTGTAGCGTCTCTATTTTTCATGATCTGGAGCTGGGTGAGGGCTTATTTTTGGCGAGCCCAGCTGATATTTTTAATTATACAATTTTGATGTGGCTACAATCTTTTGATCGCCCGTTATTGTATTTTAATGCAATGTTGTGGCGACCAAAAATCATAATTCTGGCGTTTTTACTTTTTTTTTCACTACATCGTTTACCTATTTGATTAATTCTTTTTATATACTGATAAATCAGCCGATTTTGAATGCAGCGATACTAAATATGCGTATATTTGATTATTTTATTGTTGTATTTTAAATGGGGCAAATCGGGGGTAATTTGAACTTTATATATATATATTTTTTAAATATTTTTTAAAACTTTTTTTTACTTTTCACTTGTTTCAATAGTCTCCATGGGAGACTAGAAGCTGCAGTTGTCAGATCACCCCTGCTACCCACAGGCGATGATCAGATAAATGCAATTAATAAGTATTCAAATGTATACAGCTGTCAAGTTTAAAAATGTGTATAAAAATGATAATATGGTCAAAATACTCCATTATCTAATAAATGTGCACAAAGTGTACACAAAGAATACCCAAATGTCACATTTCTTCTACTCAGTGTGGGGAGTGGCAGCTCAGCCTTCCAATCCAGGGCAGGGGCATGCTGAGCTGTCAGTGTTATGAGTGACAGTACAGTCTCCCAGTCAGGGCCAGTGAGTGCTGGGCTTCCCACAGATGTTTCCTGTTGTTAGTGATTCCCTGGCTATTTAGCTGGCTGTGTGCCTCTGATTACTGCCTGTTGTAAACTTACGGTAGCTCTGTTGTGCATGTTTGCATTGTTCTTCAGTGTTCTGCCTCTGATCTGTTGTTGCCTTATCTTGAAACTTGCCTCTGACCATCCATTTTGCCTAGCCCCTTTGTTTTTTTCTCTACCTTCGGGAATTCTGACCCCGGACTGTGACCTTATTATGCTTTTGCCTTACTCCTTTTGTTTATGATCAGCCCCCTTAATATCTGACTCTGGACCTCTTGACTACCAAGTCTCATGGCGTCTCCATGAGTAGTGACTAGCGTCACACCAAGAGTCTCTACATTCCTCTTTACTTATAGCTTATGCTTCACTGTATAGGCAAAACCTAACAATTTCACACATGTTGTCCATGACTTCTTATTGATGTATTCATCATTAGTTAACCTCCATCACCTATTTATACCATGTTTTTAGAAGCACTTTGACTTTAAGATATCCACTGAAAATCACTTTTATCATTAGGAAATAGATACTTGGACATTTTCAAAGAGTTTATCTTGGGAAAATCAGAGGCATTTTTAATTAGAACAGGATTGCTGAAATGTAATCCAAGGAAATGCCAAATCCGTTAGATAAACAAGGTCGGCAGAACAAAGAATACAATGGTGAACTTGTCTGATATAATTTTAGCCATTTTTTTCTAAAGAATAACCACAAAAAATGGTGGACATTTCATGCAGCTGAAAATTAATAGTTCATCATTATAGGCTATGCAATTTCACCCGATTAGAAATCCCATTGTTTGTTTCTAGTTATTACATATCTACTTGTCATTTTCAGTTCTTTCAAGTTATTGTTTTTAGCTTTCTTCAGATCTTCATATTTTTGGAAGATAAAGTGAAAGTTTTAGTAGATTAGAATGATGATCCCTAGATTAATATTCAGGTCTGAGTTCTGGTGTTAATATTGTACAAATAATTTTTAGTATTAATATTATTATGTAGAAAAATAGGAAAATTTGTGAAAGAGGATAATGTGATATTTGCATGTAGCTGAACATTTTGTCTCCAGAGTCAATGTTACTGATGGGCCTTGGTGTCCTAGTCCGACACTGGTTAGGCATTATAGAGCAAGTGGAAGCATGTATTACTACATAGTAAATAAAAAGTGGAGAAAAAGGTCAGAAAAAAATGTGCAATATTTTGTCTTTTAAAAGGGTAGTAACCATAAAGCTTGTAAATTGAAATACATTTTGAAGAACTCATAACTGATATTCACACTACCATTTTTGGCATGCTGGAATATAACATCATGAATGCAAAAGGAATTGAACAAATAATGGATTTTTAGATGAACTGCATAGTCCATATTTGATAGAACAAAGCAAAAACTACATGCCCATAAAAAAATATGAACATTTATGTGTTTGTTAATGATCTTTAGTCAAACATTTAGCAGAAATATGTTTTAATCCTCTTTTTTTGCTTAGGCTATTGTTTATTTGTTCTAGCAGCTATTCATCATATGAATTATTTTTGGTTGGTCATGATGATTTATTCTCTACCTCTCTCACTATGCTATGACTCAGACTTAAATGGAATCTGCCACCCCCTTGAACGTCCCTAAGCTATTAATATGGGCATACAGGTACTAGAACACTTAAAATAGTCATACCTGTATGCCCATGTCTGCGGTCTTGTTCTTAAGAAATCCTCTTTGAAACCTTTACGTCAATCCATTCTTGGGCATGTTGTACCTGGAAAGAAACTCGGCCTCCAGTCTTCATTTGCATGCCTGTTGCCTTCCATCAGTGTCACAGCACCTGTGATGTCTAATGGTTTTCCCGCTCCTGCACCCTGCAGTTGTGATATTCCGCCCTTCTATGAGCGTTGGCTTCTTGTTTCTTCTGCACAGGTGCCAGGTTCCATTCAAACCCTGAAATGCGTTAGCTAGGCTCAGCAAAAGATTATCATTTTTACTGGATGCTGGAATTACCTTTTGTTTTTTGCAACACTTTTTTTCTCTAAAGAATATAGGTATTTTTTCTATATACTAATCATTCTATATGGGACAAAAATAATTGAAAAATGATCATGAATCACAGAAAGGGATGATGAATAGTGATGAGCGAATATACTCGTTACTCAAGATTTCTCGAGCATGCTCGGGGGTCCTCCAAGTATTTTTTAGTGCTCAGAGATTTAGTTTTTCTTGCCACAGCTGAATGATTTATGTCTGTTAGCCAGCATAAGTACATGTGGGGGTTGCCTGGTTGCTAGGGAATCCCCACATGTAATCAAGCTGGCTAACCGATGTAAATCATTCAACTGCGGTGAGGAAAACTAAATCTCTGAGCACTAAAAAATACTCGGAGGACCCCCGAGCATGCTCGAGAAATCTCAAGTAACAAGTATATTCGCTCATCACTAATGATGAAACCATTATGTACAAAATGCGATATTTTTCCAGGCCAGTGTTGTATTATTTGTATATCAATGTAGTCAAACATGCAGACCAAAAGCAAGAGATAATGCAGGAAAAGGAAAATACAGGTTTTCAGTAATGAAAGGCGATAGGAAGGTTAGATTGATATTATTATATGATATTTTCCTTTTTATTACAGAGCACTGACAATTCCAATGTGTCTATCATTACTCAGAATAAAAAATGCTTTGACAATGACATAATTTGCTCTAAAAATCTCATCATTTCTATGAGCGGCAGAGATATTTATTTTTCAGATACAACAGAGAAGCAGGTCAGTATGATTTATTCATGTCTTTCTGTGCATTCTTTCCTAATGTCTATACCAGATATCTCACAAATATTTGTACATTTCATGTTCTTTGTGTAGAAGCAGTTTCGATTAAAATATGGCCCTTATAGATATCAACATTGGAAGGCTGGTTTTTATACAGTGGTTCACTTTCCAGAACTTGACATTAGTATTCTTTGGGATAAGAAAACAACAATACATGTCAAAGTTGGACCTCGGTGGAAAGTAAGTGATATAAAACAGCATATATTTTAATTTTATCTAGCGTGTGTTGTTAGAATTATTTATCTTTAGAACTTATGTACATGACATTGCTATGTAATAGCATAAGGAATGCATTTTTTACAACCTAACCCTGCTTTACTCTTCTCCACAACTTTGTCCCTGACATGTCTGGTGTGTTCCTTGGTTTCATCATGTTGTTTGATACCTAATATTCTCAAACAAACCTCTGAAGCCGTCATAGAACAGCTGAAGTTATACTGAGAATAAATTCCAAATATGTGAACGTAGTTTACTAATTATGTGACTTCTGGAGGCAATATGTCAGTCAGGATTTTATTTTAGGACATCGGACTATGGGGGCTGAATAAAAATGCACACATAATATTTAGATATACCGTATATACTGGAGTATAAACCAACCCAAGTATAAGTCGAGGCACCTAATTTTACCACCAAAAAATGTGAAAACTTATTGAATCTAGTATAGGCCATGCATTGTCCCCTCATCCCCATCTTGGTATACATGGCCTCCTTATCCCCATCATTGCATGCATGGCCCCCTCATCCCTATCCTGGTATGTATGGCCTCCTCATCCCTATCCTGGTATGCAATGTCCCCTCATCCTTATCCTGGTATGCATGGCCTCCTCATCCCTATCCTGGTCTGCATGGCTCCTCATCCCTATTCTTGTATGCATGGCTCTCCATCCCTATCCTGTATGCATGGCTCTTCATCACTATCGTTGTATGCATGACTTTCTCATCCCTATCCTGGTATGCATGGCTCCTCATCCCTATCCTGGTATGCATGGCTACTCATCCCTATCCTGGTATGCATGGCTCTTCAGTATGCATGACTCCTCATCCTTATCCTTGTCAGCATGGCTCCTCATCCCTATCCTTGTCAGCATGGTTCCTCATCCCTATCCTGGTCTGCATGGCTCTTCATCTCTATCTTTGTATGCATGCCTCCTCATCCCTATCCTTGTATGATTGGCCCCCATCCCCATCCTGGTATGCATGGCCCCCATCAAAACGCATTAAAAAATAAACCATTACACATACCTTCCTGCGCTCCCTCGCAGCATTGTGTTCCAGTGCCAGCAGCTACTTAATGCTTTATGCCAGAATTATGTTCATGGAGAGCAGTGGTTTTTATTGCTATTACATAGCCCGTACAGTGTCAGCCGTGGCTGCCAGGCGGTAACGTGTGCCCTGTTAACAAAGAGAAATGAATATTCACTTCTCTCCATTCCTATGGGAGTGGAGAGAGGTGAATATTAATTTCTCTTAAGTAGCGGGAACGCGTGATCGCCCGGCCGCTGCAGGAAGCCAGCGACTGCGGCTGACACTGCGCGCTACTTAATAGCAATTAATACTCACTGCTCTCCACGCACATAGTTCTGGAGTTCAGAGCAGTAATAATTATGGCAGCTGCACTCTGCTTGTAAGCAGTGCATGACTGTTATGATAGGCAATTCAGGAACACAATGTACATAGCGATCAGAGCACACACAGTGATCTGACAACAACCCAAAATAACAGAACGAGCTCTGGGACGTGGGAACTCTGTAGACCGCAATTCCTGATCCTCTCCAAACACAACTAGAGGCAGCTGTGGATTGCGCCTAACGCTCCCTATGCAACTCGGCACAGCCTGAGAAACTAACTAGCCTGAAGATAGAAAAATAAGCCTACCTTGCCTCAGAGAAATACCTCAAAGGAAAAGGCAGCCCCCCACATATAATGACTGTGAGTAAGATGAAAAGACAAACGTAGGGATGAAATAGATTCAGCAAAGTGAGGCCCGATATTCTAGACAGAACGAGGATAGGAAAGATAACTTTGCGGTCTACACAAAACCCTAAAGAAAACCACGCAAAGGGGGCAAAAAGACCCTCCGTACCGAACTAACGGCACGGAGGTACACCCCTTGCGTCCCAGAGCTTCCAGCAAAACAAATAGACAAGCTGGACAGAAAAAATAGCAACAAATAGCAAAGAAGCACTTAGCTATGCAGAGCAGCAGGCCACAGGAATGATCCAGAGAAACACAAGTCCAACACTGCAACATTGACAGGAAGCATGAATCAAAGCATTAGGTGGAGTTAAGTAGAGAAGCAGCTAACGACCTCACCAGATTACCTGAGGGAGGAAACTCAGAAGCTGCAGTACCACTTTCCTCCACAAACAGAAACTCCCAGAGAGAATCAGCCGAAGTACCACTTGTGATCACAGGAGTGAACTCTGCCACAGAATTCACAACACATGACGTCACTGTGAGTATTCTGGCAGCTGTGCTCTGCTTGTATATATGGAATATTTTTTAAATATGTAGAAAACTATGTCTAATTTCCTTTACACTTTAAAAATACTTGCTCTTTTGTGTTGTTTATCACATAAAATCCAAATTAAAAACGTTTATGTTTGCAGGTGTGACATGACAAAATGTGGAAAAGTTCACAGGGTATGAATACTTTTTCAAGGCTCTGTGTCTTGTTAAATTACATTTGGTAATACACAATGAACTAGTACAGTCATGTCAGCACCATTTGAATTCCTTTTTCTATTTTACTTGACATTACAAAGCTCATATTTTAACTAAAAAAACTACTTTCATTTAAATGAGTAAATTGGTCTTGGCGTAAATTATTAGATCAAACTTTAGGTGTCACAGTGGCAAATAACCTAAAGCAAGTGTCACGGTTTCATAACTTACTGTGGCCTAGGGGTTGTGAGTGACAGCTCAGCCGCCCTATGGAATTTGAAGTGTGCTGGTCTGGACTGTCGATTTTGTGAGTGACGGTCCAGTTGTCCAGTCTGATCCTGGGACATGCTGGGCTGTCAGTATTTTGATTGATAGCCTCACTGTTCTTTCAGGTTTAGTCTGCAGGCATTTCAAGAGGTGCTTTACATTCTTAATCATTTGCAATGTATTAAGCTAGCTGGCTGTTAGTAGTCAGTGTCAGTTGTAATATGACTCTGAATGACTACTCATAAGCAAGCCGTGAGATAGGGTAGTCGGGATAACTACGGTCAGATACCAGGAGGGCTCGTAGTACAGAGGGGTAAGTTTGGGGTCAAATGCCAGGAGGGTACGTCAAAACCAGGGAGTACAACAAAAGGATAGTCAGAGGCCAAGTCCGGGGTCAGATACCTGAAGTCAGAGAACGTCAAAAGCAGAAGGGAGAATCCACAAGAATAGTCACAACAAATCCTAGGTCCGGAAACAAGGTTAGAGGAAAGAGACACAGGACTTAGCAAACACACCTAACTTAAGCAAAACTACAGCTGACACTGACTATGAACAGCTAGCCAGCTAAATACCTTTCAAATGATTATGGATGGAAGGCACCTGGGGAAATGGCCACAGAATAAACCAGATAGAACAACAGGTCTGTAAATTGCTGACAGACCAGCATGCCCCAGGATCAGATTAGATGACTACCTTCACTCACAAAACTGACAGTCCTGCACGCTCCATATTCCATAGGGTGGTTGAGCTGTCACTCACAGTGTCCCTAGGCCACAGTTAGTTATGAAACCGTGACAGCAAAAATAGTAAGTAATACTTTTACCACCTACCACAGACTAATAAGTCAGCAAAATCTTTAATGAAGTTGTTTGATCTTATGGGTATTCAGAGTCTAAGACTCCAATACATCAAAGCAATTTTGCCAGAAGTTTAGGGTAAGTTGCATTGAAAAGGTGCAAAATTTTGGTACAACTCTGTGGAAAAATTTGGTGACTTTTGGCATTTTCATACCAGTTTCTCTTAGCTTTGCCAAATTGGGTGGAACCAGGGGCAGGGCAAGGTATGATACCACAAATTCTGGCAAAATTGCCTTGATGAATTGGGGCCATAATGTATTAGTGTAGTTAAGAAATATTAATCAAGAATATAGACATGAATAGAATTTTGAGCTCCTCAAAGAGTGGTGCCTTATCTGAAGACATTGTACATGTCAAGTATGGCATTCATTAGAATGATTTCAATGACAGCAGGCATGCTGAAAAGAATGTGGAATTTAAACACAATGGATTTTCTTCATGACTTTTCATGTTATCTGTTCAAATTCATAGAATTTTATGGAATGTTATATTTTTTAAGGGAAAATTGTCAGGTCTATGTGGAAATTTTGACAAGTTTACTTCAAATGATCTAACTACATCAAATAACATGGAAGTGAGAAACGCTCAGGTGTTTGGAGACAGCTGGACAATTGGACAGGTATGACAATAGCCATGTTAGGCTAAATTCAAGCATCCATCTTTCATAGTTTGAGTTTGGACCATGATTTCCAGGACCAGCCACACATCTCCTGACCCATAATCAACAAGCTATGGTTTGGAAAGTACAGTTTGTACTTGGTCATCTGAATTCAGCCTTAATATAACACACTGTAGTGTGGTGTAGTTTAACGCTAATTGTTTTTTTGTAACATCTGTTATCCTCCAACATCATGTCTTTTTTAAAATCTCACCATAATTGTGTGTTTTATCATTTGTGAACATACAGTAGGGGAAATAAGTATTTGCTCCCTTGCTGATTTTGTAGGGTTGCCCACTGACAAAGACATGAACAGTCTATAATTTTAAGGGTAGGTTAATTTTAACATTGAGAGATAGAATATAAAAATAAAATCCAGAAAATCACATTATATAAATTATTATCATTATTTATATAGCAACATTGATTCCATGGTGCTGTACATGAGAAGGGGTTACACGTAAATTACAGATATCACTTACAGTGTGCACATATCCCTAGTGGGTCCAGGGCATGGAAGACATGGAAATCTTTCTGTGATCTTTTTTTTCTGTTTATGCTCTATTCCTTGCGTAGGTTTACAAATACTGCTGAACACTTCTGATGCAAATGGAACCTATCATTAGATTAATGCTGCCCGAACCACGGGATGCATGAATCAGGGCCTGGCAGCCTGATTGTAGTCAGTTATATTTTACTCTGAAACTCTTTTTTAGAGAACACATGGTTTGAAAAGCCTGCCAGGAACTATAGGAGAGACCTGAGTAGTCCGATTTATATCTAATACCAATTTCTCCCCACCACGAACCAGTTGATTGAGAGGTCTACCTATGTATCCAACCTGTTTTTCAAACTATGGATATTTTGAAACACCGCAGCAATCATTCAGACAGGCTCTGATTTATGTGCACAATAGGAGAAAAGGAGCAATCAGGTGTGTATAATAAAAGCCAAAGTTTATTTAGACAATGCATAAATATAAAGAAACATAACAAGCAGTAATATGACACAATCCAGAAAAAGAGGCAGAGATTCCAGGGTCATGATTCCTGCTGTAACATATTGCACAAATCCCAAAAGAGTATAAAGTGCCAGTGCAAAAAATGCGTGGCAAGCAAGTGTGAACACCATGGACAAGTAACACCATAAGAAAGTGTAAAAAAATCGAAGTAACCACAATCCAGGGGTAGCGCTTACCAGCTGCAGGAATGAGAGGACCCTTGGCCAGGTGATGAAGTCCCGACGCGTTTTCATGTCTGATACAATGCTATATCAAGGCTCTGATTTATGCTGCCTATTGTTCTGGAAGTATTAATGACAGGTTCATTTTGAACACTGCTATGTATAATTGGCATACTTTCAAGTTATCTGCCCTTTCATTTTTTTAATAGGGTTCTGATGTATGCTGAACTCCACCACTTGTTTTATTAGCTCAGGTTGCCTTTCTACCACTTTTGCATTGTCTAATAGATGCAAGTTCCATCTCTGACACCCTCACCTATCTTAAAAACAGGGCTTCATCTCTTGCTGATGTAATGCAGATATGGTCATACATGTGTGCCTCCCTCTATTCACTTCCTTGGGGGTTGCAAAATAGCCAAGTACTTTCAGTCATCAAAGCAAAAGGTGGCTACTTTAAAGAACCTAGAATATAAGACATAATTTCAGTTGTTTCACACTTTTTTGTTAAAGGGACACTGTCACTTGAATTTGGAGGGAACAATCTTCAGCCATGGAGGCGGGGTTTTTGGGTGTTTGATTCACCCTTTCCTTACCCGCTGGCTGCATGCTGGCTGCAATATTGGATTGAAGTTCATTCTCTGTCCTCCGTAGTACATGCCTGCACAAGGCAATCTTGCCTTGCGCAGGCGTGTACTATGGAGGACAGAGAATGAACTTCAATTCAATATTGCAACCAGCATGCAGCCAGCGGGTAAGGAAAGGGTGAATCAAACACCCAAAAACCCCGCCTCCATGGCTGAAGATTGTTCCCTCCAAATTCAGGTGACAGTGTCCCTTTAAGTATATAATTCCACATGTGTTAACTCATAGTTTTGATACCTTCAGTGTGAATGTACAATTTTCATAGTCATGAAAATACAGAAAAATCTTTATATGAGAAGGTGTGTCCAAACTGTTGGTCTGTACTGTATGTCACAAAGGTGATGTCACGCCAGGCCAGCTAATCAAATGAAGAGGTGCAGATGCTGTCAGCAAAGATGCAGTTCTCAGGACTCTCCTCCACAGACAAAAGATTACTGACATGGTCTATGAGCCAGGTCATCTGAACTGATTTGCACCAAATTTATCAATGTTTTTATTGCTTAATGAATGTTTTTTTTATTTAGTGTAAAAGTTCTAATGAAACAATGAGACCCTGTGAAGTTCATCAAAGCAAATTTCCTTATGCAAAAAAGGAGTGCTCTATTCTCTACAGTGATGTCTTTTCTCCATGTCGCAGCGTGGTGAGTTTTTAGGCATTCATTTTACAGCATTAAGTTGATTTTACCAATTGTACCAAATCCTTTTTAAAGTACTGTTTTAGATGCTGAAACGTTTATCACAGTTAACAAAATGTATTACACTTACAATTTCTCCTTGCAAACATGCTCTGATATTCTTTGTAAAGATATTAATTGAGTTATTGCATAAACAAACCTGGTAGCTTGTCAACGCAATGTAAAGGAAAACTAAATCTCCGAGCACTTACAAATACTCGGAGGACACCCGAGCGTGCTCGGGAAATCTCGAGTAACGAGTATATTTGCTCATCACTAGTAGTCTTAACTATAATTTTGTTTAGTTGACAGAAATTGACACAAAGGCAGAGATCCCATCTTTCTTTTTCACAAAAAAGAACCATGTAGCTACAGGCGAGGAGGAAGGATGGATATGACCCTTTTGCAAACTTTCATTTACATATTATTTCATAGTGGTCCATTCAGTCCGCAATAAATCATAGAGGCAAGTTTTAGGCAATTTGGCATTAGGTAAAAGATTTATACCACAATCTTAAGGACAATGGTGAGGTAGTATCTCTGCATATTTATCCGAGAGCACATCTTGTAAGTCTTTCAGGTATGTCGGCAGATCCTCCAGATAGCTGAGCCTATTTGTACAGACCTAAGACATTTCTTATGACAGTGAGAACTCCATTTAACAATATCCTTTCCTACTCAATTAATAGCAGGATTATGGGTATGCAGCCATGAAAATCCCAACACCAGCCCAACATGTAAATTATCCAACACATAGCAGGAGATGGACTCTGAGTAAATAGTTCCCACTCTAAGTGTAAATTCCACCGTGGACAAAGTGCTGAAGTAACAGTGTCCTGTCAGTGGCGACAATTTGAATGGGACTATCCAATCTAACTGTCCCTAATCTTAATTTAAGAACCAGTCCAGAATCAATTAATTTGGCGGCAGAACCACAGTCAATGAAAGCAAGAGCAGATAACCACAGGAACTGAAAACAAAGTTCCACGAGTAAAAGAGTACCTGGAAGTCTGTGTGACCTCCCCGAATATCAACCAGTCTTAGACATTTCCCAATGGCTTGCTGGCTTGAGGGTGTATCGAGCAGTGTTTGAGAAAATGTCCAGCATGACCACAATAAAGGCAGAGTCCGAGATCACGGTAACAGCTCGTCTCCACGACCTCAGAGCGGGCTGCTCCAACCACAATTGATTCCGTCTCTGGCAAGTGAACAGACTTGGGCAGGATGACTGAAACCCCCTGTGACTTATCACATCTCTCTCAAATTTGCAATCCATTTGAATGGCCTGAGTCATGGCCTCCCGCAGGGAACAGGGTGGAGTATGCAGAGCCAGAGCAACCTTAAAGGTACTGTCACACTAGACGATATCGCTAGCGATCCGTGACGTTGCAGCGTCCTCGCTAGCGATATCGTCCAGTGTGACAGGCAGCAGCGATCAGGCCCCTGCTGGGAGATCGCTGGTCGGGGAAGAAAGTCCAGAACTTTATTTGGTCGCTGGACTCCCCGTAGACATCGCTGAATCGGCGTGTGTGACACCGATTCAGCGATGTCTTTGCTGGTAACCAGGGTAAACATCGGGTAACTAAGCGCAGGGCCGCGCTTAGTAACCCGATGTTTACCCTGGTTACCATCCTAAAAGTAAAAAAACAAACACTACATACTTACCTACCGCTCTCTGTCCTCCAGCGCTGTGCTCTGCTCTCCTCCTGCTCTGGCTGTGAGCGTCGGTCAGCCGGAAAGCAGAGCGGTGACGTCACCGCTCTGCTTTCTGGCTGCCCGGCGCTCACAGCCAGACCAGAGAAGCAGAGCGCCGAGGACAGACAGCGGTAGGTAAGTATGTAGCGTTTGTTTTTTTACTTTTTAGGATGGTAACCAGGGTAAACATCGGGTTACTAAGCGCGGCCCTGCGCTTAGTTACCCGATGTTTACCCTGGTTACCGGGGACCTCGGGATCGTTGGTCGCTGGAGAGCTGTCTGTGTGACAGCTCTCCAGCGACCAAACAGCGACGCTGCAGCGATCCGGATCGTTGTCGGTATCGCTGCAGCGTCGCTATGTGTGACGGTACCTTAAGAGTATCCAAAAGGCCATGGTGAAACTGACACCTGAGAGCTGCATCATTCCACAGAACCTCAGAGGACCATTGCCAGAAGTCTGAACTATAGTCCTCTGCGGTGCGTCCCCCCTGCGTCAGGTTCATGATCTTTGCTTCTGCAACCTGGACCCTGTCAGGTTCTTCACAGATCATCCCTAAGGCATCAAAAAAAGGCTTAAACAGAAGACTATTTTGGGGCGTGTGGGGACAAAGAGAATGCCCAAGTCTGAGGACCACCTCGAAATAGGGACATGATTATTCCCACCCACTGGGACTCATCCCCTGAAGACGGGGGTTGTGAGATAAAAAATAGTTTGCTGCTACCCCTGAATACTCTAAACTGATCCTTCTCCCCCAATAAATTGTCAAGAAGTGCTTCTACTGGTTTGTGGATGACCAACTGCACGTCATATGGTACAGGAGTCATTGCTACAGTCGATAGGAGATAGCGTTGGGAAGCATCCATAGTACTAGAAAACTGACCCTGCAGATGAAACTGTGACGATTCTAGTCTTTGGTGTTTCCTGGTCAGATCCCAAATCATCTGGGTCAGATTCACCACTTGATAACGGAGTGTACAAATTGATCCATTGGTGTGGGGGAAAAAAAGTATTTGACCAGTCAAAATGTGATGCTAGTCACAACTCACGGATAGGCTATGAGGCAGAGAAGTCAGACGTTCTGAGGTAAGTACCAAGTGAGCACATATTAAGCAAAGGGAAAAGACAAAGGAGTACGTCAGATCACAGTCCAGGGTCAGAATACCAGAAAAATAGTGGATAAGAAATGACTCAATAACAAACAGGTACTCTAGATAGTCTGAATATGGTCCAAAGGTCAGACAGCAGTAGATCAGAACTCAAAGCACAGGAATCAGGCAAACACACATCAGAGAGCATAAGCTTCCGACTGGCAGTGATCTGGGCCAGACAGTTCACCTACATAGTAGGGCATTTACTAAGAACAGGGAGCACCTGGAGAAATCTCTGCACCTCCCAGTCTCACATAGGTCAACTGAGCTGTCAATCCAATCGAAGCACCGACAGGTTAGCATGCCTCAGCACAGGATAAGATGACAGAGCTGTCCATCACTGAGCCACAGACACTCTGAGCCGAGGAATCGTGACACATACACAGCAGTGACTGAATAATACCACTGTACTGATCATTAACAAAAACACTGTACCTTAGAGTGACCTCATAGTGGTAGATAACCTTTCTACTCTGGTGCACTGCAAAATTTATAAGCGATTACAGTTAATCCAGTAATTCACAATTGATGTCTTCTTGATCACATTCCCATATTTTTCCAATTGTCCTAGACCGCCACGATGACTTCTTCTTCACGCATCTTCTCCCATTAGAATGTAAAATACAGACATCTTTAGCTCATTGCTTTTTCAGAATCCTTTTCCCTTTTCTTCATCTTTATACAAACTCCAAATGGCTGTAACCATTTATAGTACCTACACAGTAGTAGTACCTTCTTTTGTGCCCTGAAAAGTATTACTGCCCCATTTATGTACAATGCAGTAATAGTGGCCCCTCTCTGTGACCCTACCTAGTAATGCCCTTCTGTGCCTCAACGTAGTAATAATGCCCATTCTGTGCCTCCACAGAGTAATAATAGCTCCATCATATAGGAATAATTAACCCTCTGTGTCTCCATATAGCAATAATGACCCCTTTGTGCTTCCACATAGTAATAATACCAACTCCATGCCGCCACACAGTAATAACACTTTCTCTATGCCTAAACTCAGTAATACTGTAATTTTCCCTTTCTGCCTCCATGCAGTAGTAATGCTAACTTGTGTGTCACACAGTAATAATTGTGTCCCCATTTAATAATAGTGACCCTCTCTGTGCCTATACATAGTATGGGGAGGGGAGGGCGGGAATACGCATGTGAACCTGTTACACTATTAGGTATGTTATCTGAGACACGGCCACTGTGCAAGATGGGTACTGTCTACGCTCCTTTATAAACAATTATTGTCTCCTTGGATTGTTTACATGCTTCTTCTCCGCCGGTTTTTATCTGTGGGAGTGTCCGTTACTCTTTTACTATGTGTGCTGTCTTTGGATCTTTTTTTGTATGATTAATAAATTTTTGCATTGATACTGTTGTCAGCTTCTGGACATTTATACACTGATTTGTATTTGTGGTGTTCTCTTTATGGACTTCAGTGTGTCCGTGCACGTCCTGCAATATACTATGGGTTACGTCTATTACACTGTATATTAACATGATGTTCCATAGTTTTCTGTGGTTTCTTGCTTATTATCCTATACATAGTAATAGTATCCTCATTCTACCACCACATAGTTATAAGGCCTCACTGTGTCTCCACATGGTTATTATGACCCCAATGCTTCCACATAGAACCCATTGTCGGATTAGGGTGCCTAGGGCCCATGCTACAGCTACTGTAAATGCAAATACCTGTTATAGTGAAGTGACGACTGTGAAATACAGATGGATCCTACACATCTACTGTCCATAGTGGTTTGAATTAAGTGAATGTCAGAGGACAAGGACATATCAAGTATTTAATCTCTGTTGTTGGGATATGTAGAGGAGATAATTGTGGATAACCAGTTGAAAATAGCAATCGCTAGATTACTATACATGGCTGGGAAGGTCATAGCAAGAAATTGGGTAACAGAGGGGAGAATACATTAAATATGTGGGGCAGGATATTGCCCTGGAAAAGGGAGTGTATGAGAAGAGAGGGAAAATGGTCTTGTATGACAAATTGTGGATGCCTTGGCTGGAATTGGGTTAGGAGGAGGTTAAGGGATGATAGGCTTGGGGAGTTTTTTCCTATGAAATAATGGTCTATATGTTCATAATGGAAGACACGATATAATGCTAACGTATATACTGTTACAAGACTGTTGTGAATTCTGTGGCCAAGCTCCCTCCTGTGGTCGTGAGTGGTACTTCGGCTGGTTCTGTCTATGAGCGTCCTTTGGTGGATGAGAGTGGTACTGCGGCTTCTGAGTTTCCTTCCTCAGGTGATGAGGTTAAGTCGTTAGATGCTGCTCTATTTAACTCCACCTAGTGCTTTGATCCTGGCCTCCAGTCAATGTTCTAGTATTGGTCTTGCTTTCTCCTGGATCGTTCCTGTGGCCTGTCTTTCCTGCATAAGCTAAGTTTTGCTTATGTTATTTTTGTTTGCTATTTTTTCTGTCCAGCTTGCTATATTGGTTTTTCTTGCTTGCTGGAAGCTCTGGGACGCAGAGGGAGCACCTCCGTACCGTTAGTCGGTGCGGAGGGTCTTTTTGCCCCCTCTGCGTGGTTGTTTGTAGGGTTTTGTGTTGACCGCAAAGCAATCTTTCCTATCTTCGGTCTGTTCAGTAAGTTGGGCCTCACTTTGCTAAATCTATTTCATCTCTGCGTTTGTAATTTTCATCTCAACTCACAGTCATTATATGTGGGGGGCTGCCTTTTCCTTTGGGGTATTTCTCTGAGGCAAGCTAGGCTTATTTTTCTTTCTTAGGGCTAGCTAGTTTCTCAGGCTGTGCTCGAGGCGCATAGGACTGGTCAGGACTCAGGAGCGCTCCACGGCTACCTCTAGTGTGGTTGGATAGGATTAGGGATTGCGGTCAGCAGAGTTCCCACGTCTCAGAGCTCGTCCTATGTTTTTGGTAATTGTCAGGTCACTTTGTGTGCTCTGAACTTCAAGGTCCATTGTGGTTCTGAATTACCTGTTCATAACACAAGACATGCTAAGAGAATAGCGTGAGCTGTCTAATTGGGAAGGGGGGAGGGGTTAGTAAGGGGTGGTTATTGTTGGGGAAAATTCGAAAATACATGTATCGATGTCAAATGTTTTATTGAAATTTTATACTTAATAAAAACCTATTTGAGTTAAAAAAAAGTATTTCATCTCTAATAAAAGGGAGAAATACTGCCACACCTATGCAACATATTATCTCCACATAGTATCTGAATAAAACCACCATCCTGTTACTGAATATAATCCACTATAAAATGACCAATATACCAATGAGGAAAACCTCACTTATATCATTTTATTCTGATCAGGCATTCACAAAATAAACAAATCTGTGTCAGAAATTGCACCACTGGAAGGAAAACATTAGATGGCAATAATTTCATAACTCATTGTTACTAAACCGATGTAGCGGTGACAAATGATATGTACCTATTATATATATATTAGAATTGCTGAATTGACAATTCCTTATTCTAACAGAATTATGATTTAGACGTTCTGTATTTTTTTAAAGATCGATGTAACATCATTTGTTAAGAACTGCCATACAGACACATGCAATTGTAACCTCGGAGGAGACTGTGAATGTCTGTGCACCAGTATAGCCGCATATGCTCATAAATGTTGTCAACAAGGAGTAGCTGTGCACTGGAGATCACCAAATATGTGCCGTAAGTAACCAAAAAAAGGCAATGCAAGGACAAGTACTAGTAAATCTTGTTGCTGAAAGTATACTTCTTCATTAAATATAGGGAGGATGCTCATTGTGAACTGAGTAATATTATCAACTCTTAATCTTAACATAGTTAACATATATTGAATGGCATCCATGACTTAATTGTATCATACAATTTTAGCCATTTGTTAAGCTGTTTTCTGCCAAATATATAGATGTGATTGTTTTGAACCTATAAGGTATTAATGTAACTATATGGGAGCAAAGTATGCAGTTAGAATGAGATCCTAACATCAATGCTGGATTAAACCCTGTGCAGGCCCCTATGCAGTCAAAATCTTGAGACCCTTTCAGCAAATTATTTCCTAATACGTTTTTAAGTTCACTAACAAGAATTGTAATATACCGATTACATTTTATTAAACAAAACAAAAATTAAGTCAATTAAACTTCATTATAACCCAAGAAAGGTAATTAACTAACTTCCATCTCAGGTGTGGGTCTATGTATTACTTGTCTGAGTTCCCGAACCTTGTACACATGAATTTCTATTATGATCTAGAGTCAGCGAGAACTCATGGCTACATACATCTACACCACTCCCCGTTCTCGCCAATAGTACAGTTACCACGCCTGATCGAATACACACCCTCATCTACTACTCGTGAATTGTCGAATATACCCCAAAATAGCCAAAATATTTTTCATTATTGTGTGAAGGAGAGAATGGCTAATGAAATCAATTATTAACCTTACATAAACTAGAAATATATGTGGTGTGGCAAGATGGCGTCTACATCCTGGAACTAAGTCCTGGAATTCTTGGAATGTGAGGTGGATACACTGAAGACCATATATGGAACAGACCTACCATGGACCTATTACAGACTGACATGATGGCTGCTCAGAAGCTGTGCAGCGCCATCTTCCTGTCTGCTACATGATCTTTTGTTTATACTAATAAAGTTCAGTTCTGGACCAGCTCTTGCCGAGAGAGGAGCGCACATCTGACCCTGCGTCCGTCGTCTTTCTTTTATGCATGCACTTGGCTCATATTTATCAGGTCAGGGGCATGCAATCACTAAGATCTCACCTTAAGAGATCACCCCAATAATTGCTTGCTGTCATGTTCACAGTTGACCTCCCTTGCTCCAGCTGACCTTCAATGTCAGCCAGCTGGACTGGCATGCGATTGGAAACTTCTTTCAATATCAAATCAATATAATGTTTTATCTGTAGTGCAGGGACTCCAAAAAAAAACGAGACCTATAGGTCAGTGCCTACTATGCCTATTATTAATCTGGCACTGCTTGGTGCCTTAGTGGGTCTAAGAGCTCATCAGCCAAGTCAGAATATAGCAGTATTAAATGGCGTATGATAGCCCAGAAACAGGTTTTGCATTAGGCCCAGAAGATTCAAGTTACAACTCTGTGTGTAGGTCACAATCCCATATTTTGAGTTCTTATACTAGATGTTGCTAGATGAATAATACCCATATGCTAAGGCTTACTTTTACTTTACTGGATGCTTTAATCTCCAATATAGTTAATATCATATTATTTGTAAATGCAGAGAGCATAAGAAACAATTGGATGTTAGGTGTCAGTATGCAAAAATGTCACTACAGAAGTTTACTTTAACAACTAAGTAACTTGCTGGCTGGTTGCTTTATAATTGGTTTAATACCAACTAGCTTCAGGAAGAAAAGATAAAAACTTTCCAATGTGATATGTTTACACAAAGTGAAATCATGAAATTAAATATATTGTACATTGAATATACTACTGCTATTGCTATCTTTTGTACTGGAATTATAAGGAAATCTACTGTATCTGAGACATAAAATCCAGCCAAAGCCATTCTTACATTATTCGGTGAGTTATAAAGTGCTAAGAAAAACCATAACAATATTTCTACTCTAACGAACCCCGATTGTTCCAATAGAAATGGTCATTAAACACCAAGAAGATTCTTTCAAAGCAATTGCATTTTATAATGTTTATGTGGTTGTTGTATATTACATATATTATTTCCTTATGTTTTTCAGCTTATGATTGTGAATATTATAATCAAGGTAAGATATGACTTAAAGCCAATAAGCTAGATGTTTTCCACCTGTTATATTTAGTCTTGCAGTTTGCACATATTGTGGAATCACAATATCCTTTAAGCAGTAATTTCTCCATCATTCGAAGAAGTGTACAGTTTTAAGTATACAAAACCTTTTAAATGGAGTATATCAGGTCCCCCATGCCCTCCAACCCTACAGTATGTATGATTAAACTCCATACCTAACCAGCCCTGTATAACGTAAGCCTTTATAATGTAGATTGTGAGCCCTCGCGGGCAGGGTCCTCTCTCCTCCTGTACCAGTCATGACTTGTATTGTTTAAGATTATTGTACTTGTTTTTATTATGTATATCCCTCATCACATGTCAAGCACCATGGAATAAATGGCGCTATAAAAATAAATAATAATAATAATGTCTCTGTTTCCTATGCTAATGAGGGCTTTGAGTAGTCGATGGGGCGTTAGTGTCATCAGTCTAGTCTACCCTCTTTCCATTCTATCACGCTCCTTTAAGCATGATAACATATTTTGCAGCAGTCAGCGTCATCGCCAGTTCATGTAAATCTAGTGAATGCGCGCCGCTCATTCCAGCAGCATAAATGCGTCACTGTAGCCAGGTGCAGTGTTGCTGCCGCAATGAGCGCCACACATGCACTAGATTTGCATCAGCTGTTGATGAGGCCCACTTCTGCAAGTTATGCTATCACGCCCACAGAGGTGTGATAACCTGGAAAGAGGGCTGTCTTGTCTGGAGCAACTAAGGCCCCATCCACTACTCAAAGCCCTCATTAGCAGAGGACACAGGGACATTATAAATGTTTTTTAACCCCTTCATGACCAGAGGTATTTTGCATTTTCGTTTTTGGTTCCCCTTTTTCCCAGAGCCATAACCTTTTTTATTTTTCATTCAATATGGCCACATGAGGGCTTATATTTTGCAGGATGAGTTTTAATTTTGAATGACACCATTGGTTTTACCATGACGTGTACTAAAAAATGGGAAAAAAATTCCAAGTGCGGTGAAATTACAAAAAAATGCAATCCCAGAATAGATTTTTTTTTGTTTGGCTTTTTCACTAGGTTCAATAAATGCTAAAACTGACCTGCCATTCTGATTCTCCAGGTCAATACGAATTCATAAACACCAAACATGTCTAGGTTCTTTTTTTTACCTAAGTGGTTAAAACAAATTCAAAACTTTGTTAAAGAAAAAAATAAAAATTGAGCCATTTTCCGATACCCGTAGTTTTTCGTGATCTGGGGCTGGGTGAGGGCTTATTTTTTGCATGCTGAGCTGACGTTTTTAACGATACCATTTTGGTGCAGATACGATATTTTGATCACCCATTATTGCATTTTAATGCAATGTCGCAGTGACCAAAAAAATGTAATTCTGGCGTTTTGACTTTTTTCTCGCTATGCAGTTTATCGATCAGGTTAATCCTTTATCATATTGATGGATTGGGCGACTCTGAACTCGGCGATACCAATTATGTGTATGTTTGATTTTTTTTACAGTTTTATTTTAACGGGCGAAAGGGGGTGATTTGAACATTTTAATTTTTTTATATTTTTAAAACCCTTTTTTTTTTTACTTTTGGCATGCTTCAATAGTCTCCATGGGGGACTAGAAGCTGCCACAACTCTATCGGCCACATACAGATGATGATCAGTTCGCCTATATGTAGATGAATTAATAGAGGTATGAGCGCCGACCACTGGGCAGCGCTCACAGAAAGCTGGTAGAGACAACCATAGAGGTCTCCAGGAGACCTCTGGTTGTCATGCCAACCCACCGGTGACCGATGGGTGGATTTCTGGTGCGATTGCAGGAAGCGCTTGTTAAATGCCTCTGTCAAGAGTTTGACAGAGGCATTTAACGGGTAAATAGCCACGGGTGGATCACGATTCCATCCGCGGATGTTCCGGGCACATGTCAGTTGTTGAAAACAGCTGATATGTGCCGGGAAAGATGTGGGCTCACCGCCAGAGCCCACATCAAAGGGAGAGTGTTTGACATTGCGTACTATTATGCCCAATGTCGGAAAGGGTTTAAAGCATTTATTTAACTGAATTATGTTATACAGGGCTGATTAGTTAGGGAGTTTAATCATACATAGAGTTGGAGGACATGGAGGACCCCCGACAGGTTCCCTTTAAGTACAGAGTGTCATAAAGAAGAACATTGTCCTTTTTTATAGTATGGTATTCTTTATTTTATTCTCCTTCAGGACTAGGTGAAGGTCCCTTTATCCTCTCCAGCTGCGGCAACAGTGAAATTGTATTAGGTGTGAATGCTACCAGCAAATACGTATTCCCATTGCCAAGAATGAGTGCACACAGAAATGTTTTGTTTAACTTCATGATAACACCTGGACTTTTCCGAGATAAAGACCTATGTGAGTACGCCAAATCTAAATATTTAAATAATATTGTCACAAAAAAATGCAGGCAATTCTGTTAAAAAGAAGTTCATTCAACAAATGTGGTGTTAACTGATCACAGGAGCAGTGAGTAACCCTGCAGCACGTGATTTATTGTAGCGATTTCATGAATATCTATCAATGTACAAATATCTAAACATGACTCAATGGGGAATTATCTAGCGTAGAAAATGCAGACATTATATATTACAGAATGAAGAACACTTTGTTAGGGAAACAAACTTATATAGATACCGATGAGTCTGATATTTTTTTAACTTCATTAAAATTCTTCACCGGAGTGGAAAATGGTATCCGACAACTTTGTGTTCGAATTTGTGTTGAGCTGTGAATTTCAAGAAACTAAACTCGAACTAGTTCCTCTGCTCATCTCTTCTGACCGCTATACATTGTCAGATTAAACTTTATTGAAGTGTCGTGTCCTCGAAAAATAAGGATTTTTGTTTTCCTTACCTGGAGAAAATGCTCATAGACAGTTCTTGCACAATTTTCTTTTTGATGCCTTCCTTTACAAAATTATTCAACATCTGTCTAACAGCATTTTCTCCATATGAAAAAAATAGAAAAATCCTGACTCTATGGGGGCACTTTTGAAGAGTTTTATATGACAATGTAGAAGAGTGTGGTTTCTTATGTTTTCATATTTACTGACTTGAGAAATAATTTTGGATTCTCATTCCCAACCCACACTAGCATCATCGTTCTGATATACGGTACATATTTCCATACATGTAGAATGTTGTTAGGTCATTACTTAAATGTTCTACCTACCAGAAACTAAAGAAATAAAAAAGTAATTCTGGAAAGATAGCCTTCAAAGGGTAATTACTTTTTTAGATGCCATTTGTATTTTGGACAGAATGTTATTAGCTCTATTTGTAAAAGGTCTTGAGAAACATTTTACCCTTATCATTATCTGGCATTAAAGAGAGCAGTGAAAAATTAAAAATTAATAATAGTGATGTTGTGTTACTATAAAAGCAATCTAACACAAAATGCACACATTTCGATGTAAGGTTGGAGGAAGGTTTATTCGCTCCCATATTAAAAATTATTTTCACCATTTTGTAGTAGTAGAATTAAAATAACAAGATGATTGAGACTATGCAAGTTACGGCACATGTGACTCTATTGACAAAAAAACAATATTTTGTAGCATATAGTCTACTAAATCTAAGTATTTCTTCAACTGTAAAACTAAAGAGGATGAAAAATAAAATTGTGATTAATTATGCTATTCTTCTCATACAACATAGCGCTATCACTTGTATCTTTGGAGTCAGCGGAACGACCAAATTACTTCCTTTCTGTGCAAGAAAATGACAGTGTGCGACTAGAGCAGTGGGAAGCCAGTCCCATGTTTCAGAGAAGAGCTACCTATTTCCACCACCAGGGTCTTTGGATTCCTGGCTACAGCGCCTTTGAATTACACAGCAAGAAAGGCTTTTTTATTGTCCTAACGGCTACGGAAGTTAAAGTTTCCAAATATGACAATTCTGAGGAATTTAAATTGTCCAGTGGTTTCAAGATCGAAGGTAAATTTGTTAAAAATTATTGTCCTGGTAAAAAAGCAAAAATGTGTTTTTGTTTTTTTAATTGCAGTGTTTGCATATTATTCTTTGTAGGAGGTGTCTGCTTTAGGTTACTATTTTATATAGTCTTATTTTGGCATATGGATTTAAGAAAAGGCATTGCCTCCACTCAGGACCTTTCTTTGTTTCCCAAATGAGAGAAGTACAGCAAGGTTTTGATCTGGAGTCGGTGCATCACGCAGATACTTTATTGATGTCAAAAGGGGGTTATGCATTTTTATTTTTTCCTGTAACAATTGGTTGCGGGAAGAATGAATTGTATTATTTTGAACCCCTTGTCTCTGTAGCCAGTTTTCCAATTTACATTTTTCCCTCCCCTTCTTTCAAAAGCACTAGTATACCTGCTGCCATGTAGTCCTCCATATTTATGAATGCTGTATAACCCTGCCCCAACCACTGATTGACAGTTTTCTGCCTATGCATAGTGTACACAGATAGCTGATGATCAGTGTTGTGGGCGGAGTTATACAGAGCTAAGTATTTAGAGAACTGCTAGATCTGCAGCAGGTAAAACAGTGATTTTATAATAATTGCAGCAAACAGTCCAGTAAGTGATACATCACTATAATGGGGGCCTTTGTGACTCTACATCATGCTGCTCTCAGATGGGGAGCAATAACCTGGTGACAGATTCCCTTTAAAGTGCTGTAGATATATTCCACTATTTAGCACATCCTCTCTTCAATTGTATAGTGAAGGGATATTAGGGCAGAAGTGTGAATTTAGGTTTCTAAGTAAAAGAAGTATAAATAATATATCGACATACAAGCAATACGAGATTTCGTTCATATACGGTAACAATGGGGGTAATTAAATTATCCAGTCATTTTTGGGATATGAGCTGCGGAGAGGCCAGGATCCCACTCTGAGAAGAGACTGTACAGACCGTGTGCAGAGGAACAAAGTATCAGTGGCTGCCATGGGCAGTAGCTGCTTTGTATGACGGAGCAGGGGCTAGCTCAGCCGGGAGTAGCCAGGGTCTGTTCTGTTTAGGCAGCACCTGGACTAGGCTAGGGATTCATGTTTATGAGGTTATTTTAGTGTTGTGCAACCAATGGACAGCAATAAAAACTCCACTTGTTCAGACCAAAACTGGATCACCTGTGTGAATACTACCTTAGGTCTTACGCCTATCAGAAAGAGTGAACCCTATAATTAATTTTCCTCTGTATTTATACAGTTTTCAATGACACCATCCATTTCATGTTTTTACGATATTCAAGGACCGATCCAAGTATTAATATACATGTATATCAATTTACATTAAGTGGTTAAAGAATACCTATCATCAAATAAATATGTACGATATTTTTATTTTAAAATGGTGAATAGTAGGCATCCTGAAACTAAATATTTTCAAAACATGCTTGATAAAAAATAAATAAAACTACTGATGTACAGACATTAAATGTTCCAACCCTCCAACAGAAGTTGAGCCTGAACTTCAGGGGTTGCGGGATCCCACGATGATTAGGTGTCTCCTACAACCCTACACTGCAGCAACTGGACTCTGCAGCACTAAAGTTTCAGTTACCGATCAGTAACATTATTTATTTTCTTCATTTATGCCATCATATTCCACAGCGCTTTACAGACATTATCATTGCTGTCCCCATTGGGGCTCACAATCTAAATTCCCTATCAGTATGTCTTTGGATTATTTATTCAAAACAACGAGTTGTAACCAGTCTCTAAGCATTCTAGAATCAGCAAAATCATGGTTTCTGCTGGAGAGTTGGGTTCTTAGCCTTAATTTCAATTTTAAAAAATCTGTATTTCAGAGATTGCTGCTGCAGTTCCGTATAGGAGAATGTGTGAATGGAGATATGAGCCATGTGCCAGTCCTTGTGTTAAAACCTGCAGTGACTCTGATGCCACTCTGTGTTCTTTCCTTCCACCGTAAGTTAACTTTCATGGTACCCGCCGTAAGAATTACCATTATCATGAACAAGATCAATATCAAATGACAAGGATGCTGAATAATAACAATATCAAAAAATATTAATATTAACAACACTAATATCAAATGAGAATGATATAGCACAATAACAATATCCCTATGTAGATATATCTGCATTCAAACTAAATTTGACAGGTGCATAAGTATGGGCACCCCACCAGAAAAGTGACATTAATATTTAGTAGATCCTCCTTTTGCAAAAATAGCAGCCTCTAGTCGCTTCCTGCAGCTTTTAATGAGTTCCTGGATCCTGGATGAAGGTATTTTTGACCATTCCTCTTTACAAAACAATTCCAGTTCAGTTAAGTTTGATGGTCGCCGAGCATGGACAGCCCTCTTCAAATGATCCCACAGATGTTCAATGATATTCAGGTCTGGGGACTGGGATGGCCATTCCAGAACAGTGTAATTGTTCCTCTGCAATGAATGCCTGAGTATATTTGGAGCGGTGTTTTGGATCATTGTCTTGCTGAAAGATCCATCCCCTGCATAACTTCAACTTTGTCACTGATTCATGAACATTATTGTCAAGAATCTGCTGATACTGAGAGGAATCCATGCGTCCCTCAATTTTAACAAGATTCCCGGTGCCGACATTGGCCACACAGCCCCAAAGCATGATGGAACCTCCACCAAATTTTACTGTGGGTAGCAAGTGTTTTTCTTGGAATGCTGTGTTTTTTGGCCGCCATGCATAACGCCTTTTTGTATGACCAAACAACTCAATCTTGGTTTCATCAGTCCACAGGACCTTCTTCCAAAAAGGAATTGGCTTCTCCAAATGTGCTTTTGCATACCTCAGCCGACTCTGTTTGTGGCGTGCTTGCAGAAACGGCTTCTTTCGCATCACTCTCCCATACAGCTTCTCCTTGTGCAAAGTGCGTTGTATAGTTGACCAATGCACAGTGACACCATCTGCAGCAAGTTGATGCTGCAGCTCTCTGGAGGTGGTCTGAGGATTGTCCTTGACTGATCTCACCATTTTTCTTCGCTGCCTTTCTGATGTTTTTCTTGGCCTGCCACTTCTGGCCTTAACAAGAACTGTACCTGTGTTCTTCCATTTCCTTACTATGTTCCTCACAGTGGAAATTGACAGGTTAAATCTCTGAGACAGCTTTTTGTATCCTTCCCCTGAACAACTATGTTGAATAATCTTTGTTTGCAGATCATTAGACAGTTGTTTTGAGGAGCCCATGATGCCACTCTTCAGAGGAGATTCAAACAGGAGAACAACTTGCAAGTGGCCACTTTAAGTAGCTTTTCTTATGATTGCATACACCTGGCTATGAAGTTCAAAGCTCAATGAGGTTAGAAAACCCAAAAAAGTGCTTTAGTAAGTCAGTAAAAAGTAGGTAGGAGTATTTAAAACAAGAAAATGATAAGGGTGCCCATACTTATGCACCTGTCAAATTTTGTTTGAATGCAGATTGCACATTTTCTGTTAGTACAATAAACCTCATTTCAAGGCAGAAACATTACTGTGTCCAACAGTTATTAGATATATGAAACTGAAATAGCTGTTGCAAAAAAACAATTTTTATAAAATATTAAGCTTAAGATTAATAGGGGTGCCTACACTTTTTCATATAACTGTATATATATATATTTATATTTCATACAGCGCTAGATAGCAGAAAAGCCGGTAATTCAATTGCCGGCTTTTGCTATCTCCTTCTCAAACCCGACTGGATATGAGACATGGTTTACATACAGTAAACCTTGTCATATCCCTTTTTTTTGCATATTCCTCACTACTAATGTTAGTAGTGTGTATGTGCAAACTTTGGGGCTCTAGATGATAAAATAAAGGGTTAAATGGCGGGAAAAAATGGCGTGGACTCCCGCGCAATTTTCTCCGTCCGAGTGGGAAAGCCGGTGACTGAGGGCAGATATTAATAGCTCAGAGAGGGACCATGGTTATAGGACCCCCCCTGGCTAAAAACGTCTGCCCCCAGCCACCCCAGAAAAGGCACATCTGGAAGATGCGCCTTTTCTGGCACTTAGCCTCTCTCTTCCCACTCCCCTGTAGCGGTGGGATATTGGGTAATAAAGGGTTAGTGTCACCTTGCTATTGTAAGGTGACATTAAGCCAGGTTAATAATGGAGAGGTGTCAATAAGACACCTATCCATTATTTATCCAATAGTAGGAAATGGTTAATAAAACACACACACATTAGGAAAAAAGTATTTTAATGAAATAAAGACACAGGGTGTTGTAATAGTTTATTATAGTCTCAATCCAATTGAAGACCCTTGTCACCTAAAACAAAGTTAAAATAAAAAAACAACAATATCCCATACCTTCCGTCGTTCAGTCTTGTCCCACACTGTAAATCCATCTGAAGGGGTTAACTAATTTTACAAGCAGAAGCCTGCTAATGCAGCCGCCCCTGCCTGTAAAAACAGGGGAATGAAAGGAAAGCAGGGGAACGTAGCTACCTAGGTTTGCGGTGTTGCCCCCCTGCTGGCATAACCTCAGATGAACTTGAGCGTGAGAAAATATTCAGAAAAATTCCCATGCTCGAGTTCATCTGAGGTTATGCCAGCAGAGGGCGCAACACCGCAAGTCTAGGTAGATACGTTCCCCTGCTTTCCATTAATTCCCTGGGTTTTTACAGGCAGGGGCGGCTGCATTAGCAGGCTTCTGCTTGTAAAATTAGTTAACCCCTTCAGATGGATTTACAGCGTGGGACAAGACTGAGCAATGGAAGGTATGGGATAATGTGTTTTTTTATTTTAACTTTGTTTCAGGTGACAAGGGTCTTCAATTGGATTGAGAGTATAATAAACTATTACAACACCCTGTGTCTTTATTTCATTAAAATACTTTTTTCCTAATGTGTGTGTGTGTTTTATTAACCATTTCCTACTATTGGATTAATAATGGAGAGGTGTCTTATTGACACCTCTCCATTATTAACCTGGCTTAATGTCACCTTACAATAGCAAGGTGACATTAACCCTTTATTACCCCATATCCCACCGCTACAGGGGAGTGGGAAGAGAGAGGCTAAGTGTCAAAATAGGTGCATCTTCCAGATGTGCCTTTTCTGGTGTGGCTGAGGGCAGATGTTTTTAGTGGGGAGGGGGCAATAACCATGGTCCCTCTCTAGGCTATTAATATCTGCCCTCAGTCACTGGCTTTCCCACTCTGGCGGAGAAAATTGCGTGGGAGCCCACGCCAATTTTTTCCGTGATTTAACCCTTTATTTTAATAGCTAGAGGCCCCCAAATTTTACACACAGACACTTGGAACATTATTAGTGAGGAATATGTAAAAAAATAAGGGATATGAAATGGTTTACTCTATGTAAACCATGTCTCATATCCTGTTGGGTTTGGGAAGGAGATAGCAAAAGCTGGCAATTGAATTACCGGCTTTTAAGCTATCTAGCGCTGTAGTAAATATAAATATATATATATACTAGATTGTGGCCCGATTCTAACGCATCAGGTATTCTAGAATATGCATGTCCCCGTAGTATATGGACAATGATGATTCCAGAATTCGCGGCAGACTGTGCCCGTCGCTGATTGGTCGAGGCAACCTTTATGACATCATCGTCGCCATGGCAACCATTATGACATCATCGTCGCTGTGCCCGTCGCTGATTGGTCGAGGCAACCTTTATGACATCATTGTCGCCATGGCAACCATTATGACATCATCGTCGCTGTGCCCGTCGCTGATTGGTCGAGGCCTGGTGGCCTCGACCAATCAGAGACGCGGGATTTCCAGGACAGACAGACAGAAAAACAGACAGACAGAAAGACAGACAGACAGAAAGACAGACAGACGGAAAAACCCTTAGACAATTATATATATAGATATATATATATATATATATATATATACTAGCTGAAGAGCCCGGCGTTGCCTGGGCATAGTAAATATCTGTGGTTAGTTATAGCACCTCACTTCTCTTATTTTCCCATCACGCCTCTCATTTTCCCAATCATATCTTTCATTTTCCCCCTGACATCTCTCATTTTCTCCCTCACACCTCTCATTCCCCCCTAACACTTGTCATTTCAACCTCACATATGTCATTTTCTGATCACTCCACTATTTTTCCTCACTCCTCTCATTTTGCACTCACACCTTTTCATTTTCACCTCACACCTCTCATTTTCACCTCATCACCTCACTATATACATGTTTGTCATCTCCCTTATATATAGTATACATCTGTATGTCATCTCCTGTATATAGTATATACCTGTATGTCATCTCCCCTGTATATAGTATATACCTGCTGTGTCATCTCCCCTATATATAGTATATACCTGAATGTCATCTCCTTCTATATATAGTATATACCTGTATGTCATCTCCCCTGTATATAGTATATATCTGTGTGTCATCTCCTCCTGTATATAGTATATACCTGCATGTCATCTTCTATATATAGCATATACCTGTATGGCATCTCCTCCTGTATATAGTATATACCTGTAGGTCACCTGCTCCTGTATATAGTATATACCTGTGTGTCATCTCCTCCTGTATATAGTATATACCTGTATGTCATCTCCTCCTGTATATATATGTACCTGTATGTCATCTCCTCCTCTATATAGTATATACCTGTGTGTCATCTCTCCTGTATATAGTATATATCTGTGTGTCATCTCCCCTGTATATAGTATATACCTGTGTGTCATCTCCTCCTGTATTAGACCTAGTTCACACGTTATTTGCTCAGTATTTTTACCTCAGTATTTGTAAGCTAAATTGGCAGCCTGATAAATCCCCAGCCAACAGGAAGCCCTCCCCCTGGCAGTATATATTAGCTCACACATACACATAATAGACAGGTCATGTGACTGACAGCTGCCTTATTTCCTATATGGTACATTTGTTGTAGTTTGTCTGCTTATTAATCAGATTTTTATTTTTGAAGGATAATACCAGACTTGTGTGTGTTTTAGGGCGAGTTTTGTTTGTCAAGTTATGTGTGTTGAGTTGCGTGTGGCGACATGCATGTAGCGACTTTTGTGAGATGAGTTTTGTGTGGCAACATGCGTGTAGCAACTTTTTGTGTGTCGAGTTGCATGTGACAGGTTAGTGTAGCAAGTTGTGTGCAGCAAGTTTTGCGCATGGCGAGTTTTGCACGTTGCGAGTTTTATGTGTGGTGCCTTTTGAGTATGTGCAAGTTTTGTGTGAGGCAACTTTTGCATGTGTTGCAACTTTTGTGCATGTGGCAATTTTTCCGCATGTGCAAGTTTTGCGTGTGGCGAGTTTTCCATGAGGTGAGTTTTGCACTTGTGGCGAGGTTTGAGCGACGACTTTTGTGTTTCGACTTTTATTTGGCGAGGTTGGTGTATGTGTGGTGAAATGTGTGCTGAGGGTAATATGTGTTCAAGCACGTGGTAGTGTGTGGCGCATTTTGTGTGTGTGTTCATATCCCCGTGTGTGGTGAGTATCCCATGTCGGGGCCCCACCTTAGCAACTGTACGGTATATACTCTTTGGCGCCATCGCTCTCATTCTTTAAGTCCCCCTTGTTCACATCTGGCAGCTGTCAAATTGCCTCCTACACTTTTCCTTTCATTTTTTCCCATTATGAAGATAGGGGCAAAATTGTTTGGTGAATTGGAAAGCACGGGGTTAAAATTTCACCTCACAACATAGCCTATGACGCTCTCAGGGTCCAGATATGTGGCTGTGCAAAATTTTGTGGCTGTAGCTGCGACGCCTGCAACACTTTTCCTTTCTCTTTTTTCCCCATTATGTAGATAGAGGCAAAATTGTTTGGTGAATTGGAAAGCACGGGGTTAAAATTTCACCTCACAACATAGCCTACGACGCTCTCGGGGTCCAGACGTGTGACTGTGCAAAACTTTGTGGCTGTAGCTGCGACGGTGCAGATGCCAATCCCGGACATACACACACACACACACACACACATTCAGCTTTATATATTAGACTAGCTGAAGAGCCCGGCGTTGCCTGGGCATAGTATATATCTGTGGTTAGTTATAGCACCTCACTTCTCTTATTTTCCCATCATGCCTCTCATTTTCCCAATCACATCTTTCATTTTCCCCCTCACATCTCTCATTTTCTCCCTCACAACTCTCATTTTCTCCCTCACTCCTCTCATTCCCCCCTAACACTTGTCATTTCAACCTCACATCTGTCATTTTCTGATCACTCCACTATTTTTCCTCACTCCTCTCATTTTGCACTCACACCTTTTCATTTTCACCTCACACCTCTCATTTTCACCTCATCACCTCAGTATATACATGTTTGTCATCTCCCTTATATATAGTATACATCTGTATGTCATCTCCTGTATATAGTATATACCTGTATGTCATCTCCCCTGTATATAGTATATACCTGCTGTGTGTCATCTCCCCTATATATAGTATATACCTGAATGTCATCTCCTTCTATATATAGTATATACCTGTATGTCATCTCCTCCTGTATATAGTATATACCTGTGTGTCATCTCCCCTGTATATAGTATATATCTGAGTGTCATCTCCTCCTGCATATAGTATATACCTGCATGTCATCTTCTATATGTAGCATATACCTGTATGTCATCTCCTCCTGTATATAGTATATACCTGTGTGTCATCTCCCCTGTATATAGTATATATCTGAGTGTCATCTCCTCCTGCATATAGCATATACCTGCATGTCATCTTCTATATATAGCATATACCTGTATGTCATCTCCTCCTGTATATAGTATATACCTGTATGTCATCTCCTCCTGTATATATATGTACCTATATGTCATCTCCTCCTCTATATAGTATATACCTGTGTGTCATCTCTCCTGTATATAGTATATATCTGTGTGTCATCTCCCCTGTATATAGTATATACCTGTGTGTCATCTCCTCCTGTATTAGACCTCGTTCACACGTTATTTGCTCAGTATTTTTACCTCAGTATTTGTAAGCTAAATTGGCAGCCTGATAAATCCCCAGCCAACAGGAAGCCCTCCCCCTGGCAGTATATATTAGCTCACACATACACATAATAGACAGGTCATGTGACTGACAGCTGCCGTATTTCCTATATGGTGCAATTGTTGTAGTTTGTCTGCTTATTAATCAGATTTTTATTTTTGAAGGATAATACCAGACTTGTGTGTGTTTTAGGGCGTGTTTCGTTTGTCAAGTTGTGTGTGTTGAGTTGCGTGTGGCGACATGCATGTAGCGACTTTTGTGAGATGAGTTTTGTGTAGCAACATGCGTGTAGCAACTTTTTGTGTGTCGAGTTGCATGTGACAGGTTAGTGTAGCAAGTTGTGTGCAGCAAGTTTTGCGCATGGCGAGTTTTGCGCATTGCGAGTATTATGTGTGGTGCCTTTTGAGTATGTGCAAGTTTTGTGTGAGGCAACTTTTGCATGTGTTGCAACTTTTGTGCATGTGGCAATTTTTCCGCATGTGCAAGTTTTGCGTGTGGCGAGTTTTTCATGAGGAGAATTTTGCACTTGTGGCGAGTTTTGCAAGAGCCTAGTTTTTGCATGTGGCGAGTTCTGCGCGTGGCGAGTTTTGAGTGGCGACTTTTGTGTTTTGACTTTTATGTGGCGAGGTTGGTGTATTTGTGGTGAAATGTGTGCTGAGGGTAATATGTAGGGTTGAGCGAAACGGATCGTTCATTTTCAAAAGTCGCCGACTTTTGGCAAAGTCGGGTTTCATGAAACCCGACCCGATCCCTGTGTGGGGTCGGCCATGCGGTACGCGACTTTCGCGCCAAAGTCGCGTTTCGTATTACGCGCTTGGCGCCATTTTTTTCAGCCAATGAAGGGGCGTGGGCAGAGTGATGACATAGGTCTTAGGGGCGTGGACGCCTATCGCCATGTTGTCGCTTGTGCGCTGTAGCGATTTGCACTGTGTAACACCAGCTTTTCAGTTCAGGGACGGACGGAGGGGAGAGGGGGAGAGAGAGAGAGAGAGAGAGAGAAAAAAAAAAAAAAATCCCATTGCCTTTGCATTGGGTTTCGTGTTTCGGTCGATCCTCGACTTTTCGCCATAATCGGCCGATTTCACTCGACTCGACTTTTGAGGTAGTCGGGTTTCGCGAAACCCGGCTCGACCCTAAAAAAGTCAAGGTCGCTCAACCCTAGTAATATGTGTTCAAGCACGTGATAGTGTGTGGCGCATTTTGTGTGTGTTCATATCCCCGTGTGTGGTGAGTATCCCATGTCGAGGCCCCACCTTAGCAACTGTACGGTATATACTCTTTGGCGCCATCGCTCTCATTCTTTAAGTCCCCCTTGTTCACATCTGGCAGCTGTCAATTTGCCTCCTACACTTTCTTTTCATTTTTTCCCATTATGTAGATAGGGGCAAAATTGGTGAATTGGAAAGCGCGGGGTTAAAATTTCACCTCACAACATAGCCTATGACGCTCTCGGGGTCCAGACGTGTGACTGTGCAAAATTTTGTTGCTGTAGCTGCGACGCTTCCAACACTTTTCCTTTCACTTTTTCCCCATTATGTAGATAGGGGCAAAATTGTTTGGTGAATTGGAACGCGCGGGGTTAAAATTTCACCTCACAACAAAGTCTATGACGCTCTCAGGGTCCCGACGTGTGACTGTGCAAAATTTTGTGGCTGTAGCTTCGACGCCTCCAATACTTTTCCTTTCATTTTTTCCCCATTATGTAGATAGGGGCAAAATTGGTGAATTGGAAAGCGCGGGGTTAAAATTTCACCTCACAACGTAGCCTATGATGCTCTCAGGGTCCAGATGTGTGACTGTGCAAAATTTTGTTTCAGTAGCTGCGACGCTTCCAACACTTTTCCTTTCACTTTTTTCCCCATTATGTAGATAGGGGCAACATTGTTTGGTGAATTGGAAAGCGCGGGGTTAATATTTCACCTCACAACGTAGCCTATGACGCTCTCGGGGTCCAGACGTGTGACTGTGCAAAATTTTGTTGCTGTAGCTGCGACGCTTCCAACACTTTTCCTTTCACTTTTTTCCCCATTATGTAGATAGGGGCAAAATTGTTTGGTGAATTGGAACGCGCGGGGTTAAAATTTCGCCTCACAACATAGCCTATGACGCTCTCGGGGTCCAGACGTGTGACTGTGCAAAATTTTGTGGCTGTAGCTGCGACGGTGCAGATGCCAATCCCGGACATACACACATACACACACACACACACATTCAGCTTTATATAGTAGACTAGCTGAAGAGCCCGGCGTTGCCTGGGCATAGTAAATATCTGTGGTTAGTTATAGCACGTCACTTCTCTTATTTTCCCATCACGCCTCTCATTTTCCCAATCACATCTTTAATTTTCCCCCTCACATCTCTCATTTTCTCCCTCACCTCTCATTTTCTCCCTCACTCCTCTCATTCCCCCCTAACACGTCATTTCGACCTCACATCTGTCATTTTCTGATCACTACACTATTTTCCCTCACTCCTCTCATTTTGCACTCACACCTTTTCATTTTCACCTCACACCTCTCATTTTCACCTCAGTATATACATGTTTGTCATCTCCCTTATATATAGTATACACCTGTATGTCATCTCCTGTATATAGTATATACCTGTATGTCATCTCCCCTGTATATAGTATATACCTGCTGTGTGTCATCTCCCCTGTATATAGTATATACCTGTATGTCATCTCCTCCTATATATAGTATATACCTGTATGTCATCTCCTCCTATATATAGTATATACCTGTATGTCATCTCCTTCTATATATAGTATATACCTGTATGTCATCTCCTCCTGTATATAGTATATACCTGTGTGTCATCTCCCCTGCATATAGTATATATCTGTGTGTCATCTCCTCCTGTATATAGTATATACCTGTATGTCATCTTCTATATATAGCATATACCTGTATGTCATCTCCTCCTGTATATAGTATATACCTGTAGGTAATCTGCTCCTGTATATAGTATATACCTGTGTGTCATCTCCTCCTGTATATAGTATATACCTGTATGTCATCTCCTCCTGTATATAGTATGTACCTGTATGTCATCTCCTCCTCTATATAGTATATACCTGTGTGTCATCTCTCCTGTATATAGTATATATCTGTGTGTCATCTCCCCTGTATATAGTATATACCTGTGTGATCTCCTGTATTAGACCTCGTTAACACGTTATTTGCTCAGTATTTTTACCTCAGTATTTGTAAGATAAATTGGCAGCCTGATAAATCCCCAGCCAACAGGAAGCCCTCCCCCTGGCAGTATATATTAGCTCACACATACACATAATAGACAGGTCATGTGACTGACAGCTGCCGTATTTCCTATATGGTACATTTGTTGCTCTTGTAGTTTGTCTGCTTATTAATCAGAATTTTATTTTTGAAGGCTAATACCAGACTTGTGTGTGTTTTAGGGCGAGTTTCGTTTGTCAAGTTGTGTGTGTTGAGTTGTGTGTGGCGACATGCATGTAGCAACTTTTGTGAGTTGTTTTGTGTGGCAACATGCGTGTAGCAACTTTTTGTGTGTCGAGTTGCATGTGACAGGTTAGTGTAGCAAGTTGTGTGCAGCAAGTTTTGCGCATGGCGAGTTTTGCGCGTGGTGAGTTTTATATCTGGTGCCTTTTGAGTATGTGCAAGTTTTGTGTGAGGCAACTTTTGCATGTGTTGCAAATTTTGTGCATGTGGCAATTTTTCTGCGTGTGCAAGTTTTGCGTGTGGTGAGTTTTCCATGAGGTGAGTTTTGCACTTGTGGCGAGTTTTGCGTGAGCCTAGTTTTTGCATGTGGCGAGTTTTGCGCGTGGCGAGTTTTCAGCGGCGACTTTTGTGTTTCGACTTTTATGTGGCGAGGCTGGTGTATGTGTGGTGAAATGTGTGCTGAGGGTGGTCTATGTGTTCAAGCACGTGGTAGTGTGTGGCGCATTTTGTGTGTGTGTTCATATCCCCGTGTGTGGTGAGTATCCCATGTCGGGGCCCCACCTTAGCAACTGATCGGTATATACTCTTTTGCGCCATCGCTCTCATTCTTTAAGTCCCCCTTGTTCACATCTGGCAGCTGTCAATTTGCCTCCAACACTTTTCCTTTCACTTTTCCCCATTATGTAGATAGGGGAAAAATAGTTTGGTGAATTGGAAAGCGCGGGGTTAAAATTTCACCTCACAACATAGCCTATGACGCTCTCAGGGTCCAGACGTGTGACTGTGCAAAATTTTGTTTCTGTAGCTGCGACGCCTCCAACACTTTTCCTTTCACTTTTTTCCCCATTATGTAGATAGGGGCAAAATTGTTTGGTGAATTGGATAGCGCGGGGTTAAAATTTCACCTTACAACGTAGCCTATGACGCTCTCAGGGTCCAGACGTGTGACTGTGCAAAATTTTGTTGCTGTAGCTGCGACGCTTCCAACACTTTTCCTTTCCCTTTTTTCCCCATTATGTAGATAGGGGCAAAATTGTTTGGTGAATTGGAAAGCGCGGGGTTAAAATTTCACCTTACAACGTAGCCTATGACGCTCTCAGGGTCCAGACGTGTGACTGTGCAAAATTTTGTTCCTGTAGCTGCGACGCTCCCAACACTTTTCCTTTCACTTTTTTCCCCATTATGTAGATAGGGGCAAAATTGTTTGGTGAATTGGAACGCGCGGGGTTAAAATTTCACCTCACAATATAGCCTATGACGCTCTCGGGGTCCAGACGTGTGACTGTGCAAAATTTTGTGGCTGTAGCTGCGACGGTGCAGATGCCAATCCCGGACATACACACACACCCACACACATTCAGCTTTATATAGTAGATATGTGTCTCACTGACATATATATATATATATATATATATACATATATATATATATATATACAGTATATATATATATATATAGACTGTATATATGTTTTCATGAATATTTGAGCCCATGGATGCATTGTATGTCTGCTTTGCAAGCCGGCAAGAAAATCTTGGTGTACGGATGCCATATGTATTACATTTGGAGGTGTACATGCGCAAAATATGCTGACACACCCTGCCTACGGATAACATACGGATCACTATTTTGGGAATATTTCTGCATATTACGCATGTAAAATACGGACCGTATATCCCTACGCTGAGTGTGACACCGGCCTTAAAGTGTCCTTTCCTTGGTATCTCCTACCTCTCTCATGGACTCATCACTGAATGCAGTCAAACTCTCCTCTCCAAGTACTCCTCCCTGAAGGTATCTTCTTTCTCTGTTCATTCCCTCCTCACTTGGGTTTGTATCCTCTTTTTGGACTTGCTGTCCACTTCCCCCTCCAACCTTGATACACTTCATCTTACTTTGTGACCAAATAACTGATTTGATCTACCTGTTCTTTTTCTGCAATATGCTTAGAAAGGATCCTTTTAATGTCATGTCTTCCCAGTTAGCATTTTTGATTATTCTTCCTTTGCACACAGAGCCTGGCCAGGTGGTATCACCAACTAATGATTGTAATATAATAGGAAATGTCCTGTGCTCTCAGGAGCCTTTATATTTTAACCCCTTACTGCTGAAACGTGTTTTCACCTTCTTGACCAAGCCAACATTTTAAATTCTGGCCAGTGTCACTTTATGTGGTAATAATGCTGGAATGTTTCAACATATCCCAGTGATTCTGAGATTATTTTTTGTAACATACAGTAATTCATGTTAGTGGTAAATTTAGGTTCATATGATGTGTGTTTATTAATAAAATGTTTTAAAAAATTCACAATTTTCGAACTTTGAACTTTTATGCCCTTAAAACAGATTTCCACTACAATACAGAAGCATAATGTAAAACAAAACATGTTTTGTTAGAAATGTTGAAGGATTTAAAGTTTATCAGCAATTTTTCCCACAAAATTTACAAAAACTATTTTATTGGGGACCACTTCTCGTGAATTTTTGGGGCCTGTATGTCGAAAAAACAAAAAAAATTGACCACATTTTTAAAACTGCACCTTTCAAGGAATTCAAAACCACATTAACAAAGTTTGTTAACCCTTCAGGTGCTTCACTGGAATTAAAACAAAATGGAAACAAAAAATGAAACATTAGTTATTTTCCACAAAAAAAGTTGCTTTAACCATAATTCTTGGAAGCTACACCCCTCAAAGAAATCATCTGAGGGCGCAGTGTGCATTTTGAACCAACATGTTATTCATGGAATTATATGTTATTGTGCTGTGAAAATGAAAAATTACATTTTTTTTCTGAAAAATATTGCTTTAACCCCAAATTTTTCATATTCACAAGAGTAGCAGGAGAAATTGGAAGACGCAATTTGTTGTGCAATTTCTTCTGAATAAAGAGATGCCCTATATGTATTCGGAAGCTACTGTTTGGGCACATGGGACTCAGGAGCAAAATAGCGGAGTGACTCAAATCATAATATATAGAAAAAAGTACAAATTTATATAAACAAATATTTTTTTAAAAACACATAAGATATGATAAGGTTTCAGGATATGCAGTATATGGTAATGTGCACACAGCAGGCCACTAACAGAGTTTTAACAGTAGTTATATATCAAGATCTAATTATACATATAACTTCAGGGAAGGTGCCATAAAAAAAAAAATTTTTTCAGAAATTGTAAAAATGTAAAGAATTAATGATTAGATTTTCTTAAAAAATATTATCATTTGTTTATAATTTAGTAAAATATGAAAAATAATTTTAAAGGTTTTGGAATTTCCACTTTTAAACACTAGGGGGAGCAGCTGCTGAAATTTCAGAAAAACCTAGTGTACAAAAAGCTCACATTACAGCACTGCAGTAATTATGGGTGGAGTCTGCTGACGTGTGTGATGTCTCCTCTCCTCCCCTTCTGGGTGTTTGCTAAGGGATAAGAGAGGATGATATTCAGGAACCCAGTGGGCAGCCATTTTGTTGGTGACTGCAGAGTATGGTCAGTATTTTACATCAGTATTTGTAAGCCAAAACAGGAGTGGAACAATTAGAGGAAAAGTATAATAGCAACATGTGCACCACTTCTGTATTTATCACCCACTCCTGGTTTTGGCTTACAAATACTGAGGTAAAATACTGACCAAATACTGCTAGTGTGACGGCAGCCTTATACTGACAAGTAGACAGTCACCGAGGATGGCAGGCAGCAAGGATTCTGGGAGATATGTGGTGGAGGGAGCAGGGTGACAGCAGCACAGAGTATTTCAGGAGAGCAGTGTGCTGGTCTATGGGGGCCCCCTGTTTGGTGTGCGGAGCAGCCAGGGATTGTACATAGAGCGCTGTCTTTTATACACATGGATGGACCGTCTGCTCCACAGAAATCCAGGAAACATTTCTGCGGATTGATGGCCTGGTCTGATCCAGACTTTGCATGCAGACCCCATTCCCCTCCTCAGATCCTGTCTTCCCCATCCTGTCCTGGCGATGTGTGAAAGCGAGGCGACAGGCGCAGTCTGGGGTGACGCTGGGAAGGAAATGTAGCCATATAGTAACGATAAAAATGAGACCAGTGATTGCAGCCTGTGCTGTAATACTAAGTACAGGCTGCAATCACAGCTCCTGGCTGCAGATACTCACCCCGAACCTCTCTTCCCAGCAGCAGCTTCTCCCTGGCAGCTCCTGCTATGATGGCACACACTGAGCTGTGTGTGCGATGACAGAGGAAAATAAAAAACAAAATGGCCGCGATCTCCTCTCACAGCTGTGACGTAGCAGCTCAGGGGGCGTGCCCAAGTCACAGCTGAGAGGCAGGAGGAGCGGCCTCAATGAAAGAGATGCGGTCGGGTCCGACCTTTGGCTCCTATGCCCATGGCTGCCGTAAGTGAGGAGTGCAAGTGTCGTTCCCAGACACTTACACCCCCACTAATGAAAATGGCGGCCTCCAGTGGTAAAAGTAAAAATGAATAAATAAAAAAGTATGAAAGTAGTACATTTACTTTTGTATTAAAAATAATTGATTATATAATCAATAATTATTAATACAAAAACTAAAATCACGGCACCCTCCCTTTAAGAGCAACATAAATAGTGCGGCAGATACATATAAAAATAAGTGCATGTCATGCAGTAATATAGAGCCCAGCCTTAATAATCACAGCACAATATTATGTCATAGCAGTTATGTATAAAACGCTGACACGGGTTAAATTTTATGGTTGTGGCTATAGTTTGTAAACAGCGGCAAGAGAGGCAGGTAAATTCCAATATATAGCTGGATACAGCCCAGGTGGGCGTAAACTCAATACACACTCTACTATGCTACCGGGCTCTATATAATAAATAGTGCGTGTAAGTTGACATATAGAGAGCGATTACAATAATATCCACATCGCCAGTGAAATATGCTTATAGTTATGGCTGTAATCTGCGAGGAGCGGCAAGAGTAACAAGTAAGATCCGGCACAAAGCCAGGTGCAGCCCAAATGGGAAAAAAAAAAGACACACTATGCCATGCTATGAAGTGCTGCGGGGCAGATATGAGAAAATAACACAAGGTGCGTACTGAGATAGTATCCGCAATGCTTACCGCTGTGTGCACAGATCCTCTCTAAATGGTGAGAAGCCCGACGCGCGTTTCATGTCCACGCTGGACACTTCTTCAGTGGGTATTCTGAATCAGTATGGACAAGGACCTTAAGTAGTCATGGAGACGCAGCATGTGACACATCACAAGGTCTAAATATACCAATAGGAAAGCGGCATGAGCGGCGCGTGCGCAGTGCGTACCCCAGGTCCCGCTTGGGAGTTGAGCGCTTTTGACTCTTGGAGCACAGACTTTTCTAAAATAGTTTGCAGACTCCATATACAGAGCCCCTAAGTATCAGAACAGTAGAATCCACCCTCAAGTGACCCCATTTTGGAAATAACACCCCTCTAGGAATTTATGTATAGGTTTATCAGTGGATGTACCTATGTTAAAAAAACATGATATATGTTTTTCTGCATTTACCCTGGAGTGCCGGATTTATTTTTTGGACTATTTGGAGTTGAATCCTATTTGTGCACCCTTTTTGTGGAGTGCCGTGCAGCCTTATTACTTTGTAGTGCCCGTACCTTCTGCCCAGCTTGTGCTACTGGAGACACCCACCTCGTAAATTAAGTGGGCTTTCCTCTCTACAGTACTGACAAAGATTTGGTTTCTAACAGCGGCTTATGCTTTAATGCAATCTTTGAGAGGCAGAATAAACAAATCAATAGCAGTTCAAGAATTCTTTTTACACAATCCACTGTGCTGTATAAGGCTGCTTTCACATTTGCGTTGGGCAGAGCTGCGGTGGGCTGTGTACTTCCTCTGTTAAGCCCTGCCCACTGCGGCACCTCTTCCATTCAGCTCCACCTAAGTCGGCATGCGTCCTGCGTACCTATCTTTAACATTGGGTACGCAGGCCATGTGAATGTATGCGGATGATTCCGCATGTGTTGTTTTGACGCTGCGCCAAACTGGGTCAAACACAACATGTTGCATTTTGTTGCGGTCGGCGCAGCGTCAAAATGACGCAAACATTAATCATATTTTTATTTGTTTTAACCTATTGTGAATAGTAAAATTTATTTCACTTTGTCATATTTTTTTAACAAGGTTTCCTGTATGTGTTATCTTTACAGTGTGGAAGGTTGCATTCCATATTGCCCAAATCATATGATTCTCGATGAAGTTACCCTTAAATGTGTCTATCCAGAAGACTGTGAGTTTCCTATCATATTACAGTTTTTGCACTCTATCATTTAGCTATAATGGTACTAATGTTATTACTAATGAATAAGTTTGTGTTCGCTTATAAATGTTTATGCTTTATAGCTCAGCAAATGTGACTTACAGTTATGTAAATTGAAGCTCATGGAGCCTATTACAAAATTTCCAACATGGGTGCCACTATCGCTCATCTTTAATAATATTGTTATTCTCATATCGTCCAAAGTGTTTTTTTACTTCCCCTTAGGTTCAAGGGCATGGGTGTGACTGCCACTCTGGCATCTACTCTAATTATGGCCCTGATGACTTAGTAGTGCAATTGTTCTTTCTTTTACTCATCTATTTTAACACAACAATAAATAGTATTAGCTATAGTTCCATCATTGGCCATGGCATTGACAAATACATATGTAAACTATAATTTTATTGACAATGTTTTATTTTTTTTAAGGTGTCCCAGCAAAATCAACTGTTTTACCTGTTACAACAAAGCCAGCAAAAACCAGCCAAGCCCCGACAATGTCAAGTACTACAGTAGAATCTCCAACAATGACACCTTCAACTTCCTTAGACGTTTCTGATATTCCAACACCTTCTACAATACAATCATTATTGGAAAGAAAAACCACCCTCCATGCACACATAAAATCTTCAATTATGAGTACATCAGACAAGTATGAATCGCCTTTTAAACTGCTTACTGGCGACTATGACCAAACAACACTAAATACTTATTCTACAGGCCCTTCGCAGCAGACAACAAAAATAACCAGTCATGAAATGCGGGAAGGATCTTCAACTACTTCTGAAACAGAAACATTCACACCTTCAATTAAAGATACCACATCACCTCAAACAGTAACGTCTTTGGCATCTCTGCAAACAATGCCTCCAGGAGAAGCTGTTGACACAACTAAGACACCCACAAGAATGTTAGGACAGTTTTCACAAGGCTTGTTTCAGCTGACAACAAGATCTGTTACATTGTTGCCATATTCTTCCATGCCAGAGAGTACTGTTTCATCAGTAGCCACAGATACCTCAAGTTTACCAACACTACAATATGTATCTTCCGAAATGGAAACAAGCATGCCATCTGTGTCACATACCTCAAGTATGTTCACTACTCCTTTAAGTCCATCATTGAAACAAGTCTCTATGACATCTAGAACAACTCCTCAAGAGCTCCAAAGTAGCCAGTCAACCCAAAAAACTTTTAAAATAACCGATGGAAAGCAATTAACCAGCATGTTGTTTCATACTACTGTATTGAATAAAACAGTTTCCGTCTTGCCTACATATACAACACACATGAAAATATCTGGAAGTAAACCAACTTTATTGACTTCACCATCATTTCATTTGTCTTCAACACTTACTCGAATACTTGCAACTTCTATTCCAACTTTAACATCAATTGCAGATCAACATCAAACAACAAAATCTGTAATACAAACAAAAATGAAAGAAGAAGAACTTTCAACCCTGTCAATAAGTGGTTTTACATCTGAAAAAGTCCTTGCATCTTCTACCACTGGAAGTACCTTCAAAGTCTCTACAACTCCATCCACAATAGGTCAAACAATGGCACAGATGTCAAGCACACTTTCAGATCTGCAGAACACCACATTCACAACAGACATGGGGGTTAGATTAGAGTCATCTAAGCCAACAATTATAGCTAAAACAAAAGACTATACAAAAATGTCCATTAAACACTCAACTTTGTCTACTACTAATGCAACACTAATCCAGACACCACCTGTAACTCTGAGCACTAAAAAATTCCCCAAAACTACAGAGCCCCCATTCAAGACTTTAACTACTGTTAAAGAACACTTGGGAACAAGCTTTCCAACACAAGACACTCCAACTCATAGTTTGGAAACTAGAACCACAGAACATTCAATTCTAACAATGGAGTCATTTGGTGCAAGTTCATCCATTAGTCCTTTTTTAAAAACAGATGGAACTATTAAAGTAACTACAAGTGATTCTTCCATTTCATTGCCCAGAGAGAGTATGTTTACAACTTTGTTGCCTTCTATGACTTTTGACACTTTATTATCACATATGTATGGCAAAGTAACAGATTCAACAACTAGCTATTTAGAGAAGTATACAACTGCTATCTCAAGTACTAAACATTTGGCGGCACCTACGGAATTTACTACTAAGACTGCCACTACAGAGTCATCAACCATGCTATCTACACTTGGGACCATCAATGGGACAACCTCAAGTGCTTCTGCTTTTAATGAAACTACAAAAAGAGTCGATGTCACTCACAGTTTGTTGAGCACAATAAAAGAAAAGCCATTAACACTATCTGTGCAAACTGTGAAAGAAAGCACCATAGGCATTACTCAACCAGCATATTCCTCTTTAGTAACTAATAAGACATTGACTGACATGTCTGACACTCCTTCGGTGGAAATTTTAGAGACCATATCTAATGCTACAGAACCAACACAGCTGGGAACCACATTATCAATACATACGTTATCTGATTCATCTGTTTTGCCTTCTACCACTGAATCCTTGAGCTCAGAAACAGCAACAGAGTTTATGGCAAATCTTACAGCATCAGCAGATTACTATTCATTCGGAACCATGGTGCACACTAGCAGTTCCTCTGAATGCATGGTGGGTGATAGATATATACTACTACAGATACAAAAAGTCTGTACATTTATGGCGTTTCCTGATGTTTATTGTAAACATTTAATTAGGATGAGTTGTGTGTAGCCTTTAAAATAAAATTAAATCGGTTTACCCACCCTTTTCTAATGCTAGCACTTTTCCACTTTTTGTTTCTTTTTTTTATTGCCCTGTTCATGTCCTAATTCATCAAAACGTTTGGAAAACTGGCGTAAAAAGCTTTGAAAAGATGCAAAATTGTTATGCAGTGTGAGGCTGTACAAGTTTTTTTATGTTTTCACACCAATTTCAATTAGCTCAGGCAAAGTGGGTGGAGCTAGAGAAGGACATGGGTGTGACAGTGTGTGGCGACCTTCACAGGTCAAATTCATGAAGCGTGGTGGCATAACTTATGCTGCAAATATTACTCCAGTCATTGACTGGAGTAAGATTTGTGGTAAGGCACACGCATAAGTACATGATACTTATGGATCCGATACCTCGCACATGACCTCAGCCCCTCATAAAAGATCGTTATGAAAAATACCAAACTTGATGAATTATCTCTAGTGATGAGCGAATATACTCATTACTCGAGATTTCTCGAGCACACTCGGAGGACCTCTGAGTATTTTTCAGTGCTCGGAGATTTAGTTTTTCTTGCAGAAGCTGAATTTATTTTCTCTACTTCCCCATATTTCCTTCTATTTGAGAGTCACCATACCTTTTGCATTCCCATGTATACTGCCATAAACCATCCTCACCACTTGTCTTGCAGTGCTGGGGTTCTCCATACCCTAGGCAAATTCCCCAACCCATTCCCCCCCTTCATTCACCTCTTTCTCTGTCAATATCAAGGTTTGCCAGCAATATCAATATCAAGGTTGTCCCGCTACTTTGTCCAAGTTTACGTTTTGTCACACTGTGCATTTGAGTTTAACATCCCTGTTTTAAGGCCCTCAATATGTGAGCTAAAAAATATTTAATTAGTTTCTACTTTTGCAGATGTGATGCTACCCATTATTTTAAATTATATATATTTATTTGAATTAAAACATGGAAAAACAAAGGCATTAGCATTTAAATATATAAAAATCGCCAAAGAGAAGCTTTAAACAAAGACCATGTTTTAAAAAATATAATTTTTTATTATTACAAGAGCATAGAAAAGCATATAATAAGTGAGACCAAACACTCGTAAGGCACTAGGGGGGGTATGTGCTTCGGAACAAAACAATGCTACAAAGTTATTTGCTTCTAATCATTGAAAAAATGCATAAACATTTATCACAGAATGAGTCCATGTATACATTAATATGGGCAGAATATACAGAAACTCAATGTACGCCTGTATGCCCAGACGAAAGTTTATTGCATAGGACACCACAATACATAGGTCACAAAATAATTGAACCATGCCCGATCCAAAAATGCCGATGTCCAAATGAAAGCAGACATTAGCTCAATAGGGATACATTTCAACTTTGTAAGTAACAATAGGCTGGTTAATGAATAGACGCATAATGAGCATTAAATGTAATGAGCGTAATGGTTGTCCAGTGCAACAGGACATCAGTGTAAGAGAAAGCAACAGCAAAGGTTGCTTGACTAATGTGGGCATAAAGTGACAGTGCAAAGCAGCATACAGTAATTGCATGAGATGAAATGAGCAAGCACAAAAAATTATCTCAATAGGAGCTCAGGGGACCCACCACACCCGACGCGCGTTTCACAGTGAAATGCCTTGTCTGAGGGTCATTCACATACTGTATATATTTTCATATTTTGAAACTGTTTTAAATGTTTTTTGTCCTAGTTAAAGGAAATCTGAAAATTGTTGTGTAGCCGGTTGGCTTTCATTGTAGCTACTAGTCATGAGTGAGTATACTCGTTACTCGGGTTTTCCCGAGCACACTCGGGTGGTCTCTGAGTATTTGTTAATGCTCGGAGATTTAGTTATTGCTAACGCAGCTGCATGATTTATGGCTGCTAGACAGCTTGAATACAAGTGGGGATTCCCTAGCAACCAGGCAACCCCCAAATGTACTCAGGCTGGCTAGCAGCCGTTAATCATGCAGCTGGTCAACAAAAATGAAATCTCTGAGCACTAACAAATATTTGGAGGTCACCCGAGCAACGAGTATACTCGCTCATCACTAGTAGCTACGCAAAGAAAATGCATTTGTTCACTATGTAACGTCTCTCTCTTAGTTACATGGTTCAGTGCAGAGGAGTGATTACATCACTGCTCAGAATACTATGAGCGCGGCTATAATCATGCCCAGACACTTTGAGCGACAGCTCATTCTACACACACACTCTGCAAGCAGGATAATCTTTTTTAGAAGATGAATATTGTACATACTAGTATAATGATCAGGTAAAATATGAATTGATTCAATTATTAATGCAGTGTACATAGTAACGGTTATGGGAATTTCACTATATTTACAATGGGCTTTTCACTGATTCAGAACGTATTGTGAAACTTATAAATAATAAATGTATTTTATGAATAATGCAGAATATTACTACATGTTTTATATATTTTTCTTTCACAGCCAAGGTACATTGAGCCACTGGATCCATGCAGTCAGTATGTTTGCATCAACATGGGATGGATGTTATATAATGTATCAAGTAATTGTCAAAAAAATGTGGAGAAACCCGATTGTGGCTTTCGTGGGATGCCTGTCCAAGTGAACAGTGACAGCTGCTGTCCAGAATGGGAATGTCCTTGTAAGTGCTTTGTTAAATAATTTAGTATTTAGTGTTTTCAAGCATATTGCTAACGATTTTTGGTACTTTGGCATGTGCCACAGAAAAGAAAGTTGCTATTACATTATAATGGCAGCTTTTCTCTTGTTGTGCTATATATTGTAATAAATAGAAATACAAAGGCCCCAATTAATCAAAGTGTTTATGCTAGAAATATAGTTATCGAAAATTGTTCAAGATACAATCAACGTGGGGTTTTTACAATATAATTAACAAATTGCCGAATGGCAAATAGACCCTAACTAAAGATTCTAAGATTAAAAAGTAGCTTTTATTAAACTTTTACAATATTAATGAGATTGTGCTTGTTTAAAAATATAGAGTCCATATTAGATAGTAATGGCCCAACTTACTGTAATAGCCATTAGTGGTGAATATAATTCCTCCCCTCACAATGAAATTGCTGTTCCAATTTCAACTCCCATAAACGAGCACAATCTCATTATTATTGTTATAGTTTAATAAAAGTTACTTTTTTAATCTTAGAATCTTTAGTTAGGGTTTATTTGCCATATGGCAATTTGTAAGTTATATGGAGTAAAACACTTTGAAAAGTCCCAATCTTTTGCGCAACAGCGACTTTTGTAGTTTTCACACCAGGTTCAGCCAGTTCCTCCAAAATGAGCAAAGCTGGGGTGAGGCGGGCTGAGATGTGGCAATGTCTGCTTGTATAATTCATGAAGATTTTGTGGCGTGTCTCAAGTCACAAATCTTACTCCAGTTAGGAGTAACATTTGTGGTGAGGCGAAAGCCACTTTTAAGATGAATCTGAATCATTAAGAGGTGTGTGCCAGGCACCTCTGACTTCACCATAATCCCTCATCAAGTCTAGCATGAACAATGCAGGTTTTGATGAATCAGTGTCTAAGTCTGTGTAGGCACATTCGTTGCATGCACTGCAATGCCTGGACTGACTGTGGGTGTCTGGGTCCAAACTAAGTGCCTCATATGCATTTACGGGGCTGTTAGTTTGGATTTGGGCCTTGAAGTCTTTATATAGGCCTATGAAGAAGGTTTTGTTTTGCTAGCTCTGCTTTTTTTTCTTGTTTGAAGCATGTTTGTATGTGTGAATTTAGATGCATGATTAGATAACTGGAAGCCAAAACTTTATCATCTCCTAAGTCATTGAAAATTCCTTTCCTGTCCCTGGTTACAATTGGAAGAGCAGCTTGAGGTGCACCTATCAGTTCATAATTAGAGATGGGTGAACCCACACAGTAAAGCTTATCTCGGTGACCTGCAGTGAACTCACTACTGCACCGTGAGACTTTTTCTCACTGTGCTAGCAGTGATCTCACCAAGGTCACCAAAGTTCAGAGGCACAAATGGGAATGCAGCCTCAGTGACCTGCGGTAACCTCGATGATGTCACCGCTAGTCACTGAGGCTGCACTCACATCAGCTCATTCTTTAGTGGTTTTCAGCCTGGATAGTTGCATCTTGGCACCATCCAGGTTCAAAACTGTTTATCCCCAGGCATGGATTATGGCATTGAACAGAACGTTTGACAGGTAAGGGATAGTTGTTTTTAAGTTTAGTTTTTTTTACAGGAGATCATGGCTTCAGTGGAATGGACATTAGGTGAGTATAATTGTGATTGTTATTTTTAAGTAAAAAAAGTAAAAGTGTGTCTTTTTATTTCAACTAAAGGACTTTACCAGCCTGAGAATAGCTTAGCTGGTTGTCAAAAATGAGGGGCACTCCACCACATTTTTTTTTAATTATTTATTTAAGTAATTAAAAAAAAATGGGATGGGGATCCCTCTATATTTGAAAACCAGCCTTGCTAAAGCTGACAGCTGAGGCTTGCAGCAGCAGCAGTCAGTTTTGCCTGGTTGGTCATAAAAAATACAGGGGAACCAACTCTGTGTTTTAAGAAAAATTATTTATTTAGAGCACAGGTGCTGGCTGATGAATACTCCCATCAGCCGCCGCCTGCTCTCGCTGCTGTTAATGGCAGCAGGCTTAGGCTGATAAGAGTAGTAGTCTCATGAGCTGAAGCCAGTGACCAGAGGTAAACTTTTTACCTTCGGTCACAGTTTCGGGCCCATGCTGTCATTTGACCACGTGGGAACTGCAGTTCTCTGACTGGCGGTAATGATTTTATCGCCGATCATAGGTAGTGTTTGCCACGTTGTCATATATATGACAGCATGGCAAACACTAGATGTGAATGGGGTCAAGTAAATGGGGTCCGAGTTTGGGTTCAGGTACTATTCTGGTACCCAGGCAGAATTTTTTTTAACTGTTCGGCCGAATCAGCCGGACCCGAACATCCAGTCTATTCTGAACAATTACCTAAAATTACGGGTATGCTTTAACATTAATTTTAGTATGCAAAGTGGAGCCTAAGCCATTATCAAAAATGTAACACTCGAGACAGTCTAATAAATGTCTTTGCTCCTCCACATTTTTTTTTTACTGGCATATACGAGATCTTAAATACACAGTTTCAAAAAGGCACATCTGAGCATGTGGCAAAATCTCCAAAATGTTTTATGACCCTTCTCACTTACCAAATTTGAAAATGGACTAGAAGGTGGATGTTGTTATATAGTCATATAGAGTATGCTACTATGTCAAGTATAGGAAAAAAGGTGCAACATTTTGGATTAAATCAACTCCTCCATATAGCTGACATAAATTACTTTTTTGCAGATAAATTTAAAAATGATTCAAATTTCTTGAAAGATATGCAGTTTTTTTATCTTTCCAACTATCAACTATAAGCAACCCTTTGGTTCCTGCTCACGGTTCAAATGATATATTTTGATTCTGCTCACGTGATGCATCAGATGTTCAAATTACGGAACACTTCAAAAATATAATATTCAAATAACTAACTATTTCAAACTATTGATTTTTTTTTTAAAGAAGAGTTTTCAATAAATTACATAAATTTCTTCTTTTAGGCCAATGTTCCGTGTTATCAGAATTGAGTATCATAACATTTGATGGAAATAATATTGCACTTTATAACGCTGCACCATATATCTTGGTCAGACTTCCAAAGGAAACTATTGTTGCCCATATAGAAAAATGTCCTCCAAGTTTGGTAAGTTCTACAGTCTATTTACTACAATTTATCTCTATGGAAATGAAAAAAAATTACAATTATTTATTATGAATACACATTACAGTAAAAATGTTCAGAAATATATTGTTTGGGTAATACAGATTATTCATTAGTCACAATTGGAAAACCTTCTGTTATGGGTCAAGTTCCCGCCTCTGCACAGGGGGAATCTCGAACCATCTCCGCTGCAGTCTCAAAATTCTTCTCCAGCCGCAGTGGAGCCTGCTCAGCGGAGATGTCAGTCCCAGCGTCTGGCTCAGCCTGATACTGTGCGGATGGTTACTGCTCCCTTTCCAGGCGCAGCCATTGTAGCCAGTACTGGTCAGCGGCGAGCAGACATCTCTGGGACTAAGTCCTGCTTTTCCCTTTCTGAGCATGCCCGGGGTAAGACCTCTCATTGGAGGTCGAGGGTCACATGCTCAGGTACTATGGCAGCTCCCATTGGTCCTCTAGGAAGGTCCTGAAGTTGCTCAGGTACTGTAACAGCTCCCATTGGTCCTCTGGGAAGGTCCTGAAGTTGCAGCTATAAAAGGTTTGCATGGCCGCACGGCCATGCGCTAGTATCAGCTTGTTATGAGCTTTAGCTATTCCAGTAGTCTTGTCTGCTTGTGGTCAGGGTCCGGCTGCAATAAGCCACTAGAATACCGGCACCTCCGGTGAGGAGTTTGTATAGTGAATTCAGGGCTGGCGTAAAGCCATTAGAATTCTGGCTCCACCGGAGAGGAGGTGTTTGTGTGCTTGATACTCCCTGACCACTGATTGCTTTTGCTCTGTTAGGCAGCTGTGTTCCCCTGTGACTCTAACAGGGCACAGCGTTTTCCCTTCTGTGCAACTCTAACAGAATTCGCTTCTACCGCCATATCGTGCCACCATTTGCTAGCAGCTGGTTGGTCTCCTGCACGGTGGACACCGGGCTGCGAACGCACCAATAATATCTAAGTATACTCGGTGCGTTCCAACCACCCTAACACCTTCAGTGGTTAAAAAAACTTTTAAATATCAGTATACACTACCATTCCAAAGTTTAGGGTCACTTAGAAATTTCCTTATTTTTGAAAGAAAAGCACAGTTTTTTCCAATGAAGCTAACATTAAATGATTCAGAAATACACTCTTATACATTGTTAATGTGGTAAATGACTATTCTAGCTGCAAACGCCTGCATAGGTGTATAGAGGTCCATTTCCAACAACCATCACTCCAGTGTTCTTATGGTACTTTGTGTTTGCTAACTGTGTAAGAAGGCTAATGGATGGTTAGAATACCCTTATAAACCCTTGTGCAAGTATGTTAGCACAGCTGAAAACAGTTTGGCTGATTAGAGAACCTATAAACCTGACCTTCCTTTAACCTAGTTGAGATTCTGGAGCATTACATTTGTTGGTTCCATTTGAAAAATACCAAATGGATACAAAAATATTTAGAATTGAGAGTCCTCAGTGGTTGATACCTTTTAATGGCTAACTGAAAAGATGGTAACAAATTGCAAGTTTTCGAGACTACACAGGTCTCTTCATCAGGCAAAGACTAAAACAAATTCTGAAGAAGCACATATTTATGCACAAAATGGCATAGAAAAAAAAAGAAAAAAAAAGGAAAAACCATGGATAATACAGGTGACATGAAGCAGAATTACCATGGGTGATAAACAGTTACGTCCATAAATATTGGGCCAATTCTTAGATAAGGATTGTTTTATTGTCCTGTGATTAGGGTCTCTGTTGTGATGACCCCACATGGTCTAAGGGGCAAGTTCCTTAGTTGATGTAAAAAGACATAAATACATGAGACACATTCATTCCTGCAGTGTGAGTGTCAAAGGTCGTCATCAGTTTATATTCCCAGACTCTTCTGTCTCTCTGGGATTTGAAGCTACCCTTTAACACAAGTAATTTCATGTCCGTAATGTTATGATTCGGGAGACAGAAATGTATTGCCACAGGTAGATCCATTGACCCAATATTTATGGACGTAACTGTTTATCACCCATGGTAATTCTGCTTCATGTCACCTGTCTTATCCATGTTTTTTCCTTTTTTTTCTTTTTTTTTCTATGCCATGTTGTGCATAAATATGTGATTCTTCAGAATTTGTTTTAGTCTTTGCCTAATGAAGAGACCTGTGTAGTCTCGAAAGCTTGCAATTTGTTACCATCTTTTCAGTTAGCCATTAAAAGGTATCAACCACTGAGGACTCTCAATTCTAAATATTTTTCTATCTACTGGCTAACACGGTACCAAGATATATTTCTTTCCTGTATCCAAATGGATACATGCATTTAAACAGAATATAATTAAGATATAAAAATACAGTATATTATATAAATCTACAACAACTATGGTTGGAGGAAAACAGTTCTAACTTGAACGTTTGCACTTTTTGTTTTCTAGAGTGTAAATTCTATACGAAAGTTGGTGAGTAATCTTTTAATTTGGTAAAAACTATGACTAATTGCTTGACTGGGCATCACTTTTCACATTAATTTCATCTGCTTGCCAAAGTTTTGTCAGCTCTTCTTTACACAGAGATTATCATTTCTCACATCCATCCTTGTTCCTAATGGGGTCACAATCTATTATCCCTTTTTCACATATACTATGGACTATTTAATACAAGGCCAAGTATCCTCTCGGATATGTTTTGAAGTGTTGTACAAGAATCCAGGAGAAACAAACTCAAAACCTCAGTATTGCAAGACAATAATGCTATTGGCTATACACATAAGTAGGCTACTAAGTTATGCAGGTTTGTGATAAGTCATACTTTTGGTGCCACTCCAGTATGGAGACAGAGGGGATCTTAAGGGAAAGTCCCGCTTTATGACTTTCAGAAGCTATAAAAACTTTTTCATGTAAGGGTCATTTTATAGGTTTTAAATCCCTTTGTATATATATTTTTAGATTATTAGTATTTTATTAAATACAACATTTGCAATTGGTTTGAATTGTGGAGTTTGTCTTCTCCAGCTTTCATATTTTGTCATACACTGAAAGCTGCTCAATTATGTTCTCTTGGTTGCTTGAGTTTGTCAGATAAACCTTTCTCCCCGGCTTCAAGCCCTACTCTTTCCTCTTCTGAATCATCATCTAAACTAGGATCCAATTAAATAACCTGCAGCCAAATTTGATTTGCGCTTAAAGAAGTATTTTGGAGATGAGATAGAAGGGCTGGAGTTCGAGCCAACCAGAATGAATGGAATCAAATCATGTGCTGTGCATTGGAATGCATGCAAGCTGTAAAAGCTAAAAGATAAAAAGATAAATGATCAAAGAAAATATCTATCTGAGTTCATAGCAATATCTATATAATATCTTTTTGTAATGTATTTACAGGTTGCAGCTGGAGGTACTTCAGGATTATGTTTTAAGAAGCTGAATGTGACAACAGCAAATTTTCAAGTGCTCATAAATCGTTTGGACAGGAGGGTGAGCATCATTTAAGAAAAATAAAAAATTACGTATCTAAGTATCTATTAATAATATCTAGAACTGTCTTGAAATTGAAATGTATATAAATCTTAAATAGATTGATGTAAGGTTCATAGACACAACCGGTGCAGTACAGTGGATGGAGGCTGTATGGCTTCCTAGCGAAAATTGCTATCAGAGGCATTCCGAGGTACAGTACAAGGCTTACGTAATTCTTAGGTGCCTATTGCTTCTCCAAGCTTTGTAGACTATTGGCTAAAGCATGGGTAAACTATAGTGGTTACAAGGATTTCAGTCACACTGAAGCTTAATTGGGACTAAAAGTCTCTTTGACCTGCACATACAATTAAAGACCCCGAATAGTTGATAGTTGGGGGTCCTGTTTGGGATGTTGCATTGTGGTCAAAAAGGTTAACATTACACCACTGGGTTAAAGTCAAATAGAAAACATGAAACCTTAATACTAACAGACATATGTCGGTGGTAAAACTCATATCCACCTTATAAGATTTATGTGAATTGAGTGAGAATAAGGAAAAGAATAGAGAAGAAAAAAACATTCCAGGGTACTTGAAATTCACCCTTTTCTTTCAGGATTGATATTTTTATGTTTATACTTCTGTTGTTTCAGGTAGAAGTGAATTCAGTACTTCAACCCTTACCTTTTTCAAAGCAAGGTCTATGTATCCAAGACACTGGAGCTATGTATGTAATTAACACACCAGCAGGTATCAGCATTAAATGGACTCACGTCACCGGCATTATAGATATACAGTATGGTCTTCATTCCAACCAGTCCATCAAGACTGAAGGCCTTTGTGGTAAGCACTACCTGGAAAGATAACAGTTATTACATAAAGACTGCACTAAACTGATAAGCCAACATTAGTAGGAAGCAAGAATACAAGAAGTCTATGCAATATACAAGAAAATTGTATGACAGATTCTGCACAATTTTCAGTTACATTTATGCTTGTAGAAAATGTGATAATAGAACTAATTAACTTGCTATTATAAATGTATATTACTAGCAAAGTACCATCCTATAGCTTTTATAGGATGTGATGAAGCTGTATACAGAATGTGTCCTGATCATTCCTAATTATAGAGTTATGATATAGAAATTGTACAATACAATCTAATATCTTATATGTCACCAATGTTGGACTGGACTGGCAAAGGCCCACCAAAACAATGACTCTTGGGGCCCACTGTTCAGCTACATGCAGAAATGACCTGACCCTAATACGCAAATTTAATTTTGCTTCTATGAAATATTAATTTGGCTAGCCTATTTACTGAATGATTAGTTGATACCTTTTTCTACTAGTAATAAATCAAGTGCAATAGCACTGTTCATCAGCACTACTTCACAGGGGCCTGTCAGAGGATTCTCTGGTTCTCCTGTAGGCCACTCCGAGCCTGCATATCACACTGTACTGGTCTTGATAAATGTAGTAATTCATGTCACAGAATTTATAATTAAATCCCAAGCTAAAGATATGATATGTGAATATTAAATTTTGAACAGACATTGCCAATTTTGTTTCACAGTCTATTTGCAAGATAATACCAAATTGTTAAATTACACAGATCAACGGTAGCTCAGAAATTGGTGCCAAGCGATTGTGCATTGTAGCATCAGATCCTGTGCTAACAACTGAGGAACATAGTCAAAAACAAGATTTAATCAATGGGGAGCTTTATCAAGCTAAATGCCCTAGTGGACAGGTCAATTTGATTAAAGGAGAACTGTACAGTCTGTGAGGAACCAGTGCAGGAGGAGAAAAAAGAATGGATCTACCTGTGGCAATACATTTTTGTCTCCCAAATCATAACATTATGGACATGAAATTACTTGTGTTAAAAGGTAACTTCAAATCTCAGAGAGACAGAAGAGTATGGGAATATACAGTAAACTGATGACGACCTTTGACAGTCTCACTGCAGGAATGAATGTGTCGCACGGATTTATGTCTTTTTACATCAACTAAGGAACTTGCCCCTCAGACTATGGGGGGTCATCACAACAGAGACCCTAATCAGAGGACAATAAAACAATCCTTATCTAAGAACTGACCTAATATTTATGGACATAACTGTTTATCACTCATGGTAATTCTGCTTCATGTCACCTGTCTTAACCATGGTTTATCCTTTATTTTTCTGTGCTATGTTGTGCATAAATATGTGATTCTTCAGAATTTCTTTTAGTCTTTGCCTGATGAAGAGACCTGTGTAGTCTCGAAAACTTGCAATTTGTTACCATATTTTCAGTTAGCCATTAAAAGGTATCAACCACTGAGGACTCTCAATTCTAAATATTTTGCAGACTGTAAAGAAGTCTTTTCATTATTATCTCTTATGCCTCTTCTAGGAATATGCAATGGTGATCCCAATGATGACTTAAAGATGCAAAACAGAACAATAATAACAAACAAAGAAGATATAGAAGCCTTTATTAAAAGCTGGGAAATAGAGAAATCTATTGATGTTACCACAAGACGTCCAGTAAGAAACTGCACAGAGGATAATTGTACTTACTGCATGGAACTACTCAATAGAAAAGTATTCGCCCCCTGTCATAGGAAGGTATGTGACCTCATTATTCAGTAACTAGAATGAAAAGCGACAACAAATTCATGGCCAGATCCACACCAGTGGCCATGGCCCAAATAACCAGCTCTCTGAATAAAATAAAATATATAGGATCTAATCCTATAACATGATATTGAAGGGGCATCTCTCTCTCTTTCTCTCTCTCTCTCTCTCTCTTTCTCTCTCTCTCTCTATATATATACTGTATTTAGATCTACAGTACATATAGAAAGATAGACCATAATTTATTAATTTGTATGACTATAGAAATACTAATATATATACAGTTCTCTGTAATGAATTAATACTCATTATTAAGGACCATAAATAATGGTATTACACAATGATAATATCAATCATATAGAAAAAGAAGGTGTAAAGTAACCATGCAAAATAAAAAGATTCCTTTAAAATTAATAACTTTATTTAAATATATTTTATAAAGACGTATATATACATCAAGTTAGCCAAGCATTGGCACCACATACCAATGAGGAAGCATGAAAAACACTATCTAAAATACACAGGTAATAGGTTATCCTCCAAAAATCAGCAAGAGAGTAATTGCATAGTATATAGGACTATATTTATATAAATCATATAAATCAAATATTCACATAATGGACTGTATACTATATTGTCAGTGTAGAAACATAGTTTTCTCAATATCCAAGCTTGACATCAAGGATAATGAACCAAACATGCATAATAATATGTTATTAAAGGTAATGTTATTAAAACTGCAGTATGTCCAATTTGCCATTTTTTCCTCTTTTTTGTGTATAACAAAACATGAATAATTGCGATAATTTTCTAGAATTTTCACGACTGTATATAGATGAATGGATGTATGGATAGATAGTCCACTCCAGACATGACCAAAATGAAGCAAGACACCACTTCCATAAAAACCATGCTCATTATCATGTAATAGGAGTAGATTGATCATTTTTCTAACGTAGAACTTCTCTTACATATCCATAAATATTATTACTGTAATAATATAAGTATTGTTGGGGGTTAGCCCAACAAGATTGCGTATACATATATATAACATGAGCAACAGGACAATTTATCTATGCCATATGTTACATACTTTGTTTTGTAGAAATGTGCTAATTGCCTTTCTTTACAAGGCTGAGCTTTTTTAAAATTGTCATTAAGTTCTTTACAGTTCTGCAGAATAACTTGGGTTGCTAAAGTTCAGTTTACATATGATCTAATTTGTAGGTCTCCCCACAAGACTTCTGTGAGAAGATGTGGATCAACAGTACATACTTTCTAAACTATGAATGTGACGCTCTTTCTGCATATGTAGCCCTGTGCAGTAAACATAATATATGCATTAGATGGAGGACTCCAGATTACTGTGGTAAGTTCTACAGATCCATTCTTTATTTCGCTGTCTATTCTCTTAGCTTCTCACAAATAGTTACTTCCATTTCTTATGCAATGAGAGGAAACGGGGTAGTAGGTACTTCAGTGCCTGGCAGGTTTTGGATTGTTTGGTCGTCTGTAGGACATTGTCACGCCCCAAGGCACTTTCAGACATATATGCAGAACTTCAAAACATGATTTTTTTTCTGCTAGAGCAACATTTTCGGGACATAAAAGGATCATTTTGCTTATTTTTAAATGGTTACACAGTCATATTAATGGTTTGGGGGTGTAGAAGTTTGACACGTTCCCTTTAAAGGATTTGAGTGATGCAGTTCTGTACAGAAGATTTATACATAAATAGCTCACTCCAAGGAGAACAATGTCTATGTCCATCTCTTTACGTACCTACAACATCACTACAGCACATTTACTGGCCTTAAAGGGAATCTATCACCTTAAACATACAGTGTGATCTACCAAATAAACTATTTCAGCAAGATTTGCTGAGTAGGCTGGTATATACAGTAGTTTTGTAGGTAAATATTTAGTGCATCGTTTAATATATTTCTCTTTAACCCCTTCACGCCCATTGACGTGCAGTGTTCATCATTGGGTGCCTCCCCCTTGTTTGGTGTGTGCTCCGGCGATGAGCCCGCACAGCTTCCAACACATGACAGCTGATCTGATCAGCTGACATGTGCCCCTAACAACCGCAGGTGGAATCGTGATTCACCTGCGGCTGTTAACATGTTAAAGACCGATGTCAATCTCTGATTGTGGCATTTAACATGCTTGCGCAAAAAGTGTGTCTCAAGCCACGCGCATCGATGCCTGTGTCACATGACCGCGGGTCGCCGATGAGTTGGCATGATAGTCTGGGGTCTGCAGCAGACCCCTGTGGTTGTCATAGCCGGATTGCTATGAGCGCCGCCCAGCAATTGGCGCTCATAGCAAGTGAGTATTTCTGCTACACAGAGCAGGGAGTAGCACAAGTGATCAGATGATCACAGCTTCTAGTCTCCCGTGGAGAATATAGAAGCTTGTCTAAAGTGAAAAAGAATGTTTTTAGAAATATAAAAAAATAAAAATGTAAAAGTTCAAATCACCTCCTTTCACTCCATTCAAAATAAAACAAAAATAAAACATACACATATTTGGTATCGCCGCATTCATCTATCAATATATAAAAACAATTAATCCGATCAGTATACAGTGTAACGCGAAAAAAACTAAATGCCAGAATTACACTTTTTTTGTCACCATAACATTGCATTAAAGTGCAATAACAAGCAAAAGATTGTATCTGCACCAAAACTGTATCAATAAAAACATCAGCTCGGTGTGCAAAAAATTTGCACCCACCGAGTCCCTGATCACAAAAAATGGAGACGATATAGGTCTTGGAAAATGACAACTTTTTATTTTTTTTACAAACTTTGTATTTTATTTCACCACTTAAATGAAAAAGAACCTAGACATGTTTGGTGTCTATGAACTCGTAATACTGCACTAGAAATATGAAAAATGAGAGCTTTTAGTGCACAAAAATGGCCAATTTTATGTGTACCTCGTAGCCACGTTAAGGCATCTCTCTTATACGAGGTCCTACGTTTGACCTACCTCACTGAGAATAAACGTCTCCATCTGAATGGGTACATGTAAAAACCTCTTCTTGGACTCAAATTCTCTCTCTATGTGGAGGGGTATTGGACCTACTATAATTAAAACACCTGAAGCTAGGAGGCGGGGAGTGCACGATCAGAAGGCTAGAGAATACATTTCACAAACCTGACCTGCACATCCAAACATAGACTGAGTGTGAACAGGTGCTGAACCCAGAGTCGCCAACTCGTATATAGTTAAATAAATAGGGCAGCACACTGCAGCGCCAAAACATGCAAACTTGAAAAAACGAAATTTGAACTGCATTACTGCACTAGAAATATGAAAAATGAGAGCTTTTAGCGCACAAAAATGGCCAATTTTATGTGTACCTCGTAGCCACGTTAAGGCATCTCTCTTATACGAGGTCCTACGTTTGACCTACCTCACTGAGAATAAACGTCTCCATCTGAATGGGTACATGTAAAAACCTCTTCTTGGACTCAAATTCTCTCTCTATGTGGAGGGGTATTGGACCTACTATAATTAAAACACCTGAAGCTAGGAGGCGGGGAGTGCACGATCAGAAGGCTAGAGAATACATTTCAAAAACCTGACCTGCACATCCAAACATAGACTGAGTGTGAACAGGTGCTGAACCCAGAGTCGCCAACTCGTATATAGTTAAATAAATAGGGCAGCACACTGCAGCGCCAAAACATGCAAACTTGAAAAAACGAAATTTGAACTGCATTACTGCACTAGAAATATGAAAAATGAGAGCTTTTAGCGCACAAAAATGGCCAATTTTATGTGTACCTCGTAGCCACGTTAAGGCATCTCTCTTATACGAGGTCCTACGTTTGACCTACCTCACTGAGAATAAACGTCTCCATCTGAATGGGTACATGTAAAAACCTCTTCTTGGACTCAAATTCTCTCTCTATGTGGAGGGGTATTGGACCTACTATAATTAAAACACCTGAAGCTAGGAGGCGGGGAGTGCACGATCAGAAGGCTAGAGAATACATTTCAAAAACCTGACCTGCACATCCAAACATAGACTGAGTGTGAACAGGTGCTGAACCCAGAGTCGCCAACTCGTATATAGTTAAATAAATAGGGCAGCACACTGCAGCGCCAAAACATGCAAACTTGAAAAAACGAAATTTGAACTGCATTACTGCACTAGAAATATGAAAAATGAGAGCTTTTAGCGCACAAAAATGGCCAATTTTATGTGTACCTCGTAGCCACGTTAAGGCATCTCTCTTATACGAGGTCCTACGTTTGACCTACCTCACTGAGAATAAACGTCTCCATCTGAATGGGTACATGTAAAAACCTCTTCTTGGACTCAAATTCTCTCTCTATGTGGAGGGGTATTGGACCTACTATAATTAAAACACCTGAAGCTAGGAGGCGGGGAGTGCACGATCAGAAGGCTAGAGAATACATTTCAAAAACCTGACCTGCACATCCAAACATAGACTGAGTGTGAACAGGTGCTGAACCCAGAGTCGCCAACTCGTATATAGTTAAATAAATAGGGCAGCACACTGCAGCGCCAAAACATGCAAACTTGAAAAAACGAAATTTGAACTGCATTACTGCACTAGAAATATGAAAAATGAGAGCTTTTAGCGCACAAAAATGGCCAATTTTATGTGTACCTCGTAGCCACGTTAAGGCATCTCTCTTATACGAGGTCCTACATTTGACCTACCTCACTGAGAATAAACGTCTCCATCTGAATGGGTACATGTAAAAACCTCTTCTTGGACTCAAATTCTCTCTCTATGTGGAGGGGTATTGGACCTACTATAATTAAAACACCTGAAGCTAGGAGGCGGGGAGTGCACGATCAGAAGGCTAGAGAATACATTTCAAAAACCTGACCTGCACATCCAAACATAGACTGAGTGTGAACAGGTGCTGAACCCAGAGTCGCCAACTCGTATATAGTTAAATAAATAGGGCAGCACACTGCAGCGCCAAAACATGCAAACTTGAAAAAACGAAATTTGAACTGCATTACTGCACTAGAAATATGAAAAATGAGAGCTTTTAGCGCACAAAAATGGCCAATTTTATGTGTACCTCGTAGCCACGTTAAGGCATCTCTCTTATACGAGGTCCTACGTTTGACCTACCTCACTGAGAATAAAGGTCTCCATCTGAATGGGTACATGTAAAAACCTCTTCTTGGACTCAAATTCTCTCTCTATGTGGAGGGGTATTGGACCTACTATAATTAAAACACCTGAAGCTAGGAGGCGGGGAGTGCACGATCAGAAGGCTAGAGAATACATTTCAAAAACCTGACCTGCACATCCAAACATAGACTGAGTGTGAACAGGTGCTGAACCCAGAGTCGCCAACTCGTATATAGTTAAATAAATAGGGCAGCACACTGCAGCGCCAAAACATGCAAACTTGAAAAAACGAAATTTGAACTGCATTACTGCACTAGAAATATGAAAAATGAGAGCTTTTAGCGCACAAAAATGGCCAATTTTATGTGTACCTCGTAGCCACGTTAAGGCATCTCTCTTATACGAGGTCCTACGTTTGACCTACCTCACTGAGAATAAACGTCTCCATCTGAATGGGTACATGTAAAAACCTCTTCTTGGACTCAAATTCTCTCTCTATGTGGAGGGGTATTGGACCTACTATAATTAAAACACCTGAAGCTAGGAGGCGGGGAGTGCACGATCAGAAGGCTAGAGAATACATTTCAAAAACCTGACCTGCACATCCAAACATAGACTGAGTGTGAACAGGTGCTGAACCCAGAGTCGCCAACTCGTATATAGTTAAATAAATAGGGCAGCACACTGCAGCGCCAAAACATGCAAACTTGAAAAAACGAAATTTGAACTGCATTACTGCACTAGAAATATGAAAAATGAGAGCTTTTAGCGCACAAAAATGGCCAATTTTATGTGTACCTCGTAGCCACGTTAAGGCATCTCTCTTATACGAGGTCCTACGTTTGACCTACCTCACTGAGAATAAACGTCTCCATCTGAATGGGTACATGTAAAAACCTCTTCTTGGACTCAAATTCTCTCTCTATGTGGAGGGGTATTGGACCTACTATAATTAAAACACCTGAAGCTAGGAGGCGGGGAGTGCACGATCAGAAGGCTAGAGAATACATTTCAAAAACCTGACCTGCACATCCAAACATAGACTGAGTGTGAACAGGTGCTGAACCCAGAGTCGCCAACTCGTATATAGTTAAATAAATAGGGCAGCACACTGCAGCGCCAAAACATGCAAACTTGAAAAAACGAAATTTGAACTGCATTACTGCACTAGAAATATGAAAAATGAGAGCTTTTAGCGCACAAAAATGGCCAATTTCATGTGTACCTCGTAGCCACGTTAAGGCATCTCTCTTATACGAGGTCCTACGTTTGACCTACCTCACTGAGAATAAACGTCTCCATCTGAATGGGTACATGTAAAAACCTCTTCTTGGACTCAAATTCTCTCTCTATGTGGAGGGGTATTGGACCTACTATAATTAAGAGAGAGAATTTGAGTCCAAGAAGAGGTTTTTACATGTACCCATTCAGATGGAGACGTTTATTCTCAGTGAGGTAGGTCAAACGTAGTACCTCGTATAAGAGAGATGCCTTAACGTGGCTACGAGGTACACATAAAATTGGCCATTTTTGTGCGCTAAAAGCTCTCATTTTTCATATTTCTAGTGCAGTAATGCAGTTCAAATTTCGTTTTTTCAAGTTTGCATGTTTTGGCGCTGCAGTGTGCTGCCCTATTTATTTAACTATATACGAGTTGGCGACTCTGGGTTCAGCACCTGTTCACACTCAGTCTATGTTTGGATGTGCAGGTCAGGTTTTTGAAATATATGAACTCGTAATGACCTGGAGAATCATAATGGCAGGTCAGTTTTAGCATTTAGTGAACATGGAAAAAAAGAAAAAGTGTGGGATTGCACTTTTTTTTGCAATTTCACTACACTTTGAATTTTTTTCCCGTTTTCCAGTACACTATGGCAAAGCCAATGGTGTTGTTCAAAAGTACAACTTGTCCTGCAAAAAACAAGCCCTCACATGGCCATATTGTCAGAAAAATAAAAAAAGATGGCTTTGGGAAGAAGGGGAGGGAAAAACGGAGACGCAAAAACGGAAATACCTCTGGTCCTTAAGGGGTTAATATAAGCTTAGGAGTCCAGTGCGCAGTTTTAGCCACTGCTTGACTGCTTTCTTTATGTGCTGCAGAGAAGATTAGCACCACCTCCTGGACTCCTGAACCCAGAATGGCAGGCATTTTAATAAATGTAATAATTATACTGCATCCTTTTCCATAAAGCTATATACTTGTTTGCTCAGCTTTTCCGGTTCTACTACATGCTCTATGTCGACAGATTATTCAGTGTGACAGATTATTTTTAATGTTATCTTTTGGGACTTATATTTTGCATGATATAGAAGTGGTGGCTCATTTCCAATAAGTTTACATCTGCATTGAAAGCTAACATTTTTTCCTACATGCTGCTTCACAATCCAGTTAATTAGGGTCTGCATTGTTCACTATGAATAGTTGATGTAAACTTCATGTAAAGTTCATGTATTCATGTAAACGTCTGCTATCGCTGAGATTTTGGGTCCAGTGGGCGGTCATATCAGTGACTGACAGTTTCTTTGTCTAAGAGTGAATATGGAGATAGCTGTCAGTCACTGATAGGACCGCCCTCTGGGCTGAAAATCCCAGAAAGAGCAGAAGTTTACATGAATAAAATACAGGTAATACCAAATTTTTTCTCACAAAACTATATACCAATCTGCTCATCTCCCCTGATCTATAGCATGCTGCCTGCAGATTGGACTGCACCTTCACAGTGACAAGTTCCCTTTAAGTCTAAAAAACAAAAAAAAATGTTACTATGGTTATGTGAATATTGAGAATGGCTATATTATATACTTGAGTTCAGACTAGACTATGTTTTGTAATGTTAACAACAATTTACTGACTTTTAAAATATGTGTGATAGCTTTGCCATGTCCCGAGGGTAAGGAATATCAGGCCTGTGTCCAGCCATGCGCCGCTAAGACCTGCTTAAACAAATGGTATTATGAAGAGTCCCCCTGTTCCTACCTAAGAGAAGACTGTGTGTGCAAAAAAGGTACCATCCTTCACAGGACAGATTCAGAGCTCTGCATTCCCGATGACAAATGTGGTATGTATTTTTGCTATGTTGAAAAAATGATATTATTAGTATTACATTTTCATTTGTCAAAATTATTAAGTTTACATTTTTATTCCATAAAATGTGTCGTTAGATAGACAAAAATACGAAACAAAAAACGCAAAAAATGTATTATATCGATAAATAATTACTTATTTATTAGCTCAAAAGTCAGGTCCATTTAGGTTTGATAAGGTAAGCTAAGTTATGAAAAAGTGGATTGAATCAATATTTCAGACCGAGGCTAAATTCTACTAAGTTCTATTTTTAATTTAGTATCCGACCTACAAGGTGGATTCACATTGGCTGACCCACCTCTGTAAATGACAGATGATTAGCTATACAGATGCTGGTACGATCATGAATAGAACGTTCTGTGCACATGGACTATCATTGTTCTCTGCCGCACATGTCCTGTTTACACGGGATGAAGTGCTGGGAGAAAAATGCGTTTAAAGCCTGTTTACACTGCTAGGAATGCTTGTTTCCCCATAATCAGATAGTATAAATACACTCATATTTGTGTTGTTAAATGTATGTTAATATGCTGCTAAAAATGTTGTCAAAGGGCACATTAAAAGAGTGGGCATCATGAAATATTAAGATTGCCAATGTACTGTTGCCATGTCTTTACATTTGTACACTGTACACATTTAATTACATAAACTAGATGAAAATGTAACATAAAACATAAATTACCAAAGGCACCCATATTCAGAAGGATGTCTCTATTCGAGCTATGGTTGTTTTTCAGCTACTTGCCTTCTTTAAAGAGCATCTGTCAGTTGGACCAACCCTTCTAAATCGTCTATAGTTCATAGGAAGCTGAATAAAAGATACATTGATATTTGCAGTCCAATGTCTTATTCCAGAGAAATCCATGTTTTTCCTATATTTAAATGAGCTGTTAAGATCTATGGGCCGGACATAGATCTGTGAGCTATGTAGTGACTAACCATCTGTTCTCCAGATCTACATGTCTCCCAATGGAAACACCAATTTTCATTTAAAATAAGCTTTGCAGGCAGATTCACAGTAAGATCTATGTGCCACCCATATAGATCTTAACAGCTCAATTACATATTAAGAAAATATGAATTTCTCTGGAATAAAACATCAGATTGCCGCTATCAAAGTATAATTTTATTCAACTTCGTATGACCTGAATGCCCATATAGTCGACTTACGAGGGTTGAGCCTACATACAGATTCCCTTTAATCATTTATTCTAGTATACAGGTGAAATATGGTCACACAATAAATTAGTCATGAACTCAAACATGGTTGTTGAAGGTATCAGTGAGTGTTCCAGCCTTCAACCAATATCTGTTTCTTTCTAAATAAATAAAAACAATATTTGTACTATAAAACTATATTTCTTTATTTGCTCTTTAGCCTGTACTGATAATGAAGGACGTCCTCACTCACCAGGAGAGATCTGGCATTCTTCAGCTAATAAATGCTGCCTGTCAAAATGTCTGGAGAACGGAACCGTTGCATCCATAGAGCCTGACTGCAGTGACCAACCTGACCCCATTTGTAGTCGGGAGGGTGAGGTGCTTATCCGAGTCATTGAAGAAGGGGCTTGCTGTCCAAAAAAAGTGTGTGGTATGTAAGTCCACTAAACTAGCATTTACACGTTCTAAAATATCTAACTTTCTAAATTCCCTTTTACTGTACAGTTTCTATATTGGAATCAAAATTCATTTTATTAGTATTCTAAAAGTGTTATACAGCACCCTTTTTTATGCTTAGCATTCATGTTTAAATTAGAGAGAATCACATTTTGAAGAATCGGAGAAGGAGACAATTTTGAGAAAATGCCCATCTCTGCCTAAAATATCCACAGTGAATCCAGTAAAGAGAAATGATTCTGTATCTTGTTTTCCTAATGTCATTAAAAGGATGATCTTTCACCTATAATAATAATAGTAATCTTTATATTTTATACAGCGCTAACATATTCCGCAGCGCTTTACATTTTTTTTGCACACATTATCACCTAAAATCTATTTTCTAAATATCTATCCTTAAGGTACCTTCACACTGAACAACATTACAACGATAACGATAGCGATCCGTGACGTTGCAGCGTCCTGGATAGCGATATCGTTGTGTTTGACACGCAGCAGCGATCAGGATCCTGCTGTGACATCGCTGGTCGGAGCTAGAAGGCCAGAACTTTATTTCGTCGCTGGATCACCCGCTGACATCGCTGAATCGGCGTGTGTGACGCCGATCCAGCGATGTCTTCACTGGTAACCAGGGTAAATATCGGGTTATTGAGCGCAGGGCCGCGCTTAGTAACCCGATGTTTACCCTGGTTACCATTATAAATGTAAAAAAAAACAAAACACATACTCACATTCCGGTGCCTGTCACGTCCCCCGGTGTCCGCTTCCCTGCACTGTTTCAGCGCCGGCCGGCCGTAAAGCAGAGCACAGCGGTGACGTCGCCGCTCTGCTTTACGGCCGGCGCTTACACAGGATGCAGGAGGAGTGCAGGGAAGCTGACGCCAGGGACGTGACAGGCACCGGAATGTGAGTATGTGGTTTTTTGTTTTTACATTTACAATGGTAACCAGGGTAAACATCGGGTTACTAAGCGCGGCCCTGCGCTTAGTAACCCGATGTTTACCCTGGTTACCCAGGGACTTCGGCATCGTTGGTCGCTGGAGAGCTGTCTGTGTGACAGCTCTCCAGTGACCACACAAGGACTTTCCAACGATCACGGCCAGGTCGTATCGCTGGTCGTGATCATTGGAAAGTTGCTGAGTGTGACGGTACCTTTAGACCCTAATCACTTTTTGTAATTATCTTTATTGCCCTACTCTTTTCCCTATCTAGCTAATCCCTAAATGTGTTTTTTTTGTACTCGCTGTGTTTTGTTTGAGAGGTGTCTCAAACAGGACATCACAGGAGGCTGGTGCTGCACTCGCTCCCCATAGGATTAGCTAGATAGGGGAAAGTTTAGGGTATTGTGTAATAAAGCAAATGACAAAAGTGGTTATGGTGTAAAGATAGTTAGAAAATCTATTTTAGGTGCTGGACCACCCGTTTAATTTACCTTATGTCATTGATAGAGATAAGCAGATCTTTTGAAATATACTGCAGTACATCACAGATCAATCTATTCACAGTCACACTGAGTGACTCTACAGGTATAGCGCTTCCCTATATATCACTTGAATATTTGGATGATTATTCACTGACTGAGACTACCACTCCCATTTTCAATATTGTTCAGCACTACAGTAGTATATCATAATAAGATTAGTCCTATTTCTATTACCAAATGAAATGAGCTACGATTCTGAACCTCTTATTCCTGCAGTGTACCAACATAAAATAGTGCTCCTTGGCTGACCCCCATCATATCTACAGGCTGTAATTGCCCCCTTGATTGTCTTTGTTATAACAATGTAATTCTATAGCCGTAGGATATTAAGAGGTAGCCTGTACGGCCACTCAAGAGGTAGCCTGAACGGCCACTCAAAACGTAAACAACCCACTCACTGATGCTTCAGCCGTGTGAAATGGCACTGGCCTTTTTTTGCAATCCCAAGGAATTCATCAGGACCTGCGATTTTCATGAAATTTGACTCAAAGTTGATCCTTTGCGGATTGATCCGCCCATCTCTAGTCAAAGATCATCATTTAGTAACGCGCCTATGGCATTACCATTAGACATATTACATGCTAATATTTTGTATGTTGTTTTAGCTGCTAAATTATTTTCATATATTCACAGAATGTAATACATCGTCGTGTGAAGAAGCTGACCCATGTAAAAGTGGAGAGCGTTTACTTGCTGAATACAGTCCAGTGACATGCTGCCCTCAGCTACATTGTGGTGAGTATATCATTTAGATAGAGAAAATGTGAGAAAACACTACACATTACTATTGTTGGTTTAAGTTATGTATTCTCTGATATTTTTTGTTCGATTTTTGTTCTGGAAGCTCTACATGTAGTTTCCTATCAATGCTATGTATTACAAGTTGTGGAGACACAGGGGATCAGCGCGTGCAGCAGGCCACTAGCCGCAACCGCATGAACCAGGGATCGTACCACCGAATGCATGCTCTTCTTTCACCGTGGACATAACATTACTCAGACAACACAGGGTGAGGGTAAAAGAGTGCGGTAATACTTTATTGGACCACAAAACAAGCAGATACCACATAGAACAGCCCCAGCAAAATACCACAAGATGGTGCACATTTCAGAGTCTCATCCTTCCATTGACTTGCTGAGATAATAGCAGCTGTTACTTCAGATGTTCCAGGGCCAATTACCCCAACTGTATGTAACAATGATTAGCGGTTTGTGAGCGGAGCACTAGCAGGAGTCCCAAGAAGGGGAAGATAGGCACCCGAATCTCCACAGCTCCAGCTGGATACCCCCAACTGGGGAAGTTGCTTGCATGTGAAAAAGGAAAACCGGTCACAGGAGCGCAGGATAGAGGACACAGACACCAATTTGGGTTGAACCACGATGCGTTTCAACGGCATACGCCGCCTTCTTCAGTTAATGAAACATCCACCTGAAGAAGAATTTGTATGCCGTTGAAACGTGTTGTGGTTCAACTTAAATTGGTGTCTGTGTCCTCTATCCTGCGCTCCTGTAACCGGTTTTCCATTTTCACTTGCAAATTACCCCACCTGTGGCACACACAGAGAGGAAGTAACAACAACTCTAGGAAGATGACAATCCATTCAGGTATAAGGCTAGTTGACCGGAGAGTCAGAACCTGGCTTCAGCTTCCAGGGCTGACTACCCCACCTGTGGCACGCACAGAGAGAAGATAATGACAAGCTTAGGAAGATGACAGTCTATTCGGGTACAAGGTCAGTTGACCGGAGGGTCACTACCTGGCTTCTCCGAACATCTCCATGGAGCCGGGCAACTGGTGGGTCCCAATCCTGGCTTTCTCCAAGGGTCCCCAATGCATGTTTCATTTCTTCGTCAGGATGCCTTCTGACAAAGAAGCAAAACGTGCAATGGGGCGGTGGCGATTTCACACTGACAGTTGACCTTCTCATGTAAGTGTTACTCCTTTTGTACTATCGCCAAACTTGCAATGAGTAAGGTAACAATATATCCCATTGAAAGAGCAAAGGATAGTAGGCGTTATTTTTATTTAAACCATGTGAACTGGTGTCACTCTGCATTATGTGTTTTGCAGTCCCTGCTTATGGATAGCAGTTGCCTTGTTAATACTTAATACTGGTTATATGATTAGCTCTTTTACTCTCAGTAAATGAAATTGTTTTTATATTGGCAATTTATACTTTTTTCTGATCTTTGTTGTTTATTTCCCCCATTGTATATATGTATGTAAATAGTATATGCAGATTTCTTTTTACCAAAATAAAAAAATCTACCAAAATGTATAACTCTTATCAAAATGTTAAACCTCCATTTGCAGTCTGTGACCCATCCGCATGTCCAGCAGTGACCCGCCCAGAATGCAAACAAGATCAGATTTCAGTTCAGGTTAGACAAGAAGAAACTTGCTGTTTCTCCTACATTTGTGGTAAGTTGATTGAACAACACATTAATAAGCCATTATCAGAGATGATCGAATTGTCTTGAGTCGAATTTCATGAAATTCGTAGGCCCTAGCAAATTTAAACAATTTGTGATTTGATTCATGTGGATTTCAAAAACAAAAATGCTCAACGCCATTCACCCATTGAGAAAAATAGCATCAAAAGGCTCACATGATGCCAGTCATTTCAAAGTGGCATTCCCCATAAGGCCTTACAGTTATTGCATCAGATGGTATAGTGCAGTCTATTAGGGGAGCTATCGCAGCCACTAGAAAAGATGAGACAGTGAAAGCAGTGGCCATTTTAGGATTTTTGTGATAGGAGGTCAGGGCATGCAGCTCATCATTACAGAAAGATATTGAAAGGCCTAAATCAGAGTGTAATGTATTAGTTCAGCTCTGAAGAATATAGAAAATAAGACTGGTCTGTGAATAATAATACACACATTTAACAGGGAGAAATACAAGATTCTACATCTGGGGAAGAGAACCAAAAAATACATTTACACAATGGGAGGAACAGAACTAAACAACAGCCCATGTGAAAAAGACGTGGGTATACTAATAGATTGCAGACTGCGCATGATTTAGCAGTGTGATGCAGCAGCAAAAAAAGCAAACACAGTTCTAGTATGTATTAAGAGAAGTACAGAGTCTAAATGATCTCCCTCTCCACCTCCTTGGTCAGGCCTCATCTGGAATACTGTATCCAGTTGTGGGCACCACATTTTTAAAAAGACATTGAAAAACTGCAGCAAGTTCAGAGAAGAGCTAACAGGATGGTGAGCGGACTGCAAAGTATGTCCTACGAGGAACAGTTAAAGGATCTAGGAATGTTTAGATTGCAAAAAAGAAGGCTAAGAGGAGACTTAATAGCTGTCTATATCTGAAGGGATGTCACAGTGTAGAAGGATCATCCTTCTCATTTGCACAATGAAACATGAGAAGCAATGGAATGAAACTGAAATGGAGAAGATACAGATTAGATATTAGAAAAAACTTTTTGACAGTGAAGTGTTGTCAATGAGTGGAATAGTCTGCCACAAGAGGTGGTGAGTTCTCTTTTAATGAAAGTCTTCAAGCAGAGGCTGGACAGACATGTGCCTAAGATGGTATAGTGAATCCTGCATTGAGCAGGGGGTTAAACATGATGACCCTGGAGGTCCCTATTAACTTTCACATTCAATGATTTTATGATAATGTAACACGGGTAGTTGGATGCAGCAACCCAGAGGGACAGAGCAAGGGTTAATAGGGGAAAACAATCTTTTGATTTAATTGTTGCAGGGATAAATCTCCTCACAGGGAGCAACAGGGAATAAATCAGGTTAATGCTAGAGATCACACAGGGAAGGAGCAACTCAAAGTGTCAGTTTATGTGTAAGTCAATTTCACTTAGCGTGACTTGGGTGCCCGTTCCTTCTTCTGGATGAAATGCTGGCTGCCGGCTTAGGCCCGTGCTGAGTTCTTGAGGCTTTCCCACCCAACAAGTCGGTCTTCTCTCTTCTGGCAGCAGCCGATGGTCACCGGTCTGCCCCGCTGAGCCCCTAGTCTGTTATGCTGCTCTGTAACCAAGAGTATTCCATGTCAGTCTCCAACTCGGCATGCACTGCTCCGAACACCCAACGTCGTCTCAGGTTCCTGTTGTGAATTCTGCTCTTGGGTTCCCTCCAGTGGTTGTAGGTGGGAATGCAGTTGTCTCTGAGTCGCAGTCCTGGCCAGGTGTATCTGCTGATTGCAGTTCTGACTGGGATATTTAGGTGTGCAGGATTCATTAGTCCTTGCCAGTTGTCAATGTTTCTTGTGAAGTGTTGGATCACTTTCTGGCTTCTCCTGCTTAGCTGCCAATTCAGCAAAGATAAGTGTCTGTTTCTTTTTCTGTGGCACACATGCAGTGTGCTTATATTCTGTGCTATTCATTTGTTTTTCTCTGGTCCAGCTCAGACTGTGTCAGTGTTTTCTCAGTCTTGTTGGATTCTCTGGAGTTGCAGATATACGCTCCACATCTTTAGTTAGATGGTGGAGTTTTTGTATTTTCTGCTGTGGATATTTTTGGAAGGATTTTTAATACTGACCGCTTAGTATCCTGTCCTATCCTTTCCTATTTAGCTAGTGTGTGCCTCATTTGTTAAATCCTGTTTCCTGCCTGCGTGTGTCTTTTCCTCTACTACTCACAGTCAATATTTGTGGGGGCTGCCTATCCTTTGAGGTTCTGCTCTGAGTCAAGGTAGAAATTCCTATTTCCATCTATAGGGGTATTTAGTCCTCTGGCTGTGTCGAGGTGTCTAGGTTTTGTTAGGCACACCCCACGGCTACTTCTAGTTGCGGTGTTAAGATCAGGGTTTGCGGTCAGTATAGTTACCACCTACTCCAGTGAAAGTTTTCATGCTTCTCCAAGGTCACCTGATCATAACAGGTTCCCTACTGCACCCGGCCTTTAATGCTGACGCTTGGCCTATCCTTACTTACAGCACTGTGCCGGTCCTCACAGTCTCTTCTCTCTGGCGGGAACCCTTGCTCTTTTCCTGCGCTAATCCTCTTATACACTCCTGGCTCACCACGCCCCCTCCACCCAGGTCAAGGGTCTGCTCCGTCCTCAATCTCCTTCCCTTCTGCAACAGCAGGCTCGGCCCAAGCAGTTCCGGACCCAGTGCCCTATCAGCACCCACAGCACGGTCTTCTCCCCTATATTATTCACAATTCAAGTAATATAAGGAGGTACAGGAACAGCAGAATCCTTGTGACTGTGAAAACATGAACTGTGATATACTAAGGGACAGCACCTTAATAACGCAATTCCTTTTCATTCTTGATGCACTAAAAAAATGCAGTTAATTACCCTCATTGCTAACTTTTGGACTGAAGAAAAATACTGAAAAAAGGTTTGCATTTCTGAGAAAGTGTGATCTCTGACTTGTAAGATGGCTAATCCATAGGTATCATCAATTTACATTGCTTTTGCCCCTTTTATAAAGTTTTTTTTTTTTTCAGTAAAAAGGAAAAGAAAATTTCCAACATTTTCAGAAATTTAAATATAACTGTCTACTTCACAAAATGTTACCTTTTTTCACTTGGTTTAATAGTCCAATTTTACACATTGATTCCTTGCAAATGTTTTGGAAAAATTAATTAAACATCAAATTTAAATTTCAATGGATTCAACTATCTGTATTTATTATCATTTACAACTGAGAATGGAAATCTTCAACTAATAACGTTGCAATGAATGTCTGCTAGATGTGGCAGAGAAACTTTAAAACTGGTTAATATGTTTCCGCTAATCTTAGTATCAAAGGATTTAATTTATCTTTTTAGTTAAATATGCAAGAGTGTAGTGTTAAAAGTGCATACACACTCCATTGCTATTTACAGTATACATACTACAGTATATGATACAGGAAAGAAATATATCTTGGTACTACAGTATATGTAATTCCAACTCAATGGAGAAAACGTAGATTCCAGAATTGCTTACTACAAACACCATAATAGGAAAACATGTGATCTTAGTCACTTTGGTCGCAATGTAATAATAATAATCTTTATATAGCGCTAACATATTTTGCAGCACTCTACAGTTTGTACACATTATCATCGCTGGCCCCGATGGGGCTCACAATCTAAATTCCCTATCAGTATGTTTTTGGAGTGTGGAAGAAAACCGGAGAACCCAGAGGAAACCCAAGCAAACACGGAGAGAACATACAAACTCCTTGTAGATGTTGTCCTTGCTGGGATTTGAACCCAGGACCCCAGCGCTGCAAGGCTGCAGTGCTAACCACTGACCACCATGCTGCAGTGTGCTTGTTGGTGGAGATGGGGGAGTGAGGGTGATGATTTAAAGGGGTTCTCACAGAATGTGATAAACCTGGCACCTGTGACATAATTCAAAGTGCAGCTACCCATGGCATGTGTCAGGATGGCTGCATACTGAAGAAACAAAGTTCTAGACATGTCTCAACTGTCAGAGGAGCTGTCTTCATAAGCACACATACCTCTCTCAGATGAGGAACAGCGCTGACATGAGACGTAATAAATCTTTTCACAAAAAGATCTATGTAAAGATTGATTTTCCCCATACTATATATTCTTTACTTTTTATATGCAAGGATTTGCATAGAGGCGTACAAGGATCATGTACTATACTGTGTTTATATTAGCTGTAATGTACAGGCGGACTCAGACATTAACTGATGAGCTTCTGTGCAGTAAATGTGCTCTGGGCTCCTTAATAAGTACTAATAATGTCTGGGGATTGGACAAAAGTTTTAGCGTAATGGCAAGAAACATTGCACTTCTGCCTTAATGTTTGATAAAATACTGTTGTAGCAATGTATGAAAGTGTAATAATAATTTATTTTACACATGTAGTTTGTGAATCCTGTACAGAACCCGTTCCCGTTTGCAGAGATGGAGAAATCCTCACTGTAGATTTGAATACCACTGAGCAGTGCTGTCCCCGTTACATTTGTGGTAAGACTCTGGGAATTTGTTTTCTTAACCAGTACCTAAAATAGTATTTCTAACCATATAATTGCTCTTTTAATTAGTATGTGATGAGAAACTTTGCAATACACCACCACTGACTTGTTCTCCTGAATCCCAATTGGTCAAAAAGACATCAGATGGAAATTGCTGTCCAGACTGGTTCTGCGGTTAGTATGGATATGTATATTTTGTTATTTATGCAGACTAATTACATGAGAAGCTTTGTTGACATGGCTGTTATTGTTACTTGATCCATAATTAATACTAAGGATCCTAACTCTGATGCATTTATTGTTGCTTAAAGGGAATCTTGTCAGTAGGATCAACCCTCCTAAGCAGTCTATAAGGGCACGTTGGTCATAGGAAGCTGAATAACATGATACCTTGATATCTGTGATCCGATGTCTTATTCCTGAGAAAGCCATACTTTTCTTAATGTGCAAATGAGCTGTGAAGATCTATTTGGTGGACATAGATCTCCTTGAGAATCTTTCTCCAGAGCTTATTTTAAATGATAGGGGGCATTACTATTGTGAGACATGTACATTAGGAGAGCAGACTGCCAGGCATTACATGTCAAATACTGTTAATTTCCCCTTTCATTTAATATAAGCTCTGGAGGCAGATTCTCAAAGAGGTCTGTGTCTGGAGCATAGATCTTAACAGCTCATTTACATATTAAGACAAATGTGGATTCCTCTGGAATAAGATATCCAGATATCACAGATATCAAAGTAACATTTTATTCAGCTCTCTATGACCTACATGCCCATATAGACTACTTAGAAGAGTTGATCCTGCTGACAGATTCCCGTTAAAGGTTCATGCTGCTCTTATTTGCAACCATGTTGTTTTTTCTCTCAAACGCCCTGACATTTAAAAAAAAAAAGCATAGTTTGAAAAGAAAGAAAGGGAATGCAGGTCAGCGGAAAAGTATGTTCTAATCCTGATTTTGACTTATACATACTGATGTAAAATACTGACCAAATACTGGAGGTGTGAACATGGCCATTGCTGAAAGTGTTCCTTTTTGTTGCAGAATGCAGCTGTGGAAATGACACCGCTCTAGAATGTGCGCTGGTAAGCTTATATTCATAACTGACATGTTATTGGAATGTCTAAGATACCAGCCTTGTACTATACCATAAACTAGCGGATGCTATTAATAAGGACTCATTCAGACATTCATTTTTCATTCACACATTCTTCTTTGATTTTTACAAATAGAACACATACGATTCACCTTATAGAGCAGGTCACGTGTTCATTTTTTTGTGTTGGCTGATTACCCACACAAATAGAAATGGAGATATGTTCATTTCTGATCATTTGTGAATCAAGTTCATTCATTCAAGTGGGTTTGTGAAGAAAAAACAGCACTCAGAGACAATCTGTTTGTGATTTAAAGGGCCACTGTCACCCCCTCCAGCCGTTATAAACTAAAAGATCCACCTTGTGCAGCAGTAATGCTGCATTCTAACAAGGTGGCTCTTTTAGTTCTTGGTTCATGTGTTCCGAAAATAAAGCATTTTGAAACTTATCCAAAATACCTGTCTTTGTCCATGGAGGCGGGTCCTCACTCCCCAGCTTGAACCGCTACTCTGCCGTCACTCAAATCTTCAGGGGCTTTGGTGCCGCCCCCTCCGTGCTGTTTTCGCTTCAAAACCGGCGCCTGCGCTGTCTACTACTGTGTTGTGCAGGCGCAGTAAGCTCTGGCCGTCTGACGTCCCAGCCAGGCTTGCAGACTGCGCCTGTGCGGGCATTGCGGCCACCCACCTTGGGAATCCCTGCACCGCACTGTGTTATGCATTATGCACAGTGCGGGGCTGGGATTCCTGGGCATGCGCACTGCGTGTCAGCCTCTCACCCAGGTCCCCCGCCTTACAGCGTCTGTATATTCAGCTGATCGTGCAGGAATTTTGCAAGGTTGGTTCTTTCCCGGTGATTGCTGGAGGCACGATCAGCTGAATAGACAGATGCTGTAAGGCGGGGGACCTGGGTGACAGGCTGACACACGCAGTGCGCATGCCCAGGAATCCTAGCCCCGCACTGTGCATAATGCATAACACAGTGCGGGGCAGGGATTCCCAAGATGGGTGGCTGCAATGCCCGCACAGGCGCAGTCTGCAAGCCTGGCTGGGACGTCAGACGGCCAGAGCTTACTGCACCTGCACAACACAGTAGTAGACAGCGCAGGCGCTGGTTTTGAAGCGAAAACAGCGCGGAGGGGGCGGCGCCGAAAGCCCCTGAAGATTTGAGTGACGGCAGAGTAGTGGTTCAAGCTGGGGAGTGAGGACCCGCCTCCATGGACAAAGACAGGTATTTTGGATAAGTTTCAAAATGCTTTATTTTCGGAATACATGAACCAAAAACTAAAAGAGCCACCTTGTTAGAATGCAGCATTACTGCTGCACAAGGTGGATCTTTTAGTTTATAACGGCTGGAGGGGGTGACAGTGGCCCTTTAAGTGCTGTTCTTAGGTAACACTTTTTTAACACCTACAAGAAAAATGGATGCCATACTGGTGGTGAAATGGACATAAAGACCAGAAATGGTTCAAAACTGGATCCTGTACACTGATAAGAAATGCTCTTTTGTTTTCTTTCTTAGTGCAAAAAAATAAAAAAAATATTTGAGAATAATGCAAAGCATACAAATTATTTTTCAACATATTACTCATACATATACAGTACTGTGCAAAAGTTTTAGACAGGCGTGGAAAAAATGCTACAAAGTCAGAAAGCTTTAATAAAAGAAAATATTAATGGTTTATTTTTTATGAATTAACAAAACACAAAGTGAATAAAAAAAGAGAAATCTAAATCGAATCAATATTTGGTCTGACCACCTTTCGCCTTCAAAACAGCATCAAAGCCTCAATTCTTCTGGGTACAGTTTTTTTCAAGGAATTCAGTAGGTAGGTTCTTCCAAACATCTCTGAACTAACCTCAGATGTTCTGTGAATGTAGTCGATGATGTTGATATCAGAGCTCTGTAGTGGCCATGCTATCATTTCCAGGACTTCTAATTCTTATATATGGTGAAGATTTGGTGAATATGGCTTGTCATGACATTGGCTTTATGTTTGGGGTTGTTGTCCTGCTGCAGATTATATTTGAAGCCAATCAGATGCCCAATTGATAGTATTGCATGATAGATAAGTATCTGGCTGTATTTCTCACCATCTAGCACACCATAAAATGGACAACTTTTAGGATGGTAGTCACTGTGGTTGGCCAAGGAAACTTAATGGAGCAGATAAAAGACACATCATCTTACGTCCCTTTAAAATCGGGACACATCTAGCACTCCCATCAGCTCGGAACAGGCAGCTACTTATCCATCATGCAGTACCATTAGTGAGGCGGCTCCAAATCTATTCTGCGGCAGAACAATGACCTGAAACTTCCAGCCAATGTCATTAAGAACTATCTTCATTGCAAGGAAGAACAAATAGTTCTGAAAGTGATAAAATGACACCCACAGAACCCAGATCTCAACATCATTGAGTCGGTCTGGAATTACATGAAGAGACAGATTTGTGGAAGCCTTCCATGTCTTCTGTGGTCAGTTCGCCAAGATGTTTGGAACAACCTCCTTGCTGAGTTCCTTGAAATACTGTGTGCAAGCAGGGGCGTAACTACCACGGTCGCAGCAGTCGCCACCGCAACTGGGCCCGGGGGAGTCAGGGGCCCAGCAGGTCAGATGCACGCCGACACCAGCAAAAAGTTAAAAACTGTTGCCATGCAGGTGATTTCTCCTGCACTGCAACAGACAGACCTTCCCTCCACCTGACCTGCTGGGCGCACACATCAGCTCAGCAGCTGACACCTGAACTGTTAGAAAGGAAGGGCTGAAGGACCTGTGGTGATGTCATCATTATCACAGGTCCTTCATCATTTATCTGCTCCGCCTCCTGATCAAATGACGATGACATCACCACAGGTCCTTCATCTCTCAGCAGCAGCTCAGTCCTGGTTGTGTGCAGCTCGTGTTCTCTGGTATCAGCCAGCAGCAGATTTCCGGTTCCTGCTGTTCCGGTGAGATGTGGAGTCAGATGGGGCAGAATGTGGAGTCAGATGGGGCAGAATGTGGAGTTAGATGGAGCAGAATGTGGAGTCAGATGGGGCAGAATGTGGAGTCAGATGGGGCAGAATGTGGAGACAGATGGGGCAGAATGTGGATTCAGATGGGGCAGGATGTGGAGACAGATGGGGCAGAATGTGGAGTCAGATGGGGCAGAATGTGGAGACAGATGGGGCAGAATGTGGAGACAGATGGGGCAGGATCATGGGCAGGATGTGGATTTGAGTGGAAAATATTTTGGCGGGGTGGGCTCATTTGAAAGTTGGCAGCGGGGCCTATAACTTTGTAGTTACGCCACTGTGTGCAAGTGTACCTAGAAGAATTTATGTTGTTTTTATAGCAAAAGAAGGTCACACCAATTGTTGATTAGATTTAAATTTCACTTTTGCTCATTCACTTTGCCTTTTGTTTGATAAAAAAATAAAACTCTCACTGTAAAACTAATTTTGAAAGCATTCTTATGAGTATTTTGCAGCATTTGTTCCACACCTGCCAAAAACATTTGCACAATACTGCATATATGTATATTTATATGATAAATAGATATACGTACAGTATATACTGTATATGCATATACCGATGTACTTATATATGTATAGTATATAAAATATGAAAAAAGTAACAGCAGCAGAGTCTTCAAAAAAATTTAAAACATTTGGGTTTGCTAGCACCACATAATGGATATTTTGGCTCAACAATAAGCTGTTATGAGGTTTAACAATGATAAATGTAAGGTTATACACATGGGAAGAAGGAATCAATATCACCATTACACACTGAACGGGAAACCACTGGGTAAATCTGACAGGGAGAAGGACTTGGGGATCCTAGTTAATGATAAACTTACCTGGAGCAGCCAGTGCCAAGCAGCAGCTGCCAAGGCAAACCGGATCATGGGGTGCATTAAAAGAGGTCTGGATACACATGATGAGAACATTATACTGCCTCTGTACAAATCCCTAGTTAGACCGCACATGGAGTACTGTGTCCAGTTTTGGGCACCGGTGCTCAGGAAGGATATAATGGAACTAGAGAGAGTACAAAGGAGGGCAACAAAATTAATAAAGGGGATGGGAGAACTACAATACCCACTCCCATCAGCTCGGAACAGGCAGCTACTTATCCATCATGCAGTACCATTAGTGAGGCGGCTCCAAATCTATTCTGCGGCAGAACAATGACCTGAAACTTCCAGCCAATGTCATTAAGAACTATCTTCATTGCAAGGAAGAACAAATAGTTCTGAAAGTGATAAAATGACACCCACAGAACCCAGATCTCAACATCATTGAGTCGGTCTGGAATTACATGAAGAGACAGATTTGTGGAAGCCTTCCATGTCTTCTGTGGTCAGTTCGCCAAGATGTTTGGAACAACCTCCTTGCTGAGTTCCTTGAAATACTGTGTGCAAGCAGGGGCGTAACTACCACGGTCGCAGCAGTCGCCACCGCGACTGGGCCTGGGGGAGTCAGGGGCCCAGCAGGTCAGATGCACGCCGACACCAGCAAAAAGTTAAAAACTGTTGCCATGCAGGTGATTTCTCCCGCACTGCAACAGACAGACCTTCCCTCCACCTGACCTGCTGGGCGCACACATCAGCTCAGCAGCTGACACCTGAACTGTTAGAAAGGAAGGGCTGAAGGACCTGTGGTGATGTCATCATTATCACAGGTCCTTCATCATTTATCTGCTCCGCCTCCTGATCAAATGACGATGACATCACCACAGGTCCTTCATCTCTCAGCAGCAGCTCAGTCCTGGTTGTGTGCAGCTCGTGTTCTCTGGTATCAGCCAGCAGCAGATTTCCGGTTCCTGCTGTTCCGGTGAGATGTGGAGTCAGATGGGGCAGAATGTGGAGTCAGATGGGGCAGAATGTGGAGTCAGATGGGGCAGAATGTGGAGTCAGATGGGGCAGAATATGGAGTCAGATGGGGCAGAATGTGGAGTTAGATGGGGCAGAATGTGGAGTCAGATGGGGCAGAATGTGGAGTCAGATGGGGCAGAATGTGGAGACAGATGGGGCAGAATGTGGATTCAGATGGGGCAGGATGTGGAGACAGATGGGGCAGAATGTGGAGTCAGATGGGGCAGAATGTGGAGACAGATGGGGCAGAATGTGGAGACAGATGGGGCAGGATCATGGGCAGGATGTGGATTTGAGTGGAAAATATTTTGGCGGGGTGGGCTCATTTGAAAGTTGGCAGCGGGGCCTATAACTTTGTAGTTACGCCACTGTGTGCAAGTGTACCTAGAAGAATTTATGTTGTTTTTATAGCAAAAGAAGGTCACACCAATTGTTGATTAGATTTAAATTTCACTTTTGCTCATTCACTTTGCCTTTTGTTTGATAAAAAAATAAAACTCTCACTGTAAAACTAATTTTGAAAGCATTCTTATGAGTATTTTGCAGCATTTGTTCCACACCTGCCAAAAACATTTGCACAATACTGCATATATGTATATTTATATGATAAATAGATATACGTACAGTATATACTGTATATACATATACCGATGTACTTATATATGTATAGTATATAAAATATGAAAAAAGTAACAGCAGCAGAGTCTTCAAAAAAATTTAAAACATTTGGGTTTGCTAGCACCACATAATGGATATTTTGGCTCAACAATAAGCTGTTATGAGGTTTAACAATGATAAATGTAAGGTTATACACATGGGAAGAAGGAATCAATATCACCATTACACACTGAACGGGAAACCACTGGGTAAATCTGACAGGGAGAAGGACTTGGGGATCCTAGTTAATGATAAACTTACCTGGAGCAGCCAGTGCCAAGCAGCAGCTGCCAAGGCAAACCGGATCATGGGGTGCATTAAAAGAGGTCTGGATACACATGATGAGAACATTATACTGCCTCTGTACAAATCCCTAGTTAGACCGCACATGGAGTACTGTGTCCAGTTTTGGGCACCGGTGCTCAGGAAGGATATAATGGAACTAGAGAGAGTACAAAGGAGGGCAACAAAATTAATAAAGGGGATGGGAGAACTACAATACCCATATAGATTAGCGAAATTAGGATTATTTAGTCTAGAAAAAAGACGACTGAGGGGCGATCTAATAACCATGTATATGTATATAAGGGGACAATACAAATATCTTGCTGAGAATCTGTTTATACCAAGGAAGGTGACGGGCACAAGGGGGCATTCTTTGCGTCTGGAGGATAGAAGGTTTTTCCACCAACATAGAAGAGGATTCTTTACTGTTAGGGCAGTGAGAATCTGGAATTGCTTGCCTGAGGAGGTGGTGATGGCGAACTCAGTCGAGGGGTTCAAGAGAGGCCTGGATGTCTTCCTGGAGCAGAACAATATTGTATCATACAATTATTAGGTTCTGTAGAAGGACGTAGATCTGGGGATTTATTATGATGGAATATAGGCTGAACTGGATGGACAAATGTCTTTTTTCGGCCTTACTAACTATGTTACTATGTTACTATGTTACTATGTTATCAAGAAATTGTTGAGTCAAAATGTTGCACACTATGTGGTGATGATTAGTGTTGGTGACCCCTTGGATGTTCGGGTCAGGCAGGTTTGGCCAAACAGTAAAAAAAACCTTTGGTTCAGGTAACAAAATAGTACCGGAACCCAGACCCCATGCACTTAAATGAGGGGCCCGAACAACCAGTGTTTGTCACGCTGTCATGTGCGTAAAATCATTATTGCCGGTCAGAGAGCCACGGTTCCCATGCTGTCAAATGACAATGTGAGCCCACAACTGTGATCAGAGGTAAAAAGTTTAACTCCGGTCACTGGCTTCGGCTGATGGGACTACCACTCCCATCATCTTACATCTGCTACCGCTAATAACAGCAAAGGCAGGCGGTGGCTGATGGCGGTATTCATCAATCGGTGCCTACACTCTAAATACATAATGAAAAAAATGGCGTGGTTCCCCTGTGTTTTTGATAATCATCCAGGTAAAACTAACAGCTGTGGGCTGCAACACTTAGCTGTCAGCTTTAGCAAGGCTGATTATCAAAAATAGAGGGGCTCCATGCCTTTTTTAAAGTTATTTAAATTAATAATTAAAAAAAACAGCATGAGTTGTCCCCCATTTTTGACAACCAGCCAAGCTAAAGCAGACAGCCGGATTCTGATATTCTGTGGCTGGTAAGGGGCCATGGATTTTGTCTCCCCTCATTCTAAAAATAGCAGCCAGCAGCCACCTAGAAAAGGTGCGTCAATTTGGGTGCTTTGTCCTGCTCTTCCCACTTGCCCTGTGGCGGTGGCTAGTCGGGTTCATATTTGTGGGGTTGATATCACCTTTGAATTGGCTTAGTAATAGAAAGGTGTCTATAAAACACCTATCCATTGCTAATTCTATAGTTGTATTGTAAATAAACACAAAGAGCCAGAATGAAGTATTTTATTTGAAGTAAAAAAAACACACTTTTATTATTTTTATTTAAAAATAATAAACACTGTTATGCTCACCTAATGCCCATTCCACTGAAGCTATGGGCTCCTGTAAAAATACAATCATAAAAAAATCACATCCTTCAAAGGTCCGTCGTTCTGTCTCATGCCATACTCCATGTCCGGGATAAACAGTTTTCAACCTGGCCAAGATGTGAACATCCAGGCTGAGAGCCACTGAGGAATGAGCTGCTGAGAGCGCAGCCTCAGTGACCAGTGGTGATGTCATCGAGGTTACCACAGGTCACTAAGGCAGCGTGCCCAGATGGGCCCCTGAACTGCGATGACCTCGGTGTTATGAGTTGTGTTATTAGCGGCAGCAGGCGTAAGCTGATTGAAGTAATAGTCCCATCAGCCGACTCCTGTGACTGGAGGTAAACTTTTTACCTTCGGTCACAGCTGCATGCTCACGCTGTCATGTGACAGCGTGAGAGGTGCAGCATTCTGACCGGTGGTATTAATGCTACGGCCAATCAGAGTCGCCGGTTTTTCTCTTGCTGTCATGCAGATGACAGCGTGAGAAATACCTGGTGTTTGGGGTGCCGAACCCAAACAGTAACTCGGACTTCGTGGTGAAGTCTGCGTTCAGAGTCCGTGCCCGAACAGTAGATGTTCGATACGGACACTGAACTTAACTGTTTGGGTCCACCCATCTCTAGTGATAATAAATCCACGCTTCTTAAAACTTTTTAAACACTGTGCTGCTGTTGTCTTGTCCTTTTCATATTTTTTGGATTACTTTCAAGTTGTTCCACCCTTATGGCAATGCGGTCTCCATTATATGACTGTATTGTATATGAAAATATATACAGTACTATATGTATTTATAATACATATGTACACAATATATATATATATATACCGTATGTATATATATATATACGGTATGTATATATATATACCGTATATATATATATATATATATATATATATATATATATTCATATCATGATTAATAACATTTTCACTTAATACAGGGAGAGCTTCAGAGGATTGATACGGACCGTTACAGCCCATGTGGATGCATTCTTTACATGTGTGGTAATTCATTTTCATTAGTTATTTTATTTGTACCATCTAACATGTTTATGCTGAATGGTAATGCACTGCAAGTCAAAAATTTAATTTCTTTATTATAATGTAAGTCTGACATAGCATAGCAATTCTGTTTGCACTCATTTACAATAGTAATTGTGTATATGGAATTTCAAGGGTAACTTAAGGTACAAAACTTTTGTGTTTAAAACTCCTCTACTTAAGATGTAAAAGTACATTAAAAACATTAAAAAGTAGAGGAATCAAAGCAATTACATAATAAAAATATATAACAAACATGCATTACAACATGACTATCATGGAGTCTCTATCTAGATTCTAGAATAGCTGTTTTGTGAAGGGAACCCCACTTGCATGCTGTACTCCATGGCAGCATGAACTACAGAATGGCTCCCTTATTAGAAAATGCGATGTTTTACATTTCAGAGGAAAATATAACTTAAAGAATGAGGTTCGAGCAGCATGAAAAGGCTGACAACTTCCCTTTTCTTTTGTCACTATCGTTGTTTGTGTGCAGCATACACTGGCATAACTAAAGTCCTAGGGGCCCCGCTAATACTCCTAAATACCGTAATAGTTGTTCATTCACCATATATCACCATAGTGTTACAGAAAAAGTGAGCAATACCAAAACTAATATAGCACATAAATGGGATAAATGCCACCACACAATGACCATATATTATCACCACACAGTGTCTGAGTATAACCACTATAGTATTGTTGAAAAAATCCACTATACCAATATGTCAATATACACATACCACATATAAGAAATAAATAATACCGCCACATCATGACTTGACATAATATTCGAATAATACCACCATAGTGAGGAGAAGAACCAAGTACTAAATAGAAAACAGGGCTTCGTTAACTTATAAACCAGCTAAAACATAGACCCCTAAAAAATAACTTTTATTAATAGATTTAAAAGCATAAAAAACTCTCAAACAAAGACACGCTCTAAAATGCAATTTTAGGGGTGTTGTTAATGTGCAGCATCCAGGGTTAACCAAGTAGTCATATATAAAGATTTATGTAGGGCATATGGAAGACTATTAATTCCCTACTACTCCCTACCAGTTGCGCTACATGAATGAAGTTCGAACAGCATGAAAGGGCTGATAAGGTTGGGTGACTGGTTTGTAGTGATTATTATCAAAAACCATAGTACTAATACTGATTTTATCACCAGTAACATTATACACAGGAGCTCTGTAGATCGTATATAGTTTAGGTAAATCTAGTGACTTACTAGTAACGCGTCGAAATTATAGGGAACTTATGAGCAGGGTTGTGCATAGTAACCTACACTTAGTGTCAGGTCGGCGCCGTTATACTGAATAAAATGACACCTTGGTTGATGAAATCCGTTGTAACAACTCTGCTGGCATCACGGCATGGCCTCACATCTCTCAAACAATCTTACCCACTGCTCCAGGCCATGATGTGGTCTCTGCTCTTGGCTCCGGATCCAGCGTCTCCGCTCTTGGATCCGCCTCCAGCGTCTCCACTCTTGGCTCCACCTCCAGCGTCTCCGCTCTTGGCTCCGCCTCCAGCATCTCCGCTCTTGGCTCCGCCTCCAGCATCTCCGCTCTTTTGCTCTGCCTTCTCCTTCTCTTCTCTTAGTTCCACCTTCTACTCGTACTCAGCCTCCTGCGTTTCTGTTCTTGGTTCTAGCTCTTGTGCTTTCGCTCTGCATCCGCTCTTGCGGTCTTTCTCTACTTGTTACTTAGTCCTCCTGTCTGAACAGGTTCCTACCTGTTTCACATACCTGCCTGCAGACCGGTCCCTACCGGTTCTTCCTATGTTCCAGCCGTACCCGCCTGCCTACCAGAGAGCCAGCCGTGTCCGCCTACCCGCCAGTGTCTCTGTTGTACCCGTCTGCCTGCCTGTGTCCCAGTCGTGCCCGCCTGTCAGCCGTTCCGTTCCTTAGTGGGATCAGCAGCCACAGCCAGACATCACCCTGGAGTGGCACCTGGTAGCTTCCTATTGCACAAGTCTGACCTCTCCATCAGAGGCTCCAGCGAACACTGAGGAAGCTACTTAGTTACGCCCTGTGACAAAACACTCTGGGATCGCCTTTGCTGGGGTCAAAGGACACGTGGTTTGTGCATTGAATCTGAGGCGTACAGCAGGTTTCTGAGCAGGCTGACCTCAGGTCAGATTTATTAACGTGAAAGCAACACAAAAAACAAAACATAAAAATAAATCCTAGCCTGTCCGGCACTAACTAAACAAATACGTTGCTATCTCAACAACTGGGGGGGCTTCTCCCACCCAGCTAACATCACACAGATCTTGAGCAGAGCTCTTCACTCACGTTTGTCTCACACAGGCAGGCAATCTGTGTGCCCCAGGCAGACACTGGAAACACCCAGCTGGTCATCTTTTATTCCTGCAATCATTAACCCATTAGCACCCTGAAGATACTGAGTGGCCTAATTCACATAGGACAAACACCTGGGCGAGATATACCTGCCTCCATCTACCACACCAGCATGAGTCTTACATATCCCCCCCTTTGCTCAGACCACTCCGGTCGAGCAAGAACACTTTTGAAACAGTGCACTCGGGATAGGGCATCGGCGTTCCCCATCTGCACCCCAGGTCGGTGCTCCACCATAAAAGAGTAAGCCTGCAGGGCAAGGAACCACCGGGTTACCCGACTATTACGGTCCTTGTGGAGGTGCATCCACTTGAGAGGGGCATGGTCTGTGACCAGCCTAAACTTCCTACCAGCCAGGTAATACTTGAGGGAGTCGAGAGCCCATTTAATGGCTAGGCACTCTTTTTCAACCACCGCATACCTCTGCTCATGTACATTCAGTTTCCGACTGAGATAGAGGACCGGGTGTTCGACTCCGTCCCTCACCTGGGAAAGTACAGCTCCGACACCAGTATCAGAGGCATCAGTTTGTAACACAAACTCGCTGCTGAAATCAGGAGTCACTAGTACGGGCTGAGAGCACAAAGCCCGTTTCAGGCTGTGGAAGGCCTCTTCAGCAGCTGAGGTCCATTTTACCATGACGGAACCCTTCCCCTTGGTAAGATCCGTCAAGGGAGTAGCCATGGCTGCAAAATTGGGTATGAACCGGCGATAATAGCCGGCAATCCCCAGGAAAGCCTGCACTTGTTTCTTGTTCACTGGTTGTGGCCAGCCCTGAATTGCCTGTATTTTGTCGATCTGGGGTTTAACCACTCCTCGGCCAATCACGTAGCCCAAGTATCGGGCTTCTTCAAGCCCGATGTGGCATTTCTTGGGGTTTGCCATTAAACCTGCATCTCGCAGGTCATCAATCACCGCTTGTACCTTCTGGAGATGAGTTTCCCAGTCCATGCTGTAAATTACGATGTCATCCAGGTAGGCAGAAGCGTACTGTCTGTGAGGCCTCAAGACTCGATCCATCAATCTCTGGAACGTTGCGGGAGCTCCGTGAAGTCCAAACGGCATATAGACATACTGGAACAGACCTTCCGGTGTAGCAAATGTCGTCTTCTCTCTGGCCGCCTCGGCCAGAGGAATCTGCCAGTACCCCTTTGTTAAATCCAGGGTCGTAATGTATCGGGTTTTACCAAGCCGGTCGATCAACTCATCGACCCGGGGCATAGGGTACGCATCAAATTTAGAAACTGCATTCAGTTTCCTAAAGTCATTACAAAACCGGATGGAGCCATCCGGTTTAGGTATCAACACAATTGGACTGGACCAGGCGCTGTGTGACTCCTCAATGACTCCTAAGTCCAACATTGCCATCACTTCCCGGGAGACGGCTTCACGGCGGGCTTCCGGAATCCGGTAGGGCTTCACATGAACAGTGACGCCAGGCTCTGTGACAATCTCATGTTTCACCAACTTAGTCCGGCCAGGTTTTTCGGAGAAAAACTGTCGGTTCTGTAACAAAAATTGCTTAACCTCAGATTTTTGTCGTTCTGAGAGAGTCTCAGCAACCTGCACCTCTGGTACAGTAGGTGAACAAACCGGACGGGGCAGATCCGCCGTTAGGGCAGAGCGGTCTTTCCAGGATTTTATCAGATTCACATGATAATTCTGTTCCGGTTTTCTCTTACCCAGCTGGTACACTTTATAGTTCACTTCACCAACTCTTTCTCGGACCTCAAATGGGCCCTGCCATTTCGCCAGGAATTTACTATCCACCGTAGGGATTAGGACCAACACCCTATCGCCGGGTGCAAATGTACGGACCTTAGCGCCTCTATCATAACTTTGCCTCTGGGCTCCCTGGGCCTGTAACATATGGTCCCTAACAATGGGCATGACAGCGGCAATACGATCCTGCATTTGTGTTACATGGTCGATCACCGTTTTAAAGGGAGTGACTTGACCTTCCCAGGTTTCTTTTGCGACGTCCAGCAGTCCCCGGGGACGACGGGCGTACAACAGTTCGAAAGGCGAAAACCCTGTGGAAGACTGGGGAACTTCCCTAATGGCAAACAGCAAATAGGGTAACAAGTAATCCCAGTTCTTCCCATCTTTGTCTATCGCCTTCCGGAGCATCTGTTTTAAGGTTTTGTTGAAGCGCTCAACCAGGCCATCTGTTTGAGGGTGATAGACAGACGTACGCAACGGGTCTATTTGTAAGAGCCTGCAGAGCTCCTTCATTACCCTCGACATAAAGGGAGTCCCCTGGTCGGTGAGTATCTGTTTTGCAATTCCCACCCGACTAAACACTTGTACCAATTCCTTGGCGATCGTCTTGGTAGCTGTGTTACGCAAAGGGACGGCTTCCGGGTAACGAGTGGCATAGTCCATGATGACGAGGATATGTTGGTGCCCACGTGCAGATCGGGGAAGGGGCCCAACCAAATCCATCCCAATTCTCTCAAAAGGGACTCCGATGATAGGAAGGGGTACCAAAGGGCTACGGAACTGAGATTTAGGGGCCGCGATTTGGCACTCTGGACAGGACTCACAATAGTTACGCACATCACAATGTATTCCAGGCCACACAAAACAATGCAATATCCTTTCTGTGGTTTTCTGTACCCCCAGATGTCCCCCCATTATATGTCCATGGGCCAAATCCAGTACCTTCCGCCGATAAGGTTTGGGTACCACTAACCGTTGCACTGTGTCTTCCCCTTTTTTTCTACCTGGTAGAGCAAATTATTTTCAAGAACCATATACGGGTACGCTAGCCTAGTGTCAGGTTCTACGGGTACCCCATCTATCATTTTTACATTTTTCCTAGCCGGAGTCAGGGTAGGATCTTTCATTTGCTCGCTGTGGAAGTCATCCACCTGGACTCCCAAATCTGGCAGACAGGGTGCCGGATGGCTGTCTGCCTCCGCCTCTCGCTGAGGTTCCTCAGTTTCCTCTGTTTCCCCCGCCATGACGGAGAAGGGGTACTGAAGGTTAGATTCACTAACCTCCCCAGCAACATCTTCCTGTGGGGTCTCCTCTAGGGACTCGGGACCTCCAGATGGCATGGGAGAAGATTCACGGGTACAGCTACCGTGAAGGAGCAACTGATTCTCCCACAACTGCCAGAAATAGGGAAAATCCCTTCCCAGGATTACATCCTGTAACAATGCGGGAACGAGTCCCACTTTGTGCTGCACTGACCCATAGGGAGTAGAAATCCATATGACCGCTGTTAAGTACGAGCGGGTGTCACCATACACACACGTCACAGAAAACTTGTCAGACGGACCAGACGGAAGTGCCACCAGACTAGCTTTCACCAGAGTCACCACACTTCCAGAGTCTAGTAATGCCACAACATTTTTCCCATCAACAGATAATTCACACAGGTGTTTCACTGTATCATTTTGACCCGCATTCACACTCACTAGCTGTGTAACCAAAGACATGCGTTTTCTAGAGTCTATAACGTCGCACTGCATGGGTTCAGCGGTAACAGGACAGTTCGCAGAAACATGACCCTTCTCATGGCAGCGGAAACACCTAACAGGTCCCCTACTGAGACCACCGTCCAATACTCTTGGTCTCGGAGTGCGAGCAGTCCCAGACTCCTCCCCCACAGTTTTAAGCGATTTTCCTTCACCCGTGGTCCCTGGAACAGTCTTACCGGTTCCACGAGCAGGAGGCACAGACCGGGGGTTGGCGGTGTCGTCGGGAAGTCCTTCTGCCACGGAATAACGCTCGACCAACTCCACAAGTTGATCCGCTGTCGTGGGATTTCCTTGGCTTACCCACCTTTTCAGCGCTGGGGGTAGTACTCTCAGGTACTTGTCCAGGACAACCCGCTGGATTATTTCGGGTATTGTCAGTACCTCGGGTTGCAGCCATTTCTTTGTTAAGTAGATCAGGTCGAACATCTGAGACCGCGCCGGTTTATCTTGCTGGTATGTCCACTGATGTACCCTCTGTGCCCGGACAGCCGTCGTCACACCCAGCCGGGCCAGGATCTCAGCTTTCAGTTTCTCAAAGTCCTGAGCGACCTCCGGGTCCAAATCATGGTAAGCTTTTTGGGCCTCGCCGGAGAGAAACGGGGCAATCAAGTCGGCCCATCGTGCCTTCGGCCACTTCTCTATCAACCCCGTCCGCTCAAACGTTGTCAGGTATGCCTCGACGTCATCTTCTGCAGTCAGCTTTTGCCAGTATCGACTCACATGGATCCTTCTGGACTCTGCTTCCGGGTCAGCGTCAGGCATGCTCACCAGGCGCTGCGCCACCTGTTGGAGAAGTTGGCGGTCTGCAACCGTCATGTCCAGTAACTCCTTCAGCTGTGCGGCCATCAAGCGATTAGCTTCGTGCTGTGCGGCAGTGGCCTGCTGCTGTACGGCAGTGGACTGTACTAAGGCTTTCACCACGTCTTCCATGCTGTCGCCTGTGCCACGGTATGCCCGCGTTCTCCACCACAATGTGACAAAACACTCTGGGATCGCCTTTGCTGGGGTCAAAGGACACGTGGTTTGTGCATTGAATCTGAGGCGTAAAGCAGGTTTGAGCAGGCTGACCTCAGGTCAGATTTATTAACGTGAAAGCAACACAAAAAACAAAACATAAAAATAAATCCTAGCCTGTCCGGCACTAACTAAACAAATACGTTGCTATCTCAACAACTGGGGGGGCTTCTCCCACCCAGCTAACATCACACAGATCTTGAGCAGAGCTCTTCACTCACGTTTGTCTCACACAGGCAGGCAATCTGTGTGCCCCAGGCAGACACTGGAAACACCCAGCTGGTCATCTTTTATTCCTGCAATCATTAACCCATTAGCACCCTGAAGATACTGAGTGGCCTAATTCACATAGGACAAACACCTGGGCGAGATATACCTGCCTCCATCTACCACACCAGCATGAGTCTTACAGCCCCTTCCAATGAAGTTTGGTCTGTGGTCCAGTGGGGCCACACCCCCGTATGCCCGCGCCAACCAGTCTGGGCGCGTGCGTGACATCCGTCTTGTGGCTGTTTCTTAATCTTTATTTTCAGCTTTGTGTTAAATAGATTCTCCTGTCCTAAGGCGGGGCTGGTGTTTGTGGTGCTCTGATTATATATTCATAATGCAGACTGCTGACAGGTCACTGATCCATCACTGACCCACCCCCTAGTTTGCATAATGAATACCATCACATACTGAATAAAAAAACACGCTTCTGCAGGCAGGTGCCAGCTGTGTACTTTGCACTTACTCCCTTTTGCAGATTTATTTAAGCAAGTTAAAGAAAATAGTCATTTTGAAAATGGCGCCTGCCGCGCCTTCGCAGTAGCAGCTATCGGTTTGTAAAGAGATCCGATAGTCCTCCACCAAGATTATTATGATGCACGAGAGAAATCTTTTATGCGATTGTGGGAAGAGGAGATAAGAGGGGAGTAGAGAAGGAAATCTTGTGAGGATCGGAGGTTGCGTGCAGGTAAGTACCGGGAGACGAGGTCACAGATGTATGGAGGAGATAGGTTGTGGATGGCTTTGTATGTCATGGTTAGAGTTTTGTACTGTAGTCTCTGGGCAATGGGGAGCCAGTGAAGGGATTGACAGAGGAGAGAGGCCGGGGAATAGCGGGGGGACAGGTGGATTAGTCGGGCAGCAGAGTTTAGAATAGATTGGAGGGGTGCGAGATTGTTCAAGGGGAGGCCACAGAGCAGGAGGTTGCAGTAGACAAGGCGGGAGATGATGAGGGTGTGGACTAGGGTTTTTGCAGATTCTTGGTTTAGGAATGTACGGATCCGTGAAATATTTTTGAGTTGAAGTCGGCTGAAAGTGGAAAGGGCTTGGATATGTGGTTTGAAGGAGAAATCAATGTCAAGGATTACCCCGAGGCAGCGAGCTTGTGGGACTGGGAAGAGTGGGCAGCCGTTTACTGTAATGGATAGGTCTGTTGGGGGTGTCGCGTGAGATGGGGAAAGATGATGAATTCTGTTTTGTCCATGTTAAGTTTTAGAAATCTAGCGGAGAAAGATGGTGTTGCCCGCTACTGCGCAACAGCAGCTATTGGATCTCTATACAAACTGATAGCTGCTACTGCACAGGTGCGGTAAGCACCATTTTCAAAATGACCTTTTTTTCTTTACCTCGCTCAAGTAAATCTGCAAAAGGAAATAAGTGCAAAGTAGACATGCGATTATGCTGCAGCGCAGTTGCCACGGCCGTAACCTGCGCTGCCACCAAGTATTAAGTCTTGTGTGCCAGAGTGATCAAATACTTTTCTCCTTCACCTCATTGGGGGACAAAGACCATGGGTTGTATGCTGCTTGCCACTAGGAGGCTGACACTAAGTTAACACAAAAAGAATTAGCTCCTCCTCTGCAGTATACACCCTCATGCTGGCTCCCAGAGAACCAGTTCATGCTTAGTGTCGGTAGGAGGCACACGGATGGGTCTGCTATTCAGACCCAAAACTCTTAATTATTTTATTTTTTACATTTTTGCAATTTTTACATTTTTGATTTTATCTTTTACAATGTACTTAGGGGCGACAGATCCTTTCAAGGTTCCGATCTCCCCGAACCATAAACAGGCGAGCACGGAGAGTCTTGCCTCTCCATACCCTCTCCTGCGACGTGGGATGCCACACCTGAGCTGATTTTTAGGGGCGACGGGTCCCTTCAAGGGCACCGATCTCCCCACACCTTCAACGGACGAGCACATGGAGTGTTGCCTCCACGTATCCTCTTCCGCAGCCAGGCCTATTGCTGGACATTCAGCCCTGTCCCATCCTAGGTGATTAACCCTTTGGTTGTACAGAAGCCCACCTCTTGGCGTCCGAGCAGCCCCCACTGCACCACCACTGTTAAAGCAGATGGTAAAAGGAGGCGGATGGTCCCTCTCCACCTCCCTTCTAAAGGGATGGTGGATTGAGGGTTTTCCCCTTATCCCTGCACCATCCAAACCAGCAGCAGCACAGGAGGACCTGCAGCAAGCTGCCTTACCTGCCACCCAGCAGCTTCTTTGGGTAAGTGCCTGGGCTGGAGGGCTCCATAGAGATGGTCTGGGGTGGCGCTGGTTAACGGGGGGCCCATTTTGACTGCGTGGGCGTGCATTCGGCCCCTTCCTGCATCTGTGCCACAAATTTAGTCCCCGGCTTCGGCCCTGTACTAGGCCGCAACCCCTATCTCCTCCCATGTGATGATGCGATGTGGAGGCCCCGCCCACCAGTCCTGGCGCTTCTCGCACAGAACGATAAGCGCCTCTGATATTTCAGAGGCCATCTTTCTCCCCCCAGACCGCCTCAGGACACACTAGCTGACATCAGGACCAGCAGCAAGTGTTATCAGCGCAGGGGCCACGCAGTTGGAGAAATGCAGGAGGAGCGGGGACACAGACCTGGTTAAGGGAGTGCTGCATTATACATCCTCCTTCCAGCTGTCACCCCCTTTTCTCAGCAGTATCCTTTCTCTGCAGCCCCTAATATTATAGGGCCATATAGAAGGGTACATCATTTCCCAGCCTAAGGCATCCAAATAGTCTAACAAGACTATGGCTATATTCTTTACTTCATGCTTCTCCTGCCAATCTGCATTTCCTAAGGCTCAGAGTTCGCCGCTCTACAATGCCTGTGACCTCATCTGTGCTCAGGAGCCCTCCGCCGTCACAGAGCCCATTGTACCTAGTCCCCCTTAGTGGGCTTAGTTACTGTCTCAATCCATGGCTTCGCTGGCCAAAGTAATTGAATCCCTCAGTGATCCTTCCGGGGACCGGAGCGTTTGCAGGACTGATGTAGTCGAATCCTCCCCAAGCTGGGAGCACTCATTTAGCAGGGGCCGAAAGCACTCTAGAAGCCATCAGGCACCTAGAAAACGGATCCATAGCACGTCTCCTGAGCACGTCTCACGTCGCCTCACAGCTCCATTTCTCCCTCTCTCTCTCCAGAGTTCAGTAGCAAACGCGAATCTGACGGCTCTTTAGATCCTGATTTGCCAGACTTTCAGAAGACAGTGGATTTGCTTATTGAGGCAGTCAACCAGGCTTTAAAGGTTGAGGAAGATTCTTGCTCCGCTCCGAATCAGACCTTGCCCTTTAAGAGAACTAAACGCTCTCATAAGGCATTTGCTATTCATCCGGAATTTAGTGCCATAGTTAATAAGCATAGAGAACGCTTCACAGGACAAAGGCCTCTTGAAGCCAAGTATCCTTTTTCAGCTGATCTGAAAAAGGATTGGGCATAATCTCCGGTGGTATCCCACCTAGCATCTAAAACTCTCCTGTCCGTGCCGGATGGCTCATCCATCAGAAATCCCACGGAATGTCAGATAGAAGGCTTGGCCCGCTCTGCTTTTGAGGCCTCAGGCTCGGCCCTCTATCCATCCTTTGCCACAGAATGGGTAGCTAAGGCTATGGTTTTCTGGTCAGAGACCTTAGCTAATTCACTTCGGAGCAGTAACCTTCCTCCAGAGGCGGCGCATTTTTCCAACCAAATTTCCCGGGCAGGCGATTACCTGGTACACACATTCTTGGATGTGAACGGTTGTGCGGCTCAGTCAGCAGCCAATGCCATCTCTATCAGAAGGTCATTATGGCTCAGAGAGTGGAAGGCAGACTCTGCATCAAAAAAGTCTCTCATCTCTCTTCCTTATCAAACCGGTTGCTTATTCAGAGAAAAGTCAGATCAGATCATTTCAGATACTTTGGGAGGAAAGAGTAAATTCCTTCCACAACAGAGACTTAGGCGTCCCTTTCGGAGACAGCAACAAATCTGTTTCCGATCATTTCGTTCCACTCAAAGCTGGGCCACTACCACTACTTTGTCCGGCTCAGGACGTTCTCCAAGAAGAGATGGAGCAACTCAGGTCTCATACATTGGAAGTCCCGACCCAAACAGTCGAGGCCTAAAGGACCTAAGTCCCAGAGATTTTCCTCACCCTGACTATCAGCGCTATCTGGTCGACACAGGCAGGGTAGGTGGCTGCCTACTTCTCTTTCGTCAGGTCTGGCTTTCCGTCATCTCCAACAAGAGGGTCAGAGATCTGGTGTCGTTTGGATACAAAATCAACTTTGCTATGCTCCCCCTTCATGTTTCTTTCCTCCCCATCCTCCCTCTTCAGAGACAAGGGCAAAGGTGTTCTCTCGGACCCTAGATGCATTGCGTCACGATGGCGTATTTGTCCCTGTCTCAGAAAGCGAAAGGTTTCAGGGTTTCTATTCAAACCTTTTCGTCGTCCCAAAGGAGGACGGAAAGGTGAGACCCATTCTAGACCTCAAACGTCTAAACAAGTTTGTCAAGGTCCATCTTTTCCACACGGAATCTCTCCATTCAGTTATCACTTCCCTGGAACATGGGGAATTTTTGGCCTCAATCGACATCCGAGACGCTTACTTGCACATTCCAATCTTTCCCCCTCACCAGAGATTCCTGCGCTTCGCCATTTGCGAACCAATTCACGGCCCTGCCTTTCGGCCTTGCTACTGCCCCCAGAGTGTTCACAAAGGTCATGGTGGCCATCATGTCCATCCTGCTCTCTTGGGGCGTGATTGTTGCGCCCTATCTGGACGACCTGTTGATCAAATGTCCGTCTTTCCACGACTGTGTAGAATCTATTTGCATTACTTGCAATACCCTTTCTCTCCAGGGCTGACAAACTTAAAGGGCCACTGTCACCCCCTCCAGCCGTTATAAACTAAAAGAGCCACCTTGTGCAGCAGTAATGCTGCAGTTTAACAAGGTGGCTCTTTTAGTTTTTGTTTCTGTTATTGCCACAATAAATGTATTTATAATTCTGCTGAAATACCTGCATTTGTACCTGGAGGCGGGACTGAAGCCTCCTCTTAGAAGCGCCCAACTGCCGTCAGTCATCTGTTGGGTTTATTTTCGCCGCCCCCTCAGTGCTATTATTGTGTGAAATCCGGTGCCTGCGCTCTGCTCTTCTGCCTTGCACAGGCGCATAGAGCATTATCCGTCCGAGCGCTGATGCAGGGTTCCTTTCTGCGCCTGTGCGGTCAGTGCGGCCAGCTTGTTCCTGAATCCCCGCCCTGCACTGTGTTATGCAGTATGCACAGTGCGGGGCTGGGATTCCTGGGCATGCGCACTGTGCTTGTCAGACGCTCCACAGGTCCCCCGCCTTCCAGCGTTGTTCTGTGCGGCTGTTCCCAACACCGGCAAGGATACCTGTATATTCCAGCAACGCTGAAAGGCGGGGGACCTGGGGAGCGCTTGAGAAGCGCAGTGCGCATGCCCAGGAATCCCAGCCCCGCACTGTACATAATGCATAACACAGTGCGGGGCGGGGATTCAGTAACAGGGTGGCCGCACTGCCTGCACAGGCGCAGAACGGAACCCGGCACCAGTGCTAGGACGGCAAATGCTCTATGCGCCTGCGCAAGGCAGAAGAGCAGAGCGCAGGCGCCGGAATTCACACAATAACAGCGCTGAGGGGGCGGCGAAAATCTACACAAGAGATGACTGATGGCAGTTGGGCGCTTCTAAGAGGAGGCTTCAGACCCGCCTCCATGGACAAAGATAGGTATTTCAGCAGAATTATAAATACATTTATTGTGGGAATAACAGAAACAAAAACTAAAAGAGCCACCTTGTTAGAATGCAGCATTACTGCTGCACAAGGTGCCTCTTTTAGTTTATAACGGCTGGAGGGGGGTGACAGTGGCCCTTTAAGCAAATCCTCTCCGGTCCCAGCCCAGCAGATCTCCTTTCTAGGAATGTCCCTGGACTCGTCTCGGGGGTGGGTAATTCTCCCTCCAGACAAAGTCTTAACCCTTCAACAAGGAGCCAAAGCGTTCATCAGTCTACCCCTCACTGCATCTGGTTTGCAATTAAGGTACTAGGAAAGATGGTGGCCACAATGGAAGCGGTCCCCTTTGCACAACTGCACCTTCGTCCCCTTCAACATGCCCTTCTGGCAGTTTGGGACAGAAACCCTTTCTCCCTCGACCGAAGGTGCCGCTTATCTCTGGAGGTCAAACAGGCACTCAGGTGGTGAACATTGAACTCCTCCCTCAACCGGGGGAAGTCCTTTCTACCCATTCAATGGCTAGTGGTGACTACCGATGCCAGTCTTTTGGGCTGGGGAGCAGTCTTCTGCCACCATACTGCTCAGGGCCACTGGTCAATTCAGGAATCGAAGCTACCGATCAACGTTCTAGAGATCTGTGCTATTCGTCCGGCCCTGCAGCACTTCCATCATTTTCTGGTGGGTCACCCCATCCGTATCCAATCAGACAATGCCATGTCTGTGGCATACATCAATCATCAGGGGGTACCCGCAGCAGGACGGCCATGTCCGAGGTAATTCACATCCTTTGATGGGCATAGAATCAACCACTGGTTCCCCAGTTTATAGCAAGGTCTCGAGATCCAAGAGCCATCGGTGTCAACGCTCTGGTTCTTTCATGGTGCCAATTCCGCCTTCGGTACATTTTTCCTCCTATACCATTACTCCCCAGAGTAATCAGAAAAATTAAGGTGGAAGGAGTACCAGTGATCCTGGTTGCTCCCGATTGGCCTCACCGCACGAGGTTCGCAGAGTTGGTACGCCTCATTGCCGACATTCCCTGGAGAATGCTGGATTGACCAGATCTGCTCTCCCAGGGCCCCATCTACCACCAGAAATCAGGGACCCTGTGTTTAATCGCGTGGCCGTAGAGTCCCGGGTCTTAACCCAGGCAGGGTTTTCTCAACAGATCATTTCCACCATGGTTATTGCCCGTAAACCCTAATTGGTACGCATTTACCAAAGAACACAAGGGAAAAAGTAAAGGTCATACAAATGGACATCACCACAAAAATACACACAGTTCAATGAAACAAGCTTGTTATATATATGACAGAAGACAGAGTGAAGGGCAACTTTACCAGAGTATCACATAATACAATGAATACAATAACCAATGCAGCTGTAAAAGACTGCCCCTTAATGAAAACAAGTCCCTGTCCGGCATAGCACAAGAGCAATAATGCTAACTTGCATTTACCATCGTACTTGGAAGACATTTTTTGCTTGGTGCAAGGATCGTGGTCTTTCTCCTCTCGTCTTCTCAGTCCCCACCATTTTAGAGTTTCTACATGTCGGTCTGGACTCCGGGCTGGCACTCAGCTCTCTCAAGGGCCAAATCTCTGCTCTATCGGTCTTACTTCAGAGATGCATAGCGTCAAGACTCCAGGTTAAGAGTTTTCTTCAGGAGGTGTCACATGTCGCTCCTCCCTATCGCATGCCTTTAGAGCCTTGGGACCAGAACTTGGTGCTAAGTGCCCTTCAGGAATCGTCCTTTGAACTGCTTCAGGACATTTTGCTGGTCTTTCTGTCCTGAAAGGTTGCCTTCCTTGTGGAGATCACATCGATCAGATGGGTTTCAGAATTAGCCGCCTTATCCTGCCGGGCCCCATTCCTTAACTTCCATCAGGATAAGGTTGTCCTCAGGCCATCGCCGTCCTTTTTGCCAAAGGTCGTTTCGTCCTTCCACCTTAATGAGGACATTATTCTTCCTTTTGTCCAGCTCCTATTCACAGAATTGAAAGAGCTCTCCACACTCTGGACCTAGTCAGAGCTCTGCGTAGGTACGTCTCAATGATGGCATCCTTCAGAAGAACAGATGCCCTGTTCGTTCTCCTGGAAGGCCACAGGAAGGGTCTTGCCGCTTCTAAGGCCACGATAGCCAGGTGGATTCTTACAACCATTCAGAAGTCATACCCAGTCAGAAGTCAGCCCATCCCATCGGGGATCAGAGCACACTCCACTCGTGCGGTGGGGGCTTCTTGGGCTATTCGGCATCAGGCAATGGCGGAGCCATCTGTAAAGCTGCGACTTGGCCCAGTTTATATACCTTCGCAAAGCACTATAATATTCACTCTCAGGCTTCGGCGGATGCGAGTCTGGGCAGAAGAATTCTGCAGGCAGTGTTAGTGCACATTTAGGCAGTTGTTGCATGAAGCCTAATCCTTTCTGTTGTTTTCCCACCCAGGGACTACTTTGGGATGTCCCATGGTCTGTGTCCCCCAATGAGGCAAAGGAGAAACAGGTATTTTTGTGTACTCACTGTAAAATCCTTTTCTCTGAGCCACTCACTGCGGACACAGCACCCACCCTGTTAGCCTAATGGCTTATTTGGCTTTTGCCTGTTCTTTTAAGTTGACATGTTGTGCTCTTCTATGTTGTTACTATTTGTCCCTACTGCTTTTGCACCGAACTGGTTCTCTGGGAGCCAGCATGAGGGTGTATACTGCAGAGGAGGAGCTAACTCTTTTTGTGTTAACTTAGTGTCAGCCTCCTAGTGGCAAGCAGCATACAACCCATGGTCTGTGTCCCCCAATGAGTGGCTCGGAGAAAAGGATTTTACGGTGAGTACACAAAAATCTCTGTATTTCTCAGTGCAAAATGCTAATAAATTTATATAATTTATACAATGTGATTTTCTGGATTTTATTTGTTATATTCTATCTCTCAATGTTAAAATTAATCTACCCTTAAAATTATAGACTATTCATGTCTTTGTCAGCGGGCGAACTTACAAATTCAGCAAGGGATCAAATGCTTATTTCCTCCACTGTACAATAGTAATGCCCCCTCTCCTGTGGCAACAATACAGAAATAACATACAGTATATCATTTCTGTCCCCATGCAGTAATAACATCCACCTTTTATGCCTTGATGCAATTAAAAATCCCAAATTTTGCCTTCATGAATTAGTAATGTATTGTTCACAATGGGGATTATTAATAATGTGGAGTAATAGTATCCCACATTTTGGCCCCCATACAGTAATATTGTCATTCAATTGGCTCCACATAATAATAATTTCCACAACTGGTTATATACGGCAATTACAGTAAGTGCTCCACTTGCCACCATAAATGAAAAATGTATGTTCTTCATCCTGGTCCCCAAATATATGTAGCCATTTTTTCACCTATTCTGTAATAATGTCTTCTATCATGGCTTCATTGTTTAATAATGTTTCCATCCTGACTTCTTTATTTAATAATGTCTCCATCAGGGCCCTCATTCTGTAGTAATGTCCCCCATTCTGAAATAATCTCCCCCATACTTTTAATAATGTCCCCTGTCCTGGCCTCTGTGTTTAATACTGTCCCCCATCCTGCACCCTTTGTTTAATAATGTCCTCTGTTCAGGCTCCTTTGTTAAGTAATGCCCTCCTTTCTGGACAATTCATTGAATAATGTCCCTTCCGGACACACTCTTCCAACACTTTAAAAAAAAAATCCCTCTCCTTCCCCCCAATTTTTTCTTTCCTTTCCCTGCTCCCTCCACATACTGAATCCATCTTCCATAGCTGCCATAGGGGGTCAGGATGGCCCATAATAGTGATGTCATGTGCCACTCGCTACAGGCATGCCGGGGTCAGCTGCTGGCTTCTGGCCGGCAGTGTATATATTAATTGAGGTTCAGGGAGACAGAAGTCAAAGTCGTGGTTATTAATGGAGCACACTCGGACTAGGTTGTGGTTAGCAGTGGGGTACAACAGTGGTTAGTATTGGACCCTCTTCTTTTTAACTTATTTATTAATGACCTTGTAGGGGGCATACAGAGCAGAATTTCAATATTTGCAGATGACACTAAACTCTGCAGGGTAATCAACACAGAGGCGGACAATTTTATTTTACAGGAGGATTTATGTAAACTAGAAGCTTGGGCTGATAAATGGCAAATGAGCTTTAATGGGGATAAATGTAAGGTCATGCACTTGGGTAGAAGTAATAAGATGTATAACTATGTGCTTAATTGTAAAACACTGGGCAAAAACATCAATGAAAAAGACCTGGGTGTATGGGTGGATGACAAACTCACATTTAATGGCCAGTGTCAGGCAGCTGCTACAAAGGCAAATAAAATAATGGGATGCATTAAAAGAGGCATAGATGCACATGAGGAGAACATCATTTTACCTCTATACAAGTCACTAGTTCGACCACACTTAGAATACTGTGCACAGTTCTGGTCTCCGGTGTATAAGAAAGACATAGCTGAACTAGAGCGGGTGCAGAGAAAAGGTTATCAGAGGACTGGGGGGTCTGCAATACCAAGATAGGTTATTACACTTGGGGCTATTTCGTTTAGAAAAAACAAAGGCTAAGGGGTGATCTTATTTTAATGTATAAATATATGAGGGGACAGAACAAAGACCTTTCTGATTATCTTTTTAATCATAGACCTGAGACAGGGACAAGGGGGCATCCTCTACATCTGGAGGAAAGAAGGTTTAAGCATAATAACAGACGCGGATTCTTTACTGTAAGAGCAGTGAGACAATGGAACTCTCTGCCGTATGATGTTGTAATGAGTGATTCATTACTAAAATTTAAGAGGGGACTGGATACCTTTCTTGAAAAGTATAATGTTACAGGGTATATACACTAGATTCCTTGATAGGGTGTTGATCCAGGGAACTAGTCTGATTGCCGTATGTGGAGTCGGGAAGGAATTTTTTTCCCCAATGTGGAGCTTACTCTCAGCCACATGGGTTTTTTTTTTGCATGCCTCTAGATCAACATGTTAGGGCATGTTAGGTTAGGCTATGGGTTGAACTAGATGGACTTTAAGTCTTCCTTCAACCTTAATAACTATATTACTATGCAATACTCATTCCAATGTTTAAAGGTGTTCGCTTTAGGCAAATTAATATGCCCTAATAAGGAATATGGATATCACAGGAATAAACAGCATCCGTATATTAGCCAAGGTAATATTTTCTTTAAAAGACCTGGCTTGTTTGGAGTAAATGGAAGTCAGGAACAGAAGACCTACTTTATACTGATTTTTGCCCAATAGACATCAACTCTATCCCCTTCAGTTTCTTGTTTTTTCATTCTTGCCAGATGGGTTTTCAGCCTTTTATTTGCTGGCTTTGATTAATTTTATTTTATTTTCTAGAAAAGGAAGACGTGTGTGTATATCAGGGAGTTACTGTGTTGCACCCTGGTCAGTCACTAATTGAGTATTCCAATGGGGAGACGTGCAACGCTGTAAAATGCTTACATGAAAAAGATACTGCAACCGGATTTCATGCCATGGAAACATTGACCGTTAACTGTTCTAAGAACTGTGCTCCGGTAAGTATTCACAAGATGAATTGCAGTCTGAGACATTTATGACCTATTGACTGCATGATAAAGGCTAGATCAGAAGGTTGGGGGTCCAAAGATCATAAGAATGGTGGCTTTTGCTAATCTGATCTGGGAGGAATTTGAATGGAGCAGCAGTTAAGCATGCGCCCCGTCACTTAATTCAAAGTCTATTGTATTGGTAGGAACAGCTGAGAATGTTACTATGAATCTAGTGGAAAGGTGCAGGCTCAACAGCAACCAACTGAGGATCAGGTGATAAAATGAGTAATTACAGTGTACTGCATTATTTTTTTTTATAAAATGGAACCTGATGGCTGATTAACTACTGGCAGCATGAATCATAGACAGCTCCGTTACTGCAAGCATTAACATTAAGCAGGACTTGTGGTCAAGGCAGTATAGGTCAGCTGGCAGGTTCCCTTTAATTGTCTTCATCTATGCAAATCATTGTTAAAATAATCCTTATCAAAAATATTTGCACGCATCCTTAGAATTTCCAAATTACATTTATGTGGGGTATAAAAAATGGGAAGGAATTTGCAAAAATAGGTTAGGTTTTTTTTTTTTTTAAATGTTTACATTTCCTTAAAGTTTGCTTGCAATCTTTATGAAAAAAAAAACACCAGTGGCAAGATAAAACTATATACTTGGCACTGCTATTTTTGTAAGCAAGTCATTGGTGGGTTTCTAGACATATATGTCCAAAAAAAGAAATATTTTAAGACTCAGTCTGAAATGAAATTACAGTTTCAATCGACCTTATCAGTGTCCCCCACTGATTTTTACAGGGCTCACCACTAAAGATTATAAGAATTAGGGTACCGTCACACAGTGCAATTTTCATCGCTACGACGGTACGATCCGTGACGCTCCAGCATCGTAACAATATCGCTCCAGCGTCGTAGACTGCTGTCACACTTTGCAATCTACGACGCTGGAGCGATAATTTCATGACGTATGTGCGATGTAGAAGCCGTTGGTTACTATGCGCACATCGTATACGATATATGTTACACCATGCGATCATGCCGCCACAGCGGGACACTAGACGACGAAAGAAAGTTTCAAACGATCTGCTACGACGTACGATTCTCAGCGGGGTCCCTGATCGCAGGAGCGTGTCAGACACTGCGATATCGTAACTATATCGTTCGAACGTCACAAATCGTGCCGTCGTAGCGATCAAAATTGCACTGTGTGACGGTACCCTTAGGCATCTTACATTTCAACACAAATGATGTCATGTCTGGATTTCAATGCCATTTATTGAAGTAAAAATGGAGAATTGTATATGGCGAGTTGTCAGCCAAATGGTTTTTCTTACCCTATACTTTTAGGGAATAAAAATGTATTTTTCAGTCATACCACCTGGAACCCACCTGAAAAACCTCTGCAAAAATGAACATAGCACACAGCAATATACAAATGACGTTGCTGTGCGCATGTTCATTATATATTTTAACTGCTTCAGACTTTGGAAACCATGAAGCTGTCAAAAGACGTAGGGTAAGCTGACACAGGGCGTTTTTGCGGCGTTTTTTTCCCAGCGTTTTTTAATGCTAATTTTCAGCTGCTTTTTCCATTACCAGCAAAGCCTATGAAATTTCAGAAATCTCATGCACACACATTGGTTTTTTGTGCCCTCAGGATTTTGTGCTTTGCTGCGGTTTTTGGATATAGAGCATGTCACTTCTTTCAGTGTTTTTGTTTCGGTTTTGCAGTGCTTTTCACCCATTGGCTTGAATCAGTGTTGTAAAAAATGCTGCAAAAATGCAGGTATCATTACTTGCTGCTTTTTTTGTGCAGAAAAGTTATGGCCAGCAGGAAGTGACCTCACAGCCCAGGAGTTTTGGGGTGTGCTTAGTGATGTGTCCATGGTGACAGTGAGGTAGTGTCAGGTAGTGAGGTGTCCTGATAGTGATCTATTGTGAGGAATTGTCTGGTAGTAGTGAGGTGTGAAGAGCTATTGTGATGTAGTGTCTGGTAGTAGTGAGGTGTGAAGAGCTATTGTGATGTAGTGTCAGGTAGTGAGGTGTCCTGATAGTGATCTATTGTGAGGAAGTGTCTGGTAGTAGTGAGGTGTGAAGAGCTATTGTGAGGTAGTGTCAGGTAGTGAGGTGTCCTGATAGTGAACTATTGTGAGGGAGTGTCTGGTAGTAGTGAGGTGTGAAGAGCTATTGTGATGTAGTGTCAGGTAGTGAGGTGTCCTGATAGTGATATATTGTGAGGAAGTGTCTGGTAGTAGTGAGGTGTGAAGAACTATTGTGATGTAGTGTCAGGTAGTGAGGTGTCCTGATAGTGATCTATTGTGAGAGAGTGTCTGGTAGTAGTGAGGTGTGAAGAGCTATTGTGAGGTAGTGTCAGGTAGTGATGTGTCCTGATAATGATCTATTGTTAGGGAGTGTCTGGTAGTAGTGAGGTGTGAAGAGCTATTGTGAGGTAGTGTCAGGTAGTGAGGTGTCCTGATAGTGATCTATTGTGAGGGAGTGTCTGGTAGTAGTGAGGTGTGAAGAGCTATTGTGATGTAGTGTCAGGTAGTGAGGTGTCCTGATAGTGATCTATTGTGAGGAAGTGTCTGGTAGTAGTGAGGTGTGAAGAGCTATTGTGAGGTAGTGTCAGGTAGTGAGGTGTCCTGATAGTGAACTATTGTGAGGGAGTGTCTGGTAGTAGTGAGGTGTGAAGAGCTATTGTGATGTAGTGTCAGGTAGTGAGGTGTCCTGATAGTGATATATTGTGAGGAAGTGTCTGGTAGTAGTGAGGTGTGAAGAACTATTGTGATGTAGTGTCAGGTAGTGAGGTGTCCTGATAGTGATCTATTGTGAGAGAGTGTCTGGTAGTAGTGAGGTGTGAAGAGCTATTGTGAGGTAGTGTCAGGTAGTGAGGTGTCCTGATAGTGAACTATTGTGAGGGAGTGTCTGGTAGTAGTGAGGTTTGAAGAGCTATTGTGAAGTAGTGTTAGGTAGTGATGTGTCCTGATAGTGAACTATTGTGAGGGAGTGTCTTGCAGTAGTGAGGTGTGAAGAGCTATATTGTGATGTAGTGTCAGGTAGTGAGGTGTCCTGATAGTGAACTATTGTGAGGGAGTGTCTGGTAGTAGTGAGGTGTGAAGAGCTACTGTGAGGTAGTGTCAGGTAGTGAGGTGTCCTGATAGTGAACTATTGTGAGGGAGTGTCTTGCAGTAGTGAGGTGTGAAGAGCTATATTGTGATGTAGTGTCAGGTAGTGAGGTGTCCTGATAGTGAACTATTGTGAGGGAGTGTCTGGTAGTAGTGAGGTGTGAAGAGCTATTGTGATGTAGTGTCAGGTAGTGAGGTGTCCTGATAGTGAACTATTGTAAGGAAGTGTCTGGTAGTAGTGAGATGTGAAGAGCTATTGTGAGGTAGTGTCAGGTAGTGAGGTGTCCTGATAGTAAACTATTGTGAGGGAGTGTCTGGTAGTAGTGAGGTTTGAAGAGCTATTGTGAGGTAGTGTCAGGTAGTGATGTGTCCTGATAGTGAACTATTGTGAGGGAGTGTCTTGCAGTAGTGAGGTGTGAAGAGCTATATTGTGATGTAGTGTCAGGTAGTGAGGTGTCCTGATAGTGAACTATTGTGAGGGAGTGTCTGGTAGTAGTGAGGTGTGAAGAGCTATTGTGAGGTAGTGTCAGGTAGTGAGGTGTCCTGATAGTGATCTATTGTGAGGGAGTGTCTGGTAGTAGTGAGGTGTGAAGAGCTATTGTGATGTAGTGTCAGGTAGTGAGGTGTCCTGATAGTGATCTATTGTGAGGAAGTGTCTCGTAGTAGTGAGGTGTGAAGAGCTATTGTGAGGTAGTGTCAGGTAGTGAGGTGTCCTGATAGTGAACTATTGTGAGGGAGTGTCTGGTAGTAGTGAGGTGTGAAGAGCTATTGTGATGTAGTGTCAGGTAGTGAGGTGTCCTGATAGTGATATATTGTGAGGAAGTGTCTGGTAGTAGTGAGGTGTGAAGAACTATTGTGATGTAGTGTCAGGTAGTGAGGTGTCCTGATAGTGATCTATTGTGAGAGAGTGTCTGGTAGTAGTGAGGTGTGAAGAGCTATTGTGAGGTAGTGTCAGGTAGTGATGTGTCCTGATAATGATCTATTGTTAGGGAGTGTCTGGTAGTAGTGAGGTGTGAAGAGCTATTGTGAGGTAGTGTCAGGTAGTGAGGTGTCCTGATAGTGATCTATTGTGAGGGAGTGTCTGGTAGTAGTGAGGTGTGAAGAGCTATTGTGATGTAGTGTCAGGTAGTGAGGTGTCCTGATAGTGATCTATTGTGAGGAAGTGTCTGGTAGTAGTGAGGTGTGAAGAGCTATTGTGAGGTAGTGTCAGGTAGTGAGGTGTCCTGATAGTGAACTATTGTGAGGGAGTGTCTGGTAGTAGTGAGGTGTGAAGAGCTATTGTGATGTAGTGTCAGGTAGTGAGGTGTCCTGATAGTGATATATTGTGAGGAAGTGTCTGGTAGTAGTGAGGTGTGAAGAACTATTGTGATGTAGTGTCAGGTAGTGAGGTGTCCTGATAGTGATCTATTGTGAGAGAGTGTCTGGTAGTAGTGAGGTGTGAAGAGCTATTGTGAGGTAGTGTCAGGTAGTGATGTGTCCTGATAATGATCTATTGTTAGGGAGTGTCTGGTAGTAGTGAGGTGTGAAGAGCTATTGTGAGGTAGTGTCAGGTAGTGAGGTGTCCTGATAGTGATCTATTGTGAGGGAGTGTCTGGTAGTAGTGAGGTGTGAAGAGCTATTGTGATGTAGTGTCAGGTAGTGAGGTGTCCTGATAGTGATATATTGTGAGGAAGTGTCTGGTAGTAGTGAGGTGTGAAGAGCTATTGTGAGGTAGTGTCAGGTAGTGAGGTGTCCTGATAGTGATCTATTGTTAGGAATTGTCTGGTAGTAGTGAGGTGTGAAGAGCTATTGTGATGTAGTGTCAGGTAGTGAGGTGTCCTGATAGTGAACTATTGTGAGGGAGTGTCTGGTAGTAGTGAGGTGTGAAGAGCTATTGTGAGGTAGTGTCAGGTAGTGAGGTGTCCTGATAGTGAACTATTGTGAGGGAGTGTCTGGTAGTAGTGAGGTGTGAAGAGCTATTGTGATGTAGTGTCAGGTAGTGAGGTGTCCTGATAGTGATCTATTGTGAGGGAGTGTCTGGTAGTAGTGAGGTGTGAAGAGCTATTGTGATGTAGTGTCAGGTAGTGAGGTGTCCTGATAGTGAACTATTGTGAGGTAGTGTCTGGTAGTAGTGAGGTGTGAAGAGCTATTGTGATGTAGTGTCAGGTAGTGAGGTGTCCTGATAGTGAACTATTGTGAGGGAGTGTCTGGTAGTAGTGAGGTGTGAAGAGCTATTGTGATGTAGTGTCAGGTAGTGAGGTGTCCTGATAGTGATATATTGTGAGGAAGTGTCTGGTAGTAGTGAGGTGTGAAGAGCTATTGTGATGTAGTGTCAGGTTGTGAGGTGTCCTGATAGTGATCTATTGTTAGGAATTGTCTGGTAGTAGTGAGGTGTGAAGAGCTATTGTGATGTAGTGTCAGGTAGTGAGGTGTCCTGATAGTGAACTATTGTGAGGGAGTGTCTGGTAGTAGTGAGGTGTGAAGAGCTATTGTGATGTAGTGTCAGGTAGTGAGGTGTCCTGATAGTGAACTATTGTGAGGGAGTGTCTGGTAGTAGTGAGGTGTGAAGAGCTATTGTGATGTAGTGTCAGGTAGTGAGGTGTCCTGATAGTGATATATTGTGAGGAAGTGTCTGGTAGTAGTGAGGTGTGAAGAGCTATTGTGATGTAGTGTCAGGTTGTGAGGTGTCCTGATAGTGATCTATTGTTAGGAATTGTCTGGTAGTAGTGAGGTGTGAAGAGCTATTGTGATGTAGTGTCAGGTAGTGAGGTGTCCTGATAGTGAACTATTGTGAGGGAGTGTCTGGTAGTAGTGAGGTGTGAAGAGCTATTGTGATGTAGTGTCAGGTAGTGAGGTGTCCTGATAGTGAACTATTGTGAGGGAGTGTCTGGTAGTAGTGAGGTGTGAAGAGCTATTGTGAGGTAGTGTCAGGTAGTGAGGTGTCCTGATAGTGAACTATTGTGAGGGAGTGTCTGGTAGTAGTGAGGTGTGAAGAGCTATTGTGATGTAGTGTCAGGTAGTGAGGTGTCCTGATAGTGAACTATTGTGAGGGAGTGTCTTGTAGTAGTGAGGTGTGAAGAGCTATATTGTGATCTATGTCAGGTAGTGAGGTGTCCTGATAGTGAACTATTGTGAGGGAGTGTCTGGTAGTAGTGAGGTGTGAAGAGCTATTGTGAGGTAGTGTCAGGTAGTGAGGTGTCCTGATAGTGAACTATTGTGAGGGAGTGTCTGGTAGTAGTGAGGTGTGAAGAGCTATTGTGAGGTAGTGTCAGGTAGTGAGGTGTCCTGATAGTGAACAATTGTGAGGGAGTGAGTGTGAGGTGTGAGGTGTGAAGAGCTATTGTGAGGGAGTGTCTGGTAGTAGTGAGGTGTTAGCCATGTCTTGGTATAGGAGGATGAGCATTAATGTTTCCCAACTAATCATATGAGGGCACTCAAATTTATTAGCATGCACAAAGAGAAAAAAACACATGGAAAAAAATGCACCATAAATGCACCTAAATCTGCGTTTTTGCCGCAGCTTCTTTCCTGGCAAGAAATCAGGTTTTGTTGCAGAAAAAAAGCATCAAAAAAGCACTGTGTGAACTTATCCGTAGTCTGTTTATTTTTCGAGCTGCCCAGCAGTTATAGTTTGATTTATGGAAAAACAACACAAAAACAACAGCATCACCGCCACTCCAAAAACGACAGCAAAACTGCCAGTGACACCACTTTTGGCGGAATAATGACATTGTGTGCATAAACCGTTCGTTTTTCATGGAAGTCACTTTTCATTTAGATAGGAAGGGAGAATCCTATTTGTCTTAACATTGGGAGTCTACCATCTTGTAAGTATGGTAATCTGACAGTATGACAAGGAGGAATCATGGTATATTGAATGAGTGTGAAAAGCTGGTAACTAAAGAAAAGGTGCAAGAAACTAGGACAATAACTTTTGTTTGACATAAAAGATAGTTACAGTGCAACATACATGTCTCATTTTTATGCTTGTGACATTTTCCATGATCTGATTCTATAGAATCAAGTTTATGTCCCATCATCAGATCATCACATGTGCTGTGGAACCTGCAAAAATGTATCATGCATTTTCTACAGTGATAACCGAACATTCACTACGTATGAGGTAAGCCAGCATCTCAAGTGAAAGGAAAACATGTAGATCTCCTTCATGCTGTATTTTACTTTGAACTCAAATAAAAATGCATTCACATCAACCAAGAACATCTTTAACATAAAATATAGTATACCTTATTACATTATTATACAATAAATTACATAATAATATACGAATAGTCATTATGTTACATATACTATATTATTTTGTTATTAACCAATATATACTTATGAAAATAAAGGGAATGAGTCCCTCTACTTTTAGATAATTCGGTCATTTTCTTTATTTCCATGGAGATTAGAAATGCATGCAAATCTACTACTGTACTTAGCCAGCTCTCTACCTGGAAATGGAGACATGAGAATTCGGATTCTCAAGACTGATGGAGGTCCAACAGTCTCATTTTGTTGCACGTTTGATTTGTAGGCCTTTAAAATTATTCATGTTCTTGAAGGACAAAATACATTTTTGTATTGATTTCTATATGTGTAAAGTGTGGATCTATTAATATAATGTTGTATTATGTCACAAACTGATGCAAACACTGGGAAAACATTAAAATGTCATAAAATGATACCCAACATTATACAACTTTCATACTGATCCTGATCCTACCAACTACCCCACGACCATTGGATTTAATATAAAATAAAGTAGATGTCAGCATCTCTAGATAACAGTTCTCAAGCTACTGTTTCATAGTTATAGCAACAATCTAGTTGTGACAGTTTTAATTATACAGTGGGTACGGAAAGTATTCAGACCCCTTTAAATTTTTCACTTTTTGTTTCATTGTAGCAATTTGGCATTTTCAAAAAGTTATTTTTTTTCTCATTAATGTATACGTATATTCTGCTTCCCATCTTGACTGAAAACCCCCCAGAAATGTAGTAATTTTTGCAAATTTATTAAAAAAGAAAACATGGTCCTAAGTATTCAGACTCTTTGCTCAGTATTGAGTAGAAGCACCCTTTTGAGATAGTACAGCCATGAGTCTTCTTGGGAATGATGCAACAAGTTTCTCACACCTGGATTTAGAGATCCTCTGCCATTCTTCCTTGCAGATCCTCTCCAGTTCCACCAGGTTGGATGGTCAACGTTGGTGGACAGCCATTTTCAGGTCTCTCCAGAGATGCTCAATCGGGTATAGGTCAGGGCTCTGGCTGGGCCAGTCAAGAATGCTCACAGAGTTGTTCTGAAGCCACTCCTTTGTTATTTTAGCTGTGTGCTTAGGGTCATTGTCTTGTTAGAAGGTAAACCTTCAGCCAAGTCTGAGATCCAGAGCACTCTGGAAGAGGTTTTCATCCAGGATATCTCTGTACTTGGCTGCATTCATGTTTCCTTCAATGGCAACCAGTAGTCCTGTTCCTGCAGCTGAAAAACACCCCCGTAGAATGATGCTGCCACCACCATGTTTCACCGTTTGAAACATATTTGGCAGGTGATGAGCAATGTCTGGTTTTCTCCACACATACCGCTTAGAATTATCACCAAAAAGGTCTATCTTTGTCTCATCAGACCAGAGAATCTTATTTTTCATAGTCTGGTAGTCCTTCATGTGTTTTTCGCAAACTGGATTTGGGCTTTCATACGTCTTGCACTGAGGAGAGGCTTTCTTTGGGCCACTCTGCCATAAAGGCCCAACTGGTGGAGGGCTGCAGTGATAGTTGACTTTGTGGAACTTTCTCTCATCTCCCTACTGCATCTCTGTTGCTCAGCCACAGTGATCTTGGGGTTCTACTTTACCTCTCTCACCAAGGCTCTTCTCCCACAATTGCTCAGTTTGGCTGGACGGCCAGGTCTAGGAAGACTTCTGGTGGTCCCAAACGTCTTCCATTTAAGGATTATGGAGGCCACTGTGCTCTTAGGAACCTAGAGTACTGCAGAAATTCTTTTGTAACCTTGGCCAGATCTGTGCCTTGCCAAAATTCTGTCTCTGAGCTCCTTGGCCAGTTTCTTTGACCTCATGATTCTCATTTGGTCTGACATGCACTGTGAGCTGTGAGGTCTTATATAGACAGGTGTGTGCTTTTCCAAATCAAGTCCTATCAGTTTAATTAAACACAGCTGGACTCCAATGAAGGAGTAGAACCATTTCACGGAGAATCATAAGGAAATGGAAAGACCAAGATCATATTCTTCACCAATCATTACACCGAGGCCTTTACCTTGTGCCAGTCATTACACTGGTTACCCATCCACTCTAGAATTCAATATAACATTAATACCCTCACCCACAAAGCACTCCATGGCTCAGCACCACCCTACTTCTCCTCCCTCGTCTCAATCTACCACCCTACCCGTGCCCTCCATTCTGCTAATGACCTGAGGTTAGCATCCTCAATAATCAGAACCCCCGTGTCCAAGACTTTTCACGTGCTGCTCCAATTCTTTGGAATGCACTACCCAGGTTAATACAATTAAAAATGCACTTGTTCAGACTGGCCCACCGTCTCAATGCCTTAACCTAACTATCCCTGTGTTGCCCATTCAGAATTTTTACCACAATTAGGTTCCTCGTATCATGTTCTCACATGCTTTATGCATTTAATAGCCCTCTGTGTCTGTATTGTTACATACTTAGGCTAATAACCACTTCATGCAGCATTACATGAACACCCTATTCTTACACTATGGCTGGTCTGAACAACTAAGCAATTGTTACCATTCACCTTTCGTGTCTCCCCTTTTCCTTATAGATTGTAAGCTTGCGAGCAGGGCCTTCATTCCTCTTGGTATCTGTTTTGATCTATGTGCTTATTGTTATGCTGTAATGTCTATTGTATGTACAAGTCCCCTCTAAAATATAAAGTGCTGTGGAATATGTCGGTGCTATAGAAATAAAGTTATTATTATTATTATTATTATTAAATGGACAGCATGTGACTTAAATATGAGTGTCTGAGCAAAGGGTCTGAATACTTATGACCATGTGATATTTCAGTTTTTGTTTTTTATTAACTTTGAAAAAAATTTCTGCATTTTTTTTTTTTTTTGTCAAGATGGGGTGCAGAGTGTACATTAATTTGAAAAAACAAACTTTTTTGACATTACCAAATGGCTGCAATGAAACAGGTGCAAAAAAACTAAAGGGGTCTGAATACTTATCGTACCCACTGTATATCAGCATTGAAGGAACGTTATGCATAAGTATGTACATACATCCAGTAATGAATACACTGTACACAGAAATATATATCAGCAGCAAAGAAACCGTCTATATAAGTATATACAAGCATCCAGCAGTAAAAACACATATACAAAGACATCCACCAACAGTAAAGAACCCATGTATATAAGAATGTACCAGCATCCAGCAATGAAAAAAAATCAGCAGGTAGTAGTTAAAAAATATACTGTATGTAAGAACATTAAACATTGCAGTACTCAAGCATCATGTTTTCCCCTGGTTATAATCACCACAGCCACCACCTAGTGATATGTCATATATACTGTATATATGGCAAATTGTATCACAATACCCATGCAGTTATCATATATACCCCTCACTCCTATAGCTCCCAGCCATCCCTGATTCAGCGGGACTGTCCTGAATTAAGGGAGCAGTCTCTCTAGGACTGGGCTTTGTCCCGACTTCCACTCCCTCTCTTCTCTCCCTGTGTTCATCACTCTGTACCTCTTCCTCCTTAGAGGGTGGAGACAACATCTCTGCACTTACATTAATTAAATAAACAATTATCTTCTATTCTTATGATCTGTTCTCCCCAGGAATCAAACCCACAATGTGTACCATTGAAGGCAGCATTTAAAACTATGAGCTACAGCCATCTCTGAGCAGTATGGGAAAATTTTGCATACTTGAAGCTGTTTTGCAGGCTCTGAACCTACATGCAGGTTATACCGGTACATAGAGATACATCTGCACATAACAATACATTTTTGTTTCCCTGTATACTAAAGGGAAAGTAAATGTCAAATTTTTTGCTTCCTATAAAATATAAAATAATTAAACTCAATTACAAAAAAGGTTATTTGTTCTTCTTTTCTTGTGTTTTAGTCTCCTTCAAAGTCAAACACACAACCTTCATGATTGCAGGCTGTAGCTAAAACTATGAGCCACAGCCTGCACTGAGAAGAATGGGAGACTATTGTATGCTTGAAGCTGCATTGGAGACTCTAAAACAACATTCAGATTATACAAGTGATATATCTGTATATGCAGTGTATTTCTTTGTACCTGTATTCTAAAGGAAAAATAAAAGTCATAAGCTTTTCTGTACTATCAAAACCATATTAAAGACGCTGCACTGATCTTTGCGTGAGTACTCTACCAAAAAAGCCTGTGTGTGTGTATTCTGCACATGTCTCTGTGGGAGTACTCTGACAAAAATCCTATGTGTGTTCTCTCCATGTGTCTTTGTGGGTGTACTCTGCCAAAAATCATGTGGGTGTACTCTGCATGTGTCTTTGTGGAAGTACTCCACCAGAAAGCCTGTGTGTGTACTCTGCATGCATCTTTGTGGGAGTAGTCTGCCAAAACACATGTGTACTCTACATGAGTCTCTCTGTGAGTACTCAACAATCAAGAAAAGAGACTATGCACATAGGGCGCACACCCAGAATACAATTAAGTTGCAAAAATACAAAAATTTATTTATTAATGAGGAAGACAGAAAACACCAATAAAAACATATATTAAAATACAACCAACACACCAATGGTCCTATACAGAGTCAATATATGGAGACAACTAAAGATACAATAATATATGGTGAGTGACGCCACCGACACACTGCTGGTACTTTCATAAATCTAAGATACAAAGATGTAGCAAAAATAGCAGAACACATGTGCACAAACAGTGACTTATGTGCACAATGGCTTATGTGCACAGAGCAAGGTAGCAGGTAAACTCTGGGCGTCCCCATAGTACCATATAGTGTAGGAGTGCCCCTATATAAATGAAAAGGCTAATGCTAGCAAGGGGGCCTCAATAAGCCTACTAAATTGCAGCAAAAGGAGATAAGTATAAATCCCCTAAAAAAAAAAAAAAAAAAAAAAAAAAAATTGGAGTTTAAATACCAAAAATAGTCCCTATAAAAAGGTAAGGCTACCAGTATCACAGAGGGACGAGCCTGTTAAAGTAATATAGGGAGCATATAAGATAAACTCGCCAACTCAAACAATCACAGTGGAAGGAAAAAGGGCAGACCAATGTCAGAGAAATAAGCCGAAAGGCTAAATATGAGGGAACATCACCATATCAGGCTGTCCAGAGTGTGGCGTCATACAGTATGATGAGCCCCATTAAATTCTCCATGCAGAATAATGGACCCCATATGTTGCTCACTACAGAATAATGTGCCCCATATAATGCTCCATACAGAATGGGCCCCATATATTACTCCATACAGTATAATGAGTCCCATAAAATTCTCCATACAGAATGGGTCCCATATAATGCTCTATGCAGAACAGGCCCCATATATTGCTCCATACAGAATGAGCCCTGTATATTGCTCCATACAGAATAATGGACTCCATATAATACTTCATACAGTATGGTCCCCTTATATTGCTCCAAACATAAAAAAATCAAATACTCCCCTCTGCTCACTGACCGCTGGCGGCATTAGGGGCAGGCAGACCAAGCAGCTGCCTAGGGCCGCTGCTCTTCCAGGGGCCCCCAGCCAGTGGTGTGCCGCTAATAGCAGCACACCATGCAGCCACTATGGGGCTCCTGAGTAAGTGGGGCCCAGTGCCGCCCCAATAGATGCTGATACAGTTGAAAGCAGTGATGGAGGAAACAGCGTCATGTGACACTCCCTCTCCCATCACTCCCCCTCTACCTCTGACTCAGCGTGTGCCAGCAGTGGAGCTGATGAGACATTGAGAAGCTCTACAGAAACCAGAGCAATGGGGAACGAGGAGGAGAGGTAAATATTGTGTGTGTATGTCTGCTGCTCTATAATGTGTGTGGGGACTGCACTATACTGTGGTGTGTGTGTCTGTCTGCTGCCCTATACTATGTATGGGGGCTGCACTATACTGTGTTGTGTGGTGTGTGTGTGTCTGCTGCACTATACTGTGTGTGGGGTGACTGCACTATACTGTGTGTGTGGGGATGCATTATATTGTGTGTGGGGGACTTCACTATACTGTGTATTTGAGGGGGCTGCAATATACTGTGTGTGAGGACTGCACTATACTGTATGTGGGGGCTGCATATGTTATGTGTGGGGCTGCACTATACTGTGTATGTGGGCTGTGTTATACTGTTATACTGTGAGTGAAGGGGCTGCATTATACTGTGTGGTTGGCTGCATTATGCTGTGTGTAGGGGGCTGCACTTTACTGTGTGTGTGTTTGTGTGGTGGGATGAATTATACTATGTGTGTGGTGCTGCATTATACTCTGAGGGGGCTGCATTATACTGTGTGTGTTTGTATGTGTGTGTGGGCAGGGCCGTATTTAGAGTTTCTGCTGCCCTAGGCACTTTTAGTGCTGCCTCCCACTTTGGTGAGTAAGACACTATCGGCAGTCGCCTTTTGCATCAGATCGGCAGTTTTTCTGCATCTGCTGCGTACCGGATCACTTACGGCAACACTGCGTTCAACCTCATTCATTCCCTATGGGATTTGTGGCACTTGCCATGATCTGGCAAATGCGGTACCATACCTCCCAACTTTTGAAAAAGGGAAGGAGTCATGAAGTTTGCGGCGCACACAGTGCGCCGCGGCAAATTTTAGGCCACACCTCTGACCACACCCATTTCACAACTAGTCACACCCATATCCACATCCCAACCACAGCCATTTAGCACTGCTGATCACACTGTTTTATATACAATAATTATAAACAAAAAAAATATGGCCACACATGATGCTCCATCCTGTATAACGGCCACACATGATGCTCCATCCTGTATAACGGCCACACATGATGCTCCATCCTGTATAACAGCCACACATGATGCTCCATCCTGTATAATGGCCACACATGATGCTCCATCCTGTATAACGGCCACACATGATGCTCCATCCTGTATAATGGCCACACAATGCTCCATACTGTATAATGGCCGCACGTGATGCTCCATACTGTATAATGACCACTCATGATGCTCAATACTGTATAATGACCGCACATGATGCTCCATACTGTATATTGGCAGCACATGATGCTCCATACTGTATAACGGCCACACATGATGCTCCATCCTGTATAACGGCCACACATGATGCTCCATCCTGTATAATGGCCGCACATGATTCTCCATACTGTATAATGGCCACACATGGTGCTCCATACTGTATAATGACCACACATGATTCTCCATACTGTATAATGGCCACACATGATGCTCCATACTGTATAATGGCCACACACTGCTCCATACTGTATAATGGCCGCACAAGATGCTCCATACTGTATAATGGCCACACAATGCTCCATACTGTATAACGGCCACACATGATGCTCCATACTGTATAATGGCCACACATGATGCTCCATCCTGTATAATGGCCACACATGATGCTCCATTCTGTATAATGGCCACACAATGCTCCATACTGTATAATGGCTCCACATGATGCTCAATACTGTATAATGGCCACACAATGCTCCATACTGTATAACGGCCACACATGATGCTCCATACTGTATAATGGCCACACATGATGCTCCATCCTGTATAATGGCCACATGATGCTCCATACTGTATAATGGCCACACATGATGCTCAATACTGTATTATGGCCACACACAGTTCTCCATACTGTATAATGACCCCCCCTCTTGTATGCATGGCTCATATTCCCCACCCCCCTGTATGCATGGCTCATATTCCCCACCCCCCTGTATGAATGGCTCATATTCCACCCCCCCCTGTATGCATGGCTCATATTCCACCCCCCCTGTATGCATGGCTCATATTCCACCCCCCCCTGTATGCATGGCTCATATTCCACCCCCCCTGTATGCATGGCTCATATTCCACCCCCCCCTGTATGCATGGCTCATATTCCACCCCCCCGTATGCATGGCTCACATTCCACCCCCCCCTATATGCATGGCTCATATTCCACCCCCCCTGTATGCATGGCTCATATTCCACCCCCCCCGTATGCATGGCTCATATTCCACTCCCCCCTGTATGCATGGCTCATATTCCACTCCCCCCTGTATGCATGGCTCACATTCCACCCCCCCCCTGTATGCATGGCTCATATTCCTCCACCCCTCATCTTGAATGGCACGGCTTACCGTCCTCCTTCTTCCCCCCTCCCCTGTCCCCCCATCCCTCATACTCACCTGCTCCTCACCGCGCGGCCGCGACGTCCCTCTGGCTGTCCCGACTCCCGGCGCGCTGCACCTTCTTCCTGCGTGAGCGGTCAGGTGATACCGCTCTGCTCATTAAGGTCATGAATATGCGCATATTCATGACCTTAATTAGCGGTACCACGTGACCGCTCATTAAGGACGAGCTCCAGACGCCGAGACCAGGCATCGCTGGAGCAGCAGGGTGAGTATTGTCTTCAAGGAGGGCGGGTGGGAGGCGGGAGGCGGGAGGGAGGGAGGATGGGCGGCCAGTTGGGGCGGGGGGGGCGGGGTCGTTCGGGAGGTAACCCAGCTTTAAAAAAAAAAAAAAAACCTTGCTCAGGTGCCGCCCCCTGCATTGTCCCCGCCCTAGGCACGTGCCCTCACGTGCCTAGTGGCAAATACGGCCCTGTGTGTGGGGCTGCATTATACTGTGTGTGGGGGGGCTGCAATATACTGTGTGTGAGGACTGCACTATACTGTATGTGGGGGCTGCATATGTTATGTGTGGGGCTGCACTATACTGTGTATGTGGGCTGTGTTATACTGTGAGTGAAGGGGCTTCATTATACTGTGTGGTTGGCTGCATTATGCTGTGTGTAGGGGGCTGCACTTTACTGTGTGTGTGTTTGTGTGGTGGGATGAATTATACTATGTGTGTGGTGCTGCATTATACTCTGAGGGGGATGCATTATACTGTGTGTGTTTGTATGTGTGTGTGGGGCTGCATTATACTGTGTGGGGGGGGCTGCATTACACTGTGTGTGTTTGTAGGAGGGGTGAATTATACTGTGTGTGTGGGAGGCTGAATTATACTGTGTGTGGGGTGGTTGCATTATACTGTGTGTGGGGGCTGCATTATACTCTGAGGGGGCTGCGCTATACTCTGAAGGGGCTGCATTATACTGTGTGTGGGGGGGCCACATTATACCTTGAGGGGGGATGCATTATACTCTATGAGGGGACCTCATTATACTCTGAATTAAACTCTGAGGGGGCTGCATTATACTCTGAGGGGGCTGCATTATACTCTGAAGGGGCTGCATTATACTGTGTGTGGGGGGGCTGCAGTATACTGTGTGTGTGGGTCTGCAGTATACTCTGAGGGGGCTGCATTATACTCTGAGGGGGCTGCATTATACTCTGAAGGGGCTGCATTATACTGTGTGTGGGGGGGCTGCAGTATACGGTGTGTGTGGGGCTGCAGTATACTCTGAGGGGGCTGCATTATACTCTGAGGGGGCTGCATTATACTCTGAAGGGGCTGCATTATACTGTGTGTGGGGGGGCTGCAGTATACTGTGTGTGTGGGGCTGCAGTATACTCTGAGGGGGCTGCATTATACTCTGAAGGGGCTGCATTATACTGTGTGTGGGGGGGCTGCAGTATACTGTGTGTGCGGGGCTGCAGTATACTCTGAGGGGGCTGCATTATATTCTATCAATGACCATGGGGAGTGCATTTTACAAAATGCAGTATATGGGACCTGCATTATACTGTGTCAAGGAGTATCTGCACCAATCATTTTTCCTCAATCAGAGTAAGGGTAGGTGCACAAGTCAGTAAACGATGCAGGTTGGACGTTGCGTACTTGTGCAGCGTCCAGATGTTACAGAACAGTGGATGGGATTTCAAGAAACCCATGCCAACAATGTGTGCACAGACGCCCAAAGATCACCCACGGAAACAGACATGCGGTGCGTGGATACAGTGAATCCGCAAGGGTTCACTGAACACATGCGGAATCATCTGTGTTCAATAGCCAGGAGCCCTTTGGACGCAGTGGACATGTGCTGCGTCCAAAGCACTGCCAGTTACTGAACGTGTGCACATACCCTAAACGGGCTGGGAAACAAGCGTCGAACGACTCCAATATTGTCGATTGCGCTTGTTTAGTGGCCTGAACCCAGTGCATTTAAATATAACAGAAAGGTTTCTGTGTGATGGTGCAATATGTGAACATTTGGAGCCCCACTTTAAGCTTTTGCCCAGGACCCTACTTTGTCTAAAACTGGCCCTGACTGCAGGTCCAGACTGCTAAGTGTTGCCATCTTCCAGCTCTCTGATCTGTGACTGCTCAGGGCAAAGGGCTCACACTAGTGACGTCATTGCGCCCTCTGCCTTGAGGCGTCACACCGAAGCTGCGCAGAAACTGGAAGAGGTAGGTATTGCAAGTACCGGGGCTATGAGCAAGTGGGGGGCTCTCTTGTGGGCATTGGCATTGGGCTCCTCCGACTCACAGGCCCCATAGCGTGCATAACTTGCTCTGGGCCCAGACACTTGCCCGCTTGCGCTGGGTGGTGACGCTGGTCTTGAGTGTGAGGAGTATGTGGAAGATGATGCAGTGGATGATGAGGTCCCTAGACCCCACATGGAGTGAAGGCAATCCAAGTGACTTTCGCAGTTTGATGGAAGAGATGATTGCCATGTAACCCCAGCTGCACAGCAAAAGAGGTAGTAGGGTGCAAAAGCACAGTGGCCGACCCCTAGCCAGTACGTTGGCTGCTATTACCCACTGTGCCATTGAACTGAGTACACCAAAGTCAGCTCAAAGGAGCTCACTGGCATTGCATTTCTTCAGGCAATGTGCTGGCGACAAGAGATGTGTGGTTTACATGCTGTGCCATCAAAGCCTGAAGCGAGGCATTAATGTACTGAACTTGAATACCACCTGCATGATGAAGCATCTGAATGCAAAGCATGAGCTCCAATGGAGTACACACCTGAAAAACAGGAAATATCTGATTCTCCAACTGCGTTCTCTTCTGCTGTGGTGTTGGCCTCTTCCTCCCGATTCCAGCAACAGTGCCACCTGCCTCCTCGCAAAGAGAGGATGTGACAGCACCACCACTATCAGCAGTGTCACTGAGCATCTCCACACAGTCCCATGGAAGCGTTCATCTGTCCATCCCCCAAACACTGGAAAGAAAGAGAAAGTACCCGTTACCCACCTACGAGCCATGGTCCTGAATGACAGCCATTCAAAATTCCTGGCTTTTGAAATGCTGCAATTCTGGCCGTTGGAGAAGGACTGTTTTATAAAACTGATGGCAGTAGCTATTTCTCAGTATGTGGTTCCCAGCCACCACTACTTTTCCAGGCGAGTCATCCCTGCCCTGCAAACACATGTTGCGGACAAAATCAGGTATTCACTGCGCAACTCCATCAGTGGCAAGGTCCACATATCCACCAATTCGTGAACCAGTAAGCACGGGTAGGGTCATTATATCTCCTTAATGTCATGATCCAGTCCAGGGTTTGTTTCTGATTATTCTCTCCCTGTAGGGGTTAATCTTCCTTGCCTCATTTTGGGATCTGTCTGGCTATTTCAGTCTGCTGTTACCTGCAAGCAGTGTCAGTTATAGTTCTTGTCTCTGGCTTGAGCAGGTCTCGTTCCTGTGTTCCCCTGTGACTTTGCTTGTTGTAGTACTTGCTCTCCATGTTGTTACCCCTTGGTATTTGACTTGGCTTGTCCTCTGACCTGTTTGACTGACTGTCTTGCATCTCTGGCTTTCCTGCTCCCAATCAGCTCTGGCTTCTTTGGATTGTTTCTGACCACATGTATTGGTGTGCCCTCTGGTACTTCGTTTCCTCTCTGTTCCTGGCCCAGCTTTTTTTGACTACTCTTTCGCCACCTAGTGGCTTCTGCCTCCTGCTCTGTGATTTCACTGTGAGTGTACCTGTTTTCCTTCGCCCACACCCCATGGTGGAGGTTAGGTGCTGCTGCGCTGTAGCAGGCATTACATAATAACCGACAAATTTATTTAGAGAGGTTTTTCTTTTTTTTTTCTCCCTGGCTGTGGATCCGCTGGGCAATCTGACCAGGTGTCCAGTTTGACGCAGATGATGCGGGAATTGTTGGTGGAACATAGGGCCCTGGCCAAGTCCCATACTCAATTACAGAAAGAGTTGATGGACACGGTTAAAACTGTGCAGAGTGCCACCCCCCATGTTGTCAGCAGGTCTGGTCATTCTGTAGATGTCGCCTTGCACTCTCCCAAACCCTCGGTCAAGCTTCCTGACATCTTTGCTGGTGAGAAGGATAAGTTTTGTATGTTTAGGGAGAATTGCAAATTGTTGTTTTTACTTAGATCTCGATCCTCTGGGGATGAGAGTCAGCGGGTGGGAAAAAATATTTCCTTACTCCAGGAAGGTCCTCAATCTTGGGCTTTCTCATTGTCCCCCACTGCCCCTGAACGGATGTCAGTGGATACGTGTTTGAGGCCTTAGGACTTACATATCTATGACGAACCAGACCGTGTTAGGGTGGCAGAGGATACTATTATGGGTCTTGCTCAGGGAAAGCTCTCAGCCGAGTGGTATTGCTCGGAGTTTAAACAATGGCCCCCAGAGTTCTCATGGAACGACTCTGCGCTCAGTTGCCAGTCCTGGAGGGGACTGTCTGATCATTTGAAGGATGCTCTGGCTTTCCATCCACCACCTAGTTCTTTACAGGAGGCTATGACTCAGGCCATCTGGATGGATCGGAGACTAAGGGAGAGGGTTGTCATAAAGCGAGAAGGTCTTTTGGTTCAGAGTAACCCTGATGCTATGCCTCAGTCCGAGCCCATGGAGGTGGGGGTCACCACCATCAAGGAACGGTAGAGGAGATGGCAACATGATGGAAGAGTCTGCTTCTACTGTGGTAGTCCAGGACTGTTTATCTCGGGTGACCTCCGAGTATTTATGACTGCTCGGAGATTTAGTTTTCATCGCGGCAGCTGAATGATTTACAGCTATTAGCCAGCTTGATTACAGGTGGGGATTCCCTAGCAACCAGGCAACTCCCACATGTACTTAGTCTGGCTAGTAGCTGTAAATCACTCAGCTGCCGCGATGAAAACTAAATCTCCAAGCAGTCATAAATACTCGGAGGTCACCTGAGCGTGCTCGGGAAAACTCGAGCAACGAGTACACTCGCTCATCACTAATGTCTGCACCTGTACTGATTCTACCTGATTTGTCTAAGGCATTTATCGTGGAAGTGGATGCCTCGGAGATGGGAGTGGGGGCGGTGTTGTCTCAAGGGCCCATCATGTTAACCACTTTAAGACCCTGTGCCTTCTTTTCTAAAAAGTCTTCCTCTGCGGAGAAGAATTACGATGTGGGTAACCGGGAGTTACTAGCCATTAAATTAGCTTTTGTAGAATGGAGGCATTTTTTGGAGGGGGCTGTCCATCGACTCACGGTCATCACGGACCACAAGAACCTGTCTTTTATTGAGTCGGCCAAATGTTTAACCCCGAGGCAGGCGAGGTGTGCACTTTTTTTCTCGATTTCAGTTTTCCATCACTTTTAGGCCTGGATCTAAGAATAAGAAGGCGGATGTCTTATCCTGCAACTTGGATCCAATATCTCCTCCTGAACCCCCTTCCTCCAGTCTTCAGCACGGGGTGGTTGTGGCTGGAGTTTCCTCGGCGTTAGAGCGGGAGATTCGGGAGGCCCAGTCTCTTGCTCCACCTTCCACACTGGATAATGAGTTTTTTGCTCCTGTCCTGTATCGGTTAAGGGTGCTCCGGGAATTCCTTGACTCGGCTCTTAGAGGGAATCCAGGAATCTCTGGCACGCACAATGCCATCGCTAGGCTGTTTTACTGGTTTTCATTGGCTTCTGATGTCACTGTACTTGTGTCTTCGTGTGAGACGTGCCCGCATGAAAACCGGCCGGCCAGGGAATTGGTGCCATTGCCAATTCCAGATAAACCTTGGACCCATCTGTCCATGGATTTTATAACGGACCTTCCTCCTTCTAATGGTAAAATTGTGATCTGGGTGGTGGATCGGTTCAGCAAACAAGTGCATTTTGTACCATTGGCGGGGCTGCCTCATGCAGAAACTTTGTCAAAACTTTTTATCGAGCATGTTGGTTGTGCGATTACATGGTGTGCCTGTGAGTGTGGTCTCTGATAGAGGGGTACAATTTGTATCTAAGTTCTGGCTTTTCGTAAAAGGCTGGGTATCATTTTGACCTTTTCTTCAGCTTATTATCCTGAGACCAACTGTCAGACTGAGAGGTCCAAATTTTATAGTGCCTTGCCGCGTTTCATCAGGAAGATTGGTGCTCCTCATTACCATTGGCAGAATTCGCATTTAGAAATTGTATTAATCAGTCCCTGTTCTTTTGCAATTATGGTTTCCACCCCCATTTTAGTGAATTTTCTCAGCTGGATTCGGGTGTTCTGGTGCTGATGTTGCAATTTATCAGTTGGGGGAGGTCTGGGAGGAGGTCCAGAGGAACATTGGGGAGGCTCAGGGCAAGTATAAATTTTTTGCTGATAAACAACGGTCAGTGGGGCCAGATTTCCAGGTGGAGAATAAAGTATGGTTTCCACTAAGAATATAAGGTTGAGTATTCCTTCTGCTAAGTTGGGTCCCAAGTTTATTGGACCTTATGAAATTTTGGAGGTAGTTCATCCTGTTGCCTTTCGCCTGTGCTTCCCCCCATCGTTGCGGATCCCAATATATTCCATAAGGCTCTTTTGAAACCGTGGATCTCCTTCTCAGGGGACTCTCCATCTCGTCCTCCTCCTGTTTTGGTGGATGATCAGACCGAGTATGAGGTGGAACAGATTATGGATTCTCTGATGCTCCGCTGTTCACTTCAGTATCTGGTCCATTGGAAAGGTTTTGGTCCGGAAGACCGGTCTTGGGTACTGGCTCACTCGGTCTAAGCGGATCGGTTGGTCTGGGCCTTTTATGCTCAGTATCCGAGGAAACCTGGGGGTCCGGTGGCCCCCCATTGAGAGGGAGGTACTGTCATGATTCAGTCTGGGGTTTGTCTCTGGCTTGAGCAGCTGACCCGTTATCCCCTAATTTGTCTTGTCCTCTGCCCATTTACCTAGGTTCCGTTCCTGTGTTCCTCTGTGACTTCGATCTTTGTAGTACTTGCCCTCCGTGATGTGAACCCTTGGTATTTGACTCGGCTTGTCCTCTGACCTGTTTGACTGTCTTGGGTCTCAGGCTTTCCTGCTCCCGTTCCACTCTGACTTCTTTGGCTTGTTTCTGATCATGTGTATTGCCATGACCTCTGGTACTTCATTCCCTCTCTGTTGCTGATCCGGCTTTTTCTGACTACTCTTTCACCACCTAGTGACTTCTGCCTGCTGCTCTGTGATTTCACTGTAAGTGTACCTGCTTTCCTTCACCCACACCCCCTGGTGGAGGTTGAGTGCTACTGCGCTGCAGCAGGCATTACACTTACTTGCCCACTGGGTAAATTAAGTGGTGGCCTGGCCTGAGGCAGAAGGCGTTCTGGCGCATGTCCTACCACCACCGAGAATTGCTGTACACTTCTCTATGGTGTCTCCTCATCCTACTCAGTTTCCTCCACCACCTCCTCATCTGGTCAGCATCACACCTGCACCACCAACTTCAGCACAGCCAGGGGAAAATTACAGCAGGCTTATCTGAAACTCATCTGTTTAGAAAGGGACAGGGATCAAATAACAGACCGATGAGTGGTTGGTGGCTGGTGCCTCTGAACCTCAAGCCCGGTCTGGTGGTTTGCGATAATGTGCAAAATCTCATAGCAGATTTGGGCCTGGCCAGTTTGATGCATACCCCATGCATGGCACATGTGCTTAATTTGGTGGTGTAGAGCTTCCTTAAAAATTACCCCGATATGTCAGAGCTGCTGCTGAAAGTGCCATCTGTTTGTGCTTTTTCCAACGTTCTCACCCAGCTGCTGCTCGCCAGTCTGTGCTGCAGCATCACTTCTGCCTTCCTGCTCATCACCTCATATGTGACGTACCAACAAGGTGGAACTCCACCTTGCATATGCTGGAGAGACTGCGAGCAGCAGCAGGCATTAGTGGAGTTTTAGCTGCAGCATGCTCTGTGGAAAAACACCACTTCAGCACCAATGAGTGGGCCTCCATGTGGGATTTGTGTGCCATGTTGCGCTGCTTTGAGTACTCCACCAACATGACTACCACTGATGACGACATCATCAACTATCCCACTTCTATGCCTGCTTGAAAACACACTTCAGGCCATGATGGATGAGGTGGAGGCACAAAAGGAAGAACAGGGAACATTCACACCATTATCAGGCCAGTTGTCCATACATGGCATGGAAGGTGAATTCCTGAACCAGCAGCAGCCATGTATACAACTGTCCAGCCAGGGGACAGATGTGGAAGATGAGGAGGAAGAACCATGTTTACAGCAATGTGGCACTCAAAGCAGCTCACGGTCATCACTGGAGCATGGCTGGGTGGCTACAGATGGCACAGACAATACACCTCCCACTGAGGACAGCTTATAATTGCCTCTGGGCATCCTGGCACACATGAGCCAATACATGCTCTGTGCCTGCGCAATAACCGCAAAGTTGGTCGGATTGTTACCAGTGCTGATTATTGGGTGGCCACCCTGCTAGATCCCTTCTGCAATGACAATGTATCATCCTTACTTCTGTTACTGGAGCAAGATTGGAAAATTCGGGAATACCAGCACATGCTGGTAGACGTACTACTGACGGCATTCCCACTTGACAGCTTGGGCTCAGTGAAAGAACAAAACAGAGGAAGAAGAGAAAGTTGCCTACACAGGTGAGGCACAGGCAGTACCTTGGAAGGGAGGGTTAGCATGGCCGAAATGTGGAAAACCTTCCTCAGCATGCCACAACATCCAGCACCACCATCTGTTACAGTCTATATTAGTAAGAGGCAGCGTTTCAACTTTATGGTGGAAGAGTTTGTGTCCACACGTCTCCATGTACTGAATGATGGGTCTATCCCTTTTAACTTTTTGGTCTACAAATTGGACACATGGTCTGAGCTTGCCCTTTATGCCTTGAAGGTGCTGGCCTGTTTAGCATGGAAGGGGGTGTGGACACATACAGGTGTGTCTGCCTGTCCACAGTCAATGTGAGCAAGCTCACATTTATTAAAATGAACCAGGTGTGGATCCCACAGGACTTGTCTGTACCTTTGACTGACTAGATAAGTATACCAGCCGCACTGATCCATTGTTATTATCCACCACAGTTAGTTTGCTCTATTTGCCATTCCCAATATTTTGGCGCTTCCCCAAATTTAAACCCTTAACGACCGCCGATACGCCTTTTAGCGGCGGCAGTTAAGGGTGCTTATTTCTCAATGCCGATTTTTAACGGCGCTGAGAAATAAGGGTATAGCGCCCCCAACCATTGGAAAATCTCCGGGGTATCAGCTAACAGAGAACATGAGACCCAGGAGAACATGATTCAGGTCAGTTTTTACTGTCACCAGTGATGCGAATAATGGCGACCGCAAAAAAAGGCAGATTTCCCATTTATTTCTCTCTCCTCTGATATGATCTAGCATACCAGATAAGAGATAAATGGGCTCCCCCAAGCATCCCTGGACCCTCCGGCTCTGTCTGCCGGCCCTCAGCGTCTTCTTCAGGGAAGAAAAGAGCAGGCGCACACGCAGTGCGTCAGCTGTGGTCTGCTGGCCACCACCCTGCAACAATAGGAGATTTTTCCTATTGGTTCATTTTAACCACTATGATAGACCCTATCACACTGATCAAAATAGAAAAAATAGTAAATCAAACCCCTTTATCAACCCCTTAGTTAGGGAAAAATAATAAAATAACATATTTTTTTCCATTAGGTTTAGGGTTGGGGCTAGGGTTAGGGTTGAGGTTGGAGTTAGAGCAAGGGTTAGGGTTGGAGTGAGGGTTAGAGCTAGGGTTGTGTTGAGGTTAAGGTTGTGTTGGGGTTACGGTTGGGGTTACGGTTGTGGTGTTGGTGTTACTGTTGTGGTGTTGGTGTTAGGGGTTAGGGTTATGTTGGGTTTAGGGTTGTGTTGGGGTTAGGGTTGCATTGAGGTTAGAGTTATGTTGGGGATATGGTTGTGAGGGGGTTACATCTGTATTGGGGTTACGGTTGGGGTGTTGGGGTAAGGGTGGTGTTGGAGTTGGGGTTAGGGTTGGGATTAGGGTTAGAGGTTGGGCTATGTTAGGGTTGGAGTTAGAATTGGGGGGTTCCCACTGTTTAGGTACATCAGGGGTCTCCAAACGTGACATGGTGCTTGCCTTTGATTCCAGCCAGTTTTGCTTTCAAAATGTCAAATGGTGCTCCCTCCCTTCTTAGCCCTGCCATGCACCCAAACAGTGGCTGTCCCCCATATATGGGGAATCGGTGTACTCAAATGTTCATTTTTTCCTTTCACATTGCTTTAGTTCTTGTGAAGCTCCAAAAAGGTTAATAAACTTTTTGAATGTGGTTTACTTTTGAGCACCTTGAGGGGTGCAGTTTTTAGAATGGTGTCAATTTGTGGTATTTTCTGTCATATTGACCCTCCAAATTAATTTCAAATGTGAGGTGGTCCCTAAAAAAATGGTTTTGTAAATTTTGTTGTAAAAATGAGAAATTGCAGGTGAACTTTTAACCCTTATAACTTCCTAACAAAAATTTTTTTTCCAAAATTGCGCTGATGTAACGTAGACATGTGGGAAATGTTATTTATTAACTATTTTGTGCGATATGACTGATTGAAGGGCACAAAAATTAAAAGTTTGAAAATTGCAACATTTGCAAAATTTTTGCCAAATTTCCATTTTTTTCATAAATAAACGCAAGTCATATCAAAGAAATTTTACCACTAACATGAAGTACAATATGTCATGAAAAAACATTCTCAGAATCAGTGGGATCCGTTGAAGCGTTCCACAGCAATAACCTAATAAAGTGACAGTGGTCAAAATTGTAAAAATTGGCTTGGTAATTAAGGACAAATTGTTTCTGTCACTATGGGGTTAAAAAAACAAAACAGTGTTGGCTACCTCCTCTTTTACCTCTTCCACCTTCACCGCCACGTCCTACACCACCATGTTCTCCTCTACCTCCTCCTCCACTTGGACCTCCGCCTTCTGGCTTAAGATTGTTTTTTTTTTTGTTATTCTATGTTATTGTAAAGTAATTCACCTAAAAAAATTGTGTTGGCTACCTCTTATTTCTTCTCCTGGTTCAAGATTAATATTTTTTTATTCTGTTATTTAAAGTAATTTCCCTATCCACATCTGTTTACAGAGCAATTGTCCTGATCTTGCGCCCCATTTTGCTTCCTTTTGCAGCCCCTAGCTCTTAATACGACCATTTTGGAGCACCAAATTTGGGCCCCAATGACTTCTATTGGGTTCATGGTCAAGATCTGATCCCCGAACCAAACGTTGGACTACAGTTTGGCTGAACCAGACAAACCCAAACATCCACAGGTCCGCTCTTCCCTACCAGCAAATAAATTAAATGATATAACATTCAAAGATTCATACTGACACAGCGGGAAACTAATGGGGCGGCAACAAAGGTGCGCCTCTCAGGCAGGTGTGCAGGATTTATTAGTAGTACAGCAAGTCTCTTACAACGGCATGTCTCTGAGGTCAGGCAGCGGAACATCACATTAGACATAAGGCGCACATGAACAGCAGGAAGTCTATTCAGGCTGGAGCCCCCTGATTGGTCACGCAAGGTTTAACTCTTGCATACTGCAAGGTTTAACTCTTGCACGCTACAAGCTATTGATTCATGGGGTGAACTTTATTTTTTAATCTAAAATATTTTCTGGTGGAAAAGAAAAATACAGAACTAAAATAAGTGGTTGCATAAATATGCTCACCCTCAGACCAGGTGCATACGATCCACAGTAGCAGCGCTTTGGACACAGCACATGTTCGTTGCGTCCAAAGCTTTGGCATCTATTGAACGCAGGTGAATCCGCATGTGTTCACATACGTTCAATACATTCTATGGATGAAAGTTCTCTTGCGGAGACTCTCCACATGAGAAATTAACCTTCTGCGGTATCGCAAGACACGCCGCATGTCCTTCTCTCGGGGTGAGCCGTGGGCATCTGTGGATGCATAGTGGACATGGGATTTCTTGAAATCCTATCCACTATGCTGCAACATCTGGCCACTACGGATTTGACACTGCATAAGTATGCAGATTCAAATTAGAAGCAATTACTGATTGTCTGCACATACTCTAAAACAAATACTTTGTTGAAGTACCCTGTTATGATAAGGTAATTCAGTATCACAATGGACATAGAGGTCTGAGCACATACAGTGACCTGACAATAACCCAAAAATATAGAACGAGCTCTGAGACGTGGAAACTCTGCTGACCGCAATCCCTAATCCTCTCCAACCACACTAGAGGCAGCCGTGGATTGCGCCTAACGCTCACTATGCAACTCGGCACAGCCTGAGAAACTAGCTAGCCTGAAGATAGAAAATAAGCCTACCTTGCCTCAGAGAAATACCCCAAAGGAAAAGGCAGCCCCCACATATAATGACTGTGAGTTAAGATGAAAAGACAAACGTAGAGATGAAATAGATTTAGCAAAGTGAGGCCCGACTTTCTGAACAGAGCGAGGATAGGAAAGGTAACTTTGCGGTCAACACAAAACCCTACAAAAACCACGCAAAGGGGGCAAAAAGACCCTCCGTACCGAACTAACGGCACGGAGGTACACCCTCTGCGTCCCAGAGCTTCCAGCAAGCAGAAAAATACAAATAGACAAGCTGGACAGAAAAAACAACAAACAAATAGCAAAGCAGAACTTAGCTATGCAGAGCAGCAGGCCACAGGAACGATCCAGGAGGAAACAGGTCCAATACTAGAACATTGACTGGAGGCCAGGATCAAAGCACTAGGTGGAGTTAAATAGAGCAGCACCTAACGACTTCACCGCATCACCTGAGGAAGGAAACTCAGAAGCCGCAGTACCACTTTCCTCCACCAACGGAAGCTCACAGAGAGAATCAGCCGAAGTACCACTTGTGACCACAGGAGGGAGCTCTGCCACAGAATTCACAACAGTACCCCCCCCTTGAGGAGGGGTCACCGAACCCTCACCAGAGCCCCCAGGACGACCAGGATGAGCCATATGAAAGGCACGAACAAGATCGGGAGCATGGACATCAGAGGCAAAGACCCAGGAATTATCTTCCTGAGCATAACCCTTCCACTTAACCAAATACTGGAGTTTCCGTCTTGAAACACGAGAATCCAAAATCTTCTCCACAATATACTCCAACTCCCCCTCCACCAAAACCGGGGCAGGAGGATCAACAGATGGAACCATAGGTGCCACGTATCTCCGCAACAATGACCTATGGAATACGTTATGTATGGAAATAGAATCAGGAAGGGTCAGACGAAAAGACACAGGATTAAGAACCTCAGAAATCCTATACGGACCAATGAAACGAGGTTTAAACTTAGGAGAGGAAACCTTCATAGGAATATGACGAGAAGATAACCAAACCAAATCCCCAACACGAAGTCGGGGACCCACACAGCGTCTGCGATTAGCGAAACGTTGAGCCTTCTCCTGGGACAAGGTCAAATTGTCCACTGCATGAGTCCAAATCTGCTGCAACCTGTCCACCACAGTATCCACACCAGGACAGTCCGAAGACTCAACCTGCCCTGAAGAGAAACGAGGATGGAACCCAGAGTTGCAGAAACACGGCGAAACCAAGGTAGCCGAGCTGGCCCGATTATTAAGGGCGAACTCAGCCAAAGGCAAAAAGGACACCCAGTCATCCTGATCAGCAGAAACAAAGCATCTCAGATATGTTTCCAAGGTCTGATTGGTTCGTTCGGTCTGGCCATTAGTCTGAGGATGGAAAGCCGAGGAAAAAGACAAGTCAATGCCCATCCTACCACAAAAGGCTCGCCAAAACCTCGAAACAAACTGGGAACCTCTGTCAGAAACGATATTCTCTGGAATGCCATGTAAACGAACCACATGCTGGAAGAACAATGGCACCAAATCAGAGGAGGAAGGTAATTTAGACAAGGGTACCAAATGGACCATCTTAGAGAAGCGATCACAGACCACCCAAATGACTGACATCTTTTGAGAGACGGGAAGATCTGAAATAAAATCCATAGAGATATGTGTCCAAGGCCTCTTCGAGACCGGCAAGGGCAAAAGCAACCCACTGGCACGAGAACAGCAGGGCTTAGCCCGAGCACAAATCCCACAGGACTGCACAAAAGAACGCACATCCCGCGACAGAGATGGCCACCAAAAGGATCTAGCCACTAACTCTCTGGTACCAAAGATTCCAGGATGACCAGCCAACACCGAACAATGAACCTCAGAGATAACTTTATTCGTCCACCTATCAGGGACAAACAGTTTCTCTACTGGGTAACGATCAGGTTTATTAGCCTGAAATTTTTGCAGTACCCGCCGCAAATCAGGGGAGATGGCAGACACAATTACTCCCTCTTTGAGGATACCCGCCGGCTCAGATAAACCTGGAGAGTCGGGCACAAAACTCCTAGACAGAGCATCCGCCTTCACATTTTTACAGCCCGGAAGGTACGAAATCACAAAGTCAAAACGGGCAAAAAACAGCGACCAACGAGCCTGTCTAGGATTCAACCGCTTGGCAGACTCGAGATAAGTCAAGTTCTTATGATCAGTCAAGACCACCACGCGATGCTTAGCTCCTTCAAGCCAATGACGCCACTCCTCGAATGCCCACTTCATGGCCAGCAACTCTCGATTGCCCACATCATAATTTCGCTCAGCAGGCGAAAACTTCCTGGAAAAGAAGGCGCATGGTTTCATCACCGAGCAATCAGAACTTCTCTGCGACAAAACAGCCCCTGCTCCAATCTCAGAAGCATCAACCTCGACCTGGAATGGAAGCGAAACATCAGGTTGACACAACACAGGGGCAGAAGAAAAACGACGCTTCAACTCTTGAAAAGCTTCCACAGCAGCAGAAGACCAATTGACCACATCAGCACCCTTCTTGGTCAAATCGGTCAATGGTTTAGCAATACTAGAAAAATTGCAGATGAAGCGACGATAAAAATTAGCAAAGCCCAGGAACTTTTGCAGACTTTTCAGAGATGTCGGCTGAGTCCAATCATGGATGGCTTGGACCTTAACAGGGTCCATCTCGATAGTAGAAGGGGAAAAGATGAACCCCAAAAATGAAACCTTCTGAACACCAAAGAGACACTTTGATCCCTTCACAAACAAAGAATTAGCACGCAGGACCTGAAACACCGTTCTGACCTGCTTCACATGAGACTCCCAATCATCCGAGAAGATCAAAATGTCATCCAAGTACACAATCAGGAATTTATCCAGGTACTCTCGGAAGATGTCATGCATAAAGGACTGAAACACTGATGGAGCATTGGCAAGTCCGAATGGCATTACTAGATACTCAAAATGGCCCTCGGGCGTATTAAATGCAGTTTTCCATTCATCGCCTCGCTTAATACACACAAGATTATACGCACCACGAAGATCTATCTTGGTGAACCAACTAGCCCCCTTAATCCGAGCAATCAAATCAGATAACAACGGCAAGGGGTACTGAAATTTAACCGTGATCTTATTTAGAAGGTGGTAATCTATACAAGGTCTCAGCGAACCATCCTTCTTGGCTACAAAGAAGAACCCTGCTCCTAATGGCGACGATGACGGGCGAATATGCCCCTTCTCCAAGGACTCCTTCACATAACTCCGCATAGCAGCGTGCTCAGGCACAGATAAATTAAACAGTCGACCTTTTGGGAATTTACTACCAGGAATCAAATCGATAGCACAATCACAATCCCTATGCGGAGGTAGGGTATCGGATTTGGGCTCATCAAATACATCCCGGTAATCAGACAAGAACTCTGGAACCTCAGAAGGGGTGGATGACGAAATAGTCAGAAATGGGACATCACCATGTACCCCCTGACAACTCCAGCTGGACACAGACATGGATTTCCAATCTAATACTGGATTATGGACTTGTAGCCATGGCAACCCCAACACGACCACATCATGCAGATTATGCAACACCAGAAAGCGAATAACCTCCTGATGTGCAGGAGCCATGCACATGGTCAGCTGGGTCCAGTACTGAGGCTTATTCTTGGCCAAAGGCGTAGCATCAATTCCTCTCAATGGAATAGGACACTGCAAGGGCTCCAAGAAAAACCCACAACGCCTAGCATACTCCAAGTCCATCAAATTCAGGGCAGCGCCTGAATCCACAAATGCCATGACAGAATACGATGACAAAGAGCAGATCAAGGTAACGGACAGAAGAAATTTTGACTGTACCGTACCAATGGTGGCAGACCTAGCGAACCGCTTAGTGCGCTTAGGACAATCAGAGATAGCATGAGTGGAATCACCACAGTAGAAACACAGCCCATTCAGACGTCTGTGTTCTTGCCGTTCAATTCTGTTCAAAGTCCTATCGCACTGCATAGGCTCAGGTTTAAGCTCAGGTAATACCGCCAAATGGTGCACAGATTTACGCTCACGCAAGCGTCGACCGATCTGAATGGCCAAAGACATAGACTCATTCAGACCAGCAGGCATAGGAAATCCCACCATGACATCTTTAAGGGCTTCAGAGAGACCCTTTCTGAAAATGGCTGCGAGCGCACCTTCATTCCATTGAGTGAGTACGGACCACTTTCTAAATTTCTGACAATATCATCCTGACCCTGACACAGAGCCAGCAAATTTTTCTCTGCCTGATCCACTGAATTAGGTTCATCGTACAGCAATCCGAGAGCCAGGAAAAACGCATTGATATTACTTAATGCAGGATCTCCTGACGCAAGAGAAAATGCCCAGTCCTGAGGGTCGCCACGTAAAAAAGAAATAATGATCCTAACTTGTTGAACTGGGTCACCAGAGGAGTGAGGTTTCAAAGCTAGAAATAGTTTACAATTATTTTTGAAACTCAGAAATTTAGTTCTATCTCCAAAAAACAAATCAGGAATAGGAATTCTTGGTTCTAACATAGAATTCTGAACCACAAAGTCTTGAATATTTTGTACTCTTGCCGTGAGCTGATCCACACATGAAGACAGACCTTTAATGTCCATCGCTACACCTGTGTCCTGAACCACCCAAATGTCTAGGGGAAAAAAAAGGCAAAACACAGTGCAGAGAAAAAAAAATGGTCTCAGAACTTCTTTTTTCCCTCTATTGAGAATCATTAGTACTTTTGGCCTCCAGTACTGTTATGATAAGGTAATTCAGTACCAGAATGGACATAGAGGTCAGAGCACATACAGTGACCTGACAATAACCCAAAAATATAGAACGAGCTCTGAGACGTGGAAACTCTGCTGACCGCAATCCCTAATCCTCTCCAACCACACTAGAGGCATCCGTGGATTGCGCCTAACGCTCCCTATGCAACTCGGCACAGCCTGAGAAACTAGCTAGCCTGAAGATAGAAAATAAGCCTACCTTGCCTCAAAGAAATACCCCAAAGGAAAAGGCAGCCCCCACATATAATGACTGTGAGTTAAGATGAAAAGACAAACGTAGAGATGAAATAGATTTAGCAAAGTGAGGCCCGACTTTCTGAACAGAGCGAGGATAGGAAAGGTAACTTTGCGGTCAACACAAAACCCTACAAAAACCACGCAAAGGGGGCAAAAAGACCCTCCGTACCGAACTAACGGCACGGAGGTACACCCTCTGCGTCCCAGAGCTTCCAGCAAGCAGAAAAAAACAAATAGACAAGCTGGACAGAAAAAACAACAAACAAATAGCAAAGCAGAACTTAGCTATGCAGAGCAGCAGGCCACAGGAACGATCCAGGAGGAAACAGGTCCAATACTAGAACATTGACTGGAGGCCAGGATCAAAGCACTAGGTGGAGTTAAATAGAGCAGCACCTAACAACTTCACCACATCACCTGAGGAAGGAAACTCAGAAGCCGCAGTACCACTTTCCTCCACCAACGGAAGCTCACAGAGAGAATCAGCCGAAGTACCACTTGTGACCACAGGAGGGAGCTCTGCCACAGAATTCACAACAGTACCCCTTGAAATTATGACAGCATATAGTTTTTGGAGTTGGAGTCTATCAGCATAGCACATCTAGTGCTCCAAATCTGTTAAATTCCAAGGCATTTCCTGTGTACAGCCCTCTTTAGGTCAACCCACTGATTTTCAACTGGATTCTGGTCTGCGCTCTGGCTAGGTCATTCCATAACTTTGATTTTCATCTGGTGAAGTCATTTTTAGTTGATTTGGAGGTGTGTTTAAGGCTGTTATCGTGCTGAAAGCTGACATTCCTCTCAATCTTTAGCTTTATGACTGAGACCTGATGATTTTGATGCAAAATTCACTATTTGGAACTATTCATAAATCCTCCAACTTGACTAAAGCCCCATCTCCACCTACCTTGACTAAAGTTCCGTCTGCTAAGAAACATCCCCAAAGCATAATGTTGCATCCACCACGCTACATTGTAGGTATGGTGTTTATTTTGTGATGCACAATGTTGATTTTGGGCCAAACATATTGTACCTTTTGGAATTATAGCCAGATAGTTTAACTTCATCAGATCATATCACATTTTTCCACATTCTTTTGGTAGATTTAATGTAGTTTTTGGCAAAAAAATAGCCGGGCTTGGATGTTTTCCTTAGTAAGAAAATGCTTCTGTCTTTCCACCCTACCCAACAGGCCAAACATATGATTAGTATGGGAGATTATTGTCGCATGCAGTACACAACCTGTACTTGCCAGAATTTCCTGCAGATCCTTTAATGTTGCTGTTGGTCTCTTGGAATTGTACCAGATCAACTTTCTGCTTGTCTTTTCATCAATTTTTGAGGGATGCCCAGTTTTAGATAATGTCTCTGCTCTGACAAATTTAAGCCACTTTTTGATAACCCTCTTCAGTGTTCCATAGTATATTTAATGCTATGGAAAAAAAATTGTACCTCTATCCTGACTGATAATTTTCAACATTGAGATCCCTTTGCTGTGTTGTAAGCTGTAATGAACAATTGCTTTTGTTGTAAAATGCAGCTAAAAAATGCCAGAAAAATCTTACTAGAACAGCTAAACTTTATATGGAGTTATTCAGAAACACTTTATGGGTCTGCACACACTGGCATTGATTCTCTCTTGCAAGAGAATCGGCCGATTATGGTAATGACCCTCTGCACAAACTCCGTCAGAGTTTGATTCAGGTGTCATCTGAGTGTGATCCGATTCTCTCACATGAGAGAATCATATCACAGGTGCAGACAAGATGGAAAACTTAATTTCTCCATCTTCTCCATTGTCTCTGTGCGAGCACATCAGTCTGCTTGGATGACAGTCCAATGCTTCACAAGCACCCATAGGTCACAACTCTGTTGTCATGTGCCCTAGTTTGCTTTGTTCCTCGGATTACTTCTGATGGTGAAGATGATGGGGCCATATACCTTGCCTTAGCTCCTGAATCCGCTCTCAGTCTGTACCCTTCCCATACACAGTGAAGATGGGAACAGTAGTGTACCATAATACACTAACCAAACTAACAAGGTAACAATGTAATATGAAAAGGGATAATGAAAAATGGCAAACATACAAATATACTCACTCAGACAACAGAGGAATGCTCCAGGGAGTGGAGGATGGAGTTAAACCAAAGCAGGGGAAGAAAGGGAATAACCACTAACTAAAAACCTAGCAATGGTCAAAGATAAATCCACCAAATGCCTTCTCCAATATTAACCACCACCAACTTCCAGCCATGCAGCAAAAGCTAACTCTGACAATGAGTGCTAGCCAAGACCCAGATTATATAGGAGATGGGAGTGGCTAACAGTGCACAGCTGAGAGCCTTAACACAGGAAAGCTTCCAGGATTTCTGAGATGCGCAGATAAACCCCTGTACTGCATAAATAAATTTACACAATTTAATATGAAGGAGAAGTGCTTCTAATCAGTGCAGAAGTAGGAGAAATCAGACGCTGCGGTCTTCTGGCTCCTCTCGGTTGCGGTAAACCTGTGACACCATAAACTTGTAAGGATGCACATGATCCAATCATCGGAGATACTGGCAGCATGCTTTAATTGTTTTCTCATGCAGAATTGGTACAGAATATGGGTGATATTAAAGATGGAAAAAATTCTGAAATTTTTCTTCTCAGTGTGATTTTTTTTTTACACAGCAAAAACCTGACATTTTAACTGTAGACTTTTTATATCAACTGTATGCTTTGGCCACATCTTTTTTTCCCATTAGCTCATATGCTTGGAACATCTTCCAACATATCTAATGCTATTCATCATCCATAGATTCCTCTTTTAATATACTAAAAATATATATATTTTTAATTATTATTATTAATTTTTAAACTCTAGTTTACATAGATGGATATTCACTGTAGGGGCAGAGTCAGAGGGCCGTATAACTCTTGCGATAATCGCATCACACTGCACAGACTGGCCTGGCACCTCTCCTGACCTGAGCAACACAGCACTATGGATTACTATGCAGCTGTTAAGCTCAGGTCAGGAGAGCCGACAGCCAGTAGGAGATTTACGATGCGATTCTCACATGAGAAATACGGCAGTCTGTCTCTTCCCTAAAGCAACTTTATTACATTACACAAGTTTTATTTTTTTTACATGCAGTGTATAATATACCTCACTTATCTATATACTAAACATAATAAAAATCGATCTTAGCTAAGAAACTAAAAAAAAAAGTTTACTCTCTTTTGATTTGTCTTATAGGTGGACGATTCATGGATTTCTAACTGCACCAAGTATGAGTGCGCAAAGACCGCTGTAGGTGCCATGATTCTGGGTTCTGGTGTTGTCTGCCCTCCTTTTAATAGCAGTGAATGTCTAAAGGTTTGTGTTTTCAGTATTAAAGACATGCATTGTTTAATCTACTATATTAGTAAATGAGCTGTGGACATCCAAAATGTAATTTGTTCTTTATTTTGATTCGACAAAGTACTGATGTTTACAGCTGATTGTTAGCATTCAATAAGAGGTGTCCAACAGGTGGGTTCACTGATTGTCAGATTGTTTTTATTACTTTTTTTTTTTATAAGAAATAATCGCCATACAAATGGCAGTGTAACTAAATGCCAGTCCTCAAGCACCGGCAATACGTCTAGATTTCACACATTATTTATCCCTGATGCAAATTAAATCAAATTTACAAACCTGGCAATGCTGCTGAACTGATTTTCATGTTGTCGGTTGTAGGAAGTGAGTTACAGTAACCATTAAAGGCATCTATAGAACTACAAATTTGTCACAGTTTCATAATATATAAACTTTTCCTCCCCTTCTATTTTCTCTATGGCTTACCTTTTACATTAAAGGGAACCTGTCACCCTGGTTTTTCAGTACGAGATAAAAATACTGTTAAATAGGGCCTGAGCTGTGCGTTACTATAGTGTATTTTGTGTACCCTGATTCCACCCCTAAGCTGCCAAAATAACTTACCAAAGTCGCCGTTTTCGCCTGTCAATCAGGCTGGTCAGGTCAGATGGGCGTGGCGACATCGCTATATCTTCCCCCAGATCTTGCATGTATTTCCGTTGGTGGCGTAGTGGTTTGCGCACGCCCATCTTCTGAATCCACTGGGCAGGAGAAGAAAAAAACGCGCGATCGGCGCTATTTCCCTGGTGATCTGTGGGGACAGACATCTTCCTGAGGCCGCGCGTGCGCATATGGAGTCCTCTGCTGCCCGGGGCTTCAAGAAAATGGCCGCGGGATGCCGCGCGTGCGCAGATGGAGATTGCGGCGGCCATTTTCCTGAAGTTGAGATGCTACCTGTGGCTGTTGTGGGTACATGTCAGCCATATATATCAGCTGACAAGTGCCCAGAAAGGTGCGGGCTCAGCGACGGAGCCCGCACCAAACAGGGAAAGTCTGACATCAGCATACTATTACGCCCAATGACGGAAAGGGGTTAATGACATCACTTGCAGGGCCAGTCTCTGCTCGCTGGATTTTCTCCTTACAAAGCGCACTGACAGTGCCGGCTCATCAGTTATCATCAGAGTCGGGGAGGGAGTGCACTATCACTGAATATTATAAAGATTATTGCACATGACAAGATCCAAATAAGCATATGTCAGAATTGACAACTGATACAAGCTCAGTCAAGCAAGGACTAACCCAGCCCCCGAAATGGATATCCCTTATGATGTTTTATTTTAGGGTGAGGGCAGAGGCTGCTTGTTACCGTAGCCTCTTCCCCATGATGGCTATTTTGAGTATCCCAGCATGCACTTGGGGTTATCAAACAAAACATAACCAAACAGGAATAAAATAATAAAAAAACTAAAGCAGATAGATATAGCAGTGAGAAAACGATAGGACATTTTTAATCAAAGTATTTTATGAAAGAGATTAGATTATTACATAACATACACAGACATTTAGGATTAAACTCAATTTCAGTTTTGGACCACACCTTTAAAAATATCTTTGTTATTAGAAATACGATTCTACAAACTACCAATTAGGCTGCCGTCACACCAGCAGTATTTGGTCAGTATTTTACATCAGTATTTGTAAGCCAAAACCAGGAGTGGAACAAATAGAGGAAAAGTATAACAGAAACATGTGCACCACTTCTGCATTTATCACCCACTCCTGGTTTTGGCTTACAAATACTGATGTAAAATACTGACCAAATACTGCTAGTGTGATGGCAGCCTTATGCAAGATAGGACAACAATTTTCTGAATGCTGTCTAATCTTCTGTATCCATTACTCCAAAAAAACCTTGCTAGCTCTTCTGATAAGTCTATTCTAGCAAATATCGTAACTGTATTCCCTAAGATGATGTTGAAACATTTTTTAGGTAATTCTTCATGGAAACGTATGAAAAAAATAATTAAACTTAACTGAGTATTATAAGTTTTGGTATTCCTCATCTTGACACTTTTACAACTCATGAACACTTAGCAATAGATATTAGAAATACCACTAGACTTATCTATTACATTTTATAATTTCAATAGATGCCTTTTAGCCCTTTTTATTGTGTGGTAATAATTAGTGATGAGTGAGTGTGCTCGTTACTCGGGTTTTCAGCGCATGCTCGAGTGATCTCCGAGTATTTTGGGCGTGCTCATAGATCATGTTTGTGTTGCTGCAGCTGCATAATTTGCAACTGTTAGACAACAGGAACACATGCAAGGATTGCCTGTTTGTTAGGGGATCCCCACATGTATTCTGGCTGTCTAGCAGCCGCAAATCATGCAGCTGCGGGGACACAAACATAGTCTACGAGCACGCCCAAGATACTCGGAGAACATCCGAGCATGCTCGGAAATCTCGAGTAACGAGTACACTCACTCATCACTAGTAATAATATCTAAGAGTGAGTATTGTGTTATGTCTTAATTGGAAATCATAGGTGCAGATTCTCATACTAAACTTAACACTTCAATAAATTCTTAAGAGTCCTCGTAATTGAGACAGATTAAGGTAGGTGCTATACCATGCACATTAAGTTTAATAAGTCCAGTTCAATATGTAGTGCTCAGTATCCATATGTGATAAACAGACCAGGATTCTATACAAGATAGGTAACATAAAGTCTGAGAATAGGCACGGCACTCACTAGTAATCTCTTGAAACTTGTATTCCAATAAAAATGCATGAGTCCCCTGTCCATTGGGGTCAACAGGCTTGGAGAGCTTTTTGGCCACAGAAGGCTCCGGTATGGCTATTTCACGTCTCTTCGGATGCTTCTACAGGTGCTGTATTCTGCAAGGAGGAAGTTTTGCACGCCTGTCTTCCCAAAGGTCATGGAATTTATGTTTTCTTGATATGCAAATAGGCTCTTAAGAGAGGAAGAGGACATGAACTCTAGTGTCACCTATTGGAGGTAGCAATTCTACTAATCATTATCGACCCTTTAACAAGCCTTGAAATATGACTTAGAATAAAAGTCAAATCAGAATCTCAATTTATAGACACAGTGTTTCGGGGTATTTCCCCTCGTCAGTACAAAGTATGAGATCTGAAAGGGTAAGATTGGGATCTAAGGAGTAAGGTTTCTCCTTGTGGAGAGTGACATGCCAGATCTGGCATGCCAGTATGAGCAGACTTAAACGCATTGCATCTTCCTCAGGGAAAATAAATAAGCAAATTGTCTCTTTAGAGAGGAAGAGGACTTGAACCCTAGTGCCACCTATTGGAAGTAGCAATCCAACAAGTTATTATTGACCCTTTAACACCCAGCCAAATCAGATCTCATACTTTGTACTGATGAGGGGCAATACCTCAAAACACTGTGTCTACAAATTGAGAATCTGATTTGCCTTTTATCCTAAATGATATTTAAAAGCTCGTTAAAGGGTCAATAATAACTTGTAGGATTGCTACTTCTAATAGGTGGCACTAGAGTTCTTCCTCTCTGAAAAGACAACTTGCATATTTAGGTTCCCAGAGGATCATACAAGGCGTTTAAGTCTCCTCATACTGGCACGCCAGACCTGGCATGTTACTCTCCACAAGGAGAAACCTTACCCCGAAGTTGCCTGTTTTCTTGATGGACTAAAAACTTCAAAAGATAATTGGCCATGCCTATTTTTGAACTTTGCGATAAATTAATAAATCTGCTTTAAAATTAAGAAAATCAATGTTGAGCACATTATTTTTTGATTTTCCGTTTTCATTTACTTTTAGAACGGAGGCTCTATACAGACGTATAATGATGGCTGCTGCAAGATATGTAAGTGCACAAAGCTGCATTGTATGCTAGTCTATGCTTTATATTGGAGAGCTGTGGTTTATTTAACTCACTTGCTGGGACATAAGAAAGGGAAGAAGCATGCAGTGGCCACCCTAATCAAGTTTTATTTCTTTAACCACTAGCACTCACAGGCCTTGCTTTTTCATGGCTTACTACCTGGTGAATGAATTAACCTCACTGTTCTGGAGTATAACTTTTTCCCTGAATAAAACAGAGAAGCGGCAATAGCACATATCTGAGTCACATTAAATTTAGTATGAATCATAAAGCTATAACTATTACAATCCAATATAAATTTTAGACTTGGAACTCCAAAATATTCAGCCAGCGAATTGAAAGCAATAGCTATAGAGGTATAAATATTGAGGCTACATTCAGCACAGTTCTCCACTTGGTGAAAGCTCATCTTTTTGTTACTCTATGATAATAGTTCAGCAAATGAAAAAATACCATCACTGCCTTAGTACAATTTAATAGATCTGCAAAAACATCAGAATTTTTTATATATATTAGATAAAAAGTCTATATGAGTTTACATACACCTGTTAAAATGCTGTGTTTTTGCCATGTAAAATAAATCATGCCAAAAAAGAATCATTCCAGAGTTTTTTCCATCTTGAAAAACAAACTGAAATCATTTTACGTGAGGAAATAGAAATAACAAAATTAAAATAATGTGGTTACATAAATGTGGGCACCCTCTTATAATTTGGGATGTGGTTGTGTTCAGAATTAGCTGATAACATTTACTGTTAAATAGTAATCATTACACAACTGCCATTATTTAAAGTGATTCTGATTAGCCCCATTTAAGGTTTAGCTGTTTCAGTAGGATTTTCAGTTGCATTTTTCAGGAAAAGCCATGGTCTGTAAACAGTTTTTTACAAAGCAGAAGGATCTTATTCTTGAAAGTTATCCATCAGTAGAAGGGTATAACATTTTTTTCTAATTATGTATCCCATGGAACACTATGAAGCTGGTCATCAAGAAGTGGCTTAAATTTGGCACAACAGTGACATTACCTAGTCCTTCAAAAATTGATGAAAACACAAAAAGAAAATTAGTCTTGGAGGCTGCCTGGAGTCCTAGAGCAACATTAAAAGAGCTGCAGAAGTTTCTGGCAAGTACTAATTGTATACTGCATATGACAACAATTTCCCAATCTCCCTGTATGGCAAGATGGAAGCCTTTTCTTACAAAGAAAAACAACGGAGCCCGGATATATTTTGCTAAAACCTACATCATATCTGCCAAAAGCATGTGGGAAAAAGTGTTATAGTCTGATGAGACCAAGATGAAACTTTTTGGCTATAATTCCAAGATATGTTTGGCCAACACTGCACATCACCAAATGAACACCATACGCACATTGAAACATGGTGGAGGCAACATTAAGTTTTGGCTGTTTTTCAGCATCTTGTACTGGGGCTTTAGTCAAGTGGAGGGAATTATAAACAGTTCAAAATATTAGTGAATTTTGTATCAGGTCTCTGCTAAAAAGTTGAAGAGTAATTTCACCTTTAAGCATGGCATGACCATGTGCACTCCATCAAGTCAACAAAAGAATGGCTTTTCCAGAAGAAGTTTAAAATTTGGGATTACCCAGCCAGAGCCCAGATCTGAATTGAAAATCTGTGGGTTGACCGGAAAAGGGCTGTACATAGGAGATGCCTTCGCAATCTCACAGAGAACGCTGCTGCAAGAAAGTGTGGGCAAAGATTGCCAATTCCAGATATGCCATGCTGATACTCAAAAAGACTAAATGCTGTCAGAAATTCAAAAGGTACTTCAGCAAAACATTAGTGTAAAGGTGTGCATGTTTGTGCAACCTCAAATATTTTAGTTTTTTTAGTTTTCTTTTCCACTTGAAAATATTCCAGATTGCGTATTGTACCGATTATAGTTCACATTAGGAGTGGAAAAAGTTCTGAAATGATTCTTCTTGGTATGATTTTTGTACTTGAAAAAACCTGGCATGTGAACAGGGGTGTGTAAACCTTTCATAGCCACTGTGTATATAAAATAAAATTGGAGCAATACAACATCTTATCAAGCTAAGTGAAGCAAAATCATGTTCACGTTAGCATTTCTTACATGAGCTGAGCTCACATCTAATATTTGCAGTGAAAAAAAAATCTGCATTTATGATTTATTATCTTGAAAGAGTTGTGCCAAATGGCCATTTATCACCTATCACATATCTCCTGTATAAAAACATGGGGTCCCAACCCTGGAACTTTCACAAATCATTGGAACAAGAGTCTGAAGACCTCTGTTCCTCATTGTTGCACGTACACAGTGAAAAAGAGTTGGCAGTAAAGTTTAGAAGACTGATGGAGAAAGCTGAGTACAGTACTAGGTCTTCATTAAAATCTTTATCAAAATGTTTCTACCATAAAATGATTACCGTTCTGAGGGCTCTGTCTGCTTCCCTCTTCCTTTTTTATAGTTAGAGATGGCAGCAGGAATGGGTTGTACACAGATCTACAGGACGTGGAGAGGGAAGAAACTTGAGTGTAGTCAAAAACAGGCTGTAGATAAAGAGGAAAGCAATAAAGAGGAAACATAAGTGCATGATAGAAGATGTGCTATTACATGAGCTAATATAGACAAGCAATACTTTTGACACCAACAAACCTAACACCCAGCCTTTCTTACTGGGGAGGACACAATATGACTGGGAGAGAAACATTTTAAACTTGGATCTGGCTGCAAACTGCATGTCAGGGGGTCAAGGTATGAATAAAGGAACGAAGACTTCATACTGAAAGGACAATTCTATTATATTAATGTAGCCACTATTATATATTTGCATATTTTCTCCATGTCAAATGTGTCCATAGCCTTTAGAAATATGCTACCCTTGTCATCAAACTATCAAAACCTTTACACAAGTGAAATAGAGTTTAAGGACAAATCACTATTTTGTACAATAAATACAAATAATCACTTCATTTAATGGATCTGTAAAAAAATAATGCTAGTGTGCATCTAGCTAAATAAATTGTAAAATTCTACGATCAGAAATTACATATTAAAACTGTTTAGGCATATCTTAGATACAGTTTAGAATGATCTGTTTTGTATTATAGGCAATATTTAAACAGTCAATAAATGTATTTTATTTTTTATATGCTTTTGCAAAAAGACCAATTTTAATTTTTTTCTGCTCGCCAAATGCACAATAATTTGGTTATAACTTTGTAACAAGTATAGTGGGGGAAATAATTATTTGATCCCTTGCTGATTTTGTAAGTTTGCCCACTGACAGAGACATGAACAGTCTATAATTTTAAGGGTAGGTTAATTTTAACATTGAGAGATATAAAATCAAAAATAAAATCCAGAAAATCACATTGTATAAATTATATAAATATATTTGTATTTTGTAGTAAAAAATAAGTATTTGATCCCCGACCAGCCATTAAGAGTTCTGGCTCCTACAGACCAGTTAGACGCTCCTAACCAACCTGTTACCTGCATTAAAGACAGTTGTCTTACATAGTCACCTTTATAAAAGACTGCTGTCCACATACTCTAACCTCTATAACTTGGGCAAGACCAAAGAGCTTTATAAGGATGTCAGGGACAAGAGCATAGTCCTGCACAAAGCTGGAATGGGTTACAAAGCCATAAGTAAGACGCTGGGTGAGAATGAGACAACTGTTGGTGCAATAGTTTGAAAATGGAAGAAATACAAAATGACTGTCAATCATCATCGATCTGGGACATCATGCAAAATCTCACTTCGTGGGGTATCCTTGATCATGAAGAAGGTGAGAGATCAGCCTAAAACTACACAGAGGGGGGGACTTGTTAATGATCTCAAGGCAGCTGGGGGCACAGTCACAAATCAAATCATTGTTAACACATTATGCATTAAAGGTTTATAATCCTGCAGTACCTGCAAGGTTCTCCTGCTCAAGAAGGCACATGTGCAGGCCCATGTGAAGTATGCCAATGAACACCTGGATGATTCTGTGAGTGATTGGGAGAAGGCGCTGTGGTCAGATGAGACAAAAATTGAGGTCTTTGGCACTAACTCAACTCGGCCTGTTTGGAGAAAGATAAATGCTGCCTATGACCCAAAGAACAATGTCCCCACTGTCAAGCATGGAGGTAGAAACATTATGTTTTGGGGTGTTTCCCTGCTAAGGGCACAGGACTACTTCACCACATAAATGGGAGAATGGATAGATCTATGTACCATAAAATCCCGAGTGACAACCTCCTTCCCTCCACCAGGACATTAAAAATGGGTTGTGGCTGGGCCTTCCAGCAAGACAATGGCCCAAAACATACAGCCAAGGCAACAAAGGAGTGGCTCAAAAAGAAGCACATTAAGGTCATGGAGTGGCCTAGCCAGTCTTCGGACCTTAATCCCATAGAAAACTTATGGAGGGAGTTGAAATTCCAAGTTGCCAAGGGACAGCACAAAAATCATAATGATTTAGAGATGATCTGCAAAGAGGAGTTGACCAAAATTCCTCCTGACATGTGCACTAACCTCATCATCAACTACAAAAAATGCCTGACTGCTGTGTGCTTGCCAACAAGGGTTTTGCCACCAAGTATTACGTCTTGTTTGCCAGAGGGATCAAATACTTATTTCTCACTGCGAAGTGCAAATAAATTTATATAATTTATACAATGTGATTTTCTTGATTTTATTTTTGATATTCTATTTCTCAATGTTAAAATTAACCTACCTTTAAAATAATAGACTGTTCATGTCTTTATCAATGGGCTAACTTACAAAATCACCAAGGGATCAAAAACTTATTTCCCCCACTGTAGTTCTTATGTTTGAAGACCTTAATTGGGTTGCCCAGAATTAGAAAAAAAGCAAACACCGCTCTCATGTCTTCGTATTTGTCACCTAATGGGTTAACTTTAGTTAAATCTTAGTGGGTATTTTCACTAGGGGATGTTTACTTCTTCACCCTGTATGAGTTGCTATCTGATAACACCCACTGTGACTTAACAAAAGTTAACTCACAAGGTTTCAATCAATTTCATTGCTATTATCAAAGGCAAAATTTAAGAAAACAAACAAAAAAATGTCATCTCCTTCTGCAGCCACTATTACACAATGTCCAGCTCAACATGTCAAATTTGGTGAAAAGTCCTCTTGAACTGACACATCAGGCATAGCCTATTGACAACATGGCGATGTTTCTGGAAAATAGTATATTCTTTTTCTAATCCTGTACAACCACATTAGGATTCCTGCTCATTAAGGCTTGGGCTACACAACGACATGTGTCATGCGACAGCATTTGTAAGAAAAGTCTACTCTACAATTTTATAATAAAATAAGCACCCAAATTGCAGATAAGTCGCACATAAGTCGCATGTTGACGTGTATGGCAAGTGTGTTGCATGCGACATGCATCCAGCAACAGACAATCCAGTACATTAGGAAAGATTCGCAACTCTGTGTTGCAGTCGCAGTATTTGCATGGCCCAACGTGACACCATAGGAAATCATTGCATCCAATGTTGCATTGTATTGTTGTGATTTCAGTGTGGCATGACACACATCGCCATGTAGGCCTAACCTAAAAGTTATAGCACAAATTGTTCAACACTCATACCCAAGTGGATAAAATGAAAAAAAATTGGTAAATTACACCAAAACTGAAAAAATGATTTCAATGATGTTCCAAAAATACAAGCACACTGATCAATATTAATATTATTTTCTAATCTAACTTATAAATATTAAAATAAAAATTCTTTGAAATTGGTTACACAAAAAGACCCAGCAGAAAGTCAATGTTATACTTCAGAAAAATAATCTACTTTAAAACTAAACCAATATTTGTAACATGCTATACTTTATCTGCTAATAAAACAATAACCAAAAGCATGTGCTCTGTGGGTAGGACAATATACTTAAAGACATGGCTTGCAAATGTAAGGGTTGTAATGGGCAAGACTAAATAAAGCTTGATTAAATGCATGCAGAGTGAGTCCATGTATTTAATTCTTACCTTGCCATAACCTCTTTGCAATTTAAAGATGTAAATCCCTCCCATGCCTGCGGATATAAGTCAGGAACTTCTGGTGTGATATTTTAGAATGCATTGTAAATTGAAAATGGCCTAAATTTAATTTTCTCAATTGTAGACACGAGATATCGCTTGGCAGTGTAAGAATTAATGAACATGTTATTTGTGTAAAATAAATGTTTAATTTTACAAAAATCTTATATTCCTAACAATTCTGCCAGGTTCTGGAATGGGTGTATTACCCTTTACCATTACCCCCGTAGTTCCTACTGCTAAAATAAATTGTGAACCAGGTACTATTATTATTTCATGCATTTCACTGTACTTTTCTTACTGTAATGGTAATTTATGAAATGAGCTTTGTGGGGCTAATGAACAGCTGGATTAAGCATATTATACCAATCTTGCACTGCATAGAAATCATCATAACTCTTGCAAAGGGTAGTAGAAATCCGCATGCAGTTAACAACAATAAAACTCTGCATGTATTTGTTTTTCTATGTATTGATGCATGTTCTTTCTACAATGCCTTCATTAAACACAGTTTTTTAAATTGTCAATTAAATTGTAATTTAGCAATATATTGGCTGTAAATGTGCCATGAACAAGAAAGTTCTTATGCCCTTATGGCAGTATAGATGTTGCAGTATGGTTAAAAGTTTAATATCTAATTTTTGCTAACTAGGTTGATTTGCCAAAAATGTTATTACTTTTGACTTTTTTATATTTTTACTTTCACCAGGCCTTCTAGTTTAAAAGACTTTTCCCACCAAATGCATTAACATGTCTACAGGATATTTTAAATGTCTAATTAGTAGGGTTCTCCTATTTGGGTCAGTCATCAGATGAATAGTTGCTACCATATCCAGCAAGACATTAAATGAAGTGGTGGTCTCGTAGATCTCTATATTATAGTATTAAAAGTCCATGACTGTTTCTATAAAGCCGACTGCAAAAGAGTGTGACTCAGACATGTGTGGCCACCTCCTTTTAATCTCTGTCTGGATTCACAGCTTCCTTTATTTATGAATTGAAGATGCTTATAATCCTATGGGTAGGGAGCAGAGATGGGTTTTCCACCAATCAATGCACAACATTAATTCCCAAAAGCTGGAATACTATGTTAAATGTAAAGAAAATAAGAATACTACGATTTGGAAATCTCTGATAGCCATATTTCTTCACCACAGAATCTACAACACAGATCAGAAGGTGAAAGGCAAAGGTTTTTGCATTTCCTGTGGAAAAAAAATTAACTCATTTACAAAATTATTCATATTTATTCCCCTCTTCTTTTTACAACAATTTGTAAACATCTGAGAAGTGAGGAGACCAATTGCTGGAGTTTTGAGAGACAAATATTGTCCTATTATTATCTGATGTAGCATTCTAACTATTCAGCAGTCCTGGGTCTTCTTTCCTCGATTTTTCATTTCATATTGCACCAAATATTTTTCATTAGTGAAAGGTCCGGACTGCAGGCGACCAGTTCATCAACCAGACTCTTTGTTGGTGAAGTCATGCTGTTGTGATGGATGTAGTACATGGTTTAGCATTGTCTTGCTGAAATAAGCAAGACATTCACAGAAATTGATGTTGTCTGGATGGGAAATGCTGTGGGGACAATTGAGTGCAATAGGGTGCATCCACATAACAGTATATAGCATAAAGTGGCAGTTGTGTGAGACACAAAACTAGAAAAGTTTTTAATAAAAGGTTTTCCAGCTGCTGCAACTCCACAAGTTGGCAGACCCAACTAGGTAATTAGGCAATCAAAGATGGGGGTCACCAGCGATATTGGAAGTGTGTCCACAAATGATTCCAATTCGCAGTATGAGATAAAAGTGTAGTTTATTCTCAACGCGTTTTGAAGTTTTAAAACTTTTTCTTCAGGAATTTTAAATGCGCTTTAGCCCAGGGAAGATGGCAGCATTTCTAGATTGTGTTGGTATATGGCTTTTTCTTTGCATGATAAAGCTTTAACTTGCAACTGTGGATTGCAAGCCAAACTCTGTTTACAGACTATGATTTCTGGAAGAATTCCTGAGCCCATGCTGTGATTTGTACAACTGAAACATGCTTGGTGTTAATCCAATGCCACCTGTAGAATAGATGGGAAAGACAGGGTTAAATCCCAGCTCTGCAGTGTTTGATTAGAAGCACTTGCAGCGTTTCTCTAAGAAGCAGGGGGTAGGTTCATTGTGTTTCTTAAGTGAGTTTCCATCTACTGGATGGAGCAGAGGTGAATGTGTTAACTGGTAAATGTACAGGCCGTGTGCACCAGACTGGATGTGTTCTGGAACTGAAGGAAGAGACAGCACCGGTCATGTGCATGGAACTGCAAATATCAGTTACTGCTATGGATAATAGCTGTTTTGTTTGACCGAGCTGGGCCTAGTTCAGCCAGGGTCTATTCTATTTAGTTAGCGCCTGGACTAGGTTAGGAATTTATTTTATGAGTTTGTTTTGGTGCTGTACAACTTGTGAAAAGCATTAAAAACTGCATGGGTTTGGACCAAAACTGCATTGCTTGCGTGAACGCTACCTAAGGCCTAATGCTTACCAGAAAGACTGAATCCATATACTGCTGACCACCTGTAGATCACAAGCACTCAGTACTGACCATTTGCCTTATAATAATAATAATCTTTATTTTTATATAGTGCCAACATATTCCGCAGCGCTTTACAGTTTGCACACATTATCATCACTGTCCCCGGTGGGGCTTACAATCTAAATTCCCTATCAGTATGTCTTTGGAGAATGGGAGGAAACCGGAGTACCCCGAGGAAACCCACGCAAACACGGGGAGAACATACAAACTCTTTGCAGATGTTGTCCTTGGTGGGATTTGAACCCAGGACTCCAGTGCTGCAAGGCTGCTGTGCTATCCACTGAGCCACCGTGCTGCCCCTATCCATTGTGCATATGATCTCTGAATATTTTGATGATATTATGTACTGTAGATATCGCGATATCACATTTTTTTAGCGATTTTATGTTGAGGAACATTTTTCTGCAATTGTTCCACAATTAAGACACAGTTGTTCACAGATTGTTGAAGCTCTGACCATTTTTGCTTCTGAGAGCCTTTGCATCTCTAACTCACTTTAGCTGAAAAATCACACTCCAGCTGTTTTTCATTAGTATCACTTACTTTTCCAGCCTTTTGTTAAACCTGACCCAAATTTAATGAGATGATTTACTGCCATCATTTTCCAAATGAGCTACTTTTTCCAAACAAAATGGAAAAATGTCTAATTTTCACCTTCCGATCTGTGTTCTATACTCTGTTGTGAATAAAATACGGCTATAAGAGATTTCCAAATCATTGCATTTTTGTTTTCTTTATATCTACACAGCTTTTCAACTTTGTTTTTGAACTGAGGATGTATATCTGTGGAATATGCCACAATTGTTTCTGTCTTTGGTGCAATAACTTAGCAATATAGTGACTGCTAAACAATGAATTATTATAAGCTCTATGATATAGTATGCTAAGCCTATAATTTGATTATTTTAGAATATGTCTGTCACAACTTCCTCAATAAGGGGAAGTTGACATTTTTGAAAATTCAGCTTCCATAATGAATATGAATATATATAGCTTTGAGCTACACAGAATTTTGACTATGTGATTTTCTCAGTATCTTAGAGCTAATTTTCTCAGTATCTTAGAGCTTGCCTGCTTTACTATTTCTACTCAGCTTGGTCTGAAAAAGATATCACATGTAACTTATTGATAACTAATTTAGATTTTTATAAGAATACCTTTTTCTGCTGATAACTGATTTGCATAATACCTTTTTGTAAGTGTTCTCCTTGATTATTTCTTCTTTCTATCTTGTTTCTGTTGACTTTTTTTTAACATATTGGCAGCTGACATAAACATTTTCCTCTTCCCCAAATTAGCACGCTGATGGAATAAATTTCTGTTAGTCTAAAACAATTGCTTTTATTAGAATAGGCATACAAATGCTAGCATTTCATGCTAATAGTTGCATTGGTACCTAATAACACTTGTATCTATGACAGTTTTGGGGTTTATTGATTTTTTTGGTTTGTAATATTTGATAATGTTTAGGTTTGATTTATAGCTTTAGATAAGACACAGCTTTTACTCCTGTATAATTTTTAGCCTAATCAGCTGTTGTATCTAGACTGCATCTCAATAGTTTACTTTACGTTAGGAGTTCTATTTGTCTACAATATAGTTTCATTAGTGATGCATTTCTGAACGTCTGTCATTAAAAAGCAATAAATCAACTGCGTGCTTCATTGAGCTAGGTATTTAGTACTGAGCAAAAAATCTGACCTGTAAATGACATTGGAGGATATGAAGTGTCCAACCCACACTAATAAGGGAGGACATAATGGCAGAAACCACTGACTGGGGCACTGGCTTGGTGTTTGGAATTCATAGGGAGGTGTTTATTCAGTAAATGGCACATTATTCTCTATAATAATGCTTTGTTGGCAACTTCAAAGTAACTCAATAATTACACTCTCAAAGTTTGGAAATTGGCTCTTGTGTATGAAAGTGCTTACTGACATCACATTGTTGGCAGTGGAGAATGAAAATAGGGAATCTGTCAACAGCAGGGTAACATCTATAGAGGAATTTGATAGCGGCAACTCTGCTAAACAGGTGGAAGACAAGAATTCATTATATAAGGATGAGAGCTAAGTTCATGTGATATATTACAATCGCTAATACACAGCTGTATTATTTGAGGCTGAGATCCTTGGTACTGGGAAAATATATCAAGAAACCTATGCATTAGCGTTGTTTTCCCTTGTAATGCTCTGGATCTGTAGGTAAATATGCTTCATGACTAAAGTTGGTTATACACATTAAAGGAAAGTCAGTTGAACCTACCAATGGCAGGATTAGGAGCCGATCTCATGTAATTGGGGCAGCATAAAACACCGTAAAAGAAGAATTAAGTAAGTTGGATTTCAATAATCCTATAAGCCTTAAAGACAAACAGACGCAAGATGTGTTTGACAGTCACTTATTCCAATCTCTGAAGAAAGTTTGCATGTTTATGGGTGTTTGGGAAACCTAGGTTCACAATTAATTAGTGTCTGGTGGGATTAAACCAAATATAGGTAACTTACATTGCAACTGTTCTTCATTCCAAAGTTTGGTTCGGGTGCCAGAACTTGAACCAGAACCTGAACCTCATGGAAAAGAATGGAGACCAGAACTTTTGAGCAGAAAAATTATCTTTTTTTCTCTCTCCCTGTAACGCCTTTCCCCCGGAACTCCAAACTTTGCAACGGATTAGTGGAAGAAGTCTGTGTCCTGCGTTTAGCAATGGACACTAACTGTCTGGCACAATCCCTGAACTTAAATTCAGGATTTCTCATCTCTATTCTCGGGATGTCCAACCAAAATGGCAGAGATAAAAGGAAATAAAATGAGCTAGCCCCATGTATGTGATGCAATGAAATTAAAAATCTGTCAAAAAACTTGGTCTTGTTGAATGGTAAATTAGTTGAAACTTTCCTCACATTTGCTTTGCATTTGTAAATAGGAAAAGTAGAAAAACTATTTTACACCAATCTTTCACCAATCTTATATAAAATAAATTTATATATATACTTTTTTTTTAAAGTAGACCACTTTTTATCTTGTCCAACCTTTTGATAGGAAACTATCAAACAACTCTAATGATTTTTTTTCTGCTAGACCATAGATTTAATAGCTATATATTTCTTTATATTAATATTTATTTATTTTTATCTGTGTATATATACAGTGGCATGTCAAAGTTTGGGCTTCTCTGGTCAAAATTATAGTAATTGTGAACAGTTAAGCAAGTTGAAGATGAAATGATCTCATCCTTCCTCGGTATTATCAGTAAAAAAAATTATATCGTCATTATTTACATTTTAAAAAGTACAAAAAGGAAAATGGGACCATGTGTTAGGGGTCGAGTTCCCACCTCTGCCCAGGGGGAATCTCAAGCCATCTCCTCTGCGGTCTCCCATTCCTCTCCAGCCGCAGTGGAGCCGGCTCAGCGGAGACGTTGGCCAAAGACGTTGGCATCTGGTTCAGCCTGATACTCTGCGGATGGTTTCTGATGCTTTCCCAGGCTCAGCCATTGTAGCCAGTACTTTAGCAGACGTCTCTGGGACTAAGTCCTGCTTTTTCCCTTGTAAGCATGCCCAGGGCAAGACCTCTCATTGAAGGTCAGGGGTCACATGATCAGGTACTGCTGCAGCTCCCATTGGTCCTCTAGGAAGGTCCTGAAGTTGCTCTGGTATTGTAGCAGCTTCCATTGGTCCTCTAGGAAGGTGCTGAAGCTGCTGCAGCTACAAAAGGTTTGCATGGCCGCACGGCCATGCGCTATTATCACTTCATGTTATGAGCTTGCTAATTGTGGTCGCGCCTGTATGATTGTATTCAGGGAAATAAGCCCCTAGAATACCGGCACCTCCGGTGAGGAGTTTTTGTGTTCTTCTCTGTGTGCGTGACCACTGACTGCCATCAGCTCAGCAGTTAGCTGTGTTCCCCTGTAAGGCCTCTTTCACACTTCCGTTGGTACGGGCCCGTTGGTATGCGTCTGGCCGACGTACTGATGGACGTTGTGAAATTTGTGGACGATGTGGCAAGCAGATGCAGTTTTTCAACGCATCTGCTGCCCATTCTGAAGTCCGGGGAGGAGGGGGCGGAGTTTTGGCCACGCATGCACAGTCTAAAATGGCGGACACGACACAAAAAAAACTTTACATTGAACTTTTTTTGTGACGACGGTCCGCCAAAATACGACAGATGAGACGTGTGGCAGTCCGTCACGATCCGTCGCTAATACAAATCTATGGGAAAAAGCGCATTCTGCAAGCACATTTGCAGGATCCGTTTTTTTCCCAAAACGACGGATTGCAAAAGACGGAAGTGTGAAAGAGGCCTCACGCTAACAGGGCACAGTGTGTCCTTTTCTGTGTGTCTCAGTGAAGTAACTGAGTTCATTTATACCGCCATATGCCATTATTTTCTAGCAGCAGGTTGTCTCCTGCACGGTGGACCCCAGGCTGCGAAAGCACCAATTATAACATCCATATTATCTCGGTGCATTCCACCAGTCCTCACACCATGTAAAAGATTGGACACTCTTGGAGGTTTCTGTGCTCAGACAACTTTGACCGAAGTTTAAGACCTTAATTAGTCTTTTAGGGTTTTGGCTTGTTCACTATCATCATTTGGGAAGGCGAGGTGATGCAAATTTATCAGCTTTATAAGAACCCAGCCTCCTCTATCCATGTGCCTAAAAAGATATGGTACATTGTTCTACTGTTCAGAGACACTTGCACAAATATGGCCTTCATGGAAGAGCCATCTGAAGAAAACCTCTCCTGCATCCTCACCATAAAATTCAGCGTCAGAAGTAGGCAAAAGAACACAAAAACAAGCCTGATGCATTTTGGAAACAATTCCTGTGGACTGATGAAATTAAAATAGAACTCTTTGGCCACAATAATCAAAGGTATGTGCGTAGAAAAAAAGGGCACAGAATTTCAGGAAAATATAATCTCACCATTCACCAACCATTAAAAATGGGGGTGGATCAATCATGCTTTGGGGTTGTGTTGCAGCCAATGGCACGGTGAACATTCCGCAGGTAGTGGGAAGAATGGATTCAATGAAATTTCAACAAATTCTTGATGCAAACATAACACCATCTGTAAAAAGCTGAAATTAAAATGATAATCGCTTCTACAAATGGGCAATGATCCTAAATACTCATCAAAATCCACAATAGACTGCCTCAAAAGGCACAAGCTGAAGGTTTTACAATGGCCGTGATCTGAATATTATTGAAACTCTGCAGCTAGACCTCAAAATAGCAGTGCATGCAAGACGACCCAGTAATCTCACAGAACTGGGAGAATTTTCCAAAGAAGAATATCTGTCAAACAAGAATAGAAAGACTCTTTTTTTCGGAAAACCATGCAGGGTGCCCAAACTTTTGCATCTGCCCATTTTTCTTTTTGTAATTTTTAAAATGAAAACATTATAATTATATATATATATATATATATATATATATATATATATATATATATATTTATATATATATATATATATATATATATAAATATATATATATATATATATATATATATTTTTTTTTTTTTTTTTTTGGCCTAAAATACAAGGGAAATGTTCACAATAACTGTAGTTTTGATTAGGGGTACCCATACTTTTACATGCCATTGTGTATAAATACATATATAAATATATACATATACATTCATATCCTGAAAAGGTATATATTTTTATGGAGAATAGAAATGTACGATATAATCAATGGAAAAGATTTTTCCAAATGATGGTAAACGGATAATGTCTTTAATGATTACATGCTTTTATTTAGTATCTGTAAATTATATTTACCCATTAAGATTTATTTTGTAAATTGTTAAAAATATGAAACATAAGAACATTTTGCATTATGCTGCATGATAGATGAACGCATCCTTGTATACACATGTAATAATAATTGAAATTATCACTATTGCATGGGTACTGAAGTCTATCTACAGGGTGCTATATTGTTCATGATTTGCTGAGTCAATGCATATCTTAATTTCTGTGCTATATGGATTTAAAGTTACTATGCTGAAATTAATAAAATACATGAATATTTATATTATAGATAGGCATAAAAACTTCATCTTTAGTTTTTTCAATGTTTTTTAGGCTCAAAGGAAGAAAGGATCTGTCAGAAAGTGTCAGTCAGAACCACTATACGAAAAAATGACTGTTTTAGTCAATACCCTGTAAGTAGAGCATTATATTGCAGCTTTTTTTTTTTTCCAAATAAAAACAAACTCGGTTAAAAATACATATATCTTGTGTATACTGCAGAGAGATAGTAGGAAAAACTAGGTTCACAGGGTGCGGTGCACCAAATGAGGGTCTTCGATAAATCAAAAGGGTTCCAGAAAAATGCACTGACAGCCTATCATTTCGAATAGATCATAAATGTTTGATTTTGGGGGGTCGCCACATACATATAAGGACTTCTGTGCTTAGATAAACATTGAATAGGCCACTTTGCCTTCATTGCTAATCCTTAACACTTTCACGCTGCGGCCCTTTTTACTTTTTGCGTTTCTCTTTTTCGCTCCCCTTCTTCCCAGAACCATAATTTTTTTATTTTTTCATCAATACGGCCATGTGAGGGCTTGTTTTTTGTGGGACGAGTTGTACTTTTGAACGAAACCATTGGTTTTACCACATAGTGTACAGAAAAACAGGAACAAATTCCAAGTGCTGTGAAATTGCAAAAAAAAAGTGCAATTCCACAATTTTTTTTTTATTTTTATTTTTTACCATGTCCATTAAATACTAAAACTCACCTGCCATTATGATTATCCAGGTCATTACAAATTCATAGATGCTAAACATGTATAGGTTCTTATTTATTAAAGTGAGTGTAAAAAGAAACAAAATATCAAATATGTGCACTTTTTTTTAAATTGTTTTATTTTGAATATGGCGAATGGGGGGTGATTTAAACTTATATACTTTTATATTTTTTCAATTTTTTTAAATTTTTAAAAATATTTTTTTCCACTTTTCACTTGCTTCAATAGTCTCCATGGGTGACTAGACGGTGTGATCTTTCGGTCGCTTGGGCAACAAAGAGCAGGGTTTCAGTCCCACTCTTTGTAGCAGAAATGCTCATTTGCTATGAGCGCTGACCGCTGGGTGGCACTCATACCAACCACAGGGGTCTGCTGCAGACCCCAGGTTATTATGCCAACCCCTCAGTGACCTGCGGTTTTGTGACATGGGTACCGATTGGCAGGATTAGTGGTGCACTTCTGGCACAATCATGATAAATGCTGCTGTCAGAGATTGATAGTGTCATTTAACAGGTCAACAGCCGCGGGTGGATTGCGATTCCATCCGCGGCTGTTTGGGGCACATGTCAGCTGTTCAAATCAGCTGACAAGTGGCAGAAAAGATGTGGGCTCCATGCAGGAGCCCACATCAAAGGGGAGACCCGACATGATCCATACATGTACGGTGCATGTCATGAAGGGGTTAATATAGGCAATAAGTATGTGATTGCTAGAAGGTCCACATATTGATGATGACATTTTCTGAGGATTAGCTATTAATCTGCCATATTCTTTTAAGATGCCCATACTCATGATGGGTTTGGCCAACAGTCGAATGTGTATGGGGGGCCACCAACTTTTCCCTATCAGACGATATTGCGAGAGATAAGGATCTGGCATGTTTGATTTTGGACTGCTTATTATTTTTTTTCTCTAAGATATGAACCGCCACCATAGAGTCTGTTAGTGTCTGTCTCATAGAGAACACAGGACTGCACACAGCAGTGCTTGACTAAGCAGACCCTCATGTAAATGGGAGAGTCAGGTGAGATGGCTGCCGGATGAAAAATGAGGCAAACTATCATTCTGTAATTGCTACATAAGATGTAGGGGGGCTTTAGAGTTATAAATTTGGTGATTACTGCAATCACTGTGCAAACAGTCCTACTTTGTCTATATCAGCATCACTGTTGAATACAGTGATTGGTCGCCGCGGTCATGTGAAGTCACATTTACTGCAGCAGCCATATGAACAAAGAGGGTAGAAAACAGGGCTGGAGTGGTATTGAATAAATACAGATGCATTTGTCAGTTTTATGTACAAGAATCCAATGGAATAAAAATAAAATTTAACCAAATGACCCTTATAATGCAGCTATTCTTACATTCACCAGCCATATCAGGTCAAAATGATCTACAGTATCTAAAGCACCACTCCAGCTTTTTTTTCTATTTTAATACAAGAAAGGTGTCACTAATCTACAACTAAGTCCTGCTCTTAGTTTTATACTTACCAGCTGCTGTCTTCATCTGTTATTGGCGCCACTCCGGTTGGTCTCCAGCAGTTTGTGACCTTCCTGATCACTCTAGTGTTTGCTGGGCGCTCCGGAAGTCACAACTCAATGTCCACCATCTTGTGACCTCAACTTCTGACTGACCGGAAATCAGAGCTAACAGTCATAAGCTCTCAATGTCCATCTATGAGAGACAGAATGAGGCCAGACCGAGGCTCTCATTGACTTACATTGATAGCTTATGACTATTAGCTCTGATTTCCGGTCAGTCAGAAGTTGCAGTCAGAAGATGGTGGATCAGGACCTGAGTGAAGCCAGGAAGAGTTGAAGACAGCGGCTTGTGAGTATAAGACTAGGATCAGGAAACTTAGATTACTAGCACAATTTAAGAGCTGAAATAAAAAAAATGCTGGAATGGTGCTTTATCAGTGTATGCAATTTGTATTGGGGAATCCAGTGACAGATGTGCTTTAAATTTGTGCGGAACATAATTTTATTAAACTTGTTCTATGATTATGTATTTATTGGCAAGGGGTCACGTAACAGGATGTCCACAGGCAGGAGTTATCCTGTTGATACTCTCCTGTCAAACCCATAGAAAGTAGTAATGTAAAAGTAGCTGTTAGTAAAAACGCAGCTAGAAATATATGAAAATAATCTATTGAATTTCTTTTAAATGCTTCACTACCGTTATAACTCTAGCAAATGTACGGTATGTTTTTTCATATAGAAATACAGAGCTTTAACAATTTATACATTTTCAACAGATCACTGTGGCTTCCTGTGATGGGAAATGCCCATCAGCAACCATCTTTAATGTAAACATTGATAGCCATATCAGATTCTGCAAATGTTGCCGCGAAAATGGAGTACAGAATCTGACTGTGCCACTCTACTGCTCAGGAAACGGGACTGAAGTGATGTACGTCATTCAAGAACCCCTGGACTGTTCATGCCAGTGGAATTAAACAGACTGTGCATACAGCACCATGAATTCCTTCCAGCAGCGATCCTGTCCTATGCACTGAACACACGCGCTGTACCTATCCCGTGTCACTGATCTTCCCATCAGCTGTGCCAAGCAATCCAGCACAGATCTACACTATACACATGTTGCCTATTTCCATTTAAATCACAGCGTATACTGTTTCATATCTTCACTCGAAATCATTTCCAAAGGCTAAAAAAGTTTGATCAATATTCATATTTTCACAAGTCAAACTTAAAAAAAAAATGTAATTGTAAACTTGCAAAGACGGATCAGTATATTAAATCTTTGCATGTGTGACATCGTTCAAATGTATACTTGACTTATGGTGCATAATGCCGATTTGTACAATATATCTTTTTATTACTGGTCCAAAATGTGCCATGGTTTTTGTATCAAAATATTTCTTAACATTGTGTTTAGAGATCACAATATATTGTTATCTGTAAGCCCAAAGGTATGTTTGTGACTAATGACATGCAATACCCTTGAAAACAGAAAAGATAATCCATGTACCATTGCAATCTTTTTGTTTGTATATACTCGAAGGGCAATGTATTATAATAAATGTAAAGCTAAAATCAGAATGATGTATTGGGATTTTATGTAATAGAATCAATAATTCAGTTTATGTTTTATTTATTTCTGTTGCTTATGTTAAAGCCAACACCATTTGCCATGCATTGTTGATGGTGTCATTACTTAGTGTCTCCAGTGGGGCTCACAATCTAGAAATATGGGAGGAAACCTACATTGACACAAGGAGCCTTTTAACTTAGGGTTTGGTCACATATGCGTATTGTGTTGTTCAATAAGCCAGCCTTCATGTGGGAGTTTTTTTCCAGCTGGAATTGGGATAAGGAAAAAAATTGCAGTATGGCTATGTATATCGCACAAGACTCGCCAATGCAAGTTAATGGATGCGAGAAAAAAAATGGATGGCACACGGACCATGTGTATACCGTCTGATTTTTACTCACACATCTCAAAGGAACCGAGAAATTTCATCAGCTGAGCACAGGAAGTTCACAGCCAGAACACTGTATCATCATTGCTTTTTTACAATTTTCTCTGCTTAGACCTATTGCTAGCCAGAAACTGTTAACAAACTTCTACTCATTAATCTAGGGGCAGACAGCTGCACAGGGGCTCAAGAGGTAAGGGGGCCCATATTCATCTACAAAGAAGAAGAAATTGTGGATTATAATAATAAATAAGAATATTCATTATGATTAAATGATGAACAGGGGCCCTCTTCTGTCTGTGTGGGACTTTCTCCCATCTCCCTACAGCATCTCTGGAGCTCAGCTACAGTGATCTTGGGGTTCTTCTTTACCTCTCTCACCAATGTTCTTCTCCCAAGATTGCTCAGTTTAGCTGGACGGCTAGATAGATGGTGGTCCCAAACTTCTTCCATTTAAGGATTATGGAGGCCACTGTGCTCTTAGGAACCTTGTGTACTGCAGAAATACTGTTGTAACCTTGGCCAGATCTGTGCCTTGCCACAATCCTGTCTCTGAGCTCTTTGGCCAGTTCCTTTGACCTCATGATTTTCAGTTGGTCTGATATGCACTGTAAGCTGTGAGGTCTTATATAGACAGGTGTGTGCCTTTCCAAATCAAGTCCTATCAGTTTAATTAAACACAGCTGGCCTCTATAGAATGAGTAGAACCATCTCATGGAGGATCACAAGGAAATGGACAGCATGTGACTTTAATATGAGTGTCTGAACAAAGGGTCTTTAGAATTGAGAGTACTCAGTGGTTGATACCTTTTAATGGCTAACTGAACAGATAGTAGCAAATTGCAAGCTTTTGAGACTACTCAGGTCCCTTCATCAGGCATAGACCAATACAAATTCTGAAGAATCACACATTTATGCACAATGCAACCAAATTCTGAAGAATAACATATTTATGCATCAACCACTGAGGACTTTCAATTCTAAATATTTTTCTATTTACTGGCTAACACGATATATATCTTTCCTGAGCTCACCATGATCGACATCCTTGGAGACTCGGAGCACGGAACCACTGTGTCATGGCGTAGAAAATCAAAGAAGAAATGAGGAATCCAGCTCAACGAGGTAGTGAAAAAAACTTCTTTCTTTATTCACTTGAAAATATATTCAGTGGAGGATAAAAACATCAGCAATTACAATAAAAAAGGATAAAAAGCGATATCAACGCGTTTCTGGTGACCAACCACCCTTAACCCCTTTACCCCCAAGGGTGGTTTGCACGTCAATGACCAGGCCAATTTTTACAATTCTGACCACTGTCCCTTTATGAGGTTATAACTCTGGAACGCTTCAACGGATCCTGGTGATTATGACATTGTTTTCTCGTGACATATTGTACTTCATGATAGTGGTAAAATTTCTTTGATAGTACCTGCGTTTATTTGTGAAAAAAACAGAAATTTGGCAAAAATTTTGAAAATTTCGCAATTTTCAAATTTTGAATTTTTATGCAATCAAATCACAGAGATATGTCACACAAAATACTTAATAAGTAACATTTCCCACATGTCTCCTTTACATCAGCATAATTTTGGAACCAAATTTTTTTTTTGTTAGGGAGTTATAAGGGTTAAAAGTTGACCAGCAATTTCTCATTTTTACAACACCATTTTTTTTTAGGGACCACATCTCATTTGAAGTCATTTTGAGGGGTCTATATGATAGAAAATACCCAAGTGTGACACCATTCTAAAAGCTGCACCCCTCAAGGTGCTCAAAACCACATTCAAGAAGTTTATTAACCCTTCAGGTGTTTAATAGTAATTTTTTGTAATGTTTAAGAAAAAATGAACATTTAACTTTTTTACACAAAAAATTTACTTCAGCTCCAATTTGTTTTATTTTACCAAGGGTAACAGGAGAAAATGGACCCCAAAAGTTGTTGTCCAATTTGTCCTGAGTACGCTGGTACCCCATATGTGGCAGTAAACCACTTTTTGGGTGCATGGGAGAGCTCGGAAGGGAAGGAGCGCCGTTTGACTTTTCAATGCAAAATTGACAGAAATTGAAATGGGACGCCATGTTGCGTGTGGAGAGCTACTGATGTGCCTAAACATTGAAACCCCCCACAAGTGACACCATTTTGGAAAGTAGACCCCCTAAGGAACTTATCTAGAGGTGTGGTGAGCACTTTGACTCACCAAGTGCTTCACAGAAGTTTATAATGCAGAACCGTAAAAATAAAAAATCATATTTTTTCACAAAAATTATATTTTTGCCCCCAATTTTTTATTTTTCCAAGGGTAAGAGAAGAAATTGGACCTCAAAAGTTGTTGTCCAATTTGTCCTGAGTATGCTGATACCCCATATGTGGCAGTAAACCACTGTTTGGGCGCATGGGAGAGCTCGGAAGGGAAGGAGCGCCGTTTGACTTTTCAATGCAAAATTGACAGGAATTGAGATGGGACGTCATGTTGCGTTTGGAGAGCCACTGATGTGCCTAAACATTGAAACCCCCCACAAGTGACACCATTTTGGAAAGTAGACCCCCTAAGGAACTTATCTGGATGTGTGGTGAACACTTTGACCCACCAATTGCTTCACAGAAGTTTATAATGCAGAGCCATAAAAATAAAATAACATTTTTTTCCCACAAAAATTATTTTTTAGCCCCCAGTTTTGTATTTTCCCTAGGGTAACAGGAGAAATTGGACCCCAAAAGTTGTTGTCCAATTTGTCCTGAGTACGCTGATACCCCATATGTGGGGGGGAACCACCGTTTGGGCGCATGGGAGGGCTCGGAAGGGAAGGAGCGCCATTTGGAATGCAGACTTAGATGGAATGGTCTGCAGGCGTCACATTGCGTTTGCAGAGCCCCTAATGTACCTAAGCAGTAGAAACCCCCCACAAGTGACACCATTTTGGAAAGTAGACCCCCTAAGGAACTCATCTTGATGTGTTGTGAGAGCTTTGAACCCCCAAGTATTTCACTACAGTTTATAACGCAGAGCCGTGCAAATAAAAAATATTTTTTTTTTCCACAAAAATTATATTTTAGCACCCAGTTTTGTATTTTTCCAAGGTTAGCAGGAGAAATTGGACCCTAAATGTTGTTGTCCAATTTGTCTTGAGTACGCTGATACCCGATATGTGGGGGGGAACCACCGTTTGGGCGCATGGGAGGGCTCGGAAGGGAAGGAGCATCATTTAGAATGCAGACTTAGATGGATTGGTCTGCAGGCGTCACATTGCGTTTGCAGAGCCCCTAATGTACCTAAACAGTAGAAACCCCCCACAAGTGACCCCATATTGGAAACTAGACCCCTCAATGAACTTATCTAGATGTGTTGTGAGAACTTTGAACCCCCAAGTGTTTCACTACAGTTTATAACGCAGAGCCGTGAAAATAAAAAATCTTTTTGTTTTCCCACAAAAATTATTTTTTAGCCCCCAGTTTTGTATTTTTCCAAGGATAACAGGAGAAATTGGACCACAAAAGTTGTTGTCCTATTTGTCCTGAGTACGCTGATACCCCATATGTTGGGGTAAACCCCTGTTTGGGCACACGGGCGAGCTCGGAAGGGAAGAAGCACTGTTTTACTTTTTCAACGCAGAATTGGCTGGAATTGAGATCGGACGCCATGTCGTGTTTGGAGAGCCCCTGATGTGCCGAAACAGTGGAAACCCCCCAATTATAACTGAAACCCTAATCTAAACACACCCCTAACCCTAATTCCAACGGTAACCCTAACCACACCTCTAACCCTGACACACCCCTAACCCTAATCCCAACCCTATTCCCAACTGTAAATGTAATCTAAACCCTAACCCTAACTTTAGCCCCAACCCTAACTGTAGCCCCAACCCTAACCCTAACCCTAACCCTAGCCCTAACCCTAACCCTAATCCTAGCCCTAACTCTAGCCCTAACCCTAACCCTAGCCCTAACCCTAGCCCTAACCCTAACCCTAGCCCTAACCCTAGCCCTAGCCCTAATCCTAACCCTAGCCCTAACCCTAGCCCTAATGGGAAAATGGAAATAAATACATTTTTTTTATTTTTCCCTAACTAAGGGGGTGATGAAGGGGGGTTTGATTTACTTTTATAGCGAGTTTTTTAGCGGATTTTTATGATTGGCAGCCGTCACACACTGAAAGACGCTTTTTATTGCAAAAAATATTTTTTGCAATACCAAATTTTGAGAGCTATAATTTTTCCATATTTTGGTCCACAGAGTCATGCGCTTTTATACGATAAAAACTATTTTACAGAAAAAATAATTATTTTGGCATCGCTTTATTCTCAGGACTATAACTTTTTTATTTTTTTGCTGATGATGCTGTATGGTGGCTCGTTTTTTGTGGGACAAGATGACGTTTTCAGTGGTAGCATGGTTATTTATATCTGTCTTTTTGATCGCGTGTTATTCCACTTTTTGTTTGGCGATATGATAATAAAGCGTTGTTTTTTGCCTCTTTTTTTTGTTTTTTTTTAACGGTGTTTACTGAAGGGGTTAACTAGTGGGACAGTTTTATAGGTCGGGTTGTTACGGACGCGGCGATACTAAATATGTGCACTTTTATTGGTTTTTTTTTATTTAGATGAAGAAATGTATTTATGGGAATAATATATTTTTTTTTTTCATTATTTTGGAATATTTTTTTTTATTTTTTTTTACACATTTGGAAATTTTTTTAAAAACTTTTTTACTTTGTCCCAGGTGGGGACATCACAGATCAGTGATCTGACAGTTTGCATAGCACTCTGTCAGATCACTGATCTGACTAGCAGCGCTGCAGGCTTCACTGTGCCTGCTCTGAGCAGGCTCTGTGAAGCCACCTCCCTCCCTGCAGGACCCGGATCCGCGGCCATCTTGGATCCGGGGCTCGAGCAGGCAGGGAGGGCTGCAGGGCTGCGTTGCTGCGGGGGGCTCAGGGAAGCCTGCAGGGAGCCCCCTCCCTGCGCGGTGCTTCCCTGCACCGCCGGCACATCGCGATCATGTTTGATCGCGGTGTGCCAGGGGTTAATGTGCCGGGGGCGGTCCGTGACCGCTCCTGGCACATAGTGCCGGATGTCAGCTGCGATAAGCAGCTGACACCCGGCCGCGATCGGCGGCGCTCCCCCCGTTAGCGCTGCCGATCGCTATGACGTACTATCCCGTCCAGGGTCAGATAAGCCCAGGGCACTTCGATGGGATAGTACGTCTAAGGTCACAGAGGGGTTAATCATGATATCTAGTGTGTGGCTTGTCTTGCATTTTTATACTAAGATCCGGTGAGCACACCGGTATACTGATTAATTAACATAATTGCTAAACAAAGTGAAAACACAAGAAAGTAAATATACATACACTTTAAAACAAATACTTTGGCTGGATGAAAAGACAATATGGACAATATATAATTGTTTCACAATATAGAATGCATAGCAGCAAAAAATCCCAGATATATGGAATTGCATTTGATGTCATAATTTTGTAAGGATGGAAAAATACACCATAATTGTTAGCGCATGCAATGTAATACACCATGATTTTTAACGCATATAATATAAAAGGCAAATCCAATGCCATCAATCAATTTATGAATAAAATAATAGAAAAAAAAATTTGTTTAGCAATTATGTTAATTAATCAGTGTTCCGGTGTGCTCACCGGATCTTAGTATAAAAATGCAAGACAAGCCACACCCTAGATATCACGATTAAGGGTGCTTGGTCACCAGAAACGCGTTGATATCGTTTTTTATCCTTTGTAATTTCTGATGTTTTTATCCTCCACTGAATATATTTTCAAGTGAATAAAGAAAGAAGTTTTTTTCACTACCTCGTTGAGCTGGATTCCTCATTTCTAATTTAAATTAGATGCGCCCAATTTCAGCACTGAACTTCGGCTCTTTCCGCTTGCCCTGGTACATTGGCAAGCGGGGTAATGGTTTTGGGGTTGATGTCAGCTTTGTAATGTGAGATAACATGAAGCCCAGGGGTTAATAATGGAGAGTGGTCTTTAAGACTCTCCCATTACTAATCTCATAAGTTTAAAGCAAAAAACACAGAGAAAGTCCGTTATTTGCACAAAGCACTCCCCATCCCTCTTTTACCCATTTATTACCTTTAACAAATCAAATATTCCAAAAGAATCCACCGTAAATCCATTTCACGTCCCACGACGATGATCTCCAACCCTGCTTTATCCGGATTGTGTGTTGAGCAGTGACAGGAGTAATGCAACTGCTCAGCATATCAGCTGAAATGTACTGACAGTAGTGTGAGGACGCGCCTGCAGTGATGAGCGCTGACGTCGGTAAGGTAACCGTAGTTCATAGCTGATGAATTCCGGTAACCTTACTGAGGTCACCGCTCGTCACTGCAGGTGCGTTCTCACGCTACTGTCAGTGTGTATCAGTGAACTGATATTAACCCCTTCCCGACCTGTGACACAGCGTATGCGTCATGAAAGTCGGTGCCAATCTGACCTGTGACGCATATGCTGTGTCACAGAATGATCGCGTCCCTGCAGATCCGGTGAAAGGGTTAACTCCCATTTCACCCGATCTGCAGGGACAGGGGGAGTGGTAGTTTAGCCCAGGGGGGGTGGCTTCACCCCCCCGTGGCTACGATCGCTCTGATTGGCTGTTGAAAGTGAAACTGCGATTTGTAATATTTCACCTATTATAACTGGTGAAATATTACAATCCAGCCATGGCCGATGCTGCAATATCATCGGCCATGGCTGGAAACATTGATGTGCCCCCACCCCACCGATTCCCCCCCCCCAGCCCTCCGATCTGTCCTTTACACTGCTCCGCTCCCCTCCGTCCTCCTGTCCGCTCCCCCCGTGCTCTTGTCCGCTCACCCCCGTGCTCCAATCACCCCCCGTGCTCCAACCACCCCCCCTGCAATACAATCCACCCCCCCTGCAGTCCGATCCACCCCTCCTGCAGTCCGATCCACCCCCCGATGTTCCAATGCACCCCCCGTGCTCCGATCCACCCCCCCATGCTCCGATTTACCCCCCCATGCTCCGATCCACCCCCCGTGGTCCGTCCGTCTTCTTTCCTGGGCGCCGCCATCTTCCAAAATGGCGGGCGCATGCGCAGTGCGCCCGCCGAATCTGCCGGCCGGCAGATTCGTTTCAAGTGCATTTTGATCACTGCGATAAAACCTATTGCAGTGATCAAAATAAAAAAAATACTGAATGACCCCCCCTTTGTCACCCCCATAGGTAGGGACAATAATAAAATAAAGATTTTTTTTTTTCTTCCACAAAGGTTCTTACCCCAGAACTAGGGGTAGGGTTAGGGTTAGGGGTAGGGGTAGGGTTAGGGGTAGGGTTAGGGGTAGGGTGAGGGCTTCGGTATGTGCACACGTATTCTGGTCCTCTGCGGATTTTTCCACTGCGGATTTGATAAATCCGTAGTGCTAAACCACTGCGGATTTATGGCAGATTTACAGCGGTTTTTCTGCGCATTTCACTGCAGTTTTACAACTGCGATTTTCTATTGGAGCAGTTGTAAAACCGCTGTGGAATCCGCAGAAAGAAGTGACATGCTGCGGAATGTAAACCGCTGCGTTTCCGTGCAGTTTTTCTGCAGCATGTGTACAGCGATTTTTGTTTTCCATAGGTTTACATTGAACTGTAAACTCATGGGAAACTACTGCGGATCCGCAGCGTTTTCTGCAGCGTGTGCACATACCTTTAGAATTAGGCTATGTGCACACGGTGCGGATTTGGCTGCGGATTCGCAGCAGTGTTCCATCAGGTTTACAGTACCATGTAAACCTATGGAAAACCAAATCCGCTGTGCCCATGGTGCGGAAAATACCACGCGGAAACGCTGCGTTGTATTTTCCGCAGCATGTCAATTCTTTGTGCGGATTCCGCGGCGTTTTACACCTGTTCCTCAATAGGAATCCGCAGGTGAAATCCGCACAAAAAACACTGGAAATCCACGGTAAATCCGCAGGTAAAACGCAGTGCCTTTTACCCGCGGATTTTTCAAAAATGATGCTGAAAAATCTCACACGAATCCGCAACGTGGGCACATAGCCTTAGGGTTAGGGTTGGAATTAGGGTTGTGGTTAGGGTTAGGGGTGTGTTGGGGTTAGGGTTGTTGTTAGGGGTGTGTTGCGATTAGGGTTGTGATTAGGGTTATGGCTACAGTTGGGATTAGGGTTAGGGGTGTGGGGGGGGTTAGTGTTGGAGTTAGAATTGAGGGGTTTCCACTGTTTAGGCACATCAGGGGTCTCCAAACGCAACATGGCGCCACCATTGATTCCAGCCAATCTTGTATTCAAAAAGTCAAATGGTGCTCCCTCACTTCCGAGCCCCGACGTGTGCCCAAACAGTGGTTTACCCCCAAATATGGGGTACCAGCATACTCAGGACAAACTGCGCAACAATTATTGGGGTCCAATTTCTCCTGTTACCCTTTTGAAAATAAAAAAATGCTTGCTAAAACATCATTTTTGAGGAAAGAAAAATGATTTTTTATTTTCACGGCTCTGCGTTGTAAACGTCTGTGAAGCACTTTGGGGGTTCAAAGTGCTCACCACATATCTAGATAAGTTCCTTGGGGGGTCTAGTTTCTAAAATGGGGTCACTTGGGGGTTTCTACTGTTTAGGCACACCAGGGGCTCTGCAAACGCAACGTGACACCCGCAGACCATTCCATCAAAGTCTGCATTTCAAAAGTCACTACTTCACTTCTGAGCCCCGACGTGTGCCCAAACAGTGGTTTACCCCCACACATGGGGTATCAGCGTACTCAGGAGAAACTGGACAACAACTTTTGGGGTCCAATTTCTCCTGTAACCCTTGGGAAAATAAAAAATTCTGGGCTAAATAATTATTTTTGAGGAAAGAAAACGTATTTATTATTTTCACGGCTCTGCGTTATAAACTTCTGTGAAGCACTTGGGGGTTCAAAGTGCTCACCACACATCTAGATAAGTTCCTTTCGGGGTCTAGTTTCCAAAATGGGGTCACTTGTGGGGGGTTTCTACTGTTTAGCCACATCAGGGGCTCTGCAAACGCAACGTGACGCCCGCAGAGCATTCCATCAAAGTCTGCATTTCAAAACATCACTACTTCAATTCCGAGCCCCGGCATGTGCCCAAACAGTAGTTTACCCCCACATATGGGGTATCACCGTACTCAGGAGAAACTGGACAACAACTTTTGGGGTCAAATTTCTCCTGTTACCCTTGGGAAAATAAAAAATTGCAGGCTAAAAGATCATTTTTGAGAAAATAATTTTTTATTTTATTTTCATGGCTCTGCGTTATAAACTTCTGTGAAGTACTTGGCGGTTCAAAGTCCTCACCACACATCTAGATAAGTTCCTTTGGGGGTCTAGTTTCCAAAATGGGGTCATTTGTGGCGGATCTCCAATGTTTAGGCACACAAGGGCTCTCCAAACGTGACATGCGGACACCGCTAATGATTGGAGCTAATTTTCCATTTATAAAGCCAAATGGCGTGCCTTCCCTTCCAAGCCCTGCCGTGCGCCCAAACAGTGGTTTACCCCCACATATGGGGTATCAGCGTACTCAGGACAAACTGGACAACAACATTTGAGGTCCAATTTCTCCTATTACCCTTGGCAAAATAGGAAATTCCAGGCTAAAAATCATTTTTGAGGAAAGAAAAGTTATTTTTTATTTTCATGGCTCTGCGTTATAAACTTCTGTGAAGCAGCTGGGGGTTTAAAGTGCTCAATATGAATCGAGATAAGTTCCTTGGGGGGTCTAGTTTCCAAAATGGGGTCACTTGTGGGGGAGCTCCAATGTTTAGGCACACAGGGGCTCTCCAAACGCGACATGGTGTCCGCTAACAATTGGAGCTAATTTTCCATTCAAAAAGTCAAATGGCGCGCCTTCCCTTCCGAGCCCTGCCGTGTGCCCAAACAGTGGTTTACCCCCTCATATGAGGTATCGGCGTACTCGGGAGAAATTGCCCAACAAATTTTAGGATCCAATTTATCCTATGGCCCATGTGAAAATGAAAAAATTGAGGCGAAAAGAAATTTTTTGTGAAAAAAAGTACTTTTTCATTTTTACAGATCAATTTGTGAAGCACCTGAGGGTTTAAAGTGCTCACTATGCATCTAGATAAGTTCCTTGGGGTGTCTAGTTTCCAATATGGGGTCACTTGTGGGGCAGCTCCAATTTTTAGGCACACGGGGGCTCTCCAAACGTGACATGGTGTCCGCTAAAGAGTGGAGCCAATTTTTCATTCAAAAAGTCAAATGGCGCTCCTTCCCTTCCAAGCCCTGCCGTACGCCCAAACAGTGGTTTACCCCTACATATGAGGTATCAGCGTTCTCAGGACAAATTGGACAACAACTTTCATGGTTCAGTTTCTCCTTTTACCATTGTGAAATCAAAAAAAATGTTGCTAAAAGATAATTTTTGTGACTAAAAAGTTAAATGTTCATTTTTTCCTTCCATGTTGCTTCTGCTGCTGTGAAGCACTTGAAGGGTTAATAAACTTCTTGAATGTGGTTTTGTGCACCTTGAGGGGTGCAGTTTTTAGAATGGTGTCACTTTTGGGTATTTTCAGCCATATAGACCCCGTAAACTGACTTCAAATGTGAGGTGGTCCCTAAAAAAAATGGTTTTGTAAATTTTGTTGTAAAAATGAGAAATCGCTGGTCAAATTTTAACCCTTATAACTTCCTAGCAAAAAAAAAATTTTGTTCCAAAATTGTGCTGATGTAAAGTATACATGTGGGAAATGTTATTTATTAATTATTTTGTGTCACATAACTCTCTGGTTTAACAGAATAAAAATTCAAATTGTGAAAATTGCGAAATTTTCAAAATTTTCGCCAAATTTCCGTTTTTATCACAAATAAATGCATAATTTATTGACCTAAATTTACCACTAACATGAAGCCCAATATGTCACGAAAAAACAATCTCAGAACCGCTAGGATCCGTTGAAGCGTTCCTGAGTTATTACCTCATAAAGGGACACTGGTCAGAATTGCAAAAAACGGCCAGGTCATTAAGGTCAAAATAGGCTGGGTCATGAAGGGGTTAATAGCCTGGGAAGCTCCATGTTTATTGCCCCCTTCTCAGACTTTTAAGAAAAGATCTCAGCTACCTGCTTTCTCTCAGCTGGTTATTAAAAATAAGGGTGACCTCTTAACCCCTACAACAAGCGACACATGCAAAGCACTGATTATATATCTCACTGACATCTATCTATATCTGTATATAAGATTGTCATATTAGTTAGAAAACAGCTTGAAATGACAGAGAATTACTGCATGTAAAAGTTGATGTTAAAAATGCATTGTTTACGGATTGCATACATGTCATAAGGATGCTAGGTGAGGAAAAAATGCACACTCGCATAGCACTCTCTACATTTTCTGGATGAGAATCTCAGCTACATTATATACGCAGATGTAAGCATACCATTATGCTGTATTTTATATTTAAAATATGTATGATAGTGAATAAGTACATAATTTACCTTGGGCCTTGCAAAGGTTTTCATTACAAAGCAGTGACCACTGTTTTTTTTTAGGTGATGTATATATTTCAATAACAATCAGCAGGTTTATGGGTAAGTTAGGGGAAAGAGCTATATATTTGAACCCTGATGATAGAATATCTTGGCCTGTTTGATGGCCGCTTGCCTCCCACTCCCCATAAAATAAACATGCATGCTCAGCTGCGATCAGATGACATCCAATAAATCTCATTTTTTGTAGATTGCATTAATATTAACTGAATCAAAAGAGAATGTTGTGGGGAATTTGCAGGCTTGGCTGAAAACTGTCCAAAAAGATTAATAAAACTTATAATAGAAAAAAAATAAAGCAAATTTAGGATTGTTGTGGATACTGACCCATTCGCTTGAATGGGTGAGTTTGTTAAACAAATCAGACTATTGTAATGTGCAAGGTAAGTAAGTTAGTCATGGACGAGCTGCTGTTTCTGCACGCTCTATCACCCTACAGACAGAAAGTGTCACAGTCCCAGTGTGCTGCTGTGTGTGGGGTGCATCACACTTACTTGTGGCCCATAAGCCTCCAATGGCTCCAGGCTTTCATCTTCCAGAACCTTCGCAAAAAAATTCACGGGACACTGAATTTGTTAGAACAGTCAAACTTTTACTTGGCAGCTTTTGGTCATTACAGTCAGTCATAGAGGATAAGGCTCACACTGGGTTACAGTCTTTCCTATGGGTACCGGACTTAACTTAAGCCCTGTTTTTTGATATGGGTAGAGTATGTTAGGTCTCGAGTTCCCGCCGCTGCACAGGGGGAATCTCGAACCACCTCCGCTGCGGTCTCCCATTATTCTCCAGCCGCAGTGGAGCCTGCTCAGCGGAGACAATTACCTTTCACAACTGGTTCAGGACCCAACAAGAAGGGGGGCACTGCTAGACCTAATATTAACCAACAGGCCAGACCGCATATCAAATATAAGGGTTGGGGGTTACTTGGGAAATAGCGATCACAAAATAATAAGTTTTCATGTATCCTTTAAAAAGATGTGTAGTAGAGGGGTTACAAGGACACTAAACTTCAGGAGGGCAAATTTCCAACGGATGAGAGAGGATCTTGGTGCAATTAACTGGGACGATATCCTGAGACACAAAAATACACAGAGAAAATGGGAGACGTTTATTAGCATCCTGGATAGGACCTGTGCACAGTATATACCGTATGGGAATAAACATACTAGAAATAGGAGGAAACCAATATGGCTAAATAGAGCTGTAAGGGGCGCAATAAGGGACAAAAAGAAAGCATTTAGAGAATTAAAGGAAGTAGGTAGTGAGGAGGCATTAAATAAATACAGAAAATTAAATAAATTCTGTAAAAAGCAAATCAAGGCAGCAAAGATTGAGACAGAGAGACTCATTGCCAGAGAGAGTAAAAATAATCCTAAAATATTCTTTAACTACATAAATAGTAAGAAACTAAAAAATGATAGTGTTGGCCCCCTTAAAAATAGTCTGGGTGAGATGGTGGATGAGGATGAGGAAAAAGCCAATATGCTAAATGACTTTTTTTCATCAGTATTTACACAAGAAAATCCCATGGCAGACAAAATGTCTAGTGATAAAAATTCCCAATTAAATGTCACCTGCTTAACCCAGCAGGAAGTGCGGCGGCGTCTAAAAATCACTAAAATTGACAAATCTCCGGGCCCGGATGGGATACACCCTCGAGTACTGCAGGAATTAAGTACAGTCATTGATAGACCATTATTTTTAATCTTTAAAGACTCCATAATAACAGGGTCTGTGCCACAGGACTGGCGTATAGCAAATGTGGTGCCAATATTCAAAAAGGGAACAAAAACTGAACTCGGAAACTATAGGCCAGTAAGCTTAACCTCTACTGTGGGTAAAATCCTGGAGGGCATTCTAAGGGACGCTATACTGGAGTATCTGAAGAGGAATAACCTCATGACCCAGTATCAGCACGGGTTTACTAGGGACCGTTCATGTCAGACTAATTTGATCAGTTTCTATGAAGAGGTAAGTTCCGGATTGGACCAAGGGAACCCAGTGGATGTAGTGTATATGGACTTTTCAAAAGCTTTTGATACGGTGCCACACAAAAGGTTGATACATAAAATGAGAATAATGGGGATAGGGGAAAATATGTGCAAGTGGGTTGAGAGCTGGCTTAGGGATAGGAAACAAAGGGTGGTTATTAATGGAGCACACTCGGACTGGGTAGCGGTTAGCAGTGGGGTACCACAGGGGTCAGTATTGGGCCCTCTTCTTTTTAACATATTTATTAATGACCTTGTAGGGGGCATTCAGAGTAGAATTTCAATATTTGCAGATGACACTAAACTCTGCAGGGTAATCAATACAGAGGAGGACAATTTTATATTACAGGATGATTTATGTAAACTAGAAGCTTGGGCTGATAAATGGCAAATGAGCTTTAATGGGGATAAATGTAAGGTCATGCACTTGGGTAGAAGTAATAAGATGTATAATTATGTGCTTAATTCTAAAACTCTGGGCAAAACCGTCAATGAAAAAGACCTGGGTGTATGGGTGGATGACAAACTTAAATTCAGTGGCCAGTGTCAGGCAGCTGCTACAAAGGCAAATAAAATAATGGGATGCATTAAAAGAGGCATAGATGCTCATGAGGAGAATATAATTTTACCTCTATACAAGTCACTAGTTCGACCACACTTAGAATACTGTGCACAGTTCTGGTCTCCGGTGTATAAGAAAGACATAGCTGAACTGGAGCGGGTGCAGAGAAGAGCGACCAAGGTTATTAGAGGACTGGGGGGTCTGCAATACCAAGATAGGTTATTACACTTGGGGCTATTTAGTTTGGAAAAACGAAGACTAAGGGGTGATCTCATTTTAATGTATAAATATATGAGGGGACAGTACAAAGACCTTTCTGATGATCTTTTTAATCATAGACCTGAAACAGGGACAAGGGGGCATCCTCTGCGGTTGGAGGAAAAAAGGTTTAAGCATAATAACAGACACGGATTCTTTACTGTAAGAGCAGTGAGACCATGGAACTCTCTGCCGTGTGATGTTGTAATGAGTGATTCATTACTTAAATTTAAGAGGGGACTGGATACCTTTCTGGAAAAGTATAATGTTACAGGGTATATACACTAGATTCCTTGATAGGGCGTTGATCCAGGGAACTAGTCTGATTGCCGTATGTGGAGTCGGGAAGGAATTTTTTTCCCCAATGTGGAGCTTACTCTTTGCACATGGTTTTTTTTTGCCTTCCTCTGGATCAACATGTTAGGGCATGTTAGGTTAGGCTATGGGTTGAACTAGATGGACATATAGTCTTCCTTCAACCTTAATAACTATGTAATAACTATGTAATGAGACATCAGTCCCAGCGTCTGGCTCAGGCAGATATTTGCTATTTGCCATTCTACATCACCCCGATGTAGATAAACATTTCATAATGGAGGAGGATCCCTCATCTGTCGGTGCTGGAGTAGTCCTATTCCAAAAGGATACTCAAGGTCGGAAGCATCCTTGCTTCTTTTTCTCTAAGACCTTCACACCGGTGGAGAGGAATTATTCCATCAGAGACAGGGAGTTGCTAGCCATGAAGTTAGCTTTCTCGGAGTGGAGACACCTCCCGCTCCATAGTGTCATCAGTGAAGGAGGAGGAACCTCAGCTTATTGTCTCTTCTGAGAGCCTGAGGACCTTGGCTCCGGTTTCGCTAGAGTCTGTGCCCCCGGGCAAGACTTTGTGCCTTCAAATTTGTGACCGGAGGTTCTCTCTTGGGCTCACTCGTCCAGGGTGTGTGGACACTTTGGGACCAAAAGGACATCTGAACTTCTGGCGAGGACGTACTGGTGGCCGCATATGGCCCGTAACGTCGGAGACTATATTCGGGTTTGTGTCTCCAGCGCCAAGAATATGTCTCCTCGACAAGAGCCAGCTGGGTTACTTTATCCCCTGCTGGTGGCAGAGAGGCTCTGGGAGATGGTTGGGATGGACTTTGTGGTGGGCTTATCCAAGTCCCATGGCTGCACCATCATGTGGGTAATCACCGACGATTTTTCAAAAATGGTGCACTTGGTGCCACTTCCACGGCTACCTTCTGCACAGGCCTTGGCAGCGTTGTTTATAAAACACATTTTCCGCCTACACAGTATGCCAGAAAAAATTGTCAGTGACCGGGGTCCCCAGTTTGCATCTCGGTGCTGGAGAGAGCTTTGTCGTCTACTCAGCATCGAGTTGAATCTCTCTTCAGCATACCATCCCGAGACGAATGAGTTGGTAGAGAGGGCCAACCAGACCTTGGACACATATCTGCGACATTTTGTTTCAGCCAGGCAGGATGACTGGGCATCCTTGCTACCGTGGTCGGAGTTTGCGCTGAACAACGCCATAGCCGACTCCACTGGGCAGACCCCATTCCTCCTTAACTATGGTCAGCCTCCACGGGTTCCTGTACCTATGCCCGTGTCTTCCGCCAACTCCAGGGTGGCAGACTGGGCTGTGGAGACACGGGACATTTGGGACCACACTCAGGATACCATCCGGGCCTCCAAGGAGAACGTGAGGTCCTCTGCAAATGCACATCGGCGCCCTGCTCCGACCTTTGCTCCTGGCAATTTAGTGTGGCTCTCTGCCCATAACATCAGTCTGCAAGTTGAGTCCACTAAGTTTGCACCTCGGTACTTGGGTCCCTTCAAGTTCCTGGAACAGGTTAACCCTGTCGTCTACCGTCTGGCCCTTCCTCCTCGCCTAGGTATCACTGACATCTTTCATGTGTCCCTCTTAAAGCCTGTACACATGTCCCAGTTTTCTGAGTCACCTGCCGGGACATCAGGATCGTCTACGGACGATTATGAGGTGAACGCTATCTGGGGGTGCAAGGTGGTACGATGCAAAAAAATTTATTTGGTGGATTGGAAGGGTTATGGCCCAGAGGACAGGTCCTGGTAGCCTGCTGAGCACATTCGAGGTCCAAGGATGGGGGCCCTAGGAGGGGGGAAATGTTAGGTCTTGAGTTCCCGCTGCTGCACAGGGGGAATCTCGAACCACCTCCTCTGCGGTCTCCTATTCTTCTCCAGCCGCAGTGGAAGCTGCTCAGCGGAGACATCGGTCCCAACGTCTGGCTCAGGCAGATACTGTGCACTTGGTTACTGCTGCCCTTCCAGGCTCAGCCATTGTAGCCAGTACTGGTCAGCGGCGAGCAGATGCTTCTGGGACTAAGTCCTGCTTTTCTCTTTCTAAGCATGCCCAAGGAAAGACCTCTCATTGGAGGTCGGGAGTCACATGCTCAGGTCCTGCATCATAGAAAAATTAGTTGGCGCACCACAATGATATCAAATAAATAAATATATATTGGGGGTGCAAAACAATGGCTAATACGCAGAGCAGATAATAAACAAGAAAAGAAAAGCCACTATAATGTATGCACACCACCAAAAGTTATAATAAGTCACACAAGCTTTATTGGTAACATATAAAAACAATTAAAGCCATACACACAAAACTCCCTCCATACACGTGTGCCCAACACACAATACTTCCATATAGTAGTGGAAAACATGCATCAAATATGGCAGATAATGAAATAGTATACACATATAAATAATTACTGGCAAAGCCGTCCTGTCCTGATCAGCAAAAAATATATCTGTCAATAGCAAAACCCTGTCAGGCTGCAGCTTACCCACAGCAAATAGACCTCCTGGTATATAATGAGTAGGGCACATGCAAATACGGCCAAATAATTAATTTGATATATTGATGCATGTTTTCCACTACTATATGGAAGTATTGTTTGTTGGGCACACGTGTATGGAGGGAGTTTTGTGTGTATGGTTTTAATTGTTTTTATATGTTACCAATAAAGCTTGTGTGACTTATTATAACTTTTGGTGGTGTGCAGACATTATAGTGGCTTTTCTTTTCTTGTTTATTACATGCTCAGGTCCTGTTGCAGCTCCTATTGATCCTCTAGGAAGGTCCTGAAGAAGCTACAACTATAAAAGGTTTGCATGGCCGCACGGCCATGCACTAGTATCAATTGTGTTTGGCTGTTGCCAGTGGATTCTCTACCACTCAGTCATATCTGGAGAGTCTGTTTAGCTCTGGGGCTGTACACTCAGGCAGGCAGCTAGCGTCAGTGGGGGCAATTAGCCTTGGCTTAGCATCTGGTTCCTTCATGTGTGCGGTTAGCACAGAAGAGTTCCAGAGCAAGCACAACCCTAGTTAGGGTAATAGTTTTCAGTGTACAGCGCGACTCTGTGAAGCAACAGAGGTCGCTTACATTTCACACGGGGTGAGGTTAACCCACGTGTTAGCTCAGTGTCCATCCGCCATTACTTAGCAGCAGGTATCTCTGCACGGTGGACCCCGGGCTGCGAACGAACCTCTATCTATCTTTCATTACTCTGTGTGCTCCGCTAGCCCTAACAGAGCATCCTTCTGGCTAACTCTTCTAGCACTAGGAAATCTTCTCCACCACTTGCAGTACACCCGGATTCCATCACCTCCCACCTGTGAGAGTTTAAGTCCATCTTTGCCTGCAGCTTCGCAGGCTTAGTGTGCACAAGTGCCCTGATATCTATCTTGAGGTTCCCAGGCTGACAGACAGACTTATTCAGAAGGGTTTTATGGCAATCCACTGCCCCGAGTAACAGGCTCACGCTGTCCCTAGCAGCCTATTGCCTGTGACCGATGCTGTCACGTCATCACCCTTTCTCTAACTGCACTTGACACTTCCTGAACTTGGTGCTAACTCTCAGCTCCCCCTCCCTAATCTGGGCTGGCTGTTTAACCCTATCTAGGCTAGACTGCAGCCCAAGAGAGTTTTACTATTGAATAGCATACATCAACATAAAATACATTTAACCACATTTAACCATTTGGGGTGTCAAGAAGTAGAACATCATCTCCACTACTCCTGCACTATAATAGGATGTGTTCTATTTCTTATGTGGACCATCCTCAGAAAAACAAAAATGACACATAACTGTAAATAGCCCTATAGAGAATAATGTACCAGTGTGTTATCAGTAAAATACACTGATAGCGCACGTATGACAAACAGTGACGCAGGGGTGGACATTCCTTTATTGCAATCTAGGCAGCTGCACTGGGGCCCAAGAGGTAAGGGGGCCTACTTCTACCACCAAAGTGATTGGAATTGTGTAGAATGATGAGCTATTGGACTGTAAAGAGTCCATAAATTGTTCTTGCACAGGGGCCCTCTTCTATCTATGTCTGCTCCTGCAGTCATGTATGAATGAGGGATTATGCAGAATCTGATTTCCTTTACTAGAACAAGTAGGTATCCACATGATTAAACAAGAAAATTAAAAAATCAATGAGGAAAGGAGTTTTACTATGACACCTGTATGACTATGGAAATCTTCACTAAGATGGAATTATTTCCTGTGTGCACACGTAAATTTCTGCAACATTTCTGCATCTCTTGGCAGGAAAAATACAGCGTAAAATACTTTAAAATATGAATTTTCACATGAAATTTTGTTTTAGATTGTTCCCCAATCCCCACTCATTAGTATGGGTAAAATCTGCAGGAGAAATGCTGAAAGATTTGACATTGATTTCATTCTGCGGCAAATCTGAAAGTAACAAATAAGCAACGTGTGCATGAGACTTCAGGATACTCATTCATTCTTCTTGCATCATGAAATCGTTCAAGTTTTTTGACAAAACTGTGTAGAAAAAATGCTATAAACATGACGTGTGCAGACAGCGATATAGTGTCGACATGTTCCACAAAATATGGGCAGAGTGTTAACACATCAGTCCCCATTGGGGCATATCAATTCTCACATACAATGAGAAATGTCAGTGCTCAAGTCCACCCTCTCTGCTGAACGATCGTTCATTCAATCATTTGGCTGATAGCCATCTTGGCCGACTCTCCCACACGCAGGAGCATTTGTTTTGCATAGTGATCCTGTGTCCCCTATTAAATAGCTGCAGCCCGACGTGTCTGGTGGCGGCTTATCTCCAGGAGAATAAAAGAATCAACAGTCGGACATGCTGGATGCTTAATTCCCTGTACAATGATATGTCCATGGCTCCCTTACACATATAGATCGACGGACGAACCTGTCGAAATCATTGGTTTGGCTGAAATTTGTCTTATCTGCTTGGGGTGCTTAGTGCCAATTTCATATTTGCCTATAAGTATTATTTTAGTGGAAAGCTTTTCATGGGTGAGTTGGCAATAACTATGTCTTTATTCTGCACTTCTAATGGTTGGGGCTTGGACCCCTGAGATGAGAGTAGCCCTTTAAATACTCAGTTGGTTTATCTTAGGCTACATTCCCACAATGAGCTTTTGGTGCGTTTTTGACTCTGTGTATTTTTTTCTGCATTAGAAATGCAGCTTCTTACAGATATAGCAAAGTGGATGGGATTTATAGAAATCTCACGCCCTCTGCGCTTATATTTAACGCAGTAAAATGACCTGCGGTGCATAAATGTCAATTTCTCTTGTGGTACGTTGAGTTTTCTATGCATAATTTAGCACTAAATTTGCATTCGCTGCGGAAATTCTGCAGATAAAAAATGTACATGAGTTTTTAGTGCGTTTCCGCAGCAGAAATGCTTAAAAATGCATGTGATCTGTACCTAAATACTGTATACCAATAAAGTTTTGTCACAGCCAAAAACAAGAAAATATCAAAAACAAAGCAGCTTTATTTAAAGCATGACATACCAACAAGAGACAACAAACGCAGCATCAAGAACGAGATAAAAACACATGCTAAAACCCACACGCAAAGATGAAACAGTATTGTTGGCGCACTATAATGTATCTACTGCCAATCACACGGGGGTGGGGGGGACAGGTGCAGGAAAGTGGCTAATAACAATCACCATAAACAGAAGAAAAAGAGGCCACTATATAATCTGCACACCACCAGTCAGATATGTGTTAGTGGTAACAAGTGTCAAAAACAATTAAAACCAGTACATGTTATGTATGATACACACCATATTGATTGATGTGTTTTGTTTCAGTTTATTATTTTTCTTATTGCATTTATTATTTCTTTTGTTCATCTTTTATTGCAGGATACACAATCTTGGCCTTGGTTTTTCCTATTTAATCATATGTCTTTCTTTTCAGAATTACCTACCCTTTAAGCAGGGCTTTTTTCTATGCTCATTCTGTTCGGCTACACCTCCTCCTACACCTCCTCTTTGTATACATGTGCCTTTATATACAGCCACTGTGGCGCTATTTGATGTCCTTTGAGGAGATCTTATTCCCAGGTTCACTGCTCTCTTGTTCTTCCGTGGACCGCCGGCCTTGTGACCGGCACATGCGCAATAGAACAGTGTGGGCAGAGACGTCTGCCCACTCTTGGTACTTCCCTCTTGCTCTCTACGCATGCGCCACCTTGCCAGCTCTTCTGACCTCCTCCTGCATTGTGTTTCCGGTCTCTCTACTTTCGGCCGATAGCAGGCCACACACCGATGCCCACTCAGGACCGTGCTTCTTGATATAAAAGGACGCTACTTGCGTTGGTAAGTCACTTCCCCTGACGAAGCGGTCTTGGAAACCACGATACGCGTTGGGTCCTCCCACTGTCTGGTCCTGTTCCTTCCACTGGTCGCTTGGGTTACCCTCCCTATTTTAGGTGATTATTGGGCAACTCTTTGAATACTGCTTGGGCTGCGGTCCTGCCAGTGTTTCCACGGCTGCTATACCCCTTCTTACTTGCTTCAGTTGCTACCCTGCACTGTTTACTGGGGCTGGTGCCCCCTCATATCTGGGGCAATACCAATGCATCAGCAGCCCACTGGGGATCTTGTTTTTGCCCTTTTACCTGCTGGTATTTAGCACAATTAAAAAGTTTATATATTTCTTATATTGGATGTGGGCTCTATACTGTACCCAGCAGTGCATTGTATACGTATTTCTGCTTAGCGCCATGTGTGCCATTTTGGTTATTTATGCAGATTGTACTAGGAACAGACCTTATGGGGGAGTTTTCTTGTGTACTGGTTTTAATTGTTTTTAACACTTGTTACCAATAAAGTTGTTCCTTTTTTCATATATCTGACTGGTGGTGTGCAGATTATATAGTGGCCTCTTTTTCTTCTGTTTAAAACCCACACTCAAAGACGCAATGAAAAAATGCAAGTAACCTACCATATATACTCGTGTATAAGCCAAGTTTTCCAGCACTTTTTTATGCTGAAACCCCCCCCCCCTCGGCTTATAAACAAGTCATTGTCCCAGAAAGACAGCGGGGGAGGGGGAGCGGTGGAGTAGCGGGAAACAGAGGCAGGAGACAATGGCTGCAGCTAAAGCCTGTGCCTGTTGCTAATGAGAAATGAATATTCACAGTGCTAGCAGTGAATATTCATTTCCCTTATAGCACACACAGTTATGGCCGCAGCTGCCGGCTTCCAGCAGACATCCTACTCATGTTCCCTGCGTGCCCTTGCTGCATCTCTTTCTGGTGCCATCAGCTCTTCCGGCTGAACGATCACATGTCCTCCGCTCACTAAGGTAACGAATATTCACCTCTCTCCACTCCCATAGGCGTGGAGTGAATATTCATTACCTTAATGAGCGGCGACACGTGATTGCTCGGCCGTAATAGCTGCTGGCATGGAATGAGATGCAGCCAGGGGGCGCGCAGGGAAGGTAAGTAGGATGTTTTTTTTTTATAATAGAAACTATGCATACAAGGACAGAGATGGGGAGCCATGCATACAAGAATAGGGGATAAGGAGCCATGCATACCAGGACAGGGATAAGGAGCCATGCATACAGGGATGGGGAGCCATGCATACACGAACAGGGATGAGGAGCCATGCATACCAGGATAGGGATGAGGGGACAAGGCATACCTGGCTTACACTCGAGTCAATAAGTTTTCCCAGTTTTTCGTGGCAAAATTAGGTGCCTCGGTTTATACTCTGGTCAACTTATGCACGAGTATATATGGTAATTCAAATATAAGGTGCAGAAATTCTAATGTCAAATGCTGCCCAAAAGTTCATCATGGAAACGTCACCTTATAGAGTCAATTTAGTATTATTTATAAAAACTGTAAAAGTATATGACAACCAATCACAGCCTGGTGTTCATTTCATAAACTGCTCTGGAAAAATGAATGCTGTATTGTGATTGGTTGTTATTGGGTGGATACAGATTGATAGTTTGGTGTATGTAACTACAATTCTTATGAAGCCTTTTTATTGTAATCTCTTATGTGAAAATAATATAGCATTACTTTTTCATCCCAGACTAAGTGACAAATTCCAAGATGTTTATTTGCTATATTACCGCGTTCATTCTAAAAGCCGGTGACAGTTAATGTTATTAAAATGAGCTTCTGCAGATGTAAATGCTTTGTAGTTTGTTTTTGGATGTAATTGTCCCCCTCTCATGCGAAGTCTCAAGGACTCCCACTCCCAGTCTTATTGTTGCCATGGAGAGCTCCCTTGACTTTCACAAAAGCAAAAGGAAAAAATGGGCAGCACAAATTGGGGTATATAAGGCTGTGGGCGTGAAATTATAATCCATTAGTGAAGCGGAAAAACAACATTTATTTAGGGGGAGTAGCGCAGAAAAATCTTTGTCTAATTAAAAGCAAGTAGTGAGGTGGAACTGCCGGCCACATTTGTGGAGTAGAAGTCACTCTGTACCAGGATGAGCTCTAAACTTATTCTGCTGAAGCACTGAGATCACTTGTGATACTGGACACACAGGGTGCGGAGGTGAGTTCCTCTCTCTTTTTATTACTTTATATGACCTGTGTCAAATCTGACAGAAGTACATTCAACTAACAAACCAGAATATAACAGAACTATAGTATCAGATTTAAGACTGTGACTTCTGTGCAGCCAATTCAAAAACAGGACAGAACATTCTATTTACACCATTTTTTCACACTAACATAATGATTAACATTTATAATGAAGCCATATATGCTATAACAAACTAGTTAGACCTAAAAAACAATTAACCCCATGAGGACAACACGGTTTTGTATGTTAATGAGCCTCATTTGCCAAGTCTGACAATTTAAAAGGTAATAACTCTGGAGCTCTTTAATATCACTGTGATTCTAAGAATGTTTTTTCGTGACATGTTGCACTTCATGTTAGTGTTAACTTTTGGTCGATATGATTTGCATTTATGTTCAAACATTAAATTTTTATGTCTATAAATCAGATAGTTATACCACACAAAATAGCTAATAAATACCATTTACCACATGCCTACTTTACATCAGCACAATTTTTTAAAGATTATTTTTTGAGGAGTTAGGAATTTAGAAGGGTTAAAAGTGGATCAACAATTTCTTATTTTTCCTACAAAATTAAAAAAAACAAACAATTTTTTTGTGACCGCATCACATTTGAAGTGACTTTGAGGGGCCTGTGTGAGAGAAAGTACCCAAAAAGGATACCATTTTAAAAACTACTCTCATTAAGTTGCTAAAAACTATGTTCAAGAAGTTTACTAACCCTGTAGTGGCTTGGCGGGAATTAAAGCAATGTGGAAACAAAAATAGAAAATTTAACTTTTTCCCACAAAAATATTGCTATAGCCCCAAATTTTGCATTTTCAAAAGGGTAACAGTATGAAATGGAACATAAAATTTGTTGTTCAGTTCCCTTGAGTACACCAATACCAAATTTTTGATGGAAAACTACTGTTTGGGCACATGGCAAGGCTCAGAAGAAAAAAAGCAACATTTGGCTTTAGGAATGCAAAATTGACTGGAATAGAGAGCGGACACCATGTTGCGCTTGCAGAGACCGTGATGTGTCTAAGCAATGGAATGCCCTACACAACTGACCAAATTTTGGAAACGACACCCCTCATGGAATTTATCTAGAGGTGTAGTGAGTAGAGATGAGCGAAATTGATTGGGTTGGGGCTTATTCAGCAAGCTATAGCGCTTACCAAATAAACTGCGGAGGCAACCCGGTTTCCTGGATCGCTCCGGCTGATCAGCTGTTTGGCTCCACAGCTGCATGTGTCTCGGCTGTGTGACAGTCATAACACATGCATGGAGAGCCCAACAGACAGGCTCTCCATGCATGTGTCGTGACTGTCACATAACCTCAACTCATGCAACTGCGGAGTCAAACAGCTGATGAGCAGGAGCGATCCAGAAAGCCGGGTTCCCTCTGCAGCAACCTGGCCCGATCAAATTCACTCATCTCTAGTAGAGAACATAGTCAACCCACAAGTGCTTCACAGAATTTTATAATGTTGAGCCTTGAAAATAAAAAATCTAATTTTTCCCACAAAAATATTATTTTAGCCACACATTTTTCATTTTCATAAAGCTAACAAGAGAAAATGGCCAAACAATTTGTTGTGCGATTTTTCCTGAGTACACTGATACCCCATATGTGGTGAAAAACTACTGTTTGGGCGCACGGCAGGGCTTAGAATGGAGAGAGCACCATTTGACTTTTGAAGCACAAAATTGTCTGGAAACAATAGTGGTCACCATGTCGCATTTGCAAATCCCCTGAGTTGCTTAAAAAGCCATAATCTCCAACAAGTGACTGCTCAAGTAATTTTTCTAGAGATGTGGTGAGCACCTTGAACACACAGGTGCTTCACAAAATTTTATAATGTTGAGTCGTGAAAATGAAAATAAAAATTTTTACCACAAAAATTTTGTTTTAGCCCCAAATTGTTCCTTTCCACAATGGTAACAGGAGAAAACAGACCCCAAAATGTGTTGAGTGATTTCTGCTGAGTATGCTGATATCCCACATGTGGTGGAAAACTACTGTTTGGGCACATGTCAAAGCTTGGAAGGGAAGAAGCACCAAGTGAATTCTGGAGCACAATGTTGGTTGGAATAGATTGTGTATGCCATGTCATATTTGAAGAGCCCCTCACGTGCCAAATCCGCAGAAACCCCCACAAGTAACCCCATTATATTATTACACCTCTTGAGGAATTCATCTAAGGGTGTAAGTGAGCATTTTTAACCCTTAGGTGATTCACAGAATTGTATAAAATTGGACTGAATCAATGGAAATTACCACAAAAATGTTAATTTGGCCCTCGTTTTTAATTTTTATAAGGGCTAATAGGAAAAAAATGGACCTCACAGTTTGTTGGGCAATTTCTCCTGAGTGCGCCAATATCCTACATGTAATCAAGAACTACTTTTCACTCACAGTGGAAAGCTGGAAAGCTCAGAAGGGAAGGCGTTGCATATTGCAGTGCAGATTTTGTTGGTGCCATGATGCACTGAAAGAGCCCAAGATGCCAGAACAGCAGACCCTTCTTCAGAAGTGACACTTTTTTTTTTACAAACTACACCTCTCAATGAATTCATATAAGGGTGTGGTGATCATATTGACACTAGTGATGAGTGAGTGTACTCGATGCTTAGGTTTTCCCGAGCACGCTCGGATGGTCTCCGAGTATTTATGACAGCTCGGAGATTTAGTTTTCGTCACCTCAACTGATTGATTTACGGCTGCTAGACAGGCTGAACACATGTGGGAATTTCCTAGCAACCAGGCAACCCCCACATGTACTCAGACTGGCTAGTAGCCGTAATCATTCAGCTGAAGTGACAAAAACTAAATCTCGGAGCAGTCATAAATACTCGGAGACCACCCGAGCGTGCTCGGGAAAACCCGAGCAACAAGTACACTCGCTCATCACTAATTGACACCACTATGTCACAGAATTTTATTCCATTGAGCAGTGAAGAAAATAATTATATTTTTACCACAAAAATTACATTTCAGCCAGATTTTACATTTTCACATGGGGAAATGGCTAAAAATGGCAGCAAAATGTGTCACACAATTTTTGTTGATCATGGCAATACCTCATATGTGTTTGTACAGTACTGCTTAGCCCAAGGGTGGGGACCCTCATGCCCCAGGGCCACTTATCAGGTCCCCGAGCAGATTCTTAGCTCATTATTTTCTTCTTGCTCTGTTACCATACACATGCAGTGTTCACTACTGAACAATGAAGGGCATGCAATGAATGATTACGTCCTGAATTCAGTGAGAGTGTCAGGATGTACTTTGTGTGGGGAGTTTGTATGGCCCCTGAATAATGGTATAAGTATCCAAAAAGCCCTTTGCAGAAAAAAGATTCCCCACCCCTGGCATAGCCAAATGCTGAGATTCGGTAAGGAGGGAGCACTGTTTCACTCTTGGAGAACTAATTATTATAAAATAGATTGCACACCGCTTCATAAAAAGAGCCCCTAAGTGCCTGAAGAGCAGAATCCCCCTCAAGTGATCCTATTTTGGGAATTACACTTCTCTGGGAATTTATCGACAGGTGTAGTGATGATTTTGACTCCATGGGTGTTTTCTAGTGATGGGCGAGCACTAAAATGCTTTGGTGTTCATTGCTCTGGTTGAGCAAATTGGAATGCTCGGGTGCTTGACCCGAGCAACAAGCTCAAAGAAATTCCATGGGAAACCCAAGCATTATTGCCGCGCCCCCCTGGGGGTCTTTTAAGGGTGTAAAAACATCAGAAATCGATGGGAACAGTGCTCAAATGACATGGGAACATCATGGGGAAGACCCCTGGAAGCATTTCTGACTCCCAGGTCACTGCTGTGAACAATGTTGTCAGAGTTGTATGCCATTTTTCCAGACACACAATATAACATACCAAAAACAAAACCAAAATTAATTTTCCTGGGAAATATGTTAAGGAACATCCTTTCCATGATTTCTATGCAAGGCAAAATAAATAACCCAAAACAAAATGTTCCTCCACCACTTGGGCTATGTTCACACATGGCATTTTTGATGTGTTTAGCTGGCCATGTGGTATATGACACATCATCAGACACATCCTGTTTCATTTATGAAGGAGGGACTGTTAAAGGAGGAGGGCCATCAGGCAGACTTTAATATTCTTAAAGGGACAGCAGCTGGTCCTCAGTATTCTTAGAGAGCCATCAGCCGGCTATGCTTTGTTGTTCCCATTATAAAATAGTGTGTCTCCTATACTGTTATTGCCTATGCATTGATTGCAATGCCTGCCCCAAATTTGGATGCACCCCAATAACCCATTGAACAGACGTCCTGGATGGCCACATGAAACCAAAGTTTGCATTCTTATTTATTTGGTACTGCCATACTGTTAGCCTATGCATTGAATGCAAGGCCTGCCCTACTCCTATACTTGTAATGCCCAAACACTAAGTGTATGGGCTGACAAACATTTCTCCCTGGGAGGCACACATCAACATACTGTGTAAACATTTTTTTACGTGCATCAAAACACCCTTTAACACAATAACGTGGCTGTTGCATCACAGACCATGGTTACCATGGTGATCTAGTAGTGGTGGGTGATGAGGATGAGGAAAAGGAGGAGGATAACAGCAAATAGCCCAAATCAGGAAGCATATACCCATGTGTGGGTGTGAAGAGATGCATGGGAATAAACCTCCCAAAAAATGATAATGGATTTGAGGTTATATTTCGCTGTTATCATTCGGTGGAGTAGAGAAGTGTGGCCCAATCCAGCTCTAGTTCATTTTTATAAGAGTCAGCCTGTCAGCATGACAGGCGAATGCGCTTTTCAGTTATAATTCCACCACATGCACTAAAAACCCGCTCTGACAAAACACTAGCGGCAGGGCAGGCCAGAAACTACAAGACGTAGAGAGCCAATTCATGCCATGTGTCCAGCTTGGATGCCCAATAATTATAAGGCAAAGAGGAATCATGGAGGAAGTTGGTACAGTCAGCAAGGTACTCCCTCAGCATCTTTCAAAACTTTGCACTCCTTGTGACAGTACTCCACGCCTCAGGGACACTGCCATGTGAGGATCGGAGAAAACTCTCCCAGAACTTTGCCAGTGTTCCCCTGCCTTTGCTGGATTAGAGTTGTGTCTTTCTCACCTGTACTCCTTGGTTATCCAATGAACTGTGACCTCTGCTGCCAGCGTTTTCAGATGGGAATTTTTGTAATAATTCAGCAACAAGGGCCTTCTGGTACTGCACCATTTTAGTACACCTGTCTGCCTCTGTAAGAATAGATTGAAAGTTCTCCTTGTAGCATGGGTCTAGAAGTGTCACCAACCAGTAATGACTGTCACCCAAAATTTTGAGAATACAAGGGTCACGGAAAAGGCAGTGCAACATAAGTCAACCATGCTTGCCAGACTGCTAACAGGCAAGACGTGCGTGCCCTCACCAAGAGGATGACTGACCATGTTCTCCTCCTCCTCCCTGTCCTCAGGCCATCCACGCTGAACAGAAGGTATGACAGTTGTGCTTGTAGCACCGTCTATAGCGCATGAAAGTATCTCCTGTTCCTCCTCCTCCTCTTCCTCATTGTCAACTAATCCACATTGGGAGAACATGAGGCTGGGTTGTGTGTAATTACTCTGTATGGTTCCTTGCTCCATCTCATCGTCCATCTGCAATGCATCCTCTTTGATTGTGAGCAGAGAACATTTCAGAACACAGAGAAGAGGGATGGTGATGCTAATTATGACATCATCGCCGCTCACCATCTTGGTACACTCCCTAAAAATTTGTAGGATGGTACATATCTCTGACATTCAAGTCCACTCCTGAGGTCTTATGTGTGGAGTCTGAACTGAATAGCGACTACCTTGTAGATGAATCAACAACTGCCCTCTTCTGCTCACAAATCCTTTCCAACATATGCAGTGTAGAGTTCCAATGCGTGGGGACATCACACACCAGTCTGTGAGCCGGAAACTGAAAACGCTGCTGAAGCACAGCAAGGGCGGCAGAAGCTGTAGCTGACTTTCTAAAATGGGCGCACAGGAGGTGTACTTTCACAAGCAGATCCGGCAGCTCCAGGTAGCTTTTGAGAAACTGTTGAACAATGAGGTTAAGCACATGGGCCAGGGATGGTACATGTGTGAGCTCGCCTTGACTCAGAGCTGCCACCAGGTTCCGGCCATTGTTACACATGGCCATGACTGGATTTAGGTTCAGCAGTGTCAGCCACAGATCTGCCCACAACTCTTGAGCATTGTGTGGTTTGTCACCTAAGCATATTAGCTTCACCACAGCCTGTTGCCGCTTGGCTGAGGCAGTGCTGCAGTGTTTCCAGCTTGTGACTGATGTGGTCATTTCGGAGATGGAGTCTGAAGAGGAAGAGGTGCAGGAGCTCTAGACTGGCAACCCTTATTGATGTAGGGCACGCAATCCTCAGCATCAGGAGGAGGTGTTCCATCCCAAGGTCCAACTGGGTCCCGGCTTCCACTATGTTAACCCAGTCTGCTGTCAGCGGGATGTACCGTCCCTGCCCACAAGCACTTGTCCACGTGCCCGTGTTTAGGGGGAGTTTCCCAGTAACAACATTGTTGAGGGCACGGCTAATGTTGTGGGACACTTGCTTGTGTAATGTGGGGACGGCACACAGGCAGAAATAGTGGCGGCTGGGGACCGAGTACCTTGGGATGGCCACTGCCATCAGGTTGCGGAAAGCTTCAGTCTCCACGAGCTTAAAAGGCAATATTTCGAGCGCAAGCAGAAGAGAAATGTGGCCTGTGGGGTGTTGGCAGCGTATTTCCGCTTGCGTTCCGAGGACTGGGGTATGGACAACTGAACTTTGCACTGAGACAAGGACGTGGACGTGCTTGATGATGGTGCTAGCTGAGTTTGTGCAATGAAAGGTGCAGGGCAGGAGGCAGCTTTGCAGGCACCATGTTTGATGTGATAGCACTCAGCCCAATGTTATATTATGGGGTAGTGCCGACTAGCACTTTTTTTCTCATGCGGATTCGACATAAGAAAAAGATCGCAGAATGCTGTGAGCGCATCTGATGACAATCGGACCAGGCGCGCTGGAAATCCTGCCCATCAGTGAAGATCAAAGTAGTGCAGCTTCTAGTCTCCCATGGACACTATTGAAGCATGCAAAAAGTAAACAAAAAATGTTTTTAAAAATATAAAATAAATAAAAATATATAAAGGTTCAAATCACCACCTTTTCACCCCATTCAAAGTGAAACAATAAAAAAAATCAAATATGCATATATTTGGTATCATCACTTTCAGAATCGCCCAATCTATCAATATGAGGAAATAATTATTATGATTGCTAAACAACGTAATGAGAAAAAATAAAAACCTCAGAATTATGTTTTTTAGGTCATCACTACATTGCAATAAAATGCAATAATAGGTGATTAAAAGATTGTATCTACACCAAAATGGTATCAATAAAAACGGCAGCTCGATGTGCAAAAAATAAGCCCTCACGCAGCCCCAGATCACAAAAAATTGAGACGCTACAGGTCTTGGAAAATGTTGCCATTTTTTTTTAACCAAACTTTGGGATTTTGTTTCACCACTTAACTAAAAAAGAACTTATGCATGTTTCGTGTCTGTGAACTCGTAATGACATGGAGAATCATAATGGCAGGTCAGTTTTAGCATTTAGTGAACGTGTTAAAAAACAAAACAAAAACCAACTGCACTTTTTTACAATTTCACTGCACTTGGAATTTTTTTCCCATTTTCAAGTGCACAATATGTTAGCACCAATAGTGTCATTAAGGCCGGCGTCACACACAACGTCTAAAAAATCGGTCCGTTTTATACGGACGAGAATCGCACAAATGTTTCCTAAACACTGATCCTTCTGTAATCCGATTGTAATGCGAGGATGCGATTTCCTCGCATGTGAGCGTCCGTTCGAAATCCGTTTGACATCCGTCTGGCGATATTTTGTCGGCGGCTTGCAAAATGGACAAATAACGGTTTTTAGGCCTGTAATAAATTAAAAACAGCAGCCAGACACCTATTTATTGTGAGGCTACCAACTTTACCCAACATTTGTTGCTTGTTTTGTGTTAGTTGTGCTTTGTGACAAACATGACAGATAGACTGGCATTGAACCACCACTGAGCGTGTGCTTTTCAATTGTGTTTTCTTCCGACGTTTTTGAGAGGCATACCCTGTGATTGTGGATCCGCGAAGGAGGAGCCAGAATGTTGGTCCATCCACTTTTGAGGCAAAGGCGAACTAAAAGGACATTTCCCCCATCTAGAATCATGTCTGCGTAGCCATCCTGACAATTATTTGCCATATTCTTGGATGGGCCTTTTTTTTTTTTTTTGGTGATATGGGGCACCCTGAGGTCACGTTTCCGGCCACCAGAATGCACAAACCTATTTCTTGAGAGGAGCGGCTTATCATTACGTTATTGTATGTCTAAACAATGATATGTTGCTGTTCCTAGAATCAGCATAGTTACTTCCCTGCCCTAGGACCCTCCCTCCCCATCGTCCCCTTGATGACTTAAAGTACGTGATGAGTTAACAACTTATTTAGTGTCACCTCAGGGTGCTACTCCCTGTCAAGAGGATGCATTATCTATGTAGTGTTGTTAGATTTTCCTAGCATAAACTCTCTTCATTTCCCGATTTTGGGTATGTTCTTTTGCTATTGTTTTCCTGTTATATTTAGCTAACAAATTGCGTAACATGTCCTAACATTAACAAGGAGTCATTGTGCTTAAACATGGAACTGTTTATTTTTGGTTTTGTATGAAAATTAGAAAACCATATTTCAAACATATGGTATAATGTTATCCTCACATATCAATGTCCAAATATAAAACCAAACATAAAATTTTTTTATCAAAAAATAGAAGGCACTCACTGTGTCACAAAATCAAAACTACAAATGATGGTAGGTCGGGGGTGGAGAAGGCGGTGGTCCAGATTGGGTTGCTTGCCTAGGTTGCTGGCCAACATCAGTGTCAGCATGTGTGGTGGCAGACAGACCTGGATTCTGTTGGAACCTTCCAGGATCCAGTTGTGGGTTATGGTATTGTAAATTTTGTAAATGTTGAGGGTTGTCCTGAGTGTAGGGCTGACCAAACTGACTATATCCCCCAATATGGCCATGTCGCCCATACCCATGTTGTGGCCAGCCAACAACATTGGGTATGTTCAAGTGGCCATATTGGGCATGTGCACTATGGCCCATATATTGGCCTTGATGAGGCACATTTGTGAGTGGTGCTAGCTGTGGTGGAGGTGTAGGCATCCGTGTTTGAGTAGGAGGAGGAGCTTGTGGAGGATGAGAGGCTGATTCACCTTGCACTTGATGGCTTACATGTGACTCTATTGGATTATCATTTGTAAGCTGCCACCTTTTAAAAAAAGCAAAAACAGGCCTGGGATTATTGGGTGGGGTACTGGCATCTAGGACTATTTGTATAGCCCCTCTTGTACGCAACCGGAACTCACGGGGAATAGCCCTGAGATACTGTGCCAGACTGCGTCCATATGCCTCCTCCCCATCATCACGAGTCACTGATGACAAGTAATCCAAAACACCTCTGTCCACCTGAGTCCTTGTGACAGACCCTGCTCCTTCTCTTCTTCGCCGGGCTCGCCGTGGGATGCCAGAAGCCTGGGGAGAGGCAGCCAGAGGCATGGTGGGGCTGCTACTGATGGCCTGTTCATCGGGATGTGCAGCCTGGCTTTCTGATTCCGGTGGTGGTAGTGGTGGTGGTGGTGCTGATTGTGTGCTTCTGGAAAGTGATGAGGAAGGACCAGCCTGTTCATCATCATCACCCACTGGCAGGGCCGGCTCCAGGTTTTCGAGGGCCCCGGGCGAAAGAGTCTCAGTGGGCCCCCCCCTTTAACACGTACCCCGATTTATGATGCACAGATACGGCAGAGAAATGTATAGTACAATGCCAGATTTCACTTCTTACATGAGTGACAGCTATTGTAGATTCTGCAGTGTATATATACAGGAGGAAAGGCTCTGTGCAGTGTATATATACAGGAGAGGTGCTTTTCTGTTTTGAGTTTTTCTATGAAACAAAGACTTTTCTACATAAACAACGTTGTTTGGTTTTGCGGCCCTAACAGATCTCTGCTACAAAGTAACAGGCGGCTCGGGCATTAATGAGGGACCTGATGCTGAATCCTTTCCACACACCCTAATGACCGAATTAGTGCCCCGCCATTAGAAGCTCATTAAACGCCTCCCTGTCCCGAGCAGTCATGTACAGTATGGGGGGATCCTGCAGCCCACCCCCTGACTGCTCCATACCATACACTGCCCTCTGTCGCTCTCACTATTATCTTGTGCATTTCTCCTTCATCGTTACCCCATGTTACACTTGTCACCCCCCACTACAGAGTAGCAGGGCAGCCAATGTCACCCCATCCCGGACCCTAATGGCAGCAGGAAATGTCTGCTCCTCTATTGGGTTGGAACCTGATTTAATCAAGGAATAATGTGGATTTGTTGCCGGTGGCTGCAGGGGAAGGGTTAAGTGATGCCATGTCCGTGGTGGGAGCAGTGGCAGCTGCTGGGACCTGGACAGAGACAACCAATGTTGCTGTGACTGCACAGTGTGATGTGGAGGAGAGAAGCTGAGACTCCGGAGCAGAAATCACCCACATGCCAGCACTGGGCAGAGTCCCTCCAGTCACCAGCCTGGGGCCACGGGGCCCCAACATACAGCCCACAGCTCAGTTTTATCCATGGCAGCAGCTCCCCTTCCTCCTGGCATCTGGTTAACCCCATTTATGCAGGTCGGATTGTTATCTTTAAGGTTCAGCAATAACCTTCATACAGATGGGAAGGGGTTAAGCTTCTTCCTACCCCACTGGTGCAGGTTTGGTGCAGCATGCATGTATTCTGGGTGAGCTGGGTGGCTGCAGGTTGCACCCCACCAGCTGCTCCTCCAGACATCACCCACATTTTTAGGCAGCGGAGACAGACAGCAGCAGACTGAGCCACAACTGCAACCACTGCTGGATACCATAACACTCACTCAGGCACTGGTAGGACCGAGCTCCTAGGAATCTGCCTGATAAACTTCAGCACTGTCTGCAGCCACCCAGGGGGGAGAGCAGAGAACGTGCTCTCTCCGCCCACAATGTCACACTGGCTGCCTTCTGTTAACCCCTATGTGTGCCTGCCTGGCTGCACTGACTGAGTGAGAAGATGCTTGTGTCAGAGCTGGCACATAGGGGTTAAGAGAACGCAGCCAGCAGTGACTTTGTGGGGAGAGAGCATGTTATCTTCTGCTCTGCTCTCCCAGCTGTATCTATGACAGCATGAGTGGGCCCCCCCCTCTCCCCAGGGCCCCGGCATTTGCCCGGTGTGCCGGGTGCTGACGCCGGCCCTGCCCACTGGGTCAATTTGCACCTCTAATTCGGTACCCGTCTCCCTCTCTGTCAGGTTTGACTCAGTGCTATATTTAGAAATTAAATCATATAAATTAAATAAATTCAATCACCAAAATAAAACAAAAACAGAATAATAAAATTCACTTACGGTCTCAGATCCATCACCGGAGCTAGGAAATTCAGCCTGTCAAAGTAGAGGTATTTCCTCTTGGTGGTTCCATCCGCACCACTACGGCTCCGCAGCTGTCTCTCCCTCCTATATGAATCCCTACAGCTACGCCAACGCCTTGTCACATCATTCACTGAAATGTAACACAAAACACAAGTTTTGAAAACACAAATATGGTATGTTCTGACCATAAAAAATTTGACTTTGCAAACAATAACAATCAATTAATTAATTGATTAAACCACCAAAAAAAAAGGGTGGAAAAGGACCTTCATCAGAACATACTTGAAAAGGAAAGTAACTACAATGATGATGTTTTTATTCACCTATATACTGGCTAAGATAGGGGCAAAACATCAACAAGAAATGTTCAAATTTTTGAGTGAAAAATGTGGTAATTAATACATAGCAAAGTAATGGGGACAACATACATTGCGGCCCAAAATTTAGGGGGTAAACATTCACACATAACAATGTGCCGTAATACTTTGAAAAAGCTGGTTATCTGACAAGAAGGACACTTTTGCTAAATTCCCCCCCCCCTCAAAATACAAAAATGCACATTTTACTGTGTTGACAAAAAACCCCCAAAAAACATTAGTGTACTTACTAATTCTCTCCTGGTCCTCCCGAGATCTGTCTGCATAATCTGGGAACATTTGGCAACATATTCTTCTCCACGCTGCCTCCTTGCATGCCCGGTCGGCATAGTGGGCATCTCTCTGGTCCCATAGTTCTGGTCTCTCTTGGACCAGAACTATGAGCATCTCGACGTTAATTAGCGTCGACATGCTTGTAGGAATCCGTGGAGGCGTTGTTCCTGTTTTTTTTTAACTCTCCCAGTGTAATTAGCATGCCAAAGCTTCCTGGCAATGCCTGATGCAATTTCCTGTCACCTGGCGAAGTCTGGCGATTTAATCGCAAGTTACACTTGTGGTCCATTTGTAATCCGATTTTTCATCGCATCCATAGACTTGCATTGGCGAGTCCGATCCGATAATCGGTGACAATCACAGCATGCTGCGATTGTCTCGGACCGAGGAAAACGGGCGTCAAAAAGTCGGCTGCTGGGAGCGGCCCCATATGTTAACATTGGTCCGAGTGCAATGCGATGTTTTATCGCATTGCACTCGGCCGTTTTAAACGCCAGTGTGACGCCGGCCTAAAAAGTAAAACGTGACACGCAAAAAAAACAACAGGTCTGTGAGCGCCAGAATTCTTGCTGTTGGTAGATGATCAAATACTTATTTAATACAATAAAATGCAATTTAATTAATAATCATACAATATGATTTTCTGTTTTTTTAAGTTTATATTCTGTTTTCTCACAGGTGAAGTGTACCTATGATAAAAATTACAGACCTTGCCATTCTTTGTAGGTGGGAAAACTTGCAGGATCCGCAGTGCATCAAATACTTATCTTCCCCACTATATGGCCATCTGACCACACCTAAAAGTCAATTAAAATTGTGCATTGTGCAGCATTAGGCTGCCGTCACACTTAGCAGTATTTGGTCAGTATTTTACATCAGTATTTGTAAGCCAAATCCAGGAGTGGAAAAATTAGAAGAAAAGTACAATAGAAACATATGCACCACTTCTGCATTTATCACCCACTCCTGGTTTTGGCTTACAAATACTGAGGTAAACTACTGACCATATCCTGCTAGTGTGATGGCAGCCTTAAACAACCACTGATAAACAATTTGTTTGCCTGTAAGGCGTCCTTTAATATCCTATTTACACAAGACCCTCACTGTTTGAGATGTGCACTGGCACTGAAAGATTAGTAATAGATTGTGCAGTGTGCATAGTCTACAATGTTTAGAGGAATGATTTTTCTGTAAATCAAAAGATTATTTCACCTGACGAGCAAGCATTTTGCTCATTCATAGGGCGAATGGCATTCTGTTGAGACAATTATCATGAAGCATGCTTACCTAGGAAAACTAGTTCTTGATAATCTTGCAGTGTAAATGCACCTCTACACAGTTCCTAGTTAACTCTATGTGTTGTCATTAGTGATGAGTGAATATACTCGTTACTCGAGATTTCTCGACCACGCTCCGGTGTCCTCCGAGTATTTTTTAGTGCTCGGAGTTTTAGTTTTCTTGCCGCAGCTGAATGATTTACATCTGTTAGCCAGCATAAGTACATGTGGGGTTTTCCTAGCAACCAGGCAACCCCCACATGTACTTATGCTGGCTAACAGATGTAAATCATTCAGCTGAGGGGAAGAAAAACGAAATCTCCGAGAACTAAAAAATACTCGGAGGACCCCAGAGCGGGCTCAGGAAATCTCGAGTAACGAGTATATTCGCTCATCACTAGTTGTCATGCATAACAGGAAAGGACAGAAAAACACAACTGCCTTGAAGAAAATGGCACAATGTTGCACCTTAATGATACACTTGGCGCACATTATGCCAGTGCAACTCTTTACACATGGTAGTGCACTTCCCACTGGCCTGAAAGCATTGTGTAAACTGACCCATGTTACTTAAGAATTTTGTACATGTTGAGACTTTTAACCCCTTAACATCAAAGCCCATTTTCACCTTCCTGACCAGGTACAATTTTTCAAATCTGACATTCGCCACTTTATGTGGTAAAAGCACAGGAACACTTCAATATATCATTGTAATTCTGAGATTGTTTTTGTGACACATTGTAAATTATATTAATGGTAAATTTTGGGCGATATGATTTGTGTTTATTTATGAAAATATTGAAAGTTTAACAAAAAAATAACAATTTTTTAATTTAAAATTTTTATGCCCTTAACCCCTTCAATACGGGACCAATTTCCGCTTTTTCCTCCCACTTCTTGCCAGAGCCATAACTCTTTTATTTTTCTGTCAACATAAACTTATGAGGGCTTGTTTTTTGTGGGACGAGTTGTACTTTTGAAAGACACCATTCATTTTACCACATAGTGTACTGGAAAATGCGGAAAAAATCCCAAGTGGGGAGAAAATGTGACAAAAAAACGCAATTCTGACATTGTTCTTTGGGAATTGTTTTTATGGTGTAAATTTTGTGGCAAAAATCACCTTGCAATATGATTATCTTCATCAATACTATTACAGTGATACCCAACATGTCCATTGTTTTTTACTACTTTAGTGGTTGAAAAAATCAGAAGCTTGCAGAAATAGCTTTTTAGGGTTGTGTTGATATTTTCAGAGACCTGTAACATTTTTATTTTTCACCCAATGGAGCTATGTGATAGCTTATTTTTTGCAAGACAAGATGCCATTTTTATTAATATCATTTTGGGGTTGATGTGACTTCTTGATCGCTTGTTACAGCCTTTTCTGTTGAATTGCGGAGGACCAAAACAATGTAATTTTGGCATTCTTGATTGTCTTTTATTTACGGTGTTTACTGATTGGGTTAATTGTTTTTATCTTTTGATAGATTGGACTTTTCTGATTGTGGTGATAACACATATGTGTATTTTAAAATAAAATATTTTTATTTTCAATGAGGTTAAAAGCGGATAATTTGAACTTTTAGATTTTTTTTTCAGATTTTTGAAGCATTGTTGTTTTTACTTTTCATGACGACATTCAGGTCACCAGAGCTAGCAAACTTGGGAGATCAGCTCAGTGCATTATCTAACAAATTTGTCTGTCAGTGCAGTGCTAACAGTATGCACAGCATAGGAATGCTCCTGCTTTGCTATGGTTTACAAGCGATCAACCTGCAAAAAGTCCCAATAATGGGACAAAGTAAAAAAGTTAAAAAAAAAAGTATAAAAAAAATTGCAAAAATGTAAAAAAAAAAAGAAGCAAAATAGTGATAAAAATTAAATATATTGAACCCACAAATAAAGAACTTCACCCCTTAATGAAGTCATCTAGGTGTGCAATGAGCATATTGACACCACGGGGGTTTCACGGAATTTTAACAAAAAAAAATTTTTTTATCCCCAGATTTCAAATTTTCACAAATCTTTAAATTCTTCTGATCGTGGCAATAACCCAAATGTAGCTGTACAATTCTGACTGGCCACATGACAGGGCAGAGGAGGGAAAGAGCACTATTTGACTTTTGGAACACAGATTTTCCTAGACTAGTTCGTGGACTCCATTTGCCAAGCTGCCATGTGTCAGAACAGCAGAAATCCCCATCAAGTGACCCTATTTTGGAAATTACACCCCTCTGAGAATCCATCTACGGGAGTAGTGACTATTTTACTTTTTGAAAACACCCATGGATTCAAACGTTGGGAATGTTGCAGAATAAAAATTGGAAATATGCCATTTTATAGCCCAATAAATTGTAATGCCCCATATATTTTGCTCTGCTTGTGCTTTTGGAGAAATGAACCCTGTAAATTAAGTGGGCTCCCCTCGCCACAGTAAAGCCTAACTGTGGTTTAGACACGCTGTGGGGCTCAGAAGAGACGGGAGCATTTGGATTTGGGAGCACAGATTTTGTTGAATGAAGACTTTTTATTTTGTGGGTTGCATTAGAGCTCTTATTGGCAGCATTTTCGGGTACAAAACATTTTGGATCAGTTCACATTTATCCTGTGCTCTAAGCTGATCACTTACGCCATGGTTTCCATCAAAATCTCTGAAATATGTGATTCAGATGAAACTCCCTATGGATCCTTACATTATAATGAGAAAGGCAGTGTTACTCTGGACTCCATCTGGTTTCTGTTCCACAGTGTCTGTCTTTTCAAAGATACATCCCTAAAAAGACAAACAAGGTAGGCTCAAAGGATAGACGGGAATGCAAAGTGTCACCATCTGCCTTATTACAGTGAATTTTCCTTAACTGGTTTTGTCTGAATAACATTTTTCAGAGATTTACACATAAATCCTGATATAAGTGCTCAGCGTTCAGTAAAAATGTGAATTGAGCCTTATTGTGATCTTTGAGAGGCAGAATGAACAAATCAACAGTAGTTCAAGAATATTTTTAATTTATTTATATTCTACACCATTCACATTATGGTATTAGTGATAAGATGACTTCATTCCTTAGGTCATTACAATTACAATGATACCTGATTTATATACAGTATTTTTTTAGGTTTACTACAATCACACAAGTTTTTTTGCATCACCACGTGACAGAATCACATGAGGGCTTTTTTTTAGGGATGAGTTGGACTTAATATTTTTGATTGCATTCTATTCCACTTTTTGAGAAGCAAAATGAACAAACAATTGTTTTTGCATGGCTAAATTCTGACAGCTATAGCTTATAGATTTTTCCTCTGATGGTGCTGAATGAGTGCTTTTTTGCAGGAGTAGATGATGTTTTCAGCTATACCATATACCTATTTACATATGACTTTTTGATTGCATTTCTGTCCACTCTTTTGTACGTTGTACAAAACATGTTTTTGCTAAGTTTTTTTATTTCTTTTTTCACAATGTTCACTGTAGAGGTTAAATAGTATGACAGTTTTATAGATTTATTGGAATAATATTTTTGCATTTGTTTTGTTCTTTGTTTTGTGAAAAAAGAAGTAGTTTTACAATTTGTTTTAGCTTTATTTTACTTTGTGACTTATTACCGCTATGGGACTTTCATTAGTCTGATCATTGGTGTAATGCTTTGCCATGCACATGTGCTGTAATGCATTACATCTGCCAGTGTTGCACTGACAGAACACTGTTTATAACATGCTTCTGGCAGGGTCTAACAGGCCACCATTGCTGGCAGACCCGCAGGTTGTCCTTTGACCTCCGGTTGCTACCATTGGCATCCCATGATAACATCGGGGGCTGGTGATCGGGTGGGAGAGGGAGCCGCTTTCCTCTCCTAGCCTTCTAAATGCTACATCCGCTACTTATCATGGAATTTAGGGAGTTAAACAGTCAAGGGCAGTGCGGGTATCAGTTAACCTCCAGTGACTGCATGATCGCCATGCCGGAACCCCTTTTCGATCATGAAGTACAGATAAATTAAACATCATGAAGGGGTTAAACTGGGTCCTAATATCCCTTTAAGCAAGTTTTGAGTTAAACTATAATGCATTTGATAATACCCTCCTCAACAATGAAATCGCAATACCAAGTAGTAAAAGTCTTCATGGAATTATAAAAATTAATTGATATACATGTTAATTGATAATGAAATGCAAATTATTTGAAAAAGGAAACAAAGTTTTCAAAACATTTAAAGTTATTCGTTATTCATTGTTGAGTTTGAACATCATGTTCAGAAATACATGCACCTACATGCTATTAATGAGATTATTAATGGTTAATTGAGAAATGTTTGCCATGCTGAATTCACTCGGGCACGTAGATCATCAAGATCTGCTGGTGGCAGCTCCCTTTTCATTTTGCCAACAATGACTAACCAGATGTGCTCTATGGGAAACAAGTCTGGAAATGTTGCCCATTTAGGCCACCAGTTTGCTCCAACTAGCACAAGCTACATGTGGCCTAGCAATGTCATGTTGATAACTGCTCCTGGGATGCTTTGGACAAATGGCTGTACCACGAATGATCCATTCTGTGCTACAAGTGAAATTTGATGTCTTTTACCAAGCCTAAGGGTACCGTCACACAGTGGCATTTTGATCGCTACGAAGGCACGATCCGTGACGTTCCAGCGATATATCCGTGACGTTCCAGCGATCTCGCTGTGTCTGACACGCTCCTGCGATCAGGGACCCCGCTGAGAATCGTACGTCGTAGCAGATCGTTTGAAACTTTCTTTCGTCGTCTAGTGTCCCGCTGTGGCGGCATGATCGCATGGTGTAACAAAGGTGTGCACGATATTGTATACGATGTGCGCATAGTAACCAACGGCTTCTACATCGCACATACGTCATGAAATTATCGCTCCAGCGTCGTACATTGCAAAGTGTGACAGCAGTCTACGACGCTGGAGCGATATTGTTACGATGCTGGAGCGTCACGGATCTTGCCGTCGTAGCAATCACAATGCCACTGTGTGACGGTACCCTTAGGCATCAGTGTCTTTACAAACCATCAGAAGATGTTTACACAACATTAGGTCAGGAGCCAGATGTCCAGCTACAGGTGATCCACTGACCTTACACAACAACTCTCAAAGGCTACCATGGTACAGAATAAGACCTCAATGCAAGCTAAAATGGAGGTCTATCCTTTTTGGCGACGAGTCCTGCTTTGCTCTTGGATATAATGGTAGCGAGAGATTGGTTTGGCGATGCCATAAGGAGGCCTTCATGAGATAACATCACACCGGTCCTACTCCTAAATTATGGTGTGGGATGGCATCAGGGCCGGCGTCAGCACCCGGCACACCCAGGCAAGTGCCGGGGCCCTGAGCAGGTGGAGAGCCCACTCGCCATCGGGGACACTGGTGTGCTATGGGGGCCTGGTGCCAGTGTCAGTGTCCGCAAGCACATTCCCGCTTACTCAGGGTCCTGGTACTTGTAATACTTACTTCTCCCTGTTCCGCCGCTGCATCGCCTTCCGCATCTTCTGACTCTGTGACATTTTAGGTGCGCCCTCTGCGCTGAACATTAACAGTGCAGAGAGCCAGAAGACAGCGACGCTGAGGAATCCGGCCAGCAAGGAGATATGAGTATTTCAGATTTTTATAAAAATGTTTGAAGCAATATATGGGGCCCATTATATACTGGAGCATTATATGAGGCTCATTATATATAGAGCAATATATGGGACCCATTATATATGGAGCAACATATGGGGCCAATCATATACTAGAGCATTATATGGAGCCCATTCTGTATGGAACATTATATGGGGCCCATTATGTATGAAGCATTGCATGGGGCCCATTCTGTATGGAGCATTATATGGGGCCCATTCTGTATGGAGCCCATTCTTTATGAAGCATTATATAGGGTCCATACTGTTTGGAGCATTATATGGGGCCCCATTATATATGGAGCAATATATGGGGCCCATCATATACTGGAGAATTATATGTAGCCCATTCTCTATGTAGCATTATATGGGGCCCATTATATATGAAGCATTATATGAGACCCATGATAAATGGAGCAATATATGGGGTGCATCATATACTGTATGGAGCAATATATGGGGCTCATTATATGTGGAGCATTACATGAGGCCTATTATGTATGGAGCATTATATGGGTCCCATTATATACGTATGCAGCAATATATGAGGCCCATCATATACTTTATGGAGCATTATATAAGGCTCATTATACTGTATGGAGCATTATATGGGACCCATTCTACTGTATGGAGGAATATATGGGGCTCATTATAATGTATGGAGCAATATATGGGGTCCATTATACTGAATGGAGCAATATATGTCTCATTATACTTGTGGAGCAATATATGAGGCTCATTATTCTTTATGGAGCAATATATGGGGGTCATTATACTGTATTCAGCAATATATGAGGCTCATTATACTGTGTGGAGCATTATACGAGGTCCATTGTTCTGTATGAAGCAACATATGGGGTCCATTATACTGAATGGAGCAATATATAAGGTTCATTATACTTTATGGAGCAATACATGGGGCTCATTATTATGTATGGAGCAATATATGGGGTTCATTATACTGTGTGGAGCATTATATTGGGTCCATTATTCTGTATTGAGCAATATATGGGGTTCATAATACTGAATAGAGCAATATATTGAGCTCATTAATCTGTATGGAGGACAATGTGGTACCCATAAATCTGTATGGAGGAATATGTGGTACCCAAAATACTGTATGGAGCAGTATGTGGTGCCCATAATACTGTATGGAGGACTATACTTTCTGGTTTCTGAGCTATTGTAGAATTTACCATAGCTATTACTCGTGTAATGTAAGAAGTAAGTGAAAACATTGGCATTGTACTGTATCTATATTTCTATGCCATATCTGTGCATCATGAATCGTGGTATGTATTAAAGGGGCCCACTGAGACTTTTTCACCTGGAGTCCATGAAAACCTTCAGCCAGCCTTGGGTGGCATAACATATGGTAAACACTCAGAATTACCTTGATTTGGTTGTGGAGACAATAAAACAATAATTTCCCCAAACTATCTCAAGAGCAATTTTTAACCATGACAATACCAGACTGCATGTTGCTTGTGCTACTGTGAGCACTCTTTGTGGTCTAAAAATTCTATAAAGGCCTGCAGCATCTCCAGGCTTCGAACACATCTGGCATGCTATTTGTCAGCAAAAGCAGAAGGAGCTGTCAGCAGTGGATCTTGATGATTTGTGTGCCCAAGTGCATTCAGCATAGCAGGGCATTCCTCGGATAACCATTAACAGTCTCATGTTTGCGAGTGGCACTCATGCTCGATAATGAATAAACGAAGATGCTAGAATTTTTATTTTTACTTTTCATCATTTGCATATCATTAACATGCCTATTGAGCTTGTAATTTCCATAATTCCAGGATTTGTCCTTCTTGGTGTTGCAATTTCAATGTTGAGAAGTGTATGTAAGAGATCCTTCACATTACTGAAAAATGCTAAAAGTTTTTTTTGGTACATGACTACTGGGATACCTGTATAGTGTATAGTTAGGGGATCCAGCTATGATTTGCTTCTAGGTCACTGTCTAATAAGCTACCTACAGCCACCCCAAGGGCATATTGTCCCGAATACAGCTGTACTGTCTTGAATTTTAGGAGATGCTTTGGGAGGTCCAGGGCATGTACGGACTTCAGCTGCATCTGTGTCCTCAGGACACAAATACACCTGCATATAATGGTGGAGCAGGGAGCCGACAGGTCATTCCTCCACTGTTAAGTTCATGTTAAGACTGAAGATTCTGCCAGGACCTTTGGGTCTTATGACAATATCAGGTCTTGTGACTAGACAGCAGAGGTGACTGAAGAGGAGCAGGACACAGGCAAGTAGTGTATATGTGTTATATACTGATGCGTGTGCTTTAATTTAGCAGTTATATGTGTCTGAATGAAGCAAAGTTGTGAGGGTTGATTTTGGAGAGCTGACTGTGTGTATTGATGTAGCAGACTTATGTTGGTATTGCAGAACTGTGTGTGTTGATGTAGCAGACTTGTGTGGGTTATGTAATAAATAATGTGTATGTTCATGTAGTATAGTTGTGTTTGTTGATGAACTAGTACTGCGTGTTTGTTGATGTAACAGAGCTAAGTGTGTATGTATGGGTTATTATACTGTGTGGGGGCTATGTGAATGGGATCTGTGGGGGACATTAGGCTGCGTAGGAGGAATGTAGTGTTAAGATTTTCTGAGTATGACTGTGGAAGGCATCATACTGTGTGTGGGTGAATGTAGTGTGGGTGCATCATACTGTGTGTGGGTGAATGTAGTGTGGGTGCATCATACTGTGTGTGGGTGAATGTAGTGTGGGTGCATTATACTGTGTCTGGGTGAATGCAGTGTGTGGGAATGTACTGTACTGTGGGTGCATCATACTGTGTGTGGGTGAATGTAGTGTGAGGGAATGTACTGTACTGCGGGTGCATCATACTGTGTCTGGGTGAATACAGTGTGTGGGAATGTACTGTACTGTGGGTGCATCATACTGCATGTGGGTGAATGCAGTGTGTGGGAATGTACTTGGAGCACCCCCAAGGGGTACGGGAAAACTCGGTACCGGGTCCTTTGTTCTCGTCAGGGATGTCACGGTCCGTGGCCCTAGGGGCGTCCGTTGAAAAGATGGGGAAAGGTCTTTAAAGGGATAGTGTTTGTGACGCGACCTGTGGTATTCGGTCAGGGTCACCGACGCTGCTTAGGGGTCCACTGGGGTGATGTTATGGCAGCTAGATGGTATACCTTCCCACAGGTGAAGTGTGTCCCCAGGGCTTCCCAGAGGTGTAGATGGTGGATGATGTAAGGTGCAGTGAATAAACGAGGACACAAGGGTGCAGTCTCTTTACCTTTACTGAAGGCTTCAGCATCCACAGTCCAGGGTAGGGACCACAGGGTTGGCAGAGTCCGGCCGGTCTGAAGGCAAATCCAGAATCCCCTTATCCAGGTGGAAATCAGTAGCCTTCCTCTAGCGCCTGAGTGTTGTAGTTCCTCCCTGCTGAGCAACTCGGTGAGGTCCTCACAACTATTGTAGATGTTAAGTCTCTTTCTCTCTGTCCCCCTGACGGATAGGACAAAACCCGTATGACTGGTGGCCTGAGGCTTTTTATAGGGACCCTAGAGACGCCCCGGCCTCCACAAGTTGCCACCGTGCCTCCTGGGTAGATGGTCGGACAGCCAACGTGGAATCGACTGTCCTGCCAGTCTCTGAAATAAAGCATAGAGATCCTTACTCCCTCGGTGTTCTGGCTACTGGTACTGCGCTTCAGAAAGAGGCAGCCTGCTTCTAGCTGGTCTCCCTTTGATATTCTTCTCCTGTCGCTATGACTTCGTTTCTCACTCACTGCAACACAATTCCTTTCAATGTCTCCTTCTTGGGATGCTACCGCATGGGATGCAGGCGCAGCTCCGTGTACCCTCGCCTTCCGCAGGCCACAGTCTGGAGCTGGCTGGAACTCACTCCAACCAGCCTCTGCCAAACTCGGTCAGGACTGACTGTCTAACTTCCTAACCAACCCACCATTTTTACCCAAGTGTGAGGAGTGCCCTTAATAGATAGAAGCTTAGCTCCCCCTGGCGGACTGGAGTGTGAAGTGTTTTTTGTGGTTGTGATACCTGGACAGAAGATCTCCTTCATTGCCTTCAGACGTAACATCACTCCCCCTGGTGGAAGAACAACATTACTGCAACGACCAGGACTCTGGGACACTGCATACTGTACTGTGGGTGCATCATACTACGTGTGGGTGAATTCAGTGTGTGGGAATGTACTGTACTATGGGTGCATCATACTGTGTCTGGGTGAATGTAGTGTGAGGGAATGTACTGTACTGCGGCTGCATCATACTGTGTCTAGGTGAATGTAGTGTGAGGGAATGTACTGTACTGTGAGTGCATCACACTGTGTGTGGGTGAATGCAGTGTGTGGGAATGTTCTGTACTGTGGGTGCATCATACTGTGTGTGGGTGAATGCAGTGTGGGTGTATCATACTGTGTCTGGTTGAATGCAGTGTGTGGGAATGTACTGTACTGTGGGTGCATCATACTGTGTGTGGGTGAAGGTGGTGTGAGGGAATGTACTGTACTGTGGGTGCATCATACTGTGTGTGGGTGAAGGTGGTGTGAGGGAATGTACTGTACTGTGGGTGCATCATACTGTGTGTGGGTGAAGGTGGTGTGAGGGAATGTACTGTACTGTGGGTGCATCATACTGTGTGTGGGTGAAGGTGGTGTGAGGGAATGTTCTGTACTGTGGGTGCATCATACTGTGTCTGGTTGAATGCAGTGTGTGGGAATGTACTGTACTGTGGGTGCATCACACTGTGTGTGGGTGAAGGTGGTGTGAGGGAATGTACTGTACTGTGGGTGCATCATACTGTGTGTGGGTGAATGTAGTGTGAGGGAATGTACTTTACTGTGGGTGCATCATACTGTGTGTGGGTGAAGGTGGTGTGAGGGAATGTACTGTACTGTGGGTGCATCATACTGTGTCTGGTTGAATGCAGTGTGTGGGAATGTACTGTACTGTGGGTGCATCATACTGTGTGTGGGTGAAGGTGGTGTGAGGGAATGTACTGTACTGTGGGTGCATCACACTGTGTGTGGGTGAAGGTGGTGTGAGGGAATGTTCTGTACTGTGGGTGCATCATACTGTGTGTGGGTGAATGTAGTGTGAGGGAATGTACTGTACTGTGGGTGCATCACACTGTGTGTGGGTGAAGGTAGTGTGAGGGAATGTACTGTACTGTGGGTGCATCATACTGTGTGTGGGTGAATGTAGTGTGAGGGAATGTACTGTACTGTGGGTGCATCACACTGTGTGTGGGTGAAGGTAGTGTGAGGGAATGTACTGTACTGCGGGTGCATCACACTGTGTGTGGGTGAAGGTAGTGTGAGGGAATGTACTGTACTGTGGGTGCATCATACTGTGTGTGGGTGAATGTAGTGTGAGGGAATGTACTGTACTGTGGGTGCATCACACTGTGTGTGGGTGAAGGTAGTGTGAGGGAATGTACTGTACTGCGGGTGCATCACACTGTGTGTGGGTGAAGGTAGTGTGAGGGAATGTACTGTACTGTGGGTGCATCACACTGTGTGTGGGTGAAGGTAGTGTGAGGGAATGTACTGTACTGTGGGTGCATCACACTGTGTGTGGGTGAAGGTAGTGTGTGAGGGAATGTACTGTACTGTGGGTGCATCACACTGTGTGTGGGTGAAAGTAGTGTGAGGGAATGTACTGTACTGTGAGTGCATCACACTGTGTGTGGGTGAATGCAGTGTGTGGGAATGTTCTGTACTGTGGGTGCATCATACTGTGTCTGGTTGAATGCAGTGTGTGGGAATGTACTGTACTGTGGGTGCATCACACTGTGTGTGGGTGAAGGTGGTGTGAGGGAATGTACTGTACTGTGGGTGCATCACACTGTGTGTGGGTGAAGGTAGTGTGAGGGAATGTACTGTACTGTGGGTGCATCACACTGTGTGTGGGTGAAGGTGGTGTGAGGGAATGTACTGTACTGTGGGTGCATCACACTGTGTGTGGGTGAAGGTAGTGTGAGGGAATGTACTGTACTGTGGGTGCATCACACTGTGTGTGGGTGAAGGTAGTGTGAGGGAATGTACTGTACTGTGGGTGCATCACACTGTGTGTGGGTGAAGGTAGTGTGAGGGAATGTACTGTACTGTGGGTGCATCACACTGTGTGTGGGTGAAGGTGGTGTGAGGGAATGTACTGTACTGTGGGTGCATCACACTGTGTGTGGGTGAAGGTAGTGTAAGGGAATGTTCTGTACTGTGGGTGCATCATACTGTGTGTGGGTGAATGTAGTGTGAGTGAATGTACTGTACTGTGGGTGCATCACACTGTGTGTGGGTGAAGGTAGTGTGAGGAAATGTACTGTACTGCGGGTGCATCACACTGTGTGTGGGTGAAGGTAGTGTGAGGAAATGTACTGTACTGCGGGTGCATCACACTGTGTGTGGGTGAAGGTAGTGTGAGGGAATGTACTGTACTGTGGGTGCATCACACTGTGTGTGGGTGAAGGTAGTGTGTGAGGGAATGTACTGTACTGTGGGTGCATCACACTGTGTGTGGGTGAAAGTAGTGTGAGGGAATGTACTGTACTGTGAGTGCATCACACTGTGTGTGGGTGAATGCAGTGTGTGGGAATGTTCTGTACTGTGGGTGCATCATACTGTGTCTGGTTGAATGCAGTGTGTGGGAATGTACTGTACTGTGGGTGCATCACACTGTGTGTGGGTGAAGGTGGTGTGAGGGAATGTACTGTACTGTGGGTGCATCATTCTGTGTCTGGTTGAATGCAGTGTGTGGGAATGTACTGTACTGTGGGTGCATCATACTGTGTGTGGGTGAAGGTGGTGTGAGGGAATGTACTGTACTGTGGGTGCATCACACTGTGTGTGGGTAAAGGTGGTGTGAGGGAATGTACTGTACTGTGGGTGCTTCATACTGTGTGTGGGTGAATGTAGTGTGAGGGAATGTACTGTACTGTGGGTGCATCACACTGTGTGTGGGTGAAGGTAGTGTGAGGGAATGTACTGTACTGTGGGTGCATCACACTGTGTGTGGGTGAAGGTGGTGTGAGGGAATGTACTGTACTGTGGGTGCATCACACTGTGTGTGGGTGAAGGTAGTGTGAGGGAATGTACTGTACTGCGGGTGCATCACACTGTGTGTGGGTGAAGGTAGTGTGAGTGAATGTACTGTACTGTGGGTGCATCACACTGTGTGTGGGTGAAGGTAGTGTGAGGAAATGTACTGTACTGCGGGTGCATCACACTGTGTGTGGGTGAAGGTAGTGTGAGGAAATGTACTGTACTGCGGGTGCATCACACTGTGTGTGGGTGAAGGTAGTGTGAGGGAATGTTCTGTACTGTGGGTGCATCATACTGTGTGTGGGTGAATGTAGTGTGAGTGAATGTACTGTACTGTGGGTGCATCACACTGTGTGTGGGTGAAGGTAGTGTGAGGGAATGTACTGTTCTGTGGGTGCATCACACTGTGTGTGGGTGAAGGTAGTGTGAGGGAATGTACTGTACTGTGGGTGCATCACACTGTGTGTGGGTGAAGGTAATGTGAGGGAATGTACTGTACTGTGGGTGCATCACACTGTGTGTGGGTGAAGGTAGTGTGTGAGGGAATGTACTGTACTGTGGGTGCATCATACTGTGTGTGGGTGAATGTAGTGTGAGGGAATGTACTGTACTGTGGGTGCATCACACTGTGTGTGGGTGAAGGTAGTGTGAGGGAATGTACTGTACTGTGGGTGCATCATACTGTGTGTGGGTGAATGTAGTGTGAGGGAATGTACTGTACTGTGGGTGCATTACACTGTGTGTGGGTGAAGGTAGTGTGAGGGAATGTACTGTACTGCGGGTGCATCACACTGTGTGTGGGTGAATGTAGTGTGAGGGAATGTACTGTACTGTGGGTGCATCACACTGTGAGTGGGTGAAGGTAGTGTGATGGAATGTACTGTACTGTGGGTGCATCACACTGTGTGTGGGTGAAGGTAGTGTGAGGGAATGTACTCTACTTTGGGTGCATCATATGGTGTGTGGGTGAAGGTAGTGTGAGGGAATGTACTGTACTGTGGGTGCATCACACTGTGTGTGGGTGAAGGTAGTGTGAGGGAATGTTCTGTACTGTGGGTGCATCACACTGTGTGTGGGTGAAGGTAGTGTGAGGGAATGTTCTGTACTGTGGGTGCATCACACTGTGTGTGGGTGAAGGTAGTGTGTGAGGGAATGTACTGTACTGTGGGTGCATCACACTGTGTGTGGGTGAAGGTGGTGTGAGGGAATGTACTGTACTGTGGGTGCATCACACTGTGTGTGGGTGAAGGTAGTGTGAGGGAATGTTCTGTACTGTGGGTGCATCATACTGTGTGTGGGTGAATGTAGTGTGAGTGAATGTACTGTACTGTGGGTGCATCACACTGTGTGTGGGTGAAGGTAGTGTGAGGAAATGTACTGTACTGCGGGTGCATCACACTGTGTGTGGGTGAAGGTAGTGTGAGGAAATGTACTGTACTGCGGGTGCATCACACTGTGTGTGGGTGAAGGTAGTGTGAGGGAATGTTCTGTACTGTGGGTGCATCATACTGTGTGTGGGTGAATGTAGTGTGAGTGAATGTACTGTACTGTGGGTGCATCACACTGTGTGCGGGTGAAGGTAGTGTGAGGGAATGTACTGTTCTGTGGGTGCATCACACTGTGTGTGGGTGAAGGTAGTGTGAGGGAATGTACTGTGCTGTGGGTACATCACAATGTGTGTGGGTGAAGGTAGTGTGAGGGAATGTACTGTACTGTGGGTGCATCACACTGTGTGTGGGTGAAGGTAATGTGAAGAAATGTACTGTACTGTGGGTGCATCACACTGTGTGTGGGTGAAAGTAGTGTGTGAGGGAATGTACTGTACTGTGGGTGCATCATACTGTGTGTGGGTGAATGTAGTGTGAGGGAATGTACTGTACTGTGGGTGCATCACACTGTGTGTGGGTGAAGGTAACATAGTAACATAGTAACATAGTTAGTAAGGCCGAAAAAAGACATTTGTCCATCCAGTTCAGCCTATATTCTATCATAATAAATACCCAGATCTACGTCCTTCTACAGAACCTAATAATTGTATGATACAATATTGTTCTGCTCCAGGAAGACATCCAGGCCTCTCTTGAACCCCTCGACTGAGTTCGCCATCACCACCTCCTCAGGCAAGCAATTCCAGATTCTCACTGCCCTAACAGTAAAGAATCCTCTTCTATGTTGGTGGAAAAACCTTCTCTCCTCCAGACGCAAAGAATGCCCCCTTGTGCCCGTCACCTTCCTTGGTATAAACAGATCCTCAGCGAGATATTTGTATTGTCCCCTTATATACTTATACATGGTTATTAGATCGCCCCTCAGTCGTCTTTTTTCTAGACTAAATAATCCTAATTTCGCTAATCTATCTGGGTATTGTAGTTCTCCCATCCCCTTTATTAATTTTGTTGCCCTCCTTTGTACTCTCTCTAGTTCCATTATATCCTTCCTGAGCACCGGTGCCCAAAACTGGACACAGTACTCCATGTGCGGTCTAACTAGGGATTTGTACAGAGGCAGTATAATGCTCTCATCATGTGTATCCAGACCTCTTTTAATGCACCCCATGATCCTGTTTGCCTTGGCAGCTGCTGCCTGGCACTGGCTGCTCCAGGTAAGTTTATCATTAACTAGGATCCCCAAGTCCTTCTCCCTGTCAGATTTACCCAGTGGTTTCCCATTCAGTGTGTAATGGTGATATTGATTCCCTCTTCCCATGTGTATAACCTTACATTTATCATTGTTAAACCTCATCTGCCACCTTTCAGCCCAAGTTTCCAACTTATCCAGATCCATCTGTAGCAGAATACTATCTTCTCTTGTATTAACTGCTTTACATAGTTTTGTATCATCTGCAAATATCGATATTTTACTGTGTAAACCTTCTACCAGATCATTAATGAATATGTTGAAGAGAACAGGTCCCAATACCGACCCCTGCGGTACCCCACTGGTCACAGCGACCCAGTTAGAGACTATACCATTTATAACCACCCTCTGCTTTCTATCACTAAGCCAGTTACTAACCCATTTACACACATTTCCCCCCAGACCAAGCATTCTCATTTTGTGTACCAACCTCTTGTGCGGCACGGTATCAAACGCTTTGGAAAAATCGAGATATACCACGTCCAATGACTCACCGTGGTCCAGTCTATAGCTTACCTCTTCATAAAAACTGATTAGATTGGTTTGACAGGAGCGATTTCTCATAAATCCATGCTGATATGGAGTTAAACAGTTATTCTCATTGAGATAATCCAGAATAACATCCCTCAGAAACCCTTCAAATATTTTACCAACAATAGAGGTTAGACTTACTGGCCTATAATTTCCAGGTTCACTTTTAGAGCCCTTTTTGAATATTGGCACCACATTTGCTATGCGCCAGTCCTGCGGAACAGACCCTGTCGCTATAGAGTCACTAAAAATAAGAAATAATGGTTTATCTATTACATTACTTAGTTCCCTTAGTACTCGTGGGTGTATGCCATCCGGACCCGGAGATTTATCTATTTTAATCTTATTTAGCCGGTTTCGCACCTCTTCTTGGGTTAGATTGGTGACCCTTAATATAGGGTTTTCATTGTTTCTTGGGATTTCACCTAGCATTTCATTTTCCACCGTGAATACCGTGGAGAAGAAGGTGTTTAATATGTTAGCTTTTTCCTCGTCATCTACAACCATTCTTTCCTCACTATTTTTTAAGGGGCCTACATTTTCAGTTTTTATTCTTTTACTATTGATATAGTTGAAGAACAGTTTGGGATTAGTTTTACTCTCCTTAGCAATGTGCTTCTCTGTTTCCTTTTTGGCAGCTTTAATTAGTTTTTTAGATAAAGTATTTTTCTCCCTATAGTTTTTTAGAGCTTCAATGGTGCCATCCTGCTTTAGTAGTGCAAATGCTTTCTTTTTACTGTTAATTGCCTGTCTTACTTCTTTGTTTAGCCACATTGGGTTTTTCCTATTTCTAGTCCTTTTATTCCCACAAGGTATAAACCGCTTACACTGCCTATTTAGGATGTTCTTAAACATTTCCCATTTATTATCTGTATTCTTATTTCTGAGGATATTGTCCCAGTCTACCAGATTAAGGGCATCTCTAAGCTGTTCAAACTTTGCCTTCCTAAAGTTCAATGTTTTTGTGACTCCCTGACAAGTCCCCCTAGTGAAAGACAGGTGAAACTGCACAATATTGTGGTCGCTATTTCCTAAATGCCCAACCACCTGCAGATTTGTTATTCTGTCAGGTCTATTAGATAGTATTAGGTCTAAAAGTGCTGCTCCTCTGGTTGGATTCTGCACCAATTGTGAAAGATAATTTTTCTTGGTTATTAGCAGAAACCTGTTGCCTTTATGGGTTTCACAGGTTTCTGTTTCCCAGTTAATATCCGGGTAGTTAAAGTCCCCCATAACCAGGACCTCATTATGGGTTGCAGCTTCATCTATCTGCTTTAGAAGTAGACTTTCCATGGTTTCTGTTATATTTGGGGGTTTGTAACAGACCCCAATGAGAATTTTGTTACCATTTTTCCCTCCATGAATTTCAACCCATATGGACTCGACATCCTCATTCCCTTCGCTAATATCCTCCCTTAAAGTGGACTTTAGACAAGACTTTACATAGAGACAAACCCCTCCTCCTCTCCGATTTTTACGATCCTTTCTAAACAGACTGTAACCCTGTAAGTTAACTGCCCAGTCATAGCTTTCATCTAACCATGTCTCGGTTATTCCCACTATGTCAAAGTTACCTGTAGATATTTCTGCTTCTAGTTCTTCCATCTTGTTTGTCAGGCTTCTGGCGTTTGCGAGCATGCAGTTTAGAGGATTTTGTTTTGTTCCAATCTCCTCACTGTGGATTGTTTTAGAAATGTTCTTACCTCCCTTCTGAGTATGTTTTCCTGGGTCGTCTTTGTTCGAGTCTAATGTTTTTCTTCCCGTCCCCTCTTCTTCTAGTTTAACGCCCTCCTGATGAGTGTAGCGAGTCTTCTGGCGAATGTGTGTTTCCCAGGTTTGTTGAGGTGTAGTCCGTCTCTGGCGAGGAGTCCATCATACCAGTAATTCACACCGTGGTCCAGGAATCCAAATCCTTGTTGTCTGCACCATCGTCTTAGCCAGTTGTTTGCATCAAGGATCCTGTTCCATCTCCTGGTGCCATGCCCGTCTACTGGAAGGATAGAAGAAAAAACTACCTGTGCATCCAGTTCCTTTACTTTCTTCCCCAACTCTTCAAAGTCCTTGCAGATTGTCGGTAGGTCCTTCCTTGCCGTGTCATTGGTGCCAACATGTATCAGAAGAAATGGGTGGACGTCCTTGGAGCTGAAGAGCTTTGGTATCCTATCGGTCACATCCTTGATCATCGCACCTGGAAGGCAGCATACTTCTCTTGCAGTTATGTCCGGTCTGCAGATGGCTGCTTCAGTGCCTCTCAGTAGTGAGTCTCCCACCACCACCACTCTTCGTTGCTTCTTGGCTGTACTTTTTGCTGTCACTTGTTGCTGTGTGCCCTTTTCTTTTTTGCTTGCTGGTATTGCTTCATTCTTAGGTGTGCCATCTTCATCCTCTACAAAGATTTGATATCGGTTCTTCAGTTGTGTGGTTGGTGATTTCTCCATGGTCTTCTTGCTTCTTTTGGTCACATGCTTCCACTCATCTGCTTTTGGAGGTTCTCTGACACTTTTTGCACCTTCTGTGACCAGGTAGTGTGAGGGAATGTACTGTACTGTGGGTGCATCATACTGTGTGTGGGTGAATGTAGTGTGAGGGAATGTACTGTACTGTGGGTGCATCACACTGTGTGTGGGTGAAGGTAGTGTGAGGGAATGTACTGTACTGCGGGTGCATCACACTGTGTGTGGGTGAATGTAGTGTGAGGGAATGTACTGTACTGCGGGTGCATCACACTGTGAGTGGGTGAAGGTAGTGTGATGGAATGTACTGTACTGTGGGTGCATCACACTGTGTGTGGGTGAAGGTAGTGTGAGGGAATGTACTCTACTTTGGGTGCATCATATGGTGTGTGGGTGAAGGTAGTGTGAGGGAATGTACTGTACTGTGGGTGCATCACACTGTGTGTGGGTGAAGGTAGTGTGAGGGAATGTTCTGTACTGTGGGTGCATCACACTGTGTGTGGGTGAAGGTGGTGTGAGGGAATGTTCTGTACTGTGGGTGCATCACACTGTGTGTGGGTGCATCACACTGTGTGTGGGTGAAGGTAGTGTGAGGGAATGTACTGTACTGTGGGTGCATCACACTGTGTGTGGGTGAAGGTAGTGTGAGGGAATGTACTGTACTGTGGGTGCATCATACTGTATAGCGGGCACTGTGGGGACCATAAAAGTGGTATCATGTTGTGTTGAAACACTAATATGCTTTACTAGGAGCAGTATTCCTGTGTTGACACATTTAATCGTCTGAGTGAGGTTAGAGTACTAGCTTAGCATAAGATACAAATCGCTGTGGTGCGCTAAGGCTACGTTCACATTAGCGTTGCGCCGCTGTGCGTCGGCGACGCAACGCGCGACGCACGCTAAAACGCGCGCAAACGCGCGCAAAAACGCGCACGTTTTGCGACGCGTGCGTCGTTTTCCGACGAAAATCGGACGCACAGAAAATGCTACATGTAGCGTTTTCTTGCGTCCGACGCTAGCGTCGGAAACGACGCACGTGGCGAAAAACGCCACCAAAACGACGCACGCGTCCCCTATGTTAAACATAGGGGCGCGTCGCCGCTGCGTCGCCGGCGCAACAGCGACGCACATTGGCGGAACGCCAATGTGAACGTAGCCTTAAAGAGCCACAGTTTGTGTCCCTATTCCTTATCATTAAGAGACGGGAGATGTGTACTAAGGGATGGCCACAGCATATATAGAGTTACACAGCCTACATGAAGATCAAAAATTGCTCTACAATAAATAAATTCTGTGTTTGGCCAGAGCTATGTAACTTATCAGGTCAAAGAAACAGAAGTACACTATACAGATACAGTAGTTCAGAGTCCAGCAGAGTTCTAGCACGTGAGCACAATCATTTCTGTGTAGACCCTGACTCGAAGGACAAAATAGATGTATTTACAGTAATTTTAAAGATTAGCATATCTGCAATAGCAGAGTGTTTCTGACGCCCTCTGGGAAACAAGTTATTACTAACAGAAGCGCCAACCGTCGCCAACCAGCCGCCTCACTTCCGGTCCTTTGACTGGAAATGACATCGGGCATGATCGTGAGTTAAATTGGAGATTTTCACTCTATTTTGGTGACATACTGTACCTGCAGTGACATGTCGCATTTCTGACGTGCTATTCTCCAGCATTAACCCCTTCTCACTCTAGCCACCTTGGCAAATCTGTTAATTCTACTTCACATACAACCGGCGCAACCTTGATACTCCACAAAGGCAGTTTTAATAACAGGAACCTCATCTACAGTATATACTATTAATCATCATATAAAACAATGTACTTCAATGTACTACTTTTTATCCTATTGTAACACATCACAAGTATTTATGCTTATGTTCCCGTATATATTGCACATAAGGGACTTTGTCTGCCCAATGATACATACTCTCATATAATGTGATTTTGCTTTATATAGCTCAATTTTTCATCCTGTATTATACCACATATGATAACACATGATTTCACATGATATATGTATTTATTTTTAATTATGTTGACAGTTTGTTTTTTTATATAGTGGATGTTGAGAAAAGTCTGATTCACCGAAACATCACATTTATATACACAGCACTGGATTGTCTGTATACAATAAAATTCAAGATTTTCTTTGATTCTGGAGTGCTAGATTCTTCTCTCTACATGCAATAACAGAATGGCCCACCATAGAGTCCAGGAATTTAATGGGGTCTGAATTTTGCAGTTGTCTTACATAGATAAAAAAAATAATATATTTCTGCCACAACATTACCATCAAATGTTTCTTACATTTTTTTGATCCATAGGTATACAAAGACATCTGGCAAATGATGCATCATATTTGATTTCAAAATGAACGCCTTGATTCTATGTCTGCTTCTATTTAAAAATCTTTTCCAGGTATGATTAGACTTGCACATTTTGAAAATCTTTTGTTGGTCTACTCTTTCTGTAACTTGAATGCCACCTCTATTTTGATATGGTTTAGAAAGTGACAACTTTAATATGACTAATAAGGGTCAGAGGACACTGTTTTCTTTGTATTTAACATCCCAAGACCTGAGATCAGTAAGGACCTACCAGGATTTTATAACATACACAGTAGGGGCATTGCTATGGTCCTAAACGATCAGGGGTACATCCGCAAAGTACATGTTTCCCCATGTGATCCCTTCCCGCTACATAAAATAATGATCTATAAATAATTATTGTATACCAGTGCTAAAACACGCTATACACAGATCAATATTACCTAAATTGCTACCATACACGACCAAGATAATACCGCTACACAATGTCTACTACCATAACCACTACATAGCAATCCCCTTCAGGTGTATGCTTCTTCTCCTTTCTCGGGAGGCTGGGGGGACTGCCTCCACCTGCTTTCTGGAGCCTGATTCCCAGGTGTCTGGGCTGTAAGCAACCTGGCTTTGGGTAGTGTCAGAGCCCGGGACATATAGAAATGGTCAATAGCCCCCTGTGTCATCTATACCATTGGCTGCTCCCGCATAAGAGCGAAGAACCATAAAGACAGTACTCTCTCTTGGGGGTGGTAGTAGCCTTGTCTCAAGCCGCCTCAAGGAGCCTATCCCAGGCCCGTTAATTCCTCAAGAAGGGTTCATTCTGCTCCCTTCCTTCTGGGATCACACTGACTGCATACCAGTGATGACGCCCCTCCATTTTGGAGGAGCGTCATCCTGGTTCCAGCCATCAGCTCTTGCAGCCTTTGAGACAAGTGTTCCGTCTCTACTGCCCGATGGTTAAACGAGATGTGATGACAGGTCCAAACTCTTCAATGGACCCTCTTCTCTGCTGACGGTTGTATGTAATGATCAACCACTGGGATTCCAACTCTCGCTACCTTGCGGCTAGATTTCTCCAGACCTGGTCCTGGCTCACCTCCTTGTCTCTCCTGACCTGCCTAGGCCTGCAGTTGGCTCATGAGTTCCTAGGTCCTGGCTCTCCCTACCGCAGTCTGCAGGAACTCCAATGATAAAGTAAGCGGCCTGGGTTTGGACCTTGGTGGTTTCAAGAAATCGTCCGGATCCAGACCACAGGCTCATGCCATCTCTGCAGTTGCACCAGCTTCCTCTGGCTCCAATATTCCTCTGGTAACTACCAAGGAAGTCTCACCTGGTTCTGTCACCAAGTAAGCACGTTACAGTGTATGGATGACTAATTGAATGCAGCAAAAAATGTCAACACTTTTTTGGAGTGTCATATACCACAGAAATGTACCCCAGACCATGGAATAGTGTATGGGTGTGAAATTTAACCCAGTAAAAAATGTTACCGCTTTTTTGAAGTGATAGATATAGCTGTAATGTACTCCAGTAGTACATTATGGGTTAGTAATTTAACAAAGAAAAAAATTTCAATGCTTTTTGGAAATGTTCAATATCACAGAATTGTTCCCCACAACCACAGAATACTGTGTGGGTGAGTAATTGAGCCCAGAAAATGTTTCAAATGCTTTTTTGTAGTGTTAAGATTGCCTTGTGCAGACATGTACTACGGAGGACAGAGAATGAACTTCAATCCAATATTGCAGCCAGCATGCAGCCAGTGGGTAAGGAAAGGGTGAATCAAACACCCGAAAACCCCGCCTCTATGGCTGAAAATTGTTCCCTCCAAATTCAGGTGACAGAGTCCCTTTAATAGTGGGTGAGATATTCTTTTCCTAAAATTCCGTGCCCCTTTTTCTTCACAATTACCTTTTGATTATTGTGGAAGAGTTCTATCTGAACCTCATCAGTCCACAGGACTTGTTTCCAAAATGCATTAGGTTTGTTTAGATGTTCTTTTGCATATTTCTTATGCTGAATTTTATGGTGAGGACCCAGGAGAGATTTTCTTCCACGAAGGCCATATTTGTGCAGGTGTCTCTGAACAGAAGAACAATGTACCACAACTCCAGCGTTTGCTAAATCTTTCTGAAGGTCTTTTGCAGTCAAGCGAGGGCTCTGATTTCTCTCTCTTGCAATCCTACAAGCAACTGTCACTCAAATTTTGCTTTGTTTTCCAGACCTTATCTTGGCCTCCACTATTCCTGTTAACCGTCATTTCTCGATGATATTTTGAAGTGAGGAAAGGGCAACTTGAAAACGCTTTGCTATCTTCTTATTATAACAACTAGAGAAGTGGCCTCTCTGGGTCACGGCTTCAGAGCCCCCGAGGGTGAGCGGACCAGGTGGAACCACCCCCTGTACAGGGAGCGTTAGGGACAGGCCCAAGGAGGGTGAAGCCGCAACTGTCGGAGCCAAAGGGACAACTGAGTTGGAACAGAAGATGAGGGAAGGTAGGAACTACAGAGGAGACCAATATGGCGGAGGCACAAGATGGGCGGCGGCAGCAAAAACAAAGTACTGACCGGTAAGATGAAAATTCAGGTAGGACGGAACACGACAGGAACACAGGATTGGTAGGCACGGCAGAAACTCAGGACTGGTAGGTACGGCAGGAAACTGAGGACTGGCTGGAAAGGCAGGAACACAGGACTGGAAGGAATGGCAGGACTGACAGGAATGGCAGGAACACTGGACTGGAAGATACGGCAGGAACGGCAGGACTGGAAGACACAGCTGGAACGGCAGGACTGGAAGACACAGCAGGAATGGCAGGACTGGAAGACACAGCAGGAATGGCAGGACTGGAAGACACAGCAGGAACGGCAGGACTGGAAGACACAGCAGGAACAGCAGGACTGGAAGACACAGCAGGGACGGCAGGACTGGAAGACACAGCAGGAACGGCAGGACTGGGATTAGTAAGAGTCACAGCAAAGGATTCAGGAACCGGAGCCAAAGGAACTAAAGAGATGCTGGCGAAAACCCAGCAAACGCAATAGATGCAAAGGCGTCTGAGCAGGGCAGACGCTGGAAAGAAGTACCCGACGGGCGCCACCAAATTGGAGGCGGAGCCGCCAGTTCACAAACTCCCAGAAGCCCTAGCGACGAGCGGAGCGCGTCTGCGCATGCACGCACCGCAGAATGGACGAGCGCCGGAGAAGCAGGAAGACAGAGAGCAGGAAGGAGCGTCGGGAGCACGCCGGTCGGAGAGGTAAGTATGAGAAAGCGGCGTAACACTTATAGCTTTCTCTTGCCTTGTGGGCCTCCACCATTTTCATTTTCAGAGTGCTAGGCAGCTGTTTAGACGAACTCATGGCTGCAGTTTTTTGGCCTAAGGTTAGAGGAGGCTGGGTTTTTATAAAGCCGGAAAATTTGCATCACCTGGCCTTTTCTAATGATGATAGTGAACAAGCCATAACCCTAACACGCTAATTAAGGTCTGAAACCTTGGTCAAAGTTATATGAGCACACAAATCTCCAAGGGTGCCCAAACTTTTGCATAGGAATATTTTTCTTTTTGCAATCTTTAAAAATTAAAAAATGACAATATTTTTTTTCCGCTGAAATACAAAGGAAATGTGTCATCTTTCACTTTAGGCCTTTTAGAGATCAATTCATCTTAAAATAGCTTAACTGTTCAGAATAGCAGTAATTTTGACCAGGAGTGCCCACACTTTTACATGGCACTGTATGTAATAGATAACTGCATGGTTATGGCTCTATATACGTCAGAAATTGCATGGAGCCAAAGGAATATCAGGACATTTCAAGATATTACCCAGCCCTCAGCAATAGCATGCAGAACATATGCTCTGCTATTATTTCATATTAAAACTCTTTTTTGGTTGTGAGAGCTCAAAACACTCTTGATCATAAAAACCTTACTTCACTACAATCTGTCTTGTAACCAATGACATACAGTAATTAGAGTCCTTTGGACCCCAAGGCACAATTTGGACCTGCCACCCTCTCCAACATGTTGCTCAAATATGTGGGCCCAAATAGCATTGATAGTGTCTGTGTTAGTTCCTCCTTAAATCAAAAATAATGCAAATAGAATATATAAATCTGACAGAAGACATGGCAGTTATTATATTATTTAACCCCTTCATGACCGGGGGATTTTTCGTTTTTCCGTGTTCATTTTTCGCTCCCCTCCTTCCCAGAGCCATAACTTTTTTATTTTTCCGTCAATTTGGCCATGTGGGGGCTTATTTTTTGCGGGATGAGTTGTACTTTTGAACGACATCATTGGTGTTAGCATGTCGTGTACTAGAAAACGGGAAAAAAATTCCAAGTGCGGTGAAATTGCAAAAAAAGTGCAATCCAACATTGGTTTTTTGTTTGGCTTTTTTGCTAGGTTCACTAAATGCTAAAAATGACCTGCCATTATGATTCTCCAGGTCAGTACGAGTTCATAGACACCTAACATGACTAGGTTATTTTTTATCTAAGTGGTGAAAAAAAATTCCAAACTTTGCTAAAAAAAAAAAAAAAATTGCGCCATTTTCCGATACTCGTAGGGTCTCCATTTTTCATGATCTGGGGTCGGTTGAGGGCTTATTTTTTGCGTGCCGAGATGACGTTTTTAATGATAGCATTTTGGTGCAGATACGTTCTTTTGATCGCCCGTTATTGCATTTTAATGCAATGTCGCGGCGACCAAAAAAACATAATTCTGGCGTTTCGAATTTTTTTCCCGCTACGCTGTTTAGCGATCAGGTTAATACTTTTTTTTAATTGATAGATCGGGCGATTCTGAGCGCGGCGATACCAAATATGCGTAGATTTGATATTTTTTTTATTGATTTATTTTGATTGGGGCGAAAGGGGGGTGATTTAAACTTTTATGTTTTTTTTATTTTTTTCACATTTTTTTAAACTTTTTTTCTTAACTTTTGCCATGCTTCAATAGCCTCCATGGGAGGCTAGAAGCTGGCACAGCACGATCGCCTCTGCTACATAGCAGCGATCTGCTGATCGCTGCTATGTAGCAGAAATGGAGGTGTGCTGTGAGCGCCGACCACAGGGTGGCGCTCACAGCCACCGCTCATCAGTAACCATAGAGGTCTCTGGGACCTCTATGGCTACAATATACAAGCATCGCCGACCCCCGATCATGGACGGGGGTCGGCGATGACGTCATTTCCGGCCGCCCGGCCGGAAGCGGTAGTTAAATGCCGCTGTCTGCGTTTGACAGCAGCATTTAACTAGTTAATAGGTGCGGGCAGATCGCGATTCTGCCCGCACCTATTGCGGGCACATGTCAGCTGTTCAAAACAGCTGACATGTCCCGGCTTTGATGCGGGCTCACCGCGGAGCCCTGCATCAAAGCAGGGGAGCCGGCATCGGACGGTATAGTACGTCCGATGCCGGTAAGGGGTTAATATACATCTGACAGAAGACATGGCAGTTATTATATTATCTAAGTAATACTTCTAAATAGTACAGTTATATACTGTAGTTACATAGTTATGTGTTAAAAAAGACATAAGTCCATCAAGTTCTTTCTCCTTTCTCCACCAGTTATACATTCTCTATCGCTAGTATATATAGTCACCGAATAACAAATATCACTATGCTGAGCAAATTCCACTACACCAAGACCAATATTACAATTAATATAGGTAATAGTCCCATTTGTGGCTGCTATAAATGATTAATGTTCCAGAATATGGCCGCATATCCTAATAATATCAATTTATATGAATTCTATATAGTGATAAAGTCTCCCTGAGTGACCCCTGTATAGTATTAGTGTCCTTCTATGTTGCCCCCATACATCAATAATGTCCCCCTATGCGGTCCCCATACAATAAAAATGTCCACCTATATGGTCCCCATATTATTAATAATGTAGCCTCCATAAATTAATAATGATCCATTTGTGGCCTCATACTTTAACAATGTCCCCCTATGTGGCTCCCATGCAATATTATTATTAATACTCTTATGTGTCCCATAAATAAATAATGTACCCACATGTACCCCTTAAATGAATAATAGTCCCCTATTTGGCCCCATAATTTAATAATGCCCAATTATGTGGCACTCTAAATTAATAATAGCCTCCTATGTAGGCCCAAAATTTAATAATGCTCCCCTATGTAGCCCCATAAATTAATAAAGCCCCTGTTGTGTTCTTCATGCATAAATAATATTATAATAATGTAATAAATATTCCAATAAATAATATGAATAATGTGAATGTAAAAACGATATAACACAAGTTTATGTGATTGCTTTACACATTTTTCAGGTGGTACAGAACGTGCAGTGTGGAGAAAAAGGCACAGAAAATGCTGGACTTAAAATTGAGTGGAATAGGTTTCCAGAAAATAAGAATCCTGATAGTTATCTTGTGTATTACCAAACCTTGAATAATACACACCATCAGGTAAAAACTTGCACTTGTGTGTTAATGTCGGCATCAGAAAAATATAATTCTGCTAATCTGTTTCCATTAAGGTTAATAGACAGAAAGCAGGCATGGAACCAAGAGCAACCACATGGCATACCATAGAAACATTTTGTGAGCTAGCTAAAAATTAAATTTTTATTTAGAGTGTCATTCATTTTAATAGAGGTCATAACCTGGGTGAAATTAAGACTTATATAGTAGAAAATGGTAGTTACTGATATAGTTGCTACAAAATGTTTATCAGATACGGTATTGTGTCAAAAAACTGTAGTGGTGCAAAAAAAAGAACAAGGTTTTGAGTATCATTTATTGGAATCCTAAAAGTCAATATCAACCCTTTAAATATCCTTGCCACATGATTTAGGATTAGAGATGATCGAACCTCTTGAAATTTGAATGTGACTGCTTCGATAATTAAAAAAAAAAAGCGATTAACAGATACTCCAATTTCCTAAAAAGACATGTATTACACTCTGAGGTCTCCAGGGACAGTATCTAACTCCTGTCAAGCTCTTTAATGTACTATATAATTGTCTAATGGTCACTTCCATCTTTCTGTCTGTCTGTCACAAGATATTCATTGGTCGCGGCCTCTGTCATGGAATTCCAAGTCGCTGATTGGTCGCGGCTAGGGTTGAGCGAAACAGATCAGCACTTTTCAAAAGTCGCCGTTTCGTGAAACCCGACCCGATCCCACTCTGGGATCAGGTCGGCCGTCGGCGATCTCTAATTAAAAGTCGGGTTTCGTTTTATATATATATATATATACAGTGGGGCAAAAAAGTATTTAGTCAGTCAGCAATAGTGCAAGTTCCACCACTTAAAAAGATGAGAGGCATCTGTAATTTACATCATAGGTAGACCTCAACTATGGGAGACAAACTGAGAAAAAAAAAATCCAGAAAATCACATTGTCTGTTTTTTTTATCATTTTTTTTTGCATATTATAGTGGAAAATAAGTATTTGGTCAGAAACAAACAATCAAGATTTCTGGCTCTCACAGACCTGTAACTTCTTCTTTAAGAGTCTCCTCTTTCCTCCACTCATTACCTGTAGTAATGGCACCTGTTTAAACTTGTTATCAGTATAAAAAGACACCTGTGCACACCCTCAAACAGTCTGACTCCAAACTCCTCTATGGTGAAGACCAAAGAGCTGTCAAAGGACACCAGAAACAAAATTGTAGCCCTGCACCAGGCTGGGAAGACTGAATCTGCAATAGCCAACCAGCTTGGAGTGAAGAAATCAACAGTGGGAGCAATAATTAGAAAATGGAAGATATACAAGACCACTGATAATCTCCCTCGATCTGGGGCTCCACGCAAAATCCCACCCCGTGGGGTCAGAATGATCACAAGAACGGTGAGCAAAAATCCCAGAACCACGCGGGGGGACCTAGTGAATGAACTGCAGAGAGCTGGGACCAATGTAACAAGGCCTACCATAAGTAACACACTATGCCACCATGGACTCAGATGCTGCAGTGCCAGACGTGTCCCACTGCTTAAGCCAGTACATGTCCGGGCCCGTCTGAAGTTTGCTAGAGAGCATTTGGATGATCCAGAGGAGTTTTGGGAGAATGTCCTATGGTCTGATGAAACCAAACTGGAACTGTTTGGTAGAAACACAACTTGTCGTGTTTGGAGGAAAAAGAATACTGAGTTGCATCCATCAAACACCATACCTACTGTAAACCATGGTGGTGGAAACATCATGCTTTGGGGCTGTTTCTCTGCAAAGGGGCCAGGACGACTGATCCGGGTACATGAAAGAATGAATGGGGCCATGTATCGTGAGATTTTGAGTGCAAACCTCCTTCCATCAGCAAGGGCATTGAAGATGAAACGTGGCTGGGTCTTTCAACATGACAATGATCCAAAGCACACCGCCAGGGCAACGAAGGAGTGGCTTCGTAAGAAGCATTTCAAGGTCCTGGAGTGGCCTAGCCAGTCTCCAGATCTCAACCCTATAGAAAACCTTTGGAGGGAGTTGAAAGTCCGTGTTGCCAAGCGAAAAGCCAAAAACATCACTGCTCTAGAGGAGATCTGCATGGAGGAATGGGCCAACATACCAACAACAGTGTGTGGCAACCTTGTGAAGACTTACAGAAAACGTTTGACCTCTGTCATTGCCAACAAAGGATATATTACAAAGTATTGAGATGAAATTTTGTTTCTGACCAAATACTTATTTTCCACCATAATATGCAAATAAAATGTTAAAAAAACAGACAATGTGATTTTCTGGATTTTTTTTTCTCAGTTTGTCTCCCATAGTTGAGGTCTACCTATGATGTAAATTACAGACGCCTCTCATCTTTTTAAGTGGTGGAACTTGCACTATTGCTGACTGACTAAATACTTTTTTGCCCCACTGTATATATATATGTCATTCAGACACATATATATATATATATATATATATATATTTATATTAACTTCAGCGCGATATAGCAGAAAAGCCGGTAATTCAACACAGGTTGTTTTAATATTTTATTGTACGCTCAATCCACTCGCTGAAGACCCTCGCTCTGTAACAAATAAAAAATAATAAACCAACAATATCCATACCTTCCGTAGATCTGCAACGTCCCACATTGTAAATCCATCTGAAGGGGTTAAAATATTTTACAGCCACAAGCTCTGCTAATGCAGCTGTGCTTGTGGCTGTACACCCCAGCGAATGAAGGTAATGTAGGTCAATGACCTGTAGTTACCTTCATTCGCGGTGATGCGCCCCCTGCTGGATGTCCTCATATGACCTCGAGCCTGGGAACTTTTCCCACGCTCCAGGGACATCCAGCAGGGGGCGCATCACCGCGAATGAAGGTAACAACAGGTCATTGACCTACATTACCTTCATTCGCTGGGGTTTATAGCCATGAGCAGCGCTGCATTAGCAGAGCTCGTGGCTGTAAAATATTTTAACCCCTTCAGATGGATTTACAACGTGGGACGTTACAGATCTACGGAAGGTATGTATATTGTTGGTTTATTATTTTTTATTTGTTACAGAGCGTGGGTCTTCAGCGAGTGGATTGAGCGTACAATAAATTATTACAACAAACGGTGTGTTTATTTCATTAAAATACTTTTTAATATTGTGTGTGTTTATTTTTAACTCTTTCATACAATACAATTGGATTAATAATGGATAGGTGTCATAATTGACGCCTCTCCATTATTAATCTGACTTAATGTCACCTTACAATAGCAAGGTAGCATTAACCCTTCATTACCCCATATCCCACCGCTACACGGGAATGGGAAGAGAGTGGCCAAGTGTTAGAATAGGCGCCTCTTACAGATGTGCCTTTTCTGGAGTGGCTGGGGGCAGAAGTTTTTAGCCAGGGGGGGGGCCAAAAACCGTGGACCCTCTCCAGACTATTAATATCTGCCCTCAGTCACTGGCTTTACTACTCTGGCGGAGAAAATTGCACGGGAGTCCACGCCAATTTTTTCCGCGATTTAACCCTTAAATTTAAGAGTTAGAGCGCCGAAATTTTGCATATACACACTACTAACATTAGTAGTGTGGAATATGCAAAAAAGGGGGATATGACATGGTTTACTGTATGTAAACCATGTCTCATATCATATAAAATATGAAGAAAATACGGCAGCACTCACCAATCTTCTGTGCAGGTAACTTTATTAGTGCAACAATGTCATGGCACGGGGGTGTATTCCAAAGGAATGTGAGGGCTGAACGACGGCCGTTTCGCACCTGGCCGGTGCTTCCACGGGTTCCATGGAAGCACCGGCCAGGTGCGAAACGGCCGTCGTTCAGCCCTCACATTCCTTTGGAATACACCCCCGTGCCATGACATTGTTGCACTAATAAAGTTACCTGCACAGAAGATTGGTGAGTGCTGCCGTATTTTCTTCATATTTTATATGCACACGCTTATGCTTTTGCGGCTTTAGCACCCGACATCTGCAGCAGACCAGCGTTAGGTCCAGGATTTGGACTGTTCATTGTGTTTCAGCTACGGTGATGCGGATCCCTTTCTTTTTTCTTTTTTGTGTTTCATGTCTCATATCATGTCGGGTTTTGGCAGGAGAAATGAAAAGCCGGTAATTGAATTACCGGCTTTTCTGCTATACTGCCCTGAAGGAAATGTAAAAAAAACAAAAACCCCCCATACACTTACATTGGGTTTCGAGTTTCGGCCGATTCCTGACCCCGACTTTTCAATAGGATCGGCCGATTTCACTCGACCCGACTTTTGAGAAAGTCGGGTTTCGTTAAACCCGACTCGACCTTGAAAAACTAAAAGTCGCTCAACCCTAGTCGCGGCAAAACAGCCATGACCAATCAGCGATGGGCACAGTCAGGAAGAAAATGGTCGCTCCTTACTCCCCACAGTCACTGCCCGGCTCCCGTATACTCCCCTCCAGTCACCGCTCACATAGGGTTAATGCCGGTGGTAACAGACCGCGTTATGCCACGGGTAACGCACTCCGTAACCGCTGCTATTAACCCTGTGGGTCCCCAACTTTTTACAATTGATGCTGCCTATGCGGCATCAATAGTAAAAAAATGTATTGTTAAAAATAATAAAAAAACATAAACCTGCTATTCTCACCCTCCGTAGTCCGCCGATGCATTGCGAAATTACCCAGAAGACTTAGCGGTCTCGCGAGTAAGTAAGTCCTGACCCGGGACTCCAAGCAGCAGCAGATCCAACCATGTATATACTTCAGCTCCAGATAAATGGTAAAAAACTTTTTCTTTATTGATCCAACGTAATAAAAACAGGATAATCCTTACAGATGGCAGACAGAATAAATGATCGCGCAGAGAACGGCTACGCGTTTCGACCCCAATGGGTCTTACTCATGCCTAGATAATCTCAGAAATAGTAGCTATATATAGCACCCCAGAACCTATCACAAGCATTTCATCCGTCACATGACTAAATACACAGGTCCTGGAAGTGCATAAAAGACAAATACAGTGCATATAAAAGTAAAATAACGCATACATAAATGCAAAATATAAAATTGTCAAACCTACCTATTGCCCTAATTAGCAATAATGGTAAAGTATTTCGTTTCTTTTATTCATACCCGCGGGGAAGCGAGTGTTCATACATATGGTGCACATCAAGAAAGTTGAAAACACGCGTCTCCGAACATCTCAGGGACGCAAAAAATTACAACATGATTAATAGGAATATCTCAATGGTATCCAAACACTTCGGTATGACAAATAATGGAGACACCGCAGCTCTTAGAGTACATGGCATAGAGAGAGTTTTTCCTCAAAGCCGCGGGGGTGATATAAAAAGACGCCTACTTACTAGGGAGGCGTTTTGGATGTACAGTCTGAACACTCGCTTCCCCGCGGGTATGAATAAAAGAAACAAAATACTTTACCATTATTGCTAATTAGGGCAATAGGTAGGTTTGACAATTTTATATTTTGCATTTATGTATGCGTTATTTTACTTTTATATGCACTATCTGTATTTGTCTTTTATGCACTTCCAGGACCTGTGTATTTAGTCATGTGACGGATGAAATGCTTGTGATAGGTTCTGGGGTGCTATATATATAGCTACCATACTATCTGTATTTGTCTTTTATGCACTTCCAGGACCTGTGTATTTAGTCATGTGACGGATGAAATGCTTGTGATAGGTTCTAGGGTGCTATATATATAGCTACCATTTCTGAGATTATCTAGGCATGAGTAAGACCCGTTGTGGTCGAAACGCGTAGCCGTTCTCTACACGATCACTTATTCTGTCTGCCATCTGTAAGGATTATCCTGTTTTTATTACGTTGGATCAATAAAGAAAAAGTTTTTTACCATTTATCTGGAGCTGAAGTATATACATGGTTGGATGTGTTAGATACCGCATGGCTGCTATATACTACATTGGTAGTGTTATATACTATGCGGCTGCTATATACTGCATGGGCTGTGCTATATATTACGTGGCCACTGTTGGTGCCCACACTGCTGTATACTACGTGGGCTTTGTTAGATTCCGCGTGGCTGCTATTTACTACATAGGCAGTGTTATATACTACATGGCCTGTGTTATGTACTGCGTGGGCTGTGCTATATATTACGTGGCCAGTGTTATATACTGCGTGGCCTGTGTTATATACTACGTCGCCTGTGTTATATACTGCGTGGCTGCTATATACTGCGTGGGCTGTGTTATATAGTATGTGGCTGTGTTATATACTGCGTGGCCACTGGTATATATTGCGTGGCCTATATTAACGCATCGGGTATTCTACAATATGTATGTATATATCAGCCACATAGTATATAGCACAGGCCACGTAGTATTTGTCTGCTATATACTACATGGCTCCTATATACTACGTGGCCTGTGCTATATACTATGTGGCTGCTATATACATACATAAATACATATTCTAGAATACCCGATGCGTTAGAATCGTGCCACCATCTAGTCTAAACATAATCATAGTAATGTAAAAAAGTGACCTCCACATATATGGCTATGGATAAATGATTGGTAACTTTTTCACTGCTGTTTTGTCACCTACTGTTTGTACAGTATATTAATAGGGTTTTTTGGCTTTTCTATTGTAAAATTTTCTTACTAAATAGTTTTATCACAGAATTGTTGCTTAGCTGCACTCCCTGCCTCGGCTTTTGTGCAGACTATGATACCCTGTGCTATACCATGTGATGTGCAATATTGTGTGATGGCTGTGATATATTTTCTGATGTGATAGTTGCTGGCCATTATTAGAAAGCCCCTTGGTCTCACCCAAAGTCAAATGAGCTGTCTCAGTCTGATGCAGTCTTCTGCAGTATATAAAATAGTGGAAGGTATTTTTAGTGATTTGTGCGAATCACAAATTTTTTGAATTCCCAGGTCCAAGAAATTTTCTAAAATCCTACACACATTCGATTCACATTGAATTGATTTACTCATCTCTAGTTAGGATATACATTTGTGTGAAAAAGTGTTTGCCCCTTCCTGATTTCCTATTCTTTTCCATGTTTGGTACACCTAAATGTTTCAGAACCCCCATCAAATTTAAATAATTGACAACGATAATATAAGGAAACACAAAATGCACTTTTTAAATGAAGGTATTGTTAAGGGAAAAAGAAATCCAAACCTACAGGTCCCTTTGTGAAAAAGTGATTGTCCTCTAAACTTAATAACTGGTTAGGTCCCCTTTAGCAGCAACACTGTATTTAACCATTTGCGATGACTGGCAATGAGTCTTTTACAATACTCTGGAGGAATTTTGGCCCACTCATCTTTGGAGAATTGTTTTAATTTAGCCACATTGGAGAGTTTCTGAGGATGAACCTCCTTTTTAAGGTCATGCCACAGCATCTCAATCGGTTTAATGTCAGGACATTGACTAGGCCACTCCAAAGTCTTAATTTTGTTTTTTCTTAACCCATTCAGAGGTGGACTTGCTTGTGTGTTTTGGATCATTGTCCTGCTGTTTAAACCAAGTGCTCTTCAGCTTCAGGTCACTAATAGATGGCCGAACATTCTCTTTTAGGATTTTTTGGTACACAGCATAATTCATGGTTCCATTTACCACACCAAGTCTTCCAGGTCTTGAAGGAGCAAAACAGCCCAAGCACATCACACTACCACCGCTATACTTTACTGTTGGTAACATGTTCCAGAGTATTCTCCCAAAAGTCTTGGGGATCATTAAGATGTTTTCTGGCAAAACTGAGAAGAACCTTTATGTTCTTATTGCTCTGCAGTGGTTTTCATCTTGGAACTCTGCCATGCAGGACATTTGTGCCCAGTCTCTTTCTTATGGTAGATTCATAAACACTGACCTTAACTGAGGCAAGTGAGGCCTGCAGTTCTTTGGATGTTGTTTTGGGTTCTTTTGCGATGTCTTGGATGAGTCATCGCTGTGCTCTTGGGGTAATTTTGGTCGGCTGGTCACTCATGGGAAGGTTCATCACTGTTCCATGTTTTCTTCATTTCTGGATAATGGCTCTCACTGTGGTTTGCTGGAGTTCCAACGCTTCAGAAATGGCTTTATGAGCTTTTCTAGACTGATAGATCTCAATTACTTTGTTTCTCATTAGTTCTAGAATTTCTTTAGATCGTGGCATATTTTCTAGCTTTTGAGGACCTTTTGGTCTACTTCACTTCGTCAGACAGGTCCAATTTAAGTGGTTTCTTGATTGAGAACAGGTGTGGCAATAATCAGGCCAGTGTGTGGCTAGGAAATTTGAATTCAGCTTCCGAAAATGTGATAAACCACACCCCTTAGTGACGGAGCCAAATTTTTGAAATCTCACCACTGTCACTTTATGTGGTAATAATTCTGGAACGCTTCAACAAATCCCAGTGATTTTGAGAATGTTTTTTCGTGGCAAATTATACTTTATGATAATGGTAAATTTAGGTCAATATGTTTTGTGTTTATTTATAAAAATTATCAGAAATTTGAGAAAAATGTTAAAACATTAGCAATTTTCAAACTTTGAATGATTATCCCTTTAATCCAGATAGTCATACCACAGAAAAACATTAATATATAATATTTCCCTCATGTCTGCTTTACATCAGCACCGTTTGTACAATGTTATTTTATTTTCTTATCATTTTAGGAGGTTTAAAAATGTAGCAGTAATTTTTCTTTTTTTCAAGGAAATTTACAAAATTTATTTTTTTAGGGGCCTATCCAGGCTTGAAGTGACTCTGGGGTCCCATATATTGGGAAACTCCCCAAAGTTATACCATTTTAGAAACATCACCCCCTGACATATTGAAAACTATAGTGATATAGTTTATTAACCCTTCAGGTGATTTTCAGGAATTAATGCACAGTGACATGACATGAATGAAAATGTGTATTTTTACCACCTAAATGCTTCTAACTTCTGAACAGGTTACAACAGCCAGCAGACTCTAAGGCCGCTATTTGGCCATGAATTGCCATCGCAGACATCAGGACCACACAATCATGATCTGAGGGCACCAATTGGGATAAAGAAGCCCCCACACTCTGTTAACCATTTACTGTATATGATGTAGTCACTATTGACAGCAGCATCTAAGGGGTTAATCAGATTTGGATGCTGCAAACACTGATCGTGGCTGACGCAGCAAGTTGTCGGCTATAGTGGACAGCCGACAGCTGCTGGATTGTCACCTGTATGGGGAGGCTATTCTCTTATATCTCAGGTCAGTTAAAAGACGTATTGGTGGTCATTAAGGGGTTAATTTATGTTTTAGGGGAATGAGTGGGGCAATCACTTTTTCACAGAGGGCCCTGTAGGTTTGGATTTCTGTTTTTCTTAATGATAAAGACCTTCATCTAAAAACTGCATTTTGTGCTTACTTGTATTATCTTTGTCTAATATTTACATTTGTTTGGTGATCTGAAACAGATAAGTGTGACAAATATGGAAATGAATAGGTAATCAGGAATGTGGCCAACACTTTTTTACACAACTGTATAACCAAACCAGAACCACCATTTTTAGACACGTTTCAAGGTCTTCACCCCTCATCAGTGCAAAGCAAAAGAACATGTTGACTCGGTAAGAGACCTTTGAGACAAAGCTACTCATTGTGGTGAGCTGGCATAGAAAATCCTATAAGCCATGTAGAGGGGTATAGTAAAAATATTGGAACTAGTAGCATTGGTAGGATTTGAATACAGACATCTTGTGTTAGTTACTACTAGGATGGTTTTTTACACATTCACAGAGCATTTTTAGAAAAATGCCACTGCAATATTTGATGCAGTTCTTTTATAAAAAGCCTTTAGTGGAAGTATAAGTACTTACTTATGGTTCCCAATCCTACTGAGTATCTTATGGCTTTGGCTCAAAAACTGCTATATTTTCCCTAAAATTGCTCTGTAGAAAACCTCCTTTAAAATGTTGTAAGTTAACTAAATATCCTCCCAGTGACAAGCATGTAAATGTTACTTGTTTTTTGTATGTTATTTTAAAATGTTATTTTTTAATTTTATGTTTAATTAAGCATTTTTAATTTGTAGGATTTATTTGAATATAAAGTAGTCTATTAAAAATAGTTCCAATGTTGAGCTGTCATAACAGAAGTTTGGGCATAAAGGTGACTATTTCACATACAGTGGGGCAAAGTGCAAGTTCCACCACTTAAAAAGATGAGAGGCGTCTGTAATTTACATCATAGGTAGACCTCAACTATGGGAGACAAACTGAGAAACAAAAATCCAGAAAATCACATTGTCTGTTTTTTTAACATTTTATTTGCATATTATGGTGGAAAATAAGTATTTGGTCAGAAACAATCAAGATTTCTGGCTCTCACAGACCTGTAACTTCTTCTTTAAGAGTCTCCTCTTTCCTCCACTCATTACCTGTAGTAATGGCACCTGTTTAAACTTGTTATCAGTATAAAAAGACACCTGTGCACACCCTCAAACAGTCTGACTCCAAACTCCACTATGGTGAAGACCAAAGAGCTGTCAAAGGACACCAGAAACAAAATTGTAGCCCTGCACCAGGCTGGGAAGACTGAATCTGCAATAGCCAACCAGCTTGGAGTGAAGAAATCAACAGTGGGAGCAATAATTAGAAAATGGAAGACATACAAGACCACTGATAATCTCCCTCGATCTGGGGCTCCACGCAAAATCCCACCCCGTGGGGTCAGAATGATCACAAGAACGGTGAGCAAAAATCCCAGAACCACGCGGGGGGACCTAGTGAATGAACTGCAGAGAGCTGGGACCAATGTAACAAGGCCTACCATAAGTAACACACTACGCCACCATGGACTCAGATCCTGCAGTGTCCCACTGCTTAAGCCAGTACATGTCCGGGCCCATCTGAAGTTTGCTAGAGAGCATTTGGATGATCCAGAGGAGTTTTGGGAGAATGTCCTATGGTCTGATGAAACCAAACTGGAACTGTTTGGTAGAAACACAACTTGTCGTGTTTGGAGGAAAAAGAATACTGAGTTGCATCCATCAAACACCATACCTACTGTAAAGCATGGTGGTGGAAACATCATGCTTTGGGGCTGTTTCTCTGCAAAGGGGCCAGGACGACTGATCTGGGTACATGAAAGAATGAATGGGGCCATGTATCGTGAGATTTTTGAGTGCAAACCTCCTTCCATCAGCAAGGGCATTGAAGATGAAACGTGGCTGGGTCTTTCAACATGACAATGATCCAAAGCACACCGCCAGGGCAACGAAGGAGTGGCTTCGTAAGAAGCATTTCAAGGTCCTGGAGTGGCCTAGCCAGTCTCCAGATCTCAACCCTATAGAAAACCTTTGGAGGGAGTTAAAAGTCCGTGTTGCCAAGCGAAAAGCCAAAAACATCACTGCTCTAGAGGAGATCTGCATGGAGGAATGGGCCAACATACCAACAACAGTGTGTGGCAACCTTGTGAAGACTTACAGAAAACGTTTGACCTCTGTCATTGCCAACAAAGGATATATTACAAAGTATTGAGATGAAATTTTGTTTCTGACCAAATACTTATTTTCCACCATAATATGCAAATAAAATGATAAAAAAACAGACAATGTGATTTTCTGGATTTTTTTTTCTCAGTTTGTCTCCCATAGTTGAGGTCTACCTATGATGTAAATTACAGACACCTCTCATCTTTTTAAGTGGTGGAACTTGCACTATTGCTGACTGACTAAATACTTTTTTGCCCCACTGTATAACATGCGGGTGTGATTGCATTATGTTTACAAAATGTAATTGAACTGAATGTTTAAATATAATTTTACTTCTCATTTTCATTGTCTTTCTCTGTCGCAAAGACATGTACAATTACACAATGTTTAAAGGTAAAATGCACATTTTATATCTCCATAGAATGTGTTGAATTCAATGGTTTTCCATCAAGTTTACAGTCCATTCATATCATTAAATAACCTAAAGGAAGAGGATGCTTATAATGTCACCATAAAATCTATGAAAGATGGCAATATGCTAAGTGTTAGATCATTTTTAACATGTAGGTATACAAATATATATTAAGTTGTTTTCCTTTTTGGATGTTTTGTTAAAACCTTGGAAAAAAGTTGAAAAGACAAAATGCAACCATTTCTTTTCGATTACATACAATTTAGACCTTGTTCGGAAGTGTTATGTTTTTCTATATGGCAAAAATGGACCGTTTTAACAGTTAGTATACCGTCCATTTTTCTCATAAGGGAAAAAAAATACACTATCTATTAAACAGTAAAAATACTGACAAATAATGGATGGTACACAAATGTCATCCAAGTGCAAGAGAATCCATTTACATAGGGGGTTAAAATTGATCAGATAAAAGATGGACACATTCATTTTTTATTTGTGGACTGTTGGTTTCAAAAAAAGTACGGACATGTGATCATGTAGTATAATGTGTATGCGTTCTATCCATGAAAAAAAAGCAAGAATACATTCAGGAAATGTGGACATCTGAATGAGGCCTTATAGTGATAATTTATCGTTTGACTCTAAAATTAATGCTTCAAAATCTACACCTAACTACTTGTAGTTTTACTTCAATCGTGTTTTTGTTTTTTTCAAAGATGAAGTTTTAGTAAATGTTTTATTTGAATTGTTTCTATGTAAAATAACATTGCAGAAAAAGTACAACAAACTTTCAAAAAGATGTAGCAAGTGTGAAGATGAGAAAGCTGGTGGGTATGTTTACACAGAGTAAATATATGCTCTGAAATCCAAGGGCAGAATGCAATGGCATAAAGTTAGTCTATACATACTGTATAACTACTACTTCAGTGGGAAATCAGGGTATCAAATTTAACTTTTTTTTTGGCCATGTTTCATTTTTACAAAAAAAATTATAGTAAAACACGAGATCAAGAAAGAACCCAATAGATTATGAGCAGAAACTGTACCATATTGTATGACAATAAAAGTGAAAAATTCTTTTGTCGCTGCACCCCCAAATAAACTGTTCCTTATGTCACACGACCGTTATTTTTGGTCTATGTGCTATCCATAAAAAAAATTAATCACATTCAGACAAATATTATTCAAAAGAGCAGTGCAGATGGAGATTTTTTTTCCACTGACCAAATCTGTATGTGAAAAAAAAAAATAGCAGCATGCACAATTTTTGCTCTGGAAATCAGATTAGACTCACCCATTCAAGTTTATGGGTGTGAGAAAAAAATCAAATGCCACAGGATAACATCTGATTATTACAGATACATTGCAATTCTGTAGCATAGAAACATAGACAACTGTAAATGGTCTTGTAAATGACTAAAAGCTGCTGCTGTAAAAAACGGATTGCATGGACGACAAGTGAGAAACAAATTGTCCTACTTTTTGAACTGCCGATTGATTTTTTATACAGTTGTGCGAACCTTTCTCTGGATCTTTTTTTTAATATAAACTAAGTACCTCCTCCAATTAGTGCTCCTTCATTGATTCTGGAGTAGTTTTTCCTTTTCTTTTGTGCCCCTCTGTTGCAAATCTATACCCTGTCATAATAAATAGTGCTCCAATAAGCTAATATTCCCTTCAACCAACTGGGCGTACAACACAGAACTTTTTTTGTGGGTGTTTTCTTTTTCCTCTCTATGATGCTGACCAATCAAAACATGGTTGCTTCATAGAGTGGGAGAAGCAGACACCCAGAAAAAGGTCATAGCCCTGCAGTTTGGCTAAAGACAAAAAATAACTTGCATTATTACCAAAATGCCCTGCCAGTGTATAGCCATACCGTCAAGGTATTTTGATAACAATGTAAGTTATTTATTGCCTTTACTGTATTTAGAATCTTGTTTTTATTATGAATTATTTGTTTTCTATATTCTAGTATGGTACTTTAGCAAATGTTTTTAAAATGTCACCTTTTCCTTGATAACTTGACACTTATTTGTGACACTATCAATATTGCACTTTATTGCCCACCAGTGATTTTTACCTCTTTTCTAGTATTTATACTTTTTTTTTTAGCCCTTATGTTATTTATACATTTTTAAATTAATAAAAAGGGTGTGATTTAGGGACTTTCTTGCACTTTTATTGGGGTTTATTTATAGATGATGCACTAGTGATAGCTAGTGACTACGATGTTCTCACGAGAACACACTGAGCTCATCCAGGCTGCAGTTCTGTCAGTATTTGCTTTTTCTCCTCTATTACGCAGTTGTGTTTTGACTGGCAAGCATTATAGAGGGGAAAAGGCAAATGCCCAAAGAGAAGTTCTGTGGTTTACATCCATTTGGAAAATTAGGATGTTGGGTGCTCTTTATTATCAGGAAACATAACATTACAATGGAGGGGCACAGAAAAACAAATAAAACCTGTTACAGAATCAGTGGAATATCGGCGATTGGAGGCATTAAAGGACAAATTCAGTTTAAATTTAAAAAATCCATTGAGATCCTATTTAAAGGATTAAGGGGTTACACCAAGCTGACAACAACATGTACGGCTGAATACAAATGATTTTATATAAGTTTTTGACTTTATACCAACTCTTCTTTCTTTTCTACAAAGACCCAATCCAGTTACAAGATATAGGCATTGTTGTGACTACTACTTCAGTATCATTCAACTGGAGCAAGCTTAGTGGAGATATTTTTGTTTCCAATGCCAACAACTTTGGTAACATTTTGCTTCTAGAAGATAAGTTTTATGAAGTGAACCATCTGCTCTCAGGATCTCTTTATAATTTTGAATTTGTTGTGAAACAACATTATTCCGGATCTATAAATGTGACTCAGAAAATGTATATCACAGTTGAAACAGGTATGTGCATTTAATGTGTATTGTCATAATTTTACATTATTTTATTTTAACACTTGCAAGAAAATGAGTAAATCCATTTCTCGATAGTTACCATAATAGGTCAGTTTCACACATATGACATTAACAGTCTGTGTGCGGAACGTGAAGTTCGGACTGGCAACCGGTCACCTAACTGCTTCATAGTAGAGTTAGTGCAAATCAATTCCTAGCACAAGGTCTATCAACCATGTCAATAATCTTTGGCCTCCATCCGGGAACACTGGGAACAGCCTCTTACCTGTGTAAATCCTTGGCTCTTCTTTTGATTAGCCTGCCTGTCGTGATGTAATTGTCGGTCAGCTAATCAAAAGAAGAGCCATGTATGCCATCAGGTAAGAGGAAGTTCTCTGGGCTCCCACCTAGGGAAAATAGATTATTGACGTGGCTGATGGACCAGGTCATGCAAATCAATTAGGAATTAGGAATTTATTTACACTATGTAGAGAATACAGAATGGAGGAAATTCACTGACTACAGAATACAGCAGAATATTTACAATTGCAGTTGTTATCCATTTAAGCTGGAAGAATGCAAATGTGAAACTGTTGTCTTCCAATTTGCAAGTTGTTTTATGTTATGTTGTGTTTCCTTTTTGACACGCTGCTGCAGGTCTATAAAAAAAAACCTTAAAAAAGCAGAAAAAAACTCTTTTACTTTTAAATTGAGAGTTATCTACAAGTTATTCATATGTCATATTATGCATGTCACAATATCAGAATGTTCAAAACATTAATTGCTACAGCCTTGGTTCTCAAAATGTAATAAACGGACCCCAGAGCATATATGACAAGTCTCTAGGGGGGCAATGATCAGAGCCTTGGAGGGTACTTTGGTATAATTTATTTAATTAGGATGGGGGGTTGAATACTTGGCTTATAACCAGTGAGAAACACTAATTTATAGAGCTGGCAGATTGAGAGATCACTCTATGTAAAACAAAGTCTGTCAATGAGATTACGAAGAAGAAACTTTGCCGACTGTAAAGGTACCTTCACATTAAGCGACGCTGCAGCGATACCGACAACGATCCGGATCGCTGCAGCGTCGCTGTTTGGTCGCTGGAGAGCTGTCACACAGACAGCTCTCCAGCGACCAACGATGCCGGTAACCAGGGTAAACATCGGGTAACTAAGCGCAGGGCCGCGCTTAGTAACCCGATGTTTACCCTGGTTACCATCCTAAAAGTAAAAAAAAACAAACGCTACATACTTACCTACAGCCGTCTGTCCTCCAGCGCTGTGCTCTGCACTCCTCCTGTACTGTCTGTGAGCACAGCGGCCGGAAAGCAGAGCGGTGACGTCACCGCTCTGCTTTCCGGCTGACCGACGCTCACAGCCAGAACAGGAGGAGAGCAGAGCACAGCGCTGGAGGACAGACGGCTGTAGGTAAGTATGTAGCGTTTGTTTTTTTTTACTTTTAGGATGGTAACCAGGGTAAACATCGGGTTACTAAGGGCGGCCCTGCGCTTAGTTACCCGATGTTTACCCTGGTTACCAGTGAAGACATCGCTGGATCGGTGTCACACACGCCGATCCAGCGATGTCAGCAGGAGTACAGCGACGAAATAAAGTTCTGGACTTTATTCAGCGACCAACGATCTCCCAGCAGGGGCCTGATCGTTGGTCGCTGTCACACATAACGATTTCATTAACGATATCGTTGCTACGTCACAAAAAGCAACGATATCGTTAACAATATCGTTATGTGTGAAGGTACCTTAACAGCCTAGAACTGCAAATGACTTACCTGACTGATACAGATCTTGCATAGATGGCTATGATAACAAAAGGTGTGCAGGAAATTATTATGTCATGTTCTGTGCAGATAGACAGTCTTTTGCAATACCACTTTTTAAGAGAAAAAGACGTTTTTCAAATTCATATTTCCTGTAAAAACATGGGGATTTTTTTTAATGAACATAGTGGTTCATTGTGACTATTATTCATTTTTATGTCACGGTCCTTTATTGCAGCATTGACAAAATAATTTGTTTTAGAAATGTTAAAATTTTCAAACTGGCCAGTGGCCACTAAGCCAACTATTAGGCTGCTGTCACACTAGCAGTATTTGGTCAGTATATTACACCAGTATCTGTAAGCCAAAACCAGGAGTGGAACAATTAGAGGAAAAGTATAATAGAAACATATGCACCACTTCTGGATTTATCACCCACTCCTGGTTTTGGCTTACAAATACTGATGTAAAATACTGACCAAATACTGCTAGTGTGACGGCAGCCTTATAGACTCATACTTCCTATTCTTTACAGCTCATTTTTCAGATGTCACACCTACATGGACACCAATAGACTAGCTCTGACTCACTGATTTCTGCCGGAGAGCTTTCTAAGCATTCTCTAAACTGGTCAATGGTCATTGTGAAGGGAGGCACAGAAAGTGAGCTGTGACATTTCCTTATGAATGATGGATCCTGTGTCATCTACTGTATAATGATGCTACCAGTCCTTGTAATTATGCCTCTGATGCAGAGTTGCATATAAAACGCATGGGGCTCCATAGCAAATGGTTTAAATGGGCCCATCCCATCTCTAAAAAATGTTTTCAGCTGAGTAGGTAGTGTCATATCATCCAACTTTTATAAACAGGGAGAGAGACATGTATTGCAGCACATACACAGTAATTATGCCCTTCTGGAAGTCCCTTAATGTTCTCACCAATGAAACCCATTTCACGGACATTATAGAGTTTGATTATCTAAAAAATGCCCCCACCCACAAACACAGAATGTAATACCCCCACATTTGTCAGTATGATAGCTACCACAGTCATCAATCAATATGATATCCCCGAACAGTACAATTGCCCCCAAAACACCCTACACAATATAATGGCCTTTTAGTATGATGCTCCCACAGCCCCCACTATGATGCTCCCACAGCCTCCACTCAGTATTATCATCCTCTTCAGCCCCAAAGCCCCCCACCCAGTATCATAGCCCCCACAGGCCCTTACACAGTATAATTACATCTCAGCATGATTATCACCAATGCCAGTCCCCCACTCAGTATGATGGCCCCAATGCTAGCCTACAACTCAGTATGATGTCCCTTGTTGCCAGTCCACCACTCAGTATAATGGTCTTACAGCCTACCATTCACCCTACTCAGCATGGTGTCCATCACAGCCCACAACCCCCTTAGTATAATGTACCCAACAGACCACATTCCACTCAGTATATCATCCACTGCCACCACTCATTATGACGTCCCATGACCCACCCACCACTCAGTATAAGGTTCCTTACAGCTCCTGAGATTGCAAAATAAAATAAACATCACTCATCTCACGCTCTTCCCTCTGTAATGAGGTGGCAGGGACTCTCAAGTGCCTCCTCTCTCCTGAATACTAAATACATGTGTCATGTGCGGCTTCCTAACGCTTTATTAATATAATGTGCGGTTTTCTGATGTTATCTTAACCCCTTTCTGACAGTTGATGGAATAGTGCGAATAGCGGAATAGTGCGAGCCCACCTCAAAGCCGCGACATGTCAGCTATTTTCAACAGCTGACATGTGCGCACAATGGGCGCGAGTGGAATCGCGATCCGCCCATGCCCATTAACTAGTTAAATGCCGCTGTCAAACTCTGACAGCAGCATTTATCAAGTACTGCCGGCCGCGCGGCCGGAAGTACTCGCACCGCTGACCCCTGTCACGTGATCCGGGATCATCGGTGCGTTGCCATTACAACCAGAGGTCTCCTCGAGACCTCTATTGTTGTTGATGGCAGATTGCTATGAGCACCACCCTGTGGTCGACGCACATAGCAAGCCTGCAATTCTGCTGCATAGAGGTGATCTGTGCATCACCTCTATGTACTGTAGCAGAGGCGATCGAGTAGTGTATGCTTCTAGCCTCCCATAAAGGCTATTGAAGCATGCCAAAATTAAAAAAAATGTGTTTAAAAATATAAAGAAAATATTAAAAAAATAAAAGTTTAAATCACCCCCCTTTCACCCCAATCAAAATAAATCAATGAAAAATAAAATCAAACCTACAGATATTTGGTATCGTCATGTTCAGAAACGCCCTATACGGCGTAGTGAGAAAAAAATCAAAATGTCAAAATTAAGTTTTTTGGTCACCGCAACATTGCATTAAAATGCAATAATGAGAAAGAGCATATCTGCACCAAAATGGTATCATTAAAAACGTCAGCTAGGTTCATAAAAAATAAGCTCTCACCCGAGCCCAGATCACGAAAAATGGAGACGCTACCGTTATCAGAAAATTGCGCATTTTTTTAGCAAATTTTGGAATTTTTTTTCACCACTTAGATAAAAGAGAACCTAGACATGTTTGGTGTCTATGACCTGGAGAATCATAATGGCTTAGCATTTAGTGAACGCAGCAAAAAAAGCCAAACTAAAAACAAGTGTGGGATTGCACTCTTTTTGCAATTTCATCGCACTTGGATTTTTTTCCCGTTTTCTGTTACACGACATGGTAAAACCAATGGTATCTTTCAAAAGTACAACTCGTCCCACAAAAAATAAGCCTCCTAATGGCCATATTGACAGAAAAATAAAAAAGTTATGGCTCTGGAACGAAGGGGAGTGAAAAACGAAAATGAAAAAACAAAAAAAGCTACGGGGGTGAAGGGGTTAATGTTCTATTAATGTAAATGTATTTGTACCTATGTGCTTTAGCTCAGAGACAGAATGGGTTACAAAAGGGTTAAACAGTTTGGAGGAGTTAGAGGGGGATGGTCCAAAGCCCCGGGATATAGGGAAAGGATTTCCAGCCTTTAGGGTAGAGCCTGGGTGGGCTTGCCCAGGGCGAGACATGCTCCATAGTGATGACAGAGGATCCCCTGGCCGGGGGGGGGGGGGGGGGGAATAAAAGCTGCCCTAGCTTGATGGGTAGCGTGGATGGACATTGGCTCTGTGGGATTGTCCCCAGAAGAAATATTGGGTTGGGGACCAGGGTAGGAGCTGGTGGCGTGCAGAATTCTGAGGCTGCAGGGAAAGGATAGGAAACATTGCCTTGCTTGTACTGTGTCATGGGTGTGACTGTTAGGCTGTGTGCACATGTTCTGGATTTTTCGCGTTTTTTTTCGCATTTTTTCACTATAAAAACGTGATAAAACTGTGAAAAAAATGCTCACATTAAGCATCCTATTAATAGAATGCAATCTGCATTTTGTATGCACATGCTGCTTTTTTTTCCTGAGCGGAAATGCATTCTGGAAAAAAACGCAGCATGTTCATTAATTTGCGGAATCGCGGGTATTTTGTACACATGGGAATGCAATGATCCGCTTAATCCCCGCATGGGGCTATGCCCACCATGCGGGAAGTAAGCGGATCATGTGTGGATGGTACCCAGGGTGGAAGAGAGGAGACTCTCCTCCACAGACTGGACACCATATCACTGATAAAAAAAAGAATAAAAAAAAAAAAAGTGATATACTTACCTTCTGATGGCCCCCGGAGTCTTCCCGCCTCTCAGCGGTGCACGCGGTGCCTTCCGTTCCCCGGGATGCTGTGTGTTGTGAATTCTGTGGTCAAGCTCCCTCCTGTGGTCATGAGTGGTACTTCGGCTGGTTCTGTCTATGAGCTTCCTCTGGTGGATGTGAGTGGGGCTGCGGCTTCTGAGTTTCCTTCCTCAGGTGACAAGGTTAAGTCGTTAGGTGCTGCTCTATTTAACTCCACCTAGTGCTTTGTTCCTTGCCTCCAGTCAATGTTCCAGCATTGGTCTTGCTCTCTCCTGGATCGTCTTGTGGCCTGTCTGCCCTGCATAAGCTAAGTTTTGCTTGTGTTACTTTTGTTTGCTATTTTTTCTGTCCAGCTTGCTATATTGGTTTTTCTTGCTTGCTGGAAGCTCTGGGACGCAGAGGGAGCACCTCCGTGCCGTTAGTCGGTACGGAAGGTCTTTTTGCGCCCTCTGCGTGGTTGTTTGTAGGTTTTTGTGCTGACCGCAAAGCTATCTTTACTATCCTCGGTCTAATCAGTAAGTCGGGCCTCACTTTACTAAAACCTATTTCATCTCTGTGTTTGTATTTTCATCTTTACTCACAGTCATTATATGTGGGGGGCTGCCTTTTCCTTTGGGGAATTTCTCTGAGGCAAGGTAGGCTTATTTTTCTATCTTCAGGGCTAGCTAGTTTCTCAGGCTGTGCCCGAGGCGCCTAGGTCTGGTCAGGAGCGCTCCACGGCTACCTCTAGTGTGGTGTGATAGGATTAGGGATTGCGGTCAGCAGAGTTCCCACGTCTCAGAGCTCGTCCTATGTTATTCGTAACTATCAGGTCACTTTGTGTGCTCTTAATCACCAGGTCTATTGTGTTTCTGAATCACCAGTTCATAACAGTTGTGTGCGAAGGACCTGCGATAACATCACGGTTACAAACCAAGAAAAGAAAAAAAAAAAAAAAAAAAAAGTAAGCGACACAGCTCGACTTTCCAGAGATTAATAACTCGATGTGGAGAGTTTCCCAACAATAGGTAGTCCGGTCAGCTGAAAGGCGGTACTTGCGTGAAACAAAGTGTCCATATAAATAAAAAAGTAGAAAAACGCAATAGCACTCACCAATCAGTGGCAATTCAAATGTCCTTTAGTGGAGCATATACCAAAACATCATCGCGGTTCAAGGGAGGGAGTGAGAGAGGGAGTGCGACAGGCAAGACGACGACGGCCGTTTCGCGCTAATACCGAACGCTTCCACGGGTCTGTGTCCAGGAGGAAGTGACACCTAGATAAGCAGGTAAGAAACAACCGGCTCCTCCCGCGCCACCTCCCCCCGAAACACCCAAAGTGCACAGTGCGTGTTAAATTGACACAAAAACAAAACAATTAAAAACAACCACAGTTAGAGCACCTTATTACATACGGCAATATAGAATAATAATGGTAACCAATTATAACTGTCCAATCTATCTAGAATGCTGATAGTGTCCTCTATTCAAAGGTAAACTACAGAATCCACACCTGAAATTATCTCACTCATCAGGAAAAAAAAAAAAGACAGAGAAAAATGTAGGCGGCTAGCAAATACTCACTGACATGACTTGTACAAAGCATAAGAGAACAAGAGAGGGATCGATCTAGGATGACAATGAAAATCAAAACAGAGCAGCAACAATAATCAATGACAATGTTAGCATTTTATAAAAAAACAGACATATCAACACGATCATTGAGCCCTGCTGCACCAGTAGCTCTTGTCCGTATAATCCATTTAGTTTCTTGCCTCAATAGGATTCTATGCAGATCACCACCCTGCATTGGTAGATTAACTCTTTCAAGGCCTGCAAACCTTAATACCTCTGGGTTACCCTGATGTTCTTCCCTTATGTGCTCAATTAATCTAGGGACACCTTTCCCAGTTGCAATAGATTTAAAGTGTTCACGGAAGCGTACATATAGGCAGCGAATCGTCTTACCGATGTAGAACCTCTGGCAAGGACAGAAGACTACATACACCACGTATTGTGTCTTACATGAAATGAAGTGCCGTACTTGATGCATAATGGGGCCAATGTGTACCGTAGGACCTTGCACATGAAACTGACAAAACCGACAGTGACCGCAGCGGTAATTTCCCACTGGTGTGGTACGTTCTAACCATGTAGATCTCTCTTTCATGATCCGATTATGGACTAGCGAATCTCTGGTACATGCACTTCGTCTATTGGATACTAAAAGGCCCCCCATGGTCCTCCCCATGAGATCTCTATCTCTCTCCAATACATGCCAGTGCCTCCGAATAGACGCTCTTATTTCTCTATCCAGAGGGCCGTATTGAAAACAGAAGGTAAATCGTTGTCCGGAGGCACCAGATCACCTCCCCCCACTCACCGGTGGTGACTAGAGTTGAGCGACCTTGACCTTTTTAGAGTCGAGCCGGGTTTTGCGAAACCCGACTATGTCCAAAGTCGGGTCGAGTGAAATCGGCCGATTATGACGTAAAGTCGGGATCGACCGAAACACGAAACCCAATGCAAGTCAATGGGGCAGCATAGTCGGCAGTGAGTGGGGGCCAGGAAAACACCTAGAGTGCCCATTTTAATGTCAAAACCATCCATTCTTCTTAATGAAGCTTGTCAAGCGTAATTTACCTTATAATAATTGGAAGGCATTTGAAATTGGGGGTCATTTGGCTAAAGTTGTGGGGGGTAGGGCTGGTTCAAGTAATTAGTGGGCCCAGGAAATCTGGACCACGTCACGGCAGTGGAGCAGGGAGAGGTAAGTATTTCAACTTTGCAAGTGCTGTGAACCTGAGCAAGCAGGGGGGGCCCACTCGTTGGCATTGGCACTGGCACAGGGCCCCTCAAAGTACAGCGGTGTGTTTGCACGGCGGGGGCGCCTCCCACCGGCAGCAACACTTTTGCGTACTATGAGAGGCCCTGTGCCAGTGACGTCGCCAACTAGTATTCCTCCCCCCACCTGATGAAGGAACCTGCACTTTCATCTGCACCTTCCTCTTTGTCCCCGTGTAAGGTGGTATGGTATGCGGGAAGAGCAACCTGACTTTCAGCAGGGTCACAATGTTGTTGTGTAGCGTGCACGGGGAATGTTGCGTTATGGGTCAATGTACCAGCAGACTCATCTATCACTGGCTGGGCAATGGGCAGGATGAGGAGGAAACACAGATATAGGCCCAAAGAAGAAAGTGGGCTAAATGCAGTTCAAAATTGGTAACACAGGAATAACCAGGGGGCATTGCAGTGGAGGACAACTGGAATGAGAGGCTGACACAGAGAGTAGGGCCAAATCAGTAAGTAGTCGAAATGCAGTTCAAAATTGGCAACCGTAGTAAACAGGCGGCACAGCTTTGTTCAGTGGAGGAGAACAGCAAGGAGTGGCAGACACCGATAGTAGGCCCCAAACCAACTAGTACGCCAAATGCAGTTGTTCCATTTAACCACAATTTAATGAGAGCCTGAAGATAGAAGCTCAGGAAAGGCAACCTGGGGAACACCTTGGAGTGTAACACACCATCTCTCTCCACCCCATACCCATTTTGTAGGCCTAATGCTGTGTACTTTTCTACAACTACTAAACGAGAGTCGGAAGACCGAAGCAATGGCAAGGAAACCTGGGGAACACCTTGGAGTGTAACACACCATCTCTCTCCACCCCATACCCAATTTGTAGGCCTAATGCAGCCTACTTTCCGACACCTACTAAACGAGAGCATGAAGATCGAAGCTCAGGAAAGGCAACCTGGGGAACACCTTGGAGTGTAACACACCATCTCTCTCCACCCCATACCCATTTTGTAGGCCTAATGCTGTGTACTTTTCCACCAACTACTAAACGAGAGCCGGAAGATCGAAGCTCATGAAAGGCAACCCGGGGAACACCTTGGAGTGTAACACAACCTCTCTCTACACCACGAAAGGGCTGATTCTTAGGAAGGAAGGCTGTTGTAAATAAGCATTGCGCGTCCGAGGGTGATTATATTCTTATTCGGTATCTACTCACCCTCGGACGCGCCATGCTTCTTGATTTGTAATTAATGTTTATTTGCAATGTGCTTTTGACTTACTCAATTATTTTTTTAATTATTGATTTTATTAAATTAATAGTTTAACATCTTATTGGAAATAATTTAAAGGAGACGCGACAGGACAACACTCGGTGGATGCCATATCTGTGTTAACAACTCCAAAAAACTTTCAGTTAACTTCTTGCAGGAGAAAGAAATTGTAGCTGTTGGACCTTTGTAGTACAGTTCCAGATATTTGTTGTGTGTTTGTTTTGATTGTTAAAATGTCTGCATTTGAGATCTCAACACGATCTTATTTTTTATAATCAAATTAATTTTTTAAATATTTTATTAGGTTGGTTCAAGGGGTACACGGGCCGCAGTAGACAGGTCAGTGGAGGCCTAGTGGAAGGAGGGACCGCAGATGCGCCACTGTTTCACCCATACACAATTAGTAGGCCTAATGCAGCGTAGTTTCCAACAGCTACTAAACGAGAGCCGGAAGATCGAAGCTCAGGAAAGGCAACCTGGGGAACACCTTGGAGTGTAACACAACCTCTCTCTACACCACGGAAGGGCTGATTCTTAGGAAGGAAGGCTGTTGTAAATAAGCATTGCGCGTCCGAGGGTGATTATATTCTTATTCGGTATCTACTCACCCTCGGACGCGCCATGCTTCTTGATTTGTAATTAATGTTTATTTGCAATGTGCTTTTGACTTACTCAATTATTTTTTTAATTATTGATTTTATTAAATTAATAGTTTAACATCTTATTGGAAATAATTTAAAGGAGACGCGACAGGACAACACTCGGTGGATGCCATATCTGTGTTAACAACTCCAAAAAACTTTCAGTTAACTTCTTGCAGGAGAAAGAAATTGTAGCTGTTGGACCTTTGTAGTACAGTTCCAGATATTTGTTGTGTGTTTGTTTTGATTGTTAAAATGTCTGCATTTGAGATCTCAACACGATCTTATTTTTTATAATCAAATTAATTTTTTTTATATTTAATGATGTTGGTTCAAGGGGTACATGGGCAGCAATAGACAGGTCAGTGGAGGCCTAGTGGAAGGAGTGACGGCAGACAGGCATCAAAGGCCTAACATTGGGCTGGCTGTAGGCAAGTTAAAATTGGTTCCAGGGGAACACGGCCATCAGTGGCCTGGTCAGTGTAGTTGTAGTTGAAAGAACGGGACGCAGACAGGCTTCGAAGGCCTAACATAACAAACTTGGGCTGGCTGTAGGCACTTTTAAATTTGTTCCAGGGGTACATGGGCAGCAGTGGTCTGGTCAGTGGAAGTCTAGTGGAAGGAGTGACCGCAGACAGGCTTCCAAGGCCTAACATAACAAACTTGGGCTGGCTGTAGGCACTTTTAAATTGGTTCCAGGGGTACACGGGCAGCAGTGGTCTGGTCTGTGGAAGTCTAGTGGAAGGAGTGACCGCAGACAGGCTTCGAAGGCCTAACATAACAAACTTGGGCTGGCTGTAGGCACTTTTAAATTGGTTCCAGGGGTACACGGGCAGCAGTGGTCTGGTCTGTGGAAGTCTAGTGGAAGGAGTGACCGCAGACAGGCTTCGAAGGCCTAACATAACAAACTTGGGCTGGCTGTAGGCACTTTTAAATTGGTTCCAGGGGTACACGGGCAGCAGTGGTCTGGTCAGTGGAAGTCTAGTGGAAGGAGTGACCGCAGACAGGCTTCCAAGGCCTAACATAACAAACTTGGGCTGGCTGTAGGCACTTTTAAATTGGTTCCAGGGGTACACGGGCAGCAGTGGTCTGGTCAGTGGAAGTCTAGTGGAAGGAGTGACCGCAGACAGGCTTCGAAGGCCTAACATAACAAACTTGGGCTGGCTGTAGGCACTTTTAAATTGGTTCCAGGGGTACACGGGCAGCAGTGGTCTGGTCAGTGGAAGTCTAGTGGAAGGAGTGACCGCAGACAGGCTTCGAAGGCCTAACATAACAAACTTGGGCTGGCTGTAGGCACTTTTAAATTGGTTCCAGGGGTACACGGGCAGCAGTGGTCTGGTCAGTGGAAGTCTAGTGGAAGGAGTGACCGCAGACAGGCTTCCAAGGCCTAACATAACAAACTTGGGCTGGCTGTAGGCACTTTTAAATTGGTTGCAGGGGTACACGGGCAGCAGTGGTCTGGTCAGTGGAAGTCTAGTGGAAGGAGTGACCGCAGACAGGCTTCGAAGGCCTAACATAACAAACTTGGGCTGGCTGTAGGCACTTTTAAATTGGTTGCAGGGGTACACGGGCAGCAGTGGTCTGGTCAGTGGAAGTCTAGTGGAAGGAGTGACCGCAGACAGGCTTCGAAGGCCTAACATAACAAACTTGGGCTGGCTGTAGGCACTTTTAAATTGGTTCCAGGGGTACACGGGCAGCAGTGGTCTGGTCAGTGGAAGTCTAGTGGAAGGAGTGACCGCAGACAGGCTTCGAAGGCCTAACATAACAAACTTGGGCTGGCTGTAGGCACTTTTAAATTGGTTCCAGGGGTACACGGGCAGCAGTGGTCTGGTCAGTGGAAGTCTAGTGGAAGGAGTGACCGCAGACAGGCTTCGAAGGCCTAACATAACAAACTTGGGCTGGCTGTAGGCACTTTTAAATTGGTTCCAGGGGTACACGGGCAGCAGTGGTCTGGTCAGTGGAAGTCTAGTGGAAGGAGTGACCGCAGACAGGCTTCCAAGGCCTAACATAACAAACTTGGGCTGGCTGTAGGCACTTTTAAATTGGTTGCAGGGGTACACGGGCAGCAGTGGTCTGGTCAGTGGAAGTCTAGTGGAAGGAGTGACCGCAGACAGGCTTCGAAGGCCTAACATAACAAACTTGGGCTGGCTGTAGGCACTTTTAAATTGGTTCCAGGGGTACACGGGCAGCAGTGGTCTGGTCAGTGGAAGTCTAGTGGAAGGAGTGACCGCAGACAGGCTTCGAAGGCCTAACATAACAAACTTGGGCTGGCTGTAGGCACTTTTAAATTGGTTCCAGGGGTACACGGGCAGCAGTGGTCTGGTCAGTGGAAGTCTAGTGGAAGGAGTGACCGCAGACAGGCTTCCAAGGCCTAACATAACAAACTTGGGCTGGCTGTAGGCACTTTTAAATTGGTTCCAGGGGTACACGGGCAGCAGTGGTCTGGTCTGTGGAAGTCTAGTGGAAGGAGTGACCGCAGACAGGCTTCGAAGGCCTAACATAACAAACTTGGGCTGGCTGTAGGCACTTTTAAATTGGTTCCAGGGGTACACGGGCAGCAGTGGTCTGGTCAGTGGAAGTCTAGTGGAAGGAGTGACCGCAGACAGGCTTCGAAGGCCTAACATAACAAACTTGGGCTGGCTGTAGGCACTTTTAAATTGGTTCCAGGGGTACACGGGCAGCAGTGGTCTGGTCAGTGGAAGTCTAGTGGAAGGAGTGACCGCAGACAGGCTTCCAAGGCCTAACATAACAAACTTGGGCTGGCTGTAGGCACTTTTAAATTGGTTCCAGGGGTACACGGGCAGCAGTGGTCTGGTCTGTGGAAGTCTAGTGGAAGGAGTGACCGCAGACAGGCTTCGAAGGCCTAACATAACAAACTTGGGCTGGCTGTAGGCACTTTTAAATTGGTTCCAGGGGTACACGGGCAGCAGTGGTCTGGTCAGTGGAAGTCTAGTGGAAGGAGTGACCGCAGACAGGCTTCGAAGGCCTAACATAACAAACTTGGGCTGGCTGTAGGCACTTTTAAATTGGTTCCAGGGGTACACGGGCAGCAGTGGTCTGGTCAGTGGAAGTCTAGTGGAAGGAGTGACCGCAGACAGGCTTCCAAGGCCTAACATAACAAACTTGGGCTGGCTGTAGGCACTTTTAAATTGGTTCCAGGGGTACACGGGCAGCAGTGGTCTGGTCTGTGGAAGTCTAGTGGAAGGAGTGACCGCAGACAGGCTTCGAAGGCCTAACATAACAAACTTGGGCTGGCTGTAGGCACTTTTAAATTGGTTCCAGGGGTACACGGGCAGCAGTGGTCTGGTCAGTGGAAGTCTAGTGGAAGGAGTGACCGCAGACAGGCTTCGAAGGCCTAACATAACAAACTTGGGCTGGCTGTAGGCACTTTTAAATTGGTTCCAGGGGTACACGGGCAGCAGTGGTCTGGTCAGTGGAAGTCTAGTGGAAGGAGTGACCGCAGACAGGCTTCGAAGGCCTAACATAACAAACTTGGGCTGGCTGTAGGCACTTTTAAATTGGTTCCAGGGGTACACGGGCAGCAGTGGTCTGGTCAGTGGAAGTCTAGTGGAAGGAGTGACCGCAGACAGGCTTCGAAGGCCTAACATAACAAACTTGGGCTGGCTGTAGGCACTTTTAAATTGGTTCCAGGGGTACACGGGCAGCAGTGGTCTGGTCAGTGGAAGTCTAGTGGAAGGAGTGACCGCAGACAGGCTTCGAAGGCCTAACATAACAAAATTGGGCTGGCTGTAGGCACTTTAAATTGGTTCCAGGGGTACATGGGCAGCAGTGTATGGTCAGTGGAAGTCTAGTGGAAGGAGTGACGGCAGACAGTCTTCGAAGGCCTAACATAACAAAATTGGGCTGACTGTAGGCACTTTTAAATTGGTTCCAGGGTAACACGGCCAGCAGTGGCCTGGTCAGTGTAGTAGTTGTAGAAAGAAGGGACCGCAGACAGGCTTCGAAGGCCTAACATAACAAAAATGTCAAAACAATGGTATTGTCAGTGCCAGGCATTGAAGGATGTCAGCGCCTAGACTACACATTGGTGAAGCTGTGAGAGATAATTTTGCTAGTGGTAGAGCACTGTTTGAGCTGGGGGGGGGAACTGTCTTGTGGCCGGCGGTACAGGCACAGGGCCCCTCATATTACAACGGTGTGTCTGACGTTGGGTGCGCACCACCACCGCCAGAGACACTTTATTGTACTATGAGGGACCCAGTGGCAGTGCCGTCGACCAAAAGCGGCCACACCCACCTCTTCAGACAAACAGCACTCTCAAGGGTCCAAGCGCAAAGTGGCGATAGCACGGCCCCGTGTGGGGAGTTTGGCCATTTCGTGAGGTGGAAACATGTCGTATGCTGGACAATCAGGTGAAGAAAATTACGAGATTGGAAAAGTCATTCAGAATAGTCCACAGGCAAGACCTTTTCATAGGAAAGCTAGGTGTCAGCCGGGCAGGGTGGGGCAAAAGATTTTGAAATCCAGTTGTGGTTCATTTTAATGAAGGTTAGATCATCTACATTTTGGGTAGCCAGACGAGTCCTTTTTTCTGTTAGTATTGAACCTGCAGCACTGAATACTCTTTCTGATAGGACACTAGCTGCCGGGCAAGCAAGCTCCTGCAATGCATATTCTGCCAATTCTGGCCAGGTGTCTAATTTGGATGCCCAGTAATCAAATGGGAATGACGGTTGAGGGAGAACGTCGATAAGGGATGAAAAATAGTTTGTAACCATACTGGACAAATGTTGTCTCCTGTCACTTTGAATTGATGCTGCAGTACCTGTCCTGTCTGCGGTCATAGAAAAATCACTCCACAACCTGGTCAGAAAACCCCTCTGGCCAACGCCACTTCTGATTTCTGCCCCTCTAACACCTCTGGTCTGCTGGCCCCTGGAGCTCGTGTGAGAACGATCACGGGCGCTGTGTGCAGGGAATGCCAGAAGCAAACGGTCAACAAGAGTTGATTGTTTTGTTGCTAATATTAGTTCCAAGTTCTCATGTGGCATAATATTTTGCAATTTGCCTTTATAGCGAGGATCAAGGAGGCAGGCCAACCAGTAATCGTCATCGTTCATCATTTTTGTAATGCGTGTGTCCCTTTTGAGGATACGCAAGGCATAATCCGCCATGTGGGCCAAAGTTCCCGTTGTCAAATCTGCGGTTGTGCTTGGTTGAGGGGCAGTTGCAGGCAAATCTACGTCACTTGTGTCCCTCAAAAAACCAGAACCCGGCCTTGCCACGCCACCAATTTCCCGTGCCCCCGGGAAAGCTTCCTCATTAAAAATATACTCATCCCCATCATCCTCCTCATCCTCCACCTCCTCTTCGCCCGGTACCTCGTCATGTACACTGCCCTGACCAGACAATCGCTGACTGTCATCAAGGCTTTCCTCTTCCTCTGGTGCAGACGCCTGATCCTTTATGTGCGTCAAACTTTGCATCAGCAGACGCATTAGGGGGATGCTCATGCTTATTATGGCGTTGTCTGCACTAACCAGCCGTGTGCATTCCTCAAAACACTGAAGGACTTGACACATGTCTTGAATCTTCGACCACTGCACACCTGACAACTCCATGTCTGCCATCCTACTGCCTGCCCGTGTATGTGTATCCTCCCACAAAAACATAACAGCCCGCCTCTGTTCGCACAGTCTCTGAAGCATGTGCAGTGTTGAGTTCCACCTTGTTGCAACGTCTATGATTAGGCGATGCTGGGGAAGGTTCAAAGAACGCTGATAGGTCTGCATACGGCTGGAGTGTACAGGCGAACGGCGGATATGTGCGCAAAGTCCACGCACTTTGAGGAGCAGGTCGGATAACCCCGGATAACTTTTCAGGAAGCACTGCACCACCAGGTTTAAGGTGTGAGCCAGGCAAGGAATGTGTTTCAGTTGGGAAAGGGAGATGGCAGCCATGAAATTCCTTCCGTTATCACTCACTACCTTGCCTGCCTCAAGATCTACAGTGCCCAGCCACGACTGCGTTTCTTGCTGCAAGAACTCGGACAGAACTTCCGCGGTGTGTCTATTGTCGCCCAAACACTTCATAGCCAATACAGCCTGCTGACGTATGCCAGTAGCTGCCCCATAATGGGAGACCTGGTGTGCAACAGTGGCAGGTGCGGATGGAGTGTTTGTGCGACTGCGGTCTGTGGACGAGCTCTTGCTTCTGCAGGAGGACGAGGAGGAGGAGGAGGAGGAGGGGGTGCGAACGGCTACAGACAACTGTTTACTAGACCGTGGGCTAGGCAGAACTGTCCCAAACTTGCTGTCCCCTGTGGACCCTGAATCCACCACATTTACCCAGTGTGCCGTGATGGACACGTAACGTCCCTGGCCATGCCTACTGGTCCATGCATCTGTTGTCAGGTGCACCTTTGTGCTCACAGATTGCCTGAGTGCATGGACGATGCGCTCTTTAACATGCTGGTGGAGGGCTGGGATGGCTTTTCTGGAAAAAAAGTGTCGACTGGGTAGCTCGTAGCGTGGTACAGCGTAGTCCATCAGGTCTTTGAAAGCTTCGCTTTCAACTAACCGGTAGGGCATCATCTCTAACGAGATTAGTCTAGCTATGTGGGCGTTCAAACCCTGTGTACGCGGATGCGAGGCTAAGTATTTCCTTTTTCTAACCATAGTCTCATGTAGGGTGAGCTGGACTGGAGAGCTGGAGATCGTGGAACTAGCGGGGGTGCCGGTGGACATGGCAGACTGAGAGACGGTGGGAGATGGTATTGTTGCCGCCGGTGCCCTAGATGCAGTGTTTCCTACTACGAAACTGGTGATTCCCTGACCCTGACTGCTTTGGCCTGGCAAAGATACCTGCACAGATACAGCAGGTGGTGCGCTAAATGGTGGTCCTACACTGCCGGAAGGGATGTTGCGTTGATGACTAGCTTCATTGGCCGAGGGTGCAACAACCTTAAGGGACGTTTGGTAGTTAGTCCAAGCTTTCAAATGCATGGTGGTTAAATGTCTATGCATGCAACTAGTATTAAGACTTTTCAGATTCTGACCTCTGCTTAAGGAAGTAGAACATTTTTGACAGATGACTTTGCGCTGATCAATTGGATGTTGTTTAAAAAAATGCCAGACTGCACTCTTTCTAGCATCGGATACCTTTTCAGGCATTGCAGACTGAGCTTTAACCGGATGGCCACGCTGTCCTCCACCAGGTTTTGGCTTTGCCACGCGTTTTGGGCAAGATACGGGCCCGGCAGATGGAACCTGTGGCGATGTTGATGCCTGCTGCGGCCCCTCCTCCTCCTCTGCTTCAGAACTGCTGCCGCCTGCACCCTGTTCCCCCAATGGCTGCCAATCGGGGTCAAGAACTGGGTCATCTAATAACTCTTCTTGTACCTCCTGCGCAACTTCGTCTGTGTCACCGTGTCGTTCGGTGGTATAGCGTTCGTGATGGGGCAACATAGTCTCATCAGGGTCTGATTCTTGATCAGCACCCTGCGAGGGCAATGTTGTGGTCTGAGTCAAAGGACCAGCATAGTAGTCTGGCTGTGGCTGTGCGTCAGTGCACTCCATGTCAGAATCAATTTGTAATGGGCATGGACTGTTAACTGCTTCACTTTCTAAGCCAGGGACGGTATGTGTAAAGAGCTCCATGGAGTAACCCGTTGTGTCGCCTGCTGCATTCTTCTCTGTTGTTGTTTTTGCTGAAGAGGACAAGGAAGTGACTTGTCCCTGACCGTGAACATCCACTAACGACGCGCTGCTTTTACTTTTACCAGTTTCACGAGATGAGGCAAAAGAGCTAGAGGCTGAGTCAGCAAGATAAGCCAAAACTTGCTCTTGCTGCTCCGGCTTTAAAAGCGGTTTTCCTAATCCCAGAAAAGGGAGCGTTCGAGGCCTTGTGTAGCCGGACGACGAACCTGGCTCCACAGCTCCAGACTTAGGTGCAATATTTTTTTCCCCACGACCACCTGATGCTCCACCACTACCACTACCCTCATTACCAGCTGACAATGAACGCCCCCGGCCACGACCTCTTCCACTAGACTTCCTCATTGTTTTAAAAACGTAACCAAACTAACGTTATTTGTTGCAGTCACACAACTTACACGGTGAGCTATAACTTCAGTATGATTTAGCTACCCCTTTACAGGTTGGTGAGACCACAGCGAAAATCAGGCCCAATGTTACACACTCTTTTTTTGGTGGCTGCAAATTAGAGAGATGCCCCACACGCAGGACTGTCACTGAAGCACAAATGTTAATATTAATGTCACACTATTATTTTTTTTTTATTTTTTTTTTTTTCAGGAACACTTTAGAAACCCCCCCAAAAAAAAAAAATAGATTTTTGCAGGGAGAATTTAGAAAACAAATGTAACAAACTATATGCTTTCTATGGGCCACTGAGTGAGAGATGACGCACACAGGAATCAGGAGTGGCACACAAGCCCAGAGGCCAATATTTTTCTACCAATGATTGATGGAGTTATTTTCTCTGGTAGATTTTGGAACCCAAATCAAGGAAAAAAAATGTAGGCTTTCTATGGACCACAATTGGAGAGAGAGAGAGAGAGAGAGAGAGATGGCACACCCAGGAGTCAAGACTGGCACACAAGCAGAAAGGCCAATATTAATCTCCCATTTTTTGGGGGGTTTTGTTTTTTTTTTTTGTTTTTTTTTTTTTTCAGGGAGACTTTAGAAAAAAAAATAATAAAAAAAATATGATTTTATCAGGAAGAATTTAGAAACCAAATAAAATAAAATGATTTTTTCAGGGAGAATTTATAAAACAAATAAAAACAAAAATAGGCGTTCTATGGCCCACTGACTGAGAGATGACGCACACAGGAGTCAGGAGTGGCACACAAGCCCAGAGGCCAATATTTTTCTACCAATGATTGATGTAGTTATTTTCTCTGGTAGATTTTGGAACCCAAATCAAGGAAAAAAAATATAGGCTTTCTATGGACCACAATTGGAGAGAGAGAGAGAGAGAGAGAGAGATGGCACACCCAGGAGTCAAGACTGGCACACAAGCAGAAAGGCCAATATTAATCTCCCACTGTTTTTTTTGTTTGTTTTTTTTTTTTTTTTTTCAGGGAGACTTTAGAAAAAAAAATAATAAAAAAAATATGATTTTATCAGGAAGAATTTAGAAACCAAATAAAATAAAATGATTTTTTCAGGGAGAATTTATAAAACAAATAAAAACAAAAATAGGCGTTCTATGGCCCACTGACTGAGAGATGACGCACACAGGAGTCAGGAGTGGCACACAAACCCAGAGGCCAATATTTTTCTACCAATGATTGATGTAGTTATTTTCTCTGGTAGATTTTAGAACCCAAATCAAGGAAAAAAAATATAGGCTTTCTATGGACCACAATTGGAGAGAGAGAGAGAGAGAGAGAGAGAGAGAGAGAGATGGCACACCCAGGAGTCAAGACTGGCACACAAGCAGAAAGGCCAATATTAATCTCCCACTGTTTTTTTTGGTTGTTTTTTTTTTTTTTTTTTCAGGGAGACTTTAGAAAAAAAAATAATAAAAAAAATATGATTTTATCAGGAAGAATTTAGAAACCAAATAAAATAAAATGATTTTTTCAGGGAGAATTTAGAAAACAAATAAAACCAAAAATAGGCGTTCTATGGCCCACTGACTGAGAGATGACGCACCCAGGAGTCAAGACTGGCACACAAGCAGAAAGGCCAATATTAATCTCCCACTGTTTTTTTTTTTTTTTTTCAGGGAGACTTTAGAAAAAAAAATAATAAAAAAAATATGATTTTATCAGGAAGAATTTAGAAACCAAATAAAATAAAATGATTTTTTCAGGGAGAATTTAGAAAACAAATAAAACCAAAAATAGGCGTTCTATGGCCCACTGACTGAGAGAGAGAGAGAGATGGAACGCTTAGTACTGGCACACAAGCCCAAAGGGCAATATTAATCTCCCTTTTTTTTTCCAGGGAGAATTTCTAAAACCCAAAAAAAAAAAAAAATAGGCTTTCTATGGCCCACTATTTGTGAGAGAGATGGGACGCTCAGGACTGGCACAGATGGCACGCTCAGGACTGGCACAGAAGCCCAGAGGCCAATATTAATCTCCCTTTTTTTCTGGGAGAATTTATAAAACCAAAAAAATATTTAAATAGGCTTTCTATGGCCCACTATTTGTGAGAGAGATGGCACGCTCAGGACTGGCACAGATGGCACGCTCACAACTGGCACACAAGCCCAGAGGCCAATATTAATCTCCCTTTTTTCAGGGAAAATTTATAAAACCAAAAAAAAAATTAAATAGGCTTTCTATGGCCCACTATTTGTGAGAGAGATGGCACGCTCAGGGCTGGCACAGATGGCACGCTCAGGACTGGCACACAAGCCCAGAGGCCAATATTAATCTCCCTTTTTTTCAGGGAGAATTTATAAAACCAAAAAAAAAAATAAATAGGCTTTCTATGGCCCACTATTTGTGAGAGAGATGGCACGCTCAGGGCTGGCACAGATGGCACGCTCAGGACTGGCACACAAGCCCAGAGGCCAATATTAATCTCCCTTTTTTTCAGGGAGAATTTATAAAACAAAAAAAAAAAATAAATAGGCTTTCTATGGCCCACTATTTGTGAGAGAGATGGCACGCTCAGGGCTGGCACAGATGGCACGCTCAGGACTGGCACACAAGCCCAGAGGCCAATATTAATCTCTCTTTTTTTCAGGGAGAATTTATAAAACCCAAAAAAAAATAAAATAGGCTTTCTATGGCCCACTATTTGTGAGAGAGATGGCACACTCAGGACTGGCACACAAGCCCAAAGGCCAATATTAATCTCCCACTGTATTTTTATCAGGGAGAATTTATACACCCCACAAAAAAAAATACAGAAAAATGAAAAGGCTTTCTATGGCCCACTATGTGAGAGAGATGGCACACACAGGGATGGCACTCTAGCAGAAATGCCAAATTGCCAATCTTAATCTCCCACCAAAAAAAAAAAAAAAAAAAAAAACAGGGAATGTCCTACAATTACTATCTCCCTGCCTGCAGTAATCTCAGCCAGGTATGGCAGGCAGCTACTATCTCCCTGCCTGCAGTAATCTCAGCCAGGTATGGCAGGCAGCAATAAGGAGTGGACTGATGCACAAATGAAATAAAAAGTGTGGACAAACAAAAAAGATAGCTGTGCAGAAAGGAAGGAACAAGAGGATTTGTGCTTTGAAAAAAGCAGTTGGTTTGCACAGCGGCGTACACACAGCAATGCAGCTATCAGGGAGCCTTCTAGGGCAGCCCAATGAGCTACAGCGCTGAGGGGAAAAAAAAAAAAAAAAAAACTTCCACTGTCCCTGCACACCGAGGGTGGTGTTGGACAGTGCAAATCGCTGCAGCACAAGCGGTTTTGTGGTTAATGGACCCTGCCTAACGCTATCCCTGCTTCTGACAAAGCGGCAGCAACCTCTCCCTAAGCTCAGATCAGCAGCAGTAAGATGGCGGTCGGCGGGAACGCCTCTTTATAGCCCCTGTGACGTCGCAGACAGCAAGCCAATCACTGCAATGCCCTTCTCTAAGATGGTGGGGACCAGGACCTATGTCATCACGCTGCCCACACTCTGCGTTTACCTTCATTGGCTGAGAAATGGCGCTTTTCGCGTCATTGAAACGCGACTTTGGCGCGAAAGTCGCGTACCGCATGGCCGACCCCGCACAGGGGTCGGATCGGGTTTCATGAAACCCCGACTTAGCCAAAAGTCGGCGACTTTTGAAAATGTTCGACCCGTTTCGCTCAACCCTAGTGGTGACATTTCAACCCGTTTTACGGCGGACCTCAATAGTTCCTCTGGGTAACCTCTATTCCGTAACCTCTCACAAAGCTCCTTGGATTGACGATCATAGCCTTCTTGTGTGTTATTTACTCGCCGTATTCTCAGTAGTTGGCTATATGGCAGAGAACCCTTAGTGTGGTATGGGTGAAAACTATTAAAATGAAGGATAGAATTCCCTGCAGTAGGCTTACGGAATAGGGAAGTATGTATGTTACCATCTATCACCTCTACCATAACGTCTAAAAAGTCAAGCTGAAGACCCCCGAATCTGTGGGTGAAGGACATCCCCATATTATTATTACCATTAAGATAACTAACGAAAGAGTCAAATTCCGCCTCAGTGCCGTCCCATACCAAGAACAAATCATCGACATATCTTAAAAGAAGTTTGATGTGTTTCAAAAAAATATTGTTAACCCCTTCATGACCCAGCCTATTTTGACCTTAAAGACCTTGCCGTTTTTTGCAATTCTGACCAGTGTCCCTTTATGAGGTAATAACTCAGGAACGCTTCAACGGATCCTAGCGGTTCTGAGATTGTTTTTTCGTGACATATTGGGCTTCATGTTAGTGGTAAATTTAGGTCAATAAATTCTGCGTTTATTTGTGATAAAAACGGAAATTTGGCGAAAATTTTGAAAATTTCGCAATTTTCACATTTTTAATTTTTATTCTGTTAAACCAGAGAGATATGTGACACAAAATAGTTAATAAATAACATTTCCCACATGTTTACTTTACATCAGCACAATTTTGGAAACAAAATTTTTTTTTGTTAGGAAGTTATAAGGGTTAAAATTTGACCAGCGATTTCTCATTTTTACAATGAAATTTACAAAACCATTTTTTTTAGGGACCACCTCACATTTGAAGTCAGTTTGAGGGGTCTATATGGCTGAAAATACCCAAAAGTGACACCATTCTAAAAACTGCACCCCTCAAGGTACTCAAAACCACATTCAAGAAGTTTATTAACCCTTCAGGTGCTTCACAGCAGCAGAAGCAACATGGAAGGAAAAAATGAACATTTAACTTTTTAGTCACAAAAATTATCTTTTAGCAACAATTTTTTTATTTTCCCAATGGTAAAAGGAGAAACTGAACCACAAAAGTTGTTGTCCAATTTGTCCTGAGTACGCTGATACCTCATATGTGGGGGTAAACCACTGTTTGGGCGCACGGCAGGGCTTGGAAGGGAAGGAGCGCCATTTGACTTTTTGAATCAAAAATTGGCTCCACTCTTTAGCGGACACCATGTCACGTTTGGAGAGCCCCAATGTGCCTAAAATTTGGAGCTCCCTCACAAGTGACCCCATTTTGGAAACTAGACGCCCCAAGGAACTTATCTAGATGCATAGTGAGCACTTTGAACCCCCAGGTGCTTCACAAATTGATCCGTAAAAATGAAAAAGTACTTTTTTTCACAAAAAAATTCTTTTAGCCTCAATTTTTTCATTTTCACATGGGCAACAGGATAAAATGGATCCTAAAATGTGTTGGGCAATTTCTCCTGAGTACACCGATACCTCACATGTGGGGATAAACCACTGTTTGGGCACATGGTAAGGCTCGGAAGGGAAGGAGCGCCATTTGACTTTTTGAATGAAAAATTATTTCCATCGTTAGCGGACACCATGTCGCGTTTGGAGAGCTCCTGTGTGCCTAAACATTGGCGCTCCCCCACAAGTGACCCCATTTTGGAAACTAGACCCCCCAAGGAACTTATTTAGATGCCTAGTGAGCACTTTAAACCCTCAGGTGCTTCACAAATTGATCTGTAAAAATGAAAAAGTACTTTTTTTTCACAAAAAAATTCTTTTCACCTCAATTTTTTCATTTTCACATGGGCAGTAGGATAAAATGGATCATAAAATTTGTTGGGCAATTTCTCCCGAGTACGCCAATACCTCATATGTGGGGGTAAACCACTGTTTGGGCACACGGCAGGGCTCGGAAGGGAAGGCGCTCCATTTGACTTTTTGAATGGAAAATTAGCTCCAATTGTTAGCGGACACCATGTCGCGTTTGGAGAGCCCCTGTGTGCCTATGCATTGGAGCTCCCCCACAAGTGACCCCATTTTGGAAACTAGACCCCCCAAGGAACTTATCTAGATGCATATTGAGCACTTTAAACCCCAGGTGCTTCACAGAAGTTTATAACGCAGAGCCATGAAAATAAAAAATAATTTTTCTTTCCTCAAAAATGATTTTTTAGCCTGGAATTTCCTATTTTGCCAAGGATAATAGGAGAAATTGGACCCCAAATATTGTTGTCCAGTTTGTCCTGAGTACGCTGATACCCCATATGTGGGGGTAAACCACTGTTTGGGCGCACGGCAGGGCTCGGAAGGGATGGCACGCCATTTGGCTTTTTAAATGGAAAATTAGCTCCAATCATTAGCGGACACCATGTCACGTTTGGAGAGCCCCTGTGTGCCTAAACATTGGAGATCCCCCAGAAATGACCCCATTTTGGAAACTAGACCCCCAAAGGAACTAATCTAGATGTGTGGTGAGGACTTTGAACCCCCAAGTGCTTCACAGAAGTTTATAACGCAGAGCCATGAAAATAAAAAAAAAAAATTATTTTTTCAAAAATGATCTTTTAGCCTGCAATTTTTTATTTTACAAAGGGTAACAGGAGAAATTTGACCCCAAACGTTGTTGTCCAGTTTCTCCTGAGTACGCTGATACCCCATATGTGGGGGTAAACCACTGTTTGGGCACATGCCGGGGCTCGGAAGTGAAGTAGTGACATTTTGAAATGCAGACTTTGATGGAATGCTCTGTGGGCGTCACGTTGCGTTTGCAGAGCCCCTGATGTGGCTTAACAGTAGAAACCCCCCACAAGTGACCCCATTTTGGAAACTAGACCCCGAAAGGAACTTATCTAGATGTGTGGTGAGCACTTTGAACCCCCAAGTGCTTCACAGAAGTTTATAATGCAGAGCCGTGAAAATAATAAATACGTTTTCTTTCCTCAAAAATAATTATTTAGCCCAGAATTTTTTAATTTTCCCAAGGGTAACAGGAGAAATTTGACCCCAATATTTGTTGTCCAGTTTCTCCTGAGTACGCTGATACCCCATATGTGGGGGTAAACTACTGTTTGGGCACATGCCGGGGCTCGGAATTGAAGTAGTGACGTTTTGAAATGCAGACTTTGATGGAATGCTCTCCGGGCGTCACGTGCGTTTGCAGAGCCCCTGATGTGCCTAAACAGTAGAAATCCCCCACAAGTGACCCCATTTTGGAAACTAGACCCCGAAAGGAACTTATCTAGATGTGTAGTGAGCACTTTGAACCCCCAAGTGCTTCATAGAAGTTTATAATGCAGAGCCGTGAAAATAATAAATACATTTTCTTTCCTCAAAAATAATTATTTAGCCCAGAATTTTTTATTTTCCCAAGGGTTACAGGAGAAATTGGACCCCAAAAGTTGTTGTCCAGTTTCTCCTGAGTACGCTGATACCCCATGTGTGGGGGTAAACCACTGTTTGGGCACACGTCGGGGCTCAGAAGGGAAGTAGTGACTTTTGAAATGCAGACTTTGATGGAATGGTCTGCGGGCGTCACATTGCGTTTGCAGAGCCCCTTGTGTGCCTAAACAGTAGAAACCCCCCACAAGTGACCCCATTTTAGAAACTAGACCCCCCCAAGGAACTTATCTAGATATGTGGTGAGCACTTTGAACCCCCAAGTGCTTCACAGACGTTTACAACGCAGAGCCGTGAAAATAAAAAATCATTTTTCTTTCCTCAAAAATGATGTTTTAGCAAGCATTTCTTTATTTTCACAAGGGTAACAGGAGAAATTGGACCCCAGTAATTGTTGCGCAGTTTGTCCTGAGTATGCTGGTACCCCATATGTGGGGGTAAACAACTGTTTGGGTGCACGTCGGGGCTCGGAAGTGAGGGAGCACCATTTGACTTTTTGATTACAAGATTGGCTGGAATCAATGGTGGCGCCATGTTGCGTTTGGAGACCCCCTGATGTGCCTAAACAGTGGAAACCCCTCAATTCTAACTCCAACACACCCCTAACCATTATCCGAACTGTAGCCGTAACCCTAATCACAACCCTAACCCCAACACACCCGTAACCCCAACACACCCCTAACCCTAACCACAACCCTAATTCCAACCCAACCCTAGCCCTAAGGCTATGTGCCAACGTTGCGGATTCGTATGAGATTTTTCAGCACCATTTTTGAAAAATCCGCGGGTAAAAGGCACTGCGTTTTACCTGCGGATTTACCGCGGATTTCCAGTGTTTTTTGTGCGGATTTCACCTGCGGATTCCTATTGAGGAACAGGTGTAAAACGCTGCGGAATCCGCACAAAGAATTGACATGCTGCGGAAAATACAACGCAGCGTTCCCGCGCGGTATTTTCCGCATCATGGGCACAGCGGATTTGGTTTCCATATGTTTACATGGTACTGTAAACCTGATGGAACTCTGCTGCGGATCCGCAGCGGCCAATCCGCACCGTGTGCACATGGCCTAATTCTAAAGGTATGTGCACACGCTGCGGAAAACGCTGCGGATCCGCAGCAGTTTCCCATGAGTTTACAGTTCAATGCAAACCTATGGAAAACAAAAATCGCTGTACACATGCTGCAGAAAAACTGCACGGAAACGCAGCGGTTTACATTCCGCAGCATGTCACTTCTTTCTGCGGATTCCGCAGCGGTTTTACAACTGCTCAAATAGAAAATCGCTGTTGTAAAACCGCATTAAAATGCGCAGAAAAAACATGGTAAATCCGCCATAAATCCGCAGCGGTTTAGCACTGCGGATTTATCAAATCCGCAGCGGAAAAATCCGCAGAGGACCAGAATACGTGTGCACATCCCGAAACCCTAACCCTAACCCTACCCCTAACCCTAACCCTACCCCTAACCCTACCCCTACCCCTAACCCTAACCCTAACCCTAACCCTACCCCTAACCCTACCCCTACCCCTACCCCTAACCCTAACCCTAACCCTAGTTCTTACCCCAACCTTACTGGAAAAAAAAAAATATATATTTTTTTTATTGTCCCTACCTATAGGGGTGACAAAGGGGGGGGGGGTCATTTACTTTTTTTTTTTATTTTGATCACTGAGATATAATCTATCTCAGTGATCAAAATTCACTCTGAAACGAATCTGCCAGCCGGCAGATTCGGCGGGCGCACTGCACATGCGCTCGCCATTTTGGAAGATGGCGGCGCCCAGGAAAGAAGACGGACGGTCCCCGGGAGGCCAGGTAAGTATAAGGGGGGGAGATCAGGGCACGGGGGGGGGGGCGTCGGAGCACGGGGGGGGATCGGAACACGGGGGGCGGGTGGATTGGAGCACTGAGTGGGGGAATCACTGTGCGGGCCGGTGGATCGGAGCACGGGGGGTGGAATCGCTGTGTGTGGGGGGGATCGCTGTGCGGGGAGGGGATCGGAGTGCGGGGGGGGTTTGATTGGAGCACGGGGGTGTGATTGGAGCACGGGGGGAGCGGGCAGGAGGATGGGGGAGCGGAGCACAGGACCGAGGGGAGCGGACCACAGATTGGTGGGCTGGGGGGGCGATCGGAGGGGTGGGGTGGGTGCACATTAGTGTGTCCAGCCATGGCCGATGATATTGCAGCATCGGCCATGGCTGGATTGTAATATTTCACCATTTTTTTAGGTGAAATATTACAAATCGCTCTGATTGGCAGTTTCACTTTCAACAGCCAATCAGAGCGATCGTAGCCACGAGGGGGTGAAGCCACCCCCCCTGGGCTAAACTACCACTCCCCCTGTCCCTGCAGATCGGGCGAAATGGGAGTTAACCCTTTCACCCGATCTGCAGGGACGGGATCTTTCCATGACGCATATGCTGCGTCATGGGTCGGAATGGTACCGACTTTCATGACGCAGCGTATGCGTCAAAGGTCGGGAAGGGGTTAATAGAATAGATGAAATCTTCTTCGAAAACGGCCATGTACAGATTAGCAAAAGTACATGCAGCCGGGGTCCCCATGGCGGTACCCGTGGTCTGTCTGTACCAGGTGTCTAGGAAAGTGAAAGCGTTGTGGGTAAGGATAAAATCCAAACCTCCACACACAAAGTTGATATAAGCCTGGCTCTTATCTGTAGATTTCAAAATTCGTTCAATGGTATCAACACCCATTTTTTGGGGGATCTGGGTGTACAGACTGACCACGTCAATAGTCCAAAAGAGTAAATAGCGGCTGACAGCACTCTACATCGGAGCGCCCGTTCACCATCCAGGGAACCGTCCCGGATCCAATGTAGTCAGAGAAACGTAGAAAGAACAGCGCTCCATCCGGGTGTAGAATTTCTTAGAACAAATTTATTAAAGCCATAATCAAGCAACGTTTCGACCGGTATACGGTCTTTGTCAAGCATAAAACACAACAGGGGCAGCCATCTTAAATAGCAAGGGTGCCACACAGTGCACCAATCACCATCGATCACCTCCCCCACATATAATACATAACATCTAGAAAAAAAACAGACATCAATATTCAATATCTACATGTATCACAAATGAACCATCTTATAATATAAAAAACACCACAAAACGCCGTACAGATGCAGAGTTACTCCCATATTCATCCTGGATTCATACGGTGTTCTTTCCTGTATATCCGTTTCCATAGGGACACTCAGCCAATCATAGGATCCGTTGTCGATGTGTCCATGTCTCCAGGGGCGATCAACCAATAATGTCCTCCGATCTATGCAGTCTCACAGAGGTCACCCAACCCAGCGCCAGTCATTGGGGCAATATCCTATCCAGGTCAATCAACTCACCAAACAGAGCGCATAGATCCGCGCAGCCGCACAGGCAATGAATAGGACACCGCTCACGGCCGTGACCGCGATCCGCCCACCACGCATACCGCGCGTGCGCAACACAGGCACCCAGAACCCAAGTGCCGCCTGTATGCGCAGGCGCGCCACACCGATGTTCGGACACCGCCACAGATCCGAAGACGCCGCCCCCTCATATGTCCTGAGAGCGCAACGGCCACCAAGTGTGCGGACTGCCAGCAGGAACATAGAAGGCACTAGTAGTGATGCACTAACGCATCACTATCAGGGTGATCTACACACGAGTCCTCGATCTGTAAATCAAATACAAAAAACACAACCCACATATAGGACACTAAAAAAGCCCCCCTCATATATAACGATCAAAACAGAGGTAACATATGAACAACACTACCACAGAACATATGGAGAACCCCATCCGTCCCATCACATAAAAGCATCATACCAATAGATTTGCACGGCTACACATGTGAAAAAAACCACCAAACCATATAGACACTGAGGCAATCAAATAGCACAACGGAGACAGGAATAGCTATAAATATCCATTCATTCATATTTCTCACAAAGGAAATCCTTCCGATACTAGAAGATCCATCTCCATCACCCTATGATCGTCCCAGTGTCTACAAAATATAAATAAAATCATAACATAAAAAATGTCAAATGAACAAATGTCTATTAAAAGCAAACATCTACTGACGAATACCCTGCACAAGGGAATAGAACCAGATTAAACACAAGATAACAGATTGAAATCCAAATTTAAACCCTTAGGCTGTAACGTACCCAATGTGTAAATCCATCTCATCTCTTTTTTCTTTAATATTTGCACCCTATCACCACCTCTCCTTAACACGGGGACACTATCAATGACCCGGAAGCGAAGTTGATTCACAGAGTGTCTCATTTCCATAAAATGCTTAGGGATTGGTAAGTCTGTTAGGCCTGTTCTGATCGTACTTTTATGCTTGCTAATACGAATTTTGACTGCTGTAGTTGTCTCGCCTATATACGCCAGGCCACATGGGCAAACAATCATGTATATTACATAACTGGACAAGCAAGTATACCTTTCTTTCAAACTGATTTTTCTACCAGTATGAGGGTGATGAAAAACATCACCTTTCAGCATGTTGTTGCAACAGGCACAACCCAGACACGGAAAATTACCGAGCCTGGTTGTGCCCAAAAGTTGTTGTACCGGGGTTCTCTCAGATCCGACATCAGACCTTACTAATTTGTCCTTTAGATTCCGCCCCCTTCTGAACGACATCATCGGTGGTGACCTAAAGCCATCAATGGCCGGCAGGCCACGTTGGAGAAACGACCAGTGTTTTTTCAAGACCCATCCAATCTGGTTACTGGCAGAGTTATAAGTAGACACAAAGGGGATGCGCACATCAGGTGGTCTACTAAGTGGTTTCTTACCGATCCCGTCTCGTGCTATACCGCGGGCCTTAATCCTAAACCCATCCACCACCGTCCTTGGGTATCCCCTTTGTAAAAATTTTTTACACATCTCCTCCAGTCTTTGGTCGACTTTCTCCTCATCAGACACGATGCGTCTAACACGTATGAGTTGACTCCATGGCAGAGAACCCACCATTCTCCTAGGGTGATTACTATCAAACAATAAAAGGCTATTCCTATCAGTCTTGTTTGATAATAGCCTTTTATTGTTTGATAGTAATCACCCTAGGAGAATGGTGGGTTCTCTGCCATGGAGTCAACTCATACGTGTTAGACGCATCGTGTCTGATGAGGAGAAAGTCGACCAAAGACTGGAGGAGATGTGTAAAAAATTTTTACAAAGGGGATACCCAAGGACGGTGGTGGATGGGTTTAGGATTAAGGCCCGCGGTATAGCACGAGACGGGATCGGTAAGAAACCACTTAGTAGACCACCTGATGTGCGCATCCCCTTTGTGTCTACTTATAACTCTGCCAGTAACCAGATTGGATGGGTCTTGAAAAAACACTGGTCGTTTCTCCAACGTGGCCTGCCGGCCATTGATGGCTTTAGGTCACCACCGATGATGTCGTTCAGAAGGGGGCGGAATCTAAAGGACAAATTAGTAAGGTCTGATGTCGGATCTGAGAGAACCCCGGTACAACAACTTTTGGGCACAACCAGGCTCGGTAATTTTCCGTGTCTGGGTTGTGCCTGTTGCAACAACATGCTGAAAGGTGATGTTTTTCATCACCCTCATACTGGTAGAAAAATCAGTTTGAAAGAAAGGTATACTTGCTTGTCCAGTTATGTAATATACATGATTGTTTGCCCATGTGGCCTGGCGTATATAGGCGAGACAACTACAGCAGTCAAAATTCGTATTAGCAAGCATAAAAGTACGATCAGAACAGGCCTAACAGACTTACCAATCCCTAAGCATTTTATGGAAATGAGACACTCTGTGAATCAACTTCGCTTCCGGGTCATTGATAGTGTCCCCGTGTTAAGGAGAGGTGGTGATAGGGTGCAAATATTAAAGAAAAAAGAGATGAGATGGATTTACACATTGGGTACGTTACAGCCTAAGGGTTTAAATTTGGATTTCAATCTGTTATCTTGTGTTTAATCTGGTTCTATTCCCTTGTGCAGGGTATTCGTCAGTAGATGTTTGCTTTTAATAGACATTTGTTCATTTGACATTTTTTATGTTATGATTTTATTTATATTTTGTAGACACTGGGACGATCATAGGGTGATGGAGATGGATCTTCTAGTATCGGAAGGATTTCCTTTGTGAGAAATATGAATGAATGGATATTTATAGCTATTCCTGTCTCCGTTGTGCTATTTGATTGCCTCAGTGTCTATATGGTTTGGTGGTTTTTTTCACATGTGTAGCCGTGCAAATCTATTGGTATGATGCTTTTATGTGATGGGACGGATGGGGTTCTCCATATGTTCTGTGGTAGTGTTGTTCATATGTTACCTCTGTTTTGATCGTTATATATGAGGGGGGCTTTTTAAGTGTCCTATATGTGGGTTGTGTTTTTTGTATTTGATTTACAGATCGAGGACTCGTGTGTAGATCACCCTGATAGTGATGCGTTAGTGCATCACTACTAGTGCCTTCTATGTTCCTGCTGGCAGTCCGCACACTTGGTGGCCGTTGCGCTCTCAGGACATATGAGGGGGCGGCGTCTTCGGATCTGTGGCGGTGTCCGAACATCGGTGTGGCGCGCCTGCGCATACAGGCGGCACTTGGGTTCTGGGTGCCTGTGTTGCGCACGCGCGGTATGCGTGGTGGGCGGATCGCGGTCACGGCCGTGAGCGGTGTCCTATTCATTGCCTGTGCGGCTGCGCGGATCTATGCGCTCTGTTTGGTGAGTTGATTGACCTGGATAGGATATTGCCCCAATGACTGGCGCTGGGTTGGGTGACCTCTGTGAGACTGCATAGATCGGAGGACATTATTGGTTGATCGCCCCTGGAGACATGGACACATCGACAACGGATCCTATGATTGGCTGAGTGTCCCTATGGAAACGGATATACAGGAAAGAACACCGTATGAATCCAGGATGAATATGGGAGTAACTCTGCATCTGTACGGCGTTTTGTGGTGTTTTTTATATTATAAGATGGTTCATTTGTGATACATGTAGATATTGAATATTGATGTCTGTTTTTTTTTCTAGATGTTATGTATTATATGTGGGGGAGGTGATCGATGGTGATTGGTGCACTGTGTGGCACCCTTGCTATTTAAGATGGCTGCCCCTGTTGTGTTTTATGCTTGACAAAGACCGTATACCGGTCGAAACGTTGCTTGATTATGGCTTTAATAAATTTGTTCTAAGAAATTCTACACCCGGATGGAGCGCTGTTCTTTCTACGTTTCTCTGACCACGTCAATAGACGCCAGGGAGAACCCCGGCTGCCATACAAAATCCTGCACATGCCTGAGAAAAGAATTAGTGTCCTTGATATAGGACGGCACTGTAGAAAGTAGAGGGCGTAGCAACCAGTCAATATATTGGGATAGGGGCTCAGTTAGAGACCCCACCCCCGACACAATAGGTCTGCCAGGAGGAGCAGTGGAGGATTTATGAACCATAGGAAGGTAATACCAGTGAGGTTTTACTGGAAAACTAGGAAGCAACCTTTCAGCCTTCCTTTGAGAAATAACACCAACCTCCACTGCCCTCCTGAGGAAAGTACACAACTCCTCCTTAAATTTCTTTTTCTTTTTTTTTTTTTTTTTTTTACAAAACACTCTTTTATTTTTTACAAAGGCAGTACAAAATAAGTGCAGTTATGCTGCACAATATCATTTAAGGCAGCAAATTCAAAGGTCACAAACAATAAAATCCAATAATACAGTGTTCTCCTCATCAAGTCCAAATAAAAGGCAGTAATTGTACAAAATAATAAAAATGCCTCCTTGGGTAGAAAACCAAGTCTATATGATATAATTCTTATAAAAACAGACAAATTATAATAATAATTAAAAAACACAACACATAAAATGCAGTCTTCTCCCAAATAAATGAAGGTGCAATTTTATAACAATCTCCCAGTATTTTGTCGTTCTTTTTTTTTTAAGTAAATGTAAAGAATTGTTTTTAAGACATACATTTTTAATGAAATGCTAGTGCATAATAAAGCAGACATCAGCACAGCAGTCTCTATTATTTTGTATATATCCCAATTATGTCATCACATTGCTGGCATGTCTACATGCTACAGTCATAGCAGCAGGGCAAGGGGTAACAATAATATATAAAAACACCAAAAGAATATTGGCAATTTATAAAAAAAAAATTAAATTAGTGAATAAAAATATAATTTGCTTTATTAGAAAAAATTCCAGTCAGTAGCCATTTAAAGCAAGCTAAAAAGATGTGTGCATATATAAAACAAAACAGAGCAGACACACAAATATTTTTACAAAACTGTAGAAAAAAGTAATGTACAGTTAAGAATAGTAAAAACAATGACTCCCTTTTATACGTTTTTGCATGTGTGATAAATATTGACAACGAGCTGAAGAGCCCGGCGTTGCCTGGGCATAGTAAATATCTGTGGTTAGTTATAGCACCTCTCTTATTTTCCCATCATGCCTCTCATTTTCTCCCTTAGACCTCTCATTTTCTCCCTTACACCTCTCATTTTCTCCCTCACTCCTCTTATTTTCCCCCTCACTCCTCTCATTCCCCCCTAACACTTGTCATTTCGACCTGACATCTGTCATTTTCCGATCACTCCACTATTTTCCCTCACTCCTCTCATTTTGCACTCACACCTTTTCATTTTCACCTCAGTATATACATGTTTGTCATCTCCCTTATATAGAGTATACACCTGTATGTCTTCTCTTGTATATAGTATATACCTGTATGTCATCTCCCCTGTAAATAGTATATACCTGCTGTATGTCATCTCCTCCTGTATATTGTATACACCCATAAGTCATCTCCTCTATTATATACCTGTATGTCATCTCTTCTGTATATACTATATACCTGTATGTCATCTCCTACTATATATAGTATATACCTGTATGTCATCTCCCCTGTATATAGTATATACCTGCTGTATGTCATCTCCTCTATATACCTATGTCATCTCCTCTTTTATATAGTATATACCTGTATGTCATCTCCTCCTGTAAATATATATATATATATACGTGTGTCATCTCCTCCTGTATATAGTATGTACCTGTAAGTCATCTCCTCCAGGATATAGTATATAGCTGTGTATCATCTGCTCCTGTATATAGTATATACCTGTGTGTCATCTCCTCCAGTATATAGTATATACCTGTATGTCATCTCCTCCTGTATATAGTATATACCTGTGTGTCATCTCCACTGTATATAGTATATACCTGTGTGTCATCGCCCCTGTATATAGTATGTACCTGTATGTCATCTCCCCTGTATATAGTATATACCAGGTTGTCATCTCCTCCTGTATATAGTATATACCTGTGTGTCATGTCCTCCTGTATATAGTATATACCTGTATGTCATCTCCTCCTGTATATAGTATATACCTGTGTGTCATGTCCCCTGTATATAGTATATATGTGTGTGTCATCTCCTCCTGTATATAGTATATATCTGTGTGTCATCTCCTCCTGTATATAGTATATACCTGTATGTCATCTCCTCCTGTATATAGTATATATCTGTGTGTCATCTGCTCCTGTATATAGTATATACCTGTGTGTCATCTGCTCCTGTATATAGTATATACCTGTGTGTCATCTCCTCCTGTATATAGTATGTACCTGTGTGTCATCTCCTCCTGTATGTAGTATATACCTGTAAATCATCTCCTCCTGTATATAGTATATACCTGTGTGTCATCTCTCCTGTATATAGTATATACCTGTGTGTAATCTCCTGTATATAGTATATATCTGTGTGTCATCTCCTCCTGTATTAGACCGCGTTCACACATTATTTGGTCAGTATTTTTACCTCAGTATTTGTAAGCTAAGTTGGCAGTCTGATAAATCCCCAGCCAACAGGAAGCCCTCCCCCTGGCAGTATATATTAGCTCACACATACACATAATAGACAGGTCATGTGACTGACAGCTGCCGTATTTCCTATATGGTACATTTGTTGCTCTTGTAGTTTGTCTGCTTATTAATAGGATTTTTATTTTTGAAGGATAATATCAGACTTGTGTGTTTTAGGGTGAATTTCATGTGTCAAGTTGTGTGTGTTGAGTTGCATGTGGCGACATGCATGTAGCGACTTTTGTGAGATGAGTTTTGTGTGGCGACATGCGTGTAGCAACTTTTTGTGTGTCGAGTTGCATGTGACAGGTTAGTGTAGCAAGTTGTGCGCAGCAAGTTTTGCGCATGGCGAGTTTTGCGCGTGGTGAGTTTTATGTGTGGTGCGTTTTGAGTATGTGCAAGTTTTGTGTGAGGCAACTTTTACATGTGTTGCAACTTTTGTGCATGTGGCAATTTTTCCGTGTGTGCAAGTTTTGCGTGTGGCGAGTTTTCCATGAGGTGAGTTTTGCACGTGTGGCGAGTTTTGCGTGAGCCTAGTTTTGCATGTGACGAGTTTTGCGCGTGGCGAGTTTTGAGCGGCGACTTTTGTGTTTCGACTTTTATGTGGCGAGGTTGGTGTATGTGTGGTGAAATGTGTGCTGAGGGTGGTATATGTGTTCAAGCACGTGGTAGTTTGTGGCGCCTTTTGTGTGTGTGTTCATATCCCCGTGTGTGGTGAGTATCCCATGTCGGGGCCTCACCTTAGCAACTGTACGGTATATACTCTTTGGCGCCATCGCTCTCACTCTTTAAGTCCCCCTTGTTCACATCTGGCAGCTGTCAATTTGCCTTCAACACTTTTCCTTTCACTTTTTCCCCCTTATGTAGATAGGGGCAAAATTGTTTGGTGAATTTGAAAGCGCGGGGTTAAAATTTCACCGCACAACATAGCCTATGACGCTCTCAGGGTCCAGATGTGTGACTGTGCAAAATTTTGTTGCTGTAGCTGCGACACCTCCAACACTTTTCCTTTCACTTTTTCCCCATTATGTAGATAGGGACAAAATTGTTTAGTTAATTGGAACGCGCGGGGTTAAAATTTCTCTTCACAACATAGCCTATGACGCTCTCGGGGTCCAGACGTGTGACTGTGCAAAATTTTGTGGCTGTAGCTGCGACGGTGCAGATGCCAATTCCGGACATACATACATACATACACACATACACACATACACACACACATTCAGCTTTATATATTAGATTGTAGTAATGCTTGCTTCTCTTTGAATCAGTAGGCAATTAGGCAGAAATTGGCAGAGTTCCTGTTTAGGACATATGCCATATTTATTCTATAAACAATACTGGTATTATAAGTTTGATCTTCTAAACATGTTCAAATGTGGTGTAAAATACACTAAATATCAGCACCTCACCTAAACGATTTAGGTAGAAATGTCACTTTATGTATATGGAAATATGCATCTGCCAGCATTATTTGCTGACAAGATGAACCTCCAACTATAAGATCAGTGACAAGAACAAAATGCACTTGGTGCTTCTCCCAACTGTTGTACCACAACAAAAATCTCCCAATTAAGAACATTCCCGAAGCTTCACGTAGAGGAATTTTACAACAAAATCCCACATTTTATGAAGTGTTTCTATGATAATGCTTCTTTTGACCCCACTGTCATCACATGACAAGTGTTGATACATTTTTCATACATTTGTGATACATTTCTGAATACATCTTCTGTTCCTCAACTTTTCCACAAGATATTGCATCCCATGCACTGCTGAACTGATGTAATGGGCTTGCCAGCGATCTGTTCCTGGGTGCTGTAATACATTTCACTCTGTGGTCCTCTTTATCAGACATAGGTTTCATTAACAATGAACTGGTAAGAAGATTAGGAGTATCTTCCAGAAAATGTTGTTGTGTGAACAACTGAGCAGTCAAGTTCTCTTGTTCCCACAGACTGGAGAAAAAATGGCTAAATTTATGATTCGGAGACGGTGACTCCACCTCTTGCTTAATTTTCTTTAACATTGGCTCCTCTATTTCTTGGAGATCAGGTACAATGCCAGACTCCTCAGCCTCCTGCTTAATTACTTCCTGTAGGTCTTCGGCAAGGTGTGAAGGGGTGTGATGCGAAAGTTTAAGTGATCCATATTTGAATTCTTGTGCTGCTAAGGCATTTTTAAATGGTGTAGGAGTTCTTGGAGAACTGTCCAAAATTGACCTTTTTATAGCTGGCGTTCGAAGAATGGTATTTTCTTTTTGAAGTCGTGGTGTGTGGTCGCGGTGAAGAGGTGTAACTATAGTAGTTTTATGAGAGGCACAAAGTGGAGTAGATGTTAGGCTCGGGTGCTCCATATCCAAACTTTCATGTGCTGTGGTGTTTAAAAAAGAATCAATAAGCTGAAGAGTTTCTGAGTATTCAGGCAAGTTTTTCATCTGTATTAATAAATTAACACCAAAGCATCGAGCAGGTGAGGCACTGTCTTCGGGGAGACATCCATGGTCCATGGGGGGAGAAGGAGTACAGTTATGTGGCTCACCAAGACAGTACACAGGAGCACTATCGCCTTGAGGCCGAGAGTTATCAGCAATTGTTGTACTGTGCCATACAGGATATTCTTCTGCATGATTCGGTAATGCATGATGTCTCTTTAGTTCATTCTCTGTTGACATGAGTAATAATTCTAATTCTTTTATCCTCTTTTCTTTTTCTGGATCTTCATCATTATAGTGTCTCTGAACAACTGCTGTGGCTGGCTGAGGGACTTTGACTATATTAACATGCAATGCAACAGGATAAGGCGTATTTTGGGGATCAGTCATATGGTAGTAGAAGTTGTTCACTGGAGTATGGCTACTTTGAGAGATGTACGAAGAAGGTGGGGTGTGAGTGTTGAAGCCCAACAAGTGGTTGCTTTTTGGGAAATTTGTGGCTCCTGAAGGCTGATTGGTTTTGGATGATTCCTGCAGATAACCTTCCTGTTCGACCTTACGTCGCATAGTAGAATTCCAGTGGTTCTTGATAGCATTATCCGTTCTCCCAGGCAGAAGCTTTGCAATTTCAGCCCATCTATTTCCTAAACGTTTGTGAGCATCATATATTATCTTGTCTTCTTCTTCTGTCCAAGAGGTCTTCTTCACTTCTGGATTGAGATGATTGTGCCATCTCTCTGCACTGTTTGCCAATTCTACCTTTCAAGTGCTTTGCAATGACAGACCATATTTTGAACTAGTTCAATAACTCTTTGATCTTCTTCTTTAGTCCATGGACCTCTTATAAGTTCAGGGTTTAACACTTTCTGCCATCTATGTTGGCACTGAACATCTGTCCAGTTAGGAAGAAAACTAGCTATAACTTTCCAGTCTTCTGTTCCATTCTGTTCCACTAGCTTATTAAGCTTTTCATCCTCTTCACGGGTCCACCGTGTTTTGCCCAAATGCCGTTTTCCTTTGGACAACAGGCCATCATAATCATGCTCATACATTTCAATGTCATCTTCTTCTTCCTCTGAGCTGTATATACTGTTCCTCGGTCTCCTCGCCATCCTTACAGCAAGGTCAGGGGAGGCTGAGCAAGAAGGTGAATGTACTTCTCGCAAGAGGCTGGAGCTCTATGAAACTTTCACAGGAGGTGTATACGAGCAGGGGAGAGGGCGGGCAGCGGCCGGGAGGAGGGCGCAGCTCCACATGAAAGATGGTGCAGAAAAAAAAGATTCCCCCAGACAAAAGCGCACTCAGCACTCCCCCTCCCGCCAAATCTGCCCCCCCTTAAATTTCTGAGTGGGATCACCACTTAACCGGACATATGTTGTGGTGTCGGACAATTGACGATGCGCTTGTCAGATAGGATTCCCTAGGCAACAAGACCATCTTGCCCCCCTTATCAGCGGGGCGTATAATCACGTCAGTCCAGCTGGCCATCTCTCTCAAAGCTTGAGTTTCGCTCTGAGTGAGATTAGGAATGGCCTGCTTATATACCAGCGCTTCCATGTCTTTTAAGACTAATGTTTCAAAGAGATCGATCATGTTGCCAGGGGAAACCGGGGGCATAAATGAAGAAGGGATACCGCCCGTAAACGGAGGAATGGTACTGGGCCCAGAAATATCGACCTCATGTTCTACATTGGCCAGACTTAGCAAGCATGCAGCCTCATCATGTACAACGTGTCCTCTTGAGCATTAGCCATGAAACCTAATGGTCCAACCGCACTTGGACATTCACCCTCTAACCTTGTAGATTCCATAGAATTAGATAGGAAATGCTTATAAAGATGTATTTTCCGTGTGGCCTTAAATAAATCAATCTGAAAAGAAACAAAGTCAAAACCCTCAGGTATACAATAGTTAAGTCCTTTGGACAAAACGGCAAGTTTAGCTGAGTCCAAGTCACGAGATGTCAAGTTGATCACAGAGTCATCCAAGGAGGTCTTTAATGCTGCTCCTGTCTCCACGAGACGAACTTCCTTTTGCGCCACCTCTCGGTGCCGGCGTTTGCACTTACCCCTCTGTGTCTTCCTCCTAAAGGGGCTGGAGCAGAGACTGAGGTGCCTACGGATAAATCCTCAGAGGATTCCCCTTGGGGTCCCGGACCTTCACTCTGACTGGAGTCTGATTCCGTTGTCAAATAGTCTCTATTATTGTGTTGCTGGCGTCTCCTTCTCCTGGAATTAAATTTCCTCTGTCTGAATCTTCCACCTTGAGTCTGAGAGGATGAGTTATCCTTTAACACTTTATTCCAAGTGAATATATTACCAGAATCGTAATCATTCTTGTCCCGCAAAAATGTATCTCTCTTTCTCTGTTTCGTTTCTGTTTGTACAAGAATTAATCTAGAATCCAATTTTTTGTTAAAGGCCGCCCATTGGCTCTCTGTTAATCTATTCTGTAGCTCTGATTGCGTTTTCTGCAACTCTGTGTTCAAAGATTCATAATTTTTTATATTGGACTTTAAAACCAGTTCTAGCAGATCCTGGGAGCATTTAAGCATGATTCTTTCCCATTCTGCTTTAAACGAAACATCATTGCCGTAGTGTGAAATCTCTTTCCAAAAACGTAGTCCTCTAGGGACCCGGTTGTTATCCACATAGGACTGTAGCGAATTATTCATCCAGAACAGTCTTATCTCTCTCTGAGAGATTGGTTAATTTGTATTCCAGAGATCTCGTGCTCAACATATGCACTTCATCCGTCTGTTCACACTCCCTGAAATAGTTCACAGCATCCTCCCGACCAGCTTGCAGGCTGCCACGCACAGGTATCGGCTCGGACTCCATACTGAGTTCAAACGGCTGAGAGCAATCACACCGTAAAGACTATCCACAAAATCTCAACAGGAGCGTGCATGCTACAATAGTATCAAATGTCCAAACCAAGAAAAGAAAAAAAGTAAGCGGCACAGCTCGACTTTCCAGAGATTAATAACTCGATGTGGAGAGTTTCCCAACAATAGGTAGTCCGGTCAGCTGAAAGGCGGTGCTTGCGTGAAACAAAGTGTCCATATAAATAAAAAAGTAGAAAAAACGCAATAGCACTCACCAATCAGTGGCAATTCAAACGTCCTTTATTGGAGCATATAGCAAAACATCATCGTGGTTTGCAGGCCTTGAAAGAGTTAATCTACCAACGCAGGGTGGTGATCTGCATAGAATCCTATTGAGGCAAGAAACTAAATGGATTATACGGACAAGAGCTACTGGTGCAGCAGGGCTCAATGATCGTGTTGATATGTCTGTTTTTTTATAAAATGCTAACGTTGTCATTGATTATTGTTGCTGCTCTGTTTTGATTTTCATTGTCATCCTAGATCGATCCCTCTCTTGTTCTCTTATGCTTTGTACAAGTCATGTCAGGGAGTATTTGCTAGCCGCCTACATTTTTCTCTGTCTTTTTTTTTTTTCTCCTGATGAGTGAGATAATTTCAGGTGTGGATTCTGTAGTTTACCTTTGAATAGAGGACACTATCAGCATTCTGGATAGATTGGACAGTTATAATTGGTTACAATTATTATTCTATATTGCCGTATGTAATAAGGTGCTCTAACTGTGGTTGTTTTTAATTGTTTTGTTTTTGTGTCAATTTAACACGCTCTGTGCACTTTGGGTGTTTCGGGGGGAGGTGGCGCGGGAGGAGCCGGTTGTTTCTTACCTGCTTATCTAGGTGTCACTTCCTCCTGGACACAGACCCGTGGAAGCGCTCGGTATTAGCGCGAAACGGCCGTCGTCGTCTTGCCTGTCGCACTCCCTCTCTCACTCCCTCCCTTGAACCGCGATGATGTTTTGCTATATGCTCCAATAAAGGACGTTTGAATTGCCACTGATTGGTGAGTGCTATTGCGTTTTTTCTACTTTTTTATTTATAGATCACGGTTACGTTACCCAGGTCCTTCACACACTGCATCCAGGGGAGCGGAAGCCGCCGCATGCACCGCTGAGGAGATCGGGGGCCTGTTGTGAATTCTGTGGCAGAGTTCACTCCTGTAGTCACAAGTGGTACTTCGGCTGATTCTCTCTGGGATCTTCCGTTTGTGGAGGAAAGTGGTACTGCAGCTTCTGAGTTTTCTCCCTCAGGTGATCTGGTGAGCTCGTTAGCTTCTTCTCTACTTAACTCCACCTGATGCTTTGATCCATGCTTCCTGTCAATGTTCCAGTGTTGGACTGGTTTTTTCCCATGATCATTCCTGTGGCCTGCTGCTCTGCAAAGCTAAGTTTTGCTTTTGTTATTTTGTTGCTATTTTTCAGTCCAGCTTGCTTTATTGGTTTTCTCTCGCCTGCTGGAAGCTCTGAGACGCAGAGGGACGACCTCCGTACCGTTAGTCGGTGCGGAGGGTCTTTTTGTCCCCTCTGCGTGGTTATTTGTAGGTTTTTGTGCTGACCGCAGTTATCTTCCCTATCCTCGTTCTTTTCAGCTAGTCGGGCCTCACTTTGCTAAATCTGTTTCATCTCTATGTTTGTGTTTTCATCTTACTCACAGTCATTATATGTGGGGGGCTGCCTTTTCCTTTGGGGAATTTCTCTGAGGCAAGGTAGGCTTATTTTTCTATCTTCGGGAATAGCTAGTTTCTCAGGCTGTGACGAGGCGCCTAGGTTCTGGTCAGGAGCGCTCCACGGCTGCCTTTAGTGTGGTTTGATAGGATCAGGGATTGCGGTCTGCAGAGTTCCCACGTCTCAGAGCTCGTTCTTTAATTTTGGGTGTTTGTCAGATCACTGTATGTGTTCTAACCGCTATGTCCATTGTGTTACTGAATTGGTTAACATAATAGTACAGGAAGCCAGAAGTGCTAATGATTCTCAATAGAGGGAAAAAAGAAGTTCTAAGACCATTTTTTTTTCTTTGCACTGTGTTTTGTCTTTTTTTTCCCCTAGACATTTGGGTGGTTCAGGACACAGGTGTGGACATGGAGATTCAGGGTCTGTGCTCTTCAATGGATAATCTCGTTATAAATGTGCAAAAGATTCAAGATTTGGTGGTTCAGAAGCCTATGTTAGAACCAAGAATTCCTATTCCTGATTTGTTTTATGGTGATAGAGTCAAGTTTGTGAATTTCAAAAATAATTGCAAACTGTTTTTGGCCTTGAAACCTCACTCCTCTGGTGACCAAGCTCAACAAGTGAGAATTATTATTTCTTTTTTGCGTGGCGACCCTCAGGATTGGGCATTTTCTCTTGCGCTGGGAGATCCTGCATTAAGTAATATTGATGCGTTTTTCCTGGCGCTCGGATTGCTGTACGATGAGCCTAATTCAGTGGATCAGGCAGAGAAAAATTTGCTGGCTTTGTGTCAGGGTCAGGATGAGATAGAGGTATACTGTCAAAAATTTAGAAAGTGGTCTGTACTCACTCAATGGAATGAAGCTGCGCTCGCAGCGATTTTCAGAAAGGGTCTCTCTGAAGCCCTTAAAGATGTCATGGTGGGATTTCCTATGCCTGATGGTCTGAATGAATCTATGTCTTTGGCCATTCAGATCGGTCGACGCTTGCGTGAGCGTAAATCTGTGCACCATTTGGCGGTATTACTTGAGCTTAAACCTGAGCCTATGCAGTGCGATAGGACTTTGTCCAGAGTTGAACGGCATGAACACAGACGTCTGAATGGTCTGTGTTTCTACTGTGGTGATTCCACTCATGCCATCTCTGATTGTCCTAAGCGCTCTAAGCGGTTCGCTAGGTCTGCCACCATTGGTACGGTACAGTCAAAATTTCTTCTGTCCGTTACCTTGATCTGCTCTTTGTCATCGTATTCTGTCATGGCATTTGTGGATTCAGGCGCTGCCCTGAATTTGATGGACTTAGAGTATGCTAAGCGTTGTGGGTTTTTCTTGGAGCCCTTGCAGTGTCCTATTCCATTGAGAGGAATTGATGCTACACCTTTGGCCAAGAATAAGCCTCAGTACTGGACCCAGCTGACCATGTGCATGGCTCCTGCACATCAGGAGGATATTCGCTTTCTGGTGTTGCATAATCTGCATGATGTGGTCGTTTTGGGGTTGCCATGGCTACAAGTCCATAATCCAGTATTAGATTGGAAATCCATGTCGGTTTCCAGCTGGGGTTGTCAGGGGTACATGGTGATGTTCCATTTCTGTCAATTTCGTCATCCACCCCTTCTGAGGTCCCAGAGTTCCTGTCTGATTACCGGGATGTATTTGATAAGCCCAAGTCCGATACCCTACCTCCGCATAGGGATTGTGATTGTGCTATCAATTTGATTCCTGGTAGTAAATTCCCAAAAGGTCGATTGTTTAATTTGTCCGTGCCTGAGCACACCGCTATGCGCAGTTATGTGAAGGAATCCCTGGAGAAGGGGCATATTCGCCCGTCATCGTCGCCATTATGAGCAGCGTTCTTTTTTGTAGCCAAGAAGGATGGTTCGCTGAGACCTTGTATAGATTACCGCCTTCTTAATAAGATCACGGTTAAATTTCAGTACCCCTTGCCATTGTTATCTGATCTGTTTGCTCGGATTAAGGGGGCTAGTTGGTTCACAAAGATAGATCTTCGTGGTGCGTATAATCTGGTGCGAATTAAGCAGGGCGATGAATGGAAAACTGCATTTAATACGCCCGAGGGTCATTTTGAGTATCTCGTGATGCCGTTCGGACTTGCCAATGCTCCATCAGTGTTTCAGTCCTTTATGCATGACATCTTCCGAGAGTACCTGGATAAATTCCTGATTGTGTACTTGGATGACATTTTGATCTTCTCGGATGATTGGGAGTCTCATGTGAAGCAGGTCAGAACGGTTTTTCAGGTCCTGCGTGCTAATTCTTTGTTTGTGAAGGGATCAAAGTGTCTCTTTGGTGTACAGAAGGTTTCATTTTTGGGGTTCATCTTTTCCCCTTCTACTATCGAGATGGATCCTGTTAAGGTCCAAGCCATCCATGATTGGACTCAGCTGACATCTCTGAAAAGTCTGCAAAAGTTCCTGGGCTTTGCTAATTTTTATCGTCGCTTCATCTGCAATTTTTCTAGTATTGCTAAACCATTGACCGATTTGACCAAGAAGGGTGCTGATGTGGTCAATTGGTCTTCTGCTGCTGTGGAGGCTTTTCAAGAGTTGAAGCGTCGTTTTTCTTCTGCCCCTGTGTTGTGTCAACCAGATGTTTCTCTTCCGTTCCAGGTCGAGGTTGATGCTTCTGAGATTGGAGCAGGGGCTATTTTGTCACAGAGAGGTTCGGGTTGCTCAGTGATGAAACCATGCGCTTTCTTTTCCAGGAAGTTTTCGCCTGCTGAGCGAAATTATGATGTGGGCAACCGAGAGTTGCTGGCCATGAAGTGGGCATTCGAGGAGTGGCGTCATTGGCTTGAAGGAGCTAAGCATCGCGTGGTGGTATTGACTGATCATAAGAACTTGACTTATCTCGAGTCTGCCAAGCGCTTGAATCCTAGACAAGCTCGTTGGTCGTTGTTTTTTGCCCGTTTTGACTTTGTGATTTCGTACCTTCCGGGCTCTAAAAATGTGAAGGCGGATGCTCTGTCTAGGAGTTTTGTACCCGACTCTCCGGGCTTATCTGAGCCGGCGGGTATCCTCAAGGAAGGAGTAATTGTGTCTGCCATCTCCCCTGATTTGCGGCGGGTGCTGCAAAAATTTCAGGCTAATAAACCTGATCGTTGCCCAGCGGAGAAATTGTTTGTCCCTGATAGGTGGACGAATAGTTATCTCTGAACTTCATTGTTCGGTGTTGGCTGGTCATCCTGGAATCTTTGGTACCAGAGAGTTAGTGGCTAGATCCTTTTGGTGGCCCTCTCTGTCGCGGGATGTGCATACTTTTGTGCAGTCCTGTGGGATTTGTGCTCGGGCTAAGCCCTGCTGTTCTCGTGCCAGTGGGTTGCTTTTGCCCTTGCCGGTCCCGAAGAGGCCTTGGACACATATCTCTATGGATTTTATTTCTGACCTTCCCGTTTCTCAAAAGATGTCAGTCATTTGGGTGGTCTGTGATCGCTTTTCTAAGATGGTCCATCTGGTACCCTTGTCTAAATTGCCTTCCTCCTCTGATTTGGTGCCTTTGTTCTTCCAGCATGTGATTCGTTTGCATGGCATTCCAGAGAATATTGTTTCTGACAGAGGTTCCCAGTTTGTTTCGAGGGTTTGGCGAGCCTTTTGTGGTAGGATGGGCATTGACTTGTCTTTTTCCTCGACTTTCCATCCTCAGACTAATGGCCAGACCGAGCGAACCAATCAGACCTTGGAAACATATCTGAGGTGCTTTGTTTCTGCTGATCAGGATGACTGGGTGTCCTTTTTGCCTTTGGCTGAGTTTGCCCTTAATAATCGGGCCAGCTCGGCTACCTTGGTTTCACCGTTTTTCTGCAATTCTGGGTTCCATCTTCGTTTCTCTTCTGGACAGGTTGAGTCTTCGGACTGTCCTGGTGTGGATACTGTGGTGGACAGGTTGCAGCAGATTTGGACTCAGGTAGTGGACAATTTGACCTTGTCCCAGGAGAAGGCTCAACGTTTCGCTAATCGCAGACGCCGTGTGGGTCCCCGACTTCGTGTTGGGGATCTGGTTTGGTTATCTTCTCGTCATATTCCTATGAAGGTTTCCTCTCCTAAGTTTAAACCTCGTTTTATTGGTCCGTATAGGATTTCTGAGGTTCTTAATCCTGTGTCTTTTCGTCTGACCCTTCCAGATTCTTTTTCCATACATAACGTATTCCATAGGTCATTGTTGCGGAGATACGTGGCACCTATGGTTCCATCTGTTGAGCCTCCTGCCCCGGTTTTGGTGGAGGGGGAATTGGAGTATATTGTGGAGAAGATTTTGGATTCTCGTGTTTCAAGACGGAAACTCCAGTATCTGGTTAAATGGAAGGGTTATGCTCAGGAAGATAATTCCTGGGTTTTTGCCTCTGATGTCCATGCTCCCGATCTTGTTCGTGCCTTTCATGTGGCTCATCCTGGTCGGCCTGGGGGCTCTGGTGAGGGTTCGGTGACCCCTCCTCAAGGGGGGGGTACTGTTGTGAATTCTGTGGCAGAGTTCACTCCTGTGGTCACAAGTGGTACTTCGGCTGATTCTCTCTGGGATCTTCCGTTTGTGGAGGAAAGTGGTACTGCAGCTTCTGAGTTTTCTCCCTCAGGTGATCTGGTGAGCTCGTTAGCTTCTTCTCTACTTAACTCCACCTGATGCTTTGATCCATGCTTCCTGTCAATGTTCCAGTGTTGGACTGGTTTTTTCCCTGGATCATTCCTGTGGCCTGCTGCTCTGCAAAGCTAAGTTTTGCTTTTGTTATTTTGTTGCTATTTTTCAGTCCAGCTCGCTTTATTGGTTTTCTCTCGCCTGCTGGAAGCTCTGAGACGCAGAGGGACGACCTCCGTACCATTAGTCGGTGCGGAGGGTCTTTTTGTCCCCTCTGCGTGGTTATTTGTAGGTTTTTGTGCTGACCGCAAAGTTATCTTCCCTATCCTCGTTCTATTCAGCTAGTCGGGCCTCACTTTGCTAAATCTGTTTCATCTCTATGTTTGTGTTTTCATCTTACTCACAGTCATTATATGTGGGGGGCTGCCTTTTCCTTTGGGGAATTTCTCTGAGGCAAGGTAGGCTTATTTTTCTATCTTCAGGAATAGCTAGTTTCTGTGACGAGGCGCCTAGGTTCTGGTCAGGAGCGCTCCACGGCTGCCTTTAGTGTGGTTTGATAGGATCAGGGATTGCGGTCTGCAGAGTTCCCACGTCTCAGAGCTCGTTCTTTAATTTTGGGTGTTTGTCAGATCACTGTATGTGTTCTGACCGCTATGTCCATTGTGTTACTGAATTGGTTAACATAACAGGGGCCGTCGGAAGGTGAGAATAACCATTTTTTAAATTTTTAAAAATTTTTTTAACATTATATCTTTTTACTATTGGTGCTGCATAGGCAGCATCAATAGTAAAAAGTTGGTCACACTTGTCAAACACTATGTTTGGCAAGTGTGACCAACCTGTCAATCCGTTTTTCCAAGTGATGCTACAGATCGCTTGGAAAACGCTAGCATTCTGCAAGCTAAAAACGCTTGCAAAACACTAGTGTTTAGTGGGAATACGCATGCTAATTCCACATGCGATATACCCGTGGCAGGAGTTGCGAAATTTCCACGGCAATTCTGCAACGTGTGCACTTAGCATTAAAGTTTTACCATTGGAACCAAACCGTGGCTTGTGGTGTTTCCTGAGATCCAGTCCCCTGCAACCAAAGTGAACGTGTGAGGAAGGTAACTGACTGTACCTCAGGACTGAGACTTCACTTGTCTTCCCATGTACAAGGTGCAGGGGTGCCCACTGACTGTTGCTTATGGAACTCACCCACGACTACCACCCCATGCTGCCTTGTTACACCTCAACACGCTGTTCCATTCCGTGCAGTGTGAGTACTGAGGCTCCACACTTCAGACACAATGTAATGACATCATCGTGCGTGCAGTGCATGGAATCTAGGACTTACAGGCACAGGCCTTCAGCTCCCTGAATTATTATTCTATTCAACGACATTTGCATTCTGAGGATGTGGATGCCATTGAAATTGTGATGATGGGCAGGTTGGAGATGCCAAGCCCCCGCTTACAAGCCCTATAACCTTGTAGTCTGCTGGTCTTATGAGCCATGTTGCCTGCTGCTGTGGGCTGCTGTGATGATAATGAAACTGCTGAAAAGTTATCTGAATAGAACAATAAATATTAGATAAACCAAAACAAAGGGGGTAGACAGAGATATATTAGTTCAAAATGACAAAAAAAATGAAAAGGAAAACATACCGTATTAGGTTAGTATTAAGTTTAGTGACCAGTGTGAATATTGCAGATTTATCAACACAAACAGTGATATACTAGAAAACTGAAAAAATGGACATTATAAAAAATAAAAAAAACATTTAACTTAAAAACATGATTTAAACAACAGTTCGTTTTTTGAAAACATATTGCCTTGATGGGTTTAAGGATCCCTATTATGGCCTTGTTGGCACTCTAATACTCAATACTGCTTCAGTAACGCATTATACTCTTCTCTGTAAGCTTGCTACGTATTTTTGTCACAGATTATTTTGGAATAGGAGAAAAAAAATCATTGACACACTAGAACAGGGATGTCAAACTCAAATACACAGAGCGCCAAAATTAAAAACCTGGACAAAGTCAGGTGCCAACCTTCATATTTATTAAAAAAATGTCTACAATTGAGGAAATTTTTCCTTATCATCAAATATAATATAACAAACAAAAAGGGGTTGTCCCACAAACAATGTGCATTTTAAATAATAGTAGATCTTAGAATAAAATAAACACATAATCACAAGTGGGGCATCCTGAAATAATATGATATGTTAGGTAACAGTAGTAAAAGAATATGACCCAATGTCCTAGTTTAAATATGTAATAAGTAAATAGGATAAAAACCTTGAATAATACAGATAATAAAATATGATGCCAACAAAAGTGCTCCCCAAACGCAGTATGATAGCCCCACAGTGAATTCATCCACAGTACCCTCCACACGCACAGTATGATGACCCTTCTGTTGCCTTCTGTACCGCCTTCAACTCCCACCCAACTCACGGTATGGTGACCCCGTCACAGCATGATACTTCAACTGTGATCTCCACAGAGCCCTCAACACAGTATAATGGGCCAGACATAGTCCTCCATTCAATATAATGAGCCCTGCATTACCTTCCATATAGTATAAGGGCCCCACATGCAGACTTTGAAGCTTCACAGCACACGCTGCCAGGATTCTCCAGTGCCAGCAGCGAGATAAGGCATTCATGTTACTGCAAGTTTGTGATTTGCATGCTTCCAGCCACATTCCGACTAGACGTGCTTGGCCTTGATTAATGCAAGTGAACCGAGTGAGTCACATACATCTAATTGGCACAGGACCACGTATATGAAAATCGCATACTTGCAGTCATATGCTGGCTGCTCTTGCCACCAGCATTTGAGAATCCTGACAGTGTGCATATATTATATGATATTACATTGTTACAAAAATAAAATAAATATATATATATATATACTAGATTGTGGCCCGATTCTAACGCATCGGGTATTCTAGAATATGCATGTCCCCATAGTATATGGACAATGATGATTCCAGAATTCGCGGCAGACTGTGCCCGTCGCTGATTGGTCGAGGCAACCTTTATGACATCATCGTCGCCATGGCAACCATTATGACATCTACGTCGATACTGTGCCCGTCGCTGAATCAGAAACGTGGGATTTCTACGTCCTTTATGACATCATCGTCGCTGTGCCCGTTGCTGATTGGTCGAAGCCTGGCGGCCTCGACCAATCAGAGACGCTGGATTTCTACGTCGATGCTGTGCCCGTCGCTGATTGGTCGAGGCCTGGCGGCCTCGACCAATCAGAGACGTGGGATTTCCAGGACAGACAGACAGACAGACAGACAGACAGACGGAAAAACCCTTAGGCAATTATATATATAGATATATATATATACTAGATTGTGGCCCGATTCTAACGCATCGGGTATTCTAGAATATGCATGTCCCCGTAGTATATGGACAATGATGATTCCAGAATTTGCGGCAGACTGTGCCCGTCGCTGATTGGTCGAGGCAACCTTTATGACATCATCGTCGATACTGTGCCCGTCGCTGAATCAGAAACGTGGGATTTCTACGTCCTTTATGACATCATCGTCGCTGTGCCCGTTGCTGATTGATTGGTCGAGGCCTGGCGGCCTCGACCAGAGACGTGGGTTTCTACGTCGATACTGTTACAGTCGCTGATTGGTTGAGGCCTCGACCAATCAGAGATGCGGGATTTCCAGGACAGACAGACAGAAAGACAGACAGAAAGACAAAAAAACAGACAGACAGACGGAAAAACCCTTAGACAATTATATATATAGATGTTATGTTCTAGGGGATTGTGGCCCGATTCTAACGCATCGGGTATTCTAGAATATGCATGTCCCTGTAATATATGGACAATGATGATTCCAGAATTCGCGGCAGACTGTGCCCGTCGCTGATTGGTCGATGCAACCTTTATGACATCATCGTTGCCATGGCAACCATTATGACATCATCGTCGCTGTGCCCGTTGCTGATTGGTCGAGGCCTGGCGGCCTCGACCAATCAGAGACGCAGGATGTCTACGTCCTTTATGACATCATCGTCGCTGTGCCCATTGCTGATTGGTCGAGGCCTGGTGGCCTTGACCAATCAGAGACGCGGGATTTCTACGTCGATGCTGTGCCGGTCTCTGATTGGTCGAGGCCGCCAGGCATCGGGTATCGCATCGGGTATTCTAGAATATGCATGTCCCCGTAGTATATGGACAATGATGATTCCAGAATTCGCGGCAGACTGTGCCCGTCGCTGATTGGTCGAGGCAACCTTTATGACATCATCGTCGATATGGCAACCATTATGACATCATCGTCGCTGTGCCCGTCACTGAATAAGAAACGTGGGATTTCTACATCCTTCTAACGCATCGGGTATTCTAGAATATGCATGTCCCTGTAATATATGGACAATGATGATTCCAGAATTCGCGGCAGACTGTGTCCGTCGCTGATTGATCGAGGCAACCTTTATGACATCATCGTCGCCATGGCAACCAGTATGATATCATCGTCGCTGTGCCCGTTGCTGATTGGTCGAGGCCTGGCGGCCTCGACCAATCAGAGACGCGGGATTTCTACGTCGATGCTGTGCCGGTCTCTGATTGGTCGAGGCCTGGCGGCCTCGACCAATCAGAGAGCCGGGATTTCCAGGACAGACAGACAGACAGACAGACAGACGGAAATACCCTTAGACAATTATATATATAGATAGTAATATACAGTATATAAACAAAAAACTGACCACCTTCAAACAGAATAAAGCAAGTGTGAACAGGTGGAAGCTGCTGTGACTGCATGATCTATCTACTATATAATTGTCTAAGGGTCACTTCCGTCTGTCCTTCTGTCTGTCTGTCTGTCACAGTTATTCATTCGCTGATTGGTCTCGCCAGCTGCCTGTCATGGCTGCCGCGACCAATCAGCGACGGGCACAAAATGGCCGCTCCTTACTCCCCGCAGTCAGTGCCTGTCACCCGCATACTCCCCTCCGGTCACTGCTAACACAGGGTTAATGCCGGCGGTAACGGATCGCGTTATGCCGCGGGTAACGCATTCCGTTACCGCCGCTATTAACCCTGTGTGTCCCCAACTTTTTACTATTGACGCTGCCTATGTGGCATCAATAGTAAAAAACGTAATTTTAAAAATAATAATAATAAAAAACCTGCTATACTCACACTCCATATATAAGCTGGAGAAAAAGGAGCATACAATATAGCTTTTTTTATAATAAACAAATGTCTTTAATAATACAAAAGATGCTAAAAATAGTAATACAGTTCAATAGTGGGTGTAACCCAGTCAAGCACAGGAGAGGTACCACCCTCTGTTACCCCCATAAACGTACATGAACCGTAACAAAGGGGGAACAGAAAAGAACCCCACATGAAAATCAAATGGCAAGCAAAACCTGCATGTACCTAAGCCAGTGCAATAGCCAAGAGTCAGGCTATACTAATGGTAGTTTGTCCTACATAGCAGCATAATAGGCATCATGGGCAAGCTTACCAGAGAGGGGCACAGGAGGAGGGTCCCGCCGGAAAGGAAGAGCGCCCCGACGCGCGTTTCGCAGCTCTAAAGCGCCGCTTTCTCAAGGGGATAGATGTCCGGCGGTGCAGGACCTTCTAATAACCCCCCCGACCCCGGTCACATGTGTGTTAACAGCCAATCCGGACGGCGCCAGCGGCGCATGCGCACTACGACGGGCAGGTCAGGGATGGGGACCGGGCGTCAGGCCGAGTGCGCAAGCACCAGGCATAGACCTGGGGATCGCGCACAGGGCACCAAGACGCCCGTCCACATACCAAAGCCGCCCGTGCACAGCGCGATGCGCACAGCCGCACGGGTAAGCATGTGGGAGGAGCAATATAACCACTCAATACAAATAGGAGATGTGTATATGTGGACAGTATATAGATAGTAACAGAGTGGCATATAATAAAAAATACATGATGGTATCATTAGTTAGCGCAACCATGCCATGGTGCCTGCACATAAGAGCCTTAGCCCCTAGTGTATCCCCTAAGACAATCCAACAACATATCATACCCAGGTAAAGGGGAGGGGGAGAGAGGGGAAAACGGCAATACATGGCATAAGACATAGTATGGGCAGTGCCCGCACAGCCACATATAAGTCAAAGAAACATATATGATACAATAATAGCACAATAAACACATACAGCCATTGTATATATATGTATACATAGTCCATATTGTATCCAATAGAAGGCAGGTGGTTGACTCAAAGCTGTCACGAATCAATGTATACGGACAGCAGATTGCAAATGAAATGTTTACTCCACATGAGGCCGGGATCAAAGGAGGGCCCATAAATGAAAAGTGTTACTATAGATAAAAATAAAGGAAAAAGTTAAAACCATGAACATGAAACACTTAAAAACAAAAAATCTGGAGGGACAATGATGAGACACAACGGGGACTGCGCTAGAGATAAGAGGCGAAGCTCAGGGATTCGTTTAGACCCCTAGGGGTCAGAGTATCGAGTAGAACAATCCACTTGGACTCGATCTGTGCTAGACGTTTTTTATAGTCACCACCTCTTATGCCGAGGTGAAGTACATCAATCCCCCTGACAGAAAGTAGTTTATCATTACAATTGTGATGCTGCCTAAAATGGTGTGGGATTGTTTTTAGGTCAGCTATTGTGGGCGCCGTCTTGGCCGCGCCAATGTCCCGCACATGCTCACGAACACGAACTCTAAGTTCGCGAGTGGTGAGCCCAACGTATATCCTTGGGCACGGACAGGTCGCATAATAGATGACATTGGTAGTATTATAAGTTATGCGCTGTCTGATTTGAAATGTTCTCGAATCATCACTCGAAGTAAAGTCAGAGCAGCGAAGGACATTGGCGCAGGCAAGACAGCGCCCACACGGGACACACCCCGGGTTCAGTGTGTAACACGGGCCAATGTTTGGCAAAAATAGAACGCATGTTCTCCCACTCGTGATTAAAGGTGGAGATGAATCTTATTGGTCCACCCTTGTCCCCATTCCGACGTCGAGAGGTACCGTGCAATAGAATCCCTGAGCTTCGCCTCTTATCTCTAGCGCAGTCCCCGTTGTGTCTCATCATTGTCCCTCTGGATTTTTTGTTTTTAAGTGTTTCCTGTTCATGGTTTTAACTTTTTCCTTTATTTTTATCTATAGTAACACTTTTCATTTATGGGCCCTCCTTTGATCCCGGCCTCATGTGGAGTAAACATTTCATTTGCAATCTGCCGTCCGTAGACATCGATTCGTGACAGCTTTGAGTCAACCACCTGCCTTCTATTGGATACAATATGGACTATGTATACATATATATATACAATGGCTGTATGTGTTTATTGTGCTATTATTGTATCATATATGTTTGTTTGACTTATATGTGGCTGTGCGGGCACTGCCCATACTATGTCTTATGCCATGTATTGCCGTTTTTCCCTCTCTCTCCCTCCCCTTTACCTGGGTATGATATGTTGTTGGATTGTCTTAGGGGATACACTAGGGGCTAAGGCACTTATATGCAGGCACCATGGCATGGTTGCGCTAACTAATGATACCATCATGTATTTTTTATTATATGCCACTCTGTTGTTATCTATATACTGTCCACATATACACATCTCCTATTTGTATTGAGTGGTTATATTGCTCCTCCCACATGCTTACCCGTGTGGCTGTGCGCATCGCGCTGTGCACGGGCGGCTTCGGTATGTGGACGGGCGTCTTGGTGCCCTGTGCGCGATCCCCAGGTCTATGCCTGGCGCTTGCGCACTCGGCCTGACGCCCGGTCCCCATCCCTGACCTGCCCGTCGTAGTGCGCATGTGCCGCTGGGGCCATCCGGATTGGCTGTTAACACACATGTGACCGGGGTCAGGGGGGTTATTAGAAGGTCCTACACCGTTGGACATCTATCCCCTTGAGAAAGCGGCGCTTTAGAGCCGTGAAACGCACGTCGGGGCGCTCTTCCTTTCCGGCGGGGCCCTCCTCCTGTGCCCCTCTCTGGTAAGCTTGCCCATGATGCCTATTATGCTGCTATGTAGGACAAACTACCATTAGTATAGCCTGACTCTTGGCTATTGCACTGGCTTAGGTACATGCAGGTTTTGCTTGCCATTTGATTTTCATGTGGGGTTCTTTTCTGTTCCCCCTTTGTTACGGTTCATGTACGTTTATGGGGGTAACAGGGGGTGGTCCCTCTCCTGTGCTTGACTGGGTTACACCCACTATTGAACTGTATTACTATTTTTAGCATCTTTTGTATTAATAAAGACATTTGTTTATTATAAAAAAAAAGCTATATTGTATGCTCCTTTTCTCCAGCTTATATATGTATTTTATGGAGCTTCTTTGATTTGTCTGGGGGCACTGAACGTTTGTGTGCTGTGGCTCAGACTATCGCTATGACATTGGGATTCCTGTTAATATATACTCTATACTCACCCTCCGTAGTCGCTCGCGCCGGCCTCCATCTTCCGTTGCAGGTTCCGGTGGCAAAGATGGTATGGGAAAATGACCTGCCATGACGTCACGGTCATGTAACCGCGACGTCATCTCAGGTCCTGCGCTCATACCATCCCTGGGACCGGAAGCTGCCGTGGACTACAAGGGGCCCTCGGAAAGGTGAGTATATGTTTATTTTTTATTTTTCAAACTGTGACAAACCTGGCTGGGCAATATACTACGTAGCTGGGCAATATACTACGTGACTGGCCAACATACTACGTGGCTCTGTGCTGTATACTACTTCGCTGTGCAATATACTACGTGGCTCTGTGCTGTATACTACGTCACTGGGCAATATACTACGTGACTGGCCAATATACTACATGGCTCTGTGCTGTATACTTCGTCGCTGTGCAATATACTAGGTAACTGGAAGTGCATTTGAACAGCAAGGTTGATTGCTGTTGAGGGGAACTAGAAAAAAAAAATCTATAAATCTTCAGCAGAGCGAGCGTGAGCGAGCTGAGTGTGAGCGGTAAGTGTGACTTGTGATTCAGTGACTTTGGAGTCAGGGAGTTTCCAAGGGAGGAATTACTGAATTGCTGTCTGATTTTTATCAATACTTTGTATTTATTTTTTATTTTTTTTATTGAACTGTTCTGTCTGGTGCAATCCCCATTAGGAAATGTGCTCCACGATTGTTAATGCCATCCAGTGCACATCTTGCCACATGTATGCAGTCCTTGAGCAGCCGATCGAGGGTGCATACTGCTGTGCGAGATGTGAGCACGTTGTGCATTTGGAAACCCAGATTCTGACTCTAAATGTGCAGCTGGCAACACTGAGATCCATAGACAATATGGAGAGGAGTCTTCTGCTCACGGAGCAGACGCTCAATGGGACAGATGAGGGGGGGGATGGTAGGATGGAGCTGCAGGACAATGAAGTAGCAAGCTGGGTGACAGTTAGGAAGCGGGGTAGAGGGAAGAGTGCCAGGGAGGCTAGTCCTGATCTGGAACACCCCAATAAGTTTGCTAAGTTGGCAGATGAGGGGGGTGCCAGTACAGGGGTAGCACTGCTGCAGCCAGGCATGTCCTCTGAAAGCCGGAGGAGTGACTGCTCCAGTAAGGAGGGAAATAGGAGAGCAGGGCAGGCCAGACAGGTGCTGGTAGTAAGGGACTCAATTATTAGGGGAACAGATAGGGCAATCTGTCACAAAGACAGGGATCGTCGAACGGTGTGCTGCCTACCTGGCGCTGGAGTCCGACACATCGCCGATCGGGTGGACAGATTATTGGGAGGGGCTGGTGAGGACCCAGTGGTCATGGTGCACATTGGCACTAATGACAAAGTTAGAGGTAGGTGGAAGGTCCTTAAAGATGATTTCAGGGAATTAGGCTGCAAGCTGAAAGCAAGGACCTCCAACGTGGTATTTTCCGAAATACTGCCGGTACCACGTGCCACGCCAGAGAGGCAACGGGAGATTAGGGAGGTTAATAAGTGGCTCAAGAATTGGTGTAGGAAAGAGGGGTTTCAGTTCCTGCAGAACTGGGCCGACTTCTCAGTTGGCTACAGGCTCTACGCTAGGGACGGGCTGCACCTCAATGGGGAGGGTGCAGCTGTGCTGGGGGAGAAAATGGCTAGAAGGTTGGAGGAGTGTTTAAACTAGGAATTGGGGGGGAGGGTATTCATTTTATAGGAGGGGAAGATAGTGCAGACAGAGACCTGGGCACAAATAAGGAAGTTGGGGGTGGCGGTGGCATGGGGGGTGGGGTCAGAACAGTTAATAATTTAAGAAATAGAAGTACAGAGAGGAACATAAAGTGCATGTATACTAATGCCAGAAGCCTCGCCAACAAAATGGACGAATTAGAACTAATGTTGTTGGAGCATAATTATGACATGGTGGGGATATCTGAAACGTGGCTGGATGAGAGCCATGACTGGGCTGTTAACTTGCAGGGCTATAGTCTGTTCAGAAATGTCCGAACGGATAAGCGAGGGGGAGGGGTGTGTCTATATGTAAAATCATCCTTAAAACCCATCCTGCGCGATAATATAGGTGAATTTAATGAAAATGTAGAATCCCTGTGGGTGGAGATAAGGGGAGGGGGAAAAAATAATAAATTACTGATAGGGGTTTGTTTTAAATCTCCCAAAATAATGGAAGCAATGGAGAATATCCTCGTAAAGCAAATAGATGAAGCTGCGACTCAAGGAGAAGTCATTATTATGGGGGACTTCAACTACCCTGAAATAGATTGGGGAACAGAAACCTGCAGTTCCAGCAAAGGTAATCGGTTTTTGACAATTATGAGAGACAATTACCTTTCAAAACTGGTTCAGGACCCAACAAGAAGCGGGGCACTGCTAGACCTAATATTAACCAACAGGCCAGACCGCATATCAAATATAAGGGTTGGGGGTCACTTGGGAAATAGCGATCACAAAATAATAAGTTTTCATGTATCCTTTAACCCCTTTCTGCCATTGGACGTAATATTCCGTCCATGTGGGGTGGGCCTTAATTCCCAAGGACGGAATATTACGTCCAGCACGATCGGCCGCGCTCACGGGGGGAGCGCCGCCGATCGCGGCCGGGTGTCAGCTGCTTATCGCAGCTGACATCCGGCACTATGTGCCAGGAGCGGTCACGGACCGCCCCCCGGCACATTAACCCCCGGCACACCGCGATCAAAGATGATCGCGATGTGCCGGCGGTGCAGGGAAGCATCGCGCAGGGAGGGGGCTCCCTGCGTGCTTCCCTGAGACCCCCGCAGCAACACGATGTGATCGCGTTGCTCCGGGGGTCTCCTACCTCCCTCCCTGCAGTAAGTCCCAGATCCAAGATGGCCGCGGATCCGGGTCCTGCAGGGAGGGAGGTGGCTTACCAAGTGCCTGCTCAGAGCAGGCACTTGGTAACGCTGCAGCACTCTGAGACAGATCGGTGATCTGTCAGAGTGCTGTGCAAACTGGCAGATCACCGATCTGTATTGTCCCCCCCTGGGACAAAGTAAAAAAGTTAAAAAAAAAATTTCCAAGTGTGTAAAAAAAAAAAAAAAAAAATCCTAAATAATGAAAAAAAAAAAAATATTATTCCTATAAATACATTTCTTTATCTAAATTAAAAAAAAAAAACAATAAAAGTACACATATTTAGTATCGCCGCGTCCGTAACTACCCGACCTATAAAACTGGCCCACTAGTTAACCCTTTCAGTAAACACCATAAGAAAAAAAAAAAAAAAACGAGGCAAAAAACAACGCTTTATTATCATACCGCCAAACAAAAGCGTCTTCTCCCTGCAGTCCCCGGATCCAAAATGGCCGCCGGGCTGCATCCGGGTCCTGCAGGGAGCACTTCCGGGTCAGGATCAGGCTGCAGCTGCAGCTCTAATCCTGCCCGGCTGTATGTCAGATCACCGATCTGATAGAGTGCTGTGCACACTGTCAGATCGGTGATCTGTCATGTCCCCCCCTGGGACAAAGTGAAAAAGTAAAAAAAAAAATTTCCACACGTGTAAAAAAAAAAAAAAAAAAAAAAAATTCCTAAATAAAGAAGAAAAAAAAATATTATTCCCATAAATACATTTCTTTATCTAAATTAAAAAAAAAAAACAATAAAAGTACACATATTTAGTATCGCCGCGTCCGTAACTACCCGACCTATAAAACTGGCCCACTAGTTAACCCTTTCAGTAAACACCATAAGAAAAAAAAAAAAAAAACGAGGCAAAAAACAACGCTTTATTATCATACTGCCAAACAAAAAGTGGAATAACACGCGATCAAAAAGACGGATATAAATAACCATGGTACCGCTGAAAGCGTCATCTTGTCCCGCAAAAAATGAGCCGCCATACAGCAACATCAGCAAAAAAATAAAAAAGTTATAGTCCTCAGAATAAAGCGATGCAAAAATAATTATTTTTTTCTATAAAATAGTTTTTATCGTATAAAAGCGCCAAAACATAAAAAAATGATATAAATGAGGTGTCGCTGTAATCGTACTGAACCGAAGAATAAAACTGCTTTATCAATTTTACCAAACGCGGAACGGTATAAACGCCTCCCCCAAAAAGAAATTCATGAATAGCTGGTTTTTGGTCATTCTGCCTCACAAAAATCGGAATAAAAAGCGATCAAAAAATGTCACGTGCCCGAAAATGTTACCAATAAAAACGTCAACTCGTCCCGCAAAAAACAAGACCTCACATGACTCTGTGGACTCAAATATAGAAAAATTATAGCTCGCAAAATGTGGTAACGCAAAAAATATTTTTTGCAATAAAAAGCGTCTTTCAGTGTGTGACGGCTGCCAATCATTAAAATCCGCTAAAAAACCCGCTATAAAAGTAAGTGAAAAAAATGTATTTATTTCCATTTTCCCATTAGGGTTAGGGCTAGGGCTAGGGTTAGGGCTAGGGCTAGGGCTAGGGTTAGGGTTAGGGCTAGGGTTAGGGCTAGGGTTAGGGCTAGGGCTAGGGTTAGGGCTAGGGTTAGGGTTAGGGCTAGGGTTAGGGCTAGGGCTAGGGTTAGGGTTAGGGCTAGGGTTAGGGTTAGGGCTAGGGTTAGGGCTAGGGTTAGGGCTAGGGCTAGGGTTGGGACTAGGGTTAGGATTAGGGCTAGGGCTAGGGTTAGGGTTGAGGCTAGGGTTAGGGCTAGGGTTAGGGCTAGGGTTAGGGTTAAGGCTACAGTTAGGGTTGGGGCTAAGTTAGGGTTAGGGTTTGGATTACATTTACGGTTGGGAATAGGGTTGGGATTAGGGTTAGGGGTGTGTCTGGGTTAGAGGTGTGGTTAGGGTTACCGTTGGGATTAGGGTTAGGGGTGTGTTTGGATTAGGGTTTCAGTTATAATTGGGGGGTTTCCACTGTTTAGGCACATCAGGGGGATCTCCAAACGCGACATGGCGACCGATCTCAATTCCATCCAATTCTGCATTGAAAAAGTAAAACAGTGCTCCTTCCCTTCCGAGCTCTCCCGTATGCCCAAACAGGAGTTTACCCCAACATATGGGGTATAAGCGTACTCAGGACAAATTGGGCAACAACTTTTGGGGTCCAATTTCTCCTGTTACCCTTGGGAAAATACAAAACTGAGGGCTAAAAAATAATTTTTGTGGGAAAAAAAGAGATTTTTTATTTTCACGGCTCTGCGTTATAAACTGTAGTGAAACACTTGGGGGCTCAAAGTTCTCACAACACATCTAGATAAGTTCGTGGGGGGGTCTAGTTTCCAATATGGGGTCACTTGTGGGGGTTTCTACTGTTTAGGTATATTAGGGGCTCTGCAAACGCAATGTGACGCCTGCAGACCATTCCATCTAAGTCTGCATTCCAAATGGCGCTCCTTCCCTTCCGAGCCCTCCCATGCGCCCAAACGCTGGTTCCCCCCCACATATGGGGTATCAACGCACTCAGGACAAATTGGACAACAACTTTTGGGGTCCAATTTCTCCTTTTACCCTCGAAAAAATACAAAACTGGGGACTAAAAAATAATTTTGAGGGGAAATTTTTTTTTTATTTTCACGGCTCTGCGTTATAAACTGTAGTGAAATACTTGGGGGATCAAAGTTCTCACAACACATCTAGATAAGTTCCTTGGGGGGTCTAGTTTCCAATATGGGGTCACTTGTGGGGGGTTTCTACTGTTTAGGTACATAAGGGGCTCTGCAAACACAATGTGACGCCTGCAGACCATTCCATCTAAGTCTGTATTCCAAATGGCGCTCCTTCCCTTCCGAGCTCTTCCATGCACCCAAACAATGGTTTACCCCCACATATGGGGTATCAGAGTACTCAGGACAAATTGTGCCACAACTTTTGTGGTCCAATTTCTTCTCTTACCATTGGGAAAATAAAAAATTGGGGGCGAAAAGATATTTTTTGTGAAAAAAAAATGATTTTTTATTTTTACGGTTCTGCATTATAAACTTCTGTGAAGCACTTGGTGGGTCAAAGTGCTCACCACACCTCTAGATAAGTTCCTTAGGGGGTCTACTTTCCAAAATGGTGTCACTTGTGGGGGGTTTCAATGTTTAGGCACATCAGTGGCTCTCCAAACGCTACATGGCGTCCCATCTCAATTCCTGTCAATTTTGCATTGAAAGGTCAAACGGCGCTCCTTCCCTTCCGAGCTCTCCCATGCGCCCAAACAATGGTTTACCCCCACATATGGGGTATCAGAGTACTCAGGACAAATTGTGCCACAACTATTGTGGTCCAATTTCTTCTCTTACCATTGGGAAAATAAAAAATTGGGGGTGAAAAGATAATTTTTGTGAAAAAAAATGATTTTTTATTTTTACGGTTCTGCATTATAAACTTCTGTGAAGCACTTGGTGGGTCAAAGTGCTCACCACACCTCTAGATAAGTTCCTTAGGGGGTCTACTTTCCAAAATGGTGTCACTTGTGGGGGGTTTCAATGTTTAGGCACATCAGTGGCTCTCCAAACGCAACATGGCGTCCCATCTTAATTCCAGTCAATTTTGCATTGAAAAGTCAAATGGCGCTCCTTCCCTTCCGAGCTCTGCCATGCGCCCAAACTGTGGTTAACCCCCACATATGGGGTATCAGCGTACTCAGGACAAATTGTACAACAACGTTTGGGGTCCATTTTCTCCTGTAACCCTTGGTAAAATAAAACAAATTGGAGCTGAAGTAAATTTTTTGTGAAAAAAAGTAAAATGTTAATTTTTATTTAAACATTCCAAAAATTCCTGTGAAGCACCTGAAGGGTTAATAAACTTCTTGAATGTGGTTTTGAGAACCTTGAGGGGTGCAGTTTTTAGAATGGTGTCACACTTGGGTATTTTCTATCATATAGACCCCTCAAAATGACTTCAAATGAGATGTGGTCCCTAAAATAAAATGGTGTTGTAAAAATGAGAAATTGCTGGTCAACTTTTAACCCTTATAACTCCCTAACAAAACAAAATTTTGGTTCCAAAATTGTGCTGATGTAAAGTAGACATGTGGGAAATGTTACTTATTAAGTATTTTGTGTGACATATCTCTGTGATTTAATTGCATAAAAATTCAAAGTTGGAAAATTGCGAAATTTTCAAAATTTTCGCCAAATTTCCATTTTTTTCACAAATAAACGCAGGTAATATCAAAGAAATTTTACCACTATCATGAAGTACAATATGTCACGAGAAAACAATGTCAGAATCACCGGGATCCGTTGAAGCGTTCCAGAGTTATAACCTCATAAAAGGACAGTAGTCAGAATTGTAAAAATTGGCCCGGTCCATAACGTGCAAACCACCCTTGGGGGTAAAGGGGTTAAAAAGATGTGTAGTAGAGGGGTTACAAGGACACTAAAACTAAACTTCAGGAGGGCAAATTTCCAACGGATGAGAGAGGATCTTGGTGCAATTAACTGGGACGATATCCTGAGACACAAAAATACACAAAGAAAATGGGAGACATTTATTAGCATCCTGGATAGGACCTGTGCACAGTATATACCGTATGGGAATAAACATACTAGAAATAGGAGGAAACCAATATGGCTAAATAGAGCTGTAAGGGGCGCAATAAGTGACAAAAAGAAAGCATTTAGAGAATTAAAGGAAGTAGGTAGTGAGGAGGCATTAAATAAATACAGAAAATTAAATAAATTCTGTATAAAGGAAATCAAGGCAGCAAAGATTGAGACAGAGAGACTCCTTGCCAGAGAGAGTAAAAATAATCCTAAAATATTCTTTAACTACATAAATAGTAAGAAACTAAAAAATGATAGTGTTGGCCCCCTTAAAAATAGTCTGGGTGAGATGGTGGATGAGGATGAGGAAAAAGCCAATATGCTAAATGACTTTTTTTCATCAGTATTTACACAAGAAAATCCCATGGCAGACAAAATGACTAGTGATAAAAATTCCCAATTAAATGTCACCTGCTTAACCCAGCAGGAAGTGCAGCGGCGTCTAAAAATCACTAAAATTGACAAATCTCCGGGCCCGGATGGGATACACCCTCGAGTACTGCAGGAATTAAGTACAGTCATTGATAGACCATTATTTTTAATCTTTAAAGACTCCATAATAACAGGGTCTGTACCACAGGACTGGCGTATAGCAAATGTGGTGCCAATATTCAAAAAGGGAACAAAAACTGAACTCGGAAATTATAGGCCAGTAAGCTTAACCTCTACTGTGGGTAAAATCCTGGAGGGCATTCTAAGGGACGCTATACTGGAGTATCTGAAGAGGAATAACCTCATGACCCAGTATCAGCATGGGTTTACTAGGGACCGTTCATGTCAGACTAATTTGATCAGTTTCTATGAAGAGGTAAGTTCCGGATTGGACCAAGGGAACCCAGTGGATGTAGTGTATATGGACTTTTCAAAAGCTTTTGATACGGTGCCACACAAAAGGTTGATACATAAAATGAGAATAATGGGGATAGGGGAAAATATGTGCAAGTGGGTTGAGAGCTGGCTCAGGGATAGGAAACAAAGGGTGGTTATTAATGGAGCATACTCGGACTGGGTCGCGGTTAGCAGTGGGGTACCACAGGGGTCAGTATTGGGCCTTCTTCTTTTTAACATATTTATTAATGACCTTGTAGGGGGCATTCAGAGTAGAATTTCAATATTTGCAGATGACAATAAACTCTGCAGGGTAATCAATACAGAGGAGGACAATTTTATATTACAGGATGATTTATGTAAACTAGATGCTTGGGCTGATAAATGGCAAATGAGCTTTAATGGGGATAAATGTAAGGTCATGCACATGGGTAGAAGTAATAAGATGTATAATTATGTGCTTAATTCTAAAAGTCTGGGCAAAACCGTCAATGAAAAAGACCTGGGTGTATGGGTGGATGACAAACTTATATTCAGTGGCCAGTGTCAGGCAGCTGCTACAAAGGCAAATAAAATAATGGGATGCATTAAAAGAGGCATATATACTAATGAGGAGAATATAATTTTACCTCTATACAAGTCACTAGTTCGACCACACTTAGAATACTGTGCACAGTTCTGGTCTCCGGTGTTTAAGAAAGACATAGCTGAACTGGAGCGGGTGCAGAGAAGAGCGACCAAGGTAATAAGAGGACTGGGGGGTCTGCAATACCAAGATAGGTTATTACACTTGGGGCTATTTAGTTTGGAAAAACGAAGACTAAGGGGTGATCTTATTTTAATGTATAAATATATGAGGGGACAGTACAAAGACCTTTCTGATGATCTTTTTAATCATAGACCTGAAACAGGGACAAGGGGGCATCCTCTGCGGTTGGAGGAAAAAAGGTTTAAGCATAATAACAGATGCGGATTCTTTACTGTAAGAGCAGTGAGACTATGGAACTCTCTGCCGTATGATGTTGTAATGAGTGATTCATTACTTAAATTTAAGAGGGGACTGGATGCCTTTCTGGAAAAGTATAATGTTACAGGGTATATACACTAGATTCCTTGATAGGGCGTTGATCCAGGGAACTAGTCTGATTGCCGTATGTGGAGTCGGGAAGGAATTTTTTTCCCCAATGTGGAGCTTACTCTTTGCCACATGGTTTTTTTTTGCCTTCCTCTGGATCAACATGTTAGGGCATGTTAGGTTAGGCTATGGGTTGAACTAGATGGACATATAGTCTTCCTTCAACCTTAATAACTATGTAACTATGTAACTATGTAATATACTACGTAGCTCTGTGCTCTATACGTCAGTGGGCAATATACTACGTCACTGGGCAATATACTACGTGGCTGCGCAATATACTACGTCACTAGGCAATATACTACATAACTGGGCAATATACTACGCGGCTGGGCAATATACTACGTCACTGGGCAATATACTACGTGGCTGGGCAATATACTACGTGGCTGGGCAATATACTACGCGACTGGGCAATATACTACGTGACTGTACAATATACTACGTGGCTGGGCAATATACTACGTGACTGGGCAATATACTATGTGGCTGGGCAATATACTATGTGGTTGGGCAATATACTACGTGGCTGGGCAATATACTACGTCACTGAGCAATATACTACGTTGCTGGGCAATATACTACGTCACTGGGCAATATACTACGTGGCTGAGCAATATACTACGTGGTTGGGCAATATACTACGTGGCTGGGCAATATACTATGTGGCTGGGCAATATACTACATGGCTGGGCAATATACTATGTGGGCTGTGCAATATACTACGTGGCTGGGCAATATACTACGTGGCTGGGCAATATACTGCGTGGCTGGGCAATATACTATGTGGGCTGTGCAATATACTACGTGGCTGGGCAATATACTACATGGCTGGGCAATATACTATGTGGGCTGTGCAATATACTACGTGACTGTGCAATATACTATGTGGCTGGGCAATATACTATGTGGACTGTGCAATATACTACGTGGCTGGGCAATATACTACGTGGCTGGGCAATATACTATGTGGCTGGGCAATATACTGCGTGGCTGGGCAATATACCATACTATGTGGCTGGGCAATATACTACGTGGACATGCATATTCTAGAATACCCGATGCATTAGAATCGGGCCACCATCTAGTATATATATAATCGTCTAATTCTGTCTGTTTGTCTGTAATGGAAATCCCACATCGCTGATTGGTTGCGCCAGCTGCCTATGACCAATCAGTGACAAGAAAAGTCCGGCCAAGGATTGGCATGGAATTTGAACCATGCTCCGCTGATTGGTTGTGCCCGGCCAGCTGTGACCAATCAGCGACATGCGCAGTCCGGAAGTGAATTGGCATGGGATTTGAACCACGCTTCACAGTCCGGCCACGACCAATCAACGATATTGATGTGGGATTTAAACCCCGCTTCGCTGATTGGTCGCACCTGGCCGCGACCAATAAGCGATATTATTGCGGGATTTAAACACCGCTTTACTGATTGGTCGCGCCTGGCCGGCCACGACCAATCAGCGATATTGGAGCGGGATTTAAACACCGCTTCGGCGATTAGTCGCGGCCAGTTGGGAGCGACCAATCAGCAACAGGCGCAGTCCAGCCGCGAATTGGCACGGAATTTGAACCATGCTTCGCTGATTGGTCGCGTCCGGCCAGCCATGACCAATCAGCGACAGGTGCGGTCCGGCTGTGAATTGGCACATGATTTGAACCACGCTTTGATGATTGGTCGCGCCCGGCCGGGCATCACCAATCAGTGATATTGGCGCAGAATTTAATCCCCACACACACCGCGACATAGTTCACTCACGTTTTCTGAATAAGTTCTGTCAATCACAGTGTGATGTAGTTGAGACACATTTACTGGACAAGTTCTGTCAGTCACAGTGCCATATAGTTCACTCATGTTTATTGAACAAGTTCATTGCATTATTCTTAAATCTTCATAAATAAACTACATACATATTCTAGAATACCCGATGCGTTAGAATCAGGCCACCATCTAGTATACAAATAAGAGAATACAGCAGAAATCTGTAAGCGTGAGGCTGCCGTCACTCTAGCAGTATTTGGTCAGTATTTTACATCAGTATTTGTAAGCCAAAACCAGGAGTGGGTGATAAATGCAGAAGTGGTGCAAATGTTTCTATTATACTTTTCCTCTATTTGTTCCACTCCTGGTTTTGGCTACAAATACTGATATAAAATACTGACCAAATACTGCTAGTGTGACGGCAGCCTGAAGATGTATGCAAACACTGAATATATGAAATGTGACCTGCATTACTACTATATAGAGTATACTGATAAAATGAAGATAGTTGGTGCATAAATTGGCCAATTTATGAGAGCCCACCAGTCATGGCAAGATATACCTTTCTTTGATATGATCTAACCAAATTTAAAGGGCAGTCAGGATCCACCACTAATTCAAAATAGCCTTACGCCTCATTTACACGTCCGATTTTTCCAAGTGAGAAAAACAGACCGATTGTTCTGATCAGACATTGATCAGAGTGTGGTCTGAAAGTGTCATACGTTTTTCTTGTACGTGAATAAATAAATAAAAAAAGTTTGCATCTTCTCCATTCTGACAGTCCATGAAAATCGGACCTCACTCAGATGGCATCTGAGTGTGGTCTGATTTTATTCATGGCACATTGACTTGCATGGCTTAGTGCAATACCTGAATTTTATAAGTACGGTATATTCTAGATAGCAGTAGTGAGGTTGAAATTTAATATATTCAATGCGTGCACATCTCAGAGTTTTTACAGAGGCTGCTGTTTTCTTATATATAAACCAGAAATTCTTGGCAGGCCAGTCTGTTCTTCACAGCCAGCTAATGTGATGAGTGATAACACAGTGGAGTGGGAGAGAGATGCACTTTGCACAATCTTCACAGTTTACAAACCCTTAAAGTAGCCCAGTTTCTGATCAGGTGATTTTGTCCATGATGTTCATATTTGGCTATATAGAAAAAGGACATCTTTATGAGTCAAACTCTATACTTCCATTCATTTATTGATTGTATGGACTTCACTATAGACGGTAGTGTAAAAAAGTTTTTGCTCCCATACTGCTTTCCTACTCTCTCTAAGAATAGAAAATCAGGAAGGGGCAACCACTTTGTCACCCAACTTTCTATATATATATATATATATATATATATATATATATATATATATATATATACTAGATTGTGGCCCGATTCTAACGCATCGGGTATCTAGAATATGCATGTCCCCGTAGTATATGGACAATGATTCCAGAATTCGCAGCAGACTGTGTCCGTCGCTGATTGATCGAGGCAACCTTTATGACATCATCGTCGCCATGGCAACCATTATGACATCATCGTCGCTGTGCCCGTTGCTGATTGGTCGAGGCCTGGCGGCCTCGACCAATCAGAGACGCGGGATGTCTACGTCCTTTATGACATCATCGTCGCTGTGCCCGTCGCTGATTGGTCGAGGCCTGGCGGCCTCGACCAATCAGAGGCGCAGGATTTCTACGTCGATACTGTGCCCGTCTCTGATTGGTCGAGGCCTGGTGGCCTCAACCAATCAGAGACGTGGGATTTCCAGGACAGACAGACAGACAGACGGAAAAACCCTTAGACAATTATATATATATATGTATATATATATATAAAAATCATTAACTACTTTTGAGCCCATGAGGGAACCCTGTGCTAAAAGTCTCCCTGCTGTACCATTCAGATGTGAGTTAGTGTCTTAGCGCAGGAGAACAGATGACGTCACTAAATTGCTTCTGTTATGTGTAGCATCAGTTCACACCGCATAGAGCAGAGCAGCTGATTGGGAGAACAGGGGTAGGTGAGTAGTTTGTAACTATGTTTTCATCAGTCAAGCCTCATAGGGGGCTCTGGGACCTTATACTGTGAGCATCATCATATTGTGGTGGGGACTACTGTGGAGGCCAGCATTACTGTGTTGGGTAACCTGTGCAGACTATCATACTGTGGGGAACTTCATCATGCTGTGTGTGGGTCCTGTGGGGACTATAATACATTTGAGGGCCTGTGGGGCCATCATACTGTGTGGGGGAGTTGTGAGGGCCATCATACTATATGGATCTGTGGGTGCCTTCATACTTTGTAGAGCCGTCATATCTTGTGAGGGCTGTGAGGTCCATCATACAATGTGTGTCTGTGGGGACCATCATATTTTCTGAGGACCATCATACTTTGCGTGGATGCTGTGGGAAGCATCTTAATATGTGGGAGGTAATATACTTTGCTGGAGAGACTATGGGGTCATCGTACGGTGCATGTGGATTTACTGTAGGGGAATTAACTGTTGGAAGTTTAATACAGTGTGTTGGATGTTGGAATCTTAATCTATAGGGCCATAAAAGGGGTATCATAATGGGTGAGAACCCCCTAAAGGGCATCAGTGTGGGCACATTTACTATTCACATGCCACAATACATGTCCATTTTCCTGTCTTCCAAAGTTGAGAGATATGCCCTTTTGTGACTGTGCCCATATGCTGTGATTCCACTTACTCTGCAAAAATTTTTTTATGGGGGGTGCAATTCGGAGTTTGGCTATAGGGCCCCATTATGTCTATGTACGCCCCTTCCCCACATAGTTCTCCATACAGTATAATAGGCCCTGCATCGCCTTCTATACAGTATAATGGGCACCACATTAAAAAATAAATAAATACTCACCTCTACTTATTCCTGGCTGCTCCGATCTCGGCAGCGAGTACTCTGAAGCTCTTCACTGTTCGGCACAGTGGGTACGAAATAGTGACATCATTGCACCCGATGTGCTGAGACATCAAACGTAGATGGGGAATGATGGAAGAGGGAGTCTCAGCTGACAGCTTCTCTCTTACATCTGTAGGGGGTGTGCAGGCGGCAGGTTTGGGCCCTGCATTCCTGTGCATGCCTGCCTAATGAAACCAGGTACATGTTATGTGTTTATTATAGCTGACAATGTCTTGATGTGAACTGATGTACCTGTGTTTATGTCTGTATATGTTAGGGACAGGAATAGGGATAGTCAGTGTTAGAGTTAGGTCGGCATTGGTAGAGGGAATCACAGTGTAGTGCCAGGTTAGTGGTAAGGGGGTCACTCTAGAGTTAAATGTAGATGTTAGATTAAGATAAGAATTGGTTTTAGCAAGAGTAGTAACAGTTAAAGGGAATCTGTCCCCTCATTTTTCGCATATAAGTTGCGACCACCGCCATTAGGGGCTTATCTACAGCATTCTGTAATGCTGTAAATAAGCTCCCGATGTAACCTGAAAGATAAGAAAAGCAAGTTAGTTTATACTCACCCAGGGGCGGTCCTCTGCGGTCCGGGTCCAATGGGCATCGCAGATCCGGCACCTCCCATCTTCATACGATGTCGTCATCCTCCTTGCTGCATGTCACAGCTCATGTGCAGCTGTACTGATTTGCCCTGTTGAGGGCAGAGTAATGTACTGCAGTGCGCAGGCGCCGGACCTCTCTGACCTTTCACGGCACCTGCGCACTGCAGTTCTTTGCTCTGCCCTAAACAGGGAATTATGTGGCATGAGCTGTGACAGTAGCAAGGAAGAGGATGTCATCGCATGAAGATGGGAGGCACCAGACTCGGATCTGCGATGCCCATCGTACCCGGACTGCACCGTACCACCCCGGGGAGAGTATAATATAACTTATTTTTCTCATCTTTCAGGATACATCGGGGGCTTATTTACAGCATTACAGAATGCTGTAGATAAGCCCCTAATGATGGTAGCCGCAGCTTATATGCGAAAAATGAGGTAACAAATTCCTTTTAAATAGTTAAAACAATAGGAGGGCTGGTGGGAGGAGCTAGAGCAGTGTGACGAGAATTGTTCTAGAAGGAGTTGCAGTTGAGAGAGACAGAAGAAGCACTGAAAGAAGCAGGTCTGGATATGGTAGATCTTTTAGTACCTGGGAAGCGAAGCAGTCTGGAAGAGTCGGTGGCTTTTCTGTGGGTTACCTCCCGTGATGTCCGGGACTTACGGTCCGAACAGAAATTGCAGAGGCAAGCTGATTTTTCGCCTAGGATTGGGAAAGTGGACGGGGAGCACCCAGTATCAGAAAGCTGGAATTCCCAGGGGACTGCGGGTCTGGAAGCCACGGTGCTCGAAGAGAGGCTGAAGGAAAAGACCAGGGAAAGTTCAGGAGATGGAGTTCTCATGTCTTTTGGAAATGACTGGACTGTAACTGTTATGAAAGAGCGGGAGTTAGGTCAAGGTTTATTGGAAAAGAACAAGGACTCTGACTATATTTGTGTGTGTCTGAAAAGGACCGGAGCTCTGCATGCTGAAGAGATCCCTGACCCACAGGTGGGTGAAATACGTGACACACACAGCACACCACAAAATGGACATTCTGATATTTCTGTAGCTGAGCGTCGGGGTGTGATGAGGAAGCAGCAACAATCCCTTGGTACGGCTACCTCCCTGGCCCCCATTACACATCATTGCTTTCAACTTATCTAAGATGCCAGTACAGTTGATCGTGTGATGCTGGGTGGGAGGGGCTGGGAGCTGGTGCTGGCATCACCAGCCAAATATAATTGCCCTGCTGCCAGAGTTTAACATGTGTTCACTAGAGCTATAGTACACTCTCACAAATTTCTAGTATGGCCATATTGGTTAGCACTTTTGCCTTACAGATCTGGTGTCTTGGGTTCAAATCCCACCAAGGACAACATCTGCAAGGAGTTTGTACGTTCTCCCCGTGTTGCGTGGGCTTCCTCCACGTACTCCAGGTTCCTCCCACACTCCAAAGACATACTGATAGGGAATTTAGATTGTGAGCCCCAATGGGGACAGTGATGATAATGTCTGTAAAGCGCTGTGGAATTAATGATGCTATATAACTGAGTAAAATAAATAAATATAAAGGATCCATTCCACAAAGGTGTGTAATATGAGAATTGTTACATGACCTTTATGTGTCATATGTGTCACTGTAATTCTTTTCCTACTCAATAAGAAACTTTGAATGTAAATATATTTCTATGTCTTTCTTATTTCTATTTTTATATCTTTCAGGACTTTGCTCTAAGGGCTGGATACCATTTAAAAACAGCTGCTATAAGCTGATATTGGATAATAAGCCTTGGGCAATTGCTCAACAGAGCTGTGAATCGCTTCACATCGGAGCACATCTTGTCAATGTTCAAACAACTGATGAACATTCGTTTTTATCCTCTGTCCTGCATATGAAGAATGAATTAATCTTGCTCTGGAGCGGTCTCTCTGATCTAAAGGTTTGCATAGATTTCTAGCTTGCCTACGGTACTTCACTTTCTATTGTTCAATAGTCTGCTTTTTAAAATCTAAATATTATCTGCAAAAACTACAGAAAACTGGAAATTATTTACATACTTTATAAATGTAAAGTTCTGGAATTTGTAAATAAATATCAATGCATAATCATCATAATAATAAGAACAATCACAGAAATTTACAATTACACTTTGATCAAACGTAATATTCAATTTTTTTCTAGTCAGGTTATACACAGACTTGGAGAGTTAAAAAAAAATAGATGTCAGTCCTCTGTTGTTCTCACATGGACCCGCAAGTCCCCTGTTTTGTTTGCAACATTTTTCAATCCTCTCTTTTTAGTTACTTCCCTACTATGTATGGGATAAGGCCATGAAGTAGGCAACCACTAATGGCGCTATTGGGGCAAAAAGGGGGTTACAATGCATGGATTTCAGCACAATTTGCCAATCCAGAAATAGCATATTTGATGCAGATTTTCCTTACAAATGATTCAAAAGAATTATACAGTACCCGCAAAGTGGACAAGTTTTAACTTATCCCCTTTCTGACCTCAGACGTAATAATCCTTCCATGTATCCTGGGTCTATCTAACCAGGGATGGATTATTACGTCTGCGTAATTGCCTGTGCACATGGGTGGTGTGTAAGCGATTGCCGCCGGGTGTCAGCTGATTCTGACACCTGGTCACACACCGCTCCCGGCACTTTAACCCCAGAATACTGCGATCGAACGAGATTGCAGCATTCCGGGAGCCGGCAAAGGGCTGACAGTCCCTGTGCTTTTGGACTGGAGACCCCGCGGCATGACGTGGGGTTCTGATCGTTGCCATGGTGACCCGATGTCGTCATGATGACATCTGGGTCACCAGAGCTAGGAAACATGCTGATCATGCGCAATGCATGACCAGAAACTTTCTCTGTCAGTGCAGAGCTCACAGTTTGCATAGCATAGAAGAAATCAGCCTGCAAAACAAGCAAAAACAAGTAAACAAGTAAAAAAAGTTGTTAAATAATTATAAAAAAATAAAAACAATAATAAAAAAAATCAAAATATATTGTATATATAAGTAAATATTTGAATGAAAAAAACCCCCAAAACAATAGACGTACACATATTTGGTGTCGCCGTGTCCGCAACGACTCGACCTATAAAACTGTCCCCACTAGTTAACCCCTTTAGCGAACACCATAAAAAATAAATAAAAAACATGACAAAAAACAATGCTTTATCATCATACCACCCAATAAAAAGTGGAATAAAACGCGATCAAACAGACTGTTATAAATAAACATGGTACCGCTGAAAAGCAGGCTGCGACATAGCTCCATCAGCGGAAAAATAAAAAGTCATAGCTCTCAGAATAAAGAGATGCAAAAATAATTGCTTTGCCTATAAAATATTTTTTATTGTGTAAAAGCGCCAAAACATTAAAAAACTATATACCGTATATACTCGAGTATAAGCCAAGATTTTCAGCCCATTTTTTTGGGCTGAAAGTGACCCTCTCGGCTTATACTCGAGTCAGTGCCGGCGGGGGGGGTCGGCGGGTGAGGGGGAGCGGCGCGGTGACATACTCACCTGCTCCTGGCGCGGTCCCTGCATGTCCGATGATCTCCGGGCAGCTCTTCCTGTGTTCAGCGGTCACGTGGTACCGCTCATTTAAAGTAATGAATATGCACGCATATTCATTACTTTAATCAGCGGTACGTGACCGCTGAACACAGGACGATGCCGCCGGCTCCCGGAGACCATCTGACAGTGAGACGCTGCCAGGGACCGCCCCGGGAGCAGGTGAGTATGACGGAGGAGGGGGAGCATTGCGCGATAGTCACCTGTCCTCCGTTCCATCGCTGCGCGCTGCTCTGTCTTCCGTCCTCTGGCTGTGACTGTGCAGGTCAGAGGGTGCGATGACGCGACTAGTGTGCGCGCCGCCCTCTGCCTGAACAGTCAGTGCGGAGGACGGGGAAGACAGAGCAGCACGCAGCGGTGGAACGAGGAAGGTGACTATCGCTGGTGCCGGGGGCCTGAGCGAAAAGAGGTGAGTATGTGCTTTTTTTTATTTTAATCACAGCAAATGGGGCAAATGTATGGAGCATCTCATGGGGCAAATGTATGGAGCATCTAATGGGGCAAATGTGTGGAGCATCTCATGGGGCAAATGTATGGAGCATCTCATGGGGCAAATGTATGGAGCATCTCATGGGGCAAATGTATGGAGCATCTCATGGGGCAAATGTATGGAGCATCTCATGGGGTAAATTTATGGAGCATCTAATGGGGCATAATGTGTGGAGCATCTCATGGGGCCATAATGTGTGGAGCATCTCATGGGGCCATCAACCTTTATGCAGCACTATATTGGGCAAATGTTTCTATGGAGCATCTTATGGGGCCATTATTAACCTTTGTGCAGCATTATACGGGGTATATTTTAATATGGAGCATCTTATGGGGCCCATCAAACTTTATGGAGCATTATATGGGGCTCCTGATTCAATATGGATATTCAAAAACACTTAACCTACTGATGTTTCAATTAATTTTACTTTTATTGGTATCTATTTTTACTTTTGACATTTACCGGTAGCTGCTGCATTTCCCACCCTAGGCTTATACTTGAGTCAATAAGTTTTCCCAGTTTTTTGTGGCAAAATTAGGGGGTTGGCTTATACTCGGGTCGGCTTATACTCGAGTATATACGGTAAATGAGGTACCGCTGTAATCGTACTGACCTGAAGAATAAAACTGCCTTATCAATTTTACCATACAAGGAACGGCATAACCCCCCCCAAAATTCCTGAATTGCTGGATTTGTTAATTCTGCCTCCCAAAAATTGGAATGGAAAGTAATCAAAAAATGTTATGTGTCTGAAAATGGTCCCAATGAAAACGTCAACTCGTCCCGCAAAAATCAAGCTGTCACATGACTCAGTGGGCCAAAATAAGGAAAAATTATAGATCTCAAAATGTGGTGATGCAAAAACTTTTTTGCAATAAAAATCTAGTATTGCTGTAATTGCACGAACCTAAATAAAGTCGCCTAATCACTTACATTGCTCGAGGAATGCCATAAAAATAAATAAAACCAATTCTTCACGTGCTGTTGATTTTTTTCATTCTGCGTCCCAAAGATTGCAATAATGCTCTACGCACATTTATCCTGTGCTCTATGCTGAGCGTTTGCAGCGGAGTTTCTATGTAAATCTCTGTAATACATGATTCAGACAGAACCCCCGGCGGAAGATTCCCTATAATGAGGCAGATGGAGGCACTGTGAACGTCATAGGACCTGTGATGCAGTGGTGTTTGTCTTTTTAGGATTGCATAAAAGTGCCGTCAGCCACAGTTTTATGCATTTCTGAAAAGGACACAGCTGAACAGAGGCCAGACAGAGTCCAAAGTAAATGTGCTGCCTCATTATAGTGAATGAATCCCTCATTTTTATCTGAATCATGTCATTCAGAGGTTTAGATGGAAACTGCAAAGTGGACAGCGCCGGATAACTGTGATCCAAAACATTATGCAAAATGTTCCCAACAAAAGCTTCAACTCAATCCACAAATAAAGCAAGTCCTCACTCAGATCCATTATCTATTAACAGAAATATAGAGGCTGACACATTCCTTCATGTACAAGGGCTCTGGAAAAGTGAAATGGCTCCTCATCCGCCAAAAGAAATTCAGCAAATTCTCAGCTCTTATATCCAAATACCCCCCCTCCCTTCTGAGCCCCACAGTGTACCTAAACCACATATTGCTTCCACGTTTGGCATTTCTGAAGCGATGAGAGCCCGACTAACTTACGGGTGCATGTCTCCAGAAGCATAAGCTGGGCATAATGTACTGGTGACTGCAATGTACTGGTTACTACAGTATACTGGTCACTACAAAGGCAGTTTGCAATTTTCACTTGGCAATGTTAATTGCTGCTTGTTTCTGGAAAATACCCATGGAGTCAAAATCGTCACAACACCTGTAGATAAATACGCCAAGCGGTATAGTTTCCCAAATGGGGTCACTTGAGTGGGGATTCTGCTCTTCTATAAATTAGGGACTCTTCTTCCGGCCTTGTGATCTATGACATGCTATATTATTACTGGCCACTGTTCATATAAAAAGGGCATGTTTCCGCTGTGATGCCACTCACCCTGACGAAGGCACAGTGCCGAAATGCGCATTGGGGCTGTGGCATCATCATTTGGATGCTGGTGAGTGGTGTATTATGTGATTCTACTATTCCTCGCTTATACTCTTTTGGGTATACACTAATGACTTAGGGGTTTTAGCATTACGGACCTTTTGTGATTCTAGTTTTGGCGCTACTACATGTATAAAGCCTACTATTTACCTTAACCCTATAAGTTTCTAACCCACAGATATATTTTTGTACTGGGGACCGAGAGATTTGAGGGTTTTGTACGAATATATTTTTATTTATGTTTTTCTATACCCTGGTGCCCATGATTTATTTATTGAGGAATTTTATCTGCAGCCTGTCACTTTAGTGATCTATTTGCCCATCCAGGTGATGCCTGTTTGTTTCTTCTTGGCTCACTTGTAGCACTGTTGGCTATTTTTAAATTGTCTATTTTTATACAATCTAATAAAGTTTGTTTTTTGTTCATAAATACGTGTTCCTTCTATTAGTTTCATCTGATATTTTGCGCAGAACTACGTTTTCTCTTTTGATTTGGACACAGTTGGATTTCTTTTCAGTTAGTTCTATTATTATTGTATTACATAATTTTGTGTGTCCTTCAGCAGGAATTATCATTGGTTATTAAATTAGGGGCTCTGTATATCGAGTCCGCAAACTGTTCTAGGAATATCTGCACTCCAGGAAACAAATAGCGCTCCGTTCCTCCCGAGTCTCTCCATATTGCTAAGCAGTACTGTACAGTCATGTAGGGGTATTGTCACATTCAGTAGAAAATGTGGGATAAATTTTGGTGCCAGTTTTACCCATTTCTTATGGGAGAAATTTAAAATAAATCGGGGGCTAAAACAAAATTTTGGTGGTAAAAATTTGTTATTTTTTCTTCACTCCCCAATGGTATAAAATTCTGTGACACACCCATTGTGTCAATATGATTACTGCACCCCTAGATGAATTCATCGAGAGGTGTAGTTTGTAAAATGGGGTCACTTATGGAGAGTTGTGCTGTTCTAGCACCTCATGGGCTCTCCTAGTGGGTCATGGCACCTGCAAACCATAACAGTAATATCTGGCGCTCCTTCCCTTCTGAGCTTTGCACGGTGACTGAAAAATATTTCCTGATTACATGTAGGGTATTGGCGTATGACGGAAAAAATGGACCTCAGTTTGTTGTAACAAAAAAAAAATCCTATTAGCCCTTAAAAAAATGAAAACTTAGAAAATAGTGGGAAATATGGGGTACACCAAACTTTGATAAGCAGTCTTCATCTGTTAGGCAGCGCATGGATCCATCCCAGTCTCGGATGTGGAGATAAATAGCAGAAAAAAAAGGGAATATCCTCCAGCAGTAGCCAAAAATATAAAAAATATGTACTTTATTAATCATATTAAAAACTGTAGTAGGTCACCAAAAGAGATCCATAGACATAGGAGAAGCAGACCAACTAGTTTCAGCTTAACGCCTTAATCATGGCATGGTCATACCTTGATTAAGATCTTAAAGGGAACCTGTCACCTGAATTTGGTGGGACGGGTTTGCGGTCATATGGGCACGGTTTTCGGATGTTTGATTCACCCTTTCCTTACCCGCTGGCTGCATGCTGGCCGCAATATTGGGTTGAAGTTCATGCTATGTCCTCCGTAGTACACGCTTGCGCAAGGCAATCTAAAGCTGCTGAAGTTTTAGAGCTGAAGGCCCTAAAACTGCAGATTAAACTGTTGACAAATTAAGCCAATTATGCCTCTCAAAGCAAGGATCACCAATCAATGACTTGCCTACTTTGGGCACATTACACTGTGTTCCAAATTATTATGCAAATTATATTTTTCTCAGATTTTCCTAAATGGTCGGTGCAAATGACAGTCAGTCTAATAAAAGTCATCACCCATTAGATTATACATCGAATTTTATTGCAGAAACCTCCCAATGATAACAGTATAATCTCCAAAATGAATAAAAACTCAAAATGCACTGTTCCAAATAATTAGGCACAGTAGAATTTCTATACATTTGATATGTTTTAAAAAACTGAAAATGCTCATTTGTGGAATTTGCAGCATTAGGAGGTCACATTCACTGAACAAAAAAGCTATTTAACTCCAAAACATCCCAACAGGCCAAGTTACATGTTAACATAGGACCCCTTCTTTGATATCACCTTCAAAATTCTTGCATCCAAACTTGTGAGTTTTTGGAGAGTTTCTGCTTGTATTTCTTTGCATGAAGTCAGAATAGCCTCCCAGAGCTGCTGTTTTGATGTGAACTGCCTCCCACCCTCATAGATCTTTTGCTTGATGATACTCCAAAGGTTCCCTGCACGGATGAGGTCAGGTGGAGACGGTGGCCACACCATGAGTTTATCTCCTTTTATGCCCATAGCAGCCAATGACTCAGAGGTATTCTTTGCAGCATGAGATGGTGCATTGTCATGCATGAAGGTGATTTTGCTCCTGAAGGCACGTTTCTGCTTTTTAGACCATGGAAGAAAGTTGTCAGTCAGAAACTCTAAATACTTTGCAGAGGTCATTTTCACACTTTCAGGAACCTTAAAGCGCCTTACCAGCTGTTTCCCCATGATTCTGGACCAAAATGTGACTCCTCCACCTCCTTGCTGATGTCGCAGCCTTGTTGGGACACGGTGGCCATCCAACAACCATCCACTACTCCATCCATCTGGACCATCCAGGGTTGCTTGACACTCATCAGTAAACAAGACTATTTGGAAATTAGTGTTCATGTATGTCTGGGCCCACTTTAACCATTTCTGCTTGTGAACACTGTTTAAGGGTGGCTGAATATTAGGTTTATGCACCACAGCAAGCCTTTGAAGGATCCTACACCTTGAGGTTCGAGGGACTCCAGAGGCACCAGCAGCTTCAAATAACTGTTTGCTGCTTTGTAATGGTATTTTGGCTGCTGCTCTCTTAATCCCATGAATTTGTCTGGCAGAAACCTTCCTCATTATGCCTTTATCTGCATGAACTCTGTCTGTGCTCTGTTCCAGTCACAAATCTCTTCACAGTATGATGACCACTCTTAAGTTTTCGTGGAATATCTAATGTTTTCATACCTTGTCCAAGGCATTGCACTATTTAATGCTTTTCAGCAGCAGAGAGATCATTTTTAGTTCCCATATTACTTGAAACCTGTGGCCTGCTTAATAATGTGGAACATAATCTTTAAGTAGCTTTCCTTTTATTATAATCACCTGGAAAACTAATTATCACATGTGTTTAAGATTGATTTCAGTGATCCATTGAGCCCTGAGACACAATACCATCCATGAGTTTATTTGAAAAACAAAACAATTAAATCTTTATGACACTTAAATCCAATTTGCATAATAATTTGGAACACAGTGTATATGATGACAGCAATAGATAGATAGAAGGACATCAAGGTTGGAAGAATAGGAGAAACAAGGTGAAGGTGAAGACCAGCACAATCCAATGGCTTGATACTATCAAGATAACGGTGGAGAAGACCCTGGTAAACCTATCTAGGCTTGCACAACATCGATCTTCCTACAGAGCATTCATCCATCAAGTCGCCATGGCTCTAGATTGAGCTGAAGGCCATTATCCCCTTCATGACCTTGGGATTTTTCGTTTTTTCGTATTCGTTTTTCACTCCCCTCCTTCCCAGAGCCATAACCTTTTTATTTTTCCGTCAATATGGCCATGTGAGGGCTTATTTTTTGCGGGACAAGTTGTACTTTTGAACGACATCATTGGTTTTAGCATGTCGTGTACTAGAAAACGGGAAAAAAATTCCAAGTGCGGTGAAATTGCAAAAAAAGTGCAATCCCACACTTGTTTTTTGTTTGGCTTTTTTGCTAGGTTCACTAAATTCTAAAACTGACCTGACATTATGATTCTCCAGGTCAGTATGAGTTCATAGACACCTAACATGACTAGGTTATTGTTTACCTAAGTGGTGAAAAAAAAATCCAAACTTTACTAAAAAAAAATAAATTGCGCCATTTTCCGATACTCATAGCGTCTCCATTTTTCATGTTCTGGGGTCGGTTGAGGGCTTATTTTTTGCGTGCCGAGATGACGTTTTTAATGATAGCATTTTGGTGCAGATACGTTCTTTTGATCGCCCGTTATTGCATTTTAATGCAATGTCGTGGCGACCAAAAAAACATAATTCTGGCATTTCGAATTTTTTTCTCGCTACACTGTTTAGCGATCAGGTTAATGCCTTTTTTAATTGATAGATCGGGCGATTCTGAGCGCGGCGATACCAAATATGTGTAGATTTGATTTTGTTTTTATTGATTTATTTTGATTGGGGCGAAAGGGGGGTGATTTAAACTTTTATATTTTTTTATTTTTTTCACATTTTTTTTTTACTTTTGCCATGCTTCAATAGCTAGAAGCTGGCACAGCACGATCTCAAGGACCTCTATGGTTACAATGGAGAAGCATCGTCGACCTCCGATCATGTGACGGGGGTCGGCGATGCCGTCATTTCCGGCCGCCCGGCCGGATGCGGTAGTTAAATGCTGCTGTCTGCGTTTGACAGCGGCATTTAACTAGTTAATAGGCGCGGGCAGATCGCGATTCTGCTTGCGCCTATTACGGGCACATGTCAGCTGTTCAAAACAGCTGACATGTCCCGACTTTGGTGCGGGCTTACTGCCGGAGCCCGCATCAAAGAGGAGCTTCTGACCTCGGACGTACTATCCCGTCCGAGGTCAGAAAGGGGTTAATAATAATAATAATCTATTAATCTTACGTTACAATTTTTGCTGCGTTTCTGCAAAAAAAACCTACACATAGATATTCACGTGCATATTTTAGATGCAGAAATGCGCAATTTAGAAATGTTCACCAAATATGCAACGTATAATCCTAGCCTTGGCATGGAATGTTGTGTTTGAACTGCTAATGCAGTAGGTGGCATTATGCATGTAGCATAAAGGTGAGTAACAGACTTCTGTTATATATATGTTAGGTATACATTTAAAGTGTGTGACATGTACCAATATTGACATTTCCACAGTAAAGGTGAAAGCTTTTTGAACCCCTGACTTGAGCACCAGGCAAGCCTTTCTGGCTTATAACACAATGCTCCAGAGTGTTTCCTCTTCACTTGGGTGACACATCTGTAATATTAGAACGTATGTGCCCTCCATACCCAACACAACATATTAGATGACCACCTTGCAAAACTTGATTCAGTTCATTTTGGTTGTGTTCGTTTAATGCATTTCTAAATGACATTTCTATGATTTTTTCTGTTAGGTTGAAGAAGAACTTTTGTGGACAGATGGATCTGCTTTCACGTTAGATACATTTGAAGTGACATTGTTGTCCCACTTGCCTAAAAATGACACTGACTGTTATGCCCTACAGCAAAATGCTACAGGTCCAAATTATTTTTATACAGCATTTTTTTGCCACGTGGCCTTACCTTACCTTTGTGAATATGAATGTGAGTATCTATGTTACTGTATCGTTCTTTTATTGAAGAAGAGTAATGTCGCTGTACTGTAACTCGGTTTTCTTTGGGATTCCTAGAGAATTGAATGTCTTAACAAATTGTGTAAGATTTACTAAGTAAAATGAGCCTGAATTAGGGAGTCAGCCTGATTTTACCGTAATTAAAAGCTAACACACATGCCATGCACCTTGTGTGCTATGTATTTAGACACTCTTTACTTCTAGACAGTGTTAAAAAATACCATAAAATCAAAAGGTGGCTAATTTTAGTTTTAAAATGTGCTATATTTATTAAGTAACATTTCTCCTTGTGAAGAGTGACATACCAGCTCTGGCATGCCAATGTAAGGAGGCTTATTCGCTGTGCAATGCTCCTTTGGGAAATTTGATATGTAAATTGCCTCTTCAGAGAGACAGATGACTTGAACTCTATAGCGTCACCTGTTGGAAGCTACAGTCCTGCAAGTCATTATCTACCTTTTAACGAGTCTTGCTTTTATCCTGAGTCCTATTACTAGATTCCTTAAAGGGTCACTAGTGACTTATAGGGTCGCTACTTCCAACTATTGACGCTATAGAGTTCAAGTCCTCTTTCTCTCTGAAGAGGCAATTTGTATACTATATTTATAATTAAACCATTATTTTGGGTATAAATATTGGTATAAAGTTAGCAACCAAGAGCTGACATAGGAAGAGAAAAGTGTCTAGAAAGGTGCTCTCCATTTATATTTGTTTGGGCACTACGATAAATTTGGCGCACAGTTTCTAGCTGTCTCTAGTCTTATGCTGTCTAAGGGCTCATTCACACTTCAGTATTTCTGCATCAGTATTTCATCAGTATTTGTATGCCAAAAACAGGAATGTCTTCAAAACACAGAACAGTTGTCAATCTTTCAATTGTAGTTTTTCTCTGTAAGTTCCACTCCTGGCTTTGGTATACAAACACTGAGGCAAAATACTGACCAAATACTGTATATACTCGAGTATAAGCTGACCAGAGTATAAGCAGAGACCCCTAATTTTGCCACAAGAAACTGGGAAAACTTAATGAGTCGAATATAAGCCTAGGGTGGAAAATGCAGCAGCTACCGGTAAATGTAAAAAATACAAATAGATACCAATAAAAGTAAACTTAATTGAGACATCAGTAGGTTAAGTGTTTTTGAATATCCATATTGAATCAGGAGCCTCATATAATGCTCCATAAAGTTTGATGGGCCCCATAAGATGCTCCATATTAAAATATGCCCCATATAATGCTGAACAAAAGCGGATTATGGCCCCATAAGATGCTCCATACAGATATTTGCCGCATATAATGCTGCACAAATGCGGATTATGGCCACATAAAATGCTCCATACAGACATTTGCCCCATATAATGCTGCACATGGCCCCATAAGATGCTCCATAAAGATATTTGCCCCATATAAAGCTGCACAAACATTGATTATGCCCTATAAGATGCTCCGTGTAGACATTTGCCTCATATAAAGCTGCACAAACATTGATTATGCCCTATAAGATGCTCCATGTAGACATTTGCCTCATATAAAGCTGCACAAACATTGATTATATCCAAAAGATGTTCCATGTAGATATTTGCCCCATATAATGCTGCTTAAATGCTGATCATGGCCCCATAAGATGCTCCATGTAGATATTTGCCCCATATAATGCTGCATAAATGCTGATTATGGCCCCATAAGATGCTCCATGTAGATATTTGCCCCATATAATGCTCCACAAAGGTTGATAATGACCCCATAAGATGCTCCATAAAGATATTTGCCCCCTATAAAGCTGCACAAACATTGATTATGCCGCTTAAGATGCTCCATGTAGACATTTTCCCCATATGCTGTTGCTGTGATTAAAAAAAATCACATACTCACCTCTTGTCGCTCAGGCCCTCGGCACTTGCTATACTCACCATTCCCGTTCCACCGCTGCTGGCCGCCACTGCGTCGTCCCCGTCCTCTGTACTGACTGTTCAGGCAGAGGGCGACGCGCACTAATCACGTCATCACGCCCTCTGACCTGAGCATCAGTGCAGAGGACGGGGAAGACACAGCGGCAGCCGGCGATGTTGGAACAGGGAGCAGGTGAATATCACGCACTGCGTGATACTCACCTGCTCCTGGATCGGTCCCTGGTTCCCCGGCGCCGGCAGCTTCTTCCTGTAGTGAGCTGTCACATGGTACCGCTCATTACAGTAATGAATATGCAGCTCCACCCGTATGGGAGTGGAGTGGGGGGTCCATATTCATTACTGTAATGAGCGGTACCATGTGACCTCTCACTACAGGAAGAAGCTACCAGCACCTGGAGAACCAGGGACGTCCAGGGACCGTGCCAGGAGCAGGTGAGTATTATTACACAGCTGCTGCTCCACCTCCCCTGCCGACCCTTGGGTATGACTCGAGTATAAGCCGAGAGGGGCAAAATCAGCCTAAAAAAATGGGCTGAAATTCTCGGCTTATACTTGAGTATATACGGTACTGACCAAATACTGATGTGTGAATGAGGCCACAATTTGGGTAAGTAAAAATATGTAAAGCCGCTCCTGAAGACCACCTTAGTGAGATGACAACTCCTGAACTAGGCTATACTTTCTTCTGACATATGTCTTTATATCATATGTATACTAGCCATTTTTTTGAGAAGACAGTCACAAAGACACAGGAATGCATTATTCATTACATTGATCATTTTCTTTTACAGTCCCAGATTTTTCAGAAAAATTCACATATTCAGTGGAAGATATTTCAGAAAATGGAGCACAGTTCAGATGGAGTCACTTTCCTTTTTCATCTGAAGGAGCGTATAAACTTTATTTTAAATATTATACCAACAGCTCAAATGAGGGTTTTGAAAGCATAAGACACAATTCTACATCTGCGTCCATTCAGAGGCTAAACCCCGAACTCCATTACAGTTTTATTTTGTGTATGAAGGATGACAAAGGTTCACAATATAATTTAAGTCCAATTATTTCAATACAAACAAGTAAGTTAAAATATACTTTATATAATGTGTGAGTACATCGTTCTGTTCTGTGTGCTATGAAGTAGCTTCAGGTTCTGGGTTCAAATCCCACCAAGGACAACATCTACGAGGAGTTTGTATGTTCCCCCATGTTTGCGTGGGTTTCCACCAGGTTCTCCCATTTCCTCCCACACTTCAAATACATGCTAATAGGGAATTTAGATTGTGATCAGATCTTGTGACCTCTGACTAAGAAAAGAAGGATTTTAACCCCTTTCTGCCATTAGACGTACTATTCCGTCCATGTGGGGTGGGCTTTACTTCCCACGGACGGAATAGTACGTCATAGGCGATCGTCCGCGCTCACGGGGGGAGCGCGGCCGATCGCGGCCGGGTGTCAGCTGCTTATCGCAGCTGACATCCGGCACTATGTGCCAGGAGCGGTCACGGACCGCCCCCGGCACATTAACCCCCGGCACACCGCGATCAAACATGATCGCGATGTGCCGGCGGTGCAGGGAAGCATCGCGCAGGGAGGGGGCTCCCTGCGGGCTTCCCTGAGACCCCCGCAGCAACGCGATGTGATCGCGTTGCTCCCGGGGTCTCCTACCTCCCTCCCTGCAGAAAGTCCCGGATCCAAGATGGCCACGGATCCGGGTCCTGCAGGGAGGGAGGTGGCTTACCAAGTGCCTGCTCAGAGCAGGCACTTGGTAACGCTGCACTGCTCTCAGACAGATCGGTGATCTGTCAGAGTGCTGTGCAAACTGGCAGATCACCGATCTGTATTGTCCCCCCCTGGGACAAAGTAAAAAAGTTAAAAAAAATTTTTACAAGTGTGTAAAAAAAAAAAAAAATCCTAAATAATGAAAAAAAAAAAAAAATATTATTCCCATAAATACATTTCTTTATCTAAATAAAAAAAAAAACAATAAAAGTACACATATTTAGTATCGCCGCGTCCGTAACGACCCGACCTATAAAACTGGCCCACTAGTTAACCCTTTCAGTAAACACCGTAAGAAAAAAAAAAAAAAACGAGACAAAAAACAATGCTTTATTATCATACCGCTGAACAAAAAGTGGAATAACACGCGATCAAAAAGACAGATATAAATAACCATGGTACCGCTGAAAGCGTCATCTTGTCCCGCAAAAAACGAGCCACCATACAGCAACATCAGCAAAATAATAAAAAAGTTATAGTCCTCAGAATAAAGCGATGCAAAAATAATTATTTTTTCTATAAAATAGTTTTTATCGTATAAAAGCGCCAAAACATTAAAAAAATGATATAAATGAGATATCGCTGTAATCGTACTGACCCGAAGAATAAAACTGCTTTATCAATTTTACCAAACGCGGAACGGTATAAACGCCTCCCCCAAAAGAAATTCATGAATAGCTGGTTTTTGGTAATTCTGCCTCACAAAAATCGGAATAAAAAGCGAACAAAAAATGTCACGTGCCCGAAAATGTTACCAATAAAAACGTCAACTCGTCCCGCAAAAAACAAGACCTCACACGATTCTGTGGACCAAAATATGGAAAAATTATAGCTCTCAAAATGTGGTAACGCAAAAAATATTTTTTGCAATAAAAAGCGTCTTTCAGTGTGTGACGGCTGCCAATCATAAAAATCCGCTAAAAAAACCCGCTATAAAAGTAAATCAAACCCCCATCATCACCCCCTTAGTTAGGGAAAAATAAAAAAAATATTAAAAAAATGTATTTATTTCCATTTTCCCATTAGGGTTAGGGCTAGGGTTAGGGTTAGGGTTAGGGCTAGGGTTAGGGCTAGGGCTAGGGCTAGGGTTAGGGCTAGGGCTAGGGTTAGGGTTAGGGCTAGGGTTAGGGTTAGGGCTAGGGTTAGGGCTAGGGTTAGGGCTAGGGCTAGGGTTAGGGTTAGGGCTAGGGCTAGGGTTAGGGTTAGGGCTAGGGTTAGGGCTAGGGTTAGGGCTAGGGTTAGGGCTAGGGTTAAGGCTAGGGTTAGGGCTAGGGTTAAGGCTACAGTTAGGGTTAAGGCTACAGTTAGGGCTGGGGCTAAAGTTAGGGTTAGGGTTTGGATTACATTTGTGGTTGGGAATAGGGTTGGGATTAGGGTTAGGGGCGTGTCTGGGTTAGAGGTGTGGTTAGGGTTACCGTTGGAATTAGGGTTAGGGGTGTGTTTGGATTAGGGTTTCAGTTATAATTTGGGGGTTTCCACTGTTTAGACACATCAGGGGCTCTCCAAACGCGACATGGCGTCCGATCTCAATTCCAGCCAATTCTGCGTTGAAAAAGTAAAACAGTGCTCCTTCCCTTCCGAGCTCTCCCGTTTGTCCAAACAGGAGTTTACCCCAACATATGGGGTATCAGCGTACTCAGGACAAATTGGACAACAACTTTTGGGGTCCAATTTCTCCTGTTACCCTTGGGAAAATACAAAACTGGGGGCTAAAAAATAATTTTTGTAGGAAAAAAAAAGATTTTTTTATTTTCACGGCTCGGCGTTATAAACTGTAGTGAAACACTTGGGGGCTCAAAGTTCTCACAACACATCTAGATAAGTTCCTTGGGGGGTCTAGTTTCCAATATGGGGTCACTTGTGGGGGGTTTCTACTGTTTAGGTACATTAGGGGCTCTGCAAACGCAATGTGACGCCTGCAGACCATTCCATCTAAGTCTGTATTCCAAATGGCGCTCCTTCCCTTCCGAGCCCTCCCATGCGCCCAAACGGTGGTTCCCCCCCACATATGGGGTATCAGCGCAGTCAGGACAAATTGCACAACAACTTTTGGGGTCCAATTTCTCCTGTTACCCTTGGGAAAATACAAAACTGGGGACTAAAAAATAATTTTTGTGGGAAAACATTTTTGTTTTATTTTTACGGCTCTGCATTATAAACTTCTGTGAAGCTCTTGGTGGGTCAAAGTGCTCACCACACATCTAGATAAGTTCCTTAGGGGGTCTACTTTCCAAAATGGTGTCACTTGTGGGGGGTTTCAATGTTTAGGCACATCAGTGGCTCTCCAAAAGCAACATGGCGTCTCATCTCAATTCCTGTCAATTTTGCATTGAAAAGTCAAACGGCGCTCCTTCCCTTCCGAGCTCTCCCATGCGCCCAAACAGTGGTTTAACCCCACATATGGGGTATCAGCGTATTCAGGACAAATTGTACAACAACTTTATGGTTCCAATTTCTTCTCTTACCATTGGGAAAATAAAAAATTGGGGGCGAAAAGATAATTTTTGTGAAAAAAAAATGATTTTTTATTTTTACAGTTCTGCATTATAAACTTCTGTGAAGCACTTGGTGGGTCAAAGTGCTCACCACTCCTCTAGATAAGTTCCTTAGGGGGTCTACTTTCCAAAATGGTGTCACTTGTGGGGGGTTTCAATGTTTAGGCACATCAGTGGCTCTTCAAACGCAACATGGCGTCCCATCTCAATTCCTGTCAATTTTGCATTGAAAGGTCAAACGGCGCTCCTTCCCTTCCGAGCTCTCCCATGCGCCCAAACAGTGGTTTAACCCCACATATGGGGTATCAGCGTACTCAGGACAAATTGTGCAACAACTTTTTGGTTCCAGTTTCTTCTCTTACCATTGGGAAAATAAAAAATTGGGGCGAAAAGATAATTTTTGTGAAAAAAAATGATTTTTTATTTTTACGGTTCTGCATTATAAACTTCTGTGAAGCACTTGGTGGGTCAAAGTGCTCACCACACCTCTAGATAAGTTCCTTAGGGGGTCTACTTTCCAAAATGGTGTCACTTGTGGGGGGTTTCAATGTTTAGGCACATCAGGGGCTCTCCAAACGCAACATGGCGTCCCATCTCAATTCTAGTCAATTTTGCATTAAAAAGTCAAATGACGCTCCTTCGCTTCCAAGATCTGTCATGCGCCCAAACAGTGGTTTACCTCCACTTATGGGGTATTGGCGTACTCAGGACAAATTGTACAACAAGGTTTGGGGTCCATTTTCTCCTGTAACCCTTGGTAAAATAAAACAAATTGGAGCTGAAGTAAATTTTTTGTATGTTAATTTTTATTTAAACATTCCAAAAATTCCTGTGAAACACCTGAAGGGTTAATAAACTTCCTGAATGTGGTTTTGAGAACCTTGAGGGGTGCAGTTTTTAGAATGGTATCACACTTGGGTATTTTCTATCATATAGACCCCTCAAAATGACTTCAAATGAGATGTGGTCCCTAAAATAAAATGGTGTTGTAAAAATGAGAAATTGCTGGTCAACTTTTAACCCTTATAACTCCCTAACAAAAAAAAATTTTGGTTCCAAAATTGTGCTGATGTAAAGTAGACATGTGGGAGATGTTACTTATTAAGTATTTTGTGTGACATATCTCTGTGATTTAATTGCATAAAAATTCAAAGTTGGAAAATTGCAAAATTTTCAAAATTTTCGCCATATTTCCGTTTTTTTCACAAATAAACGCAGGTAATATCAAAGAAATTTTACCACTGTCATGAAGTACAATATGTCACGAGAAAACAATGTCAGAATCACCGGGATCCGTTGAAGCGTTCCAGAGTTATAACCTCATAAAGGGACAGTGGTCAGAATTGTAAAAATTGGCCCGGTCCATAACATGCAAACCACCCTTGGGGGTAAAGGGGTTAAGTAAAATGCAATTTAAAACTTTTTTTTACATATAATCAGTTGTAGTTAAAATTATTCAACCTCAACTGAAAACTAGGTTTATTAGCAAAACTCAGAAATGTTCTGCCGTTTGCCATAAAACAATGAAAAAAGAATAATTGAAATAGCTCAGGACAACTGATATAACATGTGTGACATGTATGTAAGGCAATCCCCTGTCTAACAACTGCAAAACTCGCCAATGCGGATACACAAACATGTCACCCGTGCACCCTAGGCAAAATTGTGTAAAGAACACTTGCGCTCATCACTAATATTCAGACACCAACTTAACATTTTCTATGAGGTTCAACTCAAGTTCACGTAGATGGAAGCATAAAAAAGCTATTGCCTTTGGAAGTAGGAGATGAAAAAACTATAGCAAAAAAAGAAAAATTACACTTAAGGGGTTAAACTGCTAAGCCTAGTCCTAAAGTATTCCCTTCTTCATATTATATGGGTTTAGCTGAACTCTGTGAAAAGTGTCAGCAACAATTCCTGCTCTGAAGGTGTAATTCAAATTGTCAATTAGGACATTTGCAAAATATTTAAGAAGTAAAGTGATTATTGAAGCCTAATGTTCAGTACAGTATTGTTATACAAGTGATTTAACAACAGAGAAATCAAAGTCAAATTAATATTTGGTGTCAGCACTCAGTGCCTTCAAAACAGCATCAAAGTATCAATTCTTCTAGGTACACTTGTACACAGGCTTTGAAGAACCTCATCAGGGAGATTGTTACAAACATCTTGGAGATCTAACCAAGGATCTTATGAGGATGTAGGCTTGCTCACATCCTTCTGTCTACTCATGTAATACCAGAAAGATTCAATAATATTGAGATCAGGACCCTGTGGGTGCCATAGCATCACTTTCAGAATCCATTGTTCTTCTTTATGCTGAAGATAATTTTTATGCCATTGGCTAGATTTTTAGGTTCATTGTCCTGCTGCAGAAGAAATTTGGAGTCAATGGTATTGCATGTGCCTCTATGTTTCGGTATTGAGGACACCATAATCCTAACCAAATCCCCAACTCCATTTGCTGAAACGCAACTCCAAACTTACAAGGATCGGTCATGCTGCACTGTTTCCTCCAAACACGTATTATAGTGCAACTCTCTAGTCCTGCAGCAAACAAATTGTCTTCTTTAACAGCCAAATATTTCACATTTTGACTCATCAGTCCAGAGCACCTGCTGTCATTTTCTGCACTCCGTCTCCTATGTTTTCGCGAATAGTTGAGTCACTTGGCTTTGTTTGCTTTTCAAAACTTCTCTGAACATCCTCTGATTTTGAAGGGAAGCATGATCTCCTACACTTATTTTCCTTATTTTCCTGCTCTCATTAAAATCAACGTTGAGAAATGCAGGCAGATACTTATCCATCATGCAATATTATATATTATATATATATATGTATACACTAGATTGTGGCCCGATTCTAACGCATCGGGTATTCTAGAATATGCATGTCCCCATAGTATATGGACAATGATAATTCCAGAATTCGCGGCAGACTATGCCCGTCGCTGATTGGTCGAGGCAACCTTTATGACATCATCGTCGCCATGGCAACCATTATGACATCTACGTCGATACTGTGCCCGTCGCTGAATCAGAAACGTGGGATTTCTACGTCCTTTATGACATCATCGTCGCTGTGCCTGGCGGCCTCGACCAATCAGAGACGCGGGATGTCTACATCCTTTATGACATCATCATCGCTGTGCCTATTGCTGATTGGTCGAGGCCTGGCGGCCTCGACCAATCAGAGACGCGGGATTTCCAGGACAGACAGAAAGACAGACAGACAGACAGACGGAAAAACCCTTAGGCAATTATATATATAGATGTGCATGAATGTAGGTACATAGTACGGTAGTTAATTAATCAGTTATATGGTGTGCTATGTAATATACCGTATGCGGTTTTCTCTTTATTAGTAATATGCACGCATTGGTGATAAATATGGCTTTCTTTACATAGATCAGCAATGCTATTATCCATTCACTGTCGCTAGACGGGATATAGCGTGATTCACACTTGCCTGATATATAACTTGTGTCCATGTATTATTATGCTGCTGCATATTTATCTGTTTATTTGGGATATTGAGATGTACTTGCTTTAAAAATAGTCCCGTATTTTTCATTACTGTGTAGCACTGATTTGGACCAGGTGTCCCTCCTGGTTAGGGCACTCTTGTTCGTTTTTGCTATATGTGACAATTATTTGTCTTTAAATTATTTATCAATAAAATTGTGGATTTTAATATTTAATAATTGGATATCTTCTTGCGGCTTCTGGTTATGTGTTAGTCCGTATTTGGGTAATCAATTGATTTGGGTTATTTAAAAATTATTTAGAAGCCATGTGATTATTGGCTCCAATTTTATTCTGCATCAGGACCCCAAACATACAAACAAATCATGGAAGTGATGATATGACCCATATAAATCCCCGATCTCAACATAATTGAGTCTGTGTGGGATTACATGAAGAGACAGAATAATTTGATCAAGTTTTATCCATAGAAGATCTGTGGTCAGTTCTTGAAGATGTTTGGGGCAACCTCCCTGCCTGGTGCTTGTGTACCTAGAATAATTACTACTTTGATGCTGTTTTGAAGTCAAAGAGTGGCTGACACCAAATATTTGATTTAGATTTTTCTTTTGTTCATTCACTTTGCATTTTGCTGATTGATAACATTAAACTTTTAACACTTCTCTTTTTGAAAGCATTCTGACTTCGTAGCATTTTTCCACACATACCTGAAACTTTTGCCCTGTACTGCATACATACTCCAGAAAGAATAACAGATAAAAGGCACAACTCAGGGACTTAGAGTTCTATAAAATTATTCTTAAATATTTTCAGTTCATAATGAGCAATACAAGTAATAAGAAAATTAAACAAATAGAAGCCAATTCACCAAGACTGGCATAGCGCTATGACAGCCTTGATGTAATGGAAGGCGCCATGCTCATTAGGAGGCACATTACTTTGACGCCTCTTCTGAGTGGCATGTGCCTTCAAATGCCGCACCAGGGATGCATTTTGGCATACAAAACGAATGCACATTTGATGAATTTGACATGTGGCATGATCACACCTTACTCATCCCCTGCTCTGCTCATTTCAGTGGAGCTGAGTCAAACTAGCGTGAAAATGTCAAAAGTTGTAAAAATTTAGTGCAACTCCCCGTTGCGCAAAAAAGTTGTAACTTTTCAATATATTTACTCCAATTTTCCTGTGTAAAACTCTTGATGAATAGGCCCCATAATTCCCAGAAACAAAGAATTCCAGGAACAGCACCCTTTATGCCTACAAGTTGTATCTGGTTTGGGAGCTCAGCTGATGTGAATTAAAGGGAACCTGTCACCCCGTTTTTTCAGATTGAGATAAAAATACTGTTAAATAGGGCCTGTGCTGTGCGTTACAATAGTGTATGTAGTGTACCCTGATTCCCCACCTATGCTCCGAAATACATTACCAAAGTCGCCATTTTCGCCTGTCATTCAGGCTGGTCAGGTCAGGTGGGCGTGGTGACATCGCTGTTTCTTCCCCAGCTTTCTGTTGGTGGCGTAGTGGTGTGCGCATGTCCAAGTGCCGAATCCACTGCGCGCAGGTGAAGAAAAAGCGCGTGATCTGCGCTATTACCCTTGTCATCGGTGGGGGCGGCCATCTTCCTGAGGCCGCGCGTGCGCAGATGGAGTGCTCTGCTGCACGGGTCTTCAGGAAAATGGCCGCGGGATGCCGCACGTGCGCAGATGGAGATCGCGGTGGCCATTTTCCCAAAGCTGAGTTTGCATCCATTTTCCTGAAGCCCCGTGCAGCAGAGCACTCCATCTGCGCACACGTGGCCTCAGGAAGATGGCCGCCCCCACCGATGACAAGGGTAATAGCGCAGATCGCGCGCTTTTTCTTCACCTGCGCGCAGTGGATTCGGCACTTGGACATGCGCACACCACTACGCCACCAACGGAAAGCTGGGGAAGAAACAGCGATGTCACCACGCCCACCTGACCTGACCAGCCTGATTGACAGGCGAAAATGGCGACTTTGGTAATGTATTTCGCAGCATAGGTGGGGAATCAGGGTACACTACATACACTATTGTAACGCACAGCGCAGGCCCTATTTAACAGTATTTTTATCTCAATCTGAAAAAACGGGGTGACAGGTTCCCTTTAAATAGGGATGAGCTGTAAGATCACTAGCATCATGGAATCGGGCATTGTGCAGTTTTAGGGAAAAAAAACAACCATGTTTTGTGAACTAGGAACACTGCAAGGAGGATCGTTTTACAATTACATTTTATTTCAATTGTTTGATTTGTTTTGTGCTTTTTAAATCTTTTACTAGGACCCTTAAATCCCAAGAATGTAAAGATAGTAAAAATATCATCAACTAATGTATCTTTGAAATGGGATTCACCAACTGATCCATTTGGGGAATTTTTCTGTGGCTATCGTATTACAGTATGGGACGTAGAAGAAAACTCATTTTTGACCTTCAACGAGGAAAAGAACCAAACTTTTATTACTATTCAAAATCTGAAACCTTATCACGAGTACAAGATATTTATACAAACTATAGCAGAGAGTGGGAAGTTAAGCTTATTGGAAAAGAGCTTGCCAATAATAACAGGTATAGTATACTATATATTGGTTGCATACATCAGGCAAACAAATATGTCACTGTCATACTTCTTGTTAGCCCTCTCTTTCTTGACCCCTGAGGCTTTCGGAGTCGTAGTAAAGGAATATTGGAGTCACACTTGAATATTTAGGTTTTAAGTTAGATATTCATTTTTATGCTATTTAGACATCTTTCTAAACATTATCACAGTAAGGGTATGCTTTAAATAATATGCAATTTGTTATTATTATTTATTGTTATAGCGCCATTTATTCCATGGCGCTTTACATGTGAGGAGAGGGAAACATAATAAAAAAAAGTACAATAATCTTAAACAATACAAGTCATAACTGGTACAGGAGGAGTGAGGACCCTGCCCACGAAGGCTCACAATCTACAAGGGATGGGTGAGAATACAGTAGGTGAGGATAGAGCTGGTCCTGCAGCGGTTTGGTCGATCGGTGGTTACTGCAGGTTGTAGGCTTGTCGGAAGAGGTGGGTCTTCAGGTTCTTTTTGAAGGTTTCGATGGTAGGTGAGAGTCTGATGTGCTGTGGTAGAGGGTTCCAGAGTAGGGGTGATACGCGAGAGAAATCTTGTATGCGATTGTGGGAAGAGGAGATACGAGGGGAGTAGAAAAGGAGATCTTGTGAGGATCGGAGGTTGCGTGTAGGTAAGTACCGGGAGACGAGGTCACAGATGTATGGAGGAGACAGGTTGTGGATGGATTTGTACGTCTTGGTTAGGGTTTTGTAGTGGAGTCTCTGGGCAATGGGGAGCCAGTGAAGGGATTGACAGAGGGGATAGGCCGGGGAATAGCAGGGGAACAGGTGGATTAGTCGGGCAGCAGAATTTAGAATAGATTGGAGGGGTGCGAGAGTGTTAGAGGGGAGGCCACAGAGCAGAAGGTTGCAGTAGTCAAGGCGAGAGATGATGAGGGCATGGACTAGGGTTTTTGCAGATTCTTGGTTGAGGAATGAACGGATTTGTGAAATATTTTTGAGTTGAAGTCGGCAGGAAGTGGAAAGGGCTTGGATATGTGGTTTGAAGGAGAGATCAGTGTCAAGGATTACCCCAAGGCAGCGAGCTTGTGGGACTGGGGAGAGTGGGCAGCCATTTACTGTAATGGATAGGTTCTTTGGGGGGGTCGCGTGAGATGGGGGAAAGATGATGAATTCTGTTTTGTCCATCTTAAGTTTCAGAAATCTAGCGGAGAAGAAGGATGAAATAGTGGACAGACATTGAAGGATTCTGGTTAGTAGGGAGGTGATATCTGGTCCAGAGATGTAGATCTGTGTGTCATCAGCATAGAGGTGATACTGAAAGCCATGAGATTCTATGAGCTGTCCCAGGCCAAAGGTGTAAATGGAGAAGAGCAGGGGCCTAAGGACTGAACCTTGTGGGACTCTGACAGATAGGGGGCGAGGTGAGGAGGTGGTGTGTGAGTGGGAGATGCTGAATGTCTGGTCTGTTAGGTATGATGAGATCCAGGATAGGGCCAAGTCTGTGATGCCAAGGGATGAGAGGGTCTGTAATAATAGGGAATGGTCCACTGTGTCAAAGGCAGCCGACAGGTCCAGGAGGAGGAGGACAGAGTAGTGTCGCTTGCTCTTGGCGGTTAAGAGGTCATTGGTGACCTTAGTTAGGGCAGTTTCAGTGGAATGGTGTGACCGGAAGCTAGATTGTAAGCTGTCAAAGAGGGAGCAAGAAGAGAGATGGGAGGACAGTTCAAGGTAAACGTGTTGTTCCAGTAGTTTGGAGGCATAAGGGAGAAGTGATATAGGGCGATAGCTAGATATAGAGGATGGGTCAAGAGAGGGTTTTTTGAGGATAGGTGTGATGGAGGCATGTTTAAAGCTTGAGGGGAAAACACCAGTTGTTAGTGATAGGTTGAAGAGATAGGTTATGGTTGGGATGAAGACTGTGGTGAGGTTTGGGATGAGGTGGGATGGGATCGGGTCAAGTGCCCAGGTGGTGAGATGTGATCTTGAGAGTAGAGTGGAGAGTTGATCTTCTGTAATGGTGGAGAAGTTGGTTTTGGAGGTGGAGGGCTGGGAAGTCGGGAGGAAGGGCTCTGGGGGTTGTTGACCAAAACTGTCTCTGATGCTATCAATCTTCTGCTTGAAAAATGAGGCAAAGTCTTCAGCGGAGATAAGTGGGGAGGGAGGAGGTGCTGGGGGACGGAGGAGAGAATTGAAGGTGATGAATAACTGTTTAGAGTTGTGAGACAGAAAGGATATGAGAGATGAGAAGTAGGTTTGTTTAGCTGTGGCGAGTGTGGTCTTGAAAGTAGTGAGGGACTGTTTGAATGCGATGAAGTGCTCGTTGGAGTGGGATCTTTTCCATCTGCGCTCAGCAGCCCTTGAAGTTCGCCTCAGTCACATTATACTCTTACAGGGTTAATGTATATAATGATGTCACTGGATAAGAATTATACACACAATGATGTCACAGCGAGAGGATACTATTCAATTAAGAGGGATTAATTGCAAACATGAATGAATGTGCTAAGTGAGGTCACAAAGCAGGATGAAGGAACAGTGATGTCACTCTATAGAGTTAATAAACACGTGATGTAATAGTAAAATCTTTAGGGGGGGGGTACAAAATTAGAACAGCTTGGCTTATTTTTCCCAGAAGCAACCTCTGGACAGGTATGGCACTATTTCTGGATGATTTTCTAAATTTGTACCCCACCTTATCATTTTACTATTACATCTATAGAGTGAAATCACTGATCCTTGCTCCTGTTTATTGACCTTCTGAGTTACTGCTGATGGTAGGAGGGGAGAGTAAGTGATCAATCAATGGTTAATAGCTCTTCATGTCTCTCCTCTAAAATGATGGGAAATGCAAGGCATGTTGGCACATGAATAGCTTATCATCATCAACTGGAAGTTACTAGGAATTTGTCAGTGTCAGGGGTGATCTATTAGCTTTTCTGCAGATTTATAGCTGAGTGAAGCCCATACAGTTTTTTTTTACTTGACAACTAAGCATTTAGATAAAATACTTTTACTGATTTTTTTTGTCAGCGGGCATCAGAACAAATAATTTATTTTTTCTTTAGAATTCTTGTATCCTTACATTGGATCTCGACTCTCCGGATCGCACAACACAAACTGCTTACATTTTTACATAGATCTCTTCAACCTCATGAGGGTGGCGTATACACTTTGAAAATCTATGTAACGCATATTTTTTTTAAGACAAGCTATCATGTTATTTTTACCTAGAGATTAGTCCTTTGGAACGAATCAGCGTTGAACCAAATTCTGTAAAAGAAGATAATTTAATCCTCTGCTGGGATTCTCCAACACAAACTCATCAAATCTACATTCAAGTTAAATCTCTTGCGGACAGTTCAGAAGTCTTTTATATTGTCTCCGACACTGATAATTTCTGTGTTGGAGCTTTAATACCCGGTATGACGTATGAAATAGGACTTTCAATAGAGATGAATGGAAATCGAAGTGAAATGAAGATCCTACAACAAACACTACGTAAGTACTTTTTTATTATTTTTTAGCGTGTTTTTTCATTTTTAATAATTTTTTGGGGGGGATTCCTTGGAATTCTGTAAACACGAATAGCAGTTTAAGTAATAAAAAATAATTATGTGATAAATCAGAAGTATATTGCATATACTAAATGTGACAAGAACCATGTGTAGTAATCGCGGTTTATCACTGGGTACGTTTAGCATATTTGTTTATTTTGGTTTCCATTGTATCTGATATAAACTGATGACAAATTTAGGCTTCATTCACATCTGCAATGAAGGCTCCATTAGAAACATTAATAGCTGATTTATAGCAGAACAGAAAAAAAGAATTCATAGCACAGATGTGAACATAGCCTCACATCAGTTTTCAGAAGTTTCTGTTCTAGGAACAGTGGAATGAAATTCTTTTGGAAGATGGATCACAATGAAACTGAGGTATACTAGGCACTGTTCAAATGTGAATCGTCACTTCTATTTCAAAGGAAAATGATGACATCGTGCCAGTAGTTTTGATGACAAGAGTAGCAGTGAATGCTAAAAGCCTTGAAATATGAAGGAATTTTGCTTCAAATGTAGGGCTTTTGAACAAATTCAGTTGAAAGGGGTTGCTTGGTCTAAAGCTACAGGTCTGCAGTCACTCTGTTACTGTGGACTTGTGAATCCTCACATTGCGTGAACAGGCCAGTGTGAAGATTCACCGATGCCGGCAGCTGCGATTATGTGACTGTAAGTGCGCTATATGCATACTCTCAGCCACATTCGGACTAGACTGTCACTAGCCTCGTTCAAAACACTTGCATTGAGTGAGACCAACTCCATCACAGAGGGTCTCAAAGGGGTATTCTGAGAAAAATATCTCCCAGTCCATACAAAAGACACTGTTTAAGACAACTAGTCTGAATGATGGTGATTGGTGAAGAATAAAATTGGAACGTCACTGATAACACTAGAAGGAAATGTTAGAAAAAAAATTATTTTGCACCAGTAGCCCTTTGGCCATAACTTCATACCTACCATTCTGTCCCATTATTAAGAATATTCGTCTCCTTTTCCAGCTCCTTCAACATACAGTCCTGTGTAAATAACATCACTTACCACTTTTCAGCCATTTCCAACACACATTCTCATGTGCAAAACGCCACTTCCCTCTAGAGTTGATGCGAATTGATTTGCACATCATATTCCATTGGCAACAACAACAGTCTGTGGTCACTGGATGGGAGAGAAAGTAGTGCCTCTTACTTTGCAGTGATCCGTTGCCGTCACTATCTTCATAAAATCACTGTCCTTCCTCCCTGCTTCATGTGGATGACATGTCCAATGTCATCCACACAGTGTCCTCCATTGTGCTCCTGTGCAGGCGTACTACTCTTTGCCCCTTTGAAGGCAGAGCAAAGTATTCTACTGTGGCTTTACCAATCGGTCATTGGCACTCTTGGGCTTTTACCCATACATGCGCATAACAGTACTTTTTATCTGCACTCGGAAGGACAGATAGAAATTCGCCTGCGCAGGAGTACGGTGGAAGGCACTATGTGGACACGTCATCCACACAAAACAGGGAAGGAGGATGGCTATTGTAAGAAGGGAGAGGAGGCGCAGGATCAAGACCAGATATGTCCATCTCTCTGGATTATACCAAATGTAAGTAAAACATTTTGTGTCTTGGAGAGCGGATTGGGACATATATGTAGGTGCTGGCTATACATAATATATTAAAAACCTGGTAACAGGTTCCCTTCAAAGAATGCATTGATATTTTTCATTGTACTTGACATTTAGCAATCAATAGCTATAATGATCTATAATTGTTGCTTTTTTTCATTTTATCATAGATAACACTTGACTCCATAATTGCATAATACTCACAACAATGATGAAAGATCGCCTTTTTGTTTTAACTGCAGGACCTAAACCAGTTACCCTTGTGGTACCGATTGAAGAGAATGCACACAATGTTAAGCTCTTTGTCCAAATGCCCAATGTGGGAATATTTGATGGTATCGTAATAACAAATGCAAATTATGAAAACAGAACTATTTCTTTTCCTCTTATGACACATGGCAAATATGTAATTGATTGGCTTCTGCCAGGCACGGAGTATGATTTTATAGTTCACACCACAAGTAAGGACATGCTAAGTACTCCATTTAAGTTGTCATCAGTGAAGACATGTAAGTATTTTTATTGCAGTAAAGCAAGAAATATAAAAAAATAAACACATTTTTAAGGTACAGTCATGTTACAGTAGTTTACTCTTTTGATGTTGCTATTCTTTACATACAAAAATCTAAACAATAAAAAATAAACATATTTAGCATTGCCATGTATATAATGGTCCAAACTAGGCTCTGGAACATGGCTACACAAATCAAACTTTACTTATTTTTAAAGTAGTTAAAGATACAAAAGACTTCATAATATTGGTATTGCCATCATTTCACAAAGTTGATGGATGGGAATGATCAGACCTGTTTGCTAGTGTTCTGTAATAGAAAAACACTTCTCATGGTAAAGCTGTTTTTTTCCTAGGAGGATGCCTTTGTAATGTAAGATCTTAATCAATTTTAAATCCAGAACATAAAAATAAGGTTAATAATATAACTTTGTGTATAAATATTCAGTTTTACTCAAATTAGTTGATCCAAAATTGAATACACCCCCCACACCAAAAACTACTACATCTTGTATTTTGTATGACCTTTATGATTTTTAAGGACAGCACTAAGTCTTCTAGGCATGGAATGAATACGTTGGCCACATATTGCAACATCTATCTTAATCCATTGTACAAGAACAACCTCTCTTAGACCTTGGTGCCGGATGGAGAGTGATACTCAACTTGTCTCCTCAGAATTCCCTATAGGTGTTTGATTAGGTTTAGATCATGAGACATGCATTACCACTGAATGACCTTCACCCCCGATCTTCAGAAATGTAACAATGGCATTAGATGTGTGTTTTGGTTGATTATGTTGGAGCAGTGCACGTCTACCAAGTGCACGGAGTGATGGGAACATCTCTTTCAACATAGAGCAGTACATCTATGAATTAATAAAAAACTACCAATAAATCGTACCTCCCCGACACTAAGAACACTCAAGCAACCTAATATACAGTGGCATCTAAAAGGTTGGGCACGCCTGGTCAAAATTCCTGTTGTTGTGAACAGTTAAGCAAGATAAAAATGAAATGATCCTAAAAGACCTAAAGTTAAAGATGACACATTTCATTTGGATTGTAGACAAAAATATATATTTTATTTCATTTTAAAAACTACAAAAGGAAAAATGGGACAATGCAAAAGGTTGGGCACCCTTGGAGATTTGTATGCTAGGATAACTTTTTCCAAGGTTTCAGACCTTAACCCCTTTCTGACCTCGGACGGGATAGTACGTCCGAGGTCAGAAGCCCCGCTTTGATGCAGGGCTCGGGTGGTGAGCCTGCATCAAAGTCGGGACATGTCAGTGATTCACCCGCCACTATTAACTAGTTAAATGCCGCTGTCAAACGCAGACAGCGGCATTTGACTACTGCTTCTGGCCGCGCGGCCGGAAATGCACGCATCGCCGACCCCGTCACATGATCGGGGGTCAGCGATGCTTCTGTATTGTAACCATAGAGGTCCTCCAGACTTCTATGGTTACTGATCCCCGCTAGCTGTGAGCGCCACCCTGTGGTCGGCGCTCATAGCACACCTGTATTTCTGCTGCATAGCAGCGATCTGATGATCGCTGCTATGTAGCAGAGCCGATCCAGTTGTGCCAGCTTCTAGCCTCCCATGGAGGCTATTGAAGCATGGCAAAAGTTTAAAAAAAAGTTAAAAAAAATGTGAAAAAAATAAAAAAAATATAAACGTTTAAATCACCCCCCTTTTGCCCCAATCAAAATAAAACAATAAAAAAATCAAACCTACACATATTTGGTATCACCGCGTTCAGAATCGCCCGATCTATCAATAAAAAAAAGCATTAATCTGATCGCTAAACGGCACAGCGAGAAAAAAATTTGAAACGCCAGAATTACGTTTTTTTGGTCGCCGCGACATTGAATTAAAATGCAATAACGGGAGAACAAAAGAATGTATCCGCACAACCGTGGTAGCAATAAAAACATCAGCTTGGATCACAAAAACATAGGCCCTCAACCAACCCCAGATCACGAAAAATGGAGACGCTATGGGTATCGGAAAATGGCACAATTTTTTTTTTAGCAAAGTTTGGAATTTTTTTTCACCACTTAGATAAAACGTAAACTAGTCATGTTTGGTGTCTATGAACTCGTAATCACCTGGAAAATCATAATATCAAGTCAGTTTTAGCATTTAGTGAACCTAGCAAAAAAGCCAAACAAAAAACCAGTGTGGGATTGCACTTTTTTTTTGCAATTTCACCGCACTTGGAATTTTTTTCCCATTTTCTAGTACAAGACATACTAAAACCAATGATGTTGTTCAAAAGTACAACTCATCCCGCAAAAAATAAGCCATCACATGGCCATATTGAAGGAAAAATAAAAAAGTTATGGCTCTGGGAAGGAGGGGAGCGAAAAACGAACACGGAAAAACGGAAAATCCCAAGGTCATGAAGGGGTTAACTAGCCTGTTAGTGTTATGGCTTATTCACTGTCATAGCTAGGAAAGGCCAGGTGATGCCAATTTTTCAGCTTTATAAAAATCCAGCCTACTCTCACCTTGTGCCAAAAGACAGCAGCCATGGGATATTCTAAGTAGCTGCCTAGCACTCTAAAAAATGAAAATGGTGGAGGCCCACAAAGCAGAAAAAGGCTATAAGAAGATAACAAAGCATTTCAAGTTGTCCTTTCCTCAGTTTGAAATGTAGCTAAGAAATGACAGTTAACAGGAGCAATGGAGATCAAGATACGGTCTGGCAGACCAAGAAAAAATTTCAGTGAGAGCTGCTAGTAGGATTGCTAGAGAGTCAAATCATAACCCCCTTTGACAGGAAAAGACATTCAGAAAGATTTAGTAGAGTCTGAAGTTGTCTTACTTTGTTTCACTGTTTAGAGACACCTGCACAAATATGGCCTTCATGGAAGAAAACCTCTCCTGTGCCCTCACCATAAAATTCAGCATAATAAGTATGCAAAGAACATCTAAACAAGCCTGGTGCATGTTGGAAACAAGTCATGTAGCCCAAACTGAACAGCTGAAGTCACTAAGTTCAGGACAGGATGATCTTACATATAAATCTAAAAAGACTCAACAGGATGTAATATGCCCAAATGGGCAAATACAATATATGCACAAACTATATTGTATCAGAGACAAATAAAGTTTAAACAGGATAAAAAACTGCAGGCTGACAAATAAAGAATGTGATAGTGCACAAAACTCAAAACTCTCCCTAAAAATAGTTCAATGAGGAGTGTCTCCCCCTCCTCCACTACCATGACCAGGTGACTCTCTTATTTCAGGATCTAACAGGTTCTCTGCAGTCCCATTCCTCCCTCTCTCTTTTTGATTTTGGACTAATTTGTCCTTCCTCATTGAACTGTTTTTGGAAGAGTTTTGGATTTTGTGCACTATCACATTCTTTATTTGTCAGACTGTTTAAACTTTTTCTCTGATACTATATATTTTGTGCATATATTGTATTTGCTCATTCGGGCATATTGCATCCTGTTGAGTCTTTTTAGATTTATATGTAAGATCATCCTGTCCAGCACTTAATGACTTCAGCTGTTCAGTGTAGTTTACCATAATATACTTCTGGTACATTTAGTGGAGGTAAGTGCTTTCCTTGGGGGCTACCTACAAAGCTCCCTATGGTTGTTAACCTTATGGTTTTTAAATTGTTTATAATTGTTTGGTTGTTTGCCTTTTGTTGATATGTTTAAATAAATTTATACCTTTTTGCTATACTGATTTTTGGTGATCCTTCCTTATACACGCTACTTTTTTGTCTCTTTTTGTTAACATACATGTTTCTAGCGTGTGGTCAGTGATTCCATATCTAATTAATAGTAGTGCCCTCAGGTCCCCCCTTTTTCCCAAGTCCTGTAGACTGATGAGGTTAAGATAGAATTCTTTGGCCACAATGATTAAAGGTATGTGTGAAGAAAAAATGGCACAGAATTTCAGGAAAAGAACATCTCACCAACCATTAAGCATGAGGTTTGATCAATCATGCTTTGAGGTTGTGTTGCAGCCAATGGCACAAGGAAGTTTTCACAGGTAAAGAGATGAATGGATTCAGTGAAATTTCAAGATATTCTTGAATGAAACATAACACCATCTGTAAAAAAGCTGAAGTTGAAAAGAGGATGGCTTCTACAAATGGACAATGATCCTAAACACATGTCAAAATCCACTATAGGCTACCTCAAAAGGTTTTATAATGGCCCTCACAGTCCTTTGAACTGAACATCATTGAAAATATGTGACTAGACCACAAAATAGCAGTTCACGCAAGATGAACCAGGAATGTCACAGAACTGGAAGAATTTTAAAAGGAAAATGGATGAAAATCCCTGAAATAAGAATTGAAAGACTCTTGGCTTGCTACAAAAAGCGATTACAATCTATGATACTAGGTACTAACCATGCAGGGTACCCAAACTGTTGCTTTGGCCCATTTTCCTTATTGTAATTTGTAAAGTATACAATATATATAGTATATATAATAATCTTTATTTATAGTGCGCCAACATATTCCACAGCGCTTTACAGTTTAACAGTTTCAAACGCAAGTCATAAGTAGCAACGTTAACAATACAATAATTAAAGCACAATAAGATGACCCTACTTGAGAGCTTACAATCTACAATGAGGTGGGGGAGATGCAAAGTACAGGATCTTATTTACAATGATGTATTTACAATGATGGTCCAGCCATTTTCAGGGGGTGGGGGATAGATGGAGATAGTGAATTGGGCTACACACAAGCCCTTACACACATAAAATGACTTTTATTAGAGAATGTGATAGGCCGCTCTGATGATATATGTTTTGAAACTATGCAAATTGTGAATGGTCCTAATTTCTGGGGGTAGGGCATTCCAGAGGATTGGTGCAGTGCGGGAGAAGTCTTGGAGACGGGAGTGGGAGGTACGGATTAGTGCAGAGGTTAGTCGGAAGTCATTTGCAGAGCGCAGCGATCGGCTAGGCCGATAGACAGAGATGAGGGAGGAGATGTAAGGGGTTGCTGCACTGTGAAGAGCTTTGTGGGGGAGAACAAGTACTTTGAATTGGATCCTATAACGAATGGGTAGCCAGTGTAACGACTGGCGAAGAGCGGCTGCATCTGAATACCGATTAGCCGGGTAGATGACACTGGCTGCTGCATTTAGGATAGACTGAAGAGGAGAAAGTCAATTAACGGGGAGGCCAATTAATAGAGCATTACAGTAGTCCAGGCGGGAGTGTATCAGGGCAACAATGAGGGTTTTTGTTGTTTCTATGGTGAGAAAAGGGCGCATTCTAGAGACGTTCTTTAGGTGTAAGCGGCAAGAGCGGGCAAGGGATTGTATATGGGAAGTGGAGAGATTGGTGTCAAACGTAACACCCAGACAGCATGTCTGCTGCTGGGGTGTTATTATGGTACCATCCACGAAGAGGGAAATGTCAGGTTTAGGGAGGTTAATAGACGGTGGGAGCAGAAGAAGTTCAGCTTTGGAGAGGTTGAGTTTCAGATAGAAGGCGGACATGATGTTGGAGACTGCGGGCAGACAGTCACTGGCGTTCTGTAGTATAGCCGGAGTAAGGTCAGGGGATAACATATATAGTTGTGTGTCATCAGCATAAAGATGGTACTGAAAGCCAAATCTGCTGATGGTCTGTCCAACTGGAGCCGTGTAGAGAGAGAAGAGAAGGGGGCCAAGGACTGATCCCTGAGGTATCCCGACAGTGAGAGGAAGAGGGGACCACCAGAAGTCTTCCTAGACATGGCCGTCCAGCCAAACTGAGCAATCATGAAAGAAGAGCCTTGGTGAGAGAGGTAAAGAAGACCAAGATCACTGTGGCTGGGCTACTGAGATGCAGTAGGGAGATGGGAGAAAGTTCCACAAAGTCAACTATCACTGCAGCCCTCCACCAGTCGGGGCTTTATGGCAAAGTGGCAAGACAGAAGTCTCTCCTCAGTGCAAGACATGAAAGCCTGCATAGAGTTTGCTAAAAAGCACATGAAGGACTCCCAGACTATGAGAAATAAGAATCTCTGGTCTGATGGCATAAAGAGAGACCTTTTTGGTGATAATTCTAAGCGGAATGTGTGGCGAAAACCAGGCACTGCTCATTACCTACCCAATACAGTTCCAACAGTGAAATATGGTGGGGGTGTTTTTCAGCTGCAGGGACAGGACGACTGATTTTCATTGAAGGAAACATGAATGAGGCCAAGTACAGAGATATCCTGAATGAAAACCTCTTCCAGAGTGCTCTAGACCTCAGACTTGGCTGAAGGTTCTCCTTCCAACAAGACAATGACCCTAAGCACACAACTAAAATAACAAAGGAGTGGCTTTGGAACACCTCTGTGACCATTCTTGACTGGCCCAACCAAAGCCCTGAACTAAACTTAACTGAGCATCTCTGGAGAGAAAATGGCTGTGCACCAATGTTCACCATCCAACCCGACGGAACTGAAGAGGATCTGCAGGGAAGAATGGCAGAGGATCCCCAAATCCAGGCATGAAAAACTTGTTGCATCATTCCCAAGAAGACTCATGGCTGTAGTAGCTCAAAAGGATGCTTCTACTCACTACTGAGCAAAGAGTGCAGAGTGTACATTAATGAGACAAAAATTAACTGTTTTTGAATTTATCAAATGACTGCAATGAAACAAAGAGTGAAAACTTTAAAGGGGTCTGAATACTTTCCTTACCCACTGTATACATACAGCTCTGGCAAAACTTAAGAGACCACCAGATCAAAAACCTGTCATGGGCAGCCCAATTTCCAAACCTGAACCCCATTGAAAACCTCTGGAATGTAATCAAGAGGATGATGGATAGCCACACGCCATCAAGGAAGAACTGCTTAAATTTTGGCAACAGAAGCAGCGTAAAAGACTGGTGGAAAGCATGCCAAGACACATGAAAACTGATTAAAAATCATGCTTATTTCACAAAATATGGATTTATGAACTCTTCGTGAGATAAAACATTAGTATTGTTGTTTCTAAATGATTATGATCTTGTTTCCTTTGCATTATTTGAGGTTGGAAAGCACTGTTTTTTTTATTTTGACCATTTCTCTTTTTCACAAAAAAAATACAAAATTTATTGCTTGGAAATTCGGAGACATGTTGTCAGAAGTTTATAGAATAAATGAACAATTTATATTTTACTCAAAAATATACCTATATAGAGAAAAATCAGACAAACTGAACATTTTGCAGTGGTCTCTTAATTTTTGCCAGAGCTATATATGCATATTTCTTTTTTTTTTCCAGAAATACAAAGGATATGTGTCATCTTAATTTTTAGAGATTATTTCAATTCAACTTGCTTAACTATTCACATTAACCGTAATTTTGACACTGGCACCACCATGTTTCACTGTAGGCACCAAGCTTTTTATTTTATTCTTTTCACCTTTTCAACACATACAGTTTTGAAGCCATCAGTTCCAAAGGCTTCCTTCATCGACAACACTCAGGCATGGCATGTGTCATGGAAGATATTCACCCTGGTTTGGCTTTCCACTTCTTTAGCTAACTTCAGTGAATTTGCATGTCAAGTTTCTTCAACCTTTCTCATCAGAAGCGAACCATAAGAAACCAGACCATAAGACACACCTAGGTTTTAGAGGAGGAAATTAGGAGGAGAAAAAATAAAGCAAAAAATGTGGTCAATTCTGTACTTAAGAACACCTACCCTGATAAATATGGTCCCCTCATCCCCAACCTGGTATGCATGACCCCATACTTATCCTGGTATGCATGGTCCCATTCTTATTCTGATATGAATGATTTACCCCCATCCTGTTCGTTCCTGGTATGATTGATTGGCCCCTTCCCTTTCCTGGTATGATTAATTGGCCCCATCCAGTTCCTGGTATGATTGATTGGCCCCTTCCCTTTCCTGGTATGATTAATTGGCCCCATCCCATTCCTGGTATGATTGATTGGCCCCATCCCGTTCCTGGTATGATTTATTGGCCCCATCCAGTTCCTGGTATGATTGATTGGCCCCATCCAGTTCCTGATATGATTGATTGGCCCCATCCAGTTCCTGTTATGATTGATTGGCCCCATCCTCTTGCTGGTATGATTGACTGGCCTCATACATTTCCTGGTATGATTGATTGTCCCCATCCGATTGCTGGTATGATTGGCCCCTTCCCAGTCCTGGTATCCATGGCCCCATCAGAAAAGATTAAGAAAAACAAACCTTTATTCTTACCTTCCTCTGCTCCCTCACAGTTGCAGCATCCTGCCCCGGTGCCAGCAGCTGCTTAATGTTTGTAAGCAGCGCATGGCAGGGATGTCATGCGCTATTCACAAGCAGAGCACAGCTGCCACTATACTCACCGGGTGTTCATCAAAGAACGCGGTGAGTATCCATTGCTCTTCAGTAGCTCGCAGTGTCAGTCTCCAGCTTCCTGCTGCTGCCGGCAGTCATGTGTGCCAATACTTATGAGAAATGAATATTCAGAATATTCATTTCTCTTAAGTATCGGCACACTTGACCGCCGGCAGCAGCAGGAAGCAGGCAGCTGACAGTGCATGCTACTGAAGAGGAATGAATATTCACCCCATCTGTGATGAACGGTCCCAGTGAGTATTCTGGCAGCTGTGCTCTGCTTGTGAGTAGCGCATGACGTCCCTGCCATGTGCTGCCTACAAGCATTAGGCAGCTGCTGGCACCGCAGCTGGACGCTGTGACTGCGAGGGAGCGGAGGAAGGTAAGAGTAAAAGTTTTTTTTTTTATATTGTCTTATGGGGCCATGGATACCAGGACTGGGATGGGGCCAATCATACCAGCAATGGGATGGGGCCAACCAATCATACCAGGATGCCAGGAAGAAATGAATATTCATTGCCCTCCACGCTCATGAGCATGGAATGCAGTACATATTCATTTCTCTTTAGCAGGGGGCACAGGAGTTAGCCAGAGCTACCGGCTCCTGCCTCTGTGTCCAGCTGCTCCTATGATACCGCTCCCCCACCTCCCCACCACAGCCAGAGCCAATATATCTGGACTATTAGACGCACCCCCCATTTTTCTCCACATTTTGGGAGGAAAAAAGTACGTCTTATAGTCCAAAAAATATGGTAGTTCTTCTAATTTGCTACGTCACTTACCCCATATGCAAGGCAACCAAATTTTGTAGTCTAAACTTTTTCTTTGCTAATATGACTTGCATTGGTGTATACTCATTTTTGCAATATAGTCTGAATGAATTTGTTGGTAAAAATAATTTTATTTGAGTGCAAAGTAAAAATCTTGTTAGCAATCAGTGTCCCTTATTTGTGGGAGTATTTTGTAGTAAGGTATCCCATAGAATATTTTTATTCTGAAAGGAAATTAAAGTTTTTCAAATCTCTTGATATTGAGCATTGTATATATATTGTATATTGACTCCTCAATGCTGAAAATGTAATATCCGGAAGAAAAAGTTATGGAATTATTGAAATCATAGGATATATAGGCATATAAATGATATGCAAATGGTGAAAATATAAATAAAATTCTCAAAACATCTCAATTTATTCAGTATTGCATATGAGCTACATGCACAAAAATACATGCACTTACATGCCCTGGCTTCTATCAATGAGATTATTAATGGTTGTGTGAGGAATGTTCTCCCATAATGAACACAAATCACCAAGATCCAATGATGTTTGTTCCCTTTGCAATTGCCGACCAATGATGTACTAAATAGAAAATATGTCTGGAGATGCTGCATACCACGGTAGCATGTTTAGACCACTCAGGCAGCTCACAATAGCATAATCAAAATGTAGCCTAGTTTTGTTTTATTGAAAAACAACTCATAGGACACTTTGAAGAAATAGCCATACCACTGGTTCCACAATTGTTCCATTCTGTACAAAAAGTTAAATTGGATGTCACATAACAAGCCTAATGTGTCAAACAGTATCTACATAAAGCATCTGATTGTTTTTGCATGACATTGGCTATGAGCCAGACGTTCAGCTACGTTTTCCATTGACCTTATGGAAGAGCATGGTGCAGAGCAAGATAGCAATGTAGCCTGAAATGAAGAGTCTACCCTCTGCAGATTTGAGTCCACAATGTAATATCACATTGGTCTTATTTACTTGACTTTATGGTGTGAGGTGGCATAACCTATGGTAGTCAGTCCTCTCTAGTCTTCAGTCCAGAAACGCTAAGTCTAACTACTCATTGTTGAATTGATTTGGTTGTAGAACCAGTGGGACTGCCATTTCTCCAGAGTGTCCCAGGAGCCATTTTTCAACACAGTAGCATCAGCTAGCATGTTGCTTGTGCTATCATTAACAGCCCATGAGGCTGAATTGTGCTCTCATTGCTTGCAGTGTCTCCGGTCTTATCTCCCATCAAGAAAATTTAGTATGTCAGTGGTTGACAGTTTCAAAGGGAGCTCCCAGCAGTGGATTTTGATGATTTGCATATTATTATTATTATTTATTATTATAGCGCCATTTATTCCATGGCGCTTTACATGTGAGGAGGGGTATACATAATAAAAACAGGTACAATTATCTTGAACAATACAAGTCACAACTGGTACAGGAGGAGAGAGGACCCTGCCCATGAGGGATCACAATCTACAAGGGATGGGTGAGAATACAGTAGGCGAGGGTAGAGCTGGTCGTGCAGTGGTTTGGTTGATTGGTGGTTACTGCAGGTTGTAGGCTTGTCGGAAGAGGTGGGTCTTCAGGTTCTTTTTGAAGGTTTTGATGGTAAGTGAGAGTCTGATGTGTTGGGGTAGAGGGTTACAGAGTAGGGGTGATACGCGAGAGAAATCTTGTATGCGATTGTGGGAAGAGGAGACAAGAGGGGACTAGGGAAGGAGATCTTGTGAGGATCGGAGGTTGCGTGCAGGAAAGTACCGGGAGATTAGGTCACACATGTATGAAGGAGACAGATTGTGGATGGCATATCATATTTGTGTAACCTCATTGATAGTAGCTAAGACGTTATTCTGTCTGTGGCACTCATATGCAATACTAAATAAATCGAGATGGAACTTGTCACCAGGTCAAAACTGGGCAGTTTTTACTCTTATTTTATTCCTGCTGCTCTCCTGAATATTCTGTTGTTTTTTTTGTAAATCTGCCATTCGGAGCCACAGATATGTATTTTTATTTAGTGTTAATATTTATTCTCTTAACCAATGGGGGTGTGGCCCTTAGGGTTCTCGGGGAGCTTGACCTACATAGAACATACAAATTTGCACTAAATAAAAAGGTCGATATCTCTGGAAACATATGGTGGATTTCAAAAACACAAAGAAAGAATGCCCAGGGAAGTAGTAATAAATAATACTAAAACTGTAGTAATAAATAAAATAATACTAAAACTGTTCACTTTTTACCAGATGACTGGTTCTCTTTATCACCAATGATATAAACTGTATATTGACTTTGGCTAACTGCAGTTCCTTGATACACCAAATAATCTAAATTTATATTGTCCTCTGGATGATAAAAATGTAAAACTAACACTTTAGCCAATAATACTCGAAAACAAGATTGTGTTTCTTCTTTATGCTTTTTATGCATTGGCAGTACTTAGATTTTTTGCATTGACTTTCTATAAATACAGTTACTAGCACTTCTATTCTGTAATTATCATTAGAATACACTACGTTTCCTTTATTATTAGGTTTGGCGACTCCAGATAATGTACGTGAAGGAGCGGTAACAGAGCGTTCTGTACAAGTCGTTTGGGATAAAGTTGAAGGAAATTTTCAGCAGTATGAAATTATTTGCAAAAACTGCTCCAACTCTATTACAGTAAGTAAGAGGACAGTAAGAGGACAGCATGTTTTGGTTGTGAAGAGGGCAACACAAAGCATCTGTTAATCTCCTTTACCTATCACATTTCTTGGCTTTGTGAAAAACGTATGCTTCTATTGCAAAGTACAATATCCATAAATGTACTGTGATTTACCTTTTGGGTTCCATGAATCATGAGTGTCATGACAGTGGGGGCTGAATTATACTATATTAGCCTGTGTTATACCTTATGGGGGCTGCATCATACCATATGGGGGCTGCATCATACCATATGGGGGCTGCTTCATACTCTATCAAGGACTATAGGCTGTGTATTATACTATATGTACTATATGGGGGCTGCATTATACTTTGTCAAGTACTATGGGAAGGGCCTTATACTATATGTTCTATATTGGGTCTGCAATATACTCTATCAATGACTATGTACTGTGCATTATACTATATGTACTATTCTGGGGCTTCATTATACTATATGAGGGCTGCATTATACTCTCCAAATGATTATACTGTATGTACTATATGGCAGCTGTATTACACTCTATCAAGGACTATGGAGAGCGTTAAACTATATGTACTATATGTACTATATGGGGACTGCATTATAACCTCTCAAGGACTATGGTGAGTGCATTATGCTATATGTAATATATGGGGGCTACATTATACTCTACCAAGGACTATAGTGAGTGCATTATACTATATGTATTAAACAGGGGGCTGCATTATACTCTATTGAGGACTGTGGGGTACATTATATTGTGTACTATATGTGGGATGCATTATACTCTATCGAGGACTATGGGGTGCATTATACTGTATGGAGGACTGTTTGGAGTGCATTATATTGCATGGAGGACTATGGGGAATGCATTATATATGAAGGACTTTCGGGTGCATTATACTATGGGGGTGAATTGTACTATATGGAGCATTGATGGGGTGCATTATACAATATGGAGGACTATGGGGTGCATTATACTGTATGGGCAACTATGGGGAGTATATTATGCTATGTGGAGGACTATGGGGTGTATTATACTAAACAAGCAAAATGCTGCCTATTCTTTGAGTGATTGGATTGATTATACCGGAACAAATATCACAGTTCTCAGCAGCACATCGCCAGGTACTTTATAGGGACAGATTGATGTACTAGTGATCGTTATGTACCAGTCATTCTTCATTTTGCCTCGGGCACCACTTTGTCTAAAACCGGCTTTGCTAACAGGCCAGCACACCTAAAGCCACACTACTCGGCTATTGGACTAGAAACATATGCTGTTCTTTATTAATTTTTTTTTTAGTCAGAATCAAAATAACATCCGGTATGATGAAGCAGAATAATTTCCTTACAAAAACGTATTCCTTTTGAATCAACTTTTGACTTTGGCTTCAAAAACTGCATTGAAAAGGAATTGCTACAAAAACTGCATGTGAGATTCTTGCTGTTGGGAATGCTGTGTGCAAGGTCAACACAGATTGTACTATGCAGTATACATTATTTTTTTAGAAAGCAAGACAAAGCATTCCAATTAACATTGTCTAAAACAAAAATCATCCTTGTTGCCCATAGCCACACGGTCAGCTCTCATCTTTCATTATTTAAACTATTCTATCAAAATGAAGTCTGCACAATTATAGGTTGCAATGGGCAAAAAAATTGTCTGTAGAACACATATTTTGGAAAAACAAGCCTTTTTTCACTTTATTACTTGTATGTATGTTTTGATGGATTATTTTAGTAATTGTTTTCTTCTAGTTAGCTAGTTCTCACATTGTTCCCCCTGATAAAGTAAAGCTATTCTTAAAGGTAATCTGTCATGAATTTTTACCATCTATTCTGAGAGCAGCATAATGTAGAGCCAGAGACTCCGATTCCAGTCATGTGTCACTTGATAGGGCGTTGATCCAGGGAACTAGTCTGATTGCCGTATGTGGAGTCGGGAAGGAATTTTTTTCCCCAATGTGGAGCTTACTCTTGCCACATGGTTTTTTTTTTGCCTTCCTCTGGATCAACATGTTAGGGCATGTTAGGTTAGGCTATGGGTTGAACTAGATGGACTTAAAGTCTTCCTTCAACCTTAATAACTATGTTACTATGTTACTGTTACTTATTGGACTGCTTGGCGTCATTTTGATACAATCGCTGTTTTATCAGTAGGGGATTAGCACTAGAGAACTAGTAAACCTGTGGTTAGGCCGTCCTCCATATTCATGTGCTCTGTATAACCCCAACACTAAGGGTATGTTCACACGTTCAGGATTTCCATCCTTTTTTTTTCCTGACTGTTTTTTAAAAAACTGCAGCTCTTGGCAGAAAACGCAGGTCCTTTTTTTGGTCCTTTTTTGGTCCGTTTTTGATGCGTTTTTTGATGCGTTTTTTTTATGCAGTTTTCTAGCCAGAGTCTGTGTGTTTTCTAGGAATTTTTTTAGGGTTAAAATGGCTGAAAATACCCTAACCCTACCCCTAACCCTAACCCTACCCCTACCCCTAACCCTACCCCTAACCCTACCCCTAACCCTAACCCTACCCCTAACCCTAACCCTACCCCTAACCCTACCCCTAACCCTACCCCTAACCCTAACCCTACCCCTAACCCTACCCCTAACCCTACCCCTAACCCTACCCCTAACCCTAACCCTACCCCTAACCCTAACCCTACCCCTAACCCTACCCCTACCCCTATTCTAACCTTAGTGAAAAAAAAAAAAAAAAAATTCTTTATTTTTTTTATTGTCCCTACCTATGGGGGTGACAAAGGGGGGGGGTGTCATTTACTATTTTTTTATTTTGATCACTGAGATAGGTTATATCTCAGTGATCAAAATGCACTTTGGAACGAATCTGCCGGCCGGCAGATTCGGCGGGCGCACTGCGCATGCGCCCGCCATTTTGCAAGATGGCGGCGCCCAGGGAGAAGACGGCCGGACGGACACCGGGACACCGGGTGAGTATAAGGGGGGGAGATTAGGGCACGGGGGGGGCATCAGAGCACTGGGGGGGGGCATCGGAGCACTGGGGGGGGGCATCGGAGCACGGGGGGGCGGGATCGGAGCACGGGGGGGCAGCCACACTCCGCCCACGCACTTCCGCCCGCTCCCCGCACTTCCTGCTGCAGCGGTTCTGCACATCAAACCGCAGTAAAACCCGCAGATATATTTTTGATCTGCGGGTTTTACTGCGGTTTGGACCTCACAATGGAGGTCTATGGGTGCAGAACCGCTGCGGCTCCGGAAAAAGAATTGACATGCTCCTTCTTTTTTCCGGGAGCTATTCAGCGCGTCTTTTTTTTTACAATTTCCGGACCATGTGCACAGTGTGTCCTGTTTTCCATAGGGTACAGTGTACTGTACCCTGCATGGAAAACAGCTGCGGAACCGCAGCGGCAAAACCGCCGCGGTTCCGCGGTAAAAAACGCACTGTGTGAACATGGCCTTATTCTGATTGGCATCTTTCTTTGTAGAAAGCTGACAATCAGTGATGTGGGGGCATTATACCAAGCTCAGCTTTCAGAGAGCTGATATATCTGCAGCAGAAAAAACCAGTGAGATTATCAAAACTGCAGCAGGCAGCCCACATCACTAGAATCAGGGTCACTGCTAGTGACGAGCGAACGTGCCTGCCACTCAATCATGCATCGAGGTGCTCGGGTACGCATGTATGGCAAGCAATCCCGCATGTTTATTGGCTGTCTAATAGCTGCAAAGCATGAGGGATGGGGACTTGAGCTTGGCGCTTCAGCACCCGCGATACTCAGTGCGTACACGAGCACCACGATGCACGATCGAGTGGCGAGCACTCTTGCTCATCACTAGTCACTGCCCCTAAATTATGTTGCTCTTAGACTGGGTAGTAAAAACTTGGTGGCAGATTCCCTTAAGGATGCATTTTTCATTATAACAAAACCATAGTTTTTTATAGCAGCCTTCCGAGGGACTTGTCTGCACATGGTTGCATAACAATAAAAGGGCATCTACATTGAAGAGAAAGGGTCAGAAAAATAACCTATTGTATACATCCAGCTTTTATATTAAAGGGCCTTTCAATTTTCCAAAAAATGTCTCCCAGATGACTCGATACTTGTTCCAAAGACAAAGACAGATAGTCTTCATCCTCCCCAATCCAGCGTTGGTTCCCTGCCTCTGCTCAGGTGTGTGTATCCCTGAGCTTGGTGATTTATACCAGAGTTGCTGAGCTCAGTGATTGGCTGCAGCTGTCATGATGTACCATTGCAACCAAAACACAAGGATACTGCTGGACTGGGGGAGAGTGAAATTTATCTTAATTTGTTTTTATTGTTATTATCCAATTATTTTGAGACTGATTTCTTGAAAATAGAAAATCCCTTTAAATGTATTTTAACTTTTTTTTGCGTGTCAGTATGTGATGAAGCGGGCTGGACGTGTACCTTATTTGTTTTCTAGGACAATCAAACTCTACTCAACATCTATTGATCTGATCCGGACAGTTGCCCTTTATCATGGACAGACAGGGCAGAAAAGCTCTCTAAATGTGTCGGAACAAATGTAGAAGTGGGACTGCTAGGATTGGAAGAAAGGGTCTGAAATAAGAGAGTGCCGACATGATTGATAAAGTTTATTAGGTTTCTTCCATCTGACAACCCCAATTCAAGGCCATGAAAATCCTATGTCCATGATCCATGCAGCAATTTTTTTATTGTTGTCCTTTTTACAAATAATAGAACACCCCCACCGCATAATTCTAATTAATTTTATTACTATCTAATTTCAGGTTCAAAAAGTGACCCGAGAGACAGCAGTGTTCGTGGGGTTATCACCTGGTACATTCTATACATTCTCCGTTTGCACAGAGAAGCCGTTCTTCAGAGACAGTGTGCCCGTTGTAATCCATATTCAGACTGGTAGGTGTTTAAGAAGACAACGTGTCACCTCGTAGGGCTAGGGTCACAGTCTCACTATTCAAGCTTTATCCTGCAGATGAACCATTATTGGGGAACTTAACGTACATGAAAAACATGTCTCAGTTAGTAGTCTACCATTACCTATAGTAGGGTATAGGAATGCTATGGAGCCAAGGGTTAGGGAACTGGGCCCATGCTGAGTTGCTTCCATGCCTTGCTTTGACTTTGGTGCCTGCAGCTGCCATGAGAAGGAGGTTACTGTATGCAAATGTATATACTGTAGTTTCCACAAAACTCAATAATAGCAGTGCAAATCTATATATGCATTTATGATCCCTAGTGATGGCGGTCAGAAAAGCAACGATCCAAAGAGATTTGGGAGAAAATTAGAAATCTGGACCTGAAAAAATATATGTGGGAGTTCATGCTTTCTGTCAGTACCCTACTTCTATGAGCACCATAAATTATAGTGATGATTACCACTTCTTTAATTAATACAATATTTGCATTATTGTCACAAGAGTTATACATTGTGAAAAAAGTCCACGTTAATTAAGTGAAATTGGTTGTATCATATAACAGGGTTTATAAAGGAGTTTTTCCCACAAAGTTCATTGTGATCAACATTTTACTCAGTAGATCTTGGAATAATAAGAATTTCCACAATTACGGTAAATGTGTTTAAATAAAATGTTCTTGTGCTGAGATAATCTTACACCTGTGCCCCTGCTGTGTACTGTGTAATGGCCGTGTCTGACCGTGCAGGGACATGATCTGATCATACCACAGCTCCTGGGCAGTGGGAAGGAAGAGAGAATACAGACAGGACAGTATGGGATCACGGCTGATTCTTTTTTAGATAAATCATTCCTTAAAAACAGACAGGGAAATGTGTTTATCACACAGAAAGAATCAGCCGTGATCCCATACTGTCCTGTCTGTATTCTCTCTTCCTTCTCTCCCCAGGAGCTGTGGTGTGATCAGATCATGTCCCTGCACGGTCAGACACGGCCATTACACCGTACACAGCAGGGGCACATGTATAAGATTATCTCAGCACATTTTTAAAACACATCCAAAATTCCAGACTGAGTAGACTATGGACAACAGCGGTAGTGTTGTTTTTTTTTTTTTTTTTTACAAAATAGACCCTATTTGTCTCATACAACGGCAATTTAACCTAAATGGCCCTGATGAAGGTGACAGGGTTGAAGTAAAAAAAAAATTCTTCCCGATTACATAAAGCAAATAAATTAACTAAAATTAGCTTTTTTAATAATTTCTTTGTTTTAATCAGTAATTTCTTATATTAATAATATAAACATTTAGTAAGTTCCTGTAGAGCCAAGTTACAATTTATGATCATGCTAATTTTGTTTTCTTAATATAATCGCATTCCTTGTCTATACAGACATTAATGCTCATTATTATTTCCTATATTGTCTTTATTACAAGTTCCTAGTCCTGTAACCTACGTAAAGCACAAAACCGATACAGCATCAATATGTGTCTACTGGGGACTGGCTCCTGGTCAGTTTGATGGATTTATCATCTCCATAAAAGCTGAAAGCACCATGAAAACTGAAATAGTACAACCAAGTGAAAGGTATTTTTTCTATATATAATCACGTAACACTTAATGTTTTATATTTAGTAATAATGACTTTAAAAAGATCATTTCAATGTGCACTGATGCACAGGGTCGGACTGGGGTGTCTGGGGCCCACCAGAGGAATGGACTCTAGGGGCCCACCCTACAGCTAAATGCAAATATCTGTCATTATAGTGGAGCATCAGCTGTAAAACACCGGCGGCTGCTGCACATCTACCGTGTGCCCCAATAACTGGGATGTATAATTACGGTAGTTTTCATTAATGGGGTTCTTGGTTAAAACAAGTTATCACCGATCCATGGGCTCCACAGGATAGGTGATTGCTTAGATCTGACCATTAGAAACTGCACCAATCAGAAGAATGGGGAAGATTTATCCCTGACAGGACACTTTTATCACTATTTTAAAATGCAGCGGCAGGTGGGATTTCTGACCGCAGCTCCATTCATTCTCTTTGGGGCTTCCAGAAATAAACAAGTGCAGCCACTGAGGGAATGAATGGATCGGTGATCTAGTCGGACATGCCACTCCAGTCTAATGGGGATAAAAAGTTCCACATTTTGCTGAATGGGTCCAAGCAGTCTGACCCCCATCAATCAATACGCTATCACTTATCCTGTGGAGAGGTGATTACTTTTTCCACAGGAAACCCCCTGTAAGTGCATCTCCGCCGCTGTGTACAAAGCATTAAAACTCTAATGGAAATAAAGAATCTTCTCCTAATTAACATCAGAGAGACCAAATGACCGCCATACACAATACAATCCACTATACCAAGACCAATATTACCACACACAGGAAGATATACCACCACACCATGACCAGACCACATAGTGACCGAATAATACTACATACAAGGGACAAATACCACCACACCATGTCAAGATCACATATTACCACCACTTGGTGACCAAATAGCACATACAAGGGACAAATACCACAACACCATTTCCAGACCACATATTACCACCACATAGTGACTGAATACTACAATACCGATCAGTAGTAAAACAAAACAAAACACAATACTATCACCATAAGTGCCAGTATTCACAGGAGATCTGTACTTAGTATGCAGTGTCTGTGTAGAGGTAATACAGAGATCACTGGTGGTATTATACACAGGAGCTCTGTATATAATGTATAGGTAATACAGTGATCACTGTGACATTGTACACAGGACTGCTGTATATAGTATACAGTGTATAGTGTCAGTGTATAGGTAACACTGACTCACCAGTGACGTCTCTAGGTGAAGTCCTTCATCTTTCATCCAGCACAGACTGCCATCATTTCTTCCAGCCAGGACTCAATTCTGCAGGAAATAACACAGTTATCTCAAGCACCGCTTGCAGAACGCATTACTTAATTTTTCACAACTTCTACATTACACCACATGAAGAAAAAAAGGCGATATAGTGTCACTCTGCACAGTAACAGTACCACCCCCCTTTTAACCCCTTAATCCCATATGACATACTATCCCATCCAGGTGACCTGGGACTTAATTCCCAGTGACGGGATAGTACGTCATATGCGATCGGCCGCGCTCACGGGGGGAGCGCGGCCGATCGCGGCCGGGTGTCAGCTGCCTATCGCAGCTGACATCCGGCACTATGTGCCAGGAGCGGTCACGGACCGCTCCCGGCACATTAACCCCCGGCACACCGCGATCAAAGATGATCACGGTGTGCCGGCGGTGCAGGGAAGCATCGCGCAGGGAGGGGGCTCCCTGCGGGCTTCCCTGAGACGATCGGTACACGGTGATGTACTCACCGTGTACCGAGCGTCTTCTCCCTGCAGTCCCCGGATCCAAAATGGCCACCGGGCTGCATCCGGGTCCTGCAGGGAGCACTTCCGGGTCAGGATCAGGCTGCAGCTGCAGCTCTAATCCTGCCCGGCTGTATGTCAGATCACCGATCTGATAGAGTGCTGTGCACACTGTCAGATCGGTGATCTGTCATGTCCCCCCCTGGGACAAAGTGAAAAAGTAAAAAAAAAAATTTCCACACGTGTAAAAAAAAAAAAAAAAAAAATTCCTAAATAAAGAAGAAAAAAAAAAAAATATTATTCCCATAAATACATTTCTTTATCTAAAAAAAACCCCAAAAAACAATAAAAGTACACATATTTAGTATCGCCGCGTCCGTAACGACCCGACCTATAACACTGGCCCACTAGTTAACCCCTTCAGTGAACACCGTAAGAAAAAAAAAAAAAACGAGCCAAAAAACAACGCTTTATTATCATAACGCTGAACAAAAAGTGGAATAATACGCGATCAAAAAGACGGATATAAATATCCATGGTACCTCTGAAAACGTCATCTTGTCCCGCAAAAAACGAGCTGCCATATAGCATCATAACCAAAAAAATAAAAAAGTTATAGTCCTCAGAATAAAGCGCTGCCAAAATAATTATTTTTTCTATAAAATAGCTTTTATCGTATAAAAGCGCCAAAACATAAAAAAATGATATAATTGAGGTATCGCTGTAATCGTACTGACCCGAAGAATAAAACTGCTTCATCAATTTTACCAAACGCGGAACGGTATAAACGCCTCACCCAAAAGAAATTCATGAATAGCTGGTTTTTGGTCATTCTGCCTCACAAAAAATCGGAATAAAAAGCGATCAAAAACTGTCACGTGTCCAAAAATGTAACCGATAAAAACGTCAACTCGTCCCGCAAAAAACAAGACCTAACATGACTCTCTGGACCAAAATATGGAAAAATTATAGGTCTCAAAATGTGGAGACGCAAAAACTTTTTTGCTATAAAAAGCGTCTTTTAGTGTGTGACGGCTGCCAATCACAAAAATCCGATATAAAAAACGCTATAAAAGTAAATCAAACCCCCCTTCATCACCCCCTTAGTTAGGCTAGGTTCACATTGCGTTAATGGGTTAACGCTAACGGACAGCGTTGCACGGCGAAAATGTCACAATTAACGCCGTGCAACGGGCGTTAGCACACCCATTGACAGCAATGTGATTTTCGGGTGTAGCGCATTGCTAGAGCGTGCCATTTTCGGCTCGCGCTAGCAAGGTGCCGTTCTTTTGTGGCGCGCCTCGGACGCTGCTTGCAGCGTCCGCGGCGCGCCCGAGGTCCGATCCCCAATCTTCCAGAGCGGGGACGTTAACGCGACCACTAAACACGACACCTAAAAAGACATTGCGTTAGCGCAATCCGCTAGCGCTAAACGGATTTCCCTAACGCAATGTGAACCTAGCCTTAAGGAAAAATAATAAAATAAAAAAAAATGTATTTATTTCCATTTTCCCATTAGGGTTAGGGCTAGGGTTAGGGCTAGGGTTAGGGTTAGGGCTAGGGTTAGGGCTAGGGTTAGGGCTAGGGTTAGGGTTTGGATTACATTTACGGTTGGGATTAGGGTTGGGATTAGATTTAGGGGTGTGTCAGGGTTAGGTGTGTGGTTAGGGTTACAGTTGGGATTAGGGTTAGGGGTGCGTTTGGATTAGGGTTTCATTTATAATTGGGGGGTTTCCACTGTTTAGGCACATCAGGGGCTCTCCAAACGCGACGTGGCGTCCGATCTCAATTCCAGCCAATTCTGCATTGAAAAAGTAAAACAGTGCTCCTTCACTTCCGAGCTCTCCCGTGCGCCCAAACAGGGGTTTACCCCAACATATGGGGTATCATCGTACTCGAGACAAATTGGACAACAACTTTTTGGGTCCAAGTTCTCTTGTTATCCTTGGGAAAATAAAAATTTGGGGGGCTAAAAATCATTTTTGTGGGAAAAAAAAAGGATTTTTTATTTTCACGGCTCTGCGTTGTAAACTGTAGTGAAACACTTGGGGGTTCAAAGTTTTCACAACACATCTAGATAAGTTCCGTGGGAGATCTAGTTTCCAATATGAGGTCACTTGTGGGGGGTTTGTACTGTTTGGGTACATCAGGGGCTCTGCAAATGCAACGTGACTCCTGCAGACCAATCCATCTAAGTCTGCATTCCAAATGGCGCTCCTTCCCTTCCGAGCTCTGCCATGCGCCCAAACAGTGGTTCCCCCCCACATATGGGGTATCAGCGTACTCAGGACAAATTGGACAACAACTTTAGGGGTCCAATTTATTCTGTTACCCTTGTAAAAATACAAAGCTGGGGGCTAAAAAATCATTTTTGTGAAAAAAAAAAGAATTTTTATTTTCACGGCTCTGCGTTATAAACTGTAGTGAAACACTTAGGGGTTCAAAGTTCTCACAACACATCTAGATAAGTTCCTTGGGAGGTCTAGTTTCTAATATGGGGTCACTTGTGGGGGGTTTGTACTGTTTGGGTACATCAGGGGCTCTGCAAATGCAACGTGACTCCTGCAGACCAATCCATCTAAGTCTGCATTCCAAATGGCGCTCCTTCCCTTCCGAGCTCTGCCATGCACCCAAACAGTGGTTCCCCCCCACATATGGGGTATCAGCGTACTCAGGACAAATTGGACAACAACTTTAGGGGTCCAATTTATTCTGTTACCCTTGTAAAAATACAAAGCTGGGGGCTAAAAAATCATTTTTGTGAAAAAAAAAGAATTTTTATTTTCACGGCTCTGCGTTATAAACTGTAGTGAAACACTTAGGGGTTCAAAGTTCTCACAACACATCTAGATAAGTTCCTTGGGAGGTCTAGTTTCTAATATGGGGTCACTTGTGGGGGGTTTGTACTGTTTGGGTACATCAGGGGCTCTGCAAATGCAACGTGACTCCTGCGGACCAATCCATCTAAGTCTGCATTCCAAATGGCGCTCCTTCCCTTCCGAGCTCTGCCATGCGCCCAAACAGTAGTTCCCCCCACATATTGGGTATCAGCGTACTCAGGACAAATTGGACAACAACTTTTGGGGTCCAATTTATTTTGTTACCCTTGTGAAAATACAAAACTGGGGGCTAAAAAATAATTTTTGCGAAAAAAAAAAATTATTTTAACGGCTCTGCGTTATAAACTGTAGTGAAACACTTGGGGGTTCAAAGCTCTCAAAACACATCTAGATAAGTTCCTTAGGGGGTCTAGTTTCCAAAATGGTGTCACTTGTGGGGGGTTTTAATGTTTAGGCACATCAGGGGCTCTCCAAACCAACATGGCGTCCCATCGTAATTCCAGTCAATTTTGCATTGAAAAGTCAAATGGCGCTCCTTCCCTTCCGAGCTCTGCTATGCGCCCAAAAAGTGGTTTACCCCCACATATGGGGTACCGTCGCACTCAGGACAAATTGCACAACAACTTTTGTGGTCTAATTTCTTCTCTTACCCTTTGGAAAATAAAAAATTGGGGGCGAAAAGATCATTTTTGTGAAAAAATAAGATTTTTTATTTTTACGGCTCTGCATTATAAACTTCTGTGAAGCACTTGTTGGGTCAAAGTGCTCACCACACATCTAGATAAGTTCCTTAAGGGGTCTACTTTTCAAAATGGTGTCACTTGTGAGGGGTTCCAATGTTTAGGCACATCAGGGGCTCTCCAAACGCAACATGGCGTCCCATCTCAATTCCAGTCAATTTTGCATTGAAAAGTCAAATGGCGCTCCTTTCCTTCCGAGCTCTGCCATGCGCCCAAACAGTGGTTTACCCCCACATATGGGATATCGTCGCACTCAGGACAAATTGCACAACAACTTTTGTGGTCTAATTTCTTCTCTTACCCTTGGGAAAATAAAAAATTGGTGGCGAAAAGATCATTTTTGTGAAAAAATATGATTTTTTATTTTTATGGCTCTGCATTATAAACTTCTGTGAAGCACTTGTTGGGTCAAAGTGCTCACAACACCTCTAGATAAGTTCCTTAAGGGGTCTACTTTCCAAAATGGTGTCACTTGTGGGGATTTCAATGTTTAGGCACATCAGGGGCTCTCCAAACGCAACATGGCATCCCATCTCAATTCCAGTCAATTTTGCATTGAAAAGTAAAATGGCGCTCCTTCCCTTCCGAGCTCTGCCATACACCCAAACAATGGTTTACACCCATATATGGGGTATCAGCGTACTCAGGACAAATTGGACAACAATTTTTGAGGTCCAATTTCTTCTCTTACTCTTGGGAAAATAAAAAATTGGGGGCGAAAAATCATTTTTGTGAAAAAATATGATTTTTTATTTTTACGGCTCTGCATTATAAACTTCTGTGAAGCAATTGGTGGGTCAAAGTGGTCACCACACATCTAGATAAGTTCCTTAGGGTGTCTACTTTCCAAAATGATGTCACTTGTGGGGGGTTTCAATGTTTAGGCACATGAGGGGCTCTCCAAACGCAACATGGCGTCCCATCTCAATTCCTGTCAATTTTGCATTGAAAAGTTAAATGGCGCTCCTTTCCTTCCGAGCTCTGCCATGCGCCCAAACAGTGGTTTACCCCAACATATGGGGTATCAGCGTACTCAGTACAGATTGTACAACAACGTTTGGCATCCATTTTATCCTGTTACCCTTGGTAAAATAAAACAAATTGGAGCTGAAATAAATTTTGTGTGAAAAAAAGTTAAATATTCATTTTTATTTAAACATTCCAAAAATTCCTGTGAAACCCCTGAAGGGTTAATAAACTTCTTGAATGTGGTTTTGAGCACCTTGAGGGGTGCAGTTTTTAGAATGGTGTCACACTTGGGTATTTTCTATCATATAGACCCCTCAAAATGACTTCAAATGAGATGTGGTCCCTAAAAAAAAATGGTGTTGTAAAAATGAGAAATTGCTGGTCAACTTTTAACCCTTATAACTCCCTAACAAAAAAAATTTTGGTTCCAAAATTGTGCTGATGTAAAGTAGACATGTGGGAAATATTACTTATTAAGTATTTTGCGTGACATATCTCTGTGATTTAAGGGCATAAAAATTTAAAGTTGGAAAATTGCGAAATTTTCTAAATTTTCGCCAAATTTCCGTTTTTTTCACAAATAAACGCAAGTTATATCGAATAAATGTTACCACTAAAATGAAGTACAATATGTCACGAGAAACCAATGTCAGAATCGCCAAAGCCGTTGAAGCGTTCCAGAGTTATAACCTCATAAAGGTACAGTGGTCAGAATTGTAAAAATTGGCCCGGTCATTAACGTGCAAACCACCCTCGGGGCTTAAGGGGTTAAAACAGTATACTCAAAAAATAAAATAAATACATCACTGCAGTAATAATATCCCTTAATTAGCCCCTATGGTAATAATATTCCCCACCCTGGCCCAGATTTGCCCCCAGACAGTGTGTTCAACAATCTGCCCCAGTATGTCCAGCATGTTGCCCCAGTGTCCAGCATTGCCCCCAGACAGTGTGTCCAGCAATCTGCCCAAGTGTGTCCTGCATATTACCCCCAGTGTGTTCAGCATATTACCCCCAGTGTGTCCAGCAATCTGCCCCAGTATGTCCAGCATTGCCCCCAGTGTGTCCAGCAATCTTCCCCAGTATGTCAAGCATATTGCCCCAGTCTGTCCAGATTTGCCCCCAGACAGTGTGTTCAACAATCTGCTCCAGTATGTCCAGCATATTGCCCCAGAGTGTCCAGCATTGCCCCCAGACAGTGTGTCCAGCAATCTGCCCCAGTATGTCCAGCATTGCCCCCAGACAGTGTGTCCAGCAATCTTCCCCAGTATGTCCCAGTGTGTCCAGCATTTCCCCCAGACAGTGTGTCCAGCAATCTGCCCCAGTATGTCCAGCATATTGCCCCAGAGTGTCCAGCATTGCCCCCAGACAGTGTGTCCAGCAATCTGCCCCAGTGTGTCCAGCCATCTGCCCCAGTGTGTCCAGCATATTACCCCCAGTGTGTCCATCAATCTGCCCCATTATGTCCAGCACTGCCCCCAGTGTGTCCAGCAATCTGCCCCAGTGTCCAGCATTGCCGCAGTGTGTCCAGCATTGCCGCAGTGTGTCCAGCATTGCCCCAGTGTGTCCAGCATATTACCCCCAGGTTGTCCAGCCATCTGCCCCAGTGTGTCCAGCATATTTCCCCCAGTGTGTCCAGCATATTACCCCCAGGTTGTCCAGCAATCTGCCCCAGTGTGTCCAGCATATTACCCCCAGTGTGTCCAGCAATCTGCCCCAGTATGTCCAGCACTGCCCCCAGTGTGTCCAGCAATCTGCCCCAGTGTCCAGCATTGCCCCAGTGTGTCCAGCAATCTGCCCCAGGGTCTCCAGCATTGCCCCAGTGTGTCCAGCATTGCACCCAGACAGTGTGTGCAGCAATCTGCCCCAGTGTGTCCAGCAATCTGCCCCAGTGTGTCCAGCATATTACCACCAGTCTGTCTGAGTCAGGCATAAAGAAAAAAAAAAAAGTAAAATCCCCACCTCTCCAGTTCCCAGCGCAGGTGCGGTGCACTCAGCGTCTCTCCGGTTCTGCAACGCTCAGGACAGAGAGGCTGAGCGCGCAGTGATGAAATCTTCGCACCCTCTGCCCTGAGACGTCGCAGAGTCAGAGGTCGCTGAGGTCGCTGAAGACGCTGCAGCTGCCGCAGGAACCAGGAGAGGTGAGTATTAGAAGGGGGGGCCAATGCCAGCGCTGGCACCGGGGAAGGGGGGGCCCTGGTCGTGGCGGCAGTCGGCGCTGCCCAAAGATTTAAAGGGCCCGCGTCTTTTTTTTTTCTTCCTCCTCCTCCTGTCTGGGTCGGGGCCCACCGGGCATTTCACCGGTATCCCGGTGGCCCAGTCCGACCCTGCTAATGCACTTTATTCATCAACTGTCACTAAAGCACTTTTTATCAGTTTTTTATTATTACACTTAATGAATTTACTAATGAGAAATGTATGTGTTTTATATAAAAGTCTGTCTCACTCATGTGTCCACTGCTTGAAAAAGGATAAAACATCCAAAACGTTGCCACGCCGTTTGGGCAATAATGTCCACTTTTTTCTACAGTCTTTTGTGCTGTTTTCCTTTTTTCTTTTTTTTTGTTCTTATTGTTGGAAACCATTGGACTACTGGTTGGGAAAGCATTGCATGATACTTGAGGTAATATTTGATGCTGTTCCAATTTTTTCCTATTATATATATATATATATACACTGTGTGCAGAATTATTAGGCAAGTTGTATTTTAGAGGATTATTTTTATTATTGACCAACAACTATGTTCTCAATCAACCCAAAAGACTCATAAATATCAAAGCTTAATATTTTTGGAGGTTGGAGTGGGTTATTTTTCGATTTGGCTATCTTAGGAGGATATCTGTTTGTGCAGGTAACTATTACTGTGCAGAATTATTAGGGAACTTAATAAAAACCAAATATATTTCCATCTCATTTGTTTATTTTCACGAGGTAAACCAATATCACTGCACAAAATTTAGAAATAAACATTTCTGACATGCAAAAACAAAACCCCCAAAAATTAGTGACCAATATAGCCACCTTTCTTTATGATGACACTCAACAGCCTTCCATCCATAGATTCTGTCAGTTGCTTGATCTGTTTATGATCAACATTGCATGCAGTAGCCACCACAGCCTCCCAGACACTGTTCCGAGAGGTGTACTGTTTTCCCTCCCTGTAGATCTCACATTTTATGAGGGACCACAGGTTCTCTATGAGGTTCAGATCAGGTGATCAAGGGGGCCATGTCTTTTTTTTTCTTCTTTGAGACCTTTACTGGCCAGCCACGCTGTGGGGTAGTTGGAGGCATGTGATGGAGCATTGTCCTGCATGAAAATCATGTTTTTCTTGAACTATACCGACTTCTTCCTGTACCATTGCTTGAAGAAGTCTTCCAGAAACTGGCAGTAGGTCTGGGAGTTGAGCTTCACTCCATCCTCAACCCGAAAAGGTCCCACAAGTTCATCTTTGATGATACCAGCCCATACCAGTACCCCACCTCCATCTTGCTGGCGTCTGAGTCGGAGTGGAGCTCTCTGCCCTTTACTGATCCAGCCTGTGGCCCATCCATCTGGCCCATCAAGAGTGACTCTCATTTCATCAGTCCTTAAAACCTTTGAAAAGTCAGTCTTAAGATATTTCTTGGCCCAGTCTTGACATTTTCTGATATGTTTCTTGTTCAAAGGTGGTCGATTTTAAGCCTTACTTACCTTGGCCATGTCCTTGAGTATCGCACACCTTGTGCGTTTTGTTACTCCAGTAATGTTGCAGCTCTGAAATATGGCAAAACTGGTGGCAAATGGCATCTTGGCAGCTTCACTGTTGTGAATTCAGCTTTTGGGCTCCCTCCGGTGGTTGTAGAGGGTAATGCAGTTGTGCCTGGACTGCAGGAGTGGACATGTGTATCTACTAATTGCAAAACTGACTGGGGTATATAGCTTTGCAGGATCCCTTAGTCAGTGCCAGTTGTCCATTGTTCTTCAAGGATTCACTTCCTTGCTGGTCTCTCCAGTTTGCTGTATTTTTCTGAAAAGATAAGTCCTGACTTTGTTTTTGCTGTCCACCTGCTGTGGACCTTATCATTCTGTGCATTTTCATGTTTTTTTCTTGTCCAGCTTATTCTGTGAAGGATTTTTTGCAGCCTAGCTATTTCTCTGGAGATGCAGATATACCCCCCATGTCTTTAGTCAGATGTGGTGATTCGTATTTTCTGCGGTGGCTATTTTCTAGTGTTTTTTATACTGACCGCATAGTACTCTGTTCTTTTCTTTCTTTTTAGCTAGTATGGCCTCCTATGCTAAAATCTGATTTCATATCTGCGTATGTTATTTCCCTCTCCTCTCACAGTCAATATTTGTGGGGGGCTATCTATCCTTTGGGGATTTTCTCTGAGGCAAGATAGGTTTCCTGTTTCTGTCTTTAGGGGTAGTTAGTTCTTACGCTGTGCCGAGGGGTCTAGGGAGTGTTAGGCACCCCTCACGGCTACTTCTAGTTGCGCTGCTAGGTTCAGGGTTTGCGGTCAGTACAGGGACCACCTTCTCCAGAGTCTGTCTCATGCTGCTCCTAGGCCACCAGATCATATCACTTCACGCTTGATTTTCCTCAATTCATGGGCAGTTATTATGCACCTTTTTTGCCCAACACGCTTCTTGCGACCCTGTTGGCTATTTGCCATGAAACGCTTTATTGTTCGGTGATCACGCTTCAAAAGTTTGGCAATTTCACGACTGCTGCATCCCTCTGCAAGACATCTCACAATTTTGGACTTTTCAGAGCCCTACAGATTCTCAGTTGGCTAATACCTATAGTTGTGAAAAAAATGTTCTGATATAAAGACCAAAAAAATGGATGAGTGTCATGCTAGTGCAATCCGATTTTTCACTACTTGCATGATTTACATCCAAATGCAGTGCGATTCCTATCCGATTGCAATGCAATTTTAACATTAGCTTTTACATAGAGCAATTCTCTGTCATTTACACATAGTTTTCAAAGGAATTATTCTTAAAAACACACACACGCCAGGCCTCGACCAATCAGCAACGGGCACAGCGACGATGATGTCATAAAGGACGTAGACATCCCACGTTTCTGATTCAGCACAGTATCGACGTAGATGTCATAATGGTTGCCATGGCGACGATGTCATAAAGGTTGCCTCGACCAATCAGCGACGGGCACAGTCTGCTGCGAATTCTGGAATCATCATTGTCCATATACTACGGGGACATGCATATTCTAGAATACCCGATGCGTTAGAATCGGGCCACAATCTAGTAATTCATAATTGATAACCAGCAAAGGCTAGGAAGACAGCTGCTATTAATAGCCTAGGAAAGGATCATGGATATTCCCCCTTTATTAAGATTTATTAAAGTAGTCTGTGCCATACTATCAATTAAAGGCTTTTATTCTGTGTGTGTGTTTATACAATATGACCATGGGGTTAGTAATGTGGGCATCTTATTGACGCCTCTCCATTACTAACCTCTGGGCTTGATAACACCTGATAATACAAAGGAGAAATCAACCCCCCCAACTATCACCCCACTTGCCACCGCATCAGGGCAAGTGGGAAGAGTGAGGCTAAGTGTCAGGTGTGCACATCTTAAAGATGCGCCTTTTCTGGGGTGGCTGAGAGCTAATACTTTTAGCCTGTGGTGGGGGCAATATCCATGTCCCCTTCCTAGGCTATTAATATCAGCCCGCAGCTGTCTGCCTAGCCTTTGCTGGTTATTAATTATAGGGGGACCCCAAGTCATTTTTTGGGGGTCCTCATTTTAATTGCCAGTAAAAGCTAATTATATAGATGTGAACTGATATTAATAGCATGGGAAGCTCCATAGGAATTACCCACCTCCCAGGCTATAAACATCTGCCCCCAGCCATCAGCTTTCCCTCTGCTGGTTAAGAAAATTACGTAGGAGCCAATGCCATTTTTTTCAGAAAAATAATCTTTCAATAATTAAATACATGTACAGTAAGCTGCACACACTGCGCTAATTGTATATGTCACTGATATCTATATATCTATCTATTCTATGTGCATATACTGTATGTAATGTATCTATTCTATCCTATTGGGTCCTGCTGTGACTTTACTGTACACGGCTGCTGAATTGCCAGCTTTTCTTCTATCTATCTATGCCTCTGTGTCACGGACATCTACATATCCATACATTCTATGTGTATACACTGTATGTAATCTATACATTCTTTCCTGTGGGTCCCAATGTGATTTTATTGTATGAGGCAGATGAATTGCCTGCTTTTCAAAAGAGATCGGTGTGTAAAAATCGGACAGCACTGGCTTGGTCCGAGTACTGTGCGATTTTTTGCATTGCCCACTCTCATCCGAGATACGCAGCAAACTGCAACATGCTGCGATTTTTTTCTCAGTACAGTTTCAGCTGAGAAAAAAAAACCTGCTGATGAGATGTAACCCCTGGAATAACATTGGTCAGAGTGCAATGCAATTTTTTATCGGATTGCACTTGTCTGTTCCTCTTGCAAAGGAGTATGAGCTCAAAGGGAAATAGTCAGGGCCTTTGACTGTCCACAACTGCAACCTCCCAACCTGTCAGCAGTCCAACTATGATTGGTATTTTAAGCAGACTGTCAATTGGGTGTGATGAAAGTTTCCAAGGCAGGCCTAGCCTAGAGGACACCTTGCTAGACTTGTCCTGCCTCATTAACATATAGAGACTAATGAGCAGCAGAATAAGAGCATGTGCAAACAATGTCGTTTAGACACTGGCACATCACCATAGTTTTTGCTATAGAAAGATACTTGAAATAAAATATACTTAAAATATTGACGGTGTTTTTGCTGTTGCGTCTTCTTTGATGTCTTTTGTGTCATTTTTGCAATGGCTTTGCTTGTTACTTTTTTTATTTCATAAGACAGTAAATGTTTAAAAGTGAAAGCTGCCAGAAGAATGAACTCGTCACTTCGTTTTCAAACAAATAAAGAAAAAAAGAATTTTATTGCACTTCCATACAAAAAAAGTAATGTTTTTATTACATATTCATTTAAAAATATGAGATTCCATCATGAGGTTAAAATCTTACACGTTTCTGACGTACATTATGCCCTTAGTCATAGGAATTTTCTTTGTCGGTTCTAGTAGCTGAGCTTCACCAGCAGAAATTGGCACACATTCATCAACTTTCCGGTGAACAACATTGGCGCGATTACCTTCTTTATTTCTTTTTTCTACGTCACTTCTTTTTAGCCTTTTCAAGGCTTTCAAAGGCGAAAGTGGTTAAAAGAAGTGACAAAGGATGTAACATATGTACAACATTTTGACATTGCATACGTTATTTCTTTTTTGTGTTATTTTTTTGTGCTTTCAAAGAGGCATCCACTTTAAAAAAGTCGCGTGCACATCACCTAAAAGTACATAACATAAAAACATTAATAAGGCACATAAATGATGTCATCATAATACAGAAATCGGCATACTTACAGCTGTAATAGCAGTTGGGAACAGTTGGGGGACCTGACAGTTTCCCTTTTCCCTTTAAATCATTCTGCAGCCAGCAATAGACAGTAGCACACAGAAGCTATAGAAAACAAATGGTACAATATTTTTAATGAAACTTAATTGCAAAATGATTTTCAATTTAAGATACATGCATTTAAAAAAAAATTGACCAAAACATATTGCCGAAAAGGTTTCCATATTGAAGCTTACTCTCCAATTTTGTAGCTTTTTACATGACATTCCAGTGTTGTAAAGTTTTCTTGTGGTTGTTCCCTAGCACATAAAGCTAACTTGCTATTTTTTTGTGTTTTATAGACAGTTTCTTTTTAATGACCTATTACCTGGCACTGAATATGTTATCAGCATTGTAACAACATGTGGATCGAAGCATAGCTCTCCTGCTGTTATACAGCTCAGTACAGGTAAATACTGTATATAAAGCATTGAAGCTTACATTAAAATTGAAAGCACAATGAGATACCATACAGAACCTAGCTGGTGAGCAATTTTACAGATCCATAACATGTCCATGTAAATGACCCATAGGGCCAAATTCTAGGAGCAAACTCATGCAACATAACCATAGTATTTAACTAAAGTATAAAATGTAGGTACCTTGCATTGTAGATCCTGAGCCACCATCAGCTCTAGAGGTTCTTGGTCAAGAGGAACATTCCATTTACTTTTCTTGGAAGCCACCGCGTGGAGGATATGAGAAGTTTCAAGTGAGTGGTTAAGAAATGCAAATGTAGCATATATTTGGTGTTTTTGTGTGTATTACACGGAACATAACTTAACAATCCTAAAAATATAGATATTTCAATCTGAGAAAAAAGTGTTTACCTGCAGTCCTATGCAAAAACTCAGTATACTGTAAAACAATTACTCAGCTCAACCGGTATTTTACATGTTCATAAGCAATCCCCAGCATCAGATCTTTAAAGTGAACCTGTCAACAGGATTGTGCTCAGTAACCTACAGACAGTGTCAGATCAGCACCATTATACTAAATACAATGATGCCTTGGTTGATGAAATCCGTCTTGTGGTTGTTGTGTAATCTTTATTTTCTGTTTTCCATTAATGAAATTCAGGACGGTGGTGTCTGTAGGGACATGACTATATAGTGTCAGATCGCTGATCTGACACTTTGCAGTGCACTGTGTCAGATCAGCGATCTGACAGGCACTGCAGGAGGCTTGCTGGTGCCTGCTCTGAGCAAGTGCTTGCAAGCCACCTCCATGCAGGACCCTGAAGGAGCCCACGGCTATTTTGGTTCCGGGGCCTGCAGGGAGGAGGAAGTAGGAGACCCTTGGAGCAACGGGATCACGTCGCGTTGCTCTGAGGGTCTCAGGGAAGCACGCAGGGAGCCCCCTCCCTGCGTCATGCTTCCCTATGCCGCCGGAACGCTGCAATCATGTTTGATCGCAGTGTTCAAGGGGTTAATGTGCCAGGAGCGGTCCCCCATGAGCACGACTGATCGGTGATGACGTACTATCCCGTTGGTGGTCATACGGGCCCATACCACCTCAACGGGATAGTACATCATATGTCAGAAAGGCGTTAAACAAAAATAAACAAAAAATGTGCACGTAATTGGTATTGTTGCATTCAGAGCAACCCAATCTATAAAACAGGCATGTTATTTATTCCGTTCTGTGAACGCTGTAAAGTAAATAATAAAAAACATGCAAAAAATATCTCTTTTTCCTCATGCTAACTCACAAAAAAGTGATGAAAAATGAACAAAAAGTCTTATGTTAAAAAAAAAAATTGCCCAAATAAAAACGCCACACCGTTCCACAAAACACAAGCCTTAATATGGCTTATTTGGCAAAAAAATAAAAATGTTACAACTCTCAGAACATGATGATGCAAAATCAAATTCATTTTTGTAAAATATTGATTTTACTGTGTAAAATAGCAAAGCATAAAAAACCCAAATAAATCTGGTATTGCTGTAATCGTACCGACCCGACGAACTAATCAGTCTATCACTTTTACTGCACAGTTAGCGGCACAAACAATGTAAAACTATTTCTTGTTTTTGCTTTCTGTGTCTGAAAAATGTGAATGAAAAGCGATGAAAAAATATTATGTACTCAAAAATGGTACCAAAAAAATCTGCAACTCGTCCTGCAAAAAACAGGCCCTCATCCAGCTCTATATGCAAAAAAAATGAAAAGTTATAGTGATGAAAAATATACTTTTTATAAAAAAGCATTTTTAAATCTGGTAACGCTGTAATCACACTAATTCTACCTCCCAAAAATCAGAATAAGGCTAGGCTCCCATTTACCCTGCCCTCTCCACTGAGTGCTTACATCTGGGCTTCTGTGTAAATTCCACAAAACCACGAATCAGGCAAAATCTCCTTCAAAACTAATGAGGCAGGTGGTCTGTGTTCCGGCGGTGTTCCATCATTTTAGGTGTCTTTTTAACAGACAAATGTGGGCGGCCACAGTTCTGTGCACGCGTAAAAAGATGGATTCCACTGGAGCAGATGCCAAAAGGAGTCCAAAGTGTCTCCATCTTCCTCATGCTGCTTGTTTCCATTGGGGGTTTCATCTGACTCTCATTTTTTGTGGGTTTTACATTGAGATCCCGATGTAAGTGCTCAGCACTAGGGTTGAGAGAAACGGGTCGTTCATTTTCAAAAGTCGCCGACTTTTGGCAAAGTCGGGTTTCATGAAACCCGATCCGACCCCTATGCGGGGTCGGCCATGCGGTACGCGGCTTTCGCGCCAAAGTCGCGTTTCAATGACGCGAAAAGCGCCATTTCTCAGCCAATGAAGGTAAACGCAGAGTGTGGGCAGCGTGATGACATAGGTCCTGGTCCCCACCATCTTAGAGAAGGGCATTGCAGTGATTGGCTTGCTGTCTGCGGCGTCACAGGGGCTATAAAGGGGCGTTCCCGCCGACCGCCATGTTACTGCTGCTGATCTGAGCTTAGGGAGAAGTTGCTGCCGCTTCGTCAGAAGCAGGGATAGCGTTAGGCAGGGTCCATTAACCACCAAACCGCTTGTGCTGTAGCGATTTCCACTGCCCAACACCACCTTCGGTGTGCAGGGACAGTGGAAGCTACATTTTTTTTTTTCCCTTCAGCGTTGTAGCTCATTGGGCTGCCCTAGAAGGCTCCCTGATAGCTGCATTGCTGTGTGTATGCCGCTGTGCAAACCAACTGCTTTTTTCAAAGCACAAATCCTCTTGTTCCTTCCTTTCTGCACAGCTATCTTTTTTGTTTGTCCACACTATTTATTTAATTTGTGCATCAGTCCACTCCTTATTGCTGCCTGCCATACCTGGCTGAGATTACTGCAGGGAGATAGTAATTGTTGGACACTCCCTGTTTTTTTTTTTTTTTTGTGGGACATTAAGATTGACATTTCTGCTAGAGTGCCATCCCTGTGTGTGCCATCTCTCACTCAGTGGGCCATAGAAAGCCTATTTATTTTTTTGCTTGATTTGGGTTATAAAATCTACCTGAAAAAATCACTACATCAATCAGTGGGAGAAAAATATTGGCCTCAGGGCTTGTGTGCCACTCTTGACTCCTGTGTGTGCCATCTCTCAGTCAGTGGGCCATAGAAAGCCTATTTATTTTTTTGCTTTATTTGGGTTCTAAATTCTACCTGAAAAAATCAATAAATCAATCAGTGGGAGATAAATATTGGCCTCTGGGCTTGTGTGCCACTCCTGACTCCTGTGTGCGTCATCTCTCACTCAGTGGGCCATAGAAAGCCTATTTTTTGTTTTATTTGTTTTATAAATTCTCCCTGAAAAAAAAAAAAGGAGATTAATATTGGCCTTTGGGCTTGTGTGCCAGTCCTAAGCGTGCCATCTCTCTCTCTCAGATAGTGGGCCATAGAAAGCCTATTTATTTTTTTGCTTGATTTGGGTTCTAAAATCTACCTGAAAAAATCACTACATCAATCAGTGGGAGAAAAATATTGGCCTCAGGGCTTGTGTGCCACTCCTGACTCCTGTGTGCATCATCACTCACTCAGTGGGCCATAGAAAGCCTATTTTTTTTTTTTTGCTTTATTTGGGTTCTAAATTCTACCTGAAAAAATCAATAAATCAATCAGTGGGAGATTAATATTGGCCTTTGGGCTTGTGTGCCAGTCCTAAGCGTGCCATCTCTCTCTCTCAGATAGTGGGCCATAGAAAGCCTATTTATTATTTTTTTTATTGGGTTTATAAATTTTCCCTGGAAGAAAAAAAAAAAAGTGGGAGATTAATATTGGCCTCTGGGCTTGTGTGCCAGTCCTGAGCGTGCCATCTCTCTCACAAATAGTGGGCCATAGAAAGCCTATTTATTTATTTTTTTTTGGTTTTAAAAATTCTCCCTGAAAAAAAAAGGGAGATTAATATTGGCCTTTGGGCTTGTGTGCCAGTCCTAAGCGTGCCATCTCTCTCTCTCAGATAGTGGGCCATAGAAAGCCTATTTATTATTTTTTTTTATTGGGTTTATAAATTTTCCCTGAAAAAAAAAAAAAGTGGGAGATTAATATTGGCCTCTGGGCTTGTGTGCCAGTCCTGAGCGTGCCATCTCTCTCACAAATAGTGGGCCATAGAAAGCCTATTTATTTTTTGGGTTGATTTGGGTTCTAAATTCTACCTGAAAAAATCAATAAATCAATCAGTGGGAGATAAATATTGGCCTCTGGGCTTGTGTGCCACTCCTGACTCCTGTGTGCGTCATCTCTCACTCAGTGGGCCATAGAAAGCCTATTTTTTGTTTTATTTGTTTTATAAATTCTCCCTGAAAAAATCATTTTTATTTTATTTGGTTTCTAAATTCTTCCTGAAAAAATCATTTTTTTTTTATTATTTTTTTTTTCTAAAGTCTCCCTGGGAAAAAAAAAAAAAAATCAAATCAGTGGGAGATTAATATTGCCCTTTCTGCTTGTGTGCCAGTCTTGACTCCTGGGTGTGCCATCTCTCTCTCTCTCTCCAATTGTGGGCCATAGAAAGCCTATTATTTTTTTAGCTTGATTTGGGTTCCAAAATCTACCTGAAAAAATCACTACATCAATCATTGGGAGAACAATATTGGCCTCTGGGCTTGTGTGCCACTCCTGACTCCTGTGTGCGTCATCTCTCACTCCGTGGGCCATAGAAAGCCTATTTTTTCTTTTATTTGTTTTCTAAATTCTCCCTGAAAAAATCATTTTATTTTATTTGGTTTCTAAATTCTCCCTGAAAAAATCATTTTATTCTATTATTTTTTTTTCCTAAAGTCTCCCTGAAAAAAAAAAAAAATCAAATCAGTGGGAGATTAATATTGCCCTTTCTGCTTGTGTGCCAGTCTTGACTCCTGGGTGTGCCATCTCTCTCTCTCTCTCTCCAATTGTGGGCCATAGAAAGCCTATTATTTTTTTAGCTTGATTTGGGTTCCAAAATCTACCTGAAAAAATCACTACATCAATCAGTGGGAGATAAATATTGGCCTCTGGGCTTGTGTGCCACTCCTGACTCCTGTGTGCGTCATCTCTCACTCAGTGGGCCATAGAAAGCCTTTTTTTGTTTTATTTGTTTTCTAAATTCTCCCTGAAAAAATCATTTTATTTTATTTGGTTTCTAAATTCTTCCTGAAAAAATCATTTTATTCTATTTTTTTTTTTCCTAAAGTCTCCCTGAAAAAAAAAAAAAAATCAAATCAGTGGGAGATTAATATTTACATTTGTGCTTCAGTGACAGTCCTGCGTGTGTGGCATCTCTCTCATTTGTTGCCACCAACAACAGAGTGTGTAACATTGTGCCTGATTTTCGTTGTGGTCTCACTCACCTGTAAAGGGGTAGCTAAATCATACTGAAGTTATAGCTCACCATGTAAGTTGTGTGACAGCAACAAATACCGTTAGTTTGGTTACGTTTTTAAAACAATGAGGAAGTCTGGTGGAAGAGGTCGTGGCCGGGGGCGTTCATTGTCAGCTGGTAATGAGGGTAGTGGTAGTGGTGGAGCATCAGCTGGTCGTGGGAAAAAAAATATTGCACCTAAGTCTGGAGCTGTGGAGCCAGGTTCGTCGTCTGGCTACACAAGGCCTCGAACGCTCCCTTTTCTGGGAGTAGGAAAACCGCTTTTAAAGCCGGAGCAGCAAGAGCAAGTTTTGGCTTATCTTGCTGACTCAGCCTCTAGCTCTTTTGCCTCCTCTCGTGAAACTGGTAATTGTCAAAGCAGCGCGTCGTTAGTGGATGTTCACGGTCAGGGACAAGTCGCTTCCTTGTCCTCTTCAGCAAAAACAACAACAGAGAAGAATGCAGCAGGCGACACAACGGGTTACTCCATGGAGCTCTTTACACATACCGTCCCTGGCTTAGAAAGTGAAGCAGTTAACAGTCCATGCCCATTACAAGTTGAATCTGACATGGAGTGCACTGATGCACAGCCACAGCCAGACTACTATGCTGGTCCTTTGACTCAGACCACAACATTGCCCTCGCAGGGTAATGATCAAGAATCAGACCCTGATGAGACTATGTTGCCCCATCACGAATGCTATACCACCGACCGACACGGTGACACAGACGAAGTTGCACACGAGCTACAAGAAGAGGTAATAGATGACCCAGTTCTTGACCCCGATTGGCAGCCATTAGGGGAACAGGGTGCAGGCGGCAGCAGTTCTGAAGCGGAGGAGGAGGGGCCGCAGCAGGCATCAACATCGCAACAGGTTCCATCTGCCGGGCCCGTATCTTGCCCAAAACGCGTGTCAAAGCCAAAACCTGTTGGAGGACAGGGTGGCCATCCGGTTAAAGCTCAGTCTGCAATGCCTGAAAAGGTATCCGATGCTAGAAAGAGTGCAGTCTGGCATTTTTTTAAACAACATCCAATTGATCAGCGCAAAGTCATCTGTCAAAAATGTTCAACTACCTTAAGCAGAGGACAGAATCTGAAAAGTCTCAATACAAGTTGCATGCATAGACATTTAACCACCATGCATTTGCAAGCCTGGACTAACTACCAAACGTCCCTTAAGGTTGTAGCACCCTCGGCCAATGAAGCTAGTCAGCAACGCAACATCCCTTCCGGCAGTGTAGGGCCACCATTTTCCGCACCACCTGCAGTATCTGTGCAGGTTTCTTTGCCAGGCCAAAGCAGTCAGGGTCAGGGAATCACCAGTTTCGTAGTAGGAAACACTGCATCTAGGGCACCGGCGGCAACAATACCATCTCCCACCGTCTCTCAGTCTGCCATGTCCACCGGCACCCCCGCTAGTTCCGCGATCTCCAGCTCTCCAGTCCAACTCACCCTACATGAGACTATGGTTAGAAAAAGGAAGTACTTAGCCTCGCATCCGCGTACACAGGGTTTGAACGCCCACATAGCTAGACTAATCTCGTTAGAGATGATGCCCTACCGGTTAGTTGAAAGCGAACCTTTCAAAGCCCTGATGGACTACGCTGTACCATGCTACGAGCTACCCAGTCGACACTTTTTTTTCCAGAAAAGCCATCCCAGCCCTCCACCAGCATGTTAAAGAGCGCATCGTCCATGCACTCAGGCAATCTGTGAGCACAAAGGTGCACCTGACAACAGATGCATGGACCAGTAGGCATGGCCAGGGACGTTACGTGTCCATCACGGCACACTGGGTGAATGTTGTGGATGCAGGGTCCACAGGGGACAGCAAGTTTGGGACAGTTCTGCCTAGCCCACGGTCTAGGAAACAGTTGGCTGTAGCCGTTCGCACCGCCTCCTCCTCCTCTTCGTCCTCCTGCAGAAGCGAGAGCTCGTCCACAGACCGCAGTCGCACAACCACTCCATCCGCAGCTGCCACTGTTGCACACCAGGTCTCCCATTATGGGGCAGCTACTGGCAAACGTCAGCAGGCTGTATTGGCTATGAAGTGTTTGGGCGACAACAGACACACCGCGGAAGTTCTGTCCGAGTTCTTGCAGAAAGAAACGCAGTCGTGGCTGGGCACTGTAGATCTTGAGGCAGGCAAGGTAGTGAGTGATAACGGAAGGAATTTCATGGCTGCCATCTCCCTTTCCCAACTGAAACACATTCCTTGCCTGGCTCACACCTTAAACCTGGTGGTGCAGTGCTTCCTGAAAAGTTATCCGGGGTTATCCGACCTGCTCCTCAAAGTGCGTGGACTTTGCTCACATATCCGCCGTTCGCCCGTACACTCCAGCCGTATGCAGACCTATCAGCGTTCTTTGAACCTTCCCCAGCATCGCCTAATCATAGACGTTGCAACAAGGTGGAACTCAACACTGCACATGCTTCAGAGACTGTGCGAACAGAGGCGGGCTGTTATGTTTTTGTGGGAGGATACACATACACGGGCAGGCAGTAGGATGGCAGACATGGAGTTGTCAGGTGTGCAGTGGTCGAAGATTCAAGACATGTGTCAAGTCCTTCAGTGTTTTGAGGAATGCACACGGCTGGTTAGTGCAGACAACGCCATAATAAGCATGAGCATCCCCCTAATGCGTCTGCTGATGCAAAGTTTGACGCACATAAAGGATCAGGCGTCTGCAGCTGAGGAAGAGGAAAGCCTTGATGACAGTCAGCCATTGTCTGGCCAGGGCAGTGTACAGGACGAGTTAGCGGGCGAAGAGGAGGAGGAGGACGAGGAGGATGATGGGGATGATTATATTTTTAATGAGGAAGCTTTTCCGGGGCCACTGGAAATTGGTGGCGCGGCAAGGCCGGGTTCTGGTTTTTGGAGGGACACAAGTGACGTGGATTTGCCTGAAACTGCCCCTCAACCAAGCACAACCGCAGATTTGAGAACTGGAACTTTGGCCCACATGGCGGATTATGCCTTACGTATCCTCAAAAGGGACACACGCATAACTAAAATGATGAACGATGACGATTACTGGTTGGCCTGCCTCCTTGATCCTCGCTATAAAGGCAAATTGCAAAATATAATGCCACATGAGAACTTGGAACTAATATTAGCAACCAAACAATCAACTCTTGTTGACCGTTTGCTTCTGGCATTCCCTGCACACAGCGCCCGTGATCGTTCTCACACGAGCTGCAGGGGCCAGCAGACCAGAGGAGTTAGAGGGGCAGAAATCAGAAGTGGCGTTGGCCAGAGGGGTTTTCTGACCAGGTTGTGGAGTGATTTTGCTATGACCGCAGACAGGACAGGTACTGCAGCATCAATTCAAAGTGACAGGAGACAACATTTGTCCAGTATGGTTACAAACTATTTTTCATCCCTTATCGATGTTCTCCCTCAACCGTCATTCCCATTTGATTACTGGGCATCAAAATTAGACACCTGGCCAGAATTGGCAGAATATGCATTGCAGGAGCTTGCTTGCCCGGCAGCTAGTGTCCTATGAGAAAGAGTATTCAGTGCTGCAGGTTCAATACTAACAGAAAAAAGGACTCAACTGGCTACCCAAAATGTAGATGATCTAACCTTCATTAAAATGAACCACAACTGGATTTCGAAATCTTTTGCCCCACCTTGCCCGGCTGACACCTAGCTTTCCTATGAAAAGGTCTTGCCTGTGGACTATTCTGAATGCCTTTTCCAATCTCGTAATTTTCTGCACCTGATTGTCCAGCATACGACATGTTTACACCTCACTAAATGGCCAAACTCCCCACACGTGGTATCGACACTTGGCGACAGCACCCGTGAGAGTGCTGTTTGTCTGAAGAGGTGGGTGTGCCCGCTTTTGGTCGACGGCACTGCCACTGGGTCCCTCCTAGTACAATAAAGTGTCTCTGGCGGTGGTGGTGCGCACCCAACGTCAGACACACCGTTGTAATATGAGGGGCCCTGGGCCTGTACCGCCGGCCACAAGACAGTTCCCCCCCCCCAGCTCAAACAGTGCTCTACCACTTGCAAAATTATCTCACAGCTCCACCAATGTTTAGTCTATGCGCTGACATCCTTCAATGCCTGCCACTGACAATACCATTGTATTGACATTTTTGTTATGTTAGGCCTTCGAAGCCTGTCTGCGGTCACTCCTTCCACTATGCCTCCACTGACCACACCACTGCTGCCCGTGTACCCCTGGAACCAATTTAAAATTGCCTACAGCCAGCCCAATTTTTTTTATTTTAGGCCTTCGATGCCTGTCTGCGGTCACTCCTTCCACTAGGCCTCCACTGACCACACCACTGCTGCCCGTGTACCCCTGGAACCAATTTAAAATTGCCTACAGCCATGTGTTATTATTTTAGGCCTTCGATGCCTGTCTGCGGTCACTCCTTACAATATGCCTCCACTGACCACACCACTGCTGCCCGTGTACCCCTGGAACCAATTTAAAATTGCCTACAGCCAGCCCAATTTTTTTATTTTAGGCCTTCGATGCCTGTCTGCGGTCCGTTCTTTCTACTACTACTACACTGACCAGGCCACTGCTGCCCGTGTACCCCTGGAACCAATTTAAAATTGCCTACAGCCATGTGTTATTATTTTAGGCCTTCGATGCCTGTCTGCGGTCACTCCTTCCACTAGGCCTCCACTGACCACACCACTGCTGCCCGTGTACCCCTGGAACCAATTTGAAATTGCCTACAGCCAGCCCAATTTTTTTATTTTAGGCCTTCGATGCCTGTCTGCGGTCACTCCTTCCACTAGGCCTCCACTGACCACACCACTGCTGCCCGTGTACCCCTGGAACCAATTTAAAATTGCCTACAGCCATGTGTTATTATTTTAGGCCTTCGATGCCTGTCTGCGGTCACTCCTTACAATATGCCTCCACTGACCACACCACTGCTGCCCGTGTACCCCTGGAACCAATTTAAAATTGCCTACAGCCAGCCCAATTTTTTTATTTTAGGCCTTCGATGCCTGTCTGCGGTCCGTTCTTTCTACTACTACTACACTGACCAGGCCACTGCTGCCCGTGTACCCCTGGAACCAATTTAAAATTGCCTACAGCCATGTGTTATTATTTTAGGCCTTCGATGCCTGTCTGCGGTCACTCCTTCCACTAGGCCTCCACTGACCACACCACTGCTGCCCGTGTACCCCTGGAACCAATTTAAAATTGCCTACAGCCAGCCTAATTTTTTTATTTTAGGCCTTCGATGCCTGTCTGCGGTCACTCCTTCCACTAGGCCTCCACTGACCACACCACTGCTGCCCGTGTACCCCTGGAACCAATTTAAAATTGCCTACAGCCATGTGTTATTATTTTAGGCCTTCGATGCCTGTCTGCGGTCACTCCTTACAATATGCCTCCACTGACCACACCACTGCTGCCCGTGTACCCCTGAAACCAATTTAAAATTGCCTACAGCCAGCCCAATTTTTTTATTTTAGGCCTTCGATGCCTGTCTGCGGTCACTCCTTCCACTAGGCCTCCACTGACCACACCACTGCTGCCCGTGTACCCCTGGAACCAATTTAAAATTGCCTACAGCCATGTGTTATTATTTTAGGCCTTCGATGCCTGTCTGCGGTCACTCCTTACAATATGCCTCCACTGACCACACCACTGCTGCCCGTGTACCCCTGGAACCAATTTAAAATTGCCTACAGCCAGCCCAATTTTTTTATTTTAGGCCTTCGATGCCTGTCTGCGGTCCGTTCTTTCTACTACTACTACACTGACCAGGCCACTGCTGCCCGTGTACCCCTGGAACCAATTTAAAATTGCCTACAGCCAGCCCAATTTTTTTATTTTAGGCCTTCGATGCCTGTCTGCGGTCACTCCTTCCACTAGGCCTCCACTGACCACACCACTGCTGCCCGTGTACCCCTGGAACCAATTTAAAATTGCCTACAGCCATGTGTTATTATTTTAGGCCTTTGATGCCTGTCTGCGGTCACTCCTTACAATATGCCTCCACTGACCACACCACTGCTGCCCGTGTACCCCTGGAACCAATTTAAAATTGCCTACAGCCAGCCCAATTTTTTTATTTTAGGCCTTCGATGCCTGTCTGCGGTCCGTTCTTTCTACTACTACTACACTGACCAGGCCACTGCTGCCCGTGTACCCCTGGAACCAATTTAAAATTGCCTACAGCCATGTGTTATTATTTTAGGCCTTCGATGCCTGTCTGCGGTCACTCCTTCCACTAGGCCTCCACTGACCACACCACTGCTGCCCGTGTACCCCTGGAACCTATTTATAATTGCATAGAGCATCCTTTTTTTAATAGTAGGCGTACAAAGTCTGTCTGCGGTTCACTATTGAAATTGTCCTCCACTGCCCAGAGCACTGCAGCTTGTGTACCCCTGTAACTTTTTTCTGCTGCAGTGAGCCACATTTTTGGTTTGAGTCCTACTACCTGTGTCTGTCTGCGCCACTCAATTCAGCTGTGTTCCTTTGAAAAAAGCTGAGCGTCAATAGTCTTGTTTTCAGCCTCTAGGAATTTTAAAACTGCATTTGGTGTACAACTTTGGTAGGGCCTACTAACGGTGTCTGCCTCCCCAAGGTGTTCCCCAGGTTTCCTCTCCATTGCTTCAATCTTCATGCTCTCGTTTAGTAGTTGTTGGAAACTACGCTGCATTAGGCCTACAAATTGGGTATGGGGTGTAGAGAGATGGTGTGTTCCACTCCAAGGTGTTCTCCAGGTTGCCTTTCCTGAGCTTCAATCTTCATGCTCTCGTTTAGTAGTTGTTGGAAACTACGCTGCATTAGGCCTACAAATTGGGTATGGGGTGTAGAGAGATGGTGTGTTCCACTCCAAGGTGTTCCCCAGGTTTCATCGCCATTGCTTCGATCTTCATGCTCTCGTTTAGTAGTTGTTGGAAACTACGCTGCATTAGGCCTACAAATTGGGTATTGGGTGTAGAGAGATGGTGTGTTCCACTCCAAGGTGTTCTCCAGGTTGCCTTTCCTGAGCTTCAATCTTCATGCTCTCGTTTAGTAGTTGTAGAAAACTACACTGCATTAGGCCTACAAATTGGGTATGGGGTGTAGAGAGATGGTGTGTTCCACTCCAAGGTGTTCTCCAGGTTGCCTTTCCTGAGCTTCAATCTTCATGCTCTCGTTTAGTAGTTGTTGGAAACTACGCTGCATTAGGCCTACAAATTGGGTATGGGGTGTAGAGAGATGGTGTGTTCCACTCCAAGGTGTTCTCCAGGTTGCCTTTCCTGAGCTTCAATCTTCATGCTCTCGTTAAGTAGTTGTTGGAAACTACGCTGCATTAGGCCTACAAATTGGGTATGGGGTGTAGAGAGATGGTGTGTTCCACTCCAAGGTGTTCTCCAGGTTGCCTTTCCTGAGCTTCAATCTTCATGCTCTCGTTTAGTAGTTGTTGGAAACTACGCTGCATTAGGCCTACAAATTGGGTATGGGGTGTAGAGAGATGGTGTGTTCCACTCCAAGGTGTTCTCCAGGTTGCCTTTCCTGAGCTTCAATCTTCATGCTCTCGTTTAGTAGTTGTTGGAAACTACGCTGCATTAGGCCTACAAATTGGGTATGGGGTGTAGAGAGATGGTGTGTTCCACTCCAAGGTGTTCTCCAGGTTGCCTTTCCTGAGCTTCAATCTTCATGCTCTCGTTTAGTAGTTGTTGGAAACTACGCTGCATTAGGCCTACAAATTGGGTATGGGGTGTAGAGAGATGGTGTGTTCCACTCCAAGGTGTTCTCCAGGTTGCCTTTCCTGAGCTTCAATCTTCATGCTCTCGTTTAGTAGTTGTTGGAAACTACGCTGCATTAGGCCTACAAATTGGGTATGGGGTGTAGAGAGATGGTGTGTTCCACTCCAAGGTGTTCCCCAGGTTTCATCGCCATTGCTTCGATCTTCATGCTCTCGTTTAGTAGTTGTTGGAAACTACGCTGCATTAGGCCTACAAATTGGGTATGGGGTGTAGAGAGATGGTGTGTTCCACTCCAAGGTGTTCTCCAGGTTGCCTTTCCTGAGCTTCAATCTTCATGCTCTCGTTAAGTAGTTGTTGGAAACTACGCTGCATTAGGCCTACAAATTGGGTATGGGGTGTAGAGAGATGGTGTGTTCCACTCCAAGGTGTTCTCCAGGTTGCCTTTCCTGAGCTTCAATCTTCATGCTCTCGTTTAGTAGTTGTTGGAAACTACGCTGCATTAGGCCTACAAATTGGGTATGGGGTGTAGAGAGATGGTGTGTTCCACTCCAAGGTGTTCTCCAGGTTGCCTTTCCTGAGCTTCAATCTTCATGCTCTCGTTTAGTAGTTGTTGGAAACTACGCTGCATTAGGCCTACAAATTGGGTATGGGGTGTAGAGAGATGGTGTGTTCCACTCCAAGGTGTTCTCCAGGTTGCCTTTCCTGAGCTTCAATCTTCATGCTCTCGTTTAGTAGTTGTTGGAAACTACGCTGCATTAGGCCTACAAATTGTGTATGGGGTGTAGAGAGATGGTGTGTTCCACTCCAAGGTGTTCTCCAGGTTGCCTTTCCTGAGCTTCAATCTTCATGCTCTCGTTTAGTAGTTGTTGGAAACTACGCTGCATTAGGCCTACAAATTGGGTATGGGGTGTAGAGAGATGGTGTGTTCCACTCCAAGGTGTTCCCCAGGTTTCATCGCCATTGCTTCGATCTTCATGCTCTCGTTTAGTAGTTGTTGGAAACTACGCTGCATTAGGCCTACAAATTGGGTATGGGGTGTAGAGAGATGGTGTGTTCCACTCCAAGGTGTTCCCCAGGTTTCCTCTCCATTGCTTCGATCTTCATGCTCTCGTTTAGTAGTTGTAGAAAACTACACTGCATTAGGCCTACAAATTGGGTATGGGGTGTAGAGAGATGGTGTGTTCCACTCCAAGGTGTTCTCCAGGTTGCCTTTCCTGAGCTTCAATCTTCATGCTCTCGTTTAGTAGTTGTTGGAAACTACGCTGCATTAGGCCTACAAATTGGGTATGGGGTGTAGAGAGATGGTGTGTTCCACTCCAAGGTGTTCTCCAGGTTGCCTTTCCTGAGCTTCAATCTTCATGCTCTCGTTTAGTAGTTGTTGGAAACTACGCTGCATTAGGCCTACAAATTGGGTATGGGGTGTAGAGAGATGGTGTGTTCCACTCCAAGGTGTTCTCCAGGTTGCCTTTCCTGAGCTTCAATCTTCATGCTCTCGTTTAGTAGTTGTTGGAAACTACGCTGCATTAGGCCTACAAATTGGGTATGGGGTGTAGAGAGATGGTGTGTTCCACTCCAAGGTGTTCCCCAGGTTTCATCGCCATTGCTTCGATCTTCATGCTCTCGTTTAGTAGTTGTTGGAAACTACGCTGCATTAGGCCTACAAATTGGGTATGGGGTGTAGAGAGATGGTGTGTTCCACTCCAAGGTGTTCCTCAGGTTTCCTCTCCATTGCTTCGATCTTCATGCTCTCGTTTAGTAGTTGTTGAAAACTACTCTGCATTAGGCCTACAAATTGGGTATGGGGTGTAGAGAGATGGTGTGTTCCACTCCAAGGTGTTCTCCAGGTTGCCTTTCCTGAGCTTCGATCTTCATGCTCTCGTTTAGTAGTTGTTGGAAACTACGCTGCATTAGGCCTACAAATTGGGTATGGGGTGTAGAGAGATGGTGTGTTCCACTCCAAGGTGTTCCCCAGGTTTCCTCGCCATTGCTTCGATCTTCATGCTCTCGTTTAGTAGTTGTTGGAAACTACGCTGAATTAGGTCTACAAATTGGGTATGGGGTGTAGAGAGATGGTGTGTTCCACTCCAAGGTGTTCTCCAGGTTGCCTTTCCTGAGCTTCGATCTTCATGCTCTCGTTTAGTAGTTGTTGGAAACTACGCTGCATTAGGCCTACAAATTGGGTATGGGGTGTAGAGAGATGGTGTGTTCCACTCCAAGGTGTTCCCCAGGTTTCCTCTCCATTGCTTCGATCTTCATGCTCTCGTTTAGTAGTTGTAGAAAACTACACTGCATTAGGCCTACAAATTGGGTATGGGGTGTAGAGAGATGGTGTGTTCCACTCCAAGGTGTTCCCCAGGTTTCGTCCACATTGCTTCGATCTTCCGACTCTCGTTTAGTAGTTGTTGAAAACTACACTGCATTAGGCCTACAAATTGGGTATGGGGTGTAGAGAGATGGTGTGTTCCACTCCAAGGTGTTCTCCAGGTTGCCTTTCCTGAACTTCTATCTTCAGGCTCTCATTAAATTGTAGTTAAATGGAACAACTGCATTTGGCGTACTAGTTGGTTTGGGGCCTACTATCGGTGTCTGCCACTCCTTGCTGTTCTCCTGGTTTCCTGTCCTGAAATTCCATTTTCAGGCTCTTGTTAAGTAGTTGTTAATGTTAGATTGCATTTGGCCTACTAGTTGGGTTGGGGCCTACTATCGGTGTCTGCCACTCCTTGCTGTTCTCCTCAACTGAACAAAGCTGGGCCGCCTGTTTACTACGGTTGCCAATTTTGAACTGCATGTCGACTACTTACTGATTTAGGCCTACTCTCTGTGTCAGCCTCTCATTCCAGTTGTCCTCCACTGCAATGCCCCCTGGTTAGTCCTGTGTTACCAATTTTGAACTGCATTTAGCCCACTTTATTCTTTGGGCCTATATCTGTGTTTCCTCCTCATCCTGCCCATTGCCCAGCCAGTGATAGATGAGTCTGCTGGTACATTGACCCATAACGCAAAATTCCCCGTGCACGCTACACAGCAAGATTGTGACCCTGCTGAAAGTCAGGTTCCTCTTCCCGCATACCATACCACCTTACACGGGGACAAAGAGGAAGGTGCAGATGAAAGTGCAGGTTCCTTCATCAGGTGGGGGGAGGAATACTAGTTGGCGACGTCACTGGCACAGGGCCTCTCATAGTACGCAAAAGTGTTGCTGCCGGTGGGAGGCGCCCCCGCCGTGCAAACACACCGCTGTACTTTGAGGGGCCCTGTGCCAGTGCCAATGCCAACGAGTGGGCCCCCCCTGCTTGCTCAGGATCACAGCACTTGCAAAGTTTAAATACTTACCTCTCCCTGCTCCACTGCCGTGACGTGGTCCAGATTTACTGGGTCCACTAATTACTTGAACCAGCCCTACCCCCCACAACTTTAGCCAAATGACCCCCAATTTCAAATGCCTTCCAATTATTATAAGGTAAATTACGATTGACAAGCTTCTTTAACAAGAATGGATGTTTTTGCCATTAAAATGGGCTCTGTACATGTTTTCCTGGCCTCTACTCACTGCCGACTATGCTCCCCCATTGACTTGCATTGGGTTTCGTGTTTCGGTCGATCCCCGACTTTTCGCGATAATCGGCCGATTCCACTCGACTCGACTTCTAAGATAGTCGGGTTTCGCGAAACACGGCTCGACTCTAAAAAGGTCAAGGTCGCTCAACCCTACTCAGCACAGAATACAAGAATGTGATCCCAGCCTTAATCTGGAAGCGATCAAAAAATCTTGTGTACCCCAAAATGTTACCAATAACAACCCTAATTTATCCCACACAAAACCAGCTCCCACTCAGGTACGCCATCTGTTACTGAAGGTATACTATTTTATCAAATCTGTGCTCCAAAAGCCAAATAGTGCCCTTTCCTCTTCAGCCTGATGTGGATTACAGTTTCACCTATTAGCCCTTGTGTACCTGACAAATTTGGAGCAAATACAAAAACTACATTTTTTTTCCATTAAAATGTCATATTTCCATGTCTCAATGTTATAAAATTCTGTAAGGCACTTATGGGTTGAAAATACTCACTACACCTCTAGATGAATTCTTTAGGGAGTAAAGTTTCCAATATGGGGTCACCTGGGGGAATTTCTGCTGTTCTGGCTTCTCATGGGCTCAGCTAATGGAGTCCACAATCTATAAAAGCAAAATCTGCATTCTAAAAGCCAAGTAGCACTCCTTCCCATCGGATTCCAAATGGGTTAAAAATGGTCACTAAACCACTGGATACAATCATTGCGGGGTGTACTTTCCAAAATGGGGTCACTTGTGGGGCATTTCCTCTGTTTAGACACATCAGTGGATCTCCAAACGCGACATGGCACCAGCAGATCATTCAATTAAAGTCTGCGTTCCAAAACTACACTCATTCCCTCTCGGGCCCTGCCGTCATATCAAACAGTAGTTTTTCCCCACATATGTGGCATCCACATACTCAGAAGAAATAGCACAACAAATTTTGGGGTCCATTTTCTTCTGATACTCTTGTGAAACTAAAAAATATTGTGGCTAAAGGTACATTACTATGTTATAAACTTCTGTGAAGCTTCTGGGGGTTCAAGGTGCTCAGTGCACATCTAGATACATTCTTTGAGGGGTCTAGTTTCCAAAATATCACTTGTCACTTGTGGGGGGTATCTATTGTTTAGGCACATCAGAGTCTCTCAAAACGCGACATGACATCCTTGTCGATTCCAGCCATTTTTGCGTTCAAAAAGTCAAAAGGTGTTCCAAGCCCTACAATGCACACAAATGCGAAAAGTCAAACAATGCTCATTCCCTTTTGAGTCCTGCTGTGCACTCAAACAGTAGTTTTCTCCTCACTTATGTACTATCGGTGTGCTCAGGAGAAATTGCACAACAAATTTTGCGGTCCATTTGCTCTTGTTACCCTTGCGAAAATTAAAACAATTGGGGCAGAATTAAAATGTGTATGAAAAAAAGTTTAAAAAATGCTCATTTTTTCCTTCCACATTGCTTTAGTTCCTGTGAAGCACCTGAAGGGTTAATAAACTTCTTGAATGTGGTTATCAGGACTTTGAGAAGCACAGTTTTTAGAATGGTGCCACTTTTGGTTTTGTAAATGTTGTTGGAAACATGAGAAATTGCTGAACGACTTTTAACCCTTCTAACTTCTTGTAAAAATATGTTTAAAAAATTATGTAGATGTAAAATAGACATGTGGGAAATTTTATACTGTATATTAACTATTTTGTGTGCCATAACATAATTGTTAAAAGTGTTGACCAATTTCCGAAATTTTCACGTATAAACGCGAGTCATATTGAAGAAATGTTACCACTATCATGAAGTACAATATGTCATGAAGAAACAGTGGGATTTGTTGAAGTGTTCCAGAGTTACTACCACATAAAGTGACACCAGAATTTGACCTGGTCATTAAGGTTAAAATTGGCTCAGTCACTAAATCAACCATAGCTTCAGTAAACCTGGACACCGGAATTAAGGTTAAAATTGGCTCAGTCACTAAAACAACCATAACTACAGTAAACCTCGACACCAGAATAAATACATAAAACACACTATTTTGGTTGTCAAAATGGCAACAGCTTTATTTAAATTACAGAATTATAACAATAACAATAGGAGTCAGGTGAAGTGTCTGACATACAGCCATAAAAAAGGCATTAGGCACTGGCTTGCCAATCAAGCAGAGCCAGTAAATTTTCAGGGCACCAATGACCCTATTATTCTTACTTCTGTGTTTATTCCACCATGACGCCCTTGACTGATGTTATCATTATGACATAAACCTATGTAGAAACCTATTTAGAAACCTCTAGGGAACCATAACTGAAGGATTGCCCTTCTCTTGGGATAAGAAGGTTAATGCTAACGTTTTTATAGCCATTATAGAATTGGACATGGTACAAAATATGCAAAAACAAATTCAGCAAATACAATAAGTCATTCAACACCGAAGATTGCCAAAGATTGCCTTGCGCAGGCGTGTACTATGGAGGACAGAGAATGAACTTCAATCCAATATTGCAGCCAGCATGCAGCCGGCAGGTAAGGAAAGGGTGAATCAAACACCCGAAAACCCCGCCCCTATAGCTGAAGATTGTTCCCTCCAAATTCAGGTGACAGAGTCCCTTTAAGAACGAGAGTAACATACTCTTTATAAGCCTCACCCTCCTCCTCACAGTAAGTCTGCCTTGTAAAGCAGAATTACTCTTGCTTTAAGTCTACACAATTACACAAACAAATCTGCAGGAGTTAAGGGTCCACCCCTCGCAAAGTCATGTCCCCCTCTGCTTAGTGCTTCGGGAGTGTCTTTATTACACAGTAGGGTTTTTGGGGTCAGTTTCAGAGCAGAATTACCAGCAAGATAAAGTAGGCTAGTGCCTCTCTCGCTCTTAATGGTCGTAGGAGTGAGTGAGCACAGCCAAACACTTTATCAACATGTTCTTGTGATTTTGACTTAAAGTTTCTTAGGTGGTTTCTACTTTCTGATCTTGTGGTATGTTTTTGTTCTTTCATTTTAGTGATGACTATTATACATATTATTATTAGCATAAAACTAGTAAAGACATTCTTAAGCAATTATTATAATATTTTAAGGGAGTGATGAGTAAACATGACATGTTTTTTTCTTAACACATGGTGTGCTAAATATATTTTTAATGAGTACGACATCTGTATGTCAGTTACTTACCAAACATCACTGAGTTAGCCAAGATCATTTTACTCATCATCTAATATTTATGACGCAAACCCATATCTTTTACCATTCTTCTCTCACAATGTAATGCTTTATAATAAAAAGCAAAGCAATCTGACATTCTCCATGTACTCTCTCTACTTACCTTTTTAACCCCTTAGTGACAGAGCCAATTTGGTACTTAATGACCGAGCCAATTTTTGCAATTCTGACCACTGTCACTTTATGAGGTTATAACTCTGGAACGCTTCAACGGATCCCGCTGATTCTGAGATTGTTTTTTCGTGACATATTGTACTTCATGTTAGTGGTAACATTTCTTCGATATTACTTGCGATTATTTATGAAAAAAATGGAAATATGGCAAAAAATTTTAAAATTTTGCAATTTTCAAACTTTGTATTTTTATGCCCTTAAATCAGAGAGATATGTCATGAAAATTAGTTAATAAATAACATTTCCCACATGTCTACTTTACATCAGCACAATTTTGGAAACAAAATTTTTTTTTGTTAGGGAGTTATAAGGGTTAAAAGTTGACCAGCAATTTCTCATTTTTACAACACCATTTTTTTTTAGGGACCACATCACATTTGAAGTCATTTTGAGGGGTCTATATGATAGAAAATAATGAAGTGTGACACCATTCTAAAAACTACACCCCTCAAGGTTCTCAAAACCACATTCAAGAAGTTTATTAACCCTTTAGGTGCTTCACAGGAACTGAAACAATGTGGAAGGAAAAAATGAACATTTAACTTTTTTTTGCAAACATCTTAATTCAGAACCTTTTTTTTTTTTATTTTCACAAGTGTAAAAACAGAAATGTAACCATAAATTTTGTTATGCAATTTCTCCTGAATACGCCAATACCCCATATGTGGGGGTAAACCACTTTTTGGGCGCACCGCAGAACTTAGAAGTGAAGGAGCGCCGTTTGACTTTTTCAATGCAGAATTGGCTGGAATTGAGATTGGACGCCATGTCACGTTTAGGGAGCCCCTGATGTGCTTAAACAGTGGAAACTCCCCACAAGTGACACCATTTTGGAAACTAGACCCCTTAAGGAACTTATCTAGATGTGTGGTGAGCACTTTGAACCCCCAAGTGCTTCACAGAAGTTTATAACGTAGAGCCGTGAAAATAAAAAAATCGCTTTTGTTTACACAAAAATGATCTTTTCGCCCACAAATTCTTATTTTCACAAGGGTAACAGGAGAAATTAGACCACAAAAGTTGTTGTGCGATTTCTCCTGAATACGTCGATACCCCATATGTGAGGGTAAACCACTGTTTGGGCGCACCGCAGAGCTTGGAAGTGAAGGAGCGCCGTTTTACTTTTTCAATGTAGAATTGGCTGGAATTGAGATTGGACGCCATGTCGCGTTTGGAGAGCCTCTGATGTGCCTTAACAGTAGAAACCCCCCACAAGTGACCCCATTTTGGAAACTAGACCCCTTAAGGAACTTATCTAGATGTGTGGTGAGCACTTTGAACCCCCATGTGCTTCACAGAAGTTTATAACGTAGAGCCGTGAAAAAAAAAATCGCATTTTTTCTACAAAAATGATCTTTTTGCCCACAAATTTTTATTTTCACAAGGGTAACAGGAGAAATTAGACCACAAAAGTTGTTGTGCAATTTCTCCTGAGTACGTTGATACCCAATATGTGGGGGTAAACCACTGTTAGGGCGCACCGCAGAGCTTGGAAGAGAAGGAGTGCCGTTTTACTTTTTCAATGTAGAATTGGCTGGAATTGAGATTGGACGCCATGTCGCGTTTGGAGAGCCCCTGATGAGCCTTAACAGTGGAAACCCCCCACAAGTGACACCATTTTGGAAACTAGACCCCTTAAGGAACTTATCTAGATGTGTGGTGAGCACTTTGAACCCCCATGTGCTTCACAGAAGTTTATAATGCAGAGTCGTGAAAATAAAAAAAAAATTTTTCCACAAAAAAGATTTTTTAGCCCCCAAGTTTTTATTTTCACAAGGGTAGCAAGAGAAATTGGACCCCAAAAGTTGTTGTCCAATTTGTCCTGAGTATGCTGGTACCCCATATGTGGGGGTAAACCACTGTTTGGGCGAACGGCAGAGCTCGGAAGGAAGGAGCGCCGTTTTGGAATGCAGACTTTGATAGAATGGTCTGCGGGCATTATGTTGCGTTTGCAGAGCCCCTGATGTACCTAACCAGTAGAAACCCTCCACAAGTGACCCCATTTTGGAAACTAGACCCCCCAAGGAACTTATCTAGATGTGTGGTGAGAACTTTGAATGCCCAAGTGCTTCACAGAAGTTTAGAATGCAGAGTCGTGAAAATAAAAAATATTTTTTTTTCCACAAAAAAGATATTGTAGCCCCCAAGTTTTTATTTTCACAAGGGTAACAGGAGAAATTGGACTGCAATAGTTGTTGTCCAATTTATCTCGAGTACGCTGATGCACCATATGTGGGGGTAAACCACTGATTGGGCGCACGGCAGAGCTCGGAAGGGAAGGAGCGCCTTTTTGGAATGCAGACTTTGATAGAATGGTCTGTGGGCATTATGTTGCGATTGCAGAGCCCCTGATGTACCTAAACTGTAGTAACCCCCCACAAGTGACCCCATTTTGGAAACTAGACCCCCCAAGGAACTTATCTAGATGTGTGGTGAGAACTTTGAATGCCCAAGTGCTTCACAGAAGTTTAGAATGCAGAGTCGTGAAAATAAAAAATATTTTTTTTTTCACAAAAAAGATATTGTAGCCCCCAAGTTTTTATTTTCACAAGGGTAACAGGAGAAATTGGACCACTAAAGTTGTTGTCCAATTTATCCTGAGCATGCTGATGCCCCATATGTGGGGGTAAACCACTGTTTGGGTGCACGGCAGAGCTCGGAAGGGAAGGAGCGCCGTTTTGGAATGCAGACTTAGATAGAATGGTCTGTGGGCGTTATGTTGCGTTTGCAGAGCCCCTGATGTACCTAAACAGTAGTAACCCCCCACAAGTGACCCCGTTTTGGAAACTAGACCCCCCAAGGAACTTATATAGATGTGTGGTGAGAACTTTGAATGCCCAAGTGCTTCACAGAAGTTTATCATGCAGAGTCATAAAAAAATATATATATATATTTTTCCACAAAAAGGATTTTGTAGCCCCCAAGTTTTTATTTTCACAAGGGTAACAAGAGAAATTGGATGCCAGAAGTTGTTGTCCAATTTATCCCGACTATGCTGATGCCCCATATGTGGGGGTAACCCACTGTTTGGGCGCACGGCAGAGCTCAGAAGGGAGGGAGTACCATTTGACTTTTTGAGCGCAAAATTGGCTGTCGTGTTTTGAGACCACCTGATGTACCTAAACAGTGGAAACCCCCCAATTCTAGCTCCAACCCTAACCCCAACACACCCCTAACCCTAATCCCAACCTGATCCATAATCCTAATCACTAACCCTAACCATAATCACAACCCTTACCCCAAAACAACCCTAATGTCAACCCTAACCATAACCCTAATCAAAACCCTAAATCCAACACACCCCTAATCCTAATCTCAACCCTAACCTCAAACCTAACCCTAATCCCAATACACCCCTAATCACAACCCTAACCTTAACCCTAATCCCAAACCTAACCCTAATCCCAAGCGTAACCCTAATGCCAACCCTAACCCTAATACCAACCCTAATCCAAACCCTAACCCTAATCCCAACTCTAACCCTAACTTTAGCCCCAACCCTAGCCCTAACTTTAGCCCCAACCCTAACCCTAGCCCTAAGGCTACTTTCACACTTGCGTTGTTTGGCATCCGTCGCAATCCGTCGTTTTGGACAAGAAACGGATCCTGCAAATGTGCCCGCAGGATGCGTTTTTTGCCCATAGACTTGTAATGCCGACGGATCGTGACGGATGGCCACACCTCGCGTCCGTCGTGCACTGGATCAGTGTTTTGGCGGACCGTCAGCACAAAAAAACGTTCAATGTAACGTTTTTTTGTACGTCGCATCCGCCATTTCTGACCGCGCATGCGTGGCCGTAACTCCGCCCCCTCCTCCCCAGGACATAGATTGGGCAGCGGATGCGTTGAAAAACTTCATCCGCTGCCCACGTTGTGCACAATTTTCACAACGTGCGTCGGTATGTCGGGCCGATGCATTGCGACGGCCCCGTACCGATGTAAGTGTGAAAGAAGCCTAACCCTAAATTTAGCGCCAACCCTAACTCTAAATTTAGCCCCAACCCTAACCCTAAATTTAGCCGTAACCCTAACCCTAGCCCTAACCCTACCCCTAACCCTACCCCTAACCCTACCCCTAACCCTACCCCTAGCCCTAACCCTACCCCTAGCCCGAACCCTACCCCTAACCCTACCCCTACCCCTAACCCTACCCCTAACCCTAGCCCTAACCCTAACCCTACCCCTAACCCTAACCCTAACCCTACCCCTAACCCTACCCCTAACCCTACCCCTAACCCTAACCCTACCCCTAACCCTAACCCTAATTTTAGCCCCAACTGCTCTTCTCCTGCCGGCCATCAGATGGAGACAGATGGCGGGCGCACTGCGCATGCGCCCACCATTTTCTTACCGGAGGAAGAAGCCGGCGGCCAGGAGGAGCAGCAAGAGGATCCAGGGACACAGGTGAGTATTGTAGGGTCCCCGAATCCCCCTATTTCTCTGTCCTCCGATGTGTGATCACATCAGAGGACAGAGAATTACACTTTGACTTTTTTTTTTTTTTTGCGGTCGCCGGTAAACAGTTAATTACCGGCGAGACCCCAAAGATTCTCGCGGGGCCGGCTGGCGGGCGCACTGCGCATGCGCCCGCCATTTTGAAGATGGCGGCGCCCACCGGGAGACACGAGGAGCATCGGGGGAGATATGTGAGTATTGGGGGGCCACCTGGGATCCCTTTTCTCTGTCCTCCGATGTGTGATCACATCGGAGGACAGAGAATTACACTTTGACTTTTTTTTTTTTTTTTTTGCGGTCGCCGGTAAACAGTTAATTACCGGAGATCGCAAAACAGGGGTCGCTAAAACCGACCCCGATCATGCTCTTTGGGGTCTCGGCTACCCCCGGCAGCCGAGACCCCAAAGATTCTCGCGGGGCCGGCCGGCGGGCGCACTGCGCATGCGCCCGCCATTTTGAAGATGGCGGCGCCCACCGGGAGACACGAGGAGCATCGGGGGAGATATGTGAGTATTGGGGGGCCACCTGGGACCCCTTTTCTCTGTCCTCCGATGTGCGATCACATCGGAGGACAGAGAAATTAAAAAGAGATCGCGTTTTTTTTTTTTTTTTTGCGATCGCCGGTAAACGGTTAATTACCGGCGATCGCAAATGCGGGGTGGGTTAAAAACCCCCTAAATCATGTTCTCTGGGGTCTCGGCTACCCTCGGCAGCCGAGACCCCGGAGAAAATCCGACTCTGGGGGGCGCTATTTACTTTTTCCACAGCGCCGTTAATTAACGGCGCTGTGGTTTAAGTACCCTTAGCGGCCGCCGTTAAAAGGCGTATCGGCGGTCGCTAAGGGGTTAAAATGGAGCATCGATCACCGATCACATCGGAGGACAGAGAATTACACTTTGACTTTTTTTTTTTTTTTTGCGGTCGCCGGTAAACAGTTAATTACCGGAGATCGCAAAACAGGGGTCGCTAAAACCGACCCCGATCATGCTCTTTGGGGTCTCGGCTACCCCCGGCAGCCGAGACCCCAAAGATTCTCGCGGGGCCGGCCGGCGGGCGCACTGCGCATGCGCCCACCATTTTGAAGATGGCGGCGCCCACCGGGAGACACGAGGAGCATCGGGGGAGATATGTGAGTATTAGGGGGCCACCTGGGACCCCTTTTCTCTGTCCTCCGATGTGCGATCACATCGGAGGACAGAGAAATTAAAAAGAGATCGCGTTTTTTTTTTTTTTTTTGGCGATCGCCGGTAAACGGTTAATTACCGGCGATCGCAAATGCGGGGTGGGTTAAAAAACCCCCAAATCATGTTCTCTGGGGTCTCGGCTACCCTCGGCAGCCGAGACCCCGGAGAAAATCCGACTCTGGGGGGCGCTATTTACTTTTTCCACAGCGCCGTTAATTAACGGCGCTGTGGTTTAAGTACCCTTAGCGGCCGCCGTTAAAAGGCGTATCGGCGGTCGCTAAGGGGTTAAAATGGAGCATTTCAGCTTATTTAAAGCATATTTGCAATTTCCTACTAAATGCTAAAAAATGTGTTTAAACTCCACCACTTAGGATCCTATAATATCTTAAAGGATATGAACAGGATCAGGGAAAATTAAAATTTTTACTCACATACCTTTACCTAAAAGTAATTTTTACAATTGGGTTTCATTCGACATTTTGCACTATTTTCACATCCAATGAACATGAGGGTTGGTGTATACTTAAACATCATTACTTGTGTATGTTTCATGCTACGAAGAAGGATCACAATTGATCTGAAATGCTTTGCATATCTACACTCTGTGTCTTGATCATATTTTTTGTGGATTATTTAATAACGCCATCTATTATTTTATTTGGATTGTGGAAGCTGGATGTTTCTTCATTTTCTTGTTATCACACATAGAACGTGTGATCTTTGCACTTGGTGGTGACTGAGCTGGACTTTTCTTTTTCATTTGCCTTCAAGAGCCTCGGCCTATTGCTAGCTGCAGAATGAGTTCACTTAAAATCTATTAGTGAGCTCTACTGAGTTCCTCTAAATTGAGCTGAATTTTGTGAAAATGAAATAGCCACAGTATTGATTTGGCTCTGCATAGCACTCTAAGTTTTCAAAATACAGTGGTGCCACTCAGCTATGTGATCAATTGTTTCCACCCCAGTTCACTTGGCTATGGATATGTTGTATTTATCTGCACAGCTAGATGAACAAGAAAAAATTAATCAAGGGAAAACAGTACTATTCCGGCGCATAATCTAACAATATGCCATCTCTTCATAAAATGGGAATGCTAAATAACCAGATTGTCTGACTTTCAATATGACCAAAAGCTAAAAGAGGCTGGGCAAGCAGTTTCTCTTTAAAGGGACACTGTCACCTGGATTTGGAGGGAACAATCTTCAGCCATGGAGGCGGGGTTTTGGGGTTTTTGATTCACCCTTTCCTTACCCGCTGGCTGCATGCTGGCTGCATGCTGGCTGCAATATTGGATTGAAGTTCATTCTCTGTCCTCCGTAGTAGATGCCTGCACAAGGTGCAATCTTGCCTTGCGCTGGCGTGTACTACGGAGGACAGAGAATGAACTTCAATCCAATATTGCAGCCAGCATGCAGCCAGCGGGTAAGGAAAGGGTGAATAAAAAACCCCAAAACCCCACCTCCATGGCTGAAGATTGTTCCCTCCAAATCCAGGTGACAGTGTCCCTTTAAGTGCTCTGTCACACCCTGAGCACTTAGCACCTCTTTTGCATGTGCAAAAAGCACAAATTATTTGGTATTAGTTTGACTGGTATACACCAATGCACATTTTGTTTAAAGGGAACCTGTTATGTCTCCAAATGCTTTTAGTTATTAGTTTGCAATTAAAGATAGTTATAATGCTGTCTGGCCACCTTACGGAAAGAGCGGCGACTGGGAGAAGATGATCGTCATTTTACCCAGGAGCCACTGACTTTCAGTAATTGAGGCATGCCAGGTGGTTTTAGTCACTGCTCAATATACTGTGAGCTGCAGCTGTAAGCAGGCCCTGGCAGAATCAAAATGCCAAGCCTGCATAATAATAATAATATTTTTGTTTCTATAATGCCAGTATATTCCGCAGCACTTTACAATTAAGCGGGGGTGTGAAGAATATGGGGGGATTTAATGGCATATTGCAATCCTCCTTCACCATGTGTATCTGTAACAGAACACCTGGCTCAGCAGGTGGTCCTGCCTCACCAGCCTCTAAGTGAAAACTAACACCACCACCACCATAGGTAGTATCCAGGCTCATACAGGATGATATCCTGTGGAGACCACGCTGTGCAACTGCTTCGTCAATGTCTGACACTATTTTGTAAGGAGATTCACGGAGAATATGGAGTTATCGTACGTCCTAGCCACACACCGGTTACATTTTCCAGATTTATGGAATGGGCCAAATGCCTTTCAGGGTCTCAATCCGTTATATAACCCCAGGGGTGGGGAGTATGCAGAACGGCTACTAGAAGCCAGGTAGCAAAGCCGTGCTTGGTGTCAAGCACCGACAGCAGAACCACCACCCTGTAACCTTCCGTTGGAAAGTTATGATCTTTGGGAGATTTAGCTGCAAACCTCCAGAGGATGGGGATAAGGACCATTCTGGGGGTGGAAAAGGGTGTGACCAACCAAGGGGAAAAAGGCTTGCTTAAGGCCATGTGCTCTCTCCCTCTTTGTCATGCTTGCTATCCACTTCTTAAGAGGGGGCCACGTCGAGTAACATGCTGGGAGGAATTGCAACCAGTTGGCAGCCCATGCCAACCATGCAGCACAGAACACATGGTCGAACATCAAATCAGTAATTTACATGATTCATCTTCTTATATCTTTTGTACTTCACCTGTATTTGCATATCTGACCATTGTATATGTAAAACTATTGTGAATATAGTGTATTTTCTAGTGTGCCCTTAAGGCGATTAAATATATAATTTAACCTTGGGCTGCTTTTTTATCCCCATTTACACATCCACAAGTCCGTGTTCTCAGTTTTAACTTCCCATGCTACCAGGGCTGGTTTCTGGCCTGGTATAGTCCCATTAACAGATCTGGCTTATTTGTAATGAGGAACTGCTGGCAGTCCTTCCGGACTTGCAGAACTCTGTTTTGCTGGTGCTAGTGAAAAGGGCCTTTCAGCCTGTCAGGGTTGTGAGAGAGTGTGATGCTATATATTAGCAGCTGCTTGGGTCACCTTCTCTCACTCCACGTGCCTCCGTGTGCGGAACATCCACTTGGTGCAAGTGAGGAGACCATACCACATGATACGTCTGACATAATAGTGACGACAGGCGGGGTGTTGCGTTCTTCCTACTACTGCTCCAGCTGTAGAACCCAGCCTGTCGCGAGTCCCCTGAGATCCATGTCTCAAAGCTACAGGTGGTAAACTTTCCCCTGCTGGACAAAGGAGGGGAATTGTACACTTTCTTACTGACATTTGAAAAAACTTGCTATCAATACTATCTGCCTGAGGACCAGTGAGTCCGGTTCTTAACCTCTGGCCTCAAGTGTAAGGTACCGGAAATCTTTGGGTACCTGCCCTGCAAGACCACCCTGCGCTATGAGGAAATCAAGCAGGCTGTGGTCTGGTAGTTCAACTTGATCCCTAAGATGTCCTGGAAGAAGCTCTGGGGTATACAGCAGGGTCCTGCAGACAGCTGGGCCGATCACATGCAGGCCCTGCTGAGAGCAGTCAACCAATGGGTAATGGGATTGGAGCTCACAATCATTCAGCAGCTGAAGGAGCTCATCGCAACTGAGCAGTTTTTATGGAACTGCTTGAAGGTCCACCAGCAGTATCTCCGTGACCAGAAGCCAAGGCAGCCTCTGCAACAGCGACAATTGCCGAAGATCACTCCAACATCAGGACTCCAAGAAGCCTGCCAGGTGGAGAGAAAGTAAGACAAACTCGGTGCCTGCTGTCCCTGCCCCCAAGCACAAAGGGGCACCTGCCCATGCTTCCCTCTCCTTGTCTTTGGGAGAACTCCGACTATATCATCTCTACAAACAGCTGGGGCAATTCAAAGCCACATGTCCCCAGTGCCAGAAAGGCTTGTCTCCTTCCCAGAAACAGTCCACTGTTTTATGTGTGGGTAGTGGTGTGAAGTCTCTTGACAACTTACAGCCAATCACCATAGGCCAGGTGGTGGCCATGGCACTGCGAGACATCAATGCAGAGATAAGTAAAAAGGATGTGTGCACTACTGGTGGTGGTGCAAAGGTAGGTTCCCACACCTTACAATAGTAATAAAGAAAACCTTGCACTCAACTTAATGCTCTTCGTGAATATTTATTGTAGTACCCAAAAACATTTTGGTCCAAGACACCGGACCTTCATCAGTTACGTGTATGGAATAGTAGAAAGAGACAGGTCAGTGTCTCTGGGCACATCAGACGAGCGGAGGACTCCGTGTCTTCACATGGCACACCATTCCTCTCTTCTTGATAAGTGGATCTTATCCTTGACATTTTGCGGCTGTGTGCCCAGAGACACTGACCTGTCTCTTTCTACTATTCCATACACGTAACTGATGAAGGTCCGGTGTGTTGGACCGAAACGTTTTTGGGTACTACAATAAATATTCACGAAGAGCACTAAGTTGAGTGCAAGGTTTTCTTTATTATCAATGCAGAGATAACTCTTGTGCAGCCTGAGCTGGTGTTCCCACAGGATTTGGTAACCAGGAAAACCCTCTCTGTCTGCGAGATTGGAGGAGTTGAGCTGGCACTGCCCTTCGTCAAGGTGTATTTGAACTGAGGCACCAGGAAAGGAGTGTGGAAGGTGGGGGTATCCTCGAATATTCCTGCTAGTGTTTGCCTGGGACAGACTTGGGGTCGCTTGTATCCCAGTATATGGCCGCTGAATCCCCAAGGCCTGACCCTCCAGATAACAACACAATGTCAACCTCTATTGATGTCAATGTGATTAACATACCTACTGATGGGGATGTGGGGGTGGGTGATGTACATTGGCCCTCTCTTCTCGAGTGTGGCCAGCTGGCATGCTGGAACCAGTTGTCGTGTCAGGTTCTCACAAGGGAGCAGACAGCTGCAGAGGAGGAGCATGCCATTGGGGGCGGGGCAGTCCCAGGAGAGGTAAGGCTCCCAGATAAGACCTCATTGCAGGGTTCCTCCACAACTGAGATGTAAGATGACCAGGTTAATCAGTCTGCACTGGTAACTTGATCAGAAGCAGAGTGCAAGTGGGCACTACCCATAGTTGCAGCGGCTGTGGCAGCTGTCACGCACAGTGGTAGTTCAGGGGCCCAAGGGGGTTTAAAGGCTTTCCCTCTCTGACCAAGTGGCTGCCAGGACAGACAGAAGCCAGGAGACAGGTCCTTGGTGACTAACAGAGGACATGGCAGTCTCATCTATTCTGTCTACGTCCATTCAGGGGTTTCAGGAAGCATTGGAAACTGATAACAGCCTTAAAGCTCTCAAAGAGCAGGCAGCACAGCCTCCCTCGGGCTCAGACCTTGAGCGGTTGGTCTGGGACCATGGACGGCTATACCAGGTAATGGTCAGTAGGGTTCACTGGATGTGTGGCCTAGTTAGGGGTAGCCTATCCATTCAGGGTTGAGTTTTTGCGGATAGTGCATGAGAGTCTGATGGCTGGATATCCAGGGATCAATAAGACAAAGGCCAGGATGGGGTGCCTATGTGGGTGCCTACTGCCCTTTGTTTGACACTTGTCAGAGGGTGGGGAAGGTGGCGTAGAGCTCCAACGCTCCACTGGCAACTAAGCCCATTATTAATGACCCTTTCAGGAGGGTGGCTGTGGATATGGTTGTACCGATAGCCAGTCCCAGCAGCTCCATGATTTGTTTTGTACTGACAGTAGTAGACTATACCCCCCGGTAACCGGAAGTAGTGTTGTCCATTTGGGCTGACTAGGTGGCCACCTCCTTACTGTAGATTTTCTCCCAAGTGAGTTCTCCACAGGAAGTTGTCACCAACCGGGGGACCCAGTTCATGTCGACTCTGATGGAGCCCCTCTGTAGGCAGATACATATGCAACATCTGGTGACCAGTCCATATGACCCACAGATTAACAGCCTGTGCGAACGGTTCAATGACACTCTGAAGGTGATGCTTAAGAAATTGGTCAACTTCTAAGGACACAACTGAGAGTGATACCTCACACACCTGCTATTTGGCTGCTGAGAGGTTCCACAGGCATCAACAGGGTTCTCACCTTTGGACTCCTGCAGGGGCAACGTGTGCAAGGGCCCTTGACTCTGGAGAAACAGACCTGGGAAGCAGACTTATCCACTCCTGGAGTGTTGGTCATTGAGTATGTTGTGCACTTCTGGGACAAGATGCAGGCCTTGGCACAGCTGGTGCACGATAATATGACGCAAACCCAGGCCAACCAGAAGTGATAGTATGACCAGAATGCTTTTGAAAGGACCTACCAGGTGGGTCAAAAAGTGTGGGTACTGGTCCCCATACCCTAGGACAAGCTTCGGGTGGCCTGGGAAAACCAGAGGTTCAGGCACCATTAGCTAAATGCTGTAACGTACCTGGTCCCCTTGGACCACACCTGGGGAAGGTGGAAGCCCTACTTTGTGAACATAATAAAGGTTCATCATGAGCGGGAGGCTTGTGCCTTCCCCATATGCAATCTTCCAGAACAGGGAGAGTGAGATACCCTCCCAAATATGCTCATCCAGGCTAGGGTGGATGGGAACATCAAGAATGTCGAGGATTGCAACCAGTTCTTGTGGAACAGACCTTCCCAGCTGTGGGCAACCCTACACCAGAAGGACAGAGTTGGCTATCCATCACGTGGACACCGGGGATCACTCCCCCCAGTCCTGCGTTCAGCATATCGGGTGTCCCTGGAAGTGCAGCAGCACATGCACCAGGAGATTGACAAGATGCTGCAGTGCTTGGGCCTTGTCTGTAGTCCTCGTCCCAAAGAAGGATTCGACAACCCGGTTCTGTGTGGACTACAGATGGCTCTGCACTGTCACGATCATCATTGACTTGCTCTATGAGTTGACTTTGGCTACGTACCTGATCATCATGGATCTGAGCTTGGAATATTGGCCGATTCCCCTGACCCATGAGGCACAGGAACATTCTGCCTTTATCATCCCATTTGGACTGTATGAATTCACCGTGATACTATTCAGAATGAAGAATGCCCTTACCATCTTCTATCCCACCTGGAGGGATCACAGCATCTGTAGCAGGCTCTCAGACAGATCTGCATGGCAGCTTGACCATTTAGCCAGAAAAGTGCCAGCTAGGCATGAGTGATATCCACTACCTGGGATACTTAGTAGGCAGGGGACTCTGAAGCCAGAATTCAGGAAGGTGGATGCCATCGCATCCTGGCCCATCCTCAGGATTGTTTTGGTCCCCGCAGCTGCCTGATTTGCAGCTGCTAGACAGCCTGAATACATGTGGGGATTCCCTAACAAACAGGCAATTCCTGCATGTGTTCAGGTTGTCTAACAGCTGCAAATCATGCAGCTGCGGGGACACAAACATAATTAAGAGCACGCCCAAGATACTCGGCGAATGCCCGAGCATGCTCAGAAAACTCAAGTAATGAGCACATTCGCTCATCACTAAATAATAGATTCAGGAGGACAGTGGCATTTCCACTAGGTTTGTTTGGGATCATTAGGGCTCAAACTTTTACATATACAGTGGGGCAAAAAAGTATTTAGTCAGTCAGCAATAGTGCAAGTTCCACCACTTAAAAAGATGAGAGGCGTCTGTAATTTACATCATAGGTAGACCTCAACTATGGGAGACAAACTGAGAACAAAAAATCCAGAAAATCACATTGTCTGTTTTTTTAACATTTTATTTGCATATTATGGTGGAAAATAAGTATTTGGTCAGAAAAAAACAATCAAGATTTCTGGCTCTCACAGACCTGTAACTTCTTCTTTAAGAGTCTCCTCATTCCTCCACTCATTACCTGTAGTAATGGCACCTGTTTAAACTTGTTATCAGTATAAAAAGACACCTGTGCACACCCTCAAACAGTCTGACTCCAAACTCCACTATGGTGAAGACCAAAGAGCTGTCAAAAGACACCAGAAACAAAATTGTAGCCCTGCACCAGGCTGGGAAGACTGAATCTGCAATAGCCAACCAGCTTGGAGTGAAGAAATCAACAGTGGGAGCAATAATTAGAAAATGGAAGACATACAAGACCACTGATAATCTCCCTCGATCTGGGGCTCCACGCAAAATCCCACCCCGTGGGGTCAGAATGATCACAAGAACGGTGAGCAAAATTCCCAGAACCACGCGGGGGGACCTAGTGAATGAACTGCAGAGAGCTGGGACCAATGTAACAAGGCCTAGCATAAGTAACACACTACGCCACCATGGACTCAGATCCTGCAGTGCCAGACGTGTCCCACTGCTTAAGCCAGTACATGTCCGGGCCCATCTGAAGTTTGCTAGAGAGCATTTGGATGATCCAGAGGAGTTTTGGGAGAATGTCCTATGGTCTGATGAAACCAAACTGGAACTGTTTGGTAGAAACACAACTTGTCATGTTTGGAAGAAAAAGAATACTGAGTTGCATCCATCAAACACCATACCTACTGTAAAGCATGGTGGTGGAAACATCATGCTTTGGGGCTGTTTCTCTGCAAAGGGGCCAGGACGACTGATCCGGGTACATGAAAGAATGAATGGGGCCATGTATCGTGAGATTTTGAGTGCAAACCTCCTTCCATCAGCAAGGGCATTGAAGATGAAACGTGGCTGGGTCTTTCAACATGACAATGATCCAAAGCACACCGCCAGGGCAACGAAGGAGTGGCTTCGTAAGAAGCATTTCAAGGTCCTGGAGTGGCCTAGCCAGTCTCCAGATCTCAACCCTATAGAAAACCTTTGGAGGGAGTTGAAAGTCCGTGTTGCCAAGCGAAAAGCCAAAAACATCACTGCTCTAGAGGAGATCTGCATGGAGGAATGGGCCAACATACCAACAACAGTGTGTGGCAACCTCGTGAAGACTTACAGAAAACGTTTGACCTCTGTCATTGCCAACAAAGGATATATTACAAAGTATTGAGATGAAATTTTGTTTCTGACCAAATACTTATTTTCCACCATAATATGGAAATAAAATGTTTAAAAAACAGACAATGTGATTTTCTGGATTTTTTGTTCTCAGTTTGTCTCCCATAGTTGAGGTCTACCTATGATATAAATTACAGACGCCTCTCATCTTTTTAAGTGGTGAAACTTGCACTATTGCTGACTGACTAAATACTTTTTTGCCCCACTGTATATGGCAAGTGACAGATCATCATTAAAATATTCTATATATCTATATGTAGTAAGGATTGTGAGTATTATTTAATATATATTTATACAGCTCTGGCAAAAATTAAGAGACTACCACATCAAAACCCTGTCATGGGCAGCCCAATCTCCAAACCTGAACTCCATTGAAAACCTCTGGAATGTAATCAAGAGGATGATGGATAGACACAAGCCATCAATCAAAGAAGAACTGCTTAAATGTTTGCACCAGAAGCAGTGTGAAAGACTGGTGGAAAGCATGCCAAGACGCATGAAAGCTGTGATTAAAAATCATGGTTATTCCACAAAACATGGATATCTGAACTCTTCCTGAGTTAAAACATTAGTATTGTTGCTTCTAAATTATTATGAACTTGTTTTCTTTGCATTATGTGAAGGAGAGATCGGAGTCAAACATAACACCCAGACAGCGTGCCTGGGTGTTATTATGTGCCACCCACGGAAAGGGAGATGTCAGATTTAGGGAGGATGGTAGATGATGGGAGCAGAAGTTCAGTTTGGAGAGGTTGAGTTTCAGATAAAGAGCGGACATGATGTTGGAGACTGCGGACAGACAGTCACTTGCATTCTGTAGTGCAGCAGGTGCAGGGTCAGGGAATGACGTGTATAGTTGTGTGTCATCGGCATAAAGATGGTACTGAAAGCCAAATCTGCTGATGGTCTGTCCAATTGGGGCCGTGTAGAGAGAGAAGAGAAGGGGCCAAGGACTGAACCCTGAGGTACAGTAAGAGGAAGAGGAGATGAAGTGGAGCGAGCAAACATAACACTGAAGGAGCAGTCAGAAAGATAGGAAGAGAACCAGGAGAGAACAGTGTCCATAATACCTAGTGACTGGAGCCTAGAGAGTAGGAGAGGGTGGTCAACAGTGTCGAAAGCTGCAGAAAGGCCGAGAAGAATGAGCAGAGAGTGGTCACCGTTACATTTTGCTGTCAGAAGATCATTGGTCACTTTGATGAGTGTAATTTCTGCCGAATGTAGTGGGCGGAAGCCGAACTGGGAAGGGTCTAGGAGGGAGTGAGTGGAGAGGTAACGGGTAAGGTGGGAGTAGACTAGGCACTCCAAGAGTTTAGAGATATAGGGGAGGTTGGAGACCAGTCTGTAGTTATTTGTGCAGGATGGGTTGAGGGCAGGTTTCTTTAATAGTGGAGTAATGATAGAGTGTTTGAAGGAGGATGGGAAAATGCCTGAAGAGAGGGAGAGATTAAAGATTGTAGTTAGGTGAGTTGTGACGACTGGAGAGAGAGACTGGAGGAGATGAGAGGGAATGGGGTCAATAGTGCATGTAGTCAGATGAGAAGAAGAGATGAGCTTGGAGACTTCTTCTTCTGTGATGTGATCAAATGTGGAGAGTGAGCCAGGGCTGTTTTACTCTGTGTTTGGAAGTTCTGAGGGTGAGGGGTGCTACTTGGTCCAGGGTGCTTCTAAAAGTGTCATTGCAGTGATGTACAGCCAGATCCGGACAAGAAAAAGAGGAGATTGGGGACAGTGATGAGTGTAAGGAGTCTGAAAGTGTATGAGGGTTAATAGCATGTAGATTTCTGACTGAATGGTAGGTATGAGTGTGCTGGGGTGAGCGAGGAATTGTGAGCATGAAGGAGAGAATGTTGTGGTCAGAGAGGGGAAGTGGTGAGTTGTTTAGGCAGGAGATTGAACAGAGCCGGACAAAGACCAGTTCAAGGGTGTTACTGTCCTTCTGTGTCTCAGAGGTTGAGAGTTGTGAGAGGCCGAGAGAAGTGGTTAGTGATAGAAGCTGGGATGCAGATGTGGAATTGGGGCTGTTAATGGGGATGTTGAAGTCTCCCAGGAAAAGGGTTGGGAGTTCTCAGGACATGATGTGCGGCAACCAGGCTAAGAAATGGTCCAGAACCAAAGGAAGACAACTACAATTAAATTCCAGCAGACCCAGGGCTGCCACAAATTTCTTAATGAGTAGTTTATCTATGACACATACATTCGAGTGTCCCTGTGCCAACATAGTGCTCTCCACAAGCACAAATATTACACCTTAGATACATCGTGCAGGAGTTATCTGCTATGGACATGTATTAATCTGGACCATAAAATGGTAGCGCACCTATAGTGTATAGTGGTTACTATTGGATCAGTGCGCTGTCTACTGAGCACAAAAATACGGCTGTCTGAATGTGGCCCTAAACTGTTTTCATTTGCCTGTCAATGAAAGCCAGCAAAGGAAACTTAGCTTTAAACTCTGTACACACTGAGATATATTCACCCCCTATATAACATAATCACATCACCACGTGCACTAATACAGTCACCTTTCAAGCAATATAATCACATAACCCCTTGCAGTAGTCATTCCCCTTTGTCATCTGAGTGCAGTCCGATGATTTCCACGCACCCAAAAACTTGCATGGTCAAGTGCTATCCGAAATTTGGCTCAAACTCGGACATGCAGCAATTTTTTTTTCTCTGACAGACTCATTGGATTGCACCCAGTCCCAGAGACTATTATTGATCTGGGTGTGATACAACGTTTTGGCGGATCATACTTGTACCGATAATATGGTTGTCTGCACCTGCCCTTACTTGTAGTAATCACCCTCTCCATACAATAATATTATGAAATAATAATAAATTGTTACCCTAGACTATAACCTCATACCTGCTTGCATTTAACATCCGCTTACTCTGTAGAATAATAAATCTCTCCCCAAATCAAGATTCTAACGTACCCCCTTCAGTAATTATTCACTCCCTCTTATTATAATTACATTCCACCCCTCAGCAATATTCCTCCCCTGGAAGTGCTTGCCAGAATCAATCAATAAACTTGAATACAACACTCCCCCCATCCCAAACTCCACGGCGCCAATTTGCCACATACATAACCAGTGTGTCTCAACCAGATGAGTACAACTGATGGCACTTTGACAGTGGCGATCAAAGAGCTGGGTGCTATATTGATGTGACGTGGTGTCACGGTCACAGCGCCTCACTCAGGCGGGTAGTATGAAGAGTCGTGTCTTCAGCAGACCAGCATAAAGTGCTGCGAAGGCTCGTGTAATAGGCTATAATGTGGCCCAGCCGCAGATGATTTAATTGTACAGCGCCGCTACATTGGGTGGGTGGTTAACCCCAAACAGAATAATGTCTGCAAAATTTAACCAACATTAAACTAAAGAGTTTTACTGCACTATTGCTCCAGTTTGGATGCCAGTAGCCCAGATCATTTTAGTTGTTGAAAGCAAGCTAAATGATTAGTAAAAAATATCCCTCAACCATTAAGACCTTTCCACACAATATATTTATCATTCAATTAGGCTGGTATGTCATAAATTCTAGGGCAGTTCAAAAGTCAACATGATGGATCTACCCTTAACATTTATATTGCAAATATATGGCTGATGTATAACATGATGACATTTGGAATTGCTTGGGATTATTAATTCATTATGTCTGATTTCAAAGCATTTTGCTCCCTTCCATCGACTTCACAGACTGTCACATAAGGCATCTCACATTTTCAGTCATTTTGATGTGATAGATTGCCTGCCTTTTAATTCCTTGGATACCTTACATGAGAGAAAGGATTCTTTATGTCAATCATATATTTAAGCCATTGACTACTTAATGGTTTCTTCATCATTTTCTTCTCAGGAGATTCTCTTTCATGAAATAGTACAGCTGGGTAATTTGTGTGGCCATATTAATGTGCGGGATGTATCACTACAATCTTTAAAAACTCAATTATGCAGTAAAATGCCCACAGATACTCTACCATCTTCTTGAAAAAATGTGAAACTTGTTAATGCCATTATTATGCAAAGCTACCTCTAATATACATATATATTATTTATCGCCTTTCACCTCTGCTTCATGTCCTGTACTGCTATCTACCAGTTCTACATATACCACATGTACTATAAGGCCAGAGTCACACTAAACGTATGGAAAATTGGTCTGAGTCTCCCTGCCGAGAATCACACACAAGTGTTCTCCATATGGTCATCCGTATGTAATGCGTTTGCAATGCGAGGTTGCGATTTTCTCACACCTATGTATCCGTATGACATCCGTATGGCTTTACATTTCTCACTGCTTATCCACATTGAATTTTATGGCTCAATGGGCTGAAACGAGGAAAATGTGTGCTTATTTGTCACAAGCTAGATGGATGGTCCGTGTGGTGTCCGAGTTTTTCTTGCACCCATAGACTTGCATTGGCGAGACTCAGACGATATACACGTATAATCGCAGCATACTGCGATTTCACTCGCATGCTGAATATGCCCAAGAACAAAAAATGGTGATGTGAGCTGATCCATAGATTAATGGTCGGAGTGCTATGCGATGTTTTCTCGCATTGCACTCCTTCGTATAATACGGTAGTGTGACCCCGGCCTTAGGTTTTCTATCTGAGCTACATGTCCAGTATTTCTCTCTACATATTCTGTATTGCTTTCTACCTGTAATATATGTATTGTTCTGCTCTCCATCCAATTTTATGTAGTGTCCTGCTCTCTAGTGTTAGAGGTACTATGATGCTCCCTACAAATACCACATCATTATTATTATTATTAATTTATGTAACACCATTTATTCCATGGTGCTTTACATGTGGAAAATGGCAAATATAGACAAGCACAATAAACATGAGCAATACAAGACACACACCAGTACAGAAGGAGAGAGGACCCTGCCAGAGAGGGCTCACAGTCTACAGGGGATGGGTGAGAATACACTAGGAGAGGGTAGAGCTGGTTGTGCGACGGTTCAGCAGATTAAGGATCACTGCAGATTGTAGGTTTGTTGGAAGAGGTGGGTCTTTAGGTTCTTTTTGAAGGTTTCCGTGGTAGGCAAGAGTCTGATGTGTTGGGGTAGAGAGTTCCAGAGTATGGGGGAACACAGGATAAGTCTTGTATGGGGTTGTGGGAAGAAGAGATAAGAGGGGAGTAGAGAAGGAGATCTTTAGAGGATCGAAGGTTGCATGTGGGTAAGTACCGGGAGACCATGTCACGGATGTATGGAGGAGACAGGTTGTGGATGGCTTTGTATGTCATAGTAAGGGTTTTGAACTGGAGCCTCCGGACAATAGGAAGCCAGTGAAGGGCTTGGCAAAGGGGAGAGGCTGGGGAATAACGGGGAGACAGGTGGATTAGTCGGTCAGCAGAGTGTAGGATGGATTGGAGTGGTGCCAGAGTGCTGGTAGGGAGGCCAGAGAGTAGGAGGTTGCAGTAATCGAAGCGGGAGATGATAAGGGCATGCACTAGCATTTTTGTGGCTTCATGGTCATGGAATGCACGGATCTGGGAAATATTTTTGAGTTTGAGTCAGCAGGAGGAGACAAGGGCTTGGAAATGAGGCTTGAAAGAGTGGGCAGAGTCGAGGATCACCCCGAGGTACCGAGCATGCGGGACTGAGGAAAGTGAGCAACCATTGACAGTGATGGACAGGTTTGGCTGAGGGGTAGAGTGAGAAGAGGGAAAGATGATGAATTCTGTTTTGTCCATGTTCAGTTTTAGAAAGCGAGCAGAATAGAAAGCTGAAGTAGCAGACAGACATTGAGGGATTTTGGTGAGTAAGGAGGTGAGCTCAGGTCCAGATCGGTAGATCTGCATGTCATCGGCGTAGAGATGATACTGAAAACCATGGGATTCTATGAGCTGTCCCAGGCAGCAGATGTAGATGGAGAAAAGCTGGACTGAGCCTTGGGGAGCACTGACAGAGGGGGCGAGGTGAGGAGGGGGTGTGGGAGTGTGAGACACTGAATGTTCGGTCTGTTAGATATGACGAGATCCAGGAAAGAAGGTAAAGACCTGTGCACTACTATTGATGGTGCCAAGGTAGGTTCCCACACCATGTAAAGCTTTAAAAGAAAGAACCTGGCACTCAACTTAATGCTCGTGTGAATATTTAATGTAGTACCCAAAGCGTTTCGGTCCTATGTCAGGACCTTCATCAGTTATGTACTGATAATGTAACTTTTTGATATTGGTGACAATGATGTCAGTGGGCACTCTGTCATCTGCATCTTTTAATGCGCAGATAATGATTTGGGAATTTAGAGTGGACTTCTGTATCTTAACGCTGATGTGTGCCGGTGTCCAGACGCGGGGAATACCGGTACTACATTAAATATTCACACGAGCATTAAGTTGAGTGCCAGGTTCTTTCTTTTAGAGATCCAGGATAGGGCCTAGTCTGTGATGCCAAGACATGAGAGAATCTGTAGCAGGAGGGAATGGTCAACAGTGTCAAAGGCAGAATACAGATCCAGGAGGAGGACAGAGTAGTGTCGCTTGCTTTTAGCAGTTAGTAGGTCATTGGTGTCTTTAGTTAGGGCAGTTTCACTTGAGTGATCGGAAGTCAGATTGTAACCGGTCAAAGAGGGAGCAGGAGGAGAGGTAGGAGGACAGTTCAAGATGGACATGCTGTTCCAGTAGTTCTGAGGTGTAAGGGAGAAGAGATATTGAGCGATAGCTAGGCACAGAGGATGGGTCGAGGGAGGGCTTTTTGAGGATGGGTGTGATCGAGGAATGCTTGAAGGATGAGGGGAAGACATCAGTTGTGTGTGAGAGGTTAAAGAGGTGTGTTAGGGTGGGGATGAAGACTGTGGCGAGGTTAGGGATGAGGTGGGGCGGGAGCGGGTCAAGCGTGCAAGTGGTGAGATGTGATCTTGACAGGAGGGTGGAGAGCTGATCTTCTGTCATGGTGGAAAAGTTAGTTTTGGAAAAACAGGGTTGAGCAGCTAAGAGGGGCATTGAGGGATGCAGGCCAAAGCTTTCTCTGATTGTATTGATCTTCTGCTTAAAGAAAGAGGCAAAGGCTTCAGCAGAAATGAGAGGAGAGGGAGGTGGTGCTGGGGGATGGAGTAGAGAATTGAAAGTGTTGAAAAGCTGTAGTACATGTACTGTACTGCTCTCTAACTGTATTGTCCTGCTCTCTACATTTCTCTACATTTGATTTGTGCACTGTACTACTCTCTACTTGCATTACATGTACTGCACTGCTTCTTACATAAATCACATGTAGGACTCATACTCATTTGCGAGAAAAACGGATGAGTGCAATCTGATAAAAAAATCAGATTGCACTCTGACCAATGTTATTCAATGGGTTACATCTCATCTGCGATTTTTTTCTCAGCTGAAATCGGACTGAGACAAAAATCACAGCATGCTGCGATTTGCTGCGTATCTCGGATGAGACTCGCCAATGCAAGTCAATGGGTGCGAGAAAAAAACGTACAGCATACGGACCATCTGTATGCCGTCTGTTTTTTTACAGATACCTTACCATTATGTGGCATAGAACACTGTAAATGGTTCTGTAAATGATTGTAGAAAAATAGTAGCAGAGAAAAAAAACTAAGGCCTCAATAAGATGCTTGTGAGTCACCTACCTGTTATATCTGTGACTTTCACAGATAGAACGCATAGTCAGTAGTAATTAGCAAGTATACTCGTTGCTCGGGTTTTCCCGAGCATGCTCGGGTGGTCTCCAAGTATTTGTAAGTGCTCGGAGATTTAGTTTTTGTCCACGCAGCTGCATGATTTACGGCTGCTAGCCAGGCTGAGTACATGTGGGGGTTGTCTGGTTACTAGGGAATCCCCACATATATTTACGCTGTCTAGCAGCCGTAAATCATGCAGCTGTGTCAACAAAAACTAAATCTCTGCGCACTAACAAATACTCGGAGATCACCCGAGCATGCTCGGGAAAACCCGAGCAACAAGTATACTCCCTCATCACTAATAGTCAGTAAAATTTATAGTGGTATTCATAAATCTGTGTTTTTTTAAGAACCGTGCAGCCACAAAAATTTCAGGAGACAGATGCATTTTTAATTGAAGTCACAGTTCAAAATTACCCATACAAGTCCATGGGTTTGTAAAAATCATGGATGGCATCCATATGCTGTCCGTGATTAATATTGTCATGGGTAGGAGAAGCTTTGTAATGTATTTATTTCTTCATATGTGAAAATCACTGATGAAACGCTGATAGTAAAAACTAAAACATTGACCATGTATTCAGATGCAAAATCAGATCCACACAAAAAACACACAAGAAACTTGGATCTTTTTCTGCGTAAGTGAAAAACAACAGAAGTCTGAATGAGGCCTTAGGCTTTATTGCGACTTTTTACAGCAATACATTGAGTTGTATGCAATTGGGTGGACTGCATCTGCCACTTAATAGTCAAAGGGAATCTGTCAGTAGGTTTTTGCTATGTAATCTGAGTACAGCACAAAGTTGTAGCTGAGACATTGAATCCAATTATGTGTCACTTTTTTGGCTGTATGCTGTTGTTTACTTACAATAAATGTGTTATCACTAGGAGAAAATGACTACTGGATTACAGCAGCACATGAGCCCTGGTCCAATCACACCCCCTCCTGTGATAAACAGCTCACTGTCAATAGACTATGTACATAGAGAGCCTGGTGTGGGCGGGGGCAGCTTTCTCAGCTCTGCTGCTTGCTGAAAACTCTGTTTGTGTCACAACTGTTGCACCCAGTAAACTAAGTGATACATCATTGGAATCAGGCTCACTTGCCCTACATTATGCTACTTTCAGATTAAATAGCAAAAATCAAATGACAGAACCCCTATAAAATCAATTGAAGTGCTACAAAAAGTGAAGCCCATTGATTAAACAAACTACTCAAGATATTTTTGTCCTATTTGAGTTGATAGTTCTTGTGATGTGCTATACTCAAAAAATGGCAGCATATTCAAGTGACTGATAGATCTGATATAAAATAGATAAATCTCCGGGTCCGGATGGCATACACCCACGAGTACTAAGAGAACTAAGTAATGTAATAGATAAACCATTATTTCTTATTTTTAGGGACTCTATAGCGACGGGGTCTGTTCCGCAGGACTGGCGCATAGCAAATGTGGTGCCAATATTCAAAAAGGGCTCTAAAAGTGAACCTGGAAATTATAGGCCAGTAAGTCTAACCTCTATTGTTGGTAAAATATTTGAAGGGTTTCTGAAGGATGTTATTCTGGATTATCTCAATGAGAATAACTGTTTAACTCCATATCAGCATGGGTTTATGAGAAATCGCTCCTGTCAAACCAATCTAATCAGTTTTTATGAAGAGGTAAGCTATAGGCTGGACCACGGTGAGTCATTGGACGTGGTATATCTCGATTTTTCCCAAAGCGTTTGATACCGTGCCGCACAAGAGGTTGGTACACAAAATGAGAATGCTTGGTCTGGGGGAAAATGTGTGTAAATGGGTTAGTAACTGGCTTAGTGATAGAAAGCAGAGGGTGGTTATAAATGGTATAGTCTCTAACTGGGTCGCTGTGACCAGTGGGGTACCGCAGGGGTCAGTATTGGGACCTGTTCTCTTCAACATATTCATTAATGATCTGGTAGAAGGTTTACACAGTAAAATATCGATATTTGCAGATGATACAAAACTATGTAAAGCAGTTAATACAAGAGAAGATAGTATTCTGCTACAGATGGATCTGGATAAGTTGGAAACTTGGGCTGAAAGGTGGCAGATGAGGTTTAACAATGATAAATGTAAGGTTATACACATGGGAAGAAGGAATCAATATCACCATTACACACTGAACGGGAAACCACTGGGTAAATCTGACAGGGAGAAGGACTTGGGGATCAAAGTTAATGATAAACTTACCTGGAGCAGCCAGTGCCAGGCAGCAGCTGCCAAGGCAAACAGGATCATGGGGTGCATAAAAGAGGTCTGGATACACATGATGAGAGCATTATACTGCCTCTGTACAAATCCCTAGTTAGACCGCACATGGAGTACTGTGTCCAGTTTTGGGCACCGGTGCTCAGGAAGGATATAATGGAACTAGAGAGAGTACAAAGGAGGGCAACAAAATTAATAAAGGGGATGGGAGATCTACAATACCCAGATAGATTAGCGAAATTAGGATTATTTAGTCTAGAAAAAAGACGACTGAGGGGCGATCTAATAACCATGTATAAGTATATAAGGGGACAATACAAATATCTCGCTGAGGATCTGTTTATACCAAGGAAGGTGACGGGCACAAGGGGGCATTCTTTGCGTCTGGAGGAGAGAAGGTTTTTCCACCAACATAGAAGAGGATTCTTTACTGTTAGGGCAGTGAGAATCTGGAATTGCTTGCCTGAGGAGGTGGTGATGGCGAACTCAGTCGAGGGGTTGAAGAGAAGCCTGGATGTCTTCCTGGAGCAGAACAATATTGTATCATACAATTAGGTTCTGTAGAAGGACGTAGATCTGGGGATTTATTATGATGGAATATAGGCTGAACTGGATGGACAAATGTCTTTTTTCAGCCTTACTAACTATGTTACTATGTTAAAATAGCAAAGTCCATTTATAACCAAATGTTGTATAAGATTACTATACATAACTATAAATGTTCTTCCCTACTCCCCTAATATTGAGTTATGTATAGATATAGAATATCAATAACCTTGATGATTGATGATTTTGGCTTCTTCAACATACAGATTTTTATCTTTTGCAATAAAACGGAGATGAAAAAAGAAATACACCTGAAAAGGAAAAAGGAATGCACAGTAGCCTGACTCCACTGAAGTGAAGCATAATAAATGTTGTTTTCGGCGATCCTGCTTCCATCCCCAGTCTGCAGCTGTCGGCAGCCTCCTTTTTCTTTGAAAGGTTCATTAATATCCAAGGAGTATCTCTAGATAGGAAAATTATATCAAAAACAATTATATCTAAAATACTATTGCTGCCAAATCTTAAAAATAATAATCACAGAACAGACTAAATCAATGTTTACTTAAGGAGGTTAAGATACCCTGAATGTTTTCATATACTGTATGAAAAAGAAACACATTCTATTAAAGTGTAAAAAATAATATCAGAATAGAAAACAACACAGCCTCATTGCCTTTTATTTTTATAGATGTATACAGTACATATGTGGCTTGAAAAAGGCCCATGTATAGGGTTGAATTATTGATGAAAAGTGTGAAGTGGTCTTTTCAATGTTGTAACTTTTAACTTATTTGTGTATAGAACTTCCAGAAATATGACAGCAAGTTTTCCTTGATTCCCTGTCCTTCATAGTATTCATATCCTAATCCTATTAAGAGCTTCCCTGGTATTAGGGGTGGACATAGATAGAATAGGGCCCTTGTACATAACCTGTATATGGGCCCATGCAGTCCAATAGTTCATCATTATTATTATTATTATTATTATTTATTATTATAGCGCCATTTATTCCATGGCGCTTTACATGTGAGGAGGGGTATACATAATAAAACAAGTACAATAATCTTGAAAAATACAAGTCACAACTGGTACAGGAGGAGAGAGGACCCTGCCCGCGAGGGCTCACAATCTACAAGGGATGGGTGAGGATACAGTAGGTGAGGGTAGAGCTGGCCGTGCAGCCATGCATGGACATGCAACCATGTCTTTGAGAAAAGCTGCCTGTGAGGTGGAGAGGTTGCACCAATGTCTATTACATCCTTACCTGGTCCTGCTCTAGTGCTCTTACTGTGCGGGTGGCAATGACGACGTAGTTAATGGCAGCATTATTGGCATGGCATGTGCAATCCAGTCAAGTGTATTGCTGTGGCTGGGACTTGTGGGCTGCCCAGTCAGGGGGTGTTTATCCAGACCAATTAGTTACCAAGGGTAATTAGCTCCTTAATGTGACCTATAGGACAGCACCACAACCTATTTGAACTCCCAGCAGGCTATTTTATATTTATTCTTTTTTTTCATTGCTCATGTTTGTTCTTTTTACCTTGTTCGGCTTATGATATCTGTTGCTGACAATGGATTGATTAAACTCTTTGCTTGCATGATTCTACCTCAGACCTAGTCCTCTTTGTTCTAACCTCAGCTACAACTTGACCTTATTCTTGCTTCATGATTTTTTCTAGTACCTGCCCTTTCTGGTTTTGACCCAGCTTGTTGGCTTTACTCTGCCAACTCGCTCCGCCAGCCAGCAGCTACTGCATGGACATTAATCAGGCATCCTTGTTGTAAGTTCAGACCCCTGTAAAGGAGTTAATAGGAATCTCTCAGGTCAAGTTTGTATGATAGTTGTAAATTTAGGTCAACTTTTTTTAGTTTATTTGTAAAAATATTGGAATTTTTGGCTACAATTTTGAAAATGTTGCAATTTTTAAACTTTCAATTTGCATTCTCTTAAACGAGAGAGTTATATCACACAAACAAGTTAATAAATAACATGTACCACATGTACCACATGTCTAGTTTACATCAGAATCATTTTTGAAATATAATTTTTTTGTTAGTAAGTTAGAAGCGTTAAACGTTTATCAGCAATTTCTCAGTTTTGCAATAAAATAAATAATAAAATAAAATAAGAACCAATTTTTTAGGAACCACATCACATTTGAAATGTCTTTGAGGGGCCTATATTACAGAAAATTACCAAAAGTGACACCATTTAAAAAAACTGCACCCCTCAAAGTGATCAAAACCACGTTCAAGATGTTTCTTAACCCTGTAGGTGCTTGGGGAAGACGCCTGGATGCAGCGCTGACTGCCAGGTTGCTGCTGGAAACAGTGTTGTCAGAGTATTACTCCACTTTTACGGACTGACAATTAAACATTCAAAACGAAGATAAAATGGATTTTACAGGAAAAAATGTTAGGAAACATTTTTCCCCCCGTATAATGACTAGTGCAAAATACATAATTAAATAGAGAAACCTGCCTCCTTTATCCCTTAATAGCCACCGGTAAATGTAATTTTAATATTGTACTGCCTTATCTGGCCATGTAGTGTGTGGCATGGTCAGACACATCCTGTTTAATTTATGAAGGAGGGACTCTGAAGCTCATAAAGCCTATGTGGACAATGCAGATTTCTGCCAAAAATTAGAATGAAGAGAGACTCCGATAAACCCTGTATTAGACATAAAGCAGGGCCTCATACACATTCTGTTAAAATTGTTAGGTAGTGGGACTCCTACATTCATGAAGTCTGAGCACTAAGTGAAAAGGCTGTCAAAAATTAGAAGGAGGGACTGCTACATACCCTGTAAGACAAAAATTTTGAATGAGTGCCGCACGATGACTTCCTAGAAATTTGGAGACAGTGAAGCATAATGACCCTCTAAAAATTTGGAGTGATGCATAATGACCCTCTAAAAATTTGGAGTTAGGGCCGTATGAAGACCCTATAAAAATCTGGAGAGAGTAACGCACGATGAACCTCTAATTATTTGGAGAGACTGATGCATAGTGACACTCTAACAATTTGGAGTGAGGGCAGCATGATGACCCTCTAAAGATTTGAAGAGATTGACACATGACGATCATTTAAAAATTTGGACAGAGAGAAACGCATAATAACCCTCTAAAAATTTTAAAAGAGTGACGAATTATGACCCTCTAAAAATTTTGGAGAGAGTTACGCATAATGACCTTCTATAAATTTGGAGAGAGTGACGTATAATGACACTCTAAACATTTAAAGAAAGAGATGCATAATGACCCTCTAAAGATATGGAGCTAGGGCCACCTGATGACCCTATAAATATTTTGACTGAAGTCTGCCTGATGATGCTGCAAAAATTTTAAATGAGGGCCGCATGATGACCCCACATTTGAATTGGCTTTATGCTCTGCTGCTGTGGCAGCTGGTGGTATTGAGAAATCTGGGCCAATCCAGGTCTTGTTAATTTTGAGTGAAGCCTACCTGATAAACCTACAAAGATTTTGAGTGAGGGCAAACTGATGACCCTGTAAAAATTTTACATTAAGTACACATGATCACCCTGGAAAAATTTAGAGTGAGGGTGCCATGATGACCCTATATAGTTTTTGAGTGAGGGCCACCTGATGAACCTATAAAGATTTTGAGTGAGGACCACCTGATAATTCCACATTTTAACTGGCTTTGTGTTCTGCTGCTGTCATCTGGTGGGGTTGAGAAGTCTGGGCCAATCCAGGCCCTGTTGATTTTGAATGAAGGCCTATAAAGATTTTGAGTGAAGACTCTCTAAAATTTTTAAATGAGAGACATATGATGACCCTGCAAAAATTAAGAGCGAATCCACATGATGACGCTCTAAAAATTTTGAGTGAGGGCCACCTGATGGCCATGAACAAATTTTAAGTGAGGGCCTCCCGATGACCCTTTAAAAATTTTAAATGATAGCCGAATGATGACCCTGTTAAGATTTTGAGTGAGGGCCGCCTGATGAACCTGTAAAAATTTTAAATGAGGGCCACTTGATAACCCTGTAAAAAAATGTTAAATGAGGGCTGCATGATGATCCTGTTGAAATAGTGGTGGAGGAGGAAGACAAAAAAAAAGAAGAAACAATGAACCATAAACCCTTTTTTTGGGTGGGAAGAGGTGCATGGGAATACGCCAGAAAAAAAGGGATGGTTACGCTGACTAAGGCATCATGCCACTTACCATCTTGGTTGATTCCTCCATGTTTTGGAGAACCTCATAGATGTCAGACATCCATGCCCACTTATCAGTTATGTTCGGAGGCTAACCAGAATACCAACACACATGTTGCAGCTGGTGTTCAACTACTGCCCTCTGCTACTCACAAAGCCTTGCCCACATACGTAATGTGGAGTTCTAGCACGTGGCCACATCATACACCAGTCTGTGAGCTGACACTCACAAGCACTGCTGCAGCACTGCCAGACTGGCAGCATATGTAGCTAACTTGTGGAAATGGGTGCACATGCGGTTTACCTTCACAAGTAGCTCAGGCAAATCTGGGTAGGTTTTCAGAAAATACTGAACCACTAAGTTGAGCATGTGGGCCAGGCATGGTACGTGTGCAAGCTTACCAAGTTTCAGAGCTTCCAGTAGGTTATGGCAATTATCACACACGATCATGCCTGGTTGTAGGCCACAGGCCTGTCTGGTCTGTTAGACTTTTCAACAACTCTGCGGCAGTGAGCTTTTTGTCACCTAAACAAATGAGTTTCAGCAGAGCCTGTTGCCTCTTCTCCGAGACAGTGCTGCAGTGTTTTCCAGCTTGTGACCAATATAAATGACTATTCGGAGATGAGAATGAAGGGGTGTGGGTGCAGGAACTGATGTAGGAGGTGGGGAAAACTCTAATGAAACCAGGGCCCACAATAATTGGCGTTGGTAAAACGTGTGACGTTTAAGCATGCGACTCAGTCTCGGCTTTAACTAAGCTTACCCAGTGTGCCATCATGGAAATGTAGCAACCTTGGCCACAATCACTTGTCGACATGTCAGTCATTAAGTGGACCTTCCTGGTAACTATGTTAGTCAGGGCACGGGTGATGTTATTTGACACATGCTGGTGTAAGTCAGGAATGGCACAATGGGAAAAATAGTGGCAACTAGGGAGCAAGTCCCGAGGGATGGCCACCAGCATTAGGTTGCAGAAATCCTCGGTGTCTACAAGCCTAAACGGCAACATTTCCAGGGCAAACTGTCTGGAAATGTGCCCGTTTAGTGTTTGGGCCTGTGTGTGGGTGGATGGGTATATCTGCATGCATTCCATAGCCTTGGGTAGGGACAGCTGAATGCTAGGCTGGGACAAGGAATTTGATGATGTTTGTGAATGTGCAACAACAGGTGCAGGACAGGAAGCATCAACACCTTCATTGTGGACAGGGGATAGGAAAGCATGTAGCACAGGAGTATAGGACAGTGGTGTCACCCGCCAACACTGATTGTGGTCACAAGCGTTTGGCCGACCTAGTAGGGTGCTTTGATGACATATGCCTGATCATGCTGGTGGTAGTCAAGCTGGTAGTGGTCAGGCCCCTGCTGATCTTGGTACAGGTTGCAAATGACCATTCTTTTATTTTCCGCACTTTCTTTAAAAATGTACCAGACTTCACACCTAACCATTGGCCTGTGAACTTGACGTGTGTGGGTGCTCTGCGGAACAGTTGACCACCTCTGGTCCATCCCACTGCCTCTTCTTACTGCATGTTGTGGTTCTTCGGATCTCTCTTTGCATGGCACCTTCCTAGGTTGGTCAGAGAATTCATTGTCTACCACCTCATTTTCTACTTGTGTACTCTGGTCCTCCTAACTTTTTGACTTCACAACATCACTTGTTGGCAACTGTGTCTCATCAACATCTACCTCTAGAGACGCTAATTGCTGTTCCCCACCATCGTCTTCTACTGACCATCTCTGATCAAATATTTGGGCATCACTATACATGAGCAGCTTAAGTCCCTCTTGAAACATGCAGGATAAGCCAGAATCAATAAATGGAAATGTGAAGAGCTCCTCGAAGTGTCCAAGTGTTGGATCATTTGTATCCTGGGGTTCGCCATTGTTGGAGGAAAGGGGATTAGGGTTATGATTATGTGGTCTTGACTCTTGACTAGTGAGATTGGACTATATCAAAAACAGGATGGTGTTGGTAAACATATTGGAAATATTATCTGCCATCCAGCTGAACAGCTGTTCCACTGTTCTGGCTTCAGGAGAGGTGTCCTGCACCCCCCTCAAAAGTGGGAAATTAAGTTAGGTCTCGTGGATGAGCTTGCTTGTTGTGCTCCTGCAGCAGGCGCAGTTTCACCTGGCTCATGGCCTGAGCCTCTGCATGGAATATCAGCAGTTTTACTACAAGAAGGAAAATGTTTAGTCTTGACAATAGTTGGTGGGGTTGGGGGTTGGTGGTAGGTGGTTTTCTTACTAAATTCTCCTTTTTTTGGTTTTTATCCATTTTATATAGTTCTTAACTTTCATATCGCTTCTATAAGCCTGCCCCACATGATGACTATTTATGAAGACCTGACTTTCATTGATAGTTGTCAGATATCCTTTGTAGGAGATATCCTTGGGATATTCTTGGATGACGCGCATCTGAGTGCACACATCATGTGAGTGCACATGTACGTGGATTAGGTGTTAATGTTAATGAAACCTCAACTAAACAAACACCGTCTCATTCTAACCAAAGACCACTGAAAACATTTGTTACTGGACGGGCTAATGGACTCCCTTTCTTTGGCAACCACACAGCAATACGCCTTGCAGATGAGGCTCAGAAAGAGCATGTGCTCCAGTGTATGAGAAGCGCTGCATCAAGTGGCCTGTCCTGCTCCCCTTCCATCTTAATATCACACACAGTACAATCCTAAGAGGAGGCACCCCAATCAGCCTTGTTTCCCCCAAGTCTAAACTCTCCAACCACTCAACTGACGGTGGGGAACTACAGATGGGTGAGTCTACAGAGCTGTTCACACATTCTATGCCATGGGCATCAGAGATCTGCTCCAAAGACTCACAGAGTCAAAAGGAAGAAAGCATTTGCATCAATGCCCCAAATTTTTTTCAGTTGGATCCGGGGATTGATGAAGTAGGGTCTGATCAAAATCCAGAATCTAATTACCAGAGGTTAACCCCGGGGGTGAAGGTGATCCTGATGAGACTCAAATACCTGAGGTGCACTCGGACTGTACTCTGCTGTCAGGGCAAGAAGAGGAGGAGGGTAAATCCCAGGGTTAGGAGTGTGAGAACAGAGAGGATGATGATGTTGTAGATCCCACTTGGTGTGAATCTAGAGTTACGCAGCTGAGTAGCTCAGCAGAGGAGGTGGAGTGGTAGGAAGATGAGGAGGTTACATTTAGAGATGAGTGAATATTTTAATGTTCGGTTCGGATTACGATCACCGAATTTGCAGTATTCGGCGTTTAATTTGTCAAATGGTCACCAAACATAACGAAACACCATTCATGACAATGGGATGCAAAAACAAATGCATGCACAATACCTTATAACGTCCTCAAAAGCTGCCAAAACACATCAAATGACTGACAGATGCCAGGAAAGTGGCCCCAATTCACCCAGTACAAATTGTAGCATGACACTGCAGTAATCAGCAAGGCATGAGGTAATCAGTGTCTGGGACAGCATTTACAGCTTTCAATTCAATGTCACAGTAAGGCGATGTGGTTGAGGGATCGGTGTAGGCCTCCTTTGATTGGAGCCCTGATACCACATGCAGCGCCTCTACCTGCTTTCATGCTGAGCCACACTCAGGTGGCACAAATATCAGTTTCGTAGACTACCATTGTCAGAAAAATGTAAGGATAGTAACATGGGTAGTTGAGTCCAAGGAACTGGAGACCTGATGGTCTTGGAGACCTACAGCTACAGGCAGCAAGGATGAAGGAGACCCAACCAGGAGTGTTCACATTTCCAAAAATTTTTGGCAGACACCACCAAAGTGGCATCAATTACACCACAGTAGAAATATTATAATAGGAACTGACAGGTCTTCCACTACACCCAATCCAGCAGATGGACACCCAACCAGGAGTGTTCACATTTCCAAAAAATTATTGTCAGACAATACCAAAGTTGCATCAATTTCACCACAGTAGAAATAGTATAATAGAGGCAGAGAGGTCTTCCACTATGCCCAATCCAGCAGATGGACACCCAACCAGGAGTGTTCACATTTCCCCAAATTATTGTCAGACAATACCAAAGTGGCATCAATTTCACCACAGTAGAAATCGTATAATAGGGACTGACAGGTCTTCCGCTACACCCTATCCAGCAGATGGACACCCAACCAGGAGTGTTCACATTTCCAAAAAATTTTGGCAGACAATACCAAAGTGGCATCAATTTCACCACAGTAGAAATAGTATAATAGGGACCGAGAGTTCTTCCATTGTGCCCAATACAGCAGATGGACTAAAACTGTTCACATTTCCAGAAATTATTGGCAGACAATACTTATAGGCATCAATTTCACCATATTAGAAAAAGTATAAAAAAAGCACTAAGAGTTCTTAAAGGATGATAAAACCTCCAAGGAGTGTGAGGCAAGCTCAGGCCTCTCACCCATTTTGGAAGAACAAAATGTGTAAGGCTCCAATCCCTTCCTGATGGTATTGATATTAATTCAGTTCTAAATACTCCTACACTATCCTATCCATTTGTTCACCACATGTAAGACTTGGACTCTGTTGTGCTGGTGCTCGATCTGGTCTAAAAAAAAGTGTCAAAAGACTCACAGAAATTGCTTCTTCCACTTCCACCACTTCTGCTGCTGCTGCTAATATATTGGTGTTGACGAATTGACGTGCCGGAGGTCGGAAGTCTAGAGCTGCCATGTGAACTGTGTGTTTCACTGCTGTTTTGGGGAAAAGCTCTCTTAAGGTTGAGTAAAAACGTGTTTCGATACTCAAGCATTCGCGGTTCCCTTTCCAGGGCGAGAAGCATCTGCCAAATAGTTTTTTTAATGTGGCTCTTTCAGAGTGGCAATCCAGTAGTCAGCAGTATTCCTAATCATAACTATACATGGATCATGTTGCAGATAAGGCAGCAAGAAGGCACTCATATGTTTTGCTCTTCCATGAGGTCCAAGAGCTGGGTAACAATAATGCTTGTTTCCTGCGTCCCCTTCCGCCAACCACAAACAACAGAGAGGGGAGGATTACCTCTTCATCTGACAGTTGCGCGCCCAACACCTCTTCCTCCTCCATTTGTTCCTCGGATCTTGCACCTTCGATAACAGTTTGTCTGTTATCACCATCCCCCGTCGATCGCAGTAATCCACCCTCCCTTGGCACCCGCTTGTGTGACAAAAGTCTGGAACTTAGAGTCAGTGTTATCCTTTCCTCATCCTCTGCTTCTTCCTCTTCTTCTGGTACCACCATCTCCTCCCGCAGGTTATTCAAAGTCTGCTCCAGCATATAGATGACCGGAATAGTGATGCTGATGATGGCGTCATCAGCACTAGCATCTTAGTAGCCATTTTGAAACTGTGCAGAAGAGTGCAGAGGTCCTTAATCTGTGCCCACTCCGTAAGCATGCTATACAACATAAGATACTGCATCAGGGCTCATTGCTGCTGCCACAGTCGCTGCAACATGTGCAGAGTGGAATTCCACAGTGTCGGCACATCTCTGTTGTGAATTCTGTTCTCGAACTCCCTCCTGTGGTCGTGAATGGTACTTCGGCGAGTTCTGTCTATGAGCTCCCTCTGGTGGCTATAAGTGAAGCTGCTGCTTCTGAGGTTCCTTACACAGGTGACGTGGTTTATCCTTTGGTTGGCTGCTCTATTTAACTCCTCTCAGATCGTTACTCCATGCCAGCTGTCAATGTTTTTGCATTTGTTCAGTTCGCTCCAGGATCTCTCTGGTGACCTGCCTTCTCCTGCAGAAGCTAAGTTCCTGATAGTCATTATTTGTTCACTGTTTTCTTGTCCAGCTGGTTATCATGATTTTGTATTGCTAGCTGGAAGCTCTGGGATGCAGAGTGGCCCCTCCGTACAGTGAGTCGGTGCGGAGGTCTTTTTTGCACACTCTGCGTGGTCTTTTGTAGGTTTTTGTGCTGATCGCAAAGTTACCTTTCCTATCCTCTGTCTATTTAGTAAGTCTGGCCTCCCTTTGCTGAAAACTGTTTCATTTCTGCGTTTGTGACTTTCATCTTTACTCACAGTCAATATATGTGGGGGGCTTCCTTTTCCTTTGGGGAATTTCTCTGAGGCAAGATAGGCTTTATTTTCCATCTCTAGGGCTAGATAGTTCTTAGGCTGTGACGAGGCACCTAGGTCTGTTCAGGAGCGCTCCACGGCTATTTCTAGTGTGTGTTATAGGATTAGGGCTTGCGGTCAGCAGAGTTCCTACATCCCAGAGCTCGTCCTGTATGAGGTTTAACTATCAGGTCATTTCGGGTGCTACTAACCACCAGGTCATAACAGTACAGCTGGCCAAAAGTATTAATGCATCTCAATAGAGGGATAAGAGAACTTCTGAGACCATTTTTTTTTCTTTGCACTGTGTTTTGTCTTCCTTTTCCCCTAGACCTTTGGGTGGTTCAGGACACAGGTGTAGATATGGACATTCAAGGTCTGTCCTCTTGTGTGGATCATCTCACTGAAAGGGTACAAAACATTCAAGATTTTGTGGTTCAGAATCCTATGTTAGAGCCTAGAATTCCTATTCCTGACTTATTTTCTGGGGATAGATCTAGGTTCTTGAATTTCAAAAATAATTGTAAACTGTTTCTAGCTTTGAAACCCCGCTCCTCTGGTGACCCCGCTCAACAAGTAAAAATCATTATTTCCTTGTTACGTGGTGACCCTCAAGACTGGGCATTTTCCCTTGCGCCAGGAGATCCTGCATTGCGTGATGTTGATGCGTTTTTTCTGGCGCTTGGATTGCTTTATGATGAACCAAATTCAGTGGATCAGGCAGAGAAAATCTTGCTGGATTTGTGTCAGGGTCAGGATGAAGCGGAGGTGTACTGTCAGAAGTTTAGAAAGTGGTCTGTGCTTACTCAGTGGAATGAATGTGCCCTGGCGGCAATTTTCAGAAAGGGTCTTTCTGAAGCCCTCAAGAATGTCATGGTGGGATTTCCCACGCCTGCTGGTCTGAATGAGTCTATGTCTTTGGCCATTCAGATCGATCGGCGCATGCATGAGCGCAAAGCTGTGCACCATCTGGCGGTATTCTCTGAGCATAGGCCTGAGCCTATGCAGTGCGATAGGACTTTGACCAGAGCTGAACGGCAAGAACACAGACGTCAGAATGGGCTGTGTTTTTACTGTGGTGAATCCACTCATGCTATCTCCGATTGTCCTAAGCGCACTAAGCGGTTCGCTAGGTCTGACACCATTGGTACGGTACAGTCTAAATTTCTTTTGTCCGTTACTCTGATTTGCTCTCTGTCGTCCTATTCTGTAATGGCATTTGTGGATTCAGGCGCTGCCCTGAATTTGATGGACTTGGAGTTTGCCAGGCGCTGTGGTTTTTTCTTGGAGCCCTTGCAGTATCCTATTCCATTGAGAGGAATTGATGCTACGCCTTTGGCCAAGAATAAGCCTCAGTACTGGACTCAATTGACCATGTGCATGGCTCCTGCACATCAGGAGGATATTCGCTTTTTGGTGTTGCATAATCTGCATGATGTGGTCGTTTTGGGGTTGCCATGGCTACAGGTCCATAATCCAGTGTTGGATTGGAAATCTATGTCTGTGTCCAGCTGGGGTTGTCAGGGGGTACATGGTGATGTTCCATTGCTGTCAATTTCGCCTTCCACTCCTGAAGTCCCTGAGTTTTTATCAGATTACCAGGATGTATTTGAAGAGCCCAAATCCGGTGCCCTACCTCCTCATAGGGATTGCGACTGTGCTATTAATTTGATTCCTGGTAGTAAGTTTCCTAAGGGCCGTCTGTTTAATTTATCTATGCCAGAGCACGCCGCTATGCGGAGTTATATAAAGGAATCCTTGGAGAAGGGTCATATTCGTCCGTCGTCGTCTCCATTGGGAGCAGGGTTCTTTTTTGTGGCCAAGAAGGATGGTTCTTTGAGACCTTGTATTGATTACTGCCTTCTTAATAAGATCACAGTCAAATTTCAGTATCCTTTGCCGCTGCTGTCTGATTTATTTGCTCGGATTAAGGGCGCTAGTTGGTTCACCAAGATAGATCTGCATGGTGCGTATAATCTTGTGTGAATTAAACAGGGTGATGAATGGAAAACGGCACGTAATACGCCCAAGGGCCATTTTGAGTACCTGGTTATGCCATTCGGGCTTTCTAATGCTCCATCTGTGTTTCAGTCCTTTATGCATGACATCTTCCGAGAGTACCTGGATAGATTCATGATTGTATATTTGGATGACATTTTGGTCTTTTCGGATGATTGGGAGTCTCATGTAAAGCAGGTCAGAATGGTGTTCCAGGTCCTTCGTGCGAATTCCTTGTTTTTGTGAAGGGGTCAAAGTGTCTCTTTGGAGTTCAGAAGGTTTCATTTTTCGGTTTCATTTTTTTCCCTTCTACTATCGACATGGACCCTGTTAAAGTTCAGGTCATTTACGATTGGACTCAGCCGACATCTGTGAAGAGCTTACAGAAGTTCCTGGGCTTTGCTAATTTTTATCGTCGCTTCCTCGCTAATTTTTCCAGTATTGCTAAACCGTTGACTGATTTGACCAAGAAAGGTGCTGATGTGGTCAATTGGTCCTCTGCGGCTGTAGAGGCTTTTCAGGAGTTGAAGCGACGTTTTGCTTCTGTTGTGCCAGCCAGATGTTTCGCTCCCTTTTCAGGTTGAGGTTGATGCTTCTGAAATTGGAGCAGGGGCTGTTTTGTCGCAGAGAAGTTCTGATGGCTCGGTGATGAAACCCTGTGCCTTCTTTTCTAGAAAATTCTCGCCTGCTGAGCGCAATTATGATGTGGGTAGGGTTGAGCGAAACGGGTCGTTCATTTTCAAAAGTCGCCGACTTTTGGCAAAGTCGGGTTTCATGAAACCCGATCCGACCCCTGTGCGTGGTCGGCCATGCGGTACGCGACTTTCGCGCCAAAGTCGCGTTTCAATGACGCGAAAAGCGCCATTTCCCAGCCAATGAAGGTGAACGCAGAGTGTGGGCAGCGTGATGACATAGGTCCTGGTCCCCACCATCTTAGAGAAGGGCATTGCAGTGATTGGCATGCTGTCTGCAGCGTCACAGGGGCTATAAAGGGGTGTTCCAGCCGACCGCCATCTTACTGCTGCTGATCTGAGCTTAGGGAGAGGTTGCTGCCGCTTCGTCAGAAGCAGGAATAGTGTTAGGCAGGGTCCATTAACCACCAAACCGCTTGTGCTGTAGCGATTTCCACTGTCCAACACCACCTTCGGTGTGCAGGGACAGTGGAAGCTACATTTTTTTTTTCTCAGTGCTGTAGCTCATTGGGCTGCCCTAAAAGGCTCCCTGATAGCTGCATTGCTGTGTGTACGCCGCTGTGCAAACCAACTGCTTTTTTCAAAGCACAAATCCTGTTGTTCTGCACAGCTATCTTGTTTGTTTGTCCACACTTTTTATTTAATTTGTGCATCAGTTCACTCCTTATTGCTGCCTGCCATACCTGGCTGAGATTACTGCAGGGAGATAGTAATTGTAGGACAGTCCCTGTTTTTTTTGTTTTTTTTTTTTGTGGGAGATTAAGATTGGCATTTCTGCTAGAGTGCCATCCCTGTGTGTGCCATCTCTCACTCAGTGGGCCATAGAAAGCCTATTTATTTTTTTGCTTGATTTTGGGTTCTAAAATCTACCTGAAAAAATCACTACATCAATCAGTGGGAGATAAATATTGGCCTCTGGGCTTGTGTGCCACTCCTGACTCCTGTGTGTGCCATCTCTCACTCAGTGGGCCATAGAAAGCCTATTTATTTTTTTGCTTGATTTGGGTTCTAAAATCTACCTGAAAAAATCACTACATCAATCAGTGGGAGATAAATATTGGCCTCAGGGCTTGTGTGCCACTCCTGACTCCTGTGTGTGCCATCTCTCACTCAGTGGGCCATAGAAAGCCTATTGATTTTTTTGCTTGATTTGGGTTCTAAAATCTACCTGAAAAAATCACTACATCAATCAGTGGGAGAAAAATATTGGCCTCTGGGCTTGTGTGCCACTCCTGACTCCTGTGTGTGCCATCTCTCACTCAGTGGGGCATAGAAAGCCTTTTTTTTTATTTTTTTTTTTATTTGGTTTCTAAATTGTCCTTGAAAAAATCATTTTATTTTATTTGGTTTCTAAATTCTTCCTGAAAAAATCATTTTATTTTATTTTGTTTCTAAAGTCTCCCTGAAAAAAAAAAAAAGTAAAACAGTGGAAGATTAATATTGCCCTTTCTGCTTGTGTGCCAGTCTTGACTCCTGGGTGTGGCATCTCTCTCTCTCTCTCTCAAATTGTGGGCCATAGAAAGCCTATTTATTTTTTTGCTTGATTTGGGTTCCAAAATCTACCTGAAAAAATCACTGCATCAATCAGTGGGAGAAAAATATTGGCCTCTGGGCTTGTGTGCCACTCCTGACACCTGTGTGTGCCATCTCTCACTCAGTGGGCCATAGAAAGCCTATTTATTTTTTTGCTTGATTTGGGTTCTAAAATCTACCTGAAAAAATCACTACATCAATCAGTGGGAGAAAAATATTGGCCTCAGGGCTTGTGTGCCACTCCTGACTCCTGTGTGTGCCATCTCTCACTCAGTGGGCCATAGAAAGCCTATTTATTTTTTTGCTTGATTTGGGTTCTAAAATCTACCTGAAAAATCACTACATCAATCAGTGGGAGAAAAATATTGGCCTCAGGGCTTGTGTGCCACTCCTGACTCCTGTGTGTGCCATCTCTCACTCAGTGGGCCATAGAAAGCCTATTTATTTTTTTGCTTGATTTGGGTTCTAAAATCTACCTGAAAAATCACTACATCAATCAGTGGGAGAAAAATATTGGCCTCAGGGCTTGTGTGCCACTCCTGACTCCTGTGTGTGCCATCTCTCACTCAGTGGGCCATAGAAAGCCTATTGATTTTTTTGCTTGATTTGGGTTCTAAAATCTACCTGAAAAAATCACTACATCAATCAGTGGGAGATAAATATTGGCCTCAGGGCTTGTGTGCCACTCCTGACTCCTGTGTGTGCCATCTCTCACTCAGTGGGCCATAGAAAGCCTATCTATTTTTTTTGCTTGATTTGGGTTCTATAATCTACCTGAAAAAATCACTACATCAATCAGTGGGAGAAAAATATTGGCCTCAGGGCTTGTGTGCCACTCCTGACTCCTGTGTGTGCCATCTCTCACTCAGTGGGCCATAAAAAGCCTATTTATTTTTTTGCTTGATTTGGGTTCTAAAATCTACCTGAAAAAATCACTACATCAATCAGTGGGAGATAAATATTGGCCTCTGGGCTTGTGTGCCACTCCTGACTCCTGTGTGTGCCATCTCTCACTCAGTGGGCCATAGAAAGCCTATTTATTTTTTTGCTTGATTTGAGTTCTAAAATCAACCTGAAAAAATCACTACATCAATCAGTGGGAGATAAATATTGGCCTCAGGGCTTGTGTGCCACTCCTGACTCCTGTGTGTGCCATCTCTCACTCAGTGGGCCATAGAAAGCCTATTGATTTTTTTGCTTGATTTGGGTTCAAAAAAGGAACCTGAAAAAATCACTACATCAATCAGTGGGAGAAAAATATTGGCCTCTGGGCTTGTGTGCCACTCCTGACTTCTGTGTGTGCCATCTCTCACTCAGTGGGCCATAGAAAGCCTATTTATTTTTTTGCTTGATTTGGGTTCTAAAATCTACCTGAAAAATCACTACATCAATCAGTGGGAGAAAAATATTGGCCTCAGGGCTTGTGTGCCACTCCTGACTCCTGTGTGTGCCATCTCTCACTCAGTGGGCCATAGAAAGCCTATTGATTTTTTTGCTTGATTTGGGTTCTAAAATCTACCTGAAAAAATCACTACATCAATCAGTGGGAGATAAATATTGGCCTCAGGGCTTGTGTGCCACTCCTGACTCCTGTGTGTGCCATCTCTCACTCAGTGGGCCATAGAAAGCCTATTGATTTTTTTGCTTGATTTGGGTTCTAAAATCTACCTGAAAAAATCACTACATCAATCAGTGGGAGAAAAATATTGGCCTCAGGGCTTGTGTGCCACTCCTGACTCCTGTGTGTGCCATCTCTCACTCAGTGGGCCATAGAAAGCCTATTTATTTTTTTGCTTGATTTGGGTTCTAAAATCTACCTGAAAAAATCACTACATCAATCAGTGGGAGATAAATATTGGCCTCTGGGCTTGTGTGCCACTCCTGACTCCTGTGTGTGCCATCTCTCACTCAGTGGGCCATAGAAAGCCTATTTATTTTTTTGCTTGATTTGGGTTCTAAAATCTACCTGAAAAAATCACTACATCAATCAGTGGGAGATAAATATTGGCCTCAGGGCTTGTGTGCCACTCCTGACTCCTGTGTGTGCCATCTCTCACTCAGTGGGCCATAGAAAGCCTATTGATTTTTTTGCTTGATTTGGGTTCTAAAATCTACCTGAAAAAATCACTACATCAATCAGTGGGAGAAAAATATTGGCCTCTGGGCTTGTGTGCCACTCCTGACTCCTGTGTGTGCCATCTCTCACTCAGTGGGGCATAGAAAGCCTTTTTTTAATTTTTTTTTTATTTGGTTTCTAAATTGTCCTTGAAAAAATAATTTTATTTTATTTGGTTTCTAAATTCTTCCTGAAAAAATCATTTTATTTTATTTTGTTTCTAAAGTCTCCCTGAAAAAAAAAAAATAATACAGTGGGAGATTAATATTGCCCTTTCTGCTTGTGTGCCAGTCTTGACTCCTGGGTGTGGCATCTCTCTCTCACTCTCTCTCAAATTGTGGGCCATAGAAAGCCTATTTATTTTTTTGCTTGATTTGGGTTCCAAAATCTACCTGAAAAAATCACTACATCAATCAGTGGGAGAAAAATATTGGCCTCTGGGCTTGTGTGCCACTCCTGACTCCTGTGTGTGCCATCTCTCACTCAGTGGGCCATAGAAAGCCTTTTTATTTTTTTTACTTGATTTGGGTTCTAAAATCTACCTGAAAAAATCACTACATCAATCAGTGGGAGAAAAATATTGGCCTCAGGGCTTGTGTGCCACTCCTGACTCCTGTGTGTGCCATCTCTCACTCAGTGGGCCATAGAAAGCCTATTTATTTTTTTGCTTCATTTGGGTTCTAAAATCTACCTGAAAAATCACTACATCAATCAGTGGGAGAAAAATATTGGCCTCTGGGCTTGTGTGCCACTCCTGACTCCTGTGTGTGCCATCTCTCACTCAGTGGGCCATAGAAAGCCTATTTATTTTTTTGCTTGATTTGGGTTCTAAAATCTACCTGAAAAATCACTACATCAATCAGTGGGAGAAAAATATTGGCCTCAGGGCTTGTGTGCCACTCCTGACTCCTGTGTGTGCCATCTCTCACTCAGTGGGCCATAGAAAGCCTATTGATTTTTTTGCTTGATTTGGGTTCTAAAATCTACCTGAAAAAATCACTACATCAATCAGTGGGAGAAAAATATTGGCCTCTGGGCTTGTGTGCCACTCCTGACTCCTGTGTGTGCCATCTCTCACTCAGTGGGGCATAGAAAGCCTTTTTCTTTTTTTTTTTTTTATTTGGTTTCTAAATTGTCCTTGAAAAAATCATTTTATTTTATTTGGTTTCTAAATTCTTCCTGAAAAAATCATTTTATTTTATTTTGTTTCTAAAGTCTCCCTGAAAAAAAAAAAAATAATAAAACAGTGGGAGATTAATATTGCCCTTTCTGCTTGTGTGCCAGTCTTGACTCCTGGGTGTGGCATCTCTCTCTCTCTCTCAAATTGTGGGCCATAGAAAGCCTATTTATTTTTTTGCTTGATTTGGGTTCCAAAATCCACCTGAAAAAATCACTACATCAATCAGTGGGAGAAAAATAGTGGCCTCTGGGCTTGTGTGCCACTCCTGACTCCTGTGTGTGCCATCTCTCACTCAGTGGGCCATAGAAAGCCTTTTTTTGTTTTTTTATTTGGTTTCTAAATTGTCCCTGAAAAATCATTTTATTTTATTTGGTTTCTAAATTCTTCCTGAAAAAATCATTTTATTTTAATTTGTTTCTAAAGTCTCCCTGAAAAAAAAAAAAAAAAAATAGGTGGGAGATTAATATTGCCCTTTCTGCTTGTGTGCCAGTCTTGACTCCTGGGTGTGCCATCTCTCTCTCTCTCTCTCTCTCTCTCAAATTGTGGGCCATAGAAAGCCTATTTTTTTTTTTTGCTTGATTTGGGTTCCAAAATCTACCTGAAAAAATCACTACATCAATCAGTGGGAGAAAAATATTGGCCTCTGGGCTTGTGTGCCACTCCTGACTCCTGTGTGTGCCATCTCTCACTCAGTGGGCCATAGAAAGCCTTTTTTTGTTTTTTTATTTGGTTTCTAAATTCTTCCTGAAAAAAAAAAAAAAAATAAAACAGTGGGAGATTAATATTGACATTTGTGCTTGAGTGACAGTCCTGCGTGTGTGGCATCTCTGTGATTTGGTGCCACAGAAAACAGAGTGTGTAACATTGTGCCTGATTTTCCTTGTGGTCTCACCAACCTGTAAAGGGATATTGAAATCATACTGAAGTTATAGGTCACCTGTTGTGAATTCTGTGGCTGAATTCACTCCTGTGGTCACAAGTGGTACTGCAGCTTCTGAGCTTCCTCCCTCAGGTGTTCTGGTGAGCTCGTTAACTGCTTCATTACTTAACTCCGCCTGATGCTGCTATCCTTGCTCCTTGTCAATGTTTCAGTGTTGGATCTGAGCTTCTCCTGATTGTTCCTGTGACCTGCTGCTCTGTATAGCTAAGTGCTTTTTGCTTTTTTGTTGCTTTTTTTTCTGTCCAGCTTGTCTTTTGTTTTGCTGGAAGCTCTGAGACGCAAAGGGTGTACCGCCGTGCCGTTAGTTCGGCACGGTGGGTTTTTTTTTGCCCCCTTTGCGTGGTTTTGCTTTAGGGTTTTTTGTAGACTGCAAAGTTCGCTTTACTGTCCTCGCTCTGTCCTAGAATATCGGGCCCCACTTTGCTGAATCTATTTCATCCCTACGTTTTGTCTTTTCATCTTACTCACAGTCATTATATGTGGGGGGCTGCCTTTTCCTTTGGGGAATTTCTCTGGGGCAAGTCAGGCCTATTTTTCTATCTTCAGGCTAGCTAGTTTCTTAGGCTGTGCCGAGTTGCCTAGGTAGTTGTTAGGCGCAATCCACAGCCGCTTTTAGTTGTGTTTAGGATAGGATCAGGTGTGCAGTCTACAGAGTTTCCACGTCTCAGAGCTCGTTCTTGTATTTTTGGGTATTTGTCAGATCACTGTGTGCGCTCTGATCGCTAAGCACACTGTGTTTCTGGATTGCCTTCATAACACCTGTCATTAGCAAACATAACGTTACAAGGAGACACTAACTAATGATTCTCAATAGAGGGAAAGAAAAAGTTCTGACATCATTTTTTTTTTCTGCTCTGTGTTCACTTTTTTTTTTTCCCCTAGACATTTGGGTGATTCTGGACACAGGTGTGGACATGGATATTCAGGGTCTGTGCTCTTCAATGGATAATCTCGTTATAAATGTACAAAAAATTCAAGATACTATTGATCAGAAATCTATGTTAGAACCAAGAATTCCTATTCCTGATTTGTTTTTTGGAGATAGAACTAAGTTTCTAAGTTTCAAAAATAATTGTAAGCTATTTCTGGCCTTGAAACCTCATTCTTCTGGTAATCCTATTCAACAGGTTTTGATTATTATTTCTTTTTTGCGCGGCGACCCTCAAGACTGGGCATTTTCTCTTGCGCCAGGAGACCCTGCATTGAGTAGTGTCGATGCGTTTTTCCTGGCGCTCGGATTGCTGTACGATGAGCCTAATTCAGTGGATCAGGCTGAGAAAAATTTGCTGGCTTTGTGCCAGGGTCAGGATGATATAGAAGTATATTGTCAGAAATTTAGGAAATGGTCAGTACTCACTCAGTGGAATGAATCTGCGCTGGCAGCTTTGTTCAGAAAGGGTCTCTCTGAGGCTCTTAAGGATGTCATGGTGGGATTTCCTATGCCTGCTGGTTTGAATGAGTCTTTGTCTTTGGCCATTCAGATCGGTCGACGCTTGCGCGAGCGTAAATCTGTGCACCATTTGGCGGTACTGCCTGAGGTTAAACCTGAGCCTATGCAGTGCGATAGGACTATGACTAGAGTTGAACGGCAAGAACACAGACGTCTGAATGGTCTGTGTTTCTACTGTGGTGATTCCACTCATGCTATTTCTGATTGTCCTAAGCGCACTAAGCGGTCCGCTAGGTCTGCCGTCATTGGTACTGTACAGTCCAAATTCCTTCTGTCCATTACCTTGATATGCTCTTTGTCGTCGTTTTCTGTCATGGCGTTTGTGGATTCGGGCGCTGCCCTGAATCTGATGGATTTGGATTATGCTAAACGTTGTGGGTTTTTCTTGGAGCCTTTGCGGTGTCCTATTCTATTGAGAGGAATTGATGCTACACCTTTGGCCAAGAATAAACCTCAATACTGGGCCCAGCTGACCATGTGCATGGCTCCTGCACATCAGGAAGTTATTCGCTTTCTGGTGTTGCATAATCTGCATGATGTGGTCGTGTTGGGGTTGCCATGGCTACAAACCCATAATCCAGTATTGGATTGGAATTCCATGTCGGTATCCAGCTGGGGTTGTCAGGGGGTACATGGTGATGTTCCATTTTTGTCGATTTCGTCATCCACCCCTTCTGAGGTCCCAGAGTTCTTGTCTGATTATCAGGATGTATTTGAAGAGCCCAAGTCCGATGCTCTACCTCCGCATAGGGATTGTGATTGTGCTATCAATTTGATTCCTGGTAGTAAATTCCCTAAAGGTCGATTATTTAATTTATCCGTGCCCGAACACGCCGCTATGCGCAGTTATGTGAAGGAATCCCTGGAGAAGGGACATATTTGCCCATCGTCATCACCACTGGGAGCAGGGTTCTTCTTTGTAGCCAAGAAGGATGGTTCGCTGAGACCGTGTATTGATTACCGCCTTCTTAATAAGATCACTGTTAAATTTCAGTATCCCTTGCCATTGTTATCTGACTTGTTTGCTCGGATTAAGGGGGCTAGTTGGTTCACTAAGATAGATCTTCGTGGTGCGTATAATCTGGTGAGAATCAGGCAAGGAGATGAATGGAAAACTGCATTCAATACGCCCGAGGGTCATTTTGAGTATCTAGTGATGCCGTTCGGACTTGCCAATGCTCCATCTGTGTTTCAGTCTTTTATGCATGACATCTTCCGTGAGTATCTGGATAAATTCCTGATTGTTTACTTGGATGACATTTTGATCTTCTCAGATGATTGGGAGTCTCATGTGAAGCAGGTCAGAATGGTTTTTCAGGTCCTGCGTGCTAACTCTTTGTTTGTGATGGGATCAAAGTGTCTCTTCGGTGTGCAGAAAGTTTCATTTTTGGGGTTCATCTTTACCCCTTCTACTATCGAGATGGATCCAGTTAAGGTCCAAGCCATCCAGGATTGGATTCAGCCGACATCTCTGAAAAGTCTGCAAAAGTTCCTGGGCTTTGCTAATTTTTATCGTCGCTTCATCTGTAATTTTTCTAGCATTGCCAAACCATTGACCGATTTGACCAAGAAGGGTGCTGATTTGGTTAATTGGTCTTCTGCTGCTGTGGAAGCTTTTCAGGAGTTGAAGCGTCGTTTTTGTTCTGCCCCTGTGTTGTGTCAGCCAGATGTTTCTCTTCCGTTCCAGGTCGAGGTTGATGCTTCTGAGATTCGAGCAGGGGCGGTTTTGTCACAGAGAGGTTCTGATTGCTCAGTGATGAAACCATGTGCTTTCTTTTCCAGGAAGTTTTCGCCCGCTGAGCGTAATTATGATGTGGGCAATCGAGAGTTGCTGGCCATGAAGTGGGCATTCGAGGAGTGGCGTCATTGGCTTGAAGGAGCTAAGCATCGCGTGGTGGTATTGACTGATCATAAGAACTTGACTTATCTCGAGTCTGCCAAGCGCTTGAATCCTAGACAGGCCCGTTGGTCGTTATTTTTTGCCCGCTTCGACTTTGTGATTTCGTACCTTCCGGGCTCTAAAAATGTGAAGGCGGATGCTCTGTCTAGGAGTTTTGTGGCCGACTCTCCGGGTTTATCTGAGCCAGCGGGTATCCTCAAGGAAGGAGTCATTGTGTCTGCCATCTCCCCTGATTTGCGGCGGGTGCTGCAAAAATTTCAGGCGAATAAACCTGATCGTTGTCCAGCAGAGAAACTGTTCGTCCCTGATAGGTGGACTAATAAACTTATCTCTGAACTTCATTGTTCGGTGTTGGCTGGTCATCCTGGAATCTTTGGTACCAGAGAGTTAGTGGCTAGATCCTTCTGGTGGCCATCTCTGTCACGGGATGTACGTACTTTTGTGCAGTCCTGTGGGATTTGTGCTAGGGCTAAGCCCTGCTGTTCTCGTGCCAGTGGGTTGCTTTTGCCCTTGCCGGTCCCAAAGAGGCCTTGGACACATATTTCGATGGATTTCATTTCTGACCTTCCCGTTTCTCAAAAGATGTCAGTCATTTGGGTGGTCTGTGATCGCTTTTCTAAAATGGTCCATCTGGTGCCCTTGGCTAAATTGCCTTCCTCCTCTGATTTGGTACCTTTGTTCTTTCAGCATGTGGTTCGGTTGCATGGCATTCCTGAGAATATTGTTTCTGACAGAGGTTCCCAGTTTGTTTCAAGGTTTTGGCGAGCCTTTTGTGGTAGGATGGGCATTGACCTATCCTTTTCCTCGGCTTTCCATCCTCAGACTAATGGCCAGACCGAACGAACCAATCAGACCTTGGAAACATATCTGAGATGTTTTGTTTCTGCAGACCAGGATGATTGGGTGTCCTTTTTGCCGGTGGCTGAGTTCGCCCTTAATAATCGGGCCAGCTCGGCTACCTTGGTTTCTCCATTTTTTTGCAATTCTGGGTTCCATCCTCGTTTCTCTTCAGGACAGGTTGAGTCTTCGGACTGTCCTGGTGTGGATTCTGTGGTGGATAGGTTGCAGCAGATCTGGACTCAGGTAGTGTACAATTTGATCTTGTCCCAGGAGAAAGCTCAACTTTTCGCTAATCGCAGACGCCGTGTGGGTCCCCGACTTCGTGTTGGGGATCTGGTTTGGTTATCTTCTCGTCATATTCCTATGAAGGTTTCCTCTCCTAAATTTAAACCTCGTTTTATTGGTCCGTATAGGATTTCTGAGGTTCTCAATCCTGTGTCTTTTCGTTTGACCCTCCCAGACTCCTTTTCCATACATAATGTATTCCATAGGTCGTTGTTGCGGAGATACGTGGCACCTATGGTTCCATCTGTTGAGCCTCCTGCCCCGGTTTTGGTGGAGGGGGAATTGGAGTATATTGTGGAGAAGATGTTGGATTCTCGTGTTTCTAGACGGAAACTCCAGTATCTGGTTAAATGGAAGGGTTATGCTCAGGAAGATAATTCCTGGGTTTTTGCCTCTGATGTTCATGCTTCCGATCTTGTTCGTGCCTTTCATGCGGCTCATCCTGGTCGGCCTGGGGGCTCTGGTGAGGGTTCGGTGACCCCTCCTCAAGGGGGGGGTACTGTTGTGAATTCTGTGGCTGAATTCACTCCTGTGGTCACAAGTGGTACTGCAGCTTCTGAGCTTCCTCCCTCAGGTGTTCTGGTGAGCTCGTTAACTGCTTCATTACTTAACTCCGCCTGATGCTGCTATCCTTGCTCCTTGTCAATGTTTCAGTGTTGGATCTGAGCTTCTCCTGATTGTTCCTGTGACCTGCTGCTCTGTATAGCTAAGTGCTTTTTGCTTTTTTGTTGCTTTTTTTTCTGTCCAGCTTGTCTTTTGTTTTGCTGGAAGCTCTGAGACGCAAAGGGTGTACCGCCGTGCCGTTAGTTCGGCACGGTGGTTTTTTTTTTGCCCCCTTTGCGTGGTTTTGCTTTAGGGTTTTTTGTAGACTGCAAAGTTCGCTTTACTGTCCTCGCTCTGTCCTAGAATATCGGGCCCCACTTTGCTGAATCTATTTCATCCCTACGTTTTGTCTTTTCATCTTACTCACAGTCATTATATGTGGGGGGCTGCCTTTTCCTTTGGGGAATTTCTCTGGGGCAAGTCAGGCCTATTTTTCTATCTTCAGGCTAGCTAGTTTCTTAGGCTGTGCCGAGTTGCCTAGGTAGTTGTTAGGCGCAATCCACAGCCGCTTTTAGTTGTGTTTAGGATAGGATCAGGTGTGCAGTCTACAGAGTTTCCACGTCTCAGAGCTCGTTCTTGTATTTTTGGGTATTTGTCAGATCACTGTGTGCGCTCTGATCGCTAAGCACACTGTGTTTCTGGATTGCCTTCATAACACCTGTCATTAGCAAACATAACAGTCACCGTGTAAGTTGTTTGACAGCAACAAATAAAGTTACTTTGGTTAAGTTTTTAAAACAATGAGGAAGTCTGGTGCAAGAGGTCGTGGCCGTGGGCGTTCATTGTCAGCTGGTAATGATGGTAGTGGTAGTGGAGCATCAGGTGGTCGTGGGAAAAAAAATATTCCACCTAAGTCTGGAGCTGTGGAGCCAGGTTCGTCGTCTGGCTACACAAGGCCTCGAACGCTCTCTTTTCTGGGAGTAGGAAAACCGCTTTTAAAGCCGGAGCAGCAACAGCAAGTTTTGGCTTACCTTGCAGACTCAGCCTCTAGCTCTTTTGCCTCCTCTTCTGAAACTGGTAAATGTAAAAGCAGCGCGTCGCTTGTGGATGTTCACGGTCAGGGACAAGTCGCTTCCTTGTCCTCTTCAGCAAAAACAACAATAAGAGAGAAGGATGCAGCAGGCGACACAACGGGTTACTCCATGGAGCTCTTTACACATACTGTCCATGGCTTAGAAAGTGAAACACTTAACAGGCCATGCCCATTACAAGTAGATTCTGACATGGAGTGCACTGATGCACAGCCACAGCCTGACTACAATGCTGGTCCTTTGACTCAGACCACAACATTGCCCTCTCAGGGTACTGATCCACAATCAGACCCTGATGAGACTATGTTGCCCCGTCACGAACGCTATACCACCGACCGACACGGTGACACAGACGAAGTTGCACACGAGCTAGAAGAGGAGGTAATAGATGACCCAGTTGTTGACCCCGATTGGCAGCCATTGGGGGAACAGGGTGCAGGCGGCAGTAGTTCAGAAGCGGAGGTGGAGGAGGGGCCGCAGCAGGCATCAACATCGCAAAAGTTTCCATCTACCGGGCCCGTATCTTGCCCAAAACGCGTGTCAAAGCCAAAACCTGTTGGAGGACAGCGTGGCCATCCGGTTAAAGCTCAGTCTGCAATCCCTGAAAAGGGATCCGATGCTAGGAAGAGTGCAGTCTGGCATTTTTTTAAACAACATCCAATTGATCAGCGCAAAGTCATCTGTCAAAAATGTTCAACTAGCTTAAGCAGAGGTCAGAATCTGAAAAGTCTCAATACAAGTTGCATGCATAGACATTTAACCACCATGCATTTTCAAGCCTGGACTAACTACCAAACGTCCCTTAAGGTTGTAGCACCCTCGGCCAATGAAGCTAGTCAGCAACGCAACATCCCTTCCGTCACTGTAAGGCCACCATTTTCCGCACCACCGGCAGTATCTGTGCAGGTTTCTTTGCCAGCCAAAAGCAGTCAGGGTCAGGGAATCACCAGTTTTGTAGGAGGAAATATTGCATCTAGGGCACCGGCGGAAACAATACCGTCTCCAACCGTCTCTCAGTCTGCCATGTCCACCGGCACACCCGCAAGTTCCACGATCTCCAGCTCTCCAGTCCAGCTCACCCTACATGAGACTCTGGTTAGAAAAAGGAAGTACTTATCCTTGCATCCGCGTACACAGGGTTTTAACGCCCACATAGCTAGACTAATCTCGTTAGAGATGATGCCCTACCGGTTAGTTGAAAGTGAAGCTTTCAAAGCCCTGATGGAGTACGCTGAACCACGCTACGAGCTACCCAGTCGACACTTTTTTTCCAGAAAAGCCATCCCAGCCCTGCACCAGCATGTTAAACAGCGCATCGTCCATGCACTCAGGCAATCTGTGAGTACAAAGGTGCACCTGACTACAGATGCATGGACCAGTAGGCATGGCCAGGGACGTTACGTGTCCATCACGGCACACTGGGTGAATGTGGTGGATGCAGGGTCCACAGGGGACATCAATTTCGGGACAGTTGTGCCTAGCCCACGGTCTAGGAAACAGTTGGCTGTAGGCGTTCGCACCCCCTCCTCCTCCTCCTCGTCCTCCTGCAGAAGCGACAGCTCTTCCACAGACCGCAGTCGGCCAACCACTCCATCGGCAGCTGACACTGTTGCACACCAGTTGTGCCATTATGGGCCAGCTACTGGCAAGCGTCAGCAGGCTGTATTGGCTATGAAGTGTTTGGGCGACAACAGACACACCGCGGAAGTTCTGTCCGAGTTCTTGCAACAAGAAACGCAGTCGTGGCTGGGCACAGTAGATCTTGAGGCAGGAAAGGTAGTGAGTGATAACGGAAGGAATTTCATGGCTGCCATCTCCCTTTCCCAACTGAAACACATTCCTTGCCTGGCTCACACCTTAAACTTGGTGGTGCAGTGCTTATTGAAAACTTATCCTGGGTTCTCCGACCTGCTCCTCAAAGTGCGTGGACTTTGCTCACATATCCGACGTTCGCCTGTACACTCCAGCCGTATGCAGACCTATCAGCGGTCTTTGAACCTTCCCCAGCATCGTCTAATCATAGACGTTGCAACAAGGTGGAACTCAACACTGCACATGCTTCAGAGACTGTGCCAACAGAGGCGGGCTGTTATGTTTTTGTGGGAGGATACACATACATGGGCAGGCAGTAGGATGGCAGACATGGAGTTGTCAGGTGTGCAGTGGTCGAAGATACAAGACATGTGTCAAGTCCTTCAGTGTTTTGAGGAATGCACACGGCTGGTTAGTGCAGACAACGCCATAATAAGCATGAGCATCCCCCTAATGTGTCTGCTGATGCAAAGTTTGACGCACATAAAGGATCAGGCGTCTGCACCAGAGGAAGAGGAAAGCCTTGATGACAGTCAGCCATTGTCTGGTCAGGGCAGTGTACAGGACGAGGTAGCGGGCGAAGAGGAGGTGGAGGACGAGGAGGATGATGGGGATGAGTATATTTTTAATGAGGAAGCTTTCCCGGGGGCACTGGAAATTGGTTGCGTCGCAAGGCCGGGTTCTGGTTTTTTGAGGGACACAAGTGACGTAGATTTGCCTGAAACTGCCCCTCAACCAATCACAACCGCAGATTTGACAACTGGAACTTTGGCCCACATGGCGGATTATGCCTTACGTATCCTCAAAAGGGACACACGCATTACTAAAATGATGAACGATGATGATTACTGGTTGGCCTGCCTCCTTGATCCTCGCTATAAAGGCAAATTGCAAAATATTATGCCACATGAGAACTTGGAACTAATATTAGCAACCAAAGAATCAACTCTTGTTGACCGTTTGCTTCAGGCATTCCCAGCACACAGCGCCCGTGATCGTTCTCACACGAGCTCCAGGGGGCAGCAGACCAGGAGTGTTAGGGGTGAACACATCAGAAGTGGCGTTGGACAGAGGGGTTTTCTGACCAGGTTGTGGAGTGATTTTGCTATGACCGCAGACAGGACAGGTACTGCTGCATCAATTGAAAGTGACAGGAGACAACATTTGTCCAGTATGGTTACTAACTATTTTTCATCCCTTATCGATGTTCTCCCTCAACCGTCATTCCCATTTGATTACTGGGCATCAAAATTAGACACCTGGCCAGAATTGGCAGAATATGCATTGCAGGAGCTTGCTTGCCCGGCAGCTAGTGTCCTATCAGAAAGAGTATTCAGTGCTGCAGGTTCAATATTAACCAAAAAAAGGACTCGTCTGGCTACCCAAAATGTTGATGATCTAACATTCATTAAAATGAACCACAACTGGATTTCGAATTCTTTTGCCCCACCTTGCCCGGCAGACACCTAGCTTTCCTACGAAAAGCTCTTGCCTGTGGACTACTGTGAATTACTTTTCGAATGTCTAATTTGCTGCAGCTGATTGTCCAGCATACGACATGTTTACACCTCCCTAAATGGCCAAACTCCCCACACGGGGCCGTGGTATCGCGACTTGGCGCAAGCACCCGTGAGAGTGCTGTTTGTCTGAAGAGGTGGGTGTGCCCGCTTTTGGTCGACGGCACTGCCACTGGGTCCCTCATAGTACAATAAAGTGTCTCTGGCGGTGGTGGTGCGCACCCAACGTCAGACACACTGTTGTAACATGAGGGGCCCTGGGCCTGTACCGCCGGCCACAAGAGAGTTCACCCAACCCCAGGTCAAACATTGCTCTACCACTTCCACAGTTATCTCTCACACTTCCACCAATGTTTAGTCTATGCGCTGACATCCTTCCATTCCTGCCACTGACAATACCATTGTGTTGACATGTATGATGGTACTTAACATAGTCAGGGGCAGTGTCCTCTATTTACCACAGTAAATACTTTGCGCTAAATTAGTAGGTCTGAAACTACGCAGAGGATCCCACCCTTGAACCTAATCATTGCACCCTTTAGTGTTTTCGTTTTGTTTTAATGCGAGACATTCACATTTATGTATTGTTTTGGACTACTAACTGGCAGACACTCATTACAATCGGCCTCCGCTGACCAGACCACTGCTGCCCGTCTACCCCTGGAACCAATTTTAAATTGCCTACAGCCAGCCCATTTTATTATGTTAGGCCTTCGAAGCCTCTCTGCGGCCCGTTCTTTCAACTACTACTACACTGACCTGTCTACTGCTGCCCGTGTACTCCTGGAACCAATTATACAGTGCCTACAGCCTGTCCAATTTTTTTATGTTAGGCCTTCGAAGCCTGTCTGCGGTCCCTCCTTCCACTAGGACTCCACTGACCATTCTACTGCTGCCCGTGTACCCCTGGAACCAATTTTAAATTGCCTACAGCCCAATTTTTTATGTTAGGCCTTTGAAGCCTGTCTGCGGTCCCTCCTTCCACTAGGCCTCCACTGACCATTCTACTGCTGCCCGTGTACCCCTGGAACCAATTTTAAATTGCCTACAGCAGCCCAATTTTTTTTATGTTAGGCCTTCGAAGCCTGTCTGCGGTCCCTCCTTCCACTAGGCCTCCATTGACCATTCTACTGCTGCGCGTGTACCCCTGGAACCAATTTTAAATTGCCTACAGCCAGCCCAATTTTTTTAATGTTAGGCCTTCGAAGCCTGTCTGCGGTCCCTCCTTCCACTAGGCCTCCACTGACCATTCTACTGCTGCCCGTGTACCCCTGGAACCAATTTTAAATTGCCTACAGCCCTATTTTGTTATGTTAGGCCTTCGAAGCCTCTCTGCGGTCCCTTCTTTCTACTACTACTACACTGACCAGACCATTGCTGCCCGTGTACCCCTGGAACCAATTTTAAATTGCCAACAGCCCTATTTTGTTATGTTGGGCCTTCGAAGCCTGTCTGTGGTCCCTTCTTTCTACTACTCCTACACTGACCAGACCACTGCTGCCCGTGTACCCCTGGAACCTATTTTTTATTGCATAGAGCATCCTTTTTTTAATAGTAGGCGTACAAAGTCTGTCTGCGGTCCACTATTGAAATTGTCCTCCACTGCCCAGAGCAATGCTGCCTGTGTACCCCTGGAACCTTTTTTAAGCTGCAGTGAGCCACAATTTTTGGTTTAAGGCCTACTACCTGTGTCTGTCTGTGCCACTCAATTCAGCTGTGTTCCTTTGAAAAAAGCTGAGAGTCAATAGTCTTGTTTTCAGCCTCTAGGAATTTTAAAACTGCATTGGGGATACAACTTTGGTAGGGCCTACTAACGGTGTCTGCCGCCCCAAGGTGTGCCCCAGGTTTTGTCCACATTGCTTCGGTCTTCCGACTCTCGTTTAGTAGTTGTAGAAAACTACACTGCATTAGGCCTACAAATTGGGTATGGGGTGTAGAGACGGTGTGTTCCAATCCAAGGTGTTCCCCAGGCTTCCTCGCCATTGCTTCCATCTTAATGCTCTCGTTTAGTAGTTGTTGGAAACTACGCTGCATTAGGCCTACAAATTGGGTATGGGGTGTAGAGAGATGGTGTGTTCCACTCCAAGGTGTTCCCCAGGTTTCCTCGCCATTGCTTCGATCTTAATGCTCTCGTTTAGTAGTTGTTGGAAACTACGCTGCATTAGGCCTACAAATTGGGTATGGTGTGTAGAGAGATGGTGTGTTACACTCCAAGGTGTTCCCCAGGTTTCCTCTCCATTGCTTCGATCTTCTGGCTCTCGTTTAGTAGTTGTTGGAAACTACGCTGCATTAGGCCTACAAATTATGTATGGGGTGTAGAGAGATGGTGTGTTCCACTCCAAGGTGTTCTCCAGGTTTCCTCGCCATTGCTTCTATCTTCAGGCTCTCGTTTAGTAGTTGTTGGAAACTACACTGCATTAGGCCTACAAAATGGGTATGGGGTGTAGAGAGATGGTGTGTTCCACTCCAAGGTGTTCCCCAGGTTTCCTCGCCATTGCTTCGATCTTAATGCTCTCGTTTAGTAGTTGTTGGAAACTACACTGCATTAGGCCTACAAATTGGGTATGGGGTGTAGAGACGGTGTGTTCCACTCCAAGGTGTTCTCCAGGTTGCCTTTCCTGAGCTTCTATCTTCAGGCTCTCGTTTAGTAGTTGTTGGAAACTACACTGCATTAGGCCTACAAAATGGGTATGGGGTGTAGAGAGATGATGTGTTCCACTCTAAGGTGTTCCCCAGGTTTCCTCGCCATTGCTTCGATCTTAATGCTCTCGTTTATTAGTTGTTGGAAACTACGCTGCATTAGGCCTACAAATTGGGTATGGGGTGTAGAGAGATGGTGTGTTACACTCCAAGGTGTTCCCCAGGTTTCCTCTCCATTGCTTCGATCTTCTGGCTCTCGTTTAGTAGTTGTTGGAAACTACACTGAATTAGGCCTACAAATTGGGTATGGGGTGTAGAGATATGGTGTGTTCCACTCCAAGGTGTTCCCCAGGTTTCCTCGCCATTGCTTCCATCTTAATGCTCTCGTTTAGTAGTTGTTGGAAACTACACTGCATTAGGCCTACAAATTGTGTATGGGGTGTAGAGACGGTGTGTTCCACTCCAAGGTGTTCTCCAGGTTGCCTTTCCTGAGCTTCTATCTTCAGGCTCTTGTTAAATAGTGGTTAAATGGAACAACTGCATTTGGCGTACTAGTTGGTTTGGGGCCTACTAACAGTGTCTGCCGCTCCTTGCTGTTCTCCTGGTTTCCTGTCCTGAAATTCCATTTTCAGGCTCTCGTTAAGTAGTTGTTAATGTTAGACTACATTTGGCCTACTAGTTGGGTTGGGGCCTACTATCGGTGTCTGCCACTCCTTGCTGTTCTCCTCCACTGAACAAAGCTGTGCCGCCTGTTTACTACGGTTGCCAATTTTGAACTGCATTTCGACTACTTACTGATTTGGGCCTACTCTCTGTGTCAGCCTCTCATTCCAGTTGTCCTCCACTGCAATGCCCCCTGGTTAGTCCTGTGTTACCAATTTTGAACTGCATTTAGCCCACTTTATTCTTTGGGCCTATATCTGTGTTTCCTCCTCATCCTGCCCATTGCCCAGCCAGTGATAGATGAGTCTGCTGGTACATTGACCCATAACGCAAAATTCCCCGTGCACGCTACACAGCAAGATTGTGACCCTGCTGAAAGTCAGGTTCCTCTTCCCGCATACCATACCACCTTACACGGGGACAAAGAGGAAGGTGCAGATGAAAGTGCAGGTTCCTTCATCAGGTGAGGGGAGGAATACTAGTTGGCGACGTCACTGGCACAGGGCCTCTCATAGTACGCAAAAGTGTTGCTGCCGGTGGGAGGCGCCCCCGCCGTGCAAACACACCGCTGTACTTTGAGGGGCCCTGTGCCAGTGCCAATGCCAACGAGTGGGCCCCCCCTGCTTGCTCAGGATGTCAGCACTTGCAAAGTTGAAATACTTACCTCTCCCTGCTCCATTGCCGTGACGTGTTCCAGATTTCCTGGGCCCACTAATTACTTGAACCAGCCATACCCCCCACAACTTTAGCCAAATGACCCCCAATTTCAAATGCCTTCCAATTATTATAAGGTAAATTACGATTGACAAGCTTCTGTAACAAGAATGGATGTTTTTGCCATTAAAATGGGCAGTGTAGGTGTTTTCCTGGCCTCCACTCACTGCCGACTATGCTCCCCCATTGACTTGCATTGGGTTTCGTGTTTCGGGCGATACCCGACTTTTCGCGATAATCGGCCGATTCCACTCGACTCGACTTCTAAGATAGTCGGGTTTCGCGAAACACGGCTCGACTCTAAAAAGGTCAAGGTCGCTCAACCCTAGATGTGGGCAATCGGGAGTTGTTGGCCAAGAAGTGGGCATTCGAGGAGTGGCGACATTGGCTTGAAGGAGCTAAACATCGCGTGGTGGTCTTGACGGATCACAAGAATTTAACTTGTCTCGAGTCTGCCAAACGGTTGAATCCTAGACAGGCTCGATGGTCGCTCTTTTTCTCCCGTTTTGATTTTGTGGTTTTATACCTTCCGGGATCTAAGAATGTGAAGGCTGACGCCCTGTCAAGGAGTTTTGTGCCTGACTCTCCGGGTGTTCCGGAGCCGGCGGGTATTCTTAAAGAAGGGGTAATTTTGTCTGCCATTTCCCCTGATTTGCGGCGTGTGCTGCAAAAATTTCAGGCTGATAGACCTGACCGTTGTCCTACGGAGAAACTGTTTGTCCCTGATAGATGGACTAGTAGAGTTATCTCTGAGATTCATTGTTCAGTGTTGGCTGGGCATCCTGGAATCTTTGGTACCAGAGATTTGGTGGCTAGATCCTTTTGGTGGCCGTCTTTGTCACGGGATGTGCGTTCTTTTGTGCAGTCCTGTGGGACTTGTGCTCGGGCTAAGCCCTGCTGTTCTCGTGCCAGTGGGTTGCTTTTGCCCTTGCCGGTCCCGAAGAGGCCCTGGACGCATATTTCCATGGATTTTATTTCAGATCTCCCTGTTTCTCAAAGGATGTCGGTCATTTGGGTGGTTTGTGATCGCTTCTCTAAGATGGTCCATTTGGTACCCTTATCTAAATTGCCTTCCTCCTCTGATTTGGTGCCATTGTTTTTCCAGCATGTGGTTCGTTTGCATGGCATTCCAGAGAACATCGTCTCGGACAGAGGTTCCCAGTTTGTTTCGAGGTTTTGGCGTTTTTTTTGCGCTAAGATGGGCATTGATTTGTCTTTTTCTTTGGCTTTCCATCCTCAGACTAATGGCCACACCGAACGAACTAATCAGACTTTGGAGACATATCTGAGATGCTTTGTTTCTGCTGATCAGGATGATTGGGTGTCCTTCTTGCCTTTGGCTGAGTTCGCCCTTAATAATCGGGCCAGCTCGGCTACTTTAGTTTCTCCTTTTTTCTGTAATTCTGGTTTCCATCCTCGTTTCTCTTCAGGGCAGGTTGAGCCTTCGGACTGTCCTGGTGTGGATGCGGTGGTGGACAGGTTGCAGCAGATTTGGACTCATGTGGTGGACAATTTGACATTGTCCCAGGAGAAGGCTCAACGTTTCGCTAACCGCCGGCATTGTGTTGGTCCCCGACTTCGTGTTGGGGATTTGGTTTGGTTGTCATCTCGTCACGTACCTATGAAGGTTTCCTCTCCTAAGTTTAAGCCTCGTTTCATTGGGCCTTATAAGATTTCTGAAGTTCTTAATCCTGTGTCATTTCGTTTGGACCTTCCAGCTTCTTTTGCCATCCATAGTGTGTTCCATAGGTCGTTGTTGCGGAGATACGTGGCGCCTATGGTTCCCTCCGTTGATCCCCCTGCCCCGGTGTTGGTTGAGGGGGAGTTGGAGTATGTGGTGGAGAAGATTTTGGATTCTCGTGTTTCGAGATGGAAACTTCAGTACCTGGTCAAGTGGAAGGGTTATGGTCAGGAAGATAATTCCTGGGTTTTTGCCTCTGATGTTCATGCTGCTGATCGAATTTTTTGTGGCCTCTGGATCAGGCCTCTATAACACACTAGATACTGCAAACTATTTTAACCCCTTCCCGACCTTTGACGCATACGCTGCGTCATGAAAGTCGGTGCCATTCCGACCCATGACGCAGCATATGCGTCATGGAAAGATCGCGTCCCTGCAGATCGGCTGAAAGGGTTAACTCCCATTTCACCCGATCTGCAGGGACAGGGGGAGTGGTAGTTTAGCCCAGGGGGGGTGGCTTCACCCCCCCGTGGCTACGATCGCTCTGATTGGCTGTTGAAAGTGAAACTGCCAATCAGAGCGATTTGTAATATTTCACCTAAAAAACTGGTGAAATATTACAATCCAGCCATGGCCGATGCTGCAATATCATCGGCCATGGCTGGAAACACTTATGTGCACCCACCCCACCCCACCGATCGCCCCCCCAGCCCTCCGATCTGTGGTCCGCTCCCCTCCGTCCTGTGCTCCGCTCCCCCGTCCTCCTGTCCGCTCCCCCATGCTCCAATCAAACCCCCCACACTCCGATCACCCCCCGACAGCGATCCCCCCCCGCACAGCGATCCCCCGTGCTCCGATCCACCCGCCCGCACAGCGATCCCCCACTCCGTGCTCCAATCCACCCCCCAATGTTCCGATCCACCGCCCCATGCTCCGATCCACCCCCCGTGCTCCGACGCCCCCCCGTGCCCTGATCTCCCCCCTTATACTTACCTAGCCTCCCGGGGTCCGTCCGTCTTCTTTCCTGGGCGCCGCCATCTTCCAAAATGGCGGGCGCATGTGCAGTGCACCCGCCGAATCTGCCGGCCGGCAGATTCGTTCCAGAGTACATTTTGATCACTGAGATATAACCTATCTCAGTGATCAAAATAAAAAAAAATAGTAAATGACCCCCCCCCTTTGTCACCCCCATAGGTAGGGACAATAATAAAAAATAAAGATTTTTTTTTTTTTCACTAAGGTTGGGGTAAGAACTAGGGGTAGGGTTAGGGGTAGGGTTAGGGTTAGGGGTAGGGTTAGGGGTAGGGTTAGGGTTAGGGTTAGGGGTAGGGGTAGGGTTAGGGGTAGGGTTAGGGCTAGGGTTAGGGTTTCGGTATGTGCACACGTATTCTGTTCCTCTGCGGATTTTTCTGCAGAGGATTTGATAAATCCGCAGTGCTAAACCGCTGTGGATTTACCGCGGTTTTTCTGCGCATTTCACTGCGGTTTTACAACTGCGATTTTCTATTGGAGCAGTTGTAAAACCGCTGCGGAATCCGCAGAAAGAAGTGACATGCTGCGGAATGTAAACCGCTGCGTTTCCGTGCAGTTTTTCCGCAGCATGTGTACAGCGATTTTTGTTTCCCATAGGTTTACATTGAACTGTAAACTCATGGGAAACTGCTGCGGATCCGCAGCATTTTCCGCAGCGTGTGCACATACCTTTAGAATTAGGCTATGTGCACATGGTGCGGATTTGGCTGCGGATCCGCAGCAGAGTTCCATCAGGTTTACAGTACCATGTAAACATATGGAAAACCAAATTCGCTGTGCCCATGGTGCGGAAAATACCACGCGGAAACGCTGCGTTGTATTTTCCGCAGCATGTCAATTCTTTGTGCGGATTCTGCAGCGTTTTACACCTTTTCCTCAATAGGAATCCGCAGGTGAAATCCGCACAAAAAACACTGGAAATCCGCGGTAAATCCGCAGGTAAAACGCAGTGCCTTTTACCCGCGGATTTTTCAAAAATGGTGCTGAAAAATCTCATACGAATCCGCAACGTTGGCACATAGCCTTAGGGTTAGGGTTGGGTTGGAATTAGGGTTGTGGTTAGGGTTAGGGGTGTGTTGGGGTTAGGGTTGTGATTAGGGTTACGGCTACAGTTGGGATTATGGTTAGGGGTGTGGGGGGGTTAGGGTTGTGTTGGGGTTATGGCTACAGTTGGGATTAGCATTAGGGGTGTGGGGGGGTTAGTGTTGGAGGTAGAATTGAGGGGTTTCCACTGTTTAGGCACATCAGGGGGTCTCCAAACGCAACATGGCGCCACCATTGATTCCAGCCAATCTTGTATTCAAAAAGTCAAATGGTGCTCCCTCACTTCCGAGCCCCGACGTGTGCCCAAACAGTGGTTTACCCCCACATATGGGATACCAGCATACTCAGGACAAACTGCGCAACAATTATTGGGGTCCAATTTCTCCAGTTACCCTTGAGAAAATAAAAAATTGCTTGCTAAAACATCATTTTTGAGGAAAGAAAAATGATTTTTTATTTTCACGGCTCTGCGTTGTAAACGTCTGTGAAGCACTTGGGGGTTCAAAGTGCTCACCACATATCTAGATAAGTTCCTTGGGGGGTCTAGTTTCCAAAATGGGGTCACTTGTGGGGGGTTTCTACTGTTTAGCCACATCAGGGGCTCTGCAAACGCAACGTGACGCCCGCAGACCATTCCATCAAAGTCCGCATTTCAAAACGTCACTACTTCACTTCCGAGCCCCAGCATGTGCCTAAACAGTGGTTTACCCCCACATATGGGGTATCAGCGTACTCAGAAGAAACTGGACAACAACTTTTGGGGTCAAATTTCTCCTGTTACCCTTGGGAAAATAAAAAATTGCGGGCTAAAAAATCATTTTTGAGAAAATAAATTTTTTTTTTTATTTTCATGGCTCTGCGTTATAAACTTCTGTGAAGCACTTGAGGGTTCAAAGTGCTCACCACACATCTAGATTAGTTCCTTGGGGGGTCTAGTTTCCAAAATGGGGTCACTTGTGGGGAGCTCCTTTGCATAGGCACACAGGGGCTCTCCAAATGCGACATGGTGTCCGCTAACAATTGGAGCTAATTTTCCATTCAAAAAGTCAAAAGGCGCGCCTTCCCTTCCGAGCCCTGCCGTGTGACCAAACAGTGGTTTACCCCCACATATGAGGTATCGCCGTACTCGGGAGAAATTGCTCAACAAATTTTAGGATCCATTTTATCCTATTGCCCAAGTAAAAATGAAAAAATTGAGGCGAAAAGAATTTTTTTGTGAAAAAAAAGTACTTTTTCATTTTTACGGATCAATTTGTGAAGCACCTGAGGGTTTAAAGTGCTCACTAGGCATCTATATAGGTTCCTTGGGGGGTCCAGTTTCCAAAATGGGGTCACTTGTGGGGGAGCTCCAATGTTTAAGCACACAGGGTCTCTCCAAACGCGACATGGTGTCCGCTAACGATGGAGATAATTTTTCATTCAAAAAGTCAAATGGCGCTCCTTCCCTTCCGAGCCTTACCATGTGCCCAAAAAGTGGTTTACCCCCACATGTGAGGTATCGGTGTACTCAGGAGAAATTGCCAAACAAATTTTAGGATCCATTTTATCCTGTTGTCCATGTGAAAATGAAAAAATTGAGGCTAAAAAATTTTTTTGTGAAAAAAAAGTACTTTTTCATTTTTACGGATCAATTTGTGAAGCACCTGGGGGTTTAAAGGGCTCACTATGCATCTAGATAAGTTCCTTGGGGCGTCTAGTTTCCAAAATGGGGTCACTTGTGGGGGAGCTCCAATTTTTAGGCACACGGGGGCTCTCCAAACGTGACATGGTGTCCGCTAAAGAGTGCAGCCAATTTTTCATTCAAAAAGTCAAATGGCGCTCCTTCCCTTCAAAGCCCTGCCGTGCGCCCAAACAGTGGTTTACCCCCACATATGAGGTATCAGCGTACTCAGCACAAATTGGACAACAACTTTCGTTGTTCAGTTTCTCCTTTTACTATTGGGAAAATAAAAAAATTGTTGCTGAAATATCATTTTTGTGACTAAAAAGTTAAATGTTCATTTTTTCCTTCCATGTTGCTTCTGCTGCTGTGAAGCACCTGAAGGGTTAATAAACTTCTTGAATGTGGTTTTGAGTACCTTGAGGGGTGCAGTTTTTAGAATGTTGTCACTTTGGGTATTTTCAGCCATATAGACCCCTCAAACTGACTTCAAATGTGAGGTGGTCCCTAAAAAAAATGGTTTTGTAAATTTCGTTGTAAAAATGAGAAATCGCTGGTCAAATTTTAACCCTTAACTTCCTAGCAAAAAAAAATTTTGTTTCCAAAATTGTGCTGATGTAAAGTAGACGTGTGGGAAATGTTATTTATTAACTATTTTGTGTCACATAACTCTCTGGTTTAACAGAATAAAAATTCAAAATGTAAAAATTGCGAAATTTTCAAAATTTTCGCCAAATTTCCATTTTTATCACAAATAAACACATAATTTATTGACCTAAATTTACCACTAACATGAAGCCCAATATGTCACGAAAAAACAATCTCAGAATTCCTAGGATCCATTGAAGCGTTCCTGAGTTATTACCTCATGAAGGGACACTGGTCAGAATTGCAAAAAACGGCAAGGTCTTTAAGGTCAAAATAGGCTGGGTCATGAAGGGGTTAAAGTCAGTTCCCCTACTGCATGACAATAGGAACGGAACAATTTTTTGTGGCCTCTGGATCAGGCCACTTTAACATACTAGATACTACAAACTATTTTAAAGTCAGGCTCTCTATTGTATGACACTAGGAATAGAATAATTTTTGGGTGGCTTCTGGATCAAGGCCTCTACAACACACTAGATGCTACAAACTACTTTAAAGTCAGGTCCTCTATTGTATGGCACTAGGAACAGGAGAATTTTTGGTGACCTCTGGATCAGTCATCTAACACACATTAGATGCTACAAACTATTTTAAATTTAGGTCCCCTACTGTATGACACTAGGAACAAAAGAATTTTTGGGTGTCCTCTGGATCAGGCCTAAATAACACTCTAGATGCTACAAACTATTTTAAAGTCAGGTACAGCAGGCTGTTTCACATTTAGCTAGTGAAAAAATATCAAACAAATTCGCTCATCACTAGTTACGTTATGGCTTGCCTCACAGGCACGGAGTGATGCAACCAAGACAAGCACTGCATCCTCAGCCAGAACTCTGGCTATGGTCAAGAGCCGTCTCAGGTCTGCAGTTCGTAGAAGTGGCAAGAGTTGCCTAGCCTGGGCCTTTTTTTAGACCGCAAAGGATCACCCAACTCACGTTATCTGCCAGCTTTGCAAAAAATGACTCAGTAGAGGCAAACATTGCAATAATTTGACTACTATATGCATGAACTGGCACATGCGCAATCAACATGCATTAGTCTGGGAATCTCATTGCACTAAAATAAGGACTAGGGGGCCTCGCCAACCACCGGCCATGCCGTCATCTGCATCTGCTACTTCGTCCTCCTCCATCACTGTGGCAAGTGTTCTCACAAAGGACTCTGGCCGCAGAACCTCCACTTCATTACCCCTTACAGTTGGGGTGAGTGAGGGCCTGTCAGCTGTTATGGAAGTGGATATGTCTGCTGTTTTGTTTCACCGAGCATGCCACATCTTTCTCAAGTCACCATAACATCTGTGCCTGCACCTCACTCACAGTCTTAAAGTTTGCCTTATTCGCCTTACTCCACCCTCTCTCAGCACAGCAGCCATTCCTCGGTCCCACAGTTGTGGTCAAGTAAAGGAATGTTTCCTTCTACACTTGCAAAATCTAAGAGCTTGAACTCCACTATCTCCATTCTGTTGGCCACAGAAATACTGCCTTTCCGCCTGGTGGATATAGACGATTTCCAAAAGCTGATTGCCTTCGCAGTCCCCCAATGCCAGTTGCACAATCAACATTACTTCTCTAACAAAGCTGTGCCTCTGTCATACCAGCATGTCACACATAATATCACTAGTTGAAAAATTATATCTGCCAGGGTGCATTTCACCACTGACACCTGAGCAAACATGGGCAGGGACATTACATCTCGCTGACTGGGCAATGGGTGATTCTGATGGCCATGGGGACAGGCAGACAAGGGGCTGCTTCACAAGTCTTAGAATCCCCGTGGCTGGCGGGACAAACCTCTAGGAAGAGGTGATGGCTCCACAACATTATGGAGATGAAGGGGATAATGATCCCTTCTCTGTTGTCCATGGTTGACAGGAGAGGATGGAGGAAGCAAGCTTGAGTGTTACTCCACCACCAACATACCATGGACTTGGATCTCATGGAATCGCCAGACACATAAGCATCTTGCTGCACTATCTGCAACATGTATTGTTAGGATTAGAAATAGTGCCGACAACTGGATTGCCACTGTGTTAGATCCTCAGTACCAGATGAAATTAGGCAAGATGCTTTTCCCCAAGGAAAGGGATGCGCGCATGCTGGAGTATCAAAACATGCTTGTAGACAATCTTCAGAGTGGTTTTCTCCAAGACAGCAATGATACACACAATGTCTATGTAAATTATAGATTTCCAAACCCAAGAGTGTCAAGTCATCAACGCAAAAATATTAGCATCAGCAGTGTAAGTTGCATATGCAATTTCTGAGTCATTTCACACATTTTTTAGGCCAGCCCGTGCACCAGCAGAACAGAGTACATGTCTGACACATTGTGAACAACTGGTGAGGATGGTACAGGATTATCTAAAGCTCAATTTCAGTGCCATTAGGGGGAATTTGGACCCTTTTGCATTTTGGTCTTCAAAAATGGTATAGTGGTCTAAGCTTGCCTGTCACGCCTTGGAGGTTTTGTTATGCCTGGCATGTATCTACAGCGCTGCTAGTGGTATCCTGATGGATAAGCGCATCCGCCTGCCACCTGAAAGTGTAGACCACCTAACTTTCATCAAGATGAATGAGTCATGGATCTTCAATATCTTTTGCACACCAGTCGCAGATTGAGCAGACTAGGTGATGGTGTAGTTTTTAGTGTGCTGCATTGTTGTCTATGACACCTTTGTCATGGCTTCGGTGCCTGCTGTTTCTTCTGCTGCTGGTGTTACCAACAATGTTTTGAAATGTTTGGTCCAAATCAGGTTGGTTGGTTGTCTGTAGTTGAAGGGGTGTCAGAGACGCTTTATACTATTTCTACTCTGGGATCATTGATGACACTTTAGTGGTGCGTGCCAATAATGTTTTGAAATGTAGAGACTCCAAGTTGGGTCTGCATCTGGTGAGTTTGCCTGTAGTGGAAGGGGTGTCAGAGCCCCATTATACTTCTACTCTGGGGAAATTAATGACAATTTAGTGGTGCGTAGCAATAATTTTTTGAAATGTGGATACTCCAAATCGGGTCTCCATCTGAGAGCCATCTTAATTTAAATTTAAATTCAAAGCTCTAAATGCTGGCTCAGACTGTGGAGGAGAGAAGGCAGATAGATTATTAATAGCCATCACCACTGACATATTGTCACAGAGGAACCTGATCTTCCTGTCCCTGAATTGCTTGTCCCATACTGACAATGCAAACACTGTTGGAGAAATCTCCAACAGTGTAAGGTTTCTCATGACACTCGTCTCCCTCCATTACTCTGGCCATTGACCCATGCACTATTGACCCCTGCAGTAAGCCCCAAACTCCAGACTGCTCGTTGCATCAGTAAAGAGCTCACAATCAACATTCTCTAAAGTCTTGACTATCATTAAGAACCATCCATTAGAGATGGGTGGACCCCTGGAAGTTCCGGTCTGGCGGGTTCGGCTGAACAGTTTAAAAAAAGTTCTGGTTCGGGTACCAGAACAGTACACAGACCCAAACCCAGACCCCTTTGCTTGAATAGGGGGAGCCAAAAATCCAGTGTTTGCCATTCTGTCATGTGCATGACAGCGTGGCAAACACTGCCTATGATCGGCAGTAAAATCATTACTTCCGGTCAGACAGCCACTGTTCCTTTCTGTCAAATGACATTGTGAGCTCGCAGCTGTGATCAGTTGTGAAAAGTTTACCTACGGTCACTGGCTGTTGTTGGCTGATAGGACTACTGCTCCCATCAGCCTACGCCTGCTGCCACTAACAACAGCGATAGCAGTCGGCGGCTGATGGGAGTGTTCAACAGCCGTCGCCTGCACTCAAAATAAATAATTTAAAAAAAAACAAACGGCATAGGTTCCCCTGCATTTTTAATAACCAGCCAGGAAAAACTGGCAACCCTCACCTGTCAGCTTTAGCAAGGTTGGTTATCAAGAATAGAGGTGCCCTCACATTGTTTTGTAAATTATTTCAATAGATAATTAAATAAATAGCATGGGGTCCCCCCATTTTTGAAAACCAACAAAACTAAAGCAAACAACTGGGGCCTGGTATTCTCAGGCTGGCAAGGGGCCAGGGATATTGGCTCCCCCAGCCTAAATATAGCAGCCCGGAGGAGCATCTATTAGATGTGCCAATTCTGGTGCTTTGCCCAGCTCTGCCCACTTGCCCTGTGGTGGTGGCAAGTGGGGTTCATATTTGTGGGGTTGATGTCAACTTTGTATTATCCGGTAACATCAAGCCCACGGATTAGTAATGGAGAGGTGTCTATAAGATGCCAGTGCAGTAATTTTTTTCCTCAGGCAACCTGCACTCCATCTTTTCAGTGTGAATGGTGATTCCCAAAAAGCTAGGACAATTGTTATGCCCTTCCTTTTTTCTTGCTCCTAAAGAACCACAAAACAACTATTCATCCATTCCATCGATTTTAATAATGAGTGGCAAAACAGGAAATCCGGAGGACCAATGCACAAGAAATTGTCTAGATAATGGATGACTGATGGTATCCTAGTACATCACGCAACACTCATTCCAAGAACGTGCCAAAAGCTTCAAAGAGAGAGCATGAAATTGTAGGCACTTATCTACAAAATAGAACCCTTCCCAAAAGCAACCCAAAAGATGTAAACTATCAGAATGCACAGGTAACAAACGGAAAGTGTATTCAATATCAGTCTTTGCTAACAGTGCCCCTTTTCCATATTTCATCATCCAATGTACCGCTGTGTCAAATAAGGTAAAGAACAACACCTAGTGGTCAATAAATGCTGAATTAGACAAAATGTATTCTGCTTGTTGGGCATCACCCCCAGCTGTGAAACCAAAAGGTTATTTAAAGGATGAGCATGAAATGGACCCACCATCCGTCTGCAGTTAACCTCATGCTTAATTTTCTTATTTAGAACCCATGGATGATGAAAAGCAGACTTCAAATTTTTTAAGTAAATGGCACCTCGTGTACTGGTGATGGAAACTTGAAACAATAATGAAAACCTTCCTCTAATAACACTGCTTATCCCTCTTCGGGTACCTAATTAGATATTGGGTCATAATGACAAGTCTCTCTGGACTCTCCTCCTTTTGTAATGTCCTCCCCATTCTTATTTTTTCTTCACTTAAAGCAGCGGACTGATTACTGTGGTACTCCTCCACAGGACGGACACTGGTGTTTAAGTTTACAGTTCCCACCAAACTTGCACTGTCCTTCATTGAACTGCCAACATAGACCTGGCTTTGTTCCTGAAGCACCATCTTGGGCTGCACTCCCTAAAACCCCATGATGGCCAGATTCCCCCAGCCCCCCTTGAAAGGACTGCCCAAAACAGGATGGTGCCTTTACTTTTAACCAAAGCTTAATATCTTTTTGATCCCACTAAATGCTAGGCCACACTGTCCTCCTGTGACAGAATTGCTTGTCATATGTCAACCAAGTCTGTCCCGAATAAATCCTATGTGCTTCACCAATGACGTCCATATAGCAAAACAGACCAGAGCAATGCTCCCGTGTCTTCTCACCTATGACACTAGCTAAAATGGTGAAAGCCAGTAACCAATTAACAAGGGTTTGAGGAATAAGCTGCCACCTACGCTTCCCTTCTTCGTGCTTCTTATTGTCATCCTTTATTCCTTTATCAAGGCTAAACTTTTCCAACGGAAGAAGGGAGGATATTTCTACATATTCATTCTCCCAGATTTTCTCCTTCACCTCTTTTTCAAATGAACCCCTAAAAGACCCTCAAAACAGATATATACCTCTCCCTTAGCCCCATCATCTAATAGAATCCTATCCCCTTCTTTATCTTTTTCAGCTTGTGCTGATATTGAAAATTATTCCCACTAAAATCTTTTCCTTCTGACCGAGAAACCCCTTGCTCTAAAGGGTTGTGCCCAACCCTCCACGCGTGAAACAGGGACCCAGCTACCCTACTATTAGCCCTCTTGAGCTTGTCCAGCAACTCCAATGCCCCCATGATAAAGTAACCACATTTTCCCTTTCCTCATCTTGAACCCCTGTAACCGGCCCTCTAACAGGAATGCCCCCAATGAACCCGGGAGCCTGACTATAACCTGACTCCAGAAAAGCAGTATTAGAAATAAATGGACAATGCATAGAGGCATACTCTCCAGGCTGCGTTGCTGCCTGAGACCCACCAGCCGAAGATCATGGGTCCTGTCAGTCTATGTCTCGACTCCTGGAGAAGGGATAATAACCAGCTGGGCCAGAGTCCCCCTGACCAGCTGCCATGCTCGTATCCGGTACCACTACCAGGGAGCAGATTGAAGGCCACACCTCCCTCTGCTTGGCTTATCTGCTGCTGGTGCCGTCTGTTCCCCAGGGTACCATGTCCCCAGGAATAGGGGCATTCACTACGTAGATTCTCTCATAGATGAAGCAGCCCCATCGACGGAGCATCACCGAGTGGGGCCGCTGATGTTTTGTTGGAGCCTGTGGCACTAGTGGACGCAGGCACAGTCCAGTCCAGCTGCCTAACTGGATTCTTCCCAGGGTGAAACCTGCAAATGGATGGAGGGTGAGACCACATCCTGAATAGTCCCTGATGAGGCTCTTCTGGGGCCAAGGAGATGTGTCTGGTGACAGGCGCTCCAATAGCCTCGATCTGCAAACGCGTCATGCAGCTGGCGCCATGCTCTCACCACCAACATCTGGCCTGCTGCTTATTTCCTGCAGCCTTGCTGTGATCCAGGCTCTGTCCACTCTACAAACTGCTGAATGCAGGTGCTCCAGATTCCCTTCCATTTCCGCCATGCAGCTACAGGAGGGGTAAGTGGCTCCTTTCTGATTGGTGACTATGAACAGCTTAGGCAGCCACGTCCCCTCCTATTTTTAGCCCTGATCTTTCTCTCTCTTGTAGCTGTGACACCCCAGGGTCCTGGTTGTCCCAATGGCATTGCTTTCCCCACGGGGAGAGTGATGTCACGCTTGGAAGCAAGTGAAGATCTTCTTTATCAGGTAAGCACAAACATACAATATGTTCACACTCCAGGCCAGAAGGAGGAGCTCTGATCCAGTTTGTGGGTGGCTCCTGTATATATATATTCTGGTCTGGAGGGAAAGTCAGTCAGTTCCTGTCAAAGAGACAGAGGAGAAGGAAGCAGAGTGGCCGTGCAGCCAAGAGGGTGCTGCAGCTCCTGGACAGAGAGAACATGGAAGGAAGAACACATTGTAGTGAGCGTGCAGGAGAGCGAAGCACAGGAGAGTGACAAATGGGGAGAATAGCTGCGACTGTGCTACCTCCCTACAGAGCGCAGATTCCGGTAGCTGGAAGACCGAGGTTGTATTGGACTCTAGGAGGCACAGCAGAAACCGTCAGGACAGCTGGACTACACGTCACCTGTCCGCCCTAATACTCAGGAGACACAGTGGCGTATAGAGCCCGGGTCATGATAGAGACCCTGTGAAAAGGCTCGAGCCACCTGTCATACGGGTTAGTGTCCTACCCTTTAAGGAGGACAGAGAGAACTGTGAAGACCTTGACAGAAGCCACAGGCAGCAAGGGATTACACCACCATGCTAGTAGGAAGGCTTTTAACTCCACCTGGTAAAGAGGACTCTGAACTCGCTTCCAAGCCGGTCGGACCCTGCCTGTACCTGTGATCTGGTGCCCTTGACTGTGGCTACCTACTACCATCAATAAACCAGGTAAAGAGACTGCAAACCTGTGTCCTCCATTCTTTACTGCACCACGCACTATCCTAATCTATATACCAGGAGCCCTAGGGATCCAATTTACCTGTTGGAAGTTATACCATTTTAGCTGCCATATCATCACCCCAGTGGACCCCTTTAAGCAGTGTCGGTCCCCGCTGACTATCACAGGTGGCGTCACAAAAACTTTATTATTAAAACCCCTTTAAAGTTAATCTCTTTTACTTGGTCGCCCAGGGCCACAGACCGGGTCGCAGCCACCGTGACATCCCATTTATGTACCGGACCCGGTAACGAGTACACCTAGGCCCTGGCGGGCGTTCCATAACCCCCACCCTCTTTCACTCCTCCTCTTAAACTTTTCACCTCCACTTAACCTCCCCACTACTTCAACATTAACCCCTGCTCTGCCCTGCATAGTTGAGTCATGGGTCTCTTGAATTCTTTATACATTTCTTACAGTGTTATACATAGAATGAGCCAGAATAAAATCAATAGAGACAACTGTTTTAAGGAAATTGGAATTTGTTCTCTTTTTACTTAAAATGTCTTAAAAACTAATATAAGTAACTTTATCTTTTGATAGCTCAATTATGGATTAAGCAATAAAGAAGCATTTTATAAGGTATCCATGGCTGAAAATGAAGCAGTAATAAAGAATCTTTTACCTGGGGAAGACTACATATTTGAAGTTCAAACATTTAAAGGAAAGCAATTTAGTGCCCCAATACGCCAAACAATTAGCACTAGTAAGTATTCAGTGAATTATGTGTTAACAGCAAGCGCATACACACTCACCCACACTCTCACAGACATCTATTCAGAAAGATATATACTCTACAGTGGCTACTGGTATTGATGGATTGGTTGTCTTGCCATTTGCAAGACCATATACTCTATGCCTGCCATGACAATGACCCCAGTCCATTTTTGCCTCCTGCTTTGGACTTTTTCCCAGTCTGATTTTTGATAATAGCTAATATTTATTCTGACATCAATCATTAGTCCAGAAGGTTCATGAAAAAAAGGTATAATAATCTTTGCTCTGTATCGAAAAGTCCAAGAATTTTTTGTTAATTCAACTATTTGGATGAGAGAGAGCATTGACTTGATATTGTTTTTTTTTGCGACATCGAACCAGGGGGTTTGCCATTACCCATTAGACTCATTCGAAAAGTGGGGTCCCCGAGGTCAGACTCTTGCAGTTCAGATACATATACCATACAACACATACATTTGCATGGCTACATTTAGAAATTCAGAATGCAAAAATGTTCCTTACATATACATGTTTGTGTTTTTACTTGCAGGACCTTCTGGAATTTGTGGATTATCTATTAAAGCCATTAATACCACTTCTGCTACTCTGCAATGGGACCAAGTTGAAAGCAGTTTTACTCATTACAGAATTCTAATTAAAAACCAAACATATGTGAGAGACTTCAACCTTTCCAAAGCAGCGCCAGAGTACACGATAACCCATCTGTATCCTGGTGGAATTTATAATTTCACAGTTCAAACGGTGAAAGGAAAAGTTCCTGGCGATTCTTCCTCTATACAGTTGGTTGCAGGTTTGTTCGGGCCTCTTGCCTTTCACATCATTTTTACCTGTCATGATCAAAACCAGGTTTTGGGTCTTGTCTCTCTTTTCCAGTCTGGTCATGTCAGGGGTTACCTTTCTCTGCCTCATTCTGGTGTCAGGTCTGCTATTTAGCTGTGCTGCAACCTGCAGGCACTGTCAGTTATATTTCCTGCCTACGGCATATGTAGCTGGCTCTGGTGAAACTCTGATTTGTCCTGCTGCACTTAGCTGACTTTGCCCGTGTCTGTTTGTATCTCTCTTCACTCGCCTGACTCTGTTTGTCCCTGTGTGTTTGGATTCCCTGGTACTTGATTCTGCTTTGGCATTGCCCTGCTTCTGTCTCTCCCTTTTCATATTTCTGCTACGGACCGATACTGACCTTCTGGCACTTTTTTGACTGTGTGTTTGGAATTTCCCTTTGTACTACTCTACTCTCTGATATCTATCCGGCTTGTCTGACCATTCTGCTGCCACCTGGTGTTAGCCTTGCTGCAGTTCTGCTGGTCTGCTCTGAGCAGGATTTTATCCCTCTCTCCACTCTGTTGCCATCTAGTGGAGTCTGCACTTACCTGAGGAGCTGCAGCGTGACATGACCTTTATTTTTTATTTCTCTAGAAATTAGAAAAAAAAACAAAGGTATAACCTGGGATATAAACTGGTGTGCATGCAGTGTGTAAGCGGATGTTCACACTGACCACTGAACAGAAAAAAAGCAAATAGGGCCTCCTGAGTCCTGACTGCAACACAGTATTATGTTGTGAATTCTGTTGTCGGGCTCCCTACTGTGGTCATGAATGGTACTTCGGCTGGTTCTGTCCATGGACTTCCTCTGGTGGGTGTTTCTGAGTTTCCTTCTACAGGTGACGAGGTTAATTCGTTAGCGGGCTGCTCTATTTAACTCCACTTAGATCTTTGCTCCATGCCACCTGTCAATGTTCCAGTATTGGTCTAGTTCACTCCTGGATCGTTCTTGTGACCTGTCTTCCCAGTAGAAGCTAAGTTCCAGCTTGTATTTCTTTGGTTTGCTATTTTTCTGTCCAGCTTGCTATTTTTATTGTTGTCTTGCTTGCTGGAAGCTCTGGGACGCAGAGGGAGCGCCTCCGCGCCGTGAGTCAGTGCGGAGGGTCTTTTTTGCGCCTTCTGCGTGGTCCTTTTGTAGGTTTTTGTGCTGACCGCAAAGTAACCTTTCCTATCCTCGGTCTGTTCAGTAAGTCGGGCCTCACTTTGCTAAATCTATTTCATCTCTGTGTTTGTATTTTCATCTTTACTCACAGTCATTATATGTGGGGGGCTGCCTTTTCCTTTGGGGAATTTCTCTGAGGCAAGGTAGGCTTTATTTTTCTATCTTCAGGGCTAGCTAGTTCCTGAGGCTGTGCCGAGTTGCATAGGGAGCGTTAGGCGCAATCCACGGCTATTTCTAGTGTGTTTGATAGGATTAGGGATTGCGGTCAGCAGAGTTCCCACGTCCCAGAGCTCGTCCTTTATTATCAGTAACTATCAGGTCATTCCATGTGCTCTTAACCACCAGGTCCATTATTGTCCTGACCACCAGGTCATAACAGTACAGGTGGCCCAAAGTACTAATGCATCTCAATAGAGGGATAAGAGAAGTTCTGAGACCATTTTTTTTCCTTTGCAGTGTGTTTTGTCTCTCTTTTCCCCTTTACCTCTGGGTGGTTCAGGACACAGGTGTAAACATGGACATTCAAGGTCTGTCCTCTTGGATGGATAATCTCACTACAAGGGTACAAAACATTCAAGATTTTGTGGTTCAGAATCAGATGTCGGAGCATAGGATTCCAATTCCTGATTTGTTTTTTGGTGATAGATCTAAGTTCTTGAATTTCAAAAATAATTGTATATTGTTTCTTGCCTTTAAACCTCGCTCCTCAGGTGACCCTGTTCAACAAGTAATGATCATTATTTCTTTGTTACATGGTGACCCTCAAGACTGGGCATTTTCCCTTGCACCAGGAGATCCGGCATTGCGTGATGTTGATGCGTTTTTCCTGGTGCTTGGATTGCTTTTTGACGAACCTAATTCAGTGGATCAGGCAGAGAAAATCTTGCTGGCTCTGTGTCAGAGTCAGGATGAATCGGAGATATATTGTCAGAAGTTTAGAAAGTGGTCTGTGCTCACTCAGTGGAATGAATGTGCCCTGGCAGCAATCTTCAGAAAGGGTCTCTCTGAAGCCCTTAAGGATGTCATGGTGGGATTTCCCATGTCTGCTGGTCTGAATGAGTCTATGTCCTTGGCCATTCAGATCGATCGACGCTTGCGTGAGCGTAAAGCTGTGCACCATTTGGCGGTACTATCTGAGCATGGGCCTGAGCCTATGCAATGTGATAGGACTTTGACCAGAGCTGAACGGCAAGAACACAGACGTCGGAATGGGCTATGTTTTTACTGTGGTAATTCCACTCATGATATCTCCGATTGTCCTAAGCGCACTAAGCGGTTCGCTAGGTCTGCCACCATTGGTACGGTACAGTCTAAATTTCTATTGTCCGTTACTCTGATTTGCTCTTTGTCATCCTATTCTGTTATGGCATTTGTGGATTCAGGCGCTGCCCTGAATTTGATGGACTTGGAGTATGCTAGGCGCTGTGGTTTTTTCTTGGAGCCCTTGCAGTATCCTATTCCATTGAGAGGAATTGATGCTACGCCTTTGGCCAAGAATAAGCCTCAGTACTGGACCCAATTGACCATGTGCATGGCTCCTGCACATCAGGAGGATATCCGCTTTCTGGTGTTGCATAATCTGCATGATGTGGTCGTTTTGGGGTTGCCATGGCTACAGGTTCATAATCCAGTATTGGACTGGAAATCTATGTCTGTGTCCAACTGGGGTTGCCAGGGGGTACATGGTGATGTTCCATTTTTGTCTATTTCGTCTTCCACTCCTTCTGAAGTTCCAGAGTTTTTATCGGATTATCGGGATGTATTTGATGAGCCCAAAGCCAGTGCCCTACCTCCTCATAGGGATTGCGATTGTGCAATTAATTTGATTCCTGGTAGTAAGTTTCCTAAGGGCCGATTGTTCAATTTGTCTGTGCCAGAACACGCCGCTATGCGGAGTTATATAAAGGAATCCTTGGAGAAAGGCCATATTCGCCCGTCGTCATCACCGTTAGGAGCAGGGTTCTTTTTTGTGGCCAAGAAGGATGGTTCTTTGAGACCTTGTATTGATTACCGCCTTCTTAATAAAATTACAGTCAAATTTCAGTATCCTTTGCCGTTGCTGTCTGATTTGTTTGCTCGTATTAAAGGGGCTAGTTGGTTCACCAAGATAGATCTTCGAGGGGCGTATAATCTTGTGCGTATTAAACAAGGCGATGAATGGAAAACAGCATTTAATACGCCCGAGGGCCATTTTGAGTACCTAGTTATACCATTCGGGCTTTCCAATGCTCCATCAGTATTTCAGTCCTTTATGCATGACATCTTCCGAGAGTACCTGGATAAATTCCTGATTGTGTATTTGGATATTTTGGTCTTTTCGGATGATTGGGAGTCTCATGTGAAGCAGGTCAGAATGGTGTTCCAAGTCCTTCGTGCGAATTCCTTGTTTGTGAAGGGGTCAAAGTGTCTCTTTGGAGTTCAGAAGGTTTCATTTTTGGGGTTCATTTTTTCCCCTTCTACTATCGAGATGGACCCTGTTAAAGTCCAGGCCATTTACGATTGGACTCAGCCGACATCTGTGAAGAGCCTGCAAAAGTTCCTGGGCTTTGCTAATTTTTATCGGCGCTTCATCGCTAATTTTTCTACTGTTGCTAAACCGTTGACTGATTTGACCAAGAAGGGTGCTGATGTGGTCAATTGGTCTTCTGCAGCTGTAGAGGCTTTTCAGGAGTTGAAGCGTCGTTTTTCTTCTGCCCCTGTGTTGTGCCAGCCAGATGTTTCGCTCCCATTTCAGGTTGAGGTTGATGCTTCTGAGATTGGAGCAGGGGCTGTTTTGTCGCAAAGAAGTTCTGATGGCTCGGTGATGAAGCCATGTTCTTTCTTTTCTAGAAAGTTTTCGCCTGCTGAGCGTAACTATGATGTTGGTAATCGTGAGTTGTTGGCCATGAAGTGGGCATTCGAGGAGTGGCGTCATTGGCTTGAAGGAGCCAAGCATCGCGTGGTGGTCTTGACAGATCACAAGAATTTGACTTATCTTGAGTCTGCCAAACGGTTGAATCCGAGACAGGCTCGATGGCCGTTATTTTTCTCCCGTTTTGATTTTGTGGTTTCGTACCTTCCGGGCTCTAAGAATGTGAAGGCTGATGCCCTGTCAAGAAATTTTGTGCCTGACTCTCCGGGTGTTCCTGAGCCGACGGGTATTCTCAAAGAGGGGGTAATTTTGTCTGCCATCTCCCCTGATTTGCGGCGGGTGCTGCAAAAATTTCAGGCTGATAGACCTGACCGTTGCCCAGCGGAGAAACTGTTTGTCCCTGATAGATGGACTAGTAGAGTTATCTCTGAGATTCATTTTTCAGTGTTGGCTGGGCATCCTGGAATCTTTGGTACCAGAGATTTGGTGGCTAGATCCTTTTGGTGGCTGTCTTTGTCACGGGATGTGCGTTCTTTTGTGCAGTCCTGTGGGACTTGTGCTCGGGCTAAGCCCTGCTGTTCTCGTGCCAGTGGGTTGCTTTTGCCCTTGCCGGTCCCGAAGAGGCCCTGGACGCATATTTCTATGGATTTTATTTCGGATCTCCCCGTCTCTCAAAAGATGTCGGTCATTTGGGTGGTTTGTGATCGCTTTTCTAAGATGGTCCATTTGGTACCTTTGTCTAAATTGCCTTCCTCTTCTGATTTGGTGCCATTATTTTTCCAGCATGTGGTTCGTTTACATGGTAAACATCGTTTCTGACAGAGGTTCCCAGTTTGTTTCGAGGTTTTGGCAATCCTTTTGTGCTAGGATGGGCATTGATTTGTCTTTTTCCTCGGCTTTCCATCCTCAGACAAATGGCCAAACCGAACGAACTAATCAAACTTTGGAAACATATCTGAGATGCTTTGTTTCTGCTGATCAGGATGATTGGGTGTCCTTTTTGCCGTTGGCTGAGTTCGCTCTAAATAATCGGGCCAGCTCGGCTACTTTGGTTTCGCCGTTTTTCTGCAATTCTGGTTTCCATCCTCATTTCTCTTCAGGGCAGGTTGAGTCTTCGGACTGTCCTGGTGTAGATACTGTGGTGGATAGGTTGCAGCAGATTTGGACTCATGTGGTGGACAATTTGACATTGTCCCAGGAGAAGGCTCAACGTTTCGCCAACCGCCGGCGCTGTGTTGGTCCCCGACTTCGTGTTGGGGATTTGGTTTGGTTGTCGTCTCGTTATGTTCCTATGAAGGTTTCCTCTCTTAAGTTTAAGCCTCGTTTCATTGGTCGGTATAAGATTTCTGAGGTTATCAATCCTGTGTCATTTCGTTTGGCCCTTCCTGCTTCTTTTGCCATCCATAATGTGTTCCATAGGTCGTTATTGCGGAGATACGTGGCGCCTGTGGTTCCATCCGTTGATCCTCCTGCCCCGGTGTTGGTTGGAGGGGAGTTGGAGTATGTGGTGGAGAAGATTTTGGATTCTCGTGTTTCGAGACGGAAACTCCAGTACCTGGTCAAGTGGAAGGGTTATGGTCAGGAAGATAATTCCTGGGTTTTTGCCTCTGATGTTCATGCTGCCGATCTGGTTCGTGCCTTTCATTTGGCTCATCCTGGTCGGCCTGGGGGCTCTGGTGAGGGTTCGGTGACCCCTCCTCAAGGGGGGGGTACTGTTGTGAATTCTGTTGTCGGGCTCCTTCCTGTGGTCATGAATGGTACTTCGGCTGGTTCTGTCCATGGACTTCCTCTGGTGGGTGTTTCTGAGTTTCCTTCTACAGGTGACGAGGTTAATTCGTTAGCGGGCTGCTCTATTTAACTCCACTTAGATCTTTGCTCCATGCCACCTGTCAATGTTCCAGTATTGGTCTAGTTCACTCCTGGATCGTTCTTGTGACCTGTCTTCCCAGTAGAAGCTAAGTTCCAGCTTGTATTTCTTTGGTTTGCTATTTTTCTGTCCAGCTTGCTATTTTTATTGTTGTCTTGCTTGCTGGAAGCTCTGGGACGCAGAGGGAGCGCCTCCGCGCCGTGAGTCGGTGCGGAGGGTCTTTTTTGCGCCCTCTGCGTGGTCCTTTTGTAGGTTTTTGTGCTGACCGCAAAGTAACCTTTCCTATCCTCGGTCTGTTCAGTAAGTCGGGCCTCACTTTGCTAAATCTATTTCATCTCTGTGTTTGTATTTTCATCTTTACTCACAGTCATTATATGTGGGGGGCTGCCTTTTCCTTTGGGGAATTTCTCTGAGGCAAGGTAGGCTTTATTTTTCTATCTTCAGGGCTAGCTAGTTCCTTAGGCTGTGCCGAGTTGCATAGGGAGCGTTAGGAGCAATCCACGGCTATTTCTAGTGTGTTTGATAGGATTAGGGATTGCGGTCAGCAGAGTTCCCACGTCCCAGAGCTCGTCCTTTATTATCAGTAACTATCAGGTCATTCCGTGTGCTCTTAACCACCAGGTCCATTATTGTCCTGACCACCAGGTCATAACAGTATTAGCTCAAGCGACTTTGAGTGGAAAATGTGGTCTCTGGTCTGCACAACACTCTTAACTCTAACGATTTTGATTAGCAAATGGGGCCTCCTGGCTGCACACCAATGTTAGCCTTTATGATTTTGATTAGCAAATGGGGCCTCCTGTCTGCCCTCCAAAAATAGCCCTAATGATTTTGATTAGCAAATGGAGCCTCCAGAGTCCTGACTGCAACACAATATTAGCCCAAATGATTTTGAGTAGGAAATGTGGATTCATGCCTGTACACCACTATTAGCACAATCAAGTTAGATGCTATATCACACAGAACAGGATCCTATCTAACTATATGACAACTTAAAAAAAACAAAGACAGAAGCATAATGATTAAATAGCCTGCAGTAAATAAACAGCATAGTGCATGAAAATAATATAGAGCATTTATTAACATGTTTTTTTGATAAAAAAAAATGCGAAAGCCATCCTATTACTCTACATTAACTATAGTTGGTTGGGACAGTCCTAACTGTAATATTAAAAACCTTACCGTTTGTCAAGTGACATGCATGTGGGTAAGGGCTTAGAAGGACTGGGACCAACTAGTGGACACATATCTGTGGGAGATCACATCAATATAATGTCCATCTCAAAGGAAAGGCAGGCCACACCTTTTTATGCACATTATGCAAACAGATTTAAAAAAAAAAAACAAAGGTATGAAACGGGATATAAATTGGTGAGCATACTTAGTTAACATATTCTTTGATAAAAAATGTGAAAGCCATCCCATCACTCCACGGTGACCGTAATTGGGACAGTCTTATCGCTAATATTAAAAACCTTACCATTTGTCAGCTGGTCTACAGTCTAGTTGATAGGATTAGATTAGTTAGGGACAGTAATAATATACTACAGTAATCGTCATCTACTAATGTAGTTTTTGCTGAATTGAGTTTGAGTTAGTAAATAGTAAAAACATATGCAGCGCCCCAGAGACCTGGTCATTGCAGTAACGTTGCTCTGCCACTAAGGGGAGTACACAGTACTGTGCTTGAAAAAGGTCCACGGACCGAAACGTTGCCACAGGAGGCAGAATAAAGAAAGTTACTGTCTGTCACTTCCTGGTGTGGCGCTGTCCTTTTTATATTTCAATTATAGGTTGGCTGTCTACCTTACATCACCTAAGCAGACATAGGGGGCAACGCGTGGAGAGGGGCGTCTCTAGGGTCCCGAAAGAACTCCGAGCCTACCCATCAAACGGGTGCATCCTAGCCATAACATATCTGAGGGACGGATAACTAGAAAGAATTGGAACGAATTAGAACGAACGAGAATAGAAGTTGTGAGGACTATCCCAAATGCTCAGCAGGGAAGCACTACAACACACAGGCGCTAGTGGTAGGCAACGTTTTCCACCTGTAAATGGAACTCTGGATGTGCCTTCGGACCGGCCGGTCTCAGACAGCCCTGTTAACTGTGCTCTGGATTGAGGATCCTGAAGTCTTCAGTAAAGAGACTGCAACCTTGTGTCCTCGTTATTGTCTGCGCCCCACACCATCACCATCCATCATACTGGGAAGCCCTGGGGACATACTTCACCTGTGGGAAGGTATACCATCTAGCTGCCACCACATCACCCCAGTGGACCCCAAGCAGCGTTGGTCACCCTGACCGAATACCACAGGTGGCGTCACTAAACCTTGACAGACTCGTATCACCTTTCATTGGATGCCCCTTAGCAGGGTCACGGACCGGGTCCAGCCACCGTGACATCCCCAGAACTGAGCCAGCAGAGGACCGGTGCCGAGTAACCCGCGGACCTGCGTCTGGGGGCGCTCCACATATCCACATACAGTAATAATTGTTGTCTATAATGGTATTTTTACTGAATTGAGTTCAAGTCAGCAAAGAGTAAAAATACACCATAGTAATTATCATCAACTATGATATTTTTTACTGAATTGAGTTAGTTAGTAAAGAGTAAAAATATATCATTGTAATCGTCATCTATTACGGTATTTTTTACTGAATTGAGTTTGTGTCAGAAAAAAATGAATCATCCATGCATCTGTCCTACAGCTGTCGAGCAATGATCACTGACACACATCAGTGATCAACCTCTGGTTGTTTCTTTTTTCCTTTTATCTTTTCTAAATAAAAAAAAGTTTACACCAATCACACACACACAACTGAATCAAATTTGTTACACATACTATCACCACATATGTAAAAAAATGTCCCACTTGTTCCAATCACTGTATTCAGCAAAGGAGGCATACACCTTCCTTGCCACTAACGCTGATAGTGAGGGAGAGAATCGCAGCTTCCTTCATTTTTCCTCCTCCTCTTGCTCAAGTGATGCTGAACCACCAAGCAGATGCCCCAGACAGAAACTGAACCAGTGCCCACCGTTACTGATACTATATTGACCTAACCCCTGAAGATTATGAGCCACTAATTCCTGATTTATTGGCGCAATCAGGAATTAAATTTAACACCACCAGACTCACAAAAACTAACTTTTTCAAAGTCTTTTTCTCTAAGGATTTTGTAAATCTTATGCTGGGCCAAACAAATTTGTACACCAGGCAATTTTTGGCACAAAAACACTCATCGTTTTCTAACTGGACTCCTGTAAATGCAATAGAAATGATGACGTTTTGGGGCCTTATCCTTCGAATGGGGATACTGAAGAAGCCAGAACTTCGGCAATATTGGAGTGTTGGCGTTTTGTATAACACTCCAGTGTTCTGCATGACCATGACCCATAAATGTTTTGAAACCATCCAAAAATTCTTGCATTATAAGGATAATGCACTGTGTCCTCCCTGAGATGACCCCAACTTTGACCGTCTTTTCAAAGTTCGGCCGGTCATTGAGCAACAATTTTGCTGAGGTGTACGTGCCCCAAAGTGACATCTGCATGGATGAGTTCCTAATCCATTTCAAGAGGAGGCTCAAATTCCGACAGTACCTGCCCAATAGAGGGCCAGGTGCGAAATTAAGCTGTACAAACTGTGTGAGAGTACCTCAGGGTACACCAACAAGTTTAGGGTTTATGAAGGGAAAGGCTAGCAGATTTAACCCCCTGAATGCCCCCCTATTTTGAGAGTGAGTGGGAAAATTGTGTGGGATTTGGTACACCCACTGCTGGACTCTTTGTGAGCTACTGCAGCCTGTGATATTGTCCTCAAAAATCAGAGGCTTCCCTAAGACACTAATTAGCTAGCTGCTCAGGAAGAGTGAGAGCAGAGCTCAATGTAGCGACATCATGCTTGTGGTTAAGTACAAGGACAAAATAGATGTCCTTTTTCTGACCCCCATTTATGGTGATGGCAGCACCCCCAGCACTGATCAAGGTACCTCTACACAGGTCCACAAACCACACTGTGTACTGGGGCACAACAAGTACATTGGGAGGAATTGATCTCTCTGAGTTGAACAGTGCCATGAGATAGGCCAAGGTGTGGTTCAAGAAGTTGGCTGTGCACATCGTACAGATGGCAATGCACAACGCTTTTGCAACACCTGCTAGGGCCGTGGGGCATTCAGAACCGGGTCGGACGGTTCTTAAAGGGGTGTTCACGGCAGCAGTGACCCAGGCCGTGGCCCTGGGCGCCCAATTAAAAGGGATGAGGGAATGTTTGTAGGGGATTGTTCGTGACGCCACCTGTGCTATTCGGCTATAAATAGACTGCTAGGGTCGATGTTGATGCAGCTGGGATGGTTCTGCTCCCCACAGGTGGAATGGGGGCCCCAGGTCTACCTGAACAGTCTATGAGGGGTTGTGGATGTTGGGGTGCAGGAATGATTGGAGGACACAGGGACTGCAATTTCCTTACCTTTAATTACAGATGCAGTCCGAGGCACTGGTAACAGGTGATCTTGGAGGTCTGGGCAGCCTGGAAGCATTTCAGGAAAAAAAAAACACTAAAAAAAAGCCACATGTGAACATACCCTAAAAGTTTAGTAGACATTAAAGAAGCTGTCCACTACAATAAAAAAAATTTTTTTTTCATAAATCTTGCTATTATGTGCCACTGAAAACATCCAATGTCTTTATTTTAGCAATATTACCTTTTATCATGCTGTAGCAGCATATCTTCAGTGCTGGATCCAGCTCTCATGGGGTTAATCGACAACTTCCTTTCTCCTGAGTTATTGTGCCCTAATACTACAAGTTCCATGATGCTTTGCACTGCCACTAAGCCCAAACCTACCACACCCACTCCAAAACACACCTAAACCCCTCCCTGCTCTAGCTTCAAAAAGATTTGTGATGTCATTTCTATCCAACCTCCTCTGTTACATTTGTCTAACCCACACTCCATTACACACAGAGATAGATAGATAGATAGATAGATAGATAGATAGATAGATAGATAGATAGATAGATACTAGAAAAAAATGGAACAGCACAGATCCTATACTTATCTTCGGGTGCAAAGCCCAAACAACCCGTCCAATGGGCGTTGTAAATCCAGACAGATCACAAAAGCAGGCAGCACTCCATATTCTTATAGACAATATGCAGGTGTTTATTGAGCCCACATCTCCATGCAACGTTTCAGCTACAACTGAGAAAGCTTGAGAAAGGCTCAGTTGTAGCTGAAACGTTGCATGGAGATGTGGGCTCAATAAACACCTGCATATTGTCTTTAAGAATATGGAGTGCTGCCTGCTTTTGTGATCTGTCTAGATAGATAGATAGATAGATAGATAGATATGGGATGGATAGACAGATAGATAGATAGATAGATATGGGATGGATAGATACATACAGATATATCTATATATCTATATCTATTTCCATAGATATGTCCATATCCATGTTTCTAAACCCCTTCACCCCTGGAGCTTTTTTTGTTTATTGCTCCCCTTCTTTCCAGAGCCATAATTTTTCCGTCAATATGGCCATGTGACGGCTTATCTTCTACGGGACAAGTTCTGCTTTTGAACGACACCATTGGTTTTACCATGTCGTGTAACAGAAAATGTGAAAAAAAGTGGATGAAATTGCAAAAAAAGTGCAATCCGACACTTGTTTTTTGCTTGGCTTTTTTGCTAGGTTCACTAAATGCTAAGGCTGTGTGCACACGTTGCGGATTTGATTGCAGATCCGCAGGGTTTTTTGCTGCACAGAATTGCATCAAATCCGCAGTGTAGTGCACAACCAATGTAAGTCTATGGGAGCCGCCGACTTGTTGTGCACATGCTGCGGAAAAAGCAGCACCGAAACGCATTTTTTTTTCCGCAGCATGTCACTTCTTTTGTGCCGAACTGCAGCATTTCTGCACCCATAGACTTTCATTGAGTTGGGCACATCCGCAGCAAAACCGCAGATGTAAAAAAGATCTGCAGTTTAGATGCGGATGTGGGGTCGGAAAACACTGCAGTTTGGGAGGAGGGAAGTGTGTGGGCAGTGGCGGTGTGCGTGTATGTGTGTGCGGATGGGGTCTGCGGGCTGTTCGGATGTGTGTGGCGCTGTGCGGGACTGTTCAGGTGTGTGCGGGGTCTGCGGGCTGTTCAGATGTGTGCGGGACTGTTTGGATGTGTGCGGGACTGTTTGGATGTGTGCGGGACTGTTTGGATGTGTGCGGGACTGTTTGGGTGTGTGTGGGACTGTTCCGGTGTGTGCGGGGTCTGCGGGCTGTTCAGATGTGTGCGGGACTGTTTGGATGTGTGCGGGACTGTTTGGATGTGTGCGGGACTGTTTGGGTGTGTGCGGGACTGTTTGGGTGTGTGTGGGACTGTTTGGGTGTGTGTGGGACTGTTCGGGTGTGTGCGGGACTGTTTGGGTGTGTGTGGGACTGTTCGGGTGTGTGCGGGGCTGTACGGGGGGGCTTTTGGGGTGTGTGTGCGGGGATCATCCAAAGGGACTACAAGTACGCAGCATCCAATCTGCAGCTAATTCGGATGTAATCCGGATAGTGGACGCGCACCCTACACTATCCATACATCTATCAATAGATATATCTATCTAGATATATCTATAGATAGATATAGCAATAGATAGATGTATGCATCTATAGATCTATCTATATGTAGCTCTGTCTATCCATTTCATCTATCATCTATATGTCTATCTATCTGTGTGTAATTGAGTGTGGGTTGGACAAATGTAAAAGAGGAGGTTGGACAGAAATGACATCACAAATCTTTTTTTTGTTCAATAATACATCTTTATTTAACTTTCAAAAATGCATACAAAAACGCACAAAAAACACGCAAAAACCGCACCAAAAAAATTAAAAATGCATCAAAAGCGCGCAAAAACTGCACCAAAAACTGCATCATAACCGCACCAAAAACTGCATCATAACCGCACCAAATACTGCATCAAAACTGCACCAAAAGCTGCATCAAATCTTCACCAAAAACTGTATAAAAAAGCATCAAAAACCTGAATCAAAACAACGCAAAAAAACTCACCAAATACTGCAGCAAAAACTGAATCAAAACCGCGCAAAAACCACAAAAATCGCACCAAGAACAGCATCAAAACCACACACAAAACCTGCATCAAAACTGCGCAAAAACATAAAAAAAAGTGAAAAAAATGCATCCAAAAAGCAGCTGTGTTTTCTGCAAGGAGATGCAGATTTTGTGCAGACAATTCTGCACCCAAATCTGCAACGTGTGCACATAGCATAAAACTGACCTGCCATTATGATTCTCCAGGTCATTACGAGTTCATAGACACCAAACACGTTTAGGTTATTTTTTTTATCTAAGGCTAGGTTCCCATTGCGTTAGGGCAATCCGTTAAGCGCATAGCGCTAGCGGATTGCGCTAACGCAATGTTTATTTTGGGGCCACGTTCGCCGTCCCCGCTAGCGCAGATCCCTGATCTGCGCTAGTGAGGGACGGACCTCGGACGCTCCTCGGACGCTGCAAGTAGCGTCCGAGGTCCGTCACAAAAGAATGGCACATCGCTAGTGCGTGCCGAAAATGGCACGCGCTAGCGATGCGCTACAGGCAGAAATATCATTGCTGTCAATGGGTGCGCTAACGGACCCGTTGCACAGCGTTAATTGTGACATTTTCGCCGTGCAACGCTGTCCGTTAGCGCTAACCCATTAACGCAATGGGAACCTAGCCTAAGTGGTAAAAAAAATTTCAAAACTTTGCTAAAAAGAAAAGAAATAAAATAATTGCGCCATTTTCCGATACCCGTAGCATCTATATGTTCTGAGATATCGGGTCGGATGAGGGCAAATTTTTTGCGTGCTGAGCTGACGGTTTTAATGATACCACTTTTGTGCAGATACGTTCTTTTGTTCACCCATTATTGCATTTTCATGCAATGTCGCGTCGACCAAAAAAAACATAATTTTGGCTTTTGATTTTTTTTCTCGCTATGCCGTTTAGCGATCAAGTAAATTTTTTTTGTTGTACTGAAAACAGCTGACATGTTGCGGCTTTGAAGTGGGCTCACCGCCAAAGCCCACCCCAAAGCATGGGGATACTGCCAGCTGACGTACTATTCCGTCAGCTGGCAGAAAGGGGTTAATGAACAATATGTTTCAGTTAAAAAAAAAATTGCGTGGGCTCCCGCGCACTTTTCTGCGCCAGAGGGGGAAAGCCGACGGCCGGGGGCCAATATTTGTAGCCTGCTATGAATATCAGCCCGCAGCTGTCTGCGTAGCCTTTACTGGCTATTAAAATAGGGGGACCCCCCGAAAAAATGACATGGGGTCCCCCTATATTTCATAGCCAGAAAGGCTACGCAGATAGCTGTGGGCTGATATTCATAGCCTAGAGAGGAGCCATGGATATTGGCCCCCCGGCTACAAATACCAGTCCGCAGCCGCCCCAGAAATGGCGCATCTGTAAGATGCGCTAATTCCGGCACTTAGCCCCTTTCTTCCCACTCCCATGTAGCGGTGGGATATGGGGTAATAAGGGGTTAATGTCACCTTGCTATTGTAAGGTGACATTAAGCCGGGTTAATAACGGAGAGGCGTCAATAAGACACCTATCCGTTATTAATCCAATAGTAATAAAGGGTTAATAAAACACACACACATTAGGAAAAAAGTATTTTAATATTCTTCATTTAACCATACTTACCATACTTCAGCGCCTGCAAAAAACGTAAAATAATAAACCGTATACTACCTGTCTGCCGCAGTCCAATTAATAACGAGTGTCCCACGACGATCTACCCTATAGAACAGTGACATCGGGTGATGTCACTGCTCTATAGGACCCTCAGTGACACACTTACAGGAGACAATGGCTCCTGCAGTGCATCACTGAGAGTTTACTAAAGTTCACTGGTCTCACTTTATGGCAAAAAGCTGTGTGGGAACTTTCTCACACAGCAATGCCAAAAGTGAGACTAGGGACTATTTTCTCACAAAGGCGTAGGAATACATTGTGAGAAATATACTGTGGAAGGATACCTTCCATCATTGTAGTCCTGGAGCCCCTGGAGAGCAGTCGCATCAGCTGATGCTCCTGCTCTCCAGGGGAGATGGTTGTGGGACACTCGTTTTAATTGGATTTCTGCGGATCAGCGAGTATATTGTTTGTTTATTATTTTAATATTTTTTAGAGATGACACTGGCTTCGGGGAACAAAGTGACAAGTGATGGTGAGTATGTAATCTATGTTATATGTACTGTATGTCTATATGTCTGTTGTATATATGTACTGTATGTATGTACTGTATGTGGCATGTCACATAATGTCACATGTTGCATGTCGCATGCTGCATGTCATCGCATGGTGCATGTCGTCGCATGGTGCATGTCGTCGCATGCTGCATGTCGCATGCTGTATGTTGGCGCATGTCGCATGCTGCATGTCTTCGCATGCTGCATGTCACATGTCGCATGGTGTATGTCGTCGCATGTCGCATGGTGCATGTTGTCACATGTCGCATGCTGCATGTCGTTGCATGGTACATGTTGCATGCTGTCACATGTTGCATTCTGCATGTCGTATGGTGCATGTCATCGCATGCTGCATGTCACATGTCGCATGTCATCGCATGGCACATGGTGCATGTTGTCACATGCCGCATGCTGCATGTCATCGCATGGTACATGCTGCATGTCGTCGCATGGTACATGCTGCATGTCGCATGCTGCATGTCGCATGGTGTCGCATGCTGCATGTCACATGTCGCATGGTGCATGTCGCATGCTGTCACATGTCGCATGGTGCATGTCATCGCATGGTGCATGTCGCATGGTGCATGTTGTCACATGTCGCATGTTGCATGCTGCATTTCGCATGCTGCATTTCGCATGGTGCATGTCGTCGCATGCTGCATGTCACATGGTGCATGTCATCGCATGGTGCATGTTGTCACATGTCGCATGCTGCATGTTGTTGCATGGTACATGTCGCATGCTGCATGTCGCATGGTGCATGTCGCATGGTGTCGCATGCTGCATTTCACATGTTGCATGGTGCATGTCGTCGCATGGCGCATGTCGTCACATGTTGCATGCTGCAGGTCATCGCATGGTACATGTAGCATGTCACATGTCACATGGTGCATGTTGTCACATGTTGCATGCTACAGGTCATCGCATGGTACATGTCGCATGCTGTCGCATTGTGCATGGTGCATGTCGTCGCATGCTGCATGTCACATGGTACATGTCGCATACTGTCACATGTTGCATGTTGTCACATGTAGCATGTTGCATGTCTCATGTTGCATGGTGCATGTTCTGTATGTGTGTTCTATTTATGTACTGTATATATTTTTTTTTTTTACATTTAACACATTAGCCGGAAGATGTGACTACTACTGTCCCATCATTGGCTAATGTGTCACTCGCTGTCACTGTAGCAGGCAGAGCCCGATGGGACATGTAGTCCCATCGGACGATGCCTGCACACAGAGACGCCGCCGCCACCACCGCACAGCCCCGCACACTCTAGCACCTTCGGCACAGACCTTCACCGCGCAGACCCCCGCCGTTGCAGCGGCCACCGCCACGGCATCGGACGCCGATGACGATGCACCAGCCGCTGATGCACCGGCCACCGCACCAGCCGCCGATGCACCGGCCGCACATCTCGACACATGAGCGCGGCTGGCCAGCAGATCCTAGCACAGCCCCGCCCGCAGATCCCAGTACACACAGCCCCGCCCGCCCCCAGCACAGCCCCGCAAGCAGCCCCCAGCGCCGCCCACAGCCCAGTCACTCTTGAGTGACTGCTGCCTGTGGAGCCTTGGTCACGCCTGTTGCTGATGTCATGTCAATTTCCAGAGTCTGGAAATTAACGTGACGCCGGCGGAAATTAGCGGTGGCTGCAGCCTGTGGGTCACGTGACCCGGGCTCAGCCGCTTCCATAGCGCCGGTCACAGGCGAAAACGGCAACAGAAGGTATTTACACAAGTCATTAGGGGCCCTGGGGGGGATACATTGGGGGGTTAACTGAAAGTAGTGGACAACCCCTTTAAGTAATTAGCATGGGCTGTGAATGTACCAGCCCAAGTTGGATTGAACAGCGGAGATGGAAGTTGGCTGTTCTGAGGCCAGTTGAATGACTTTTCCTTTGCGCTTGGAAATAAAGTGATCAGGTATAGAAAAGGTATCAATTGTAAGAGTACTACTACTCCTGAGCCTCAACAGTAAAAGTCTACAACCCAGCTGCAAATGAAAGCATTTTTTTTGTAAGGCTAGATATAGAGATTGATGATTTATATGTTTTTTATTTGATTTCTTACAAAGTTGCTGTACACTGATTTAATAAATAACCTGTCTTGAATATCACCATTTGTACCCTTATTTTTTATTTCTGTCCCTTTCTCTGTCCGTGGTGCTGATGGAAAAAATTATGTGAAAGAAAAAATAGATTAGTGTTGGTAGGAAAAGGACAAAAAGCCAATTTTGTTAATTTTTATATTTATTTATTTATTTTTTCTATTTCACTTACCAAATTATTTGCTCTTTGCTGCAGAAAAATATTGACTGCGGACAAAATCTACATTTCCTTAAAAAATAAATATACAAGAAAACACTTAGGCTATGTTCACATTTGCGTTGTTGGGCGCAGCGTCGTCGACGCAACCAACAACGCAAAACACAACGCTGCAATTTTTGATGCATGCTTTGCCATACACTAGTAATGTTCTTGAATTTTGGCACAGGGAAAACGCTACAAGTAGCGTCTTCCGCGCCCTGTCTGTATCGTCAAATTGACGCATGCGTCGTAAAATGCAATACAACACATACTGGTGCATGTCCATGCGCCCCCATGTTTAAGATAGGGGTGCATGACGCATGCATCGGTATTCGTCGACGACGCTGCGCCCAACAACGCAAATGTGAACGTAGCCTTAGGGGTCATATATTAATAGTGATTGTATGACTCTTAATATGGATGAATATTTTGCATACCTTAGGTCTTGAACAAGAGAAAATCTGTACAACTACTCTGTTTTATACACTGCTCGTTAAAAACTCTTAGACATAAGTTTGCATATAGACACTGCTAAGCCTGGCATATACTGTACATAATAGAGTTGACCTCATTGCAAAAATATGATCTCATTCATTATGGTGATAACTTTTGCCACAAAGGACAGAATCCCCTCCACATCCTTTTCATGATGTCCTCCACCCAATAACAAAAGCAATGGAATCAGCCAGGGTTGGGCCCAGCTCCCTAAGGCTCCCTTAGCAGTCTTTTGGTTTCCCTCTATAGAAGGTATGCACTTGCTGCTAGGACTGCTTTAAGGCCCAGACATGATCAACTACAAGATTATTGATGCAGGGATCATGCCACAAGTTCTGTTGGTCTTATCAAGTCTCTCTCATTCATTGCTTTCTTGCGCCAATTTGGGGGTGCAACACACACACACACACACACACACCTTGACCCTGATTTCTCTGATCTGCATAGTCAATCAGTCCTAGAAACCTAGGGCAAACATTTATCCTCCTTATGACTAAACCTGTACTTGGCCTGCAGAACCTGTTCCAGTATGTATCCTTGGCCCAGCGTCATACTGAGCGACTCAACCTTGTCTGTAAAAGACCACACAGTCATATGCATATTAACCTTTTGGCTCAAACCAAGCCCAACTCATAAGGGCCCTTCCTACGCCTATTGATTGTTTTTTAATTTTGCTGCTGAAATCTAGTATTATCCATATAAGTTACCCATTTCGTGCTTATTTTCATGTTACCGTATTTTTCGCTTTGTAAGACGCACCTGATTATAAGACACCCCCCCAAATTTAGTGAAGAAAAAGAGAAAAATATAATTTTTTATGTTAATTGGGGGTCTGTCTTATAATGCCAGTGTCTGTCTTACAAATCATATGTCCCTCATCCTGGTATCTATATAATCCCCATCCTTGTGCTGGCACATGGCCCCCCTTATGCTGCTAGCAGGCACATGCCCCCCTTGGTCACTGTATGCCCCCCTGTGCTGCTGGCAGGCACATGCCCACCTGGTCACTATATGCCCCCCCCCTTGGTCACTATATGCCCCCTGTGCTGCTGGCAGGCACATGCCCCCCTGGTCACTATATGCCCCCTTGTGCTGCTGGCAGGCACATGCCCCCCTGGTCACTATATGCCCCCTTGTGCTGCTGGCAGGCACATGCCCCCCTTGGTCACTATATGCCCCTTGGGCTGCTGGCAGGCATATGCCCCCTGGGTCACTATATGCCCCCCTGTGCTGCTGGCAGGCACATGTCCCCCTTGGTCACTATATGCCCCCTGTGCTGCTGGCAGGCACATGCCCCCCATGGGTCACTATATGCTCCTATGTGCTGCTGGCAAGCACATGCCTCCCTTGGGTCACTATATACCCCCCCCCTGTGCTGCTGAGAGGCACGTGCCCCCTGGTCACTCTTATATGCCCTCTGTGCTGCTGGCAGGCACATGATAAAATAACAAACACTTAACTCACCTTCCGATGATGGCTCCATGCTCCTAGCTCCTCGGTTGTGCTTCCTGTTTCCTAGGCATCGGATCATGTGACCTGGGCACACAGTGATGTCATCACTGTGCTGTGCCGAGCATATGATCGGATGTTAGCACAAACACAGGAAGTGCAACCGAGGAGCTGGGAGCACGGAGCCATCATCGGAAGGTGAGTTAAGTGTTTGTTATTTTATCATGTGCCTGCCAGCAGCACAGGGGCATATAAGAGTGACAGGGGGGCATGTGCCTGCCAGCAGGTGGCATATAAGTGTGACCGGGGGGCTATATTCGTGATGAGAGGGGGGAGAGTGCAGGCACATGCAATATTCACTGCTCCCCTGTCAACCAACTCGCGCAGCTTCAGCACCAAGGTGATGGACAGCGGGTGCACTAAATATTACATGAGGCTAATGAGTGGGAGCACGTGACCTCCCCTTGTCTCTGCAGCCCGCAGCCAGCCCACTCCAGCCCCCTGACACAACTCCAGAGCCGCCCCCCCTCCTCTACAGCACAGCAGCACAGCACGCAGATTTGGATTATAAGACGCACCCCCTACTTTCCCCCAAAATTTGGGGGAACAAAAGTGCGTCTTATAATCCAAAAAATACGGTATTCTAGGTGGACGCGAGAGATAAATTGTAGAATAATCTTAATCATTGCTTAGATTGTTGACCATTGATAAAGCCCAGACATTACTAAATTCTTGCTGACGTTTTCTTTAGGAGAAAATCTTTTGAGACACTTTAGTGTAGACTAACAGTAGAAAAGCAAACATGTTCTATAACAAATATGGAATTGCAACCAAAGCAGCTTAAAAGTCTCTTATTATGCCAAATATGAGATGATAAAAAATGGTGGCGTCTGTGATCTGTTACATCCAATGACTTCCAGTACTTAAAAGTCTAATAGACACCTACAACATACATAACCAGCTTTAATTGCATTTAACAATATTCTATGAGTAGTGTATAAACATGTCTGACCTGTTCTGTAAAGTATATTTGTTATCCCTGTTAGTCACTACAAAGGTAAGATCATGAACATTTTAATTTTCTTAGTTCTAAGACAAATCCCAAATATCCCAAGATGCCATGAAAGAAGACTATAGTGAAATGTCATACTTGGATTTCCACAACATGGAGGAACACAAATTACTAGTAAAGTGTTTAAAATCACAAAGTCAACCATCAAACTGAACAATACATATATGCACCAAAAATGATGACTCTAGTGAAGTATGGGCCTTTAGGAATTGCTTGATGTAAACTCATTGATGGCAGATGTTACTGCCTTGACAAATCAAATCTTTGTTATAGAATTTCAGATATGGCAATCAGCACCGACATTTCATACTCAGTATAGTACAATGTTAGTGAAGGGGTTTAATCGTAGACTCTTCTACTACCATCAGTAGAACTTCTCAGCAACCTAGAACTTCTCTTTTATGAAAACAACCATCCTATGATACATATCAAAATATTTTTTTTTCTCTTGATCATTGGAAATGAACAATGAACATTAGAGTCAATACACACAACTAAATTATGGATATGGGTTATGCATATCTATAACATGAGACCAATTGACTGTGCTGGACCTTTGATTTTATACAGAGTCATTGGGGTTTTTCATCATGGAATTTTCAAATCATGTTACAGGAGTCACCTCTTCATGGGTTTTAGGGGAGAATGTGGAGTCTATGGCGTTGCTTATGGGCCCATAGTACAAAATTGCATTAGACCTGTGGTACACATATCATCGGTGAGCTCAAGAGTTAAAAGGGCCCACTTCTACCTCAAAATAGGTGGAATTTTGTGTTATGATGAGCTATTGGACAAATATTGTTCATTCTTGTATGCCATTTGTGCACTTGGATTTCCAATAAAGTATTGAACCAAGGAAAACGCTGTGCCGACTTTCTTCTGATGTTATACCTCGCTAACTGATCAGGCTGTCGTGTACTTAAGATGCAAGTGATGAGGGTGTGCTGAGCTGTTAGTTTCTGTGTTTGATCTTGTCTATTTAAAATGTATTTTCAGTATTAATATTTAAGATTTATTGCTGAAAATCATACCTCATGCAACATCGTGCAATTTACCTTAGCAATCTGCAGTGTCATACAATCATTCGAACATGCAGTAATTTGTCGTACTATTACAAATGACCAACATTTCTCTTGAGCTGCAAATTTCTGCAAGGTCTTGAGTAAGTGACATGGACCCTGAACACGGATCTTAGAGATGTGAGCAGGGAGCCATGTTCTAATTACATACACTGCCTGCATGCTAGCTTGTCTGTAATAACTGGGCACAGCTAGTGCTCTCTATATGTGTATATCTGACTTAGACAATCTGTAAGTATAAGCATACAACAAATGTAACCAACCATGGGAGCAACTGTAATCCAATACTCTCCCATTCAAGACAATATTCCTACAGGCTTCCATCTGTCATGGTGTCAGTCCTTAAAATGCCCGGATAAGAGGGTGATAAGTCATTTGAAGTGAAGCTGAATTTTATTTTTGTATAGTTAGGACATTGCATGACAAATTATTACATTATTATTACCTACTGAGTGACCTATTAATGGTCTAACAGTGACATTTTTTCACCCATCAATAGCTTAACATGGCTTTAATTTAAATTTAGACTTTAATTAAAAAATAAATGAAGGCATTGTGATCTTTATCGTTCAGTTACAAGTAAGAGTCCGTGTGAATTATATATCTCCTATTTGTATTATTAGGCAACAGTACACATAAAATAAGCTTGTACTAAACATAGGTACATTTTTCAAAAACTGTTGGAAAATCAGAGGCTTTAAGAACAACATTAAAACAGACTTTCTGATTTTTAGATGGAACGCCAAAATTGTAGTAGACTTCAATTAGTCATTTGGAATAATTTAGCCTGACGTCATGATATGGTTTAAAACAGGACTGCAATAGAAAGTAATAAGTTATCACTATGTACCAACAATAAAAGACAAATCCTAAAGCTATGTGTATAGCTTGTACATGGATAGACAGTTTTATTTCCTTGTTTTCTTCCTCTTTCCATCTAGAACCTGAAGCCCCTATAGCACTTACTGCTTTCAATATTTCAACACACTCCTTTTCACTATACTGGAGGCAACCTCGCGGACGGGTGGAAAGATATCAAGTGGATCTCTCCCCTCGGCATGGCTTTGTTACTGTCAGAGATCTTGGAGGTGGGGAGTATCAGGTATGTTTTTCATTATGGTACGCGGATGGGCAACTTTTGTTCATACTCCGAGCTCATTGGAATATTCTTTGCAAAGCTGACCAACCGTAAAACTGGCTTCTTGTATCCTTTTTCTTACTTTTTTTTTAGTATAGGATGCTTTCAAATGATCTATGCTAAATCTGTGGGGGCAGATTTCAACATGAGGAGGCTGTTACCCTAACAACAATTAATATACTTATTTTTTTTTTAAAAGTCCATCATGAAACTCCAGTCAGTCACCCAGGAGTTCATGAATAGTTTAACAAAGAAAGGGGAGTGCTATTGAGTAATACAGACTCATTAATTGTGCACTGTGCAGGCAGACCTTGCCTTAAATCATTAATGCCGGCAACATTTCCCTGTTACCATCAAAAAGACATAGGAACAATTCTACTTTCTGGAGAGTAAAATAATGATTACCTTTTTTATTTCCTCCGTGCTGCTTCTGTGGAGCGCTACACCTTTGCAGGTAGGCTGGTTTATACCTTCTGCTTCTGTTGATATTCTCTTTTACCTATTTTGTTGTCCTTTTTTTTTTCCATTGGAAGCAAACACAAATATCTAAGTCAGGGAAAGAACGTTAGCCTTCAGTATCAAATGAAGTTTATCTGTTCTTCCTTCTTGATTTAAACTTTTCACATAAGGTGTAACTATTTCCTGTTGAGTTTTGTTGCCTACACCATCATCTATCAAGGTGGGAATGTAAGTCTGCTGCTTCTCTGGGATTATGTGATGCCAGCACTTCCAGAATTGACCGGTACTTTCCTGCTTTCTGCACTTCATATTTCACTTACTGAATGTGTGTTTGGCATTTTAGGCAGAAGTCTTCAGCATTGCTCCTGGTACCACGTATAGTGTAGCTGTTTCTTCAGTGTCTTCTTCAGCCTTCAGCTCCCCAGACAGCAAGTTGGTTATGACGAACGAAACCAGTAAGTTTATTTTATTTCTATGTCTTGTACTGTTGGGTGGGATCTTGACTTTTTCACGCCTCTGAACATACACACAAAATTGAATTATTGATACAACAACGTATAACTTACTGATCTTGCTCTATCGCAGAATCTTGGCTTGCTCATTTCACTTCATTGCAAATGTCAAGAGTCCAGCTAGCTGTTTAATACTCCCTGACTAACTATGCCAATGTTCATAGTATTTATCATATATTACAATGAACTCGCTATCAAATAATCTAGAATCTTTCTGCTATGGAAAACATCTTTAAGGATGGCTTCACATGCACAAACTTTTGGTAAAACTCAGTTTGGAATGCTTTATTTTTTATCATCATCCATGAGTAAACCCAACAGTGAGAAGACAATATCTGTCGTTTAGATTAACATTTTCTCTGAATTTACTTCTGCTTTGGCAAAAAGAAAAAAAAAATGTTTACACTGAAGGACCATTTTTTCCCCAAAAAAAACTATCTGTGTGAAACCATGCTGAATTTGGAGAAATCAATCTGAATATACAGACACCAAAATATTCACAGTTTTTCCAAAGTGTCTAATTCACTTGAAAGAGACACATACTTGACTTTTGTGCTGTCTCCTGCTCTTTATGTGCACACCATACTCAAACATATTCAACTGATATGCTTTCATGTACTTAACAGAGATTAAAAGTGACAGATCTGAGTAAATTCAATTTAGAGTAAAGTAAAAAAAAAAAATCTTAAAACCTGGATTTTGTGTTTGATCAGTTGTACAGCAGATAAGAGCATTTAGAGAATGGTTTGAGTAATTAATGTGTATACCTCATAAAGTAAGTAATTTAATAGTTAAAGATTGTTTTATAATGTTTACTTGGTACATCGGTAAAACAAAACACACTTAATGCCTCATACACATGAGTAGGTTGGGTGTATGGATCCTGTCTGCAGGCACATAGAGGACCTATTTTATAGGGTCATAAGCGCCATGTGCTGCCATTAAAGGCCTCCTTGTCTGTACTCTACCGCAGAATACCATACCATGATGGTGTGAAAAAACTGGACTCTACAATCCCTACGACCATGTGCATGAGGCTTAATAAAAGCTAATGTTTGACTATAGAACTGGGATTGTTTGTGTCTAACTATTTCCATTGAGAACGTTAAGAGAAGGTTCCCATAAGTTGGATGCGCAACAGAATTTCCACTGCATATTAAAGTAGCAGCATTGTGAATGTAATGACACAAAATCTTTTGGACACACCGCTGAGAATATCCGCAGCATAAAATGTTTCACATTACAGATTTGAAAACCATGGTATGTCAATTTATGCTGAAAATATTGCTACAGACTTCACCTATTGCAATGTTGGTGGCAATGCGCTAAGAATTTGAAGCATTTCTGCAACAATGTTCACAGGTTTGTTTTTTTGCTGTTGTTGATCTCCACAGCGGATATGATCCATGGTAACATACTCTATGGATATATACACAAGAGATGGAAATACTTATTTTTTTTGCTGGAATTTGTAAAATTCACTGCGAATTACAGTACCAGCATTGCGAAAGCGATTCTGCAAAATCTTTTCTTTATGCAGCACGCACACAGCCTAAATTAACCTGTGCTGTAGATTTGAAATCCAGACAAAAGGTCCACAATGTCAAATTAAAACATAGATCCTCACTGTGGGTTTCACCGAGAGCAAACACAGATGAAAGAGGGCCCATTTGAAAAAACAATATACTGTATGGGCTCTTTGCAGTCCAATAGCTTATTATGCACAATTTCAACAGCTTTGGCGGTACTAGTGGGTCCTATTACATCCTGGGCCCTTGTGCAGCTGCCAAGGGCCCAGGATGAACCAATGATAAAGTGAAGGAAATAATTATTTGATCACTTGCTGATTTTGTAAGTTTGCTCACTGATAAAGACATGTACAGTCTATAATTTTAAGGGTAGGTTAATTTTAACATTGAGAGATAGAATATCAAAAATAAAATCCAGAAAATCACATTGTATAAATTATAAAAATGCATTTGCATTTTGCAGTGAGAAATAAGTATTTGATCCCCTTGTCAAACAAGACTTAATACTTGGTGGCAAAACCCTTGTTGGCAAGCACAGCAGTGAAATGTTTTTTGTAGTTGATGATGAGGTTAGTGCACATGTCAGGAGGAATTTTGGTCTACTCCTCTTTGCAGATCATCTCTAAATCATTAAGATTTTGAGGCTGTTGCTTGGCAACTCAGAGATTTTACTCCCTCCATAAGTTTTCTATGGGATTAAGGTCTGGACACTGGTTAGGCCACTCCATGACCTAAATGTGCTTCTTTTTGAGCCACTCCTTTGTTGCCTTGGCTGTATGTTTTGGGTCATGGCCTTGCTGAAAGACCCAGCCATGACCCATTTTTAATGTCCTGGTGGAGGGAAGGAAGTTGTCACTCAGGATTTTATGGTACATGGCTCCAGCCATTCTCCCATTGATGCGGTGAAATAGTCTTGTGTCATTAGCAGAGAAACACCCCCAAAACATAATGTTTCCACCTCCATGTTTGACAGTGGTGACAGTGTTCTTTGGATCATAGGCAGAATTTCTCTTCCTCCAAACACAGCGAGTTGAGTTAATGCCAAAGAGCTCAGTTTTTGTCTCATCTGACCACAGCACCTTCTCTCAATCACTCACAGAACCATCCAGGTGTTCATTGGCAAAGTTCAGATGGCCCTGCACATGTGCCTTCTTGAGCAGGGGAACCTTGTGGGCATTGCAGGATTTTAAACTTTACAGTGTAATGTGTTACCAATGGTTTTATTGGTGACTGTGGTCCCAGCTGCCTTGAAATCATTAGCAAGTTCCCACCATGTAGTTTTAGGCTGATCTCTCACCTTCCTAATGATCAAGGATACTCCACGAGGTGAGATTTTGCATGGTGCCCCAGATCGATGTTAATTGACAGTCATTTTGTATTTCTTTCATTTTCTTACTATTGTAACAATGGTTGTCTCCTGCTCACCCAGTGTCTTATGGTTTTGTAGCTCATTCCAGCTTTGTGCAGGTCTATGATCTTGTCCCTGACATCCTTATAAAGCTATTTGGTCTTGCCCATGTTGTAGAGGTTAGAGTCTGACTTATTGAGTCTGTAGACAGGAGTCTTTTATAAAGCTGACTATGTAAGACAACTGTCTTTAATGCAGGTAACGAGTTGATTAGGAGCATCTAACTGGCCTGTAGGAGCCAGAACTCTTAGTGGTTGGTAGGGGGTCGAATAGTTATTTCTCACTGCAAAATTTTTAAAAAATGTTTGTAATATATACAATGTGATTTTCTGGCTTTTATTTTTGATATTTTATCTCTCAATGTTAAAATTAATCTGCCCTTAAAATTATAGACTCTTGATGTCTTTGTCAGTGGGCAAACTTACAAAATCAGCAAGGGATCAAATACTTATTTCTCCCACTGCATGTCCATCCCTGAATTTCAAAGTGTGAGAGCTATGGCAAGTCCAAAGGCATACCTGCTGCAAAACCACAGATTACTGTCATGGCCATCGGACTGCGTCGTTCAAATCAATTCACACCAACTCTAGTTTAGACCCATTAGTACAGTAGCCATAAGTGCAACATATTATGTTTCAGCCCTTAAAAGTGTCTGGATCTCCCCAAAAATATGAAAACTGACATAATTTTATGTATAAAGTTGTCTTGAGTCAGCTGACTAGGGATTTACAGAACCTGGATTTCTGCATACATTATTCATGTGCAGGGGTACAAGGGCATTGTGATCTTAGTCAGAGTCGAAGGATTTAGTGAGCCTGCAGATTAGCATGTTATCGGAATACAAATTGCTACTTTTTGTGGAAGTAAAAAATAAGCCATTTGCCAAAGGATAGAAGAATGTTTATAAAAATGTCCAGATCTGATACAATTCTGCACTGTGTTTATCACGTGGAGAGGTGCGTGCCAAAAAGTTGTTGAGAAAACCTATTACATGCAACTACATTCACCAACGCCATTAAAGTAGTTTTCTTTATTTAACATAAAATTATCAGAACCAATCTGGCATCGACGTGAAATGACTCTGCGTAGTTTTACAACATTGCATTTCTGACATTCCTGTTAAGAATGTTTCTCGAGTTCCTGTATTTAATCATCACCTGTAAGTCCGTACTAGGCAGAAGAGAGTGATGTTAACAACTAATCTGTCTTACAAAGGCTGCCTTCCCTTGTACCTGAGAGAACCAGTAGCCTGTCATGTTTTCACGTCATTGTGGTAACTCGTGTCTTGTCTTTTTAGTTCCAGGACCCCCTGATAACTTAGCCGGAGAACGAGTGGGCTCTGCAGGAATCCTGCTATCTTGGTCTATTCCACGGAATACAAATGGGAAGATCATAGCATACTACGTCATTTACAGAGAGGTTTGCCCATGGATGCAGTCATCGTATACCCAAGTAGCGACTACGCCAGACAGTCTAGAGGTTTTATTGACCAGTCTGACTCCTGGAACGACTTATGAAATAAAGGTACAACCATCCTGATCATCCATGCAATGTATCAAATGCATAGAATTCTAATCTGACTAGTACAAATATGATTTAGTGAGCAATATATGTAATACAGCATTCACGCATAGACAAAAATAATGAATTCACACCCCTTGTTACTATCTGATAACTGGAAATATTCTTAGTATGAGAATAAAATGTGCTTGGCAATAAGAACTCGTGTACAAGTGATATGAACAAGGCCAACAACAGCGTGCCAAAGACTAAAACGCTCCCTTATTTGTAAATCAAGGTTATACTACACACAGTTAACGTACATCATCATAAAATTAAGGGCCTGTGCACACATTGCAGTTTTGTCGCAGTTTTTACGGGTTTTTTCTCGGCACAAAACCTTAAGGATTTCCAAGTACCAGCAAAGTGAATGATAACCCTAAAGTCTCATGCACATGAACATGACATAACCATTTAATTTGTATTTATGGCACAGCATAACCTTTTTTGAAGCAGTTATCTGCTCACTACAGACAAGGTACGCTATGTCTCTTACTTCACAGTGATCAGGGAAATATATATTTTCTATTGTGATTACGTTATTGTACTGCACTATTATACCTCACTGCATGGTTGCTATCTTTGCACTGTTGTGCCCTCTTAACTGACTTTAAAAAAAAAAAAAGTTATTTTCTTTTAATATATTATTAATAAAAATTGTATTTTTTATGGCATCCAGCTTCCTTGTTGCTCTATTTTTGATGTTCATGTAAAAGTAGAGTTTAACCATTTGAGTAAGGCTGACCTACGAATATCAGACACAACCCATAGAGGGTGGCATTGTCCATGGGGATCTGATCCCTTATGAATAAGAATGTAATAAATAAGCAAAAATGGTAACTTGAAAAACTAGAATAGGCACAATATAAAAAAAAACAATTTATGAAACATACACATCACTGCGTATGCAAATAGAAAACAATTGAAGAGTTATATATATACAGTGGGGCAAAAAAGTATTTAGTCAGTCAGCAATAGTGCAAGTTCCACCACTTAAAAAGATGAGAGGCGTCTGTAATTTACATCATAGGTAGACCTCAACTATGGGAGACAAACTGAGAAAAAAAAATCCAGAAAATCACATTGTCTGTTTTTTTAACATTTTATTTCCATATTATGGTGGAAAATAAGTATTTGGTCAGAAACAAAATTTCATCTCAATACTTTGTAATATATCCTTTGTTGGCAATGACAGAGGTCAAACGTTTTCTGTAAGTCTTCACAAGGTTGCCACACACTGTTGTTGGTATGTTGGCCCATTCCTCCATGCAGATCTCCTCTAGAGCAGTGATGTTTTTGGCTTTTCGCTTGGCAACACGGACTTTCAACTCCCTCCAAAGGTTTTCTATAGGGTTGAGATCTGGAGACTGGCTAGGCCACTCCAGGACCTTGAAATGCTTCTTACGAAGCCACTCCTTCGTTGCCCTGGCGGTGTGCTTTGGATCATTGTCATGATGAAAGACCCAGCCACGTTTCATCTTCAATGCCATTGCTGATGGAAGGAGGTTTGCACTCAAAATCTCACGATACATGGCCCCATTCATTCTTTCATGTACCCGGATCAGTCGTCCTGGCCCCTTTGCAGAGAAACAGTCCCAAAGCATGATGTTTCCACCACCATGCTTTACAGTAGGTATGGTGTTTGATGGATGCAACTCAGTATTCTTTTTCCTCCAAACATGACAAGTTGTGTTTCTACCAAACAGTTCCAGTTTGGTTTCATCAGACCATAGGACATTCTCCCAAAACTCCTCTGGATCATCCAAATGCTCTCTAGCAAACTTCAGATGGGCCCGGACATGTACTGGCTTAAGCAGTGGGACACATCTGGCACTGCAGGATCTGAGTCCATGGTGGCGTAGTGTGTTATTTATGGTAGGCCTTGTTACATTGGTCCCAGCTCTCTGCAGTTCATTCACTAGGCCCCCCCCGCGTGGTTCTGGGATTTTTGCTCACCGTTCTTGTGATCATTCTGACCCCACGGGGTGGGATTTTGCATGGAGCCCCAGATCGAGGGAGATTATCAGTGGTCTTGTATGTCTTCCATTTTCTAATTATTGCTCCCACTGTTGATTTCTTCACTCCAAGCTGGTTGGCTATTGCAGATTCAGTCTTCCCAGCCTGGTGCAGGGCTACAATTTTGTTTCTGGTGTCCTTTGACAGCTCTTTGGTCTTCACCATAGTGGAGTTTGGAGTCAGACTGTTTGAGGGTGTGCACAGGTGTCTTTTTATACTGATAACAAGTTTAAACAGGTGCCATTACTACAGGTAATGAGTGGAGGAAAGAGGAGACTCTTAAAGAAGAAGTTACAGGTCTGTGAAAGCCAGAAATCTTGATTGTTTGTTTCTGACCAAATACTTATTTTCCACCATAATATGCAAATAAAATGTTAAAAAAAACAGACAATGTGATTTTCTGGATTTTTTTTTCTCAGTTTGTCTCCCATAGTTGAGGTCTACCTATGATGTAAATTACAGACGCCTCTCATCTTTTTAAGTGGTGGAACTTGCACTATTGCTGACTGACTAAATACTTTTTTGCCCCACTGTATATATATATATATATATATATATATATATATATATATATATATATATTATCTCTAATTTACATGTTTCTCAAAATGATACTAAGTACTAATAAACTACTAATAAGTTATAAATCAGTTAAACTTATTCTGAAACAAATACGCCCCTATGAACCTAAGTGAGCTTTAGGCTACATTATTATGTGGGTATTCTGGTAAGAAAAAGTTATCACCTGTCTACATGATAGGTGATAACTTCTAGATTGTTAAGGTTTTGACCATTGAGGCTCCCACTGATCACCAAAACTGTGGACTTTTGTCTTTGTCTTCTTTTTAAACGTATATAATAGGTGATAGATTAACCCTTTAATGCAAAAGTTCTGTTCCTACTTGCGTCACATGATCGGGGGTCAGCGATGTGTCAGCATGACATCCAGAGGTCTCCTTGAGAACTCTATGGTTGTTGATGACGAATTGCTATGAGCACCACCCTAGGGTCGGCGCTCATAGCAATGCAGGAATTCAGCTACATAGGAGCGATCTGAGCATCGCTTCTATGTAGCAGAGCCGATCGAGTTGTGCCAGCTTCTAGCCTACCATGTATGGCAAAAGAAAAAAAAAATGTTTTTAAAAATATGAAACAAGTAATAAAAATATAAAAGTTTAAATCACCCCCCTTTCACCCCATTCAAAATAAAACAATAAAAAAAATCAAACCTACACATATTTGGTATTGCCGCGTTCAGAATCGCCCGATCTAACAATAAAAAAAAGGATTACCGTATATACTCGAGTATAAGCCGACCCGAATATAAGCCGACCTCCTTAATTTTGCAACAAAAAACTGGGAAAACTTATAAACTTATTGACTCGTGTATAAGACTAGGATGGAAAATGCAGCAGCTACCGGTAAATGCCAAAAATAAAAATAGATACCAATAAAAGTAAAATTAATTGATACATCTGTAGGTTAAATGTTTTTGAATATCCATATTGAATCAGGAGCCCCATATAATGTTCCATACAGTTCATTATAGCCCCATAAGATGCTCCATATTAAAATATGCCCCATATAATGCTCCATACAGTTCTTTATGGCCCCATAAGATGCTCCATATACAAATATGCCCCATATAATGCTCCATGCAGTTCTTCATGGCCCCATAGATGCCCCATATAATGCTCCATGCAGTTCTTTATGGCCCCATACATGCCCCATATAATGTTCCATGCAGTTCTTTATGGCCCCATAGATGCCCCATATAATGCTCCATACAGTTCTTTATGGCCCCATAGATGCCCCATATAATGTTCCATTCAGTTTTTTATGGCCCCATAGATGCCCCATATAATGCTCCATACAGTTCTTTATGGCCCCATAGATGCCCCATATAATGCTCTATGCAGTTCTTTATGGCCCCATAGATGCCCAATATAATGCTCCATGCAGTGCATTATGGCCCCATAGATGCCCCATATAAAACTGTGCCACATTTAATGCTCCATGTAGTTCGTTATGGCCCCATAGATGCCCCATATAATGCTCCATGCAGTTCTTTATGGCCCCATAGATGCCCCATATAATGCTCTATGCAGTTCTTTATGGCCCCATAGATGCCCCATATAATGCTCCATACAGTTCTTTATGGCCCCATAGATGCCCCATATAATGCTCTATGCAGTTCTTTATGGCCCCATAAGATGCTCCATATACAAATATGCCCCATATAATGCTCCATGCAGTTCTTCATGGCCCCATAGATGCCCCATATAATGCTCTATGCAGTTCTTTATGGCCCCATAGATGCCCCATATAATGCTCCATTCAGTTTTTTATGGCCCCATAGATGCCCCATATAATGCTCCATACAGTTCTTTATGGCCCCATAGATGCCCCATATAATGGTCTATGCAGTTCTTTATGGCCCCATAGATGCCCCATATAATGCTCCATGCAGTTCATTATGGCCCCATAGATGCCCCATATAAAACTGTGCCACATTTAATGCTCCATGTAGTTCGTTATGGCCCCATAGATGCCCCATATAATGCTCCATGCAGTTCTTTATGGCCCCATAGATGCCCCATATAATGCTCCATACAGTTCATTATGGCCCCATAGATGCTCCATATAAAACTGTGCCACATATAATGTTCCATACCGTTCATTATTGCCCCATAGATGCTTCATATAAAACTGTGCCACATATAATGTTCAATACTGTTCATTATTGCCCCATAGATGCTCCATATAAAGCTGTGCCACATGTAATGTTCCATACCGTTCATTATTGCCCCATAGATGCTCCATATAAAGCTGTGCCACATATAATGCTCCATACCATTCATTATTGCCCCATAGATGCTCCATATAAAACTGTTCCACATATAATGCTCCATACGGTTCATAATTGCTCCATAGATGCTCCATATAAAACTGTGCCACATATAATGTTCCATACCGTTCATTATTGCCCCATAGATGCTCCATATAAAGCTGTGCCACATATAATGCTCCATACCGTTCATTATTGCCCCATAGATGCTCCATATAACACTGTGCCACATATAATGTTCCATACCGTTCGTTATTGCCTCATAGATGCTCCATATAAGGCTGTGCCACATATAATGCTCCATACCTTCATTATTGCCCCATAAGATGTTCCATATAAAGCTGTGCCACATACAGTATAATGCTGCTGCAATAAAAAAAAAAGAAATGACATACTCACCTCTCGTCGCTGCCCGCTGCTCCTCAGCGTCCCGTCTCTCCACAGTGACTGTTCAGGTAGACGGCGGCGCGCACACTAATATGTCATTGTGCCCTCTAACCTGAACATAGAATAATAACCGTAGGCACAGCTTATATCAGTGGTGCTCAAGTAGGCGCCCAAACCATATAGTGTAGAAGATAAACTTGGCACACACTTAGTGGGATGCAGTGAGATTTTAATTAGGAGAGTACATACAGTGACGTTTCGGTCCAACATAGACCTTCATCAATGTACTATAACAGAAAAAAATAATATATATAACAAAAATCAAAATGAAGTATTTACACATTCAACCCATCTGTGGGTCAAAGATAGGCAGATTGATACATGAACATAGCAGTGTATGGTTATATACAGGAGCATAAGATTTATAAGAAGATAACCAAATTAAATGTCCAAGCATCATAGTAAATCCTAGCATGAAGATAAGAGACGTGCTCTAACTGAGTGAAGTCAATGAGCGTGTTACTTCTATTAGTGAGACCGACGTGCCATGCAATGAACAAGTACCTACCCTCTCAAGAATCCCAGATTATAGGGGGTCACTATAGTAATAGTAAGCGGAAACCTGTGGTGGCACGAAAAAGGAATAGCACAAGACTCCTATATTATACTGGCCGAGATGTGACTACAATGGATAGTGATGAATAGGCGTTACCTACCCTGCTTGCTGCAGTGGATAAAGGGGCCTGAGATCGGCACTATGGGGTTAAAATAATAATGGCCATAATGCAAAAGGAAGCAGATTTGTGCATTCTCCGTAGTGCTTGTTGTGCGCACACATAACTTACCCGGTGATAAGCTGTATGGGACGCGGTGTCCACCGCTAGTCCAGAAGGTGAGGAGAGCACACCCGGGCGGCCTTAAAAAGGCGCGCTAGAAGGAGACGCGCTGCAGGAAGCGTCTGACCGGAAGTGACGCCGGGTGCCTGTATAACATTGTGCGTTCCATCTAGGAAAAGTGGGCGGAGATATGCGCTCCACCCGGAGCATGCGCAGAGAGAATAATAACCTGCTACTACGATAGTGAGTCTGTAAGGTGGCGTTTAACACAGGACATAAGTGAATGTGCCATTCTAAACAGGCGTGATGGTGTTCCGCTGGTTTATACTCCTGGTGACAGTTGAAAAGAGTGAGAGTGGGTGTGCTGATCTTGGTCACAAGAAATTAATACAGACGATTCTGTAAAAGAAATATATAGTTAGTACAATGAATAGAGGAGTAGATTCCACATACATAACAGTGCAGCAGAGAGACTAGAAAAACAATGGAAATGTTTCATCAAGCCATAAATGATCCAATATCATACTCTCTATTTAGACCCATAGGGGTTAAGGTCTGAAATTCATGGATCCAATAGGCTTCTCTCTTTTTGAGCAGGTTCACCCTATCGCCCCCTCTACGTAGCGGTGTAACCTGCTCCAACACCTGAAACTTGAGCTGTGCGACAGTATGCCCTTGTGTTATGAAATGATGTGGAATAGGCAACAATGTATTTTTGCATCTGATCGTGGATTTATGTTTGGAGATTCGGTCTCTTATGGATTGTGTTGTTTCTCCAATATAACATAATCCACACGGACATTTTAATAAATAGACCACAAAAGTTGTGTCGCAAGTGAAGTATCCTTTGATATTGTATTGTTTCCCATTGTGGGGATGGTAAAAGGTAGAACCTCTCGTGACGTTGTTGCACTGTGTACATTGCAAACAAGGAAATGTCCCATATTTCGGGTTGGTGAGGAAACGTTGTTTTGGCGTCTGTTGTGTTGTGCCTATATCAGCCCTAACTAACTTGTCTCGAATGTTCCGTGGTCTCCTGAAGCAGGGAAGGAAAGGTTCCTTAAATTCCTTAATCCTAGGATGAGCTGTCCCTAGGATGTGCCAGTAGCGTCTTATGGACTTATGTAGAATGTATGACAGGGGATGGTAGTCATGGACAAAAGGAATGCGATCTTTAGCATTGGTTCTGGTAGTGGGGATGGTTTCTGATGTGTTTAGAGTTAGGGGCGGATAGCCTCTTTCTAGGAATTTGGAACGCATCTCATCCAATCGTTGTGTCTGTTTAGTTTTATCAGAGACTATCCTGTGGACCCTTTTAAATTGCGACTTGGGAATGGAATTTTTCATTCTGGTGGGATGAAAGCTGTGGTAGTGAAGGAGACTGTTTCGGTCTGTAGGTTTTGTGAAGAGGTCTGTAGATAGTTCTCCCTCATCATTCTTACAGACTAATGTGTCTAAGAAATTAACCTCTTTCTGATTATACGACATTGTAAAATCAAGACCAGGCCATGATGATTTTAAAAAAAGAAAGAAAGTTTTCAACGTTTCTTCTGGGCCATCCCAGATACAAAATATATCATCGATATATCTCTTCCACACTAAGGCATGGGTCTGGAATAGGTTGTTGGTGTAAATGGAACTCTCCTCATAGTCAGCCATGTAGCAGTTAGCATATGGGGGTGCTGCATTACTGCCCATGGCGGTCCCACGCGTTTGTAAGAAGAATTGATCTTCAAACAGAAAAAAATTCTTAGTCAAAATGATAGAAAGTAAGTCACAGCAGAGATTAATTTGTATTGGATCCATCTTGGAGGATGTGAGTAATGTCCTGACCGATTTTATCCCCTCACTGTGCGGTATCGACGTATATAGGTCCTTGACATCAAATGTCACCAAAAACGCTTCTTTCGGAATAGTGGTGAGGTTTTGGATGAGTTCTAAAAATTTACCCGTGTCCAGTAGGAAGGAACGGGTTTGTTGGATCAGAGGTGTGAGGATCTTTTCTATAAATTTTGAAATTGGTGATAGGACAGATTCTGTCGAGGCGACAATAGGTCTGCCTGGTGGATTGTCCAAATTTTTATGGATCTTTGGCAAGATATAAAATACCGGAGTAATAGGATTCTGTTTAGTAAGGTATTCACAAGTCTTTTGATCTAATACACCCTCCTCACAGTATTTTGTGAGGGTATCTTTGATCATATTCTTGATTATGTTAGTGGGATCCCTATCCAGGGGGGTATAGATGGATGTGTCATGTAATTGGCGATACGCCTCTTGAATATACTTGACCTTATCCATAACCACTATCCCACCCCCTTTATCCGCTGGTTTGATAATTATGCCCTTATCGGTTTGTAGGGAATTAAGAGCTTGTTGATCAAGAGAGGTGAGGTTCGACGGTACTTTTAACCTTCCTCTATCAAAATCCTGTCTTAGTCTGTGAAATGAGTTATTCACAAATGTAATGAATGTTTCTAATGCATTAGATCCTAATGGGGGTCTATAATGGCTCTTATTTCTAAGTCCGAGACTACTAGATGTTAGAAGTTTACCCGTGGGGATCACGGAGGGTCGGGGTATGATATCAGACTCAGAGAAGTGTACCTTTAGTCTGAGTAAGCGGTAAAATCTCTGTAGGTCCATCTCTAGGTTAAATGTGTTAAGCCTATAACTAGGACAAAAAGACAAGCCCTTTTGTAGTATCTGAAATTCTGCTACACTTAAGGATTTTGAAGATATATTAATTACAAGGGGGTTTGTACCTGGGACCGGGTTATCCGCATGAAGTCCGTATTTCTCTGAATGTCTCTTTCCCCGGCGGGTCTTCTTCTTCTTTGGCTCCTCCCTTGTCCTAAAAAACGACCCGTGGGGGGTGGTCTGTCGTGTCGCTCTTGGTCTGACCCTGAAGTTGAGATGTCCGTGGTCGATCTGTAGTTGGAGCGTGAGGAGAAGGTTCCGGAGTTGAAGCTGTCTCGCCATTTATAGACTCTTTTGTTTTCGTAATCCTCTGCGTCCCTTATGAATTTAGATCTCTTCCGTGCTTCAGTATCTCGTCGGTGTTGATCAATGACCGTGTTGATTTTACCTTTGAGTTCAGCGAATTCCTCAACCGTAGAGGATGCAGTCAGTTGATTCTCGATGTTCGCGATCTGTTCCTTACTCCGGGTGATCCCCAGGTGCAGATGCTCTAACGTGAGAGTCATAAGATCGAAAGAACATTTGTTTAGAATTTTTTCGAAACGAGAACAGAAATCTGGTGAGTCACTGAAAAGGGTTGGGCGTAAGGGGACCCTCAGACCCCTAGGTATTCTTTGAACCTTAAGATATTCAGTCAGTGTTGTGCAGTGAAGTTCAAGGTTCGTGCAGCGCCTTAATTCCCTTTCCAGGTCACGTCCCCTTGTCTCTCTAGGGGGAACTCTCAGGAAATCAGTGGATGCCGTGGACTGTGCTATGATGCTGGACGTTTCCTCTGCATTATATGAGAAGGTGAGTGATGTCATGACCCAAAGAAGCGTGCTCTACGTAAGGGTAGTAGCAATATAGAATAATAACCGTAGGCACAGCTTATATCAGTGGTGCTCAAGTAGGCGCCCAAACCATATAGTGTAGAAGATAAACTTGGCACACACTTAGTGGGATGCAGTGAGATTTTAATTAGGAGAGTACATACAGTGACGTTTCGGTCCAACATAGACCTTCATCAATGTACTATAACAGAAAAAAATAATATATATAACAAAAATCAAAATGAAGTATTTACACATTCAACCCATCTGTGGGTCAAAGATAGGCAGATTGATACATGAACATAGCAGTGTATGGTTATATACAGGAGCATAAGATTTATAAGAAGATAACCAAATTAAATGTCCAAGCATCATAGTAAATCCTAGCATGAAGATAAGAGACGTGCTCTAACTGAGTGAAGTCAATGAGCGTGTTACTTCTATTAGTGAGACCGACGTGCCATGCAATGAACAAGTACCTACCCTCTCAAGAATCCCAGATTATAGGGGGTCACTATAGTAATAGTAAGCGGAAACCTGTGGTGGCACGAAAAAGGAATAGCACAAGACTCCTATATTATACTGGCCGAGATGTGACTACAATGGATAGTGATGAATAGGCGTTACCTACCCTGCTTGCTGCAGTGGATAAAGGGGCCTGAGATCGGCACTATGGGGTTAAAATAATAATGGCCATAATGCAAAAGGAAGCAGATTTGTGCATTCTCCGTAGTGCTTGTTGTGCGCACACATAACTTACCCGGTGATAAGCTGTATGGGACGCGGTGTCCACCGCTAGTCCAGAAGGTGAGGAGAGCACACCCGGGCGGCCTTAAAAAGGCGCGCTAGAAGGAGACGCGCTGCAGGAAGCAGGAGAATAATGGCACATTCACTTATGTCCTGTGTTAAACGCCACCTTACAGACTCACTATCGTAGTAGCAGGTTATTATTCTCTCTGCGCATGCTCCGGGTGGAGCGCATATCTCCGCCCACTTTTCCTAGATGGAACGCACAATGTTATACAGGCACCCGGCGTCACTTCCGGTCAGACGCTTCCTGCAGTGCGTCTCCTTCTAGCGCGCCTTTTTAAGGCCGCCCGGGTGTGCTCTCCTCACCTTCTGGACTAGCGGTGGACACCGCGTCCCATACAGCTTATCACCGGGTAAGTTATGTGTGCGCACAAGCACTACGGAGAATGCACAAATCTGCTTCCTTTTGCATTATGGCCATTATTATTTTAACCCCATAGTGCCGATCTCAGGCCCCTTTATCCACTGCAGCAAGCAGGGTAGGTAACGCCTATTCATCACTATCCATTGTAGTCACATCTCGGCCAGTATAATATAGGAGTCTGGTGCTATTCCTTTTTTGTGCCACCACAGGTTTCCGCTTACTATTACTATAGTGACCCCCTATAATCTGGGATTCTTGAGAGGGTAGGTACTTGTTCATTGCATGGCACGTCGGTCTCACTAATAGAAGTAACACGCTCATTGACTTCACTCAGTTAGAGCACGTCTCTTATCTTCATGCTAGGATTTACTATGATGCTTGGACATTTAATTTGGTTATCTTCTTATAAATCTTATGCTCTTGTATATAACCATACACTGCTATGTTCATGTATCAATCTGCCTATCTTTGACCCACAGATGGGTTGAATGTGTAAATACTTCATTTTGATTTTTGTTATATATATTATTTTTTTCTGTTATAGTACATTGATGAAGGTCTATGTTGGACCGAAACGTCACTGTATGTACTCTCCTAATTAAAATCTCACTGCATCCCACTAAGTGTGTGCCAAGTTTATCTTCTACTCTAACCTGAACAGTCACAGCAAGAGGACGGGAAGACGGAGTGGCGCCCGGCGGGTGGAACGCGGACAGGTAAATTATTATTATTATTATTATTTATTGTTATAGCGCCATTTATTCCATAGCGCTTTACATGTGAGGAGGGGTATACATAATAAAAACAAGTACAATAATCTTAAACAATACAAGTCATAACTGGTACAGGAGGAATGAGGACCCTGCCCGCGAGGGCTCACAATCTACAAGGGATGGGTGAGAATACAGTAGGTGAGGGTAGAGATGGTCATGCAGCGGTTTTGTCGATCGGTGGTTACTGCAGGTTGTAGGCTTGTCTGAAGAGGTGGGTCTTCAGGTTCTTTTTGAAGGTTTCGATGGTAGGCGAGAGTCTGATGTGTTGTGGTAGAGGGTTCCAAAGTAGGGGTGATACGCGAGAGAAATCTTGTATACGATTGTGAGAAGAGGAGATAAGAGGGGAGTAGAGAAGGAGATCTTGTGAGGATCGGAGGTTGCGGGTAGGTAAGTACCGGGAGACGAGGTCACAGATGTATGGAGGACACAGGTTGTGGATGGCTTTGTACGTCATGGTAAGGGTTTTGTAGTGGAGTCTCTGGGCAATGGGGAGCCAGTGAAGGAATTGACAGAAGGGAAAGGCCGGGGAGTAGCGGGGGGACAGGTGGATTAGTCGGGCAGCAGAGTTTAGAATAGATTGGAGGGGTGCGAGAGTGTTAGAGGGGAGGCCACAGAGCAGGAGGTTGCAGTAGTCAAGGCGAGAGATGATGAGGGCATGGACTAGGGTTTTTGCAGATTCATGGTTGAGGAATGAACGGATTTGTGAAATATTTTTGAGTTGAAAGCGGCAGGAAGTGGAAAGGGCTTGGATATGTGGTTTGAAGGAGAGATCAGCGTCAAGGATTACCCCGAGGCAGCGAGCTTGTGGGACTGGGGAGAGTGGGCAGCCATTTACTGTAATGGATAAGTTCATTGGGGGGGTCGCGTGAGATGGGGGAAAGATGATGAATTCTGTTTTGTCCATGTTAAGTTTTAGAAATCTAGTGGAGAAGAAGGATGAAATAGCAGACAGACATTGAGGGATTCTGGTTAGAAGGGAGGTGATATCTGGTCCAGAGATGTAGATCTGTGTGTCGTCAGCATAGAGGTGATACTGAAAGCCATGAGATTCTATGAGCTGTCCCAGGCCAAAGGTGTAAATGGAGAAGAGCAAGGGCCCAAGAACTGAACCTTGTGGGACTCCGACAGATAAGGGGCGAGGTGAGGAGGTGGTGTGTGAGTGGGAGACGCTGAATGTCCGGTCTGTTAGGTATGATGAGATCCAGGATAGGGCCAAGTCTGCGATGCCAAGGGATGAGAGGGTTTGTAATAATAGGGAATGGTCCACTGTGTCAAAGGCAGCCGACAGGTCGAGGAGGAGGAGGATAGAGTAGTGTCGCTTGCTCTGAAAATGAAATACTCACCTGCTCCGGCGCGGTCCCTGGCTCCTTCTACCAGACAGCAGCTTCTTCCTCTGTCAGCGGTCACTGGTACTGCTCATTACAGGAATGAATATGCGGCTCCACCCCTATTCATTACATTAATGAGCGGTACCACGTGACCGCTCAACAGAGGCAGAGCTGCGGCACCCGAAGACCATTGGACAGGCAGGGGACAGCGCCAGGAGCAGGTGAGTATGCGACAGTCCTCTCTCTCCCTCACCCGCCGACCCTGCTGCCGACCGTGACTCGAGCATAAGCCAAGAGGGGCACTTTCAGCCCAAAAATTTCGGCTGAAAATCTCGGTTTATACTCGAGTATATATGGTAACCTGATAGGTAAACTGCATAGTGAGAAAAAAATTCAAAACGCCAGAATTATGTTTTTTGGTCGCTGCAATATTGCATTAAAAGAAGGTATCTGCACTAAAATGGTATCATTAAAAACATCAGCTCGGCATGCAAAAAATAAGCCCTCACCCGACCCCAGATCACGAAAAGTGGAGACGCTACGGGTATCGGAAAATTTTGCAATTTTTTTTAGCAAAGTTTGGAATTTTTTTTCGTCACTTAGATAAAAAATAATCTAGACATGTTTGATGTCTATGAACGCATAATGAACTGGAGAATCACATTGGAAGGTCAGTTTTAGCATTTAATGAAACTAGCAAAAAAGCCAAACAAAAAACAACATTGCACTTTTTTTGCAATTTCGCCACACTTGGAATTTTTTTCCCGTTTTCTAGTGCATGACATAATAAAACCAATAATGTCATTCAAAAGTACAACTCGTCCCGCAAAAAACAAGCCCTCAATGGCCATATTGAAATAAAAATAAAAAAGTTATGGCTCTGAAGGAAGGGAGCAAAAGGAGAAAATGCAAAAACAAAAAAGGGCTCCGTCATGAAGGGGTTAACAGGTTTTCCTCTAAAATTGCCCTGTATTAAGCTCCATCCACCTACCCATCAATTCTGACCAGCTTTTCTTTCCCTGCTAAACAAAAAGCATCCCCACAGCATGATGTTGCCACCACGTTTGATGGCGGATATGGTGTTTTCAGGGTGATGTGCAGTGTTACTTTTCCACACATAGCCTTTTGCATTCAGCCCAAAAGTTCTACTTTGTTCTCATCTGACCAGAGCACCTTTTCCATATGTTAGCTGTATCCCTTACATGGTTATGTGCAAATTGCGAACAAGACTTCTTATGGTTTTCTTCTTGACACTCTTTCATAACGGCCAGATTTGTGGAGTATATAAGCAATAGCTGCATTGTGAAAAGATTCTGCTTTGCAAAAAGGAAAAAAAAAAGAAAAAAAAAAGAGCATGAACCGCACATCCCAAAATCATACGTTGATCTAAAGCCGCCAGGCAAAAATTAATATAACTGAATATGAGGTTTTCAGTTTAACATTCTGATCAGACTGTATGAAGCCCACTGCCCCTTCACGGCAAACCTCGTAGTGGGTCCTATCGCCCTAACGGAGCGGAGCCGTGCGGCGCCCACCGCCACAGCGGCCATGCACCAGCAGGGCGGACGGCCTGTTGCCCCACAGCACCCATGCTGCAAGACTGAGTCCCCAAGACTCCAGACCGCGCCGCCCCACCAGCACAAAGCCACAGCAACAATGGCCGCCACACAGCACCAACACCAAAATGAAAGGAGCACTTAAACTCACCTTCCTCCACCTCTTCAGTGAGAGCCAAAATGGGCTAGACCCCTTACTTTGCATAATTGCATAATTGTCTATGAACGCATAATGAACTGGAGAATCACATTGGAAGGTCAGTTTTAGCATTTAGTGAAACTAGCAAAAAAGCCAAACAAAAAACAACATTGCACTTTTTTTGCAATTTCGCCACACTTGGAATTTTTTTCCCGTTTTCTAGTGCATGACATAATAAAACCAATAATGTCATTCAAAAGTACAACTCGTCCCGCAAAAAACAAGCCCTCAATGGCCATATTGAAATAAAAATAAAAAAGTTATGGCTCTGTGAAGGAAGGGAGCGAAAGGAGAAAATGCAAAAACAAAAAAGGGCTCCGTCATGAAGGGGTTAACAGGTTTTCCTCTAAAATTGCCCTGTATTAAGCTCCATCCACCTACCCATCAATTCTGACCAGCTTTCCTTTCCCTGCTAAACAAAAAGCATCCCCACAGCATGATGTTGCCACCACGTTTGATGGCGGAGATGGTGTTTTCAGGGTGATGTGCAGTGTTACTTTTCCACACATAGCCCTTTGCATTCAGCCCAAAAGTTCTACTTTGTTCTCATCTGACCAGAGCACCTTTTCCATATGTTAGCTGTATCCCTTACATGGTTATGTGCAAATTGCGAACAAGACTTCTTATAGTTTTCTTCTTGACACTCTTTCATAACGGCCAGATTTGTGGAGTATATAAGCAATAGCTGCATTGTGAAAAGATTCTGCTTTGCAAAAAGGAAAAAAAAAAGAAAAAAAAAAGAGCATGAACCGCACATCCCAAAATCATACGTTGATCTAAAGCCGCCAGGCAAAAATTAATATAACTGAATATGAGGTTTTCAGTTTAACATTCTGATCAGACTGTATGAAGCCCACTGCCCCTTCACGGCAAACCTCGTAGTGGGTCCTATCGCCCTAACGGAGCGGAGCCGTGCGGCGCCCACCGCCACAGCGGCCATGCACCAGCAGGGCGGACGGCCTGTTGCCCCACAGCACCCATGCTGCAAGACTGAGTCCCCAAGACTCCAGACCGCGCCGCCCCACCAGCACAAAGCCACAGCAACAATGGCCGCCACACAGCACCAACACCAAAATGAAAGGAGCACTTAAACTCACCTTCCTCCACCTCTTCAGTGAGAGCCAAAATGGGCTAGACCCCTTACTTTGCATAATTGCATAATTGTCTATGAACGCATAATGAACTGGAGAATCACATTGGAAGGTCAGTTTTAGCATTTAGTGAAACTAGCAAAAAAGCCAAACAAAAAACAACATTGCACTTTTTTTGCAATTTCGCCACACTTGGAATTTTTTTCCCGTTTTCTAGTGCATGACATAATAAAACCAATAATGTCATTCAAAAGTACAACTCGTCCCGCAAAAAACAAGCCCTCAATGGCCATATTGAAATAAAAATAAAAAAGTTATGGCTCTGTGAAGGAAGGGAGCGAAAGGAGAAAATGCAAAAACAAAAAAGGGCTCCGTCATGAAGGGGTTAACAGGTTTTCCTCTAAAATTGCCCTGTATTAAGCTCCATCCACCTACCCATCAATTCTGACCAGCTTTCCTTTCCCTGCTAAACAAAAAGCATCCCCACAGCATGATGTTGCCACCACGTTTGATGGCGGAGATGGTGTTTTCAGGGTGATGTGCAGTGTTACTTTTCCACACATAGCCCTTTGCATTCAGCCCAAAAGTTCTACTTTGTTCTCATCTGACCAGAGCACCTTTTCCATATGTTAGCTGTATCCCTTACATGGTTATGTGCAAATTGCGAACAAGACTTCTTATGGTTTTCTTCTTGACACTCTTTCATAACGGCCAGATTTGTGGAGTATATAAGCAATAGCTGCATTGTGAAAAGATTCTCCCACCTGAGCTTTGGATCTCCAGAGTCACCATGGGCCTCTTGGCTGCTTCTCTAATTAGTGCTCTACTTGTTTGGGATGTCAATTTAGATGGACGACCATGTCTTGTTAGGTTTGCAGTTGTGCCGTTCACGTTCCATTTTTGGATGATGAATTAAACAGTGCTACGTGAGGTGTTCAGAGCTTGGGGTTTTTTTTGTAGCCTAACACTGCTTTTCTACTTTTCTCTTCTCCACAACTTTATCCCTGACATGTCTTGTGTGTTCATTGGTTTTTATGATACTGTTTGATCCCTAAATAATATTCTGAAACAAAACTTTGAGGCCTTCACAGAACAGCTGTAGTTATACTGAGAATATACACCCATGCATCATCAGCGGCCGGGTTCCGCCGCCTCCCACGTCCCTGTGGCCTTGGCAACGTCGGGTACTCAGTCCCCGTGCGTCCGGCAATGTGACCTGTGGGCGGGGACTTCCGGGTCCATCTGTGCCGCACGCTGCCTTGGCGCCTGACATCGGCTCCTTGATTGTTATATAAACTCCTTGATTCTGACATTTGCTCCCCTCTGACGAAGGATTTTTGATCCGAAATGTGCTTTGGGGTGTGCGCATTGCCTGGACTGAGTGTCACCTATAAGGTATAGATCATTCCAATATTATCTCCCGCTGCTGGCACTCTGCACTTTTTTGTACATTGCACATTATTACCCTATGTGTGGGTTGGTTTATCTCCCGTTGCTGCACTTTTTGTATTTTGCACACTGTTACCCTATTAGGGGTGCTTTGTGATTAGATTTACTTGATCACGTTTTTATTTATTTATTTTTATATTACACCCTGCACAATGTTACCCCATGTATGGGTTTTTGTCTGCTTGATCTCGTTTCCGTATTGATGTGCTCAGAGAGATATATGATCCCTTTGCCAATTTAGGGGTCAATAGGATCACTTATATTTATTTTTATTGGAGATCTACTTGATATCTGTATATAGATATCTGTATATATTTTTCTATATACCTTTGGGTGCCCCCCACTCCTATCTAGGTTTCAATTTATTATTTTAGATATATATTTTTTAATCATTTTTCTGTCCTAATATGTGCACACTGTATGTTATATTTTAATTGTTGCATATAAAGTGTATTTAATTTTATATCCTTGCTAGTATTTTTTGGGGATTGGCTTCAGTGGTTCTGGTGATTGGCTTACACTAATAACTGAGTGGTTTCCATTTGGTTCTTTGTTGCACCAGAGGAGGAATATACAATTTTATTGTCATATGCTGATGTTTGGATTGTATTGACTATTATTTTAAATAAGTTATTATTTCTCTGCCGTGCATACATTATTATCTTACAGGTGGACTCAATTTCCTAATGTCATGATTTCTGAAGACAACTGGTGACTCAAGATTTAATTTTGGAGCATAACACAATTTTTAAATTTATATATTTAAAATATATAGAAAACCATGTATAATTTCCTTGATACTGTATGAGGGAAATACTTGCTACTTTGTGTTGGTATATTACATAAAATTCCCATAAAATACATTAAGTTTGGTGAGTGTAAAGTGAAAAAATGTGGAAACGTTCACTGGGTATGAATACGTTTTCAATGCATTGTATACAATATATATAATATATTTATATGGTTTGCATGGGATGTTTGAGACCATCAGTTGTATCGTGCAGTAAATTTGATGTGGTTTAAATTTTCTAAACATTAATTTTCTGGCCAAATTTGGGGCTTACGTTAGCCACATATTTTTCTGCATCAAATGTATCCTTCATGGAATCCTTTCTCTTCATGGAAACAGTTTTGACATACTCCACAAGGAGGGTAAGCCACAAAAGGTCATTGCTAAAGAAGATGGCAGTTCACAGTGTGCTGTATTCAAGCATATTAATGGAAAGCTGAGTGGAAGGAAAAAGTGTGGTAGAAAAAGGTCCACATGCAACCGGGATAACCGCAGCCTTGAAAAGATTGTTAAGAAAAGGCCATTCAAAAATTTGGGGGACATTCACAAGGGGTGAACTGCTGCTGGAGTATTTGCTGCAAGAACCACCACACACAGATGTTTCTAGGACATGGGCTACAAGTGTCGCATTACTTGTGTCAAGCCACTCATGTCTAATACCTGAGCCAAGGAGAAAAAGAACTGGACTGTTGCTCAGTGGTCCGAGGTGTTGTTTTCAGATGAAAGTAAATTTTGCATTTCATTTGGAAACGAAGGTCCCAGAATCTGGAGGAAGAGTCAAGAGGCACTCAATCTAAGCTGTTTGAGGTCTAGTGTGAAGTTTCCACAATCAGAGATGGTAAGCTTTTTGGAGATGGAAATTTCATTCTCTAGCAGGACTTGGAACCTGTCCACACTGGGAAAAGTACCAATACCTGGTTTAAAAATAACAGCATCACTGTGCGTGATTGACCAGCAAACTTGCCAGACCTTAAAGGGAATCTGTCACCCCCCCAGAGCCTATTAAAGTAAAATAGCCACCTTCAGCAGCACTAAGGCTGCATTCTGTGAAGGTGGCTCTCATGTTTATTATCCCTAGGAACGCTGAAATAATGACTTTTATAAATTTCCCGCCATACCTCTATTGAGTCAGGGAGGTATGTTTTCTCCCCCTGACTCAACCGCCTCGCAGCCGTCCATCATCCCCCACTGTCCTCCGGGCACCGCCTCTTCTCTCTGTCATGATGTCTCCGGCGCCTGCGCTCTGCAATCAGTTCTTGGGCATGCGCCATGCACGCTGCCCGGGAACTTACATCAGGCGATGTAACAATATCGCACCTGCGTGTAGCGGAGGCCCCAGATCCCACCCCGCAGTGTGTTATGATGTATTCACTCCATGGCTGGGAAGGCTTGTGAAGTCTTGCGAGACATCGGCAATATCTTCAATGGAGCACGGTGACCCGCTTCACTGCGCAGGCACCAGTTTCCCAGCCCCACAGTGTGAATACTGAAATAAATTAACTTTTTGTTGATATTCTAGTTTGGTGAGAAGCACTTGTATACTACTACGATACGATACGATATGATACACTTTATTTATCCCGGTGGAAATTACGGTATTGCAGCAGCAATACAAACAGCAGTACATAAAATATTAGGACACAAATCTTGCACAAGAATACCAACATTACATAACAAATACAGTAAATGCTCTGGGGTCTGGAGAGTACTGTTTAGCTATGTGCAGTATTACCTGACCTTCATTCACATTATGACATATGCTTCTATTTTATAATCTGGGTAGTTTGCGAAATGAATAGATGAGATACTGCCTTTCTTTTTGTATACTGCATTAAGTGTGCTGTACTAAACACTGTTCATGTCTGGAGCCCATCCGGGGATTCACCTGACCGACTGTGGGTCAGTCTGAGCCAGTCGTTGGTTGCCATAATTCTTCAGATTGGACAGATCATGTTGTATCTTCTGCTATTGACAGATGTAAATAAAGCTTCACATATCGCTCATACACATGTGCTCTACTGTATGTGAGGTACATGTGCACTATGTGAGGCTTGGGTTACATCCGCTTCTAACAGAAGCTACAACATGATCTGTTTTATGTTGTATGTTGGCCACCAACAACAGACACTTTTAATTTACAATATTGCTGAGATTTATCATTCTGACATAACACATTATCCTATAATGTATTTCAGTAAATTGAGTTTAAATGCCCCCTTTATTCCTGACATTCATTCATTAGCCAGAGCAGAGTGAGGCTATAACACAAAGCTCAGTGTTGTTCTGAGGCCAAAACCAGGAGAGGAACAATCAGAGGGAAAGTATAATAGAAACACATCACCACTTCTGCATTTATCACCAACTCCTGGTTTTGGTTTACAAATACTGAGGTAAAAAACTCACCAAATACTGAACGTGTGAACGTAGCCTAAAAGACATGACTTGTTTGTAGATTTCACAGTCTTTAGTTACTATTTAGGCTACAATTTAATACTTCACATCTCCTGTGGTAGTACTGTACGAGAAATAAACTTTGGTGCACATTTAATTGCTGGTGATCCCATTGTCACATTCTAAAAATACAGTGGGTATGGAAAGTATTCAGACCCCTTTAAATTTTTCACTCTTTGTTTCAGTGCAGCCATTTGGTAAATTCCAAAAAGTTAATTTCATTTTTTTCTCATTAATGTACACTCTGTACCCCATCTTGACTGAAAAAACAGAAATATGGTAATTTTTGCAAATTTATTAAAATAGAAAAACTGAAATATCCCAGTCATAAGTATTCAAACCCTTTGCTCAGTATTGAATAGAAGCACCCTTTTGAGCTAGTACACCAGAGAGAGAACTGAAAATGGCTGTCCACCAACGTTCACTATCCAACCTGACGGAACTGGAGAGGTTCTGCAAGGAAGAATGGCAGAGAATTCCCAAATCCAGGTGTAAAAAACTTGTTGCATCATTCACAAGAAGACTCATGGCTGTACCCACTTTTCAGAGGGCCTCTGAAAAAATGGAGTACCCCAATAACACATTAATAAAATGCACCAGTGTCATTAAAATACTAGTCTTTTTTTAAAACATTATGAATTGATCATGGTACTGCAAAGATGCCCATCTGGAAACTGTAAAGAAAGATTGCAAGTGTGCTCTAAAAAAGTGTGCTCTAAAAAGGGCTCTAAAAGTGAACCTGGAAATTATAGGCCAGTAAGTCTAACCTCTATTGTTGGTAAAATATTTGAAGGGTTTCTGAGGGATGTTATTCTGGATTATCTCAATGAGAATAACTGTTTAACTCCATATCAGCATGGGTTTATGAGAAATCGCTCCTGTCAAACCAATCTAATCAGTTTTTATGAAGAGGTAAGCTATAGACTGGACCACGGTGAGTCATTGGACGTGGTATATCTCGATTTTTCCAAAGCGTTTGATACCGTGCCGCACAAGAGGTTGGTACACAAAATGAGAATGCTTGGTCTGGGGGAAAATGTGTGCAAATGGGTTAGTAGCTGGCTTAGTGATAGAAAGCAGAGGGTGGTTATAAATGGTATAGTCTCTAACTGGGTCGCTGTGACCAGTGGGGTACCGCAGGGGTCAGTATTGGGACCTGTTCTCTTCAACATATTCATTAATGATCTGGTAGAAGGTTTACACAGTAAAATATCGATATTTGCAGATGATACAAAACTATGTAAAGCAGTTAATACAAGAGAAGATAGTATTCTGCTACAGATGGATCTGGATAAGTTGGACACTTGGGCTGAAAGGTGGCAGATGAGGTTTAACAATGATAAATGTAAGGTTATACACATGGGAAGAGGGAATCAATATCACCATTACACACTGAACGGGAAACCACTGGGTAAATCTGACAGGGAGAAGGACTTGGGGATCCTAGTTAATGATAAACTTACCTGGAGCAGCCAGTGCCAGGCAGCAGCTGCCAAGGCAAACAGGATCATGGGGTGCATTAAAAGAGGTCTGGATACACATGATGAGAGCATTATACTGCCTCTGTACAAATCCCTAGTTAGACCGCACATGGAGTACTGTGTCCAGTTTTGGGCACCGGTGCTCAGGAAGGATATAATGGAACTAGAGAGAGTACAAAGGAGGGCAACAAAATTAATAAAGGGGATGGGAGAACTACAATACCCAGATAGATTAGCGAAATTAGGATTATTTAGTCTAGAAAAAAGACGACTGAGGGGCGATCTAATAACCATGTATAAGTATATAAGGGGACAATACAAATATCTCGCTGAGGATCTGTTTATACCAAGGAAGGTGACGGGCACAAGGGGGCATTCTTTGCGTCTGGAGGAGAGAAGGTTTTTCCACCAACATAGAAGAGGATTCTTTACTGTTAGGGCAGTGAGAATCTGGAATTGCTTGCCTGAGGAGGTGGTGATGGCGAACTCAGTCGAGGGGTTCAAGAGAGGCCTGGATGTCTTCCTGGAGCAGAACAATATTGTATCATACAATTATTAGGTTCTGTAGAAGGACGTAGATCTGGGTATTTATTATGATGGAATATAGGCTGAACTGGATGGACAAATGTCTTTTTTCGGCCTTACTAACTATGTTACTATGTGATTGCTGTGTTGGCTATTATATGACACCATGTGCTTCAGTGTATGATACATATTAGGATTATTTTTAAAAGACTAATCTATGACTATTATTATTGTTACTAGATGGTGGCCCGATTCTAGCGCATCGGGTATTCTAGAATATGTATGTATGTATATATGTATATATATAGCAGCCACATAGCATATAGCAGAGGCCACGTAACACAGACAGCCATGTAGTATATAGCAAAGCCATGTAGTATATAGGAGCCACGTAGTATATAACACTGCCACGTAGTATATAACACTGCCCACGTAGTATACAACACTGCCCACATAGTATACAACACTGCCCACGTAGTATATAACACTGCGCACGTAGTATATAACACAGCCCACATAGTATATAACACAGCCCACGTAGTATATAACACTGTGCACGTAGTATATAGCACTGCCCACGTAGTATATAACACTGCCCACGTAGTATATAACACTGCCCACATAGTATATAACACTGCCCACATAGTATATAACACTGCCCACATAGTATATAACACTGCCACGTAGTATATAACACAGCCCATGTAATAAATAGCATCCACGCAGTATATAACACAGCCCATGTAGTATATAACACTGCGCACGTAGTATATAACACTGCCCACGTAGTATCTAACACTGCCCACGTAGTATATAACACTGCCCACATAGTATATAACACTGCCCACATAGTATATAACACTGCCCACATAGTATATAACACTGCCCAGTATTATATAACACAGCCCACGTAATATATAGCATCCATGCAGTATATAACACAGCCCATGTAGTATATAACACTGCCCACGTAGTATTTAACACTGTGCATGTAGTATATAACATAGCCCACGTAGTATATAGCACAGCCCACGTAGTATATAACACTGCCATGTAGTATATAACACAGCCCATGTAATAAATAGCATCCACGCAGTATATAACACAGCCCAGGTAGTATATAACACTGCCCACGTAGTATATAACACTACCCACATAATATATAACACTGAACACATAGTATATAACACTGCCCACGCAGTATATAACACTGCCCACACAGTATATAACACAGCCCACGTAGTATATAACACTTCCACGTAGTATATAACACAGCCCATGTAATATATATAGCATCCATGCAGTATACAACACAGCCCACATAGTATATAACACTGCCCATGTAGTATTTAACACAGCCCACGTAGTATATAACACAGCTCACGTAGTATATAACACTGCCACGTAGTATATAACACAGCTCACATAGTATATAACACAGCTCACGTAGTATATAACACAGCCCACATAGTATATAACACAGCCCATGCAGTATATAACACAGGCCACACAGTATATAACACTGCCCATGTAGTATATAGCAGCCTCACAGTATATAACACAGCCCAAGTACTATAAAGCACTGTGGGCACCATATCCCTGTTAAAAAAAAGAATGAAAATAAAAAAGATATATACTCACCCTCCGGCGTCCAGCGAAGATGTCCCGCGCGATGCGGCCACCAGCTTCCGTTCCCAATGATGCACTGCAAAATTACCCAGATGACTTAGCGGTCTCGCGAGACTGCTACATCATCATCTCGCGAGACTGCAATGCATGGCCCGGAGCATCGCGATAAGCGGGAAAGGCGTAGGAAGGTGAGTATATAATGTTTTGTTATTTTTTTTTTCTTATTTTTAAAATTAGATCTTTTTACTATTGATGCTGCATAGGCAGCATCAATAGTAAGAAGTTTGTCACACAGGGTTAATAGCAGCGTTAACGGACTGTGTTACACCGTGGCATAACGCTGTGTAACGCAGCCATTAACCCTGTGTGAGCACTGACTGGATGGGACACTAACAGAGTAGGAAGGTACGAATTCGCGGCCGGACTGTGCCCATCGCTGCCGGCCGCGACCAATCAGCGACACGGGATTTCCGTGACAGACAGACAAACAGACAGACAAACAGACGGAAGTGCCCCTTAGACGATTATATATATAGATTATTATTATTATTATTATTAACATAGATACTTTTGAATTTTTTCATTTTTTTTCATAATGCGATTTGTTCTCTTTGAATGAAATTCATAAAGGAAATGTGATGCCCACTCTTTTCCTCTGGTTACTTCTAGGTGGCTGCAGAAAACAGCGCTGGCATTGGATCTTACAGCACCTCCCTTCTGTTCAACACTGCAGAAAGTGGTAAGATATTAAAAAATCCCAAACAAATGGTCCTTAGATGTATTCTTAAATCATAAACACCTTAGATGTATTTTTATACAGAAAGAAAAACTATTGTTTCCAGAGGTTTTTATAGGATTGAAGGTTATGTTGCTTTGCGAAATACATAGTTAACTCACTGATAAGGGGAGAAATAAGGGACCTGACCTGTACAATAGTAAAATATGAGGTTCCATGAGAATCCTATAAATTACATATTGATTGTCCTAAAAGTGATAAACAGTCCTCAAGGAAGTTTCAGTTCTGTTTTTTGAAACAATCACTACCATCCACGATTCGTATTCTCAAACCATGAAAGGATGGTCCAAAACACAAATTAATTTTCATCCTAAATGCCTATCTATTCGATATCACAATCTAATTTTCTAATAAACTCTAATTTAAAATTCCCTATCCTTCCCTTACTACGCTTTCTAAATGCTTTATTTATTTTTTGTCTACTTGCTCTTTGATAACTCTTCATTTGAGAATCCCAGTACATGCTGGGATACTCAAACAAGTCGTCAATAGTGGGCAGAGGCTGAGATCACCACCACAGCCTCTGTCCTTATCCTGAAATGAATTGTCATCATTGACATCCATTCCAAGGGCTTTGCTAGTCCCTGCTCTACTGAACAAGCATCGCTTGTCAATTCTGACGTATGCGCAGTAGATACTTGTCACTGTGCAATATGCACAGCGACAGTGCCCTCTCTTGCCAGCTCTGATCAGAAGACATGAGCTGGTTCGAGAGCGCACAGTCAGTGCATGTTATAAGAATGCAAGTTATGCAGAGACCAGCATAAGTGGCAGAGAGAAGTAGTGTTCCTATGTCAATGTAACACCAGGCAAGCCTATGGCTGAGACACTAAAGGTACCTTCACACATAACGATATCGTTAACGATATCGTTGCTTTTTGTGACGTAGCAACGATATCGTTAAGGAAATCATTCTGTGTGACAGCGACCAACGATCAGGCCCCTGCTGGGAGATCGTTGGTCGCTGAGGAAAGTCCAGAACTTTATTTCGTCGCTGGATTCCCTGCAGACATCGCTGGATCGGCGTGTGTGACACCGATCCAGCGATGTCTTCACTGGTAACCAGGGTAAACATCGGGTTACTAAGCGCAGGGCCGTGCTTAGTAACCCGATGTTTACCCTGGTTACCAGCGTAAAAGTAAATAAAACAAACACTACATACTTACCTAACACTGTCTGTCCCTGGCGCTGTGCTCTGCACTCCTCCTGTACTGGCTGTGAGCGTCGGTCAGCCGGAAAGCAGAGCGGTGACGTCACCGCTCTGCTTTCCGGCCGCTGTGCTCACAGCCAGTGCTGAAGGAGTGCAGAGAAGCAGAGCGCCGGGGACAGACAGCGGTAGGTAAGTATGTAGTGTTTGTTTTTTTTACTTTTACGCTGGTAACCAGGGTAAACATCGGGTTACTAAGCGTGGCCCTGCGCTTAGTAACCCGATGTTTACCCTGGTTACCCGGGGACCTCGGGATCGTTGGTCGCTGGAGAGCTGTCTGTGTGACAGCTCTCCAGCGACCAAACAGCGACGCTGCAGCGATCAACATCGTTGTCGGTATCGCTGCAGCGTCGCTGAGTGTGAAGGTACCTTAAGGTTGTCTCTTACAGCTGTGAGAACTCATTGTCTTTGTGAACTCCCTTTGTACTACAAACTGCAATAAAAACACCATTCATCTATATAAAACAGAAGATATTGTGTGAGATCATAATAGTCTATGTGCATTCTGCTTTAGATGTGCAGAACACAGATTGATAACATGGTTCTATGCATCTACACAGGGGCAGACACAGACAGCTTGGGGCCCCTGTGCAGGAAATGTGTCTGGGCCCCCCTCCTTTTAAGGTGACAAAGCTACATAATATATATATATATATATATATAATGTGTGGGTGGCTATATATATATATATATATATATATATATATATATAGCCACCCACACATACATGTATATATTACATAGTCTCCTTTATTATGTATATTGCCATCCTTTATTATACAGTGCCCTCTCTTGTTATGTACAGCACCGTCCCTTACATATTGGATTTTATAGAGCCCTGTTTTTTTTTACATACCATCTTGTCTTGTTCGCTGTATAATGCAATTATGGCTGATGGAGCATGAGAAAGCTTCTTCTCCAAAGGAGGAGCTGATGAACTGGTAGTCTGGTCACCAGCTCCTCCATCAGTAGTCATTTTATATCTAACAAGAGAGGGGACTATGTAATAAAGGAGGGCGCTGTTAATAACAAAAATAACAAGAATACACTATGTAAGAGACAGCACTGTACATAACAGCAGATGAAGCTATATAATAAGGGAGGGCATCATATACAACTAGAGAGGATGGTACGTAATAACGGACGGTGTTTTACATAACAAAAGGAAACTGTAACTAAGGATGGTGTTATACATAATAAGTGAGTACACTATACACTAAGGGACTGTGATATACATAAGTGAGTACACTATATATTAAGGGACTGTGCTATACATAATATGTGAGTACACCTTATATTAAGGGACTGTGTTAGACATAATAATCGATAACGTCTTCCTCCACCCGCCGTTCCAAAACCCATTATAAATCCCCCTTCCTCCCATCCCAATCCCCCACATCCCTTATTGTCCTCCTCCCCCTCGCATCCCATTATTGCCCTCTCTCCCACCCCCATGATTGCCCTCTTCACCACCCCATTATTGCATATTCCACCTACTCTATCATTGCCTCCTCCCCACCACCACCATCATTGTCCTTTCCACTACCATCATCATTGCCTTCTCCCCCACCACCCCAACATTACCCATTCCACCACCTCCATCATTTCCTCCTCCCCCACCACCCCCATCATTGTCCTTTACACCACCACCATCATTGTCTTCTCCCTCACCATCCCCATCATTACACATTCCACGACCTCTATCATTTCCTCCTCCCGCACCATTCACATCATTGTCCTTTCCACTAACTCCATTACTGTCTTTTCCCCCACCACACCCATCATTGCCTCCTCCGCACCACCCCATCATTGTCCTTTCCACTGCCATCATCATTGTCTTCTCCCCCATCACTCCCATCATTACCCATTACACAACCTCCATCATTTCCTCCTCCCCCACCATTCCCATCATTGTCCTTTCCACTAACTCTATCACTGTCTTTTCCCCCACCACACCCATCATTGCCTCCTCCCCACCACCCCATCATTGTCCTTTCCACTGTCATCATCATTGTCTTCTCCCCCACCACTCCCATCATTACCCATTACACAACCTCCATCACTTCCTCCTCCCCACCTTCCCCATCATTGCCCTTTCCACCACCACCATCATTGTCTTTTCCCCCACCACCCCCATTATACCGCCTCCATCATTTCCTCCTCCCCATCACCCCCATTATTACCCTTTCACCACCTCCATCATTTCCTCCTCCCCACCACCCCATTATTGCCCTTTCCATTACCACATCATTTCTTTCTCCCCCCACCACCCCTATCATTGCCCTCTCCATCAACCCAATCATTGCCTTTTGCCTCATCACCCCATCATTGCCCTGTCAACCCAATCATTGTCTTCTGCTTCATCACCCCCATCATTGCCCTCTCAGTCAACCCAATCATTGCCTTCTGCCACATCACCCCCACCATTGCCCTCTCCTCCACCTACACACACAGCAACATTCACCTCTCTGCATACTCATGCACACACACCTCACCTCACCTCTGTGCACGGTATCCTAAAGCTGCAGCATTGCTGACAGCTTCCTGTCTCACACACCCGCGGCGCTGAATGATGATGTCATTCAGCCTCTTCTGTGTGAGACAGGACGCGTGGGCAGGAAGCAGGATGGATCCATTCCCTGCAGCTCCGCTCCGATCTTCTCTTGCAGGCAGCAGAGCTGCAATGATTTCTCCCTGCCCACCGCACATGAGGGTAATCTGGCAAGGAGCCCCCCCGGAGCCTCGGGGCCGGATAACCTGGCCAGATTACCCTCAATTTTATCCGCCCTGCAGGGGCCCCCAGAGCCTCCAGGCCCTGGTGGCGGTGCAGCCACACTGGTTGAACAGTTGGTATGTCCGCCCGTGCATCTATAAATAATTATCATGTTTGCGAGGTTGTTTACATGCAGCTAATGTTACTTTGCACTTCTGTATTTAGTCATACTGTGACAATATGATAGCAGGATAACAAAATGAACAAAAGTTTTTTGTTGCCTTTATCTGTCATCAAGAAAGAGGACAATACGTAATATGATAACACAGTAATTAAGTAAGCAACTAATCATGTATTTTTAATAATTAATACATACTTTAAATATAAGCCTTAGCTGAGGTATCCATGGTTGTGACCAATCATATTCTGACAGTTAGTTGTGGTCATAAAAGTGGATATTTAAGCTACTGCAATGCCCTTCACATGGGGTAAATGGCATAGCAAATCAGAAGAACTATATTACATTTCTAATTGGAGGTATTTGCTATTATTATTATTATTATTATTATTATTATTACACCTACTACATACTGGGATAGGATCTTGGAGATGGAAATACACCTTTAAATTACAAAATGTTAAAAAAATAAAGAGATAAAGAAACAGTTGCTGGAAATGAATCTGAATTAGTTTTACATGCTTTTTTCTCCAATGTCAATAGGGAACATGCCACATTTAGACAATTATGTGATTTCAATAAATCACAGACTGTGCTAAAATTGACTAAAGGGCCCCACACATAATAGATAAAAGTTGGCTAAATAGGGTGGCCATCTTCCAGGTATGGATGTCTCTCAACTGTCCCCGGAAAGATTATTTTGGAGGATGGATATACGCATTGTGTGAATCGACCAATCTTTTGGTTAATCGGGGAGATAAGACTCTGACAACAGCTCTCACAGAAATCACAGGAGTGCTCTGCTCAGCTTTCTTTTATATGGAGAAAGTTGGGAGATGCTCTATGGCTAGCTTAATGCTATTGTCATGTGCTGGTGACTGTGTGGTGGCACGCAATGACTCTATAGTACACGACGTGGTGTCATATTTGCGGTGCTATATAGAAGAGATATCTTCCAGATTCCATGCTAAAATAACTCTTCATCCACTTTTTGTCTTGCCCATTTTGGGGGTTTTATGTGAAATTATGTCCAATTTGCTTTTTTTCTCAATTATTTTGTATTATTCCAATATACACACAGGAAATAAACACGTGTATAATAAAACATGTGTAACTGAAATAATTTTCTGGGAGAAATACTTAATTTTCTGAAACACCTTCAAGGGTGCCAACACTTTCGGCCATGACTGTATATGCATGGCAGATGACAGGAAGGTTTAATATGTGAGAATTATGTTTCTCCATTCTATTTCACACTTGGAAAATGCAGTTTATTACAAAGAAAAAAGTTATGCCCAGTGTGAAACTTCTTCCAACACTGATTAATTCTTACCACGTGTCTTTGGAATTCCCAAAACTTGAATTGTCTCCTAAGATTGATGTGAGCCAGCTGCATATTCTCCCTTTCTTCATAAGGATTAATTAAGTTTGGCTTCTTTGCAGCATTCCCTTTGACAGCTAAATCTTTATTTTTACTGATAAGGTATATGAGAATCTAAGTTTTTAAAGGCATAGAAAAGCAGTTTGTGTGATAAGCAGGCCTCTTATTCAACAGAGAACATGAGTATAGAAATTATGTTTTTATTGTAATCGGCGGTGGGACAAGCTCTTCGGGTCAAAGCATAGTATGATATGTGTGATTTAGGCAACAGCTCGGACTTCCCCTAGTATAACACATACATCTGCCTTTACAGTGGAATATCTATTTTTTGGTCAAAGAAATTTGAATGGTGCTTCCCCCAACTTGGCAGCTGCCAATTTGGCTTACCGGTTCTCTTGGCTCAGTTAGTCATTTATTTAGGTGGATGACTTTGCCAGTATTGTTACAGTAAGTCTTTCACATAATGCCATTTGACCAAAGCCTGGAACATGTGGAACCATCTTTCCCTTAGCATTTACAGGCTTCTTATACTTCAGGTTTGCCCTCCTAAATTTTCAAGCTGAAGAAATGGGTTTAGAAATAGTGACAAGACTAAAGGTACCGTCACACTCAGCGACGCTGCAGCGATCTAGACAACGAGCCGATCTACACTAGATCGCTGCAGCATCGCTGTTTAGGTCGCTGTAGAGACGTCAAACACAGCAACTCCAGAACAATGCAGGAGCGATCCAGTGACGTAACGGCGACTCACTTCTCGTTCTCGCCGGTTGTTAGCTCCATGTAAAACGTTGCTGGCGTCGTTGCTTTTCATGTCAAACATGACGATACACGCCGACCTGACAACGAAATAAAGTTCTGGACTTCTAGCTCCGACCAGCGATGGCACAGCTGGATCCTGATCGCTGCTGCGTGTCAAACACAACGAGATCGCTATCCAGGACTCTGCAACGTCACGGATCGTTGTCGTTCTCTTTGCAAAGTTGCTGAGTGTGACGGTACCTTAAGACTATATCTGCAATGTATATCTGCAATGAAGAGATTAGCACTCAGTTCAGCCATTAAAAAAGGTTTTTATTCCAATAGAGATAAAATCAGAGACAATTCACACAGCAGTACTCCATGAGGCATAGAGGGAAACCCTAAAAAGATAAGGCAATGGGTTTCTGACCTTTGCGGTCTTTAATCACTGCCTAAATGTTCACCAAGACCACACAACTCTATGCAATCTCATTGTGGCTGATTGATTAGTCTGTACGTGTGTACGTATGAAAAAAAAATGAAAAAGATACACAAGTGAATATACAAATATAACACAAAACAATGTACATACAAATAACTAATTGAGAAAACAACCTTAAACTCAGTGATCACACAATTAATAACGCAAAGTAAAATCAGACCTTTTGATGAGCCCCATGAGAGATGTGGTGTTTAGCATTAGAATCCAGTACGTTTCTCTGTTGAGGAGATCTCACCCTGAGCTGTTAACATGTTAAAGGGAATCTGTCACCCCTGGGACATGTATAAGCTATTAATATGCCATACAGATGAGAAATGTTACACGAGTCCTACCTGTATGCCTCATATTAGCGGTCTTGTTGTTGAGAAAACTTATTTTATTTCTTTATGCTAATGATTTCTTCCAGGCTCCAGGGTGTGCGATGCCTGGAAGAAACTCCCTCCATGATCCATACCTTTTCCTCCCTTCTATGAGCAGTGTATTCAGGGATCTTTCGCTCTGGGGCCTGCAAGTCACAGTGACCCCCGGTGAGTGCGACAATAAGTTGTTCTCCCCATCATGACTATGCAGGGAGGAAGTGGGGAGAACACCTTATCTTCACGCACCCCAGAGCATTACCTAATGTAGGGACCTTTTTGCTAAAAAAAAAAGCAAGCATTATGAACTATGATCCTAAGTTTATCATCCTGAAACCACACCGGAAGACATCTATTAATAATATATTTTATCTCAATGAATTCTTTACTATAAATGGTAACAAAAATTGGTTTATTACTCTTGGGAAGAGAATTATTGTTATATTTTAGAAGACCCTGTCTATTGGTTCTATTCCTAGCATTATTAAAAGTATTGAACATATGGATATTTTCTCCTGATGTAAACATCACTGTCAGTACAGTTCCTATGTGTAGGTGCCAACTCACCTATGGGCACACCCTTGATGGTATTCCTAGAGTGTTCCTGATTTTATTTTTATTGGAATAAAAGCCTTTTTTATGGATGAAGCGAGGTCAGTTCCTGGACTTTCTGCTTTGAACTTTTTTTACTGTGCACTAAGCAGGTGAGCTCAACTACTACTTGTTTCTCTATATCTGCAATGTGTGTACTTCTACTGCAGATATACTATATAAAGAGAGCTTCTCTTGAACTTCATGGTCAGTCAAGTGTTTCACAGAAGTGTAATGGATAGAAAATAGCAATTCTGAACATCATACTATACACAAAACTGATGATGGTTACTTGGTCTCATGTAACTGCAGACTGCTGAATCGTGACAATATGGCATCAGCACACTGTCACAATTCCTCTGTATTCCTCATGTAGGGGCTGTTAGGTGACAGGTGCATGTTTGTCATTTGCATACTTGTGGTTACATGTAGAGATGGGCGGAACCCTGGATGTTCGGGTCCGACTGGTTCAGCAGGTTTGGCGAACAGTTAAAAAAAAGTTCGGGTTCGGGTATCAGAACAGTACCTGGACCCAAACATGGACCCCATTTACTTGTATGGGGGACCCGAACATCCAGTGTTTGCCACACTGTCATGTGCATGACAGTGCAGCAAACACTGCTTCTGATAGGCGGTAAAATCATTACTGCCGGTTAGAGAGCTGCGGATCTCACACTTTCAAATTACAGCATGAGCCCGAGCGGTTTACCTTCAGTCACTGACGTGGACTGTGAACCTACGCCTGCTACCGCTAATAACAGTGATAGCAGGAGCGGCTGATGGGTGTATTCATCAGCTGGCACCTGTGCTCTAAATATATAATTAAAAAAACACCTGGCTTGGTTCCCCTGTATTTTTGATAACCAACCAGGCAAAACTGATAATTTGGGGGTGCAACCCTCAGCTGTCAGCATTAGCAAGGTTGGTTATCAAGAATAAAGGGGTCCCAATGCTTTTTTTATTATTTAAATAAATAATTGTAAAAAAAGGTGTGCTGTCCCCCCATTTTTTGACAACCAGCCCTGCTAAAGCAGCTGGCTGGGGTGCTGGTATTCTAAAGTTGATAAGGGGCCATTGACATTGACCCCAAGCCTAAAAACAGCAGCCCGCAGCCGCCCAGAAAAGGCACATCTATTAGATGCGCCAATTCTGGTGCTTTGCCCAGCTCTTGCCACTTGCCCTGTAGTGGTGGCAAACGGAGTTCATATATCTGGAGTTGATGTCAACTTTGTATTGTCCAGTGACATCATGCCCACGGCGTCTATAAGACACTTATCCATTACTAATCCTGTAGTTGTATTGTAAATAAACACATAGCCAGAATAAGGTCCTTTAATTCAAAGAATGACACAGACTCCTTTAACCCCTTCGCGACACGCGCCGTACTAGTACTGCGCTGCTGGCACTGCATTAGTGCCAGCAGCAGTACTAGTACGGCGCACCGATCACCGCGGTCTCGCGCTGAGCGCCGCGGTGATCGGGTGCGGGTGTCAGCTGTATATGACAGCTGACACCCCGCAGCAATGCCCACGATCGGCGCTATCGCCGATCGCGGGCATTTAACCCCTCTGATGCCGCTGTCAGTAGTGACAGCGGCATAGAGGGGGATCGCGCAGGGACGGGGGCTCCCTGCGCTCTCCCACCGGAGCAACGCAATGAGATCGCGTTGCTCCGGTGACCCGGAAGGAGTCCCCGGATCCAAGATGGCTGCCGGACTCCTTCCGGGTCATGAAGTGACCTGGCTAGCCGGCGCCTGCTGAGAGCAGGCGCTGGAAAGCCAGGTAAGCTGCCTGTCAGATCGTTGATCTGACAGTGTGCTATGCACAGTGTCAGATCAACGATCTGATCTAATACAGAGATGTCCCACCCTGGGACAATGTTAGAAAGTAAAAAAAAAAAAAAATAGAATGTGTAAAAAAAAATAAAAAAAAATCCCCAAATAAAAAAAAAAAAAACATTTCCCAATAAATCCATTTATTTATGTAAAAAAAAACAAAAACAATAAATGTACACATATTTGGTATCGCCGCGTCCGTAACGACCCGCTCTATAAAACTATCCCACTAGTTAACCCCTTCAGTGAACACCGCAAAAAAAAAAAAAAAAAAACAAGGCAAAAAACAACGCTTTATTATCATACAGGCGAACAAAAAGTGGAATAACACGCGATCAAAACGACGGATATAAATAACCATGGTACCGCTGAAAACGTCATCTTGTCCCGCAAAAAAAAAGCCACCATACAGCATCATCAGCAGAAAAATAAAAAAGTTATAGCTCTCAGAATAATGCGATGCAAAAACAATTATTTTTTTATATAAAATAGTTTTTATTGTGTAAAAGCGCCAAAACATAAAAAAAATTACATAAATGAGGTATCGCTGTAATCGTACTGACCCGAAGAATAAAACTGCTTTATCCATTTTACCACACGTGGAACGGTATAAACGCCTCCCCCAAAAGAAATTCATGAATAGCTGGTTTTTGTTCATTCCGCCTCCCAAAAATCGGAATAAAAAGCGATCAAAAAATGTCATCTGCCCGAAAATGTTACCAATAAAAACGTCAACTCGTCCCGCAAAAAACAAGACCTCATATGACTCTGTGGGCCAAAATATGGATAAATTATAGCTCTCAAAATGTGGTGATGCAAAAACTATTTTTTGCAATAAAAAGCGTCTTTTAGTGTGTGACAGCTGCCAATCATAAAAATCCGCCAAAAAAACGCTATAAAAGTAAATCAAACCCCCCTTCATCACCCCCTTAGTTAGGGAAAAATAATAAAATGTAAAAAAATGTATTTATTTCCATTTTCCCATTAGGGCTAGGGTTAGGGCTAGGGTTAGGGCTAGGGTTAGGGCTAGGGTTAGGGCTAGGGTTAGGGCTAGGGTTAGGGTTAGGGCTAGGGTTAGGGCTAGGGTTAGGGTTGGGGTTAGGGTTTCAGTTATAATTGGGGGTTTCCACTGTTTAGGCACATCAGGGGCTCTCCAAACGCGACATGGCGTCCGATCTCAATTCCAGCCAATTCTGCTTTGAAAAAGTAAAACAGAGCTCCTTCCCTTCCGAGTTCTCCTGTGTGCCCAAACAGTGGTTCCCCCCAACATATGGGGTATCAGCGTTCTCAGGACAAGTTGGACAACAACTTTTAGGGTCCAATTTGTCCTGTTACCCTTGGGAAAATAAAAACATAGGGGATAAAATATCATTTTCGTGGAAAAAAAAAATATTTTTTATTTTCACGGCTCTGCGTTATAAACTGTAGTGAAACACTTGTTGGTTCAAAGCTCTCACAACACATCTAGATAAGTTCCTTTGGGGGTCTAGTTTCCAATATGGGGTCACTTGTGGGGGGTTTCTACTGTTTAGGTACATCAGGGGCTCTGCAAATGCAACATGACGCCTGCAGACCAATCCATCTAAGTCTGCATTTCAAATAGCGCTCCTTCCCTTTCGAGCTCTGCCGTGCACCCAAACAGTGGTTCCCCCCAACATATGGGGTATCTGCGTTCTCAGGACAAGTTGGACAACAACTTTTGGGGTCCAATTTGTCCTGTTACCCTTGGGAAAATAAAAACATAGGGGATAAAATATCATTTTCGTGGAAAAAAAAATATTTTTTATTTTCACGGCTCTGCGTTATAAACTGTAGTGAAACACTTGTTGGTTCAAAGCTCTCACAACACATCTAGATAAGTTCCTTGGGGAGTCTAGTTTCCAATATGGGGTCACTTGTGGGGGGTTTCCACTGTTAAGGCACGTCAGGGGCTCTCCAAATGCGACATGGCGTCCGATCTCAATTCCAGCCAATTTTGCATTGAAAAGTCAAATGGTACTCCTTCCCTTCCGAGCTCTGCCATGCGCTCAAACAGTGGTTTACCCCCACATATGGGGTATCGACGTACTCAGGACAAATTGCACAACAACTTTTGTGGTCCAATTTATCCTTTTACCCTTGGGAAAATAAAAAATTTGGGGCAAAAAGATCATTTTTTGTGAAAATTAATAAAAAAAATTTTTTTACGGCTCTACATTATAAACTTCTGTGAAGCACTTGGAGGTTCAAAGTGCTCACCACACATCTAGATTAGTTCCTTAGGGGGTCTACTTTCCAAAATGGTGTCACCTGTGGGGGTTTCCACTGTTTAGGCACATCAGGGGCTCTCCAATCGTGACATGGGCTCCGATCTCAATTCCAGCAAATCTTGCATTGAAAAGTCAAATAGCGCTCCTTCCCTTCCGAGCTCTGCCATGTGCCCAAACAGTGGTTTACCCCCACATATGGGGTATCGGCGTACTCAGGACAAATTGTACAACGACTTTTGTGGTCCAATTTTTCCTGTTACCCTTGGTAAAATGAAACAAATTGGACCTGAAGTAAAAATTTTGTGAAAAAAAAGTTAAATGTTCAATTTTTTTAAACATTCAAAAAATTCCTGTGAAGCACCTGAAGGGTTAATAAACTTTTTGAATGTGGTTTTGAGTACCTTGAGGGGTGCAGTTTTTAGAATGGTGTCACTTTTGGGCATTTTCTGTCATATAGACCCCTCAAAGTCACTTCAAGTGTGAGGTGGTCCGTAAAAAAATGGTTTTGCAAATTTTGTTGCAAAAATGAGAAATCGCTGGTCAACTTTTAACCCTTATAACGTCCTAACAAAAAAAAATTATGTTTCCAAAATTGTGCTGATGTAAAGCAGACATGTGGGAAATGTTGTTTATTAAGTATATTATGTGATATAACTCTCTAATTTAAGGGCATAAAAACTAAGAGTTTGAAAACTGCTAAATTTTCATAATTTCCGACAAATTTTTGTTTTTTTCACAAATAAATGCAAGTCATATCGAAGAAGTTTTACCACTATCATGAAGTACAATATGTCACGAGAAAACAGTGTCAGAATCACCAGGATCCGTTGAAGCGTTTCAGAGTTATAACCTCATAAAGTGACAATGGTCAGAATTGTAAAAATTGGCTCTGTCACTTAGGTGAAAACAGGCTTTGGGGTGAAGGGGTTAATGATTCTAAAGTAAACCATACACACGTCATCAGCCATTCCATTGAAGCTATCGTCTCCTGTAGTAAAACAAAAATAAAAAACAACCATATCCCTCACCTCTCCGTCATTCTGTCCCACGCCGTAATCCATGTCATTTTATAAACAGTTTTCAACCTTTTGCCAAAAAAATGTCACTAATAATATATTGAAAACTCTGAATAAGTTGGTACTGTATTTTTGCTATATTTGTACTGTTCTGGAGAATCATATTGACAGGTACTTTTTACCACAGAATGAACTCTAAAGACAAAACTTAAAAAACAATGGCAGTATTGCTGGTTTACTTTTCACATCTGCGCCCCTTCATTTTCCAGTTCATTGTATGGTAAAAATAATGATATCTTTCAAAAAACCATTGTCCAGCAAAAACTGAGCCCTTAGAGCAATCTGCATTTTTCACACCGGTCTTGGGGATTGGGCATGGTGGAGTGTGAGAGAGGCAGACACTAGAGTAAGATTTGTAGCATATGGAACACCGCCAATCATTATGAATTTGATGAGTGGCAGCCCATCAAATTCCCCCATCCCTCTTCAGTTCCACCCAATTTGTAGATGCTGGGTGATTTTGAACCATTTCATTTATACTTCAACAACTACCATACTTCGGGAACATGAATTCCTATAAAACTGACTTTTATTATAAATATTTAAAAAATACACCCACCCAGTGTAAACAAAACAGGTTAAATACCATAAATAATGACCAAAATTTGCCTACAAATTCCCTGCAGTAGGCCTAACTGATAACCTACCTAACTGTGGAGGTTGGCACCCTAAAGAGCTATCTGGCGCCCCCACTGACCGTAGTCTGTCCCTATTTTCCTTACTCCAACCCTTGCCACAAGTTTGGAAAACAATATGCAAACAGAATAGGGATGAAGAGAGTCTTTCAGATATATACACTTAATAGACTATATTCAGCAGGAATATTGCATGACAAAATTAAAGAAACAACAGAAACATCTGTGATCAGCCATTAATACTGCTTCCTCCAAAAAAACACTTTCCACAATAATAGTATATGTCATATAAATGCCCTTCTAGGGTGAGTGGGGGCGCCAGATCGCTCTTTAGGGTCCAACCTCCACAGTTAGGTAGGTGTTATGACCTGGTGGTCAGGACAATAATGGACCTGGTGGTTAAGAGCACACGGAATGACCTGATAGTTACTGATAATAAGGACGAGCTCTGGGACGTGGGAACTCTACTGACCGCAATCCCTAAACCTATCAAACACACTAGAAATAGCCGTGGATTGCGCCTAACGCTCCCTATGCAACTCGGCACAGCCTAAGAAACTAGCTAGCCCTGAAGATAGAAAAATAAAGCCTACCTTGCCTCAGAGAAATTCCCCAAAGAAAAAGGCAGCCCCCCACATATAATGACTGTGAGTAAAGATGAAAATACAAACACAGAGATGAAATAGATTTAGCAAAGTGAGGCCCGACTTACTGAACAGACCGAGGACAGGAAAGGTCACTTTGCGGTCAGCACAAAAACCTACAAAAAGACCACGCAGAGGGCGCAAAAAGACCCTCCGCACCGACTCACGGTGCGGAGGCGCTCCCTCTGCGTCCCAGAGCTTCCAGCAAGCAAGACAACAATAAAAATAGCAAGCTGGACAGAAAAATAGCAAACCAAAGAAATACAAGCAGGAACTTAGCTTCTGCTGGGAAGACAGGTCACAAGAACGATCCAGGAGTGAACAGACCAATACTGGAACATTGACAGGTGGCATGGAGCAAAGATCTAAGTGGAGTTAAATAGAGCAGCAGCTAACGAATTAACCTCGTCACCTGTGAAACTCAGAAACACCCACCAGAGGAAGTCCATAGACAGAACCAGCCGAAGTACCATTCATGACCACAGGAGGGAGCCCGACAACAGAATTCACAACAGGTAGGTTATCAGTGAGGCCTATTGCAGGGAATCTGTAGGCAAATTTGGGTCATTATTTATGGTATTTAAACTGTTTTGTTTACACTGGGTGGGTGAATTTTTTAAATATTTATAATAAAAGTCAGTTTTATAGGAATTCGTGTTCTCAAAGTTTAATTTAATTCCTTAGTATATCAATTTTTGTTTATGAACTACCATACTTCCAAATTTGCCATTCCATATAAACAATTCTTTTAGTAGCATAGTGATGCAATCATATTTGATAGTCTCAAATTCTCAATGAGCAACTATAGGTCAATCAGCCCTGGCTGGAATTTTTGACATCATTATGATTCATAGGAACCTTTATGCTTTTAAATTTCAGTGTGATGTCTTTTATAAATCACGCATATCTTTTGCTTTATATTTAATTATCTTAGAGGTCACATACATTAATATACACTGTCTAAAATACCATCTTTTATATTGTGAGTGATGTTACAGCTATATATAATTGTAAAATATGTTTCATAATAAGAGATTAGAATGTAACGTATCTAAAATATTTATTTCACATTAATGAATTTTCGACCACCATCTTTCACTTTTCATTGAGCAGAAAGATAAACGTTTAATCATCCCCATATCACTGTCATACATGACAAATAAATTGCTCTGCAGAACTTACGAACGCATTTTAGGATTTACTACTTAATTTAATTTGTACATGTTTGGTCGGGTCTATTACGTAATGTTGCAAGTATATTAATTGTAAGTTGTCTTTAGGGTTCACTCACACTTGTTTATAAATCGAACAAGTGGAGTCTGATAAAAAAAATCACATTGCACTCGCGCCAATGTTATCAGTCAGTGCAGATCTGCGTAATTGTGCTGAGAAAAAAATTGCAGCATGCTTCGTATGGCTGTGTGCATTGGACAAGACTCGCCAAAAGCTCGGCCTGGAACCAGCTGACGGTGCTGGAACCAGGTGGTGGACCCGAAGGCCCACAGGAGAGGAGAGAACAGCTAGGCCGCGAGGCAGCCGCAGTTACCGAACCCCAACAGTCCTACAGGGGGAGCTGGGCCTACTGGCACTACAGAACCAGCCTTGACTACCAATTCATGCAGCCCACATAGGAAGCTCCTAAACTGGAGGCACCCTGGAGTTGGCTAACTCGACCGCAACACGACGGGGCAAGCATAGGCGTCTCAGCGAGCTTGACACAACCCGGAAACAGCTGACGGTGCTGAAACCAGGTTTGGCACGAGGGAGTACATGTGACAAAAATACTGCCGAGAACCAGCTGGCGGTGCTGGAACCCGGATGCGTAGCCCCAGTTTGCAAGAGCCAATGGCACGACCGAGGACCAGCTGACGGTGCTGGAACCCGTTTACTAAGCTGTAGGTGCCCGCGCTTAAAAGCACTACCAAGGACCGTATGGCGTTGGCGGAACTCGGATACCCAGGAGGAGGCACCTAAGCCAAAGGCTCGGCCCGGAACCAGCTGACGGTGCTTGAACCAGGTGGTGGACCCGAAGGCCCACAGGAGAGGAGAGAACAGCTAGGCCGTGAGGCAGCCGCAGTTACCGAACCCCAACAGTCCTACAGGGGGAGCTGGGCCTACTGGCACTACAGAACCAGCCTTGACTACCAATTCATGCAGCCCACATAGGAAGCTCCTAAACTGGAGGCACCTTGGAGTTGGCTAACTCGACCGCAACACGATGGGGCAACACATAGGTGTCTCAGTGAGTTTGACAGTACCCGGAAACAGCTGACGGTGCTGGAACCAGGCTGGGCACGAGGGAGTACCCGTGACAAAAACACTGCCGAGAACCAGCTGGCGGTGCTGGAACCCAGATGCGTTGCCCCAGTGTGCAAGAGCCAATGGCACGACCGCGGACCAGCTGACGGTGCTGGAACCCGGTTACTAAGCTGTAGGTGCCCGCGCTTAAAAGCACTACCAAGGACCGCCTGGCGGTGGCGGAACTCGGATACCCAGGAGGAGGCACCTAAGCCAAAAGCTCGGCCCGGAACCAGCTGGTGGACCCGAAGGCCCACAGGAGAGGAGAGAACAGCTAGGCCGTGAGGCAGCCGCAGTTACCGAACCCCAACAGTCCTACAGGGGGAGCTGGGCCTACTGGCACTACAGAACCAGCCTTGACTACCAATTCATGCAGCCCACATAGGAAGCTCCTAAACTGGAGGCACCCTGGAGTTGGATAACTCGACCGCAACACGACGGGGCGACGCATAGGTGTCTCAGTGAGTTTGACAGTACCCGGAAACAGCTGACGGTGCTGAAACCAGGTTTGGCACGAGGGAGTACCTGTGACAAAAACACTGCCGAGAACCAGCTGGCGGTGCTAGAACCCAGATGCGTTGCCTATTAAAGATTGTCTTCCTAGAGCCCCAACTAGCAGTGCTGGAGCAAAGGGTAAGCAGGGGGAGCAGAGTGTAGGCCGAAGCCTGCACTGGAGGCAGCTTTGTGTCTGCGTTGCGTTTGCAGGACACTTTGCCGGCTACACAGTGGGGGAACAGCTGGCATTGCTGAACCCCACTAACACAATGGCGGGTGTTTTTCTCTGTGCAGCTAGCACTTGCGGGCAAAAACTAGCCACCTTGTACAAATGCAGCAGTACTGCTGTACAAGTGTAGCTGTTATACATAGAAACACCTGGGGGTGGGGGGCAGGCTCCCTTCAATTTCAGTTCATGTGCCTGCGTGGCGTTTGCAGGTCACGTTGCCGGCTACACAGCAGGGGAACAGCTGGCGTTGCTGAACCCCACTAACACATTGGCTGGTGTTTTTCTCTGTGCAGCTAGCACTTCAGGGCAAAATCTAGCGGTGTTAGAGCCCAGGGTCAGCAGGAGGAGGAGAGGAGCAGATTGTAGGCCGAAGCCTAGTTGAACCAATTTCAAAGGTAACCTTTAACCCCCCCTCAGGTGTTGCAAGGTACAAGAGCCACACCTTGAACAGCATTAATGCTGCACAAGTCAAAGGTTGCTCTCTTAATTTTGCTCCTTGCACACGCTGAATAAAACATGTACACTATTTAGCCCATTATACTGTCAAACAGTAGTGGAGGCGTGACTTTTCTTTTGAAGAAGACGCAGCACAGGTGTCAAAATTTACACCTAGGTGCTGGGCGCTGATTCCTTACCGTTGTTATTTGCAGTACAGGAGACTGCGCTCTTGTGTTATCCCTTGGCAATACCCTGTTAGTGCAGGCCGTCTTATGACCTCATTTCATGTTGGCCGGTGCGGTTAACGATGGCCACAAATCCCAGAACCACAGTGCCTTTTCATAAAGTCACACTGCGGTGCTGGGATTCGTGGCCTTGTGCAGTAAATATGTTCGCCGCTCACACATGTCCTTACAACTGCTTCAGACTGGGCGGCCTCAGCTGATCCCTTATCGCCTGCCACGGTCATGAGGCCGCACAGTCTGAAGAAGGCGGAAGGAGGGGAGTGAAGACAGGCGAAGATATGCACTGCTCGTGCCCAGCAATCACACCCTCGCAGTGATAATATATGAGACAACGAGGGGCGTTGTGTCGGGCAGGGCGGACGCACAGGCACAGCCAGCCAACCAATGATGTCAGAAGACGGGCAGCGCTAACAATGGGGGTGATGCGTGTCATTAAAAAGGAAAGTCACACCTCAGGGACAGTGGAATGGTCTCAATGAGACACATTTAGCACATGTTTAATTAAACATGGGCAAGGAGAAAAAGTCAGCCACCTTGTACAAATGCAGCAGTACTGCTGTACAAGGTGGCTATTATACATAGAAACACCTGGGGGTGGGGAGCAGGCTCCCTTCAATTTCAGTTCATGTGCCTGCGTGGCATTTGCAGGTCACGTTGCTGGCTACACAGCAGGGGAACAGCTGGCAATGCTGAACCCCACTAACACATTGGCTGGTGTTGTTCTCTGTGCAGCTAGCACTTCCAGGTAAAAACTAGCGGTGTTTGAGCCCAGGGTCAGCAGGAGGAGGAGAGGAGCAAAGTGTAGGCCAAGGCCTGCACTGGTGGCAGCTTTTGGTCTGTTGTGCCAGCGTGGCTTGTGCTGGACACGATGCCGGCTACACAGCAGTGGAACAGCTGGCGGTGCTGAACCCCACTAACACAATGGCGGGTGTTTTTCTCTGTGCAGCTTGCACTTCCGGGCAAAAACTAGCGGTGTTAGAGCCCAGGGTCAGCAGGAGGAGGAGAGGAGCAGAGTGTAGGCCGAAGCCTAGTTGAACCAATTTTAAAGGTAACCTTTAACGCCCCCTCAGGTGTAGCAAGGTACAAGAGCCACACCTTGTGCAGCATTAATGCTGCACAAGTAAAAGGTTGCTCTATTAATTTTGCTCCTTGCACACGCTGAATAAAACACGTACACTATTTAGCCCATTATACTGTCAAACAGTAGTGGAGGCGTGACTTGTCTTTTTAAGGAGACGCAGCACAGGTGTCCAAAATAACACCTTAGTGCATGGGCGCAGCTTCCTGAGCGTTGTTATTTGCTGTACAGGAGACTGCGCTATTGTTATCCCTTGGCCATGCGCTGTGAGCGCTTCCTGTCTTCTGACCTCATTTCATGTCGGCCGTTGCGGTTAGCGATGGACATGAATCCCAGACCCACAGTGTGTTTTCAAAAAAACACACTGCGTGGCTGGGATTCGTGGCCTTGTGCAGTAAATATGTTTGCCGCTCACACATGTCCTTACACCTGCTTCAGACTGGGCGGCCTCATCTGATCCCTTATCGCATGCCGCGGCCATGAGGCCACCCAGTCTGAAGAAGGCGGAAAGAGATGAGTGAACACAGGCAAACATATGCACTGCACATGCCCATCAATCACACCCTCGCTGTCCAACAAAATAAGACACCGAGGGGCGTTGTTTCGAGCAGGGCAGACGCACAGGCGCAGCCAGCTAACCAATGATGTCAAAAGACGGGAAGCGCTACCAAAGGTGGTGCTGCGTATCATTAGAAAGGAAAGTCACACCTCAGGGACAGTGGAATGGTCTCAATGAGACACATTTAGTACGTGTTTAATTAAACGTGGGCAAGGAGAAAAAATCAGACACCTTGTACAAATGCAGCAGTACTGCTGTACAAGGTGGCTGTTATACATAGAAACACCTGGGGGGGTGGGGGCTGGTTCCCTTTAATTTCAGTTCAGGTGCCTGCATGGCGTTTGCAGGACACGTTGCCAGCTACACAGCAGGGGAACAGCTGGCGGTGCTGAACCCCACTGACACATTAGCTAGTGTTTTTTCTGTGTAGACAACACTTCCAGGTGGCAACTGACAGTGTTGAAACCCAGGGAATCAAAGAGGAGCAGAGTGTAGGCCGAAGCCTGCAGTGGAGCAAGTTGAAAGGGAACCTTTAACCCCCCCCCCCCCAGGCATTTGTTGCTGAAAGAGCCATCTTGTACAGCAGTAATACTGCACATGGAAAATGGTGGCTCCGAAAATTATGCTCCTTGCAAACGCTGAAGTACACACTCATATAATGTGTCCCCTCACACCGTCAAACCGTCCCGGAAGTGGGACTTTCCTTTGTAATGTGACACAGCACAGCCGTCATTCCAACCCCCTTGGTGCCGTGCGCCACCTCCTCAACGTTGTTTGGTTCTGTCACGGAGCCCGCGCTGTAATGTTATCCCTTGGCCATGCACAGTTAGCGGTGCCCGTCTTCTGACATCATTTAGGTGTCAGGCTGGCAGTGCCTGTGCGTCCAAGCTGCCCGAGATCCAACCTCGCGTTGTCATCTACTGTAATCCCACTGTGGGCCAGGGATCCATGGGCATGCGCAGTGCATATCATCGCCTCTCACTCACCTCCTTCCTGCTTCTTCAGACTGTGCGGCGTCACGGCCGTGGCATGCTATTAGGGATCAGCTGACGCCGCCTAGTCTGAAGAAGCGTGAAGAAGGGGAGTGAGAGGCTAATATATGCACTGCGCATGGCCATGGATACCATGCCCACTGTGGGATCACATTAGACGACACTGCGAGGTGGGATTTCGGGCAGCGTGGACGCACAGGCGCAGCCAGGACGACAACAAATGATGTCAGAGGACGGGCAGCGCAAACTGTGCATGGCCAAGGGATAACATAACAGCGCAGGGTCCATGACGGAATCAAACAACGCTAAGGAGGCAGCGCACGGTGCCAAGGGGGTAGCAATGACGGCTGTGCTGCATCACATTACAAAGGAAAGTCCCACCTCCGGGACGGTTGGACGGTGTGAGGGGACACATTACATGAGTGTGTAGTTCAGTGTTTGCAAGGAGCATAATTTCAAGAGCGACCTTTTCCTTGTGCAGTATTAGTGCTGCACAAGGTGGCTCTTTCAGTAACAAACGCCTGGGGGGGGGGGACAGGTCCCCTTACATTTTAGTTGTGCCAGCGTGGCGGTCGCATGACACGTTGCCGGATACACAGCTGGGGATAAGCTGACGTTACTGAACCCCAATAACAGAGGAGCGACTGTTGACTGTGCAGACAGCACTTCCAGGCACCAACTGGCGGTGTTAGAGCCCAGGGACAGCAGGAGGAGCAGATTGGAGGTATTGCCGCACACACAGCTGGGGATCAGCTGACGTTACTGAACCCCAATAACAGAGGAGCGACTGTTGACTGTGCAGACAGCACTTCCAGGCACCAACTGGTGGTGTTAGAGCCCAGGGACAGCAGGAGGAGCAGATTGGAGGTATTGCCGCACACACAGCTGGGGATCAGCTGACGTTACTGAACCCCAATAACAGAGGAGCGACTGTTGACTGTGCAGACAGCACTTCCAGGCACCAACTGGTGGTGTTAGAGCCCAGGGACAGCAGGAGGAGCAGATTGGAGGTATTGCCGCACACACAGCTGGGGATCAGCTGACGTTACTGAACCCTAATAACAGAGGAGCGACTGTTGACTGTGCAGACAGCACTTCCAGGCACCAACTGGCGGTGTTAGAGCCCAGGGACAGCAGGAGGAGCAGAGGAACAGAGTGTAGGCCGAAGCCTGATTGGAGCAAGTTGAAAGGGAACCTTTAACCCCCCCCCCAAGACGTTTGTAGCTGAAAGAGCCATCTTGTGCAGCACTAAGGATGCAAAAGGAAAAGGTTGCTCTTTTAATTATGCTCCTTGCAAACACAGAAGTAAACACTAAAAATGTGTCCCCTTATACCGTTAAACCATCCCGGAGGTGCGAATTTCCTTCGTAATGGGACACAGCACAGCTGTCATTCCTATCCCCTTGGTGCCGTGCGCTGCCTCCTCAGCGTTGTTTTAAGCTGTCACGGAGCCTGCGCTGTTCTGTTATCCCTTTGCCATGCCCAATTAGCGCTGCCTGTCTTCTGACATAATTTGGTGTCAGGCTGTCAGTGCCTGTGCGTCCACGCTGCTCCAGATCCCACCTCGCAGTGTCGTCTAACGTAATCCCACTGCGGGCCTTGGATCCATGGGCATGCACAGTGCATATCCTCGACTCTCACTCCCCTCCTTCCCTCTTCTTCAGACTGTGCGGTGTCACGGCCGTGGCATGCTATTAGGGATCAGCTGACGGCGCACAGTCTAAAGAAGGCGGAGGGAGATGAGCGAGAGCCCGAGGGGAAGATATGCACTGCGCATGCCCATGGATCCCAGGCCCGCAGTGTGATTCAATCAGAAGACACTGCGAGGCGGGATCTCGGGCAGCGCGGCCGCACAAGCGCAGCCAGCCTGACACCAAATTATGTCAGAAGACAGGCAGCGCAAATAGGGCATGGCCAAGGGATCACAGAACAGCGCAGGCTCCGTGACAGCTTAAAACAACGCTGAGGAGGCAGCGCATGGCACCAAGGGGGTAGGAATGACGGCTGTGCTGCGTCACATTACGAAGGAAAGTCCCAGCTCCGGGACGGTATAACGGTATCAGTGAACACATTTTATAAGTGTTAAGTTCTGCGTGTGCAAGGAGCTAAACTAAAAGAGCTACCTTTTCCTTGTGCAGCATTACTGCTGCACAAGATGGCTCTTTCAGTAACAAACGACGGGGGGGGGGGGGGGGGACAGGTTCCCTTACATTTAGGTTGTTGTGCCAGCGTGGCGGTCGCAGGACACATTGCCGGCTACACAGCTGGGGATCAGCTGACATTACTGAAACCCAATAACACTGGGTCGTATGTTTTTACTGTGCAGCCTGCACTTCTGAGCCGCAACTGGCGGTGTTGGAGCCCAGGAATAGCAGTTCAGGTGGTAGAAAGATGAACACATCAGGAGACCTGGATGACACCCAATTACTTAATCAGGCAGAGGAGTGGCAAATTCCTGCGAGATCCAGGCCTGGTTCATTTTCAGGAAAGTAAGCCGGTCAACGTTATCGGAGGATAGTCGCATGCGACGGTCTGTTAGTACACCACCTGCGGCACTAAAGACACGTTCCGATAAGACACTAGCCGCAGGGCAAGCCAGCACCTCCAATGCATACTGGCTTAGCTCTGGCCATGTATCCAGCTTAGAGACCCAAAACTTGAACGGGGAAGAGCCGTCTGGGAGTACAGTAAGAGGGCAAGCCATGTAGTCTGTCACCATCTGACGGAACCGTTGCCTCCTGCTGACTGGAGCCGCCGGTGATGGTGTAGACATTTGGGGCGTGCACACAAAAGTGTGCCAGAGTTGTGCCATACTGGGCTTGCCTTGGGCAGAGGCACTGCTTCTGCTCCCTCTTTGGGCAGAGCCTCCCCCACTGCCTCGACGCACTGAGCTGCTTTGTAAAGCACTAGCAGCACTCCTCTCAGTTGGACTGGAGAAGATGATGGAATTCACCAGTGTGTCGTGGTACTCCCGCAATTTACGCTCCCGGGTCAACGCTGGGATGAGGTTTTGGACGTTGTCCCGGTAGCGAGGATCGAGGAGGTTGAACACCCAATAATCAGGCATGTTGAGAATGTGGTCGATGCGGCGGTCGTTTCTCAGGCACTGCAGCATGAAATCCACCATGTGCTGCAGACTGCCAACTGGCCCAGAAACGCTGTCCCCTGCTTGAGACATGATCTCTGCCCGCTCGTCATCACCCCACCCTCGCTGTACACACTGACCACTGGACAATTGTGTCGCTCCCTCCTCTGGACGGAGCTCTTCCTCCTCCATTGACTTCTCCTCATCCTCCTCACAAAGTGGCCCCTGCGTACCCCTTTGTGAGGAACCACGTGGCGCTGACTCTCCAGAAGCTGATGGAAAAGGTGACTCCTCATCCTCCACTTCTTCCACAACATCATCCCTTAACCCTTGCAAAGTTTGCTGAAGCAGGCAGATAAGGGGGACAGTCATGCTGACTAGTGCATCATCTGCACTTGCCATCCGCGTGGAATAATCAAAAGGACGCAAAACCTGGCAGACGTCCTTCATAGTGGCCCACTCTGTGGTTGTGAAGTCTGATCGGCGCTGACTGCGACTTCTTTGCGCCTGATGCAGCTGGTACTCCATAACTGCTTGCTGCTGCTCACACAACCGCTCCAACATATGTAACGTGGAATTCCACCGGGTAGGTAGTTCACATATGATGCGGTGTTCCGGAAGGCGGAATCGGCGCTGCAGAGCAGCAATGCGGGATCTTGCCAAGCTGGAACGCCGCAAGTGAGCACACTCTAGGCGGACCTTGTGCAGCAGGGCATCAAGATCCGGATAGTCCCTCAGAAAACTCTGCACAACCAAATTGAGCACATGTGCCAGACATGGGATGTGAGTGAGGTTGCCAAGGGCCAAAGCTGCCACCAGATTTCGGCCATTGTCACACACTACCATGCCTGGCTGGAGATTCGCTGGCAGTAACCACACATCGCTCTCCTGCTTGATGGCATTCCAGAGATCCTGCGCTGTGTGGCTTCGATTTCCCAATGAAACTAGTTTCAAGACGGCCTGCTGACGTTTGGCCACGGCTGTGCTCATGTCGGTCATAGGTAAACGTTCACAGGTCCATGTGGAGGTGGACTGTGACGGCTCCTGCAGAGATGATTCTGAGGAACTTGTGTAAGAGGAGGAGTCAATGCGTACAGACTGGATTCCTGCAATCCTTGGAGTGGGCAGGACACGTCCTGCGCCACTAGCACGATCTGTACCTGGCTCAACAACAGTAACCCAATGGGCAGTGAGGGAAACGTATCGCCCCTGTCCATGCTGACTGGTCCACGCATCGGTGGTGAGGTGGACCTTGCTACTGACGGCGTTCAGTAGCGCATGTTTTATGTTTCCCTCAACATGCCTGTGCAGGGCAGGGACAGCTTGCCTGCTGAAGTAAAAGCGGCTGGGCACCTTGTACTGTGGGACTGCCAATGCCATCAAGTCACGGAAGCTGTCAGTCTCCACCAGCCTGAATGAGAGCATTTCCAGGGACAACAGTTTGGCAATGCCTGCATTCAGAGCCTGTGCTCGGGGGTGGTTGGCCGAGAATGCCCGCCTTTTCTCCCATGCCTGTACTACCGATGGCTGTAGAGTAGACTGGGAGTGTGAGGATGACTGGGAAGGTGGTGCTGTGGGTGGAATTACACAAAGGTCTCTGGACAACAGTGCCAGAGTTTCTTCCATGGCGATCCTGGGAGGAAGCCAAACCAGCTGTGCGTGAGCTGGAGGAAGAGGCAACACGAGCTGAAGAGGTGGTAGCTGCCGCTGTTGGTTGGCCTACATCTTCAGTGTGTTTCTGTAACTCCACCGCGTGCCTGGTCCGCACATGTTTCCACATATTTGTGGTATTGAGGTTGCTGACATTTTTCCCTCTTTTTACTTTCTGATGACACAGCTTGCATTTGACAAAACAAATGTCATCTGCAACTGTGTCAAAAAAGGACCAGGCACTGCAAGTCTTGGGAGTGCCCTTTTTGGCTTTGGAAAGAGACAGGCTCCTAACGGGTGCCAAAGTGGAGGCTACAGGCTCCGCAGTCTTCCCCCTCCCTCTCCCTCTTTGGCCCGTAAGGGGAATCTCTTCCTCAGAGCTGCTCCCACCACCTTCCTGTTCCTCACGCCACGATGGGTCAACGACCTCATCATCTCCACTACCCTCTGCCACCAACTGCTCCTCCTGGGTAGTCTCGGCAGCACAGTACGGACCAGAAAGCGGCACCTGAGTTTCATCATCAGATGCGTACTGCGCTGTGGTCACCGGAGGCACTGGCCCACCCGCCTCTTCAGAGTCAGAGAGACAAAGCTGTTGGGCATCACTGCACACTGCCTCTTCTTCCATTTCTCCAATGCTGCTTGGCTGGCCCCCTGTTTCCAAGCCAAGAGATTCAGAGAACAGAAGTAGAGACGGCTCCTGTCCTGGGCTCTCTGACTGCCTGGCCAATTTGGCAGGTGGTGAAGAGACAGATGGCTGCTCTCCAGTGCTCTGTGCCTGAGAGGATGTGGCACTAACTGAAGTCGATGCCGAGGCATTAGCTGCCATCCACCCGACAACGGCTTCAATTTGGTCTTCACGCAGCAGCGGTGCACGGCGCTCTCCGACAAAGCTGCGCATGAAGGACTGTTCCCTGCTGAAACTGAGTGACGACGAGTCACCGGTGCCCGCAGCAGGCACAGAATCACCACGTCCTCTCCCTGCTCCGCGCCCACGCCCACGTGCCTTACTCCCTGCCCTCTTCATCTTGGTTGACAGATAAAGATAAGTAGAAAAGTACTAAGGCCTTAGTGTGCTTATTCCTGAAATGCTCCTCCTAACAGGTGTAAGAAACACTAATGTTGTAAAGTGTGGACTAAACTTTATTATTTTTCAAATGTGGCCTACACAAGTGTTAAGTTGTGTTTGGTGAACTTTCCTTTTTTTTTGTTTATGCAGATCGGACTACAGAGCAAGTTTAACTCACACTGGGACCGTGCAGACAGCCGTAAACGGCGCTGCAAGGCCCAAAAACCCTCCTCTAGGTTATCCTATGTAGTGTTTTTCCACTATTTAGCTGGAGACGGGTGGAAAGACACTAATAGGAAATTTTTTTTTTAAATTTTAAACAGGCTGCACTATTTGAGAAAAAGGAATTTTTTTTTTCAAGGTATGAGGCAGTAACGCACCCTGAGCTGAATCCAACCGGCTATGGCTGCACGCAGACTACAGGGCGAGCTGCGCTCACGTAAACGGCGCTGCAAGGCCCCAAAAAAACCCTCTAGGTTATCCTATGTAGTGTTTTTCCACAATTTAGCTGGAGACGGGTGGAAAAACACTAATAGGAAATTTTAGAAAAAATGTGCAGCAGGCTGCACTATGAGCAAAAAAGGACAACTGTGTGAGGCAGTGTGAACCCCCCCTGAGCTGAATACAACCGGGTATATGGCTGCACACAGACTACAGAGTGAGCTGCACACACACACACACACAGAGACCTTGCAGAACGCTGTTAAAACAGCGCTGCAAGGCAAGAGCAAGGTGAACAGTGAAGAACACACAGCGTTTTGCTAAATTAGCCTTGGGAAAGGAAAATAAAGCAATTAGCTATCTCAACTGGCCCTCAGTTAGAACACAGCGCCCTGTCCCTAACTGAAATCACAGCAGAGTGAGCGCAAAATGGCGGCAGCGTTTTTTATAGTGCAGAGTGACATCATTTCAGCAGCCAATCACAGCCTTGCCAGTAGTTACATGCCCACCATGCTAAACAGGATGTGCCCACACTTCCAATCATTCCTCATTGGCTGTTGCGTTCAGTTTGAATTCTGGGAACTTCCGATTCCGGTATCCGATACGCGGGAAGTATCGGAATTCGGTATCGGAATTCCGATACCGGAAATATCGGCCGATACCCGATACTTGCGGTATCGGAATGCTCAACACTAGTCATTGTCCATCTGTAGTATGAAATGACGACCAATCAGTTTGGCTGCATTTGGCTGGATCTGAGCATACAGTGATCACCAGTGACATTATACACAGGAGCTCTGTATTCCCCACTATTTTCCTCGATTTCTATAGTATGTCAGATGAAGAAAGAAAAGACATAGTGTCACTCTGCACAGTAGCAGGACCCCCTTTTGTTCTCCCCATGGAAGACAGTAAGATCCAAAGTAAATTACAGCAGTAATAAAGTCCCCTGAATGGCCCCTACAGTAATTATGTCCTCACCATAAACCAATAATGTATGTTGCTCATCCTGACCTCAATACAGTAATTATGTCACCCCTTTATTTAATAAGGTGCCAGATCCTTGGCCCCTTTATTTATTATCTCCATCTTGGACCCCAATGTCCACCTTAATAAGGTCCCTATCCTGGGCCCCTTCCAGTAATAATGTCCTCATCCTGGGCCCCTTTATTTAATGCACCCTCCCTGGGCCCCTATGTCCATCCCTATGGCCACTACCTTGCCCAACTACAGAGGGGAGGATTCTTCTCCCCTTCTTGCGCTCCTCGGCATCCTCTTGTGGCTTTATATTCGGCATAGTTGTTACAATGGCTGCCGCCTGCAGCTATGACAGGGCGCTCTGCTCTGTGACAGGCCGCGCGCTGACGTCACATAGCAGTCACAATGAAAGGCCGCTGGACTATCAAAGGCTGCAGGAGTCATTTAACAAAACTGCTATGTGACTTCAACACATGGCCTGTCACAGAGCAGAGCACCCTGTCACAGCTGCAGCCGGCATTCATCTTGACGTGCGTTGTCGCCAGGGTCGGCTCCAGGTTTTCATGGGCCTTGGGGCGAAAAAGTATCAGTGGGCCCCTTTAACCCCTTCCCGACCTGTGACACAGCGTATGCGTCATGAAAGTCGGTGCCAATCCGACCTGTGACGCATATGCTGTGTCACAGAAAGATCGCGTCCCTGCAGATCGGGTGAAAGGGTTAACTCCCATTTCACCCGGCCTGCAGGGACAGGGGGAGTGGTAGTTTAGCCCGGGGGGGGGTGGCTTCACCCCCCCGTGGCTACGATCGCTCTGATTGGCTGTTGAAAGTGAAACTGCCAATCAGAGCGATTTGTAATATTTCACCTAAAAAACTGGTGAAATATTACAATCCAGCCATGGCCGATGCTGCAATATCATCGGCCATGGCTGGAAACACTTATGTGCACCCACCCCACCCCACTGATCGCCCCCCCAGCCCCCCGATCTGTGGTCCACTCCCCTCCGTCCTGTGCTCCGCTCCCCCGTCCTCCTGTCCGCTCCCCCGTGCTCCAATCAAACCCCCCCGCACTCCGATCCACCCCCCCGCACTGCGATCCCCCCCCGTGCTCCGATCCACCCCCCCACACAGCGATCCCCCACCCCGTGCTCCAATCCACCCCCCCGTGTTTCGATCCACCCCCCCGTGCTCCGACGCCCCCCGTGCCCTGATCTCCCCCCCCTTATACTTACCTAGCCTCCCGGAGTCCGTCCATCTTCTTTCCTGGGCGCCGCTGTCATGATCCCAATGGCAGGGGATCACAAAAGGACAAGCACAAAAAACAAAACAAGCTCTAGGGTGATGGAAACTGAGCTGACCGCGATCCTGAACCTCAACACACAACTAGCTGTAGCCGGGGAACGTGCCTACGATGATTCTAGACGTCTCGCGCCAGCCGAAGAACTAACTTTCCCTATTAGAAGAAACACAGACCTCTCTTGCCTCCAGAGAAACACCCCACAGAAATAGCAGCTACCCACATGTAATGACGGTGAAATGAGAGGAAAGCACATACGTAGTTATGAAAACAGATTCAGCAAAATGAGGCCCGCTAAAGCTAGATAGCAGAGGATACAAAAGTGAACTGCGCGGTCAGCGAAAAACCCTACAAAAAACCATCCTGAAATTACTTGAACTCATGTTCCAACTCATGGAACATGAGGAGTAATATCAGCCCACTAGAGCAACCAGCAAAAAGGAATCACATATCTGCAAGCTGGACTAAGACAAAAATTAAGCAAAACGTGGAACAGGAAAATCAAAAACTTAGCTTGTCCTGAAGAATACAGAAGCGGGAAGCAGAGGTAACAAGACACACTGATTACATTGATAGCCGGCGAGGAAATGACAAGAAAGCCAGGTTAAATAGGAAACTCCTATATCCTGATAGAACAGGTGGACACCAGAGACCGCAGAGAACACAAGTCACCCAGTACCATCTGTAACCACCAGAGGGAGCCCAAAAACAGAATCCACAACAGTACCCCCCCCTTGAGGAGGGGTCACCGAACCCTCACGAGAACCACCAGGGCGACCAGGATGAGCCCTATGAAATGCACGGACCAAATCAGCAGCATGAACATCAGAGGCAACCACCCAAGAATTATCCTCCTGACCATAACCCTTCCACTTGACCAAATATTGGAGTTTCCGTCTGGAAACACGAGAATCCAAGATCTTCTCCACAACATACTCCAATTCTCCCTCCACCAGCACCGGAGCAGGAGGCTCAAGCGAAGGAACAACAGGTACCTCATACTTCCGCAACAACGACCGATGGAACACATTATGAATAGCAAACGATGCCAGGAGATCCAAACGAAACGACACAGGGTTAAGAATTTCCAAGATCCTATAGGGACCGATGAACCGAGGCTTGAACTTAGGAGAAGAGACCTTCATAGGAACAAAACGAGAAGACAACCACACCAAGTCCCCAACACGAAGTCGAGGACCCACGCGGTGACGGCGATTAGCAAACTGCTGAGCCCTCTCCTGGGACAACTTCAAATTGTCCACCACATGACTCCAAATCTGATGCAACCTATCCACCACCATGTCCACTCCAGGACAATCAGAAGGCTCCACCTGACCAGAGGAAAAACGAGGATGAAACCCCAAATTACAAAAGAAAGGAGAAACCAAGGTAGCAGAACTAGCCCGATTATTAAGGGCAAATTCGGCAAGCGGCAAAAAGGTAACCCAGTCATCTTGATCAGCAGAAACAAAACACCTTAAATAAGTTTCCAAGGTCTGATTAGTTCGTTCCGTCTGGCCATTCGTCTGAGGATGGAATGCAGACGAAAAGGACAAATCAATGCCCATCTTAGCACAGAACGTCCGCCAAAATCTAGACACAAACTGGGATCCCCTGTCAGAAACGATGTTCTCCGGAATCCCATGCAAACGAACCACATTCTGAAAAAACAGAGGGACCAACTCAGAGGAGGAAGGCAACTTAGGCAAGGGTACCAGATGAACCATCTTAGAAAAGCGGTCACACACAACCCAGATGACGGACATTTTTTGAGAGACAGGGAGATCCGAAATAAAGTCCATGGAAATGTGCGTCCAAGGCCTCTTCGGAATAGGCAAAGGTGACAACAATCCACTGGCCCGAGAACAGCAAGGCTTAGCCCGAGCGCAAACTTCACAAGACTGCACAAAAGAACGCACATCCCTCGACAAGGAAGGCCACCAAAAAGACCTGGCCACCAAGTCTCTAGTACCAAATATTCCAGGATGACCTGCCAACGCAGAAGAATGGACCTCGGAGATGACTCTACTGGTCCAATTATCCGGAACAAACAGTCTTTCAGGCGGACAACGATCAGGTTTATCCGCCTGAAACTCCTGCAAAGCCCGTCGCAAGTCTGGGGAGACAGCCGACAAAATCACCCCATCCCTAAGGATGCCAGTGGGCTCAGAATTTCCAGGGGAGTCAGGCACAAAACTCCTAGAAAGAGCATCCGCCTTCACATTCTTTGAACCTGGCAGGTATGAAACCACAAAATCGAAACGGGAGAAAAACAGTGACCAACGAGCCTGTCTAGGATTCAGACGCTTGGCAGACTCAAGGTAAATCAGATTTTTGTGATCAGTCAAGACCACCACACGATGTCTAGCACCCTCAAGCCAATGACGCCACTCCTCAAATGCCCACTTCATGGCCAAAAGCTCCCGATTACCAACATCATAATTCCGCTCAGTGGGCGAAAACTTTCTAGAAAAGAACGCACATGGCTTCATCACTGAGCATTCGGAGCTTCTCTGTGACAAAACCGCCCCCGCTCCAATCTCGGAAGCATCAACCTCAACCTGAAAAGGAAGCGAAACATCTGGCTGACGCAACACAGGAGCAGAAGAAAACCGGCGCTTAAGTTCCTGAAAGGCCTCCACAGCCGCAGGAGACCAATCAGCAACATCAGCACCCTTCTTAGTCAAATCCGTCAAAGGCTTAACAACACTAGAAAAATTAGTTATGAAACGACGATAAAAATTAGCAAAGCCCAAGAACTTCTGTAGACTCTTAAGTAGAGTTGAGCGACCTTGACCTTTTTAGAGTCGAGCCGGGTTTTGCGAAACCCGACTATGTCCAAAGTCGGGTCGAGTGAAATCGGCCGATTATGACGTAAAGTCGGGATCGACCGAAACACGAAACCCAATGCAAGTCAATGGGGCAGCATAGTCGGCAGTGAGTGGGGGCCAGGAAAACACCTAGAGTGCCCATTTTAATGTCAAAACCATCCATTCTTCTTAATGAAGCTTGTCAAGCGTAATTTACCTTAAAATAATTGGAAGGCATTTGAAATTGGGGGTCATTTGGCTAAAGTTGTGGGGGGTAGGGCTGGTTCAAGTAATTAGTGGGCCCAGTAAATCTGGACCACGTCACGGCAGTGGAGCAGGGAGAGGTAAGTATTTCAACTTTGCAAGTGCTGTGATCCTGAGCAAGCAGGGGGGGGCCCACTCGTTGGCATTGGCACTGGCACAGGGCCCCTCAAAGTACAGCGGTGTGTTTGCACGGCGGGGGCGCCTCCCACCGGCAGCAACACTTTTGCGTACTATGAGAGGCCCTGTGCCAGTGACGTCGCCAACTAGTATTCCTCCCCCCACCTGATGAAGGAACCTGCACTTTCATCTGCACCTTCCTCTTTGTCCCCGTGTAAGGTGGTATGGTATGCGGGAAGAGCAACCTGACTTTCAGCAGGGTCACAATGTTGTTGTGTAGCGTGCACGGGGAATGTTGCGTTATGGGTCAATGTACCAGCAGACTCATCTATCACTGGCTGGGCAATGGGCACGATGAAGTGGAAACACAGATATAGGCCCAAAGAAGAAAGTGGGCTAAATGCAGTTCAAAATTGGTAACACAGGAATAACCAGGGGGCATTGCAGTGGAGGACAACTGGAATGAGAGGCTGACACAGAGAGTAGGGCCAAATCAGTAAGTAGTCGAAATGCAGTTCAAAATTGGCAACCGTAGTAAACAGGCGGCACAGCTTTGTTCAGTGGAGGAGAACAGCAAGGAGTGGCAGACACCGATAGTAGGCCCCAACCCAACTAGTAGGCCAAATGCAGTCTAACATTAACAACTACTTAACGAGAGGCTGAAAATGGAATTTCAGGACAGGAAACCAGGAGAACAGCAAGGAGTGGCAGACACAGATAGTAGGCCCCAAACCAACTAGTACGCCAAATGCAGTTGTTCCATTTAACCACAATTTAATGAGAGCCTGAAGATAGAAGCTCAGGAAAGGCAACCTGGGGAACACCTTGGAGTGTAACACACCATCTCTCTCCACCCCATACCCATTTTGTAGGCCTAATGCTGTGTACTTTTCTACAACTACTAAACGAGAGTCGGAAGACCGAAGCAATGGCAAGGAAACCTGGGGAACACCTTGGAGTGTAACACACCATCTCTCTCCACCCCATACCCAATTTGTAGGCCTAATGCAGCCTACTTTCCGACACCTACTAAACGAGAGCATGAAGATCGAAGCTCAGGAAAGGCAACCTGGGGAACACCTTGGAGTGTAACACACCATCTCTCTCCACCCCATACCCATTTTTTAGGCCTAATGCAGTGTACTTTTCTACAACTACTAAACGAGAGTCGGAAGACCGAAGCAATGGCAAGGAAACCTGGGGAACACCTTGGAGTGTAACACACCATCTCTCTCCACCCCATTCCCCATTTTTTAGGCCTAATGCAGCCTACTTTCCGACACCTACTAAACGAGAGCATGAAGATCGAAGCTCAGGAAAGGCAACCTGGGGAACACCTTGGAGTGTAACACACCATCTCTCTCCACCCCATACCCATTTTGTAGGCCTAATGCTGTGTACTTTTCTACAACTACTAAACGAGAGTCGGAAGACCGAAGCAATGGCAAGGAAACCTGGGGAACACCTTGGAGTGTAACACACCATCTCTCTCCACCCCATACCCAATTTGTAGGCCTAATGCAGCCTACTTTCCGACACCTACTAAACGAGAGCATGAAGATCGAAGCTCAGGAAAGGCAACCTGGTGAAAACCTTGGAGTGTAACACAACCTGTCTCTACACCCCATACACAATTAGTAGGCCTAATGCAGCGTAGTTTCCAACAGCTACTAAACGAGAGCCGGAAGATCGAAGCTCAGGAAAGGCAACCTGGGGAACACCTTGGAGTGTAACACAACCTCTCTCTACACCACGGAAGGGCTGATTCTTAGGAAGGAAGGCTGTTGTAAATAAGCATTGCGCGTCCGAGGGTGATTATATTCTTATTCGGTATCTACTCACCCTCGGACGCGCCATGCTTCTTGATTTGTAATTAATGTTTATTTGCAATGTGCTTTTGACTTACTCAATTATTTTTTTAATTATTGATTTTATTAAATTAATAGTTTAACATCTTATTGGAAATAATTTAAAGGAGACGCGACAGGACAACACTCGGTGGATGCCATATCTGTGTTAACAACTCCAAAAAACTTTCAGTTAACTTCTTGCAGGAGAAAGAAATTGTAGCTGTTGGACCTTTGTAGTACAGTTCCAGATATTTGTTGTGTGTTTGTTTTGATTGTTAAAATGTCTGCATTTGAGATCTCAACACGATCTTATTTTTTATAATCAAATTAATTTTTTAAATATTTTATTAGGTTGGTTCAAGGGGTACACGGGCCGCAGTAGACAGGTCAGTGGAGGCCTAGTGGAAGGAGGGACCACAGACAGGCATCGAAGGCCTAAAATAATAACACATGGCTGTAGGCAATTTTAAATTGGTTCCAGGGGTACACGGGCAGCAGTGCCCTGGTCAGTGTAGTAGTAGTTGAAAGAATGGACCGCAGACAGGCATCGAAGGCCTAAAATAAAAAAATTGGGCTGGCTGTAGGCAATTTTAAATTGGTTCCAGGGGTACACGGGCAGCAGTGGTGTGGTCAGTGGAGGCCTAGTGGAAGGAGTGACCGCAGACAGGCATCGAAGGCCTAAAATATTAACACATGGCTGTAGTCAATTTTAAATTGGTTCCAGGGGTACTTGGGCAGCAGTGCCCTGGTCAGTGTAGTAGTAGTTGAACGAATGGACCGCAGACAGGCATCGAAGGCCTAAAATAAAAAAATTGGGCTGGCTGTAGGCAATTTTAAATTGGTTCCAGGGGTACACGGGCAGCAGTGGTGTGGTCAGTGGAGGCCTAGTGGAAGGAGTGACCGCAGACAGGCATCGAAGGCCTAAAATAATCACACATGGCTGTAGGCAATTTTAAATTAGTTCCAGGGGTACACGGGCAGCAGTGGTGTGGTCAGTGGAGGCCTAGTGGAAGGAGTGACCGCAGACAGGCATCGAAGGCCTAAAATAATAACACATGGCTGTAGGCAATTTTAAATTGGTTCCAGGGGTACACGGGCAGCAGTGGTGTGGTCAGTGGAGGCCTAGTGGAAGGAGTGACCGCAGACAGGCATCGAAGGCCTAAAATAATAACACATGGCTGTAGGCAATTTTAAATTGGTTCCAGGGGTACACGGGCAGCAGTGCCCTGGTCAGTGTAATAGTAGTTGAAAGAATGGACCGCAGACAGGCATCGAAGGCCTAAAATAAAAAAATTGGGCTGGCTGTAGGCAATTTTAAATTGGTTCCAGGGGTACACGGGCAGCAGTGGTGTGGTCAGTGGAGGCCTAGTGGAAGGAGTGACCGCAGACAGGCATCGAAGGCCTAAAATAATAACACATGGCTGTAGGCAATTTTAAATTGGTTCCAGGGTTACACGGGCAGCAGTGGTGTGGTCAGTGGAGGCCTAGTGGAAGGAGTGACCGCAGACAGGCATCGAAGGCCTAAAATAATCACACATGGCTGTAGGCAATTTTAAATTGGTTCCAGGGGTACACGGGCAGCAGTGGTGTGGTCAGTGGAGGCCTAGTGGAAGGAGTGACCACAGACAGGCATCGAAGGCCTAAAATATTAACACATGGCTGTAGTCAATTTTAAATTGGTTCCAGGGGTACTTGGGCAGCAGTGCCCTGGTCAGTGTAGTAGTAGTTGAAAGAATGGACCGCAGACAGGCATCGAAGGCCTAAAATAAAAAAATTGGGCTGGCTGTAGGCAATTTTAAATTGGTTCCAGGGGTACACGGGCAGCAGTGGTGTGGTCAGTGGAGGCCTAGTGGAAGGAGTGACCGCAGACAGGCATCGAAGGCCTAAAATAATAACACATGGCTGTAGGCAATTTTAAATTGGTTCCAGGGTTACACGGGCAGCAGTGGTGTGGTCAGTGGAGGCCTAGTGGAAGGAGTGACCGCAGACAGGCATCGAAGGCCTAAAATAATCACACATGGCTGTAGGCAATTTTAAATTGGTTCCAGGGGTACACGGGCAGCAGTGGTGTGGTCAGTGGAGGCCTAGTGGAAGGAGTGACCACAGACAGGCATCGAAGGCCTAAAATATTAACACATGGCTGTAGTCAATTTTAAATTGGTTCCAGGGGTACTTGGGCAGCAGTGCCCTGGTCAGTGTAGTAGTAGTTGAAAGAATGGACCGCAGACAGGCATCGAAGGCCTAAAATAAAAAAATTGGGCTGGCTGTAGGCAATTTTAAATTGGTTCCAGGGGTACACGGGCAGCAGTGGTGTGGTCAGTGGAGGCCTAGTGGAAGGAGTGACCGCAGACAGGCATCGAAGGCCTAAAATAATAACACATGGCTGTAGGCAATTTTAAATTGGTTCCAGGGTTACACGGGCAGCAGTGGTGTGGTCAGTGGAGGCCTAGTGGAAGGAGTGACCGCAGACAGGCATCGAAGGCCTAAAATAATCACACATGGCTGTAGGCAATTTTAAATTGGTTCCAGGGGTACACGGGCAGCAGTGGTGTGGTCAGTGGAGGCCTAGTGGAAGGAGTGACCACAGACAGGCATCGAAGGCCTAAAATATTAACACATGGCTGTAGTCAATTTTAAATTGGTTCCAGGGGTACTTGGGCAGCAGTGCCCTGGTCAGTGTAGTAGTAGTTGAAAGAATGGACCGCAGACAGGCATCGAAGGCCTAAAATAAAAAAATTGGGCTGGCTGTAGGCAATTTTAAATTGGTTCCAGGGGTACACGGGCAGCAGTGGTGTGGTCAGTGGAGGACTAGTGGAAGGAGTGACCGCAGACAGGCATCGAAGGCCTAAAATAATAAAACATGGCTGTAGGCAATTTTAAATTGGTTCCAGGGGTACACGGGCAGCAGTGGTCTGGTCAGTGGAAGTCTAGTGGAAGGAGTGACCGCAGACAGGCTTCGAAGGCCTAACATAACAAACTTGGGCTGGCTGTAGGCACTTTTAAATTGGTTCCAGGGGTACATGGGCAGCAGTGGTCTGGTCAGTGGAAGTCTAGTGGAAGGAGTGACGGCAGACAGTCTTCGAAGGCCTAACATAACAAAATTGGGCTGACTATAGGCACTTTTAAATTGGTTCCAGGGTAACACGGCCAGCAGTGGCCTGGTCAGTGTAGTAGTTGTAGAAAGAAGGGACCGCAGACAGGCTTCGAAGGCCTAACATAACAAAAATGTCAAAACAATGGTATTGTCAGTGCCAGGCATTGAAGGATGTCAGCGCCTAGACTACACATTGGTGAAGCTGTGAGAGATAATTTTGCTAGTGGTAGAGCACTGTTTGAGCTGGGGGGGGAACTGGCTTGTGGCCGGCGGTACAGGCACAGGGCCCCTCATATTACAACGGTGTGTCTGACGTTGGGTGCGCACCACCACCGCCAGAGACACTTTATTGTACTATGAGGGACCCAGTGGCAGTGCCGTCGACCAAAAGCGGCCACACCCACCTCTTCAGACAAACAGCACTCTCAAGGGTCCAAGCGCAAAGTGGCGATAGCACGGCCCCGTGTGGGGAGTTTGGCCATTTCGTGAGGTGGAAACATGTCGTATGCTGGACAATCAGGTGAAGAAAATTACGAGATTGGAAAAGTCATTCAGAATAGTCCACAGGCAAGACCTTTTCATAGGAAAGCTAGGTGTCAGCCGGGCAGGGTGGGGCAAAAGATTTTGAAATCCAGTTGTGGTTCATTTTAATGAAGGTTAGATCATCTACATTTTGGGTAGCCAGACGAGTCCTTTTTTCTGTTAGTATTGAACCTGCAGCACTGAATACTCTTTCTGATAGGACACTAGCTGCCGGGCAAGCAAGCTCCTGCAATGCATATTCTGCCAATTCTGGCCAGGTGTCTAATTTGGATGCCCAGTAATCAAATGGGAATGACGGTTGAGGGAGAACGTCGATAAGGGATGAAAAATAGTTTGTAACCATACTGGACAAATGTTGTCTCCTGTCACTTTGAATTGATGCTGCAGTTCCTGTCCTGTCTGCGGTCATAGAAAAATCACTCCACAACCTGGTCAGAAAACCCCTCTGGCCAACGCCACTTCTGATTTCTGCCCCTCTAACACCTCTGGTCTGCTGGCCCCTGGAGCTCGTGTGAGAACGATCACGGGCGCTGTGTGCAGGGAATGCCAGAAGCAAACGGTCAACAAGAGTTGATTGTTTTGTTGCTAATATTAGTTCCAAGTTCTCATGTGGCATAATATTTTGCAATTTGCCTTTATAGCGAGGATCAAGGAGGCAGGCCAACCAGTAATCGTCATCGTTCATCATTTTTGTAATGCGTGTGTCCCTTTTGAGGATACGCAAGGCATAATCCGCCATGTGGGCCAAAGTTCCCGTTGTCAAATCTGCGGTTGTGCTTGGTTGAGGGGCAGTTGCAGGCAAATCTACGTCACTTGTGTCCCTCAAAAAACCAGAACCCGGCCTTGCCACGCCACCAATTTCCCGTGCCCCCGGGAAAGCTTCCTCATTAAAAATATACTCATCCCCATCATCCTCCTCATCCTCCACCTCCTCTTCGCCCGGTACCTCGTCATGTACACTGCCCTGACCAGACAATCGCTGACTGTCATCAAGGCTTTCCTCTTCCTCTGGTGCAGACGCCTGATCCTTTATGTGCGTCAAACTTTGCATCAGCAGACGCATTAGGGGGATGCTCATGCTTATTATGGCGTTGTCTGCACTAACCAGCCGTGTGCATTCCTCAAAACACTGAAGGACTTGACACATGTCTTGAATCTTCGACCACTGCACACCTGACAACTCCATGTCTGCCATCCTACTGCCTGCCCGTGTATGTGTATCCTCCCACAAAAACATAACAGCCCGCCTCTGTTCGCACAGTCTCTGAAGCATGTGCAGTGTTGAGTTCCACCTTGTTGCAACGTCTATGATTAGGCGATGCTGGGGAAGGTTCAAAGAACGCTGATAGGTCTGCATACGGCTGGAGTGTACAGGCGAACGGCGGATATGTGCGCAAAGTCCACGCACTTTGAGGAGCAGGTCGGATAACCCCGGATAACTTTTCAGGAAGCACTGCACCACCAGGTTTAAGGTGTGAGCCAGGCAAGGAATGTGTTTCAGTTGGGAAAGGGAGATGGCAGCCATGAAATTCCTTCCGTTATCACTCACTACCTTGCCTGCCTCAAGATCTACAGTGCCCAGCCACGACTGCGTTTCTTGCTGCAAGAACTCGGACAGAACTTCCGCGGTGTGTCTATTGTCGCCCAAACACTTCATAGCCAATACAGCCTGCTGACGTATGCCAGTAGCTGCCCCATAATGGGAGACCTGGTGTGCAACTGTGGCAGGTGCGGATGGAGTGTTTGTGCGACTGCGGTCTGTGGACGAGCTCTTGCTTCTGCAGGAGGACGAGGAGGAGGAGGAGGAGGAGGGGGTGCGAACGGCTACAGACAACTGTTTACTAGACCGTGGGCTAGGCAGAACTGTCCCAAACTTGCTGTCCCCTGTGGACCCTGAATCCACCACATTTACCCAGTGTGCCGTGATGGACACGTAACGTCCCTGGCCATGCCTACTGGTCCATGCATCTGTTGTCAGGTGCACCTTTGTGCTCACAGATTGCCTGAGTGCATGGACGATGCGCTCTTTAACATGCTGGTGGAGGGCTGGGATGGCTTTTCTGGAAAAAAAGTGTCGACTGGGTAGCTCGTAGCGTGGTACAGCGTAGTCCATCAGGTCTTTGAAAGCTTCGCTTTCAACTAACCGGTAGGGCATCATCTCTAACGAGATTAGTCTAGCTATGTGGGCGTTCAAACCCTGTGTACGCGGATGCGAGGCTAAGTACTTCCTTTTTCTAACCATAGTCTCATGTAGGGTGAGCTGGACTGGAGAGATGGAGATCGTGGAACTAGCGGGGGTGCCGGTGGACATGGCAGACTGAGAGACGGTGGGAGATGGTATTGTTGCCGCCGGTGCCCTAGATGCAGTGTTTCCTACTACGAAACTGGTGATTCCCTGACCCTGACTGCTTTGGCCTGGCAAAGATACCTGCACAGATACAGCAGGTGGTGCGCTAAATGGTGGTCCTACACTGCCGGAAGGGATGTTGCGTTGATGACTAGCTTCATTGGCCGAGGGTGCAACAACCTTAAGGGACGTTTGGTAGTTAGTCCAAGCTTTCAAATGCATGGTGGTTAAATGTCTATGCATGCAACTAGTATTGAGACTTTTCAGATTCTGACCTCTGCTTAAGGAAGTAGAACATTTTTGACAGATGACTTTGCGCTGATCAATTGGATGTTGTTTAAAAAAATGCCAGACTGCACTCTTTCTAGCATCGGATACCTTTTCAGGCATTGCAGACTGAGCTTTAACCGGATGGCCACGCTGTCCTCCACCAGGTTTTGGCTTTGCCACGCGTTTTGGGCAAGATACGGGCCCGGCAGATGGAACCTGTGGCGATGTTGATGCCTGCTGCGGCCCCTCCTCCTCCTCTGCTTCAGAACTGCTGCCGCCTGCACCCTGTTCCCCCAATGGCTGCCAATCGGGGTCAAGAACTGGGTCATCTAATAACTCTTCTTGTACCTCCTGCGCAACTTCGTCTGTGTCACCGTGTCGTTCGGTGGTATAGCGTTCGTGATGGGGCAACATAGTCTCATCAGGGTCTGATTCTTGATCAGCACCCTGCGAGGGCAATGTTGTGGTCTGAGTCAAAGGACCAGCATAGTAGTCTGGCTGTGGCTGTGCGTCAGTGCACTCCATGTCAGATTCAATTTGTAATGGGCATGGACTGTTAACTGCTTCACTTTCTAAGCCAGGGACGGTATGTGTAAAGAGCTCCATGGAGTAACCCGTTGTGTCGCCTGCTGCATTCTTCTCTGTTGTTGTTTTTGCTGAAGAGGACAAGGAAGTGACTTGTCCCTGACCGTGAACATCCACTAACGACGCGCTGCTTTTACTTTTACCAGTTTCACGAGAGGAGGCAAAAGAGCTAGAGGCTGAGTCAGCAAGATAAGCCAAAACTTGCTCTTGCTGCTCCGGCTTTAAAAGCGGTTTTCCTAATCCCAGAAAAGGGAGCGTTCGAGGCCTTGTGTAGCCGGACGACGAACCTGGCTCCACAGCTCCAGACTTAGGTGCAATATTTTTTTCCCCACGACCACCTGATGCTCCACCACTACCACTACCCTCATTACCAGCTGACAATGAACGCCCCCGGCCACGACCTCTTCCACTAGACTTCCTCATTGTTTTAAAAACGTAACCAAACTAACGTTATTTGTTGCAGTCACACAACTTACACGGTGAGCTATAACTTCAGTATGATTTAGCTACCCCTTTACAGGTTGGTGAGACCACAGCGAAAATCAGGCCCAATGTTACACACTCTTTTTTTGGTGGCTGCAAATTAGAGAGATGCCCCACACGCAGGACTGTCACTGAAGCACAAATGTTAATATTAATGTCACACTATTATTTTTTTTTTATTTTTATTTTTTTCAGGAACACTTTAGAAACCCCCCCAAAAAAAAAACATTGATTTTTGCAGGGAGAATTTAGAAAACAAATGTAACAAACTATATGCTTTCTATGGGCCACTGAGTGAGAGATGACGCACACAGGAATCAGGAGTGGCACACAAGCCCAGAGGCCAATATTTTTCTACCAATGATTGATGGAGTTATTTTCTCTGGTAGATTTTGGAACCCAAATCAAGGAAAAAAAATATAGGCTTTCTATGGACCACAATTGGAGAGAGAGAGAGAGAGATGGCACACCCAGGAGTCAAGACTGGCACACAAGCAGAAAGGCCAATATTAATCTCCCACTGTTTTTTTTTTTTTTTTTTTCAGGGAGACTTTAGAAAAAAAAATAATAAAAAAAATATGATTTTATCAGGAAGAATTTAGAAACCAAATAAAATAAAATGATTTTTTCAGGGTGAATTTATAAAACAAATAAAACCAAAAATAGGCGTTCTATGGCCCACTGACTGAGAGATGACGCACCCAGGAGTCAAGACTGGCACACAAGCAGAAAGGCCAATATTAATCTCCCACTGTTTTTTTTTTTTTTTTTTTTTTTTTCAGGGAGACTTTAGAAAAAAAAATAATAAAAAAAATATGATTTTATCAGGAAGAATTTAGAAACCAAATAAAATAAAATGATTTTTTCAGGGAGAATTTATAAAACAAATAAAACCAAAAATAGGCGTTCTATGGCCCACTGACTGAGAGATGACGCACACAGGAATCAGGAGTGGCACACAAGCCCAGAGGCCAATATTTTTCTACCAATGATTGATGGAGTTATTTTCTCTGGTAGATTTTGGAACCCAAATCAAGGAAAAAAAATATAGGCTTTCTATGGACCACAATTGGAGAGAGAGAGAGAGAGAGAGAGAGAGATGGCACACCCAGGAGTCAAGACTGGCACACAAGCAGAAAGGCCAATATTAATCTCCCACTGTTTTTTTTGGTTGATTTTTTTTTTTTTTTTCAGGGAGACTTTAGAAAAAAAAATAATAAAAAAAATATGATTTTATCAGGAAGAATTTAGAAACCAAATAAAATAAAATGATTTTTTCAGGGAGAATTTATAAAACAAATAAAACCAAAAATAGGCGTTCTATGGCCCACTGACTGAGAGATGACGCACACAGGAATCAGGAGTGGCACACAAGCCCAGAGGCCAATATTTTTCTACCAATGATTGATGGAGTTATTTTCTCTGGTAGATTTTGGAACCCAAATCAAGGAAAAAAAATATAGGCTTTCTATGGACCACAATTGGAGAGAGAGAGAGAGAGAGAGAGAGAGATGGCACACCCAGGAGTCAAGACTGGCACACAAGCAGAAAGGCCAATATTAATCTCCCACTGTTTTTTTTGGTTGTTTTTTTTTTTTTTTTTTCAGGGAGACTTTAGAAAAAAAAATAATAAAAAAAATATGATTTTATCAGGAAGAATTTAGAAACCAAATAAAATAAAATGATTTTTTCAGGGAGAATTTAGAAAACAAATAAAACCAAAAATAGGCGTTCTATGGCCCACTGACTAAGAGAGAGAGAGAGAGATGGAACGCTTAGTACTGGCACACAAGCCCAAAGGGCAATATTAATCTCCCTTTTTTTTTCCAGGGAGAATTTCTAAAACCCCCAAAAAAAAAAAAATAGGCTTTCTATGGCCCACTATTTGTGAGAGAGATGGGACGCTCAGGACTGGCACAGATGGCACGCTCAGGACTGGCACAGAAGCCCAGAGGCCAATATTAATCTCCCTTTTTTTCTGGGAGAATTTATAAAACCAAAAAAATATTTAAATAGGCTTTCTATGGCCCACTATTTGTGAGAGAGATGGCACGCTCAGGACTGGCACAGATGGCACGCTCACAACTGGCACACAAGCCCAGAGGCCAATATTAATCTCCCTTTTTTCAGGGAAAATTTATAAAACCAAAAAAAAAATTAAATAGGCTTTCTATGGCCCACTATTTGTGAGAGAGATGGCACGCTCAGGACTGGCACAGATGGCACGCTCACAACTGGCACACAAGCCCAGAGGCCAATATTAATCTCCCTTTTTTCAGGGAAAATTTATAAAACAAAAAAAAAAAATTAAATAGGCTTTCTATGGCCCACTATTTGTGAGAGAGATGGCACGCTCAGGACTGGCACAGATGGCACGCTCACAACTGGCACACAAGCCCAGAGGCCAATATTAATCTCCCTTTTTTTCAGGGAGAATTTATAAAACCAAAAAAAAAATTAAATAGGCTTTCTATGGCCCACTATTTGTGAGAGAGATGGCACGCTCAGGGCTGGCACAGATGGCACGCTCAGGACTGGCACACAAGCCCAGAGGCCAATATTAATCTCCCTTTTTTTCAGGGAGAATTTATAAAACCCCAAAAAAATAAAATAGGCTTTCTATGGCCCACTATTTGTGAGAGAGATGGCACACTCAGGACTGGCACACAAGCCCAAAGGCCAATATTAATCTCCCACTGTATTTTTATCAGGGAGAATTTATACACCCCACAAAAAAAAATACAGAAAAATGAAAAGGCTTTCTATGGCCCACTATGTGAGAGAGATGGCACACACAGGGATGGCACTCTAGCAGAAATGCCAAATTGCCAATCTTAATCTCCCACCAAAAAAAAAAAAAAAACACAGGGAATGTCCTACAATTACTATCTCCCTGCCTGCAGTAATCTCAGCCAGGTATGGCAGGCAGCTACTATCTCCCTGCCTGCAGTAATCTCAGCCAGGTATGGCAGGCAGCAATAAGGAGTGGACTGATGCACAAATGAAATAAAAAGTGTGGACAAACAAAAAAGATAGCTGTGCAGAAAGGAAGGAACAAGAGGATTTGTGCTTTGAAAAAAGCAGTTGGTTTGCACAGCGGCGTACACACAGCAATGCAGCTATCAGGGAGCCTTCTAGGGCAGCCCAATGAGCTACAGCGCTGAGGGGAAAAAAAAAAACAAAAAACTTCCACTGTCCCTGCACACCGAGGGTGGTGTTGGACAGTGCAAATCGCTGCAGCACAAGCGGTTTTGTGGTTAATGGACCCTGCCTAACGCTATCCCTGCTTCTGACAAAGCGGCAGCAACCTCTCCCTAAGCTCAGATCAGCAGCAGTAAGATGGCGGTCGGCGGGAACGCCTCTTTATAGCCCCTGTGACGTCGCAGACAGCAAGCCAATCACTGCAATGCCCTTCTCTAAGATGGTGGGGACCAGGACCTATGTCATCACGCTGCCCACACTCTGCGTTTACCTTCATTGGCTGAGAAATGGCGCTTTTCGCGTCATTGAAACGCGACTTTGGCGCGAAAGTCGCGTACCGCATGGCCGACCCCGCACAGGGGTCGGATCGGGTTTCATGAAACCCCGACTTAGCCAAAAGTCGGCGACTTTTGAAAATGTTCGACCCGTTTCGCTCAACCCTACTCTTAAGTAATGTAGGCTGCGTCCAGTCACAAATAGCCTGAACCTTGACGGGATCCATCTCAATAGTAGAAGGGGAAAAAATATACCCCAAAAAAGAAATCTTCTGGACTCCAAAGAGACACTTTGAACCCTTTACAAACAAAGAATTGGCCCGCAGGACCTGAAACACCTTCCTGACCTGCTGAACATGGGACTCCCAGTCATCCGAAAAAACCAAAACATCATCCAAATACACAATCATAAATTTATCCAGATATTAACGGAAAATATCGTGCATAAAGGACTGGAAGACAGAAGGAGCATTAGAAAGTCCAAAAGGCATCACCAAATACTCAAAATGGCCCTCAGGCGTATTAAATGCGGTTTTCCACTCATCACCTTGCTTTATTCGTATAAGATTATACGCACCCCGAAGATCAATCTTAGTGAACCATTTAGCCCCCTTAATGCGAGCGAACAAATCAGTCAACAATGGCAAAGGATACTGATATTTAACTGTAATCTTATTCAAAAGACGGTAATCTATACAAGGCCTCAAGGAACCATCTTTTTTGGCCACAAAAAAAAAACCTGCTCCCAAAGGGGACGAAGATGGACGGATATGTCCCTTTTCCAAGGACTCCTTAACATAATCCCGCATAGCAGTATGCTCTGGCACTGACAGATTGAACAAACGACCTTTAGGAAATTTACTGCCAGGAATCAAATCTATAGCACAATCGCAATCCCTGTGAGGAGGAAGCGAATTGAGCTTAGGCTCCTCAAAAACATCCCGATAATCAGACAAAAATACCGGAACCTCAGAAGGAGTAGATGAAGCGATAGAAATCGGAGGTGCATCATCATGAACCCCCTGACATCCCCAGCTTAACACAGACATCGTTTTCCAGTCCAAGACTGGGTTATGAGTTTGTAACCATGGCAGACCAAGCACTAAGACATCATGTAAATTATACAGTACCAGGAAGCGAATCACCTCCTGATGAACGGGAGTCATACACATGGTCACTTGTGTCCAGTACTGAGGTTTATTCATAGCCAAAGGTGTAGAGTCAATTCCTTTCAAAGGAATAGGGACTTCCAGAGGCTCCAGACTAAACCCACAGCGGTTGGCAAATGACCAATCCATAAGACTCAGGGCAGCGCCTGAATCCACATAGGCATCAACGGAAATGGCTGATAATGAACAAATCAGAGTCACAGACAGAATGAACTTAGACTGTAAAGTACTAATGGCAACAGACTTATCAACCTTTTTTGTGCGTTTAGAGCATGCTGATATAACATGAGCTGAATCACCACAATAAAAACACAACCCATTTTTCCGCCTATAGTTTTGCCGTTCACTTCTGGACTGAATTCTATCACATTGCATTGTCTCAGGTGCCTGTTCAGAAGACACCGCCAAATGGTGCACAGGTTTGCGCTCCCGTAAATGCCGATCAATCTGAATAGCCATAGTCATAGACTCATTCAGACCTGTAGGCGCAGGGAACCCCACCATGACATCTTTAATGGCCTCAGAAAGGCCATCTCTGAATCTTGCAGCCAGGGCGCACTCATTCCACTGAGTAAGCACCGACCATTTCCGAAATTTCTGACAATATATTTCTGCTTCATCTTGCCCCTGAGAGAGAACCAATAAAGCTTTTTCAGCCTGAATCTCTAGGTTAGGTTCCTCATAGAGCAAACCCAATGCCAGAAAAAACGCATCCACATTGAGCAACGCAGGATCCCCTGGTGCCAATGCAAATGCCCAATTCTGAGGGTCACCCCGCAGGAAAGATATAACAATCTTGACTTGCTGAGCAGGGTCTCCAGAAGAGCGAGATTTCAAAGAAAGAAACAACTTGCAATTGTTCCTAAAATTCAGAAAACTAGATCTATCTCCAGAAAAAAACTCTGGGATAGGAATTCTAGGTTCAGACATAGGAGCATGTACAACAAAATCTTGTATATTTTGAACCTTAGCAGCAAGATTATTCAGGCTGGAAGCCAAACTCTGGACGTCCATGATAAACAGCTGAGGTCAGAGCCATTCAAGGATTAAGAGGAGGTAAGACGCAGCCAGGCTGCAATTAAGGCTATGCAGCAAACTCTGAGGGGAAAAAAAAAAAAAAAAAAAACTTCCTCAGACTACTTTTCCTCCTACTTCAGCCAATACGATTACCACTTTTTGGCCGGCTATACTGTCATGATCCCAATGGCAGGGGATCACAAAAGGACAAGCACAAAAAACAAAACAAGCTCTAGGGTGATGGAAACTGAGCTGACCGCGATCCTGAACCTCAACACACAACTAGCTGTAGCCGGGGAACGTGCCTACGATGATTCTAGACGTCTCGTGCCAGCCGAAGAACTAACTTTCCCTATTAGAAGAAACACAGACCTCTCTTGCCTCCAGAGAAACACCCCACAGAAATAGCAGCCCCCCACATGTAATGACGGTGAAATGAGAGGAAAGCACATACGTAGTTATGAAAACAGATTCAGCAAAATGAGGCCCGCTAAAGCTAGATAGCAGAGAATACAAAAGTGAACTGCGCGGTCAGCGAAAAACCCTACAAAAAACCATCCTGAAATTACTTGAACTCATGTTCCAACTCATGGAACATGAGGAGTAATATCAGCCCACTAGAGCAACCAGCAAAAAGGAATCACATATCTGCAAGCTGGACTAAGACAAAAATTAAGCAAAACGTGGAATAGGAAAATCAAAAACTTAGCTTGTCCTGAAGAATACAGAAGCGGGAAGCAGAGGTAACAAGACACACTGATTACATTGATAGCCGGCGAGGAAATGACAAGAAAGCCAGGTTAAAAAGGAAACTCCCATATCCTGATAGAACAGGTGGACACCAGAGACCGCAGAGAACACAAGTCACCCAGTACCATCTGTAACCACCAGAGGGAGCCCAAAAACAGAATCCACAACACGCCGCCATCTTCCAAAATGGCGGGCGCATATGCAGTGCGCCCGCCGAATCTGCCGGCCGGCAGATTCGTTCCAAAGTGAGTTTTGATCACTGAGATAGGTTATATCTCAGTGATCAAAATAAAAAAAATAGTAAATGACCCCCCCCTTTGTCACCCCCATAGGTAGGGACAATAAAAAAAAATAAAGAATTTTTTTTTTTCTTGTTCCACTAATGTTGGGGTAAGAACTAGGGTTAGGGGTAGGGTTAGGGTTAGGTGTAGGGTTAGGGGTAGGGTTAGGGGTAGGTTTAGGGTTAGGGGTAGGGTTAGGGGTAGGGTTAGGGGTAGGGTTAAGGGTAGGGATGTGCACACGTATTCTGGTCCTCTGCGGATTTTTCCGTAGAGGATTTGATAAATCCCCAGGGCTAAACCGCTGTAGATTTATCGCGGATTTACCGCGGTTTTTCTGCGCATTTCACTGCGGTTTTACAACTGCGATTTTCTATTGGAGCAGTTGTAAAACCGCTGCGGAATCCGCAGAAAGAAGTGACATGCTGCGGAATGTAAACCGCTGCGTTTCCGTGCAGTTTTTCTGCAGCATGTGCACAGCAATTTTTGTTTTCCATAGGTTTACATTAAACTGTAAACTCATGGGAAACTGCTGCGGATCTGCAGCGTTTTCCGCAGCATGTGCACATACCTTTAGAATTAGGCTATGTGCACACGGTGCGGATTGGCCGCTGCGGATCCGCAGCAGTGTTCCATCAGCTTTACAGTACCATGTAAACATATGGAAAACCAAATCCGCTGTGCCCATGGTGCGGAAAATACCGCGCGGAAACGCTGCGTTGTATTTCCTGCAGCATGTCAATTCTTTGTGCGGATTCCGCAGCGTTTTACACCTGTTCCTCAATAGGAATCCACAGGTGAAGTCCGCACAAAAAACACTGGCAATCCGCGGTAAATCCGCAGGTAAAACGCAGTGCCTTTTACCCGCGGATTTTTAAAAAATGGTGCTGAAAAATCTCATACGAATCCGCAACGTTGGCACATAGCCTTAGGGTTAGGGTTGGAATTAGGGTTGTGGTTAGGGTTAGGGGTGTGTTGGGGTTAGGGTTGTGGTTAGGGGTGTGTTGGGGTTAGGGTTGTGATTAGGGTTATCGCTACAGTTGGGATAAGGGTTAGGGGTGTGTTGGAGTTAGAATTGAGGGGTTTCCACTGTTTAGGCACATCAGGGGGTCTCCAAACGCAACATGGCGCCACCATTGATTCCAGCCAATCTTGTATTCAAAAAGTCAAATGGTGCTCCCTCACTTCCGAGCCCCGACGTGTGCCCAAACAGTGGTTTACCCCCACATATGGGGTACCAGCATACTCAGGACAAACTGCGCAACAATTATTAGGGTCCAATTTCTCCTGTTACCCTTGAGAAAATAAAAAATTGCTTGCTAAAACATCATTTTTGAGGAAAGAAAAATGATTTTTTATTTTCACGGCTCTGCGTTGTAAACGTCTGTGAAGCACTTGGTGGTTCAAAGTGCTCACCACATATCTAGATAAGTTCCTTGGTGGGTCTAGTTTCCAAAATGGGGTCACTTGTGGGGGGTTTCTACTGTTTAGGCAAACCAGGGGCTCTGCAAACGCAACGTGACGTCCGCAGACCATTCCATCAAAGTCTGCATTTCAAAAGTCACTACTTCCCTTCTGAGCCCCGACGTGTGCCCAAACAGTGGTTTACCCCCACACATGGGGTATCAGCGTACTCAGGAGAAACTGGACAACAACTTTTGGGTTCCAATTTCTTCTGTAACCCTTGGGAAAATAAAAAATCTGGGCTAAAAAATCATTTTTGAGAAAATTTTTTTTTTTTTTCATGGCTCTGTGTTATAAACTTCTGTGAAGCACTTGAGGGTTCAAAGTGCTCACCACACATCTAGATTAGTTCCTTTTGGGGGTCTAGTTTCCAAAATGGGGTCATTTGTGGGGGATCTCCAATGTTTAGGCACACAGGGGCTCTCCAAACGCGACATGGTGTCCGCTAATGATTGGAGCTAATTTTCCATTTAAAAAGCCAAATGGCGTGCCTTCCCTTCTGAGCCCTGCCGTGCGCCCAAACAGTGGTTTACCCCCACATATGGGGTATCTGCGTGCTCAGGACAAACTGGACAACAACAATTGTGGTCTAATTTCTCCTATTACCATTGGCAAAATAGGAAATTCCAGGCTAAAAAATCATTTTTGAGAAAAGAAAAATTATTTTTTATTTTCATGGCTCTGCATGATAAACTTCTGTGAAGCACCTGGGGGTTTAAAGTGCTCAATATGCATCTAGATAAGTTCCTTGGGGGGTCTAGTTTCCAAAATGGGGTCACTTGTGGGGGATCTCCAATGTTTAGGCACACAGGGGCTCTCCAAATGCGACATGGTGTCCGCTAACAATTGGAGCTAATTTTCCAAAAAAGTGAAATGGCGCGCCTTCCCTTCAGAGCCCTGCCGTGTGCTCAAACAGTGGTTTACCCCCACATATGAGGTATCGGCGTACTCGGGAGAAATTGGTCAACAAATTTTAGGATCCATTTTATCCTATTGCCTATGTGAAAATGAAAAAATTGAGGCGAAAATAATTTTTTTGTGAAAAAAAAGTACTTTTTCATTTTTACGGATCAATTTGTGAAGCACCTGGGGGTTTAAAGGGCTCACTAGGCATCTAGATAAGTTCCTTGGGGGGTCCAGTTTCCAAAATGGGGTCACTTGTGGGGGAGCTCCAATGTTTAGGCACACAGGATCTCTCCAAACGCGACATGGTGTCCACTAACGATGGAGATAATTTTTCATTCAAAAAGTCAAATGGCGCTCCTTCCCTTTCGAGCCTTACCATGTGCCCAAACAGTGGTTTACCCCCACATGTGAGGTATCGGTGTAGTCAGGAGAAATTGCCCAACAAATTTTAGGATCCATTTTATCCTGTTGTCCATGTGAAAATGAAAAAATTGAGGCTAAAAGAATTTTTTTGTGGAAAAAAAGTACTTTTTCATTTTTACGGATCAATTTGTGAAGCACCTGGGGGTTTAAAGGGCTCACTGTGCATCTAGATAAGTTCCTTGGGGCATCTAGTTTCCAAAATGGGGTCACTTGTGGGGGAGCTGCAATTTTTAGGCACACGGGTGCTCTCCAAACGTGACATGGTGTCCGCTAAATTGTGCAGCCAATTTTTCATTCAAAAAGTCAAATGACGCTCCTTCCCTTCCAAGCCCTGTCGTGCGCCCAAACAGTGGTTTACCCCCACATATGAGGTATCAGCGTACTTAGGACAAATTGGACAACAACTTTCGTTGTTCAGTTTCTCCTTTTACCATTGGGAAAATAAAAAAATTGTTGGTGAAAAATCATTTTTGTGACTAAAAAGTTAAATGTTCATTTATTCCTTCCATGTTGCTTCTGCTGCTGTGAAGCACCTGAAGGGTTAATAAACTTCTTGAATGTGGTTTTGTGCACCTTGAGGGGTGCAGTTTTTAGAATGGTGTCACTTTTGGGTATTTTCAGCCATATAGACCCCTCAAACTGACTTCAAATGTGAGGTGGTCCCTAAAAAAAATGGTTTTGTAAATTTCGTTGTAAAAATGAGAAATCGCTGGTCAAATTTTAACCCTTATAACTTCCTAGCAAAAAAAAATGTTGTTTCCAAAATTGTGCTGATGTAAAGTAGACGTGTGGGAAATGTTATTTATTAACTATTTTGTGTCACATAACTCTCTGGTTTAACAGAATAAAATTTCAAAATGTGAAAATTGCAACATTTTCAAAATTTTCGCCAAATTTCCGTTTTTATCACAAATAAACACAGAATTTATTGACCTAAATTTACCACTAACACGAAGCCCAATATGTCACGAAAAAACAATCTCAGAACCGCTAGGATCCATTGAAGCGTTCCTGAGTTATTACCTCATAAAGGGACACTGGTCAGAATTGCAAAAAACGGCAAGGTCTTTAAGGTCAAAATAGGCTGGGTCATGAAGGGGTTAACACATGCCACGATTCCTGATGCACAGATAAAAAAACAGATATAGTACACTATATAGGCACCACACAGTGCGCCATACAGTATTATGGTCAACACATAGTGCTCCAAACAGTATTACGGGCACCTCATAGTCCTCCATACAGTATTATGGGCAACCACATAGTGCTCCATACAGTATTAGGGGCACCTCATAGTCCTCCATACAGTATTATGGGCAACCACATAGTGCTACATACTTTATTATGGGCACCTCATAGTCCTCTATACAGTATTATGGACAACCACATTGTGTTCCTTACAGTATTACGGGCACCTCATAGTCCTCCATACAGTATTATGGTCAACACATAGTGCTCCATACAGTATTACAGGTACCTCATAGTGCACCATACAGTATTATGGGCAACCATATAGTCCTCCATACAGTATTATGGTCAACACATAGTGCTCCATACAGTATTACAGGTACCTCATAGTGCACCATACAGTATTATGGGCAACCATATAGTCCTCCATACAGTATTATTGGCCCCATATAATACTCCTCCATACAGTATTATGGGCACCTCATAGTTCTCGATGCAGTATTATGGCCAACCACATAGTCGGCCATACAGTATTATTGGCCCCATATAATGCTCCTCCATACAGTATTATTGGCCCCATAAAATGCTCCTCCATACAGTATTATGGCCAACGACACATAGTCCTCCATAAAGTATTATGGGCCCCATATAATGCTCCTCCATACAGCACATCATGGGGCCCCTGCTCCTACATACAGTATTGTGGGCCCCGTGCTTCTCCACACAGTATTATGGCCCCCAGCTCCTCCACACAGTATTATGGGACCCCGCTTCTCTATACAGTATTATGCATCCCCACTCCTATAAACAGTATTATGGGACCCCGTTCCGCCACACAGTATTATGCCCCTGGCTCCTCCATACAGTATTATGTATTATGGGACCCCGCTCCTCCATACAGTATTACGCATCCCCGCTCCTCCATACAGTATTATGCCCCCTGTTCCTCCACACAGTATTATGCCCCCGCTCCTCCACATAGTATTATGCCCCCCGCTTCTCCATACAGTATTATGCCCCCCGCTCCTCCATACAGTATCATGGGAGCCCACTCCTCCACACAGTATCATGGGACCCTGCTCCCCCATACAGTATTACGCCCCCGCTCCTCCACACAGTGTTATGCCCCACCGCTCCTCCACACAGTATTATGGGACGCCGCTCCTCCACACAGTATTATGCCCCCCCACTCCTCCACACGGTGATATGGGCCCCCACTCCTCCATACAGTATTATGGGCCCCCAGCTCCTCCACACAGTATTATGCCCCCCAGCTCCTCCACACAGTATTATGCTCCCCCGCACAGTATTATGCACTTATGCCCCCCGCTCCTCCACACAGTATTACGGGTCCCCCGCTCCTCCACACAGTATTATTGGCCCACCGCTCCTCCACACAGTATTATGGGCCTCCGCTCCTCCACACAGTATTATGGGCCCCCCGCTCCTCCACACAGTATTACCCCCCAGCTCCTCCACACAGTATTATGCCCCCCAGCTCCTCCATACGGTATTATGGGCCCCCAGCTCCTCCACCCAGTATTATGCACCCCCCAGCTCCTCCGCACAGTATTATGCCCCCCGCACAGTATTATACCCCCCGCTCCTTCATACAGTATTACGGGTCCCCCCCGCTCCTCCACACAGTATTATGGGCCCCCCGCTCCTCCACACAGTATTATGTGTTGTGAATTCTGCTTTTGGGTTCCCTCCAGTGGTTGTAGGTGGTAATGCAGTTGTTCAGGAGTTGCAGTCATGGTCAGGTGTATCTGCTGATTGCAGTTCTGACTGGGCTATTTAGGTGTGCAGGATTCATTAGTCCTTGCCAGTTGTCCATGGTTCAGGGAGGTTTTGGATCTGTGTTTGGATCCTCCTGCCTTGCTGCCAATTCAGCAAAGATAAGTGTTTGTTTTTTTTTTTTCCTGTGGCACACAAGCTGTGTGCTTTATATTTTGTGCTATTCATTTGTTTTCTCTTGTCCAGCTCAGATTGTGTTTTCTCAGTCTTGCTGGATTCTCAGGAGTTGCAGATATACGCTCCACATCTTTAGTTAGATGGTGGAATTTTTTGTAACATCTGCTGTGGTTATTTTTTGGAAGGGTTTTAATACTGACCGCTTAGTATTCTGTCCTATTCTTTCCTATTTAGCTAGAAGTGGCCTCTTTTGCTAAATCCTGTTTCCTGCCTGCGTGTGTCTTTCCTCTACTACTCACAGTCAATATTTGTGGGGGGCTGCCTATCCTTTGGGGGTCTGCTCTGAGGCAAGGTAGAATTCCTACTTCCATCTATAAGGGTATTTAGTCCTCCGGCTGTGTCGAGGTGTCTAGGATTTGTTAGGCACACCCCACGGCTACTTCTAGTTGCGATGATAAGTTCAGAAATTGCGGTCAGTAGAGTTTCCACCAACTCCTGAGAAAGTTCCATGCGGCTCCAAGGCCACCAGATCATAACAATTATGCCCCCCGCTCCTCCATACAGTATTATGCCCCCCCGCTTCTCCATACAGTATCATGGGAGCCCACTCCTCCACACAGTATCATGGGACCCTGCTCCCCCATACAGTATTACGCCCCCGCTCCTCCACACAGTATTATGCCCCACCGCTCCTCCACACAGTATTATGGGACGCTGCTCCTCCACACAGCATTATGCCCCCCCCACTCCTCCACACAGTGATATGGGCCCCCACTCCTCCATGCAGTATTATGGGCCCCCAGCTCCTCCACACAGTATTATGCCCCCCAGCTCCTCCACACAGTATTATGCCCCCCGCACAGTATTATGCACTTATGCCCCCCGCTCCTCCACAGAGTATTACGGGTCCCCCGCTCCTCCACACAGTATTATGGGCCCACCGCTCCTCCACACAGTATTATGGGCCCCCGCTCCTCCACACAGTATTATGGGCCCCCCGCTCCTCCACACAGTATTACCCCCCAGCTCCTCCACACAGTATTATGCCCCCCAGCTCCTCCATTCAGTATTATGGGCCCCCAGCTCCTCCGCCCAGTATTATGCCCCCCAGCTCCTCCGCACAGTGTTATGCCCCCCGCACAGTATTATGCCCACCCGCCGCACGGTATTATGCCTCTCCTTGCTCCTCCATAAATTGTTATGGTTATGGGCCCCAGACATAAAGAAAAAAAAAAGTAAAATCCTCACCTCTCCTCGTTCTGGCAGCAGCTGCAGTGTGTTCAGTGTCTCTCCGGCTCTGTGACGCTCAGGACAGAGAGACTGAGTGCGCAGTGATGACGTCAGCGCACCCCCTGCCCTGAGACATCGTAGAGTCAGAGGGCGCTGAAGACACTGCAGCTGCCGCCGGAACAAGGAGAGGTATTAGAAGAGGGGCCAGATGCCAGCGCTGGCACTGAGAGGGGGCCCTGGTCGTGGCGGCGGTCGGCGCCACGCAAAGATTTAAATGACCCGCGTCCTTTTTTTTTTCTCCCTCCTCCTTCTCCTCCTCTCTCTCTGGGGCGGGGCCCACAGGGCATTTCACCGGTGTACCGGTGGGCCAGTCCGACTCTGCATACGGTTTATTCAAATGTCATAAACCGCACTGTAAGCCAGGTTACACATCACCAGCTTACACATCTTACACATAGTCCATTACTTTGTCACATATGGTTTTACATCACTAGTTTGCATCACTAAACACGCTGATCCTTATCTGACCAGTTGACGTGGGTGACCGCACAGTTCATATGGCAAATACACCTCTTTGCCATATATCACAGTTTATGACAATCCCCTTTTCCGGGGTTACCTTCCAGGAGCTCCGCTCCTCACGCTGATCTCCCATAAAGGCAACAGGTTTCTGCTAATAACCAAGAAAAATTATCTTTCACAATTGGTGCAGAATCCAACCAGAGGAGCAGCACTTTTAGACCTAATACTATCTAATAGACCTGACAGAATAACAAATCTGCAGGTGGTTGGGCATCTAGGAAATAGCAACCACAATATTGTGCAGTTTCACCTGTCTTTCACTAGGGGGACTTGTCAGGGAGTCACAAAAACACTGAACTTTAGGAAGGCAAAGTTTGACCAGCTTAGAGATGCCCTTAATCTGGTAGACTGGGACAATATCCTCAGAAATAAGAATACAGATAATAAATGGGAAATGTTTAAGAACATCCTAAATAGGCAGTGTAAGCGGTTTATACCTTGTGGGAATAAAAGGACTAGAAATAGGAAAAACCCAATGTGGCTAAACAAAGAAGTAAGACAGGCAATTAACAGTAAAAAGAAAGCATTTGCACTACTAAAGCAGGATGGCACCATTGAAGCTCTAAAAAACTATAGGGAGAAAAATACTTTATCTAAAAAACTAATTAAAGCTGCCAAAAAGGAAACAGAGAAGCACATTGCTAAGGAGAGTAAAACTAATCCCAAACTGTTCAACTATATCAATAGTAAAAGAATAAAAACTGAAAATGTAGGCCCCTTAAAAAATAGTGAGGAAAGAATGGTTGTAGATGACGAGGAAAAAGCTAACATATTAAACACCTTCTTCTCCACGGTATTCACGGTGGAAAATGAAATGCTAGGTGAAATCCCAAGAAACAATGAAAACCCTATATTAAGGGACACCAATCTAACCCAAGAAGAGGTGCGAAACCGGCTAAATAAGATTAAAATAGATAAATCTCCGGGTCCGGATGGCATACACCCACGAGTACTAAGAGAACTAAGTAATGTAATAGATAAACCATTATTTCTTATTTTTAGGGACTCTATAGCGACAGGGTCTGTTCCGCAGGACTGGCGCATAGCAAATGTGGTGCCAATATTCAAAAAGGGCTCTAAAAGTGAACCTGGAAATTATAGGCCAGTAAGTCTAACCTCTATTGTTGGTAAAATATTTGAAGGGTTTCTGAGGGATGTTATTCTGGATTATCTCAATGAGAATAACTGTTTAACTCCATATCAGCATGGGTTTATGAGAAATCGCTCCTGCCAAACCAATCTAATCAGTTTTTATGAAGAGGTAAGCTATAGGCTGGACCACGGTGAGTCATTGGACGTGGTATATCTCGATTTTTCCAAAGCGTTTGATACCGTGCCGCACAAGAGGTTGGTACACAAAATGAGAATGCTTGGTCTGGGGGAAAATGTGTGTAAATGGGTTAGTAACTGGCTTAGTGATAGAAAGCAGAGGGTGGTTATAAATGGTATAGTCTCTAACTGGGTCGCTGTGACCAGTGGGGTACCACAGGGGTCAGTATTGGGACCTGTTCTCTTCAACATATTCATTAATGATCTGGTAGAAGGTTTACACAGTAAAATATCGATATTTGCAGATGATACAAAACTATGTAAAGCAGTTAATACAAGAGAAGATAGTATTCTGCTACAGATGGATCTGGATAAGTTGGAAACTTGGGCTGAAAGGTGGCAGATGAGGTTTAACAATGATAAATGTAAGGTTATACACATGGGAAGAAGGAATCAATATCACCATTACACACTGAATGGGAAACCACTGGGTAAATCTGACAGGGAGAAGGACTTGGGGATCCTAGTTAATGATAAACTTACCTGGAGCAGCCAGTGCCAGGCAGCAGCTGCCAAGGCAAACAGGATCATGGGGTGCATTAAATGAGGTCTGGATACACATGATGAGAGCATTATACTGCCTCTGTACAAATCCCTAGTTAGACCGCACATGGAGTACTGTGTCCAGTTTTGGGCACCGGTGCTCAGGAAGGATATAATGGAACTAGAGAGAGTACAAAGGAGGGCAACAAAATTAATAAAGGGGATAGGAGAACTACAATACCCAGATAGATTAGCGAAATTAGGATTATTTAGTCTAGAAAAAAGACGACTGAGGGGCGATCTAATAACCATGTATAAGTATATAAGGGGACAATACAAATATCTCGCTGAGGATCTGTTTATACCAAGGAAGGTGACGGGCACAAGGGGGCATTCTTTGCGTCTGGAGGAGAGAAGGTTTTTCCACCAACATAGAAGAGGATTCTTTACTGTTAGGGCAGTGAGAATCTGGAATTGCTTGCCTGAGGAGGTGGTGATGGCGAACTCAGTCGAGGGGTTCAAGAGAGGCCTGGATGTCTTCCTGGAGCAGAACAATATTGTATCAGACAATTATTAGGTTCTGTAGAAGGACGTAGATCTGGGGATTTATTATGATGGAATATAGGCTGAACTGGATGGACAAATGTCTTTTTTCGGCCTTACTAACTATGTTACTATGTTACTATGTCAGTCCTGTCTTCTGGAAAAGCTGCCTCACAAGAATCACCAACTTGCCTGTCAGGCATACCTCAGTCAGTCCAGACCCATCGAAGGACAATAGCTTCCCCAACACCAGATCATCCAGGTCCACAGTCTCTCAGGTGCTCCAGGAAGAAAACTGGACAACAACTTTTGGGGTCAAATTTCTCCTGTTACCCTTAGGAAAATAAAAAATTGCGGGCTAAAAAATCATTTTTGAGAAAATAAATTTTTTTTTAAATTATTTTCATGGCTCTGCGTTATAAACTTCTGTGAAGCACTTGAGGGTTCAAAGTGCTCACCACACATCTAGATTAATTCCTTTGGGGGTCTAGTTTCCAAAATGGGGTCATTTGTGGGGGATCTCCAATGTTTAGGCGCAAAGGGGCTCTCTAAACGCGACATGGTGTCCGCTAATGATTGGAACTAATTTTCCATTTAAAAAGCCAAATGGCGTGCCTTCCCTTCTGAGCCCTGCCGTGCGCCCAAACAGTGGTTTACCGCCACATATGGGTATCAGCGTACTCAGGACCAACTGGACAACAATATTTGGGGTCCAATTTCTCCTATTATCCTTGGCAAAATAGGAAATTCCAGGCTAAAAAATCATTTTTGAGGAAAGAAAAATTATTTTTTATTTTCATGGCTCTGCGTTATAAACTTCTGTGAAGCACCTGGGGGTTTAAAGTGCTCAATATGCATCTAGATAAGTTCCTTGGGGGGTCTAGTTTCCAAAATGGGGTCACTTGTGGGGGAGCTCCAATGTTTAGGCACACAGGGGCTCTCCAAACGCGACATGGTGTCCGCTAACAATTGGAGCTAATTTTCCATTCAAAAAGTCAAATGGCGCGCTTTTCCTTCCGAGCCCTGCCGAGTGCCCAAACAGTGGTTTACCCCCACATATGAGGTATCGGCGTACTCGGTAGAAATTGCCCAACAAATTTTGAGTACGCTGATACCCCATATGTGGGGGTAAATCACTGTTTGGGCACATGCCGGGGCTCAGAAGTGAAGTAGTGACGTTTTGAAATGCAGACTTTGATGGAATGCTCTGTGGGCGTCACGTTGCGTTTGCAGAGCCCCTGATGTGGCTTAACAGTAGAAACCCCCCACAAGTGACCCCATTTTGGAAACTAGACCCCCAAAGGAACTTATCTAGATGTGTGGTGAGCACTTTGAACCCTCAAGTGCTTCATAGGAGTTTATAATGCAGAGCCGTGAAAATAATAAATACGTTTTCTTTCCTCAAAAATAATTATTTAGCCCAGAATTTTTTATTTTCCCAAGGGTTACAGGAGAAATTGGACCCCCTAAGTTGTTGTCCAGTTTCTCCTGAGTACGCTGATACCCCATATGTGGGGGTAAACCACTGTTTGGGCACATGCCGAGGCTCGGAAGTGAAGTAGTGACGTTTTGAAATGCAGACTTTGATGGAATGGTCTGCGGGCGTCACATTGCGTTTGCAGAGCCCCTGGTGTGCCTAAACAGTAGAAACCCCCCACAAGTGACCACATTTTAGAAACTAGACCCCCAAGGAGATTATCTAGATATGTGGTGAGCACTTTGAACCCCCAAGTGCTTCACAGACGTTTACAACGCAGAGCCGTGAAAATAAAAAATCATTTTTCTTTCCTCAAAAATGATGTTTTAGCAAGCATTTTTTTAGATTCACAAGGGTAGCAGGAGAAATTGGACCCCAGTAATTGTTGCGCAGTTTATCCTGAGTACAATGATACCCCATATGTGGGGGTAAACCACTGTTTGGGCACTCGTCAGGGCTCGGAAGTGAGGGAGCACCATTTGACTTTTTGAATACGAGATTGACTGGAATCAATGGTGGCGCCATGTTGCGTTTGGAGACCCCTGATGTGCCTAAACAGTGGTAACCCCTCAATTCTACCTCCAACACTAACCCCAACACACCCCTAACCCTAATCCCAACTGTAGCCATAACCCTAATCACAACCCTAACCACAACCCTAATTCCAACCCTAACCCTAAGGCTATGTGCCCACGTTGCGGATTCGTGTGAGATATTTCCGCACCATTTTTGAAAAATCCACGGGTAAAAGGCACTGCATTTTACCTGCGGATTTTCTGCGGATTTCCAGTGTTTTTTGTGCGGATTTCACCTGCGGATTCCTATTGAGGAACAGGTGTAAAACGCCGCGGAATCCGCACAAAGAATTGACATGCTGCGGAAAATACAACGCAGCGTTTCCGCGCGGTATTTTCTGCACCATGGGCACAGCGGATTTGGTTTTTCATATGTTTTCATGGTACTGTAAACCTGATGGAACACTGCTGCGGATCCGCAGCGGCCAATCCGCAGTGTGGGCACATGGCCTATTTCTAAAGGTATGTGCACACGCTGTGGAAAACACTGCGGATCCGCAGCAGTTTCCCATGAGTTTACAGTTCAATGTAGACCTATGGGAAACAAAAATCGCTGTACACATGCTGCGGAAAAACTGCACGGAAACGCAGCGGTTTACATTCCGCAGCATGTCACTTCTTTGTGCGGATTCCGCAGCGGTTTTACAACTGCTCAAATAGAAAATCGCAATTGTAAAACCGCAGTGAAATGCGCAGAAAAAAACGGGGTAAATCCGCCATAAATCCGCAGCGGTTTAGCACTGCGGATTTATCAAATCCGCAGCGGAAAAATCCGCAGAGGACCAGAATACGTGTGCACATACCGAAACCCTAGCCCTAACCCTAGCCCTAACCCTAGCCCTACCCCTACCCCTACCCCTAACCCTAGCCCTAACCCTAGCCCTACCCCTAACCCTAACCCTAGCCCTACCCCTAACCCTAACCCTAACCCTAGCCCTAACCCTAGCCCAACCCCTAACCCTACCCCTAACCCTACCCCTAACCCTATCCCTAACCCTAACCCTATTCTAACATTAGTGGGAAAAAAAAAATTTCTTTATCTTTTTATTGTCCCTACCTATGGGGGTGACAAAGGGGGGGCGTCATTTATTATTTTTTTTATTTTGATCACTGAGATATAATCTATCTCAGTGATCAAAATGCACTTTGGAACGAATCTGCCGGCCGGCAGATTCGGCGGGCGCACTGCGCATGCGCCCACCATTTTGGAAGATGGCGGCGCCCAGGGAGAAGACGGACGGGACCCCGGCAGGATCGGTAAGTATGATGGGGTTGTGGGGGGACCACGGGGGGAGGATCGGAGCACGGGGGGGGGAATCGGAGCGCGGCGGGCGTGGAACGGAGCACGGGGGGCGTGGAACGGAGCACGGGGGGGCTGGAACGGAGCGCGGGGGGTGGAACGGAGCACGGGGGGGTGGATCGGAATGCAGGGGGGGTGATTGGAGCACGGGGGGGTGATTGGAGCACGGGGGGAGCGGACAAGAGCACGGGGGGAGCGGACAAGAGCACGGGGGGGAGCGGAGCACTGGATGGAGGGGAGCCGGAGCAGTGTACCGGCCAGATCGGGGGGCTGGGGGGGCGATCGGTGGGGTGGGGTGGGGGCACATTAGTATTTCCAGCCATGGCCGATGGTATTGCAGCATCGGCCATGGCTGGATTGTAATATTTCACCCGTTATAATAGGTGAAATATTACAAATCGCTCTGATTGGCTGTTGAAAGTGAAACTGCCAATCAGAGCGATCGTAGCCACGAGGGGGTGAAGCCACCACCCCTGGGCTAAACTACCACTCCCCCTGTTCCTGCAGATCGGGTGAAATGGGAGTTAACCCTTTCACCGGATCTGCAGGGACGCGATCTTTCCATGACGCCACATAGGCGTCATGGGTCGGATTGGCACCGACTTTCATGACGCCTACGTGGCGTCATGGGTCGGGAAGGGGTTAAAGGGATTTGTAATGTCTATTGTTCGTGATGCCACCTGTGGTATTTAGTCAGTAGGGACCGACACGGCTTAAAGGGGTCCTCTGGGGTGATGCCGTCGCAACAAGATGGTAACGCTTCCCACAGATGAAGCGGAGTCCCCAGGGCTCCCAAGGTGTGTGGAAAGGATGGTGTATGCCGACTAATAAGTGGAGTACATAGAGTTTGCAGTTTTTTACCTGGTTTATTGATGGTAGCAGTCCTCAGTCCAGGGTACTAGGTGTAGGGTAGCTGTAGTCCGACCGGCTTGGAGGCAATAAGGGATCCCACATCAGGTGAGGTCCGTAAGCCATTCCTACTTGCGCTAGATGGCGAGGTCCCTGCAGCTTAAAGCTTGCTGACAGGGGCCCCGCTCTCCTATCCTAAGACAGATGTCTGTACGATAGGCAGTTTGAGCCTGTTTATAGGATCTCTTAGATGACCTGGCTCTTAAGGTCACTGCTTCACCTCAGACTTGTTATAGGCAATTGACATATAGTACTATGCTCTCCAGTTCTGTCGCACATACTGGAGAACAAGATGACATCGGGCTCCCGGTACCAAGCTTCTGCGCTCTGGCTCTGAGGGTGTCCTTCCGCTGTTCCCCTCCTGAGCCCTTTCCTTGACTGTGCTTCTTCCCTCTAAGATCCTTCACAATTCAACTCCTCTCGTTATCTCTCTTTCTAGAGGCTGCAGCTCCCTCGTGGCTGCTGGGCATCTACGTCTGCTCCAGACGTCCTTCTACTAGGGAAGCACGGTGGCTCAGTGGATAGCACTGTGGCCTTGCAGCGCTGGAGTCCTGGGTTCAAATACCATCAAGGACAACATCTGAACGGAGGGTTTCCTCCAGGTTCTCCGGTTTCCTCCCACATGCCAAATACATACTGGTAGGGAATTTAGATTGTGAACCCCATTGGGGACAGCAATGATAACTGTAAAGCGCTGTGGAATATGTTAGCGCTAAATAAAAATAAAGATTATTATTGTACTCTCCTCACTCCTCTACAACTCGCTGACTCCTCCTCCAGACCAGGAAACATAAAGTACAAGGAAGCTCCCCTGAATCCGGGTTCAGAGCTCCCCCTCCTGGCCTAGATTAAGATGTGTTGAATGTAAGTGCCTTACCTGATAGAAAGAATCCCCCTTGCCTCCAAGCATGACATTACCCTCTCCGAAGGGAAAGCAACATCACTGCAGCAACCGGCTACCTGGGGTGCTGCATACACACTCATACATCACCACGTACACTCTCACCCACATCACCACATACACACTCATGTCACTATGTACTCACTAATACATACACAAGTCACCACGTGCACACTCACACTCACATCACCACATACACACTCATGTTACTATGTACTGTAATGCTGCGGTAGCACCGTACACAGTGAAGAGGCAGTGACCCACAAAGTTCACAAAAGGCTCTTTAATGTGTTACTTCACACATAAAGGTGCATAGCATTTTATAGTAGACGTCATCAAAGTTCAATACACACAGTTGCATATCGTCTCAGTGCCCGTTTCAATAGCACTACACATCATATGGCTTTTAGATTGCAGTCCCTAAACACGCTGGACCTATTCTTGTCCGTGGGGCGACCACATGCCATATTACAGTCTCCAAACATAGTTTCACATGTTGCAGACATTACACACGCCATTCCTCCTCTGACTAGTTCCTGGGGGTGTCCTGCATCGCTGTATCACAGACTGTTTACTCACACAGCCGTACACAGCCCAGGATGTCCTCCGGATAGCAGTCGGGCACCATATCCACCTGTTTGCAATCGTTACACATGACAGTCCTCTTTTGAGTACAGGACATCCACCTCCGATACACCTCTGGGCACAGGACATCCACCTCTGGGCACAGGACTGTCCACATCCGAGACCAGTACCATGGACGACTTGCATCACTGTGTATGCTGCGGGTGCCATGCTATTCAGCTGCCATAGCCGCTGGCTCCGCTGGCCTCTGCTCTGCACAACAGCACACACTAGACAGACACTGACGTTGCACCTGACACCTGACCCACCCATACCCCTTACCGCAGGGTTTTGAACAAATAAACCTGTGGCTTTCAGCCATATGGAAAACCATGACTGGAAATCCGTGACTCCCATGCACGCCTATAGACTTCATCCATCTCCATGCACAACCTGGGGAGAACTCACAGCGACCTCTTCCTGTGTCAAGGGTCACTGCCTCACAGTACACACTCATACACACACAAGTCACCACGTGCACACTCACCCACGCAGGTGACCACGTACACACTCACATCACCACATACACACTCATGTCACTATGTACACACTCATACACACACAAGTTACCACGTGCACACTCACCCATGCAGGTCACAGCGTACACACATCACCACATACACACCCATGTCACTATGTACACACTCATACACACGTCACCACATACACACTCACATCACCACATACACACACGTCACCACGTACACACTCACACCACATCACCACATACACACTCATGTCATTATGAACACACTCATACACACACAATTCACCATATGCACACTCACCCACGCAGGTCACCGTGTGCACATTCACATCATCACATACACACACGTCACCATGTACACACACACATCAACATCACCACATACACACATGTCACCACGTACACATTCACCCACGCAGGTCACCACGTACACAGTCATACATACAGTACATACAGTAAGTCACCACATACACGGTTGCGCATATACACAGTTCACACAGACGCACATGTACACATATGACCACATATACTCACACATTTCACCACATACACAGATACACACATACACACCTCACCAAGAACATGCATGTACACATACATGTCATCACACACACATACACGGGAATACACTGAATTGGGGACTTGAGACTGCATTTAATCACACAAAATGAGAGATAGAGAAAATTTCACTCCTATTTCTGCCTACCCGACAGATATGTACCCCAATAGCTCCCCTTGAGCTGAGCTTCAACCTTGTATCCTCCAAAACAACTAAGAAGCAGAGACACCTTACCATAAGCCTCCTAGATTGCCTGCAGCTACTCACACTTCTGCAGGAAGGTTTTTACACATGGTGTGTGGGGCAGCCAGCAGCCTCCTCAGCGGTGCTGCACTGTCTGCTTCCTGCTCTCCGATTGGTAAGGGAGCACACTGAGCACCAATCAGAGAGCTGGAAAGACATTGCAGCCTCCAGGGACCTCTGCTCCACCAATCAGCATGATGCTGCTTTTCCAGGAGAGCAGATAAAGGTACAGTGCGGCTTCTAAAGTAATGTATGGCTGAATGGCCCAAAGCTGCAGCTAGGAGATCAGCCCAGGGGAAATTGCCTCTCTGCCCCGCCGGCCCAGCCCACCCCTGAGCAGAGGGTGGGGGGAGATTTATCTAATGGGGCAAGTAGAATTGTTCCCGGTCAGCATTTTATCTCTCAAGTGCCACCTACAACCAAAAAAGGCCGACATTAAAAGAGATGTAGGGTGTGTTAAAAAAAGGGAGTTAGGAGGGAAATCAGTTACCAGTGTGACACATTTCCAGATAAACCTGGCCTCCACATTAAGGGCTCCTTTCCACTTGCGAGAAATACGTGCGTGTCTCACAGGTTAAAACCAAGCTCTGGCGCCGGCACTCCAGAGCGGAACGTGCGGCTGCATAGCAATACATGGAGCTGCATGCTCCGCTCCCAAGTGCCGGCGCCAGAGTTTGGTTTTAACATGTGAGACTCGCAAGTATTTCTCGCAAGTGAAAAGGAGCCCTAAGGAATGTTTCCTTCGCTACCACACATCCACACATCCTTAGAATATCTGGATTTATTGTTTGTTTTTACACTAGCCACCTTCTGCTATTTTCACTTTGTTCACTTTCTATTACTTGATCGCCCATTAGAGAATTAGAATACAAAAAAATCCAAAATTAAAAAGTTAATTCTCACTGTACCTTTAGATGAATATTGTGAAGGGAATTTGCAGAAATGGCATACATTTTGTTCCACCAGTGTGGTTTCCAAAATGGGATCAGTTGTGAGGGGTTTCAGCTGTTTAGGCACGCAAGGGGCCCTGCAAATGTGATACAGTGCTCGTAATAAATTTCAGCTATATTTGTGTTCCAAAATTTAAGTTGTGCTCCTTCCATACCGAGCCCTGCCTTGGGCCCAAACAGGAGATTTCCATCATATATGGTGTCATGGGGTTACTGCAACGGAGCGGAGCCAGAAGACCACAGCGTCTGGTTGCTCCTACTACACTTCTCCAGTTTATTAAACGTGTTTATTTCTTCCAGCAGAACAAGGGTTAATTGGCCATACTGGAAAACTCCAATATTCAGTTGTTCTTGGTTAACTACTCCTTTTCCCTATAAAATCCAGGCTTGATTACCAAATCATCATCAGTGTTAGCAATTTTCTGCGTGATCTCAGAGTGGGAGAAGCTGGTGTGGTCAAGGAGAGCTGGTGGAGTTTATTTGCAACTGTTGTTTGGTTTGTACTCTTGGAAATCCCTTATCCTTCCCTGTTTTACTTTCTTTCCCTTCCCTACACACCCTGGTGAATACCTCTGTTATTTGTGAGTGTATATTTTGTGTGTGTGAAGTTTCAGCTTATCCTTGTCTTGTTACCCTGTCTGTCAGGTTGGCGTACTGCGGTGCACAGTAGCGCCCTCTCTTCCTTGGGTGGGGGAAGAGGACAGACGTAGGGCTGATCTAGGAGATAATGCAAGGGCAGAAGCCCCGGCATCTTCGTCATCTGAAGTATCCCGAGGAAGAGGGCGAGCTAGTACGCCCCCTAGTGTTAGGACCAGGAAAGGTGCCCCCTGGTCCCAGGTCACTCGTCAGTCGAATCGTGACATATGGGGTATCCGTGTACTCAGGAGAAATTGCACAACAAATTGTACTCTCTATTTTCTCCTTTTACACTTGTGAAAATGAAATATTTGGGGCTGAAATAACATTTTTTGTGTGGGAAAAAAATCATTTTTCCCCTTTTATGGCTCAACGTTATAAAAATTCTATGAAGCTTTTGTGGGTTCAAAATGTTTATTGTACCTCTGGAAAAAAATCTTTGTGGGGGGTTTCAACTGTTTAGGCACATCAGGGGCTCTGAAAACGAGACATGGCACCCACTATCTATTCCAGCCAAAAGTCAAATGCTGCTTCTACCCTTCTAAACCCTGCAATGCACCCAAATAGTAGTTTTCCATCACAAATTAGATATCGGCATACTCAGGAGAAATTTCACAGTAAATTGTAAATATATTTTCTCATGTTACCCTTGTGAAAATTAAAAAATTTGGAGCTAAAGCAACATGTTTGTGGGAAAAATTTAAATTTTCCTTTTTTCCATATTGCTTTACAGCGGCTTGTGAAAGTATTCACCCCCTTGCCTTTTTACCTATTTTGTTACATTACAATCTGTGTTTAAATATGTTTGTAATTTGATTGTTTATGATGCATCAGCACTAAATAGTCTAAGTGGGTGAAGTGAAGTGAAAAAATATAGGCAGACATTTAATTTAAGGGATCAAATAACTAAAAATTGGCATGTGTATTTGTATTCATCCCTTTTGCGATGAAGCCCTTAAAAATTTCTGGTGCAAGCACTTACCTTCATAAGTCATATGCTTAGTGAAAGGAAGTCCACCTCTGTGAAATATAAATGTCACATGATCTGTCAGTATATACACACCTTTTCTGAATGGCCACAGAGGCTGCAACACCATTAAGCAAGAGGCACCGCGAATCTTGGGTTGTAAAATTAAATGCCTAAATCCCTAATGATGCCCCAGAGCACCATCAAAACCATTATCATCAAATGGAAAGAACATGGTGTTGGGGATGTGAAATGCATGTTCCCTTTTCTCCCCAACCCCTTTAAGAAAGCAAATGTATATTATTAATGTGTTCGTACACGGTGGTACTGATAAAGTATATTACCAACGTGTACAAGAGCATTGTTATTCCTCCTTTACACACGGTGGGTCATTTATATGGATACATCTAAATAAAATGGGAATGGTTGGTGATATCAACTTCCTGTTTGTGGCACATTAGTATATGGAAGGGGGAAAACTATTCAAGATTGGTGGTGACCATGGCGGCTATTTTGAGGTTGACCATTTTAGATCCAACTTTATTTTTTTCAATGGGAAGAGAGTCATGTGACACATCAAACTTATTGAGCATTTCACAAGAAAAACAATGGTGTGCTTGGTACATGTATATATATATACATGTTTACATGTTTTGCACACATATAGTTGTAGGGAAAGTTTGTCCCCGGGCCCAGTATATTATTAGGGGCATAGTGTCCATACTTGGCCACTAGAAGGGGCACTATAGTACATAGGTAGAATAGGAGGGGCACAGTGGGAATAAGAATAGTTAGCTTTCTGGATTTAGTCAGTCAGGGCCTGGGCGCCCGTGCAGCTCACTGGGCTGCCTAGCCAGGAGTCGCTGTGCCCCATAACGTTATAAGAAAAGGGGCCCAGCATAGAACAGCACACTGAAGAATTCCTCTAGGAGGAAAGGAGTGTGGAAACGCTGAGGACGCAGCTGAAGGAACCTGTCCCCATAGAGAGAGAAGTTTGTTCAGCCAGGCAGCACAAGCAAGATGTGGCAGGTCTTTGTCTGGGCGGCAGTTCTAAGAACTGGGGCGAAACGGTGTAGGACTCCCCCACGTGAGGCAAGAATTCTGGATGGAATTGGTCCTGCGGGACTGGAAAATTCAGTCCGATCTGGGGCTGAGCATAGAGAAGGAAAGGACAGAACAGAGACAGAAGAGAAGGTACTGAATGTGATACCCAAAGTGCCTGTACTTAAACGGACTATGCTGAGTAAACAAGTTGTTTTTGAAGTTAAGACGGAGTGTGTCTTTTTTATTGCGGAATCATCTGTGAGGAATACATTCCTGTACAGGGCAAGCCCAGATGGAGCAGAGAGTCAGCACAGAGGTAACGCAGCAGAGAAATGTGAACTTTTACTGGGAAGGGACCAACGAGTGATCCAAGGATTGCTATCAGCCATAACTACCTCCCTGGTTCCCCCTTCCTACAATAGTACCACAACAAACCTGCCAAGAGAGGGCAGAACACCAAAACTTTAAGCCCGGGCAAGGAGGGCATTAATCAGAGAAGCAAAACAAAAGGTAACCCTGAAGGAAATGCAGAGTTCCCCCGCAGACACTGAAGTATCTGTCCATATGACCACAACAAGCCATACACTCCATAGAGGTGGCCAGAGTGGGCAGAAAAAAGCCTTTACTTACACACAAAGATTATAAGGCTCGTTTTGAGTTTGCCAAAAGACGTGGGAGACTCCCCAAATGTATGGAGGAAGGTGCTGTGGTCAGATGAGACCAAAATTGAACTTTGACCACCAAGGTAAATGTTATGTTTGGCACCAAACCAACACAGTTCATCTTCCCAAGAACACCATCCCAACAGTGAAACAGGGTGGTAGCAGCATCATGCTCTGGGGATGTTTTTCAGCAGCAGAGACCAGGAAAATGGTCAGAGAGGAAGATGGTGCAAAATACAGGGATATTCTGGCCAAAACCTTTTTCCCTTCTGTCAGTGATTTGATACTGGGACAGAGGTTCACCTTCCAACAAGACAATGGCCCAAAACATACTGCTAAAGCAACACTTAAGTTGTTTAAGAGGAAAATTGTAAATGTTTTGGAGTGGCCTAGTCAAAGCTCAGACCTTAATCCAATTGAGAGTCTGTGGTCAGACTTGAAGATTGCTATTCACCAGAGGAAACAATCTAACTTGAAGGAGTTGGAGCAGTTTTGCCTTGAGGAATGGGCTAGAATCCCAGTAGTAAGATGTGGAAATCTCATAGAGAGTTATCCAAAGCGACTTGCAGCTGTAATTAAAGCAAAAGGAGGCTCTACAAAATACTGATTTTAGGGGGGTTGAATACTTATGCAAACTGAAGTTGTCAGATACTTTTTCGCTACTTGCTTCACATAATAAAAACAACAAATACAAATGTTTACAGTTGTAGGCATGTTCTTTACAAGAATAGATGCAAACTCTCAACAAAAACAGAGAAATTTCAGGTGTGAGGTATCAAAACACGAAAAAATGTAGGGGGTGAATACTTTTTCAAGCCACTGTAATTCATGTGAAGCACCCAAAGGGTTAATAAACTTCTTGAATGTGACTTTGAGCATGTTGAGGGATACAGTTTTTAAAATTATGTATTTTCTGTTATATATATCCCTAACAAAATTGGTTTTGTAAAGCTTAATGTAAAAATTAGAATTTTCTGATAAACGTTTAACTCTTATAACCTAACAAAATAAAATGTCATGGCCCCCCTACACTGCCTCTCATTTCATGCCATCCTGCACAGCCTCTGATTTTACGCCACCGTGTGCAGCCCCTCATTTTATTCCCCCACCCCGCAGAACAGCCCCTCAGTTTATTCCCCCATCTGCACAGCCCATCTGTTTGTTTCCCCATCTGCACAGTCCCTTAGGTTACTCTCCCATCTGCACAGCACCTCAGTTTATCTCCAACATCTGCACAGCCCCTCAATTTATTCCCCCAACTGCACAGCCCCCATTTTATTCCACCCATCTGCACAGCCCCTCATTTTATCCCCTCATCTGAACAGCCCTTCATTTACGCCCCTCTGCACAGCGCCTCATTCTATTGCCCCCTTCTGCACAGTGTTAGGGCTAGCGGAACGCACCAAATAATAAGACTGATAGTGTACGGTGCGTTCGTAGCCCGGGGTCCACCGTGCAGAGATGGAACCTGCTGCTGAGTAATGACGGACTATATGGCGGTACTCATAAGTATACTCGCGTGGGTTAAACTTCACCCAACGTGAAGGAAGCAATCCTGTTGCGTCACAGGATCGCGGTACCGCACATAGAAGGCGAGCAAGCAGTCAGCGAACTTAACCCCAACTAGGATTGAAGTCCGATTAGACCATTTGCTGGCACAACACCGCAACAGGGTGTGTTAGGCAACTCTTATAATTAGAGCACCGAAGTGCGAACTGTGCCGTGCTGGCAGGCACCACTAAGCACCCAGACGTGGGTCAGGAAGCGCACTACTGGCGCGTGGCGCCACGCTGGCTGACACAGCAATAGACGCTGATACGTGTGTGACACGTTGAGTGATTTGTCGGGCGCTAGATAGCAGCCATACTCCATACGCGAACAGTCATACAATAGGGTAGGGGTATTTAATGAACGACTTGCACTCACAACAAACACACGTATTCAATTGTACACTAGCGCATGGCCGTGCGGTCATGCGCAGTTTATATAATTGCAGGACAGGAAGTGGCCACAGAAACTTTGCCCTTCCAGGGCCTGCCAAGAGGACCAATGGAATGCGCTGCAGAGCCAGAGCACATGACCCTCGATCTCCAACGGGAGATCTTGCTCTGGGCATGCTCAGTGTGCGCAAACAAGGACTTAGTCCCATGGAAGTCCGCTCGCCGCTGACCAGCACTGACTTTAATGGCACGAGCTGAAGAAGCAGCAGTAACTCTCTGTACAGAGTGAGAGCGAGCAAGACACTGGGAGCGACGTCCCTGCTGAGCAGACTCCACTGCGGCTGGAGGAGAATGGGAGACCGCAGCGGAGACGGATCGAGATTCCCCCTGTGCAGCAGAGGAAACTCGACTCCTAACATTACCCCCCCTCCTAGGGCCCCCCCTCCTTGGGCCTCGCTACGCTCGAAGGCAGCAATGAGCTGTGGGGCCCGAATGTTTTCAGCAGGCTCCCAAGACCTGTCCTCTGGACCATAACCCTTCCAATCCACCAAATAAAACTTATTGCCGCGTGCCACCTTGCACCCCAAAATAGCGTTCACCTCGTAATCGTCCGTAGACGAACCCGATGTCCCGGCAGATGACTCGGAAAACCGGGACATGTATACGGGTTTCAAGAGGGACACATGAAAGGTGTCGGTGATACCCAAGCATGGAGGAAGAGCCAGGCGGTAGACCACAGGATTAACCTGTTCGAGAACCTTGAAGGGACCCAAGTAGCGAGGAGCAAACTTAGTGGACTCAACTCGTAGCCTGATGTTACGGGCGGAGAGCCACACCAAGTCGCCAGGGGCAAAAGTCGGAGCGGGGCGCCGATGTTCATCGGCGGAGGACCTCATTCTCTCCTTGGAGGCCCGAATGGCATCCTGCGTGCGATCCCAAATGTCCCGTGCCTCCACAGCCCAGTCTGCCACCCTGGGATCAGCAGAAGACACAGGCATGGGCACAGGAACACGCGGATGCTGGCCGTAATTTAAGAGGAATGGAGTCTGACCGGTGGAGTCGGCTACGGCATTGTTAAGTGCAAACTCTGCCCACGGTAGCAAGGATGCCCAGTCATCCTGTCTGGCAGAAACAAAATGTCGCAGATATGTGACCAAGGTCTGGTTGGCCCTTTCTACCAACCCATTCGTCTCGGGATGATATGCCGAAGAGAGATTTAACTCAATACTGAGTAGACGACATAGCTCCCTCCAGAATCGAGACGCAAACTGGGGACCCCGGTCACTAACAATTTTGTCTGGCATACCGTGTAAGCGAAAGATATGCTTGATAAACAAGACAGCCAACGCCCGTGCAGATGGTAGCCGTGGAAGAGGCACCAAATGCACCATTTTGGAAAAATGATCGGTGATCACCCAGATAATGGTGCAATTACGAGACTTGGGTAAGCCAACCACAAAGTCCATCCCGACCATCTCCCAGGGCCTGTCAGCCACGGGCAGAGGATATAGCAAACCAGCTGGCCGTTGCCGAGGAGTCTTGTTCCTGGCGCAAGAGACACACGCCCGAACGTACTCCGCGACATCACGAGCCATATGCGGCCACCAGTATGTCCTTGCCAGTAACTCTGATGTCCTTTTAGTACCAAAATGTCCACCCACCCTGGACGAGTGCGCCCAAGAGAGAACCTCCGGTCGCAAACTAGATGGAACAAAAGTCTTGCCCGGGGGCACAGACTCCAGCGAAACTGGGGCCACGGTTCTCAAACTCTCGGTGGGGACAATAAGCCGAGGCTCCTCCTCCTCCTCCGCAGATGACACAACGGAGCGAGAGAGAGCGTCGGCCTGAATGTTCTTCTCCCCAGAAAGGAAATGGAGGGTGAAATGAAACCGGGAGAAGAACAAGGACCATCTGGCCTGGCGAGAATTCAACCGCTGAGCTGTCTGCAGATACACCAAATTTTTGTGATCTGTGAAGACTTGGAAGGGAAAACGTGCTCCCTCCAAGAGATGTCTCCACTCCGAGAAAGCCAACTTCATGGCTAGCAACTCCCTGTCCCCGATGGAATAATTCCTCTCTGCTGGTGCGAAGGTCTTGGAAAAAAAGAAGCAAGGATGCTTCCGACCTTGAGCATCCTTTTGGAAGAGGACTGCTCCAGCACCAACAGAAGAGACATCCACCTCCATGATAAATGGCTTATCAACATCGGGGCAATGAAGAATGGGAGCGCTAGCGAAGTATGACTTTATAGAGATAAAAGCCTTGGAGACCTCCTCAGACCACAATTTGGGATTCGCCCCCTTCTTGGTGAGGGCAACCAAGGGAGCTACCAAAGTTGAGAAATGCGGGATGAACTGGCGATAATAATTAATGAACCCCATAAAGCGCTGCACCGCTTTAAGAGAATGGGGTTCCTGCCAGTCCATCACAGCCTGTAGTTTGGCAGGATCCATAGCCAATCCCTGGGCTGAGATGATGTAGCCTAGGAAAGGTAAGGACTCCTGCTCAAACATACACTTCTCCAACTTGGCATAGAGGGAGTTTGCCCGTAGGAGGTCGAAGACTTTGCAAACATCTCTCCGGTGGGAGTCAATATCTGGAGAGTAGATGAGAATATCATCCAGATAGACTACGACCGAGGTGGAAAGCATATCCCGGAAGATATCATTCACAAAGTCTTGGAAAACGGCTGGGGCATTACAGAGCCCAAAGGGCATCACCAGATATTCATAGTGCCCATCCCTGGTGTTAAAAGCCGTCTTCCATTCGTCCCCCTCACGGATGCGAATCAGGTTGTAAGCACCCCGCAGATCTAATTTAGTAAATACCCTTGCTCCCCGAAGCCTATCGAACAGTTCAGATATCAAAGGCAAAGGGTATTTATTCTTAACGGTGATGGCATTAAGACCCCTGTAGTCTATGCATGGACGCAATTCCCCACTCTTCTTCTGCACGAAGAAGAACCCTGCCCCAGCAGGTGACACTGACTTCCTGATGAACCCTCTTGCCAGATTTTCCTGGATGTACTGTGACATTGCTTCCGTCTCCGGGAGAGATAGCGGATAGACTCGACCCCGGGGAGGCTCAGCACCAGGCAAGAGGTCAATAGGACAGTCATAGGGGCGATGGGGCGGAAGGGTCTCCGCCGCCTTTTTGGAGAATACGTCTGCATACGACCAATACTGCTTGGGGAGAGAGGAAAGATCTGCGGGTACCTCAGTTGTAGCTACCTGAACGCACTCCCTCTGACACCTACCCTCACAAGATTCACCCCATCCCAGAATTCTGCCTGAGGACCACTCGATATGAGGAGAGTGGTACCGTAGCCAAGGTATTCCCAACAGGACTTCATCAATTCCCTCTGGAATGACGAGCAGAGAAATAATCTCCTGATGAGATGGCGACATGGACAGAGTAAAAGGGATGGTCTGGTGAGTTATCTGTGAGGGCAGAGTCGACCCATTCACCACTCGTACCGTTACAGGTTGAGCTAGCATAACCAGAGGTATTGCGTGGCGTTGGACGAAGGCAGAAGACATAAAATTGCCCTCCGCCCCAGAATCCACGCAGAGCTCTACCGAGTGGGAGAATGAGCCTAAAGTAATTGTCCCCTTAAAGGACAATTTAGAGGCAAACGTCGCCGTGTCTAGTGTACCTCCACCTACGACCACTAGACGCTGACGTTTCCTCGACCGCTGAGGACATCTGGTGGCTAAATGTCCAGACTGCTGGCAAACATGACAGACCCTGAGTGCACAAGCGGTCCGGGACTTAGGTCCCGCTTGTGACACTTCCCTAGCCTTATGTGACTCAGGAACCAGGACCGGAGATTCCAGAGGTTTGGCGAAAGTAGGAGCCAGCCGAAACCTCTGCCTACACTGGGCTCGCTCTAACCTCCGCTCGTTAAAACGGAGGTCAATTCGAGTGGAGACTGTTATTAACTCCTCCAGTGTGGCAGGAATCTCCCTAGTGGCCAGAGCGTCCTTTACATGGTCAGCCAAGCCCCTCCAAAATATGGGGATAAGAGCTTTATCCGACCATTCCAGCTCAGATGCTAAAGTGCGGAATTGGACGGCAAAATGACTGACCAAGGACTCACCCTGAGTTAATGCCAGCAGTTGGAGCGCAGTGTCATGGGTGACTTGAGGTCCTAAAAAGACTTGTTTTAAAGTGCTCAAAAACAGAGGATCACTCTACACCACATGATCGCCACGCTCCCACAGCAGCGTAGCCCATTCCAACGCCCTGTCCGACAATAGAGACACAATAAATCCCACCTTAGCCCGCTTTGTGGGGAAACGTGCAGCCAGAAGCTCGAGATGAATAGAGCACTGACTCACGAATCCCCTACAAAATTTGCTATTACCAGAAAATTTTTCTGGCAGCGGGAAGCGAGAAAATGTCGGAACAGGGGTGGCAATGGACAAAGTTGCTGCAGCCACACTGGCAGCCTGTACAGCAACTGCGGTAACATCCACAGCTGGGGTTGCGCTCTCGAGAGCCGCCAACCTACCCTCCAGCTGCTGTATATACCGCAGGGATTGCTGTTTGTCTGTCATCACTAGCCAGACCCTGGCACTAGTGTAATGTTAGGGCTAGCGGAACGCACCAAATAATAAGACTGATAGTGTACGGTGCGTTCGTAGCCCGGGGTCCACCGTGCAGAGATGGAACCTGCTGCTGAGTAATGACGGACTATATGGCGGTACTCATAAGTATACTCGCGTGGGTTAAACTTCACCCAACGTGAAGGAAGCAATCCTGTTGCGTCACAGGATCGCGGTACCGCACATAGAAGGCGAGCAAGCAGTCAGCGAACTTAACCCCAACTAGGATTGAAGTCCGATTAGACCACTTGCTGGCACAACACCGCAACAGGGTGTGTTAGGCAACTCTTATAATTAGAGCACCGAAGTGCGAACTGTGCCGTACTGGCAGGCACCACTAAGCACCCAGACGTGGGTCAGGAAGCGCACTACTGGCGCGTGGCGCCGCACTGGCGGGCACAGCAATAGACGCTGATACGTGTGTGACACGTTGAGTGATTTGTCGGGCGCTAGATAGCAGCCATACTCCATACGCGAACAGTCATACAATAGGGTAGGGGTATTTAATGAACGACTTGCACTCACAACAAACACACGTATTCAATTGTACACTAGCGCATGGCCGTGCGGTCATGCGCAGTTTATATAATTGCAGGACAGGAAGTGGCCACAGAAACTTTGCCCTTCCAGGGTCTGCCAAGAGGACCAATGGAATGCGCTGCAGAGCCAGAGCACATGTCCCTCGATCTCCAACGGGAGATCTTGCTCTGGGCATGCTCAGTGTGCGCAAACAAGGACTTAGTCCCATGGAAGTCCGCTCGCCGCTGACCAGCACTGACTTTAATGGCAGGAGCTGAAGAAGCAGCAGTAATTCTCTGTACAGAGTGAGAGCGAGCAAGACACTGGGAGCGACGTCCCTGCTGAGACTCCACTGCGGCTGGAGGAGAATGGGAGACCGAGACGGATCGAGATTCCCCCTGTGCAGCAGAGGAAACTCGACTCCTAACACACAGCCCCTTGGTTTATTGCCCCCAACTAAACAACCCCTCAGTTTATTCCCCCATCTACACAGCCCATCTGTTTGTTTCCCCATCTGCACAGTCCCTTAGGTTACTCTCCCATCTGCACAGCACCTCAGTTTATCTCCAACATCTGCACAGCCCCTCAATTTATTCCCCCATCTGCACACAGCCCCCCATTTTATTCCACCCATCTGCACAGCCCCTCATTTTATCCTCTCATCTGAACAGCCCCTCATTTTACGTCCCTCTGCACAGAGCCTCATTCTATTGCCCCCTTCTGCACAGCCCCTTGGTTTATTGCCCCCAACTAAACAGCCACTCAGCTTATTTCCCCATCTGCACAGCCCATCAGTTCATTTTCCTACATCTGCACAACCCCTTTGCTTATACACCCGTATCTCATCAGCTCCTCATTTAATCCCCCCTTCTACCCAGCACCTCAGTTTATTCCTCCCATCTGTACAGACCCTCATTTTGTCCCCCATCTGCCTAACCCCTCAGCACAGCCCCTTTCCTCATTTTATTCCCCATCAGCATAGCCTCTCACCTCATTTTATTCCCCATCACAATAGCATAGCCCCTCACCTCATTTTATTCCACCCCATCAGCACAGCCCCTCCCTTCATTTCATTTTAACTTCCCCTTGACTGCACAGCCCCTCATTTTATTCCCATCAGCACAGCCCCTCCGTTCATCATATTCTCCTTATCAGCACAGATCCCCCCTTCATTTTATCCCCCTACCATGTTAACATACCCTCATTTTATTATATAATCCCTGCTCCTGTCCACAGTCTCCTCTGTGCAGCAATGGATGCTGGACAGAACAATGAAGTCACTGTTCCGTGCCATCCAATGTCGTCTGCGTACACCTTCTCCAACAAGAAGCAGGCCAGAAGTGGCGGAGCAGGGGAGATAACAACACATTTGCTCCTTCCCCGGGCAGCGCCCACAGCAAAGTCTGATAGATGCGAATGCAATTGAGTACAGGGAGGTAGTAACAGTCAAGGCTTCAGGACAGAGAGAGGGGTGAACAGTGGCAGTGACTAACATCGCTCATCTCCATGCCTGCACCCCAGCCATCACGGTGCTGAATGTTGAGTGGCCGCAGTTAGATGCTGGGGCGACAGCAGACATTCAGCATTTCTTTTTTCAAAGTGTGCCCCACTCGGATAGGCAGAAGGTGACACCCTAGGCAGGTGCCCACCCTACCTACCCCTCGTCTTTGCTCTGTACCTAGCTGCCATTATTTCATACAGGAAGGAGTGCCCTCTGTGCTTTCACATGCGTAGGCCACTCTCTTGTCTTTCAGCTAAAAAAATGCACTACAATGTAGACACGTGGAGCAGTAACTATGGGCAAGAACAATACATGAGTTTCATAGCCCACTGTGTGAATGTTTGTAGTTGCAGTGATGCAGCAGTGCAGTCGCACAGGTAGTGAAGCCTCCAACAAATAACAACCAACTCTCACAGCAGGGTTCTGAAAATGAACCAATGGGACAATACATCATGCTGGCCAGAATGGCAAGCTGTATGCTAGAAAGGATGGCTAGAAGATCCATGTTTGAGACCCTTGCGATAAAAGCAAAATGGGTGACATTATTCCATCTTCTAAAGGGTGATTTAAATTGGTGTATTACCAGGATAAGTTGTGTTACCTGCTCTGTGAAGCTTTCGCTGAGCACATGATTGACCAGCAGAATCACTGATCTCCTACCTGTGCCAGTGCTAGGCCTATAACAAGTAGCTGAGGCGGCATAAACAGTTACAGTGTTTTTAATATTATGGATGTTTTATCTGTCATTGCCAAAACCTGAAACACTTTAGCAAACACAGACAGACTATTTAAATAGCCAGGTTGAGTCATACCCTAATTCCCAATCTCCTTGACTACTGGGTCAACAGATTGGACCGATGGCAAGAACTGGCCTAGTTTGCTATGGACATGTTATCATGTCCAGCCTCTAATGTTTTGTCAGAGATGGTATTAGGTCCAGCTGGTGACTTTGTGACTCCCAAATGGACATGGTATCCACCTTAAGGAATGAAAACTTTATATTTGTCTACATTAATCAGGAATAGATCAGTAGTGACTTTCATTTACCTATGATTGATGCCAATTATTAAACTTGACATGCCATCTGCCTCCGTTTTCACTTCTTCTGCTGTCTCTGCTCGTTCTCCATGCTCAGCCAGAAATATACTCCCTGCCAGTCATGTCATTTGTATTGCAGTGTTGCTGCCATTGCCAGCCCTACACTGCCACTTCTGCCACTGGCACCGCACAGCAAAGCCAGCCATACATTTACTGGCTGCATACTGTGTCTTATAATACACTAATGAAAAAAACATACTCTCTTGAGAATACACAAACATCAAAGAGCTTTCAAAAATAAGGCCATTTAAAGGCTTTCTGACAAAAAGCCAATGTTTCTTTACTTTGAAAACAGCCCATTCCTGTTGGCTAAAAAATGGATAATTTTTGGAAGGTTTGTTAAAAAATCTGAGAATAGCAAACCTGTTGCAGTTCCCCAAAAAGAGATAATATTTTCACATCTAGTTGGGAAACCATTGCTTCTTCATTTTCAAAAGTGCTGAGTAGGGTTGAGCGAAACGGATCGTTCATTTTCAAAAGTCGCCGACTTTTGGCAAAGTCGGGTTTCATGAAACCCTACCCGACCCCTGTGCGGGGTCGGTCATGCGGTACGCGACTTTCGCGCCAAAGTCGCATTTCAATGACGCGAAAAGCGCCATTTCTCAGCCAATGAAGGTGGACGCAGAGTGTGGGCAGCGTGATGACATAGGTCCTGGTCCCCACCATCTTAGAGAAGGGCATTGCAGTGATTGGCTTGCTGTCTGCGGCGTCACAGGGGCTATAAAGGGGCATTCCCGCCGACCGCCATCTTACTGCTGCTGATCTGAGCGTAGGGAGAGGTTGCTGCCGCTTCGTCAGAAGCAGGGATAGCATTAGGCAGGGTCCATTAACCACCAAACCGCTTGTGCTGTAGCGATTTCCACTGTCCAACACCACCTTTGTTTGCAGGGACAGTGGAAGCTACAGTTTTTTTTCCTCAGCACTGTAGCTCATTGGGCTGCCCTAGAAGGCTCCCTGATAGCTGCATTGCTGTGTATACGCCGCTGTGCAAACCAACTGCTTTTTTCAAAGCACAAATCCTGTTGTTCCTTCCTTTCTGCACAGCTATCTTGTTTGTTTGTCCACACTTTTTATTTCATTTGTGCAGCAGTCCACTCCTTATTGCTGTCTGCCATACCTGGCTGAGATTACTGCAGGGAGATAGTAATTGTAGGACAGTCCCTGTGTTTTTATTATTTTATTTTTTTTTTAATTCTCCCCCCAAAAAAAGCTGTGGGAGATTAAGATTGGCATTTCTGCTCGAGTGCCATCCCTGTGTGTGCCATCTCACATAGTGGGCCATAGAAAGCCTAATTTTTTTTTCTGTTTTTTTTTTTGTGGGGTTTCTAAATTCTCCCTGAAAAAAAAAAACAGTGGGAGATTAATATTGGCCTTTGGGCTTGTGTGCCAGTCCTGAGCGTGCCATCTCTCTCTCAAATAGTGGGCCATAGAAAGCCTATTTATTTTTTTTGTATTGGTTTTATACATTCTCCCTGAAAAAAAAAAAACAATGGGAGATTAATATTGCCCTTTGGGCTTGTGTGCCAGTCCTGAGCGTGCCATCTCTCTGTAAAATAGTGGGCCATAGAAAGCCTATTTATTTTTTTTTCATTGGTTGTATAAATTCTCCCTGAAAAAAATAAAAACAGTGGGAGATTAATATTGCCCTTTGGGCTTGTGTGCCAGTCCTGAGCGTGCCATCTCTCTGTGAAATAGTGGGCCATAGAAAGCCTATTTTTTTTTTTTATTGGTTGTATAAATTCTCCCTGAAAAAAATAAAAACAGTGGGAGATTAATATTGCCCTTTGGGCTTGTGTGCCAGTCCTGAGCGTGCCATCTCTCTCTCTCAGATAGTGTGCCATAGAAAGCCTATTTTTTTATTTTTTTTTATTTGGTTTCTAAATTCTCTCTGAAAAAAATCACTTTTTTTTAAATTTGTTTTCTAAATTCTTCCTTAAAAAATCATTTTTTGTGTGTTTCTAAATTCTCCCTGAAAAAATAAAAAAAAAAACAGTGGGAGATTAATATTGGCCTTTCTGCTTGTGTGCCAGTCCTGACTCCTGGGTGTGCCATCTCTCTCTCTCTCAGAGAGTGTGCCATAGAAAGCCTATTTTTTTTTATTTTTTTTTATTTGGTTTCTAAATTCTCTCTGAAAATATCACTTTTTTTATTTTGTTTTCTAAATTCTTCCTTAAAAAATCATTTTTTTTTTGTGTTTCTAAATTCTCCCTGAAAAAATAAAAAAAAACAGTGGGAGATTAATATTGACATTTGTGCTTGAGTGACAGTCCTGCGTGTGTGGCATCTCTCTCATTTGGTGCCACCAAAAACAGAGTGTGTAACATTGTGCCTGCTTTTCCTTGCGGTGTCGCCCACCTGTAAAGGGGTATCTAAATCATACTGAAGTTATAGCTCACCGTGTAAGTTGTTTGACAGCAACAAATACCGTTAGTTTGGTTACGTTTTTAAAACAATGAGGAAGTCTGGTGGAAGAGGTCGTGGCCGAGGGCGTTCATTGTCAGCTTGTAATGAGGGTAGTGGTAGTGGTGGAGCAATAGGTGGTCGTGGTAAAAAAAATATTGCACCTAAGTCTGGAGCTGTGGAGCCATGTTCGTCGTCTGGCTACACAAGGCCTAGAACGCTCCCTTTTCTGGGAGTAGGAAAACCGCTTTTAAAGCCGGAGCAGCAAGAGCAAGTTTTGGCTTACCTTGCTGACTCAGCCTCTAGCTCTTTTGCCTCCTCTTTTGAAACTGGTAAATGTAAAAGCAGCGCGTCGTTAGTGGATGTTCACGGTCAGGGACAAGTCGCTTCCTTGTCCTCTTCAGCAAAAACAACAACAGAGAAGGATGCAGCAGGCGACACAACGGGTTACTCCATGGAGCTCTTTACACATACCGTCCCTGGCTTAGAAAGTGAAGCAGTTAACAGGCCATGCCCATTACAAGTTAAGTCTGACATGGAGTGCACTGATGCACAGCCACAGCCAGACTACTATGCTGGTCCTTTGACTCAGACCACAACATTGTCCTCGCAGGGTACTGATCCAGAATCAGACCCTGATGAGACTATGTTGCCCTGTCACGAACGCTCTACCACCGACTTACACGGTGACACACACGGAGTTGTGCACGAGCTAGAAGAGGAGGTTATAGATGACCCAGTTGTTGACCCCGATTGGCAGCCATTGGGGGAACAGGGTGCAGGCGGCAGTAGTTCTGAAGCGGAGGAGGAGGGGCCGCAGCAGGCATCAACATCGCAACAGGTTCCATCTGCCGGGCCCGTATCTGGCCCAAAACGCGTGGCAAAGTCAAAACCTGTTGGAGGACAGCGTGGCCATCCGGTTAAAGCTCAGTCTGCAATGCCTGAAAAGGTATCCGATGCTAGAAAGAGTGCAGTCTGGCATTTTTTTAAACAACATCCAATTGATCAGCGCAAAGTCATCTGTCAAAAATGTTCAACTACCTTAAGCAGAGGTCAGAATCTGAAAAGTCTCAATACAAGTTGCATGCATAGACATTTAACCACCATGCATTTGCAAGCCTGGACTAACTACCAAACGTCCCTTAAGGTTGTAGCACCCTCAGCCAATGAAGCTAGTCAGCAACGCAACATCCCTTCCGGCAGTGTAGGGCCACCATTTTCCGCACCACCTGCAGTATCTGTGCAGGTTTCTTTGCCAGGCCAAAGCAGTCAGGGTCAGGGAATCACCAGTTTCGTAGTAGGAAACACTGCATCTAGGGCACCGGCGGCAACAATACCATCTCCCACCGTCTCTCAGTCTGCCATGTCCACCGGCACCCCCGCTAGTTCCACGATCTCCAGCTCTCCAGTCCAGCTCACCCTACATGAGACTATGGTTAGAAAAAGGAAGTACTTAGCCTCACATCCGCGTACACAGGGTTTGAACGCCCACATAGCTAGACTAATCTCGTTAGAGATGATGCCCTACCGGTAAAGGTACCTTCACACATAACGATATTGTTAACGATATCGTTGCTTTTTGTGACGTAGCAACGATATCGTTAATGAAATCGTTATGTGTGACAGCGACCAACGATCAGGCCCCTGCTGGGAGATCGTTGGTCGCTGAATAAAGTCCAGAACTTTATTTCGTCGCTGGACTCCTGCTGACATCGCTGGATCGGCGTGTGTGACACCGATCCAGCGATGTCTTCACTGGTAACCAGGGTAAACATCGGGTAACTAAGCGCAGGGCCGCGCTTAGTAACCCGATGTTTACCCTGGTTACCATCCTAAATGTAAAAAAAAACAAACAGAACATACTTACCTACAGCCGTCTGTCCTCCAGCGCTGTGCTCTGCACTCCTCCTGCACTGACTGTGAGCGTCGGTCAGCCGGAAAGCAGAGCGGTGACGTCACCGCTCTGCTTTCCGGCCGCTGTGCTCACAGCCAGTACAGGAGGAGAGCAGAGCACAGCGCTGGAGGACAGACAGCGGTAGGTAAGTATGTACTGTTTGTTTATTTTTACTTTTAGGATGGTAACCAGGGTAAACATCGGGTTACTAAGCGCGGCCCTGCGCTTAGTTACCCGATGTTTACCCTGGTTACCGGCATCGTTGGTCGCTGGAGAACGGTCTGTGTGACAGCTCTCCAGCGACCAAACAGCGACGCTGCAGCGATCCGGATCGTTGTCGGTATCGCTGCAGCGTCGCTTAATGTGAAGGTACCTTTAGTTGAAAGCGAAGCTTTCAAAGCCCTGATGGACTACGCTGTACCATGCTACGAGCTACCCAGTCGACACTTTTTTTCCAGAAAAGCCATCCCAGCCCTCCACCAGCATGTTAAAGAGCGCATCGTCCATGCACTCAGGCAATCTGTGAGCACAAAGGTGCACCTGACAACAGATGCATGGACCAGTAGGCATGGCCAGGGACGTTACGTGTCCATCACGGCACACTGGGTGAATGTTGTGGATGCAGGGTCCACAGGGGACAGCAATTTTGGGACAGTTCTGCCTAGCCCACGGTCTAGGAAACAGTTGGCTGTAGCCTTTCGCACCCCCTCCTCCTCCTCGTCCTCCTGCAGAAGCGAGAGCTCGTCCACAGACCGCAGTCGCACAACCACTCCATCCGCAGCTGCCACTGTTGCACACCAGGTCTCCCATTATGGGGCAGCTACTGGCAAGCGTCAGCAGGCTGTATTGGCTATGAAGTGTTTGGGCGACAACAGACACACCGCGGAAGTTCTGTCCGAGTTCTTGCAGAAAGAAACGCAGTCGTGGCTGGGCACAGTAGATCTTGAGGCAGGCAAGGTAGTGAGTGATAACGGAAGGAATTTCATGGCTGCCATCTCCCTTTCCCAACTGAAACACATTCCTTGCCTGGCTCACACCTTAAACTTGGTGGTGCAGTGCTTCCTGAAAAGTTATCCGGGGTTATCCGACCTGCTCCTAAAAGTGCGTGGACTTTGCTCACATATCCGCCGTTCGACCGTACACTCCAGCCGTATGCAGACCTATCAGCGGTCTTTGAACCTTCCCCAGCATCGCCTAATCATAGACGTTGCAACAAGGTGGAACTCAACACTGCACATGCTTCAGAGACTGTGTGAACAGAGGCGGGCTGTTATGTTTTTGTGGGAGGATACACATACACGGGCAGGCAGTAGGATGGCAGACATGGAGTTGTCAGGTGTGCAGTGGTCGAAGATACAAGACATGTGTAAAGTCCTTCAGTGTTTTGAGGAATGCATACGGCTGGTTAGTGCAGACAACGCCATAATAAGCATGAGCATCCCCCTAATGCGTCTGCTGATGCAAAGTTTGACGCACATAAAGGATCAGGCGTCTGCAGCAGAGGAAGAGGAAAGCCTTGATGACAGTCAGCCATTGTCTGGCCAGGGCAGTGTACAGGACGAGGTAGAGGGCGAAGAGGAGGAGGAGGATGAGGAGGATGATGGGGTTGATTATATTTTTAATGAGGAAGCTTTTCCGGGGCCACTGGAAATTGCTGGCGTGGCAAGGCCGGGTTCGGGTTTTTTGAGGGACACAAGTGACGTAGATTTGCCTGAAACTGCCCCTCAAACAAGCACAACCGCAGATTTGACAACTGGAACTTTGGCCCACATGGCGGATTATGCCTTACGTATCCTCAAAAGGGACACACGCATTACTAAAATGATGAACGATGACGATTACTGGTTGGCCTGCCTCCTTGATCCTCGCTATAAAGGCAAATTGCAAAATATAATGCCACATGAGAACTTGGAACTAATATTAGCAACCAAACAATCAACTCTTGTTGACCGTTTGCTTAAGGCATTCCCAGCACACAGCGCCCGTGATCGTTCTCACACGAGCTGCAGGGGCCAGCAGACCAGAGGTGTTATAGGGGCAGAAATCAGAAGTGGCGTTGGACAGAGGGGTTTTCTGACCAGGTTGTGGAGTGATTTTGCTATGACCGCAGACAGGACAGGTACTGCAGCATCAATTCAAAGTGACAGGAGACAACATTTGTCCAGTATGGTTACTAACTATTTTTCATCCCTTATCGACGTTCTCCCTCAACCGTGTCATTCCCATTTGATTACTGGGCATCCAAATTAGACACCTGGCCAGAATTGGCAGAATATGCATTGCAGGAGCTTGCTTGCCCGGCAGCTAGTGTCCTATCCGAAAGAGTATTCAGTGCTGCAGGTTCAATATTAACTGAAAAAAGGACTCGTCTGGCTACCCAAAATGTAGATGATCTAACCTTCATTAAAATGAACCACAACTGGATTTCGAAATCTTTTGCCCCACCTTGCCCGGCCGACACCTAGCTTTCCTATGAAAAGGTCTTGCCTGTGGGCTATTCTGAATGAGTTTTCAAATCTCGTAATTTGCAGCAGCTGATTGTCCAGCATACGACATGTTTACACCTCCCTAAATGGCCAAACTCCCCACACGGGGCCGTGGTATCGCCACTTGGCGCCAGCACCCGTGAGAGTGCTGTTTGTCTGAAGAGGTGGGTGTGCCCGCTTTTGGTCGACGGCACTGCCACTGGGTCCCTCATAGTACAATAAAGTGTCTCTGGCGGTGGTGGTGCGCACCCAACGTCAGACACACTGTTGTAACATGAGGGGCCCTGGGCCTGTACCGCCGGCCACAAGAGAGTTCCCCCACCCCCAGCTCAAACATTGCTAAACCACTTGCACAATTATCTCTCACAGTTCCACCAATGTTTAGTCTATGCGCTGACATCCGTAAATTCCTGCCACTGACAATACCATTGTGTTGACATGTATGATGGTACTTAACATAGTCAGGGGCAGTGTCCTATATTTACCCAAGTAAATACTTTGTGCCAAATTACTAGGTCTGAAACTACGCAGAGGAGCCCACCCCAGTACCGAATGATTGCACCCTTTGGTGGTTTCGTTTTGTTGTCATGCGAGAGATTAACATGTATTTATTGTTTGGGACTACTAGCTGGCAGACACTCATTACAATCGGCCTCCGCTGACAACACCAATGCTGCCCGTGTACCCCTGGAACCAATTATAAATTGCCTACAGCCCAATTTTATTATGTTAGGCCTTCAAAGCCTGTCTGCGGTCCCTCCTTCCACTGGGCCTCCACTGACCTGTCTACTGCTGCCCGTGTACCCCTGGAACGAATTTAAAAGTGCCTACAGCCCAATTTTTTTTTATGTTAGGCCTTCGAAGCCTGTCTGCGGTCCGTTCTTTCTACTACTCCTCCACTGACCAGACCAATGCTGCCCGTGTACCCCTGGAACCAATTATAAAGTGCCTACATCCCAATTTTATTATGTTAGGCCTTCGAAGCCTGTCTGCGGTCCCTTCTTTCTACTACTACTCCACTGACCAGACCAATGCTGCCCGTGTACCCCAGGAACCAATTTAAAAGTGCCTACAGCCCATTTTTTTATGTTAGGCCTTCGAAGCCTGTCTGCGGTCCCTTCTTTCTACTACTACTCCACTGACCAGACCAATGCTGCCCGTGTACCCCTGGAACCAATTAGAAAGTGCCTACAGCCCAATTTTTTTATGTTAGGCCTTCGAAGCCTGTCTGCGGTCCCTCCTTCCACTAGGCCTCCACTGACCTGTCTACTGCTGCCCGTGTACCCCTGGAACCAATTATAAAGTGCCTACATCCCAATTTTATTATGTTAGGCCTTCGAAGCCTGTCTGCGGTCCCTTCTTTCTACTACTACTCCACTGACCAGACCAATGCTGCCCGTGTACCCCTGGAACCAATTATAAAGTGCCTACAGCCCAATTTTTTTATGTTAGGCCTTTGAAGCCTGTCTGCGGTCCCTCCTTCCACTAGTCCTCCAGTGACCAGTCCACTGCCGCCCGTCTACCCCTGGAACATATTTCTAAGTGCATACAGCCTACTTTTTTTCTTTTATTTATAATTATAAAGCCCAGATGGACTACGCTGTACCACGGTAAGAGCTACCCAGTCGTCACTTCTTTTGCGAGAAAAGCCATCCCAGCCCTCCACCATCATGTAAAAATCCGCATTGTCCATGCTCTCAGGCTATCTAATAGTAGAAAGGTGCACCTGACAACAGATGCATGAACCAGTAGGCATGTCCACGAAAGGTTACATGTCCATTACGGTGCACTGGGTTAATGTTGTGGATGCATGGTCCACAGGGGACAGCCTACTAAGTCTGTCTGCAGTCCCAAATAGAAATTGTCCTCCGCTTACCACACCAATGCTGCCTGTGTACCCCTGGAACACTTTATAAACTCCATTGACCAAAATTTTGGGTTTAAAGCCTACTACCAGTGTCTGCCGCTCCAAGGTGTTCTCCGGGTTGCCTTTTCTGAGCTTTGATCTTCAGGCTCTCGTTTAGTATTTTTTTTAAATCTAACTGCAGTGGGGCTAGTATTTGGGTTGGGGCCTACTACCAGTGTCTGCCGCTCCAAGGTGTTCTCCGGGTTGCCTTTTCTGAGCTTTGATCTTCAGGCTCTCGTTTAGTATTTTTTGGTAAATCTAACTGCAGTGGGGCTAGTACTTGGGTTGGGGCCTACTACCAGTATCTGCCGCTCCAAGGTGTTCTCCAGGTTGCCTCTCCATTGCTTCAATCTTCTGGCTCTCGTTTAGTAGTTGTTGAAAACAACACTGCATGCGGCCTACAAGTTGGGTCACGGGGTGTAGAGACGGTGTGTTCCACTCCAAGGTGTTCCCCAGGTTGCCTCTCCATTGCTTCAATCTTGAGGCTCTTGTTAAATAGTTGTTAAATGGAACAACTGCATTTGGCCTACTAGTTGGGTTGGGGCCTACTAACAGTGTCTGCCGCTCCTTGCTGTTCTCCTGGTTTCCTGTCCTGAAATTCCATTTTCAGGCTCTCGTTAAGTAGTTGTTAATGTTAGACTGCATTTGGCCTACTAGTTGGGTTGGGGCCTACTATTGGTGTCTGCCGCTCCTTGCTGTTCTCCTCCACTGAACAAAGCTGTGCCGCCTGTTTACTACTGCTGCCAATTTCGAACTGCATTTAGACTAATTACTGATTTGGGCCTACTCTCTGTATCAGCCTCTCATTACAGTTGTCCTCCACTGAACAAAGCAATGCCCCCTGGTTAGTCCTCTTACCAATTTTGAACTGCATTTAAACCACTTTATTCTTTGGGCCTATATCGGTGTTTCCTCCTCATCCTGCCCATTGCCCAGCCACTGATAGATGAGTCTGCTGGTACATTGACCCATAACGCAACATTCCCCGTGCACGCTACACAGCAAGATTGTGACCCTGCTGAAAGTCAGGTTCCTCTTCCCGCATACCATACCACCTTACACGGGGACAAAGAGGAAGATGCAGATGAAAGTGCAGGTTCCTTCATCAGGTGGGGGGAGGAATACTCGTTGGCGACGTCACTGGCACAGGGCCCCTCATAGTATGCAAAAGTGTCGCTGCCGGTGGGAGGCGCCCCCGCCGTGCAAACACACCGCTGTACTTTGAGGGGCCCTGTGCCAGTGCCAATGCCAACGAGTGGGCCCCCCTGCTTGCTCAGGATCACAGCACTTGCAAAGTTTAAATACTTACCTTACCTTAACTATTATTATAAGGGAAATTAAGATTGACAAGCTTCATTAAGAAGAATGCATGGTTTTGGCATTAAAATGGGCACTCTAGGTGTTTTCCTGGCCCCCACTCACTGCCGACTATGCTGCCCCATTGACTTGCATTGGGTTTCGTGTTTCGGTCGATCCCGACTTTACGTCATAATCGGCCGATTTCACTCGACCCGACTATTGAGATAGTCGGGTTTTGCGAAACCCGACTCGACTCTAAAAAAGTCAAGGTCGCTCAACCCTAGTGCTGAGCACGTCCGTTTTTGCTGCATAAAATATAGGAATATTTTGTGGATGCCTTGTGAAAAAGTTTTCACTACTTCATTTAGCACAGAAAAAAAGCTCTTGAAATTTCCCAAACAGGGATCATTTTTGCTACGCTCTTGCTTCTTCAGTTTGTACCTCATGTGTATAAACAACAACAAGGCAGGCATTCACCCCCTCTCCCCAAAAAAAAGATTACTTCTGGAACTTTACTACAATTTGAATAGCTTAAGTCTGATACTTCAGTGTGTCATTAAATATTCTGTTATTAACACCGATTACCATCCGTTTTCACAGAGCCAGATAGGTTGAGGTTACTTCCACATTAAATAAGGCCATGTTTGTGTTAAAGAGCTCAATGCAGTCCTAGGAGACCTTCGTCTGTTATACACCTATTTTGGGGGCATTTAGAAGCTTTGCTCCATTGTGACTTTATTCAACGCAAATTTAATTCTTTTGGAAAATTTGGCAAATCTAACGAACTGAAACTTCAAACAATTCGATCTTCTCCATACCTGATCTTTGCTTCTGTGGGAAATAAGCAGCCGTCAGAGATGACTGGCAGAGGCTTATTTTTTTTCCCTCATTAAAATGTGCCTGTAATTCTTCCCCACTATTAATTTGTCCACATCACTTGTTGATTAGCTCTTGCTGTAGAGCAATGGATTCCTAAACTTAACTATAATATTCAGTAATGAAGATTGAGTTTCTGAAGGAAGACTTTGAGACTGGCTTTATATTTATCTTATCATAAAAAAGGTAGAAATGCAGAGTAAGATGTAAATAAGCAACTAGATGGTGGCCCGATTCTAACGCATCGGGTATTCTAGAATATGTATTTATGTATGTATATAGCAGCCACATAGTATATAGCACAGGCCACGTAGCATATAGGAGCCATGTAGTATATAGCAGACAAATACTACGTGGCCTGTGCTATATACTATGTGGCTGCTCTATACATACATATTGTACAATACCCGATGCGTTAATACAGGCCACACAATATATATCAGTGGCCACGCAGTATATAACACAGCCACGTACTATATAACACAGTCTACGCATTATATAGCAACCACGCAGCATATAGCACAGGCGACGTAGTATATAACACAGGCCACGCAGTATATAACACTGGCCACGTAATATATAGCACAGCCCATGCAGTATATAGCAGCCACATAGTAAATAACACTGCCCACGCAGTATATAGCAGCCACATAGTATATAACACTGCCCACGCAGTATATAGCAGCCACGTAGTATATAACACTGCCCACACAGTATATAGCAGCTACATAGTATATAACACTGCCCATGCAGTATAGAACAGTGGCCATGTAATATATAGCACAGCCCACACAGTATACAGCAGTGTGGGCACCATATCCCTGTTAAAAAAATTATTAAAATAAAAAATAGTTATATACTCACCCGGCGGGGTCCACTGAAGATCCGGCGATAGGTGCGCGGCTGCCGACATCTTCCGTTCCCAGGATGCATTGCGAAATTACCCAGATGACTTAGTGGTCTTGTGAGAAGGCTAAGTCTTCTGGGTAATTTCGCAACGCATCGCCGGGAACGAAAGATGGCGGCAGGCGCGAACGGATTGTCAGACAACAGAGGGTGAGTATAGCAGGTTTTTTGTTTTTTTATTATTTTTAACATTAGATCTTTTTACTATTGATGCCGCATAGGCAGCATCAATAGTAAAAGGTTGGGGACACACAGGGTTAATAGCAGCGGTTACGGAGTGCGTTACCTGCGGCATAATGCGGTCCGTTACTGCCGGCATTAACCCTATGTGAGCGGTGACTGGAGGGGAGTATGCGGGCGCCGGGCACTGACTGCGGGGAGTAAGGAGCGGCCATTTTCTTCCGGACTGTGCCCATCGCTGATTGGTCGTGGCTGTTTTGCCGCGACCAATCAGCAACTTGGATTTCCATGACAGACAGAGGCCGCGACCAATGAATATCCATGACAGTCAGAAGGACAGACGGAAGTGACCCTTAGACAATTATATAGTAGATGGGCAAGAAAACAAGTGTCTGCTAGCGAACTGGTTAAACTCTGTGGAGGGGAAGAGATCCAGATAGTTCCTCCCTGCGCATATTGACCATGGGTATTAAAGTTTGACAAATTATGTGTGCCAAGATGGGTTCTGTATAATTGTTAAATGTGTTTTACGTAAAGAGCAATTACTTTTTTTCGTTGAATACATTCATATGTGCAGATCATGTAATATGAAAGCAATGATGTCCAAGGAGAGCTGAGAATTGTTTCTGGGGTTTCCTACCTTTTGTTGCCCAGAATTGTTGCCACTGAACTTCACTGAGATAAAAGAGCAACAATCACAGTGCTGTGAAAAAGTATTTTCCTCTCATCCAATTTCTACTATTTTTGGTAGTTTCTTACAGTCAGTATGTCCGTCATCTCCTGCCCTGACTGTCATAACATTTCCTACTGATATAGATTCAGCCCCTTTTTTTATAACGTCAGTCCTGGTAACTTCCCTATTACAACACCTAATAAATATTAAGGATACAGTTTATCTATGGAGACCACTGGAATATATTTCTAACTTACGTATAAAATCTTTCTTTATATTGTTATAGCTGTTTTTTTTAAAAACCTGTCACATTGAAAAAGCAGCCCTTTCTGTAGGTATCATGTTATAGAAAAAGAGAAGCTGAACACATTAATATATAGATTTTTGTTGTGAAAAAATAAAATATAATGTGTTTTATTTATTTATTTAAATTTCTGCTTATTCTTGTCTTTTTAATCAAGTGGGTGCTCCTACTCAATGTTTCACAGACTTCCTTTTATAAGTGTACACACACAAATAACTGTCAGTCACTGATAGGACCGGCCATATGACTGAAAGCTCAGAATGAATAAAGATTTAAATAAATATAACACAAGCTATACTGAATTTTTGCCAACAAAAGTATATATTTATCTGCTTTTCTACCCCTGTTCTATAACATGGTGCCTGCAGTTTGGGTGCATTTCTCAAGCCACAGATTCCCTTTAAAGAGCATTTTCTACTTGCACATTAAATATGCCTAATTGTACAGAGCTATAGGAACTGGAGGAGTCAGGATTGAGTTACTGTATGACTTTCTAACTTAATCTACTATTAAAGGGAATTTTTCATTTGATATTTTATTCATTTAAACTCATTTTCTCCTCCAATTGGCGCTGATCTATGGATTCTGGACTAATTTACGTTTTTCTTCTGGTCCCCATCATTGCAAAGTTTCTCCATTTTCCTTTACATAAACTCCCATTTCCACCATCTTATAAGAAATAGTGTGGACAAAGTTAGAAATTTTCACTTATAGTTTATTAGAAAATTTCTCTTTGAGCCCACTAAATAAAAAGATGTTCCTGTTTTGCATTGCATTGCATTGCCAGCTATATATTATGCTTTTGTTTTTTTTGTAAGTAACAAACAGAATCCTTTTAATATAAACATACCTTTATTTTTTACAGCTCCAGGAAAGGTTGTAAATCTTACTGTCGAAGCACTTAATTCATCCGCAGTGAATCTTACCTGGTTTTTACCTCGACAGCCCCATGGAAAAATTACTAGTTTCAAGATAAGTGTTAAACATGCAAGGACTGGCACAATAGTAAAGGATACCACTGTAAAAGTCGAAGACATTATGAATGGAGCATTGCCAGAGTGTACTGTAAGTTCATCCTAGGTAGAACATGATGTTCTGAATCTCTGACTTAAAGGGTATAGCCCCATCTTTATAAATGAGTATTGTCAGATAGTGATTGTAAAAACAATCAGGGTTGTAATTTACTGTTTATTAAAATCTGCCGTTGCTCTTGAAATATTAACACTTTTTAATTCTTTTATTTACTCCAGCTCAATGCTTAAGAAACCGATCACCACTGCTTTCTATCTTATAAGCAGTGAAGTTAAAGCTGGCCAGGAGTAGGAAAGTGCACTCCAGCGATCCCATCAAACGTAAAGGCAGTGCTTACAAACTCAATAAAGAGCTTGTAAGTACTGCACATAGACGTTTGTCTACAGCTGCTAGACAGCAGCGGTGATGAGCTTCCAAGGTTATGAGCTGCAAACTAAAGAAAAAAATTGTGTTAATAATAATATCTCAATAATATCTTTTTGACAAATGTATATGGTAAAATGTTTAGATGGACAAGAAGGATTTGACAGGTGAAAACGTCATTTTATAGCTTCCTGTTTATACGTAAGAGCTTGTTTTAGACTGGAGATGGAGATTACTTGAACATCTGCGAATAATGCATATAAATGTATGTCTGTAGTTGACCTCAGATAAAGAAAATAAACAGCTAAAATATTGCAAAATTAAATTACCATAACATCTTATATGAAAAAAATGTATCTTGAGGTAATTGAAATGTTTTTTTCCCCTGACTTTGATATTAACACATTCACACTCCATTTTGGAGGCTAATGCCATGCAACAAGTGTGAGTGAATGGAATGGGCTCAGGAGCTGAGCATACTCAACAGAAGACAGATGAGGGCTGTATTACACTGCCAGCATCTGCCTCTAACTCCAGCAACCAGAATATTCTCCGATAGCAGTTGCTAACCCCTCAAATACTGCTGGTAGCCTTTGACACCAACATTTAAGCTGCGCAATCTCTCTTAGGGCTCATACCCATATGTGAGAAAAATAACTGTCCGATTTCCGGACCGAAAAAATGGACGAGTGCTATGCGAGTGCCATGCGACTGTCATGCGAGTACAATGCGATTTTAACACCTAGCATCCAATTTACATCCGAGTGTACTGTGATTGCTATCTGATTGCAATGCGATTTTAACATGAGCTCTTTTAAAACCAAATATTCTTCAAAACATATATATATATATATATATATATATATATATATACACATATACATACATATATATCCCAAGCCTATGGGGTAATGGCTAGGAGTAAGTTATGGTGTGATATTTTGTCAACAGTTCAGTATGGTTAATCACCAGATTTTTGATCTTCAAGGACCCTTCCCATGTTATTTATTTACTGTTAAATTATTTGTCTGTTTTATAATAAAGGCTGCTGTGGCCAATTTTAACACCCCAGGTTCCTGGTTGTTACAGTGGCATTGCTTTCCTCACAGGGAGAGTGATGTTATGCTTGGAAGCAAGGAAGGATCCCTTTTAGCAGGTAATCACAAGCATGCAACATGTTCTTACTCGAGGCCAGAAGGGAAGCTCTGATCCAGTTTGTGGGTGGCTCTCCTATATATATTCTGGCTGGAGGGAAAGTAGTTAGTCTGTCAGAGGGACAGAGTAGAGAAGAAGAGAGGGGCCATGCAGTCACGTGAGGTGCTGCAGCTCCTGGAAGGAAAAGAAAGGAAAAAGAACAGATTGCAGAGAGCGTGAAGGAGGAAAAGAAGCAAAGGAGAGTTATCAGCTGGAGAAGAGCTGTGATTGGGCTCCCTCCATGCTGAAGCACAGACACCGGTAGCCAGAAGACCGAGGTTTTGGGGGTAACTCTATGCCCCACGGCAGAAACCGGCGGACAGCAGATTACAAGTCACCTGTCCACCATAGATACCTGAAGACACAGTAACGCATAGAGCCCGGGTCATGATAGAGATCCTGTAGAAAGGCTCGAGTTACCTGTCATGCGGGTTAGTGTCCTACCTCAAGGGGGACAGAGAGAAATCGTGAGGACCTTGTGTGAGGCCTAGGGCAGCAAGGGACTACAACTCAGCGCTAGAAAGAAGGCTTCAAACCCCACCTGGTTAGGGGGATTCCAGATTCGCTTCCAAGCCGGCCGGACTGTACCAGTACCTGTGATCATGTACCCTGGACTGTGGCTGCCTGAATTCTACAGTACAGAGGTAGAGACTGCAACTTGGGTACTCTGCTTCTTTCTATACCATCTACCATCTGTCCCTACTACACCGGGAGCCCTGGGGACCCAGCTTCAACTGTGGGAAGCCATACCATCCTTGCTGCCACAACATCACCACAGAGGACCCCTTAAGCAGCATTGGTCACCCCTGACCGAGTACCACAGGTCGCTTCACCATCAAACTTTATTTACATAAGCCCTTTAAAGACTTTTGCTTTAACATGGGAGCCCAGGGTCACGGGCCAGGTCGCCGCCGCCATGACACATCCCTTTAAGTACCGGACACTGACGAAGCCATCCATGCAACGGCAATACGCGTTGGGCTCCTGCCTCCCACGCTTTCCCCGCCTTCCTCCCCCTGGCCTTTTTCTATTTGGGAGCTTGATGCCTTGGTCTCATCTGCACATGGTCCTTTCGGATTATTGCTGTGGTCACTTTGGGGGCATTTTCTTTTCTGTGGACTCAGGTAGATCGCTTATCTTAGCACCCTTATTGGTTGGCCCACGGGCACCTCAGCTCTAATCATGGGCAACTGACGAATTGTGTCCTCTTGGCGTACCTCTCTTGTTCCCTCTGGTTATCTCTGTAGTTTATTGCTAAAATAGATTTTTTATCCTGGGTTTAGGATTTTTTGCCATTATCAGGGGTGTGCAGGGACTATTATGGTTGAGGTATTTGGTTTTACCATAGATATATCATGTTTTGAGGTATAGTGCCATAATTATGTTTATACATTGACATGTAAATTTGTTCCATATCTATAATATAACGGTGGGAGCGTCACTCTGTCCGAAGCCTTTATAGACTGCGCAAGCGCGATGCACCTGCGCAGCCAGGACCCCACAGACAGAATGACGCAGCCGGGGACCCGCACAACAACTTCCTTATCCTCCCCAATATACCGGGCATGGGGGCTCCATGCTCCCCTGCATACCCGCAACATACCGGTCATGGGGGGGCTCCTCACACCCCTGTATCCCTCCCAATATACCGGCCATGGGGGCTCCGTGCTTTGCAGCTCCAGGACCTTCGATGATGTCACCACCATGTGACGAGTGTGGGCGGAGTCAGCCCTCCGCTGTGCTGGCTTCAAAGGTGCTGTATCTTATATAGCCACACTCAGGCTGTAAGTATAGCTGCCCTCAGGCAGCACAGGCAGGCACGCTCCGCACAGCCGCCCACAGGCAGCACAGGCAGGCACGCTCCGCACACCCGCCCTCAGGCAGCACAGGCAGGCACGCTCCGCACAGCCGCCCTCAGGCAGCACAGGCAGGCACGCTCCGCACAGCCGCCCTCAGGCAGCACAGGCAGGCACGCTCCGCACAGCCGCCCTCAGGCACCACAGGCAGGCACGCTCCGCACAGCCGCACTCTGGCAGCACAGGCAGGCACACTCCACACAGCCGCCCTCAGGCAGCACAGGCAGGCACGCTCCGCACAGCCGCCCTCAGGCAGCACAGGCAGGCACGCTCCGCACAGCTGCACTCAGGCAGCACAGGCAGGCACGCTCCGCACAGCCGCCCTCAGGCAGCACAGGCAGGCACGCTCCGCACAGCCACCCTCAGGCAGCACAGGCAGGCACGCTCCGCACAGCCGCACTCAGGCAGCACAGGCAGGCACGCTCCACACAGCCGCACTCAGGCAGCACAGGCAGGCACGCTCCGCACAGCCGCACTCTGGCAGCACAGGCAGGCACGCTCCGCACAGCCGCACTCTGGCAGCACAGGCAGGCACGCTCCGCACAGCCGCACTCTGGCAGCACAGGCAGGCACGCTCCGCACAGCCGCACTCTGACAGCACAGGCAGGCACGCTCCCCACAGCCGCACTCAGCCAGCAGAGGCAGGCACGCTCCGCACAGCCGCCCTCAGGCAGCACAGGCAGGCACGCTCCGCACAGCCGCACTGTGGCAGCACAGGCAGGCATGCTCCGCACAGCCGCACTCTGGCAGCACAGGCAGGCACGCTCTGCACAGCCGCACTCAGGCAGCACAGGCAGGCACGCTCCGCACAGCCGCACTCTGGCAGCACAGGCAGGCACGCTCCGCACAGCCGAGCTTTGCAGCTCCAGGACCTTTGATGATGTCACCACCATGTGACGAGTGTGGGCGGAGTCAGCTCTCCGCTGTGCTGGCTTCAAAGGTGCTGTATCTTATATAGCCACAGTCAGGCTGTAAGTATAGCTGCCCTCAGGCAGCACAGGCAGGCACGCTCCGCACAGCCGCCCTCAGGCAGCACAGGCAGGCACGCTCCGCACAGCCGCCCTCAGGCAGCACAGGCAGGCACGCTCCGCACAGCCGCAATCAGGCAGCACAGGCAGGCACGCTCTGCACAGCCTCCCTCAGGCAGCACAGGCGCACTTAGGCAGCACAGGCGCACTCAGGTAGCAGAGGCGCACTCAGGCGGCACAGGCGCACTCAGGCAATACAGGAACGCTCAGTATAGCTGCACTCAGGCAGTACAGCCATGCTCAGTACAGCCGCACTCAGTATAGCCGCACTCAGGCAGTGCAGGCACGCTCATTATAGCCGCACTCACGCAGCACAACCGCACTCAGGCAGTAGAGCAGAAGAGAGAGAGATGGGAGCAGAACATGACAGAATGGGGGCGCAGGATGGGTGCAGCACATGACAGAATGGGGGCGCAGGATGGGTGCAGCACATGACAGGATGAGGCGCAGGATGAGAGCAGCACATTACAGAATGGGGGTGCAGGGTGGGAGCAGCACATGACAGAATAGAGGCACCGGGTGGGAGCAGCACATGACAGGATGGGGGCGCAGGATAGGAGCACTACATGACAGGATGGGGGTGCTGGATGGGAGCACATGACAGGATGAGGGCACCAGAAGAGTAGCACATGACAAGATGGAGGTGCAAAAAACAGGATGAGGGTGCAGGATGGGGGCTGCACATGACAGGAAGGGGGCGCATGATGGGAGCAGCACATACCAGGATGGAAACCATATACCAATATAAATGCTCACCACCCGGGCGTCAAACGGGTTTAATAGCTAGTACGTGTATAATTGCGGGGGTATCCACATGTGTGGGAGGTGTTGAGTGGTTTTTGTTTTTTAATTGTTTTTAAACGGTGTGTCAATAAAAGTTTACCTTTTACCTTTGATGTGAACTTCGGTAAGTGTGACTTGTGATTCAGTGACTTTGGATTCAGGGAGTTTCCAAGGGAGGATTTACTGAATTGCTGTCTGTATCTTAGTAATACTTTACATTTGTTTTTGTTTTTTATTTAACGTTTCTGTATGGTGCAATCCCCATTAGGAAATGTGTTCCACTATTGCTAATGCCATCCAGTGCACATCTTGCCACATGTATGCAATCCTTGAGCAGCCGGTCGAGGGTGCATACTGCTGTGCGAGATGTGAGCACGTTGTGCATTTGAAAGCCCAGATTCTGGATCTAAATGTGCAGCTGGCAACACTGAGATCCATAGACAATATGGAAAGGAGTCTGCTGCTCACTGAGCAGATGCTCAATGGGATAGATGAAGGGGGGGATGGTAGGATGGAGCTGCAGGAAAGTGGAGTAGCAAGCTGGGTGACAGAAGGCCGGGTAGAGGGAAGAGTGCCAGGGGGGCTAGTCCTGATCTGGCACACCCCAATAAGTTTGCTAAGTTGGCAGATGAGGAGGGTCCCAGTACAGGGGTAGCACTGCTGCAGCCAGGCATGTCCTCTGAAAGCCGGTGGATTGTCTGCTCCAGTAAGGAGGGAAATAGGAGAGCAGGGCAGGCCAGACAGGTGCTGGTAGTGGGGGACTCAATTATTAGGGGAACAGATAGGGCAATCTGTCACAAAGACAGGGATCATCGCACGGTGTGCTGCCTACCTGGCGCTCGAGTCCGACACATCGCTGATCGGGTGGACAAATTACTGGGAGGGGCTGGTGAGGACCCAGCGGTCATGGAGCACATTGGCACAAATGACAAAGTTAGAGGTAGGTGATTTCAGGGAATTAGGCTGCAAGCTGAAAGCAAGGACTGCCTGTACCACGTGCCACGCAAGAGAGGCAACGGGAGATTAGGGAGGTTAATAACTGGCTCAAGAATTGGTGTAGGAAGGAGGGGTTTGGGTTCCTGCAGAACTGGGCCGACTTCTCAGTTGGCTACAGGCTCTACGCTAGGGATGGGCTGCACCTCAATGGGGAGGGTGCAGCTGTGTTGGGGAGAAAATGGCTAGAAGTTTGAAGGAGTGTTTAAACGAGGGATTGGGGGGAGGGTGTTCATTTTATAAGAGGGGAAGATAGTGCAGATAGAGACCTGGGCAAAAAATAAAGAAGTTGGGGGTGGCGGTGGCATGGGGGTGTGGTTAGAACAATTAATAAATTAAGAAAGAATAGAGGTGCAGAGAGATACATAAAATGTATGTATACTAATGCCAGAAGCCTCGCCAACAAAATGGACTAATTAGAACTAATGTTGTTGGAGCATAATTATGACATGGTGGGGATACCTGAAACATGGCTGGATGAGAGCCATGACTGGGCTGTTAACTTGCAGGGTTATATTCTGTTCAGAAATGACCGAATGGATAGGCAAGGGGGAGGGGTGTGTCTATATGTAAAATCATCCTTAAAACCCATCCTGCGTGATAATATAGGTGAATATAATGAAAATGAGGAGTCCCTGTGGGTGGAGATAAGGGGAGGGGGAAAAAATAATAAATTACTGCTAAGGGTTTGTTATAAATCTCCAAAAATAATGGAAGCAATGGAGAATACCCTCGTAAAGCAAATAGATGAAGCCGCGACTCAAGGAGAAGTCATTATTATGGGGGACTTCAACTACCCTGAAATAGATTGGGGAACAGAAGCCTGCAGTTCCAGCAAAGGTAATCAGTTTTTTGACAACTATGAGAGACAATTACCTTTCACAACTGGTTCAGGACCCAACAAGAAGGGGGGCACTGCTAGACCTAATATTAACCAACAGGCCAGACCGCATAGCACATATAAGGGTCACTTGGGGAATAGTGATCACAAAATAATAAGTTTTCATGTATCCTTTAATAAGAAGTGTAGTAGAGGGGTTACAAGGACACTAAACTTCAGGAGGGCAAATTTTCAACGGATGAGAGATAATCTTGGTGCAATTAACTGGGACGATATCGTGAGACATAAAAATACACAAAGAAAATGGGAGACGTTTATTAGCATCCTGGATAGGACCTGTGCACAGTATATACCGTATGGGAATAAACATACTAGAAATAGGAGGAAACCAATATGGCTAAATAGAGCTGTAAGGGGCGCAATAAGTGACAAAAAGAAAGCATTTAGAGAATTAAAGGAAGTAAGTAGTGATGAGGCACTAAATAAATACAGAAAATTAAATAAATTCTGTAAAAAGCAAATCACGGCAGCTAAGATTGAGACAGAGAGACTCATTGCCAGAGAGAGTAAAAATAATCCTAAAATATTCTTTAACTACGTAAATAGTAAGAAACTAAAAAATGATAGTGTTGGCCCCCTTAAAAATAGTCTGGGTGAAATGGTGGATGAGAATGAGGAAAAAGCCAATATGCTAAATTACTTTTTTTCATCAGTATTTACTCAAGAAAATCCCATGGCAGACAATATGATCAGTGATAACAAAAATTCCCCATTAAATGTCACCTACTTAACCAAGCAGGAATTACGGCGGCGTCTAAAAATCACTAAAATTGACAAATCTCTGGGCCCGGATGGGATACACCCCCGAGTACTGCAGGAACTAAGTACAGTCATTGATAGACCATTATTTTTAATCTTTACAGACTCCATAATAACAGTGTCTGTACCACAGGACTGGCGTATAGCAAATGTGGTGCCAATATTCAAAAAGGGGACAAAAACTGAACTCGGTAATTAAAGGCCAGTAAGCTTAACTTCTACTGTGGGTAAAATCCTGGAGGGCATTCTAAGGGACGCTATACTGGAGTATCTGAAGAGGTATAACCTCATGACCCAGTATCAGCACGGGTTTACTAGGGACCATTCATGTCAGACTAATTTGGTCAGCTTCTATGAAGAGGTAAGTTCCGGACTGGACCAAGGGAACCCAGTGGATGTAGTGTATATGGACTTTTCAAAAGCCTTTGATACGGTGCCACACAAAAGGTGTCAGGCAGCTGCTACAAAGGCAAATAAAATAATGGGATGCATTAAAAGAGGCATAGATGCACATGAGGAGAACATAATTTTACCTCTATACAAGTCACTAGTGCGACCACACTTAGAATACTGTGCACAGTTCTGGTCTCCAGTGTGTAAGAAAGACATAGTTGAACTTTAGCGGGTGCAGAGAAGAGCGACCAAGTTTATTAGAGGACTGGGGGGTCTGCAATACCAAGATAGGTTGTTACACTTGGGGCTATTTAGTTTGGAAAAATGCAGACTAAGGGGTGATCTTATTTTAATGTATAAATATATGAGGGGACAGTACAAAGACCTTTCTGATGATCTTTTTAATCATAGACCTGAGACAGGGACAAGGGGGCATCCTCTACATCTGGAGGAAAGAAGGTTTAAGCATAATAACAGACGCGGATTCTTTACTGTAAGAGCAGTGAGACTATGGAACTCTCTGCCATATGATGTTGTAATGAGTGATTCATTACTTAAATTTAAGAGGGGACTGGATGCCTTTCTGGAAAAGTATAATGTTACAGGGTATATATACTAGATTTCTTGATAGGGCGTTGATCCAGGGAACTAGTCTGGTTGCCGTATGTGGAGTCGGGAAGGCATTTTTTTCCCCAAAGTGGAGTTTACTATTTGCCACGTGTTTTTTTTTGCCTTCCTCTGGATCAACATGTTAGGGCATGTTAGGTTAGGCTACGGGTTGAACTAGATGGACTTAAAGTCTTCCTTCAACCTTAATAACTATGTTACTATGTTACCCCATGGCGGGTGTTCCACAATTATTATCCAAAATTTGGTGTTAGTGTTTCCAGGCAGGTGGATGGAAGTGAAGTAGGCTGCCCACCTTAACATCGAAAATACCAATGTCATCTATGAACGCTTGTGGGAATACTGTGCCTTTAAGCCTTTGTGTGTGCTTTGCACCCCTATATGGGTGGTGCCAGTGCCCCAGCTGTGTTGGCCACTTCATCTTCATCTGCCTTGTGCTTCCACTGAACCCCTGCTGTCACATGAGGACACTCTCAGAAATATGTCTACCAGTGTGCTCTTGTATTTCCGCATTTTCTGATCATGCTTTAGTGGTGAAAGTAAAAATGTCACGTTCTGCTTGTATAATGCAGGTGCCTGGATGCAACGCACAGAGTTCACAAGGCGGAAACAGTCAGTAGTGGTAATATTGGTATTGTTATACAACAATGACTTTTAAGCGATTAGGGTTAGTAGATATGCAATTAAACAATATAGGGGATCACAGCAGGTTACAAATAAGCTAGATAGTCTCTCAGTACTTACCGTTAGTGGTGTGTTCAGTCTTGGGAGTCACGACGTGCGTTCTCACTTGAAGTTCTGGCCCCAGCGGGGGTCACCAGGTTTTCCCGCTAGGCCGCAAGACTTTTCCTGAAGTAGTCTATTAAAGCCCGTTGAGCCTCCCTTGCACCAACCAGCCTCCTCCCAACCTGTAATCCTAGTCACAGCCGACCCCAGTACCATAGGTGAAAGATGGAAGGGAAGGTCCTGCTCACTGACACTGTTCCTCCTCTCTCGCAGGCATGCCTTTCCTGCTGCAGTTGCCACACGGTTCTTCTTAGTTTGACCATTGGCGGAAGTCTCTCAGTCTCGGGGCAGAGAGGATCGGGCCTCAGCTTTTGACTGGCGTAGTTGGATCTTGGAGGCTTGACTAACGCAGGGAGCAGATTACAGTTCTGACAAGCGTCAGCCATACTCCCTGCTGAGGCCCGTCACTGTGGTCTCAGAGGTGTCTCTGAAGCACATCTGTCCTGCTCTCTTCCCTGGCACCAAATCTCCTCATGGTTTGACATGCAGGGCTTTGATATAAGGGAAGGTCCTTCCCCTTCCAAATCTTTCAGCACACTTTGGTTCAGCTTTTTTTCGGTTGGCCAGCAGATGGCAGCCTCTCCTCATTAATGGTACATCCTGCAGTTCCTGCACAAATTTTCTAGAGGGCACATGGTTTTTTGTTAGGCTGTGTTCACACGTTGCAGTTTTTTCGCGTTTTTTTCGCGGTTTTTCCCGATAAAAACGCTATAAAACCGCAAAAAAAACGCATACAATAACCATCCCATCATTTAGAATGAATTCCGCATGTTTTGTGCACATGATGCGTTTTTTTTCCGCAAAAAAAACGCATACCGCACAAAATCCGGACATGCTCTATCTTTTTGCGGATTTCCCACTCCAAAATGCACTGGGAAGTGTCCGGAAAAAAACGCGGCAAAAACGCGTCAAAACCGCTGCAAAAACGCGTCAAAACCGCGGCAAAATCGCGACAAAAACGCATGCGGTTTTCTTGCGGATTTCATGCAGAAAATGTCCGGAATTCTCAGGAATTTTCTGCATGAATTCCTGAACGTGTGCACATAGCCTTACACTTGTAGCAGGGATCCAGTAGGGTGCACACACAGGAATTAGCACTTGTATCAATCCAGGGAACTCAGAGGTCCTTGCTTAGGCACAGCAGCATGTACTGCCTCATGTATGCCAGGCTGCACGGAGGCAGCAACAAGCTGTCCTCAGTGGGAGGTGTGTCTTCTGGGTCCTCTCTTTCATCTGTAATCTCTGTATTCCTTAGTCAAGCTCCTGTGATGCCCGTGAGCTGCTTTGAATGCCACCCTGTTGTGAACACAGTTCTTTCTCATCCTCCTCATCTTCCAAAAGTGGCTGGACAATCCCCTGGCTGGTCATTTGTGTACCTGGCCGCTGTGTACAGGAACTCATCCACCAAGACGTGTGTGGACGCCTGGTCTGATAATGGTGCGAATGGTCTCTGTCCTTAATTCTTTTCATCCTGTGCCACCACCACATCCTTCATCGCCTAAAGCTCTGCTTTTCTAAGAATCATAGAAGTGGGATAGTAACGCTGATGATGGCACTATAAGATCTGCCCATGTTTGTGGAGTACTCACAGTAGCGCCACACAGCACACACATCCCACGTGGAGGCCTAATCATTGGTAGTGAAGTGGTGTTGCTCTGCAGCTCAAACTCCAGGATTGTCTGCTTCTGCTCACACAGTTTATCCAGCATGTGCAAGCTGGAGTTCCACCTTGTGGGTACATCGCATGTGAGGCATTGAGCGGGAAGGCAGAAATGAAGCCGCAGCGCAGACAGGCGAGCAGCATCAGGGTGAGAGTGACGAAAGCCTGCACAGATGGCCTGTGCTTTTAGCAGCAGCTCTGACATTTCTGTGTAACGTTTGACGAAGCTCTGCACCCCCAATTTAGCACATGCACCAGGCATGTTTGTCAAACTGTCTAGGCCTGGAGGTGCTATTAGATTTTCCTTGTTATTGCACACCATCAGGCTGGGCCTGAGGTTTAGCGGCACCGACTGCACATCTGTCTGTTCTTTAATCCCCATCCACAGTTCCTGCGTGGTGTGGGATTTTTTCCAATATTTTTATTTTGGTTTCATTTTAGTAACATATGACTCATGTTTATAGGCATTGTTTGCCATTAAGTAACATAAAACATATAATACAATATTTGATCTTTGACATATAATCATTGTCTATAATGCTTTGTCTTGTTTTGTTATCAGTATTCAATTTTAAGCGTTTCAAACGCTTTATAACGCTTTAAAGTTGTAATAGAAATACAATAAAAATAATATGATATACTAAAATATAATAAACATATTTAAGGTACGTATGTTAGATTTGTATCTTTGAGGACAGAAGCTAGGGATAGATATTGTCCCAGTGAGACCATTTATTTGTGAATTTGACTAGCTGGTTATTCGCTAAAGCGAAGGATATTTCATATGACCTATGGAGAGATACAGTAGTTTTTCTATTACATCTGAAAATTAAGGGGGAAGATGATGTTTCCATTTAAAAGCTATGCTGTTTTTTACTACCAGTAGTATTTGTATGATCATGTTTCTTTTATCCGGACTAAGGTCCTCGAGGCCTTAGGAGAGGAAAGCTATTTGGGGTGTTAAGTTTAGTGGTTTGCAATATATTTTGTCTATTAGGGTAGATATTTGTGTCCAAAGAGGTTTTCGTTTTGGGCAATGCCAAAACATGTGAAGGAGGTCACCTTTAAAGCCACAATTTCTCCAACATGTAGCAGATCTATCTTGGTTAATAGGAGCTAACCTTACTGGAGTATAGTACCAGCGAGTATTTACTTTGAAATGACATTCTCCTGGTACCGTCTGAAGAGTGGCGACCCACGACAAACCCGATCTTGTCATTATTTATTAAGGTGGGAAGTATCAGATTAAGCCTATTAGCTAGAAAGTTGGCATATATTTTGATGTCGCAATTGATTAGGGAGATGGGTCTAAAATTAGCAATGTCTTTAGGGTTATCTTTGGGCTTGGGAATTAAAACAATAGAAGCTTCAAGCATTTCGGTAGGGAAGGTACCCGAGGAAGAGGCCATATTGAATGATTGCAAGAGATGAGGGGACAGAGTTTTGCAAAAGGTTCTATAGTAATCGTTGCCAAAACCATCAGGTCCTGGGGATTTTGATGGCTTTAGTTGCTTAATACATTCTTCTATCTCCTCTAAATTAACCCCTTTACCCCCAAGGGTGGTTTGCACGTTAATGACCGTGCCAATTTTTACAATTCTGACCACTGTCCCTTTATGAGGTTATAACTCTGGAACGCTTCAACGGATCCCAGTGAATCTGACATTGCTTTCTCCTGACATATTGTACTTCATGACAATGGCAAAAATTCTTTGATAGTACCTGCGTTTATTTGTGAAAAAAACGGAAATTTGGCGAAAATTATGAAAATTTCGCAATTTTCCAACTTTGAATTTTTATGCAATTAAATCACAGAGATATGTCACACAAAATACTTAATAAGTAACATTTCCCACATGGCTACTTTACATCAGCACAATTTTGGAACCAAAATTTTTTTTTTTTAGCGAGTTATAAGGGTGAAAAGTTGACCAGCAATTTCTCATTTCTACAACACCATTTTTTTTAGGGACCACATCTCATTTGAAGTCATTTTGAGGGGTCTATATGATAGAAAATACCCATGTGTGACACCATTCTAAAAACTACACCCCTCAAGGTGCTCAAAACCACATTCAGGAAGTTAATTAACCCTTCTGGTGCTTCACAGGAATTTTTTGAATGTTTAAATAAAAATGAACATTTAACTTTTTTTCACAAAAAATGTAATTCAGCTCCAATATGTTTTATTTTACCAAGGGTAACAGGAGAAAATGGACCACAAACATTGTTGTACAATTTGTCCTGAGTACGCCAATACCCCACATGTGGGGGTAAACCACTGTTTGGGCGCATGGCACAGCTCGGAAGCGAAGGAGCGCCATTTGACTTTTCAATGCAAAATTGACTGGAATTGAGATAGGACGCCATGTTTCGTTTGGAGAGCCCCTGATGTGCCTAAACATTGAAACCCCCCACATGTGACACCATTTTGGAAAGTAGACCCCCTAAGGAACTTATCTAGAGGTGTGGTGAGCACTTTGACCCACCAAGTGCTTCACAGAAGTTTATAATGTAGAACCGTAAAAATAAAAAATCATATTTTTTCGCAAAAATTATCTTTTCGCCCCCAATTTTTTATTTTTCCAAGGGTAAGAGATGAAATTGGACCCCAAAAGTTGTTGTACAATTTGTCCTGAGTACGCTGATACCTCATATGTGGGGGTAAACCACTGTTTGGGCGGATGGGAGAGCTCGGAAGGGAAGGAGCGCCGTTTGACTTTTCAATGCAAAATTCACAGGAATTGAGATGGGACACCATGTTGCGTTTGGAGAGCCACTGATGTGCCTAATCATTGAAACCCCCCCCCCAAGTGACACCATTTTGGAAAGTAGACCCCCTAAGGAACTTATCTAGAGGTGTGGAGAGCACTTTGACCCACCCAGTGCTTCACAGAAGTTTATAATGCAGAAACGTAAAAATAAAAAATCATATTTTTTCACAAAAATTATCTTTTCACCCCCAATTTTTTATTTTCCCAAGGTTAAGAGAAGAAATTGGACCCCAAAAGTTGTTGTACAATTTGTCCTGAGTACGCTGATACCCCACATGTGGGGGTAAACCACTGTTTGTGCGCATGGCACAGCTCGGAAGCGAAGGAGCGCCATTTGACTTTTCAATGCAAAATTGACTGGAATTGAGATAGGACGCCATGTTTCGTTTGGAGAGCCCCTGATGTGCCTAAACATTGAAACCCCCCACATGTGACACCATTTTGGAAAGTAGACCCCCTAAGGAACTTATCTAGAGGTGTGGTGAGCACTTTGACCCACCAAGTGCTTCACAGAAGTTTATAATGTAGAACCGTAAAAATAAAAAATCATATTTTTTCGCAAAAATTATCTTTTCGCCCCCAATTTTTTATTTTTCCAAGGGTAAGAGATGAAATTGGACCCCAAAAGTTGTTGTACAATTTGTCCTGAGTACGCTGATACCCCATATGTGGGGGTAAACCACTGTTTGGGCGGATGGGAGAGCTCGGAAGGGAAGGAGCGCCGTTTGACTTTTCAATGCAAAATTCACAGGAATTGAGATGGGACACCATGTTGCGTTTGGAGAGCCACTGATGTGCCTAATCATTGAAACCCCCCCCCAAGTGACACCATTTTGGAAAGTAGACCCCCTAAGGAACTTATCTAGAGGTGTGGAGAGCACTTTGACCCACCCAGTGCTTCACAGAAGTTTATAATGCAGAAACATAAAAATAAAAAATCATATTTTTTCACAAAAATTATCTTTTCGCCCCCAATTTTTTATTTTCCCAAGGGTAAGAGAAGAAATTGGACCCCAAAAGTTGTTGTACAATTTGTCCTGAGTATGCTGATACCCCATATGTGGGGGTAAACCACTGTTTGGGCGGATGGGAGAGCTCGGAAAGGAAGGAGCGCCGTTTGACTTTTCAATGCAAAATTGACAGGAATTGAGATGAGACGCCATGTTGCGTTTGCAGAGCCCCTAATGTACCTAAATAGTAGAAACCCCTCACAAGTGACACCATTTTGGAAAGTAGACCCCCTAAGGAACTTATCTAGATGTGTGGTGAGCGCTTTGACCCACCAAGGGCTTCACAGAAGTTTATAATGGAGAGCCGTAAAAATAAAACAAAAATTTTTTCCCACAAAAATTATTTTTTAGCCCCCAGTTTTGTATTTTCCCGAGGGTAACAGGAGAAATTGGACCCCAAAATTTGTTGTCCAATTTGTCCTGAGTGCGCTGATACCCCATATGTGGGGGGAACCACTGTTTGGGCGCATGGGAGGGCTCGGAAGGGAAGGAGTGCCATTTGAATGCAGACTTAGATGGAATGGTCTGCAGGTGTCACATTGCATTTGCAGAGCCCCTAATGTACCTAAACAGTAGAAACCCCCCACAAGTGACCCCATATTGGAAACTAGACCCCCCCAGGGAACTTATCTAGATGTGTTGTGAGAACTTTGAACCCCCAAGTGTTTCACCACAGTTTATAACGCAGAGCCGTAAAAATAAAAAATCTTTTTTTTTTCCACAAAAATTATTTTTTAGCCCCCAGTTTTGTATTTTCCCAAGGGTAACAGGAGAAATTGGACCCCAACAGTTGTTGTCCTATTTGTCCTGAGTACGCTGATACCCCATATGTTGGGGTAAACCCCTGTTTGGGCACACGGGAGAGCTCGGAAGGGAAGAAGCACTGTTTTACTTTTTCAACGCAGAATTGGCTGGAATTGAGATCGGACGCCATGTCGCGTTTGGAGAGCCCCTGATGTGCCTAAACAGTGGAAACCCCCCAATTATAACTGAAACCCTAATCCAAACACACCCCTAACCCTAATTCCAACGGTAACCCTAACCACACCTCTAAGCCTGACACACCCCTAACCCTAATCCCAACCCTATTCCCAACCGTAAATGTAATCTAAACCCTAACTGTAACTTTAGCCCCAACCCAAACTGTAGCCCTAACCCTAACCCTAACCCTAACCCTAGCCCTAGCCCTAACCCTAACCCTAGCACTAACCCTAGCCCTAACCCTAACCCTAGCCCTAACCCTAGCCCTAACCCTAACCCTAACCTTAGCCCTAGCTCTAATGGGAAAATGGAAATAAATACATTTTTTTAATTTTTCCCTAACTAAGGGGGTGATGAAGGGGGGTTTGATTTACTTTTATAGTGGGTTTTTTAGCGGATTTTTATGATTGGCAGCCGTCACACACTGAAAGACAATTTTTATTGCAAAAAATATTTTTTGCGTTACCACATTTTGAGAGCTATAATTTTTCCATATTTTGGTCCACAGAGTCATGTGAGGTCTTGTTTTTTGCGGGATGAGTTGACGTTTTTATTGGTAACATTTTCGGGCAGGTGACATTTTTTGATCGCTTTTTATTCCGATTTTTGTGAGGCAGAATGACCAAAAACCAGCTATTCATGAATTTCTTTTGGGAGAGGCGTTTATACCGTTCCGCGTTTGGTAAAATTGATAAAGCAGTTTTATTCTTCGGGTCAGTACGATTACAGCGACACCTCATTTATATCATTTTTTTATGTTTTGGCGCTTTTATACGATAAAAACTATTTTATAGAAAAAATAATTATTTTTGCATCGCTTTATTCTCAGGACTATAACTTTTTTATTTTTTTGCTGATGATGCTGTATGGTGGCTCGTTTTTTGCGGGACAAGATGTCGCTTTCAGCGGTATCATGGTTATTTATATCTGTCCTTTTGATCGCGTGTTATTAAACTTTTTGTTCGGCGGTATGATAATAAAGCGTTGTTTTTTGCCTAGTTTTTTTTTTTTTTCTTACGGTGTTTACTGAAGGGGTTAACTAGTGGGCCAGTTTTATAGGTCGGGCTGTTACGGACGCGGCGATACTAAATATATGTACTTTTATTGTTTTTTTTAATTTATTTAGATAAAGAAATGTATTTATGGGAATAATATTTTTTTTTTTCATTATTTAGGAATATATATATTTTTTTTTTTACACATTTGGAAATGTTTTTTTTTACTTTTTTACTTTGTCCCAGGGGAAGACATCACAGATCGGTGATCTGACAGTGTGCACAGCACTCTGTCAGATCACTGATCTCACTTAGAGCAGTACAGCCTTCACAGTGCCTGCTCTGAGCAGGCGCTGTGAAGCCACCTCCCTCCCTGCAGGACCCGGATCCGCGGACATCTTGGATCCGGGTCTGGAGCAGGCAGGGAGGGAGGTAAGACCCTCGCAGCAACGCGATCACATCGCGTTGCTGCGGGGGGCTCAGGGAAGCCCGCAGGGAGCCCCCTCCCTGCGCGATGCTTCCCTGCACCGCCGGCACATCATGATCATCTTTGATCGCGGTGTGCCAGGGGTTAATGTGCCGGGGGCGGTCCGTGACCACTCCTGGCACATAGTGCCGGATGTCAGCTGCGATAGGTAGCTGACACCCGGCCGCGATCGGCCGCGCTCCCCCCGTGAGCGCCGCCGATCGCGCTGGACGTACTATCCCTTCCGTGGTCATTGGGGCCCACCCCACCTCGACGGGATAGTACGTCCGATGTCAGAAAGGGGTTAAAGGGAGCTGATAGGGTTGATTTGTCTTCCGTAGCGATTTGTGAGAGGTTGGTTGAACGTGGTGTGGGATTTTTCCACCAAATAGATGAGTTTCAGATCAGCCTGCAGTAGTTTACCCCTGGCTTTGCTGAAGTTGGTTTTGCAGGTGTTACACGGACTGGATGAAGAGGCATTTCAAGAAGCAAAGTAGGAGAAGGAGGCAACATTGACAGAAAAACATCCAAAAGACATCCAGCTATCCTCTGTGGTGCTCAGGCCCTGTTGCCACATTTTCCCAGTTAGAAAGCTATAACGTCCATGCCCGTGCTTACTGGTCCATGTATCGGTGGTTATTTGAACCTCTACGCTGATGGCGTTGCATAGTGGATACCCAATTTTGTTTACAACATGTTCATGCAGGTCAGGGATGGCCCTCATTGAAAAGTAGTGGCGACTGGGAACCACATACACATTTGTTTGCAGGGCAATTGTTCTTCTTTTACCCCCATTTAAATTCTTTTTTCAGGACCTCACTATGGCCATTTTATAGCCGTTTTAAAGCACCAAAGTTCTGGTCGCCGTTGTCATCTATTGGGTTCGAGTCCGGATTCAAGTTAGGATTCCAAACTGAACTTTAACTACAGTTTAGCAGAACCCTACAAACCCGAACATCCACGGTTCCGCTCATCCTTAATCACAATGGCTGTATAACCTGATATTTACATAAGCATTTTATGAGTCCAGCTACAGAAAGGAATAGTTTATGGGTTCAAGTACAGTCTATTGACTCTCTACCCACTCAGCTTGACTGGTACCTGCAGATTGTACTAGTGTGAGATCTCAGAGGCGTGTAGGGGGACACTGAGGCTTGGTGATCAGAGCTAGAGTTAAACTTTCATAAAGGATTATACAGCAATTTTGGCAAGGGGAGGAAACACTTTGAGTTTAGAAATGGCTAAACCTAGAGGAGAGTCCAAGTGATCCTTGGTAATCATCCATTACCTCTGTACAGGGAATCAGACACCACTACATGTATTCCCCATGACACAGAGCTTGGTGTAGCCATTGACAGGTAGTTCACATCTCATGAGCAAAAGTGGAAAAAATGGAGGTGGGACATTCACAAAAGTCACACAGATGTTAAATCAGGGGATGAGTCAGAAAGCCGGACAGAAGCTGGTTAAGGTCCCCATACAGCAGTAGAGCAAAAAGTACAACAACAAAAATGGCATGAAAAAGAGTAGTCAAACTGTCCAGAGGTCAGCAACAAATGTACAAGCAGATAATGGTGAACTCAGAAGCAGGGTAAGGTAAAATGCCAGCTGAGAAGCAAGTACCAATGTATTATCTCTGATCAGAACCAAGCAATCTAAACAAATGATTGGCACAGACATGCGCATCTTAGAGATTTAGAGTCCTCAGTGCTCAGGTGCCTGGCAGAATGGAAAACAAGGGTTAATGTTTGGGACTAGCCTAGAGTGGGAGGTGATAAGCTGAAAGAACAAAAGACAGTTCTTGCTAGAACTTTAGAAAGGGCCCAGTGTACATAGAGAAAGGACGTAAGGTCTAATATGAGCAGCGCCACATGATGTGGGTGTCCTTAATGAGAGAGGAAGCAGAAACATAAGATAGCGAGATCCTAGCGGTGAGAAGATGAGAGAGATTACCTAGAGAGCAGAGTTATTTTTCGGACACGGGCCCTAGGAGGGGACACCTAGAATAGCCCAGAGTTTACAACTTCAAGAGGTAATGGGCTTAAACAAGACAGAGTACATAAGACTAAGAGAATGCCCTGGGTGGGAGTCAGAGCATCAGAGAAAGAAGTAAAAAGTAACGGCTATACTGGCAAAGTAGCTCGCCTAAGGGGAAAAGGATGCGGATATGGTTTTAGTATAGGACTCTTACAAGCTGGACTGTAATATTGAGCTTGGCTGTGGTAAAGTATAGAGAAATGGTGAAGATAGAGGACAAGAGAGAAAAGAGGAAGGAATCTGTGTATGAAAAATGCTCCATATTGTGCAAGAAATGTTCATCAAGATATGTACCCACTATCTCCTGTATATAATCCCTTTCCAGTAATCGTTGAGTAAAAAGTTTAATTTTTCACTGGTGGTCTACTTCATTGAACAGTTCAGCACTTGGTCCTTGCAAACCAATGTCATCAGTTATATGCAGCCTGCAAGGGTGTAGCGCTCTCATAGCACTAGTCGACACACCCAGCCAGGACCTCCACCTTCATGTAATGTGACGGGGCGTAAGAGATGAGTGCCTCGTCCGCAGCTACCACTCCGTGCCACGTTACAAGTGCATGTGTTGACTGGCATCTCATTGTTATTTTTGCGATCTCCTTTTCCTGTCAGTGTATGAAACGTTTTGATTACATCCTGATGAAAGGATACAATTGTATTTAGTGTAACTAATGCTCTGTGAGCTAATCAGTCGTAAAGCGTTATTCACATGAAATTAACTTGGATAGGGTGATAACTTACTGACTGCTGAGTGTCCAGACTGTTGGGATCCCCATCGATCACGAAAATGGGGCCCTGGAAACCAGGAATCAGATACTGCAGTGCACTGTCTGAATGGAGTGGAGGAATACACTCAAATCATTGTCCTTGAGATTGTTGTAAAGAGTCATACACTTTAATCTGACTTGTCCGGTAATTCCACAGATGATGAATGGAGATAAGGACAAATCCACTTTATTCAGGCTCCAGGATTGCAGAGTCTCATTTTTGGGATAGATACCAAGCAATCACATCCCCAGCAATCAGCAAGTTATTCCCTATCCTATAGATAGTGGATAACTTACTATCTTGGGAATAACTCTTTAAGGATTGGCTGAAACATTTTACATGCAGTAAGAAATTGTAAAAAAAAACCTCATAAAGATCGTTACTGGTGTAATAATATACTCGTTTTGTGTCACTGGGCCACTTGTAATGATGTTGAATAAGTATTTATGAATATTTATATTTTTTTCTTTGAAGGAAAAAAGTGAATCATTTTTATGGAGCACAAGTAGCCCTTCATCAACTCGTGGGCTGTCTACTACGACATCTTCACTTACATTGCAGACCATAACGTCTCGGACCTTTAATGCCATCTGGAATGAACCAATTACATACATTGTAGGACAACTTAGACCATATACAACGTACTTATTTGAGGTTTCAGCTGTTACCATTGAACCAGGCTACATTGACAGCACAATTGTAAGAACCCCAGAGTCGGGTAAGTAAATATTTTCATTTTCATGATCATCTAAACTGCGGCATTAATGTATAATTTTTATATTAATGATTGTTCAAGAATTTCTATGGCAGCATTAACAGGCTTAATAGGTACTCTGTCCTTTGGGGATCATTGCTATCTCTAAATCATTAGATTCACATTCAGTTTGAACCTTAGAATGAACTTGTAATACAGTTGTGTGAAAATGTGTTTTCTTCCTTCCTGATTTCCTAGTCTTTTGCATGTTTGTTACACTTAAATGTTTCAGATCACCAAACAAATTTAAATATAAGATGAAGATAACAAAAGTTAATAAAGTTGAAAAAGACAAATTTACATAAAATTCAACCAAGGGATGGAAAACGAAACGACCAAGGGCAGGGGCATCTGCAATCAAATGCTTGCTAGAGTGATATCTGAGTATGAATTCCCAATTTTAACACTCCCATGACAATGCTTACCTGGTCTTGTGTCACTCTCTGCATTATGGCCTCCATTGATGATATTCTGACATTTGAATGCTGCAGCCAGTCACATATTGCAGTGGTCCCATGATTTAACAGTTCATTGCTTGAGACCAGAATGCATAGACCAGAGAGATACCAGAGAAGCATAGCCACTAGAATTGCGCAAATCAATTCTAGAGACTCTAGTCTTTCAGCCAGTAGTCTGAAGGCTCGCAAATTCAGGATCCCCTTTGTAAATTTTGATTAACCCGGGCTGTCACAATGTCATCATTACAGTGTGATGCACAGATGACGTTGCGCTAATCAAAAGCCTGGATGGTAAGGGATTTGCGAACCTCCCGTCCAGTGGCCAGAGACTACTAGCTAGGTTGATGGCCCAGAGTGCCATAATTCATTCCGCCCAACTCTAATTACCACTTTACGTAATTAACTAATTTAATTAGCCTTTTTTATCATTATTTTGCACTAGGAATCAAATTAGCATTTTTCCGATGACTAAATGTCTTCCCCATGTTCTGTGTTGTGCTATATGCTCATATTAAAGCATCTGATTAAGTATAGTTAGTTACTGATTTATACCTCGTGCCCTATATCTACAGAAGCTGCTGTTCTCCACCCAACCTGTGGTCTGCTATAAAGCAGCACTTAAACCACAATACAGAAAGCTTTTTTGGCTTCAAAAGAATATTGTAAGTCCCTCAAAGTCAAAACACATGAAGGTGCCAGAAGAAAAGGAGCTTCTGTTGTTTTCTCTGAATGTCTGAGATTCTACCATGAGCAAATACTTTATCACTTACTCTTATCCTGCCAGCTCTAATGTTATCAGTTCCATTTCTTATGAGTATGAGTTATAGGAATGCAATTTAATGGTTTACAGCTTTCACTGTTTAATCCCTTTAGTTTTACAAAAAAAAACACAGCATGGTTGTTTCATGTAAAAAATGTATTATGCAATTGAATAGTCTGTGTATAACATGAGTTTGCCGGTTGCTATAGAAGTAACTGAAGTGGATACATAATATCTATTTTGTGCATATTTTACTTGATTATTGATAATCTCATACCACACTGTGTAGACAGCACATCATTAAACAGTACATCCATATGTACTGCTGTAAATCCTATATTACATTATGTCTGGAAAAGATTACAGTGAGCAATTTCGTAGTATATTTAGATTCACTTACAGAATGTAGCAATTCCCTTATACAGTGCCTTGCGAAAGTATTCGGCTCCCTGGAACTTTTCAACCTTTTCCCACATATCATGCTTCAAACATAAAGATACCAAATGTAAATTTTTGGTGAAGAATCAACAAAAAGTGGAACACAATTGTGAATTTGAATGAAATTTATTGGTTATTTTAATTTTTTTGGAAATTCAAAAACTGAAAAGTTCGGCGTGCAATATTATTCAGCCCCTTTAAGTTAATACCGTATATACTCGAGTATAAGCCGACCCGAGTATAAGCCGACCCCCCTAATTTTGCCACAAAAAACTGGGAAAACCTATTGACTCGAGTATAAGCCTAGGGTGGAAATGCAGCAGCTACCGGTGAATTTCAAAAATAAAAATAGATCATTATTTCCCCATAGCTGTGCCATATAGTGCTCTGCAGCGTTCATATCTCCCCATAGCTGTGCCCCATACAGTGCTCTGCAGCGTTCATATCTCCCCATAGCTGTGCCCCATATAGTGCTCTGCAGCGTTCATATCTCCCCATAGCTGTGCCCCATATAGTGCTCTGCACTGTTCATATTCCCCCTTGGCTGTGCCATATAGTGCTCTGCAGCGTTCATATTTCCCCATAGCTGTGCCCCATATAGTGCTCTGCACCGTTCATATTTCCCCAAAGCTGTGCCCCATATAGTGCGCTGCAGCGTTCATATCTCCCCATAGCTGTGCCCCATACAGTGCTCTGCAGCGTTCATATCTCCCCATAGCTGTGCCCCATATAGTGCTCTGCAGCGTTCATATATCCCCATAGATGCTCCACATAAATCTGTGCCATGGCCGCTGCTGCTGCAATAAAAAAAAAAAAAGCCATACTCACCTCTCTTGCTTGCAGCTCCCAGCGTCCGGTCCCGGCGTCTCTGCACTGACTGATCACACTATATGCGTCATCGCGCCCTCTGACCTGCACAGTCAGAGCGGAGACGCTGGGAAGATGGAGGCGCCGGGAAGATGGAGCGGCGCCCGGCGGCTGGAATGCGGACAGGTGAATATGACATACTTACCTAGTCCCAGCGATCCTGGCGCTCCCCACCTGTCACAGCTGTCTTAGGTGCCGCAGCTTCTTTCTCTATCAGTGGTCACCGTTACCGCTGATTAGAGAAATGAATAGGCGGCTCCACCCCTATGGGAGGTGGAGCCGCCTATTAATTTTTCTAATGAGCGGTCCCACGTGACCGCTGAAGAGGGGAAGAAGCTGCAGCACAGAAGACCGTGGGATGGCAGGGACAGCATGAGGATCGCTGGGACTAGGTAAGTATGCCTCAGCGCCCTCACCCGCCGACCCCACCGCTACCGTGACTCGAGTATAAGCCGAGAGGGGCACTTTCAGCCCAAAAATTTGGGCTGAAAATCTCGGCTTATACTCGAGTATATACGGTACTCTGTTACGCCACCTTTTGCTGCGATTACAGCTGCAAGTTACTTGGGGTATGTCTCTATCAGTTTTGTACATCGAGAGACTGAAATTCTTGCCCATTCTTCCTTGATAAACAGCTCGAGCTCAGTGAGGTTTGATGGAGATCGTTTGTGAACAGCAGTTTTCAGCTCTTTCCACAGATTGAGGTCTGGACTTTGACTTAGCCATTCTAATACCTGGATACATTTATTTGTGAACCATTCCTTTGTTGATTTTACTTTATGCTTGGGATCATTGTCTTGTTGGAAGACAAATCTCTGTCCCAGTCTCAGGTCTTTTGCGGACTCAAACAGGTTTTCTTCAAGAATGGTCCAAGTAGGCCTTCCGGGTAACTCCCATCAGGAAGAGGGCCACCAGTTCAGCCCACTGGAAAAACGGCAAGCTCCCGGCTCTGCTGTGTGCTCAAACACTATAAGAAAAGCCTCCATATCGTCCTCAGGACTCATCTTCCTCAGAGCCGACCAGACCTTGCACCGGGCCTCAGAACGCAATCTGTTGCAAAATCAACAACATACAACGGCAACTTCTGTTGTTGCACTTGAGAGAGGGCCAAATGTCTTAGAATTTTCTCAATCTTGTCAGCCGGCTGCAGTATTGCAGGCCTAATAACTGACATGCAGCATGCTTTCGGGTATGCCTCTGTTCACACTGCCCACATTCTCCTACCAAATGTAGTGCAGCAGAGTTGGTATAGTGTGACAGGCAGTGACCACAGGGAAAGTTCACAGCAAAATGTGTTTAATGTCCAAAGCTCACACAGTGTACAGCACATGGTATCCTCCAGATCGCAGCCGGGAAGTGAGACAGTCCATACATGCATCCGGTTGCCAAGGAAGACTGCACCACAGTATCACGCTGCGGGGTGCCAAGAGTTTGCCCTGCTGGGCTCTGTGTTATCCTCACACAGGCTGAGCTTTTGCAGAGCCATCTGCTCTGCTTGCTGCAAACTCTACTCTTACACACCAAACCCTCTGCTACAAGGGATTTTACAATAACCTGTAGCCGTAGGCCACATAGAAAACCCAGCCTGGGGGAGGAAACGGACCAACCCCCCACTACCTTCCTTTAGTCCTTTTAAAAAATAAAAGCCCCATGCAGGTTTTCTTAAACCCGCCCTGGACAAATATTTTGTCCAAGGCTACACCTACTTTTATTCTGCATTGCAATCACAGCTACGCCTGTGACACATAGCGACCCTCGCAAATAACGCCGGTAGCTGCCTAACTATATATATAAATATATATATATATTTATTTCACAAAAGTGAAAACACCCCTCACATTTTTGTAAATGTTTTACTATATCTTTTCATGGGACAACACTGGAGATATGACAGTTTGATACAATGTACAATAGTCAATGTACAGATAGTATAACAGTGTAAATTTGGTGTGTCCCCTAAATTACTCACCACACAACCATTAATGTCTAAACCTCTCGCAACAAAAGTGAGTACACTCCTATGTGAAAATGGCCAAATTGTGCCCAATTAACCATTTTCCCTCCCTGATGTCATGTGACTCAGTGTTACAACGTCTCAGGTATGTTACATTTCCTGTTATTGCTCTCACACTCTCTCATACTGGTCATTTGGAAGTTCAACATGGCATATCATGGCAAAAAAATCTCTCCGGAACTGAAAAAAAAAATTATTGTTCTAAATAAAGATGGCCTAGACTATAAGAAGCTTGCCAGCACCCTGAAACTGAGCTGCAGCACGGTGGCCAAGACAATCAACGGTGAAACAAGACAGGTTCCACTCAGAACAGGCCTCGCCATGGTCAACCCAAGAAGCTGAGTGGACGTGCTGGGATTCATATCCAGAGGTTGCCTTTTCTAAATAGACAGTGCTGCCAGCATTGCTGCAGAAATTAAAGGGATGAGGAGGGAAGCCTGTCAGTGCTCAGACCATTGCACACTGCATCAAATTGGTCCTCATGGCTTCATGGCTGTCACCCCAGAAGGAAGCCCCTTCAAAAAATGATGCATAATCCCGCAAACCGTTTGCTGAAGACAAGCAGACTAAGGACATGGATTATTGACACCATGTCTTGTGGTCTGATGAGAACAAGATCAACTTATTTGGTTCAGATGGTGTCAATCTTTTGTGGAAGCAACCAGGTGAAGAGTACAAAGACAAGTATATGTTGCCTACAGTCAAACATAGTGGTGGGAGTGTCATGGTTTGGGGCTTCATCAGTGCTGCTTTCTGTGGGGAGCTATAGTTCATTGAAAGAACCACGAATGCCAACATGTAGTGTGACATACTGAAGCAGAGCTTGAACCCTTCCAATCAAAAACTGCGCCACACGCAGGGCAGTATTCCAACATGATAATGACCCCAAACACTCCTCCAGGATGACCATTTCCATGATAAAGAAACTGAGAGTAAAGGAGCTTGACTGGCCAAGTATTTCTCCAGACCTAAACCCTATTGAGCATCTGTGGGGCATCCTCTAATGGAAGGTGGAGGAGCGCAAGGTGTCTAACATCTAGCTCCTTGATGTCATCATGGAGGAGTGGAAGAGGATTCCAGTAGCAACCTGCGAAGCTCTAGTGAATTCAATACCAAAGAGAGTTAAGGCAGTGCTTTAAAATAATTCTGGCCACACAAAATATTGACATTTTGGGCACAGTTTGGCCATTTTCAGTTAGGGGTGTACTCACTTTTGTTGCCGGTGGTTTAGACATAAATGGCTGTGTGTTGAGTTATTTGAAGGGCACACCAAATTTACACTTTTGTTTACAAGTTGCACACTGACTGATTTACATTGTATCAAAGTGTCATATCTTCAGTGAAAAAATATAATAACATAGTTAAAAAAAAGTCAAGAGTGTACTCACTTTTTTATATACCGTATATACTCGAGTATAAGCCGACCCGAGTATAAGCCGACCCCCTAATTTTGCCACAAAAAACTGGGAAAACTTATTGACTCGAGTATAAGCCTAGGGTTGGAAATGCAGCATTTACCGGTAAATTTCAAAAATAAAAATAGATCATTATTTCCCCATAGCTGTGCCATATAGTGCTCTGCACCATTCATTATTTCCCCATAGCTGTGCCATATAGTGCTCTGCACCGTTCATTATTGTTCCATAGCTGTGCCATATAGTGCTCTGCACCGTTCATTATTTCCCCATAGCTGTGCCATATAGTGCTCTGCACCGTTCATTATTGCCCCATAGCTGTGCCATATAGTGCTCTGCACTGTTCATTATTGCCCCATAGCTGTGCTATATAGTGCTCTGCACCGTTCATTATTGCTCCATATCTGTGCCATATAGTGCTCTGCACCGTTCATATTTCCCCATAGCTGTGCCATATAGTGCTCTGCACCGTTCATTATTTCCCCATAGCTGTGCCATATAGTGCTCTGCACCGTTCATATTTCCCCATAGCTGTGCCATATAGTGCTCTGCACCGTTCATATTTCCCTATAGCTGCCATATAGTGCTCTGCACCGTTCATATTTCCCCATAGCTGTGCCATATAGTGCTCTGCACCGTTCATATTTCCCCATAGCTGTGCCATATAGTGCTCTGCACCGTTCATATTGCCCCATAGCTGTGCCACATAGTGCTCTGCACCGTTCATATTTCCCCATAGCTGTGCCATATAGTGCTCTGCACCGTTCATATTTCCCCATAGCTGTGCCATATAGTGCTCTGCACCGTTCATATTTCCCCATAGCTGTGCCATATAGTGCTCTGCACCGTTCATATTTCCCCATAACTGTGCCATATAGTGCTCTGCACCGTTCATATTTCCCCATAGCTGTGCCATATAGTGCTCTGCACCGTTCATATTTCCCCATAGCTGTGCCATATAGTGCTCTGCACCGTTCATATTTCCCCATAGCTGTGCCATATAGTGCTCTGCACCGTTCATATTTCCCCATAGCTGTGCCATATAGTGCTCTGCACCGTTCATATTTCCCCATAGCTGTGCCCCATATAGTGCTCTGCACGGTTCATATTTCCCCATAGCTGTGCCATATAGTGCTCTGCACCGTTCATATTTCCCCATAGCTGTGCCCCATATAGTGCTCTGCACCGTTCATATTTCCCCATAGCTGTGCCATATAGTGCTCTGCTCCGTTCATATTTCCCCATAGCTGTGCCATATAGTGCTCTGCACCGTTCATATTTCCCCATAGCTGCCATATAGTGCTCTGCACCGTTCATATTTCCCCATAGATGCTCCACATAAATCTCTGCCATTGCTGCTGCTGCAATAAAAAAAAAAACACATACTCACCTTTCTTGCTTGCAGCTCCCAGCGTCCGGTCCCGGCGTCTCTCTGCTCTGACTGATCAGTCAGAGGGCGCCGCGCACACTATATGCGTCATCGTGCCCTCTGACCTGCACAGTCAGTGCAGATAGACGCCGGGAAGATGGAGCGGCGCCGGGAAGATGGAGCGGCGCCCGGCGGGTGGAACGTGGACAGGTGACTATGCGATACTTACCTGCTCCCGGCGTCCGGCTCCTTCTCCCGGACAGCTGTCTTCGGTGCCGCAGCTTCTTCCTCTATCAGCGGTCGCCGTTACCGCTGATTAGAGAAATGAATAGGCGGCTCCACCCCTATGGGAGTTGGAGCCGCCTATTCATTTCTTAAATGAGCGGTCCCACGTGACCGCTGAAGAGGGGAAGAACTGCAGCACCGAAGACCGTGGGACAGGCGGGGAGCGTCAGGATCGCTGGAAGCAGATAAGTATGCCTCAGCGCCCTCACCCCCCGAACCTGCCACCCACCTTGACTCGAGTATAAGCCGAGAGGGGCACTTTCAGCCCAAAAATTTGGGCTGAAAATCTCAGCTTATACTCGAGTATATACGGTAATATATATTGTGACAAAGTCAATGGCAAAATGCTGGAGGGGAGATATGTTTCACACGATCTATTAGCATCAGTGATGTGAACCCAGAAGTTTCTTACAGCATATTATGTGTTGCGAGGGGTTCATCTGTCACTTTGGGGGCTGGTTTTTGGTGAACAACTATAGAGCAGATGGGAGGTTGTAAACCTTATCTCCACCCCAGGATATGGTCTGGGGTTTAAGGCCTCCTGAGGTGTTCAGTGTTCAGTGTCTGGAAAGTAACACTCCAGAGAAGAGTTTATGTTGGTGATAAAAACCCAAACCTTGTGCTTTGCTAAATCTGAGCGAGCTGATCCCCGCTGCCACAAGGACTGTGCTTTGTGCTACCACTTAGTTTTGTTTTGCTGTTTTTGACCAGAGGGCCATATTTACTTTTTGCTTCACCTTGGTTTATGCCGCATATAATAAACCAATTAAGATCTTAAAGAAAAAGTGTTCCTGTGTCTACCTCCTTATGCAGCTGAGTGAGCCGATCTACAACAGTTGGTGGACAATGCGGGCAGCGTTTCCAGTGAACATGTGTGACTGCTACGATATGTCCTGGGTGAAGGCGGGCACAAGCCAGGACACAACATCAGGCAAAACGGATTACCTGATTAAACATCTGGTACAATCACAGCACCAACAGCATCAGCAACACGTACAGCATCAAGAGATGGCGTGACAGGGGACAAGTAAGCTTCTAATACAGCAGATGCAATAGCACCACCAGCAGCAGATTGACTTGCTCACAGAGGCAGTTAGTGAAAGGCTGGCAGCTCCTCCCCCAAGTGTGGGTGATGACACATAAGTCCAGAATGTGGTAAACAAGCAATGCAAAAAAAATGACCCTGGGTGATGTTGAAGCATTTTTTACTGTTTTTGATCTGGTATTAGAGCATGAGAAACTATCGCCAAAGGAGTGGGTAGAGATGCTGGCCCACTATCTAACTGGTAGGCCCCAAAAGGCTTATGATTTGCCGTTACAGGATGCACAGAAGTATGTGAAATTTAAAACTGAAATTTTGGCAAGCGTGGGAGTGACTATGTTGGTCAGAGCACAAAGGGTTCACTTTACTGGGCGTATTATGGTGACAAAACCCCTTGATTCCAAATGTTTGACTTACTGAATCTTGTACAGAAATGGCTGCAGCCGGAGTCCTTTACTCCAACCTAGATGGTTGAGTGGGTTGTCATGAACCGATTTATTCACTCCCTTCCTAGGCTGGTGCAGACCTGAGTGACCCAGGGAGATCCCCGAAATGTGGATGACATAGTTGGTCTCGTAGACAGGTACCAAGTGGTCGAGAGGTCCCTAAGAAAGCCGGGGTGGTGGTGTATTCCCATACTGGGATACCAAGCAGGAGCCTGAGAGTGGGGGCTCCACGCAAAATCCCACCCCGTGGGGTCAGAATGATCACAAGAACGGTGAGCAAAAATCCCAGAACCACGCGGGGGGACCTAGTGAATGAACTGCAGAGAGCTGGGACCAATGTAACAAGGCCTACCATAAGTAACACACTACGCCACCATGGACTCAGATCCTGCAGTGCCAGACGTGTCCCACTGCTTAAGCCAGTACATGTCCGGGCCCGTCTGAAGTTTGCTAGAGAGCATTTGGATGATCCAGAGGAGTTTTGGGAGAATGTCCTATGGTCTGATGAAACCAAACTGGAACTGTTTGGTAGAAACACAACTTGTCGTGTTTGGAGGAAAAAGAATACTGAGTTGCATCCATCAAACACCATACCTACTGTAAAGCATGGTGGTGGAAACATCATGCTTTGGGGCTGTTTCTCTGCAAAGGGGCCAGGACGACTGATCCGGGTACATGAAAGAATGAATGGGGCCATGTATTGTGAGATTTTGAGTGCAAACCTCCTTCCATCAGCAAGGGCATTGAAGATGAAACGTGGCTGGGTCTTTCAACATGACAATGATCCAAAGCACACCGCCAGGGCAACGAAGGAGTGGCTTCGTAAGAAGCATTTCAAGGTCCTGGAGTGGCCTAGCCAGTCTCCAGATCTCAACCCTATAGAAAACCTTTGGAGGGAGTTGAAAGTCCGTGTTGCCAAGCGAAAAGCCAAAAACATCACTGCTCTAGAGGAGATCTGCATGGAGGAATGGGCCAACATACCAACAACAGTGTGTGGCAACCTTGTGAAGACTTACAGAAAACGTTTGACCTCTGTCATTGCCAACAAAGGATATATTACAAAGTATTGAGATGAAATTTTGTTTCTGACCAAATACTTATTTTCCACCATAATATGCAAATAATATGTTAAAAAAACAGACAATGTGATTTTCTGGATTTTTTTTTCTCAGTTTGTCTCCCATAGTTGAGGTCTACCTATGATGTAAATTACAGACGCCTCTCATCTTTTTAAGTGGTGGAACTTGCACTATTGCTGACTGACTAAATACTTTTTTGCCCCACTGTATATTAGTCCCCATAGCTGAGTGTCCATTAGTTAGGGCTTCTGTCCTGCTCAGCCAGTATTCACATTTATGTAATTTGACATATGGTTAAGTTTTAATACTAAAGGTTAGGACTGTGATGTGGTGGGATGGCTTTTATGTTTTAAGCAAAATAGTGTTAACCAGGTACCCGATGCTATTTTCATGCACAATTGCTCTTTATTTATTTACTGCAGGGTATTTGATCATTTTGTTTTTATCTTAGGTTTTTTCTGTTTTTGTCTGCATAGGAACTTACATGCCAGTTCATCTGTAGGTTTTAGTTGGGGGTATGCAGCAGAGACTGAGACGCTTTAAGTACGATATCACATCTTAATGCACATCCAGACAGAACTTTAAAATATGATTTCTCGTTGCCAGAGCAGCACTGAGGTAATAAATGTATAGACTAGCTAATCTTTTAATAGTTATATCAATAGTTTTAGGTTGGGTGGGGTGTGAGTTGAAAGGTTGCTGACTGGTTCCATTTAACCAATTGATTTTGTAGTATAGATATGTTACTACAAAGCCATGCAATCGAATATAATAGCTGCATGGTTTTGCTGATAACACCGATACTCTATTACACAGATATTTGAAAAATTTTAAAAACTATAAAGCATTTTTATTTTTAATTAAGTAAATTTATACCTAAGACAATTGGAAAAGCCTTTTTTTTTTAATTCTGAAGTAGTGACCAGAGCCATCCAGAATGATTTTATCATATTTTGTTTTACCCATTTCTACATTTAGCTGCTGTTGTCTAAGTTTAGATAACTGTTGTGTGATCCATGGAATAGTACCAAAGTACGGAAGTGCGAATGTGCAACCAAGAAGCACAAGCTCATAAGTAATCCAACACCCACTGGGTGGCGCCACTAGTCCTCACTATGCCGTACTGATTCACAGTTTGTTTTTTAATAATGAAATGTACATGCTCATCTCGTATAGGCAAGGACATTTGCAATTTTAGTTGAATGTAGTTTTACTTCACATTTGCTCAGAAAAGCTAACATTTTTGGTAATTTGAGTAGATAGTTAAGATAAACAATCATCTGGTGAATGGACACAGCCATTAGTATGTATAATAGCCTTTAAAGTTGAACAAATGCAGGGTGAAGAAAGAATTACTTTCTTGAATGACCTGGGAACATTCTGATCATCTTCTTTCAGAAAAATTGTTTGAGTTATTACTCTATTATTATTATTTGGTGAAAATATTAAACACACTTGACTTCTTTTCATTCAATGGTATGTGATTATCAAAACAATGGAGCATTTTATATGGAATCGTCTGTTTTCATTAATTTTAGATGAATGGGAACAGCCACCTTAATGTGAGGGTCCATTATATGAAGGCATGTTAGCCTCACAATATTTTAATATAATATATATTAATAAATATTTATTTACTGTTTCAGTTCCTGAAGACCCTCCTCAGAACGTTGTCAAGGGCAACATCACAGCAAGATCCTTCTCTGTAACTTGGGATGCTCCAACTATTGTGACTGGAAAATTTAGTTACCGAGTTGAATTGTATGGTCCAACTGGTAAGTGGTTTCACATACAGTAAGTTACACTTGAGGCTGTTGCCTTCCATACTCTCTGTCTGCTGTCACTCATTACTTGGATTGTAGGGTGAGCATTTCCACGTACTTACCGCTTGAACATATGTTGCTTTAATGTGCCTAAAGGGCAAAAAGATACAACTTAATTGTACCTAAATTAAAGAAAGCTCCTCTAAGCTCCAGATATCAGTGCCAGTCCCAACACTACTAGCCACTCGATTCCAGAGCCGCAACTGCACGTCACAGGTCAGTGTGACTTGCCTTAGAGGGGGGTGATAGCATAATGAAGAGCGGAGGCAGGGATTTCTTCCAGACACCGCATGCCCCGGAGCCAGGAAGAAATAATTAGCATAATGAAATAAAAGTCTATTTCTCCACATCTAGACAGCAATTATGAAGCATACAGGTAAGACTAGATTAACATTTCTAATACCTGTATGCCCATAGTAATAGCTGAAAAGTGTCCCAGGGGATAACAGATTTCCTTTAAATTTCAGTAAGCATGTGTTATGAAAGGTAATTCAGTACCACAATGGACATAGAGGTCAGCGCGCATACAGTGACCTGGCAATAACCCAAAAACAAGAACGAGCTCTGAGACGTGGGAACTCTGTTGACCGCAATCCCTAATCCTCTCCAACCACACTAAAGGCAGCCGTGGATTGCGCCTAACGCTCCCTATGCAACTCGGCACGGCCTGAGAAACTAGCTAGCCTGAAGATAGAAAATAAGCCTACCTTGCCTCAGAGAAATACCCCAAAGGAAAAGGCAGCCCCCACACATAATAACTGTGAGTTAAGATGAAAAGACAAACGTAGAGATGAAATAGATTTAGCAAAGTGAGGCCCAACTTTCTGAACAGAGCGAGGATAGGAAAGGTAACTTTGCGGTCAACACAAAACCCTACAAAAACCACGCAAAGGGGGCAAAAAGACCCTCCGTACCGAACTAACGGCACGGAGGTACTCCCTCTGCGTCCCAGAGCTTCCAGCAAGCAGAAAAAAAACAAATAGACAAGCTGGACAGAAAAAAACAGCAAACAAATAGCAAAGAGGAACTTAGCTATGCAGAGCAGCAGGCCACAGGAACGATCCAGGAGGAAACAGGTCCAATACTAGAACATTGACTGGAGGCCAGGATCAAAGCACTAGGTGGAGTTAAATAGAGCAGCACCTAACGACTTCACCACATCACCTGAGGAAGGAAACTCAGAAGCCGCAGTACCACTTTCCTCCACCAACGGAAGCTCACAGAGAGAACCAGCCGAAGTACCACTTGTGACCACAGGAGGGAGCTCTGCCACAGAATTCACAACAGTACCCCCCCCTTGAGGAGGGGTCACCGAACCCTCACCAGAGCTCCCAGGATGACCAGGATGAGCCATATGAAAGGCACGAACAAGATCGGGAGCATGGACATCAGAGGCAAAGACCCAGGAATTATCTTCCTGAGCATAACCCTTTCCACTTAACCAGATACTGGAGTTTCCGCCTTGAAACACGAGAATCCAAAATCTTCTCCACAATATACTCCAACTCCCCCTCCACCAAAACCGGGGCAGGAGGATCAACAGATGGAAACATAGGTGCCACATATCTCCGCAACAATGACCTATGGAATACGTTATGTATGGAAAAAGAATCTGGAAGGGTCAGACGAAAAGACACAGGATTAAGAACCTCAGAAATCCTATACGGACGAATAAAACGAGGTTTAAACTTAGGAGAGGAAACCTTCATAGGAATATGACGAGAAGATAACCAAACCAAGTCCCCAACCCGAAGTCGGGGACCCACACAGCGTCTGCGATTAGCGAAACGTTGAGCCTTCTCCTGGGACAAAGTCAAATTGTCCACTACATGAGTCCAAATCTGCTGCAACCTGTCCACCACAGTATCCACACCAGGACAGTCCGAAGACTCAACCTGCCCTGAAGAGAAACGAGGATGGAACCCAGAGTTGCAGAAAAACGGTGAAACCAAGGTAGCCGAGCTGGCCCGATTATTAAGGGCGAACTCAGCCAAAGGCAAAAAGGACACCCAGTCATCCTGATCAGCAGAAACAAAGCATCTCAGATATGTTTCCAAGGTCTAATTGGTTCGTTCGGTCTGGCCATTAGTCTGAGGATGGAAAGCCGAGGAAAAAGACAAGTCAATGCCCATCCTACCACAAAAGGCTCGCCAAAACCTCGAAACAAACTGGGAACCTCTGTCAGAAACGATATTCTCTGGAATGCCATGTAAACGAACCACATGCTGGAAAAACAATGGCACCAAATCAGAGGAGGAAGGCAATTTAGACAAGGGTACCAAATGGACCATCTTAGAGAAGCGATCACAGACCACCCAAATGACTGACATCTTTTGAGAGACGGGAAGATCAGAAATAAAATCCATAGAGATATGTGTCCAAGGCCTCTTCGGGACCGGCAAGGGCAAAAGCAACCCACTGGCAAGAGAACAGCAGGGCTTAGCCCGAGCACAAATCCCACAGGACTGCACAAATGTACGCACATCCCGCGACAGAGATGGCCACCAAAAGGATCTAGCCACTAACTCTCTGGTACCAAAGATTCCAGGATGACCAGCCAACACCGAACAATGAACCTCAGAGATAACTTTATTCGTCCACCTATCAGGGACAAACAGTTTCTCCGCTGGGCAACGATCAGGTTTATTAGCCTGAAATTTTTGCAGCACCCGCCGCAAATCAGGGGAGATGGCAGACACAATTACTCCCTCTTTGAGGATACCCGCCGGCTCAGATACACCCGGAGAGTCGGGCACAAAACTCCTAGACAGAGCATCCGCCTTCACATTTTTAGAGCCCGGAAGGTATGAAATCACAAAGTCAAAACAGGCAAAAAACAACGACCAACGAGCTTGTCTAGGATTCAACCGCTTGGCGGACTCGAGATAAGTCAAGTTCTTGTGATCAGTCAAGACCACCACGCGATGCTTAGCTCCATCAAGCCAATGACGCCACTCCTCGAATGCCCACTTCATGGCCAGCAACTCTCAATTGCCCACATCATAATTTCGCTCAGCAGGCGAAAACTTCCTGGAAAAGAAGGCGCATGGTTTCATCACCGAGCAATCAGAACTTCTCTGCGACAAAACAGCCCCTGCTCCAATCTCAGAAGCATCAACCTCGACCTGGAACGGAAGCGAAACATCTGGTTGACACAACACAGGGGCAGAAGAAAAACGACGCTTCAACTCTTGAAAAGCTTCCACCGCAGCAGAAGACCAATTGACCAAATCAGCACCTTTCTTGGACAAATCGGTCAATGGTTTAGCAATACTAGAAAAATTGCAGATGAAGCGACGATAAAAATTAGCCCAGGAACTTTTGCAGACTTTTCAGAGATGTCGGCTGAGTCCAATTATGGATGGCTTGGACCTTAACAGGGTCCATCTCGATAGTAGAAGGGGAAAAGATGAACCCCAAAAATGAAACCTTCTGAACACCAAAGAGACAGTTTGATCCCTTCACAAACAAAGAATTAGCACGCAGGACCTGAAACACCGTTCTGACCTGCTTCACATGAGACTCCCAATCATCCGAGAAGATCAAAATGTCATCTAAGTACACAATCAGGAATTTATCCAGGTACTCTCGGAAGATGTCATGCATAAAGGACTGAAACACTGATGGAGCATTGGCAAGTCCGAATGGCATTACTAGATACTCAAAATGGCCCTCGGGCGTATTAAATGCAGTTTTCCACTCATCGCCTCGCTTAATACGCACAAGATTATACGCACCACGAAGATCTATCTTGGTGAACCAACTAGCCCCCTTAATCCGAGCAAACAAATCAGATAACAATGGCAAGGGGTACTGAAATTTAACCGTGATCTTATTTAGAAGGCGGTAATCTATACAAGGTCTCAGTGAACCATCCTTCTTGGCTACAAAAAAGAACCCTGCTCCTAATGGCGACGATGACGGGCGAATATGCCCCTTCTCCAAAGACTCCTTCACATAACTCCGCATAGAGGCGTGCTCAGGCACAGATAAATTAAACAGTCGACCTTTTGGGAATTTACTACCAGGAATCAAATCGATAGCACAATCACAATCCCTATGCGGAGGTAGGGTATCGGACTTGGGCTCATCAAATAAATCCCGGTAATCAGACAAGAACTCAGGAACCTCAGAAGGGGTGGATGATGAAATAGTCAGAAATGGGACATCACCATGTACCCCCTGACAACCCCAGCTGGACACAGACATGGATTTCCAATCTAATACTGGATTATGGACTTGTAGCCATGGCAACCCCAACACGACCACATCATGCAGATTATGCAACACCAGAAAGCGAATAACCTCCTGATGTGCAGGAGCCATGCACATGGTCAGCTGGGTCCAGTACTGAGGCTTATTCTTGGCCAAAGGCGTAGCATCAATTCCTCTCAATGGAATAGGACACTGCAAGGGCTCCAAGAAAAACCCACAACGCCTAGCATACTCCAAGTCCATCAAATTCAGAGCAGCGCCTGAGTCCACAAATGCCATGACATAATACGATGACAAAGAGCAGATCAAGGTAACAGACAGAAGAAATTTTGACTGTACCGTACCAATGGTGGCAGACCTAGCGAACCGCTTAGTGCGCTTAGGACAATCAGAGATAGCATGAGTGGAATCACCACAGTAGAAACACAGCCCATTCAGACGTCTGTGTTCTTGCCGTTCAACTCTGGTCAAAGTCCTATCGCACTGCATAGGCTCAGGTTTAAGCTCAGGTAATACTGCCAAATGGTGCACAGATTTACGCTCGCGCAAGCGTCGACCGATCTGAATGGCCAAAGACATAGACTCATTCAGACCAGCAGGCATAGGAAATCCCACCATGACATCCTTAAGGGCTTCAGAGAGACCTTTTCTGAAAATAGCTGTGAGCGCACCTTCATTCCACTGAGTGAGTACGGACCACTTTCTAAATTTCTGACAATATACCTCTATTTCATCCTGACCCTGACACAGAGCCAGCAAATTCTTCTCTGCCTGATCCACAGAATTAGGCTCATCGTACAGCAATCCGAGCGCCAGGTAAAATGCATCGATATTACTTAATGCAGGATCTCCTGACGGAAGAGAAAATGCCCAGTCCTGGGGGTCGCCACGCAAAAAAGAAATAACGATCCTAACTTGTTGAACTGGGTCACCAGAGGAGCGAGGTTTCAAAGCCAGAAATAGTTTACAATTATTTTTGAAACTCAGAAATTTAGTTCTATCTCCAAAAAACAAATCAGGAATAGGAATTCTCGGTTCTAACATAGAATTCTGAACCACAAAGTCTTGAATACTTTGTACTCTTGCCGTGAGCTGATCCACACATGAAGACAGACCTTTAATGTCCATTGCTACACCTGTGTCCTGAACCACCCAAATGTCTAGGGGAAAAAAAAGGCAAAACACAGTGCAAAGAAAAAAAATGGTCTCAGAACTTCTTTTTTCCCTCTATTGGGAATCATTAGTACTTTTGGCCTCCAGTACTGTTATGAAAGGTAATTCAGTACCACAATGGACATAGAGGTCAGCGCGCATACAGTGACCTGGCAATAACCCAAAAACATAGAACGAGCTCTGAGACGAGGAAACTCTGTTGACCGCAATCCCTAATCCTCTCCAACCACACTAAAGGCAGCCGTGGATTGCGCCTAACGCTCCCTATGCAACTCGGCACGGCCTGAGAAACTAGCTAGCCTGAAGATAGAAAATAAGCCTACCTTGCCTTATAGAAATACCCCAAAGGAAAAGGCAGCCCCCACACATAATAACTGTGAGTTAAGATGAAAAGACAAACGTAGAGATGAAATAGATTTAGCAAAGTGAGGCCCAACTTTCTGAACAGAGCGAGGATAGGAAAGGTAACTTTGCGGTCAACACAAAACCCTACAAAAACCACGCAAAGGGGGCAAAAAGACCCTCCGTACCGAACTAACGGCACGGAGGTACACCCTCTGCGTCCCAGAGCTTCCAGCAAGCAGAAAAAAACAAATAGACAAGCTGGACAGAAAAAAACAGCAAACAAATAGCAAAGAGGAACTTAGCTATGCAGAGCAGCAGGCCACAGGAACGATCCAGGAGGAAACAGGTCCAATACTAGAACATTGACTGGAGGCCAGGATCAAAGCACTAGGTGGAGTTAAATAGAGCAGCACCTAACGACTTCACCACATCAACTGAGGAAGGAAACTCAGAAGCCGCAGTACCACTTTCCTCCACCAACGGAAGCTCACAGAGAGAACCAGCCGAAGTACCACTTGTGACCACAGGAGGGAGCTCTGCCACAGAATTCACAACAAGCATGTACATTACTTTTTTTCCTATATCATTTCTTCTTATTATAATATGTAATTTATGGACATCTATGGCTTGATTTCCTCACCTGTGTGGATTGAATGGGTTTTTATCGGCATCTGGTGAGAATTTCATCTCAATGGCACCTTTAAAAATATATTTACTTAGAAAACTGGTGACGTGTTCAATAGTTATTTCACCAGCTGTATACACTGTATATAAATGGAAGTACTTCCTTAAAGTTTAAAGGAAATCTGTCACCACATTTGACCTATCTAAACTATTATAATGGGCATACAGGCTTTAAACTGAAGAAAAAAAGTCCTCTCTGTGTGTCTCAAATCAGATGTGTTGTTTCTGAGAAATCATCTTTTATCACATTATATAAATGACCTCTTCCAGGATCCGAGAAGTTACCACCACTGGGTGTTATGGGGGGTCTCACCTCTCCAGGGCGCAGTGCCTCCACCCGAATCTTGATTGGAGCTCTCTCTCTGGGATTGCAGAAGGACTATTATCTTCTGCCAGGGGCTGACTCGGGAAGCCCCTGCCACACTCAGTACACACTCACAGGGCTCAGGAGTAGAGATGAGTGGTGTTCGAGTCGAACTGTTCGTAAATCTCAAATTCAAGCTGTTTCGGGCAGTGTTCGAGTCGTTCAACGAACCCGAACAATTTGCTTAAAATTCGGCTGTTCGAGTTTCTGTTCGATAACTGTTCGTTCAGCAAAAGCCTAACTTGATTTGCACATTAAAACTGTTTATCATTGTTAGTAGACTGTTTCAGTGTATAGTTGGCGGGGGCAGGGGATAGATCTGTGTTGAAACAACGCCGATCTCCATTTTTTTCTTTCCCGCATTTACAGTGGGGCGGTGCAGTCTCTCAGCCTATCAGCAGTGCGCGCACACACAGCAATGTGCATGTGATGCACACAAGCAAGGGCATGTGTCATTGGCTGTGTATGTCACATGTGCTTGCCCTATAAGAACCAGCCATTTGCCCCGTCGCCACCATTTCCTCACTGCTGCAGCTTAGCGTTAGACGGCACCGCTGCTGCTGTGGGCGATATACAGACAAAGAGTGTTTTTTTGGAGCGAATTGTCAGAGAGATAGGTTTAGGGAGTTGGGAGGAGTCGGGACTAGTTGTAATATCAGCCCTTTTCAGGGTAGGTTACAGCAGTTCATAGCACTGTTTGCCAGGCAGGTCAGTGCCAGTGCTGTGCAAGTGTTTGTCAAAGTATTTGCTGTAATCTAGCTCAGCCAATCCTTTTGGGCTAGTAGCATTGTCTGAGTAGCCCGCCTGTGAAACTAACTACACCACCTGTGTATCTCTATTTTCACTGCATCTAATCCACTTCATAGTTTAGGGCCTAAGAGCAGTGACTGCACGTCAGCAGAGTAGCCCGCCTGTAAAACAAACTATACTGCCTGTATCTCTATTTTCACTGCATCTAATCCAGTTATTAGTTTTGGGCCTAGGAGCAGTGTCTGCACGTCAGCAGAGTAGCCCGCCTGTGAAACCAACTATACCACCTGTGTATCTCTACTTTCACTGCATCTAATCCACTTAATAGTTTAGGGCCTAGGAGCACTGTCTGCACGTCAGCAGAGTAGCCTGCCTGTGAAACAAACTACACCGCCTGTGTCTGTCAATTTTGACTGCATCTAATCCAGTTAATAGTTTTGAGCCTAGTACCACAGTTTGGCCACTCAGTTCTGCTCGGTTTTCATCCATCGGTTGTTGTGCCAACAAGTACAGATACAGAGTTGCCAATTAGTTAAGCACTAAAATGAGTGGCAAAAGGCCTGCTGATGGTGGAAAGGGGAATAGGCGTGTTGGAAAGGGAAAAAAAGGTTGTGTCCATGGGGTAGAATCGGTAGATGGTAAAGCAACAATAACATCTGCAGAAGAATGACCATCCTCCAGCCAAAGTAAGATGTCTACTTCTTTTCGCGGACAATCTGATATGATCCCTTTCTTACGACCATCGGTACAAGCATCGCCAAAAATTCCAGATGAGGCACAAAAACAGCAGGTGCTTGATCGGATATCAAGTGCTCATTCAAGTGGGCTCTCCTCCATGTCAACTTCAACATCACAACTACTCCAGTCCTCAGAGTTGTCACCCCAATCGCACTTGCTTCCTCACAGCTCCCAAGTCTCCAGCTGCCCGTTTGAGCATGGGGTAACACACATGGTTGAGTCCGTAGAGCTGTTTACGCATACTATAGCCTGGGAATCAGAGGTCTGCTCCAGAGCTTCTGTGAATCCAGATGAGGAAATGATCTGCACTGATGCCCAGAATCTTTGTGAGTCGGATCCAGGCCCAGATGAAGCATAATGTAGACCCTCATTCCCAAACTGTAACTTCTGTTGGTGGAGACAATGAGGAAGATGATGATGAGACTGAGATACCTGATTGGAACGAAAACTTGACTTTTCGGTCGGGGCAGGAAGAGGTTGGCTCTGAGGACGACGGGTGTGAGAACACACAGGATGATGATGACGAGGTTGTAGATCCCACTTACTGTCAACCCCCAGTCCGCCAGTCCATGAAATCAGCAGAGGAGGTGGAGGTGGAGGAGTATGCTAGTGACGAGTCTGACGACAAGGTAATGGTGCGCCTTCCTGGACAGAGACAGAGTACTGGAAGCAAATCAACAAGTGCATCCTCAACCCCAACTGTGCCTCAGACCAGAAGTCGTGGTGGCTCTTCAGGTCGCACGAGCTCTAAGCCTTGCATAGCCTGGGCATTTTTTGACATCGCAAAGGATGACCCAACTCATGTTGTCTGTAAGATTTGTCAACAAAATCTCAGTAGAGGCCAAAAAATCACTAGCTTGAGTACTTCATGCATGAACCATCACATGGATATGAGGCATAAGTTGCAGTGGGAAGCTCACTGTGTCACAATGCGGCCTAGTGGGCCGGGTCAACCACCGTCTGCCCCATCAAGTGCATCCGCATCCTCTTCATCCTCTGTGACTGTGGGGACAGCAGTTGCACATGGTTTTGAATGCAGACCTTCCACCTCTTTAACTGCAACATCCAGTGTGATTGCCAGGTCGTCAGGACATTTGCTAGTGGAAACACCTGCTGGTGTTGAGCGCTTGCTGACATCGACACCACATTTTGATCAAGGCAACATAACATCTCCACCTGCACCTTCCTCACAGACCTGCAGTTTGCCGGGGACACCCTACTCAACTCCACAAAGAACAAAAAGACAGCGCCACAATGGATGGTGAAAAAATAAGAGCTTACATTTATTCTGCCTCCTGTAGCGACGTTTCGGTCAACAGACCTTTATCAAGCACTTGGGGTGGGGCAAATCACGCTGCAGGAGTGGTCTCAGATCAGGGACCTATGCACCCTTCTGCACAGTTTTGAAATAGCAACGAAGATGTTTAGTGCTGACGATGCCATTATCAGCATGACCATTCTGGTGATTTACATGCTCGAGCACACCTTACACAGTGTTCGGAGTCAGGTGGTGGAACAAGAGGAGGAGGAGGAGGAGGAGGAACAGGAGGAGTCGTATGCGGAAGGGATCATATCTCCAAGGTCAAGAAGGTTGGCAGCACCAAGGCGGCTGGCAGCATTGGAGGCTGGGGGAGAGGGATTACCGAGTGCACATGGTAGCAGCCAAACTGTTGAGGAAGGTGCAGGAGGCGAGGAAGAAGTGGAGGACGAACTGGCGCTGGGCATGGAAGACTCATCAGATGAGGGAGACCTTGATCAAATTTCTGTTGTGCGAGGTTGGTGGGAGAGGGCAGACGAAGGAAGCATGATTCTCACATCGCCACCACCAAGACAACAAGGACTTGGTCCTCCTGGATGCGCAAGACACATGAGTGCCTTCTTGCTGCACTACCTGCAACATGACCCTCGGATTGTCATAATCCGAAGTAATGCCGACTACTGGGTTGCCACACTGTTAGATCCCCGGTACAAAAGCAAATTTGGTGAAATAATTCCTGCCATAGAAAGGGATTCACGCATGCAGGAGTATCAGCAGAGACTGTTACAGAATCTAACATCTGCTTTTCCACAAAACACCAGTGGTGCATGTAGTGAATCTCTGAGTTTTAACTTGCCAACCGTGGGACTATCGAGTCATCACTCAAACCGTAACAGTAACATCGTATCTCATGGTAACAGCAATTTTTTCCAATCATTTTAAGATTTTGTTCGACCATCCTTTGCAAGGCCACAGGAGACAAGAAGTCTGACGCACAGCCAACGCCTAGAGAGGATGGTACAAGAGTATCTCCAAGTTAACATCGATACCATGACTGTGGAACTGGACCCTTGCTCATTTTTGGCTTCCAATCTTGAAAAATTGCCTGCGCTCACCACTTACGCCTTGGAGATCTTGTCGTGCCCCGCAGCCAACGTTCTCTCTGAACGTGTGTTCACCGCTGCTGGTGGTGTGCTGACAGATGAGCGCACGTGACTGTCCAGTGACAATGTAGACAGACTAACATTCATCAAGATGAACAAATCCTGGATCCGCAAGGACTTTTCTACCCCTGTGTCATCTTGGGGAGACTAAAAGCTTGATGATTTTTGAAAATCACCTCACCAACCGTTTTAAAAAACTCTGGCGAAATTGATGCCACTTAAGTGGTGTCTGTGGCCGAATTTTTGGAAAAAATGGAGAATCTTTTATTTAGTCCCCTTGCTGAGTTTTACATTATGTTGCCATCGTCAATTCCAGGTGGGTGGGGTCGTCTGCAGAGTTGTTTACTCATATTATGGCCTGGGATACAGAGGTCTGCTCCAAAGCTTCAGTGTCTGCTAGTCAGCAGAGTAGCCCAGCCACCCACCGCCTGTTTACCTAAGTACTATTTTTAACGGCATCTGGCCCAGGAAATCCTTTTGGGACTAGTAGAATTTGGTGCTACTCAGCAGCGTACTTCACCCATGAAGCAAGCTACACTGCCTGTTTACTTAACTACTATTTTGTAACGGCATCTAGCCCAGGAAATCCTTTTGGGCCTAGTAGAATTTAGTGCTACTCAACAGCGTACCCCACCCATGAAGCAAGCTACACTGCCTGTTGATCTAATTACTAATTTTTAACTGCATCTAGCCCAGGAAATCGTTTTGTACCTAATAGCATTTTGTGCTACTCAGCACAGTACCCCACCCATGAAGCAAGCTACATCGCCTGTTTACCTAAGTACTATTTTTTAACGTCATCTGGCCCAGGAAATCCTTTAGGGCCTAATAGAATTTAGTGCTACTCAGCAGGCAGGTCGAGGCAACCTTTATGACATCATCGTCACCATGGCAACCATTATGACATCTACGTCGATACTGTGCCCGTTACTGATTGGTCGAGGCCTGGCGGCCTCGACCAATCAGACGCGGGATGTCTACGTCCTTTATGACATCATCGTCGCTGTGCCCGTCGCTGATTGGTCGAGGCCTGGCGGCTTCGACCAATCAGAGACGCGAGATTTCCAGGACAGACAGACAGACAGAAAGACAGACAGACAGACAGACAGACGGAAAAACCCTTAGGCAATTATATATATAGATAGGGATTTTCATATAAAGCTGCATGATCCGGTCATTAGCTCGTGTGTTTAAGTGCAATAGTCAAGTATCAAGTGCAGTTATCATGTGCATGGAGGGTGTGGAGACAGATGAGTAGTAGGGTGCAGATTCACATGCAGATAATATTTGGAAGGAGGGAACAGGACAAAGTTAGTTTACAGAGTAGTTGATTTGGTAGGCTTGTTTGAAGAGATGGGTTTTTAAAGCGCTCTTGAATAGGTCGGGGCTAGGTATCAGTCTGATCGTCTGGGGAAGTGCATTCCAGAAAGCTGGCGCAGCACGAGAGAAGTCTTGTAGACGGAGGTGCAAGGTTCAGATTACGGGGGATGTTAGTCTTAGGTCATTTGTAGAACGGAGGACACGTGTAGGGCGATAGACGGAGATGAGAGAGGAGATATAAGGCGGTACAGAACTGTGGAGTGCTTTGTGGGTGAGAGAGATGAGTTTATACTGGACCCTGTAGCGAATGGGTAGCCAGTGTAATGACTGGCACAAGATGGAGGCATCAGTGAAGCGGCTGGACAGAAATATTACCCTGGCTGCCGCATTTAAGATGGATTGGAGAGGAGAAAGTTTGGAAAGAGGGAGGCCAATCAGAAGAGAGTTGCAGTAGTCCAGACGAGAATGAATAAGAATGACAGTAAGAGTCTTAGCAGTTTCAAAGGTGAGAAAAGGTCGGATTCTGGAGATGTTTTTAAGATGCAGGTGACAGGAGCGAGTGAGTGATCGGATGTTCGGTTCTGCTACTCAGCAGGGTACCTGTCACGATCCATGTTTGGATCTGTGGCAGATCTGGTTTCCCTCAGATTTAAACCTTTTTTCCTTTTCTGGTCATTGGGGGTTAATGCAGTTTTCTCCCCCTGGTGGCCACTGGTGTTATTGCATTGCATGGCTGCTGGGTCAGCTGATGTTTGTGACCACTCCCACCATCCTTTATAAGGTCACCTGGTGCTTCAGCTGACTGTTGGTTATACAGTTCCTTTCAGGAGACCAACCTCGCAATAGCAGCTCCCTGGTGTCAGCCAAGTCTGGTGTTTGGAGCTCAGTTGCTGTACTATCTTTGTTGTGGAGTCTGCAGCGGCGTGCACAAGCTAAGTTCTGAGCTTTGTTATTTTGTAGTTGTGCATACACCTTTTGGTATCGTGTTCCCCTCACTCTTATATTGTTTATTCCTGTTTTATTTGCTTTGTGGTGCTGTTTACACTGTTCACCCCCTGGGATGGGGGTTGGGGGTTTAGTACAGGGTTTAACAGGAGACAGGGACAGGTCGGTGACTTGGGTCTCCCTACCTTCAAGGGTACCCCCAAGTTAAGGAAAGACAGGGCTTCCCCTAGCCTGAGGGGCAGTTCAGGGGCCCAGATTCCTCATCTCCCGTTTTCCTATTTCTGCCTCGTGACATTATAACCAACCGTTCCTTTTTTTTCTGCTGAGCCATGGCCCAGATGCAGGCCTTTGCCCAATTGCTGCAGACTCCCACTGATGAATGTAAGGTGCTGCCTGGTGAGGTGGTGCAGCAGCTGCAACAATTGTTTTGGTCCTCGGCTCAGGTACAGGCTCAACCTGAACCCAAGATATCTCTCCGAGACAGGTTCTCTAGAGGGAGAGACAAATTTTTGTTTTTTAAGGAGGCCTGCAAGTTGTACTTCAGGCTCCGCCCTCATTCATCAGGGAGTGAGGAACAATGGGTGGGTATCATCGTTTCCCTTCTTAAGGGTGATCCCCAATCCTGGGCCTTCTCCCTGCTGACCAGTTCACCATCCCTACGGTCGGTGGACGATTTTTTTTACGGCTCTGTTGTATGGTGAGCCAGATGGCGTCTCCCTGGTGGAATCCCGACTCCGTAAGATCAAGCAGGGGGTCGGCCGGCTGATGAGTACTGTTCAGAGTTCAGGAGGTGGGCCACAGACACACAGTGGAATGACCCTGTCCTTAGGAGCCATTTTGTGCAGGGTCTGTCCCCTAGGTTGCAAGATACTCTGGTGCAGTACGCAGCCCCCAGGTCGTTGGAGGCCGCCATGTTCCTTGCCATCCGGGTGGATAGACGCTTGAGGGAGAGGCATACACCAAATGTGCCCCCTATAGTCCTTGCTAGGCAGGAGGACACACCTGGGCAGACGGACAAACCCATGCTGGTGGGAGGAGTTGGTTCCCAAACTGAGTTGCCTGTGGTTCACCGTGGAGTGGGGGCATGTTTCTACTGTGGGCAAACTGGTCATTTTATCAATGTCTGCCAAGCGTGTGCCAAAGTACCTGCACCATCTAAAGGGCCGCATCCTCCTGGTCGTGTGGAACGAGGTGACCAAGGTGTGTATATTTCCTCCATATTTTCATCTCAGTGTACCTTACCTGCTGAGGTGGTTATTGGTGGGGTAACTGAGAATATTCTGGTGCTTGTGGACAGTGGAGAAGGAGTCAATTTGGTGGATGCTCATTTTGTCCAGACCCATGGCCTGATGAGTAGGACGCTAGCGAAACCCTTAAGCGTCCAGGCCATTGACTCTGCCCCGCTCAGCCAAGGCAGCATTACACAAGTCATAGACAATATACATCTGCGTATAGGGGCTTGTCATGAAGAGTATTTATCATGCTTCATCTTGGAGGGCATACCAACTCCCATGGTTTTAGGACTCCCTTGGTTGAAAAGACATAACCCGGTCATAGACTGGCGGTCCAGGGAAGTAGTCAGCTGGGGTCAGTAGTGTAAGGACTGCTGCACGGGAGCTACGATCTCTGCCGCTCTTCTAAAACCTACCCCTTCCCCCTCAGTGGGGGCAGCAGAGGTGCTGCCAGGGACTAGGGGCAAAACTTTACCCTCACTACATGTTAACCCGGTGGGTCAGAGACCTCTTAGTAGGAGGGGTCAGATGAGGTGGGTGGTTCCCTCGGAGAATTGTGGGGGTGTGAGTGTAGTGACACAGGGAGACGCCTCTGTTGTCAATTCCTCAAAGAATTCTCCATCCTGTGGCAAACGTTTGCATGGAAATAAATGTTCAGGTCCGGACCTGTGTGTGAATGAGTACGTATGGGTGTCCACCAAAAACATCAGGTGGAAGTGTGCAACTGGGACCTGGAGTTCCAGGGTGAATGGGCCATATCGGGTGTCGGCCATTCTCAGCCCCAGGACTTTTCAGTTGGAGTTACCCCCAGTTATGCATGTACACAACTCATTCCCCAAGTCCGCCCTCTGGAGGTTTCTGGCACCTTCGTTGGTGGCATTTTCATCAGGTCGCATTTGCCATAAACCTGAGAGTCAGGTGACTGACAAGGTGAACTCTGGTGGATCGAGGTGTCCTCACCGTAGGTAGGTCTGGTGAGGTCTGATGATGAGTGTCCAGAGGCCACTCATTGAAAGGGGGGTACTGTCACGATCCATGTTTGGATCTGTGGCAGATCTGGTTTCCCTCAGATTTAAACCTTTTTTCCTTTTCTGGTCATTGGGGGTTAATGCAGTTTTCTCCCCCCCGGTGGCCGCTGGTGTTATTGCATTGCATTGCTGCTGGGTAAGCTGATGTTTGTGACCACTCCCACCATCATTTATAAGGTCACCTGGTGCTTCAGCTGACTGTTGGTTATACAGTTCCTTTCAGGAGGCCAACCTCGCAGTAGCAGCTCCCTGGTGTCAGCCAAGTCTGGTGTTTGGAGCTCAGTTGCTGTACTATCTTTGTTGTGGAGTCTGCAGCGGCGTGCACAAGCTAAGTTCTGAGTTTTGTTATTTTGTAGATGTGCATACACCTTTTGGTATAGTGTTCCCCTCACTCTTATATTGTTTATTCCTGTTTTATTTGCTTTGTGGTGCTGTTTACACTGTTCACCCCCTGTGGTGGGGGTTGGGGGTTTAGTACAGGGTTTAACAGGAGACAGGGACAGGTCGGTGACTTGGGCCTCCCTACCTTCAAGGGTACCCCCAAGTTAAGGAAAGACAGGGCTTCCCCTAGCCTGAGGGGCAGTTCAGGGGCCCAGATTCCTCATCTCCTGTTTTCCTATTTCTGCCTCGTGACAGTACCCCACCCATGAAACAAGCTACACCGCCTTCTTTCTTTCTCAATCTAACCCCTCGGCTCTGGGGTGTCCACTCTCCCTCAAGCTCTCTCCTTCTCACAGGTGGGCTACCGCGTATTTTCACACTGTGGCGAATCTTTTGGGCCCAGGCATAAGAAGTCGTCGAGGTAATGGATAATATGTGCCGCCTTACAAACGTCCATGACAACACATTCGAGGAAGCAATTAAACACCTCAAATAGTGAGCAGGATATGGAGCACCCCATGGGCAAACATCGATCTATGTAGTATGCTCCTTCACAGAAGCAGCCCAATGGGAGGACACTATTCGGAGGCACAGGTAGTAACCGGAACACCCCCTCAATGTCTGTTTTGGCCATTAGGGTGCCCCTTTCCAACTTCTTGACCCGCCTGATTGCCTCGTCAAAGGAGGTACAGTACATAGTACTGTACTTGGTTCCGCATCGATGTTGTCGTTTACTGACCTGCCCCTTGGATATGACAAATGGTGGATTAGTCTGAATGTACTGGGTTCATTTTTTGGCAGAAACTCCCAACGGGGGTACCACTACGTCTTCTAAGGAAAGTGCTCTGAATGGACCCGCCGCCATTCTACCTAAAGATATTTTATTTTTTTTTGTCAAGACATCTGGGTGTTGGTAGAGTGAATTTAGATTTTTATTCCAGCCTTTCTTGATTTTAGAAGGGCATGACATGCCTATATCTGTGGCTCCTCCTGCTTTTACTCCTCCACCTCTTTTCTTTTCGCATGACTATATGTAGTTGTGACTTTTCCATGTGTTTGCTGTGTCTTCTGAGCAGTTTGCCAGCTTTTGGACACCTTTTAAGGTGTTTTCTATGTGTTTTCCATGTGTTTGTATGTGTTTGTGTTTGCCTGCCATTGGTTTCAATGGGGTTCGACGGTGTTCGTCGAATGTTCGACGAACAGTTCGGCGAACACCTCCCTGTTCGACGAACCGAACCCGAACACTAGGGAGGTGGCTCAACACTACTCAGGAGTAGGGTTGAGCGACTTTTACTTTTTTAGGATCGAGTCGGATTTGGCGAAACTCGACTATCTCAAAAGTCGAGTCGAGTTAAATCGGCCGATTATCGCGAAAATTTGGGGATCGACCGAAACACGAAACCCAATGCAAGTCAATGGGGAAGCATAGTCGGCAGTGAGTGGAGACCAGGAAAACACCTACAGTGCCCATTTTAATGGCAAAAGCATCCATTCTTGTTACTGAAGCTTGTCAATCTTAATTTACCTTATAATAATAGTTAGGCATTGGAAATTGGGGGTCATTTGGCTAAAGATGTGGGGGGTATGGCTGGTTCAAGTATTTAGTGGGCCCAGGAAACGTGGACCACGTCACGGCAGTGGAGCAGGGAGAGGTAAGTATTTCAGCTTTGCAAGTGCTGTGATCCTGAGCAAGCAGGGGGGCCCACTCATTCGCATTGGCACTGGCACAGGGCCCCTTAAGGTACGGCAGTGTGTTTGCACGGCGGAGGCGCCTCCCACCGGCAGCGACACTTTTGCGTACTATGAGGGGCCCTGTGCCAGTGACGTCGCCAACAAGTATTCCCCCCACCTGATGAAGGAACCTGCACTTTCATCTGCACCTTCCTCTTTGTCCACGTGTAAGGTGGTATGGTATGCGGGAAGGGGAACCTGACTTTCAGCAGGGTCAGATTCTGGCTGTGTAGCGTGCAAGGGGAATGTAGTGGTCTGGGTCAATGTACCAGCAGACTCATCTAGCACTGGCTGGGCAATGGGCAGGATGAGGAGGAAACACAGATATAGGCCCAAATAATAAAGTGGGCTAAATGCATTTCAAAATTGGTAACAGGACTAACCAGGCGGCATTGCTTTGTTCAGTGGAGGATAAATGTAATGAGAGGCTGACACAGTGAGTAGGCCCAAATCAGTAAGTAGGCTAAATGCAGTTCAAAATTGGTAACAGTAGTAAACAGGCGGCACTGCCTTGTTCAGTGGAGGAGAACAGCAAGGAGCAGCAGACACCGTTAGTAGGCCCCAACCCAACTAGTAGGCCAAATGCAGTGTAATCTAAAAACTACTTAATGAAAGCCTGAAGATCGAAGCTGAGGAAAGGAAACCACGAGAAAACCTTGGAGCGTCAGACACCGTTAGTAGACCCCAACCAAAATATTAGGCCAAATGCAGTGTAATCTAAAAACTACTTAATGAAAGCCTGAAAATCGAAGCTCAGGAAAGGAGACCAGGAGAAAACCTTGGAGCGGCAGACACTGTTAGTAGGCCCCAACCCAACTAGTAGGCCAAATGCAGTGTAATCTAAAAACTACTTAATGAAAGCCTGAAGATCAAAGCAGGGGAAAGGAGACTAGGAGAAAACCTTGGAGCGACAGACACCGTTAGTAGGCCCCAACCCAACTAGTAGGCCAAATGCAGTGTAATCTAAAAACTACTTAATGAAAGCCTGAAGATCGAAGCTCAGGAAAGGAAACCAGGAGAAAACCTTTGAACGGCAGACACCGTTAGTAGGCCCCAACCAAAATAGTAGGCCAAATGCAGTGTAATCTAAAAACTATTCCTAATGAAAGCCTGAAGATCGAAGCTGAGGAAAGGAGACCAGGAGAAAACCTTGGAGCGGCAGACACCATTAGTAGACCCCAACCCAACTAGTAAGCCACATGATTTATATTATTAAAACTACTTAATGAGAGCCTGAAGATAGAAGCTCAGTAAAGGAAACCAGGAGAACACCTAGGAGCGGCAGACACCGTTAGTAGGCCCCAACAAAACTAGTAGGTCAAATGCAGTGTAATATTAAAACTACTTAACGAAAGCCTGAAGATTGAAGCTAAGGCAAGTAAACCAGGAGAACACCTTGGAGCAGCAGACACTGTTAGTAGGCCCCAACAAAACTAGTAGGGCAAATGCAGTGTAATATTAAAACTACTTAATGAAAGCCTGAAGACAGAAGCTCAGTAAAGGAAACCAGGAGAACACCTCGGAGCAGCAGACACCGTTAGTAGGCCCCAACAAAACTAGTAGGGCAAATGCAGTGTAATATTAAAACTACTTAACGAAAGCCTGAAGATTGAAGCTAAGGCAAGTAATCCAGGAGAACACCTTGGAGCGGCAGACACCGTTAGTAGGCCCCAACCAAAGTAGTAGGCCAAATGCAGTTTAATATTTTAAAAAACATAGGACGAAAGCCTGAAGATTGAAGCTAATTAAAAAAAAACAGGAGAACACCAAGGAGCGGCAGACACCGTTAGTAGGCCCCAACCAAACTAGTAGTTCCAATGCAGTTTTCAAACTACGATAGGCTGAAAACCTGACAATTGAAGCTCAGCTTTTTTAAGAGGAGGACAGCTGTATTGAGTGGCGCAGACAGACACAGGTAGTAGGCCTTAAACCAAAAAGTTGGCTCAAAGCAGTTTAAAAAAGGTTACAGGGGTACACAGGCAGCATTGGTATGGTCAGTGGAGGACAATTGGAAGGAGGGACCGCAGACAGACTTACTAGGCCTAAAATAAAAAAAAGTAGGCTTGATGCAGGTTTAAATAGGTTCCAGGGGTACACAGGCAGCATTGGTGTGGTCAGTGGAGGACAATTGGAAGGAGGGACCGCAGACAGACTTAATAGGCCTAAAATAAAAAAAGTAGGCTCTAAGCACTTTTTAATAGGTTCCAGGGGTACACAGGCAGCATTGGTGTGGTCAGTGGAGGACAATTGGAAGGAGGGACCGCAGACAGACTTACTAGGCCTAAAATAAAAAAGTAGGCTCTATGCATTTTTTAATAGGTTCCAGGGGTACACAGGCAGCATTGGTGTGGTCAGTGGAGGACAATTGGAAGGAGGGACCGCAGACAGACTTACTAGGCCTAAAATAAAGAAGGAGGCTCTATGCATTTTTTAATAGGTTCCAGGGGTACACAGGCAGCATTGGTGTGGTCAGCGGAGGACAATTGGAAGGAGTGTCTGACACAGTTAGTAGGCCAAAATAATAAATTGAGGTTAATGTCTGGCAAAAAAGAAATTTAACAAATAAACAGGTGGCATACCTAGGTACACGGGTGGGCTCTTCTGCTGACTTGCAGACAGTGTTATTTGGCGCAAAGTATTAACTGTTGTAAATGTAGGACAGGGCCCCTGAATATTTTTGCTAGCATCATGTATGTCAACAAATTGGTATTGGCAGTGACATTGAAGGATTTAACCGCACAGACTAAACAGTGGTGGAGCAGTGAGAGATAATTTTCCAAGTGGTAGAGCACTGTTTGAGCTTGGGGGGGACACTCTCTCGTGGCCGGCGGTACTGGCCCAGGGCCCCTCATGTTACAACGGTGTGTCTGACGTTGGGTGTGCACCACCACCGCCAGAGACACTTCATTGTACCATGAGGGACCCTGTGCCAGTGCCATCGCCCAGAAGTGGGCACACCCACCTCTTCAGACAAATGGCACTCTCACGGGTGCTTGTGCCAAGTGGTGACCATGGCCCCGTGGGGGGAGTCAGCCCATTTAGAGAGGTGTAAAAATGTCGTATGCTGGACATACAGCTGCTGCAAATGGAGAAATTGGAACACTCAGTAAGACCAGTCCAAAAGCAAGGCCTTTTTACAGGAAAGCTAGGTGTCAGCCGGGAAAGGTGGGGCAAAATAATTAGAAATCCATGATTGGTTCATTTTAATAAAGGTTAGATCATCAACATTTTGGGTAGCCAGACGACTCCTTCATTCGGTCAGTATTGAACCAGCAGCACTGAATACTCTTTCTGATAGCACACTAGCTGCTGGGCAAGCAAGCTCCTGCAATGCATATTCTGCCAATTGAGGCCAGGTGTCTATTTTGGATGCCCAGTAATCAAATGGGAATGACGGGTGAGGGAGAACAACGAATAAGGGAGGAAAAATAGTTAGTAAACATACTGGACAAATGTTGTCGCCTGTCACTTTGAATTGATGCTGCAGTACCTGTCCTGTCTGTGGTCATTGCAAAATCACTCCACAACCTGGTCAGAAAACCCCTCTGTCCAACGCCATTTCTGATTTGTGCACCTCTAACACCTCTGTCATGTTGCCCCATGCAGCTTGTGTGAGAACCGTCACCGCCGCTGTGTGCTGGGAATGCCTGAACCAAACGGTCTACAAGAGTTGCTTGTTTGGTAGCCAATATTTGCTCAAGGTTCTCATGTGGCATGATATTTTGCAATTTCCCTTTATAGCGTGGATCCAGGAGGCAGGCCAACCAGTAATCGTCATCGGTCATCATTTTTATAATGCGTGGGTCCCTTTGTAGGATGCGCAAGGCATAATCCGCCATGTGGGCCAATGTTCCAGGTGTCAATTCACTGCTTGTGCTGGGTTGAGGAGCACTTTCTGGCAAATCAACATCACTTGTCTCCCTCAAAAACCCTGAACCTGACCTTGCAACGCCACCAGTTTCTTTTGCCCCCTGAGAAGCTTCCTCATCCAAAAAATATTCATCCCCATCATTCTCCTCGTCCTCCTCCTCATCCAGTAGACTTCCCTGACCAGACAATGGCTGACTGTCATCAAGGCTTCCCTCGTCCTCGGCTGCAGACGCCTGCTCCTTTATGTGTATCAAACTTTGCATCAGCAGACGCATTAGGGGGATGCTCATGCTTATGATGGCGTCATCTGCACTTACCAGCCATGTGCATTCCTCAAAACACTGAAGGACTTGACAGAGGTCTTGTAGCTTCGACCACTGCACACCTGACAACTCCATGATAAGGGATGAAAAATAGTTAGTAACCATACTGGACAAATGTTGTCTCCTGTCACTTTGAATTGATGCTGCAGTACCTGTCCTGTCTGCGGTCATAGCAAAATCACTCCACAACCTGGTCAGAAAACCCCTCTGGCCAACGCCACTTCTGATTTCTGCCCCTCTAACACCTCTGGTCTGCTGGCCCCTGCAGCTCGTGTTAGAACGATCACGGGCGCTGTGTGCAGGGAATGCCAGAAGCAAACGGTCAATAACAGCTGATTGTTTGGTTGCTAATATTAGTTCCAAGTTCTCATGTGGCATTATATTTTGCAATTTGCCTTTATAGCGAGGATCAAGGAGGCAGGCCAACCAGTAATCGTCATCGTTCATCATTTTTGTTATGCGTGTGTCCCTTTTGAGGATACGTAAGGCATAATCCGCCATGTGGCCCAAAGTTCCAGTTCTCAAATCTGTGGTTGTGCTTGGTTGAGGGGCAGTTTCAGGCAAATCCACGTCACTTGTGTCCCTCCAAAAACCAGAACCCGGCCTTGCCGCGCCAACAATTTCCACTGGCCCCGGAAAAGCTTCCTCATTAAAAATATAATCATCCCCATCATCCTCCTCGTCCTCCTCCTCCTGTTCGCCCGCTACCTCGTCCTGTACACTGCCCTGGCCAGACAATGGCTGACTGTCATCAAGGCTTTCCTCTTCCTCAGCTGCAGACGCCTGATCCTTTATGTGCGTCAAACTTTGCATCAGCAGACGCATTAGGGGGATGCTCATGCTTATGATGGCGTCATCTGCACTTACCAGCCATGTGCATTCCTCAAAACACTGAAGGACTTGACAGAGGTCTTGTAGCTTCGACCACTGCACACCTGACAACTCCATGTCTGCCATCCAACTGCCTGCCCATGTATGTGTATCCTCCCACAAATACATAACAGCATGCCTCTGTTCGCACAGCCTCTGAAGCATGTGCAGTGTGGAGTTCCACCTTGTTGCAACATCGATTATTAGGCGATGCTGGGGAAGCTTCAAAGATCGCTGATGGTTCTGCATACGGCTGGAGTGTAAGGGCGAACGGCGGATGTGCGAGCAAAGTCTGCGCACCTTCAGGAGCAGGTCGGGTAACCCCAGATAACTTTTCAGGAAGCACTGCACCACCAGGTTCAAGGTGTGAGCCAGGCAAGGAATGTGTTTCAGTTGTGAAAGGGCTATGGCAGCCATAAAATTCCTTCCGTTATCACTGACTACCTTGCCTGCCTCAAGATGTACACTGCCCAGCCATGACTGAGTTTCTTGCTGCAAGAACTCGGACAGAACTTCCGCGGTGTGTCTGTTGTCGCCCAAACACTTCATTCCTGACGCTGGCCACTAGCTGTTCCATAATGGGACACCTCATGTGCAACAGTGGCAGCTGCGGATGGAGTGGTCGTGCGACTGCAGTCTGTGGACAAGCTCTCGCTTCTGCTGGAGGATGAGGAGGAGGAGGAGGGGGGCGAACGCCTACATCCAACTGTTTCCTAGACCATGGGCTAGGCAGAACTGTCACAATATGGCTGTCCCCTGTGGACCCTGCATCCACCACATTAACCCAGTGTGCCGTGATGGACACGTAACGTCCCTGGCCATGCCTACTGGTCCATGCATCTGTTGTGAGGTGCACCTTTCTACTGACAGATTGCCTGGGTGCATGAACAATGCGGTCTTTTACATGCTGGTGGAGGGCTGGGATTGCTTTTTTTGCAAAGAAGTTTCGACTGGGTATGTCGTAGCATGGTACTGCATAGTCCATCAGGGCTTTGAAAGCTTTGCTTTCAATTAACAGGTAGGGCATCATCTCTAACGAGATTAGTCTAGCAATGTGGGCGTTCAAACCCTGTGTACGTGGATGAGAGGATGAGTACTTCCTTTTCCTAATGAGAGTCTCTTGTAGGGTGAGCTGGACTGGAGAGCTGCATATGGTGGAACTAGCGGGGGTGATGGTGGACATGGCAGACTGAGATAGGGTTGGTGATGGTATTTTTGCAGTTGGCCTACATACAGTGTTTCCTACCACGAACCTGGTGATTCCCTGACTGCTTTGGCCTTGTGACGAAACCTCCACATTTGCTGCAGGTGGTGTCGTTAATGGTGGGCTTACAGTGAGGGAAGGAATGTAGCGTTGCTGACTAGCTTCATTGATAGAGAGTGCAACAACGTTACGGGACGTTAGGTAGTTAGTCCAGGCTTGCAAGTGCATGGTGGTTAAATGTCTACGCATGCAACTTGTATTTAGATTTTTTACATTCTGACCTCTGCTGAAGGTCCTTGAGCATTTCTTACAGATGACTTTGCACTGATCATTTGGATCTTGGTTAAAAAATTGCCAGACTGCACTCTTCCTACTATCGAATACCTTTTCAGGCATTGCACACTGAGCTACTTTTACCGGATGGCCACGCTGTCCTACAACTGTTTTTGGTTTTGACACACGTTTTTGGCCAGATTCGGGCCTGCCAGATGAAAGCTGTCGCAATGTTGATGCCTGCTGTGGCTCCTCCTCCTCCGCTTCAGAGCTACTGCCGGCGGCACCCTGTTCCCCCAATGGCTGCCAATCGGGGTCAACAACTGGGTCATCTATCACCTCCTCTTTAATGTCATGTGCACCTTCCTCTGTGTCACCGTGTAAGCCGCTGCTATAGCGTTCGGGACGGGGTACCATAGTCAGGGTCAGATTCTGGCTCAGTACACTGCGAGGGCAATGTTGTGATCTGAGTCAATGGAAAAGCATAATCATCTAGCTGTGGCTGTGCATTTGTGCACTCCATGTCCGATTCATCTTGTAATGGGCATGGCCTGTTAACAATTTCCCTTTCTAACCCAGGCACGGTATGTGTAAAGAGCTCCATGGAGTAACCCGTTGTGTCACCTGACGCATCCTTCTCTGTTGTTCTGGGTGAAGGACACAAGGAAGCGACTTGTTCCTGACCGGGAGCATCCACTGACGATGCGCTGCTTTTAAATTTTGCACTTTCCGAAGAGGAGGCGAAAGATCTAGAGGCAGAGTCAGCAAGGAAAGCCAAAACTTGTTCCTGCTTCTCCGGCTTTAAAAGCGTTTTTCCTACTCCCAGAAAAGGGAGCGTTCAAGGCCTTGTGTAGCCAGACGATGATGCTGGCTCAACAACTCAAGACGTAGGTGCTATATTGCTTTTCCCACAACCACCTGATGCTCCACCACCACTACCATCATTACCAGCTGGCAATGACCGCCCACGGCCACGACCTCTTCCACCAGACTTCTTCATTCTTGGAAAAATGTAACCAAACTAACAAACGTTATATGGTACTGTAAAACCAGTTAGAAGGTGTACGTAAACTTGTTGTGAGTTTAAATCTCCCTTTATAGGTGTGTGAGACTGCTGGGAAAATCAGGCCCACTGTATTACACTACACAGTTTGAGTGGCAGAAATTGGATGACAGATGCCACAAACAGGACTGACGCAGATGCACTCAGTGGCAATATAAATCTCCCTTTTTTATGTGTGGCAGACAGCAGGAAAAAATCAGGCCCACTGTATTACACTACAGTTTGAGTGGCAAAAAGTGGATGACCGATGCCACAAACAGGACTGACGCAGATGCACTCAGTGGCAATACAAATCTCCCTTTTTTATGTGTGGGAGACAGCAGGAAAAAATCAGGCCCACTGTATTACACTACAATTTGAGTGGCAGAAAGTGGATGACAGATGCCACAAAACAGGACTGACGCAGATGCACTCAGTGGCAATACAAATCTTCCTTTTTTATGTGTGGGAGAATGCAGGAAAAAATCAGGCCCACTGTATTACACTACACAGTTCAAGTAGCAGAAAGTGGTTGGCAGATATATCCAATAATACAAGGGCTGTAGTAGAATTTCAGTCTCCCTACTATGATCAAAGGACAAGTATGGCAGCAATAAAAAAGGGCTGCTGCACACAAGGGTGTGGACAAAGAAACAAGAGAACTGTGCAGAAAAGAAGGAGCAACAGGATTTTTGCTTTGAAAAAAGCAGTTGGTTTGCACAGAGGCGTACAAACAGCAATGCAGCTATAAGGGAGCCTTAGAATGCAGCCTAATAAGCTACAGAGCTGATACACCCAAAAAAAAATCCTCCACTGTCCCTGCAAAGAAAAGGTCATATTGGACAGTGGAAATCGCTACAGCACAAGCGGTTTGGGGGTTAATATTCCCTTCCTAACAATATCCCTGCTTCAGACGAAGCTACAGCAACCTCTCCCTATCCTCAGATCGGCAGAAGTAAGATGGCGGTCAGTGTGCACGCCCCTTTATAGCCCCTGTGACGCCGCAGAAAGCAAGCCAATCACTGTAATGCCCTTCTCTAAGATGGTGGGGACTGAGACCTATATCATCACGCTGCCCACACTCTGCGTCCACCTTCATTGGCTGAGAAATGGCGCAGAACGCGTCATTTGAAATGCGACTTTGGCGCGAAGATCGCCGACTGCGTGGCCGATCCCACACTGGGATCGGCTCGGGTTTCACGAAACCCGACTTTGCCAAAAGCCGGCGACTTATGAAATTGACCGATCCGTTTCGCTCAACCCTAATCAGGAGTAAAACAGTTTAACAGGTTTATTGCTATGCAGCATAAATGAGATGGATTTAAAAGAATAACATGCAATACAAGTAACTGTGCTCTGTCAAAATCATATACACATCACACTCTAATTCTACCTCAAACCTGCAAGTATAACGAAGCACGATTTTTGTTTCTTCTGGTTTAACTCAGTCCAACCGTTGGGGTCCAGTTGCCGCGAATGTTGGCACGCAAATGAGAACAGTTGGTGCACTTAGATAAATATTAATGGCCATAGTCTGGGCTGTAGTGTACTCACTGTAAATAGCGCTGGTAGAACCACAAGTCTAAGAAGGGCACTCCCTGCACGTATCCAACGGTCGGATGGTTCTCTGGACACCAGCTGGGCGCGGCCGGATTCAGTCCTTTTTTACGGTGGGAGTGCCGGCAGAACTCTCCAAGTTCTTGATGTAACTTGCTTCAGAGGGTAAAAAAAAAAGGCGCGCTCTCTCCAGCAGTGCGGGTATATCCGAGGGGACAGTAACACTGCAGCATAGAGGGATACAAATCCGCCGCGCTCAGTCTCTCACAGCAAGTTGCCACGCTCTTTTCTTTCTCTGAACTCTTGCTTTCACTTTCTGCCCAGCTCCTCCCTCCAAGTCCCTCCTCATCCAATCAAGGCTGTGTCATCTGACTGAAACAAGGGTACCTGGGAATTGTAGTCCACTGCAGCTCAGGGGAAAATCTACTAATGTCGGTAGGTAGAAAAACTCACACAATTGCAGTCCAAAAAGTTCCCATAAAACCATAACTTTATTAATACAAAAATTACATATATAAAAAGCTGTGAAAAGGTTAATAAACCACAGGGAGAGACAGGATACGCACTATATGGCAGAACATATGCCCACAGGCTCAAGGCCAACTGGCTGCAGTAACATCAGTACGGCGAAATAGACACACAGTAGGGGGCCTATAGTAAATAATATGGCAAGTAGATAACCCCAACAACCGCATCCTAATAGCACAACATTATAAACAGTGTATGTGGAATAGCTACCTGATGGTATCACAGTCAGAAGCCAGGAGCACACCCCTGGCTTCTGACTGTGATACCATCAGGTAGCTATTCCACATACACTGTTTATAATGTTGTGCTATTAGGATGCGGTTGTTGGGGTTATCTACTTGCCATATCATTTACTATAGGCCCCCTACTGTGTGTCTATTTCGCCGTACTGATGTTACTGCAGCCAGTTGGCCTTGAGCCTGTGGGCATATGTTCTGCCATATAGTGCGTATCCTGTCTCTCCCTGTGGTTTATTAACCTTTTCACAGCTTTTTATATATGTAATTTTTGTATTAATAAAGTTATGGTTTTATGGGAACTTTTTGGACTGCAATTGTGAGTTTTTCTACCAGATGGTTGGCAGTTGTTTCCTGACTGCGGTCCGGATATACATGCATTGAGGCACACTGAGATTGATTTATGGGTATTGACGTACATGGGTGTCTCTGCATGACTATGTTTGTAACATTCATTATTTGTATTAATGTCGGTAGGTCCCTGTTTAACAGCAGCTGCAAAGCTCTTCTTGGTGTCTGTAAGTCCCAGTATATCAGTAGCTGCCCTGACAGTTCCCAGTGTAGGTGTTACATGTGAAACAAGTAACTAACACAGAACAGGAGAAATGAAACTTGTCATCTTGCAAACACATTTTTGCGTCTCTCTCAGCTCTGCTGTATTGCACTACTTACAGAATATTTATACTTATACTTATGTATGATTACTTACAGAACATGAAATTCAAGGGAAAAGAAAGCGGTCACTAGGGAGCGCTGTGAGGGTCACAGTTAGAATTGAAAGCAAAAGGTCCACCGCAGCTCCAGCTGTTAACCTTCTAGGAGGATACAAAATGCAGTAAATAGTAATAACGGTCCTAGGAGTGCTGGAAATGAGACCAAAACAAGGATTTTAGTGTTGAACCACAACGCGTTTCAACAGTTAAACCGTCTTCATCAGGTGGAAGTTTCCACCTGATGAAGACGATTTAACCGTTGAAACGCGTTGTGGTTCAACACTAAAATCCTTGTTTTGGTCTCATTTCCAGCGCTCCTAGGACCGTTATTACTATTTACTGTACTTACAGAACATGACTTTATTTGTGTTTGTCAAAAGTGTGAACATTGTCTTTGCAACAAAAGTGTTAGTTCTTAAAGGCCAGGACTAGCAACTTTCTATTCCTGACAATATGTGGGGGCCAGAAAATATTTCCAGTCCTCTTATAAAATGCATGTGCCCTAATAAGTCATAAATTAAGGTGTTGTCCTGAAGGGACAGTCGCTAACACTGTCCTTTCATGCTCCATCTTTCTAAGGTTCATTTGCCTCAGTATATGTGTGGCAGCTATCTTTTGTTCTTTTGCTGTGTGTTTTTTTCACCAGTCTGGAATTTATTAGCATTCAGACATTGCTGTAAATGAAATCAGCTCTCCATACACTGAGTTTGTATTGGATCTCAGAACACTCAGCAAGGTGGAGGGGTACCAGCTAGACTGGATGAATCCAAGACTTCAATAAAACGAAAACAGCCACACTCTCAGGTGATTGCAAATAGTGATACATTTATTTAATTTCTTATATTCACCACACATTGGATAATACATTAAACGATGGTACGAAAAGTGGTATGCCATAACATTTCAAACCAATCCTGGGTCTTTATCAAACATCACTATGGGAATTCACAAAGGATATACGTGTAGGGAAAATGGTCCCTCTTGTGATGTCAAACCGTGTGGCTCGTGGCCGAGGGATTCCGGTGTAGATCAGCGCTAGCTGTGCAGCTGATTAATTCTGATCCACACAGGAATGTTACGACATATTGCTTTTTGTACCATCGTTTAATGTATTATCCAACAGTGTGGTGAATATAAGAAACTAAATAAATTTATCACTATCTAATATATAATTGCCTAGAATACTACTTCCTGCAATTTGTGCCAACTTCCTGTCCGGAGCTAATGTCCGGAGCTAATGTCCGGAGATAAGTGACGTCAACAGTGTCCAGTGTCTGATTGGTTGCCGCCTGCTGCGAGCGACCAATCAGAAACGTGCCGTACTGTGACACACTCCGCCCGCCATTTTGGTGTGATTTTTGAATTTTTACCTCACAGCAAGTTTCTACTGCGTGGAGGCGGGCCCAGTGACGTTGCTCTTCAAGCTCCTGCCGAATTTCGTCAAAAAAATGATAATACCATTTACCAAAACTATATATATTTAGTTGTGAAGTGGTTCAGTGACATTTTCACACCAATTTTGAACTTTTGTTTGGTGTTTTCTCCATATACTGCCTATTATTTTTGTTCTTTCTTACTATTATTTATTAATTGTATTATTCTTACATTTGAATAAATAAAGTATATATGGATTCTAGACTCCCGATTCTTTAGAATCGGGCTGCCATCTAGTTTGAGATAATCTGAGAGTGCGGCTGTTTTCGCTTTACTGAGTTTATATGGAGCATGTGATGGACTTGTGTCTATACAGCAGCCTATCAGAGGAGGCAGAGCTGCACGAGAAGGCAGAAATCAGCTGCCTTAACCAATGATGAGACAGTAGGTGAGTCTCAGATTACTACAGACTCCCTGAAAACACTGTAGCTAAGATGTACTTACAATTCACAGCTCTGCTCTAATGACAATGAGCCAAAAAGCAGCCAATCAACAAGCTCAAGGAAAATAAATAACAGGTAAGCATCATTTGTAGGTATGATACTTATCTTCGCATTATTTTTTAACTCGTGACTGAGCAGTTTATTTAAATAATTCAGTGCAATGCTTATATAATTAAGACATGAAGCATTCTTTTCCTTACACACTGAATTCTTTTCTCATCAGGTCGTATTCTCGATAACAGCACAAAAGATCTCAAGTTTACTTTTACTACCCTTACTCCTTTCACAACCTATGATGCATACATCAGTGGAGAAACAAGTGCAGGTGTTGGGCCCCGATCCAACATATCTGTTTTCACTCCAGCAGAAGGTAACTGCATTTTTGTTACAGTATTTCTCTCTTGACCTACATACACCATACTGTATAAATGTGGAACATGTACAATACGCTGTAATAGTTATTGCTGCCACAAGCAGCACAGTGAACCAAGGAATTAGATAAAAATCTATTGGGATAAGAAAGACTGAATTGCTAAGGTCTGGGATTCAAAAGCATTCACTGGGACTGTGCAATAAAAGCTTAATAGAAGTAGATGAGCTTTCCATTTTTCCATACAGTAAATTGTATTTATATGGCAAACATTACTTCTCCAGTATGTAGAAAATCTACAAGTTAAGGAAATGAGAGCAAGGAAAAAATGGTACAGATTACCATGATAATTAGGTATTATATTATAAAATTGTTGAGTTATGTCATAGCCCCTATTATGGCATGTGGAAGTAATAGAAAGGACTTTGAACCAGGATACTTGACCAGTAGAGTTGAGCGACCTTGACCTTTTTAGAGTCGAGCCGGGTTTCGCGAAACCCGACTATCTCAAAAGTCGGGTCGAGTGAAATCGGCCGATTATGACGTAAAGTCGGGATCGACCGAAACACGAAACCCAATGCAAGTCAATGGGGCAGCATAGTCGGCAGTGAGTGGGGGCCAGGAAAACACCTAGAGTGCCCATTTTAATGTCAAAACCATCCATTCTTCTTAATGAAGCTTGTCAAGCGTAATTTACCTTATAATAATTGGAAGGCATTTGAAATTGGTGGTCATTTGGCTAAAGTTGTGGTGGGTAGGGCTGGTTCAAGTAATTAGTGGGCCCAGGAAATCTGGACCACGTCACGGCAGTGGAGCAGGGAGAGGTAAGTATTTCAACTTTGCAAGTGCTGTGAACCTAAGCAAGCAGGGTGGGCCCACTCGTTGGCATTGGCACTGGCACAGGGCCCCTCAAAGTACAGCGGTGTGTTTGCACGGCGGGGGAGCCTCCCACCGGCAGCAACACTTTTGCGTACTATGAGAGGCCCTGTGCCAGTGACGTCGCCAACTAGTATTCCTCCCCCCACCTGATGAAGGAACCTGCACTTTCATCTACACCTTCCTCTTTGTCCCCGTGTAAGGTGGTATGGTATGCGGGAAGAGCAACCTGACTTTCAGCAGGGTCACAATGTTGTTGTGTAGCGTGCACGGGGAATGTTGCGTTATGGGTCAATGTACCAGCAGACTCATCTATCACTGGCTGGGCAATGGGCAGGATGAGGAGGAAACACAGATATAGGCCCAAAGAATAAAGTTGGCTAAATGCAGTTCAAAATTGGTAACACAGGAATAACCAGGGGGCATTGCAGTGGAGGACAACTGGAATGAGAGGCTGACACAGAGAGTAGGCCCAAATCAGTAAGTAGTCGAAATGCAGTTCAAAATTGGCAACCGTAGTAAACAGGCGGCACAGCTTTGTTCAGTGGAGGAGAACAGCAAGGAGTGGCAGACACCGATAGTAGGCCCCAACCCAACTAGTAGGCCAAATGCAGTCTAACATTAACAACTACTTAACGAGCGCCTGAAAACGGAATTTCAGGACAGGAAACCAGGAGAACAGCAAGGAGCGGCAGACACTGTTAGTAGGCCCCAAACCAACTAGTACGCCAAATGCAGTTGTTCCATTTAACCACAATTTAACGAGAGCCTGAAGATAGAAGCTCAGGAAAGGCAACCTGGAGAACACCTTGGAGTGGAACACACCATCTCTCTCCACCCCATACCCATTTTGTAGGCCTAATGCAGTGTAGTTTTCTACAACTACTAAACGAGAGTCGGAAGACCGAAGCAATGGCAAGGAAACCTGGGGAACACCTTGGAGTGTAACACACCATCTCTCTCCACCCGATACCCATTTTGTAGGCCTAATGCAGTGTAGTTTTCTACAACTACTAAACGAGAGTCTGAAGACCGAAGCAATGGCAAGGAAACCTGGGGAACACCTTGGAGTGTAACACACCATCTCTCTCCACCCGATACCCATTTTGTAGGCCTAATGCAGTGTAGTTTTCTACAACTACTAAACGAGAGTCGGAAGACCGACGCAATGGCAAGGAAACCTGGGGAACACCTTGGAGTGTAACACACCATCTCTCTCCACCCGATACCCATTTTGTAGGCCTAATGCAGTGTAGTTTTCTACAACTACTAAACGAGAGTCGGAAGACCGAAGCAATGGCAAGGAAACCTGGGGAACACCTTGGAGTGTAACACACCATCTCTCTCCACCCGATACCCATTTTGTAGGCCTAATGCAGTGTAGTTTTCTACAACTACTAAACGAGAGTCGGAAGACCGAAGCAATGGCAAGGAAACCTGGGGAACACCTTGGAGTGTAACACACCATCTCTCTCCACCCGATACCCATTTTGTAGGCCTAATGCAGTGTAGTTTTCTACAACTACTAAACGAGAGTCGGAAGACCGAAGCAATGGCAAGGAAACCTGGGGAATACCTTGGAGTGTAACACACCATCTCTCTCCACCCGATACCCATTTTGTAGGCCTAATGCAGTGTAGTTTTCTACAACTACTAAACGAGAGTCGGAAGACCGAAGCAATGGCAAGTAAACCTGGGGAACACCTTGGAGTGTAACACACCATCTCTCTCCACCCCATACCCAATTTGTAGGCCTAATGCAGCCTACTTTCCGACAACTACTAAACGAGAGCATGAAGATCGAAGCTCAGGAAAGGCAACCTGGGGAACACCTTGGAGTGTAACACACCCTCTCTCTACACCACGGAAGGGCTGATTCTTAGGAAGGAAGGCTGTCGGAAAGAAGCAGGGTGCGTCCGAGGGTGATTATATTCTTATTAGGTATATACTCACCCTCGGACGCGCCCTGCTTCTTTATTTGTAATGAATGTTTATTTGCAATGTGGTTTTGACTTACTCTATTTTTTTGGTAAATAATGATTTTATTATTTTCATTGTTTTGCATCTTCTTGGCAATAATATAAAGAAGACGCGACAGGACAACACTCGGTGGATGCCATATCTGTGTTTTAAATTGAAAAAAACTTTCAGTTAACTACTTGCAGGAGAAAGTTATTGTAGCTGGTGGCCATTTTTAGTACTGTACCAGATTTTTGTTGTATGTGTTTGTTTTTAATGTTAAAATGTCTGCATTTGATATCTCTCCAGTATTTTCTTTTTTATAAGCAAAATACTTATTTTTATATTTTCTGATGTTGGTTCAAGGGGTACACGGGCAGCAGTAGACAGGTCAGTGGAGGCCTAGTGGAAGGAGGGACCGCAGACAGGCTTCGAAGCCCTAACATAATAAATTGGGCTGGCTGTAGGCAATGTAAAATTGGTTCCAGGGGAACACGGGCGGCAGTAGACAGGTCAGTGGAGGCCTAGTGGAAGGAGGGACCGCAGACAGGCTTCGAAGCCCTAACATAATAAATTGGGCTGGCTGTAGGCAATTTAAAATTGGTTCCAGGGGAACACGGGCGGCAGTAGACAGGTCAGTGGAGGCCTAGTGGAAGGAGGGACCGCAGACAGGCTTCGAAGCCCTAACATAATAAATTGGGCTGGCTGTAGGCAATTTAAAATTGGTTCCAGGGGAACACGGGCAGCAGTGGCCTGGTCAGTGTAGTAGTAGTGGAAAGAACGGGCCGCAGACAGGCTTCGAAGCCCTAACATAATAAATTGGGCTGGCTGTAGGCAATTTAAAATTGGTTCCAGGGGAACACGGGCGGCAGTAGCCAGGTCAGTGTAGTAGTAGTGGAAAGAACGGGCCGCAGACAGGCTTCGAAGGCCTAACATAACAAAAATTGGGCTGTAGGCAATTTAAAATTGGTTCCAGGGGAACACGGGCGGCAGTAGACAGGTCAGTGGAGGCCTAATGGAAGGAGGGACCGCAGACAGGCTTCGAAGCCCTAACATAATAAATTGGGCTGGCTGTAGGCAATTTAAAATTGGTTCCAGGGGAACACGGGCAGCAGTAGGGCAGGTCAGTGGAGGCCTAGTGGAAGGAGGGACCGCAGACAGGCTTCAAAGCCCTAACATAATAAATTGGGCTGGCTGTAGGCAATTTAAAATTGGTTCCAGGGGAACACGGGCGGCAGTAGACAGGTCAGTGGAGGCCTAGTGGAAGGAGGGACCGCAGACAGGCTTCGAAGCCCTAACATAATAAATTGGGCTGGCTGTAGGCAATTTAAAATTGGTTCCAGGGGAACACGGGCAGCAGTAGACAGGTCAGTGGAGGCCTAGTGGAAGGAGTGACCACAGACAGGCTTCGAAGGCCTAACATAAGAAAAATGTCAATACAATGGTATTGACAGTGCCAGGCATTGAAGGATGTCAGCGCATAGACTAAACATTGGTGGAGCTGTGAGAGAAAATTTTGCAAGTCGTAGAGCACTGTTTGACCTGGGGGGGGACTGTCTTGTGGCCGGCGGTACAGGCCCAGGGCCCCTCATATTACAACGGTGTGTCTGACGTTGGGTGCGCACCACCACCGCCAGACACTTTATTGTACTATGAGGGACCTAGTGGCAGTGCCGTCGACCAAAACCGGGCACACCCACCTCTTCAGACAAACAGTACTCTCACGGGTGCTGGCGCCAAGTGGCGATACCACGGCCCCGTGTGGGGACTTTGGCCATTTAGGGAGGTGTTAACATGTCGGATGCTGGACAATCAGGTGCTGCAAATTACAAGATTGGAAAAGTCGTTCAGAATAGTCCACAGGCAAGACCTTTACATAGGAAAGCTAGGTGTCAGCCGGGCAAGGTGGGGCAAAAGATTTCGAAATCCAGTTGTGGTTCATTTTAATGAAGGTTAGATCATCTACATTTTGGGTAGCCAGACGAGTCCTTTTTTCTGTTAGTATTGAACCTGCAGCACTGAATACTCTTTCTGATAGGACACTAGCTGCCGGGCAAGCAAGCTCCTGCAATGCATATTCTGCCAATTCTGGCCAGGTGTCTAATTTTGATGCCCAGTAATCAAATGGGAATGACGGTTGAGGGAGAACGTCGATAAGGGATGAAAAATAGTTAGTAACCATACTGGACAAATGTTGTCTCCTGTCACTTTGAATTGATGCTGCAGTACCTGTCCTGTCTGCGGTCATAGCAAAATCACTCCACAACCTGGTCAGAAAACCCCTCTGGCCAACGCCACTTCTGATTTCTGCCCCTCTAACACCTCTGGTCTGCTGGCCCCTGCAGCTCGTGTTAGAACGATCACGGCGCTGTGTGCAGGGAATGCCAGAAGCAAACGGTCAATAACAGCTGATTGTTTGGTTGCTAATATTAGTTCCAAGTTCTCATGTGGCATTATATTTTGCAATTTGCCTTTATAGCGAGGATCAAGGAGGCAGGCCAACCAGTAATCGTCATCGTTCATCATTTTTGTTATGCGTGTGTCCCTTTTGAGGATACGTAAGGCATAATCCGCCATGTGGCCCAAAGTTCCAGTTCTCAAATCTGTGGTTGTGCTTGGTTGAGGGGCAGTTTCAGGCAAATCCACGTCACTTGTGTCCCTCCAAAAACCAGAACCCGGCCTTGCCGCGCCAACAATTTCCACTGGCCCCGGAAAAGCTTCCTCATTAAAAATATAATCATCCCCATCATCCTCCTCGTCCTCCTCCTCCTGTTCGCCCGCTACCTCGTCCTGTACACTGCCCTGGCCAGACAATGGCTGACTGTCATCAAGGCTTTCCTCTTCCTCAGCTGCAGACGCCTGATCCTTTATGTGCGTCAAACTTTGCATCAGCAGACGCATTAGGGGGATGCTCATGCTTATTATGGCGTTGTCTGCACTAACCAGCCGTGTGCATTCCTCAAAACACTGAAGGACTTGACACATGTCTTGAATCTTCGACCACTGCACACCTGACAACTCCATGTCTGCCATCCTACTGCCTGCCCGTGTATGTGTATCCTCCCACAAAAACATAACAGCCCGCCTCTGTTCACACAGTCTCTGAAGCATGTGCAGTGTTGAGTTCCACCTTGTTGCAACGTCTATGATTAGGCGATGCTGGGGAAGGTTCAAAGAACGCTGATAGGTCTGCATACGGCTGGAGTGTACGGGCGAACGGCGGATATGTGAGCAAAGTCCACGCACTTTGAGGAGCAGGTCGGATAACCCCGGATAACTTTTCAGGAAGCACTGCACCACCAGGTTCAAGGTGTGAGCCAGGCAAGGAATGTGTTTCAGTTGGGAAAGGGAGATGGCAGCCATGAAATTCCTTCCGTTATCACTCACTACCTTGCCTGCCTCAAGATCTACAGTGCCCAGCCACGACTGCGTTTCTTTCTGCAAGAACTCGGACAGAACTTCAGCGGTGTGTCTGTTGTCGCCCAAACACTTCATAGCCAATACAGCCTGCTGACGTTTGCCAGTAGCTGCCCCATAATGGGAGACCTGGTGTGCAACAGTGGCAGCTGCGGATGGAGTGGTTGTGCGACTGCGGTCTGTGGACGAGGTCTCGCTTCTGCAGGAGGACGAGGAGGGGGTGCGAACGGCTACAGCCAACTGTTTCCTAGACCGTGGGCTAGGCAGAACTGTCCCAAACTTGCTGTCCCCTGTGGACCCTGCATCCACCACATTTACCCAGTGTGCCGTGATGGACACGTAACGTCCCTGGCCATGCCTACTGGTCCATGCATCTGTTGTCAGGTGCACCTTTGTGCTCACAGATTGCCTGAGTGCATGGACGATGCGCTCTTTAACATGCTGGTGGAGGGCTGGGATGGCTTTTCTGGAAAAAAAGTGTCGACTGGGTAGCTCGTAGCGTGGTACAGCGTAGTCCATCAGGGCTTTGAAAGCTTCGCTTTCAACTAACCGGTAGGGCATCATCTCTAACGAGATTAGTCTAGCTATGTGGGCGTTCAAACCCTGTGTACGCGGATGCGAGGCTAAGTACTTCCTTTTTCTAACCATAGTCTCATGTAGGGTGAGCTGGACTGGAGAGCTGGAGATCGTGGAACTAGCGGGGGTGCCGGTGGACATGGCAGACTGAGAGACGGTGGGAGATGGTATTGTTGCCGCCGGTGCCCTAGATGCAGTGTTTCCTACTACGAAACTGGTGATTCCCTGACCCTGACTGCTTTGGCCTGGCAAAGAAACCTGCACAGATACTGCAGGTGGTGCGGAAAATGGTGGCCCTACACTGCCGGAAGGGATGTTGCGTTGATGAGTAGCTTCATTGGCCGAGGGTGCTACAACCTTAAGGGACGTTTGGTAGTTAGTCCAAGCTTGCAAATGCATGGTGGTTAAATGTCTATGCATGCAACTTGTATTGAGACTTTTCAGATTCTGCCCTCTGCTTAAGGTAGTTGAACATTTTTGTCAGATGACTTTGCGCTGATCAATTGGATGTTGTTTAAAAAAATTCCAGACTGCACTCTTTCTAGCATCGGATACCTTTTCAGGCATTGCAGACTGAGCTTTAACCGGATGGCCACGCTGTCCTCCAACAGGTTTTGACTTTGCCACGCGTTTTGGGCAAGATACGGGCCCGGCAGATGGAACCTGTTGCGATGTTGATGCCTGCTGTGGCCCCTCCTCCTCCGCTTCAGAACTGCTGCCGCCTGCACCCTGTTCCCCCAATGGCTGCCAATCGGGGTCAAGAACTGGGTCATCTATTACCTCTTCTTGTAGCTCGTGTGCAACTTCGTCTGTGTCACCGTGTCGGTCGGTGGTATAGCGTTCGTGATGGGGCAACATAGTCTCATCAGTGTCTGATTCTTGATCAGCACCCTGCGAGGGCAATGTTGTGGTCTGAGTCAAAGGACCAGCATAGTAGTCTGGCTGTGGCTGTGCATCAGTGCACTCCATGTCAGATTCAACTTGTAATGGGCATTGACTGTTAACTGCTTCACTTTCTAAGCCAGGGACGGTATGTGTAAAGAGCTCCATGGAGTAACCCGTTGTGTCGCCTGCTGCATTCTTCTCTGTTGTTGTTTTTGCTGAAGAGGACAAGGAAGCGACTTGTCCCTGACCGTGAACATCCACTAACGACGCGCTGCTTTTACTTTTACCAGTTTCACGAGAGGAGGCAAAAGAGCTAGAGGCTGAGTCAGCAAGACAAGCCAAAACTTGCTCTTGCTGCTCTGGCTTTAAAAGCGGTTTTCCTACTCCCAGAAAAGGGAGCGTTCGAGGCCTTGTGTAGCCAGACGACGAACCTGGCTCCACAGCTCCAGACTTAGGTGCAATATTTTTTTTCCCACGACCACCTGATGCTCCACCACTACCACTACCCTCATTACCAGCTGACAATGAACGCCCCCGGCCACGACCTCTTCCACCAGACTTCCTCATTGTTTTAAAAACGTTACCAAACTAACGGTATTTGTTGCTGTCACACAACTTACACGGTGAGCTATAACTTCAGTATGATTTAGCTACCCCTTTACAGGTGGGTGAGACCACAACGAAAATCAGGCACAATGTTACACACTCTGTTGTTGGTGGCAACAAATGAGAGAGATGCCACACACGCAGGACTGTCACTGAAGCGCAAATGTAAATATTAATCTCCCACTGATTTTTTTTTTTTTTTTTAAAAAGGGAGACTTTAGAAAAAAAAATATAATAAAAAAAAATGTTTTTTTAAGGAAGAATTTATAAACCAAATAAAATGAAATGATTGTTTCAGGGAGGATTTAGAAAACAAATAAAAAAAAAAAATAGGCTTTGTAGGGCCCACTGAGTGAGAGAGGACGCACACAGGAGTCAGGAGTGGCACACAAGCCCAGAGGCCAATATTTATCTCCCACTGATTGATTTAGTGATTTTTTCAGGTAGATTTTGGAACCCAAATCAAGCAAAAAAATTAATAGGCTTTCTATGGCCCACAATTGGAGAGAGAGAGAGATGGCACACCCAGGAGTCAAGACTGGCACACAAGCAGTATGGGCAATATTAATCTCCCACTGATTTGATTTTTTTTTTTTTTTTCAGGGAGACTTTAGAAAAAAAAAATACAAAAAAATGAATTTTTCAGGAAGAATTTAGAAACAAAATAAAATAAAATGATTGTTTCAGGGAGAATTTAGAAAACAAATAAAAAAAAAAATAGGCTTTGTAGGGCCCACTGAGTGAGAGAGGACGCACACAGGAGTCAGGAGTGGCACACAAGCCCAGAGGCCAATATTTATCTCCCACTGATTGATTTAGTGATTTTTTCAGGTAGATTTTGGAACCCAAATCAAGCAAAAAAATTAATAGGCTTTCTATGGCCCACAATTGGAGAGAGAGAGATGGCACACCCAGGAGTCAAGACTGGCACACAAGCAGAAAGGGCAATATTAATCTCCCACTGATTTGATTTTTTTTTTTTTTAACCCCTTCCCGATCTTTGACGCATACGCTGCGTCATGAAAGTCGGTGCCATTCCGACCCATGAAGCAGCGTATGCATCATGGCGGAATCGCGTTCCTGCAGGCCGGGTGAAAGGGTTAACTGTAATTTCACCCGGCCTGCAGGGACAGGAGGAGTTGTACTTTAGCCCAGGGGGGGTGGCTTCACCCCCCCGTGGCTACAATCGCTCTGATTGGCTGTTGAAAGTGAAACTGCCAATCAGAGCGATTTGTAATATTTCACCTAAAAAACTGGTGAAATATTACAATCCAGCCATGGCCGATGCTGCAATATCATCGGCCATGGCTGGAAACACTAATGTGCCCCAACCCCACCGATCGCCCCCCCAGCCCTCCGATCTGTGGTCCGCTCCCCTCCGTCCTGTGCTCCGCTCCCCCGTCCTCCTGTCCGCTCCCCCGTGCTCCAATCCCACCCCCCGTGCTCCAATCCCACCCCCCTGCACTCCGATCCACCCCCCCGCACTGCGATCCACCCCCCGCACTCCAATCCACCCCCCGTTCTCCGATCCACCCCCCGTGTTACGATCCCCCCCATGCTCCGATCCACCCCCCGTGCTCCGCCGCCCCCTCGTGCCCTGATCTCCCCCCCCCCTTATACTTACCTAGCCTCCCGGGGTCCGTCCGTCTTCTTTCCTTGGCGACGCCATCTTCCAAAATGGCGGGCGCATGCGCAGTGCGCCCGCCGAACCTGCCGGCTGGCAGATTCGTTCCAGAGTGAATTTTGATCACTGTGATAAAACCTCACAGTGATCAAAATAAAAAAAACAGTAAATGACCCCCCCCTTTGTCACCCCCATAGGTAGGGACAATAATAAAATAAATAATTTTTTTTTTTCCCCACTAAGGTTGGAGTTACAACTAGGGTTAGGGTTAGGGTTAGGGATAGGGTTAGGGGTAGGGTTAGGGGTAGGGTTAGGGTTAGGGTTAGGAATGTGCACACGTATTCTGGTCCTCTGCAGATTTTTCCGCAGCGGATTTCAGAAATCCGCAGTGCTAAACCGCTGTGGATTTATCGCGGATTTACCACGGTTTCTCTGCGCATTTCACTGCGGTTTTACAACTGCGATTTTCTATTGGAGCAGTTGTAAAACTGCTGCGGAATCCGCAGAAAGAAGTGATATGCTGCGGAATGTAAACCCCTGCGTTTCCGTGCAGTTTTTCCGCAGCATGTGCACAGCGATTTTTGTTTCCCATAGGTTTACATTGAACTGTAAACTCATGCGAAACTGCTGCGGATCCGCAGCGTTTTCCGCAGCGTGTGCACATACCTTTAGAATTAGGCTATGTGCACACCGTGCGGATTTGGCTGCGGATCCGCAGCAGCGTTCCATCAGGTTTACAGTACCATGTAAACATATGGAAAACCAAATCCGCTGTGCCCATGGTGGGGAAAATACCACGCGGAAACGCTGCGTTGTATTTTCCGCAGCATGTCAATTCTTGGTGCGGATTCCGCAGCGTTTTACACCTGTTCCTCAATAGGAATCCGCAGGTGAAATCCGCACAAAAAACACTGGCAATCCGCGGTAAATCCGCAGGTAAAGTGCAGTGCCTTTTACCCGCGGATTTTTCAAAAATGGTGCTGAAAAATCTCACACGAATCCGCAACGTGAGCACATAGCCTTAGGGTTAGGGTTGGAATTAGGGTTCTGGTTAGGGTTAGGGGTTAGGGTTGTGGTTAGGGGGTGTGTTGGGGTTAGGGTTGTGATTAGGGTTACGGCTACAGTTGGGATAAGGGTTAGGGGTGTGTTGGAGTTAGAATTGAGGGGTTTCCACTGTTTAGGCACATCAGGGGGTCTCCAAACGCAACATGGCGCCACCATTGATTCCAGCCAATCTTGTATTCAAAAAGTCAAATGGTGCTCCCTCACTTCCGAGCCCCGACGTGTGCCCAAACAGTGGTTTACCCCCACATATGGGGTACCAGCATACTCAGGACAAACTGCGCAACAATTACTGGGGTCCAATTTCTCCTGTTACCCTTGAGAAAATAAAAAATTGCTTGCTAAAACATCATTTTTGAGGAAAGAAAAATGATTTTTTATTTTCACGGCTCTGTGTTGTAAACGTCTGTGAAGCACTTGGGGGTTCAAAGTGCTCACTACATATCTAGATAAGTTCCTTGGGGGGTCTAGTTTACAAAATTGGGTCACTTGTGGGGGGTTTCTACTGTTTAGGCACACCAGGGGCTCTGCAAACGCAACGTGATGTCCGCAGACCATTCCATCAAAGTCTGCATTTCAAAAGTCACTACTTCCCTTCTGAGCCCCGACGTGTGCCCAAACAGTAGTTTACCCCCACACATGGGGTATCAGCGTACTCAGGAGAAACTGGACAACAAATATTGGGGTCAAATTTCTCCTGTAACCCTTGGGAAAATAAAAAATTCTGGGCTAAAAAATTATTTTTGAGGAAAGAAAACGTATTTATTATTTTCACGGCTTTGCGTTATAAACTTCTGTGAAGCACTTGGGGGTTGAAAGTGCTCACCACATATCTAGATAAGTTCCTTTTGGGGTCTAGTTTCCAAAATGGGGTCACTTGTGGGGGGTTTCTACTGTTTAGCCACATCAAGGGCTCTGCAAACGCAACGTGACGCCCGTAGAGCATTCCATCAAAGTCTGCATTTCAAAACGTCACTACTTCACTTCCGAGCCCCGGCATGTGCCCAAACAGTAGTTTACCCCCACATATGGGGTATCACCGTACTCAGGAGAAACTGGACAACAAATATTGGGATCAAATTTCTCCTGTTACCCTTGGGAAAATTAAAAAATTCTGGGCTAAAGAATTATTTTTGAGGAAAGAAAACGTATTTATTATTTTCACTGCTCTGTGTTATAAACTTCTGTGAAGCACTTGGGGGTTCAAAGTGCTCACCTCACATCTATATAAATTCCTTTCGGGGTCTAGTTTCCAAAATGGGGTCACTTGTGGGGGGTTTCTACTGTTCAGCCACATCAGGGGCTCTGCAAACGCAACGTGACGCCCGCAGAGCATTCCATCAAAGTCTGCATTTCAAAACGTTTCTACTTCACTTCCGAGCCCCAGCATGTGCCCAAACAGTGGTTTACCCCCACATATGGGGTATCAGCGTACTCAGGAGAAACTGGACAACAACTTTTGGGGTCAAATTTCTCCTGTTACCCTTGGGAAAATAAAAAATTGCGGGCTAAAAAATCATTTTTGAGAAAAGAAATTTTTTATTTAATTTTCATGGCTCTGCATTATAAACTTCTGTGAAGCACTTGAGGGTTCAAAGTGCTCACCACACATCTAGATTAGTTCCTTTGGGGGTCTAGTTTCCAAAATGGGGTCATTTGTGGGGGATCTCCAATGTTTAGGCACACAGGGGCTCTCCAAACGCGACATGGTGTCTGCTAATGATTGGAACTAATTTTCCATTTAAAAAGCCAAATGGTGTGCCTTCCCTTCTGAGCCCTGCCGTGTGCCCAAACAGTGGTTTACCCCCACATTTGGGGTATCTGCGTACTCAGGACAAACTGGACAACAAAATTTGTGGTCCAATTTCTCCTATTACCATTGGCAAAATAGGAAATTCCAGGCTAAAAAATCATTTTTGAGGAAAGAAAAATTATTTTTTATTTTCATGGCTCTGCGTTATAAACTTTTGTGAAGCACCTGGAGGTTTAAAGTGCTCAGTATGCATCTAGATAAGTTCCTTGGGGGTCTAGTTTCAAAAATGGGGTCATTTGTGGGGGAGCTCCAATGCATAGGCACACAGGGGCTCTCCAAACGCGACATGGTGTCCGCTAACAATTGGAGCTAATTTTCCATTCAAAAAGTCAAAAGGCGCGCCTTCCCTTCCGAGCCCTGCCGTGTGCCCAAACAGTGGTTTACCCCCACATATGAGGTATCGGCGTACTCGGGAGAAATTGCCCAACAAATTTTAGGATCTATTTAATCCTATTGCCCATGTGAAAATGAAAAAATTGAGGCGAAAAGAAATTTTTTGTGAAAAAAAAGTACTTTTTCATTTTTACGGATCAATTTGTGAAGCACCTGAGGGTTTAAAGTGCTCACTAGGCATCTAGATAAGTTCCTTGGGGGGTCCAGTTTCCAAAATGGGGTCACTTGTGGGAGAGCTCCAATGTTTAGGCACACATGGTCTCTCCAAACGCGACATGGTGTCCGCTAACGATGGAGATAATTTTTCATTCAAAAAGTCAAATGGCGCTCCTTCCCTCCCGAGCCTTACCATGTGCCCAAACAGTGGTTTACCCCCACATGTGAGGTATCGGTGTACTCAGGAGAAATTGCCCAACAAATTTTAGGATCCATTTTATCCTGTTGCCCATGTGAAAATGAAAAAAATTGAGGCTAAAAGAATTTTTTTGTGAAAAAAAGTACTTTTTCATTTTTACGGATCAATTTGTGAAGCACTTTGGGGTTTAAAGTGCTCAATATGCATCTAGATAAGTTCCTTGGGGCATCTAGTTTCCAAAATTGGGTCACTTGTGGGGGAGCTCCAATTTTTAGGCACACGGGGGCTCTCCAAATGTGACATGGTGTCCGCTAAAGAGTGCAGCCAATTTTTCATTCAAAAAGTCAAATGGCGCTCCTTCCTTTCCAAGCCCTGCCGTGCGCCCAAACAGTGGTTTACCCCCACATATGAGGTATCAGCGTACTCAGGACAAATTGGACAACAATTTTCGTGGTTCAGTTTCTCCTTTTACCATTGGGAAAATAAAAAAAATTGTTGCTGAAAATCATTTTTGTGACTAAAAAGTTAAATGTTCATTTTTTCCTTCCATGTTGCTTCTGCTGCTGTGAAGCACCTGAAGGGTTAATAAACTTCTGGAATGTGGTTTTGTGCACCTTGAGGGGTGCAGTTTTTAGAATGGTGTCACTTTTGGGTATTTTCAGCCATATAGACCCCTCAAACTGACTTCAAATGTGAGGTGGTCCCTAAAAAAATGGTTTTGTAAATTTCGTTGTAAAAATGAGAAATCGCTGGTCAAATTTTAACTTTTATAACTTCCTAGCAAAAAAAAAATTTTGTTTCCAAAATTGTGCTTATGTAAAGTAGACGTGTGGGAAATGTTATTTATTAACTATTTTGTGTCACATAACTCTCTGGTTTAACAGAATAAAAATTCAAAATGTGAAAATTGCAAAATTTTCACAATTTTCGCCAAATTTCCGTTTTTATCACAAATAAACACAGAATTTATTGACCTAAATTTACCACTAACATGAAGCCCAATATGTCACGAGAAAACAGTCTCAGAATCGCTAGGATCCGTTGAAGCGTTCCCGAGTTATTACCTCATAAAGGGACACTGGTCAGAATTGCAAAAAATGGCAAGGTCTTTAAGGTCAAAATAGGCTGGGTCATGAAGGGGTTAACAATAGTGGAGCACATTTCCTAATGGAGATTGCACCACACAGAAAGGTTAAATAAAAATAAATACAAAGTATTAATAGAATACAGCTGGCAATTCAGTAATTCCTCCCTTGGAAACTTCCTGAATCAAAATCACTGAATCACAAGTCACACACATACTGCCGTCTGCAGGTCACACTCAGCTCGTTCACACTCGCTAAGCTGAAGATTTAAAGATTTATTTTTTTTCCCTCAGCAGCAATCTACCTTGCTGTTCAATGCACTTTCAAAAGGGTGATGTATTAATGTAACTACCTCTTTACCCCTTTTTGGCTGTTAGGATTACTTCAGTATGGCAATGTAGCCCTTGGACCAAAAAATGTTGTGCACCCCTACTTTACAGCTATGTTAGGTTGTTTGGTTTCCCTTAAAAAATTATTTGAATTTGTTAACTTTTAATCTATTTTCAAATATATTTTGGAATACTGAGCCATAGATTTTATAAGGAACGTGGATTTCACTGTGGATGATACAAATTGTATTATAATGACACAAATTAGAATATAATGATGTGATATTATGAAGTGCAAGGGCTCATTCAGATGAGTGTACTATAAGTCTGTGGCCTGTTTGTATGTAAAACAAATAACCATATAACCACTTACCAGAATGTAATGCACAATAGATATAACATATTTTTAGGTTTTAAAGATGTGCAAACATATAGATAAATAGATAGCTAAATAGACAGATAGTTAAATAGATATCTGTAATATATTTAATGTTTGCATTGTATGTGTAGCTTACTGTACATGTATTAACCTAATAAATAAATGAAAAAAATGACGTGAGGTTCCCCCATTTTGGCAACCAACAAAGGTAAAGCAGAAAGCTGTTAGCTTATATGATCAGATTGGGAAGGTCCATAGTTATTGGAGCCTTTCCCAGCCTAAAATACCAGCCCACCGCCGTCTCAGAAGTGGAGCATCACATCAGATGCTCAGTTCTGACGCTTCACCATCGATCTTCCAATTGATCTTCCCATTGCCCTGGTGCATTGGCAATTGGGGTAATGGGGCTTGGGGTTGATGTTAGCTGTTAATTGTCAAAAAAGACAGCTGGCATTAAGCCCTGGTGATAGTAATGGACAGGTGTCTATCTATCTGACACCCCCATTACTAACCCGTTACGAAAAAGGAAAAAACACACATAAGTACTTTATTTAAAAAAACACTCTCCAACCCTTTCTGTGGTTCACCACTTTATTAAAAAAAATCCCACTCAGGTCTGACGTATTCCAACAAATCCGACGTAGTCCACTAATGGAAACCTGAAAAATATAAAAAGAAAGAAATAACAACACCATCCCTGGTTCACCAATCTATTAGAAAACAGAGTTTCCATGCAGGTCCGACATAGCCCAGCACTTCCCATGACGTTCCAAGATTCTTGTTGTTGTTGAAAGCCTATGGAGCCTCGTTCTGAGGTACAATAGGCTTTAGGCTATGTTCACACGTTCCTGATTTCCCTGCTGTTTTTACTGCACTAAAAACCGCAGCTCTTGGCAGAAAACGCAGGTCCTTTTTTTGGTGCGTTTTGGTGCGTTTTTTGATACGTTTTTTGATGCGTTTTTTAGTGCGTTTTTTTTATGCAGTTTTCTATGCAGAGTCTGTGTGTTTTCTAGGAAGTTTTTTAGGGTTAAAATGGCTGAAAATACCCTAACCCTACCCCTACCCCTACCCCTAACCCTACCCCTACCCCTAACCCTGCCCCTAACCCTACCCCTACCCCTAACCTACCCCTACCCCTAACCCTACCCCTAACCCTACCCCTAACCCTACCCTAACCTTAGTGGGGAAAAAAAATTCCTTATTTTTTTATTGTCCCTACCTATGGGGGTGACAAAGGGGGGGGGGGGTCATTTAGTATTTTTTTTATTTTGATCACTGAGATAGGTTATATCTCAGTGATCAAAATGCACTTTGGAAGATGGCGGCGCCCAGGGAGAAGACGGACGGACGGACACCGGGAGGCCGGGTAAGTATAAGGGGGGGAGATGAGGGCACAGGGGGGCGTCGGAGCACGGGGGTGGCATCGGAGCATGGGGGGGTGGGATAGGGGCACGGGGGGGCAGCCACACTGCAGCGGTTCTGCACCACAAACCGCAGAAAACCCGCAGATATTTTTTTCATCTGCGGGTTTTACTGCGGGTTTGACCTCACAATGGAGGTCTATGGGTGCAGAACCGCTGCAGTTTCGCAAAAAGAAGTGACATGGTACTTCTTTTTTTACCGCAGCTATTCAGCGCGGCTTTTTTAGTTAATTCCCGCATCATGTGCACAGTGGTTCCTGTTTTCCATAGGGTACAGTGTACTGTACCCTGCATGGAAAACAGCTGCGGACCCGCAGCGGCAAAATCGTGGCGGTTCCGCAGTAAAAAACGCACTGTGTGAACATGGCCTTAGCAGTAGCCACTCCCGGCTGATGCTGCACTCCGCGAGACCCGGCAACTGTGAAGAGTAGTAACGTTACTGACATTACCCCTCATCTGAATCACCGGGTCACACTGTATTCCGTGAAGCAGGGAAAAAGTCGGTGAGAGCATTTTTGTATGTGTTTTTTTTTTCTTTTTAGTACTGGGTTATTAATGGGGGTGTCTGGTTGACACCTCTCCTTTACTAACAGAAGGCCTTAATGTCAGATGTGTTTTTGGACAATTCACAGCTGACATCATATCCAAGCCCCATTACGCCATTTGCCAACACATAACGGAGAAGAGGACGGCTGCAGGCTTCTATTTTTAGGCTGGGAAGGGCCCAAAAACCTTTCCCAGCCTGAGAATATCAGCTCATAGATCTCTCTGCTTTACCTTTGCTAGTTACCAAATATAGGGGGAACTCTACATTTTTATGATTTATGCATTTATTAGGTTAACTAGATGGCGGCCCGATGCTATTGCATCAGGAGTGCGGTAATGTCACGATGGGGGCAGGCTTTGCAGCATTGAGAATCTCTCCCCCCATGTACTCAGCCACCTATTCACTCTCTCTTTCCCCATGTGCTGACTTCTCCCATCTGTGCTCTCTTCTTTCACCTGTCTACCCCATGTGCTATCCCCCTTGTCTGCTGTCTCTCTGCTTCCTGTGCTGTGTTCTCCTCTCATGTGCTGTCCCGTTTGTCCCCCCTGTGCTCTGTCTCTCTCACCCCTGTGCGCTTTCTCTCTCCCCCAAAGACGGCGGCGGTCGGTGAATAATTCGGCTGATCGCGACGGTGTCCCGCTGGTGGTACCACGCAAGAGGCTGCATAGGGCATTTACAGTGTGTGTGTGTTTGTTGCATACGGCGTATACAGTGTGTGTGTGTGTGTGTGGTGCGTACGGCATATACAGTGTGTGTTTGTGTGTGTGCGGTGCGTATGGCGTATACAGTGTGTGTATGTTGTGCGACGGTGTTCCGCTGGTGGTACCGCGCAAGAGGCTGGTACCACCAGCAGTTTCCATATTGAAACACCCATCACTTGGGTGTCCCAATATGGAGATCGGTGAACTTCCGCATCTTGGAATTCTGTGATCCGGACACATCTGGACAGAACAGGATGTGAAGACATTACAAGGTAAGTATATATTAAGATACATGTACAGTAAGCTAGTAAGCTACAGTACACATTTAAGGCACTAATTATATATTTCACGAATATCTATCTATACAATACATCTCCTATCTACAGTGGGGAAAAAAAAAAGTATTTTGTCAGCCACCAATTGTGCAAGTTCTCCCACTTAAAAAGATGAGAGAGGCCTGTAATTGACATCATAGGTAGACCATGAGAAAATGAGAAAACAAATACACAAAATCACCTGGTTTGATTTGGCAAGATTTATTTTGCTAATTATGGTGAAAAATAATTATTTGGTCATTAACAAAAGTTCATCTCAATATTTTGTTATATATTCTTTGTTGGCAATGACAGAGGTCAAACGTTTTCTGTAAGTCTTCACAAGGTTGGCACACACTGTTGGTGGTATGTTGGCCCATTCCTCCATGCAGATCTCCTCTAGAGCAGTGATGTTTTGGGTCTGTCGCTGAGCAATACAGACTTTCAACTTCATCCAAAGGTTTTCTATGGGATTGAGATCTGGAGACTGGCTAGGCCACTCCAGGACCTTGAAATGCTTCTTACGAAGCCACTCCTTCGTTGCCCTGGAACGCTTGTGCTTGGGATCATTATCATGATTAGTGCTTGGGATCATTATCATGCTGAAAGACCCATCCACATTTCATCTTCAGTGCCCTTGCTGATGGAAGGAGGTTTGCACTCAAAATCTAACGATACATTGCCCCATTCATTCTTTCATGTACACGGATCAGTCGTCCTAGTCCCTTTGCAGAGAAACAGCCTCAAAGCATGATGTTACCACTCCCATGCTTCACAGTATGCATGGTGTTCTTTGGATGCAACTCAGCATTCTGTCTCCTCCAAGCACGACGAGTTTTGTTTCTACCAAATATTTCAACTTTGGTTTCATCAGACCATATGACATTCTCCCAATACTCTTCTGGATAATCCAAATGCTCTCAAACTTCATGTACTGGCTTAAGCAGGGGGGCACGTCTGGCACTGCAGGATCTGAGTCCCTGGTGGTGTAGTGTGTTACTGATGGTAGCCTTTGTTACGGAGGGCCCAGCTCTATGCAGGTCATTCGCTAGGTCCCCCCGTGTGTTCTGAGATTTTTGCTCACTGTTCTTGTGATCATTTTGACCCCACAGGGTGAGATCATGCGTGGAGACCCAGATCGAGGAAGATTATCAGTAGTCTTGTATGTCTTCCATTTTCTTATTATTGCTCCCACAGTTGATTTCAACACACCAAGCTGCTTGCCTATTGCAAATTGAGTCTTCCCAGCCTGGTGCAGGGCTACAAATTTATTTTGGGTGCCCTTTGACAGCTCTTTGGTCTTCAACTTAGTGGAGTTTGGAGTGTGACTGTTTGAGGTTGTGGACAGGTGTCTTTTATTCTGATATCAAGTTCAAACAGGTGCGATTACTACAGCTAATGAGTGGAGGACAGAGGAGCCTCTTAAAGAAGAAGTTACAGGTCTGTGAGGGCCAAAAATCTTGCATGTTTTTAGTTGACCAAATACTTATTTTCCACCATAATTTGCAAAATAAATTTTGCCAAATCAGACAAAGTGATTTTCTGAATTTGTTTTATCATGTTGGCTCTCATAGTTGTGGTCTACCTATGATGTCAATTACAGGCCTCTCTCATCTTTTTAAGTGGGAGAACTTATAATTGGTGGCTGACTAAATACTTTTTTTCCCTATCTATCTATCTATCTATCTATCTATCTATCTATCTATCTATCTATCTATCTATCTATCTATCTATCTATCGTACCTATCTATCTACTGTGCCTATCTATCTATTATCTATCAATCTACTGTATCTATCAATCTATCCTATATCTATCTATCTATCTATCTATCTATCTCCTATCTATCTAACATCTGTTACCACATATATCTTTCTATCTCTATCTTTGTACTTTTTTAACACATAAAAATCTTTAATTTCTATTCTGCATTCTATGTTACACGGCTGGAGCACATGGATGTCATCTGTGTGTGGTACATATTGTCATCTTTGCTACTGGAAAAAAAAACGACACGTTCGCAGCCCCATGGAGTATAATGTGGTGTGCGTGTTTACGTGTCTCCTGCAAGTGTGAAAACGGATGCCACACATACTGGAAACAAGGGCGTGTGATGGGGGCCTAACACCTCATTCAGATGTTTATTTTCTATTTTATTTTGTTTATGTGATAAAGAGACCAATTTCCTGTGTGTCTGAGTCTACCGTCAGTGTGTGGGCCGTTGGTGCATTTTTACCATCAATGTGTCATCAATGTTTTTCAAAGATGGGTAAATAAAGTATAAAGCTTCTTCTGTACTTTGCAATGTTAAATACTGACAGCAAACAGATAGCATACAGACTGTACACTGATGCCATCCGTGTGCTGTATGTGCTTTTCACTGACCCAAAGAGTCCAATTGTTCCTTTTCATCTGTGGTATCGGGAGAAACAGACAGGAATTCTTCATGGACACACGGCCCGTAAAAAACATGGACATATGAATTGATATGTTCCACGTGTTCCATTTGCGAAAAAATGGATACAGCATGTATGTGGAAGACAGACGTATAACTGAACCTCAAGATTCCATGAGTATGCTGACTGAGCTTTTCTCTGTGTCTGTGCTTTTATTACATTTGACTGTGGGAGTCATGGGGATGTCTTATAGATGCCTCTCCATTACTAACCTCTGGGGTTGATGTCAGCTGACATTACAAAGGTGACATCAACCCCAAAAATATGAACCTCACTTGCCACCACTACATGGCAAGTGGGAAGAGCCGGGTGAAGCGCCAGAATTAGTGCTTCTAATGAGTGATGAGCGAATATACTCATTACTCGAGATTTCTCGAGCATGCTCAGGGGTCCTCCGAGTATTTTTTAGTGCTTGGAGATTTAGTTTTTCTTGCCGCAGCTGAATGATTTACATCTGTTAGCCAGCATAAGTACATGTGGGGGTGGCCTGGTGGCTAGGGAATCCCCACATGTACTTATGATGGCTAACAGATGTAGATCATTCAGCTGCGGCAAGAAAAACTAAATCTCCAAGCACTAAATGCGCGGAGGATCCCTGAGCATGCTCAAGAAGTCTCGAGTAACGAGTATATTCGCTCATCACTACTTCTAATATATGCGCCTTTTCTGGGGCTGCTACGGTCTGCTATTCTTAGGCTGGGGAGTGCCAATATTCATGGCCCCTTTTCAGTCTGAGAATACCATGCTGTCTGCTTTACCTTGGCTTGTTGTCAAAAATGGGGATGACCCAGCGCCGTGTTTTTCAATTATTCATTTTAATAAAAAAAACAGTGTGAGAACCCCTCTATTTTTGATAAACATGTAGTATAATGCTGACAGCTGAGGGCTGCAGACTGCAGCTATCGTTTTTTCCTGCTCTGATTAGCAAAAATAGTGTGGGCCCCACCCAATTTCTTTATTTTAGGCCGGGCGTATGATGAAGAGAGGAGTACTCTCAAGCGATGCTTGTGACAGGCGGTAACCTTCTCCCTGAAATCCATGTTACTGTTTGGGTTCGGCAGCCAGAACATCCAGTGTTTCCCACACTGTCACTGAATGACAGCGTGGGAACCTCGGAGCTTTGACTAGCAGTAATGAACTTTCCGCCAATCAGAGCTGGTGTTTTTTACGTTTTCACACAGATAATAGTGTAGGAGACACCGGATGTTCAGGGAGAAGTCAGTGTTCTATGTCTGTGCATGGGCATGGGCACTAAGTGTTCAGTACAAACTCCAAACTTTACTGTTCGTTTTTGCCCATCCATACTATTAAGTTTAATCTGTGATTAGAACATATCTTCATTTCTGTCCTAGTCACAGATTAAGCTGTATAGTTTTGTTTTAAAATGGTAAAAAAATATAGGCCAGGGAATTTAGTAACAGAGCCAGCAACTGCAGATTGATATTGTGTCCACATGGTGGCAGTATACACTAATGTGTAACAGTCACAGTGAGGTTTTGCTTCTACATATAGATTTTAGAAACTTGATTTTCATGTATCCTGGAAAAAGAAAATAATCACAATCATTCTATATATAATTGGTGTAAAAATGAAAAAGAGCAACTGAAAAATGAAGTAAACCAACCACTTCAAAAATGTATGTATTTCCCAATACATGATGCATTTAAATGCTAGATTAGAGACTATAACTGGAGGATGATGTAGATATGACTGTTTTTCTAATACAGAAGATGGCTCTGCCACTTAGTTAATTGTATATATTGCACTTATTGATCATTGCACTATGTATATAGCAATCTCGGAAAGTTGAGTCTTCACATTTTCTACTGAAAAATCATACTTCCTAAAGTATGAAAACAGATATAATGGAGAATAAAGTCCAAAGCGGTGCACTATTTTGGTCTTAAGCTTCTCTCATTTACATTGGACATCCTGAACAAAATTTGAATCACAAATAGTACTTGACCCTTTTATCACACTACCCAGTGAACCTACCCCCTCAATAAATGCATACCCTAGAAAACCTAAATAACCACAATCAGACGGTTTACATACATAAATGTAGGCCCTTATACTCCCAAAACAAATAAAGGCCCCAGAAAGGTGCCCATTAATAAAAAAAAAACCTTGGGCCAAGCCCTCAGTTATACAGCTACAAAAAATGTAGGCAATGGCAAATAACAATGCTACAGGCTAGCTAGCATAACCACAGGATGCTCCTAACACCTAAAGGTGTATTCCAATTTATAGTAGGTATAATATTAGCAAATACCTCCAATTAGAAAGGTAGTATAGTTCTTCTGATTTACTATGTAGCTTACCCCATGTGCAGGGCATTGCAGTAGCTTAGGTATCCATGGTTGTGACCACTCATAAAGTGACAGTTTGTTAGTTGTTAGTGGTTGTAACCATGGATACCTAAACTACTGCAATGCCTGCAAATGGGATAAGCGACATAGTGAATCAGAAGAACTATACTACATTTCTAATTGGAGATATTTGCTAATATTAATGTTATTAATCACCAAAAAGCATCACCAAACCAGGGATTCAAGCTTCAGGAGGCTAATTTGCATATTCCAGGTGCCTTCTGGGAGAAGCGAAGTCTCCCTAAGCTAGAAGATCGTTGGGTACAGCCGGGACCAGCTGCTTCGAAAGCATCACCAAACCAGGGATTCAAGCTTCAGGAGGCTAATTTGCATATTCCAGGTGCCTTCTGGGAGAAGCGAAGTCTCCCTAAGCTAGAAGATCGTTGGGTACAGCCGGGACCAGCTGCTTCGAAAGCATCACCAAACCAGGGATTCAAGCTTCAGGAGGCTAATTTGCATATTCCAGGTGCCTTCTGGGAGAAGCGAAGTCTCCCTAAGCTAGAAGATCGTTGGGTACAGCCGGGACCAGCTGCTTCGAAAGCATCACCAAACCAGGGATTCAAGCTTCAGGAGGCTAATTTGCATATTCCAGGTGCCTTCTGGGAGAAGCGAAGTCTCCCTAAGCTAGAAGATCGTTGGGTACAGCCGGGACCAGCTGCTTCGAAAGCATCACCAAACCAGGGATTCAAGCTTCAGGAGGCTAATTTGCATATTCCAGGTGCCTTCTGGGAGAAGCAAAGTCTCCCTAAGCTAGAAGATCGTTGGGTACAGCCGGGACCAGCTGCTTCGAAAGCATCACCAAAATTTTTGCCTGTAGGACATTATTGCAAGAGAGCTTGGCTGAGTAGATTACACAAGAAGGAAAACACACAGCAAGTCAGCAGGATCTAGGAGCAACATGGCAGATGTGACAACCTACATGGTGAGCTGCAGCATGTGCTACATGTTCACAGATCGACCAGAAGAAGAATCCAATTTCACCTGTCAGAAGTGTAGACTAGTGGCCCTTTTAGAAGAAAAGGTGCGGGGTCTGGAAGAAAGAATAGCAACTTTGAAACTCATCAAAGAGAATGAAGACTTTCTAGACAGAACAGAAGCATCTCTACTGGTCACAGAAGGTGCAAAAAGTGTCAGAGAACCTCCAAAAGCAGATGAGTGGAAGCATGTGACCAAAAGAAGCAAGAAGACCATGGAGAAATCACCAACCACACAACTGAAGAACCGATATCAAATCTTTGTAGAGGATGAAGATGGCACACCTAGGAATGAAGCAATACCAGCAAGCAAAAAAGAAAAGGGCACACAGCAACAAGTGACAGCAAAAAGTACAGCCAAGAAGCAACGAAGAGTGGTGGTGGTGGGAGACTCACTACTGAGAGGCACCGAAGCAGCCATCTGCAGACCGGACATAACTGCAAGAGAAGTATGCTGCCTTCCAGGTGCGATGATCAAGGATGTGACCGATAGGATACCAAAGCTCTTCAGCTCCAAGGACGTCCACCCATTTCTTCTGATACATGTTGGCACCAATGACACGGCAAGGAAGGACCTACCGACAATCTGCAAAGACTTTGAAGAGTTGGGGAAGAAAGTAAAGGAACTGGATGCACAGGTAGTTTTTTCTTCTATCCTTCCAGTAGACGGGCATGGCACCAGGAGATGGAACAGGATCCTTGATGCAAACAACTGGCTAAGACGATGGTGCAGACAACAAGGATTTGGATTCCTGGACCACGGTGTGAATTACTGGTATGATGGACTCCTCGCCAGAGACGGACTACACCTCAACAAACCTGGGAAACACACATTCGCCAGAAGACTCGCTACACTCATCAGGAGGGCGTTAAACTAGAAGAAGAGGGGACGGGAAGAAAAACATTAGACTCGAACAAAGACGACCCAGGAAAACATACTCAGAAGGGAGGTAAGAACATTTCTAAAACAATCCACAGTGAGGAGATTGGAACAAAACAAAATCCTCTAAACTGCATGCTCGCAAACGCCAGAAGCCTGACAAACAAGATGGAAGAACTAGAAGCAGAAATATCTACAGGTAACTTTGACATAGTGGGAATAACCGAGACATGGTTAGATGAAAGCTATGACTGGGCAGTTAACTTACAGGGTTACAGTCTGTTTAGAAAGGATCGTAAAAATCGGAGAGGAGGAGGGGTTTGTCTCTATGTAAAGTCTTGTCTAAAGTCCACTTTAAGGGAGGATATTAGCGAAGGGAATGAGGATGTCGAGTCCATATGGGTTGAAATTCATGGAGGGAAAAATGGTAACAAAATTCTCATTGGGGTCTGTTACAAACCCCCAAATATAACAGAAAGCATGGAAAGTCTACTTCTAAAGCAGATAGATGAAGCTGCAACCCATAATGAGGTCCTGGTTATGGGGGACTTTAACTACCCGGATATTAACTGGGAAACAGAAACCTGTGAAACCCATAAAGGCAACAGGTTTCTGCTAATAACCAAGAAAAATTATCTTTCACAATTGGTGCAGAATCCAACCAGAGGAGCAGCACTTTTAGACCTAATACTATCTAATAGACCTGACAGAATAACAAATCTGCAGGTGGTTGGGCATTTAGGAAATAGCGACCACAATATTGTGCAGTTTCACCTGTCTTTCACTAGGGGGACTTGTCAGGGAGTCACAAAAACACTGAACTTTAGGAAGGCAAAGTTTGAACAGCTTAGAGATGCCCTTAATCTGTTAGACTGGGACAATATCCTCAGAAATGAGAATACAGATAATAAATGGGAAATGTTTAAGAACATCCTAAATAGGCAGTGTAAGCGGTTTATACCTTGTGGGAATAAAAGGACTAGAAATAGGAAAAACCCAATGTGGCTAAACAAAGAAGTAAGACAGGCAATTAACAGTAAAAAGAAAGCATTTGCACTACTAAAGCAGGATGGCACCATTGAAGCTCTAAAAAACTATAGGGAGAAAAATACTTTATCTAAAAAACTAATTAAAGCTGCCAAAAAGGAAACAGAGAAGCACATTGCTAAGGAGAGTAAAACTAATCCCAAACTGTTCTTCAACTATATCAATAGTAAAAGAATAAAAACTGAAAATGTAGGCCCCTTAAAAAATAGTGAGGAAAGAATGGTTGTAGATGACGAGGAAAAAGCTAACATATTAAACACCTTCTTCTCCACGGTATTCACGGTGGAAAATGAAATGCTAGGTGAAATCCCAAGAAACAATGAAAACCCTATATTAAGGGTCACCAATCTAACCCAAGAGGAGGTGCGAAACCGGCTAAATAAGATTAAAATAGATAAATCTCCGGGTCCGGATGGCATACACCCACGAGTACTAAGAGAACTAAGTAATGTAATAGATAAACCATTATTTCTTATTTTTAGTGACTCTATAGCGACAGGGTCTGTTCCGCAGGACTGGCGCATAGCAAATGTGGTGCCAATATTCAAAAAGGGCTCTAAAAGTGAACCTGGAAATTATAGGCCAGTAAGTCTAACCTCTATTGTTGGTAAAATATTTGAAGGGTTTCTGAGGGATGTTATTCTGGATTATCTCAATGAGAATAACTGTTTAACTCCATATCAGCATGGGTTTATGAGAAATCGCTCCTGTCAAACCAATCTAATCAGTTTTTATGAAGAGGTAAGCTATAGACTGGACCACGGTGAGTCATTGGACGTGGTATATCTCGATTTTTCCAAAGCGTTTGATACCGTGCCGCACAAGAGGTTGGTACACAAAATGAGAATGCTTGGTCTGGGGGAAAATGTGTGTAAATGGGTTAGTAACTGGCTTAGTGATAGAAAGCAGAGGGTGGTTATAAATGGTATAGTCTCTAACTGGGTCGCTGTGACCAGTGGGGTACCGCAGGGGTCAGTATTGGGACCTGTTCTCTTCAACATATTCATTAATGATCTGGTAGAAGGTTTACACAGTAAAATATCGATATTTGCAGATGATACAAAACTATGTAAAGCAGTTAATACAAGAGAAGATAGTATTCTGCTACAGATGGATCTGGATAAGTTGGAAACTTGGGCTGAAAGGTGGCAGATGAGGTTTAACAATGATAAATGTAAGGTTATACACATGGGAAGAAGGAATCAATATCACCATTACACACTGAATGGGAAACCACTGGGTAAATCTGACAGGGAGAAGGACTTGGGGATCCTAGTTAATGATAAACTTACCTGGAGCAGCCAGTGCCAGGCAGCAGCTGCCAAGGCAAACAGGATCATGGGGTGCATTAAAAGAGGTCTGGATACACATGATGAGAGCATTATACTGCCTCTGTACAAATCCCTAGTTAGACCGCACATGGAGTACTGTGTCCAGTTTTGGGCACCGGTGCTCAGGAAGGATATAATGGAACTAGAGAGAGTACAAAGGAGGGCAACAAAATTAATAAAGGGGATGGGAGAACTACAATACCCAGATAGATTAGCAAAATTAGGATTATTTAGTCTAGAAAAAAGACGACTGAGGGGCGATCTAATAACCATGTATAAGTATATAAGGGGACAATACAAATATCTCACTGAGGATCTGTTTATACCAAGGAAGGTGACGGGCACAAGGGGGCATTCTTTGCGTCTGGAGGAGAGAAGGTTTTTCCACCAACATAGAAGAGGATTCTTTACTGTTAGGGCAGTGAGAATCTGGAATTGCTTGCCTGAGGAGGTGGTGATGGCGAACTCAGTCGAGGGGTTCAAGAGAGGCCTGGATGTCTTCCTGGAGCAGAACAATATTGTATCATACAATTATTAGGTTCTGTAGAAGGACGTAGATCTGGGTATTTATTATGATGGAATATAGGCTGAACTGGATGGACAAATGTCTTTTTTCGGCCTTACTAACTATGTTACTATGTTACTATGTATGTTATTACACCGGGTACATATTGAAATAGAATCTTGGAGATGGGAATGCCCCTTTACAGAGAACCTGTCAGCTGATACATGCTGCTGACGGTTTGGGTTTCTCCTCACCCGCTGATGGCAACTGACGATACAAAAAAAAAAAAGCATGATCAATAAATATTCTCTCATTAACAATTGTAAAATGTTTGGATAGTTAATAATACTAATTATAATGATCACTAGTTTAACTCATTTATTGTGGGAAGATTTAACTGCAAAGTGATAAATTGGTGGCCCTGGTGTCCTGAGACATGGTTTATAGGTGTCCCTTGTTCTGGTCCTTTAAGTGTAGATGAGATACGCACATGTCAGTCTCTGGGTATACTCCAGGTGTCCTATCTATGCAGGCTGACTAATGTATCCTGCAGGTTGCGCATGTGAAAAAACAATGCCTCCATTGTAGGACTGCAGCAACTCTAGTACTGCAGCCTAAAATAGTGAGAACAGGTTCATTTTCTGTTCATTACAGAATTTCACTAGACTACTTTGAGCTCTGATAATTAACTTGTGATTTAGACTATCCTGTACAACATAAGCTAAACAGATGCAGCCACAAAGTCTCTATTTCCAGCCACAGTTGACCTGTTACCACCGTAAAACATAAATCAAACAATAATGGGCCGGACTCTCCCTCTTCGATGATAAAAAGAAGTTCTGCAGTAGCTGGTGTGCAGTTTGAAGAATAATGTACCCCTATTATGCGGGATTGCATAATAGGGGTTGCATTATAGACAATAACCATTAATTAAAGATGAAAAAAAAAAATTCTGAATAAAACTTTACTATTTAATGAAAACAAATTAAAACTACCTGTGCATAATAGTAAACATTGTCCAACAACATGCTTATTTTAGTATGAAGATATAGTATATATAAATGTAATGATTAAAGTACTGTAATATTTCTCAGATAAAGAGAGGATTTATGTATGAGATTTACGTTTATGAGTTCTAACGCAATTCTTCCATATTATTCTGGTTTCATCAGAGAACCTTATAAGCACCCTCCAAAAATAGTAGCCAAATACCTTTTGTGACGAATATTATGCTGGAAATGTCTGTTAATAGCAATAGTTCTAGTTTGCAGACTACAATGTCCGTACAACATTAGAGACAGTACATGCGTTTAGACATGTGTAACTTCATGTTTCATTCTAATGCACCCTAACCTGAGTGTGATGCTAGTAACTACTCACGGACAAGCCGTGAGGCTGGGTAGTCAAGAGGTCCGAGGTGACATACAAAGAAAGTTCATCAAAAACAAAGGGGTAAGGCAAAGGTGTAGTTAGGTCACAGTCCGAGGTCAGAATTCCAGGAAGGTAGCAGATCAAGACAAAAGGGCAAGGCAAACAGATGGTCAAAGGCAAGGTCCAAGGTTAGGCAGCAATGATCAAATACAGATACACAAAATACAGAGAAAGGGCACACCACTTTAGCAAATCTACAACTGGCACTAATTGGAGGCAGGGCGCCAGCTAAATAGCCAGGTAATCTATTTATATAATTGCCTTGTAATGTTTTCATTTCCAGTTCCGTCCAGATATCGCCGTATCCCAGAATTCCAAGCGGAGGAAGTTCACCGGCCGCCATATTGGGACACCCAAATGATGGGTGTCTCAATATGGAAACTGCTGCTGGTAGCAACCTATTGCACGGTACCACCAGCAGAACACACACATACTCTATACGCCGTACACACCACACACACACAGTCACAGTCACACACTCACAAACACTCACACACTCTCACACACTCTCACACTCACACATTCACACTCACATTCACACGCTAACACTCACACTCTCACACTCACATTCACACTCACACTTACTTACGCACTCAAACACTCACACACTTACACTCTCACACACTCATGCAGCCTCTTGCACAGTACCACCAGCGGAATACCGTCACGAACACGCCACCGCCGGGATCAGCCGAATGATTCACTGACTGCTGCCATCTTTGTTCAGGACGAGCGCATGCGCAGTTTTAATGTGACCACCGCTATCTGTCTGCTGTTGTGAATTCTGTGGCAGAGCTCCCTCCTGAGGTCACAAGTGGTACTTCGGCTGATTCTCTCTGTGAGCTTCTGTTGGTGGAGGGAAGTGGTACTGCGGCTTCTGAGTTTCCTCCCTCAGGTGATCTGGTGAGGTCGTTAGGTGGTTCTCTACTTAACTCCACCTAATGCTTTTATCCTGGCTTCCTGTCAATGTTCCAGTGTTGGACTTGCTTTTCCCTGGATCATTCCTGTGGCCTGCTGCTCTGCATAGCTAAGTTCTTCTTTGCTATTTGTTTGCTATTTTTTCTGTCCAGCTTGTCTAATTTGTTGCTGGAAGCTCTGGGACGCAAAGGGTGTACCTCCGTGCCGTTAGTTCGGTACGGAGGGTCTTTTTGCCCCCTTTGCGTGGTTTTCTTTAGGGTTTTGTGTAGACCGCAAAGTTACCTTTTCTGTCCTCGCTCTGTTAAGAAAGTCGGGCCTCACTTTGCTGAATCTATTTCATCTCTACGTTTGTCTTTTCATCTTAACTCACAGTCATTATATGTGGGGGGCTGCCTTTTCCTTTGGGGTATTTCTCTGAGGCAAGGTAGGCTTATTTTCTATCTTCAGGCTAGTTAGTTTCTCAGGCTGTGCCGAGTTGCATAGGCAGAGTTAGGCGCAATCCACGGCTGCCTCTAGTGTTGTTTGGAGAGGATTAGGGATTGCAGTCTGCAGAGTTCCCACGTCTCAGAGCTCGTTCTATGATTTTGAGTTATTGTCAGATCACTGTATGTGCGCTGACCGCTATGTCCATTGTGGTACTGAATTGCCTTTCATAACAGTACAGGAAGCCAAAAGTACTAATGATTCTCAATAGAGGGAAAAAAGAAGTTCTGAGACCATTTTTTTTTTCTTTGCACTGTGTTTTGCCTTTTTTTCCCCTAGACATTTGGGTGGTTCAGTACACAGGTGTAGCGATGGACATTAGAAGTCTGTCTTGGCAAGAGTACAAAAGATTCAAGACACTATTGATCAGAAATCTATGTTAGAACCAAGAATTCCTATTCCTGATTTGTTTTATGGAGATAGAACTAAGTTTCTGAGTTTCAAAAATAATTGTAAATTAGTTCTGGCCTTGAAACCTCGCTCCTCTGGTGATCCAGTTCAACAGGTTTTGATTGTTATTTCTTTTTTGCGCGGCGACCCTCAGGACTGGGCGTTTTCTCTTGCGCCAGGAGATCCTGCATTGAGTAATATCGATGCGTTTTTCCTGGCGCTCGGATTGCTGTACGATGAACCTAATTCAGTGGATCAGGCAGAGAAAAATTTGCTGGCTCTTTGTCAGGGTCAGGATGAGATAGAGGTATATTGTCAGAAATTTAGAAAGTGGTCCGTGCTCACTCAATGGAATGAGTCTGCGCTGGCAGCTATGTTCAGAAAGGGTCTCTCTGAAGCCCTTAAGGATGTCATGGTGGGATTTCCTATGCCTGCTGATTTGAATGAGTCTATGTCTTTGGCCATTCAGATCGGTCGACGCTTGCGTGAGCATAAATCTGTGCACCATTTGGCGGTATTACCTGAGCTTAAACCTGAGCCTATGCAGTGCGATAGGACTTTGACCAGAGTTGAACGGCTAGAACACAGACGTCTGCATGGGCTGTGTTTCTACTGTGGTGATTCCACTCATGCTATCTCTGATTGTCCTAAGCGCACTAAGCGGTTCGCTAGGTCTGCCACCATTGGTACGGTACAGTCAAAATTTCTTCTGTCCGTTACCTTGATCTGTTCTTTGTCATCGTATTCTGTCATGGCATTTGTGGATTCAGGCGCTGCCCTGAATTTGATGGACTTGGAGTATGCTAAGCGTTGTGGGTTTCTCTTAGAGCCCTTGCAGTGTCCTATTCCATTGAGAGGAATTGATGCCACACCTTTGGCCAAGAATAAGCCTCAATACTGGACCCAGCTGACCATGTGCATGGCTCCTGCACATCAGGAGGTTATTCGCTTTCTGGTATTGCATAATCTGCATGATGTGGTCGTGTTGGGGTTGCCATGGCTACAAGCCCATAATCCAGTATTAGATTGGAAATCCATGTCGGTGTCCAGCTGGGGTTGTCAGGGGGTACATGGTGATGTTCCATTTCTGTCAATTTCGTCATCCACCCCTTCTGAGGTTCCAGAGTTCTTGTCTGATTACCGGGATGTATTTGATGAGCCCAAGTCCGATGCCCTACCTCCGCATAGGGATTGTGATTGTGCTATCAATTTGATTCCTGGTAGTAAATTCCCAAAAGGTCGACTGTTTAATTTATCCGTGCCTGAGCATGCCGCTATGCGCAGTTATGTGAAGGAATCCCTGGAGAAGGGGCATATTCGCCCGTCATCGTCACCATTAGGAGCAGGGTTCTTTTTTGTAGCCAATAAGGATGGTTCGCTGAGACCTTGTATAGATTACCGCCTTCTAAATAAGATCACGGTTAAATTTCAGTACCCCTTGCCATTGTTATCTGATTTGTTTGCTCGGATTAAGGGGGCTAGTTGGTTCACCAAGATAGATCTTCGTTGTGCGTATAATCTGGTGCGAATCAGGCAAGGAGATGAATGGAAAACTGCATTTAATACGCCCGAGGGTCATTTTGAGTATCTAGTGATGCCATTCGGACTTGCCAATGCTCCATCAGTGTTTCAGTCCTTTATACATGACATCTTCCGAGAGTACCTGGATAAATTCCTGATTGTGTACTTGGATGACATTTTGATCTTCTCGGATGATTGGGAGTCTCATGTGAAGCAGGTCAGAACAGTTTTTCAGGTCCTGCGTCCTAATTCTTTGTTTGTGAAGGGATCTAAGTGTCTCTTTGGTGTGCAAAAGGTTTCATTTTTGGGGTTCATCTTTTCCCCTTCTACTATCGAGATGGATCCTGTTAAGGTCCAAGCCATCCATGATTGGACTCAGCCGACATCTCTGAAAAGTCTGCAAAAGTTCCTGGGCTTTGCTAATTTTTATCGTCGCTTCATCTGCAATTTTTCTAGTATTGCCAAACCATTGACCGATTTGACCAAGAAGGGTGCTGATTTGGTCAATTGGTCTTCTGCTGCTGTGGAAGCTTTTCAGGAGTTGAAGCGTCGTTTTTCTTCTGCCCCTCTGTTGTGTCAACCAGATGTTTCTCTTCCGTTCCAGGTCGAGGTTGATGCTTCTGAGATTGGAGCAGGGGCTGTTTTGTCGCAGAGAGGTTCTGATTGCTCAGTGATGAAACCATGCGCTTTTTTTTCCAGGAAGTTTTCGCCTGCTGAGCGAAATTATGATGTGGGCAACCGAGAGTTGCTGGCCATGAAGTGGGCATTCGAGGAGTGGCGTCATTGGCTTGAAGGAGCTAAGCATCGCGTGGTGGTATTGACTGATCATAAGAACTTGACTTATCTTGAGTCTGCTAAGCGGTTGAATCCTAGACAGGCTCATTGGTCGCTGTTTTTTGCCTGTTTTGACTTTGTGATTTCGTACCTTCCGGGCTCTAAAAATGTGAAGGCGGATGCTCTGTCTAGGAGTTTTGTGTCCGACTCTCCGGGTTTGTCTGAGCCGGCGGGTATCCTCAAGGAAGGAGTAATTGTGTCTGCCATCTCCCCTGATTTGCGGCGGGTGCTGCAAAAATTTCAGGCTAATAAACCTGATCGTTGTCTAGCGGAGAGACTGTTTGTCCCTGATAGGTGGACCAATAAAGTTATCTCTGAGGTTCATTGTTCGGTGTTGGCTGGTCATCCTGGAATCTTTGGTACCAGAGAGTTAGTGGCTAGATCCTTTTGGTGGCCGTCTCTGTCGCGGGATGTGCGTGCTTTTGTGCAGTCCTGTGGGATTTGTGCTCGGGCTAAGCCCTGCTGTTCTCGTGCCAGTGGGTTGCTTTTGCCCTTGCCGGTCCCGAAGAGGCCTTGGACACATATCTCTATGGATTTTATTTCTGATCTTCCCGTTTCTCAAAAGATGTCAGTCATTTGGGTGGTCTGTGATCGCTTTTCTAAGATGGTCCATCTGGTACCCTTGTCTAAATTGCCTTCCTCCTCTGATTTGGTGCCATTGTTCTTCCAGCATGTGGTTCGTTTACATGGCATTCCAGAGAATATCGTTTCTGACAGAGGTTCCCAGTTTGTTTCAAGGTTTTGGCGAGCCTTTTGTGGTAGGATGGGTATTGACTTGTCTTTTTCCTCGGCTTTCCATCCTCAGACTAATGGCCAGACCGAACAAACCAATCAGACCTTGGAAACATATCTGAGATGCTTTGTTTCTGCCGATCAGGATGACTGGGTGTCCTTTTTGCCTTTGGCTGAGTTCGCCCTTAATAATCGGGCCAGCTCGGCTACCTTGGTTTCGCCATTTTTCTGCAATTCTGGGTTCCATCCTCGTTTCTCTTCAGGACAGGTTGAGTCTTCGGACTGTCCTGGTGTGGATACTGTGGTGGACAGGTTGCAGCAGATTTGGACTCATGTAGTGGACAATTTGACCTTGTCCCAGGAGAAGGCTCAACGTTTCGCTAATCGCAGACGCCGTGTGGGTCCCCGACTTCGTGTTGGGGATCTGGTTTGGTTATCTTCTCGTCATATTCCTATGAAGGTTTCCTCTCCTAAGTTTAAACCTCGTTTCATTGGTCCGTTTAGGATTTCTGAGGTTCTTAATCCTGTGTCTTTTCGTCTGACCCTTCCAGATTCTTTTTCCATACATAACGTATTCCATAGGTCATTGTTGCGGAGATACGTGGCACCTATGGTTCCATCTGTTGATCCTCCTGCCCCGGTTTTGGTGGAGGGGGAATTGGAGTATATTGTGGAGAAGATTTTGAATTCTCGTGTTTCTAGACGGAAACTCCAGTATCTGGTTAAATGGAAGGGTTACGCTCAGGAAGATAATTCCTGGGTTTTTGCCTCTGATGTCCATGCTCCCGATCTTGTTCGTGCCTTTCATGTGGCTCATCCTGGTCGGCCTGGGGGCTCTGGTGAGGGTTCGGTGACCCCTCCTCAAGAGGGGGTACTGTTGTGAATTCTGTGGCAGAGCTCCCTCCTGTGGTCACAAGTGGTACTTCGGCTGATTCTCTCTGTGAGCTTCTGTTGGTGGAGGGAAGTGGTACTGCGGCTTCTGAGTTTCCTCCCTCAGGTGATCTGGTGAGGTCGTTAGGTGCTTCTCTACTTAACTCCACCTAATGCTTTTATCCTGGCTTCCTGTCAATGTTCCAGTGTTGGACTTGCTTTTCCCTGGATCATTCCTGTGGCCTGCTGCTCTGCATAGCTAAGTTCTTCTTTGCTATTTGTTTGCTATTTTTTCTGTCCAGCTTGTCTAATTTGTTGCTGGAAGCTCTGGGACGCAAAGGGTGTACCTCCGTGCCGTTAGTTCGGTACGGAGGGTCTTTTTGCCCCCTTTGCGTGGTTTTCTTTAGGGTTTTGTGTAGACCGCAAAGTTACCTTTTCTGTCCTCGCTCTGTTAAGAAAGTCGGGCCTCACTTTGCTGAATCTATTTCATCTCTAATTTTGTCTTTTCATCTTAACTCACAGTCATTATATGTGGGGGGCTGCCTTTTCCTTTGGGGTATTTCTCTGAGGCAAGGTAGGCTTATTTTCTATCTTCAGGCTAGTTAGTTTCTCAGGCTGTGCCAAGTTGCATAGGCAGAGTTAGGCGCAATCCACGGCTGCCTCTAGTGTTGTTTGGAGAGGATTAGGGATTGCGGTCTGCAGAGTTCCCACATCTCAGAGCTCATTCTATGATTTTGAGTTATTGTCAGATCACTGTATGTGCTCTGACCGCTATGTCCATTGTGGTACTGAATTGCCTTTCATAACAGTCTGCACAGAGATGACGGCGGTCTGATTTACTGTGCCTGCACGAATTACACACAGGTGCAGTGAATCATTCGGCTGATCCCGGTGGCAGATACGCGACGTGTCTACAGGCAGTGGAAGCCGGTCACATTAAAGGGGTTTTCCCACAAACGAAAGTTCATTTTAAAAATTGACTGTGACTGACCATGTACGGAGCATACCACATCTCCTGGGCATAGGAGGAAGCAAAAGGTAATACTGACATTACAGCAGGGGATTACAGTGGGTTCATTTTGTGAGGTAAAATATTTCACTGACTGTTTTTAAAAAATATTTTACCTCACAAAATGTATCCTCTGCAATCTCCTGCTTTAATGTCAGTATTGTCTTTTGCTTCCTTCCCTTCCCAGGAGCTGTGGTATGTTCGGTACACGATCAGACAAAGACAATTTTTTAAATGAACTTTTGTTAATGGGAAAACCCCTTTAAAAAGCAAATATCAATGCCAACATGGCTCCTCCTAAAAAGTATGCCAATGACAATAAAAGGAAAGCAGCAAAGGCACAACGTCAAAGACAACAAAGGGCAAATTAGACTCTTGAAGAGCAACAGCATCGCTGGGACAAAAACAATGCATATAAGCATAGGCGTCCAGCACATGAGTCCCCTGATGCAAAAGCCATTAGATTTTTGCAGGATGCCATTAGGCAACAACAGCTCCGCATGCCTGCCCCATCATGACATTACCGCCCTCCCAATGCGATAACATCGGGCCTCCATCTAGTAATAACATATTAGCTTCAGATGTGTCCGTAATTCCTACTACACTTCTCAACATTGATATGCAACACCAAGAAGGAAACATGTAATTTTGGCGATCACAGGAATCTATAGACATGTTAATGTTATGCATAGGAAATACATGTACTTACACGCTTTGACATGCAGTCAGTTTAGTTAAGTTGGTAATGGCTATCTGAGGAATGTTCTGCCGTGATTAATTAATTTGACACCCAAATCATTTCACTCCAGTGCTGGCAATTGGGGACATGCAATTGCCAACCAATAATAACCCAGATAGGTTTAATGGGAAAAATGTCTGGCGATGCTTCAGGCCATGGTATCACATTTTAGCTATGTAGACGGCTCACAGTAGCATCAGCAACGCATGGTCTGGCATTGTTTAGTTGAAAAACGGCTTCTGGTACACTTTGGAGAAATGGCTATAGCACTGGTTTCATTACCAAATCAATATAATACTGAGCTGGTAATGTACCATATATACTCCTGTATAAGCCGACCAGAGTATAAGCCGAGACACCTAATTTTGTCTCAAAAAACTGGGAAAACTTATTGACTCGAGTACAAGCTGGATATGCATTGTCCCCTAATCCCTATTCTGGTAAGCATAGTTCCTCATCCCCATCCTTGTATCCATGGCTCCTTATTCCAATCTTTGTATGCATTGCCCCTGATTCCCATCCTTGTATGCATGGCTCCTTATTCCCATTCTTGACTGCATGGTTCCTCATCCCCATCATTGTATGTATGGCTCCCATGAGAAAAGCATTAAAAAAAATCCTACTTACCTTCCTTGCGCACCCTCACAGCATCTTGTTACGGTGTCAACTGCTCCTGAGGCCTGGCAATCATGTGTCCCCACTCATTAAGGTATGTAGTGCAGCGCTTACTGAATGTGTTGGGGGACACTTGCTTGGCAACGGGTTTAAGGCACACAAGAATGTTTTCTTGCTTAAACAGTCCATGCAGTTTATTTAGACTCAGCATAAACCACTGTATGCCATGTTACACATGACAGAACTACCACATAGTCCATATCACTTCATAGTACATGGCTTTAAATCACAGTCACTAAACATGCCGGACTTCTCTTTGTCCAGTTACCATGGGCGACCACATGCTGTGCCAATGTCTCTTTCACAGTTTTACTCCATGACACACAACATTAGATTTCAGTCTCTAAACATGCTGGACCTCACTACGTTCACTAACCATGGGTGACAGCACAGTTCATTAACTGACCCTCGTCAGTGCACACAGTCTCCCCATACTCTGGGTTACCTTCCAGGAACTCCGCTCCACACGCTGACTTCTTGTCAGTTCTTGGTTCCTGGGAACTGGGATCACTGTCCCGGATGATGACTTGCTACACAGTCCAAACCTGACAGTTCCAGACGCTCAGAAGATCGGTAGCTTCCCCAATGCAGTTAGCCATACATTGGCTAACCCTGTGCTCTTCAGGAATCTGGTCCACTCACAGGACTTTCCAACACACCGAGACCTGTACTCTTTCATGACCTTACAACACAGATCATGTGACCCAAGCCACAGTCACATTATGTAGCTGAAACCACCCCCATAGGTGGGAGGTGTGTGTGGCTAGCCAGTCCTGCCAAGCTCTCCGGCTAACCCTGTAAACCTCCTGTGTAAACAAAAACAAGGCTCGTGGAACTACAGGTCCCAGAGCAACATTTCAGGCTTACAGCGCAGAGTACCTCCTCCTCTGCGACACATACCGGTCATTTACAACAATGTCGGCCACTGTCTCACAGGTAATGAATATTAACCTCTCTCCACACCTATGGGAGTGGAGAGAGGTGAATATTCATTACCTTAATGAGCGGGCATCCGTGATAGCCCGACAGCTGCTGGAAGCCGGCTGCTGTGGCTGTATATGAGAAATTAATATTCATTTCCAGTGAAGTGAATATTTGTTTCTCTTTAGTAGCGGGCACAGGCTTTAGCCACAGCCTCCTGCTCCTGCCTCCTGTGACCCGCTGCTCCATCGCTTCCCCTTCGTAAACTGGGACAATGACTCGTGTATAAGCCGAGGGGGGTATTTTCAGCACAAAAAAAATGTGCTGAAAAACTTGGCTTGTACACGAGTATATACAGTACCTGGGATGAAGACTAGAGGGATTCACCTTTTCTACATTATGGTACTCCACACCATAATATCAGCTATTATCCAGGGAGATAGTGGATTATATCCGCGCTGCCAGACAACTTAGAATACAAAATATGGTTAAGGGATGATGGCGGTTTATTCTAGGCGTTTTGATGTCATCAGGACTTCTTCTTGAGGAAATACCACACTGTCTTTGTGGTATTTCCTCAAGAAGAAGTTCTGATGACTTCCCTGGATAATAGCTGTAATTAGGTCGCTTGCCGACCTGTGGATCTGCAGCAGCTGACATACAAGCCTTGTTTCTACACTACCAGGTGAGCAGTTTTTGATCAAAATTACACATTGTATAACATGGGATAAGACCCTATTTGCGCTCCTTGTTTTCCTACAGTTTGCACTACTAACACCATAATCTCAGAAATAGGACCCACATGATGTTTGCCTATGAAGACCTGAGGGTGTTTTCCATGTGGTCTCCATGGAATGGCGCAATAGATGCTGCAATGAAGGCCTACTGTCTTAGACCCGCTTTTGTCTTGTAATTATGGCCGGTGATTGGTCTGGAGACCACATGGGCAATGTGATGAAGATACCTTTACAAGGGAATGAGTCAATGGTCCTAGTCCCGGGATTGTGATGTGGAGTGTGCAGTAGCTGGCATGTCAGAGATTCCTGAGACAACCACTAATAACATACACCATTTTGGATAAATTGATTTGTTTTTAAATTGTTGTTATATTGTTTTCCATCATTTGCATATGATTAACCTTTGCATCTATCCTGTGATTTCCATAATTCCATGACTTTTCCTTCTTGGTGGCCCAATTTCAATGTTGAGGAGTGTATAAATCAAAACTAAATCACACTGGCGCTCACCACTAGGTGAGTTGACTAACACGGGAAAAGAGTTTGTGGAGAAGGGAGAGCCCCCAGCTGCTGGAATCTAAATAGAATATGTCCCAATCCTGCAAACGAATGAAGATTAAATACCACAGTATATGATGCCGCGCTTGGGGTAAACTATCCAAGGTGTCTAAGTCAAGAATAAACTGGTGGATCTGGTTGCTTAATTCCCTACTTCAATCATTAAGCTGGATATTACTCTTGTGAATAAAAAACATAATGCCTGGTGTGCAAAAGAATTATAATGATAAAAGCCACCCCTTAATGTTCTGCAAATGACATAGGTATATGCGGTGTTAGCGCTTACCCTAATTGCGGTGAATGTCCGTCTGTGTCACAAGGTCCACGGAGATTTATCTGGCTGTGTGGTAATGGATATCCCCGGCCGAAGGTGTCCTTTTTTCAGCTGTATCCAAAGACGCCCTTGGCCGGGGCTCCTCTGGTGTTGCACAGCTGAGGTGCTCGCCGTCCTACCATTAGCAAGGAGCAGCCTATATCCAACCCTCTGCATATCCATTACCGCACAGCCAGACGAAACTCCGTGGATCTTGTGACACGGACGGACATTCACCGCAATTAGGGTAAGCGCTAACACCGCATATACCTACAGTGGGGCAAAAAAGTATTTAGTCAGTCAGCAATAGTGCAAGTTCCACCACTTAAAAAGATGAGAGGCGTCTGTAATTTACATCATAGGTAGACCTCAACTATGGGAGACAAACTGAGAAAAAAAAATCCCGAAAATCACATTGTCTGTTTTTTTTATCATTTTATTTGCATATTATGGTGGAAAATAAGTATTTGGTCAGAAACAAACAATCAAGATTTCTGGCTCTCACAGACCTGTAACTTCTTCTTTAAGAGTCTCCTCTTTCCTCCACTCATTACCTGTAGTAATGGCACCTGTTTAAACTTGTTATCAGTATAAAAAGACACCTGTGCACACCCTCAAACAGTCTGACTCCAAACTCCACTATGGTGAAGACCAAAGAGCTGTCAAAGGACACCAGAAACAAAATTGTAGCCCTGCACCAGGCTGGGAAGACTGAATCTGCAATAGCCAACCAGCTTGGAGTGAAGAAATCAACAGTGGGAGCAATAATTAGAAAATGGAAGACATACAAGACCACTGATAATCTCCCTCGATCTGGGGCTCCACGCAAAATCCCACCCCGTGGGGTCAGAATGATCACAAGAACGGTGAGCAAAAATCCCAGAACCACGCGGGGGGACCTAGTGAATGAACTGCAGAGAGCTGGGACCAATGTAACAAGGCCTACCATAAGTAACACACTACGCCACCATGGACTCAGATCCTGCAGTGCCAGACGTGTCCCACTGCTTAAGCCAGTACATGTCCGGGCCCGTCTGAAGTTTGCTAGAGAGCATTTGGATGATCCAGAGGAGTTTTGGGAGAATGTCCTATGGTCTGATGAAACCAAACTGGAACTGTTTGGTAGAAACACAACTTGTCGTGTTTGGAGGAAAAAGAATACTGAGTTGCATCCATCAAACACCATACCTACTGTAAAGCATGGTGGTGGAAACATCATGCTTTGGGGCTGTTTCTCTGCAAAGGGGCCAGGACGACTGATCCGGGTACATGAAAGAATGAATGGGGCCATGTATCGTGAGATTTTGAGTGCAAACCTCCTTCCATCAGTAAGGGCATTGAAGATGAAACGTGGATGGGTCTTTCAACATGACAATGATCCAAAGCACACCTCCAGGGCAACGAAGGAGTGGCTTCGTAAGAAGCATTTCAAGGTCCTGGAGTGGCCTAGCCAGTCTCCAGATCTCAACCCTATAGAAAACCTTTGGAGGGAGTTGAAAGTCCGTGCTGCCAAGCGAAAAGCCAAAAACATCACTGCTCTAGAGGAGATCTGCATGGAGGAATGGGCCAACATACCACCAACAGTGTGTGGCAACCTTGTGAAGACTTACAGAAAACGTTTGACCTCTGTCATTGCCAACAAAGGATATATTACAAAGTATTGAGATGAAATTTTGTTTCTGACCAAATACTTATTTTCCACCATAATATGCAAATAAATTGTTAAAAAAACAGACAATGTGATTTTCTGGATTTTTTTTCTCAGTTTGTCTCCCATAGTTGAGGTCTACCTATGATGTAAATTACAGACGCCTCTCATCTTTTTAAGTGGTGGAACTTGCACTATTGCTGACTGACTAAATACTTTTTTGCCCCACTGTATGTCATTTGCAGAACATTAACGGGTGGCTTTTATCATTGTAACTCTTTTGCACACCAGGCATTATGTTTTTTTATTCACAAGAGTAATATCCAGCTTAATGATTGAAGTAGGGAATTAAGCAACCAGATCCACCAGTTTATTCTTGACTTAGACACCTCGGATAGTTTACCCCCAAGCGCGGCATCATATGCTGTGGTATATAAATCAAAACTAGTATTACAAGATCACTTGAGATAACATGGAGTTCTTTCACCTGTATAAATGAACTTGACTAGTAACCTTTTGTTTTTTATGGCCCCTGACCTTCCTGGTGACTTCTCATAAACGTATAATTTACACTAGGAGGTCATTTTTCCAGATATAAACATGGATATATCAGTGTAATTTTGGTAACCAATATTTGTATGTATCCTTTACACCAGGCTTCCCATTGTTTGTCTGGTGACATAATAGTGTGATTTTGACCTTTCTACACTACTGTGGTGATTAGCATTGACACCTCTGTTTCCCCTAGCAAGGTGCAGGTTGGAACTTAACACTTAGCAGCTTGTATAGAGGGCTAGTTTAGGCCTACTGTACTTGTGATCTCTTAATTAAGTGTCAATAGCCTGTGAACAAATAAAAGACCTCTAATTGTTCTGATTAGGACCTGTGAAGTTATATCCTCCTACTGCAGCATTACATCTACATTAATTGCTGCGGGAAATCATGATTACATGCAGTAGTTTTTAGTATGAAAAATTGTGCAAAAAGAAAAAAATGCTGCTAATGCACACTGGCATCTGAAAGATCTTTTAATGACATGAATCCTGTACTTATTGTAACAATAGTGCCCATACACTCAAATCAAGTATGGCTGCTTTATGTAGATACTGAGAGTACATCCATTCTCCAGAGTGGGCTGTGAACCTAGGGAGACATAGGAGAAAACTTCCTGAACAGAACATATGGAGATGTGTAAGGAGTAGGACACTTGTTACCCACATTTTTCCTCCATGCTGAGATCTCACAGAGACAAAAGTGTAAAAGTTAGAGCGCTGTATCCCATCCTAATCCTACCCCATTTTGAACAATGCTTGATACAATTTGTTTGGACAATTGATATGAGATGATTCCCACATTAATATGCTTGTTAGCTAAATGAGATTCTTAGGAACACATAAATGACAGGATATATTTCAGCACTGTAATAATGTAGTATATAGCGCAAACAATCTAAGAGGATATATAGTTTAACTCCATTATGGCAACTAAAAAATAAAGTAAAAAAGAAAGTTATGAAAATAGAAAAAAAAATAGAAAAACATTCCAGCAGTTTAAATCATGCTCCTTTGACATTCAAATATAAATACATATATTAAAAAAATAAACATATTTGACACCGTTACATCCATAAAAGCTCAACTTTCAAAATATGAAATTATTTAAACACAGAATGAAGAATAAAATGAAAACACCACACTTCCTCCAAAGTATGCAATAAAAATCGATCAAAACATCGTATGTGCCTGAAAATGTTGTGAATATAATCTACAGCTCAGTTGACAAGCCCGAAACAGTGACAATTTTTTTACCATTTTATAACATTGAATTTTTTTCACATTTTTTAAAACATTATATGGTAAAATGAGTGGCGTAACTACAACTTATCCCACCAAAAAAACACCCTATGTTAATGGAAAAATTAAAAAAGTTTGGAAGAACAGAAAGGGAAAACTAAAATTGAAAACGAAAAATGCAAAAATGAAAATTTCAAGTTCTTGAGAGGGTAACAAATATCACAATGTAATAAATAATGATGGTGTAATCTGTGATTTATTAATATATTGATAATGTAACTACTAGCTGACAGGATTAAAGGGAACATGTCATGTCCAATAACACTGTTAATGTGGAGATATGGGGTCAAACTACAGGTTAAAAGTTATGAATGAACCCAGTCGTAGTACTAATGCACTGGTAGAGCCGGCTGCCAGTCAGTGCCATGGCATGCATACAACTTCCGCTGTCAGTGCTGTGAGATGTGACAGTACTTACTCTGGGCATGCCTGCATGACTGAAAGCCTGCAGGTCCTGGAGGAAACAAAGTTCATTTTCTCCCGGGTGACACACTTACAATACTGCGGCTAAGCACCTTCAAAATGTGATTAGCCTGCAGACTAACCCTATATCTGCAGGTTATTAGTGTTATTAGACCTGACAGGTTCCCTTTAAAAGACTGATTACTTTGCATCAATTTGATGTTACCTCAATATTAATTTATTTATATAATAGTTCAGTTACGTAGGCACGTGGAAGATTTTGGTTTTGTTGCTTTGAGGCTAAATTCACACCTTATAAGCGGGGCACGACTGACATGCAGTATATGCCCAGAATATCTTGTTTTGTGAGAATGTCCTCATAGACATTAATGGTAAAACATATGTAAACAGATTGTCCTTTTACTTTACATTACACTTGTGTTTGTAAGTATGATAATTTCCGTTCCTTCTCCTACTTTGGTTTTTCCCCATCCTCCACTCCCGATGCATTCCTCTGTATATGTGAGTGAAGTTACCCTTGTTTGTGTTGCCTTGTTTGTCGGGTTGGTGTACTGCGGTGCACAGTAGCACCCCTCTTCTCTGGGTGGGGGAAGGGTACAGACAGAGGGCAGATACAGGAGATAAGGCAAGGTATGTGCCCCCGGCATCTTCACCTTCAGAAGTAACCCGGGAAATAGGTCAAGCTAGGGCACCTCGTAGTGTTAGGGGCAGGGAAGGAGCCCCTGGTCTCGGGTCATCTGACAAATGAGTCGGGACAGCATGCCTTGGCACTATGAATAACAGCTTGCTTCCAACATATGCTCTGCACTGTGAGCGGTGGCTGTAAGCCCAGCCAGTTTGATTAGCAACTTGTTTTGCAAAGCTGCAGGGGCATGCTTACAGTCATCGCTCACCGTATAATGAGGTGGTTACACAGAAGCGTAATACAATCTTCCTGCAGATCCACAGACTATACAAAGTGAGCACAAGCCACTGTGCCAAATGGTGGGAAAAAAATTTCAGCATGCACTACTTTTGACCAGAATAATCCATGCAATATAAAGACAGCTCCTACACCCATCTGCAATGCGGACAAGTACACAGAGCTGCACGTGGAGGTAGTCACAGCCACAATTTGTAGCCACAAATGTCCCAATTTCCAATATGGCTGTCTGAACCCAGCCTAACTAGACAATTACTAGTAATAAAAGTGTTCTAGATGTGTAGGTTGGAAGAAGCTTTAGGGACATGACATATACATTGGCTAATTACTGTATGTTTTCTATCACTTTCTTTTCTATATATATTTCAAGTACCCAGCGCTGTATCTGATTTAAATGCAAAAGAAGTGGAAGCCAACTTTATAACAGTGAGCTGGAGAAGACCACAGCAACCAAATGGCATCATTACCCAATACAGGGTTAGGGCATTTGTAAAAGAAACAGCAGCAGCCATTGAAAATACAATTCTCACTGGAAAATATAAGGTAGTGTGTTTTTTTCTGTTCTTTAAATTTTACACTTATCTTTTTGCATTGAACAATTAGTAATCACTTATTGCCTTGTGAGTGTTTTCTCACTTTGCCTGATCTACATGTCTTCTGTGGGATAAGAAGGCGACTCCTTTCCTTTCATTTACACCTACTTGGTATAGCTCAACACCTACAAGTGTTTCCTGTTTTTACTTCAATTAAAGGAGTGCTGATAAGATTGTTGTAGGCATCAAAGTTAAAATCAAAGACAAAACATAAACCAAGAATTGTTTTCTTCAGAAACACACATCACTTGTACGACGGTCATTCATTTTAGGTAGAACTACATTATATAGAGCATTAAATGAAAACTGACCACATATCTCCATTGTACAAACTGTATCTGTCACTAATTCGGGAAGTTAGACTAATAGGCTAGACTTCTGAAGTTTTCCTATTAGTGTATTACTGACAGGGAAAGTATATAAAGCAACTGTCTACCATTTTGATCTGATTTGTCAACTACATTCACATTGCATGTTGGTGATACTGTATATCTGACAGTATATGTCTGCAAATCAAAATACAGGTGTGTCTTTCCTTAGCTTTCTTCTAAGCTCGAGATATCTACATTTTAGTAGATGAAATGACTAGCTTTGAAAAGGAAAGAGATATACCTTGGTACCGTGTTAGCCAGTAGATAGAAAAATATTTAGAATTGAGAGTCCTCAGTGGTTGATACCTTTTAATGGCCAACTGAAAAGATGGTAATAAATTGCAAGCTTTCGAGACTACACAGGTCTCTTCATCAGGCAAAGACCTTTACCTGATGAAGAGACCTGTGTAGTCTCGAAAGCTTGCAATTTATTACCATCTTTTCAGTTGGCCATTAAAAGGTATCAACTACTGAGGACTCTCAATTCTAAATATTTTTCTAGCTTTGAAAAACAAGTCATGGAGACTGGCAATTTTCATGCTTATCTTGATGAGGGACTATGTTGGAGTCAGACGCTCCTGATTAATTAGGAGTTACACATCCCCTTAATGAATCAGGAGCATCTGACAAGTGGCGTGAGCCTCCACAAATCTTATTACAGTCAGTAAGTGTATTAGGGAACACCACAGCTTATCATGAAGTAGATGAGGTGTGGCACCGTGCCACCGGTCTCCCCCAGCTTCATCCATTTTGGCAGTGGTGGGCAAAACTTTTGTGAAAATGTTAAAAGTAGGAAAATGTTTGCACAGCTCTGAGTTGCATGAACATTTTGAAAGCTTTTTAGATTTGAATTCTGGCATAAAAGTTTTGATAAACCGGAACCTAATTTATTTTTCAAAGCTAGTCAACTGGTATCACTTGTCTTCAAGATATCTTGAGATACAAGGGAAGTTCTGAAAAGACATATCTTTATTAAATGGTGTAACTTTAAGGAATGTGAAGGCAGCAGAGCGACCAGGTCCTTGTGACTGAGGTGGACCCTGTTGCCACCTGCCACATGATAAGACACCGGAGTTATAACGAACACATGATAAATATGGCAACATTGTTCTAGATTTTGCAAGATTTGTGTGAGATAATTGTTTGCCAAAAGAGTATCTGTTTCTCATGTTTGTCTAGTTTTTAACTGGATACATTTTTTTTGGGGGGGTGAAGTTACTTCATTTTATATACCAAAAAGGAATATACAACCCTTTTGTGTGATAGAAGACAATGAAAATACAGATACAGTTATCATATGTAAAGTGCAATAGCTGTATTTGTTTGCAGGATTGGTTGCTATAAGCAGATAATACCCATAGTAAGTCTTTTTTTGTATGGATTCATATGTAATTACATATTACATATGTAATTGAGATTTTTGTTTGCTTCTCCATTGTATGTCTGCTGGCAGATTATGGCCAGACTCAGTGGAATTAACTTATCAAATAATGTCACTGGGACAGGTTTGACACTTTATAACAACCATCATTAATTTAAGTCATGCCTGTTTGGGCTCCTGCACATGATCGCATTTTTGGTCCAAGTGTGATCGTACATGACAAATGTAACATTTTCCATGCTTGCAGTTGATTACCTGGTCTCCTTGAGTGTGACAAAGCCACCAACCACTTTAAATACTCTCTCTGATAGCATACAGGGGGCCTAATATAACAGTTTTCCCATGCCAAACTTGGCCAATTCTTGCTAGTGGTCCAATCTGAGGATCCAGAAGTTCACGGGATTGTGGGTAATGGTTCTGGCTGGATAAAGAACAGCCGATGCATATCTGTTTACTGAAGTGCATCAGGTTTGTGCAATGACTGATATAACAGCAGGTCCATCACATCAAATAGACTATAACTGTTGCTGCTACCGCCTGTTTAGGACTTTAGTGACAGTGCAGCTATCAGCCACTTAGAAATTTAGCTGGGTATTGGTGATAGTATAAATTACATCGTCAATCTTTATATTAACCATCTTTATTGTATCAGTTTAGGCCTTGCATTAGTATCTGATAGGCAATACTGGACCTTTTGGTGTCAGATGAGCTGTTGGATAGACTTGCACACAGAACTTTGAAATAGGATTTACACTACCGTTCAAAAGTTTAGGGTCACTTAGAAATTTCCTTATTTTTTAAAGAAAAGCACAGTTTTTTCCAATGAAGCTAAAATTAAATGATTCAGAAATACACTCTTTACATTGTTAATGTGGTAAATGACTATTCTAGCTGCAAACGTCTGGTTTGTAATGCGATATCTTCATAGGTGTATAGAGGCCCATTTCCAACAACCATCACTCCAGTGTTCTTATGGCACTTTATGCTTGCTGACTGTGTAAGAAGGCTAATGGATGGTTAGAATACCCTTGAAAACCCTTGTGCAAGTATGTTATCACAGCTGAAAACAGTTTGGCTGATTAGAGAACCTACAAACCTGACCTTTCTTTGAGCTAGTTGAGAATCTGGAGCATTACATTTGTTGGATCCACTAAACTCTCAAAATAGCCAGAATAAAAGAACTTTCATGTGAAACTCGTCAGTCTATTCTTGTTCTTAGAAATTAAGGCTATTCCATGCGAGAAGTTGCCAAGAAATTGGAGATTTCTTACAACGGTGTGCACTACTCCCTTCAGAGGAGAGCACAAACAGGCTCTAACCAGAGTAGAAAGAGAAGTGTGAGGCCCCGCTGCACAACTGAGCAACAAGACAAGTACACTAGAGTCTGTAGTTTGAAAAATCGACGCCTCACAGGTCCTCAACTGGCAGCTTCATTAAATAGTACACGCAAAACACCAGTGTCAACGTCTACAATGAAGAGGTGACTCCAGGATGCTGGCATTCAGTGCAGAGTGGCAAAGAAAAAGCCATATCTGAGACTGGCTAATAAAAGGAAAAGATTAATATAATTAAAAGAACACAGAAATTGGACAGAGGAAGACTGGAAAAAAGTGTTATGGACAGACAAATCCAAGTTTGAGGTGTTTGGATCACACAGAAGAACATTTGTGAGTCTCAGAACAACTGAAAAGATGCTGGAAGCGTTTCTGACACCATCTGTCAAGCATGGTGGAGGTAATGTGATGGTCTAGGGTTGCTTTGGTGCTGGTAAAGTGGGAGATTTGTACATGGTAAAAGGGATTTTGAATAAGGAAGGCTATCACTTATTTTGCAACTCCATGCCATACCCTGTGGACAGCGCTTGATTGGAGCCAATTTCATCCTACAACAGGACAATGACCCAAAGCACACCTCCAAATTTTGCAACAACTATTTAGGGAAGAAGCTGGCAGCTGGTATTCTATCTGTAATGGAGTGGCCAGCGCAGTCACCAGATCTCAACCCCATTGAGCTGTTGTGGGAGCAGCTTGACCGTATGGTACACAAAATGTGCCCATCAAGCCAAACCAACTTGTGAGAGGGACTTCTGGAGGAATGGGGTGATATTTCTCAAGATTACCTCAGCAAATTAACTGCTAGAATGCCAAAGGTCTGCAATGCTGTAATTGCTGCAAAGGGAGCATTCTTTGACGAAAGCAAAGTTTGAAGGAGAAAATTATTATTTCCAATAAAAATCTTATTTTTTTAACCTTGTCAATGACTGGACTAGATTTTCAATTCATTTGGCAACTCATCTATATATATAATTGTCTAAGGGTCACTTCCGTCTGTCTGTCTGTCTGTCCTTCTGTCACGGTTATTCATTCGCTGATTGGTCTCGTCAGCTGCCTGTCATGGCTGCCGCAACCAATCAGCGACAGGCGGCACAGTCCAGAAGAAAATGGCCGCTCCTTACTCCCTGCAGTCAGTGCCTGTCGCCTGCATACTCCCCTCCGGTCACCGCTAACACAGGGTTAATGCCGGCGGTAACGGACCGTGTTATGCCACAGGTAACGCACTCAGTTACCGCTGCTATTAACCCTGTGTGTCCCCAACTTTTTACTATTGACGCTGCCTATGCGGCATCAATAGTAAAAAATGTAATGTTAAAAATAATAATAAAAAAAAACCTGCTATACTCACCCTCCGTTGCAGCTCGCACCGGCCGCCATCTTCCGTTGCAGGTTCCGGTGGCAGAAGGACCTGCCATGACGTCACGGTCATGTGACCGCAACGTCATCACAGGCCCTGCGCGACAAGGACCTGCCATGACGTCACGGTCATGTGACCGCGACATTATCACAGGCCCTGCGCGCCTGCGCTACAAAGACCTGCCATGACTTCATGGTCATGTGACCGCGACGTCATCACAGGTCCTGCGCTAATACCAACCTTGGGACCGGAACCTGCCATGGACTACAAGGGCTCCCTCGGAAAGGTGAGTATATTTTTATTTTTTATTTTTTCACCTGTGACAAACCTGGCTGGGCAATATACTACGTAGCTGGGCAATATACTACGTGACTGGCCAATATACTACGTGGCTCTGTGCTGTATACTACTTCGCTGTGCAATATACTACGTGGCTGGGCAATATACTACATCACTGGGCAATATACTACGTGGCTCTGTGCTGTATACTACGTCACTGGGCAATATACTATGTGGCTGCGCAATATACTACGTGGCTGCGCAATATACTACGTGGCTGCGCAATATACTATGTGGCTGCGCAATATACTATGTCACTAGGCAATATACTACGTAACTGGGCAATATACTACGTGGCTGGCCAATATATTACGTCACTGGGCAATATACTACGTGGGCTGTGCAATATACTACGTAGCTTGGCAATATACTACATAACTGGGCAATATACTATGTGGCTGGGCAATATACTACGTCACTGGGCAATGTACTACGTCACTGGGCAATATACTACGTCACTGGGCAATATACTACGTGGCTGCGCAATATACTACGTTGCTGGGCAATATACTACGTAACTGGCCAATATACTATGTGGCTGGGCAATATAATATGTGGCTGAGCAATATACTACGTCACTAGGCAATATACTACGTAACTGGGCAATATACTATGTGGCTGGCCAATATACTACATCACTGGCCAATATACTACGTGGCTGGCCAATATATACGTCACTGGGCAATATACTACGTGGCTGGGCAATATACTACGTGGCTGGGCAATATACTACGTCGCTGGGCAATATACTACGTGGGCTGTGCAATATACTACGTGAACATGCATATTCTAGAATACCCGATGCGTTAGAATCGGGCCACCATCTAGTTTGATTAATAAAAGCATGAGTTTTCATGGAAAACACAAAATTGTCAGGGTGACCCTAAACTTTTGAACGGTAGTGTATGTTATTTTTATAATGTAAATAAAAGTTATATTTTATCTTCGTAGTACACTCAAGTCAGAGGGTTTTTCACATGGTCACACAGTCTGTCTGAAAAACCTGCCTTATGCGCACCACCATTGAATACAATGGGTGTTCGTACGTCCATATAATAATAATAATAATTTTATTTATATAGCGCCAACATATTCGGCAACGCTTTACATTATAGAGGGGATTTGTACAGACAATAGACATTACAGCATAACAATAAACAGATCAAAACAGATACCAAGAGGAGTGAGGGCCCTGCTTGCAAGCTTACAAACTATGAGGAAAAAGAGGAGACATGAGAGGTGGATGGTAACAATTACTTTTGTTGTTCGGACCAGCCATAGTGTAAGAATCAGGTGTTCAAGTAAAGTTGCATGAACCAGTTAACAGCCTAAATATGTAACAGTACAGACTCAGAGGGCTATTAACTGCATAAAGTGTATGAGAACATGATGCGAGGAACTTGATTATGGTTTAAGCTTTTTGAATGGGCCACACAGAGATAGTTAGGTTAATGCGTTGAGGCGGTAGGCTAGTCAGAACAAATGCCGTGGGGCTTGGGGATTAATCGTATTACCCTGGGTAGTGCATTCCAAAGAATTGGCGCAGCACATGAAAAGTCTTGGAGACGGTAGTGGGAGGTTCTGATTAATGAGGATGTTAAGCTCAGGTCATTAGCAGAACGGAGAGCACGGGTAAGGTGGTAGGCTGAGACCAGGGAGGAGATGTAGGGTGGTACAGAGCCATTGAGTGCTTTGTGAACGAGGGTAATAGTTTTTTGCTAGATTCTGGAGTGGATGGGTAACCAGTGTAATGACTGGCACAAGGTAGAAATAGAAAGAAGTCTAGCACTCAACTTAAGCGGCGAAAGATTTGATTTATTTGTAGCACTCGAAACGTTTCAGTCCATAAGGACTTTCATCAGTCACGTGCCGTTAGAAGCCCGTAGGGCTGGGTTCAGAAAGAGCAGGGATGCACAGAATGTGCAAAAAGCGCCGCCACAGCTTGCGTTATAGAGAATGGAGGTAAAATAGAGCTTAGTTAGAGTGCTGTAATGGTGGGGCAATGGCCGCACATCAGGATGTAGCACCCACAAGCTGAAAGCGCTGGTGTTCAGGGTGAGGGGCACTGCCTCCAGACACGGTATCCACCGCTAGTCACCGTGTCTGGAGGCAGTGCCCCTCACCCCGAACACCAGCGCTTTCAGCTTGTGGGTGCTACATCCTGTCACGGCACGTGACTGATGAAAGTCCTTATGGACTGAAACATTTCGAGTGCTACAAATAAATCAAATCTTTTGCCGCTTAAGTTGAGTGCTAGACTTCTTTCTATTTGTATTGAAGGTCTGGGAACCTAGTCTAAGCACCACAGTATAGCTGTGCACACGGTGTTTTCTCTCACGTGGCACAAGGTAGAGGCACCAGTACAACGATTGGTGAGGAATATGATCCTGGCTGCAGCATTCAGGTCAGATTGGAGCTGGGAGAGTTTGGTAAGAGTGAGGCCAATTAGTAGAGAGTTACAATACTCCAGACGAGAATGAATAAGTGAAATAGTAAGAGTTTTTGCAGAGTTGAAAGTAAGAAAAGGGCTGATTCTAGAAATGTTTTTGAGATGCAGATAACAAGAGTGAGCAAGTGATCGGATGTGGGGGGTGAATGAAAGTTCGGAATCAAGTATGACCCCAAGGCGGCGGGCATGTTGCTTGGGAGTAATGGTGGAATGACACACAGAGATGGCAAAGGTAGGTTAGTAGAGGGAGAGAACACGAGGAGTTCAGTTTTTGACATGTTCAGTTTCAGATAGAGGGAGGACATGATGTTAGAGACAGCGGTAAGACACTTACAGGTGTTCTTTAGAAAGGCAGGCGTGATATCAGGAGCAGAAGTGTATAATTTGGTGTCATCATCATAGAGATGGTTCTGGAAACTGAATCTACAGATCATTAGAGACTTTAGTGAGGGCGGTTTCAGTAGAGTGTAAAGAGTGGAAACCAGATTGAAGAGGGTCGAGAAGAGAGTTATCTGAGAGATAGTGGATAAGATGTGAGTGGACAAGGCATTCGAGGAGTTTAGAGATGAATGGAAGATTAGAGACAGGTCTATAGTTAGCGTCCAGTACAAAAAAGGAACAGCATCCCATCCAGGTGATGAAAGGTTAAAAGAGCTTTATTCTGCCATCATGCAACGTTTCGACCATAATAGGTTATTGTCAAGCATATACAAAACATAAAATGGCAGCCTTGTATAGTGTGGTGGCACAGGCACACCAATCACTCACAAGGTACTGCCCACTTTGCTTTAATACAAATATACACATAATAAGCAATTATTTTTCCAAACTCCTTATTCCCACTATATAATAGAATACAGTCTTAGCATAAGACACATAAAAAGAAAAAAATACAACAATAAATTTTACAAAAAAATCACAATGTCAGACAAACAACCAATCAAATATACATCTGAACATATTGTTATGGAAACCAAATCCCAATCAGGACTCACCCCATTGTTTGTTTACACCTGTAAGCAATCATTGCTCACACAACTCATGGCGCTCAAAGCAAAGTGGGCAGTACCTTGTGAGTGATTGGTGTGCCTGTGCCACCACACTATATAAGGCTGCCGTTTTATGTTTTGTATATGCTTGACAAATACCTATTATGGTCAAAACATTGCATGATGGCAGAATAAAGCTCTTTTAATCTGCCATCATCTTCATGGGATTCTGTTCCTTTTTTGTACTGGACTGTGACTTCTCTCCAATTGGGCCGTTGGATTGGAACGTGCACTCCTGCGTTGAAGTGCTGTCGGCTACGATTTATTTCTATTGGGTCTATAGTTAGCGGCACAGTTTTGGTCAAGGGATTTTTTTTAAGTAATGGATGTATGATAGCATGCTTAAATGAGGAGGGAAAGATACCGGAAGAGAGAGAGAAGTTGAATTTTTTTGTTAGGTGAGAGGAGACAGCAGGGGAAAGGGACTGGAGGAAATGTGACGGAATGGGGTCACTGGTGCAAGTCGTCGGGTGAGAAGATGCAAGGAACCGGATTACTTCTTATTCTGTAACTGGTTCAAAGTCAGAGAGTGAACTAGATGCAATGGGGGAGGGAGGACAGTGCATGGTATGAAGGGATTGGGAGATAATTTCCTGTCGGATGTGGTCAATTTTTCTTTGAAGTAATTGGCCAGATCGTGAGCGCCGAGATCCGTGGTTGGGGCCCGCACTCTTGGGTTGAGTAGGGAATGAAAAGTGTCAAAGAGACGTTTAGGGTTGTTGGACAGTGAGGTGATGAGGGTGCTGAAAGTTTTGTTTGGAGTGGTGAAGGGTAGAGTTGTATGTTTTAAGCATGCACTTATAATGGATGAAATCTTCTGGTAGATTAGATTTTCTCCACAGACGTTCGGCACACCTGGAGCACCGCTCCATATTTGCGCTCCTTGAAAAACGGACCACATATGGACATAAAAAATGGACATAAAGAAATGTTGCATAATTAAATGCAGGATGTGTGGCAAGCAGGCAGCGTAATTTTATTTGCCCAACTTTATGGCAGTCAGGAATTGTTGATCACATTGCCCAGCTGCAATTCATGAGGAGCAAGCAAGCATGAGATTTGCTGCTTTATGCACAGCTGCAACTTGTTAGCTCTATGTCTTTTGTCCTTGATACTTTTAAGCTGAAAAACCACTTTACAGTGCTTTACCTTGCATGAACAAAAAAAAGACAGTGTGTGGAATTAATGCTGAGTCCTGTGGCTGTTGGGTGGGAGATCATGTCTGTTAACTTGGAAACAGAAGAGGTATAGAAGGAGACAACTAATCGCCACCTGGCAGTGAAAATAGATGTAGATCGATCCCAGTAGTGAAGGCTTCACCACTAGTGATGAGCAAATGTGCTCGGATAACTTCTTATCCGAGCACGCTCCAGTGTTATCCGAGCATCTGGAAGTGATCGCATATTATGTTCGAGTCTCTGCGGCTGTTAGACAGCCTCAACACATGTGGGGATTGCATAACAAATAGACAGACTCCACAGATGTGGGGATTGCCTAACAGCCACAAATCATGCTGTCGCAGAAACTCAAACATAATATACGAGGACACCAGATGCTCGGATTACACCCGAGTGTGCTCGGATAAGACATTATCCGAGCATGTTCATTCATCACTATTCACCACTCTTTCCGATTGTGAAGTTGCATTTCTGCCAAACAAAACATTCACATATTGAGCCTTTATACTCATTTGTTGTCTATGTACTTAGTTAATGATCCAGTGTGTACGATGCAGTGCACTTTAGAACTCAGAGTTAAGTTGAGAGAACAGCCTACGTTCTTCTGCACGTGAAAGCACAAAGTGGGTACCATTTTTTATGAGATATAACGGTGGCTGGGTACCTTCGAGTGAGGCTGACTATGTGTCATCCTTTCACGAAAGACAATTGAATCCACATAGTGGTACAGCATCGACTGAATCACTAGAAATTTGACCAGGTGAGAAATTAATTGGCACACACGCAAATAACTAGGAGCATTTGCTTGTTTCTTTGACACACAATCAAGGATGGATACCTTCTGGTGTGACGGATAAAGAGAGAAGGCATACTTGGAGTATGACAAGCAGAACACTGACCAGGCACTATTCAAAGGTGAGACCTGGCTGACAAAAAGTGGAGTTTGAGGAAAAGTGGGAGGAGGACAACTTAAGGCTTCTTCTTATGGTTGGCTGGCTTCCTTTTTCCAAATGAACAAGTGATGTTGCTTGATGTGCTTATGGAGATCCATTGTTCCTAGTCTATTCAAGCCAGAATGTCCACGTCTTATTTTCCTCTTGTAAAGCCTGCAGACTGTCAGAGAATTATCTGGGGGCAACATGCAAAAGAACATCCACACCAGACCTTTCAGACATCATCACCTGCTCCAGAGCTGACAGCAGTACAAGCAGATTTTGCCCTAGAGAAACTTTTATCCGCACATCGCTTGCACCATGTATTGTCAAGGCCAACAACCTCCTCCTCTGATGACATCACGTCTTCAACAGCCCTGCCTGGTTCCCAGGTCTTGTCCACCACAGAATCATCATTTCTCCTAAAGGTGACAGTTGCCTTTGAGTGGTAAATGATCTAAATTCCTTACTCTCCGACTGATTCTCACCACAAGATTTGCCCTGGGACAAAGTGCTACTACCACTGCCAGTGAACCTATCACCATGGCTCACAGAGCTAGTAAGACAGCTGGGCATTTGAATCTTTTCCTTCATCTTCTCCGGCCCATGTCGAAAGGCTGATTTTTCCAATAAATCAACTGGAAGAAGCTGTTCTGGTGAAATATCTTCTTTAGGCCACGGAGTGCTAAAGATTAGGGGTAAAGAAGGAAGGAGAAGACCGGGTTTCTCAATGTATCCACGCTGACCACACACAATGAAAATGTTCTTAAAAGCTTTATTGTGCTGACGCATTTCAAGGCAATCTGCCACTTCCTCGGGGCCAAAGATTTTACAGAGTCTGTTTACAGCAGTGGTTTTATACAGAATCTTCATGGTATCACAATTATAAACAAACTGATATCACTTCCTGTGGGAACATCCCTCCAGTGTCAGAATGTCATACACCAGTTCCAATGACTTTATTTCAAAATCTAAACTCTGATGAAACACACTATCCACCTAAAACTTCAGTCTTTAATTTAAAAAAAATATATAAAAAAAAATGATCGCTGCATATTTTTTTTTTCTTTTATAAAAAATGGAGTTGGCTGGAATCAAACTCACAAGATTTTGGCGAGCCAGAACACTTAGGGTTCCCCATTACCAGCATTTGAAATAAAGTCAGGAAGAAAGTGTGTAAAATGTTAACTTTTCTTTACAATACACAAATTTTTGAAGTTGATAATTGTGTTTACATTTCTGGATTGTGGAGAATTTTCTTTTGTCTTTATAAAAAAAAAAACCTTTACAAAAAAGTCAAAAGTAATTCAAAAATCTATCAATTATGGCTTGCCAGTTTCACAAGCCACAAGTTTCACAAGTTTCATAAGCAAACTTTCTCTGACAGACAAGCCTTGGTTTCAGGATTTTTTTCAGTAGCAAAATTAGGAAAGAGGGTCACACTGCTTTCCTCGTTTGCAGTGTATGAAGAATAAAAATATGCTGCTATCGAGGTGCTATTAATGTGTTAATGCAGTATATCACAGATCAATCGATTCCGATCACACTGAATTTGCACATCCCCCATTACTTGAATATCTGGATTATTATTCACACACTGAGACTACCACAATAGTACTCCACGATCAGATAAGACCCTCTTCCATCCCTATGTAGCTGTACACTCTGACCTCCTATCCCTAAGTTGTAAAATCTTATAATGGCCAGTGCTTGCCCTAACCACATCTTTTATACTCCTTGTGACAGTTCCCTAGATTGGCTCTAGACCAGGTGTTGTAATGTGATGTCATGAGCCCACTCTGGCTGCTGCAATCTTCAAAATGTGTAAAATGGTACTGATACAGGAAAGAAATATATCTTGGTACCGTGTTAGCCAGTAGATAGAAAAATATGTTTTTTTCCCCTTTTTTATTTTTTTTATTTTTTTTCTATACTATGTTGTGCATGAATATGTGATTCTTCAGAATTTGTTTTAGTCTTTGCCTGATGAAGAGACGTGTGTAGTCTCGAAAGCTTGCAATTTGTTACCATCTTTTCAGTTAGCCATTAAAAGGTATCAACCACTGAGGACTCTCAATTCTAAATATTTTTTTTAAAATGGTACTGGACATTTTTTTTTTTAGATCCGCACAAATCAAATCTTAAAATGTCAGAATTTGCCTGTGCATATCAGGAAATCGACTCAAAGTCAATTCAGAGCAGATCAATTCACTCATCTCTAATATTGACAATTACGCCTCATTTTTTTGTCAGCATGTTAAATTAATTAAAAATTACCAGCTAATACAAAAGTACATATTGTGGCCATAAATATATTTACATATATGTGGCTATAAAAATGTCAGGCAATAGTGAGAATGGGTTTGTTGGATTTCAATATGTTCAATCCAACAGTATATTCTGGTTGGAGATAAGCTACTGTCACATATTTTTCATCTGAACCCTTTGATATTGTCAGGAGGACCTGCTAACCATCTGATATGTAAGGGGAGCTCCCTATTCTCCCCAGCAGTTGATGTTGGGGGAGAGAAAGATCAGTGGTTTGAATATCATCAGTTTTCTATTTTCAAGATTTTCAAGTGATAAAAACCATAGCCTGAGGTGTCTGCCAGTGGCTTTAACCTCTTTCCTCTTGAAAATAGATGAATACTCAGGAAGAAAGCGGTCTGCCAAACGAATGTTTAGCCAACAGCTAACTTGTGTGCATAGCCAGCGTTAACTTTTACAACCATTCACAATTTAAATCTACATACAATCCTGAGCAACTTTACACATACTTTGGCTTTGGTTTGGTTTTGGTCCACAAGTCTTAATGAAGGTGTGCAGCAATAAAATGTGCCAAATTCCTTAAGAGGCAAACGCCAGTTAATTAATTTGGATCATCTTATTAGTAGCTTGAACCTCTGTGCTCCTCATCAGAAGTGCCAACAGCTTTGAAGAATTTGTTACACCCCAGCCTGAAAATAGCATGAAAACACCAAAAAGTTGCTATTTTTTTGTGTAGCTTGGCTTTGTGCAAAATTTTGTCCAACTTTTTAAAGTGTTTTATGAACTGGAGTAAATAATTTGATGAATTGAGCTTCAGTCTATCGTCAATATATTTGAAAACTGACACTTAGGCTACATTGCCACAATACGTTTATAGTGAGTTTTTTTATACTGCGTATTTTTGAAAAAATGCAAGTTAGCTATTTTACTTAATAGGTGTTAGGGGTCGAGTTCCCGCTTCTGCACAGGGGGAATCTCGGGCCATTTCTGCTGCAGTCTCCCATTCTTCTCCTGCCGCAGTGGAACCTGCTCAGCGGAGACATCAGTCCTTGCGTCTGGCTCAGTCTCACTCTGTGCTTAGGCTTGCTGTTGCTTTTCCAGCTTTTGCCATTAAAGCCAGTGCTGGGCAGCAGCGAGCGGACGCTTTTGGGACTAAGTCCTGGTTTTTCCCTTCTGAGCATGCCCAGGGTGAGATCTCCCATTGGAGATCGAGGGTCACATGCTAAAATGCTGCAGTGGTTCCCATTGGTCCTCCTGGAAGGTCCTGAAAGGGCTAACTTCTGTGGCAGCTGCCCATTGGTCCTTTATTGGAAGGTCCTGAACGTACTGCAGCTATATAAGCTTCGCATGACCGCACGGCCATGCGCTAGTGTACATTTGTATTCGTGTGTTTGTTGTGAGTGCAAGTCGTTCATTAAATACCCCTACCCTATTGTATGACTGTTCGCGTAAGGAGTATGGCTGCTACCTAGCGCCCGACTAATCACTCAACGTGTTACACATGAATCAGCGTCTATTGCTGTGACCGCCAGTGCGGCGCCACACGCCAGTATTGCGCTTCCTAACCCACGTCCGGGTACTTAGTGGTGTCTGCCAGCACGGCACAGTTCGCACTTCGGTGCTCTTACTATACCTAACACACCCAGTTGCGGTGTGGTGCGCAAGTAGTCTGTACGGACTTCAACCCTGAGTCTTGGGATTGAGTTCGCTGACTCCTTGCTTGCACTCATTAGTGCGGTATTGCGGACCTGTGTCTTTACAGGGTTCACTTCCACCGCCATATAGTGCTGCCATTTACTAGCAGCAGGTTTTTCACCTGCACGGTGGACTCCGGACTGCGAATGCACCAATATTATTTCATCTTTTATTTGGTGCATTCCGCCAGTCCTAACAATAGGTGCAGAAATAGTGCTGAAAATCTGGAACATCAAAAACTCACCAAACGCTCATTGTGGGAACGTAGCCGTATAGTAAGACTTGTGTTTTTATAACTTGCCTCTAAAGGGATCATTTTTGCTAAATCAAATCAGTAGCTAGGTGTTCATCTTATATTGTAAAGATATTTGCGTGATATATACTATTTTCACAACGATTGCACTCTCATTCATTTTTTTCCTAGGAACTATTATACTATAGTTATTACACATGTAGGTTAGAAAACACCAAAACAATTCTAAATTTCTTTTTGGATCTAAAAAGCCAGAAGGAAACATTACATAAGCTCCGATCAGTACAAAATAAGCAGCACAAAATAAAACAACATGAAACAGGTGGACAATAATTGATTTTCCACAGATACTTAGGATATCCATTATTTCGATTTATCAGCCACAACAAACCACCATAATAAGCTATTAGGACTCTTTTGCAGCTTTTGTAATGTAAGTTCTCTTAGTTTGCCAATTTTTAAAAAATTCATTATATATTTTGCACTTGATTTCCCATTTAATGAGAAATGGCAGCCCATTTCCTCCCTGGTAACTATTGGGGGTGTGAACACGTCGGCTACTGTATGTTTGCTTTTGTCTCAGTGATTGATGTAGGAGTCCACTTGCAGCTGCCCTAACTGTGTCTTAACTGAAAATCCAGCATTTCAGCCTGAGTTTTCTTTAGGGTGTTATTCATGGGTCCCCTAATAAATCCATTTATGACTGCCATGAATAGTTTTAGGCATGTCAATTCACTGGCAAAATGAAGGATCTGCTGCAGCAATTATGATGGATCTCAGGGTCGTCTTGTGCCGCAGTCCATTAAGTTAAGTGTCAGCCCTTATTCTTCACTTTAATTTGTCCCTTACAATAACATACAGCGGCATGATGTTCTTTTCTAGCCAAAACTTGTGTAAACCCTTATAAATCAGTTGCTGTTTGTCTAGGATTCAATGCAGATTTTCATGTATGTTCTTAAGCAGTTTTTTTTTTTGTCCAGTACAATGTTCATTTGTGTTAACCGGATTAAATTATTGTCATTGTCATGAGAATTATGTAGAGGAACGTCAGTAACAATTTCCCATTTAGATTGAACATGATATATTCTTCAAAATTTCCTAATAAAAAAAATCAAGTATATTGTTTGCTAAAGAGCTCAAGAAAGGTTGTCAGTTCTAAAAGATCTAGCTTGCAGGTGAAAATGTAAGGTCTACATAATGTACATTCTCTTGTTGAATAGTTGGGATATATAGGGTGGTCCAAAAGAAGGTGGACAGTATGTGTAATAGGGTTATGAAGGGGGAAATTTATCAAACATGGTTTTTGGGGTTCAAAGTTCCCACCACGCATCTAGATAAGTTTCTTAGGGGGTCTAGTTTTTAAAATGGGGTCACTTGTGGGTGGTTTCTAGTGTTTAGGCACATCAGGGGCTTTGCAAGCGCAACATGACGCCCAAAGACCATTCCATCAAAGTCTGCATTTCAAAACATCACTACTTCTCTTCCGAGCTCCGACGTGTGCCCAAACAGTGGTTTACTCCCACATATGGGGTATCAGCATACTCAAGACAAACTGGACAACAACTTTTGCAGTCCACTTTCTCCTTTTATCCTTGGGAAAATTAAAAAAATTGTTGCTGAAAGATCATTTTTGTGACTAAAAAGTTAAATGTTCATTTGTTTCTTCTATGTTGCTTCTGCTGCTGTGAAACACCTGAAAGATTAATAAACTTCTTGAATTTGGTTTTGAGTACCTTTATAAGTTAAGTTTTTAGAATGTGGTCAGTTTTGGGTATTTTCAGCCATATAGACCCCTCAAACTGACTTCAAATGTGAGGTGGTCCCTAAAAAAAATGGTTTTGTAAATTTTGTTGTAAAAATGAGAAATTGTTGGTCAACTTTTAACCCTTATAGCTTCCTATAAAAAAAAAGATTTGTTTCAAAAATTGTGCTGATGTAAAGTAGACATGTGGGAAATGTTATTTATTAACTATTTTGTGTTACATAACTCTCTGGTTTAACATAATATAAATTCAAAATAAATAATAATAATAAATCAAAATAAATGTTATTATTTTCTGTCCACCTACTTTTGGACCACTGCACAATGTTCAGTTTGTCTGATTTTTCTCTTTATAGGCATATTTTTTGAGTTAAATGTAAATTTTTCATTTATTCTATAAACTACTGACAACATGTCTCCAAATTTCCAAGCAATGAATATTGTATTTTTTTCTGAAAAGGAGAAATGGTCAAAATAAAAAACAGTGCTTTCAGACCTCAAATAATGCAAAGAAAATAAAAGTTCATAATCATTTAGAAACAAAAATACTAATGTTTTAACTCCGGAAGAGTTCAGAAATCAATATTTTGTGGAATAACCAGGATTTTTAATCACAGTTTTCATGCGTCTAGGCATGCTTGCCACTAGTGATGGGCGAACCCCCCGATGTTCGGGATCGGCGGGTTCACCAGAATTTTTTTGTAAAGTTCGAGTTCGAGGCCGGAGATGACGCGAACTTGCATCCGAACCCCGAACTTGGACTTTACAGATATGGGATGGGGCGGTAGGGGGGGGGGGGTGGGTCTGTAAAAGAAAGGATAAAATTAATAATAAACATTATAATTATACTTACCTGTCAAGCGACGCGTCCTCCAGTCCTGCTGTCTCCCGGCTACATCTGCTTCTGGGCCGCTCATTACCTCCCGGCAGTATTCACTGCACTCGGCAGTCTTCGGCTTTTTCTGACAGTGTTCGTGCGGTTTCCCATGGAAACCCATGTTTGCGACCTTGTGACCGAACACTATGTGTTCGGTAGGGGTCCCGAATTTTACAGTTCCTACTTGCCACCAGTCTTTAACACTGCTCCTGGCGCAAAATTGTAAGCAGTTCTTCTTTGTTCAATGGTTTGTGACTATCCATCATCCTCTTGATTATATTCCAGAGGTTTTCAATGGGATTCAGGTCTGGAGATTGGGCTGCCCATGACAGAGTTTTGATGTGGTGGTCTCTTAATTTTAACCAGAGCTGTATATATATGAGAGCTGTATATACATGTCCTTGTCATGTTCATGTGTATGCTGATTACCTCAACACCGCTGCTGAGCTTAGTGATTGGCTACAGAGGTGATGCACACTGTCGACATGATGTCACCGCTGCTGCCAATACATGTAATACTTAAAGGGGTTTTCCTACAAACAAAGTACATTTTAATCTTGGAATACAAACAAGTTCCATAATTGCATGTGTTAAAAAATGTTCCTGTGCTGAGATAATCTTATAAATGTGACCCTGCTATGTACAGTTAGGGCCAGAAATATTTGGACAGTGACACAAGTTTTGTTATTTTAGCTGTTTACAAAAACATGTTCAGAAATACAATTATATATATAATATGGGCTGAAAGTGCACACTCCCAGCTGCAATATGATAGTTTCCACATCCAAATCGGAGAAAGGGTTTAAGAATCATAGCTCTGTAATGCATAGCGTCCTCTTTTTCAAGGGACCAAAAGTAATTGGACAATGGACTCTAAGGGCTGCAATTAACTCTGAAGGCGTCTCCCTCGTTAACCTGTAATCAATGAAGTAGTTAAAAGGTCAGGGGTGGATTCCAGGTGTGTGGTTTTGCATTTGGAAGCTGTTGCTGTGAGCAGACAACATGCGGTCAAAGGAACTCTCAATTGAGGTGAAGCAGAACATCCTGAGGCTGAAAAAAAAGAAAAAATCCATCAGAGAGATAGCAGACATGCTTGGAGTAGCAAAATCAACAGTTGGGTACATTCTGAGAAAAAAGGAATTGACTGGTGAGCTTGGGAACTCAAAAAGGCCTGGGCGTCCACGGATGACAACAGTGGTGGATGATCGCCGCATACTTAATTTGGTGAAGAAGAACCCGTTCACAACATCAACTGAAGTCCAGAACACTCTCAGTGAAGTAGGTGTATCTGTCTCTAAGTCAACAGTAAAGAGAAGACTCCATGACAGTAAATACAAAGGGTTCACATCTAGATGCAAACCATTCATCAATACCAAAAATAGACAGGCCAGAGTTAAATTTGCAGAAAAACACCTCAAGATGCCAGCTCAGTTCTGGAAAAGTATTCTATGGACAGATGAGACAAAGATCAACCTGTACCAGAATGATGGGAAGAAAAAAGTTTGGAGAAGAAAGGGAACGGCACATGATCCAAGGCACACCACATCCTCTGTAAAACACCGTGGAGGCAACGTGATGGCATGGGCATGCATGGCTTTCAATGGCACTGGGTCACTTGTGTTTATTGATGACATAAGAGCAGACAAGAGTAGCCGGATGAATTCTGAAGTGTACCGGGATATACTTTCAGCCCAGATTCAGCCAAATGCTGCAAAGTTGATTGGATGGCGCTTCATAGTACAGATGGACAATGACCCCAAGCATACAGCCAAAGCTACCCAGGAGTTCATGAGTGCCAAAAAGTGGAACATTCTGCAATGGCCAAGTCAATCTCCAGATCTAAACCCAATTGAGCATGCATTTCACTTGCTGAAATCCAGACTTAAGACGGAAAGACCCACAAACAAGCAAGACCTGAAGGCTGCGGCTGTAAAGGCCTGGCAAAGCATTAAGAAGGAGGAAACCCAGCGTTTGGTGATGTCCATGGGTTCCAGACTTAAGGCAGTGATTGCCTCCAAATGATTTGCAACAAAATATTGAAAATAAAAATATTTTGTTTGGGTTATGTTTATTTGTCCAATTACTTTTGACCTCCTAAAATGTGGAGTGTTTGTAAAGAAATGTGTACAATTCCTACATTTTCTATCAGATATTTTTGTTCAACCCTTCAAATTAAACGTTACAATCTGCACTTGAATTCTGTTGTAGAGGTTTCATTTCAAATCCAATGTGGTGGCATGCAGAGCCCAACTCGCGAAAATTGTGTCACTGTCCAAATATTTCTGGCCCTAACTGTACATGTACAAGTCTATTCGTCCATGAAAAACATGTACAGCACATGAATGCCATCAATATATATTCCTATGTACTGTCCTTGTTTAACTTTGCAAAGTTACGTAGAAGCTTAGTAATTTCTTTCTTTCTTTTACCATAACAGAAAAATAGTTATGGCAAACGCTGACACACTGATGATGCACTGATGTAAACACTAATGGCACCAGTACCATTTTTTCACACACATGTTTAAATACAGACTTGTGAAGGAGGTCTAATGGCTGTACCTGACCTTGCAGGAACATGGTCTGATCATACCACATCTCATGGGCAGGGGAGGTATCAATAATGTTATCAATGTTATTGATAGTATCCTTCTCCAGCACCACATTTCTAGTCTTCTTTTGTCATGTTTCTTTATCATCCAGGTTTCGCATCCCTATGTTACCACAGAAAGGCTATTCTTCTGTTGACTTTTGGTGTCATCGGTGCATTTTGAGTTATCATCAATCCGAATAGGTTGAAGTCTTTTCCATCTTCCAGTTAGTCACGGTCCATCTCAAATGAGTCCTAGTCGTACCTGATAGTAGTCAATATCTTTTTCTTCTTTGTGCTCAGTAGCAGTCCCATGTTTGAGCTTTCCATCTTGACATTCTGTAATAAGTCCTCCATTCCATCTATGCTTGTTGCTTTCAATGTTGTATCATTTGTGTATTTAAGATTGTTGATGATTCGTCCAGTAATTTTGATTTCTTCTTTTTCGGCAAGTCCAGCCATCTTGAAAATAGCTTCTGCACACAAATTGAAGAGAAATTGTGACAGAATGCAGCCTTGATTGACTCCGCATTCTACTTTGAACCATGCCGTGTCGCTGTGTTCCATTTGGTCTGTTGCTTCTTGGTCAATGTAAATGTTGCTAATGAAGCTGATCAGATGGTTCGGCACACCTATATCATTCATGGTATTCTAAATTTTTTGGTGATATACTCAATCGAAGGCTTTGCTGTAGTCAGTGAAACAAAAATAGATGTATGCTTTGCCCTTTTCCATTATCCATCTAATGTTAGCAATCACATCTCATGTTCCTCTGCCTTTTCTCAATTTTGCTTGTGCCTCTCTCTGGCAGCTCTTTGTCGAAGTAACACTGTCTTTGTAGGATCCTCAGTAGCATTTTGCTGGCATGAGGTATGGGTGCAATAGTCCTATAGTTTCCATAATCGGTAGCATCTCCCTTCTTCGGAATAGGAATAAAAACAAATGAAGGCCAGCACTTGGGGCATTTATCAGATAGATATTTTCAAGTTATGAATTTTGCATTGATTAAATAAGGGTGGCATTTTCTATTAATTTTTGGCCATCAGTACTATATCCTTTGTAGGAATTTATTGCTATTTTGTGGAGTGTGGCTCTTCTCGTGTACATTGTTCATATGCATGTCATGTCAGAGTGATACTTATGCTGAACATGTATATTCCATGTGTATTGGTGACTAGGGTGGAGCAAAACGAGTCGGCCACTTTCAGAAGTCGCCGACTTTTGGCAAAGTCGGGTTTCATGAAACCCGACCCGACCCCTGTGTGGGGTCGGCCATGAAGTCGGCGATCTTCTGAATGTGGTATCGGAGTTCCGATCCCGATTTCCGATATGTTTGCAATATCGGAAATCGGTATCGAAATCCATATTTAATGTAAAATAATGAATTAAAATAAAAAATATCGCTATACTTACCCTCTGACGCGCCCTGGTACTAACCGGGAACCTTCCTTCCTTCGAGTCAGCGCTTGCAGGACCTTGCGGTGACGTCGCGGTGACGTTGCGGCTTGTGATTGGTCGCGCGGCCGCCCATGTGACCGCTCGCGCGACCAATCACAAGCCGCGACGTCACCGCGACGTCACGCAAGGTCCTGCAAGCGCTGATTCCTAGGAAGGAAGGCTGCCGGAAAGAAGCAGGGCGCGTCCGAGGGTGAGTATATACCTAATAGGAATATACTCACCCTCGGACGCGCCCTGCTTCTTTCCAGCAGCCTTCCTTCCTAAGAATCAGCGCTTGCAGGACCTTGCGTGACGTCGTGGTAACGTCGCGGCTTGTGATTGGTCGCGCGAGCGGTCACATGGGCGGCCGCGCGACCAATCACAAGCCGCAACGTCACCGCAACATCACCGCAAGGTCCTGGAAGCGCTGATTCGAAGGAAGGAAGGTTCCCGGTTAGTACCAGGGCGCGTCAGAGGGTAAGTATAGCGATATTTTTTATTTTAATTCTTTATTTTACACTTAAATATGGATCCCAGGGCCTGAAGGAGAGTTTCCGCTCCTTCAGACCCTGGGAACCATTGGAAACCCAATGCACTGCATTGGGTTTCGAGCTTCGGCCGACCCCGACCCCGACTTTTTTATATGATCGGCCGATTTCACTCGACCCAACTTTTGAAAAAGTCGGGTTTCGTGAAACCCGACCCGATCCTATAAAAGTAAAGGTCGCTCAACCCTATTGGTGACTTAAAGCTTTGTTTACATAAAATCTGTAAAACCTCTTCTGCTTTAATTTGGTACAAGAACTTATAGATTTGTAATAAACATACTGCTGAAATTCAGTCCCCAACATGAGTGTATGCATAGGTAAAGACATTGTTCCCAAGGTTTTAAGTTGGAACTAATTTTAGTAGATTAAAAGCTCCCAGGAGTTTTAATGCCATGTTAAATTAAAAAAGTCTAAGCCATTAACCCCCTGATAATTAACCCTGCTGTTTTGTTTGCATTTACTATACACTTGTAGTGTTCCGGGTCACTATGACCCGGCTTATTAAACCTTGATTTTAGACACTCTAACTCCATTTTTTTAATACTTTTTGCTTACTAGACTGTTTGTGAACATGTTTGGTAGTAAAAAAAAAAGAAAAATGAACTAGAAATCTTTTTTTTTGTTTTTATTCTGAAAAAACAGATCCATCCAATGAGCAAAACGAAAATAGAAAACTACACATATTTTGTAAAAAAAAAACAAAAAAAAAACAATCAAATCAAACATTTTGTGATAAAAAATTAAAGATAATAAACATTACAATGTGAATATATTTACATGATCATATAAATTTACGGATTGTTGCATGAAAAACAATACACATGATTTTTGCATAGAAATGTTTTACAGCCAGAACATGTTATACTCGTCTTGTTGTCACAAGTAGAAGGGCAATAGCTGCATCTTTTTCTTTTGATGCCGGAAGAGGCCATGGGGGTAGAAGCACACAGCTGCTCTCCAAAGAAACTGAAAGGTAACATGTCTGGGCTAGCATATGTGTACTGATAAGAGCAGAGAAGATAAGAACCCTTCTGAAAACAAGCAGATAAGCCAGGAAGACAGACTTACTTAGCAAAAAAAAAATATTTGCAAGACTTTACAGCTCAGCTTTACAAAAAAAAAGTCTTAGACAGCGCGTTCTGAGCAGTCCGTTCTGCGCATAATATACACGTGTAGTGCACACCTAGTGATCTCTCTGGATGCACTCTACATTTTAGAATAGACTGCGCACCAAAAATAATCAATATAAAGCCATTTTTATGGTGCGCAGATCTCAATGCATACCCCCAGTAGAGCGCATGTACGACCCCATTGAAATAATTTAGGAAATAAATCAATTGATATACAATAGTAGATGCAATAAATAGACCCAACTGAGGTTATAACTCCTTTATTTCACTGAAAATATGGCCTCACAGCTGTAAAAAACGATGTCGGGTCACTATGACCCGAACACAACAAGTGTAACTTTTTGCATGTAGCAAAAAGTAAAAGAAAAAAAATACTCATAGGTAGGTCCACCCAAATGAGGAAAAGTCAAGGAGTCTCAAGTTTTAGACACCTACAGAAAAAAATCTACAGGGCCGCAAAAACTCTGTTCGGGTCACTATGACCCGAACAGAACAGCAGGGTTAAATTCTGGCCAATAAAAATGATTTTGCATGACCATAAATTGACCACATTTTAGCACTTTTATTAAGACTGTAAGAAATGAACCTCCTTAAGGGTCCTTGACTTTTGGATATGGGGCGGACCCCACTCCATCTTAAAACCACCATAACTACAGTAAACCTAGGCACTAAAATAAATGCACAAAACACATTATTTTGGTTGTCAAAATGGCCATAGCTATTATTTAAATTACAGGATTAAATAATCACAGTAGGAGTCAGGTGGATTGCTAGTACATTGGGATTCACAAGTACTGCGATATCCCCAGCTGTCTGACATACAGCACCAGGACAGACAGCCATAAAGTGGCAGCACGCACTGGTTTGCCATTCAAGCAGAGCCAGTAAACTTTCAGGGCACCAATGACCCTATTATCCTCACTCCTGTGCTTAACCACTGTGCCCGCCCCTGATTGATGTTACCATTACATCGTCCTTGAGGCTGGCCACCAAAGCAGAGCCTGCTCACCACCATAAGGTTTTACATCCTCCATTAGTTAAAAGTGTCCACATTATCTTGTCTGCAACTTCCACCTGACTCCTAAACCGCAAAGCCGTGACAGGTTATAAATTCCAAGCCACATTTGACACTTTAAAAAAAAAAAAATTAAATCACGTTTGTAAACTTAAAAACTAGAAGTCCCTGCTAAAACACTATGGGGACTAAACTTGGCAAACCGCTGACTCACAAAGAGTCATCCTACAGCGCTCAGGAAAAGAAAAAAACCCTATGGAGAAAACCTCTAGGGAACCTTGGCTTAAGGATTGCCCTTCCCTTGGGCTTAGAAGGTTAATGCAAATGATAACTCTTTATAGCCGATATAAAATTGAACCTGGTACAAGATATACAATGGCAAATTCAAAAATGCAATAAAGCATTCATCATTATACAAGCAATAATTAAAACGTTATAGGAAAGAGATTATAAACAGGGTGGGAGGGCGGGAAATGTTTCCTCAGGTTAATCCGGTGAGAGAAAGAGGGAGAGCCAGAGTTACCTCCCCTATATAAGCCCCACCCTCCTCACAGTAATACACCAGGCACAATCATACTAAGTTCCTTCGTCTTAAAGCAACATCACTCTTGTTTAAAATCTATACCAAAATACAAACAAACCTGCAGGAGTTAAAGGTCCATCTCTCCCAAAGTCATGTCCATCCGCGTCTAGTCTCCGGTGGTTTCTTTAGCATTAACCGATTTGTGTCATTAAACAACCTCCCATCAGTAGGTATATAACAATTAGTGGTTGCTTAATAGCCTGTTTAGGCAGGAAGACCACTCTTCAAGATGTCCACTGAACGATCTGTGATGGATTAATTAGCGCTTATAGGCTGTGGTTGTTTTCTGCAGCACAAATCCTGTTTTCCCAGGATGGCGTAGAGAGATTTTGTGCGTAGTAAGAAGGTGCGGGTTGATCTGAGTAGCAACCCAAATAGCAATTGTAAAAAGATCAACTGCACTCAAGCTTGGAATATTTTTGCTGCTGAAGTTTTATTAGGGCAAAATAACAACTGCGTCCTCGATATAGGGAAATATGCGACTGGCAAAGTGATGTTTCTACCCATCCTGGGTCTTTTTCAAAAAGTCATTTAGTCCATAGAGTATCAAGGATAGGATGATACAGGCTCAGCACATGCTTCAGCGTCAGTGTGTCACACTTCAACAGCAAAAATGTTCCAAGTTGAGTGCGGTTAATTTTGCTGAAAATCATGATCTTTTCTGCAGCACAAAAAATAATTTCACCCGATGAACAAGCATTTAGCTTTTTCCTGAAATAACTGACAGGCTTACACTGCAAGCTTACCGTGACCCTAGAAAATGCTTATTGATGATAATATTTCAGTGTAAGTGAACCTCATTACTGAACTGAACTTGGATTGCCATCTAACCCATTAGTAGAAATGAACTAAAGTCCTATGCAGCTTGGACATTGAATATGCCTTCTAATAACTGTCATTTTAATGCTTGTTCAGCTGACAATTAACTTTATTGATTCACTCATATATACAGCCCTGGCAAAAATTAAGAGACAACCACATCAAAACCCTGTCACGGGTCCAGACCTGAACCCCATTGAAAACCTCTGGAAAGTAATCAAGAGGATGATGGATAGTCACAAGCCATCAAACAAAGAAGAACTGCTTACATTTTTGCCCCAGAAGCAATGTGAAAGACTGGTGGAAAGCATGCCAAGACGCGTGAAAGCTGTGATTAAAAATTATGGTTATTCCACAAAATATTGATTTCTCAACACTTTAAACATTAGTATTGTTATTTCTAAATGATTATGAACTTGTTTTCTTTGCATTATTTGAGGTCTGAAAGCACTGTTTGTTTGTTTTTTGCAATTTTGACCACTCTTCCTTTTCAGAAAAAAAATACAAAATTTATTGCTTGGAAATTCGGAGACATGTTGTCAGAAGTTTATAGAATAAAAGAACAATTTACATTTTACTCAAAAATATACCTATAAAGAGAAAAATCAGACAAACTGAACATTTTGCAGTGGTCTCTTCATTTTTGCCAGAGCTGTATATACAAAGTCACTTTGCCTGAGTATGCCATTTATTTTCAATAAAAAAAAGCCGCAAAAACAGCTTCAGCTTAACACAAGGATAGGATTGTTTACCTCCATAACAACTGTTGGGGGAGAGTGGGATGACCCTTATGCAAATAGATGGTGAGCTGTTTCCACCAAAATCAGCTGGTTTTGCCAACTATTCAGCTTGGCGGCACGCCCCTATGTTTCCATGAGAAAGCCATTGACAGCCATCTATGCTGGTAGCTTTTCTTCATAAGAACAAAGCAATTAGCATACTAAATCTGACATGCCCAATCAACATTTTCACTGACAATCAGTTTGCAGGAGCCCCCATTCACGTAAAGGTACCTTCACACTAAGCGAGGTCGCTAGCGAGATCGCTGCTGACTCACAAGTTTTGTGATGCAACAGCGACCTCAGTAGCGATCTCTCTATGTTTGACACGTAGCAGCGACCAGGCCCCTGCTGTGAGATCGCTGGTCGTGTCGGAATGGCCTGGACCTTTTTTTGATCGTTGAGGTCCCGCTGGGTAGCACACATCTCTGTGTTTGACGTCTTACCAACGACCTCATTGACGACTCAGACACCGACACATAGGCGTGCATTTGCGTTGCCTTTTCTGCACCCCTCTGCTCCGATTGGTGGTCGCTACTGCGTTCTGATTGGCGGTCATGCCTTCAACAGAAGGCGACATAGTAGCGCTTCCATCCTAGGTGTCAGAAGAACCGTTGAAAAATAGATAAATCGAAGAGGAGTCGCAGGCCGGAGAACTCTACAACGATCTGCAAACCACCACGCGGTCAGGAACAAAGGACGGAAGGGCTATTGTGTCGCCTCATAAGGCAAGGCCGCCACCAATCAGAACGCAGTAGCAACCACCAATCGGAACTGAATGGGCGCGGAAAAAGCAAAGTAAATGCACGCCTGTGTGACTACAACGTCACACAGGACGTCCCTCATTGAGGTCTGAATCGTCATAATAGCTGCCATGTGACAGGGTCACAACGACCAACGACATCGTTGTACAGGTCGCTACAGGTCGCCGCATCGCTGCTGCGTCATTGGGAAGATCTCACTGTTTGACATCTTACCAGCAACCACATAGCGATGCAGCAACGATCCCTGACAGGTCGTATCGTTGTCGGGATCGCTTTAGCGTCGCTAAGTGTGACGGGGCCTTTAGACTGCCACCTGAAGCAGATTTGGCCCAGATTGGTCTAATGTGTATAGAGGCCCCAAGGTATGAGTTTTCCATTATTACAGGTTGTCACTTTAAGAACAGTACGTTTATGCTAAAATTGCCACATTTAAAAAATGTGGAGTAGGCAATAATGCTGCTGGCGCTTCTTCATCAGGAAATCCTTAAGAACATGTCATAGTCCTGATGAAGAAATGCTGGCAGCGCAGCATACCCACGTCTTTACATCTCTTCAATTCTAAGAATTGTGCTTTCTCACAACACAATCAGGTGAGCAATTTCCACATTTTTAAACGTCGGTTGTCTGAATAACGCACTATTTTGCTCTTCTTTGTCCCTACAGTTTTCATTCAATGTTGCCACTTACTATAAAAAGAGCTTAATAAATTTCATGAACATACATGCACTTATGATTGGTATAAATACTACTTTGGGGGATATTATGCTTGAATCATTATTTTTATTTGACTTATTTTTATGTTTGCAGTATCCTTTTAACTTAGAGTACCAGACTTCAACAATAGTGAACGAAAATACCAAATCTCTGTTTTTGGGACAGCTAAAAGAAGCTATGTCTGGAGTGTTTGAAGGCTCAGCTGATATCTTCTCCACTGCTCAATCAATGTCTCCTGTGTCCTTCTACAATAACCCAAATGGTGACACTGGTAAAGAAGGATAAGAATTTAGAATGTAACTTTTCACTATGCGAATAGATGTTTGACTAATATATTTTATTGCTTTGTCTTTGTTGTTACTGTTGTTTAAAAATGTTTGTGGCATATGGCAAAGCCACCCAAGAAGAGACTACTTTCTTGTCACATTGTTGACCTCAGTTATGAGAAAGAGTAGCCCCCTGTAACCCCCAGGCAGGCCGCATAGACAATCAGTTATTACAGTTGCCAGAGCAGGTGTGACTATTTGGGATTAGCGTATCACCTACTGTAATGTACAAAACTCTGCAGCAGAGGAACATTTGACTAATGGCCCTTAAAGTGTCACTTGTGGAGTCATATAGGTCAAACTGTTAGAGAGTCAGTGTGTGTGGTGGCAAACAGGTGCAGGTGACCCTTTTGACATGAATACACCATCATCATGCAGTCACATCCACTGGAGTCAATAAAGCATTTTGGCTTCTTGAGCTGGATACATTTTATGAGTAGTTAAATTGACAGATAAATGCTTAAAGAATCTTGCTAAAGTGTTGAGTTAATGAAATTGACAAGTTACACATCTTCTACACGCATCCCTAAATTGTACATTGCGACTTTTTCCATGTGTGCGCTACATTTCTGAGATTGCTGGGTCTTCTGTTACCTAGTAATCTGGACCATCTCTTAAAGGCCTTTTCTGGTTTTATATAAATAAAGCTTTATGAATATATAATGAAGAATTCTACAATTTTCCAAAACATCAACTTTGTCTTAACATGCCCCACTATTTTTAAGAGTTTTGCAGTAAATGAATTAAAAAAAAAAACATTATTTATTGATATCCAGAGTTGAAGGGCACATACTACCTCTCTTCGCTAAGAATTTTCTACAATTTTTTATAATATAGGCTCGTCTGTGAGCTAAACAACCTCAAACCCAAGCTAATACATTGCCACACAGAACAATGGGCCCCATATATTGCTCCATATGCAATAATAATACAAGAAGACCCAGACTCATAATGATATGTGGACAGTGCATTATACACTCAAGAAAAAAACTCCAAAATAAGCATTATAAAATAGAAGGAGCATAAGAGTGTTTAAAAATGTACAAAAATACTATATTAGCACATAAAATATTACATACTAATCACACATAAGCAAGCGCAAAATAAGGACACACAGTACTGGTTCTCCGAAGAAATGTATAATTACAGAAGCTTCAGATACAGTTCAGAAAATTCTTTATGGTAAGATCTACTATGCAAGTTTGTATCTTTTTAATTAGATACTGCCTCAGATAGGGAAAACATTACACAAATCTCCCATATCAAAAAGAATCATTGCTATCCCTTCAGAGGTGCAAACATAAATGTGAAATAAAAAAGTTATATAGGCAAGTTTGGCATAGTAAGCCACTAAAATGTGTATATACTAATAGTTGAGAAAAATGAATGACACGCACTCTGTTGTAATTATGAGGCACAGGCTGATCCTGGACCAAGTCTAGAGGTCATACAGGTGAGAGAAGCGGCCGCACTCAAAAAAGGTTTTATGTGATTCAGATTGCAAGTAAAAAAGTTTATTGAACATTCACCACAGGAAAATATCATCACAATGAAGTGCCAAGGCATGGTAATGTTTCGACCCAATTCCTGGGTCTTTATCACACCTCACTTGCGGAATAGAGAGAATAAATCAGGTTTATGGAAGACAGAGGTCCCAGCCGGGGCTTACTGTGTTTGTTCTGGCAGCGCCGTCTGTGGTGGTCATATGCTCCATACAAAATAATGCACCCCATAAAATGCTCTATACAGAATAATGAACCTCATATTATGCTCTATACAAAATATTGGGCCCCATATAATGCTCCATATAGAATAATGGACCTCATCTAATTCTCCATACAGGATGGGTGCCAGAAAGTGCTCCATATAGAATAATGGGCCCCATATATTCATCCTTAAATAATAATAGACCCCATATAATTCTCCATACAGAATAATGTACCTCATATAACGCTTCTTACAGAATAATGGACCCAATATATTGTTCCATACAGAATAAGGGGCCTTACATAATACTCCATACAGAATAATGAGCCCCATATATTGTTCCATGTAGAATAATGAGCCTCATATATTGCTCCACACAGAATATTGGGTTTCATATAATGCTCCATACAGAATAATTGACCTCACATAATTCTCCATACAGAATAATGGACCCCTATATTGCTCCATACAGAATAATGGGCCCCATATAATGCTGCTTACAGAATAATTTGCCTCACATAATGCTGCACACACAATGGGTCCCATATAATGCTCCGAAGAAAATGGGCTCCATAAATAAAATATAAATAATCAAATACTTACCTCTCCTCATTCTCCACTGGATGCAGCTCTGGTCTCCTCAGCGCCGGTGTCTTCAACCTATTCTGAATTTCTGTACTGCTCAGCGCAGAGAGCGCACTGTAGTGATTTCATCGTGCCCTTTGCCCTGAGAAGTCACAGAGTCAGAAGACATTCAAGAGATTGGAGCTGCGGCCAGTGGGGTACAAGGAGAGGTGAGCATTTCAAACAGTTCAGCACCATGCTGAACCAGACTCTCGGCCCGCATTGCATGCCATTGTCTCCCATGGCGAGTGGGCCCCCTTCATGCTCAGGGCTCCAGCACTTGCCTGGGTGTGCCAGGTGATGAAGCCAGCCCTGGGTATTGACATACTAATGAGAAATTGCACAACAAACTGAGATCTATTTTTCCTATTAACCCTTATAAAAATAAAAAATTTGGTGCAAAACAATATTTTAGCAGTAAAAATGTAATTATTCTGTCTTTACCACCCAATGGTATAAATTCCTGTGAGGCACATGGGGTGTCAACATGTTCACTGCACAACGAGATGAATTCCTGAGAGGTGTAGTTTGTAAAATGATGGTCCTTATGAGGGGTGTCTGCCTTTCTAATGCCTCAGGGGCTCTGCCAATGTGATATGGCACACTCAAACCATTCCAGCAAAATCTGAACACCAATATGGCACTTCTTCCCTTAGGAACATTGCACTGTGCCTCAAAAGTTGTTTTCGACCACATATCAGTATACTCAAGAGATATTGGCATATATTTGTATATATCAGTATACTCAAAAGATATTGCACAACAAATTGTATTGTCTATTTTGTTCCCATTAGCCTTGTGAAAATGAAGAATTTGGAGCAAAACTAACATTTTTGAGGGAAAAAAATATTATTTCATTTTCATTGTTCAATGTTATAAACTTCTGTGAATTACCTGGGGGTTCAAAGTGCTCACGACCTGGCTAGATAATTTTTTTCAGGGGTTTAATTTGCAAAGTGGCATCACTTTTGGGAGGTTTCCAATTTCTAGGCACATCAGAGGCTCTCCAAACTTGACATGGCGCCTGCTAACTGTTCCAGCCTTTTTTCCTTCAAAAAGACAAGTGGCGCTCTTTCCTTTCTGAACCCAGCCGTGCTCCCAATCAGTAGTTTTCCCCCACATATGGGGCATTGTTGTACTCAGTAGAAATTGCACAACAATCTGTATGGTGCAATTTTTACTGTTACCCTTGTGAAAAAAAAAGTGGGGCTAAAAGACAATTTTTTGGGGGAAAAATATGATTCTTTTATTTTCACAACTAAACGTTATAAACTTTTGTGAAGCACCACACATCTAGATACATTTCTTGAGTTTCCAAAATTGGGTTGCTAGTGGGGGATTTCCACTGTTTGGGCTCATCAGGGGCTATTCAAATGAGACATAGTGTCCCCTAACGATTCAAGCAAATTTTGCATTCAAAAAGTCAAATGGTGCTGATTCCTTTCTGAGTTCTGCCATGCACCCAAACAGTAGTTTTCCTACACACATTAGGTATCAGCAAGATTTGGGGCTAAAAATTTTTTTTATGGGAAAAATGTGATTTCTTTATGTTCACAGCTCAAAGTTATAAATTTTTGTGAAGCACCTGAAGGTTCAAGGTGCTCGTCACTCATCTAGATAAGTTCCATGAGGGGTCTAGTTTCCACATTGGGGTCACTTGTGGAACGTTCCACTGTTTAATCACTTCAAGGGCTATCGAAACATAACATGACATTTGCTTTCTATTCCAGCCAAGTTTGCGCTCAAAAAGTCAAACGATGTTCCTTCCCTTCCGAGTCCTGCCATGCACACAAATAGTAGTTTTCCCCCACTTATGAGGCATTTGTGTCATTTTTGCAGTCCATCTTACTCTTGTAAAAGTAAAAAAATGGGTCTAAAATAAATTATTTGTGAAAATAAGTTAAATGTATTTTCCACATTGTTTCAATATCTGCGAAGGGTTAATAAACTTCTTGAATGTAGTTTGCACCTTGGCAGATACAGTTTTTTAGAATAGTGTCACATTTGGGTATTTATTTTCTGCCACATAGGCCCTTCAAAATCCCTTCAAATTTGATGTGGTCCCTAAAAAAATGGTTTTGTACATTTTGTTGGAAACATTAGAATTCACTGGTCAATGTTTAACCCTTCTAACTTCCTGACAAAAAAAAAGATCTTTCAAATATTGTTCTGATGTAAAGTAGACATGTGGGAAATGTTATTTATTAACTATTTTGTGTGACATAACTCTCTGGTATAAGGGCATAGCAATTAAAAAATTTTCACCAAATTTTCGTGACAGACACAAGAAAAAGACACCCCTGTGCAAGAATAGTATATAGGCACTTTGCAATACAATATCATCTCTTTTTTAACATATTTATTAATGACCTTGTAGGGGGCATTCAGAGTAGAATTTCAATATTTGCAGATGACACTAAACTCTGCAGGGTAATCAATACAGAGGAGGACAATTTTATATTACAGGATGATTTATGTAAACTAGAAGCTTGGGCTGATAAATGGCAAATGAGCTTTAATGGGGATAAATGTAAGTTCATGCACTTGGGTAGAAGTAATAAGATGTATAATTATGTGCTTAATTCTAGAACTCTGGGCAAAACCGTCAATGAAAAAGACCTGGGTGTATGGGTGGATGACAAACTCATATTCAGGGGCCAGTGTCAGGCAGCTGCTACAAAGGCAAATAAAATAATGGGATGCATTAAAAGAGGCATAGATGCTCATGAGGAGAATATAATTTTACCTCTATACAAGTCACTAGTTCGACCACACTTAGAATACTGTGCACAGTTCTGGTCTCCGGTGTTTAAGAAAGACATAGCTGAACTGGAGCGGGTGCAGAGAAGAGCGACCAAGGTTATTAGAGGACTGGGGGGTCTGCAATACCAAGATAGGTTATTACACTTGGGGCTATTTAGTTTGGAAAAACGAAGACTAAGGGGTGATCTTATTTTAATGTGTAAATATATGAGGAGACAGTACAAAGACTGATCTTTTTAATCATAGACCTGAAACAGGGACAAGGGGGCATCCTCTGCGTTTGTAGGAAAAAAGGTTTAAGCATAATAACAGTCGCGGATTCTTTACTGTAAGAGCAGTGAGACTATGGAACTCTCTGCCGTATGATGTTGTAATGAGTGATTCATTACTTAAATTTAAGAGGGGACTGGATACCTTTCTGGAAAAGTATAATGTTACAGGGTATATACACTAGATTCCTTGATAGGGCGTTGATCCAGGGAACTAGTCTGATTGCCGTATGTGGAGTCGGGAAGGAATTTTTTTCCCCAATGTGGAGCTTACTCTTTGCCACATGGGTTTTTTTTGCCTTCCTCTGGATCAACATGTTAGGGCATGTTAGGTTAGGCTATGGGTTGAACTAGATGGACATATAGTCTTCCTTCAACCTTAATAACTATGTAACTATGTAATCTCTTACATCCAGGCATGTTTCATGAAGGTAAGGTTTCTGGCAGGATGTGTGGACTATTTCTGCGGAGGGTGCTACGCCCTTGCAAGCCACATGTAACCAATGACTTTGGTTGGCTAGGAGTCTAGGACCAGTTGTTTTACAGTTCAATAAGGGAGACCAGCAGTCAATAATAAACTTTTTACTGAACGATAACTTGGAGCGGATTATATAAAACTAGATGGCAGCCCGATTCTAAAGAATCGGGAGTCTAGAATCCATATATACTTTATTTATTCAAATGTAAGAATAATACAATTAATAAATAATAGTAAGAAAGAACAAAAATAATAGGCAGTATATGGAGAAAACACCAAACAAAAGTTCAAAATTGGTGTGAAAATGTCACTGAACCACTTCACAACTAAATATATATAGTTTTGGTAAATGGTATTATCATTTTTTTGACGAAATTCGGCAGGAGCTTGAAGAGCAACGTCACTGGGCGAGCCTCCACGCAGTAGAAACTTGCTGTGAGGTAAAAATTCAAAAATCACACCAAAATGGCGGGCGGAGTGTGTCACAGTACGGCACGTTTCTGATTGGTCGCTCGCAGCAGGCGGCAACCAATCAGACACTGGACACTGTTGACGTCACTTATCTCCGGACATTAGCTCCGGACATTAGCTCCGGACATTAGCTCCGGACATTATCTCCGCACATTAGCTCCGGACATTAGCTCCGGACATTAGCTCCGGACAAAGCCACGGAAGTTGGCAGAAATTGCAGGAAGTAGTATTCTAGGCAATTAATCTCCGGACATTAGCTCCGGACATTAGCTCCGGACATTAGCTCCGGACAAAGCCACGGAAGTTGGCACAAATTGCAGGAAGTAGTATTCTAGGCAATTATATATTAGACTAGATGGCAGCCCGATTCTAAAGAATCGGGAGTCTAGAATCCATATATACTTTATTTATTCAAATGTAAGAATAATACAATTAATAAATAATAGTAAGAAAAAACAAAAAATGGCTGCACTCACCAGCTCTTGACAATTCTTGTTATTTAAGGTACAGTTACACACACATTAGGAAAATAGCCAGTTAATAATAGGCAATAGTTCTTTGCAGGAATGCAGATATTAATAAATAGGCAGTTTATATTGCAGAGAGATTGCTGGGCAATAATGGACAATGTCCTTATGTGGCAAATAATAGAGCAATATACCCAATGTGGCAAAGAAGAGGTTAATAAACGGCAGTCTCTCAGTATAACAGTCAGTGAATAATAGGCAGTATATGGAGAAAACACCAAACAAAAGTTCAAAATTGGTGTGAAAATGTCACTGAACCACTTCACAACTAAATATATATAGTTTTGGTAAATGGTATTATCATTTTTTTGACGAAATTCGGCAGGAGCTTGAAGAGCAACGTCACTGGGCCCGCCTCCACGCAGTAGAAACTTGCTGTGAGGTAAAAATTCAAAAATCACACCAAAATGGCGGGCGGAGTGTGTCACAGTACGGCACGTTTCTGATTGGTCGCTCGCAGCAGGCGGCAACCAATCAGACACTGGACACTGTTAACGTCACTTATCTCCGGACATTAGCTCCGGACATTAGCTCCGGACATTAGCTCCGGACAGGAAGTTGGCACAAATTGCAGGAAGTAGTATTCTAGGCAATTATATATTAGATAGATAGCAGGTACACATTTTAATGAATGTTTCCTTTGCAATATGGGGCATTTTCCACACACAGTTTCATTTCCTTATTTTCCTTTCCTTCATTGATTCTTTTGTTCTCTGTCTTTACCGTTCCTTTTTACTTCACCACAGCCCAGCTCAGTGCTGCAGTCCAGTTAGTAGAGTCCTGTTGTTAACTCATTGTTCCGCATTTTTTTTTCGCTCAAGAAACTGTGTTGTCAGTATGGCCGGTACTTATCTTTTCTTCCTCTGACACTCTGGAACCCCCTCTCAGGGCACTCTCTTTGTCTTACTTTCTCTGTCCTATTTAGGGCCGTTATCTCTATGAGTTATAAACTCTGGGCCATACTGCTAGGCATCCTCCTGATCCATCTCTGATAAATCAATATTTTCTTTTAGTCACTCCTCTCTCTTACTCTCTGCTAGAATCTTGCTGTCTTATGTATCTGTCTCTTCTCTCCTTAAAGACACACACACACACACGTCATACGGCACTACTCATATCAGATCTTAGATGTTCTTTCTATGCACACTGGGCTCTGTTTAACCTCCAGAGAGGAAACTCTGTTCCTTCATCTTAGCCTCTCCCACTCTGCACTAGTCCCAATTATTAGCTCTTACTTTCCTTACTGTCAAACAACACAAATCATTAACACCATTACAAATTATGACAATACACTTATTCTTCAAAGTGGAAACGTGAGCAATATTTCCATCTCCTTACACTTTCTCAGAAGTAGAGGAATCTTCTTGTGCTGCAGGCTAATGTTTTAGCTATTCCTATAGAAATTGTTACGTAAGATGTAGTGTGCATATCCAAATATGACAAATCAAATAGAAGCCTCTAGAAACTATTTTGTGCCGTTGATGGTCTTGAAGAAAACTACAAATTTGTTTCCACCCATTTCATATCTTGTCTTGTCATAATTTAGCAAATATACATTACTTTAGCACTCTGACTAGTGATGAGTGAGTGTGCTCATTACTTGAACTTGAGATTTCCGAGCATGCTCATCTGTTGTTCTCCGAGTATCTTGGGCGTGCTCGTATATTCCGTTTGTGTCTCCGTAGCTGCATGATTTTCGGCGGTTAGACACCTGAACACATGCAGGGAATGCCTGTTTGTTAAGGAATCCCCACATGTATTCAGGCTGTCTAGCAGCCACAAATCATGCAGCTGAGGCGACAAAAACATAATCTATGAGCACACCCCAAATACTCGGAGAACACCCGAGCATGCGCAGAAATATCCAGTAACGAGCACACTCGCTCATCACTAACTCTGACCCATATTCCAGGATGCATACAAACAAATTACCCATTTAAATTTATTATTGAATTATGTTTTCTTTATACAATATATACTGTATATATACATAATAAAAAAAAACTGATTACTCTGCTGTAGAACAAGGCTGATCCTATAAAACCACATGCACACAAATAAATCCATGCAGTCATTTCATGTAGTTTTAACTATTGTTCAAATCTCAGTTGAGGATAGTTGGGGAAAAATACCAAATTGTCAATGCACCATGCTCTAAAACAGCCAACAATCCACATATAATGTGTGAATGAGAATTCATAACTTCTCATTCACTGACATTACACATCTGGTGAAGACTTTATAGTGGAGAATTGCCTTAAAAGAATATTCTAGTCTACAGAAATTATCATCTATGTACTGGGATCACTATCACTCACCAAAATGGTGTTCTGCCCTGATTCTACCCACAGCTCATGGCTGTTATCAAGAGAAGCTGAATCTATCGGTCGTGCATGCTTCTTGTTACTTAGTTCCAAAGTATAAGGCACTGTCTTGCTCTGCTGTTATCATCACACCCATTCCGGTCTACAAAAATGTTCACCTATTCATTGGGACCCTCACTAGTTGCCAAAATGACATTATGCACTGGTTCTTCCCAGCACAAGGCTGTTGCCAAAAGGAGTTGAAGGTATGCATACTTTTAGCCGCTCTATTCATAGGTCTACGCCATTATTATGCTCAACAGTCATCATCACACCCATAGATAATAAATGGAGTGGCAAGGTTAAGGTCACCAGAGATGAAAACATTGGTAAAACGGTTGATACTTAATGAACAATGCTGATCATGAAAAAGATCTTGGAACCTTTTATGAAATATTGAAGGAAATAAGATAATGAACCCTAACAAAATACAGAAATAAAAACTGAAAAATAAATATTTGTGCAAAAAATGTGAGGTCAGTGAGTCAAAATACAATATACTGCATAGTCACCATATCCATACACATTGAAATTGACTTAACCTGTGATTGCTTTTTCTGCTGACACTAGTGTTGAAGCCTGTCAACATCACATAAATACTCTTTCAATCCTCCAGTTCTCCCATGGTAATAAAAGAGCTAAGACAGAATATATATAGTCACTGGCAAAAAGGAGCCTTTTTGGGTAATTCTTCCCGATAGTTAAATTCTTTTGCAATAAGGAAATTAGGGATTGGTGTTATGGAATTAATATGAAGGACAAATAAAAGAAATTGTTTCCCTTTAAAGAAACAACCCTAAAAAAAGAGGAAGAAGAAGTGTGTCTTTCCAAGCAATGTGAATAGAGCTCTATCACTTTTGAGGTTATGACTCACTGTTAATCAACATTCTGCTCGGAATCTAATAGAGTTTAATGTGTTGTCTCTCGACCCTACAGTGATTAATTATATTTTCTTTATTCTTTGCAGTTGTTGAGACTGTGCAGGACGGCATTGATATTGAGGCTGAACAGCTGTCCTACACGGTGGAGAAGCTCTTACCTTTTACTGACTATACGATCATTGTGTCCGCCTTTACTACAGTTGGGGAAGGACCACCAACAGATATTGTCATAAGGACTAGTGAGCAAGGTACTATTTGGTCACTGAAGGCTAGTAAAAGAACTTAACAGCTAAGCATGAACTAACGGTTCCATGTCTTTATCTTTAGTTCCCAGCTCAGTGAATAATGTATATTATCAGAACATCAGTTCGACATCTGTCATGGTCTTCTGGGACCCTCCTTTGGAACCCAACGGGATGATAACCCACTATACAGTTTATGCGATGGATTTATACACAAAAGATGCTTTTCATGTGATAACAAGCAACACAAGTATGCTGATAACAGGTGTGATACTCTCTTTTATTGGCTGAAAGCTTTAAAGCCATAGACATGATATCTAGAACCAATTCCTCTCAACATAGTGGAACAATAGGTTGATTTATCCATTATATAAATATATGCACTGATGAGCAAAAGGAGAACAATGTTTTGAACTTATAACTTTCAGGCTCCATATCTCACTATCCACTATTGTTTTGAACGTGAGACTTCCATCATTTTATATACAATCATCTTGGCTATCTATAGTGAAAATTGACTTGTAATTACTTAGCCTATGATTAGTTATGCAGTTTCTTGTCATGTCAATGCATTGTTACTGATTTGCTCCTAAAATTAAAAATTTTACATTTTTATTATTTTGTTAGTATTTTGTAAATTCACCTTTGGCTTTCAAGATTTTCTGAATTCTTCTGGGCATGCTCTCGATCAGATTCAAGCATGTCTCGATCTGATCCTATGTCTCTTCTACACATTCTCAAAGTTGGTTCATACTGGTCAACTAACTTGGGCATGTATACAGTTTTTTTTCTTCATCTCTACCCACAAGTGTATGATTGGGTTAAGGTCTGGGGACTATGAGGGCTGTTGTGAATTCTGTGGCCAAGCTCCCTCCTGTGGTCGTGAGTGGTACTTCGGCTGGTTCTGTCTATGAGCTTCCTTTGGTGGATGAGAGTGGTACTGCGGCTTCTGAGTTTCCTTCCTCAGGTGATGAGGTTAAGTCGTTAGGTGCTGCTCTATTTAACTCCACCTAGTGCTTTGATCCTGGCCTCCAGTCAATGTTCTAGTATTGGTCTTGCTTTCTCCTGGATCGTTCCTGTGGCCTTTCTTTCCTGCATAAGCTAAGTTTTGCTTGTGTTATTTTTGTTTGCTATTTTTTCTGTCCAGCTTGCTATATTGGTTTTTCTTGCTTGCTGGAAGCTCTGGGACGCAGAGGGAGCACCTCCGTACCATTAGTCGGTGCGGAGGGTCTTTTTGCCCCCTCTGCGTGGCTGTTTGTAGGGTTTTGTGTTGACCGCAAAGCAATCTTTCCTATCTTCGGTCTGTTCAGTAAGTTGGGCCTCACTTTGCTAAATCTATTTCATCTCTGCGTTTGTATTTTCATCTCAACTCACAGTCATTATATGTGGGGGGCTGCCTTTTCCTTTGGGGTATTTCTCTGAGGCAAGCTAGGCTTATTTTTCTTTCTTAGGGCTAGCTAGTTTCTCAGGCTGTGCTCGAGGCGCATAGGACTGGTCAGGGGCGCTCCACGACTACCTCTAGTGTGGTTGGATAGGATTAGGGATTGCGGTCAGCAGAGTTCCCACGTCTCAGAGCTCGTCCTATGTTTTGGTAATTGTCAGGTCACTTTGTGTGCTCTGAACTTCAAGGTCCATTGTGGTTCTGAATTACCTGTTCATAACAGTACTGGAGGCCCAAAGTACTAATGCTTCTCAATAGAGGGAAAAGAGAAGTTCTGAGACCATTTTTTTTTCTTTGCACTGTGTTCTGTCTTTCTTTTCCCCTTTACATCAGGGTGGTTCAGAACACAGGTGTGGACATGGACATTCAGGGTCTGTTCTCTTTGATGGATAATCTCGCTATAAATGTACAGAATATTCAAGATTTAGTGGTTCAGAATCCTATGTTAGAACCTAAAATTCCTATTCCTGAGTTATTTTCTGGAGATAGAGCTAAGTTTTTGAATTTTAAAAATAATTGTAAACTATTTCTGGCTTTGAAACCCCGCTCCTCTGGTGACCCAGTTCAACAAGTTAAGATCATTATTTCTTTATTACGTGGCGACCCTCAAGACTGGGCATTTTCCCTTGCGCCAGGAGATCCTGCATTATGTAATATTGATGCGTTTTTCCTGGCGCTCGGATTGCTGTACGATGAACCTAATTCAGTGGATCAGGCAGAGAAAAATTTGCTGGCTCTGTGTCAGGGTCAGGATGAGATAGAGATTTATTGTCAGAAGTTTAGAAAGTGGTCCGTGCTCACTCAATGGAATGAATGTGCGCTGGCAGCTATTTTCAGAAAGGGTCTCTCTGAAGCCCTTAAGGATGTCATGGTGGGATTTCCTATGCCTGCTGGTCTGAATGAGTCTATGTCTTTGACCATTCAGATCGGTCGACGCTTGCGTGAGCGTAAATCTGTGCACCATTTGGCGGTATTATCTGAGCATAAACCTGAGCCTATGCAGTGCGATAGGACTTTGACCAGAGCTGAAAGGCAAGAACACAGACGTCAGAATGGGCTGTGTTTCTACTGTGGTGATTCCACTCATGCTATCTCCGATTGTCCTAAGCGGTTCGCTAGGTCTGCCACCATTGGTACGGTACAGTCGAAATTTTTTTTGTCCGTTACTTTGATCTGCTCTTTGTCTTCCTATTCTGTCATGGCATTTGTGGATTCAGGCGCTGCCCTGAATTTGATGGACTTGGAGTTTGCTAGGCGCTGTGGGTTTGTCTTGGAGCCCTTGCAGTGTCCTATTCCATTGAGAGGAATTGATGCTATGCCTTTGGCCAAGAATAAGCCTCAGTATTGGACCCAGCTTACCATGTGCATGGCTCCTGCGCACCAGGAGGATATTCGCTTTCTGGTGTTGCATAATCTGCATGATGTGGTCGTGTTGGGGTTGCCATGGCTACAAGTCCATAACCCAGTATTAGATTGGAAATCAATGTCTGTGTCCAGCTGGGGTTGTCAGGGGGTACATGGTGATGTTCCATTTCTGTCTATCTCATCATCCACCCCTTCTGAGGTCCCAGAGTTCTTGTCTGATTACCGGGATGTATTCGATGAGCCCAAGTCCAATGCCCTACCTCCGCATAGGGATTGTGATTGTGCTATCGATTTGATTCCTGGTAGTAAGTTTCCTAAGGGTCGACTGTTTAATTTATCTGTACCTGAGCACGCCGCTATGCTGAGTTACGTGAAGGAGTCTTTGGAGAAGGGTCATATTCGCCCGTCATCGTCGCCATTGGGAGCGGGGTTCTTTTTTGTGGCCAAGAAGCATGGTTCGCTGAGACCTTGTATTGATTACCACCTTCTAAATAAAATTACGGTCAAATTTCAGTACCCCTTGCCGCTGCTGTATGATTTGTTTGCTCGGATTAAGGGGGCTAGTTGGTTCACCAAGATAGATCTTCGTGGTGCATATAATCTTGTGCGTATTAAACGGGGCGATGAATGGAAAACAGCATTTAATACGCCCGAAGGCCATTTTGAGTACCTGGTTATGCCATTCGGGCTTTCTAATGCTCCATCAGTGTTTCAGTCCTTTATGCATGACATCTTCCGAGAGTACCTGGATAAATTCCTGATTGTATACTTGGATGATATTTTGGTCTTCTCGGATGATTGGGAGTCTCATGTGAAGCAGGTCAGAATGGTGTTCCAGGTCATGCGTGCTAATTCTTTGTTTGTGAAGGGATCAAAGTGTCTCTTTGGTGTTCAGAAGGTTTCATTTTTGGGGTTCATTTTTTCTCCTTCTACTATCGAGATGGACCCTGTTAAAGTTCAGGCCATTTATGATTGGACTCAGCCAACATCTCTGAAGAGTCTGCAGAAGTTCCTGGGCTTTGCTAAGTTTTATCGTTGCTTCATCAATAATTTTTCTAGTATTGCTAAACCGTTGACTGATTTAACCAAGAAGGGTGCTGATGTGGTCAATTGGTCTTCTGCTACTGTGGAAGCTTTTCAGGAGTTGAAGTGTCGTTTTTCTTCTGCCCCTGTGTTGTGCCAACCAGATGTTTCGCTTCCGTTCCAGGTCGAGGTTGATGCTTCTGAAATTGGAGCAGGGGCTGTTTTGTCGCAGAGAAGTTCTGATTGCTCGGTGATGAAACCATGCGCCTTCTTTTCCAGGAAATTTTTGCCTGCTGAGCGAAATTATGATGTTGGCAATTGAGAGTTGCTAGCCATGAAGTGGGCATTCGAGGAGTGGCGTCATTGGCTTGAAGGAGCTAAGCATCGCGTGGTGGTCTTGACTGATCACAAGAACTTGACTTATCTCGAGTCTGCCAAACGGTTGAATCCTAGACAGGCTCGTTGGTCGCTGTTTTTCTCCCGTTTTGACTTTGTGGTTTCGTACCTTCCGGGCTCTAAAAATGTGAAGGCGGATGCCCTGTCTAGGAGTTTTGTGCCCGATTCTCCGGGTTTGCCTGAGCTGGCGGGTGTTCTCAAAGAGGGGGTAATTTTGTCTGCCATCTCCCCTGATTTGCGGCGGGTGCTGCAAAAATTTCAGGCTAATAGACCTGACCGTTGCCCAGCGGAGAGACTGTCCCTGATAGGTGGACGAATAAAGTTATCTCTGAGGTTCATTGTTCGGTGTTGGCTGGTCATCCTGGAATCTTTGGTACCAGAGATTTGGTGGCTAGATCCTTTTGGTGGCCGTCTCTGTCGCGGGATGTGCGTTCTTTCGTGCAGTCCTGTGGGATTTGTGCTCGGGCTAAGCCCTGCTGTTCTCGTGCCAGTGGGTTGCTTTTGCCCTTGCCGGTCCCGAAGAGGCCTTGGACACATATCTCTATGGATTTTATTTCGGATCTCCCCGTCTCTCAATGAATGTTGGTCATTTGGGTGGTTTGTGATCGCTTCTCTAAGATGGTCCATTTGGTGCCCTTGTCTAAATTGCCTTCCTCCTCTGATTTGGTGCCATTGTTTTTCCAGCATGTGGTTCGTTTACATGGCATTCCAGAGAACATCGTTTCTGACAGAGGTTCCCAGTTTGTTTCGAGGTTTTGGCGAGCCTTTTGTGCTAGGATGGGCATTGATTTGTCTTTTTCCTCGGCTTTCCAGCCTCAGACAAATGGCCAGACTGAACGAACCAATCAGACCTTGGAAACATATCTGAGATGTTTTGTTTCTGCTGATCAGGATGATTGGGTGTCCTTTTTGCCTTTGGCTGAGTTCGCCCTTAATGATCGGGCCAGCTCGGCTACTTTGGTTTCGCCGTTTTTCTGCAATTCTGGGTTCCACCCTCGTTTCTCTTCAGGGCAGGTTGAGTCTTCGGACTGTCCTGGTGTGGATACTGTGGTGGATAGGTTGCAGCAGATTTGGACTCATGTAGTGGACAATTTGACTTTGTCCCAGGAGAAGGCTCAACGTTTCGCTAACCGCAGGCGCTGTGTGGGTCCCCGACTTCGTGTTGGGGATTTGGTTTGGTTGTCATCTCGTTATATTCCTATGAAGGTTTCCTCTCCTAAGTTTAAGCCTCGTTTCATTGGTCCATATAAGATTTCTGAGGTTCTTAATCCTGTGTCTTTTCGTTTGACTCTTCCAGCTTCTTTTTCCATCCATAACGTGTTCCATAGGTCATTGTTGCGGAGATACGTGGCACCTGTGGTTCCATCTATTGATCCTCCTGCTCCGGTTTTGGTTGAAGGGGAGTTGGAGTATATAGTGGAGAAGATTTTGGATTCTCGTGTTTCGAGACGGAAACTCCAGTATCTGGTTAAGTGGAAAGGTTATGGTCAGGAAGATAATTCCTGGGTCTTTGCCTCTGATGTCCATGCTGCCGATCTGGTTCGTGCCTTTCATGTGGCTCATCCTGGTCGGCCTGGGGGCTCTGGTGAGGGTTCGGTGACCCCTCCTCAAGGGGGGGTACTGTTGTGAATTCTGTGGCCAAGCTCCCTCCTGTGGTCATGAGTGGTACTTCGGCAGGTTCTGTCCATGAGCTTCCTTTGGTGGATGAGAGTGGTACTGCGGCTTCTGAGTTTCCTTCCTCAGGTGATGAGGTTAAGTCGTTAGGTGCTGCTCTATTTAACTCCACCTAGTGCTTTGATCTTGGCCTCCAGTCAATGTTCTAGTATTGATCTTGCTTTCTCCTGGATCGTTCCTGTGGCCTTTCTTTCCTGCATAAGCTAAGTTTTGCTTGTGTTATTTTTGTTTGCTATTTTTTCTGTCCAGCTTGCTATATTGGTTTTTCTTGCTTGCTGGAAGCTCTGGGACGCAGAGGGAGCACCTCCGTACCATTAGTCGGTGCGGAGGGTCTTTTTGCCCCCTCTGCGTGGCTGTTTGTAGGGTTTTGTGTTGACCGCAAAGCAATCTTTCCTATCTTCGGTCTGTTCAGTAAGTTGGGCCTCACTTTGCTAAATCTATTTCATCTCTGCATTTGTATTTTCATCTCAACTCACAGTCATTATATGTGGGGGGCTGCCTTTTCCTTTGGGGCATTTCTCTGAGGCAAGCTAGGCTTATTTTTCTTTCTTAGGGCTAGCTAGTTTCTCAGGCTGTGCTCGAGGCGCATAGGACTGGTCAGGAGCGCTCCACGGCTACCTCTAGTGTGGTTGGATAGGATTAGGGATTGCGGTCAGCAGAGTTCCCACGTCTCAGAGCTCGTTCTATGTTTTTGGTAATTGTCAGGTCACTTTGTGTGCTCTGAACTTCAAGGTCCATTGTGGTTCTGAATTACCTGTTCATAACAGAGGGCCAACCCAGCACCTCTACTTCATTGTCGTTGAATCATTTAATCGCCAATCATGATGCATGCTTTGTATTCGAAAAAGTAGTGGAGCCTGAAAGTCAAAAGTTCCAAATTTACCCTTTTGGGGCATGGCCTGACCGCGGATGGCGCCGGTCGCTTGGACTTAGAGCTCCAGCTGGTCTCCTGCCCCTGAAGTGGCTCACATCAGCTGAAAAAAAGCTAAATTTGTCTTATATGTTACCTGAACATCCGATAAAGGAAATGCTCAGGGGTCGGTCACAAAAACGGGGGTCTCCCACCAAGCTGACAGACTTTGTTGTCCAGGAAGCAAGCCTGCAACACAGGCAAGATGGCGCCATCCCCTTCCTCTTCCTCCTTGCAGTAGCAAAGTGTAATTTCTTATCGTAAAGTAGCTTTCATTTAGTCCATGCTGTAGCACAAATTGTGGTGCTGCCGCTGAATGACAAGAAAAATTGAATTGCCATTGCTTGTAAATCGCACACCATAGTTTTCTTCTAGGAACTACTCTTACTAATCTTAATAAAAAATGGCAAAGTCCCCTCTGCTACATAAGCATGTTCACATATGTACTAAATTAGCCACATATGTTTGTAATAAAATCTTCAAAACTTTATTAAATTAAAGAATGAATAAAATATTTTAAATAAAATGAATGTCATAGTATTTCCCTTTATGGAGGATTACCTCTATAATATGCAAAGTGCACAGCAAAAATGGGATCTTTATTAATGTACCTGAACTATTTTGATGCTGTAGGATTCCTGGGGCTTTTGCACATGTTTTGATCAATGTTGTTTAATGATTTTGCCTGAAGCATCCTGAATTATAGATTTAAAGTGAATATTATATGCATGACAGCAATAAGAGTAAATCAGAGAGAGATTATTCATCACATTTAATCCCCAAAAGGAATTATGTACTGAGCAAATTTGACAAATGTCTTCAAAGAGGTAAACTGGACTCCAGGAGCAGATAGATTGTGAGTGTGAATAGTTTGCAGACAGCCAGACACTGCTACATTATGAGGGTCTGTGGGGTTTTTCACCTGTTATTACCACTGGCAATTAGCATAGTCTGAGCTCTAAGGCTGGTGTCACACTTGTATGTGCAATGCGAGAAACTCACTCGAGTCTCTCGCATCAATACCCGGCACTGCCGCCGACACTCGTGAACCGGTGCGTTCAGCTGCATGTATACCCGGCGGCAGTGCCGGGCATTGATGCGAGAGACTCGAACAAGTTTCTCGCATTGGTCTAATACTAGAAAAATGAAAGAACAAGTTAATGTGTGCTCTGAATGAATGTTCACACAAAGGGTATTATTTTTATGCAGATTTCAGGTGCATATTCCATGTGTTTTCAGTGCTATTCACAGGGCTACGAATTGGAAAAAGATTTGAAAATGTCTTTAATAATCATGCGTCACTAATTTAAGAAGTTTCCAACTAAGTCCTGCATGGAAAATAAGGAACATTCATTCCTATGAGCTTTTTGTGCATTTTTGTCTCCGCGTATTTTTCCTGTGTCAAAACTGCAGCATTTTACTGATCCTGCAAAGTGCATTGGATTTATAGAAATCTCATGCCAGCTGTACTTCCTTTTTAGCGCAGTGAAAACTGACCTGCGGTGCGTGTTTTAAATCCGTAGCATATCAATTGCTCTTGTGGGTACGCTGACTTTTCTGTGTGAAATTTCCTCATAGTCTTGCTCTAGGTGTGGAGGATTCTGCAGGTGAAAAACGCACCTGCATGTAATCCACAGCTACTGTAAGTATGTCAATAATGTTTTGTTAATGACAAATACCAGGAAATATGAAAAACATAGCAACTTTAGTTAAAGCTTGGCACACCAAAAAGAAACAAAATAATGTCAAAAATGCAATAAACCGAATGTAAAAAAACAAACACAAAAATGCAATAAAAAAAGGCAAGTAGCTTAATTTAAATAATAGGTGCACAAATGGTGTAGAAATTCTACAACATCAAAAACTCAACAAAATCTCATCCTTGGAACATGGGCTGTAACTGTATTATCACTTTAAAGAAAATCTACAGAAACTAAAGACAAAGGACCCCTGCCAGTGAAGGACATCAGGAAGTCCAAGTTTCTTTCCCCCTTCCTGATAGCCAAAGTTTCCCTATGAACCATAACTGTTAGTATAGGTATGCAAAAAATTCTATACCAGCACTTCTACCAACAAAGCTTTGATCTTTTTTTTAATTAAGCAGTATGAAAGGCACCTTATTTAATTATTACTATCAATGACTCCAGTCTTCACTAGAATTTCACTTTAATTTTTTTCAATAATGCAACTTTAATATAGTGCCTTAAGATTTAATAATAATAATAATAATAATAATAATAATAATAATAATAATAATAATAATAATCATAATCTTTATAAAGCGCTAACATATTCCACAGCGCTTTACAGATATTATCATCACTGTCCCCGATGGGGCTCACAATCTAAATTCCCTATCAGTATGTATTTGGAATGTGGGAGGAAACTGGAGTACCCAGAGGAAACACACGCAAACTCATTGCAGATGTTGTCCAAGGTGGGATTAGAACCCAGCACTCCAGCACTGCAAGGCTGCAGTGCTATCCACTGAGCCCCCGTGCGGAGTGAGATAGACCAAGATTGCTATATATTTACATAAAAGTAGAATCCATGGTACAAAATCAAAGTTGGTGCAAATCAACTTGCAGGACCCGGTCCTTTGACTGCATTGATTGCATCAGTAATCCATGTCAATTGGATGGAAGACCTGAAAACTGCCTCCTACCTGCCAACATTTGCTGCTCTTCATTTCATTAGTTAGCAGCATAGTGCAACATTATATGCTCATCACACTGCAACAGTGGCCAGCAAATTAAAAGAAGAGCCGTGAATGCTGTCAGGTAGGATGCAGTTCTCGGGGCTTCCATCCAGTGGCCATGGATTACTGACTTGACTGATAGACCAGGTCCTGCTATAATGCCACAACTCTAGTTCTAAATATTTAAATTACATAAGCTGGTGTACATGTGAAATGTGAGCATTAAAAGGAATCTGTCGGTAGTAACAATCCTTCTATATGGCTATGCAGGTCATAGAAAGTTGAATATAATGATACTTTGATTTCTGGGATCCAATGTCTACTTCAGTAGAAATACATGTTTTTCTTATATGTAAATGACCTGTTAAAATCTGTGGGTGGGACGCAGATCTCCCCGATAACCTTCTTCCAGAGCTTATTTTAAATAAAGGGGGCATTACCAGTGTGAACCAAGTAATGATTGGCAAAGTGTTATCCCCTATCATATGGATAGGGGGGTGAAAAAAACTGTATCTCAAACGCTGTAGCCAGCGATTACTACTGTGCAGATTATTTTTAACAATACAATCTTCTATTTCTTATTTAACTAAACATTTATATTGATTTTTCTGCTAAATTGATTGATCTTAGGGTTGAAAAAGTATATGGACTATAAGGTGCGTGTTACAGCTTCAAATTCAGCAGGCGAAAGTGCCGTCTCAGAAGAAAATAATATTTTTGTAAGAACACTTGAAGATGGTGAGTATAAATACTACAGTCTGGTGATCAGAGGCCATATTGTACATTTGCAGGTTATAAAATTGGCTGAGTAGTGACAGATAATTGTACTGCATCACATAACTGAAATCATTTCCACTATGAGGAATTCTAGACAAATGCAGAGTCATTATACCCAACATAATGCAATCTTCCTGTATGTTGTGATTGATATACGCTTATTAGTTATGTTACAAACAAAATGTTGCCCCCAGTAAACAAGAGCACTGTTCAGGATTACGTTCCGTTTTTCGGTTGAAAATGATATATTTTTGCAAGAATCTTGAATATTTACCCTGATATAAATATAGAAGAGGAAGACAAATGATATGTTTTGCCTAAAAATTACGTGTCATGATATTGGCTTAAATCCTACTAAATTTTGAAAACTTACCCAAACCGTGTAAAAACAGAGGCTTATTTAAGGGACAAGGAATGCTGTAATATTGGGTTGGTTTGACAAGTGGCATGTTTCTGCCTTAGACATATCTACTGCAGAAATCTATCCTATACTTCTTAAAGGGGTTGTTCATTACTCGGACAACCCCCTCTGACTCACTATGTTTTTCCCTCAGCTCTCCCTGGGACTTAATGTCGTGCGATCCCTGAAGAGCTCGATTCACTCTCCACTCCATCAGACAAATCAAGCATCCAGGAGAAGTGAGAGCTGCAGTTGCCCCTTCACTTTTTCCAGATGTCAATTATGTCCATAGGAGAGGAGAGTGAAGTGAATGCGGTTTGGCCACAGGGATCAAGTGGCAATGTCACGCGAGCCCCAGGAGAGACAGTACTGACACAGCTCGAGTGGTGCCATCATTATAGGTGAGTATAAGTGTTTTTTTATTGTCTGAACTGGCATTTTGTGCGGTTGTAGGGGAGTGACTGAAGATGTCTTGGCAAGAAGGAGCTGATGTAAATAAGTGGAAGAAAAAAGGAAGAAACAAGAAAATGGAAAACTTAATACCTTAAAGGCAAACAAAATGGTGAACAGCGACTTGAGCTCCAAAATGGCAGATGGCGGCATGATTTCCAAGATGACAGAGAGCAGCATGAAACTCAAGATGGTGGCTATGGGTTGTTCGAAGGGAGTGACAGCGGAGGTGTCAGCCACATCATTGGTACAACCTCTGGAAGATCGGAGTCAGTAATGCGAGTGTAATGCGCAGTGATTCACTGGCTCCATTTTGCTTCCGGCAGCATAGCGAGGACAAGAGCAAAACTTCTCTGAAGATGAGTCGTACTAATAGAGACCGCACTGCCAGCAAAGAGATTGAGACTTCATCTGATGAGGAAGCTGTCTATTTACCTAAGGGTTCGCCGCTGGAAAGATACCCAGAAAGTACAGAACAGAAGTCATAGTTATCTGTGGTGATTAAGTGGGAGTTGACGCCACAGCTGCAGTTAGAGATGGATGCCGGAGGAAGACCGAATACTGGCCTTGGAAGATGTCATTCCCAGGTCAGTGTACCCCTGCTGGGCCTTCTCATCCATCCCCAGAGGTGGTGGGTGAAGAGTTGGAAGGAGCCCTGCTACCTGCCACCACACTCTTGCAACGGGCTCAGCTGGAGACTTTTGATTGGCATTGTGACCCCCCAATTCCTGAGAGGCCAGCTTCCGCTAGGTTCTGGTGGCAATGGGAGCTTCCAGATGTGGTAAAGGAATGCATGCATTCTGATGTATTAGCCCAGGACTGACTAGCAGCTCTGAAAAAAGCAACCTTCGAAGAAGAATGTATGGAAGGCCGGGTTGTAGATTTCAATTATAATAAAGGCTATGGATTTATTAAAGGACAAGGGACCGCAGACTAGGTATACATTAATCAGGTGATGGTCTAGAGAGTAGTGATGAGCGAATATGCTCGTTACTCGAGATTTCCCGAGCACGCTGGAATCCCCACATGTAATCAAGCTGTCTAACAGATGTAAATCATTCAGCTGAGGTGAGGAAAAGTAAATCTCCCAAGTACTTACAAATACTCGGAGGACACCCGAGCGTGTTCGGGAAATCTTGAGTAACGAGTATATTCGCTCGTCACTACTAGAGAGATATTGATCTACTGTCTCCATAGCCTCTAGGACGGGGAAAAGGAACAGTTTTGTAAGGTTTGGGGCAGGAAGGGCTGGTACACTGTGGCCATCACACGACCAGCCTCCAGTGAGGAGATCTCAAAGTGGGAGAAAGAAGCAGACTTTGAGAGGTCCCATAGCGACAGATAGGCAGGGACCACAGAAAGTTCAACCTAAAATGTCTTTATTCCAGAAAACTCACATAAACAGGGAAACTATATCCTCCGTTTCGCAGCTAGGTTCTCCAATCAGTCCGTGATCAACTCTGTTGCCGTGGGCAATTGCACCGCCATATCTCTTGGGTTGCACTGAGCCTCCTGCTCTTCAGCTTGCAAAAACAAAACTGTCACACCCAAAGCAAAACTGAGAGTTTAAATGGGAATCAAGGACATAGAGCCACTCCCAAAACCCTGAGTGAAGGGAGGGATTCACTCCACTACCAAACCTGTAAATCCCTACAAAAATAAAAGCCCATGTCGGGTTTTCCTAAACTCTGACTTGGTCAACTGCTTTGACCAAATTCACATTCACTTTTACTTTGCCTTGTAATTACAGACATTTTGCTGTAATCACAATGTGCTCCAGTGGGTTTAATATGTGTCTATTCACATCCTTTGGGACACATACCATCCCTAGTGTATGATCCCCCTTACATATCCCTCCCCTCTGTTCAAACTTGTGGGGTTGAACACCTGTCACCATACAGGGTGCCATTGACAGGGCATCCGCCTTCCCTTGCGTCTTCCCTGCTCGATGTTCCATCGTGAAGCTAAAATTTTGTAGTGATAGGAACCATCTGGTGACTCGATGGCTAAGCACTCCTTCTCCATTATGCTATAATTTTTTTCGGCGAGGGTAGTTTTCCTACTCAAGTAGATGACCAGATGTTCTTTTCCATTCACCTCCTGTGACAGGAACACTCCTCGGACTACCTCCGAGGCATCTCTTTATATGATGACGTTTTCCATGAAGTTGGGACTGGTGAGGACAGTCTGTTTACACAGTGCCAACTTCATAGATTGGAATGCTTCCTCCACCTGGGGGTTCCACCAAACCATGACAGAATTCTTTCCCTTTAAGAGATTGGACAGGGGTGTTGATCTCCCAGCAAATAATGATAATAATTTTATTTCTATAGTGCCAACATATTCCCCAGCACTTTACATTTTAGAGCGGACTTGCACATACAATAGACATTACATCATAACAATAAACACATAGATCAAAACAGATACCAAGAGGAATGAGGGCCCTGCTCGCAAGCTTACAATCTATGTGGAAAAAGGGGAGACATGAAAGGTGAATGGTAACAATTGCTTTCATTGTTTGGACCAGCCACAATGAAAGAAATTGGGTGTTCATGTAATGCTGCATGAACCGGTTATCAGCCTAAGTATGTAACAGCACAGACACAGAGGGCTATTAAAGCATGTGAGAACATGATACGAGGAACCTGGTTATGGTAAAAATTTTGAATATGCAACACAGGGATAGTTACTAGTTAGATTAATGTATTGAGGCGGTAGGCCAGTCCGAAGAAATGTGTTTTTCAGCCACTCATAAAACTGTGGGTATTGGGGATCAATCAAATTAACCTGGGTAGTGCATTCCAAAATATTAGTGCAGCACCAGAAAAATCTTGGAGACCGGAGTGGGAGGTTCTGATTATTGAGAATGTTACCCTCAGGTCATTAGCAGAATGGAGGGCATGTGCAGGGTGATAGACTGAGATGAGAGAGGAGATTTAGGCTGGTGGTGTGCCTTTGTGGATGAGGGTAATAAGTTTATACTGAATTCTGGAGTGGATGGGTAACCAGTGTAATGACTGGCACCAGGTAAAGGCATCAGTGTAACGATTGGTGAGGAATATGATCCTGGCTGCAGCATTTAAGACAGATTGCAGAAGGGAGAGTTTGGTAAGAGGGAGACTGATTAGTAGAGAGTTGCAATAGTCCAGATGAGAATGAATAAGAGGAACAGTAAGAGTTTTTGCAGAGTCAAAAGTAAGAAAGGGTCGAATTCTTGAAATGTTTTTGAGGTGCAGATAACAAGGGCGAGCCAGTGATCGAATGTGGGGAGGGAATTAAAGCTCTGGATTGAGTATGACACCAAGACAGCAGGCATGTTGCTGGGGAGTAATGGTAGAACCACACACATAAATGGCAATATCGGGCATAGGTAGGTTAGTAGAGGGAGGAAACACAAGGAGTTCAGTTTTTGACAGGTTCAGTTTCAGATAGAGGGAGGACATCATGTTGGAGACAGCGGTAAGACAATCACTGGAGTTTCCTAAAGAGGCAGGCGTGATGTTAGGAGAGGAGGTATATAATTGGGTGTCATCAGCATAGAGATGGTACTGGAAACCAAATCTACTGACTGTTTGTCCAATAGGGGCAGTATACAAAGAGAAGAGGAGGGGGTCTAGGACTGATCATTGAGGAACCCCAACAGTAAGGGAAAATGAGAGGAGGAGCAGCCAGCAAAAGATACAGTGAAGGAGTGGTCAGAGAGATAGGAGGAGAACCAAGAGAGAATGGTGTCCTTGAGGCCAATGGAGCGGAGCATAGAGAGGAGGAGCTGATGATCCACAGTGTCGAATGCTGCAGAGAGATAAAGGAGAATAAGCATGGAGTAGTGACCATTAGATTTAGCCATTAATAGATCATTAGAGATTTTAGTGAGAGCAATTTCAATAGAGTGTAAAGTACGGAAACCGGATTGAAGCGGGTCGAGAAGAGAGTTATATGAGAGATAGCGGATAAGACGGGAGTGGACCAGGCATTCCAGGAGTTTAGAGATGAAGGAAAGATTAGAGACAGGTCTATAGTTAGCGGCACAGTTTTGGTCGAAGGGATGGTTTTTTCAATAATGGATGTATGATGGCATGCTTAAATGAGGGAAAGATACAAGAAGAGAGAGAGGTTAAATACTTTTGTTAAATGAGTGGTGACAGCAGGACAAAGAGACTGGAGGAGATACACGGTGAGTAAACCCACAGTCCATGGGTTCAGTTGTCAGTTGACAGCCACATGTCCTGGTCCTTGGCACCGCCAACACCTAATAGCTGTGGCACAGCTAGTTCATGAGACCGGTTTAGGGGAAACTGGTCTCCTGTCACGTTCACTCCAGGGTACCACCTCAATATGGGCTCAATCCTGACTGACCCCAGCAGAGGGCCGTGTTCCTTTGCAGTGCCTGGCTTGATAACCGTAGTGAGGCAGAGTCACTTATGAAGTCCTGAGTGGCTGTATACCACGTGATTAGGCTAACTACCTGGTCTAGGGTGCCTGGATCCCCTTGTGCCATGCAATGCTGTATAGCTGCTGGCAGAGTTCTCACAAGCCGGTTGACCACCACCCTCTCTGCCATCTGGGAAGGAGTCAAGGTCTCAGGCTGAAGCTATTTTTTTACTAGCTGCAGCAAGTCATACGACTGAGACCTGACAGGTTGAGCCTCCACAAAGGACCACTCTAACAACCGTTGTGCCTGTACATATGTGTTAACCCCCAGTCAGGCAAGGATCTCACCTTTCACTTTCCCATAGTTCTGTGCATCCTCTTGACTGAGGTCAAAGTAGGACTTCTGGCATCTCCCATCAGGAAGGGAGCCACCACTTCAGTCCACTGGGAAATCAGAAAGCTTTCCCGCTCCACTGTGCGCTCAAACACGTTTAGGAAAGCTTTCCTGCTGTCCTCAGGTGTCATCTTCCTCACCACTGACCTGACCTTGTCCAAGGCTTCAGAATGAATTGGGGCCGGTGGTGGGAGTATCTCTCGCAGGGCCACAATCTGTTGCAAAATCAGATCGTTAGGCTTCTGCTGCTGCTGATTGTGCTGCTGTTGCAGTTGCTGCTGCTCCTGCTGCTGTCGCTGAATAAGGAACAACTGCTTGAGTAGCTCCTCCATTTTACCGGCCGGCCTGGGCTGTAGTGTCGCAGGCTTAATTACTGACATGCAACTTGCTTTGGGGTATGCCTCAGTTTAGACTGCCCACATTCTGCAACCATATGTAGTCCAGCAGGGTTCAAACAGTGCGACAGATAGGCAGGGATCACAGAAAGTTTAACATAAAATGTCTTTATTCCAGACAACTCACATAAACAGGGAAACAATATCCTCCAATTCGCAGAAGGATTCTCCAAACAGTCCGGGACCAACCCTGTTGCAATTGCACCGCCGTATGTCTTGGGGGAGTCAGCAGCTTTGAAGTCCCTGGCTCTGTGTTAGCTTCACACAGACCTGGGTTGCACAGAGCATCCTGCTCTGCAGCTTGCAAAAAACAAAACTGACACACCCAAGTCAAAACTGAGAATTTAAATGGGAATCAAAGAGATAGAGCCACTCCCAAAGGAATTTGCCCCACTACCAAACCTGCAATTCCCTTCAAAAATAAAAGCACATGCAGGGTTTTCCTAAAATCTGACTTGGTCAACCTTTTTTTACCAAATCCATATTCACTTTTACTTTGCCTTGTAATCACAGACATTTTGCTGTAATCAAATACACATCCTGGGGGACACATACTAGCCCTCATATACAATCCTCCTCACTGCCTCGCACACTGTATGGAAAAAGTGACGTTTCAGCCAATAACATGGCCTTCGTCAGAACTAAAAAGGCATGAATAACCGCAAAATAATTTGTAAATATATAGCCAATACCCAATCCATGGATAAGCTCTGTATTAAGATTAATTTATGTAGGGGTATAGAAAAAAAAATATATATACATATATGTATGTCGGGTGGATTTTTATGAGAAAAGTAGTATGAAGCAGAAAAAGCGGAACTCCACTGCACAGAACACAAGAAAAAAACAGATGGAACAGAGTTAGTATTGAAGAGGGAGCTGCAGGTAATAGAAGAGCCTTTTTTCAAAAATAATTTTAATATGCTGCCCACCTGAGTTTGTTGACGTACAAACATGAATTTAGCAGCTATTTCTGCCAAATCTCCAACACAGATACAGTGCCTTGCGAAAGTATTCGGCCCCCTGGAACTTTTCAACCTTTTCCCACATATCATGCTTGAAACATAAAGATACCAAATGTAACACAATTGTGAAGTTGAACAAAATTTATTAGTTATTTTAAATTTTTGTGGAAATTCAAAAACTGAAAATAGGGTGTGCAATATTTTTCGGCCCCTTTAACATAATACTTTGTTGCGCCACCTTTTGCTGCGCTTACAGCTGCAAGTCTCTTGGGGTATGTCTCTATCAGTTTTGTACATCGAGAGAATGATATTCTAGCCCATTCTTCCTTGGCAAACAGCTCGAGCTCAGTGAGGTTTGATGGAGATTGTTTGTGAACAGCAGTTTTCAGCTCTTTCCACAGATTCTCGATTGGATTGAGGTCTGGACTTTGACTTGGCCATTCTAACACCTGGATACATTTATTTGTGAACCATTCCATTGTAGATTTTGCTTTTATGTTTGGGATCACTGTCTTGCTGGAAGACAAATCTCCATCCCAGTCTCAGGTCTTTTGCAGACTCCAACAGGTTTTCTTCAAGAATGGTCCTGTGTTTGGCTCCATCCATCTTCCCATCAATTTTAACCACCTTCCCTGTCCCTGCTGAAGAGAAGTAGGCCCAAACCATGATGGTGCCACCACCATGTTTGACAGAGGGGATGGTGTGTTCAGGGTGATGAGCTGTGTTGCCTTTAAGCCAAACATATCGTTTGGCATTGTTTCCAACAAGTTTGATTTTGGTTTCATTTGACCAGAGCACCTTCTTCCATATGTTTGGTGTGTCTCCCAGGTGGCTTGTTGCAAACTTTAAATGACACTTTTTATGGATATCTTTGAGAAATGGCTTTCTTCTTGCCACTCTACCATAAAGGCCAGATTTGTGCAGTGTACGACTGATTGTTGTCCTATGGACAGACAGTCCTACCTCAGCTAAAGATCTGTGCAATTCATCCAGAGTGCTCATGGGCCTCTTGGCTGCATCTCTGATCAGTCTTTACCTTGTTTGAGATGAAAGTTTAGAGGGACGGCCGGGTCTTGGTAGATTTGCAGTGGTATGATACTCCTATTTCAATATGATCGCTTGCCTCCTTGGGATATTTAAAGTTTTGAAAATCATTTTGTATCCAAATCCGGCTTTAAACTTCTCCACAACAGTATCGTGGACCTGCCTGTTGTGTTTCTTGGTCTTCATGATGCTCTCTGTGCTTCAAACAAAAACCTGAGACTATCAAGGAGCAGGTGCATTTATACGGAGACTTGATTACACACAGGAGGATTATATTTATCATCATTAGGCATTTAGGACAACATTGGATCATTCAGAGATCTACAATGAACTTCTGGAGTGAGTTTGCTGCACTGAAAGTAAAGGGGCCGAATAATATTGCAAGCCCCACTTTTCAGCTTTTGAATTTCCACAAAAATTTAAAATAACCAATACATTTCATTCAGCTTCACAATTGTGTTCCACTTGTTGTTGATTCTTCACCAAAACCTAGAAAAAAATCAGGGCTATACAATCACGTTGACTTCTCATTGACGGAGTGAGTTCAGGGAATACACATGCTATGACACACTTGTCAGACCAAGAGATATACGTACAATAAATGAATGATTTGTCTCTATTAGATTTGTGTTTGAATAGGGTGTCAAAGCAATGTCCTGTGAGACATACAACAGTAAATTTATGGCTACTGCAATCCGAAATAATACATGTCATGTCAAGCTGCAGTCTGGGAATTCAGCATCATCTGCTGTTTAGAGAGCAGTGTCTAAATAGTCTAAATGAAGAGAAACAAAATGACCCTTATGTTACCATATCCACCCTCATGATTAAAAAAATAATTTTATTAGCTATTATTTCAAATTAATAATATTATATACCCGACACAAAGTCAATTACTAGAATTCAACTGGAGGTCTAACTCTCCAATGTGTATATTTTCCAATAGTTCATGACTAATTGAGAGCAGTATTTCTCAGATTTGCTATTGTGGCAATAGTTATGTTGATGGTGTGTTTCCACTACACAACATAACATTTTACTTGTGCAAGGGACAGCCACCACAATTGTTGTAACCTAACAGCGAAGCTCCCCTAATGTGCTTCACTGCTAATTTGGCTTCATCAGGAGTAAAGGAGCTTACAGCCAATGAGAGTGTCTGTCACCTATAAATCAGTGTTAGCTATTTGCTTCTTTCACGTTGTTAGCAACAAGCCCTGTTAAGTCTCCTCAGTAGTCCCTCAATAGCTAATGCTTCCCATACAATGACACAGACCAAAATGTAGCAGTAAGATTCTTCAGACGTTATAACATAACTACTAGTGATGAGCGAGAGTACTCATTGCTCGGGTTTTCCCGAGCACGCTCGGGTGACCTCCGAGTATTTATGACTGCTCGAAGATTTAGTTTTCATCGTGGCAGCTGAATGATTTACAGCTACTAGCCAGGCTGAGTACATGTGGGGGTTGCATGGTTGCTAGGAAATCCCCATATGTAATCAAGCAGGCTAGTAGCTTTAAATCATTCAGCTGCCACAATGAAAACTAAATTTCCGAGCAGTCATAAATACTTGGAGGTCACCCGAGCATGCTCAGGAAAAGCTAAGCAACGAGTACACTCACTCATCACTAATAACTACCCTGACATTTGTCAGTTCTGTTAGCAACTATACAATTATAAAGAAGGCACACATGCCAATAGGTAAGAGCCAAAATCCCCCATAAATTGAACACCTGTAATGATGAGCGAGTGTACTCGTTGCTCGTGTTTTCCCGAGCACGCTCGGGTGACCTCCGAGTATTTGTTAGTGTTCGGAGATTTAGTTTTCATCACGGCAGCTAAATGATTTACAGCCACTAGCCAGCATAAGTACATGTGGGGGTTGCCTGGTTGCTAGGGAATCCCCACATGCAATCAAGCTGTCTAGTAGCTGTAAATCATTCAGCTGCTGCAATGAAAATTAAATCTCCGAGCGCTAACAAATACTCGGAGGTCACCCGAGCGTGCTCGGGAAAACCCGAGCAACGAGTATACTCGCTCATCACTAAATACCTCGATAACATGATTTCAGATTTGTCTGAAGAATTTTAATTGTATAAATATTTTATGGTTTTAACAATTCTGAGAGTTGGTTCTTCGCAATTGATGGTGAATCATAGCTCCAACGTGTGTGTGTGTGTACCTTTATCTGCTTGCTTTGTAACATTAGTATAAATTATTTCTTTTAGCACCAGGATCACCACCTCAGAATCTGGTTTCAGCTGGTGTTAATGCAACTGCTATAAATTTGGAGTGGTCATCCCCTGCAGAACCCAATGGCATTGTTTTACTCTATGAAATAATCTACACAAATTCAACAGTGATACTGGCCCAAAACACAACTTCAACAACATTCACCATAGCTGATTTAAACCCATACACTCTCTATAGGATTTCAGTTCGCTCTTACACCCAGTTTGGACATGGAGACCAGTCAACGCCAATACTCTCAGTAAAGACTTCTGAAACTGGTGAGTACAAATGTGCAAAACATGCATCTGTCATGTCTCCGTAGTGCAACAAAGGGAAAGATGGTAAGCCTAGAGATACATAGGTACAGTACAGACCAAAAGATTGGACACACCTTCTCATTAAAAGATTTTTCTGTATTTTCATGACTATGAAATTTGTACATTCACACTGAAGGCATCAAAACTATGAATTAACACATGTGGAATTATATACTTAACAAAAAAGTGTGAAACAACTGAAATTATATCTTATATTCTAGGTTCTTCAAAGTAGCCACCATTTGCTTTGATGACTGCTTTGCACACTCTTGGCATTCTCTTGATGAGCTTCAAGAGGTAGTCACCGGGAATGGTTTTCACTTCACAGGTGTGACCTGCCAGGTTTAATAAGTGGGATTTCTTGCCTTATAAATGGTGTTGGGACCATCAGTTGTGTTGTGCAGGAGTCTGGTGGATACACAGCTGATAGTCCTACTGAATAGACTTTTAGAATTTGTATTATGGCAAGAAAAAAGCAACTAAGTAAAGAAAAACAAGTGGCCATCATTACTTTAAGAAATGAAGGTTAGTCAGTCTGAAAAATTGGGAAAACTTTGAAAGTGTCCCCAAGTGCAGTGGCAAAAACCATCAAGCGTTACAAAGAAACTGTCTCACATGAGGACCGCCCCAGGAAAGGAATACCAAGAGTCACCTCTGCTTCTGAGGATAAGTTTATCCGAGTCACCAGCCTCAGAAATCACAGGTTAACAGCAGCTCAGATTAGAGACCAGGTCAATGCCACACAGAGTTCTAGCAGCAGACACATCTCTACAACAACTGTTAAGAGGAGACTTTGTGCAGCAGGCCTTCATGGTAAAATAGCTGCTAGGAAACCACTGTTAAGGACAGGCAACAAGCAGAAGAGACTTATTTGGGCTAAAGAACACAAGGAATAGATAGTAGACCAGGTTAAATCTGTGCTTTGGTCTGATGAGTCCAAATTTGAGATCTTTGGTTCCAACCACCGTGTCTTTGTGCGACGCAGAAAAGGTGAACGGATGGACTCTACATGCCTGGTTCCCACCATGAAGCATGGAGGGGGTGCTTTGCTGGTGACACTGTTGGGGATTTATTCAAAATTCAAGGCATACTGAACCAGCATGGCTACCACAGCATCTTGCAGCGGCATGCTATCCGGTTTGCCTTTAGTTGGACCATCATTTATTTTTCAACAGGACAATGATCCCAAACACACCTCCAGGCTGTGTAAGGGCTATTTAACCAAGAAGGAGAGTGATGGGGTGCTACGCCAGATGACCTGGCCTCCACAGTCACCAGACGTGAACCCAATCGAGATGGTTTGGGGGTGAGCTTGACCGCAGAGTGAAGGCAAAAGGGCCAGCAAGTGCTAAGCATCTCTGGGAACTCCTTCATGATTGTTGGAAGACCATTTCCGGTGACTACCTCTTGAAGCTTATCAAGAGAATACCAAGAGTGTGCAAAGCAGTCATCAAAGCAAAAGGTGGCTACTTTGAAGAACCTAGAATATAAGACATAAAAACATATTTTCAGTTGTTTCACACTTTTTTGTTAAGTATATAATTCCACATGTGTTAATTCATAGTTTTGATGCCTTCAGTGTGAATGTACAATGTTCATAGTCATGAAAATACAGAAAAATCTTTAAATGAGAAGGTGTGTCCAAACGTTTGGTCTGTACTGTATATGATTGTCATATTAGATGTGTCACAATTTAAATTGCTTTTTATCTGTATAAGCATCTGTGTCAAAATTGTGTTGTTGGATTGAACAATTTTCAACACTTTGAAAGTCGGCATTGACATTATACAATCCCAGTGTTGTGACAATTAAATGAAATCTGTGTCCAGGTTTTTGCTTTTCCACCTGAAAGCAGCATGATGTAGAGGCAGAGACTCTGATTCCAGCGATGTGTCACTTAATGGGCTGCTTGATGTAGTTTTGATAAAATCCTTGCTTTATCTGCTGCATCTCTACCAGTTCTTTCAATGCTGAGCTCTGTATAACCCCGCCCACACGACTGATTGGCAGCTTTCTGTGTACACTGTGCATAGGCAGAAAGCTGCCAATCAGTGGTGGGGGCGGGTTATACAGAGGTCATGAATATGGAGGACTATCTAGCAGCAGATTAATGGTTCTCTAGTGATTATCTCCTACTGATAAAATAATGATTTTATCAAAGCTACACCAAGCAGCCCAAAAATTGATACATCACCGGAATCTGGGTCTCTGCTTCTACAATATGCTGCTACCAGGTTAGGTGGCAAAAACCTGGTGACAGATTCCCTTTAATTGCAGAGATTTTCTATTTTCTGCTTTTTTGTATATGCCTATGTGCTCTGTAGAAATGAATAAGTGATTCTATATGGCTCTCTTGTTTTTGCTACATGCACTAATTATGTGGTATTTTCAGCTCCAAGCAGTCCACCATATGATTTGCTGTACCGGAATTTATCATCGACTAGAGTGTTGCTCACATGGCAACCACCAATTTACGCTAATGGAATAATATTGTTTTACAAGATAAACTACTGGAATTCTTCTCATTCTCTGACAACAGAAAGCAATGACTCATTAATCGTTCTCTCCGATCTTAAAAAGTATTCTCAATATCAAGTTGTTGTATCAGGTCACACAATACATGGAGATGGTAATCAAACTAGTGAAATCCTATACATGACCACTATGGAAGACAGTAAGTTCAAGCAATTGGACAGTCTCTTTATAGTAATGGATGTTATAACTCTACATAAATCCTATTATGTCCTAAATATTAAATCACCATTGTATTTCTACATTCTATTATATTCTTTTTCCTTTCTTAAAATATAGTATCTTCCATTGGCTCTAATAAAATGCATCAGCTCAATGGCATGGTCTCAAAAAAATAATTAAATATTGTATTTATTTTCCCCTCTTTGGGTACAAAATGTAAAAAAAATTGTTTGTGTTTGTAAAAGTGGTTAATGGCATCCCCCTTCAAAATATAGCTTTCATTAGTTTAAGATGTAATGAGCAGGGGCCACAGACAGGATGTCAGAGTGTGCTTGCTATGAGCGCGCCGCCATGATTGTCCACTGTCGGTGAGGCACCAGCTTTATGAGGGTGTGACAATGCGCCAAGGCATAGGCCAAGCAAGGGTGCACCGAAACCCCTTCATTTACATATCAAATAAAAGTTGGTATTTGACTAATGCAAACTTAAGCTATACTATACTTGCCTAGGATGATTTAAATAGAGGCCTGCTCACTGATATAAATGTTTAGGCTCTTTAAATGCAATTTTGGGAATGACAGACTGCCTTTAAACAGTCCCAGTAGAGTTTTTGTATTTTAAATTATTACTTTAATGCCTTGTTTCCGCACATTATTCTATGTAACTATCCAAAGGTTTATGTGTATTTATGTTTTTTTTTCTATGTTCTCTCTGCAGTTCCTGATGATCCACCTTATAACCTATCCTACAGAACTCTAAACTCTACTTCCATACAACTGTTGTATTCTCCACCTTCTTCTCCCAATGGCGTTATTAAGTATTACACAATCACTTGTCTTGACGATGCAGCTAGCGCTCAGCATTATAACAGCAGTACCCAATCTGTAATAATTACTGAACTGAAAAAATATAGTGAATACCGTGTTACTGTTAGCGCAAGTACAGCTGTGGGGCCGGGACCGAGAACAAGTAGATCGCTTTTTGTAAGAACTGGTGAAGATGGTAAATCGTACAATTTTTTTTTTTTCAGCTCCTTGGCATGCGTGTCTTTCTAATTCCTTAAAATAATCCAGAATCTGTATTCTAAATTAACACATAAATGTATGCATGTGTCACCCCACTAGCATAGACTAAACCCTAATGAATAACATAGAGCTGTGTGTACTGAGCCGGTCCAGGGGGACATAAGTTCAGATTCTTCAAGATCGGCGTTGTTCATGCCAGTCTTGATGAAAGGGCAGGGCATGTTGGATTGAGAGGTGCCTGATTCGTTAAATATGTTGTCCAGCTTTAGTTTACAAGTGTGCAGTCTATGTGACTGCAGATTTGTGAATCCTCACATCGCGTGCACTGCGCGCAGTGTGGATTCTCTTGATTTTGGCTCTAGACATGTGACTTCAAGTATGTGATTTGCATATATATGATCAGGTGTTGACTCGACAGGTGCGGCTTTGCTCAAAGCAAGTGTATTGAGTGAGGCCTCACACAGTCTAGTAGGAATGTGGCTGGAAGTATGTAGATCACGTACCTGTGGTCACATGACCCACTGATCCCGACACCGGAGAATGCTCACAGTGCGCAGTGTGTGCAATCTTGTAAACTAAGGCCGAACAACCCCTTTAAGAGGCAAATCCTCTTACCGAATTAGACGCATTTTAAAAGTAGAATTCGCCTCTGTACCCTTCGCATCAAAACCTACTCCAGTCAGGCTTTTGACATTGTCTATGACATGCACCCAATTATTTTGAGGACAGTTGGTCCACAAAATAAAGGACATAAAAAAGACAAACTGATTGTTATAGGTTCGTGATCTGTCTACAGAAATAATGTATGGCACATGCAGCAAAAAAAAAAGTAGGTGTCAAAGACCTCTTTAACAAGTAGATACCTCGAGTCAGAGAAAGAACTTTTCTTATTAAAATAAAAGTACATAAAAACGTTCATATACAATATTATAAGTTACATTATTAATATATTATGAAATATTTTTCTGGTTCTATAATGAATATTGTGATTGTATTCTCCTTGTTGACAGATGTCCACATGTATTATATTAATATGTGATGAACATGTTACCTATATCATCCATGTGATTTATGGCTATAGCATTACATGTGGAAATAGTTTGTCTAGCGGATACTCATGGCCTTTAAAGACCTGTTTCTCACAGGAAAAAGAGATATTTATGAGAGGACAATGAAATAGTCTTTACTCAGGTCATCACAGGGAGGAAGGGCAGAGAGATGAATGGTTATTTTACTTAAATAAAATGTTGTGGAATTCAAGGATGCAAAGTAATGGGTTTAAACAAGAAAAAAACTGAATTGTTCCTATTAATAATAGTAGTCATTTTTAATGAATTTCTAACTTTAAAAAATCTCCAAAACAACATTTTATTTGTTTTAATTCAGACTACCGGTAAGTCTTCTTCAATATTGTCCATGTAACACCTGGTGGAACCTTATTAATTACATACACGGCAGGGACAATCTCACGGTATGCCATCCTCCAGGCAGATCTCCTAAACTTATGCTATGCTCTCACCATGGTAAACCTCATTGACACGGCAGGCAAATAATTCAACATTTCTACAGATTACGGATGTCAACTTTTTTTTTTTAAAGTGCTTTTTAAAAATAATATGGGAAGAGAGAGGCAGGCAGGGTCAGCAAGCTGCCAGATGGACTCACATGCCTTGCGATTTCTATACGATCCATGATGGTTCTCTTAAAATCTGTTATCTTTACTGGCAAGAATACTGCCACACACTACACTATTTTAACTATTCTGTAAAAGAAAGAATGGATAAAAATACACATATTAAAAAATATAGATATATTTATATATATATTTTTATATATATATATATATATATATATATATATATAACATACAAAGAAAAAGAAAAGATGGCACTCACCAAGCGATGTATTAAAAATCCTTTATTCTTCCATCTATTGGAGTATGGACATGCCTTTCGAGCTGCAGGTAAAACAAGAGGGTGCGGGGAGTGCACCGGACGACGGCCGTTTCGCGCATGATGCGCTTCAACGGGTCTAGGTATGTGATTGGGAAACAAAACCATTCCTTTATAGTGAATACAATAGCTATTAGAAAGAACTGGCACATTTTGCACTCAGATCGGGATTTAGCTAAAATGAATATTGGCAATCCACAATTTGCATATAGACACACACAAAATCTGGGAGACATATTACTGCAGAATCGCATAATATCAGAGGAAAAAAATTGGTTAAAAACCACCTCCAGTCCTGGTAATTATAGATGCGGAGATTGCAATTATTGCCAGCTCCATTTAACACATAGTCCAAAGATTTCATTTCATGTAGGAGTAAAAATGTTGTATATATTCTTTTCTGTCCTTGCCATTTTTATTACATAGGTAAAACTATTCATCCAATGTGTACAAGATTTAGGGAACATTTTAGTTCCATTAGTTCAGAGAAAGGTTCCTTACGGTTGATTAATCACATGCCGGAAAAACATAATGCTATTCCCAGATTACTGAACTTTGTAGGATTGGAAGTAGTTAAACACCCCTCGAGGGGAGGAAATTACAACAAGCTTCTCCTACAGCAAGAAGCAAAATGGATTCTGTGAGCTAATGCTCAAGGTCCAATGGGTCTAAATGATAAGTTAGACATGTCTGTCTTTTTATAGAAATAATTTTTTTTTATAATAATAGTGATTTATTTGTCGCTCTGCAAATCTATGTGATTGTGACTGTGTTTTTAAGATGGCACATATTTATCCGGGCATAGACTAATTAGTGATGTCACACAGCTGTTTTTGTATTCACTATAAAGGAATGGTATTGTTTCCCAATCACATACCTAAACCCGTTGAAGCGCATCATGCGCGAAACGGTCGTCGTCCGGTTCACTCCCCGCACCCTCTCGCTTTACCTGCAGCCAGAAAGGCATGTCCTTACTTCGATATATGGAAGAATAAAGGATTTTTAATACATCGCTTGGTGAGTGCCACCTTTTCTTTTTCTTTGGATGTTCAATACGAATTACTGTTTGGTAGAGCACCACAGTGCGATTATATTCCACCGTTGGTCCCATTGCCATGAGAGACTTTGCTGCAGTAAATTGCCCACTTGAAGGCCATCTAAAACCATCTATCCTGGTGCCGTCATACTTTCTTCTCTTTATATATATATATATATATATATATATATATCTATATATATATATATATATATATATATATATATATATATTACTGTATATAACTAGATTGGAAGGTTGAGTCAATAGTGTGTCTTAAAACTTTATTCATTCTTTTGTCCTGCTCTTCTATTACCTTTACTACTTTTATTTCTGCACTTACGGTACCTAAATTTCCTGTCATGCTATCCAAGTAGTCCTCACTAATCTATATGGCGTGGCTTTATAAGAAAATGTGTTTGTATGAAAATGTGATTAGAGCTTAAAGGGACTGTCTACAACTTGAACAACCCCTTTTTAAATTCTTTACTCACCCTTGTAAAATAAAAATAACAGATATGCCCCCCACCGACATCATTCCAGAAAAGTCAGTGATAAGTCCTGAAGCCAATTAGCAGCCACTGGTTGCCTGCAGGACTTATGAGGCATAACAATGTCATTTGACCCTAGGAGACCCAGCTTCCGCATTGATGGAATGGCACCAGTGTGGGAGGTGAATATAATTTCAAGTGGGAGGAATTAATTTAAAAAGAGGTTGTTCAGGTAGTGATCAACCCACTAAAATCCAGTACTTGCTGCATAAAGGAAACAACTGTTCCTTTTTTTCCATACAAATTTGGACTCATGTCAGTAACTGTTCTAACATCTAATCTATCATTCATAATGATTAAGCTATTTTTCTTGAACTAATATTGAACTATGTTTTTCTTATTCTTTTTTGCAGTGCCAGACAGCGCCCCTGAAAACATAATATGTAGAAATGTATCTTCAACAGAAATTGTTGTATCGTATTCTGCACCAATTATACCAAATGGAATTATTTTATATTATACCGTTTATGTAACATGGCTGAATGGCAGTGTGGAGAGGGTTACAGATACAGCTTATCTCTCTCTGACTATTACAGGTAATTCCATAATAATACTGACAATTTTGACATCGTGGTCATCCCTGGGGGGTCAATACAAGAAGCATTCTAGTTCCTTTAGAGTGTTCCTTAAAATTTGCAAATACTCATCTAACCCAGGTCGTAGTTGCATAGTTTATAATAACTGTACAGATGTGTCAAATGTTATCATGACTCACAATGCACTATTTTGATAACTTGTCACATAAGATTGTCTGATGTAAAAGGATTAAGATAATTTAACATTGCATAAGAAGTAGACAGGGGCCAAAGTATACTTTTTTGTCATGGTATCCCAGTGCTGTTTTATCTGAGTTAAGATAACTTTTGGTAGATCTGTATACCAATCAGGTTCAACATTACATGAGTTGTCCACTACTAGGACAACGCCATCTCAATCAGCATTTTTGTCCCAGTAAAATAACAACACTAATATTCACCTCTGGATCAATCGAATATCATGAAGAAGTGAGAGCTTCAGCTGGCTGCTCCCTTCCTCCAGATGTCTGATTGGCCTGAAAGTGGTGAAAGTCAAACCAGTGCTGATTGGCCTCAGGGATTGCGTGACATAAGAATGTCACGTGATCTTTGGGAGACCAAGTACCAACACTACTGGAACGGAGAGCTGGCATTGGAGATGAGTATACCTGATGTTATTTTACTGGGGGAAAACATTCTGATTGAGACTGTGGTGTCCAAGTAGTGGACAACCTCTTTAAAACCACCTGTTTAACCCTGCTGTTGTGTTCGGGTCATAGTGACCCGAACAGACTTTTTGCGGCCCTGTAGATTTTTTTCTGTAAGTCTATAAAACTTGAGACTCCTTGACGTTTCCTCATTTGGGGGGACCTGGTATGATACGGTTGTCTAGGAGCAACATGGAACGAGCTCTGAAGGAAGTGGTAACTGTACTGACCGCAGTCCCTAAGCTCAACACAACACTAGAAGTAGCCGTGGAATGCTCCTAACTCTCCCTAGGCATCTCGTCACAGCCTAAGAGCTAACTACCCCTAAAGATAGAAGCAGGAAAGCTATCTTGCCTCAGAGAAAATCCCCAAAGGATAGATTAGCCCCCCACAAATAATGACTGTGAGTGGAGAGGGAAAAGACATGCACAGAATGAAACCAGGATGAGCACAGGAGGCCAGTCTAACTAAATAGATAGGACAGGATGGAATACTGTGCGGTCAGTATAAAACACTACAAAAATCAACGCAGAGTTTACAAAAAATCTCCACACCTGATAAAAGGTGTGGAGGGCAAATCTGCCTCCCAGAGCTTCCAGCATGACAGAATTAATTCACACTGATAAGCTGGACAAACATAGAAAGCACAGAATGGATAAGTCCACAATCTATGGACAGAAAAGGGCAAGCAAAAACTTAGCTTAGCTGAACTGGTCAGGATAACAGGGAACTCCAAAGAGATGTGAATCCAACCAGGAACCATTTACAAGTGGCACTGGCTGAAGATAGAGCCAGACTTAAATAGCCGAGCAGAAGAGACGATAAGTGGAGGCAGCTGATGACAGCTAACTCCAAGGAGCAGCCATACCACTAGAAACCACAAGAGGGAGCCCAAGAGCAGAACTCACAAAAGTGCCACTTACAACCACCGGAGGGAGCCCAAGAGCGGAATTCACAACAGTACCCCCCCTTGAGGAGGGGTCTCCAAACCCTCACCAGAGCCCCCAGGCCGATCAGGACGAGCCAAGTGAAAAGCACGAACCAAATCGGTGGCATGGACATCGGAGGCAACAACCCAAGAATTATCCTCCTGGCCATAACCCTTCCACTTGACAAGATACTGAAGCCTCCGCCTCGAAAAACGAGAATCCAAAATCTTCTCAACCTCATATTCCAACTCTCCCTCAACCAACACCGGGGCAGGAGGGTCAACCGAGGGAACAACGGGCACCGCATATCTCCGCAACAAAGATCTATGGAAAACATTATGAATGGCAAAAGAGGCAGGAAGAGCAAAACGAAAAGACACCGGATTAATAATTTCAGAAATTTTATAAGGACCAATAAACCGAGGCTTAAACTTAGGAGAAGAAACCTTCATAGGAACATGACGAGAAGACAACCAAACCAAATCCCCCACACGAAGCCGGGGACCAACACACCGACGTCGGTTGGCAAAACGTTGAGCTCTTTCCTGAGACAACGTCAAATTGTCCACCACATGAGTCCAAATCTGCTGCAGCCTGTCCACCACAGAATCAACACCAGGACAATCAGAAGGCTCAACCTGCCCAGAAGAAAAACGAGGATGAAAACCAAAATTACAAAAGAAAGGTGAAACCAAAGTAGCCGAACTAGCCCGATTATTAAGGGCAAACTCGGCCAACGGCAAGAAAGACACCCAATCATCCTGATCAGCAGACACAAAGCAGCTCAAATAGGTCTCCAAGGTCTGATTAGTTCGCTCAGTTTGGCCATTAGTCTGAGGATGAAACGCCGAAGAAAAAGACAAATCAATGCCCATCCTAGCACAAAAGGCCCGCCAAAATCTAGCGACAAACTGAGAACCTCTGTCAGACACAATATTCTCCGGAATGCCATGCAAACAAACCACATGCTGAAAAAATAATGGAACCAGATCTGAGGAGGAAGGCACCTTAGGCAAAGGTACCAGATGGACCATTTTAGAGAACCGGTCACAAACAACACAGATAACAGACATCTTCTGGGAAACAGGAAGATCCGAAATAAAATCCATGGAAATATGCGTCCAGGGCCTCTCAGGGACCGGCAAAGGCAAAAGCAACCCACTGGTGCGGGAACAGCAAGGCTTGGCCCGGGCGCAAGTCCCACAGGACTGCACAAAAGCACGCACATCGCGCGACAAGGAAGGCCAACAAAAGGACCTAGCAACCAAATCTCTGGTACCAAAAATCCCAGGATGCCCAGCCAACACTGAACAATGAACCTCAAAAATTACCTTACTTGTCCATCTATCAGGAACAAACAGCTTCCCCACTGGACAGCGGTCAGGCCTATCAGCCTGAAATTCCTGAAGCACCCGCCGCAAATCAGGGGAGATAGCAGAAAGAATCACCCCCTCCTTAAGAATGCCAACCGGCTCAAGGACTCCAGGAGAATCAGGCGAAAAACTCCTAGAGAGGGCATCAGCCTTAACATTCTTAGATCCCGGAAGATACGAGACCACAAAATCAAAACGGGAGAAAAACAAGGACCATCGAGCCTGTCTAGGATTCAGCCGCTTGGCCGACTCAAGGTAAATCAGATTCTTATGATCGGTCAGGACCACAACACGGTGTTTAGCTCCCTCAAGCCAATGTCGCCACTCCTCAAATGCCCACTTCATAGCCAACAACTCCCGATTGCTGACATCATAATTGCGTTCCGCGGGCGAAAACTTTCTGGAAAAAAAAGCACACGGTTTCATTAAAAAACCATCAGACTCCCTCTGAGACAAAACGGCCCCTGCCCCAATCTCAGAAGCGTCGACCTCAACCTGAAAGGGAAGAGAAACATCCGGTTGACGCAACACAGGGGCAGAAGTAAATCGGCGTTTAAGCTCCTGAAAGGCCTCAACAGCCTTAGAGGACCAATTCGTCACATCAGCGCCTTTCTTCGTCAAATCAGTAAGGGGCTTAACCACACTGGAAAAGTTGGCAATGAAACGGCGATAGAAATTAGCAAAACCCAAAACTTTTTGAAGACCCTTCACAGATGTGGGTTGGATCCAGTCATGAATAGCTTGGACCTTAACAGGATCCATTTCTATAGACGAGGGAGAAAAAATAAAACCCAAAAAAGAGACCTTCTGAACTCCGAATAGGCACTTAGACCCCTTCACAAATAAAGCATTATCACGAAGGATCTGGAACACCATCCTGACCTGCTTCACATGAGACTCCCAATCATCGGAAAAAATCAAAATATCATCCAAATATACGACCATGAATTTATCAAGATAATTGTGGAAAATATCATGCATGAAAGACTGGAACACAGATGGAGCATTAGAGAGCCCGAATGGCATCACAAGGTATTCAAAATGGCCTTCGGGCGTATTAAATGCAGTTTTCCATTCGTCACCCTGTTTAATACGAACAAGATTATATGCCCCTCGGAGGTCAATCTTAGTAAACCAACTAGCCCCCTTAATCTGAGCAAAAAAATCAGTAAGCAAAGGCAAGGGGTATTGGAATTTGACCGTGATCTTATTAAGAAGACAATAATCAATACAAGGTCTCAAGGAGCAATTCTTCTTAGCAACAAAAAAGAAACCTGCTCCCAATGGTGACGAAGAGGGCCGAATATGCCCTTTCTCCAAAGATTCCTTAACATAGCTCCGCATGGCGGCATGCTCTGACACAGACAGATTGAAAAGTTGGCCCTTAGGGAACTTACAACCAGGAATCAAGTTAATAACACAATCTCAGTCCCTGTGCGGAGGAAGGGAACTGGACTTGGGCTCATCAAATACATCCTGGAAATCCGACAAAAACTCAGGGACCTCAAAAGAGGGGGAAGAGGAAATTGACATCAAAGGAACGTCACTATGTACTCCTCGACAACCCCAACTAGTCACCGACATAGTTTTCCAATCCAGCACCGGATTATGTTCCTGTAACCATGGAAATCCCAGTACAACAACATCATGCAGGTTATGCAACACCAGAAAACGGCAATCTTCCTGATGTGCAGGAGCCATGTACATAGTCATCTGTGTCCAGTACTGAGGTTTATCCTTGGCCAAAGGTGTAGCATCAATGCCCCTCAAAGGAATAGGGCTCTGCAAAGGCTGCAAGGAAAAACCACAGCGCCTGGTGAATTCTAAGTCCATTAAGTTCAGGGCAGCGCCTGAATCCACAAATGCCATGACAGAAAAGGACGACAATGAGTAAATCAGGGTCACAGATAAGAGAAATTTAGGCTGTATAGTACTAATGGTAACAGACCTAGCGACTCTTAGTACGCTTAGGGCAATCAGAGATAACATGAGCCGAATCACCACAGTAAAAACACAGCCTATTCTGACGTCTGAATTCCTGCCGTTCTATTCTAGTCAAAATCCTATCACATTGCATAGGTTCAGGACTTTGCTCAGAGGATACTGCCATATGGTGCACAGCTTTGCGCTCGCGTAGACGCCGATCAATCTGAATGGCTAGAGACATAGATTCGCTCAAACCGGCAGGCGTAGGAAAGCCCACCATAACATCTTTAAGGGTTTCAGAAAGACCTTTTCTGAAAATAGCAGCCAGAGCCTCTTCATTCCATTTAGTGAGCACAGACCATTTTCTAAATTTCTGGCAGTATAACTCTGCCGCTTCCTGACCTTGACACAAGGCAAACAGGGTTTTTTCTGCATGATCCACAGAATTAGGTTCGTCATACAATAATCCGAGCTCTTGAAAAAATGCATCTACATTCAATAATGCCGGATCCCCTTTTTTTTCAAGAGAAAAAGCCCAGTCTTGAGGGTCACCACGCAGCAAGGATATGATGATTTTTACTTGCTGAATGGGATCACCAGAAGAACGGGGTTTCAAAGCAAAAAACAATTTGCAGTTATTTTTAAAGTTCAAAAACTTGGATCTGTCCCCAAAAAACAAATCAGGAGTAGGAATTCTGGGCTCTAAAGCCGGAGTCTGGACAACATAGTCCTGGATACTCTGTACTCTTGTAAATAGCAAAATAAGGGGACCTAAAACATAACATTTATTATACTAGTTAAAATGACATAACCCAACACACATAGACAAACATGTAAAATACCAACAGTTGGTCAGACAGTTATCCAAGAAAAAATCACAAAAACAAAACGGTACTTAAAGCAGAAAAAAACCCCAAAGTTATTAAAAACTGCTTATCCTGCTAGCATGTCCCTACCCAAGGCTCCAGAAACACAGCTGAAGGAGGGTATATACAATAATGCTGCTCTTTGTACCTATGTGTTTTTGCTCAGAAGTATGACCTCAAAACAATATCATCAACTGCATCTGCAAAAGTCACAAACAGTGCACCACATAGTATGGAACAGTCTCACCCGTTCCTGAAGACGCCATACGCAGGGTGCACGCCACCACTCAGTCATTCAGGAGGTTTCAGAAAATACAATATCACACTCCATAGACCATCTCTTGCTCAGGACCACCTCCCTTTTTGGGCACTTTTGGCTTGTATAAATATTGTGGTTGGCCTCCACCATTTTGCTTATTTTTTTTTTTACTCTGTACTCTTGCAGCAAGTTGATCCACACGAGAAAACAAACCCTGAACATCCATGCCAAAGCATATATCCTGAACCACCCAGATATCAAGAGGAAAAGAGAAAAAAAAAAAAGACAAACTAGAGCACAGAAAAAAAAATGGTTCAGAACTTTCTTTTCCTTCTTTTGAGATGCATTTAATTCATTTTTGGCCACTTGTACTGTTATGATACGGTGGTCTAGGAGCAACATGGAACGAGCTCTGAAGGAAGTGGTAACTGTACTGACCGCAGTCCCTAAGCTCAACACAACACAACTGGAATGCTCCTAACTCTCCCTAGGCATCTCGTCACAGCCTAAGAGCTAACTACTCCCTAAAGATAGAAGCAGGAAAGCTATCTTGCCTCAGAGAAAATCACCAAAGGATAGATTAGCCCCCCACAAATAATGACTGTGAGTGGAGAGGGAAAAGACATACACAGAATGAAACCAGGATGAGCACAGGAGGCCAGTCTAACTAAATAGATAGGACAGGATGGAATACTGTGCGGTCAGTATAAAACACTTCAAAAATCCACGCAGAGTTTACAAAAAATCTCCACACCTGACTAAAGGTGTGGAGGGCAAATCTGCCTCCCAGAGCTTCCAGCAAGACAGAATTAATTCACACTGATAAGCTGGACAAACATAGAAAGCACAGAATGGATAAGTCCACAATCTATGGACAGAAAAGGGCAAGCAAAAACTTAGCTTAGCTGAACTGGTCAGGATAACAGGGAACTCCAAAGAGATGTGAATCCAACCAGGAACCATTTACAAGTGGCACTGGCTGAAGATAGAGCCAGACTTAAATAGCCGAGCAGAAGAGATGATAAGTGGAGGCAGCTGATGACAGCTAACTCCAAGGAGCAGCCATACCACTAGAAACCACAAGAGGGAGCCCAAGAGCATAACTCACAAAAGTGCCACTTACAACCACCGGAGGGAGCCCAAGAGCGAAATTCACAACAGGGACCTACCTATGAGTATTTTTTTTCGTTTACTTTTTGCTACACGCAAAAATTTACACTTGTTGTGTTCAGGTCATAGTGACCCGACATCGTTTTTTACAGCTGTGAGGCCATATTTTCAGTGAAATAAAGGAGTTATAACCTCAGTTGGGTCTATTTATTGCATCTACTATTGTATATCAATTGATTTATTTCCTTAATTATTTCAATGGGGTTGTACACGCGCTCTACCGGGGGTATGCATTGAGATCTGCGCACCATAAAAATGGCTTTATATTGATTATTTTTGGTGCGCAGTCTATTCTAAAATGTAGAGTGCATCCTGAGAGATCACTAGGTGTGCACTACACGTGTATATTATGCGCAGAACGGACTGCTCAGAACGCGCTGTCTAAGAGGTTTTTTTTTGTAAAGCTGAGCTGTAAAGTCTTGCAAATATTTTTTTTTTGCTAAGTAAGTCTGTCTTCCTGGCTTATCTGCTTGTTTTCAGAAGGGTTCTTATCTTCTCTGCTCTTATCAGTACACAAATGCTAGCCCAGACATGTTACCTTTTAGTTTCTTTGGAGAGCAGCTGTGTGCTTCAACCCCCATGGCCTCTTCCGGCATCAAAAGAAAAAGATGCAGCTATTGCCCTTCTACTTGTGACAACAAGACGAGTATATTTTTTTAGATATATATACCAGAGACCCTGTTTTTCCATAGGATCCCCCTTACTGGTCTGTTTGATATTTTTTGATATATTTTTAATTATTATATTAAAATTCATTGTTTTAGGTCTTTTGTCAGTTTTTTGGTTTTTTCTAACAAGACGAGTATAACATGTTCTGGCTGTAAAACATTTCTATGCAAAAATCATGTGTATTGTTTTTCATGCAAGAATCCGTAAATTTATATGATCATGTAAATATATTCACATTGTAATGTTTATTATCTTTAATTTTTTATCACAAAATGTTTGATTTGATTGTTTGTTTTTTTTTTACAAAATATGTGTAGTTTTCTATTTTCGTTTTGCTCATTGGATGGATCTGTTTTTTCAGAATAAAAACCAAAAAAAAAAGATTTCCAGTTCATTTTTCTTTTTTTTTTACTACCAAACATGTTCACAAGCAGTCTAGTAAGCAAAAAGTATAAAAAAATGGAGTTAGAGTGTCTAAAATCAAGGTTTAATAAGCCGGGTCATAGTGACCCGGAACACTACAAGTGTATAGTAAATGCGAACAAAACAGCAGGGTTAATATGTTTTAGGTCCCCTTTCTGCTGGTAACACAGCTATGCCCCATCAAATTTTCATAGGTATCCCATGGTATCTAGTTAGCAACACTCTTTTAAGTCCTGTAAATTTTGTCCCCTCGGTGAAGTGGAGTTATTTTCCACCACATCTTATAGTTGCTCGATTGCAATTTGGATGGCAGGGTGCATTATACTGCTGAAAAAAACTACTGCTTAAAACTACAATGAAAAAACTACATGGCCCCATACAAAACAAGCCGTGTGGTCTGACACCTTGTAATCATAGCAGTATTAACTTGATGCCATAATTTGTGCTCCAGTATCTCTACTGGGATACTGCCCCAGATGGGCTTCCCTTTGCTCCTCACTTGAATTAGTGAGTTTTGGATACCCATAACCCTGATGCTAGTTTACCAGTTATCCTTTATTAGACCTCTTTTTCTGTGGACTAACCACTGAATCTGGACTTTGAAGTTCCTCTGACCCAGTTGTCTAGTCATCACCATTCTGAACCTTACACTTGTCAGTTTCTCCTGTTTCCAACAAATCAACTTCAGGAATTGATTGCTTATTGCTTACCTCATATATCCCATCTCCCATCTCCTGACAGATGCACCTGTCATAAGACATCACTGATAGGTAAGGTGAATATCAGTGGTTTTAGTTCCACGGTTGATTGGTGCAGTGCTTGATGAGGAACTCTGATCTCAAATGCTTTGGAAAGACCAGATCATGCTCAGTCTTCCTTGGATTTTCATAATGAATCAAGAAGTATCCAAGGAATTGGATGTATTGCTTTAAAAGCTTCTTTATTAGTCATGACGCTTGTAAGAAAAACAAGAGTGACATTTCGTCTACAATCGGCCAGAAATGGAAAATGAAAATAACCCAATTTTTTATTGTATACAGGTTTGCGTAAACATACCAGCTACATTCTGAAAGTCTCTGCCAGTACAGTGAAAGGGGAAGGTGTGCACAGTGACGCTGTCAACATCACTACAGAGGAGGACGGTGAGCTAATAACAAATAGCTCTTCATTGATTTATTGTAGAAATCGTTGCATTTCTCATTAGTTATGGTTGTTTTGCATCACATATTAAATTCCATATGGACTCTGTTGTGGCTTTACGTTTTTAGAAGTTTATCAAGTCTAATAAATCCCTTTTGTTTCGGCTGTAAAGCTGCATAGTAGGTTTAATCAGTCACTCTGGTGATGTTTTCACAGTCATAGTGTTATCACCAATGCATATTCCCTGCCTTTAGTAATAAATTTACCAGCCACCATATTCTGCTTTTCCCGGAGCAGCTCTGGTCCCATTCCGCCATCTTGTGACCGCAACTGCTGACAGACTGAAGTGACAGATAAAGGCCACAAGCTCTAAATATAAGTCTGTCAGTGCCTTGTTCTGGCTCTCATAGACTTACATCGAGAAGTCATTTTTGGTCTGCCCAGTAAACACTAGAGCGATCCAGTCAGTCACAAACTGAAGACCAACCATTGCGGCGCTGATAACAGATCAAGATCGCGGCTGGCAAGTATATTACTAAGGGCAAGGCACAAACATTAGTGACACCACTCAAGTTCTGAAATAAAAGAAAAAATGACGGAGTAGTGCTTTAACCCCTTTACCCCCAAGGGTGGTTTGCACGTTAATGACCAGGCCAATTTTTACAATTCTGACCACTGTCCCTTTATGAGGTTATAACTCCGAAACGCTTCAACGGATCCTGGTGATTCTGACATTGTTTTCTCGTGACATATTGTACTTCATGATAGTGGTAAAATTTCTTTGATAGTACCTGCGTTTATTTGTGAAAAAAACGGAAATTTGGCGAAAATTTTGAAAATTTCGCAATTTTCAAACTTTGAATTTTTATGCAATTAAATCACAGAGATATGTCACACAAAATACTTAATAAGTAACATTTCCCACATGTCTCCTTTACATCAGCATAATTTTGGAACCAATTTTTTTTTTTGTTAGGGAGTTATAAGGGTTAAAAGTTGACCAGCAATTTCTCATTTTTACAACACCATTTTTTTTTAGGGACCACGTCTCATTTGAAGTCATTTTGAGGGGTCTATATGATAGAAAATGCCCAAGTGTGACACCATTCTAAAAACTGCACCCCTCAAGGTGCTCAAAACCACATTCAAGAAGTTTATTAACCCTTCAGGTGTTTAATAGGAATTTTTGGAATGTTTAAATAAAAATGAACATTTAACTTTTTTACACAAAAAATTTCCTTCAGCTCCAATTTGTTTTATTTTACCAAGGGTAACAGGAGAAATTGGACCCAAAAAGTTGTTGTCCAATTTGTCCTGAGTACGCCGATACCCCATATGTGGCAGTAAACCACTGTTTGGGCGCATGGGAGAGCTCGGAAGGGAAGGAGCGCTATTTGACTTTTCAATGCAAAATTGACAGGAATTGAGATGGGACGCCATGTTGCGTTTGGAGAGCCACTGATGTGCCTAAACATTGAAACCCCCCACAAGTGACACCATTTTGGAAAGTAGACCCCCTAAGGAACTTATCTGGATGTGTGGTGAGCACTTTGACCCACCAAGTGCTTCACAGAAGTTTATAATGCAGAACCGTAAAAATAAAAAATCATATTTTTTCACAAAAATTATATTTTTGCCCCCAATTTTTTATTTTTCCAAGGGTAAGAGAAGAAATTGGACCTCAAAAGTTGTTGTCCAATTTGTCCTGAGTACGCTGATACCCCATATGTGGCAGTAAACCACTGTTTGGGCGCATGGGAGAGCTCGGAAGGGAAGGAGCGCAGTTTGACTTTTCAATGCAAAATTGACAGAAATTGAGATGGGACGCCATGTTGCGTTTGGAGAGCCACTGATGTGCCTAAACATTGAAACCCCCCACAAGTGACACCATTTTGGAAAGTAGACCCCCTAAGGAACTTATCTAGAGGTGTGGTGAGCACTTTGACCCACCAAGTGCTTCACAGAAGTTTATAATGCAGAACCGTAAAAATAAAAAATCATATTTTTTCACAAAAATTATATTTTTGCCCCCAATTTTTTATTTTTCCAAGGGTAAGAGAAGAAATTGGACCTCAAAAGTTGTTGTCCAATTTGTCCTGAGTACGCTGATACCCCATATGTGGCAGTAAACCACTGTTTGGGCGCATGGGAGAGCTCGGAAGGGAAGGAGCGCAGTTTGACTTTTCAATGCAAAATTGACAGAAATTGAGATGGGACGCCATGTTGCGTTTGGAGAGCCACTGATGTGCCTAAACATTGAAACCCCCCACAAGTGACACCATTTTGGAAAGTAGACCCCCTAAGGAACTTATCTAGAGGTGTGGTGAGCACTTTGACCCACCAAGTGCTTCACAGAAGTTTATAATGCAGAACCGTAAAAATAAAAAATCATATTTTTTCACAAAAATTATATTTTTGCCCCCAATTTTTTATTTTTCCAAGGGTAAGAGAAGAAATTGGACCTCAAAAGTTGTTGTCCAATTTGTCCCGAGTACGCTGATACCCCATATGTGGCAGTAAACCACTGTTTGGGCGCATGGGAGAGCTCGGAAGGGAAGGAGCGCCGTTTGACTTTTCAATGCAAAATTGACAGGAATTGAGATGGGACGCCATGTTGCGTTTGGAGAGCCACTGATGTGCCTAAACATTGAAACCCCCCACAAGTGACACCATTTTGGAAAGTAGACCCCCTAAGGAACTTATCTGGATGTGTGGTGAGCACTTTGACCCACCAAGAGCTTCACAGAAGTTTATAATGCAGAGCCATAAAAATAAAACAAAATTTTTTTCCCACAAAAATTATTTTTTAGCCCCCAGTTTTGTATTTTCCCTAGGGTAACAGGAGAAATTGGACCACAAAAGTTGTTGTCCAATTTGTCCTGAGTACGCTGATACCCCATATGTGGGGGGGAACCACCGTTTGGGCGCATGGGAGGGTTCGGAAGGGAAGGAGCGCCATTTGGAATGCAGACTTAGATGGAATGGTCTGCAGGCGTCACATTGCGTTTGCAGAGCCCCTAATGTACCTAAACAGTAGAAACCCCCCACAAGTGACACCATTTTGGAAAGTAGACCCCCTAAGGAACTCATCTTGATGTGTTGTGAGAGCTTTGAACCCCCAAGTATTTCACTACAGTTTATAACGCAGAGCCATGCAAATAAAAAATATTTTTTTTTCCACAAAAATTATATTTTAGCCCCCAGTTTTGTATTTTTCCAAGGTTAGCAGGAGAAATTGGACCCTAAATGTTGTTGTCCAATTTGTCCTGAGTACGCTGATACCCGATATGTGGGGGGGAACCACCGTTTGGGCGCATGGGAGGGCTCGGAAGGGAAGGAGCATCATTTGGAATGCAGACTTAGATGGATTGGTCTGCAGGCGTCACATTGCGTTTGCAGAGCCCCTAATGTACCTAAACAGTAGAAACCCCCCACAAGTGACCCCATATTGGAAACTAGACCCCTCAATGAACTTATCTAGATGTGTTGTGAGAACTTTGAACCCCCAAGTGTTTCACTACAGTTTATAACGCAGAGCCGTGAAAATAAAAAATCTTTTTGTTTTCCCACAAAAATTATTTTTTAGCCCCCAGTTTTGTATTTTCCCAAGGGTAACAGGAGAAATTGGTCCACAAAAGTTGTTGTCCAATTTGTCCTGAGTACGCTGATACCCCATATGTTGGGGTAAACCCCTGTTTGGGCACACAGGAGAGCTCGGAAGGGAAGGAGCACTGTTTTACTTTTTCAACGCAGAATTGGCTGGAATTGAGATCGGACGCCATGTCGTGTTTGGAGAGCCCCTGATGTGCCGAAACAGTGGAAACCCCCCAATTATAACTGAAACCCTAATCTAAACACACCCCTAACCCTAATTCCAACGGTAACCCTAACCACACCTCTAACCCTGACACACCCCTAACCCTAATCCCAACCCTATTCCCAACTGTAAATGTAATCTAAACCCTAACCCTAACTTTAGCCCCAACCCTAACTGTAGCCCCAACCCTAACCCTAACCCTAATCCTAGCCCTAACCCTAGCCCTAACCCTAACCCTAGCCCTAACCCTAGCCCTAACCCTAGCCCTAACCCTAGCCCTAACCCTAGCCCTAGCCCTAACCCTAGCCCTAACCCTAGCCCTAACCCTAGCCCTAACCCTAACCCTAGCCCTAGCCCTAACCCTAGCCCTAACCCTAGCCCTAACCCTAGCCCTAACCCTAACCCTAACCCTAGCCCTAACCCTAGCCCTAGCCCTAACCCTAGCCCTAACCCTAGCCCTAGCCCTAACCCTAGCCCTAACCCTAACCCTAGCCCTAACCCTAGCCCTAGCCCTAACCCTAGCCCTAACCCTAGCCCTAACCCTAGCCCTAACCCTAGCCCTAACCCTAGCCCTAATGGGAAAATGGAAATAAATACATTTTTTTTTATTTTTCCCTAACTAAGGGGGTGATGAAGGGGGGTTTGATTTACTTTTATAGCGAGTTTTTTAGCGGATTTTTATGATTGGCAGCCGTCACACACTGAAAGACCCTTTTTATTGCAAAAAATATTTTTTGCAATACCACATTTTGAGAGCTATAATTTTTCCATATTTTGGTCCACAGAGTCATGTGAGGTCTTGTTTTTTGCGGGACGAGTTGACGTTTTTATTGAAAACATTTTTGGGCATGTGACATTTTTTTATCGCTTTTTATTCCGATTTTTGTGAGGAAGAATGACCAAAAGCCAGCTATTCATGAATTTCTATTGGGGGAGGCGTTTATACCGTTCCGCGTTTGGTAAAATTGATAAATCAGTTTTATTCTTCGGGTCAGTACGATTACAGCGATACCTCATTTATATCATTTTTTTATGGTTTGGTGCTTTTATACGATAAAAACTATTTTACAGAAAAAATAATTATTTTTGCATCGCTTTATTCTCAGGACTATAACTTTTTTATTTTTTTGCTGATGATGCTGTATGGCGGCTCTTTTTTTGCGGGACAATATGACGCTTTCAGCGGTACCATGGTTATTTATATCTGTCCTTTTGATCGCGTGTTATTCCACTTTTTGTTCGGCGGTATGATAATAAAGCGTTGTTTTTTGCCTCGTTTTTTTTTTTTTTTTCTTACGGTGTTTACTGAAGGGGTTAACTAGTGGGACAGTTTTATAGGTCGGGTCGTTACGGACGCGGCGATACTAAATATGTGTACTTTTATTGGTTTTTTTTTTTTATTTAGATGAAGAAATGTATTTATGGGAATAATATTTTTTTTTTTTTCATTATTTTGGAATATTTTTTTTTATTTTTTTTACACATTTGGAAAATTTTTTTTTTACTTTTTTACTTTGTCCCAGGGGGGGACATCACAGATCAGTGATCTGACAGTTTGCACAGCACTCTGTCAGATCACTGATCTGATAGGAGTGCAGGCTGCTTCATAGTGCCTGCTCTGAGCAGGCTCTGTGAAGCCACCTCCCTCCCTGCAGGACCCGGATCCGCGGCCATCTTGGATCCGGGGCTCGAGCAGGGAGGGAGGTGAGGAGACCCTCGCAGCAACGCGATCACATCGCGTTGCTGCGGGGGGCTCAGGGAAGCCCGCAGGGAGCCCCCTCCCTGCGCGGTGCTTCCCTGCACCGCCGGCACATCGCGATCATCTTTGATCGCGGTGTGCCAGGGGTTAATGTGCCGGGGGCGGTCCGTGACCGCTCCTGGCACATAGTGCCGGATGTCAGCTGCGATAAGCAGCTGACACCCGGCCGCGATCGGCCGCGCTCCCCCCGTGAGCGCGGCCGATCGGCTATGACGTACTATCCCGTCCAGGGTCAGATAAGCCCAGGGCACCTCGACGGGATAGTACGTCTAAGGTCACAGAGGGGTTAAAGGAACTACCCACTGTTTATACATGAGAAGCAGACCTTATTGTCCTAACAACATATTCTCTTATACACCATATAATAAATTTGTTAGGGATACCTCTACAAGCTAACACAGGTATCTAGGTGACGTCAAGTAAGATTGTCAAAACTGCATACAAGTGTGTACACTGTTAGAGGTACCAGAACTGTGGGGATCTTCAGAGTAGATGTAATCATAAATGCTTCCATTCACTTACAGGAAACAACATTGCTCTAAGCCGGCCATACACTTTACATGTCTGTTGGCCAACTGATGGATTAGCCGATCTTTTGACAGGCAACAGTCTCCAATATACTGGAGCGCTCATTTGGTTGAGCACTTCTGTGCTGTCTGTGAGAGACCAGTCGCCAGTCATTACTGGTGGCAGCATATCTCCGGAGAGACAATACGATCGTTAGTCTTAAATAGAACATGACAGATCAATGTTCACTTGGAACCTCACGAGACAACCATACACATAAACTGACAGCTGTTGATATCGGCAGGCTCTTCCAACATTACTCTAATGAGGTGTTCCCCAACTCCAGCCCTCAAGAGACAAAAACTGATCAGGTTTTTAGGATTTCCTTAGTATTTCCCAGGAGATAATTCCACCACCTTTACAATACTAAGAAAATGCTGAAAACATGCTCTGTTGGTGGCTTTTCAGAAAGTTTTTTGGGGGCGTGTTAAAATGTAGAACATTTGCTACAGATATTTCCGCATCAACAGCAAAATGCACTGAAACATCTGCATGCTTTACACCCCAATTTTCTTGTGGATTTGCCACAAATTTCAGATGCTTTTTTATTGCAAATGGTGAAATTACCATTGAATCCCGCACAATTTCTGTGTAAAAGCTTTCAGCAACATGTAGATGATATTTATTGAAACCTCACTAGTTTAGCTGGTACTTTAGAATGCTGTACGCAAATCCACAAAAAAATTCCACTGCAAATTTGCAACATATGGACATACCCTTAAACTTTTAATATTTTCATTGTACCTTGAAATCCTGTTATACAGAATAAGTCAATTAAAATAAAAAACAAACATCAAAAACAAATACAAACATAATGCCGAGCCAACTAAAATAATTGGTTAGGGGATAATAACATTTTTACTTCATTTTTGAGTACAGTAGTACTACTACTGTATTTTGTTGGTATCCCCTGATAATCTGATAATCCTAATGACTGCTAGCCCAAAAATTAGCTAGCTATGCCAACATATGGTTAAGGAGGTTGTCCCTCAGCAACGACATGCCCCCTTTTTACAGGATTGGTGATAAGTGTCTGATCAATTAGGGTCACACCAATCATAAGAACTTAATAAATAAACATATCATTTTTATTATTTATAGTGTCGATGAAGATAGTCCTGCACAGTGCTCAGCTATCTTCACTAGTGATGAGCGAATATATTCAGCACGATTCGTTAGTCGCTCGCTTCGGTATATTCCAGTGACCCGCCCAGCATGTTTGGCGCTTTATCTGCAGCCAATGAACATGTTGGGCTGGCTTGCCAATCACAGTAATGCCGGCGCCATGTTTGGTGTGGCAGTACTGTGATTGGCTGGCCTTCCAGCATCATAGGGACTATTTAAAGACTGATGGTGCCATCTTTCGCACATTGCAGCCAGAAACAGCATAGGGAGAGCGCAGTTTCAGTGTAGGGACAGTGAAAGGAGCATAGGAAAAGTGATAAGAGGTTTCAATGAGCAATATTTAAGAGCTGAAGATTGTCAAGATCAGTTGTTTGCTAGGTGGAGATCTAGTAAGGAGATTTTTAATAGCAGGGAGGGTGAAAGGCAGGCACCTGGGTGTTCTCATCGTTGCAAGTACATGCTGCAGCTCTCTGCAATTTTCTACTTAAAATACCTAATTTTTGTCTAGCAGTTGTGCGACTAGCGCAATCTGGTTTGAGATAATCATACATGACAATTTAGCAGGGGCAATAATCTTCATAACTCCACATTTACAGTGTGTCAGCAAGCTGATATTAACCCCTTTACCCCCAAGGGTGGTTTGCACGTTAATGACCGGGCCAATTTTTACAATTCTGACCACTTACCCTTTATGAGGTTATAACTCTGGAACGCTTCAACGGATTCCAGTGATTCTGACACTGTTTTCTCGTGACATATTGTACTTCATGATAGTGGTAAAAATTCTTTGATAGTACCTGCGTTTATTTGTGAAAAAACGGAAATTTGGCGAAAATTATGAAAATTTCGCAATTTTCCAACTTTGAATTTTTATGCAATTAAATCACAGAGAGATGTCACACAAAATACTTAATAAGTACCATTTTCCACATATCTACTTTACAGCAGCACAGTTTTGGAACCAAAATTTTTTTTTGTTAGGGAGTTATAAGGGTTAAAAGTTGACCAGCAATTTCTCATTTTTACAACACCATTTTTTTTTTAGGGACCACATCTCATTTGAAGTCATTTTGAGGGGTCTATATGATAGAAAATACCCAAGTGTGACACCATTCTAAAAACTGCACCCCTCATGGTGCTCAAAACCATATTCAAGAAGTTTATTAACCCTTCTGGTGCTTCACAGGAATTTTTGGAATGTTTAAATAAAAATTAACATTTAACTTTTTTTCACACTAAATTTATTTCAGCTCCAATTTGTTTTATTTTACCAAGGGTAACAGGAGAAAATGGACCACATAAGTTGTTGTACAATTTGTCCTGAGTACACCGATACCCCATATGTGGGGGTAAACCACTGTTTGGGCGCATGACAGAGCTCGGAAGCGAAGGAGCGCCATTTGACTTTTCAATGCAAAATTGACTGGAATCGAGATGGGACACCATGTTGCGTTTGGAGAGCCCCTGATGTGCCTAAACATTGAAACCCCACACAAGTGACACCATTTTGGAAAGTAGACCCCCTAAGGAACTTATCTAGAGGTGTGGTGAGCATTTTGACCCACCAAGTGCTTCACAGAAGTTTATAATGCAGAACCGTAAAAATAAAAAATCATATTTTTTCACTAAAAAATTATCTTTTCGCCCCCAATGTTTTATTTTCCCAAGGGTAAGAGAAGAAATCGGACCCCAAAAGTTGTTGTACAATTTGTCCTGAGTACGCTGATACCCCATATGTGGGGGTAAACCACTGTTTGGGCGCATGGGAGAGCTCGGAAGGGAAGGAGCACCGTTTGACTTTTCAATGCAAAATTGACAGGAATTGAGATGGGACGCCATGTTGCGTTTAGAGAGCCACTGATGTGCCTAAACATTGAAACCCCCCACAAGTGACACCATTTTGGAAACTAGACCCCCTAAGGAACTTATCTAGATGTGTTTTGAGCACTTTGACCCACCAAGGGCTTCACAGAAGTTTATAATGCAGAACCGTAAAAATAAAACAAAAATTTTTTCCCACAAAAAATTATTTTTTTAGCCCCCAGTTTTGTATTTTCCCGAGGGTAACAGGAGAAATTGGATCCCAAAATTTGTTGCCCAATTTGTCCTGAGTGCGATTATACACAATATGTGGGGGGAACCACTGTTTGGGCACATGGGAGGGCTCAGAAGGGAAGGAGCGCCATTTGGAATGCAGACTTAGATGGAATGGTCTGCAGGTGTCACATTGCGTTTGCAGAGCCCCTAATGTACCTAAACAGTAGAAACCCCCCACAAGTGACACCATTTTGGAAAGTAGACCCCCTAAGGAACTTATCTAGATGTGTTTTGAGCGCTTTGACCCACCAAGGGCTTCACAGAAGTTTACAATGCAGAGCCGTAAAAATAAAACAAAAATTTTTTCCCACAAAAATTATTTTTTAGCCCCCAGTTTTGTATTTTCCCGAGGGTAACAGGAGAAATTGGACCCCAAAATTTGTTGTCCAATTTGTCCTGAGTGCGCTGATACCCCAAAAGTGGGGGGGAACCACTGTTTGGGTGCATGGGAGGGCTCGGAAGGGAAGGAGCTCCATTTGGAATGCAGACTTAAGGTACCTTCACACATAACGATATTGTTAATGATATCGTTGCTTTTTGTGACGTAGCAACGATATCGTTAATAAAATCATTATGTGTGACAGCGACCAACGATCAGGCCCCTGCTGGGAGATCGTTGGTCGCTGAAGAAAGTCCAGAACTTTATTTCGTCGCTGGACTCCCTGCTGACATGGCTGGATCGGTGTGTGTGACACCGATCCAGCGATGTCTTCACTGGTAACCAGGGTAAACATCGGGTAACTAAGCGCAGGGCCGCGCTTAGTAACCCGATGTTTACCCTGGTTACCATCCTAAAAGTAACAAAAAACAAACACTACATACTTACCTAACGCTGTCTGTCCTCCAGCGCTGTGCTCTGCACTCCTCCTGTACTGGCTGTGAGCGTCGGTCAGCCGGAAAGCAGAGCGGTGACGTCACCGCTCTGCTTTCCGGCCGCTGTGCTCACAGCCAGTACAGGAGCAAGCAGGGAGGGAGGTAAGACCCTCGCAGCAACGCGATCACATCGCGTTGCTGCGGGGGGCTCAGGGAAGCCCGCAGGGAGCCCCCTTCCTGCGGGAAGCTTCCCTATACCGCCGGCACATCGCGATCATCTTTGATCGCGGTGTGCCAGGGGTTAATGTGCCGGGGGCGGTCCGTGACCGCTCCTGGCACATAGTGCCGGATGTCAGCTGCGATAGGCAGCTGACACCCGGCCGCGATCGTCGGCGCTCCCCCTGTGAGCGCTGCCGATCGCATATGACGTACTATCCCGTCCGGGGTCATAGGGGCCCACCCCACCTCGACGGGATAGTACGTCTAATGTCAGAAAGGGGTTAAAAAATCATAATTTTCTATTGTCCTAAAAATTAGCATATCGTTATCTAGCAGTTGTGCGACTGGCACAATCTGGGTACAGATAATCTTACGTGACAATTTAACAGGATAATAATCTTCAATGTGTCAGCAGGAGGTTACAAAAAATTCTAATTTTCTATTGGTTTAAAAAAATAGCGTTTCTATGTCTGGCAGTTGTTCGTCTGGCGCAATCTGGGTAGAGATAATCGCACGTGACAATTTAGCAGGGTCAATAATGTTCATTACTTTGTATTTGGAGTGTGTCAGCAAGACGATTGAAAAAAATCATAATTTTCTATTGGTTTAAAAAATAGTGTATCTTTATCAAGCAGTTGTGTGACTGGTGCAATCCGGGTACAGATAAACGTATGTGGCAATTTAGCAAGGGCAATAATCTTCATTACTCCTTATTTGGAGTGAGTCAGCAAGACGATCTCCAAAAAAATAGCCACACATTGCTAGATATAGTGAAATGGTACATAAGACCTTTGTAAGGGTATTTGAGAAAAATAAAGCCAGTATTTTTTGGTTTTATAAGTATAAAAGATGAGAAAAGGTGACGTTAAGGGATGTGGATGTGTTGGTGCCCGCTAAGGCCGTGTGACAGATCCGAAGGTGACAGTAACTGTCTCCTGGTTCCTTTCAAAATTTGGTCAGCACACTACACCACTAACGAACCCAGACAAGTGTGAGGATGTTGTTGGCTGGATGGCAGACAAATGCTCCAGTGTGTTGACAAGCAGCACCACAAAGTTTTCCACACGGACTGGGCATCTGAATCTTCAACCTGGTCCTTCTTCCTCTCATCATCGAGAGTCCCAGGAGACATGAACCCAATGCTGGCCACTCTGAGGAACTGTTTTGTTCCCTTGAAATTTGTCATGCCTCTCATCGTGCACCATTAAAGAGGGTCATGAGGAGGTGGAGTGCAGTGATGCCCAAACATTTGAGCAGCCACAGCCAGGAGAAAGGCACGTTGGGGAAGGTCAGTTGATGTCTGAAGAGGTTGAGGCGCAGTTGCCATCAGGTCAGCTCAGAAGGAGAATTATATTGAGGAGTTTGAAGACGATATGGTCAATGATGAGGCTACTGATCCATCCTGGGACGGTGGCACACCTAGCAAGCACAGCAGTGCAGAGAGGGATGGATACGTAGCAAGAAAACAGGCAAGAAGAGGTAGTGTTTTGCCCAGAGGTAGAACTGTGTCAACTGTTCCACAGAGCCCCCCCACTCAGCTAGATAACAGGCCAAGGGTGCGTTGTCCCCCTGTAATTTGCAGCATCTGCCAAACCAAGCTAAGAAGAGGCAAGAACACTGCCAACCTGAGCACCACCAGCATGCAAAAGCACATGGCAACAAAGCACACCAGTAGGTGGTCGGAATGCCTGGGTACCAAATCAGTGTCTGAGAGTGAAACCATTGCCCCTTCCCCTGTGTTATGGCCTTCCCAATCTGCTGACCATCAAGCAGGTATTGAGCCTCCTGTCCACAACCAGCAGTTGCACACACACAAAAGTCAGCAACCATGTCCACTTCGTTGTCCCAGGGCAGCCTTCCGTTGTCTCCGGCCCAGACATTTAATAGAAAGCAGAAATATTCAGCTACCCACCCACAGGCCCAAACGCTAAACACGTTTGGTGGTTGCAGCCCCATGGTACTCAATTCCCAGCTGACACTATTTTTCCCGGTGTGCCATCCCCGCACTACATAAGCACGTGTTACATAATATCAGCCGTGCTCTGGCCAAATCAGTCACAGGAAAGGTCCACCTAACCACAGACACGTGGACAAGTTCTTGTGGACAGGGACGATACATTTCCCTGACGGCACCCTCGGTTAACCTGGTGGAGTGTGGGACACAGTCAGAAGCTGGGACATCACACATCTTACCCACACCAAGAATTGCGGGCCCAACTTCCATCAGGGTTTCAGTCTCCTCGTATTACACTTCCTGTCTCTCCTCATCCTCAGTTGATCTAGCCTCTCCATCACTCCCCAGCTGGGAAATCTGCAGCACTGCCTTGGTGAAGTGGCAGCACACTCTGCTGAAGCTCATCTGTAAAGGTGATAAAGCTCACAACTCAGCTGAGCTGTTGAAAGGGATAAAAGAACAGACTGATCAGTGGCTCTCCCCTCTGAACCTCCAACCAGGTCTGGTTGTATGCGATAATGGGCGTAATTTGGTGGCAGCTTTAAAGCTCGGCAAGCTGATACACGTTCCATGCATGGCCCACATACTGAACTTGGTTGTACAGCAGTTTTTAGAAACATACCCTGACTTACCTGACCAACTTGCCAAGGTACGCCGCATCAGCGCAAATTTCCGAAAGTCATCTCAGGCTTTCACCTGTCTAGCTTCAGTGCAGCAGCACTTTAATTTGCCTCTTTAATGACTGATTTGTGACCTGCCCACACGCTGGAATTCAACCTTTCATATGTTGGCAAGGCTTAATGAGCAGCAGAGTGCAGTATCTGAATTCCAGCTTCTCAATGCCGGTCAGAGTAACACTCATCCCTAATTCATGACAACTGCCAAGTGGGCGTGTATCCCTGACCTTTGTGAGGTTCTTCAAAACTTTAAGTACTGCACCAAGATGGTGAGTGCTGATAACAATAAATAATAATAATCTTTATCTTTATATAGTGCTCACATATTCTGCAGTGCTTTACAGTTTGCACACATTATCATCGCTGTCCCTGATGGGGCTCACAATCTAGATAGATGACGCTATTATGAGCATAACCATCTTACTGCTCTGTCTATTAAAACGTTCGCTGCAGAATCTGAAAGAGGAAGCTTTGAATGCTTAGCTGGTGGCTATGGAGCAAGATATTACAGTGGCTGATACCACACTGCTCAGCGTCACACAGTATTCTCAGGCCACATTAGGGGATGACGAGGAACAAGATGAGGAAGGGGAGGAACAGGATTTCTTGCTCTGTGCTACAGAGGGCACTCCCAATCCCAGGTTCATGCCTGTCCAACATGGATGGCCTGAAGAGGAGGAGGAGGCTACGCATCGTGAAGAAGAGAGGATGGTTACTGTTGTTCCTGGTGAGGACACTGAACGTTTGACTCTTTGTAGTCTGCCACACATGCCCAGATGCCTTTACCAAAACCCTCGCTTGAAAGACATTATGTCCACCATGAAATACTGGCTGTGCACCTTTGTTGACCCATGGTACAAGAAGAAATTTTATTTTCTAATGTTGGAAGCAGGCATGCCATTTTCAAAGCATGCATGCCAGAGGACCGTAGTGGAAGACTTGCTTAAATGATTACCCTCAGACAAAGCTGGTGGCAGAGGTACCGACTCTTTTCACCCACAAGAATTACAGGGGAGACCCACAAACACCAGGTGCAACTCAGGGGGGGAATGTCCACCATCCGGGCCATTTTTATGAGATCGTCCCATCAGCAAGGGCAATCTGTGGATGTACCTATGATGAGGAGGGAGAAGTTGACCATGGTGGTGAAGGACTACTTAAATGACCATACCAGCATCCTTCCTGATTCTTCAGTGCCCTTTAACTATTGGTTGTCCAAGCTACACATTTGGCCTGACCTCTCCTTGTACACCTTGGAGGTGCTGACATGCCCTGCTGTGAGTGTGTTGTCTAAGCGTTTTTAGTTTGGCAGGTGCAATCATAATGGGTAGGCACACACGGCATAATGCAGACAGGCTGACTCTTCTAAAATTGAACAAGGGCTGGATTTCCTTCGACTTTGTAAGCCCTACAGATGACAGCAACTTTATGTAAATGCAGGCCAAATGTTTTTTTTTTAAGTTGTCTTAACTTCCATCCCTTACCATCCAAAATGGTTTTGTTCAGGAGCTCAACTCCTCCTCTTCCTGCTTCTACAACAAGTACTTAGTTAGTGTTCATCAATGTGTACCCCACATGGGTATTGTTTTGTCTCCTATAATAACTGCAAGGAGCATTGTGATGTCCCTATCATGATGTCTATCAGCTGATCTGAGAGAAACCCCTTTGCTAATTTTTTGAAACCTTTGCACATTGTGCAATAGTGAAACTTATACTCTCTATTTCTATTGTTTGTAATAACTGTAAAGTGTATTATGATGTCCCCATCATGGTGTATTTTAGCATGCGTGATAGTCGCGTTGGGTAATTTTTTGGAAACCTTTGCACATTGTGCAATGGTGAAACTTGTACTCCCTATCTCTACCTATTGTAATAACTGCAAAATGTATTGTGAGGAACCCATCACTGTCTCTTTCAGTGTGTATGATACAGCCCCCTTGGGGTAATTTTTGGAAACCTTTGTACATTGCGCAATGGTCAAATTTCTACTCTTAATCTCTATGTATTCTATTATTATTTTTTTTTATTTTGTTGCCCTTGTCACGGTCTCTTTAAACGTGTATCTGGTAGCCTGATGTTGTTTTTTTGTGTCTGCACTTGGACATTTGTGAGCATAAATGCATTAATGTGACTTGTATTGTTCAAGATTATTGTACCTGTTTTTATTATGTATACCTCTCCTCACATGTAAAGCGCCATGGAATAAATGGCACTATAATAAAAAATAATAATAATAATACATTTTTCAGGTTTCAACCTTACACAGAATAAAAATATGAGTAATGAAACATGCTCTATATATGCTGCTGGTTCTAAAATCTTACCCACACATCCCTTTATAAAGGAAAGTTCGACATAATACCTCTATTAGCATACGCCATATACTGCTCATATATGCAGCACCCCAGTAGGTGGGCAGAACACCTCGATACAAAATATGTGTCTGACGGTGAAACCGTTGGCCCTCCCTCTGTGTTACAACCTTCCCAATCTGCTGTCCAGGAAGGAGTTGCTGATGTTTCCTGTCCACAACTTGCAGTTGCAGAGACACAACAGTCAGCAACCATGTCCAGTTCGTTGTCCCAGGGCAGCATTCACTTGTCCCTTGTCAGCATATATGTGTGTTCACAAATTGTTAGTTAGATAGGGCATACATATTTGTTAGCAATTTATATTGTCCGGTGCTGGACAAAGACCATTGCTGACTTTTCCATGCTCCTAAATGAGTCTTGTGTTTCTTTATTAAACTGTTGATTCACTCACATTTTCTAAATTTGTATCCTTACAAAAAAATGGTGATGGGGCATTGGCCAGTTTCTGTATTTTTTGAAGCACGTCTAAGAGACTGGTTTAATACACTCCACAGACCTATTTAGGCCTCAGCCGTACACATATTGGACAATGGTCATTGCCACACTAAGGTCTTAACCTTAACTCTGTAGCACTGCCTGTCACATGAGTAATACACTCCACGGACCTCGACACTGTCTGGGACATATCCTGTAATTACTCCATTGTTGCTCAAAACTATGCAAAAAATACATTCTGCCTGGTTTCCAGAAGAAGTGCATAGATTGTTCAGTGGCACTCCTGTCTCTTTCCCTTGAAGCGGCTGCTTCCAAGTAAAATGAGGCTTGTTTATGTTCCTGACATGGGTTTCAGGCTTTTGGTGTCTGGTAGAATCCTCTTTACTGACATTGATCATACAGCTCCCCAACTCCTGTATTATATTCATTTTACAGTGGCTTCACCCGCTATGGCAGTGGTTCCATTGGGATCCGGTGGTAAAAATGAACTGTGGCCCTTACAAAATGAAGGTTTCACATCAGAGGTGGTCCTCTGAAAATTAAAAGCGAGGGCCGCATAATGAAATGGGGGTGGACATGGTGGTGGTGGTGGGCAAAGTCCAAAATTCAAATGTTTGAATTGCGGGTTTGAAATTGTAGACCTGCTGATCAGCTGTAATGGAATGGGGAATATGTATTCCACTATCTCACTATCTGACTAACTATTTGGCATGAGGGAGGGACCTCCCGAATGTAGGAGTGAGAGCTCACCCAAATGTATGATACACGGCCACCTGAGGGCCCTTGCCAAACTCAGGATTCAAGGCACCTGCTGACTACTTGTCAGCGATGGCTGCATAATGACATGGCAGTGGACAAGGTGGTGGTAGCAGTCAATGCCCAAAATTCAAATGAGCATATTTGAAATAGAATTGTAAAGAGATGAGGCATGAGGGAGGGTCCTCCCAAATGTAAGAGTGAGATCCCTCAAAAATGTAAAAAATAAAGCCAAAACACTCCATGTGAACATATGATAAAGGGGAGGTACATTTTTTTTTAATTATTTTAATTTTGCATTATATACATGTAACTATAAAGGAAATAATGTTTCTTAGCATTTTTCCCTTTAAAAAAAATGTTTTGGTTTGATAGGTCTTTTTAAAAAGCCGTAAAACCGGCGCAATAGTCTGACAACATTATTCCCAGATACCATATGTGAGTCAGAAAGGCATGCAGGCATCTTCTCCATGCTTCTCCCATTTAGTTTTAGCTCTTTCCCATCCATTTCAGCTTTTGTCTCAGGCCCCCAGACCTGTTTGTTGGGTTCAGCAGAAAAATATTCGGCTTTCCCGTTGACTTGCATTGGATTTTTTTATTTGGTACAAATACACGGATATTAGAAATATTTGTGTAGATTTTCCAGAATCCGAATATTTCACTATTCGATCATCACTAATCTTCACAACTCTGATAATAGAATTTTGCTTAACTGTAGTTCCATTGAAAGAGAAGAATAATTGTTGGGGGACTCTGCAGTGAAGCCCCCAGGGATCAGGCAACTATTTACTAGAAATGAGCGAATTTGCTCGGGTCCCTGCTTATTCAGTAACCTATAACGCTTACCAAATAACCTGCAGAGGGAACCCGGCTTCCTGGATCATACCTGCTGATCAGCTGTTTAGCTCCACAGCTGCATGTGTCGTGGCTGTGTGACAGTCACAACACATGCATGGAGAGCCCAACACACAGGCTCTCCATGCATGAGTCATGACTGTGACACAGCCACGACACATGCAGCTGTGGAGACAAACAGCTGATCAGCAGGAGCGATCCAGGAAGCAGGGTTCCCTCTGCAGCTTTTTTGGTAAGCGCTGTAGCTTGCGAAATAAGCAGGGACCCGAGCAAATTCGCTCATTTCTAGTAAATAGTTGCCTGATCAACAATTATTCTTCTGTTTCAATGGAACTACGGTTAAGCAAAATTCTATTATCAGAGTTGTGAAGATTAGTGATGATCGAATAGTGAAATATTCGGATTCTGAAAGCAACTCTACTATTTAACCATCTTTTGGATAGGTAATAACTTGCATTGTGGGACACCCTCACAAACTCAATGTCCAACATAAAAAATATAATTGTATGATATAGAAAGCAAATTTTCAAAATTCAAAATGTAGCAGTTAGCCCCTTCCCGACATGCGACGTACATACTGTATAATGCTCTGCGGGAGCTGCTTTTCCGCAAACAGCAGTATATGTACAGAAGCACGATTGCTATACGAGATCTGACACCCTGCAGCAACGCCTACAATCGGTGCATTTAAACCCTCTGATGCCGCTCTCAGTAGTGACAGTGGCATATAGGAGCATCACACAGGGATGAATTCATTGAAAGGTTTAATTGGAAAAATGGGGTAACTTATGGAGAGGTTCTGCTGTTCTGGCATCTCAGGTGCTCTGCCAATGTAACATGGCACTCGCAAACAAGTGCAGCAAATCTGCATCTTCTTAGCTTTGCACTGTAACTCAGACGTAGTTTTTGACCACATATGGGGCATCTGTGAATGGAGGAGAAAATGTACAACAAACTTTGGGGTCAATTTTCTCCTTTTGCCCTTGTAAAAATACAAAATGTGTAGCTGGAAACAATTTTTGTGGGAAAAATTTGTTTTTTTTTTTATTTTCATGGCCTAACATTATAAACTTCTGTGAAGCAATTGGGGGCTCAAGGTGCTCAATACACATCTAAATAATGTCTAGTTTCCAAAATGGTGTCATTTGTGGAGGGTTTCTACTGTTTAGGATCTTGAAGGGCTCTCCAAATGCGACACGGTGTCCGCTAATTATTCCATCAAATTTTGCATTCAAAAAGTCAAATGCGTTCCTTCCCTTCTAAACCCTGCCATGCTCCCAAACAGTTGTATTCACCCACATATGGGGTATCGGCGTACTCAGGAGAAATTACACAACAAATTGTATGTATCAATTTCTCCTGTTAACCTTATTAAAATTTAAAATATGGAGTTAAAAAGATTTATTTGGGAAAAATTCGATTTTTTTATTTCCACGGCTCTACGTTATAAAATTCTATGAAGCACCTGTGGGTTCAAGGTGCTCAATACACACCTAGATAAGTTCCCTGAGGGGTCTAGTTTGTAAAATGGTGTCACTTGTTGGGAATTTCCACTGTTCAGGCGCATCAGGGGCTCTCCAAACATGACATGGCGTCCGCTAATTTTGCCAGCAAATTTTACATTCAAAAAGTGAAATGGCTCTCCTTCCTTTCCGAGCCCTGCCGTGTGCCCAAACAGTAGATTTCCCCCACATATGGGGTATTGGCATGCTTAGGAGAAGTTGCACAACAAACTTTATGGCCTACTTTCTCCTGTTACCCTTGCAAAAGTAAAAAAAATAGGTCTAAAGGAAATTTTTTGTGAAAGAAAAGAATGTTTATTTTTTCCTTCCACATTCCAAAAATTCCTGTGAAGAACCTGAAGGATTAATAAACTTCTTGAATGTGGGTTTGAGTACCATGAGGGGTGCAGTTTTTAGAATGGTGTCACTTTTCAGTATTTTCTGTCATATAGGCCCCTCAAAGTCACTTCAAATGTGAGGTGGTCCCTTAAAAAAATGGTTTTGCAAATTTTGTTGTAATAATGAGAAATCACTGGTCAACTTTTAACCCTTATAACTTATTAACAAAAAAAAATTATGTTTCAAAAATTGTGCTGATGTAAAGTAGACATGTGGGAAATGTTATTTTGTGTGAAAACTATATTGTGCGATATGACTCTTTGATTTAAGGGCATAAAAATTAAAAGTTTGAAAATGGCAAAATTTCCATTTTTTTCACAAATAAACTTATCATATCAAAGAAATTTCACCACTATCATAAAGTAGAATGTGTCACGAGAAAACAATCTCAGAATCAGTCGGATCCATTGAAGCGTTTCAGAGCTAGACTGCTGTCACACGATCAGTATTTGGTCAGTATTTTACATCAGTATTTGTAAGCCAAAACCAGGAGTGGAACAATCTGCATTTATCACCCACTCCTGGTTTTGGCTTACAAATACTAATGTAAAATACTGACCAAATACTGCGAGTGTGACGGCAGCCTTATGATCTCATAAAGTGACACTAGTCAGAATTGTAAAAATTGTCCTGGTTAGGAAGGTGAAAACAGACTTCGGGATGAAGGGGTTAAAGGTCAGCTCTGGAATGAAGCTCGTGGGCATTAAAGATAAGCAAAATTTTAATTTTATGTACCTCAAAAATGTTGTCCAAAAGATGTGTTAGAAAAGATCACTACGGTATGTATTTATAACTTAATTTCCAAGCTACAAGCATGGCCTCCTGTGCTGTACAATTTATGAATGGCTTTGGGACTACAGGATGCAGAAGATATATTTGACATATGTATTATTTTCTGTTTTAATAATGTGGCATCAGAGTGTGTTATATGTTGGGTAGCGTGGAATGGTTTAAGCCCTGCATGCAATCCCATATTTTTATGATCTCTCAATGTTATGCCCAGCAGGAATTTTCCCACCTCTTGAAGCTTGAAATAATTATTTCCAGCTTTCTTCCCCCAGTGGAATTGTGTTGCAAATTACTTTATTTTTACATGCATTCACACCTATAAAACAAATTTTTCTTTTATTGGAACAAAAAAATATAAAGGCACAGAATTTGTAGAATATATTAAGCAAAGTGCTGTGGTATGCCTACTGATCTGTGTTCTCATGAAATCGTACTTTCCATTGAATCACAAAAACAGATGTGTTAATACTGCCATGAAAAATTGTCCTTCATTTTTGTAGCCAAGAAAGTAACACAGTCTTATTGGAGCCGATAGAGTTCAAATACCTGATCATGCATTTTTTAAGTTTCCTTTCATTGGATGGTTTGAGCCAAGTGTGTCAATTTTCATTCACTTAATATTTTGTTCTTACAGCACCATCCACCCCTCCTCGCTTCCTCTCTGTAAGTCAGCTATCCAGCACGCTTGTGAGGTTATCATGGCTACCTCCTTTGGAGCCAAATGGAATTATACTTTTCTACACACTGTATATCTGGTAAGACAAAACACATGCTGGCAGATCTCTCATTTTATTTGCAAGTTCTATACAGTATATCTACAGTATGCGCATCCTATTGTTCAGAGTGATTATACATTTGGGGTTTAATGGTCCCGATTCATAATTTGCCTTTGCAATTTCATTATCTTGCCTCTCTATTTGCGATTTTGGATTTTGTGCCAAGCTCATCAAAATGTTTTAAGAATTGGCATAAATTCAAACATGCATGTTTTTTTTTTTTTTGCATTTTACCCTTTTTAGGCCAAGTTCACAAGTTCAGTATTTTATGTAAGTATTTGTAAGCCCAAATCCGGAGTGGAACAGTCAGAGGAAAAGTATAATAAAAACACGTCACCACTTCTGTATTTATCACCCACTCCTGGTTTTGATTTGCAGATACTGAGGTAAAAAGCTGACCAAATACTTAATGTGTGAATGTGGCCTCAGATTCAAGCATAATACATTCTTTTCAATAGGCTATAAGCTGCTTTATGATGGTTTTCAACTCCGCAAAAAAAGACATTAATCAGATTTTGTACTTCACCAAGGTGTACTGCACTGCAATTGCACAAAAATGTTTGTGACCTTTCAAAAGGCACAAATAATGACATAGACGAAACATCTGAGTAACCAAAACCATATCCATAATGCCAAGCAAAGCAAAATGAAAAAACAGATTATACCAAGTAATGTTAAATTTTAAAAAATGAAAATTAAATAATGAATAATGACTGTGATGCACTTATTTGCCTCAGATCTGAACCAAACTTGCCAGCCTCATAGGAATACATGTGGCTGCTGAATTTTTGTCAGAAAACTCATGGCCGGTTGGTTCATCGTGTTCCATACTTGGACTGTGAAACACAAATATGTGTATCCAGTCTAAGGCGCAAATAAAAATGTCACATTTAGAACTATTTTTAACACCAGAAAAAGTCACATGAGTAATGTTAATTGTACGACAATGGTTCATTACCCTTCCCTCCCATGGCCATCAAATGGTATCTAGCAGATCTCCGGTTCTGAAACCATTTAAAACTTTCCTGGCTGTCATAACAAAAGATTAGCTTAGATTTTATGTTGTCCAGCGACTTTAAAGGTTAACCCGATCTTTAGTTATTACCTGTTTGACAGGCGGATCCCCTCACCAATCCTGAGAAGGGGGTTCTGTGTTGCCCCACCTGAACGGAGTGGTGGCCAAGCATGTGCAGCACTGTGCATTTACTCTTTATGGTACTGCCAAGTACAGCTCTCAGCTTTTAAGGGGTGCGCATACCTGGGCACAGCTCAGTCGAAATGGGGCTCTGTAGTATGCGACACCTGCTAGGGCGGTGGGGTACTTGGCACCAGGTCAGACGATTCTTAAAGGGTCTGTGGCCCTAGGCACGCAATAAAAGGGATGAGGGAATGTTTGTAGGGATGAAGTTTATATAGGGAAAGGGGATTGTTCGTGACGCCACCTGTGGTACTCAGGCAGGGATGGCTGACGCTGCTTAAACAGACCACTGGGGTTGATGGTGATGTAGCTGAGATGGTTCTGCTCCTCACAGGTGGAGTGGGGCCCCAGGGCTATCGGTACAGTTTTATAAGGCGATTGTGGATGTTGGGATGCAGGACTGAGGTTACTGGAAAGAAGAAAAGGACTAGAGGACACAAGGGCTGCAGTTTTCTTTACCTTTAATTCCTGGTTGAAGGTGCAGTCCGGAGCACCGGTAACAGGTGTTAATAGAGATTCGAGCAGCCTGGAAGCAATTCAGAATCCACCTTGCCAGGTGGGGTTGGAGGCCTCCCTACTGCGCTGTTCTCAGGGTTCTAGATGCTTTATGCTCTACTCAAGTCCCTCTCTCAGTCTGTCCATTAAATGGAACACTACCTGCATGGCAGGCAGCTTGAGCCTGTTCCAGGTGTCACTGTCAAGATCCTGTCAGCACCGAAGCACTGTCACGGCTGAACAGGGTGACTCACCCACACTACAGGAGGACCCGGGGTCAGATACCAAGGAAAACTCAGACAGACGGGACCTGCACAGCGTGCTGAGTATGGTAGAGAACAGGAGGACCTGCGATCATGTGACCACAGGAGGTGGGGCTAGCGTCCTGCTGCTGGAGATGGGTGTAAGTCTTTACAGGGAAACTAAAGTAAATGAGAGGGGAACTCAGGTCGGACAGGTGGGGGTCATACACAGAGAGGGCGGCGCAGTACACAGGGGCAATCAGAAGAATAGTCAGGACGTAGCAAGAGATCAGAAAAACCAGAACGGGCAATAGACAGTACAAAAACAGCAGGCAGAAATCACAACAGCGACAGAACCAAATCAGAAACCAAACAGACAGACTAGTACTTGCACAAAGCAGAGGCACACCAGGGTCAGACACACTCAGCCAATGGTCAGAGTATAAACGACAAGGACTGACCTCAGAGTGAGGCTATAAAAAGCCTCCCAGGACCTAGAAAGAGGCCATAAGATTTAACCCTGCAACTACCTGACCCGAGAGCACAGTAAACCATGACAGTCACTCCCTGGTGGTGACTCGGGGCTCTGGTAGGCTGCTGTACCTGAGGGTGTCAGATGGGGCCAGGAGACCTGCAATCTCCTGCCCTCTGGTTTTAGTTGCGGGGCCTGCAGTCTCCACACAATCAAGGACTCTGGTGTCCGGTCTTGGTGCTCAGTCCTAGGGTGAGCTCAGTTGCAGCTTCAATCTCCCAAGTTCTCTTCACTTGCCTCTTCCTCCTTCACTGTAACAGGTGTTAGAGCTCCCCCTTCTGGCCTGGAGTCTGGAAAGGTGTTGCAAGCTGATGTACCTGGAAAGGGGATCCCTCCTTGCTTCCAGGCATGACATCACCCCCTGTGAGGGAGGCAATGCCACTGTGGCAACCGGACTCCTGGGGTGCCACAAGTACTCTGCTCTTGTGATTGAGGAGGTCTCAGCAGTCAGACCACTCACTGGTCAGCAAATTATTATCACCCATTGCATAAATAGGTTGTAATGTCTAAAGATGGAATAGCTCTTTAACCCCTTTCTGTCAGCTGATGGAATAGTACAACAGCTGGCAGTATCCCCCCCTTTGATGTGGGCTCCGGCGGTGAGCCCACCTCAAAGCTGCGACATGTCAGCTGTTTTGAACAGCAGACATGTGTCCACAATGAGCGCAAGTGGAATCACGATCCGCCCGTGCCCATTAACTAGTTAAATGCCACTGTCAAACTCTGACAGTGGCATTTTACAAGCGCTGCCGGCCGCACGGCCAGAAGTATGCTCACTGCTGACCCCGTCACGTGATCTGGGGTCAGCGATGCGTTGCCATCACAACCAGAGGTTTCCTCGAGACCTCTATGGTTGTTGATGGCAGATTGCTATGAACGCCACCCTGTGGTCGGCGCTCATAGCAAGCCTGTAATTCTGCTGCATAAAGGTGATCTATGTAGCTGAGGCGATCGAGTAGTGGATGCTTCTAGCTTCCCATGGAGGCTATTGAAGCATGCCAAAATTTTAAAAAAAGTGTTTAAAAATATTAAAAAAAAATAAAAAAATTTAAAAGTTCAAATTACCCCCCTTTCGCCCCAATCAAAATAAAAGAATAAAAAAAATAAAACATACACATATTTGGTATCACTGCATTCAGAATCGCCCAATCTATCAATAAAAAATGGATTAACCTGATCGCTAAACGGCATAGCGAGAAAAAAAATCCAAACGCCAAAACTACCTTTTTTTGGGCGCATAAAAATGCAATAACAGGCGATCAAAAGAACATATCTGCACAAAAGTTGTAAAATTAAAAACATCAGCTTGGCATGCAAAAAATAAGCCCTCACCGCCAACCCCAGATCATGAAAAATGGAGACGCTACCGATATTGGAAAATTGCACAATTTTTTTTTAGCACACTTTGGAATTTATTTTTTGCCACTTAGATTAAAGAGAACCTAGACATATTTGGTGTTTATGAACTCGTAATGACCTGGAGAATCATAATGGCAGTTAAAATAAGTTTTAGCTTTTAGTAAACCTAGCAATAAAAGCCAAACAAAAAAAAACAGTGTGGGATTGCACTTTTTTTGCAATTTCATCGCACTTGGAATTTTTTTCCCATTATCTGTTACACGACATGCTAAAACCAATGGTATCATTCAAAAGTACAACTCGTCCCACAAAAAATAAGCCCTCACATGGCCATATTGATGGAAAACTATGGCTCTGGTAAGAAGGGGAGCGAAAACAGAAATAAAAAAATGAAAAAGCTCCGGGGTTTAAGGAGTTAAGCTTTGTCTCTATCCACCGCATATTTTTATGCAGATTTATTCTTTTTTTTTTAAACTTAAGTACAATTACTCTCTGTTGTAAACCTAAAATTTCCCTACAGTATAAAATATGTGGCCCATCTTGATTTAAATACCAATTCCAATAACCAAACACTTGAGTGGGCTACTTTCTGTCAACACTTTTAATTACTAAAATGAATTCATGTTTTAAAAGAAGTTAATCAGTATTATTGTAAAATACTTATTTTTTTAAGATAGCATCAGATTAATCAAAGTGATGCATGAAAAATGATACATGTGGTGCAATTCTCTATGTTACTTTTCTTTTCCTTAAAGGGGTTGCTTATTACCCTAATTCTGTTGCGAGTCGAGTTTCCTCTGCTGCACAGGGGGAATCTCAATCCGTCTCCGCTGCGGTCTCCCATTCTCCTCCAGCCGCAGTGGAGTCTGCTCAGCAGGGACGTCGATCCCAGCGTCTCGCTCAGTCTGACTCTGTGCGAAGAGTTGCTGCTGCTTTTCCTGCTTCTGCCATTAAGGCCAGTGCTGGGCAGTGGCGAGTGGACGTTTCTGGATCTAAGTCCTTGTTTGCACGCACTGAGCATGCCCAGGGCAAGTTCTCCTGTTGGAGATCGAGGGTCACATGCTCAGGTGCTGCAGCACATCCCATTGGTCCTTTTGGCAGGTCTTGGAAGGGCAAAAGTTCTGTAGCCACTTCCTGTGCTGCAACTATATAAACTGCGCATGACCGCACGGCCATGCGCTAGTATTGTCTTGTAAATATGTGTGTGTTGTGAGTGAAAGTCGCTCTTTAAATAACCCTCCCTATTGAATGTCTGTTCGCGGAAGGTGTATGTTTGCTAATCTAGCGCCCGACTTATCCAACAGCACGAAACACACATTGCAGCGTCCTCTTGCTGTATCCGCCTGTACGGCGCTGTGCGCTTGCCTTGCGCTTTCCATACCCAAGCCAGTGTGGTTGGTGGCGTCCGTCAGTGCGGCATTGCTCGCACTCCTGTGCATTCATATATTTGTATTTAGTTACCTTACACACCCAGTTGCGGTGTAGTGCCAGCGAGGGTCTAATCGGACTTCAATCCCAGTTGGGGTTAAGTACGCTGACTACTCGCTCATGCTTTAGGTGCGGTACCGCGATCCTGTGATGCAACAGGATTGCTCCCTTCACGCTGGGTGAGGTTGAACCCACGTGTATATACTTTAGTGTACCGCCATATAGCCTGTATTTACTAGCAGCAGGTTTTCACCTGCACGGTGGACCCCGGACTGCGAACGCATCTGTATCACCTTTCTTGGTGCGTTCCGCCAGTCCTAACAGCTTCTTTTGCCATAAATGCATAAGGATAAAGCCCCTACAGATTGACATATATCGTTTCTGTCAGTTTCATATTGTTTTATGCCTTGCTGTTTCACTTTCTGTGCCCGGGCATCAGCTCTGCTGTCACAGAATATTCATTTGCTCCCTTTTGATTACACTTACCAGGATTCCTTGTGCTGGGCTGCAAGCCAGCAGAGAGCACAGCTCCTGTCACTTCTCCCACAGCTTTACTCGTAGTATTAACACAATCTCCTGTACAGGACACTGTTACAGTGAACAGAAGTAATGCATAAAACATCAGAAGAGCAGCCCTAGTAATAAAGATTATCCTTTACTCCTCAATCATGGATAAGCGGATGGATGAACGTGCAGAAAGATGTATTAATGTTTGCATACAACAGAGAGAATACAGCAAGGTATATATACATTACACAAGGTATAGAGAAAGGTATGTGTACATATACAGTACAGACAAAAGGTTTGGACACACCTTCTCATTTACAGATTTTTCTGTATTTTCCTGACTATGAAAATTGTAAATTCAGACTGAAGGCATCAAAACTATGAATTAACACATGTGGATTTATATACTTAACAAAAAAGTGTGAAACAACTGAAATTATGTCTTATATTCTAGGTTCTTCAAAGTAGCCACCTTTTGCTTTGATGACTGCTTTGCACACTCTTGGCATTCTCTTGATGAGTTTCAAGAGGTAGTCACCGGAAATGGTCTTCCAACAATCTTGAAGGAGTTCCCAGAGATGCTTAGCACTTGTTGGCCCTTTTGCCTTCACTCTGCGGTCCAGCTCACCCCAAACCATCTCGATTGGGTTCAGGTCTGGTGACTGTGGAGGCCAGGTCATCTGGCGTAGCACCCCATCACTCTCCTTCTTGGTCAAATAGCCCTGGAGGCGTGTTTGGGGTCATTGTCCTATTGAAAAATAAATGATGGTCCAACTAAACGCAAACCGGATGGAATAGCATGCCACTGCAAGATGCTGTGGTAGCCATGCTAGTTCAGTATGCCTTCAATTTTGAATAAATCCCCAAAAGTGTCAGCAGCAAAGCACCCCAACACCATCACACCTCCTCCTCCATGCTTCACGATGGGAACCAGGCATGTAGAGTCCATCCGTTCACCTTTTCTGCGTCACACAAAGACATGGTGGTTGGAACCAAAGAGCTCAAATTTGAACTCAACAGACCAAAGCACAGATTTCCAATGGTCTAATATCCATTCCTTGTGTTCTTTAGCCCCCCAAAAATCTCTTTTACTTGTTGCCTGTCCTTAGCAGTGGTTTCCTAGCAGCTATTTTACCATGAAGGCCTACTGCACAAAGTCTCCTCTTAACAGTTGTTGTAGAGATGTGTCTGCTGCTAGAACTCTGTGTGGCATTGACCTGGTCTCTAATGTGAGCTGCTGTTGCCTCAGATAAACTTATCCTCAGAAGCAGAGGTGATTCTTGGTCTTCCTTTCCTGGGGTGGTCTTCATGTGAGCCAGTTTCTTTGTAGCGTTTGATGGTTTTTGCAACTGCACTTGGGACACTTTCAAAGTTTTCCCAATTTTTCGGACTGACTGACCTTCATTTCTTAAAGTAATGACGGCCACTCGTTTTTCTTTACTTAGCTGCTTTTTTCTTGCCATAATACAAATTCTAACAGTCTATTCAGTAGGACTATCAGCTCTATATCCACCAGACTTCTGTTCAACACAACTGATGGTCCCAACCCCATTTATAAGGCAAGAAATCCCACTTATTAAACCTGACAAGGCACACCTGTGAAGTGAAAACCATTTCCGGTGACTACCTCTTGAAGCTCATCAAGAAAATGCCAAGAGTGTGCAAAACAGTCATCAAAACAAAAGGTGGCTACTTTGAAGAACCTAGAATATAAGACATATTTTCAGTTGTTTCACACTTTTTTGTTAAGTATATAATTTCATATGTGTTAATTCATAGTTTTGATGCCTTCAGTGTGAATTTACAATCTTCATAGTCATGAAAATACAGAAAAATCTTTTAATGGGAAGGTGTGTCCAAACTTTTGGTCTGTACTGTATATATACACATATTCTGCTGTATACATACGAATACAAGGAAGGGCTGTGGCTGTAATAAAAATGTGTGCTTTCAGCAATAGCTGTGTGTGCAGCAGCATGCACAGGAGAAGTGGGAGCTCTGCTGAATGGAAAACCACTCAACCACCCATCAGCTATGAGAGCACAGGACTCAGAGAAACGTGGACTTGATATAAAAGGAAGTCAGGGGATTCTTAGCCAGAGATCATATGAAAGAAAATGTTTTTGTCCTGATGAAGAGGTCGTGTAGGACCTTGAAACGCGCTAACCTGTAAACCTATATAATAAAATTCTGTTGATTTTATCCTGCCATCGATCATTCATCAGCAGCACATTGATTGACTCCTCCTTCCTGCTCTTCATGTATCCACATTTTCCGGCATATTTGTCACTACCTCTTCTAATTTTTAGACAGTGCAAGCTTAAACTACACAGTCTTAAAGTGCGCCACGTTTTTTAAAGTGATTCTTGCTGCTTGATAAATTTGGTACATCTGCAGACTATTTAGTCTAAGTTTACATTATCTCTTTGTTTACATCTTGTCAGAAATTTTGTTTCGAAATTTTGTTTCAAAATTTTGGTAATGCATAGAGTACCACTTTTTGGCAAGCCTCGCCCCTAGTTAGACCGGGTGTCTTAATCACATACTAAATATGGTGCAAGCCGTGGAAGGCAGTTTTCGGCTCTGAAAATCTCCTTCACAGAATTTTAAATGATTTATGACAGTTTAGTAAATCTCCCTTATTGTTTGTATTTTTATCTGCGCTATCTGTACTCGGAAATAACATTTACATGTTTTCTTTCTTATGTCCTAGGGATGAGACATCTAACAAAACTGTCAATATTGAAGATACTTCAGTGGACTTTAGGGATTTTGAAAGCAATCATGAATATAGTGCATACGTCACATCCAGCACTAGATTTGGGGATGGAAATGTCAAAAGTGACGTTTTAAGATTTAAAACTCTAGAAGGAGGTATATAGTAAATGCATGCTATGTGTTATACCATGTGACAGGACCAGATCTCCCTTCTATCTGATAAAAAAATTGCATTACAATCATCCAATTTATATTGTGGTATGAGCAAACCCTCACAGAAAGAATTGGCTATGATCCCCTGCTGTTCTGTCTGTATACTCTTTTGCTTCCTCCCCTGCCCAGGAGCTGTGGTGTGATCAGATTATGTCCCTGCACGGTCAGACACGGCCATTACACAGTACACAGCAGGGGCACATGTATAAGATTATCTCAGCACAGGGACATTTCTTTTTAACACATTCAATTGTGGAACTTATTATTAGTCCAAGATATATTAATGAAAATAAACTTTGTTCTTGGGAAAACCCCTTTAAGGCACTCCATAAATGTCACCTGCTCCCTGCTCCACCAGTTGCTAGGTACTTGCCTAATCATTTTTGATCCAGCCTAGCCTGGGATCTCAAGAGCATCATTACTAGTTTTACACAAGCATATTGAGACTTATAAATGTGGATTTTAGGTTGCCCACTATTAAGTCATATTTATGGGAAAAGAGCTAATTTTTTGGGGAAAAAAAGCTCATTTTCTCTCTGCTGAGCTATTCTTGATCTATACCACGTTGATTTGGGCCGATTGACAGCGCTCCCTCGAGACCGCTATCTCATTCTTCTTTATAGGCTTCATTTAAAGGATCAGCCCTGTTAGGCCCTAAGAGCTGTCCTATATTAATCTCAGTTAAGTTATGCTTTAAAAGGAACCTGTCAAATGAAAAAATGCTATTAACCTGCAAATGTAAGCTTAATCTGCAGGCTAATAGGGATGTGAAACTGCCCGGCTCCCGCACGTTGCAGAATGCTGCGGGAGAAAATGAACTTTATTCCACGAGGCAGCATTTGGATTTCAGTCAGAACTGTGGTGACGGTGCGGATTCAAAATTCCCTAAACATTGGCCAACTCTTTTAAGTAGACTCCATGAATATCAGGATATCATAGCCTCCCTTTAGTTATTTTTTTTTAGTTTAGCTTTACACTGGGTATTTCCTCTTTATCTTCTAGTATTTTTTCTCGAATTCATATTAACATTGTTAAATTTAATATAATTTAAACCATTCTTTCTCATAATATCAATTCTCTCAGAACCTAAAAGTTATTGAAACAGGTCTATATGCTTTGGGATTAAAATGTCCATATTTGTTTTTATTTAATGAATTGCTAGTTTTATCTGTGGTATGTATCAATTTTGCAGACTTACGGTTATTCATTCAATTTTGCAGTTCCTAGTGACCCACCAAAGAACATATCCTATAGAAGTCTCACCTCTACATCTGTAAAGATTTTCTGGAATCCTCCCATTAAACCAAATGGTGTCATACAATATTATACATTATATTTCAGGAATACTTCTAACACGTACATGAGGGTAAGAACACGATATTCTAACGTGCATTTCCTGCTAGCGTATAGTATTATTTGCTTATGTCTTCATAGTAATCAATGGATAATAACCAAGTTGTTTTAATATGCTGAAATATTTTATATTTTAAAAATGATTAACAACTCGTAGCTCTGCAAGAAACTATAATTCCCTGTGTGCATATAGCTTCAATAGTGGCCATACTTGTTATTAGAAGTTGGTTGATAGTTTGACCAACATTTATCTGGTAAATGATTGTTACAGCAATGCAATAACTTATATTTTAGATGATATTTACAGTTACAGTTGGGTCCATAAATGTGCAATTACACTGGGCCAGTAATGGCCAATTTAATACCACAAGTGATGCTTTTTACAGATGAACATGATCTACTTAGCCTGATATGGAGGATACCATGATCTTCTGTAGTTAGTGTTACTGCACAAATTCTCCTGTCCCGACTATGAAATCCTGTATGCAGTGTAAGAGCTCCCTATGTGATGACCACCTCATAGCCCACAACACAGCGCTGGATGATTTACTAATAAAATACATAGGTACTTTTGGTTTAAAAAAAAATTCCCTCAACTAGGTGGATCTTCAGAAAAGCATTTTTCCCCTTTACTAAGGACTGGGTCTCCTTCAGTTGTGAAGTGTTTGCTCTAAGTGTAAGGGATGCCAAAAATTAGGAGGCACTCCAATACATTTTTGAAGAGACATAGTAGAGGGCCTCATAAAACATTTTTTCCAATTAATAAGGAGTGCATATCCTAGACTGGTAATGCTCATGCACTAAGTGGGCTGAAAAACATTTACGCTTGGGCGGTATATGTATGCAAAGATATACCTATAATATAACGCTGGGAGCGTCACTCTGTCCGAAGCCTTTATAGACTGCGCAGGCGCGAGCGCCGGCACAGTCTGGCCCCCACAGAGTGACGCTCCCAGGAGATCGCGGTATGCGTTAACACTGAAGCATACCGCGATCTCCACCGGAGAGTCAGGGACCGCCAGGAGGGTAAGTATATTCACCTTTCCCCGTTCCAGCGCTGTGTGCGGCTCCGTCTCCCGGCTCCTCTGCTGTGACAGTTCAGAGGGCGCGATGATGCGCTTAATGCGTGCCGGCGCCGCCCTCTGACTTACCAGTCACAGGCAGAGGAGCCATTTTCTTGAAGACACACTCCGGCTCCACTGCAGGTGTGTCTTCAAGAAAATGGCGCCGGAAAGAGCGGACTGCGCAGGCGCCGATTCCTGCTGCCGGAATCGGCGCCTGCGCAGTCCGCGCTTTCCGGCGCCATTTTCTTGAAGACGCACCTGCAGTGGAGCCGGACGATAGGTGAGTATGGTATTTTTTTTTTTATATGGCAGCAGCATACGGGGGCATACACACTGGAGCGTCTTATGGGGGGCATATCATACAATGGTGGTGCAGGATGGGAGCAGCACATGACAGAACGGGGGCAGGATGGCAGCAGCACATGACAGAACGGGCGCAGGATGGCAGCAGCACATGACAGAACGGGCCCAGGATGGCAGCAGCATATGACAGAACGGGCGCAGGATGGCAGCCGCACATGACAGAACGGGCACAGGATTGCAGCAGCACATGACAGAACGGGCGCAGGATGGCAGCAGCACATGAAAGAACGAGTGCAGGATGGCAGCAGCACATGACAGAACGGACGCAGGATGGGAGCAGCACATGACAGAACGGGCGCAGGATGGCAACAGCACATGACAGAACGAGCGTAGGATGCGAGCAGCACATGACAGAACGGGGGCGCAGGATGGGAGCAGCACATGACAGAACGGGGGCGCAGGATGGGAGCAGCACATGACAGGATGGGAATGCAGGATGGAGCAGCACATGACAAAATGGGGGCGCAGGATGGAGCAGCACATGACAGAATGGGGGCGCAGGATGGAGCAGCACATGACAGGATGGGGACGCAGGATGGAGCAGCACATGACAGGATGGGGACGCAGGATGGAGCAGCACATTCCAGGATGGAGACCATATACCAATATAAATGCTCGCCACCCGGGCATAGAACGGGTTCAATAGCTGGTATATATATATATATATATATATATATATATATTGTCCCAGGTGGGCCACTATAAATTGTTAATCACAAACATCCTTAAAACATTTATAGCAAGAGTAGCATGATCACTCTGTTGATATGGTGGTGGAGGAGGAGAAGGATGACATCACAGAATAGATGAAATCCTGAAGCGTATACCCATGTTTAGGTGGGAAGGGGTGAATGAGAATAGACCAACAAAAAACAGACGCACCGCATTTCAGTTTCAGTTATCGGGTGGTGTACAGAAGTCTGGCCCAATCCAGCTCTTGTTCAGTTGTCCCCACCAAGACAACAACTGTCCATGTTGTCCTCCTCACCCTCTTCCTCATCCTCCCTCTGCTCCTCTTCAGGCCATCCACGTTGAACAGATGGGATGAAGGTGGTGTGGGTACTACCCTCTGTAGCATGGGCAACCAGCTCCTGTTGCTCCCACTCCACGTTATCACCCAACACGTGTTGAGAAGATGAGGTTAGGCTGGGCTGTGTATCATCAGCCAGTATAGTTTCTTGCTCCATCTCAACTTACTCTGCCTGCAAAGAATCCTCTTTAATTGTGATCTGCGACCCTTTCAGTAGACTGAGAAGCGGGATGGTGATGCTGATTACGGCGTCATCGCTGCTCACCATTTTGGGTTAGCCCTCAAAGTTTTTGAGAACTGCAGAGATCAGCATGGGTTTATGAGAAATCGCTCCTGTCAAACCAATCTAATCAGTTTTTATGAAGAGGTAAGCTATAGACTGGACCACGGTGAGTCATTGGATGTGGTATATCTCGATTTTTCCAAAGCGTTTGATACCGTGCCGCACAAGAGGTTGGTACACAAAATGAGAATGCTTGGTCTGGGGGAAAATGTGTGTAAATGGGTTAGTAACTGGCTTAGTGATAGAAAGCAGAGGGTGGTTATAAATGGTATAGTCTCTAACTGGGTCGAAGTGACCAGTGGGGTACCGCAGGGGTCAGTATTGGGACCTGTTCTCTTCAACACATTCATTAATGATCTGGTAGAAGGTTTACACAGTAAAATATCGATATTTGCAGATGATACAAAACTATGTAAAGCAGTTAATACAAGAGAAGATAGTATTCTGCTACAGATGGATCTGGATAAGTTGGAAACTTGGGCTGAAAGGTGGCAGATGAGGTTTAACAATGATAAATGTAAGGTTATACACATGGGAAGAGGGAATCAATATCACCATTACACACTGAACGGGAAACCACTGGGTAAATCTGACAGGGAGAAGGACTTGGGGATCCTAGTTAATGATAAACTTACCTGGAGCAGCCAGTGCCAGGCAGCAGCTGCCAAGGCAAACAGGATCATGGGGTGCATTAAAAGAGGTCTGGATACACATGATGAGAGCATTATACTGCCTCTGTACAAATCCCTAGTTAGACCGCACATGGAGTACTGTGTCCAGTTTTGGGCACCGGTGCTCAGGAAGGATATAATGGAACTAGAGAGAGTACAAAGGAGGGCAACAAAATTAATAAAGGGGATGGGAGAACTACAATACCCAGATAGATTAGCGAAATTAGGATTATTTAGTCTAGAAAAAAGACGACTGAGGGGCGATCTAATAACCATGTATAAGTATATAAGGGGACAATACAAATATCTCGCTGAGGATCTGTTTATACCAAGGAAGGTGACGGGCACAAGGGGGCATTCTTTGCGTCTGGAGGAGAGAAGGTTTTTCCACCAACATAGAAGAGGATTCTTTACTGTTAGGGCAGTGAGAATCTGGAATTGCTTGCCTGAGGAGGTGGTGATGGCGAACTCAGTCGAGGGGTTCAAGAGAGGCCTGGATGTCTTCCTGGAGCAGAACAATATTGTATCATACAATTATTAGGTTCTGTAGAAGGACGTAGATCTGGGTATTTATTATGATGGAATATAGGCTGAACTGGATGGACAAATGTCTTTTTTCGGCCTTACTAACTATGTTACTATGTTACTATGTAGATGTCAGACATCCATGCCCACTCATCAGCTCTTATGTGAGGTGGCTGACCAGAATATCAATGGGCATGGTGTTTCTGGTATTCAACTACTGCCCTCTGCTGCTCACAAGGCCTTACTCACATATGTAATGTTGAGTTCCAACGCATGGTGACATCGCACATCAGTCGGTTAGTTGGAAGTTGCAACTGCTGCTGCAGCACTGCCAGGAAAGCGGCAGCTGTACCCAACTTCTGGAAATGGGCACTCACTCAGTGTATATTTATAAGTAGCTCAAGCAGATCTGGGTAAGTTTTGAGAAACTGCTGAGCCACTAAGTTGAGCAGGTGGGCCAGCCATGGTACGTGTGTGAGTTGGCCAAGCTTCAGAGCTGCCACCAGGTTACAGCCATTGTCACACAGAACCATACCTGGTTATAGGTTAAGGGGCAAGAGACACAGATTAGTCTGGTCTGATAGACCTATTAACAACTCTGTGGCAGTGTGCAGTTTGTCACCTTAGAAGATTAGCTTCAACAGAGGTTGTTGTCACTTTGCTGAGGCAGTGCTGCAGTGCTTCCAGCTTTTGACTGACATTGACATTTGTTAAGTGGAGGGTGAGGAGGAGGTGCAGAAACTGTTGCAGAAGGTGGGGCAACCCTGATTGTACCTGGGCCTGCAATCCTTGGTGTTGGTAGCACAATGTTCACCCAGTGTGCCGTCAGGGAAATGTAACATCCCTGGCCACAATCACTTGTCCAGGTGTCAGTGCTTAGAGCATGGCTGGTGTTATGGGACAACGTTCTTGTGTAAGATGGGGATGGCACACTGGGAGAAACAGTGCCAGCTGGGGACCGGATCCCGAGAGACGGCCGCCACCATGAGATTGTGCAAAGGTTCCATCTCCATAAGCCTAAACTACAACATTTTCAGGTCAAGCAGTCTGGAAATGTGGCCTTTATTATTGTAGCCTGTGGGTGAGTGGCTGCATATTTACGCTTGCATTCCAAGGACTGCGGCAACTGAAGGCTGCACTGGGACAAGGATGTGGACGTGGTTGCTGACAGTAGTTGCAAGTGTGCAATGACATGTGCAGGGTGGGAGTCATCTTAGCCAACATCCTGGACAGGGTATTGGTGTGCACGCAGAACAGAGGAAGAGGCAGAGGTGTCACCCACATTGTTTCTGGATCCTGGCGTTTGACCCAAGTAGTTGGGTTCTTTGTTTGCATGTTCCTGAGCATGCTGTTGGTGGTCAGGCTGATGTTGTGCTGCCACTGCTGATGATGGCATGGCAGATGTTCCAAATGGCATTTTCTGGGTAAACTGGACTGTCTTTAAAAAAGCCAGACTTGGAAACATCTAACCCTTGGCTTGGCAACTTCACCCATGTTAGTGCTCTGGGGAACAGTTGCCTGCTTTGGGTATCTGGCCATCCCACTGCCTCTTCCCGCCTGTTGTGCTGCTGTGGATCCCTCCACCTGATTGCTGCTGTCTTTGCTCTGCTTGTCATCTTCCCAGGTTGGATCAGTTATTTCTTCATCCATCACCTCATCTTCCACCCTGTTCCTCCTCCTGACTTGCTGACGTAACAACACAACTTGCTGACAATTGTGTATCATCATCCGGCTCTAATAATTGCTTTTATCCACCATTGCCTTCTTGTGAGCGTTTGGGCATTGGTACATGCCATCTCCTCATGTCCAACATAAAACGGGCAGGGCAAGAGGCCAGAATCTATAAATAGAAATGTGAATATCTCTTCAGTGTGTCCAAGGGGGATCACCTGTCTCTGGGCACTCGACATGGTAGGAGGAAAGAGTATCAGGGTGAGGATTATGTGGTCTAGAATCACGACTACTGAGACTGGACTGTGTGGAAGGCAGGGTGGCAAAGTGAGGAGGCATCTGCTATCCATCCAACAACTTTTCACACTGCTCTGGCTTCAGGAGTGGTGTTCTACACCCCCTTACAAAGTGGGACAGGAAGCTAGATCGACTTGATGTGTGTATTTGTTGTGCTTCTGTGGCAGGCACACTTTCATCTTGCCCATGGCCTCGGCCTTTGTGCTCACTATCAGTATCATGTCCATTTCCTCGTCACTTATCACACAATGCCCCTTGCCCATTTTAAATTACTTATGATATATCCCAGTGTTACAACGCCAGCAATAGCAGAATAAATGCATCATAAAATGTCACTGCAGAAAAAAATTGCAGTATTAAACTGCCAGGAAAATTTGCGCAATTCAGATGGACATATAAGACTACAGAATCAATATACCAATGCAATTTTTTTAACAAACAATTTTTGGGGGTTTTGAGGTCCAACTCTAACACAATAAATGTAATATAAAATGTCACTCATGGAAAAAATTACAATATTACAATGCCAGGAAAATTTGCCTAATTCAGATGAGTGTATAAGACTGCAATATCAATATAGCAATGTGATTTTTTTTTTTTAACAAAAAACATTTTGGTTTTTTTTTTTAAGGCCCTACTGTAGCACGATAAATGCCTTATAAAATTGTACTGCTCAAAATAATTGCAGTATTACAATGCCAGCAAAATGTGCTCACTTCAGATGGATGTATAAGAATGAAGTATCAAAATAGCAAAGCTATTTGTAACCAAACAATTTTTTTGTGCTTTGAGGCCAAGATAGATGTAGCATGATAAATGTTGTATAAAATTTCACTGCTGAAAAAAATTGCAGCATTACAATGCCAAGAAAATATGCCCAATTCAGATGGAGGTATAAAACTGTAGTATTAATATAGCGATGCTATTTGCAACCAAGCAATTTTTCTTTGTGTTTTGAGGCCCTGCCCTAGCAAAATAAATCCTGTATAAAATGTCAATGCTCAAAAAAATTGCAGTATTATTATTGGAGGAAAATTTGAACGCCTCAGATGGATGTAAAAGACTGCAGTATCAATATAGCAATGCTATTGAAATCCAATCATGTTTGGATGTATGCTTTTGATGCACAAGTGCCGCAGTAAAAATGGTGCATAATATTTGGTGTATAATATTTCCCTAATCAGGCCAATTTGCAGGATTAAAAGTCAAAATAATATTATTAGCCCTGAGAAGGGGTTTTGGTATGAGTTGCAGGCTGCAACATAAATGACATACAATTCACCCTATCCTGTCCTACACGAACCCTTCGAGCACAATCTCTCCCTAATTGCTGCTAACTACAGTATTACTATTTATTATCATTAGCCCTTAAAAGGGCTGTAGATATACTTAAAAGAAATCTTAACGTGGTTGAATCCACCTCTCCCTACTCTACTTGTTTCCGGGGTACAGTGTGATGAGCATAGCATCACTGAACTTATATACAGGAAAGATATACAGTGGGGCAAAAAAGTATTTAGTCAGTCAGCAATAGTGCAAGTTCCACCACTTAAAAAGATGAGAGGCGTCTGTAATTTACATCATAGGTAGACCTCAACTATGGGAGACAAACTGAGAAAAAAAAATCCAGAAAATCACATTGTCTGTTTTTTTATCATTTTTTTTTTGCATATTATGGTGGAAAATAAGTATTTGGTCAGAAACAAACAATCAAGATTTCTGGCTCTCACAGACCTGTAACTTCTTCTTTAAGAGTCTCCTCTTTCCTCCACTCATTACATGTAGTAATGGCACCTGTTTAAACTTGTTATCAGTATAAAAAGACACCTGTGCACACCCTCAAACAGTCTGACTCCAAACTCCACTATGGTGAAGACCAAAGAGCTGTCAAAGGACACCAGAAACAAAATTGTAGCCCTGCACCAGGCTGGGAAGACTGAATCTGCAATAGCCAACCAGCTTGGAGTGAAGAAATCAACAGTGGAAGCAATAATTAGAAAATGGAAGACATACAAGACCACTGATAATCTCCCTCGATCTGGGGCTCCACGCAAAATCCCACCCCGTGGGGTCAGAATGATCACAAGAACGGTGAGCAAAAATCCCAGAACCACGCGGGGGGACCTAGTGAATGAACTGCAGAGAGCTGGGACCAATGTAACAAGGCCTACCATAAGTAACACACTACGCCACCATGGACTCAGATCCTGCAGTGCCAGACGTGTCCCACTGCTTAAGCCAGTACATGTCCGGGCCCGTCTGAAGTTTCCTAGAGAGCATTTGGATGATCCAGAGGAGTTTTGGGAGAATGTCCTATGGTCTGATGAAACCAAACTGGAACTGTTTGGTAGAAACACAACTTGTCGTGTTTGGAGGAAAAAGAATACTGAGTTGCATCCATCAAACACCATACCTACTGTAAAGCATGGTGGTGGAAACATCATGCTTTGGGGCTGTTTTTCTGCAAAGGGGCCAGGACGACTGATCCGGGTACATGAAAGAATGAATGGGGCCATGTATCGTGAGATTTTGAGTGCAAACCTCCTTCCATCAGCAAGGGCATTGAAGATGAAACGTGGCTGGGTCTTTCAACATGACAATGATCCAAAGCACACCGCCAGGGCAACGAAGGAGTGGCTTCATAAGAAGCATTTCAAGGTCCTGGAGTGGCCTAGCCAGTCTCCAGATCTCAACCTTATAGAAAACCTTTGGAGGGAGTTGAAAGTCCGTGTTGCCAAGCGAAAAGCCAAAAACATCACTGCTCTAGAGGAGATCTGCATGGAGGAATGGGCCAACATACCAACAACAGTGTGTGGCAACCTTGTGAAGACTTACAGAAAACGTTTGACCTCTGTCATTGCCAACAAAGGATATATTACAAAGTATTGAGATGAAATTTTGTTTCTGACCAAATACTTATTTTCCACCATAATATGCAAATAAAATGTTAAAAAAACAGACAATGTGATTTTCTGGATTTTTTTTTCTCAGTTTGTCTCCCATCGTTGAGGTCTACCTATGATGTAAATTACAGACGCCTCTCATCTTTTTAACTTGCACTATTGCTGACTGACTAAATACTTTTTTGCCCCACTGTATATCTTGGTACCATGTTAGCCAGTAGATAGAAAAATATTTAGAACTGAGAGTCCTCAGTAGTTGATACCTTTTAATGGCTAACTGAAAAGATGGTAACAAATTGCAAGCTTTTGAGACTACTCAGGTTTCTTCATCAGGCAAAGACTAAAAGGAATTCTGGAGAATCACATATTTATGCACAACATATCACAGTAAAAAAAAAAACATTGATAAGACAGGTGACATGAAGCAGAATTACCATGAGTGATAAACAGTTATGTCCATAAATATTGGACCAGTTCTTACTTAAGGAATGTTTTATTGTCCTCTAATTGGGGTCTGGTTCTGTTGTGATGACCCCACATGGTCTGAGGGGCAAATTCCTTAATTCCTTAGTTGATGTAAACAGACATAAATCCATATGACACATTCATTCCTGCACTAAGACTGTGAAAAGTAATCATCAGACAATATTCCCATATTCTTCTGTCTCTTTGAGATTTGAAGTTACCTTTTAAAACAAGTAATGTCATGTCCATAATGTTATGACTGGGGAGGCAAAAATGTATTGACACAGGTAGATCTATTCTTTTTTCTCTTATTGTGTGGCATTGAGAATTCATTCTTGTTCTAAGCTTTTGCCCTGTCTTCCCCAGATACAGACCCCCAGATAGACATTTCGTACAAATAATTAGGTACACCACATTAGAAGTGATGCAGCTGAAAGTACCTGGTATCTTGTAGTCCTGATGTGAATTGGGGATCTTTATCTTTTCTGTGGTCATTATAAATGGACAGGTTTTACATTTTTTCTGATTGCAAGGAAAGGTACCTACAGCTGTTGGAGAGGACAGAGAGCTTTTGACAATGATACTTCTTAGATTTGGGGGCTGCCTAAAATACAGTAGTGGGGGGGTCTGGAAAAATTGATTATAAGCGGGCATTTTTTTGTAGTAAAGGTTGTAATTTCCATGCAGCTCCCCTTAGCACCTCCAGATTTGGATTGTAGGTAACTACTAGGGGTACTCGGTTATTTTCTTCTATAGCTTTGTAATGTAGCAGGTAATTACTTGATATTCTGGTGGCTCTTGTAATCTGGTTTTCAATTGTTCTTGGATGGTAGCCCTGATTCAAAAAGGTCTTTCTGAGGTGACCAAGGTGTTCATCCCTATCCATTGGGTTGGAACATATACAATTGTATCTGATGGCTTGGCTGTAGACAATAGAGTTTTTTATGTGATTTGGATGGAAACTGTCCCATTTAAGGCATGTTGGACGGTCGATTAGCTTCTGATACAGGGATGTCTCTATTTTATTGTTCTGAAGCTTAATGATGGTGTCCATAAAGTTAATTTCAGTGCAGGAGTAGTTGAGTGTCAAGTTGATGGTAGGATGAAATTGATTAACCCCTTAGCGACCGTCGATACGCCTTTTAACGGCGGCCGCTAAGGGTACTTAAACCACAGCGCCGTTAATTAACGGCGCTGTGGAAAAAGTCAATAGCGCCCCACACAGGCCGATTTTCTCCGGGGTCTCGGCTGCTGGGGGTAGCCGAGACCCCAGAGAACATGATTCGGGGGGTTTTTAACCCTCCCCGCATTTGCGATCGCCGGTAATTAACCGTTTACCGGCGATCGCAAAAAAAAAAAAGAAAAAAAAAAGCGATCTCCTTTAAATTTCTCTGTCCTCCGATGTGATCGCACATCGGAGGACAGAGAAAAGGGGTCCCAGGTGGCCCCCCCAATACTCACCTAGCTCCCCCGATGCTCCTCGTGTCTCCCGGTGGGCGCCGCCATCTTTAAAATGGCGGGCGCATGCGCAGTGCGCCCGCCGGCCGGCATCGGGAGAATCTTTGGGGTCTCGGCTGCCGGGGGTAGCCGAGACCCCAAAGAGCATGATCGGGGTCGGTTTTACCGACCCCTGTATTGCGATCGCCGGTAATTAACCGTTTACCGGCGATCGCAAAAAAAAAAAAGGAAAAAAAAGCGATCTCTTTTAAATTTCTCTGTCCTCCGATGTGATCGCACATCGGAGGACAGAGAAAAGGGGTCCCAGGTGGCCCCCCCAATACTCACCTAGCTCCCCCGATGCTCCTCGTGTCTCCCGGTGGGCGCCGCCATCTTTAAAATGGCGGGCGCATGCACAGTGCGCCCGCCGGCCGGCATCGGGAGAATCTTTGGGGTCTCGGCTGCCGGGGGTAGCCGAGACCCCAAAGAGCATGATCGGGGTCGGTTTTACCGACCCCTGTTTTGCGATCGCCGGTAATTAACTGTTTACCGGCGACCGCAAAAAAAAAAAGAAAGTAAAGTGTAATTCTCTGTCCTCTGATGTGATCGCACATCAGAGGACAGAGAAATAGGGGGATTCGGGGACCCTAGCATACTCACCTAGGTCCCTGGATCCTCTTGCTGCTCCTCCTGGTCGCCGGCAGAAGAAAATGGCGGGCGCATGCCCAGTGCGCCCGCCATCTGTCTCCATCTGCCGGCCGGCAGGAGAACAGCAGTTGGGGCTAAAATTAGGGTTAGGGGTAGGGTTAGGGTTAGGGGTAGGGTTAGGGGTAGGGGTAGGGTTAGGGGTAGGGTTAGGGTTAGGGTTAGGGGTAGGGTTAGGGTTAGGGGTAGGGTTAGGGGTAGGGTTAGGGGTAGGGTTAGGGTTAGGGGTAGGGTTAGGGGTAGGGTTAGGGTTAGGGATAGGGTTAGGGTTAGGTTAGGGTTAGGGGTAGGGTTAGGGTTAGGGGTAGGGTTAGGTTAGGGTTAGGGGTAGGGTTAGGGGTAGGGTTAGGTTAGGGGTAGGGTTAGGTTAGGGGTAGGGTTAGGTTAGGGTTAGGGGTAGGGTTAGGTTAGGGGTAGGGTTAGGGTTAGGGCTAGGGTTGGGGCTAAATATAGGGTTTGGGTTGGGGCTAAATTTAGGGTTAGGGTTGGGGCTAAATTTAGGGTTAGGCTTCTTTCACACTTACGTCGGTACGGGGCCGTCGTAATGCGTCGGCCCGACATACCGACTCACGTTGTGAAAATTGTGCACAACGTGGGCAGCAGCTGTAGTTTTTCAATGCATCCGCTGCCCAATCTATGTCCTGGGGAGGAGGGGGCGGAGTTACGGCCACGCATGTGCGGTCAGAAATGGCGGATGCGACGTACAAAAAAACGTTTCATTGAACGTTTTTTTGTGCCGACGCTCCGCCAAAACACAACTGATCCAGTGCACGACGGACGCGACGTGTGGCCATCCGTCACGATCCGTCGGCAATACAAGTCTATGGGCAAAAAACGCATCCTGCGGGCACATTTGCAGGATCCGTTTCTTGTCCAAAACGACGGATTGCGACGGAATGCCAAACGACGCAAGTGTGAAAGTAGCCTTAGGGCTAGGGTTAGGTTTGGGGCTAAAGTTAGGGCTAGGGTTGGGGCTAAACTTAGGGTTAGAGCTGGGATTAGGGTTAGGGTTTGGATTAGGGTTGGTAATAGGGTTAGGGTTGGCATTAGGTTTACGCTTGGGATTAGGGTTAGGTTTGGGATTAGGGTTAAGGTTAGGGTTGTGATTAGGGGTGTATTGGGATTAGGGTTAGGTTTGAGGTTAGGGTTGAGATTAGGATTTGGGGTGTGTTGGATTTAGGGTTTTGATTAGGGTTATGGTTAGGGTTGACATTAGGGTTGTTTTGGGGTAAGGGTTGTGATTATGGTTAGGGTTAGTGATTAGGATTATGGATCAGGTTGGGATTAGGGTTAGGGGTGTGTTGGGGTTAGGGTTGGAGCTAGAATTGGGGGGTTTCCACTGTTTAGGTACATCAGGGGGTCTCCAAACACGACAGCCAATGTTGCGCTCAAAAAGTCAAATGGTGCTCCCTCCCTTCTGAGCTCTGCCGTGCGCCCAAACAGTGGGTTACCCCCACATATGGGGCATCAGCGTACTCGGGATAAATTGGACAACAACTTCTGGGGTCCAATTTCTCTTGTTACCCTTGTGAAAATAAAAACTTGGGGGCTACAATATCTTTTTTGTGAAAAAAAAAATATTTTTTATTTTCACGACTCTGCATTCTAAACTTCTGTGAAGCACTTGGGCATTCAAAGTTCTCACCACACATCTAGATGAGTTCCTTGGGGGGGTCTAGTTTCCAAAATGGGGTCACTTGTGGGGGGTTACTACAGTTTAGGTATATCAGGGGCTTTGCAATCGCAACATAATGCCCACAGACCATTCTATCAAAGTCTGCATTCCAAAAAGGCGCTCCTTCCCTTCCGAGCTCTGCCGTGCGCCCAAACAGTGGTTTACCCCCACATATGGCGCATCAGCGTACTCGGGATAAATTGCACAACAACTATTGCAGTCCAATTTCTCCTGTTACCCTTGTGAAAATAAAAACTTGGGGGCTACAATATCTTTTTTGTGGAAAAAAAAAATATTTTTTATTTTCACGACTCTGCATTCTAAACTTCTGTGAAGCACTTGGGCATTCAAAGTTCTCACCACACATCTAGATAAGTTCCTTGGGGGGTCTAGTTTCCAAAATGGGGTCACTTGTGGGGGGTTACTACAGTTTAGGTACATCAGGGGCTCTGCAATCGCAACATAATGCCCACAGACCATTCTATCAAAGTCTGCATTCCAAAAAGGCGCTCCTTCCCTTCCGAGCTCTGCCTTGCGCCCAAACAGTGGTTTACCCCCACATATGGCACATCAGCGTACTCGGGATAAATTGCACAACAACTATTGCAGTCCAATTTCTCCTGTTACCCTTGTGAAAATAAAAACTTGGGGGCTACAATATCTTTTTTGTGGAAAAAAAAAATATTTTTTATTTTCATGACTCTGCATTCTAAACTTCTGTGAAGCACTTGGGCATTCAAAGTTCTCACCACACATCTAGATAAGTTCCTTGGGGGGTCTAGTTTCCAAAATGGGGTCACTTGTGGAGGGTTTCTACTGGTTAGGTACATCAGGGGCTCTGCAAACGCAACATAATACCCGCAGACCATTCTATCAAAGTCTGCATTCCAAAACGGCGCTCCTTCCTTCCGAGCTCTGCCGTGCGCCCAAACAGTGGTTTACCCCCACATATGGGGTACCAGCATACTCAGGACAAATTGCACAACAACTTTTGGGGTCCAATTTCTCTTGTTACCCTTGTGAAAATAAAAACTTGGGGGCTACAATATCTTTTTTGTGGAAAAAAAAATATTTTTTATTTTCACGGCTCTGCATTATAAACTTCTGTGAAGCACTTGGGCATTCAAGGTTCTCACCACACATCTAGATAAGTTCCATGGGGTGTCTAGTTTCCAAAATGGTGTCACTTGTGGGGGGTTTCCACTGTTTAGGCACATCAGGGGCTCTCCAAACGCGACACGGCGTCCAATCTCAATTCCAGCCAATTCTACATTGAAAAAGTAAAATGGCACTCCTTCTCTTCCAAGCTCTGCGGTGCGCCCTAACAGTGGTTTACCCCCACATATTGGGTATCAGCGTACTCAGGAGAAATTGCACAACAACTTTTGTGGTCTAATTTCTCCTGTTACCCTTGTGAAAATAAAAATTTGTGGGCAAAAAAATCATTTTTGTAGAAAAAATGCGATTTTTTTTTTCACGGCTCTACATTATAAACTTCTGTGAAGCACATGGGGGTTCAAAGTGCTCACCACACATCTAGATATGCTCCTTAAGGGGTCTAGTTTCCAAAATGGGGTCACTTGTGGGGGGTTTCCACTGTTTAGGCACATCAGAGGCTCTCCAAACACGACATGGCGTCCAATCTCAATTCCAGCCAATTCTACATTGAAAAAGTAAAACGGCGCTCCTTCACTTCCAAGCTCTGCAGTGCGCACAAACAGTGGTTTACCCTCACATATGGGTTATCGACGTATTCAGGAGAAATCGCACAACAACTTTTGTGGTCTAATTTCTCCTGTTACCCTTGTGAAAATAAGAATTTGTGGGCGAAAAGATCATTTTTGTGTAAACAAAAGCGATTTTTTATTTTCACGGCTCTATGTTATAAACTTCAGTGAAGCACTTGGGGGTTCAAAGTGCTCACCACACATCTAGATAAGTTCCTTAAGGGGTCTAGTTTCCAAAATGGTGTCACTTGTGGGGAGTTTCCACTGTTTAGGCACATTAGGGGCTCTCTAAACGTGACATGGCGTCCGATCTCAATTCCAGCCAATTCTGCATTGAAAAAGTCAAACGGCGCTCCTTCAATTCTAAGTTCTGCGGTGCGCCCAAAAAGTGGTTTACCCCCACATATGGGGTATTGGCGTATTCAGGAGAAATTGCGTAACAAAATTTATGGTTACATTTCTGTTTTTACACTTGTGAAAATAAAAAAAATGGTTCTGAATTAAGAGGTTTGCAAAAAAAAGTTAAATGTTCATTTTTTCCTTCCACATTGTTTCAGTTCCTGTGAAGCACGTAAAGGGTTAATAAACTTCTTGAATGTGGTTTTGATAACCTTGAGGGGTGTAGTTTTTAGAATGGTGTCACACTTCATTATTTTCTATCATATAGACCCCTCAAAATGACTTCAAATGTGATGTGGTCCCTAAAAAAAAATGGTGTTGTAAAAATGAGAAATTGCTGGTCAACTTTTAACCCTTATAACTCCCTAACAAAAAAAAATGTTGTTTCCAAAATTGTGCTGATGTAAAGTAGACATGTGGGAAATGTTATTTATTAACTATATTTTGTGACATATCTCTCTGATTTAAGGGCATAAAAATACAAAGTTTGAAAATTGCTAAATTTTAAAAATTTTCGCCATATTTCCGTTTTTTTCATAAATAATCGCAAGTAATATTGAAGAAATGTTACCACTAACATGAAGTACAATATGTCACGAAAAAACATTCTCAGAATCAGCGGGATCCGTTGAAGCGTTCCAGAGTTATAACCTCATAAAGTGACAGTGGTCAGAATTGCAAAAATTGGCCTGGTCATTAAGTACCAAATTGGCTCTGTCACTAAGGGGTTAAACTGTTCATGGAACGTCTTTAGCTGTGGCTCAGACTCTGTCCAGATGATTAAAATGTCATCAATGTAGCGGTATTAGACCAGAGGCCTGGGGGACATGAGGACAAAAAGTCACTTTCAAGCTTGGCCATGAAAAGATTTGCATACTGTGGAGCCATTTTACTTCCCATTGCTGTGCCAGTCTCCTGTAGATAGATCTTGTTGTTAAATTCAACGTAATTGTGGGTGAGGATGAATTTTATAAGTTTCACCACAGAATCCGCATTAGTCCCTTTGTTTTCCAGGAAGAGTTTGCAGGCATTTAATCCATCCTGGTGTGGGATATTGGAGTACAAAGATTCCACATCCATGGTGGCCAGGATGGTTCCTTCTGGTAGAGGACCTATTCTGATAGTTTATTCAATAGGACAGTTGTGTCCTGAATGTAGCTGGGTGTATTCTTTACCAGGGGTTTAAGAATACCCTCTACCCACCAAGATAACTGCTCAGTAAGGGTGCCCACACATGAAATAATTGGTCTTCCTGGATTTCCAGATTTGTGGATTTTGGGAAGCATGTAGAATTTCCTTGTTCTTGGACTTTCTGGTATCAGGTCATCGGCTCTTGTGGATTTGTCAGGCAGACAAAATACCAACTTGTTTAGTACTTATATAAGACATGATGACGCTATGCGGCCAGCCAATCACAGTAATGCCACAATGAAGATGGCTACAGCATTAGAGTAACTGGCAGGAAATCCCCACATGTTCATTGGCTGTCTAAAAAGCGGCAAACGTTTGGGTCATTGACTTGAGCTCCCACTCTAACAATAAAAAAATACTTGCCGAGGAATGAGCATCCCTAACACATTGATGCTCTTGCAAGTAAGGAGTAATGACAAGCAAGCTCGCTCATCTCTATTAAGAAACTTCTTGAATGGTTTTGAGGACTTTGAGGAGTGCAGTTTTTAGAATGATGTCATTTTCATTTGTTTTCTCATTTAGGCTCCCTAAAGTCACTTTAAATATGACATGGTCCCTAAAAAATGGTTTTGTAAATTTTGTTTGAAAAATTAGAAATTGCTGATCAACTTCTAACTTCCTAACAAAAAACACTATGTTTCTACAATTATGCAGATGTAGACATGTGGGAAATTTTATTTACTAACTATTTTGTATGGTATAATTGTCTGATTTAAGGGCATCAAAATTCAAAGTTTGTGAATTGCAAACACGCTTTCCGGTGCCAGTGTGTCTTCAAGAAAATGGCGCCAGAAAGCGCGGACTGCGCAGGCGCCGATTCCGGCAGCAGGAGGACCAAGAAAATGGCGGCGGAATGAATCAGGTGGCGTAAGTAACAAATTGCTGTGGCATGAACTGCCACAGGATCATCAGGGCGCAATCATGTCCACGGTGTCCCCATGTCCGGGTTACGGATCATAAATGTCCCCCTGCTCCCGGCAGTCCACGCTTTCCGGCGCCATTTTTTTCTGACACTGGCTATAATGTAACGCTAGGAGCGTCGCGCCTGCGCAGTCTATAAAGGCTTCGGGCAGAGTGACGCTCCCAGCGTTATATTATAGATATCACCTGTACACAGGCTAGGTGAACAAATGTGTTTTCTCTTGGAATCAGATTGCTTTAACTCCTAACAATTACAAGAATTGGAGTCCCAGGGTTCCGTAAATAGATGGAGCTGTACTGAGCATGTGCAAACACTTCTTAATTCATTGACTACAGACGTAATGGCTACAGGTACTCTCTATGTTCCATTCACACAGCAATTGGTAGAATTCTCAGCAGCAGGAACTTCATTGGTCATACATTCTTCATCTATCCTGTTGTTATATGATAATTTGTTGTTTATAGGAGAACCTATTTATTTATATAGAAAAACATCTATCTAATCAGTTATAAGAATAGGAAGAGTGATATTAAAGGAGTTGTATGGCCTTAGGCTACAAGTCTGTAGACACGCTATGTGACTGCAGACTTGTGATTCCTCACATCACACTTACTGCATGCTGTGAGGATTCAGGACAGATGGTCATGTGACTTAAGATATGCGATATGCATACTCCCGACCACATTCCACCTAGATGGGTGTGTGTGTATTGAGTAAGGCCAGAAACAGTCAAGTCAGAATGTGGCCTGGAGTTTGCATATCGCATACTTGTGGTCGCATGACTGCCCACTTCCGATGCGGGCATGAGAGAATCCCCTAGAGCGCAGTGCGGGCAGAATTGTGGCTTAAGACCAGACAACTCTTTTAAGAATTTTTGACCGTGTTTCTGTGACTTGAAGAGGTCATAGAAGGTTGCAGAGAGGACTGCATCTTCTGGCTATATTTGGTGACACTAGACATATGTTGTGAAAGAGAACTGAAGATACTCTGTTTCAGAGACCACCTGGTTCCTACTACCGTATGCTGAATCGAAATACACCCTTCCTGCTCCTAGAAAAGTGACAACATGCTGCAAACCGAGTAACAGTTCATTAAATGTGTGTGAATAGCAATTGATTCAGGATGAAGGTCATTCAACAACAGAAGTCAGCAACAAATGCTGGAGAGGAAAAAAGAGACATGCTAATTAATGCAGGCTAGCTTGTCTTCTCTGAATGCTCCCCATTGTATCTCACGTGCGCAAATAAGGAAATGCAAACATATTAGGGGATAGTAATTTATTGGGTTTCTAGGTGCAATACAGATATTTACAGTATTGTGGTCTGGTTTATATCAAATGGCATCTAAATTGAGATGAGCAGCCAAATTTGTAGTTGTAAATTGTGTTCTAGAGTGTACAGGATATTACACTGTAGCTTGCTGATGCATCTGCTGCAAAACTTTGGGTAAGATGATTGACATACATGCATCACCATCGAAGGGCCTGTTGCCTTTAATGCTCCTCTTACGATCTTGCATTTGCTGCTTGCTGAGCCATCCTTGCAGTCAGCAATTACCACCTTTTACACCCAATGACAGACTGACAGGATTCTAAGACAACTTAGAATCAAACTTAAAGTATTTGATATAAAAAATGGTGTCAGTGCTCCATGGTAGACTTATCAGCAGGATGAATGGGCCAATAGACCCCTTTGCATTACATGAGCATTTTCATGTGATTTGAAACTGTTTTTTGACTTATTGGACTGTATGTTAGGTGTTGAGTTCCTGCCGCTGCACAGGGGGAATCTTGAACCATGTTTGCTGCGGTCTCCCATTCTTGTTCAGCCACAGTGGAACCTGCTCAGCAGAGACGTCGATCCCAGCATCTGGCTCAAGCTTATACTGTGTGCTTGGTTACTGCTGCCTTCCCAGGCTCAGCCCTTGTAGCCAGCACTGATCAGGGCGAGCAGACGTTCCAGGGACTATGTCCTGCTTTTCCCCTACTGAGCATGCCCACTGGTCGACTTCTCATTGGAGGTCGGGGGTCAAATGCTCAGGTCCTGCAGCAGCTCCTATTGGATCACTAGGAATGTCCTGGAGAGCTACAGCTATAAAAGGTTTGCATGGCCGCATGGCCATGTGCTAGAATAAATCAGTTATTGTGTGTGTGTGGATGTATGCCTGTTCTGGTGAAAGCTCCGAATCATACCCATCCCTAGTGTTGATGAATGCTCGCGAATGTTGGAGCTGTCTAGCACCAGTTAGTGCCATCCAGCACCAGGCACAATCTATAGCGTCTAGCAGCAGCATTACCAGTGCGGCACCGTGCGCAACCAGTACACTTACCTATCCCTAGTTGGGGCAGTTAGTGGTGTCCGCCAGAGCGGCGCTGCCTGCACCCAGTGCATTAAATCTATTTTCAGTTTAGTTTACTCCTGACACAACTGTAGTGGTGTCGAGCGCAAGAGGTCTCGAGGGACTCTTACCCTGAGTCTTGGGGCAGAGTTCTGTGACTCTTTGCTTGTGCTCTCTGTGCGGTATCGCGGCCCTGTGACGCAACAGGGTTCAGTTCCTTCATACCAGGTGAATCACGCCCGTGTGTGTCTTCTCTTAATACCGCCATATAGTCTGTCATTATTGAGCAGCAGGTGTCTTTTCTGCACGGTGGACCCCAGACTGCGAACACGTCATATATCGCCTCTTATTTATATTTGGTGCATTCCGCCAGTCCTAACATTATACTAGGGCCAGGGTCTGGCTAGTAACTTGCAGACAAACAGTGACTACAGCGGTACATCAGCAGCTGGAGGGCAGGTTGGCTGCTCTCGAGCGCACAACCTCAGCTGTGGATGTTACCACAGTTGCTGTTCAGGCTGCTTGCATGGCTGCAGCTAGTTTGTCCACTGCCACCCCTGCTCTGACATTATCCTGTCTCCCGTTGCCAGACAAGTTTGCTGGTGACAGTAAGCTGTGTAGGGGATTCATGAGCCAGTGTGCTATACATCTTGAGCTCCTGGCTGCACGTTTTCCCATGAAGCGGTCTAAGGTGGGATTTATTATATCCCTCCGGTCGGACAGGACATTGGAGTGGACTACGCCGCTGTGGGAACGCAACAATCCTGTGGTGCAGTTTGCTCCGCGGTTCTTGAGCACTCTGAAGCAGGTCTTATTGGGATCTCGTGTCACCCATGATACGGCACTCCAACTGCTGGCATTGACACAGGGTTCGTCCATGGTCAGCCATTTTCCTGTCCACTTCCGGACTTTGGCATCTGAGCTGGAGTGGCCGGATAAAGTCCTCATCCCTGTATTCTGGAGGGGACAAGCTGACCATGTGAAGGACGCCATGGCTACTAAGGAGATTCCTGCCACACTGGAGGAGCTAATAATAATATCTACCCGCATCGACCTTCATTTTAACAAGCGAAGGTTGGAGCAAGCCCAGTGTAGGCAGAGGTTTCGGCTGGCTCCCACGTTCACCAAACCTCCAGAATTTCCGTTCCAGGCTCATGAGCCACATGAGACCATAGAGGTGACACGAGTGGGGTCTAAGTCCCAGATCGGTCGGGCACTCAAGGTCTGTCCTGGCTGCCAGCAGTCGGGACATTATGCCAGCAAATATCCCCAGTAGGGTTGAGCAAAACGGATCGGACAAATTCAAAAATCGCCAACTTTTGGCAAAGTCGGGTTTCATGAAACCCGACCCGATCCTAGTGCGGGATCGGCCATGAGGTCAGCGATCTGCGCGTAAAAGTCGCGTTTCGTATAACGCCTTCAGCGCCATTTTTCAGCCAATGAAGGAGGACGCATAGTGTGGGCAGCGTGATGACATAGGTCTCGGTCCCCACCATCTTAGAGAAGGGCATGACAGTGATTGGCTTGCTTTCTGCGGCGTCACAGGGGCTATAAAGGGGCGTGCATGCCGGCCACCATCTTACTTCTGCCGATCTTAGCATAGGGAGAGGTTGCTGCAGCTTCATCAGAAGTGATATAGTTAGGGATGGAAGATTAACTCCCAAACCGCTTGTGCTGTAGTGATTTCCGCTGTCCAACACCGCCATTTTTTGCAGGGACAGTGGAGGCTATATTTTTGTGCATCAGCTCTGTAGCTTATTAGGCTGCCTTATAAGGCTCCCTGATAGCTGCATTGCTGTTTGCACGCTGCTGTGCAAACCAACTGCTTTTTTAACCCCTTCATGACCAGGGGATTTTTCGTTTTTCCGTGTTCGTTTTTCACTCCCCTCCTTCCCAGAGCCATAACTTTTTTATTTTTCCGTCAATTTGGCCATGTGAGGGCTTATTTTTTGCGGGACGAGTTGTACTTTTGAACGACATCATTGGTTTTAGCATGTCGTGTACTAGAAAACGGGAAAAAAATTCCAAGTGCGGTGAAATTGCAAAAAAAGTGCAATCCCTCATTGGTTTTTTGTTTGGCTTTTTTGCTAGGTTCACTAAATGCTAAAAATGACCTGCCATTATGATTCTCCAGGTCATTACGAGTTCATAGACACCAAACATGACTAGGTTATTTTTTATCTAAGTGGTGAAAAAAAATTCCAAACTTTGCTAAAAAAAAAAAAAAAAAAAAAAATTGCGCCATTTTCCGATACTCGTAGCGTCTCTATTTTTCGTGATCTGGGGTCGGTTGAGGGCTTATTTTTTGCGTGCCGAGATGACGTTTTTAATGATAGCATTTCGGTGCAGATACGTTCTTTTGATCGCCCGTTATTGCATTTTAATGCAATGTCGCGGCGACCAAAAAAACGTAATTCTGGCGTTTCGAGTTTTTTTCCCGCTACGCTGTTTAGCGATCAGGTTAATACTTTTTTTTATTTGATAGATCGGGCAATTCTGAGCGCGGCGATACCAAATATGCGTAGATTTGATATTTTTTTTATTGATTTATTTTGATTGGGGCGAAAGGGGGGTGATTTAAACTTTTATGTTTTTTTTATTTTTTTCACATTTTTTTAAACTTTTTTTTTTAACTTTTGCCATGCTTCAATAGCCTCCATGGGAGGCTAGAAGCAGGGACAGCACGATCGGCTCTGCTACATAGCAGCGATCTGCTGATCGCTGCTATGTAGCAGAATTGCACGTGTGCTGTGAGCGCCGACCACAGGGTGGCGCTCACAGCGACGGGCAATCAGTAACCATAGAGGTCTCAAGGACCTCTATGGCTACAATGGAGACGCATCGCCGACCCCCGGATATGTGACGGGGGTCGGCGATGACGTCATTTCCGGCCGCCCGGCCGGAAGCGGTAGTTAAATGCCGCTGTCTGCGTTTGACAGCGGCATTTAACTAGTTAATAGGTGCGGGCAGATCGCGATTCTGTCCACGCCTATTACGGGCACATGTCAGCTGTTCAAAACAGCTGACATGTCCCGACTTTGGTGCGGGCTCACCGCGGAGCCCTGCATCAAAGCAGGGGAGCCGGCATCGGACGGTATAGTACGTCCGATGCCGGTAAGGGGTTAAAAGCAAAAATCCTGTTGCTCCTTTCTGCACAGTTATCTTGTTTATTTGACCACACTTTTGTGTGCAGCAGTCCTTTTTATTGCTGCCATACTTTTCCTGAGATCATTGTAGGGAGATTGAAATTGTACTACAGTCCTTGTATTTTTTCATATATCTTCCAGCCACTTTCTGCCACTTACATTGTGTTGTTTTATGCACTGCGCCTGAGTTTTGTTTCAGTCGCCCCCCAAAAAAGTGAGATTCAATATCTCACAAAGTGGATATACTGCAGTCCTGTTAGTTTGTGGTATGTCAGCCAGCCACTTTCTGCCACTTAGATTGCGTTGTTATATATACTGTGCCTGAGTTTTGGTTCAGTCTCCCCCCAAAAAAGTGAGATTCAAATTCTCACAAGGTGGATATACTGCAGTCCTGTTAGTTTGTGGTATGTCAGCCAGCCACTTTTTGCCACTTACATTGTGTTGTTTTATCCACAGGGCCTGAGGTTTGGTTCAGTCTCCCAAAAAAATAAGTGAGATTCAAATTATCACAAAGTGGATATATTTCAGTCCTGTTAGTTTGTAGTATATCAGCCAGCCACTTTCTGACACTTACATCGTGATGTTTTATGCACAGGGCCTGAGGTTTGGTTCAGTCTCCCAAAAAAATAAGTGAGATTCAAATGATCACAAAGTGGATATACTTCAGTCCTGTTAGTTTGTAGTATATCAGCCAGCCACTTTCTGCCACTTACATTGTGTTGTTTTATGCACAGGGCCTGAGGTTTGGTTCAGTCCCCCCCCCCCCCCAAAAAAAAAAGGGAGATTTAAATTCTCAACAAGTTTATATACACCTTCTACCTTGTTTTACAGTACCATATAACAGTTGTTATTTTGGTTAGATTTTCCAAAAAATGAGGAAGTCTGGTGGAAGAGGCCGTGGGCGGTGGTTGCCAGCTGGTACTGATGGTGGTGGTGGTGCATCTGGTGGTAGTGGCAAAAGCACAATAGCACCTAAGGTTGGAGGTGTTGAGCCAGCGTCATCGTCTGGCTACACAAGGTCTCGAAGGCTCCCTTATCTGGGAGTAGGAAACAGCTTTTAAAGCCGGAGCAGCAGGAAAAAGTTTTGGCTTTCCTTGCTGACTCAGCCTCTAGCTCTTTCGCCTCCTCTTCAGAAAGTTCCAAATAAAAAAGCAGCGAGTCATCAGTGGATGCTCCCGGTCAGGAACAAGACGTTTCCTTGTGTCTTTCACCCAAACCAAAAGTGAAGGATGCGTCAGGTGACACTACAGGTTACTCCATGGAGCTCTTTACACATACCGTGCCTGGGTTAGAAAGGGAAATTGTTAACTGCCCATTACAAGATGAATCAGACATGGAGTGCACTGATGCACATCCACAGCTAGATTATTATGCTGTTCCATTGACTCAGATCACTACATTGCCCTCGCAGTGTACTGAGCTAGAATCTGACCCTGCTGAGACTATGGTGCCCCATCCCGAACGCTATAGCACCTTACACGGTGACACAGAGGAAGGTGCACATGACATTGAAGAGGAGGTGATAGATGACCCAGTTGTTGACCCAGATTGGCAGCCATTGGGGGAAGAGTGTGCCGCTGCCAGTAGCTCAGAAGCGGAGGAGGATGATCCGCAGCAGCCATCTACATCGCAACAGCTGTCATCTGGCAGGCCCGTATCAGGCCAAAAACGTTTGTCAAAAACAAAAACAGTTTTAGGACAGTGTGGCCAACTGGTGAAAGTAGCACAGCATGCAATGCCTGAAAGGTATTCCATAGTAGGAAGAGTGTAGTGTGGCAATTTTTTAACCAAGACCCGAATGATCAGTCAAAAGTTATCTGTAAGAAATGCTCAAAGACCTTTAGCAGAGGGAATAATCTTCAAAATTTAAATACAACGTGCATGCTTAGACATTTAACCAGCATGCACTTGCAAGCCTGGAGTAACTACCAAACATCCCGTACCGTTGGTGCACCTGCTTAGAATGAAGGTAGTCAGCAACGCTACATTGCTCCCCTCACTGAAAGGCCACCGGTTAGGACACCACCAGCAGCAAATGTGGAGGTATCGTCGCAAGGCCAAAGCAGTCAGGCAATCACAAGGTTATTGGTAGGAAACACTGTATGTAGGCCAACATCGAGAATACCATCACCAACCCTCTCTCAATCCGCCATGTCCACCACCACCACCACCGCTAGTTCCACCATGTGCACCTCTCCAGTCCAGCTCACCCTACAAGAGACTCTCGTTAGAAAAAGAAAGTACTCATCCTCTCATCCGCATACACAGGGATTGAACGCCCACATTGCTATACTAATCTTATTAGAGATGATGCCCTACCAGTTGGTTGAAAGCAAAGCTTTCAAAGACCTGATAGCCTACGCAGTACCACGCTATGACCTACCCAGTAAGCACTTCTTTGCGAGAAAAGCCATCCCAGCCCTCCACCAGCATGTCAAAGACCGTATTGTCCATGCACTGAGGCAATCAGTCAGTGGAAAGGTTCACCTCACAACAGATGCATGGACCAGTAGGCATGGCCAGGGACATTATGTGTCCATCACCTCCTCCTCCAGAAGCAAAAAGCTTGTCCACAGAGCGCAGTCTCACAACCACTCCATCCGCAGCTGCCAGTGTTGCACACAAGGTGTCCCATTATCGAACAGCTAGTGGTAAGCGTCAGCAGGCTGTGTTACAAATGAAGTGTTTGGGCGACAACAGACACACCGCGGAAGTACTGGCCGAGTACTTGCAGCAACAAACTCAGTCATGGCTGGGCAGTGTACATCTTGAGGCAGGCAAGGTAGTCAGTGATAACGGAAGGAATTTTATGGCTGCCATAGCCCTTTCAGAACTTAAACACATACCATGTCTGGCTCACACCTTGAACCTGGTGGTGCAGTGCTTCCTCAAAAATTATCCGGAGTTACCAGCCCTGCTCCTGAAGGTGCGAAGACTTTGCTCGCACATCTGCCGGTCGCCCGTACACTCCAGCCGTATGCTGAACCATCAGCGATCGCTGAATCTTCCCCAGCAACGCCTAATAATCGACGTTGCAACAAGGTGGAACTCCACACTGCACATGGTTCAGAGGCTGTGCGAACAGAGGCATGCTGTAATTAATTTGTGGGAGGATACACATACACAGGCAGGCACTTGGATGGCAGACATGGAGCTGTCTTGTGTGCAGTGGTCGAAGCTACAAGACCTCTGTCAAGTCATAGTAACATAGTAACATAGTAACATAGTTAGTAAGGCCGAAAAAAGACATTTGTCCATCCAGTTCAGCCTATATTCCATCATAATAAATCCCCAGATCTACGTCCTTCTACAGAACCTAATTGTATGATACAATATTGTTCTGCTCCAGGAAGACATCCAGGCCTCTCTTGAACCCCTCGACTGAGTTCGCCATCACCACCTGCTCAGGCAAGCAATTCCAGATTCTCACTGCCATAACAGTAAAGAATCCTCTTCTATGTTGGTGGAAAAACCTTCTCTCCTCCAGACGCAAAGAATGCCCCCTTGTGCCCGTCACCTTCCTTGGTATAAACAGATCCTCAGCGAGATATTTGTATTGTCCCCTTATATACTTATACATGGTTATTAGGTCGCCCCTCAGTCGTCTTTTTTCTAGACTAAATAATCCTAATTTCGCTAATCTATCTGGGTATTGTAGTTCTCCCATCCCCTTTATTAATTTTGTTGCCCTCCTTTGTACTCTCTCTAGTTCCATTATATCCTTCCTGAGCACCGGTGCCCAAAACTGGACACAGTACTCCATGTGCGGTCTAACTAGGGATTTGTACAGAGGCAGTATAATGCTCTCATCACGTGTATCCAGACCTCTTTTAATGCACCCCATGATCCTGTTTGCCTTGGCAGCTGCTGCCTGGCACTGGCTGCTCCAGGTAAGTTTATCATTAACTAGGATCCCCAAGTCCTTCTCCCTGTCAGATTTACCCAGTGGTTTCCCATTCAGTGTGTAATGGTGACATTGATTCCTTCTTCCCATGTGTATAACCTTACATTTATCATTGTTAAACCTCATCTGCCACCTTTCAGCCCAAGTTTCCAACTTATCCAGATCCATCTGTAGCAGAATACTATCTTCTCCTGTATTAACTGCTTTACATAGTTTTGTATCATCTGCAAATATCGATATTTTACTGTGTAAACCTTCTACCAGATCATTAATGAATATGTTGAAGAGAACAGGTCCCAATACTGACCCCTGCGGTACCCCACTGGTCACAGCGACCCAGTTAGAGACTATACCATTTATAACCACCCTCTGCTTTCTATCACTAAGCCAGTTACTAACCCATTTACACACATTTTCCCCCAGACCAAGCATTCTCATTTTGTGTACCAACCTCTTGTGCGGCACGGTATCAATCGCTTTGGAAAAATCGAGATATACCACGTCCAATGACTCACCGTGGTCCAGCCTATAGCTTACCTCTTCATAAAAACTGATTAGATTGGTTTGACAGGAGCGATTTCTCATAAACCCATGCTGATATGGAGTTAAACAGTTATTCTCATTGAGATAATGCAGAATAACATCCCTCAGAAACCCTTCAAATATTTTACCAACAATAGAGGTTAGACTTACTGGCCTATAATTTCCAGGTTCACTTTTAGAGCCCTTTTTGAATATTGGCACCACATTTGCTATGCGCCAATCCTGCGGAACAGACCCTGTCGCTATAGAGTCCCTAAAAATAAGAAATAATGGTTTATCTATTACATTACTTAGTTCTCTTAGTACTCGTGGGTGTATGCCATCCGGACCCGGAGATTTATCTATTTTAATCTTATTTAGCCGGTTTCGCACCTCTTCTTGGGTTAGATTGGTGACCCTTAATATAGGGTTTTCATTGTTTCTTGGGATTTCACCTAGCATTTCATTTTCCACCGTGAATACCGTGGAGAAGAAGGTGTTTAATATGTTAGCTTTTTCCTCGTCATCTACAACCATTCTTTTCTCACTATTTTTTAAGGGGCCTACATTTTCAGTTTTTATTCTTTTACTATTGATATAGTTGAAGAACAGTTTGGGATTAGTTTTACTCTCCTTAGCAATGTGCTTCTCTGTTTCCTTTTTGGCAGCTCCTCTGTTTCCTTTTTGGCAGTCCTTCAGTGTTTTCAGGAATGCACATGGCTGGTAAGTGCAGACGATGCCATCATAAGCATGAGCATCCCACTAATGTGTCTGCTAATGCAAAGTTTGACGCACATTAAGGAGCTGGTGTCTGCAGACAAGGAGGAGGGAAGCCTTGATGATAGTCAGCCATTGTCTGCTCAGGGAACTCTCCTGGACGAGGTGGCGGACAAAAAGGAGGAGGATGATGGGGATGAATATTTATGGGAGGAGGATGCTTCTCAGGGGGCAATAGAAACTGGTGGCGTTGCAAGGTCAGGTACAGGGTTTTTGCGAGACACAACTGATCTTGATTTGCAAGAAAGTGCTCCTCAACCCAGCACAAGCAGTGAATTGACACCTGGAACATTGGCCCACATGGCTGAGTATGCCTTGCGTATCCTTAAAAGGGACCCCCGCATTATCAAAATGATGACCGATGATGATTACTGGTTGGCCTGCCTCCTGGATCCACGATATAAAGGAAAATTACAAAATATCATGCCACATGAGAACCTTGAGCAAATATTGGCTACCAAACAAGCAACTCTTGTAGACCGTTTGGTTCAGGCATTCCCAGCACACAGTAGCAGTGATGGTTCTCACATGAGCCGTAGGGGACAACATGGCAGAGGTGTTAGAGGTGCACAAATCCGAAATGGCGTTGGACAGAGGGGTTTTATGACCAGTTTGTGGAGTGATTTCGCAATGACCGCTGACACGACAGGTACTGCTGCATCGATTCAAATTGACAGGAGACAGCATTTGTCCAGTATGGTTACAAACTACTTTTCCTCCCTTATCGATGTTCTCCCTCACAGGTCATTCCCCTTTGATTACTGGGCATCAAAAATAGACACCTGGCCAGAATTGGCAGAATATGCATTACAGGAGCTCGCTTGCCCTGCTGCTAGTGTGCTATCAGAAAAAATCTTCAGTGCTGCTGGTTCAATACTGACAGAAAAAAGGACACGTCTAGCTACCCAGAATGTTGATGATCTAACCTTCATTAAAATGAACCAATCATGGATTTCAAATTATTTTGCCCCACCTTCCCCTGCTGACACGTAGCTTGCCGGAAAAATGTCTTGCTTTTGGCCTCCTCTTACTGACTTCTCCAATTCCTCCATTTGCAGCTGCTGAATGTCCACCATAGGCCATTTTTATACCTCCCTAAATGGGCTGACTCCCCCCACAGGGCCGTGGTCACCACCTGGCACAAGCACCCATGCGAGTGTCGTTTGCCTGGACAGGTGGGTGTGCCCACTCTTGGGCGACGGCACTGGCACAGGGTCCCTCATAGCACAATGAAGTATCTCTGACGGTGGTGATGCACAACCAACGTCAGACACACCGTCGTAATATGTGGGGCCCTGTGCCAGAAACCGCCACCCACGAGAAAGTGTTCTCCCCCAGCTCGAACACTGCTCTACCACTTGCAATACTTACCTCTCCCTGCTCCACCACTGTGTAGTCTGTGCTGTTAAATCCTTCAATGGCACTGCCAATACCAATTTGTTGAAATGATAGATGATAGTTAAAATATACAGGGGCCCTGGCCTCCATTTACACCAGTTAATACTTTGCACCTACCACCACTGTCTACTACTCAGCAGAGGAGCCCACCCCTGTACCTAGCTATGCCGCCCGTTTAGTCCTGTTACCAATTTTGAACTGCATTTAGCCTACTTTATTATTTGGGCCTACTAACTGTATCTGCCACTCATTACAGTTGTCCTCCACTGAACAAAGCAATGCCGCCTGTTTAGTCCTGTTACCAATTTTGAACTGCATTTAGCCTACTTTAATATTTGGGCCTACTAACTGTGTCTGCCACTCATTACAGTTGTCCTCCACTGAACAAAGCAATGCCGTCTGTTTAGTCCTGTTACCAATTTTGAACTGCATTTAACCTACTTTAATATTTGGGCCTACTAACTGTGTCTGCCACTCATTACAGTTGTCCTCCACTGAACAAAGCAATGCCGCCTGTTTAGTCCTGTTACCAATTTTGAGCTGCATTTAGCCTACTTTAATATTTGGGCCTACTAACTGTGTCTGCCACTCATTACAGTTGTCCCCCACTGAACAAAGCAATGCCGCCTGTTTAGTCCTGTTACCAGTTTTGAACTGCATTAAGCCTACTTTATTATTTGGGCCTATATCTGTGTTTCCTCCTCATCCTGCCCATTGCCCAGCCACTGCTACATGAGTCTGCTGGTACAATTACCCAGACCACTACATTCCCCTTGCACTCTACACAGCCACAATCTGACCCTGCTGAAAGTCAGGTTCCCCTTCCCGCTTTCTATACCACCTTACACAGGGACAAAGAGGAAGGTGCAGATGAAAGTGCAGGTTCCTTCATCAGGTGGGGGGGCATACTCATTGGCGACGTCACTGGCACAGGGCCCCTCATAGTACGCAAAAGTGTCTCTGGCAGTGGGAGGAGCCACCCACCATCAAACACACCGCCGTACTATGAGGGGCCCTGTGCCAGTGCCAACGAGTTGGCCCCCCCTGCTTGCTCAGGATCACAGCACTTGCAAAGTTGAAATACTTACCTCTCCCTGCTCCACCGCCGTGAAGTATTCCGCGTTTCCTAGGCCCACAAAAATCTTGAGCCAGCCCTACCCCCCCACAACTTTAGCCAAATGACCCCCAGTTTTCAATGCCTAACTATTATTATAAAGTAAATTAAGATTGACAAGCTTAAGTAATAAGAATTGATGTTTTTGGCATTAAAATGGGCACTGTAGGTGTTTTCCTGGCCTCCACTCACTGCCGACTTTGATTCCCCATTGACTTGCATTGGGTTTCGTGTTTCAGTCGGCCTCCGACTTTTCGCAATAATCGTCCGATTTCACCCGACCTGACTTTTGACAAAGTCGGGTTTCATGAAACCCGACTCGATCCGAAAAAAGTAAAAACTAAAGTCGCTCAACTCTTGTCCCCAGCGATCGGGAAAATGTCAGCGTCTAGTGGTTGTGGGAGGAGGTACACGAGACACGGCAAATTTTTCCTCCAAATTGTCCCTCAAGGGGACAATTACCATAGGCCCATCCACTCATACAGTAGAGCTTTGCATTCATTCTGGGGCGGAGGACAACTTCATGTCTTCTGACTTTGCTCAACGGCAAGCAATATCCCTGGTGATTCTTGCCAAACCAGTGACCGTACAAGTGGTGAATGGGTCGACACTGCCCTCAAAGATAACACACCAGGCCATCCCATGTACTCTTTCTATTTCGCCATCCCATCAGGAGATCATGTCTTTACTTGTCATTCCCGAGGGAATTGATGAGGTCCTGTTAGGGATACCTTGGATACGGTACCACTCCCCTCATATTGAGTGGTCCACAGGGAGAATTTTGGGATGGAGTGAATCTTGTGAGGGTAGATGTCAGAGGGAGTGTGTTCAGATTGCTATTACTGAGGTACCCGTAGATCTTTCCTCTCTCCCCAAGCACTATTGGCCCTATGCGGACATGTTCTTCAAGAGGGTTGCGGAGACTCTTCTGCCTCACCGCCCCTAGGAATGTCCTATTGACCTCTTGGCTGGTGCTGAGCCTCCTCGGGTTCGAGTCTATCCGTTATCTCTCCTGGAGACGGAGGTAATGTCTCAGAACATACAGGAGAATCTGGAATGAGGATTCATTAGGAAGTCAGTATCACCTGCAGGGGCTGGGTTCTTCTTCGTGCAAAAGAAGAATGGAGAATTATGTCCCTGTACAGACTACAGAGGTCTTAACGCCATAACCGTTAAGAATAAGTACCCTCTGCCGTTTATATCTGAGCTCTTCGATAGGTTGCGGGGGGTGAGGGTATTTACTAAGCTTGATCTGCAGGGTGCTTTCAACATGATTCGCATCCATGAGGGGGACGAATGGAAGCCGGCATTTACCAGGAACGGGCACTATGAATACTTGGTGATTCCCTTCAGGCTCTGTAATGCTCCTGCCATTTTCCAAGACTTTGTGAACGATATCTTCCGGGATATGCTCACCACCTCGGTCGTAGTCTATCTGGATGATATTCTAATTTACTCTCCAGATATAGACTCCCACTGGAGAGATGTTTGCAAAGTCTTCGACTTCATAGAGGCAACCTCCCACTATGCCATGTTGGAGAAGTGTGTGTTTGAGCAGGAGTTCTTGCTTTTCCTGGGCTATATCATCTCTTTCCGGGGGTTGGCCATGGATCCTGCCAAGCTACAGGCTGTGATGGACTGGCAGGCACCCCATTCTCTCAAAGCAGTGCATTGCTTTATGGGGTTTCATCAACTATTATCGCCTGTTCATTCCCCACTTCTTAACCTTGGTAGCTCTCCTGGTTGCCCTCACCAAGAAGTGAGCTAATACCAAATTGTGGTCAGAGGAGGTCTCCAAGGCCTTGCTCGCTATCAAGTCACACTTCGCTAGCGCTCCCATTTTACATTGCACCGATGTTGATAAACCATTTATCATGGAGGTGGATTCCTCTCCTGTCAGTGCTGGAGCAGTCCTCTTCCAAAAGGATGCTCAAGGTCGGAAGCATCATTGCTTCTTCTTCTCCAAGACCTTCTCACCGGCAGAGAGGAATTATTCCATCGGGGACAGGGAGTTGCTAGCCATGAAGTTGGCCTTTTGGAGTGGAGACACCTCCTGGAGGGGGCTCGCTATCCCTTCCAAGTATTCACCGACCACAAAAATTTGGTATATTTACAAACCGCCCAGCGGCTAAACTCTCGTAAGGCCAGATGGTCTCCGTTCTTCTCCCAGTTCCACTTCACCCTCAATTTCTCTCCGGGGAGAAGAACACTCATGCCGATGCTCTCTCCCGCTCCTTAGTGTCATCAGAGGAGGAAGAGCCTCGGCTTATTGTCCCTTCTGAGAGCCTGAGAACTGTGGCCCTGGTTTCGATAGTCTGTTCCTCCAGGCAAGACTTTTTTCCCACCTAATTTGAGACCGGAGGTTCTCTCTTGGGCCCACTCCTCCAGGGTGGGTGAACATTTTGGGACTAAGAGCACTTCTGAGCTCCTGGCAGGACGTACTGGTGGCCGCATATGGCCCGTGATGTCGGAGACTATATTCGGGTGTGTGTCTCCTGCGCCAAGAATAAGTCCCCTCGACAATGGCCTGCTGGGTTACTTTACCCCCTGCCGGTGGCGGACAGGCCCTGGGAAATGGTCAAGATGGACTTTGTGGTGTGCTGACACAAGTCCCGTAGCTCCACCATTATTTGGGTAGTCACTGACCATATTTCCAAAATGGTGCACTTGTTGCCTCTTCCACGGCTACCTTCAGCATGGGCCTTGGTGTCATTGTTTATTAAACACATTTTCCGCCTTCGCGGTATGCCAGACAAAATTGTCAGTGACCGGGGTCCCCAGTTTGCGTCTTGGTTCTGGAGAGAGCTTTGTCGTCTACTCAGCATCGAGCTGAATCTCTCTTCGCATACCATCCCAAGACAAAGAATGGGTAGGTAGAGAGGGCCAACCAGACACTGGTCATATACCTGCAACATTTTGTTTCAGCCAGGCAGGATGACTGGGCATCCTTGCTACCGTGGGCGGAGTTCGCGCTGAACAACGCCATAGCAGACTCCACTGGGCAGACCCCATTCCTCCTTAACTACAGAAAGCATCCGCGGATTCCTGTGCCCATGCCCGTGTCTTCGGCTGACTCCAGGGTGGCAGACTGGGCTGTGGAGGCACATGACATTTGGGGCTACACACAGGATGCCATCCTGGCCTACAAGGAGAGAATGAGGGTCTCCGCCAATGCACATCGGCACCCTGCTCCGACCTTTGCTCCTGGCGACTTAGTGTGGCTCTCCGCCCATAATATCAGGCTGCGAGTTGAGTCCACTAAGTTTGCGACTCAATACTTAGGCCCCTTCAAGGTTCTGGAACAGGTTAACCCTGTGGTCTATCCTCTGGTCCTTCCTCCATGCCTGGGTATCACCGACACCTTTTATGTTTCCCTCCTAAAGCCCGTTCACATGTCCCGGTTTTCTGAGCCATCTGCTGGGACATCGAGTTCGTCCACGGACGATTACAAGGTGAATGCTATCATGGGCTGTAAGGTGGTACGTGGCAAAAAATTCTACTTGGTGGATTGGAAGGGTAATGGCCCAGAGGACAGGTCCTGGGAGCCTGTTGAGCTCATTCGGGCTCCACAGCTCATTGCTGCCTTTGAGCATAGCAAGGCCCAAGGAGGGGGTGCACTAGGAGGGGGTAATGTTTGATGTCGAGTTCCCGCCGCTGCACAGGGGGAATCTCTAACCATGTCTGCTGCAGTCTCCCATTCTCCTCCAGCTGCAGTGGAACCTGCTCAGCAGAAACATCGATCCCAGCATCTGGCTCAAGCTGATACTGTGCTCTTGGTTACTGCTGCCTTTCCAGGCTCAGCCCTTGTAGCCAGCGCTGATCAGTGGCTAGCAGACGTTCCAGGGACTATGTCCTGCGTTCCTGTTACTGAGCATGCCCACGGGTTGACTTCTCATTGGAGGGTAGGGGTCACATGCTCAGGTCCTGCTGCAGCTCCTATTGGATCACTACGAATGTCCTGGAGAGCTACAGCTATAAAAGGTTTGCATGGCCGCACAGCCATGCGCTAGTATAAATCAGTTATTGTGTGTGTGTGGATGTATGCCTGTTCTGGTGAAAGCTCCAAATCATACCCATCCCTAGTGTTGATGAATGCTTGCGAATGTTGCAGCTGTCTAGCGCCAGTTAGTGCCATCCAGCACCAGGCACAATCTATAGCGTCTATTAGCAGCATTAGCCAGTGCGCCACCGTGCGCAACTAGTGCGCTTACCTGTCCCTAGTTGGGGCAGTTAGTGGTGTCCGCCAGAGCGGCGCTGCACGCACCCAGTGTGCTAAATCTATTTTAAGTTTGGTTTACTCCTGACACCACTGTAGATGTGTCGAGCTCAAGAGGTCTCAAGGGACTCTTACCCTGAGTCTTGGGGCAGAGTTCTGTGACTCCTTGCTTGCGCTCTCTGTGCGGTATCGCGGCCCTGTGACGCAACAGGTTTCACTTCCTTCATATCGGGTGAAGCTAACTCAGGTGTGTCTTCTCTTCATACCGCCATATAGTCTGTCATTACCGAGCAGCAGGTGTCTTTTCTGCATGGTGGACCCCGGACTGCAAACGCATCTTTTATCGTCTCTTATTTATATTTGGTGCGTTCCGCCAGTCCTAACACTGTATCTGAGATTTACACTTGTTATGAATCATTGAAAACAAAGACTACTGCTAATTCAAGGGCACTAGATACATTATATTCTGGAATTCTGGATGTTTGCACTATTCACTGGTTCAATGTTGAAGAGTGTGTGTGTATATATGCACTACAGTTATGTGAAAAAGTGTTTGACCCCTTCCTTATTTCTTGTTTTTTTGCATGTTTGGCACACTTAAATATTTCAGATCAACAAACAAATTTAAATATTAGATGACAAAGATGACACAAGTAAGCACAAAATTCAGTTTTTAAAGAAAGATCTTTATTATTAAGGGAAAAGAAATCCAAACCTACAGAGCCCTGTGCAAAAAAGGTATTACCCCTCCCCCTTAAAACATAAAGTAACTGTGGATTATCACATGTTTGGGAAGCTGAGTTCAAATTCCCTAGTCACACCCAGGCCTGATTACTGACACACATTTTATCAATCAAGAAATCACTTAAATAGGACATGCCTGACCAAAAGAAAACCTCAAAAGCCAGGCGTTATGCCGCCGATACAAATAAATTCTGGAACAAATGAGAAATAAAGTAATTGAGATCTATCAGTCTGGAAAAGGTTATAAAGCTCCCAGGAAGAAGCCACAAAAGCAGAAACGTACACATGGATTTCTCAATCCCACCAAGGTACATGTTAATTACACATGGTTTGTTTGACCTGTTAAATATCCATTTTATTAATATTATTATTAATATTATTTATTTATATAGCACCATTGATTCCATGGTGCTGTACATGAGAAGGGGTTACACACAAATTAGAGGTTACAGTAAGCAAACTAACAATTACACACTGATACAGAGGGGTGACGACCCTGCCCGTGCGGGCTTACATTCTACACGATGGTGGGGATGGAGACAATAGGTTGAGGGTTGTAGGAGCTCTGGTGTTAGTGAGGCGGTAGCTTCAGTAGTGGTGAGGAGGCAGCGGGGTTTCAGGTTCCATCTGAAGGATGCGAATGTGGTTGATAGTCGGATGTGTTGGGGCAAAGCATTCCAGAGGATGGGGGATATTCTGGAGAAGTCTTGGAGGTGGTTGGGTGAGGAGCGGATAAGTGTGGAGGAAAGAAGGAGGTCTTTGGAGTACCGGAGATTACGTGAGGGAAGATATCGGGATATTAGTTCAGAGATATAAGTAGGAGACAGGTTATGGATGGCTTTGTAGGTCAGTATTAGTAATTTTAACTGGATATGCTGAGGGAATGTGAGCCAGTGAAGAGATTTGCAGAGGGGGGGAAGAGGAGGAGTAGCAAGGAGAGAGATGAATTAATCGGGCAGCAGAGTTAAGGATGGACTGGAGAGGTGCAAGGGTGTTAGTAGGGAGGCCACAGAAAAGGATGTTGCAGTAGTCAAGGCGGGAGATGATGAGGGCATGCACAAGCATTTTGGTAGATTGACAGTTGAGGAAAGGACGGAGTCTGGAGATATTTTTGAGCTGGAGGCGACAGGAGGTGGAAGAACTTGGATGGGAGTTTGAAGGACAGGGCAGAGTCAAGGATTACTCCAAGGCAGCTGACTTCTAGTACGGGGGAAAGCATGATGTTGCTAATTGCGATAGATAGGTCAGGTATGGAAGATCTATGAGATAGAGGAAAGATGATGCGTTCAGATTTGTCCACATTGATTTTGAGGAAGCGAGAGGAGAAGAAGGAGGATATGGCTGATAGACATTCCGGGATTCTGGACAGCAGAGAGGTTATGTCTGGGCCAGAAAGGTAGATCTGAGTGTCATCAGCATAAAGGGGGTACTGGAATCAATGGGACTTTATGAGTTGTCCCAGGACAAGTGTGTAGATTGAGAAGAGTAGGGGTCCTAGAACAGAGCCTTGGGGGACTCCAACAGAGAGAGGGTGGGCTGAGGAAGTAGTGTGGGAGTGGAGATGCTGAATGTGCAGTTTGAAAGGTATAAGGAGATCCAGGATATGGCTATATGCGCCTATTTGTATACCTCCCTTTTCTTCTTGGACTTTAAGTCCATTACCCTAAACACCCTAACACACTTTCTTGGCTTGTAGGTATACTATATCCACATCTAATGCACTGGCACTTTACAGTGGATCTCTTTCCCTGATTGACTGATTTGGATATAACACTTATTTATCGCTATAAGTATATTTACATATTTGCACTGCACTTTATTTTTGTTACTATACCATGTATACAGCTGTGGCAAAAATTAAAAGACCACTGCAAAACTTTCAGTTTGTCTGATTTTTCCCTTTAGAGGTATATTTTTGAGTAAAATGTAAATTGTTCTTTTATTCAATAAATTTATGATATGTCTCTGAATTTCCAAGCAATACATTTTTTATTTTTTTTCTGAAAAGGAGAAATGGTCAAAATAAAAAAATCAGTGCTTTCAGACCTCTAATAATGCAAAGAAAACAAGTTAATAATCATTTATAAACAACAATACTAATGTTTTAACTCAGGAAGAGTTCAGAAATCAATAATTTGTGGAATAACCATAATTTTTAATCACAGCTTTCACGCGTCTTGGCATGCTTTCCACCAGCCTTTCACACTTCTTCTGATTACATTCCAGAGGTTTTCAATGGGGTTCAAGTCTGGAGATTGGGCTGCCCATGACAGGGTTTTGTTGCAGTGGGCTCTTAATTTTTGCCAGAGCTGTATAGACTTCCTAAAATTCTTGTTATACATTGTTCTGATATAATTATTCTTGACCATTAGTAGCTGTCTATAATTTATTATATGTCTACCTATGATTAGAGATGGGCGGACCCTTGGACGTTCGAGTCTGGCGAGTTTGGCCGAACAGTTAAAAAAAGTTTGGGTTCGGGTACCAAAACAGTATCTGGACCCAAACCCAATCCCATACCCCATTCACTTGAATGGGGGGCCTGAACATCTAGTGTTTGCCAAGCTGTCATGTGCATGCCAATGCAGCAAACACTGCTTCTGATCAGCGATAAAATTATTACACTAGTCAGAGAGCCGCGGTTCCCACTCTGTCAATTGACAGCGTGAGCCTGCAGCTGTGATCGCAGGAATAAAGTTTACCTTCGGTCACTGGCGTCGGCTGATGGGACTACTGTTCACATCAGCCTATGCCTACTTCCACAAAAAACAGCAAGAGCGGGAGTGACTGATAGTATTCATTAGCTAAGGACTGTACTCTAAATAATTAATAAAAAAAGTGTGGGTTCCTCTGTATTTTTGATAACTAGCCAGGCAAAACTGACAGCTGACAGCTTGCTAACACTGACAACTGAAGGTTGCAGCCCCCAGCTGTCAGTTTTGCCTGGCTGGTTATCAAAAATACAGGGGAACCCATGCCTTTTTTTTTACATTAGGTATATAGAGCGCAGGCGTCAGTTGATGAATACTCTCATCCTCCACTCCTGCTTTTCCTGTTATTAGCGGCAGAAGGCATAGGCTAATGGGAGCAGTAGTCCCATCACCCAACGCCAGTGACTGGAGGGAAACTTTATACCTCCGATCACAGCTGCGGGCTCACGCTGTCATTTGACAGCATGGGAACTGCGGCTGGTTGACTGGCAGTAATGATTTTACCGCTGATCAGAAGCAGTGTTTGCCTCACTGTTATGCCCATGACAGCACGACAAACACCCGGGCCGAACCCGAACAGTAACATATACTTCCCGGTGAATTCCTTTTTATGTGTCCATGCCTGAGCAGTAGGTGTTGAGTACAGACGCCGAACTTTACTGTTCGGATCGCCCATCTTTACCTGTGATAATACCTACTTAAAGGAATTGAAGGTTATATATAAACAGGTACGTTATACCAATATTTAATGCACTGACACTTTACTATGGAATCCTACTGTAATAGCTGGTTATAGATTTGATATCTCTTCACTCCTATTTGCATGGTTGTATACAATCAGTAATTAATTGCATTGCACTTTTATGCTGTTACCATACCATGCTTACCATTACCATTAATCAGTAGAGATTACTTTCAACTTTACAAATGTGTATTTATGAAAATTATTTTTGCTTGATACTTTCTACACGTATTCGTGGTGATTGTCAATGTACAGGATTCTTTTCCCATTTTGCCCTTCTCTTTATCCTTTTCTAACTGTGTTTCTAATAACTCTCAATAAAAATTCTTTACATTTTAAACTTTATTTGGGCTGAATTTCTTCCCTCCTTTTTGGATTATATGTACTTTTTGGAAGTGCCCTCCACTGAATCAAGGGTCTTATATAGGTTCTCAATGGAATACCTGTAGCAGGATGTCTGGCTTGTGGCGCAACGTCATGAAAATGATTTCTGATTGTGTGGAGTGGTATAATGTATGGAGCCAAATTCCTCTAGTCTTAATACCAGATACACTACCAACTCGGCGTTACATTGATGTGATGGCGCAATCAGTGGTATAGCCATTCTCCAAAGTTTCCCAGAAGCCATTTTTCAACAAGACATGTTGCTCTTGCTCTAGCATGTCGCATGTTGCTCCTGCTACTTTGGCTTATTGGGTCTCCAAACTTGTCTCTCATGGAGCACATCTGGGATGTCATTATTTAGCAATTCCAAAGGGAGCTGCCAGCAGTGGATCATGATTATTTGCATGTCCATTTGCATTCAGCATAAACCTTTCTCAAACAACAGCTAATAACCTCATTGATTCCATGCCAAGGTGCATAACTGCATGAATTTCTCATGGTGCTCATATTCAATTCTGAATAATTTGAGATGTGTTTGATAATTTTGATTCAGTTTTTTCATCATTTGCATATCATTAACAAGTCTATTGATAATATGATTTGCATGATTTCATGACTTTTCCTTCTTGGTACTGAAATTTCAATGTTGAGGAATGTATATTCATATTATTTTATATATTTGTTATAAACCTGAATTTTCTTTCAGTGAAGTATTTATATTTTTTTAGAACCTCACTTCAGGTGATCTTTCTATTTCATCTGATGGCAATGATTTATCAGCCACAATCCATGGTCTGGCAAAATTCAGTCAATATGAATTCTGGATTACTGCAAGTACTATATTTGGAGATGGTGATCAAGCAAGTGAGGTTATTGATGTCAACACGGAGGAAGATGGTAGGTTGTGATGCATATCTATTGTTTATGGCCTTAAAAAGGGTGGCTCCTTTATAACTAATGTAAACCAATAAATGTTAATGATATGTGCTACTATATATTTTTTTCAGTCTTTTCTGTTCCATTCGCTGTATTTCTAAAGTCACAACCCCTTATTTGGCCAGCCTTCTATCCTCTTCAGACCAGACTTTAGTAGAGTTTAGCTTTCAGCATAATTGTCAGTCCTTAGGCATTGTAATAAAATAAACAGTTTAAATGGGACATACAGCAACCAGTATGTTCTTCGACAACAATATAGAGCATACAGGAAAGAAGTGTTACAAACAAGTTCTGAGAGGTCACACTATACAGTCTAGAGGAACTGCCTGAATTACCAAACTCCACCAGTTCACACAGCCCCATCTGCTGTCTGCTCAGCACAGTCCCTCCAGAATACCTGCAGCTGTTGCCATTAGTCCAACACGGACAATGCTTACATCCATAAAGATGTCTGCTCATGAAGGAGCAAGTGAATAGATATGCCATTTATCTTCCTCCATAGTAACGCACTGCACACAGGAAACTGTAGCAGAGGAGCAGAAGACACCGAATGAGGAGTCAGGTTACATGTCATTTCATGAGCAGGCATCTTATGGATGGGAGTGACACCTAGACAAGATGGAAGTGTGGCAGAATCAAGGAGCTTAACTTCAAAAATATAAAGGACATACATAAAACTTCCAAAAACTAAATATTAAGTGGTCAGAATCTAATCTTCATTAATACTGGTTTGCATTAGCATTTGATGACATATGCAACTAAATGCCTTCACATATGTACTCAATATGATGTTTGAACTAAAATACAGACTAAATCCAGACTAAACCATGTAGACTATGCTAAGCTTTTTCATCTTTCATGTAAAATATTGGTTTGTAGTAAATATTGGAAACTTCTGATTGGGTATTCCCAATGCAGTGCTAAACTGATTTTCCAAGATTTTAATGGTCAATTCTTGAGAAAAGGTCATTAGTGTATGATTGGTGTAAGTTTGACCCCTGGGACTGTCATATGCCTGGTCCTACAATGAAGGGATTGTGGTGCTTCTTTGATCGTATGGGCCCTGGTGGTTACCCACCCCAACTCCGGCTGTACATCCATAGATGCACATCTTTGTATAGAGCGGAGGTAGAAGTTGAGTTCATGCAGCATGGGTTACATAGCCAGCCCCCAAAAGTAACTGATGCAATTGGAGCTAGGTCTGACTGCATCAGTATAACCCCTTAACTGCCAATATCAAAGGTCAAGCATGTCAACAACATATAAGAGGCTTAAACATGGCTGCTGACTCTCCACACTCCACAAATCGTGAATGCATGGTGTTTAATAGGTTGCAGTCGCAGCTTAGGGCCTTCTAAAAGCTTCTGTGCTTACTATGAGAACTCGCCTATGAAGTGACCTAAGTGCGCTTCAGCTTGCAGTCATGTACAGATGTATTCTACTTCAGGATTTTTTGGTAGACAGAAGAATTCATGATTCTGGAGCAGCAAAACAGCCCAAGACCATCACAATACCACCACCATATTTTACTGTTGGTATGATGTTCCTTTTCTGAAATGCTGTGTTGCTTCTACAACAGATGTAATGGGGCATACACCTTCCAAAAAATTCAAATTTGTCTTCTCAGTCCACAGAGTATTTTCCCATAAGTCTTTTGGATCATCAAGATGTTTTATGGCAAAAATGAGATGAGTCTTTAAATCAAATGGGAAATCAAGGTCCCAGAGTCTGGATGAAGAGAGGAGAGGCACACAATCCAAGCTGCTTGAGGTCTAGTTTCCACAATCAATGATGGTTTGGGGAGCTATGTCATCTGCTGGTATAGGGCCACTGAGTTTAATCAAGACCAAAGTTAGTGCAGCCGTCCACAAGGATATTTTAGAGCACTTCATGCTTCCCTCTGCCGACAAGCTTTTTGGAGATGGAAATTCCATTTTCCATCAGGCCTTGGCACCTGTCCACACTGCCAAAAGTATTAATACCTGGTTTAAGAACAACACATTCGGATCCTTCAGACGGAACCTGAAAACCCACCTCTTCAGGAAAGCCTACAGCCTGCACTGACCCCGCTGCCTCCTCACCACTACCGAAGCTACCGCCTCACCAACACCGGAGCTCTTGCAACCCTCAACCTATTGTCTCCTTCCTCACCATCCTGTAGAATGCAAGCCCGCAAGGGCAGGGTCCTCAGTATCAGTCTGTAATTGTTAGTTTGCTTATTGTAAAGGTACCGTCACACTTAGCGACGCTGCAGCGATACCGACAACGATCCGGATCGCTGCAGCGTCGCTGTTTGGTCGCTGGAGAGCTGTCACACAGACAGCTCTCCAGCGACCAACGATCCCGAGGTCCCCGGTAACCAGGGTAAACATCGGGTAACTAAGCGCAGGGCCGCGCTTAGTAACCTGATGTTTACCCTGGTTACCATCCTAAAAGTAAAAAAAACAAACGCTACATACTTACCTACCGCTGTCTGTCCTCGGCGCTCTGCTTCTCTGCTCTGGCTGTGAGCGCCGGGCAGCCGGAAAGCAGAGCGGTGACGTCACCGCTCTGCTTTCCGGCCGCTGTGCTCACAGCCAGACCAGAGAAGCAAAGCGCCGGGGACAGACAGCGGTAGGTAAGTATGTAGCGTTTGTTTTTTTTACTTTTAGGATGGTAACCAGGGTAAACATCAGGTTACTAAGCGCGGCCCTGCGCTTAGTTACCCAATGTTTACCCTGGTTACCAGCGAAGACATCGCTGAATCGGTGTCACACACGCCGATTCAGCGATGTCTGCGGGGAGTCCAGCGACGAAACAAAGTTCTGGACTTTCTTCCCCGACCAGCGACAGCACAGCAGGGGCCTGATCGCTGCTGCGTGTCACACTGGACGATATCGCTAGCGAGGATGCTGCAACGTCACGGATCGCTAGCGATATCGTCTAGTGTGACGGTACCTTAAGTCATTTCTCTAATTTGTAAGTAACCCCTTCTCATGTACAGCACCATGGAATCAATGGTGCTATATAAATAAATAATAATAATAATAACAGTATCACTGTGCTTGATTGACTAGCAAACTCGCCTGACCTTAACCTCATAGAGAATCTATGGGGTATTGTAAAGAGGAAGATTAGAGACACCAGACCCCACAATGCAGACAAGTTGAAGGCTGCTATCAACATAACAACTCAGCAGTGCCTCAGACTAATCGCCTCCATGCCACGCCGCATTGATGCAGGAATTGATGACTCTATCCTTAAAAAGCCACCCTTCGATCCAACTGCTATGTCCAACTATCGCCTAATATCGCTGCTCCCATTCGCTTCCAAACTCCTGGAGCAGCACGTCCACGCTGAACTTTCCTCCCACCTCTCATCTAACTTGCTCTTTGACAATCTACAATCTGGTTTCCACCCCCATCACTCAACTGAGACAGCCCTGACCAAAATCACTAACGACCTACTTACCACCAAAGCTAATGGACACTGTACTCTTCCTTCTAGACCTGTCCTCTGCTTTCGACACAGTTGACCACTTCCTCCTACTACAGATCCTCTCCTCCTTTGGCATCAAAGACCTTGCCCTATCCTGGATCTCCTCGTACCTTTCCAATTGCACAGAGGATGATGGATAGTCACAAGCCATCAAACAAACACATGCACATTCAGCATCTCCCACTCCCACACTACCTCCTCATCCCACCCTCTCTCTGTTGGAGTCCCCCAAGGCTCTGTTCTAGGACCCCTACTCTTCTCAATCTACACACTTGGCCTGGGACAACTCATAAAGTCCCATGGATTCCAGTATCACCTCTATGCTGATGACACTCAGATCTACCTCTCTGGCCCAGACGTCACCATTCTGCTGTCCAGAATCTCAGAGTGCCTATCAGCCATATCCTCCTTCTTCTCCTCTCGCTTCCTCAAACTCAATGTGGACAAATCTGAACTCATCATCTTTTCTCCATTCCATAGATCTTCCTTACCTGACCTATCTATCGCACTCAATGACATCATGCTTTCCCCCGTATCGGAAGTCCACTGCCTTGGAATAACCTTCGACTCTGCCCTGTTCTTCAAACCGGACATCCTAGCTCTTTCCACCTCCTGTCGCCACCCAGCTCAAAAATATCTCCAGAATCCATCCTTTCCTCAACCGTCAATCTACTAAAATGCTTGTGAATGCCCTCATCATCTCCCGCCTTGACTACTGCAGCATCCTTTTCTGCGGCCTCCCTGCTAACACCCTTGCACCTCTCCAGTCCATCCTTAACTCTGCGGCCCGAATAATTCAACTCTCCCCTCGCTCCCATTCCCTCAGCGTATATCCAGTTCAAATTACTAATACTGACCTACAAAGCCATCCATAACGTGTCTCCTCCATATATCTTTGAACTAATCTCCCGATATCTTCCCTCAAGTAATCTCTGGTCCTCCCAAGACCTCCTACTCTCCTCCACACTTATTCGCTCCTCATCCAATCGCCTCCAAGACTTCTCCTGAATATCCTCCATCCTCTGGAATTTTCTGCCCCAACACGTCCGACTATCAACCACATTCGGATCCTCAGATGGAACCTGAAAACCCACCTCTTCTAGAAAGCTTACAGCCTGCAATAACCCCGCTGCATCCTCACCACTACTGAAGCTACCGCCTCACCAACACCGGAGCTCCTGCAACCCTCGACCTACTTTCTCCTTCCCCATAATCCTGTAGAATGTAAGCCCGCAAGGGCAGGGTCCTCACCCCTTTGTATCAGTCTGTCATTGTTAGTTTGTTTACTGTAAGTGATATCTGTAACTTGTATATAACCCTTTCTCATGTACAGCACCATGGAATCAATGGTGCTATATAAATAAATAAATAATAATAATATAATATGAGTTTCACTTTTTGTATTGAAGAATTGAAATAAATTAACTTTTTGATGATATTCTAATTTTGTGAGATGCACCTTTTAGTGTGACAAACATGCAAATGAATATGAAATCAGAAAGGGCCAAACATATTTTCACACAACTGTATATGCACATACAGTCATGGCTCAAAGCGAAGTATTTCTCCCAAAAAATTAATACAATTACACATGTTTTGTTATACACATGTTTATTTCCTTCATGGATATTGGATGTGAGGCAGTGACTCATGTCACAGGTAGGGGGTCGCTGTGTGTTCTCCCCAGGTTGTGCATGCAGACGGATGAAGTCCATAGGTGTGCATGGGAGTCATGGATTTCCGATCCAGGGTTTTCCATGTGACTGAATGCCACAGATTTGTGTGTGTTAAAAGCCCTGCAGTAAGAGGTATGGGTATGTCAGGTGTCAGGTGTGTGAGGTGCACATCTGTGTCAGTCTGGTGTGTGCTGGAGTGCAGAGCAGAGGTCTGCAAAGTGCTGGCTGAGTGCATGGATGCACAGGCCAGCGGAGCCAGCACCCAGGGTAGCTGAATAGCCTGGCACCCGCAGTGTACACAGCGATGCAAGTCATCTATGGTACTGGTCTCGGATGTGGACAGTCCTGCGCCCGGTGGTGGATGTCCTGTTCTTTAAGGAGTTGGATGTGGACAGTACTGTGCCTGGAGGTGGATGTCGTGTGCCCAAAGGAGTCAGATGTGGATAGTCCTGTGCCTGGAGGTGGATGTCCTGTGCCCGAAAGAGACGGATGTGGACAGTCCTGTGCCCGAAGGTGGATGTCCTGTGCCCTAAAGAGGACTAGCATGTGTAACGATTGCAAACAGGTGGATATGGTGCCCTACTGCTATCCGGAGGATATCCTGGGCTATGTACGTCTGTGTGAGAAAAGGAACGAAAAGAACCTAGCACTCAACTTGATGCTCATGTGCAAATTTTATTGTAGTACCCAACAAACGTTTCGGTCCATCATACGGACCTTCATCAGTAATTACATGTGAAAACAAACAACCAAAATCAACCAAAAAATAAACAAAGTATATACATTGCATGGAGAAAGAGAAACAACAGCATCAATATCAAAACAGGTCAAATGTGCGAGCGACATATATGCTGAAGAAGACCATACCGAATAAAGAGGCACAGAACTGTTCCACAAAATGAAATAAGAAAAGAAAAGAAAAAGAACAAAGGGAGTGTAAGGCACGTACCGTACTATACTGGAGTTAGGGCAAAGAGACCATAATGTCTCGGGGCACTAATGAATGCAGCACCTAAAAATATGGGAGAATGAAATAAGACGCCTGCCTACAGTACAGTGATCGGAGGGAGTGCTGTTATAAGCGTACCTTATGAGAACGCTGGGCCGGTTAACAGGCTGAGGGTAAACAGAGGAATGTGGTAAGTATACATACCAGATTACTATATGGAAGACGACAGGCTGCGCTGGAAGGTGGTTACCTTAGAAGGAAGAATCGTGATGTGCCACTGACAGACGCGGAGTCCACCACTGGTCTGATCAGGGGATGTGAAAACCACTATTAAATATACAGAGGGAGGAGCCATATCAGCCAAATAGCCAATGGACTGTGTATGCGATGGACCGGAAGTGACATCACCGGGCCCTGGTAACGCTGTGGAGCTAGCGTGCGGCTATGTAGATAGCACATGTAATGAAGCCGGCGGAAGTGACGTGCATGTGTGTCACCGCTCTCAGGAAAATATGATACAGTCAAAAGGTTCCACCTGACAGAATGCGAATATAGGTAGTCACAGGAAAGCGTAGAGGGGCGGTGCCTAGCGGAGATCCAGTGATTGGTGGAGGATCTCCGTGGTGAATATGCTCATTCTGCACTGTGTTCAGCCGTGCGATTACTAGGCATAGTGAAGAAAGCAGACTTGGTCCAGTGCGGTCTATTAATGGCGTTAAAGAGGCCTCAATACAGTCGGCTCTAATAATAAAAGAGAAAAACAGTTACCTATGTTATACATATATACATTTGCCATATTGAAATTAAGTAACCACCTAAGAGAAAGATGCACAGAATATACTGTAAGACCGGTAAGTGGTAGTAACCCAGAATGTTATGGGATAAGTCAAATTAGGACGACCTCATATGGGGGCCTACGGGAAAGTAGTGTAGATGTACTATAGGAAGAAATTACAGCCTGAGTAGGTACTCAGATAAATGACGCCAAATCGTAGTCTCTGTTAAGACCCAATGGGTGAAGGGTCTCCAACGTGTGGATCCAAAAGGCCTCCCTCCGTTTTAAACGGGCCACCCGATCCCCACCCCGTCGAATGGGGGGGATGTGTTCAATAACCTGAAACTGTAATTGTGAGACATTATGGCCTTGAGTATTGAAGTGTGACGGGATGTGTAATAAAAGGTTTTTGCAACGGACCGTAGACTTATGCTTAGAGATACGATCACGTATTGATTGCGTGGTTTCCCCCACGTATAGAAGTCCACACGGGCATTTGATCAGATATATAACCCATGATGAGGCGCAGGTGAAGTAATCTGGAATGCAGAATATTTTACCCGAGCGAGGATGGTGAAAGGAGGAGCCCTTGAGGACATTATGAGACTGTGCACAATTGAGGCATGGAAAAGTCCCTGTACGGGGATTTTGTAAAAAACGTTGGCGAGGGGACGATTTACCAGATCCCAAGTCTGCCCTCACCAATGAGTCTTTCAAATTAGGTGGGCGCTTAAAGCAGGGGAGAAATGGGTTTTGGAATTCAGGAACTTGAGGGTGGGCTTTTGACAGTAAATGCCAATTTTGGCGTATGGACCTATGTAGGATATAGGCAAATGGGTGATAAGAATGTATAAAAGGGACCCGATTGGTGGCTTTGTTGGGTCGTGGGAGCGGAGGTGATGCGGCTTGTTGTAGAACAGATGACGGATAGCCACGTTGGGTAAATTTAGTGGCCATTTCTTGTAGACGGAGTGGCCGTAGATCCGTGTCAGACACAATTTTAGAGACCCGATGGAATTGGGACTTGGGTACCGATTTCTTAGTGGCAGGGGGATGAAAACTCGTAAAATGTAACAAACTGTTACGGTCAGTACTTTTTGTGTACAGGTCAGTTGAAATAGAGCCGCCTGGCTGGAGGATGACCATAATGTCAAGGAAGTTGATCCGAGTGGGATCCTGTGACATGGTAAAAGAGATGCCCGGCCAGGCTGTGTTTAGCCAGTCAAAAAAGGACGCGAGGGCTTCCAACGAGCCCCCCAATATGCAAAAGACGTCGTCTATGTAACGTCTCCAAAGGAGTACGTTACTACGGAATAAGGAGTGAGAGTATATCTGGCTCTTCTCGAAATCGGCCATGTAGCAATTAGTATATGGGGGCGCTACGTTGGAGCCCATCGCGGTACCCCGGATCTGTAGGTAGAAGTCGTCCTGAAACATAAAATAATTGCGGGTGAGAATAATGGTTAACAGTTCAATGCATAGGTTAATTTGGTCAGGTAAAAAGCCGGACTGAGTGAGAAGTTTGTGAACGGAATTAATGCCCTCTATGTGTGGGATAGACGTGTATAAGTCTTTTACATCCATGGTAACCAGTATAGAGTGTGGAGGAATGGGTCCCACTTCTTTAAGAATATTTAGGAAGGATCCTGTGTCCAGAATGAAGGACTTGGATGACCGTATCAGTGGAGTTAAGATTTTCTCGAGGTACACTGCCAGAGGGGAGAGTATGGAGTCAGTGGAGGCAACTATCGGCCTCCCTGGTGGTTTCTCCAGATTTTTGTGAATTTTAGGAATAGTGTAAAAAACAGGGATAACCGGATGTAAATTGGTCAGGAATTCGCATGTTTTCGGATCGAGGACCCCTAATTCAGTGTATTTCAGAAGGGTGTCTGAAATGATTTGCCGAGTGGCGGCCGTGGGGTCTCGTTGTAACTTAACATAGATGGTAGAATTATCCAATTGACGTCTAATTTCAAGAAGGTAGTCCGTCTTATTCATTATCACTAGGGCGCCCCCTTTATCAGCCGGTTTGATAACTAGGCTGTTGTCATTTTGTAGGCCTTGTAGGGCCTGACGTTCCGTGGTGGAAAGATTGGGGGGATAAGCCAGTCTACCCCTTCTGATGTCCTCACAAAGTGATCTGAACGAATCCTGTACGAAACCTATAAAGGTTTCCATGGCGTGTGAGCCATGTGGGGGCCTGAAATGGCTTTTAGTATGGAGGCCCAAACTACGTGAGGAGAGGGTATGGTCTGATGGTACAGTTTGGGATTGGATCGGAGCTGGCTCTGGGGAGGTAGCGAAAAAGGCCTTAAGTCTAAGGGTGCGAAAAAATCGTTGGAGGTCCATTTCGAGATCAAATGTGTGGCACTGATACGAAGGACAAAATGATAGTCCCTTCTGTAGTACCTTATATTCCGCCACCCCAAGTAGTCTATCTGAAATGTTTATCACCAGCGGGTTAGTACCTGAGATTTCGTAATTCTCACATGGTCTGAGTCTCTTCCTGTGTCCGTGGCCGCGCCTCGTGGTCTTCTTCGCGGGTAGCGTTGTCGTTGGCCTAAAAAACGAGGCGGGAGGGCTGCAGAGGTTCCTTGTTCTTGTTCCGAGCCTGATGTTGAGTAGTCGAGGGAGGTTCGAGGAGCCTGGCGTGATGTGTTTCGTCGAACGTAAAAGTTGTCTTTCCATCTGTATACCTGTTGGCGTTCGTAGTCCTCCGTGTCCCTGTTAAATTTAATGCGCTTCCTCTCCTCCGTCTCCCGTCGGTGTTTCTCAATGTTCTTGGATATTTGATCTCTGAGAGCTGTGAGTTCTTCAGGAGAACCCGACGAGGATAGCTGCGCCTCGGTGGATTTGATGGCCTCCGAGCTCGTGGAAATCGCCTTCTGCAGGTGCTCAATTGTCAGGGTAATAATGTCAAAAGAACATTTGTTAAGTATTTGTTCATACTTAATGCAATAATCAGAGGAGTCCCGAAACAGTGTGGGACGTAGTGGTACACGCAGACCCCTAGGGATCCTGTTATGTAGGCAATCCAGTGACACAGTGTGCCAGCAATCAGAGCACAATAACCCAAAAACAATAGAACGAGCTCTGAGACGTGGAATCTCTGTAGACCGCAATACCTGAACCTAACCTAAACACAACTAAAGGCAGCTGTGGATTGCGCCTGACACTACCTATGCAACTCGGCACAGCCTGAGGAGCTGACTAGCCTGAAGATAGAAAAACAAGCCTGACTTGCCTCAGAGAAATACCCCAAAGGAAAAGGCAGCCCCCCACATATAATGACTGTTAGCAAGATGAAAAGACAAACGTAGGGATGAAATAGATTCAGCAAAGTGAGGCCCGATATTCTAGATAGAGCGAGGATAGCAAAGAGAACTTTGCAGTCTACAAAAAACCCTAAAGCAAAAAACCACGCAAAGGGGGCAAAAAGACCCACCGTGCCGAACTAACGGCACGGCGGTACACCCTTTGCGTCTCAGAGCTTCCAGCAAAACGAAATGACAAGCTGGACAGAAAAAGTAGCAACAAAAGCAAAGAAGCACTTATCTAAGTAGAGCAGCAGGCCACAGGAAAGATCCAGAAGCTCAGATCCAACACTGGAACATTGACAAGGAGCAAGGAAGACAGAATCAGGTGGAGTTAAATAACAAAGCAGCCAACGAGCTCACCAGAACACCTGAGGGAGGAAGCTCAGAAGCTGCAGTACCACTTGTGACCACAGGAGTGAATTCAGCCACAGAATTCACAACAGGATCCGTTGTGCTCGAAGGTATTCGGTAAGTGTGGCACAGTGGATTTCGATGTTTGTGAAGTGGCGGAGTGTTATGAACAGGTAATTCAGAACCACAATGGACATAGAAGTACAGAGCACACAAAGTGACCTGACAATTACCAAAAACAAAGGACGAGCTCTGAGACGTGGGAACTCTGCTGACCGCAATCCCTAATCCTAACACACCACACTAGAGGTAGCCGTGGATTGCGCCTAACGCTTCCTATGCAACTCGGCACAGCCTGAGAAACTAACTAGCCCTGAAGATAGAAAAATAAGCCTACCTTGCCTCAGAGAAATTCCCCAAAGGAAAAGGCAGCCCCCCACATATAATGACTGTGAGTAAGATGAAAATACAAACACAGAGATGAAATAGATTTAGCAAAGTGAGGCTCGACTTACTGAATAGACTGAGGATAGGAAAGATAGCTTTGCGGTCAACACAAAAACCTACAAACAACCACGCAGAGGGGCAAAAAGACCCTCCGCACCGACTAATGGTACGGAGGTGCTCCATCTGCGTCTCAGAGCTTCCAGCAAGCAAGAAAAACCAATATAGCAAGCTGGACAGAAAAAATAGCAAACAAAAAATAACGCAAGCAAAACTTAGCTTATGCAGGATAGACAGGCCACAGGAACGATCCAGGAGGAAGCAAGACCAATACTAGAACATTGACTGGAGGCCAGGATCAAAGCACCAGGTGGAGTTAAATAGAGCAGCACCTAACGACTTAACCTCATCACCTGAGGAAGGAAACTAAGAAGCCGCAGTACCACTCTCGACCACAGGAGGGAGCTTGGCCACAGAATTCACAACAGTACCCCCCCTTGAGGAGGGGTCACCGAACCCTCACCAGAGCCCCCAGGCCGACCAGGATGAGCCACATGAAAGTCACGAACCAGATCGGCAGCATGGACATCAGAGGCAAAGACCCAGGTATTATCCTCCTGACCATAACCCTTCCACTTAACCAGATACTGGAGTTTCCATCTCGAAACACGAGAATCCAAAATCTTCTCCACTATATACTCCAATTCCCCTTCAACCAAAACCGGAGCAGGAGGATCAATAGATGGAACCACAGGTGCCACGTATCTCCGCAACAATGACCTATGGAACACGTTATGGATGGAAAAAGAAGCTGGAAGAGTCAAACAAAAAGACACAGGATTAAGAACCTCAGAAATCCTATATGGACCAATGAAACGAGGCTTAAATTTAGGAGAGGAAACCATCATAGGAATATAACGAGATGACAACCAAACCAAATCCCCAACACGAAGTCGGGGACCCACACAGCGCCTGCGGTTAGCAAAACGTTGAGCCTTCTCCTGGGACAAAGTCAGATTGTCCACTACATGAGTCCAAATCTGCTGCAACCTATCCACCACAGTATCCACACCAGGACAGTCCGAAGACTCAACCTGCCCTGAAGAGAAACGAGGGTGGAACCCAGAATTGCAGAAAAACGGCGAAACCAAAGTAGCCGAGCTGGCCCGATTATTAAGGGCGAACTCAGCCAAAGGCAAAAAGGACACCCAATCATCCTGATCAGCAGAAACAAAACATCTCAGATATGTTTCCAAGGTCTGATTGGTTCGTTCAGTCTGGCCATTTGTCTGAGGATGGAAAGCCGAGGAAAAAGACAAATCAATGCCCATCCTAGCACAAAAAGCTCACCAAAACCTCGAAACAAACTGGGAACCTCTGTCAGAAACGATGTTCTCTGGAATGCCATGTAAACGAACCACATGCTGGAAAAACAATGGCACCAAATCAGAGGAGGAAGGCAATTTAGACAAGGGCACCAAATGGACCATCTTAGAGAAGCAATCACAAACCACCCAAGTGACCGACATTCTTTGAGAGACGGGGAGATCCGAAATAAAATCCATAGAGATATGTGTCCAAGGCCTCTTCGGGACCGGCAAGGGCAAAAGCTACCCACTAGCACGAGAACAGCAGGGCTTAGCCCGAGCACAAATCCCACAGGACTGCACAAAAGAACGCACATCCCACGACAGAGACGACCACCAAAAGGATCTAGCCACCAAATCTCTGGTACCAAAGATTCCAGGATGACCAGCCAACACCGAACAATGAACCTCAGAGATAACTTTATTCGTCCACCTATCAGGGACAAACAGTTTCTCAGCTGGGCAACGGTCAGGTTTATTAGCCTGAAATTTTTGCAGCACCCGCCGCAAATCAGGGGAGATGGCAGACAAAATTACCCCCTCTTTGAGAATACCCGCCGGCTCAGGCAAACCTGGAGAATCGGGCACAAAACTCCTAGACAGAGCATCTGCCTTCACATTTTTAGAGCCCGGAAGGTACGAAACCACAAAGTCAAAACGGGAGAAAAACAGCGACCAACGAGCCTGTCTAGGATTCAACCGTTTGGCATACTCGAGATAAGTCAAGTTTTTGTGATCAGTCAAGACCACCACGCGATGCTTAGCTCCTTCAAGCCAATGACGCCACTCCTCGAATGCCCACTTCATGGCTAGCAACTCTCGATTGCCAACATCATAATTTCGCTCAGCAGGCGAAAATTTCCTGGAAAAGAAGGCGCATGGTTTCATCACCGAGCAATCAGAACTTCTCTGCGACAAAACAGCCCCTGCTCCAATTTCGGAAGCATCAACCTCGACCTGGAACGGAAGCGAAACATCTGGTTGGCACAACACAGGGGCAGAAGAAAAACGATGCTTCAACTCCTGAAAAGCTTCCACAGCAGCAGAAGACCAATTGACCACATCAGCACCCTTCTTGGTTAAATCAGTCAACGGTTTAGCAATGCTAGAAAAATTAGCGATGAAGCGACGATAAAAATTAGCAAAGCCCAAGAACTTCTGCAGACTCTTCAGAGATGTTGGCTGAGTCCAATCATAAATGGCCTGAACTTTAACAGGGTCCATCTCGATAGTAGAAGGAGAAAAAATGAACCCCAAAAATGAAATCTTCTGAACACCAAAGAGACACTTTGACCCCTTCACAAACAAAGAATTAGCACGCAGGACCTGGAACACCATTATGACCTGCTTCACATGAGACTCCCAATCATCCGAGAAGACCAAAATATCATTCAAGTATACAATCAGAAATTTATCCAGGTACTCTCGGAAGATGTCATGCATAAAGGACTGAAACACTGATGGAGCATTAGAAAGTCCGAATGGCATAACCAGGTACTCAAAATGGCCTTCGGGCGTATTAAATGCTGTTTTCCATTCATCGCCCCGTTTAATACGCACAAGATTATACGCACCACGAAGATCTATCTTGGTGAACCAACTAGCCCCCTTAATCCGAGCAAACAAATCAGACAGCAGCGGCAAGGGGTACTGAAATTTGACCGTAATTTTATTTAGAAGGCGGTAATCAATACAAGGTCTCAGCGAACCATCCTTCTTGGCCACAAAAAAGAACCCCGCTCCCAATGGCGACGATGACGGGCGAATATGACCCTTCTCCAAAGACTCCTTCACGTAACTCCGCATAGCGGCGTGCTCAGGTACAGATAAATTAAACAGTCGACCCTTAGGAAACTTACTACCAGGAATTAAATTGATAGCACAATCACAATCCCTATGCGGAGGTAGGACATTGGACTTGGGCTCATCGAATACATCCCGGTAATCAGACAAGAACTCTGGGACCTCAGAAGGGGTGGATGATGAGATAGACAGAAATGGAACATCACCATGTACCCCCTGACAACCCCAGCTGGACACAGACATTGATTTCCAATATAATACTGGGTTATGGACTTGTAGCCATGGCAACCCGAACACGACCACATCATGCAGATTATGCAACACCAGAAAGCGAATATACTCCTGGTGCGCAGGAGCCATGCACATGGTCAGCTGGGTCCAATACTGAGGCTTATTCTTGGCCAAAGGCGTAGCATCAATTCCTCTCAATGGAATAGGACACTGCAAGGGCTCCAAGACAAACCCACAGCGTCTAGCATACTCCAAGTCCATCACATTCAGGGCAGCGCCTGAATCCACAAATGCCATGACAGAATAGGAAGACAAAGAGCAGATCAAAGTAACAGACAAAAGAAATTTCGACTGTACCGTACCAATGGTGGCAGACCTAGCGAACCGCTTAGTGCGCTTAGGACAATCGGAGATAGCATGAGTGGAATCACCACAGTAGAAACACAGCCCATTCTGACGTCTGTGTTCTTGCCTTTCAGCTCTGGTCAAAGTCCTATCGCACTGCATAGGCTCAGGTTCATGCTCAGATAATACCGCCAAATGGTGCACAGATTTACGCTCGCGCAAGCGTCGACCGATCTGAATGGCCAAAGACATAGACTCATTCAGACCAGCAGGCATAGGAAATCCCACCATGACATCTTTAAGGGCTTCAGAGAGACCCTTTCTGAAAATAGCTGCCAGTGCACATTCATTCCATTGAGTGAGCACGGACCACTTTCTAAACTTCTGACAATAAATCTCTATCTCATCCTGACCCGGACACAGAGCCAGCAAATTTTTCTCTGCCTGATCCACTGAATTGGGTTCGTCGTACCGCAATCCGAGCGCCAGAAAAAACGCATCAATATTACATATTGCAGGATCTCTTGGCGCAAGGGAAAATGCCCAGTCTTGAGGGTCGCCACGTAATAAAGAAATAATGATCTTAACTTGTTGAACTGGGTCACCAGAGGGGCGGGGTTTCAGAGCCAGAAATAGTTTACAATTATTTTTAAAATTCAAAAACTTTGCTCTATCGCCAGAAAATAACTCAGGAATAGGAATCTTAGGTTCTAACATAGGATTCTGAACCACTAAATCTTGAATATTCTGTACATTTATAGCGAGATTATCCATCAAAGAGAACAGACCTTGAATGTCCATGTCCACACCTGTGTTCTGAACCACCCTGATGTAAAGGGGAAAAGAAAGACAGAACACAGTGCAAAGAAAAAAAAAATGGTCTCAGAACTTCTCTTTTCCCTCTATTGAGAAGCATTAGTACTTTGGGCCTCCAGTACTGTTATGAACAGGTAATTCAGAACCACAATGGACATAGAAGTACAGAGCACACAAAGTGACCTGACAATTACCAAAAACAAAGGACGAGCTCTGAGACGTGGGAACTCTGCTGACCGCAATCCCTAATCCTAACACACCACACTAGAGGTAGCCGTGGATTGTGCCTAACGCTCCCTATGCAACTCGGCACAACCTGAGAAACTAACTAGCCCTGAAGATAGAAAAATAAGCCTACCTTGCCTCAGAGAAATTCCCCAAAGGAAAAGGCAGCCCCCCACATATAATGACTGTGAGTAAGATGAAAATACAAACACAGAGATGAAATAGATTTAGCAAAGTGAGGCCCGACTTACTGAATAGACCGAGGATAGGAAAGATAGCTTTGCGGTCAACACAAAAACCTACAAACAACCACGCAGAGGGGCAAAAAGACCCTCCGCACCGACTAACGGTACAGAGGTGCTCCCTCTGCGTCTCAGAGCTTCCAGCAAGTAAGAAAAACCAATATAGCAAGCTGGACAGAAAAAATAGCAAACAAAAAATAACACAAGCAAAACTTAGCTTATGCAGGATAGACAGGCCACAGGAACGATCCAGGAGGAAGCAAGACCAATACTAGAACATTGACTGGAGGCCAGGATCAAAGCACCAGGTGGAGTTAAATAGAGCAGCACCTAACGACTTAACCTCATCACCTGAGGAAGGAAACTCAGAAGCCACAGTACCACTCTCGACCACAGGAGGGAGCTTGGCCATAGAATTCACAACAGTGGAGATCCCGTTCTAAATCTCTCCCCCTAGTTTCCCTTGGTGGGATTTTAAGGAAATCACTATTAAAAGTGGAACGTGCCAGGATATTCGAGGTCTCTTCTGCATTATAAGAGAACGTAGTCATGACCCGTCAGTGTGCTCCACGTAGGGGAAACAATACTTAGTGGAAAGAAACGTGTGCACTACTGGTAAGATGGTGCTAAGGTAGGCTCCCACACCTTAATGCAAGTAACGAAAAGAACCTAGCACTCAACTTGATGCTCATGTGCAAATTTTATTGTAGTACCCAACAAACGTTTCGGTCCATCATACGGACCTTCATCAGTAACTACATGTGAAAACAAACAACCAAAATCAACCAAAAAATAAACAAAGTATATACATTGCATGGAGAAAGAGAAACAACAGCATCAATATCAAAACAGGTCAAATGTGCGAGCGACATATATGCTGAAGAAGACCATACCGAATAAAGAGGCACAGAACTGTTCCACAAAATGAAATAAGAAAAGAAAAGAAAAAGAACAAAGGGAGTGTAAGGCACGTACCGTACTATACTGGAGTTAGGGCAAAGAGACCGTAATGTCTCGGGGCACTAATGAATGCAGCGCCTAAAAATATGGGAGAATGAAATAAGACGCCTGCCTACAGTACAGTGATCAGAGGGAGTGCTGTTATAAGCGTACCTTATGAGAACGCTGGGCCGGTTAACAGGCTGAGGGTAAACAGAGGAATGTGGTAAGTATACATACCAGATTACTATATGGAAGACGACAGGCTGCGCTGGAAGGTGGTTACCTTAGAAGGAAGAATCGTGATGTGCCACTGACAGACGCGGAGTCCACCGCTGGTCTGATCAGGGGATGTGAAAACCACTATTAAATAAACAGAGGGAGGAGCCATATCGGCCAAATAGCCAATGGACTGTGTATGCGATGGACCGGAAGTGACATCACCGGGCCCTGGTAACGCTGTGGAGCTAGCGTGCGGCTATGTAGATAGCACATGTAACGGAGCCGGCGGAAGTGACGTGCATGTGTGTCACCGCTCTCAGGAAAATATGCTACAGTCAAAAGGTTCCACCTGACAGAATGCGAATATAGGTAGTCACAGGAAAGCGTAGAGGGGCGGTGCCTAGCGGAGATCCAGTGATTGGTGGAGGATCTCCGTGGTGAATATGCTCATTCTGCACTGTGTTCAGCCGTGCGATTACTAGGCGTAGTGAAGAAGGCAGACTTGGTCCAGTGCGGTCTATTAATGGCGTTAAAGAGGCCTCAATACAGTCGGCTCTAATAAAAGAGAAAAACAGTTACCTATGTTATACATATATACATTTGCCATATTGAAATTAAGTAACCACCTAAGAGAAAGATGCACAGAATATACTGTAAGATCGGTAAGTGGTAGTAACCCAGAATGTTATGGGATAAGTCAAATTAGGACGACCTCATATGGGGGCCTACGGGAAAGTAGTGTAGATGTACTATAGGAAGAAATTACAGCCTGAGTAGGTACTCAGATAAATGACGCCAAATCGTAGTCTCTGTTAAGACCCAATGGGTGAAGGAACCTCTGCAGCCCTCCCGCCTCGTTTTTAGGCCAACGACAATGCTACCCGCGAAGAAGACCACGAGGCGCGGCCACGGACACAGGAAGAGACTCAGACCATGTGAGAATTACGAGATCTCAGGTACTAACCCGCTGGTGATAAACATTTCAGATAGACTACTTGGGGTGGCGGAATATAAGGTACTACAGAAGGGACTATCATTTTGTCCTTCGTATCAGTGCCACACATTTGATCTCGAAATGGACCTCCAACGATTTTTTCGCACCCTTAGACTTAAGGCCTTTTTCGCTACCTCCCCAGAGCCAGCTCCGATCCAATCCCAAACTGTACCATCAGACCATACCCTCTCCTCACGTAGTTTGGGCCTCCATACTAAAAGCCATTTCAGGCCCCCACATGGCTCACACGCCATGGAAACCTTTATAGGTTTCGTACAGGATTTGTTCAGATCACTTTGTGAGGACATCAGAAGGGGTAGACTGGCTTATCCCCCCAATCTTTCCACCACGGAACGTCAGGCCCTACAAGGCCTACAAAATGACAACAGCCTAGTTATCAAACCGGCTGATAAGGGGGACGCCCTGGTGATAATGAATAAGACGGACTACCTTCTTGAAATTAGACGTCAATTGGATAATTCTACCATCTATGTTAAGTTACAACGAGACCCCACGGCCGCCACTCGGCAAATCATTTCAGACACCCTTCTGAAATACACTGAATTAGGGGTCCTCGATCCGAAAACATGCGAATTCCTGACCAATTTACATCCGGTTATCCCTGTTTTTTACACTATTCCTAAAATTCACAAAAATCTGGAGAAACCACCAGGGAGGCCGATAGTTGCCTCCACTGACTCCATACTCTCCCCTTTGGCAGTGTACCTCGAGAAAATCTTAACTCCACTGATACGGTCATCCAAGTCCTTCATTCTGGACACAGGATCCTTCCTAAATATTCTTAAAGAAGTGGGACCCATTCCTCCACACTCTATACTGGTTACCATGGATGTAAAAGACTTATACACGTCTATCCCACACATAGAGGGTATTAATTCCGTTCACAAACTTCTCACTCAGTCCGGCTTTTTACCTGACCAAATTAACCTATGCATTGAACTGTCAACCATTATTCTCACCCGCAATTATTTTATGTTTCAGGACGACTTCTACCTACAGATCCGTGGTACCGCGATGGGCTCCAACATAGCGCCCCCATATGCTAATTGCTACATGGCCGATTTCAAGGAGAGCCAGATATACTCTCACTCCTTATTCCGTAGTAACGTACTCCTTTGGAGACGTTACATAGACGACATCTTTTGCATATTGGGGGGCTCGTTGGAAGCCCTCGCGTCCTTTTTTGACTGGCTAAACACAGCCTGGCCGGGCATCTCTTTTACCATGTCACAGGATCCCACTCGGATCAACTTCCTTGACACTATGGTCATCCTCCAGCCAGACGGCTCTATTTCAACTGACCTATACACAAAAAGTACCGACCGTAACAGTTTGTTACATTTTACGAGTTTTCATCCCCCTGCCACTAAGAAATCGGTACCCAAGTCCCAATTCCATCGGGTCTCTAAAATTGTGTCTGACACGGATCTACGGCCACTCCGTCTACAAGAAATGGCCACTAAATTTACCCAACGTGGCTATCCGTCATCTGTTCTACAACAAGCCGCATCACCTCCGCTCCCACGACCCAACAAAGCCACCAATCAGGTCCCTTTTATACATTCTTATCACCCATTTGCCTATATCCTACATAGGTCCATACGCCAAAATTGGCATTTACTGTCAAAAGCCCACCCTCAAGTTCCTGAATTCCAAAACCCATTTCTCCCCTGCTTTAAGCGCCCACCTAATTTGAAAGACTCATTGGTGAGGGCAGACTTGGGATCTGGAAATCGTCCCCTCGCCAACGTTTTTTACAAAATCCCCGTACAGGGACTTTTCCATGCCTCAATTATGCACAGTGTCATAATGTCCTCAAGGGCTCCTCCTTTCACCATCCTCGCTCGGGTAAAATATTCCGCATTCCAGATTACTTCACCTGCGCCTCATCATGGGTTATATATCTGATCAAATGCCCGTGTGGACTTCTATACGTGGGGGAAACCACGCAATCAATACGCGATCGTATCTCTAAGCATAAGTCTACGGTCCGTTGCAAAAACCTTTTATTACCCATCCCGTCACACTTCAATATTCAAGGCCATAATGTCTCACAATTACAGTTTCAGGTTATTGAACACATCCCCCCCATTCGACGGGGTGGGGATCGGGTGGCCCGTTTAAAACGGAGGGAGGCCTTTTGGATCCACACGTTGGAGACCCTTCACCCATTGGGTCTTAACAGAGACTACGATTTGGCGTCATTTATCTGAGTACCTGCACTGGCGCTCCTGATAGTCCCTAGTGGGGAAACAAAATTGCTAAATGTAGAGTGCTGCTGGTGATTGTGACAGGTTCTGTGTAGACCTGTAAAGTATATAAAATGAAAAAGAGTGGTGTTCACCTGCGCTGTCTACAAAAACGAACAATAAAATGAAAAATAGATGAATAAATGAATATGAGAGCACTTACTTAATGAGTAATCATTGGTTATGCAGTGGATGTTGTAATGGGTCCTTAAAGTACTACCAGAATCTTAGGGGAATGAGGAGAGAAAAGGGAAAAAAAAAAAAAAAAGAAAAGGGGGTAAATGTTTGTATTGGTGAATATAGTGAGACTAAATAGATTTATAATATATACTCACTCAGCTATTAAATGGAAATGTGCAATGAAGAGACGTGATCCCTGTGTATCTGCAATTGATGCAGGTATTGTGATGACCACGGTTGCTTAATCTTCAGAGGTTTATAGTAGATGCCCCTGCTTAGATAAATGTACAACCTTTATAGGTAATGGTGGTTTTAAATAAATGTGGTCTAGTTTTCCCAGTACACAATAAACTTACTGCTGGTGGGAGTAGCGCAGGATTCCGTTAGGTTAAGGTAGTAAGATGACCATCAGATGCTGGCTGACAAGGATTACTGTGATTAGAATTGATTGCCCATATGTTGAGATGAGGAGAAATGCTCCCCTACTATGTTGGAGCACTAATATGCCACAATTGCTATGTGCACATAAAATATGCTGTACTCACTGTGGTGCTGAGTGTGGAGGGAAGCCGTTCCGGAAAGTCTGAGCCACCGCTAGGTGTACCACTATGACAGAGCGGTGGGTTAAGGAGAGAGTGGCGGCAGAAGCCGTGCGACCGCGAAACGTCGCGTGCCCCGGCCGGATGCAGCGCTGAGGTAGCGGTCGGAGAGGGTTTAACCCTGATGAAGAGGGCCAGAGCCCTTGAAATGCATTGGTTTGCTGACTAGCTATACTAGCACACCTGTCCTCTTTAGCCCCGTAGCGTGGTGACGTCACCAGCAGCTCCGCCCACCCTCTCCGACCGCTACCTCAGCGCTGCATCCGGCCGGGGCACACGAGGTTTCGCGGTCGCACGGCTTCTGCCGCCACTCTCTCCTTAACCCACCGCTCTGTCATAGTGGTACACCTAGCGGTGGCTCAGACTTTCCGGAACCGCTTCCCTCCACACTCAGCACCACAGTGAGTACAGCATATTTTATGTGCACATAGCAATTGTGGCATATTAGTGCTCCAACATAGTAGGGGAGCATTTCTCCTCATCTCAACATATGGGCAATCAATTCTAATCACAGTAATCCTTGTCAGCCAGCATCTGATGGTCATCTTACTACCTTAACCTAACGGAATCCTGCGCTACTCCCACCAGCAGTAAGTTTATTGTGTACTGGGAAAACTAGACCACATTTATTTAAAACCACCATTACCTATAAAGGTTGTACATTTATCTAAGCAGGGGCATCTACTATAAACCTCTGAAGATTAAGCAACCGTGGTCATCACAATACCCGCATCAATTGCAGATACACAGGGATCACGTCTCTTCATTGCACATTTCCATTTAATAGCTAAGTGAGTATATATTATAAATCTATTTAGTCTCACTATATTCACCAATACAAACATTTACCCCCTTTTTTTTTTTTTTTTTTTTCCTTTTCTCTCCTCATTCCCCTAAGATTCTGGTAGCACTTTAAGGACCCATTACAACATCCACTGCATAACCAATGATTACTCATTAAGTAAGTGCTCTCTTATTCATTTATTCATCTATTTTTCATTTTATTGTTCGTTTTTGTAGACAGCGCAGGTGAATACCACTCTTTTTCATTTTGTAATTTCTTCCTATAGTACATCTACACTACTTTCCCGTAGGCCCCCATATGAGGTCGTCCTAATTTGACTTATCCCATAACATTCTGGATTACTACCACTTACCGGTCTTACAGTATATTCTGTGCATCTTTCTCTTAGGTGGTTACTTAATTTCAATATGGCAAATGTATATATGTATAACATAGGTAACTGTTTTTCTCTTTTATTATTAGAACCGACTGTATTGAGGCCTCTTTAACGCCATTAATAGACCGCACTGGACCAAGTCTGCTTTCTTCACTACGCCTAGTAATCGCACGGCTGAACACAGTGCAGAATGAGCATATTCACCACGGAGATCCTCCACCAATCACTGGATCTCCGCTAGGCACCGCCCCTCTACGCTTTCCTGTGACTACCTATATTCGCATTCTGTCAGGTGGAACCTTTTGACTGTAGCATATTTTCCTGAGAGCGGTGACACACATGCACGTCACTTCCGCCGGCTCCGTTACATGTGCTATCTACATAGCCGCACGCTAGCTCCACAGCGTTACCAGGGCCCGGTGATGTCACTTTCGGTCCATCGCATACACAGTCCATTGGCTATTTGGCCGATATGGCTCCTCCCTCTGTTTATTTAATAGTGGTTTTCACATCCCCTGATCAGACCAGCGGTGGACTCCGCGTCTGTCAGTGGCACATTACGATTCTTCCTTCTAAGGTAACCACCTTCCAGCGCAGCCTGTCGTCTTCCATATAGTAATCTGGTATGTATACTTACCACATTCCTCTGTTTATCCTCAGCCTGTTAACCGGCCCAGCGTTCTCATAAGGTACGCTTATAACAGCACTCCCTCTGATCACTGTACTGTAGGCAGGCGTCTTATTTCATTCTCCCATATTTTTAGGCGCTGCATTCATTAGTGCCCCGAGACATTACGGTCTCTTTGCCCTAACTCCAGTATAGTATGGTACGTGCCTTACACTCCCTTTGTTCTTTTTCTTTTCTTTTCTTATTTCATTTTGTGGAACAGTTCTGTGAGTCTTTATTCGGTATGGTCTTCTTCAGCATATATGTCGCTCGCACATTTGACCTGTTTTGATATTGATGCTGTTGTTTCTCTTTCTCCATGCAATGTATATACTTTGTTTATTTTTTGGTTGATTTTGGTTGTTTGTTTTCACATGTAGTTACTGATGAAGGTCCGTATGATGGACCGAAACGTTTGTTGGGTACTACAATAAAATTTGCACATGAGCATCAAGTTGAGTGCTAGGTTCTTTTCGTTACTTGCATTAAGGTGTGGGAGCCTACCTTAGCACCATCTTACCAGTAGGGCACACGTTTCTTTCCACTATGTGTGAGAAAAGGGACTGTAAGAGACTGTGATATAGTGATGCAGGACACCCACGGGAACTAGTGAGAGGAAGGCTGGCATGTGTAGTGTCTGCAACATATGAGGCTGCGCATATGAAGACTGTAATATGGCGTGCAGTCGCCCAGGGAAACTGGACAAGGGAAGTCTGGCCTGTTTTGGGACTGTAAATCTAAAGCCATATGATATGTATTGCTATGAACTGGTGTGAACTGAACACTGATAATATACACTGAAGTTATATGCATTTGTGTGAATTGGACTTTAATGCTGTGAGGAAACACATTAAAGAGATTTTTGTGTTGGAACTTTGTGGGTCACTGCCTCTTCACTACGTACGATGCTACAACAATCTTACATGGAACAATGCAAAAAAAAAAACTGAAAACTGACAGAATAATAATTATAATTTTATTTCTATAGCGCCATCATATTCTGCAGCACTTTACAATTTTAGAGGGAACTTGTACAGACATTAAAATAACTTACAGAATAACAATAATCACATAAATTAACAGATACCAAAATGAATGAGGGCCCGCTCGCAAGCTTACAATCTATGAGGAAATAGGGGAGACACAAAAGGTGGATAGTAACAATTGCTTGTATTATATGGTCCAGCCATACATATAATAAGTAGGGTGTTCACATAATGCTGCATGAACCAGTTTGTGTATGGACACAGAGGGCTATTAAGTGCATGTAAGGTTTGTGAACAGATAATATTTTGTAAGGGCAAAACAGGGATAGTTAGATAAGTATGTTGAGGCAATAGGCCAGTCTTAAGAAATGCATTTTTAGGGCACGTTTAAAACTGTGGGTATTGGGGATTAATCGAAGTGTCCTGGGTAATGCATTTCAAAGAATTGGCACAGCTTGCAAGAAGTCTTGGAGATGGTAATGAGAGGTTAGGATTGTTGAGGATGTTACTCTTAGGTCATTAGCAGAATGGAGGTCATGGGTAGGGTGGCAGACTGAGTCAAGGAAGGAGATGTAGGGTGGTGATGAAGCGTTGAACGCTTTGTGGGTGAGAGTGATTAGTTTTTATTGAACTGTATATCGCATGGGCAACCAGTGCAATGACTGGCACAGTGCAGAGGCATTGGTGTAGCATTTGGTGAGGAATATGATCCTGGCTGCTGCATTTAGCACGATTGGAGACGGGAGAGTTTAGAAAGAGGGCAACGGATTAGTAGAGAATTGCAATAATCCAGAAGAGAATGAATAAGAGCAACAGTAAGCGTTTTTGCAGAGTCAAAGATAAGAAAAGGTCAATTTCTAGAAATGTTTTTGAGGTGTAGGTGACATGAGCAGGCAAGTGATCAGATGTGGGGAGTGAAGGAAAGATCTGAATCAAATATGACCCCAAGACAGTGGGCAAGTGGCTGGGCAGTAATGGTAGAACCACATACGTAGATGGTAATGTTGGGAATAGGTAGGTTAGTGGAGGGAGGAAACACAAGGAGTTCAGTTTTTGACAAGTTCAGTTTCAGATAGGGGGAGGACATGATGTTATGGATAGCAGAAAGACAATCACTGGTGTTTTGTAATAATGCAGGCATAATGTCAGGACTACAGATGTATAATTGGGTATCATTGGCATAGAGATGGTACTGAAAACCAAATCTTGTGATTATTTGTCCACTAGGCACCTCATACAAGGAGAAGAGGAGGGGGCCTAGGACTAATCCATTAGGAACCCCATCAATAAGGGGAAGAGAAGCCAGCAAAAGATACAGTGAAAGAGTGGTCAGAGAGGAGAAGCTTGTGATCCACAGTGTCAAATGCGTCAGAGAGATCCAGGAAAATCAACATAGAGTAGTGGCCATTAGATTTAGCTGTTAGTAGATCATTAGAGACTTTTGTGAGGGCAGTTTCCGTAGAGTGTAAAGAGCAGGAACTGGATTGTAGAGGTTCAATAAGGGAGTTATCTGAGAGATAGCGGATTAGACGAGAGTGGGCCAAGCAATCCATGAGTTTAGAGATGAAGAGTAGATTAGAGACAGGAATATAGTTAGGAGCACAGTTTTAATTGAGGGATGTTTTTTAAGTAATGTATGTATGCTGGTGTGTTTAAATGAGATGGGAAAGATACCAGATGAGAGAGAGGTTGAATATTTTAAATAGGTGAGTGGTGACAGCCGTGGAAATGGCTGAAGGAGATGTGAGGGAATAGGGTCACTGGTGGGGGCGAGAAGATGCAAGGAGCCTGATCAGTTCTTCTTCTGTTACTAGTTCTAAGACAGAGATTGAGCTAAATGCAGTGAGGGGGAGGACAGTGCATGGTATGAAGGGATTGGGAGAAAATTTCCTGTCGGATATGGTCAATTTTTTCTTTTGAATAATTGGTCAGTTAGTCAGTGCTGAGGTCTGCGGTCAAGGCCTGTACTCTTGGATTGAGGAGGGAATAAAAAATGTCAAAGAGATATTTAGGATTGTTGGATAGTGAAGTAATGAGGGTGTTGAAATAGGTTTTGCTTGTAGAGGTGAAATGCAATGTTGTATGTGTCAAGCATAAACTTATAATGGACAAAATCTTCTGCCAGATTGGATTTTCTCCACCCACTGTTATGGAACTGCAGCACAGAATTAGGATAGAAAGGGGAAAACTGACCATGCACTGAGACTAGGCTGATACCCTGTGATGGAGTGGGCGACCTATTCCTTGCGAATAGACCCACCAATGATCCTAGGTTAAAGGCCTATAGATAAGGGGAAGGAGGTCCCTAAAAGATCTAAGGACTGGGTATAAAAACAGGTCACCTCCTAATAGGAAACACAGAGAAGGCTGCAGAAACCAACTGAAAACAGAAACTAAAGATAGCAGAACCAGAGGTCCCAGAACTGCATAAAATCAAACACAGAAAGCTATCAAAGCACCTAGCCAGAACTCTAGCGGATTAACACTGTTGTCTAGCAAGGACTGGGAGGCAGGTGCTGGGTAATAAAGGGTGATGCAATCACTTGACCTAAGACAACCCAGCACCAGGGAAAAAAGACCAGCAGCCAGAGAACCACAACAAGATGGCGGATGGTCAAAAGATTGCCTTGCACATGCATGTGCTACAGAGGACAGAGAATGAACTTCAATCCAATATTGCAGCCAGCGGGTAAGGAAAGGGTGAATCAAACACCCAAAAACTCCGCCCATATGACCCAAAACCAGTCCCGCCAAATTCAGGTGACAGGTTCCCTTTAATAGAGACAGAAATCATGCAGGAAATATTAACGACAATCGCCAGGTTTCTGAGTTTAAAAGGGGAGGGTTTCGACTTACTGATTCAAGAAGGGCTGGGGTTGGGAAAGATGTCTCCTGCGTGAGTGAATGCAGCAGACATAATATACATTATACAAATAATATGGTGAACAATTGCTACAATGCAAATGTTTTGGAAGTAGGTTTCTTTGAATGTCTTACCTGTCTCCTGCCCTGTGTAACTACAATGTTTAACTGCCAGGCACTTTGAAAAAATGTCCTTGGAATAAAATTTGCATCAGGGAATAGCTCAGTAAGATTAAATAAATATATACCATTAACAGACTGGCAAATATGGAAATGAGGTTGCAGGATAAAAGCTGCAGATGAATGAAATATATGAACAGAATTTATGAAGGGAAAAGAGATGAGGGTTAAATTCATGCCATGTTTAACTGGCATCAGAGAACAACTACAGGAAAATAGGGTCTTATCCGATGGAGAGTTTCAAAAGTACAATAAGACTGCACACACCTATTTGATGTAGAAAACCGTGCGTTTCAATGCGTTTCGAAGTCACTAGGACTTCTTCCTCAGGAAATGCTTCTCCTGAGGAGGAAGTCCTAATGACTTCGAAACGTGTTGAGAATAAACCATCATCTTTATCTTGAATACATCTGGACATTCATCTTTACGCAGCGCGGATACTAGCCATGTAACTTCCAGAATGTTTAACTGGCAGGCATTTTGAAAAATGCACTTGGAAAAATTGTGCATAAATGGTTCCCCAAAGCTCTGCCTAAAAATATAGGAGGTTTGTTCTTAGATCTATCACTGATTGGGCTAGTTAGAAATCAATCAACTAAATTAACACAGCATGAGACAATAAAGATAGAGATAAACAAATAAGTTTGCAGACCAATATGAATCCTAAAACTTTTTCAGCTAGTGGGATGACCTTACAGATTCAGGTTAGTAAGATTAATGAAATATATACCATTAACAGACTGGCAAAGATGGAAATGAGGTTGCAAGTATATGCAGGAGATAAATGAAATATATAGCATTAATTGACTTGAAAAGATGGAAATGAGGTTGCAAGATATATGCAGCAGATGAATGAAATGTATACCATAAACACCATAACAACAAAGAAAAGAATAGGTCAAAGAGAGGGGATCACCAGACACAAGGATATAGCGTTAAATAGATAATTATTTATTAAATTAGCCTCTCTACGCTCAATGGCCGCAATGAGCAGCGGAGCCCAAATGTGCTCAACATGCTCCCAGGCCCTGTCCTCTGGGCCATGACCCTTTCAATCCACCAGATAGAATTTTTTGCCACGTAGCACCTTACACCCAATGATAGCATTCACATCGTAATCGTCCGTGGACGAGCCCGAAGTCCCGACAGATGATTCGGAAAAGCGGTACATGTGAACGGATTTTAGGAGGGACACATGAAAGGTGTCGGTGATACCTAGGCGTGGAGGAAGGGCCAACCGATAGACCACAGGATTGATTTGTTCAAGGATCTTGAAGGGGCCTATGTAGCAAGGCGCAAACTTAGTGGACTCAACTGGCAGCCTAATGTTACGGGCGGAGTGCCACACTAAGTCGCCAGGAGCAAAGGTCGGAGTTGGGCGCCGATGTGCATCAGCAGAAACCCTCATTCTCTCCTTGGAGACCCGGATGGCATCCTGTGTGCGGTCCCAAATGTCACGTGCCTCCACCGCCCAGTCTGCCACCCTAGAATCGATGGATGGCATGGGCACAGGGACATGCGGTTTCTGGCTGTAGTTAAGGAGGAATGGGGTCTGCCCAATGGAATAATTCCTCTCCGCCGGTGTGAATGTCTTGGAGAAGAAGAAGCAAGGATGCTTCTGACCTTGAGCATCCTTCTGGAAGAGGACTGCTCCAGCACCGACGGAAGAGGCATCCACCTCAATGATAAATGGTTTTTAAACATTGGGGCGATGTAAAATGGGAGTGCCAGCGAAGTGTGACTTGATAGAGAGGAAGGCCTTGGAGACCTCCTCCGACCACAATTTGGGATTAGCTCCCTACTTGGTGAGGGCAACCAGAGGAGCAACCAAAGTTGAGAAGTGGGGAATGAACTGGCGATAATGGTTGATGAACCCCATAAAGCGCTGCACCGCTTTGAGAGGATGAGGTTCCTGCCAGTCCATCACAGCCTGTAGTTTGGCAGGATCCATAGCCAATCCTTGAGCAGAGGTGATATAGCCCAGGAAAGGCAAAGACTCCTGTGCAAACACACACTTCTCCAACTTGGCATAGAGGGAGTTTGCCCGTAGGAGGTCGAAGACTTTGCAAACATCTCTCCGGTGGGAGTCTATATCTTGAGAGTAGATGAGAATATCATCCAGATAGACTACAACTGAGGTGTAGAGCATATCCCGGAAGATATCGTTTAAAAAGTCTTGGAAAACGGCTGGGGCATTACAAAGCCCGAAGGGCATCACCAGGTATTCATAGTGCCCATCCCTGGTGTTAAAAGCCGTCTTCCATTCATTCCCCTCACGGATGCGAATCAGGTTGTAAGCACCCTACAGATCAAGCTTAGTAAATAGCCTCGCTCCCTGCAACCTATCGAAGAACTCAGATAACAGGGGTAGAGGGTATTTATTCTTAACTGTGATGGCGTTAAGACCCCTGTAATATATGCAAGAATGTAATTCCCCGTTCTTCTTCTGCACAAAGAAGAACTCCGCCCCTGCAGGTGACACTGACTTCCTAATGAATCCTCTTGCCAGATTCTCCTGAATGTACTGAGACATTGCCTCCGTCTCTGGTAGAGATAACGGGTAGACTCGACCCCGGGGAGGCTCAGCACCAGGTGAGAGGTCAATAGGGCAGTCATAGGAGCGGTGAGGCGGAAGGGTCTATGCAGCCCTTTTGGAGAACACGTCCACATATGGCCAATAGTGCTTGGGGAGAGAGGAAAGATCTGCGGATACTTCAGTTGTAGCAACCTGAACCCACTCCCTCAGACATCTACCCTCACAAGATGCACTCCATCCCAGAATTATCCCTGAGGACCACTCTATATGAGGAGAGTGGTAGCACAGCCATGGTATCCCCAACACTACCTCATCAATTCCCTCAGGAATGACTAGCAGGGAGATAATCTCCTGATGAGATGGAGACATAGAGTAAATGGGATGGTTTGGTGTGTTATTTGAGAGGGCAGTATTGATCCATTTACCACTCGTACGGTCACAGGTTTGGCGAGCATAACCAGGGGTATTGCGTGTCGCTGGGCAAAGGCAGATGGCATAAAATTTCCCTCCGCCCCGGAATCCACGCAAAGCTCTTTCGTTAGAGTGGATGGGCCTATGGTAATTCTCCCCTTAAATGACAGTTTGGAGGAAAACATCGTCATGTCTAGTTTACCTCCTCCTACAACCACTAGACGCTGATGTTTTCCCGACCACTTGGAACATCTTGAGGGAAGATATCCTGACCGCCGGCAGACATGACAGACCTTGAGTGCACGAGCGGTCCGGGACGTAGATCCCGCTTGTGACACATCTTTGGCCTCATTTGACTCGGATGCCTGGACCAGAGATTCCAGAGGTCTGGGAAGGTGTGGCGGGAATCTCCCTAGTGGCCAAAGCGTCCTGCACATGGTCAGCCAGCCCCTCCAAAATACAGGGATGAGGGCTTTATCTGGCCACTCCAGCTCAGATGCTAAAGTCCGGAAGTGGACGGAAAAATGGCTGACCATGGACGAGCCCTGGGTCAATGCCAGCATTTGGAGCGCCGTATCATGGGTGACTCGAGGTCCTAAAAGACCTGTTTCAGAGTGCTCAGAAACCGAGAAGCACTCTACACCACATGATCGTCGTGCTCCCAGAGCGGCGTAGCCCACTGCAACGCCCTGTCCGACAGAAGGGATATAATGAATCCCACCTTTGCCCGCTCTGTGGGAAAATGTGCAGCCAGAAGCTCGAGGTTAATAGTTCAATGGCTCACGAATCCCCTACATGACTTGCTATCACCAGAGTATTTATCTGGCAGCGGGAGGAGGGATAAGGTCAGAACAGGGGTGGCAGTGGACAAACTTGCTGCAGCCACGCTAGCAGCCTGAACAGCTATTGCGGTAACATCCACAGCTGAATTTGAACTCTTGAGAGCCGCCAACCTGCCCTCCAGCTGCTGGATGTACAGCTGCCGTCGCTGTTCGTCCACCATTACTAGCCAGACCCTGGCGCTAGTATAATGATAGGGCTAGCGGAACGCACCAAATAATTGGGAAGATGGTATAAGATGCGTTCGCAGCCCGGGGTCCACCGTGCAGAGATGGAACCTGCTGCTGAGTAATGACGGACTATATGGTGGTATAATTTGGATACACACACGGGTTAGCTTCACCTGGTATGAAGGAAGTGAACCCTGTTGCATCACAGAGCCGCGGTACTGTACAAAGAGCGCAAGCAAGGAGTCACAGAACTCTATCCCAAGACTCAGGGAAAGTTCCTCTAGACCTCTTGTGCTCGACACCACTACTGGGGTGTCAGAGTTAAACAGAAATAATAGTTTAATGCACAAGAGTGCGTGCAGTGCCGCTCTGGCGGATGCCACTAACCACCCAGACTTGGGTCAGGAAAGCCCTCTAATAGCGCACGGCGCCGCACTGGTGGTCACTGCAATAAGACGCTGGATCGTGATCTAGGTGTGCAGGTAGCACTGTCGGGCGCTAGATAGCAAGCATCCACCATTCGCGAACAGTCAAAAACACTAGGAAGGGGGATGATTAAAGAGCGACAGTCACACTTCTTCACACACACATTTTCAATTATATACTAGCCCATGGCCGTGTGACCATGCAAACCTTTTATAGCTGTAGCACTCAAGGACCTTCCTAGTGATCCAATAGGAGCTGCTACAGGACCTGAGCGTGTGACACACGACCTCCAATGGGAGGTCGTCCTGTGGGCATGCTTAGTATGGGAAAAGCAGGAGTTTGTGCCTGAAACGCCTGCTCGCTGCTGATCAGTACTAGCGACAAAGGCAGAGCCTGGAAAGGCAGCAGTAACCAAACGCACAGTATCAGCTTGAGCCAGATGCTGGGACCGACGTCTCTGCTGAGCAAGGTCCACTGCGGCTGAAGGAGAATGGGAGACTGCAGCGGACATGGTTTGAGATTCCCCCTGTGCAGCGGCGGGAACTCGACTCCTAACAAATGCCACCTGCATTAATCATTTCACACAAAACCCCCAAAATGGGCAAGATAATTGATGGCACCCTCAGCTTAATGACCGCTGTTACGCCTTTTCACGGCGGTAGTTAAGGGTACTGAAACCATAGCGCCGTTAAAGTGTATAGCGCCCCCCAGAACATGATTTAAGTCGGTTTTTACCGACTTCAGGGTTGCGATTGCTGTTATTAACCGTCTAACGGCGACTGCAAAAAAAAGTCTGATTTGCCATTTAATTTCTCTCTCCTCTCATGTGATCGCACATAAGAGGAGAGAGAAATAGGGTCCCTGATCCCCCGGTAGCTCCGTTGTTCCTGCATGGCCCCCTGAAGAAGTCCCCTGGCCTCCGGCTTCTTCTTCCGGGAGAAAATGGCAGGCGCATGCGCAGTGCACCCGCTGAGATATGCCAGTTGGCACCTGGCAACCTTAGGGAGATTTTTTCTATTGGTTCATTTTGGTCAGTGTGAAAGACCCTATCACAGTGATCAAAATAAAAAAATAATAAAACAACCCCCCTTTATCACCCTCTTAATTAGGGAAAAATAATAAAATAAAGAATTTATATTTATTTCCATTTTTCCATTAGAGTTAGAGTTGGGCTAAAGTGAGTTTGAGTAAAGTTAGGGTTAGGGTTAGGGCTAAAGTTAGGGTTGGGGCTAAAGTTGGGGTTAGGGTTGGGATTAGAGTTAGGGTTTGGATTAGGGTTAGGGTTGTAATTACAATTAGGGATGGGATTAGGGTTAGGGTTGAGACTAGGGTTAGGGTTGGGATTAGGGTTAGCATTAAGGGTGTGTTGTGGTTAGGGTTATGGTTAGGGGTGGGAATAGGGTTAGGGGTGTTTTGGGGTTAGGGTTGTGATTATGGTTATGGTTATGGTTTAGTTTAGGGTTAGGGGTGTGTTGGTGTTGGGGTTGTGATTATGGTTATGGTAAGGGTTGGGATTAGGGTTAGGGATGTGTTGGGGTTAGGGCTGGAGTTAGAATTGGGGGATTTCCACTGTTTAGGTACATCAGAGTGTCTCCAAACGCGACATGGCGCCACCATTGATTCCAGCCAATTTTGCATTCAAAAAGTCAAATGGTGCTCCCTCCCTTCTGAGCTCTGCCGTGCGCCCAAACAGTAGTTTACCCCCACATGTGTGGCATAAGCGTACTCAGGACAAATTGCACAACAACTTTTGGGGTCCAATTTCTCCTTTTACCCTTGGGAAAATAAAAAATTGGCGGCTAAAAAATGATTTTTGTGAAAAAAAAATGATTTTTTATTTTCAAGGCTCTGTGTTATAAACTTCTGTGAAGCACTTTGGGGTCCAAAGTGCTCACCACACATCTAGATAAGCTCATTGGGGGGTCTAGTTTCCAAAATGGGGTCATTTATGGGGGGTTTCTACTGCTTAGGCACATCAAGGGCTCTGCAAACACAACATGATGCCCACAGACCATTCCATCAAAGTTTGTATTCCAAAACGTCACTACTTCCCTTCCAAGCCCCAACGTGTGCCCAAACAGGAGTTTTCTCCCACATATGGGGTACCAGCATACTCAGGACAAATTGGACAACAACTTTTGAGGTCCAATTTCTCCAGTTACCCTTGTTAAAATAAAAAATTGTGGGCTAAAAATCATTTTTGTGGAAAAAAATGATTTTTTATTTTCACGGCTCTGCGTTATAAACTTTAGTGAGACACTTGGGGGTTCAAAATTCACACAACACTTCCAGATAAGTTCCTTGGGGGCTCTAGTTTCCAAAATGTTGTCATTTGTTGAGGTTTCTACTGTATAGGCACATCAGGGCTCTGCAAACGCACCATGATGCCCACAGACCATTCTATCAAAATCTTCATTCGAAAACGGTGCTCCTTCCCTTCTGAGCTCTGCCATTTGCCCAAACAGAGGTATACTCCAACATATGGGGTATTAGCGTACTCAGGACAAATTGCAGAACAACCGTGAGGGTCTTAGTTCTCCTGTTACCCTTGTGAAAATAAAAATTTTGGGGCAAAAATATCATTTTTTTTTTAAATATGATTTTTTATTTTCATGGCTCTATGTTACAAACTTCTGTGAAGCAATTGGGGGTTCAAAGTGCTCACCACATATCTATATAAGTTCCTTGAGGGGTCTATATATGCCAAAATGGTGTCAGTTGTGGGGGGGTTTCCACTGTTTAGGCACATCAGGGGCTCTCCAAACGCGACATGGCGTCCGATCTCATTTCCAGCCAATTCTGCATTGAAAAAGTTAAACGGCACTCCTTCCCTTCCAAGCTCTGTCGTGCGCCCAAACACTGGTTTACCCTCACATATGGGGTATCGGCATACTCATAAAAAATTGCACAACAACTTTGGAGGTCTTATTTCTCCTGTTACCCTTGTGAAAATAAAAAATTTCGGGCAAAAAGATCATTTTTGTGGAAAAAATATGATTTTTTATTTTCACGACTCTACGTTACAAACTTCTGTGAAGCAATTGGGGGTTCAAAGTGCTCACCACACATCTAGATAAGTTCATTAAGGGGTTTAGTTTCCAAAATGGTGTCACTTGTGGGGGGTTTCCACTGTTTAGGCACATCAGGGGCTCTCCAAACGTGACATGGCAACTGATCTCAATTCCAGACAATTCTGCATTGAAAAAGTCAAACGGCACTCCTTCCCTTCCAAGCTCTGCCGTGCACCCAAACAGTGGTTTACCCCCACATATGGGGTATTAGTGTATTCAGGAGAAATTGCACAGCAAATTTTGGGGTTCATTTTCTCTTTTTTCCACTTCTGTAAATAAAAAAAAATTGGTTCTGAAGTGAAATGTTTGTAAAAAAAAGTGAAAAGTAAATTTTTCCTTCCACATTGCTTCAGTTCCTGTGAAGCACCTAAAAGGGTTAATAAACGTCTTGAATGTGGTTTTGAGCACCATGAGGGGTACAATTTTTAGAATGGTGTCACTTTTGGGGGTTTCTGTCATGTACACCCCTCAAAGTAACTTTAAATGTGAGATGGCCCCTAAAAAATGGTTTTGTAAATGTTGTTGTAAAAATGAGAAATCGCTGGTCAACTTTTAACCCTTATAACTTCTTAACAAAATTTTTTTCTTTTCCAAAATTGTGCTGATGTAAAGTAGACATGTGGGAAATGTTATTTATTAAGTATTTTGTGTGACATATCTCTCTGATTTAAGGGCATACAAATTAAATTTTGAAAAATGGCAAAATGTCAAAAATTTTCACATTTCCATTTTTTCATAAATAACATAACAGTCTCAGAATCAGCGGGATCCGTTAAAGCGTTCCAGAGTTATAACCTCATAAAGTGACAGTGGTCAGAATTGTAAAAATAGACCTGGTCATTAAGCTGCAAATTGGCTATGTCACTAAGGGGTTAATACTTGGTTGCGCACCCATTGGAATAAGTAACTGCAATCAATTGCTTCTTATAACCATCGACAAGTTTCTTACATCTCTCAACGGGAATCTTGGACCATTCTTCTTTTGCAAACTACTCCAGGTTTTTCGTATTTGATAGATGCCTTCTCCCGTCAGCAATTTTAAGATCTATCCACAGGTTTTCAGTTGAACTTACATCCATACTCTTTGCTGGCCACTTCAGAATGTTTGGACTCATTGACCTAGAAAGCAAACTCAGCTTTCTGACACTGGGCAATACATTGCAACCCAAAATCCTTTGATCATCTTCAGATTTCATGATGCCTTGCACACTGTCAAGTGTCAGAGGCTGAAGAACCCCACAATGTTTTTGAACCTCCACCATATTTAATTGTAGATACTGTGTTCTTTTCTTTGTAGGCCTCATTCTGTTTTTGGTAAACATTAGAATGATCTGCTTTTAAAATAAAAAAGCTCTATCTTGGTCTTATCTGTCCACTAGACGATCTTCCAGAAGGTTTACTTACCTATATTTTAGAAAACAGCAATCTAGCTTGTTTGTGTATCTGTGTCAGCAGTGGAGTCCTAATGGGTCTCCTGCCACAGCGTTTCATTTAATTCAAATGTCAATGGATAATTCACACTGACACTGATGCACCCTGAGCCTGCAGGTAGGCTTACATTTATTTGGAACTTGTTTGGGGCTGCTTATCCACCATCCAGACTACCCTGCTTTTCAACTTTTCATCAATTGTTCTTTACTATCGATGTCTGGGGAGATTAACTACAGTGCCATGGGTTGTAAACTTCTTGATTATGTTACACAGCATGGGCAATGGAACATCAAGATCTTTGGATATGGATTTGTAACCCTGTTGATATTAATAGTTCAACAATTTTGGTTCCCAATTCCTCATACTGTTCTCTTGTCCTCTTTCAGTTCTCCATGCTTAGTGTGGCGCACATGTATTATAACACATACGACCATATAAACCTCAATAGATATACATCTCACACTTGTTCATACACCCCTGTGCACACTATAATGCCTAATGATATATATTGATTGTTGTACACAGTGTGATACATAGTATGGTATATACTAAATAGTTAAACTTCTCATAATTGTTACCTTGGGGTTGGTTTTTAACATTGCTGTATTGCATATGTATATTCTTTTTTACTTTTATGGTTCGCACATCTCTTGTATGCGGTGCTACCTTTTACCACTTTGTTAAATAAAAGTATTTTATCTTCTTTTTTTCTGGTCCCGTATTGCTTTGATCACATATTCAGTTTTTCTTACTTGGTTCCCTCTTATATTAAAGAGCTGGTACACTAGTAAACATTTGAAACTTAAAAAAAGTGTATATATCATCTAGGCATCTAAATAGCAAGGTAAACACAATACAGCATCCCAAAAGGGGTAAACGGTGATCCATGCTACAACATAAATTTAAAAGAGTCCACAAATAATAAGTATAACCTAGTGTCCAGTACCAGCCACATGGATGAATAATGGATAGAGTGAATAGAGTGGTTGGGTCGGTTTTTACCATCCCCAGTGTTGCAGTCACGATTATTCACGGAATAACAGCAACCGCAAAAAAAGTGTCTGAATTCCTATTTATTTCTCTCTCCTCTGATATGATCTAGCACATCAGAGGAGAATGAAATGAGGTCCCCTGAGCCCCCCGGTACCTCTGGCACCTCCTGCATCCCCCTGTGATGTCCCCTATCCCTTGGCGTCTTCCAGAAAGAAAATGGCGGGCACCTGCGCAGTGCGCCTCCCGAGTTCTGCCGGCCAGCACCCATCAACAATAGGAGATTTCTGATCAAAATAAAAAAAAATAGTAAATTGAACCCCCCTTTATCACCCTGTTGGTTAGGTAAAAATAATAAAATAATAAAATTTAAAAAATATTTTTATTTCCATTTTTTTATTTGGGATAGGGCTGGGGCTAGGATTAGGGCTGGGTTTAGAGTTAGGGTTAGGGTTTGGGCTAGGGTTAGGGTTGGGGCTAGGGTTAGGGTTAAGGTTGGGGTTAGAGCTAGGGTTATGGGGTATCGGCGTACTTAGGAGAAATTGCACAATAAATGTTGTGTCCAATTTTCTCCTGATACCCTTCAGAAAATAAAAAAATTTGGTTGCAAAGTACATTTTTTGTGAAAAAAAAGTAAAATGTTTATATCTTTCCTTCCACATTGCTTTAGCTCTCGTGAAGCACCTCAAGGGTTAATAAACTTCCTGAATGTGATTTTGCGCACCTTGATGGGTGAAGTTTTTAGAATGGTGTCACTTTTGGTAATTTTTTGTTACTGTATATTGATCCCCCAAACTCACTTCAAATGTCAAGTCCATAAAAAAATGGTTTGTAAATTTTGTTGAAAAAATTAGAAAAATGAGAAACCCTTATAACATCCTAACAAAAAGAATATGTAAAGTAGACATGTGGGAAATGTTATTTATTAATTATTTTGTGCAATATGACTCTCTGATTTAAGGGTACAAAAATTAAAAGTTTGAACATTGCAAAATGTTCAAACTTTTTGCCAAATTTTCATTTTTTTTCATAAGTAAACGCAAGATATATCAATGAAAATTTACCACTAACATGAAGTTCAATATGTCACGATAAAACAGTCTCAGAATCAGTTCGGATCCATTGAAGTGTTCCAGAGCTGTAACCTCAAAAAGTGACAGTGGTCAGAATAGTAAAAATTGGCCTGGTCATTAAGTCCAAAATTGGCTTTGTCACTAAGGTATCAATAAGTAGTCAGAAAAATAATGAAAAATACCAATAGTACTGGCAAACTTATATGGTATATATATATATACAGTGGGGCAAAAAAGTATTTAGTCAGTCAGCAATAGTGCAAGTTCCACCACTTAAAAAGATGAGAGGCGTCTGTAATTTACATCATAGGTAGACCTCAACTATGGGAGACAAACTGAGAAAAAAAAATCCAGAAAATCACATTGTCTGTTTTTTTAATATTTTATTTGCATATTATGGTGGAAAATAAGTATTTGGTCAGAAACAAACAATCAAGATTTCTGGCTCTCACAGACCTGTAACTTCTTCTTTAAGAGTCTCCTCTTTCCTCCACTCATTACCTGTAGTAATGGCACCTGTTTAAACTTGTTATCAGTATAAAAAGACACCTGTGCACACCCTCAAACAGTCTGACTCCAAATTCCACTATGGTGAAGACCAAAGAGCTGTCAAAGGACACCAGAAACAAAATTGTAGCCCTGCACCAGGCTGGGAAGACTGAATCTGCAATAGCCAACCAGCTTGGAGTAAAGAAATCAACAGTGGGAGCAATAATTAGAAAATGGAAGACATACAAGACCACTGATAATCTCCCTCGATCTGGGGCTCCACGTAAAATCCCACCCCGTGGGGTCAGAATGATCACAAGAACGGTGAGAAAAAATCCCAGAACCATGCGGGGGGACCTAGTGAATGAACTGCAGAGAGCTGGGACCAATGTAACAAGGCCTACCATAAGTAACACACTACGCCACCATGGACTCAGATCCTGCAGTGCCAGACGTGTCCCACTGCTTAAGCCAGTACATGTCCGGGCCCGTCTGAAGTTTGCTAGAGAGCATTTGGATGATCCAGAGGAGTTTTGGGAGAATGTCCTATGGTCTGATGAAACCAAACTGGAACTGTTTGGTAGAAACACAACTTGTCGCGTTTGGAGGAAAAAGAATACTGAGTTGCATCCATCGAACACCATACCTACTGTAAAGCATGGTGGAGGAAACATCATGCTTTGGGGCTGTTTCTCTGCAAAGGGGCCAGGACGACTGATCCGGGTACATGAAAGAATGAATGGGGCCATGTATCGTGAGATTTTGAGTGCAAACCTCCTTCCATCAGCAAGGGCATTGAACATGAAACGTGGCTGGGTCTTTCAACATGACAATGATCCAAAGCACACCGCCAGGGCAACGAAGGAGTGGCTTCGTAAGAAGCATTTCAAGGTCCTGGAGTGGCCTAGCCAGTCTCCAGATCTCAACCCTATAGAAAACCTTTGGAGGGAGTTGAAAGTCGGTGTTGCCAAGCGAAAAGCCAAAAACATCACTGCTCTAGAGGAGATCTGCATGGAGGAATGGGCCAACATACCAACAACAGTGTGTGGCAACCTTGTGAAGACTTACAGAAAACGTTTGACCTCTGTCATTGCCAACAAAGGATATATTACAAAGTATTGAGATGAAATTTTGTTTCTGACCAAATACTTATTTTCCACCATAATATGCAAATAAAATGTTAAAAAAACAGACAATGTGATTTTCTGGATTTTTTTTTTCTCAGTTTGTCTCCCATAGTTGAGGTCTACCTATGATGTAAATTACAGACGCCTCTCATCTTTTTAAGTGGTGGAACTTGCACTATTGCTGACTGACTAAATACTTTTTTGCCCCACTGTATATATATATATATATATATATATATATATATATATATATATCCTATGCATAGCACAGCCATATGGGAATTGATCTGGACTAGAAGAAAGTGCCTATGGTAAATTGACAGGTTAAGCACAGACAATGAAAATGTACAGCAATAAATATCCAAGTTATGAGTATAACCACATTTGGGATGTACGTACCTGAAGCACTTGGGTTAGAAGGAGACAGGTACCCCCTATATTTCCTAAAATAGTATCAATAAAAATGTGAGCTCAGCATGGAATAAATGGACTCTCACACAGCTCAATCAATGGAAAAATATAAAACACAAACGGCTCTTAGAATATGGCAACCGAAACCAATTCTGTTTTACAAAGTTTTGAATGTTTATAGCTACTAACATATATAAAGAATAACTTTTACTTTTGGTATTGCCATGAATCATGGTGTCAGATTTTTTACTGCACAATGAACGCCATAAAAAATCCCCCAAATTGTTTTTTTAACGATTTCCACAGACTAGTCAGAAAACAATAATACATTACTTTGTCTTGCTTCACTTCTAGTCCCAGACTCCGAGCCCCGGATCAGAGAATACAAGAACCTAACATCTACCTCAGTACTTCTATCATGGGATCCACCTGAACACCCAAATGGTATTATAACTGGCTACTACCTACAGATTTATGGACCACAAGGAAATTATCCTTTGTTTACCATTGAAGTCTCTGCCATTTTGGAGGATCTTCTACCTTTCACCCAGTATTTTGTGTTTGTGGCGGCTAGTACAATGAAAGGGACTGGTCCTCCAAGCCAGCTTGCCTTTCACACAGATGAAGCAGGTACTACTTATATTATTACATCTTTGTGCAAAATTAAAATCATCAGCAAAATGATCCTCCTTAATCCCTTACATGCTTCTAGTTTCACTGCCTTAAACTCTTCTCATGTGTCTTCTTGAATTATGGCATTCCTCTAACAAGGTCACAACTGTACATGATATATTCCTCTCTTGTGCTACAATTTCAGTGCTCTGACAGGTTTAGTTATGCTGCGAAATCTCTACTTACAGTGGTGGCATTACCTTATTTCTTCCAGTATTTCCTGACAAAAAGTCATTGTGGAAGAAAAATGATTTTACTACTGCATCTAAAGCAATAATGTACTTACATATACAGTGCTGATGACCAGTCTCATTTAGTTGCAAAAAGGAAAAAGCTACTTATTTGTTGTGTCACAAAATTTGTGCAATGTTATGTAACTTATACTTAGATCACCATAGACCCCAATCAAGATCTATGTTAACGGGTAACTATGAACTATTTAAAGTTTTAATATGCTACAGGGTTTGCAAAGTGTTGCAAAACTGGTGGGAGTGGGGGTCTTGATACGTCACTGATCACTCAAAACATCATTCTGCACAGAGTGGTGGATAGAACCATAAAAATATTAGTGAGTCAGCACATTGCTTTCTGTGAGCTGCTCATGCAGGAGGCAGCACATCAATCTGTGTGTCTAGCTCATGCAAGAGCCAGTACATCACTCTGTGTGCGCAATTCATGCAGGAGGCAGTACATCACTCTGTGTGCGCAGCTCATGCAGGAGGCAGTACATCACTCTGTGTGTGCAGTTCATGCAGGAGGCAGTACATCAATCTGTGTGTCTAGCTCATGCAAGAGCCAGTACATCACTCTGCGTGCACAATTCATGCAGGAGGCAGTACATCACTCTGTGTGCGCAGCTCATGCAGGAGCAAGTACACCACTCTGTGTGCGTAGCTTATGCAGGCGGCAGTACATCACTCTGTTCACTGCTCATGCAGGAGGCAGTATATCTCTCTATGTGCGCAACTCACACAGAAGCAAGTAAATGACTCTGTATGCGCAGTTCATGCAGGAGGCAGTGCATCACTCTGCGTGCGCAACTCAAGCAGGAGGTAGTACATCACTCTGTGTGTGCAGTTCATGCAGGAGGCAGTGCATCACTCTGTGTGTGCAGTTCATGCAGGAGGCAGTGCATCACTCTGTGTGTGCAGTTCATGCAGGAGGCAGTGCATTACTCTGTGTGTGCAGTTCATGCAGGAGGCAGTACATCACTCTGTGTGTGCAACTCATGCAAGAGGCAGTACATCACTCTGTGTGCGCAACTCAAGCAAGAAGTAGTACAGTACATCACTCCGTGTGTGCAGTTCATGCAGGAGGCAGTGCATCAATCTGCATGCGCAACTCATGCAAGAGGCAGTGCATCAATCTACGTGCACAGTTCATGCAGAAGCAAGCACATCACTCTGTGTGCGCAACTCATGCAGGAGGCAGTACATCACTCTGCGTATGCAGCTCATGCAGGAGCAAGAACATCACTCTACATGTGCAGATCATGCAGGAGCCAGAACATCAATCTGTGTGCTTAGCTCACAGATCATGCAGTTGTCAATACATTTCTCTGTGTGTATAGTTCATTTAGGAGGCAGTACATCACTGTGTGTGCAGGAGGCAGTACATCACTGTGCGTGCATAGCACATGCAGGAGGCAGTACATCACTCTGTGCACAGATCATGCAGTGTACAGCTCACACAGGAGGCAGTAGATTTGTCTGTGTGAGTAGCACATTCAGGAGGCAGTGCATCACTCTGTGCACAGATCATGCAGGAGGCAGTACTTTTTTCTGTGTGTGCAGCTCACGCAGGAGGCAGTACATCCCTCTGTGTGCACAGATCATGCAGTGTACAGCTCACACATGAGGCAGTACATTTTTCTGTGTGGGCAGCTCACACAGGAGGCAGTACATCACTCTGCGTGCACAGATCATGCAGTGTACAGCTCACGCAGGAGGCAGTACACCACTATGTGTGCAAAGATCATGCAGGAGGCAGTACATTTTTCTATGTGTGCAGCTCACGCAGGAGGCAGTACATCCCTCTGTGTGCACAGATCATGCAGTGTACAGCTCACACAGGAGGCAGTACATTTTTCTGTGTGCGCAGCTCATACAGGAGGCAGTACATCACTCTGCGTGCACAGATCATGCAGTGTACAGCTCACGCAGGAGGCAGTACACCACTATGTGTGCAAAGATCATGCAGGAGGCAGTACATTTTTCTGAGTGCGCAGTACATCACTCTGTGTGCACCGGTCATGCAATAGCTGCATGCTTCAGGGCAGTGTTATGAGCAACTGGGCATTGAAGAATCCAGATCTTCAGGGATGGGAAACACATTGCAGTCATCTGCAATATATTAAATATTTTTACAATTGATAATTACCCCATATATATGCAAAATACTGCTGCTTTTTCAGTTGCTGGGAATGTTTTATAAACCCTAAATGGAAATTTTTTAAAGGGGTTACCCTTCTTAAACAAATTGTTAGGGACTGGCGGAACGCACCAAGAATCAGATGTTATGGTATTAGGTGCGTTCGCAGTCCGAGGTCCACCGCGCAGGTAAAAGACCCTGCTGCTAGTAAGACGGACTATATGGCGGTACTAAGTATACACACATGGGTTAACTACACCCTGCGTGAAGGAAGCGATCCTGTTGCGTCACAGGACCGCAGTACTGCACATAAAGCGCGAGCAAGAAGTCAGCGGACTCAACCCCTACACAGGATTGAAGTCCGATTAGACACTTGCTGGCACAACACCGCAACTGGGTGTGTCAGAGGAACATAAATAATAATATTAAGACACAAGAGTGCGTGTGGTGCCGCACTGACAGATGCCACTAAACACCCAGGCTTGGGTCAGGAAAGCGCAGAGCAAGCGCACAGCGCCGTACTGGCGGACACAGCAACTGGTAGCTGTAATGTGTGTTTCGTGCTGTTGGATACACCTTCCGCGAACAGACAATCAATAGGGAGGGTTATTTAAAGAGCGACTTTCACTCACAACACACACACATATTTACAAGACAATACTAGCGCATGGCCGTGCGGTCATGCGCAGTTTATATAGCTGCAGCACAGGAAACAGCTACAGAAGTTTTGCCCTTTCAGGACCTGCCAAAAGGACCAATGGGATGTGCTGCAGTACCTGAGCATGTGACCCTCGATCTTCAACGGGAGATCCTGCCCTGGGCATGCTCAGACAGAGAAAAGCAGGACTTAGATCCAGAAACGTCCACTCGCCGCTGCCCAGCACTGGCTTCAATGGCAGAAGCAGGGAAAGCAGCAGTAACTCTTCGCACAGAGTCAGACTGAGCGAGACGCTGGGATCGACGTCCCTGCTGAGCAGACTCCACTGCGGCTGGAGAAGAATGGGAGACCGCAGCGGAGACGGATCGAGATTCCCCCTGTGCAGCAGAGGAAACTCGACTCCTAACACAAATGATGGCTTATAGCTAGGATACACCATTATTATAAGATCAGTAGAAGTTTGACCTCTGAGATCCCCCTACAATACTAGGAATAAAGGGGAGCTCAGCACTGGTGTAGAACTACCTTACTTTGACTTTTTTTAGCTTTGCAGGGGTGCCCTTGCCATCCACTGTGCACGTAACTACAAAGCAACCACTTTTAGCTGAAAGGGAATGACTGCAGTTCCCCACGATGCTGGGTGGCAGGGAGCTTAGAAACTTAAAGAGAACCTGTCACCTAAATTTTGTCATCTTGCATTGTGCAGACGTGTACTACGGAGGACATAGAATGAACTTCAATCCAATATTGCGGCCAGCATGCAGCCAGCGGGTAAGGAAAGGGTGAATCAAACACCCGAAAACTCCGCCCATATGACCGAAAACCGGTCCCACCAAATTCAGGTGACAGGTTCCCTTTAAAAGTGGAGGCATTGCTCAGTTAGTGACGCCATTACAGCTATGTCCTTACTTTACAAAATCTTGCTGAGAAGTTCTCTTTAAATCTGTCTTATTAAACATTTTGCTGAGTTCTGTAGAAGCTGTTATGTTTTATGTGAACATTCGATTCAATATAGTGGAGATAAGGCAGTCCAATCATTTTTTATTACAGAGCCAACAGCACCTCCTCAGAACTTAACATTTATCAATGCAAGTGATAATTCTGCTTGGTTACAGTGGAATCCAAGTCCAAAACCCAATGGCATTGTACACACTTACAGCTTTAGAATTCTAGAAACCAGTAGTCAAATTATATTTTACCAGGTAAGCAAAAATCAAATATCGTGTGAGCTTTTATGGTCAGTGGAGTTCTCTCGCTCTTCTGTAGTGTGTAAGCACTTATGGTTGGTGAGGTCCTCTCTCTCTGCTGTTGAGTATAAGCTGTTATGGACCGCAGGGTACTCTCTCTTCTGTAATGTGTGAGCTTTTCTGGTCGGTGAGGACTTCTCTCTCTCTTCTGTAGTGTGTGTAGTGTGGAGAGAGAGAGATTCCAGAATAGAAAGTGCATGATTTCTTTAAAAAAACAGAATCATTCGTTGGATTCCATCATTTCACCTCACGTTTCATTGGTTTTTCGCCGGATTCGTAACTGTGCATTTTTTTTCTCTGGACAGAAAAAAGTTCCTCTGTATGTTTTCTCCGGCCGCCAGAAAACAAATTTTTGACAGATCTGGCAAAAAAACGGATGAAACGTGAGGTCATCCATTGCAATCTGGCACTAATACAAGTCTGTGAGAAAAATACAGATCCGGCGTCAACTTTTGCTGGATCCGTTTTTTTCAAAATTCGCCGGATTGTGACTGATGTGTGAAAGGGGCCTAAGCTCTTATGGTCAATGAGGTCCTCTCTCTCGCTCTCTCTCCTGTAGAAGAGTATAAGCTATTATGGTCAACATGGTCCTCTCTTTACCTCTTTTGTATTGTGTGAGCTCTTATGGTCAGCAGAGTCCTCTCTCCTGTAGAGTGTAAGCTCGCATGATCAGCAGGGTCCTCTTTCTCTTTCTCTCTATCTTCTGTACAGTGTAAGCTCGCATGATCAGCAGGGTCCTCTTTCTCTTTCTCTCTATCTTCTGTACAGTGTAAGCTCGCATGATCAGCAGGGTCCCCTTTCTCTTTCTCTCTCTCTCCTGTACAGTGTAGGCTCGCAAGATCAGCAGGGTCCTCTTTCTCTCTCTCCTATACAGTGTAAGCTCGCATGATCAGCAGGGTCCTCTTTCTCTTTCTCTCTCTCTCCTGTGCAGTGTAAGCTCGCAAGATCAGCAGGGTCCTCTTTCTCTCTCTCCTGTACAGTGTAAGCTCACATGATCAGCAGGGTCCTCTTTCTCTCTCTCTCCTGTACAGTGTAAGCTCGCATGATCAACAGGGTCCTCTTTCTCTCTCTCCTGTACAGTGTAAGTTCGCATGATCAGCAGGGTCCTCTTTCTTTTTCTCTCCTATACAGTGTAAGCTCGCATGATAAGCAGGGTCCTCTTTCTCTTTCTCTCTCTCTCCTGTACAGTGTAAGCTCGCATGATCAGCAGGGTCCTCTTTCTTTCTCTCTCCTGCACAGTGTAAGCTCGCATGATCAGCAGTGTCCACTTTCTCTTCCTCTCTCCCCTATACAGTGTAAGCTCACATGATCAGAAGGGTCCTCTTTCTCTTTTTCTCTCTCCTGTACAGTGTAAGCTCGCATGATCAGCAGGGTCCGCTTTCTCTTTCTCTCTCTCCTGTACAGTGTAAGCTCGCATGATCAGCAGGGTCCTCTTTCTCTTTCGCTCTCTCCTGTATAGTGTAAGCTCGCATGATCAGCAGGGTCCTCTTTCTCTCTCTCCTGTACAGTGTAAGCTCACATGATCAGCAGGGTCTTCTTTCTCTTTCTCTCTCCCCTGTACAGTGTAAGCTCGCTTGATCAGCAGGGTCCTCTTTCTCTTTCTCTCTCCTGTACAGTGTAAGCTCACATGATCAGAAGGGTCCTCTTTCTCTTTCTCTCTACCTCCTCGCTTTTATAGTTAGCAGGGTCCTTTCTCTCTCTCCTGTACAGAGTGAACTCTTATGATAAGCAGGGAGCTCTTTCTTTCGCTCCTGTACAGAGTAAGCTCTTAGGATAAGCAGGGAGCTCTCTCTTTCTCTACTCCACAGAGTAAGCTTGTATAAACAGTGGGGTCCTCCCTCTCTCTCCTGTAGAATGCAAGCTCTTATGGTCAGCTGCATGTTCTCTCTCCTTTAAAGTGTAAGTTCTTATAGTCAGCAGGGTTCTCTCTCTCCTCTCCTACGTTTATTTTCCAGGCAATGTCAAGCTTTCCAGCATGTAGATTAGTGTGAATTTACTCGCTGCAAATCAAATTTTTAGGGAAAATTCAGTCATGTGAGCGATTTCAAAACTTCAAAAGATCTTCTCATTTCTAGCTAATACCTCTATGTCCAGTAAGCAGTTTTGGTACTTGCTTTTAGTGTTCACTGTGTGAAATATATGTTACATACAAACTTTTTTTGCCGGTTGTTACAATTACAACAATCTAAAATTTAAAGTATTTATATATTTTTTTTACTTTACTTTTGTACAATAAAAGTCAATGTATTAATGTATTGATACTGCACATGCCCAGACGAAGTCACATAGTGTCATTGCGGTCACTTATCACTGGCTCCAGTCTGCGGCCGCTACTCGTTACTGTACTGCTAACAGGAACCAATAATGAGGGCACACACACTGACATTGAGCACAGCTAGATTCCTGCGGTGTCAGTGTGGAGGTGCAGAATCGCTAATTGAGTTCAGGCAGTGTGTGCTGTCAATCAAGATATGACAAAGTGCTCAGTATGCAAATTTAGAGGTGTAACTGTGCACCACTAAATCACTAAAATCCATACTGCAGGTATGATTTTTATAGGGACTAAGTATCGTACATTCCTGTATATGTGGTTTAATTAGCATATTAAGGGTGACAAACTCCTTTTATTTTTTTATTGTTGGTGGGGAGAATAAATTACAAGATTTTATCATACACCATTTTGCATATTCGGTCAATAGTATTTTTTTCCTGGGTCACACATGCACATTGCATTTATTCAAGACTGTGTATATTTTAATAGGAAAAATTGAGTAAGTGAAATCCAAATCATGGGTTCACCAACTTTAAAGTTTGTGAGTAGGTTTTAAAAAATGGATATCAATTTGTCATACGTTTTCTATACATCCAAACATGGCTGACATTTCTAAGGAGGAATACATCAAGACTGGCATTTTGTATGGAGATAAATGTACTCTGAAGTTTGGCATCATTTAGAATGACCCTTTAGGCTACCCCAAGGCCATGCCCTTTCTTGCTGAACTCTGCCCACTGTTAGAAATCTTTGTGCTGCTATTCATTGTACAAAAATTTACAACTTTTTTTTAATGAAAAAAGCTTAATGAATTTTCCACTAGATCTGATGGATTTTGCTGTGAATTTTCTATAGACTTTACACTATTTTATAACAAAATGAACAACAGAAAAATTCAACCACATTCAATTTAATTTGACTTCTACTCTACAAATACTGTCTATAATTGAATGTATTTGCCTGACAGAATATCTCTGGCTATCAAACTGAAGGAATGCTCATTAATTTGGAACCCTTTAAGACTTACTTAGTTAGTATGTCTGCATTCACAAAAGTCGGGAATGGGAACGAGTTCAGCAATACTGTTAACTTCACTACAGAAGAATCAGGTGAGAAACATTTCTGTCTGATATAAAATGTATTATTCAGTTCTTCCTTCCATACGTCAGTGTTTTCAGTGAATTGAAAATTCAAATATCATAATTAAATAAAACCTTGTGTCTACACATGTACCATGATTTTTTTCCTTAAAGTGAACCTGACGGCTCATTCTTTACATGCTGCCGGATCTACAGGCAGCATGTATCAGACACTGCATGAATTTAGTCATATATACTTAACTCTGAAACGCTGCAGCGAATCAAAGAAAAACATAGTTTAATAGTCACCAGGGACCAATCCAAATGGGACGTTAGTTGGACACGGGGGGTCCCCGGCGGCTTCACCCAGCCCGCTCCCCTTCAGTGACACGTGTCTTCATAGACACGCACGCATGGAGAGAGTTTAAGAAAAAGTAATTGACATACAAAGAAATGATAGTATTTAATATCGGTTTAACTTTCACTTGGGGTGAAAGTTTTTTGGCAACATTTTTCCTTTATTACATGTGGATGTTGCTAAATATTTTCAGCAGCAAATGTTGCCTTTCAATTCCTTTAGATCAGTTATATGAAAAAAAAGCTAAAGAAAAAGCTTTCCTGGGTATAGCTACAAGACGGCCAAAGATATATCGCAAAGGTGCTGGATTTTATGATTAATGTCTGTAAGGCAAAGCATAAAATCATAGCAAAATTGCCGTAAAGATTGTGTGACGTGACTTTAGTGTAAAAAGAATACAGGCATCTGTGTCAGATATGGAGAAAGGAAAACATGTATAACCATCATGTAAATTTAGAATACTGAATACGCAGGATTGGTGTATGGAGTGAGCGCTTGGGCTGAGCCTGCTGCATACATGACAATTACAAGCTTTATTACCAGCTGATACAGTTAGGTCCATATATATTTGGACAGAAACAACATTTTTCTAATTTTGGTTATAAACATTACCACAATGAATTTTAAACAAAACAATTCAGATGCAGTTGAAGTTCAGACTTTCAGCTTTCATTTGAGGGTATCCACATTAAAATTGGATGAAGGATTTAGGAGTTTCAGCTCCTTAACATATGCCACCCTGTTTTTAAAGGGACCAAAAGTAATTGGACAGATTCAATCATTTTAAATAAAACGTTCATTTTTAGTACTTGGTTGAAAACCCTTTGTTGGCAATGACTGCCTGAAGTTTTGAACTCATGGACATCACCAGACGCTGTGTTTCCTCCTTTTTGATGCTCTGCCAGGCCTTCACTGCGGTGGTTTTCAGTTGCTGTTTGTTTGTGGGCCTTTCTGTCTGAAGTTTAGTCTTTAACAAGTGAAATGCATGCTTTTTTGGGTTGAGATCAGGTGACTGACTTGGCCATTCAAGAATATTCCACTTCTTTGCTTTTATAAACTCCTGGGTTGCTTTGGTTTTATGTTTTGGGTCATTGTCCATCTGTAGTATGAAACGACGACCAATCAGTTTTGCTGCATTTGGCTGGATCTGAGCACACAGTATGGCTCTGAATACCTCAGAATTCATTCGGCTGCTTCTGTCCTATGTCACATCATCAATAAACACTAGTGACCCAGTGCCACTGGCAGCCATGCATGACCAAGCCATCACACTTCCTCCGCCATGTTTTACAGATGATGTGGTATGCTTTGGATCATGAGCTGTACCACGCCTTCGCCATACTTTTCTCTTTCCATCATTCTGGTAGAGGTTGATCTTGGTTTCATCTGTCCAAAGAATGTTCTTCCAGAACTGTGCTGGCTTTTTTAGATGTTTTTTAGCGAAGTCCAGTCAAGCCTTTTTATTCTTGATGCTTATGAGTGGCTTGCACCGTGCAGTGAACCCTCTGTATTTACTTTCATGCAGTTTTCTCTTTATGGCAGATTTGGATATTGATACGCCGACCTCCTGGAGAGTGTTGTTCACTTGGTTGGCTGATGTGAAGAGGTTTCTCTTCACCAAGGAGATTATTCTGCGATCATCGACCACTGTTGTCTTCCGTGGGTGCCCAAGTCTATTTGCATTGATGAGTTCACCAGTACTTTCTTTCTTTCTCAGGATGTACCAAACTGTAGATTTTGCCACTCCTAATATTGTAGCAATTTCTCGGTTGGGTTTTTTCTGTTTGCGCAGCTTAAGGATGGCGTGTTTCACCTGCATGGAGAGCTCCTTTGACCGCATGTTTACTTCACAGCAAAACCTTCCAAATGCAAGCACCACACCTCAAATCAACTCCAGACCTTTTATCTGCTTAAATGAGAATGACATAACAAAGGGATTGCCCACACCTGTCTGTGAAATTGCCTTGAAGTCAATTGTCCAATTACTTTTGGTCCCTTTAAAAACAGGGTGGCACATGTTAAGGAGCTGAAACTCCTAAGCCCTTCATCCAATTTTAATGTGGTTACCCTCAATTGAAAGCTGAAAGTCTGAACTTCAACTGCATCTGAATTGTTTTGTCTAGAATTCATTGTGGTAATGTCTATAACCAAAATTAGAAAAATGTTGTCTCTGTCCAAATATATATGGACCTAACTGTACTTGCCTGCCACCGCCGTGGTCAGAGCTACCTCCGATTGCTGCAGTTTTATCACTTAGGGTATGTGCATATGGTGTCAAAGTTCTTGGGTGCTAAGAAACTTCAAGTTATAGTTTCACCTGGCTTACAAAATAAGCATTCATAATTATAAATGCAGGGTTTATGTTCTGTTAGGTCCAGGCCCATCATATGTGAAGAAAAAAGTAATTGACAGAAAGCTTACTATATATCACTGTATTAAATTCCAGTAGGTTTTATATTTGTATATCTTATTTGTAATGATGGATCTGATGCTTGTGATTTTTTAATGAGGTTTTTCCATTAAAGTTAATATTTGGTCCTTGTGTATCTCTTTAAAGCTCCGGATGCCATCCAACATATTCACTGTGTAGCAACAAGTTGGCAGTCTATACTGGTCCAGTGGGATCCACCATTACGACCAAACGGAATAATAACACATTACATCCTAACATTTCAAAGTGTCACTACTTCAGTCTTGTCTACTGATACCGTGTATACCTTCAGAGATCTGCTCTCGAATACCACTTACTTCTTCACTGTCACAGCTGCCAATTCTGCAGGAGAAGGAGTAAAGCAAGTATGTAATGCTACCACTAAGTTTGAAGAAGGTATGTTTACCTATAACCAGTCTTTTAATGATATATTGTATAACACAGTATAAAGTTTGGGGACTAAAGCTGATGTGAGTCGATTCATAGGACCCGATCCTGCAGCCTCTTCAGGAATCTGTGGAATTTGGTCAGGACTTGATGGCATCCCCGGCTGCTATTTTTGAGCAGCTAGCCTGGCACAACATCATTGTCATGGCATGATGCACCTGTTACATCACATTAAGACTGCTCATCAAAAGAAGAGCAGATTATGTCAAGGGGCAGAAGGCAGTTCTCAGACCTCCTTCCTAGTGACCACAGAGCATAGCTGTGGTCAATGGATCCAGTCCTTCGAATCGATTGGCACCAACTCTATCGGAGACCCTCTGAAATGTTTAAATTGCTCAGAATGTTCATACAAGGAGGATTTTGAAGAGAAGGAAAGTAATCTTCTATTTTTTCCCCAGTATGACTACAGAGCAGTTTGAAAGTACCATAGAAACTCAGGCATATGGTAACACTAGTAGAGCTGAAAGAACTTAAAACTAATAAAACAGTTAAATACTTTTTGGCGAACATAAACTTTGAATAATTTTCTGATGAGTGTGTAAATCAGCATTTCTTATTTGAAGTTGGAAATAGTTCTGTAGCTGTTGTCAGCCTCTTATTAATGGTCCTGTGGCATTAGTCATGGTTGCAGATCCAGCACTGAGTCATTGACAGTACATTTACTTTTGACGTAAGGTGAAATCAAATTAGCTTCACTGTCTCCCTACACAGTGTCTGGCCTTAACATTCCACACTAAGTTTACTTGTCATTTTTTTATCTATTTTTAATCATGTTTTTTTTATTATCCTAGTTCAAATGTACAAATTTGACTCAATTGTAGAAAGTTGCATCACATGAGAGGCATAAATATTAGGTTGGGTTTATTTGCTACAGTTGTGATAAAAACTGTAGTTTTTGATTGTTTTCATGCTTTAACTTTTTAGAAGGCTACAACAACTTTATCACATTGAACATATTTTTACATTAGTTATCCATTATGACTCCTTATACATTTGAGTGATGACATATAAGCCAGTTGACCCTGTTGTGAATGGGAAAGTTGGGATTGCAATTTTTGCAATTGCTTTTCCCTGTGACTACCAAAGGGATGGCCCAAGTGGGGAGCTATCTGTATCTATATTTGATAAAGTGATATTCCCAGCATTGAAAGTTATCACCGATCCACAGAACTGGTGATTACTTTCTGATCGGTTGGGTTCTGAATGCTTAACTTCATGGCCCTTTTCTCTGGATTGAAGCGGGTCCGAGTATTCAGACCCTCACTTATCAGAAAGTCACAAATCACCTATCCATGCACTGCGGTTTAGTGATGAGCAGACAGATTATCAGGGTCATTTGGCTCCACTCATTAAAAAGAGAAGGCTTATTAGATTTCAAGTAGATCCCTATTAGTTATATGTTCAACCAAGGGTGAACACATAGTTGTGATAAAATTACCGCAGTCTGATCATGTTGATCCTGTTGAAACCCCGCCCACTTGCAACTAGCCAATGGCTGAACTGTTTCATGCTAGAGAGGTGGAGTTTCTGTCGCATCGGCAGCCAAGCCGAGCCAGTGAGAGACATTCATAAACTGCAATTGTTTCTCATAAGAGGCTGTCTCTTTGTATTGGATCGGACTCAAAGGACCCATCATTGTTACGATAGCAATTTAGTAGTCTAAATATTAAGAACTGCATGTACGAGCATATATTACCTTGGTAAGCCCTTAGAAATATCAAAAACTATAGGGGTGTAAAATTATTATTTTGTGACTGTGGAATGTCTTTCTCTACTATTACTCCAGAAAAAGAGACAATTTCTAATCCTATAATCTACTGTTTATGATGGCAGCAGTATTCAATATCCTTGCCACATGTTCCGGTTATCTGATAACTGAAACTAGCACCATCCTATCATTGATGAGTTTAATTGTCAGACATGTGCTGTTATACTGGTCTGACAGAGGAGAAGTAACATAATAACATCGGAGGTATTGTTGCGTGACCTTTACATTATAGCTGCCTTATGCTTGAGATTATTGAGTGAACTGGGGAGCAATGGTCAAAGCAATCTGCAATTTGCAACCAGCTGCCAGACTGAAATGGAGTTTCAATTAAAGCAGCATTATAATTGTGTTTTTTTATATTTCATTGGACTTTTCCAATTAACCAGATACCATATGTATAGAGTTCACACGCCACATTTTTACAGTAAGTTTTAAGTGAAAACTTACAGTTCAGTCATGCAGGGAGTGTATATAGTTACTAAAGCATATATTTTCTGGCATAATTCCATTAGCAAAAATGGCTTTGTTTCAAACGCTGCATTCATAAAATCTCTTGTGTAGCCATGATCACACCTAAGTTTTGGCCTAATTCAGACTTATACATCTGAATTAAAGAAGAAAACATTTCAGACGTGAGATTTCTGCACATGATTGTGCAATGCACACCAGGGCCATGTGGTACTCGGAACCGGGTTGGACAGTTCTTTGGGGAAGTCACGAAGCAGTGACCAGACTCTGTGACCCTGGGCGTGCAATAAAAATGCAAGGTTGGAAAGTTTATAGGGATTGATTTGTGATGCCACCCAAGGTGTTCAGCAAGGGATGGCTGACGCTGCAGTTCAGGTCCTTTGGGGCCAATGATGATGCAGCAAAGATGTTTCACATCTCCACGGGTAGAGCGAGCCCCAGTGCAGATATAGGGTAAATTAGAAGATGGGTACTGTTGCAGTACTGGGCAGGTGACGCAGTAAATAATTCTGAGGACACAGCAGGGTGCAGTCTTCCCACTTTACTCACAGTCTCCAGGTTACAATCACCAGCCGGGGGCTGTGTCCTCCATATCGGTGGTCCGACCAGCTCTCGGGTGGCTTGGGGTGCACTTTTCTGGGACCCCCTTCTTGTGTACCTTTCTGGGTTATCTCTCTGCGCTGGCTCTCACTCTCCTGCTCTGCACCTTACACACTGTGTCCCAAGCAGCAGCCTCAGGTCCTGTCGGGTGACGTCCTCCTGATCCCCTTGACCCTATGTGGCTGCCTTTTTAGCGAATGTGTATAGATTTGGCTGTGGCACATACAGACACCACAGCCTCTGGTATGCTAGCTGAGTCCTACAGTCTCTCCTATAGTCTGGGGCCGGTCCCCCACTGTGACCTGGTCCCTCCACCCGACTACGGTCGTCGTTGATTCAGGTGCCACAGGTGGATTATTCACTTCCCTGGCCCCTGGGACCCCTTCTCTCTCTGGAGTTCCTCTCCGACCGTGGCTCCTCTCCGTCCTCCTCTCTCTCCTCTCACCAACTGACTCCGCCTCATTCCTGTTTCCAAAACAACACTTCACTCCCAACTGTCACTCTACCTCAGGTCGCCAACCCTTAGCCTGAGTTGGGACCCTCCCTAAATAGGGTCCACCCAGATCCCCTGGCCTTGAACGGTGTTGTGTTGGATGCTAGTATGCGGGTACTGGGTAGTGCCCCCTCCTTACCCGAGAGTGGGGTACCACACCTCTGGCTGATGTGCAGTACCTCTGTGGCAGCTGGACCCTCAGGATCACCACAATTGTATCATGAATTATACCAGGGAGGATGGAAGTGTCACGCGATGGAGAATAACATTGATGATCCAAGACAAGAATAAAGGAATGGTGGTTTAATGTCAACTTGTTTCAGAGTCACTCCAACTCCTTCCTCAGGACAACCACGACTCTATGCACTTTTGTATTTTGTATCCATGATTGTATTATGACATCTAGAATGTACAATCTCTGAGCTGGAGCTTAGATACAGCATCTAAGCCACTCTAGGGCTCTACTGTACTCCATGTTTCACAGTTTATATATGGAATGCAATGCTCACACTGAATGAGGTTATCTGGACCTGAACAGCCTCATAGGAATATATGAGGCTTCTTGCCCAGGCAACATGGTTCTATGGTAAAACGTATGTAAAGCTATCATTAGTTACTACTAGTGATAAGCGAATATACTCGTTACTCAAGATTTCCCGAGCATTCTCGGGTGTCCTCCGAGTATTTTTTAGTGCTCGGAGATTTAGTTTTCTTCGCCGCAGCTGAATGATTTACATCTGTTAGCCAGCTTAATTACATGTGGTGATTCCCTAGCAGCCAGGCAACCCCCATATGTACTTATGCTGGCTAACAGATGTAAATCATTCAGCTGTGGCGAAGAAAACTAAATCTCCGAGCACTAAAAAATACTCGGAGGACACCCGAGCGTGCTCGGGAAATCTCGAGTAACGAGTAAATTCGCTCATCACTAGTTACTACGCAAAATGGTGTAGATTAATGTATCCTTTTTTACAATGGGGATGAGTGTGTATAATTGCATATATTTGCACAGCATACATTTGGATCAATCCAATCAATAACTTTTTGTAAAAACAGATCAGATGAAATGAATATCAACCATATACTTACTTTCTACAACTGTATACCTTTTTGATTGATACTAGGCTTGATGGTTTAGGTACAAATTTCAATATTTTTCAGTAATTTTAGTTACCTACAGTATATGTTCATCTTTGCATTAGAAATGCCCCCTCTGCTTCAGTCCCCTGTATAGAATGTCTTACATGTGTGCTGCATATTTGGCATCTGAAAAGGAAGATGTTTTTACTGTATCAATGATTAACTTGACATTGGGTTTAGTATATAAGAGATAAATATAAAACCATTATGAAATATTTTGGGGATATGTGCTCCTGAAGATGACAGTGATCACTTCATCTTGGTGGATTCCTCTACAGTAAATGAAAACAATCTGTGCAGTAAGTATAGGATACATGGAGCAACGTGTCCAAATTAATACCAGCTGTGGTTGGAAGTTCTGATGAGGGCTTTTTTTTTGGTCATTCTCAAAGAATGGAAATCCAATTCTCCATGCTAAAGCAACAGTAATCCTGTTTGTATCTGTAACTCAATAGTGTAATCGTCTTAAAACTGCCTGTTTCAGCATACAGTTTATCAAGCTTGGAGAGGGTATCATGGAAGGTCACTACTTGTCAGGTGAAAGTGGCCTCTGAAAAACTTATCGTGAGCTTTGAAGTCTGGCATTTTGGTATCTATATATCAGCTACTTTTCTTCTAATAACGAAGTACTGGTATTAGTTTTCTTTTTCTCAACTTACAGGGAACTTGCTGAAAATCTTTGCGGACTTCACAGCTATCACTTGAAAAGTAGAAACCTACATATATCACTAGTCTGTTCCAGAAATGTACTGTGCAATTGCATTTAAAGACTCTTAGTCCTTTAATGGAGTCTTTATAGATCACACTAAGAACACATTTAACACTTTCTCTCTTTTTTCAGTGTTTTTAAATGCTTATAAAAATTGCCATGAATGAGGTATTTTCATGCAAATTTGACCTCTTAGTTATTGTTCAATCTACAGTTGCATGTAAACATTTGGGCATCCTTGGTCAAAATTACTCTTATTGTAAACAGTTAAGCAAGTTGAAGACTAAGGGTTAAAGTTAAAGATGACACATTTCCTTTGTATTTAAGGGAAAAAACAAATATGTTATCTTTTTTTTTCATTTTAAAAATTACAAAAGGAAAATGGGTCGATGCAAAAGTTTGGGCATCCTTGGAGATTTGTGTGCTCAAATAACTTTTAGACTGTGTGCACACGTTGCGGTTTTTTCACGGTTTTTTCGTGTTTTTTCCCGATAAAAACGCTATAAAACCGCAAAAAAAACGCATACAATAAGCATCCCATCATTTAGAATGAATTCCGCATGTTTTGTGCACATGATGCGTTTTTTTCCACGAAAAAAACGCATCGCGGCAAAAAACGCAGCATGTTCATTAGTTTTCTGTTTTTTTTGCGGATTTCCCACTCCAAAATGCATTGGGAAGTGTCCGGAAAAAACCGCGGCAAAAACGCGTCAAAACCGCTGCAAAAACGCGTCAAAACCGCGGCAAAATCACGGCAAAAACGCATGCGGTTTTCTTGCGGATTTCTTGCAGAAAATGTCCGGAATTCTCAGGAATTTTCTGCAAGAAATCCTGAACGTGTGCACATAGCCTAACCAAGGGTTCAGACCTTAATTAACCTGGAAAGGCCAGGTGATGCATACAGTTATATGAAAAAGTTTGTGCACCCCTATTAATCTTAAGCTTAATGTTTTATAAAAATAGTTTTTTTTTTTGCAACAGCTATTTCAGTTTCATATATCTAATAACTGTTGGACACAGTAATGTTTCTGCCTTGAAATGAGGTTTATTGTACTAACAGAAAATGTGCAATCTGCATTCAAACAAAATAGCTGTTGCAAAAAAAAACATTTTTTATAAAACATTAAGCTTAAGATTAATAGGGGTGCCCAAACTTTTTCATATAACTGTATTTCCCAGCTTTATAAAACCTCAGTCTCCTCTAACATTGTGCCGAAAAACCAGCAGCCATGGGTTCTTCTAAGCAGCTGCCTAGCACTCTGAAAATAAAATTGGTGGAGCCCCACATAGCAGGAGAAGACTTTAAGAAGATAGTAAAGCGTTTTCAAGTTGCCCTTTCCTCTGTTCGAAATGTAATTAAGAAATGCCAGTTAAAAAGAACAGTGGAGGTCAAGATAAGGTCTGGAAGACCAAGCTAAATTTCAGTGAGAGCTGCTTGTAGGATTGCTAGAGGGGTAGATCAGAACTTCCACTTGACTGCAAAAGACTTAAAGAAAGATTTAGCAGACTCTGGAGTTGAGGTACATTGTTCTACTATTCAGAGACACCTGCACAGATATGGCCTTCATGGAAGAGTCATTGGAAGAAAACTTCTCCTGTATCCTAACCATAAAAATCAGCATCATAAGCAAGCAAAAGAACATCTAAACAAGCCTGATGCATTTTGGAAACCAGTCCTGTGGACCAATGAGATTAAAATAGAACTCTTTGCCCACAATGATCAAAAGGTATGTGTGCAGAAAAAAGGGCACAATATTTCTTGAAAATAACATTTGGCCATCCATTGAGCATAGGGGTGGATCAATCATGCTTTGTGTTGCAGCCAGTGGCATGAGGAACATTTTAAAGGTGAGGAAAGAATGGATTAAATGAGATTTCAACAAATTTTTGATGCAAACATAACATCATCTGTAAAATGCTGAAATTGAAAAGAGAATGGTTTCTTCAAATAGATACTAATCCTAAACACATTTCAAAATCCACAATAGACTACCTCAAAAGGCATAAGCTAAAGGTTTTACAATAGCCCTCACAGTCCCCTAATCTGAACACCATTGACAATCTGTAGCTAGAACTCAAAATAGCAGTGCATGCAAGACGACCCAAGAATCTCACAGAACTGGAAAATTTTTCCAAGGAAAAATGGATGAAAATCACTCAAACAAGAACTGAAAGACTCTTGGCTGACTGCAAAAAGCGTTTACAAACTATGATACTAGCAAAAGGGGGTGCTACTAAGTACTAGCTATGCAGGGTGCCCAAGTGTTTGAATCAGCCCACTTTAGTTTTTGTAATTTTTAAAATGTAAAAGGTGAAAAAAATATATATATTCACCTAAAATACAAAGAAAATGTGTCATCTTAAAATGTAGTCCTTTTAGAGATCATTTCATCTTCAACTTGCTTGGGTTCACAATAACAGTGATTTTGACCTGGATGCCCAAACTTTTACATGCCGCTATATAGAGGAGCCATGAAGCATGACTAGTTCTTTAAGCTAAGCCAGGTTCTCTTTCACCGTCAGACGGTTGTATACCATCTACAACATCTCAATTCTTGGACTGGCCATCGGCTCTCCTGGCCCATGCATGACAGCATGTGCTTCTATGCAACCGTCATTCTTGGGTCAGGATAGCCGCTGGCTAGTCCGTGCACTGCGATGTGTTTGTTGTCCATGTTATACGGCCATCTGACTGCGCACTAGGGCTAAGGCTGTGTCCACATGTTCATTAATCATCCACTGGAACACATCCAGCAGACTGAACTTTCTTGTCCGACTAAAAAACATTATTTCAAGTGGATACATTTTTTTTTTAACTCTGAAGTCTATGGAATACAGGTCCTTTAATAAGCCATCCATTTTACACTGATGCAGTTAGCAAAAAAAGTATCCTTTTCAAATAAAAGAAAAACAGATGACCATTTAACAGATCTGTTTTCCAGAGAATTTAATTGTTAAAAAAAACTCATCCAGTTGAAATCAGTTTTTTTAGCTGGAGATTTGAGTCATGTTTCCATGATGAGACTTTGGTGAGTTTTTGACATAGTAAATTTTCCGTAGCATTTGTGCTATGATTACCTAAATTAGGTTGCTTATGTTTTTTATTGCATTTTTCAGTGTGTTCTTTTACATGTGTTTTTATTACGTTTTTGACTCTATGTTTTTTGTTGGTATTGTCATGCTTTAAATAAAGCTGCTTTGTTTTTTATACTTTCTGGTATTTAGCTTTGGCAAAACTTTATAAATATAGTTTCGTGTGAATCAAATGTGTTTTAAGTGCGTTTCCACAGTGGAAACACGTTAAAAATGCATACGTACATTTTACCTGTGGAATTTTTACAGTTAAGGCAATTAAATCTGTACATGAATCTCAGTGTACCAAAAGAGAAAATGACATGTTAGAGATTTCAGAAAAGCACTACAGATCAGTTTACACAGTGTAAAAAAAAGCACAGTGGGAATGAGATTTCTATAAATCCCTTCCACTTTACTAGAAGTCTAAGATGCTGCATTCATTTCACAATAAACTTGCGAAGCACCAAAAACTCATCCTAGGATTTAACCTTAGGCCCTGATTCAGCAAAGGGTTTATTCCAGAAGACTGGCATAATAGATGTAATATACTCTGAAAAGTCACAATACAGTGTGACATTGCATAGAAATTTCACAGCTTTTGCCGTTTTTACACCATTTTCAGACGGCTTCGGTACAATTGGCAGAGCTGGAGAAGAGAGTGATCAGACCTGGGTGTCGCTCAGGGCTGGACTGGCCATCTGGCAATTCTGGCAAATGCCAGAAGGGCCTGTCTGCTTGTGGGCTGCCTTGTCTGCTATTTTGTTAACAGAATTGGTTGTTCTCAAGACACCCATATTGTTAAAAGTTGTGACGGAGCACAAAGTCGCTGACTCCGTCACTTATCCCAGCAGGTCACTGGTATCATTAGAAATATTGGCCTTGTAGTAAATCTTGCTTTTATCAATCCTGGGTAATATTAGTAATATATCAACATCTGGTACTCGGGGGCGAGGACAGCATGGGCTTGTGTGATTTTAAATGCCAGGGCTGAATTTCAGTCCAAGTCCGTACCTAGTGTCGCTACTATCCTTTAAGGACTGGGAATTGTTTTATCCATTTTTGTGCTATAATTTTTTCCTTACCTTCTTCCAACACCTTTTTTTTTTTGGTTTTCCAATAACATAGTGGTATAAGGGCTGGGTCGTTTGTGTGATGAAGTGTAGTTTTGAATACCACCAAGAAAGAAAATTCAAAGTGTGGTGAAGTGGTGAAAAAAAATTGGAGTGGAGAGTTCACAGTATTCTTTTTGCGACTATTATGACCTGGCAGTATGATTATCCAGATTAATACATTGGTGGCAATACCAAACTTGTATAGGTTTTTAATATATAAGTTGTTTAAAAAATTAAAACTTTCAAAGACAAACTTAACTTGTTTTGCCATTTTCCAAGGACCGTAACGTTATTATTTTTCTGTCAGTGGACCTGTATGAGGCTTTATTTTGCATACCGAGCTGATGTTGTTATTGATGCCATTTTGAAGTAAATAATACGTTTTGATCACTTTTATTGCATTTTTTTAATGAGTTTTTTTAATGAGGTTCACTTAGGGAACTTAAAGCTGCAATCTCTTAATCTCCTATACAATACACTTCAAGTCAGACTAGTAATGTTACAATACTATCCAGCGAATTATAAGAGTAGCAGATTGCAGACTAGGCTTAGGAATAATACCATGACAGACATAGAGGTCTTCAGAAGCCGATGAGCTCCAAACTGATGGCGGCCATCTTGGAGACTTGGCTAGGTGGAAAACTGGGACAGCAAATGACCACGACCATACTATGTATCTAAGAATTTAAGTGTGGCATTATAGATATCAAAAGGATCTCAAACCTGTGCCATTTTATGAAGGGTATTGGTAAGCAAGACCATTAGATTTTACAGGTGGTGAGGGGGAGACTGTAAGGGAACCAGAAGTATGAACAATACAGTGACAGACCTGTAAGTGATGAAACAACTCCTGAGAGGGTATGTTATTGGGGTAGGTCAGGTTTTTAAAAGATTAGGATTCAATGATGAAAGTGCTTACACGGTCTGCTATTCTAAATATTTCCGCCATCATCCATAGCCTTACCATCGGGGCTGTCAGACGCTCTCACATGGTGGGATTGTTATGGAGGCTAAAAATGGAGGATTGGTCAGAGGCTAACAGAAACGTTTCTGACATGCAGTCCAAAGATTTCTAGTAAAAAGCCCGGGTAGTGGGCAGGTGTAACATGGTGTCTTAGTAGGGAGTTGGATAGATAGGTATTAGCCACAATTTCTCAATTTTGACCCTTCTGGAGTATGCAAAATTATCTAAGGGGGTAATTAATATAAGGTGAGCTGCTCATTAGTAGTTTTGTAAATCTGTGACAGAGAGGCCCGCCTGTGTTTTTACAGGAAGCATCACTGATTTCAGAATTCTATGGAGGTTAGAATTTCAAATGAAATCATGTATGCCAGCCTGTTGGAATTTTAGCTCACACAGTGGGAAATTAATCAGTAGTGTCCATTTTAAAGGGACTCTGTCACCTGAATTTGGAGGGAACAATTTTCAGCCATAGGGGCGGGGTTTTCGGGTGTTTGATTCACCCTTTCCTTACCCGCTGGCTGCATGCTGGCTGCAATATTGGATTGAAGTTCATTCTCTGTCCTCCATAGTACATGCCTGAACAAGGCAGGGTAAGGAAAGGGTGAATCAAACACCCGAAAACCCAGCCCCTATGGCTGAAGATTGTTCCCTCCAAATTCAGGTGACAGAGTCCCTTTAACAGCAGATTTGAGGCCTAAGACAGAAATATGCTAGAATCACCATCTATTTAGAAGGTAACATAATTTCTTAAACAGGGGAGAGTTACAAGAATATACAACCCCCTGGCAAAAATTATGGAATCACCGGCCTTGGAGGATGTTCATTCAGTTGTTTAATTTTGTAGGAAAAAAAAGCAGATCACAGACATGGCTCAAAACTACAACCATTTCAAATGGCAACTTTCTGGCTTTAAGAAACACTAAAAGAAATCAAGAACAAAAAATGTGTTAGTAATGGTTACCTTTTTTAACCAAGCATAGGGGAAAATTCTGGAATCACTCAATTCTGAGGAAAAATTATGGAATCACCCTGTAAATTTTCATACCCAAAATTAACACCTGCATAAAATTAGATCTGCTCTTTAGTCTGCATCCAAAGAGGAGTGATCACACCTTGGAGAGCTGTTGCACCAAGTGTACTGATATGCATCATGGCTCCAACACAAGGGATGTCAATTGAAACAAAGGAGAAAATTATCAATCTCTTAAAAGAGGGTAAATCATCACGCAATGTTGCAAAAGATGTTGGTTGTTCATAGTCAGCTGTGTCTAAAATCTGGACCAAATACAAACAACATGGGAAGGTTGTTAAAGGCAAACATACTGGTAGACGAAGGAAGACATCAAAGATTCAAGACCGGAAACTTAAAGCAATATGTCTCCAAAACAGGAAATGCACAACAAAACAAATGAGGAACTAATGGGTGGAAACTGGAGTCAACGTCTGTGACCAAACTGTAAGAAACCACCTAAAGGAAATGGGATTTACATATAGAAAAGCAAAATGAAAGCCATCGTTAACACATAAACAGAAAAAAACAAGGTTGCAATGGGCTAAGGAAAAACAGTTGTGGACTGTGGATGACTGGATGAAAGTCATATTCAGTGATGAATCGTGAATCTGCATTGGGCAAGGTGATGATGCTGGAACTTTTGTTTGGTGCCATTCCAATGAGATGTATAAAGATGACTGCCTGAAGACAACATGCAAATTTCCACAGTCATTGATGATATGGGGCTGCATGTCAGGTAAAGACACTAGGGAGATGGCTTTCATTACATCTTCATTAAATGCACAAGTTTATGTTGATATTTTGGACACTTTTCTTATCCCATCAATTGAAAGGATGTTTGGGGATGATGAAATCATTTTTCAAGATGATAAAGCCATAGAGCAAAAACTGTGAAAACATTCCTTGAAATAAGACATATAATGTCAATGTCATGGCCTGCAAATAGTCTGGATCTCAATGCAATTGAAAATCTTTGATGGAAGTTGAAGAAAATGGTCCATGACAAGGCTCCAACCTGCAAAGCTGATCTGGCAACAGCAATCAGAGAAAGTTGGAGCCAGATTGATGAAGAGTACTGTTTGACACTCATTAAGTCCATGCCTCAGAGACTGCAAGCTGTTATAAAAAGCCAGAGGTGGTGCATCAAAATAGTAGTGATGTGTTGGAGTGTTTTTTTGTTTATTTGTCTTTCATGATTCCATAATTTTTTCCTCAGAATTGAATGATTCCATAATTTTCCCCTATGCTTGGTTAAAAAAGTAACCATTACTAACTACAACATTGTTTGTTCTTGATTTCTTTGAGTGCTTCTTAAAGCCAGAAAGTTGCCATTTGAAATGAATTTAGTTTTGTACCATGTCTGTGATCTGCTTTTTTTCTACAAAATTAAACAGCTGAATGTACATCCTCCAGGGCCAGTGATTCCATAATTTTGCCAGGGGTTGTATACTTAAGTAAGATGGTGTATTTTAATTCAAATATATTTTAGGGATGTTTCCTTCCATTGACATTTAAAGTCACTTTTAAGAAGCGTGAGGGCACTAGGTGGGATATTTAGGATGAGCGCCTTAGTTTTAGCAGTATTTATTTTAAAAGCCGAAAGTTAACCATAGTATACATAAGTACGATCATCATCAGTGAATAAGGATATATTGAATTCCCTATTGTTCCCTCAAAATCTTTTATGAGCCTCCCAGATTGTGGCTTATGACTCCTCTGAGTTTTCATTCTCATAAAACTAGATATTCAGGTGGTCACAGACAGTTTTTCTCGTGCTGGACTTTTTAATTAAGGATTCATCCAAATGCATACTCAGGACCAGATGCTAGGCTCTACAGTAACATTTCAGAGTAGTCCGAGTGTGATGGCATCACCAAAAGAATATTCACATGGATATAATGAAGGTGACAAAATAAGGTAAATGAATGGTCTGATGGGTTGCACTATAGACCATACAGCACATGAGCCAGAATTAGCTGTTCAAACAAAGAGAAGGTGGAGGCCTTTGCTTGTATGGAGGGCTTATCTTTTAGGGATCTATTTACAATTTGAGAAAATGATGAGTTAAAATCAATGTCTATGTTTAGTGCTTTCAGCAATTTCTGCAGCTTATTAAGAAAATGTGTCACGGGTGTGCCAGATGCGACAGACAGTCATTTTGGATCCATCTGTAGAAGGTCATTGCACATGGTTTTGCAAACACCTTCTTGATTTTTGCATCTCTGTTATGGAGTGCTATCCTTTTTCTTTTAGGACCTAGCAGCCATCTCCACCTTCTGCTGCTTATTGACACACCCTTGCTGGATGCTTAAATATCCTGAGTCCCTTCAGCTTGTCACTGGTGTTCGCTCTATTTACCTCTAGCTGTTGAAAATGCTAGATGCTGACTAGTTTCTTCTTGGAGCCTCTTGGAGAATTGCTGGTGTGAGGGCTGACTAGCACTAACCCCATTCCCTCCCTATCCATGGCTTATCGCGAGAGGCAGTCAGGGATTAGGTTCCTGTTTGATATTAGGTGTGGATACTATTTAGTGACATTAGGGCAGACAGAGTGTTGTCAGATATGTCTAGGTTTATCCTTCTTCTCCATTATCTCTGTTTGTGGATGTTGGACTGCACTCAGATGCCATCCAAGTGCAGTCAGATGTTTCACACACACTCATAGACTTGTATGGGTCCACGTGAGCTATTTATTGGATGCACTCACAGCATGCTGTGATTTTTTTTTCTCATGCCGAATCGGCATTAGGATAAAAATGCACGAGTTGGCACTGCAGCATAGTATAACATTGGGCCAAGTGCTATCCGATAAAACATCGGATAACACTTGGCTGTGTTATACGCTCATGTGAGCGAGCCCTTAGTGTAACACATCTAATCAATTTTAACCTCAGAGGAAGTGTGAGCGCTATTGTAACACTTTTTTATGCCTTGCAACGAGGAGAAGACAATTTGTGAGAACATCATGCAGAGATAACGCCTACAAGTGGGGTTCAATGTCAAGAGGTCCATTTCAGCAAAGAAGTGTGGATAAAAAGGGGAAAGGGAAGAGACAAATAATAAAAGATGAACATAGAAAATATTCCAAACAATGTAGAAAACATTATAAAAGTTAACAAAATTCTAGCACTTCCAATGTGGAGTCCCAAACCAGCTAAGAGTTGAAAGCCACAGCTAAGGAAACCTCCTCATTGCAGAAAGCTAATGGAGGCATCCCATTGTTTAGGGCGGAAACAAAGGTAACATTCTAATAGCTAGTAAAAGAGGGTAATGACTAGAGTGGTGTGGGTCGGAAGCAACAGGTGCAGTGATTTTCATAATATCATATAACCTACCATTTTAAAGCTTAAACCTCTGGCTGGAAAGGAGTCAGTGAGGTAGATTGAAAGAGGTGTGAACTTCCCATAAATCGTTACCTGAGTAAGAGCTCTGATTTGGTGTCTATGTAGGCAGGAGGGAAAGCGAACAATTGTCTGAGTCTCCTTCTAGAATGGGGTTGTTGCCAAACAAGTTCCCATTCTGGTATGTTTGACAAGGGAACAATCAGGTCTTTGGAAAACTGGCTTAGGTCAAGATGAGCCTGAATTGTAGTGTAGCAGCTTTCACTGAAAGCTGAGTTGGGCAAAGTGAAAGTTACATCTATAGGAGAACCGGTGATAAAACAGGATGGTCTAGAATGGACAAAGGTTGCCTTGCTTCTGGAGAATAACTCAGAAAAGGTCATGGAACAATTGTAGGACAGGCTCTTTAGTTGCATATTTGTTCATGCAGAAAACTAAATCCCTAGGTTGGGTAGAAGCTCCCTTAGGTGTCAATACTTTATGATCGCTGTACAATTTGATATTGTAGGTCAAAGTTTCACTGGATGTTAAAAAGAGTTTCCAGTGTGACATGGAGGTCCTCTTCTCCGATCGCCTCAGACAGACCTCTGGCCCTGATGTTCTTCCCCGGGCCCTATCAAGGTCATCTAGATGACAATGCAGAGGAATGTGTGGTATCTGTGTTTTGGCAAGTCAGCAATATACGATATTATAGCATTGTGGTCATACTCCAGTGTTTCAATTTTAGTTGTACTCTATCATATGTCCCTTCTCATGATATTTAAAATCATTTTTTGTTGGAAGCTGGTGAAGATATTTTGCTCTGTCTTGTGGAGGATGTGGAAAGTTGGTAATTGAAGTTACAGAATCCGTATGTGACAAGGTAGCCCAAGGAATATTCTTCTGGGAAAATTGAGCTAGAGAGGGTAAGGTAACCATGGCATCATCCTGTTCATCAGGTGTCTCAGGTCATTGAAGGAGGCCAACTCTGTAGCGCATTTTGTGAACTTGTACCTTTGAAGTGAGAAGGTAGTTTGCTGGTAGGGGGGACACTGGACCATGTGAGGTGCAGGTCCATGTCAATGCTCCAGCTCTGCATAATCCAGGAAAACCTTGGATTTGCCAGTACTGCAGATAATTTGGTTCTTGTGGTTCCACGTTACTAGAGGTAAAGAAGGAGCATTGAGCAGATATATCTGCTGTACAACAGAGCCATGTTAGTGGAAACTCTGAATGAAGAGACTAGTGTGTTAAGCAGTAGAGAGTAGGGCAGTTTCGTTAATACCATTAGATAGGTAGCTTACTGTTTTGGAGAGATACTTTGGTGGGTTCTGGACTGGAGTTCTTCTCCTGGAGCAGAAATAGAGGTTCTCCCTTCTGAATCTGAGAGTGACATGGTCATCAGCCGGCCCCTGGTTGTAATTGAGCCTGGTGATCTAGGCATGATGAATACTGCAGCCATAATCATCAGACCTGGTGCTCCGGGCAGCTGTGGAGGTGAGAGGCAGGTAAATGTGACCCTCCATAGGGGTTTGAGACATAGGATAACCCCCGGTATGGGGACGGCAGTGGCTGCAAGTCACTTGGCGATTGCTACCTCAGGCGGCAGCAAAGTCTGTGTACGCTCTAATGTCAGGGCCCAGAAAATCTCACCAAAAGAGACCTTCCTTTGTTAGAGACTGAAGGGGAGAAATTCCTGGTGTCCTGCAGTGGTTTTTAGGCCCAGGTGGCAGCAGTTGGGCAGCAGATTTGTTTAACTACCTAAACCCTAATTCATCATTTGCATTTTTTTAAGTCACTCCTTTTTTGTATTGTGGTATTACTTGCCGTTTTTTGGCAACAAAGTCATCAAAATGGCACATGAGGTTCATGAATTTGTAGCAAAGTAAAAAAAAAATGGTCTTTTTACTTTTCTTGAACTGCTTTTCCGACTTTTTCTCACGTTGGCACCAAAAGTAAAACAAATTACGCCAAATTTTGGGCATACTCAAAATACACAAGGAAGGGGATTTCAGCACTAAATTTTGCAACTTTTTAAAAAGCTACAATTGCAAGCAAAAAAAACAGGTGAGCTCTTATAAAAAAGATGAAAAAAAGCACAAATAGAAAAATGAGTTGGATGCGAACAGGACAAAGGCACAAAACACACAAAACTAGACAAAAAGCAGGGGAAAAAGCAATGATGAATTGGTGTCTAGTATTTAGAAAATCCACAAGAAGTGATTTAAATACCGTATATACTCGAGTATAAGCCGAGATTTTCAGCCCAAATTTTTGGGCTGAAAGTGCCCCCCTCGGCTTATACTCGAGTCACGGTAGCGGTGGGGTCGGCAGGTGAGGGGCTGAGGGCGCTGAGGTATACTTACCTAGTCCCAGCGATCCTCGCGCTGTCCCTGCCGTCCCACGGGCTTCGGCGCTGCAGTTTCTTCCTCTCTTCAGCGGTCACGTGGGACCGCTCATTACAGAAATGAATAAGCGGCTCCACCTCCCATAGGGGCGGAGCCGCTTATTCATTTCTCTAATCAGCGGTGCCGGTGACCGCTGATAGAGAAAGAAGCTGCGGCACCGAAGACAGGAGGGGACAGCGCGAGGATCGCTGGGACTAGGTGAGTATAGCATATTCACCTGTCCTCGTTCCAGCCGCCGGGCGCCGATCCATCTTCCCGGCCGGCGCCTCCATCTTCCCGGCGTCTCTGCTCTCTGACTGTTCAGGCAGAGGGCGCGATGACGCATATAGTGTGCGCGGCGCCCTCTGCCTGATCAGTCAGAGCAGAGACGCCGGGAAGATGGAGGCGCCGGAACGAGACGCCGGGAGCTGCAATCAAGGGAGGTGAGTATGTGTTTTTTTTTCTTTATTGCGGCAGCGGCGGCACAAATTTATGTGGAACATCTATGGGGCACAGTGAACGGTGCAGAGCACCGTATATGGCACAGCACAGCTATGGGGCACAGTGAACGGTGCAGAGCACCGTATATGGCACAGCACAGCTATGGGGCACAGTGAACGGTGCAGAGCACCGTATATGGCACAGCACAGCTATGTATGGGGCACAGTGAACGGTGCAGAGCACCGTATATGGCACAGCACAGCTATGGGGCACAGTGAACGGTGCAGAGCACCGTATATGGCACAGCACAGCTATGGGGCACAGTGAACGGTGCAGAGCACCGTATATGGCACAGCACAGCTATGGGGCACAGTGAACGGTGCAGATCACCGTATATGGCACAGCACAGCTATGGGGCACAGTGAACGGTGCAGAGCACCGTATATGGCACAGCACAGCTATGGGGCACAGTGAACGGTGCAGAGCACCGTATATGGCACAGCACAGCTATGGGGCACAGTGAACGGTGCAGAGCACCGTATATGGCACAGCACAGCTATGGGGCACAGTGAACGGTGCAGATCACCGTATATGGCACAGCACAGCTATGGGGCACAGTGAACGGTGCAGAGCACCGTATATGGCACAGCACAGCTATGGGGCACAGTGAACGGTGCAGAGCACCGTATATGGCACAGCACAGCTATGGGGCACAGTGAACGGTGCAGAGCACCGTATATGGCACAGCACAGCTATGGGGCACAGTGAACGGTGCAGATCACCGTATATGGCACAGCACAGCTATGGGGCACAGTGAACGGTGCAGAGCACCGTATATGGCACAGCACAGCTATGGGGCACAGTGAACGGTGCAGAGCACCGTATATGGCACAGCACAGCTATGGGGCACAGTGAACGGTGCAGAGCACCGTATATGGCACAGCACAGCTATGTATGGGGCACAGTGAACGGTGCAGAGCACCGTATATGGCACAGCTATGGGGCACAGTGAACGGTGCAGAGCACCGTATATGGCACATCTATGGGGCACAATGAACGGTGCAGAGCACCGTATATGGCACAGCTAGGGGGCACAATGAACGGTGCAGAGCACTATATGGTTCACACCTATGGGGAAATATGAACGGTGCAGAGCACTATATGGCACAGCTATGGGGAAATAATGATCTATTTTTATTTTTGAAATTCACCGGTAAATGCTGCATTTCCACCCTAGGCTTATACTCGAGTCAATAAGTTTTCCCAGTTTTTTGTGGCAAAATTAGGGGGGTCGGCTTATACTCGGGTCGGCTTATACTCGAGTATATACGGTAGATAGATTCACATGGCATTTTAACATTGTTTACAGTGTTTTACTGACTTTTTTTGCTGTATTTGTTGTAGAAAATATTGTTTGCTGTAGTCAGATGTTAGCTGTAAGTCAATAAGAAATTAATAACACTTTTCATTCATCTTTGTTGATCCTTTTGTATTTTTTTTTAAATGTAGCTTGTTCTCGGTATGGCTTTTTTCAGGAGATTGTTACTAAAAATCGAATATAACTAATGAGCTCAACTGGCTACGTGCTCCTTTAAGATGTCACTGTGACTCGGCTTTATAACCAACAATACAGCTGTTATGTAGTAGTGTAAGATAAAGTTTAAATAATTGGAAAAACATTGTGCAATTAACTGCCAAAACCACAAGCTGGTGATCTAATACTCATGATGTATGTGTGTAAAAATTCACATAACTATGTGTCAGCTTTTACTTGCTTCATGGAGAATTATAGCGTTCGTTTGGAAATGCACATTAGTAATTACTAGTGGCAAGAGAAATGTTCAAAACTGTAGATGCTTATTCACATGGCCACATTTTTGCTCTCCGATTTCGTTTCATATAAGCAACATTCACAAATTAAATTGCATCTGATCCTATTATAATCTAGGGGCCCATGCATATAAATGGTTGGAAAAGTAACCAAAGCAATTAAAAATAATCGTAGATTGCAGATTCTTATTTCTGAATGACAGACGAAAAAAATGGATCCTTTAAATGGATGACTCAAAAGCATCCATTTTCTAACCATTTAACTGAACCAATTTGAAAATAATGAATGGTGACAATAAATAAGAACATTTTACTTATATAAAACAGTCAACATAAACAATTTGATATGCATCTAATTCCAAATTCACACATCCATGTGTCACAATCTGAACAAGGACCATAATGTACCCACTGTCTGCAGGACTCATAATCCAAACTTAACAGCCTTATAGACTTACAGTTATGTGAAAAGGAGTTTTTCCTCCCTCCTGATTTCCTATTCTTTTGCATGTTTGTCACACTTAAATGTTTCAGATCACCAAAAAAATCTAAATATTATACAAAGAAAACACAAGATGCAGTTTTAAATCAAGGTCTTTATTATTAAGGGAAAAATAAATCCAAATCTACAGGGCCCTGTGTGAAAAAGTGTATTTGCCCCTCCCTTTAAAAAAAACATAAATTAACGGTAATTTATCACATCCTTAGGAAGCTGAGTTCAAATGCCCTACCCATACGCAGGCCTGATTACTGCCACTTTTGTTCTCAGTCAAGAAATCACTTAAATAGGACCTACCAAACAAAGTGAAGTAAACCAAAAGATTCAAAAAAGCTAGACATCATGCCGCAATCCAAAGAAATTCTGGAACAAATGAGGAATAGAGTAACTGAGATCTATTGGTCTGGAAAAAGTTATAAAGCCATTTCTAAAGCTTTAGGATTCCAGTAAACAGAGCCATTATTCACATATGATGAAAACATGGAACAGTGTTGAATCTTCCAAGGAATAGCCAGCCAACCAATATTTCCCCAAGAGTGCAGCAACAACTCACCCAAGAGGTCACAAAAGACCAGCCAACAATATCTAAAGAACTGCAGGCCTCACTTGCCTCAGTTAAGGTCAGTGTTCATACTCCATCATAAGAAAGAGACTGGGCAAAAAGGGCTTGCATGACAGAGTTCCAAGATGAAAACTACTGTTGAGCAATAAGAACATAAAAGCTTGTCTCAGTTTTGCCAGAAAACATCTTGATGATCCCCAAGAATTTTGGGAGAATAATCTGTGGGCTGATGAGACAAAAGTTTAATTTTTTGGAAGGTGTATGTCCCATTACATCTAGAGTAGAAGTAACACAGCCTTTCAGAAAAGGAAGATCATAACAACAGTAAACTATAGTTACATGGTTACATAGTTATTAAGGTTGAAGGAAGACTTTAAGTCCATCTAGTTCAACCCATAGCCTAACCTAACTTGCCCTAACATGTTGATCCAGAAGAAGGCAAAAAAAAACCATGTGGCAAAGAGTAAGCTCCACCTTGGGGAAAAAAATTCCTGCCCGACTCCACATACGGCAATCAGACTAGTTCCCTGGATCAACACCCTATCAAGGAATCTAGTGTATATACCCTGTAGCATTATACTTTTCCAGAAATGTATCCAGTCCCCTCTTAAATTTAAGTAATGAATCACTCATTACAACATCATACGGCAGAGAGTTCCATAGTCTCACTGCTCTTACAGTAAAGAATCCGCGTATGTTATTATGCTTAAACCTTTTTTCCTCCAAACGTAGAGGATGCCCCCTTGTTCCTGTTTCAGGTCTATGATTAAAAAGATCATCAGAAAGGTCTTTGTACTGTCCCCTCATATATTTATACATTAACATAAGATCACCCCTTAGTCTTCGTTTTTCCAAACTAAATAGCCCCAAGTGTAATAACATATGTTGGTATTGCAGACCCCCCAGTCCTCTAATAACCTTGGTCGCTCTTCTCTGCACCCGCTCCAGTTCAGCTATGTCTTTCTTATACACCGGAGACCAGAACTGTGCACAGTATTCTAAGTGTGGTCGAACTAATGACTTGTATAGAGGTAAAATTATGTTCTCCTCATGAGCATCTATGCCTCTTTTAATGCATCCCATTATTTTATTTGCCTTTGTAGCAGCTTCCTGACACTGGCCACTGAATATGAGTTTGTCATCCACCCATACACCCAGGTCTTTTTCATTGACGGTTTTGCCCAGAGTTTTAGAATTAAGCACATAATTATACATCTTATTACTTCTACCCAAGTGCATGACCTTACATTTATCTCCATTAAAGCTCATTTGCCATTTATCAGCCCAAGCTTCTAGTTTACATAAATCATCCTGTAATATAAAATTGTCCTCCTCTGTATTGATTACCCTGCAGAGTTTAGTGTCATCTGCAAATATTGAAATTCTACTCTGAATGCCCCCTACAAGGTCATTAATAAATATGTTAAAAAGAAGAGGGCCCAATACTGACCCCTGTGGTACCCCGCTGCTAACCGCTACCCAGTCCGAGTGTGTTCCATTAATAACCACCCTTTGTTTCCTATCCCTGAGCCAGCTCTCAACCCACTTACACATATTTTCCCCTATCCCCATTATTCTCATTTTATGTATCAACCTTTTGTGTGGCACCGTATCAAAAGCTTTTGAAAAGTCCATATACACTACATCTACTGGGTTCCTATGGTCCAGTCCGGAACTTACCTCTTCATAGAAACTGATCAAATTAGTCTGACATGAATGGTCCCTAGTAAACCCGTGCTGATACTGGGTCATGAGGTTATTCCTCTTCAGATACTCCAGTATAGCGTCCCTTAGAATGCCCTCCAGGATTTTACCCACAGTAGAGGTTAAGCTTACTGGCCTATAATTTCCGAGTTCAGTTTTGGTCCCCTTTTTGAATATTGGCACCACATTTGCTATAAGCCAGTCCTGTGGTACAGACCCTGTTATTATGGAGTCTTTAAAGATTAAAAATAATGGTCTATCAATGACTGTAATTAATTCCTGCAGTACTCGAGGGTGTATCCCATCCGGGCCCGGAGATTTGTCAATTTTAGTGATTTTTAGACGCCGCCGCACTTCCTGCTGGGTTAAGCAGGTGACATTTAATGGGGAATTTTTATAACTAGTCATTTTGTCTGCCATGGGATTTTCTTGTGTAAATACTGATGAAAAAAAGTCATTTAGCATATTGGCTTTTTCCTCATCCTCATCCACCATTTCACCCAGACTATTTTTAAGGGGGCCAACACTATCATTTTTTAGTTTCTTACTATTTGTGTAGTTAAAGAATATTTTGGGATTATTTTTACTCTCTCTGGCAATGAGTCTCTCTGTCTCAATATTTGCTGCCTTGATTTGCTTTTTACAGAATTTATTTAATTTTTTGTATTTATTTAATGCCTCCTCACTACCTACTTCCTTTAATTCTCTAAATGCTTTCTTTTTGTCACTTATTGCGCCCCTTACAGCTCTATTTAGCCATATCGGTTTCCTCCTATTCCTAGTATGTTTATTCCCATATGGTATATACTGTGCACAGGTCCTATCCAGGATGTTAATAAACGTCTCCCATTTTCTTTGTGTATTTTTGTGTCTCAGGATATCGTCCCATTTAATTGCACCAAGATCCTCTCTCATCTGTTGGAAATTTGCCCTCCTGAAGTTTAGTGTCCTTGTAACCCCTCTATTACACATCTTTTTAAAGGATACATGAAAACTTATTATTTTGTGATCGCTATTTCCCAAGTAACCCCCAACCCTTATATTTGCTATGCGGTCTGGCCTGTTGGTTAATATTAGGTCTAGCAGTGCCCCCCTTCTTGTTGGGTCCTGAACCAGTTGTGAAAGGTAATTGTCTCTCATAGTTGTCAAAAAACGATTATCTTTGCTGGAACTGCAGGTTTCTGTTCCCCAATCTATTTCAGGGTAGTTGAAGTCCCCCATAATAATGACTTCTCCTTGAGTCGCAGCTTCATCTATTTGCTTTACGAGGATATTCTCTATTGCTTCCATTATTTTTGGAGATTTATAACAAACCCCTATCAGTAATTTATTATTTTTTCCCCCTCCCCTTATCTCCACCCACAGGGATTCTACATTTTCATTAAATTCACCTATATCATCACACCGGATGGGTTTTAAGGACGATTTTACATATAGACATACCCCACCCCCTCGCTTATCTGTACGGTCATTTCTGAACAGGCTATAGCCCTGCAAGTTAACAGCCCAGTCATGGCTCTCATCCAGCCACGTTTCAGATATCCCCACCATGTCATAATTATGCTCCAACAACATTAGTTCTAATTCGTCCATTTTGTTGGCGAGGCTTCTGGCATTAGTATACATGCACTTGATGTTCCTCTATGTACCTCTACTCTTTCTTAAATTATTAACTGTTCTAACCCCACCCCCCATGCCACCGCCACCCCCAACTTCCTTATTTGTGCCCAGGTCTCTGTCTGCACTATCTTCCCCTCCTATAAATTGAATACCCTCCCCCCAATCCCTAGTTTAAACAATCCTCCAACCTTCTAGCCATTTTCTCCCCCAGCACAGCTGCACCTTCCCCATTGAGGTGCAGTCCATCCCTAGCGTAGAGCCTGTAGCCAACTGAGAAGTCGACCCAGTTCTGCAGGAACCCAAACCCCTCCTTCCTACACCAATTCTTGAGCCACTTATTAACCTCCCTAATCTCCCGTTGCCTCTCAGGCGTGGCACGTGGTACAGGCAGTATTTCGGAGAATACCACGTTGGAGGTCCTTGTTTTCAGCTTGCAGCCTAATTCCCTGAAATCATCTTTAAGGACCTTCCACCTACCTCTAACTTTGTCATTTGTGCCTATGTGCACCATGACCGCTGGGTCCTCACCAGCCCCTCCCAGTAATCTGTCCACCCGATCAGCGATGTGTCGGACTCGAGCGCCAGGTAGGCAGCACACCGTTCGATGATCCCTGTCTTTGTGACAGATTGCCCTATCTGTTCCCCTAATAATTGAGTCCCCCACTACCAGCACCTGTCTGGCCTGCCCTGCTCTCCTATTTCCCTCCTTACTGGAGCAGTCACTCCCCCAGCTTTCAGAGGACATGCCTGGCTGCAGCAGTGCTACCCCTGTACTGGCACCCCCCTCATCTGCCAACTTAGCAAACTTATTGGGGTGTTCCAGATCAGGACTAGCCTCCCTGGCACTCTTCCCTCTACCCCGCTTCCTAACTGTCACCCAGCTTGCTACTTCACCGTCCTGCAGCTCCATCCCACCATCCCCCCTTCATCTGTCCCATTGAGCGTCTGCTCCGTGAGCAGAAGACTCCTCTCCATATTGTCAATGGATCTCAATGTTACCAGCTGCACATTTAGAGTCAGAATCTGGGTTTCCAAATGCACAACGTGCTCACATCCCGCACAGCAGTATCACCCTCGATCGGCTGCTCAAAGACTGCATACATGTGGCAAGATGTGCACTGGATGGCATTAACAAGAGTGGAGCACATTTCCTAATGGGGATTGCACCAGACAGAACAGTTCAATAAAAAAAATAAAAAATAAATACAAAGTATTGATAAAAATCAGACAGCAATTCAGTAATTCCTCCCTTGGAAACTCCCTGACTCCAAAGTCACTGAATCACAAGTCACACTTACCGCCGTCCACACTTAGGCCGGCGTCACACACAGCGTAAAACAATACGGTCCGTATATTACGGCCGTAATACGCTGAAAAGTCCCGAAAAAAGTGGTCCGTAGCTCCTCCGTAGGCAGGGTGTGTCAGCGTTTTTTGCGCATGGCATCCTCCGTATGTAATCCGTATGGCATCCGTACTGCGTGGTTTTCTCGCAGGCTAGCAAAACCAACATACCGCTATAGAAGTGATCCATGTGTCCCAAAAAGAAAAGAAAATATATATATACTGTCTATATATATATATATATATATATATATATATATATATATATATGTGTCAGTAGACACATATATTAGAGAGAAAAGCCGGTAATTCAGTGCGGTGTACAGTAAAATCACACTGACAGCTTACAGTAGAATAGGTAGAATAAATGTGTACACATAGAATAGGTATATATATATATATATATATATATATGTCATTAGACACATATATGTATATATATTAATATTTATTCCAGCGCTATACAGCTTGAAAGCCGGTAATTCAATTACCGGCTTTTTCCTTCTCCTTCCTAAAACCCGACATGATTTGAGACATGGTTTACATACAGTAAACCATGTCTTCTCTCCATTTTTTTTGCAGATTCCACACTACTAATGTCAGTAGTGTGTATCTGCAAAATTTGGCCGTTCTAGCTCTTAAAATAAAGGGTTAAATGGCGGAAAAAATTGGCGTGGGCTCCCGCGCAATTTTCTCCGCCAGAGTAGTAAAGCCAGTGACTGAGGGCAGATATTAATAGCCTGGAGAGGGTCCACGGTTATTGGCCCCCCCCTGGCTAAAAATATCTGCCCCCAGCCACCCCAGAAAAGGCGCATCTGGAAGATGCGCCTATTCTGGCACTTGGCCACTCTCTTCCCATTCCCGTGTAGCGGTGGGATATGGGGTAATGAAGGGTTAATGCCACCTTGCTATTGTAAGGTGACATTAAGCCTAATTAATAATGGAGAGGCGTCAATTATGACACCTATCCATTATTAATCCAATACTAGTAAAGGGTTAAATAAAACACAAACACATTTTTTAAAATTATTTTAATGAAATAAAAACAATGGTTGTTGCAGTATTTTATTCAACGCCCAATCCAGTCACTGAAGACCCTCGTTCTGTGAGTAAAAAAACATAATAAACCAACAATATACTTACCCTCCGCAGATCTGTAACGTCCAACGATGTAAATCCTTCTGAAGGGGTTAGAACATTTTGCAGCAAGGAGCTGTGCTAATGCACGCTGCTCCTCGCTGCAAAACCCCAGGGAATGAGGCTAAAAATAGATCAATGATCTATATTTAGCTTCATTTGCGGTGAGGCGCCCTCTGCTGGCTGTTCATAGATCGTGGGAAATTACCTAGAAAGCCAGGGAGCTTTCTAGGTAATTTCCCACGATCTATGAACAGCCAGCAGAGGGCGCCTCACCGCAAATGAAGCTAAATATAGATCATTGATCTATTTTTAGCCTCATTCCCTGGGGTTTTGCAGCGAGGAGCAGCCTGCATTAGCACAGCTCCTTGCTGCAAAATGTTTTAACCCCTTCAGAAGGATTTACATCGTTGGACGTTACAGATCTGCGGAGGGTAAGTATATTGTTGGTTTATTATGTTTTTTTACTCACAGAACGAGGGTCTTCAGTGACTGGATTGGGCGTTGAATAAAATACTGCAACAACCATTGTTTTTATTTCATTAAAATAATTTTAAAAAATGTGTTTGTGTTTTATTTAACCCTTTACTAGTATTGGATTAATAATGGATAGGTGTCATAATTGACGCCTCTCCATTATTAATTAGGCTTAATGTCACCTTACAATAGCAAGGTGGCATTAACCCTTCATTACATCATATCCCACCGCTACACGGGAATGGGAAGAGAGTGGCCAAGTGCCAGAATAGGCGCATCTTCCAGATGTGCCTTTTCTGGGGTGGCTGGGGGCAGATATTTTTAGCCAGGGGGGGGCCAATAACCGTGGACCCTCTCCAGGCTATTAATATCTGCCCTCAGTCACTGGCTTTACTACTCTGGCGGAGAAAATTGCGCGGGAGCCCACGCCAATTTTTTCCGCCATTTAACCCTTTATTTTAAGAGCTAGAACGTCCAAATTTTGCAGATACACACTACTGACATTAGTAGTGTGGAATCTGCAAAAAAAATGGAGAGAAGACATGGTTTACTGTATGTAAACCATGTCTCAAATCATGTCGGGTTTTAGGAAGGAGAAGGAAAAAGCCGGTAATTGAATTACCGGCTTTCAAGCTGTCTAGCGCTGGAATAAATATTAATATATATACATATATGTGTCTCACTGACATATATATATATATATACCTATTCTATGTGTACACATTTATTCTACCTATTCTACTGTAAGCTGTCAGTGTGATTTTACTGTACACCGCACTGAATTACCGGCTTTTCTCTCTAACAGCGCTGCGTATTTCTCGCAAGTCACACTGCTTGTCCGTGTGTAATCCGTATTTTTCACGCTTCCATAGACTTTCATTGGCGTATTTCTTGCGCAGTACGGTGACAAACGCAGCATGCTGCGATTTTGTACGGCCGTAGAAAGCCGTAAAATACTGATCAGTAAAATACGGCAAATAGGAGCAGGGGCATAGAGAATAATTGTGCCGTATTTTTTGCGAGTTTTACGGACGTAGATTCTGCGCTCTTACATCCGTAAAACTCGCATGTGTGACAGCGGCCTTACACTCAGGTCACACTCAGCTCGCTCACACTCGCTATGCTGAAGATTTATAGATTTTTTTTTTCTCTAGTTCCCCTCAACAGCAATCTACCTTGCTGTTTAAATGCACTTCCAAAAAGTGGTGGTAGTTTGATAGTAAGGGGCTGTTTTTCTGGTTCAGGACCTAGAAGATGTGCTATGGTAAATGAAACAATGAATTCTGCTGCCTACCAAAAAATCCTGAAGGAGAATGTCGGGCCATCTGGATGTGACCTCAAGTTCAAGCAAAGCACAACAAGATTATTCATCAGGACAATGATCCAAATCCCATTCTCCAAACCTGAAACCCATTGAAAACCTCTGGAATGTAATAAAGAGGATGATGGATAGTCACAAGCCATCAAACAATGAAGAACTGCTTAAATCAGCGCCTAATGGACCTCAGATGACGTCGTGGCTTGTGATTGGTCGCGTGACGCCCATGTGAGCGCTCACGCGACCAATTACAAGCCGCGACGTCATCGAAGGTCCTTCAGGCACTCATTCTTAGGAAGGAAGGCTGCCTGTGAGAACCAGGGCGCGTCCGAGGGTAAGTATATCAATATTTTTTATTTTGATTCTTTATTTTACACTTAAATATGGATCCCAGGGCCTGAAGGAGAGTTTCCTCTCCTTCAGACCCTGGGAACCATTAGAAACCCAATGTACTGCATTGGGTTTCGTGTTTCGGCCGACCCCGACTTTTCTATAGGATCGACCGATTTCACTCGACCCGACTTTTGAAAAAGTCGGGTTTCGTGAAACCCAACCCGATCCTATAAAAAGAAAAGTCGCTCAACCCTAGCCAGAAGCAGTGTGAAAGACTGGTGGCAAGCATGCCAAGACGCATGAAAGCTGTGACTAAAAATCATGGTTATTCCACAAAATATTGATTTCTGAACTCTTCCTGAGTTAAAACATTAGTATTGTTGTTTCTAAATGATTATTAACTTGTTGTCTTTGCATTATTTGAGGTCTGAAAGCACAGGGCTTTTTTTTTATTATTTTGACCATTTCTCCTTTTCAAAAAAAAAAAGCAAAATGTATTGCTTGGAAATTCTGAGACATGTTGTCAGAACTTTATAGAATAAAAGAACAATTTACATTTTACTCAAAAATATACCTATAAAGAGAAAAATCAGACAAACTGAACATTTTGCAGTGGTCTCTTAATTTTGCTAGAGCTGTATATATATATATATATATATATACAGTTGCACTCAAAAGTTTACAAACCCTGGCAGAATTTTTGCCTTCTTGGCCCATTTCAGAGAACATGAATGATAACACCAAAACTCTTTCTCCACTCATGGTTAGTGGTTAGGTAAAGCCATTTATTGTCAAACCACTGTGTTTTCTCTTTTTAAATCATATTGACAACCCAAAACATACAAATGACCCTGATCAAAAGTTCACATACCCCATTTCTTAATACTGTGTATTGTCCCCTCTAACATCAATGACAGCTTGAAGTCTTTTGTGGTAGTTGTAGATGAGGTCCTTTATTTTTTCAGATGGTAAAGCTGCCCACTCTTCTTGGCAAAAAGCCTCCAGTTCCTGTAAATTCCTGGGCTGTCTAGCATGAATTGCGCGCTTGACATCTACCCATAGTGGCTCAATGATATTTAGCTCAGGAGACTGAGATGGCCACTTCAAAACCTTCACTTTGTTCTGTGGTAGCCAATGACAGGTCGACTTGGCCTTGTGTTTTGGATCGTTACCATGTTGGAACGTCCAAGTACGTCCCATGCACAGTTTCTGCGCTGACTAGTGCAAATTTGCCTCCAGTATTTGCTGATAGCATGCTGCATTCATCTTTCCTTCAACTTTGACCTGGTGTCTTGGTAGCTCACACATCCCCAAAACATCAGCGATACACCTCCGTGCTTTTCATCATAGGCCTTGATGACCCCCTCTCCAAATCTAACGTTTATGGTTGTGGCCAAAAGTTCAATTTTGGCCTCATCTCTCCAAAAATACCTTGCTCCAGACGTTTTGAAGCTTGTCTCTATGCTGTTTTGCATAATTGTAGGTGAGATACTTTGTGGCATTTGCACAGTAATGGCTTTCTTCAGGTGACTCGACCATGCAGCTCATTTTTCTTCAAGGGCCTCCTTATTGTGCATCTTGAAACAGCCACACCGCTAGTTTTCAGAGAGTCCTGTATTTCAGCTGATGTTATTTATGGGTTTTTTTTTTTGCATCTTGAACAATTTTCCTGGCAGTTGTGGATGACATTTTTGTTGGTCTACCTGTACGTGGTTTTGCTTTTACAGAGCCCCTGATTTTCCATTTGTTAATCACAGTTTGAACACTGCTGACTGGCATTATCAGTTCCTTGGATATCTTTCTGTATACCCTTGCTACCTTTGCTAGTTTTATACAGTTCAACTACCTTTTCCCATAGACCCTTTGGCAATTCTCTTGCTTTCCCCATGACTCACAATCCAGAAACATCAGTGGCTGGATGAAACATGTAAGAGTCTGTCTGGATCCCAGAAACTCACTTTTATGTACGCTTTTATGTACACACACTGATTACAAGCAAACAAGTCACAAGTGAGGATGTTACCTTCAGTAGCCATTCAAACGCATTTGTGTCAACTTCTGTCCATGTTATCAGGACAAAATCACCAGGGTATGTGAACTTTTGCTCAGGGTCATTTGGATGTTTTGGGTTATTATTGTGATTAAAAAAGAGAAAAAAACATTAGTTTGACAATAAATGGCTTCACCCAACCACTAAGAATGAGTGGAGAAAAAGTTTTGGTGTTATCATTCATATTCTCTAAAAAGGGCCAAGAAAGCAAAAGTTCTTCCGGGGTATGTAAACTTTTGAGCACAACTGTATATATACAGTGGGGAAAATAAGTATTTCATACACTGCCGGTTTTGCAAGTTTTCCCACCTACAAAATTGAACAATGTGGTCTTCTGATTTTTATTTTTAGTGGGAAAAATAATTATTGCATACACTGTCGATGTGCTGTAAATAAATATATGCAGGCGGAAAAATAAGTATTTGATACACTGCCAATTTTAGCATGTTTTCCCACCTACAAAGAATGGAGAGGTCTAGAATTTTTATTGTAGATACACTTTAACTGTGAGAGAGAGAAAATAAAAATAAAAACCAGAAAATCACATTGTATGATTTTTAAACAATTAAATTGCATTTTATTGCATTAAATAAGTATTTGATCGCCAACCAACCAGTAAGAATTCTGGCTCTCACAGACCTGTTAGTTTTTCTTTAAGAAGCCCTCCTACTTTGCACTCATTACCTATATTAACTGAACCTGTTTGAACTTGTTACCTTTATGAAAGACACCTGTCCAAACACTCAATCAATCACACTCCAAACTATCCACCATGGCCAAGACCAAAGAGCTGTCTAAGGACACCAGGTACAAAATTGTAGACCTGCACAAGGCTGTGATGGGTTACAAGACAATAAGCAAGCAGCTTGGTGAGAAGGCAACAACTGTTGGGACAATTATTAGAAAATGGAATAAACACAAGATGACTGTCAATCTTCCTTGGATTGGGGCTGCATACAATATCTTGCCTTGTGGGGTAAAGATGATTCTGAGAAAGGTCCGTAATCAGCCTAGACCTGCATGGGAAAACCTGGTTATCGACCTGAAGAGAGCTGGGACCACAGTCTCAAACTACGTACGTCATCATGGATTAAAATCCTGCTGGGCGTGCAAGGTCCCCCCTTCTCACGCCAACACATGTCCAGGCCCATTTGAAGTTTGCCAATGAATATCGGAATGATCAAGAGGAGGGATGGGAGAAGGTCATGTATCAGATGAGACCAAAATAGAACACTTGCCTTTGTTGGAGTAAGAAGAAGGATGGGTACAACCCCAAGAATACCATCCCAACCGTGAAGCATGCTGGGGAAATCATAAAACTTTGGAGGTGCTTTTCTGCAAAGGCAACAGGACAACTGCACCGTATTGAAGGGAGAATGGATGGGGTCATGTATCGCAAGATTTTGGCCTGAAGACCACAGTTTTGAACATTCCAGTTAGCAACACACTCAAGGTCCCCCTGCTCATGCCAGCACATGTCCAGGTCCGTTTGAAGTTTTCTAATTACCACCTGGATGATCCAGAGGAGGCATGGGAGAAGGTCATGTAGTCAGATGAGACCAAAATAGAACATTTTGGTATCAACTCCATTTTCCATATTTGGAGGAAGAAGAAGGATGAGTACAACTCCAATAACACCGTCCCAACCACGAAGCATGGTGGGGGAAACATCATTTCTTGAGGGTGCTTTTCTACAAAGGGGACAGGATGACAGCACCATATTAAGGTTGGATGGATGGGGTTATGTATTGAGAGATTTTGACTGACTACCTCCTTCCCTCAGTAAGAGCATTGAAGAGGGCTTGTGGCTGGGTCTTCCAACATGACAATGATCCAAAACACACAGACAGTGCAACAAAGCAGTGGCTCCACAAGAAGCATTTCAAAGTCCAGGAGTGGCTTAGCCAATATCCAGACCTGAACCCATTCAAAAATCTTTGATGGGTGTTAAAACTCAATGTTGCCCAGCGACAGTCCCGAAACCTGAACGATCTGGAGATGATCTGTATGGAGGAGTAGGCTAAACTCCCTGCTGCAGTGTGTGCAAACTTGGTCAAGAACTACAGGGAATGTCTGTGTTCTGTAATTGCAAACAAATATTTCTGTACAAATAATACGTTCTGTTTTTCTATTGTATCAAATGCTTGTTTCATGCAATAAAATGTAAATTAATTATGCAAAAATCATACAATGTGAGTTTCTGGATTTTTATATTTAAAGATTCTGTCTCTCACAGTTGAAGTGTACCTACGATAAAAATTACAGAGCTCTTCATCTTTTGTAGGTGGGAAATCTTGCAAAATTGACAGTGTATGAAATACTAATTTTCACCACATGTGTGTATGTATATGATATGTGAGTTTTAATTAACATGTGCAGTGGGTAAATTAAGTATTTGATACGCTGACGATTTTGCAAGTTTTACATGCCACTGTATGTGTAAGACATAATAACAGGCACAAATGTTATTTCTGCTGTTCTAGGTCCTATATTTTTAACCAATGTATAATACATGCTCTCATTCATTTGCCTTACATGTGTGTATTGCTTCTGTGCATGGATTGAAAAAATTAGTGCCGTTTTCATAAGTAAGAAAACTTCTACTACAGAAAACTTCTACTAAAACATCTGTTTTGATATCTTCTATTGATGAAGGAAATTGCTTTTTGACATATAACATAGCACCATAACTGTATATATTCTGTTAATGTGTATTACAAATATTATTTTATGAACATCTTCCTTTTTAGTTCCCAGTGTCCCACGATATGTTACTATTGTAGACGTTGGCTCCACAAGTGTCACATTGCAATGGAATAGACCAGAGTATACAAATGGCTATTTAAAGAGCTACAAAATCAATGTTCAACTTCTTTCTACTGAATGCAATGATAAGCATGATGAATGTATTGAGACAAGCCAGGACATCTTCTCGTACCAAGAGAATACTATTGTGAAGACAATATATGAGCTAAAAATGTTCAGATGGTATAGATTTAAAATTAGCGCCAGCACAAGCGCTGGATATGGAGCGGCATCACAGTGGATTAATGTGCACACATTATCTGGTCGTAAGTGAAAAAATCCTTATAAATATTTACTAATATTATTACCAAACTAATCACTAATCAATAAAAGAGAATTCAGAATTCAAGTCTGAAGATTGAAATCTGCCGTAATATTAGTATGATTCAGTATTAATAAGATACTAACCACCATGGAATGAATTAAATTGCCAGTTATAGTAAGTGATAAGTGAGCAATAAAAATCCCTCAATGGTAAATGATGGAAAACTCATGATAAACTAATTTTTGTGATCAATTTTACCACTATTATTATTTTAAACACCTAGAGCCACAATCCTTGTAATAAGGCTCATATGCACTACTAGATGGTGGCCCGATTCTAACGCATCGGGTATTCTAGAATCTGTATGTAGCTTATTTATGAAGTTTTCATAATAATGCAATTTACACACAGGATTCGGCCGGACGGCCGTGACCAATTAGCGAAGCGTGGTTCAAATCTCCACGTAGTATATAGCACAGACACGTAGTATATTGCCCAGCCACGTAGTATATAGCACAGACACGTAGTATATAGCACAGACACGTAGTATATTGCCCAGCCACATAATATATTGCTCAGCCACGTAATATATTGCACAGCCACGTAGTATATAGCACAGTCACGTAGTATATAGCACAGAGACGTAGTATATAACACTACCCATGCAGTATATAACACCGGCCGCGTAGTATATAGCACAGCGATGTAGTATATTGCCCAGCCACATAATATATATCACAGCCACGTAGTATATAGTACAGCCACGTAATATATTGCACATCCACGTAGTATATAGCACAGCCACGTAGTATATACTGTAACAGATCATGCAGTATTTAACACAGGCCACATAGTATATAGCACAACAATGTAGTATATAGCACAGACACATAGTATATAGCACAGACACGTAGTATATTGCCCAGCCACATAATATATTGCACAGCCACGTAGCATATTGCACAGCAACGTAATATATTGCACAGCCATGTAGTATATAGCACAGCCATGTAGTATCTAGCACAGAGATGTAGTATATAACACTGCCCATGCAGTATATAACCCATGCCACGTAATATATAGCACAGCCACGTAGTATATAGCACAGAGATGTAGTATATAACACAGCCCCTGCAGTATATAACACAGGCCACATAGTATAGAGCAAAGCAATGTAGTATATTGCCCAGCCACGTAATATATACCACAGCTACTTAGTATATAGCACAGCCCATATAGTATATAGCACAGAGATGTAGTATATAATACAGCCCACGCAGTATCTAACACAGCCCACATAGTATATAGCAATGTGGGCACCATATCCCTGTTAAAAAAAAGAATTAAAATAAAAAATAGTTATATACTCACCCTAAATCGGCCCCCCGGATCCAGCCGAGGCGTTTACTGATGCTCCTCACGACGCTCCGGTCCCAAGAGTGCATTGCGGTCTTGCGAGATGATGACTTAGCAGTCTCGCGAGACCGCACGTCATCATCTCGCGAGATCGCAATGCATTGACCGGTCACCGGAGCGTCGCGAGGAGCGGGAAAGGCCTCGGCTGGATGCGGGGGCCCACGAAGGTGAGTATATAATGATTTTTTATTTTTTTTATTATTTTTAACATTAGATCTTTTTACTATTGAGGCTGCATAGGCTGGAGGGGACTGGAGGGGATTATGGAGCGGGCACTGACTGCGGGGAGTAAGGAGCGGCCATTTTGCCACCGGACTGTGCCTGTCACTGATTGGTCATGGCCATTTTGCTGCGACCAATCAGCGACTTGGGATTTCCAGGACAGACAGACAGAAGGACAGACAGACAGAAGGACAGACAGAAAGACAGAAGTGACCCTTAAACAATTATATAGTAGATAACAACTCAATTTATGAAAAAATGTAAGCCAAAATATATTAAAAACATGATCAATGGTATGATCGGATCATGTTCCTGCACGGTCAGACACAGACATTACACAGTACACAGCAGGGGCACATTCGTAACCTTATCTCAGTATAGGAATGTTTTTTTAACACATCCTATTGTGGAACTTATTATTATTACAAGATCTATTAATCAAAATGTTCTTTCTTCCTTGGCAAACCTTTTTAATCCCTTTACACTTCATGACATATATATCCACCATGTAGCAGGCAGCTCCACACAGGGCATGTACCAGTTATGATACACAGCCAGCATCTACTTGTAACAACAATTAAAGCAGTTACAACTCCATTATGAAGACTAAAAAGTAAAGTGTAATATAGAAAAATATAGTGTAAAAAAAATCCCAAAAATAAAAAAATAACCGTTTTTCACTTTTTAAAATAAAGAAATTAAAAATAAATTAAAAAATAATTCACATCGCCTCATCTACAAATGTCCATAAGGCTGGGGTCACACTGGCATATGGCATCCGATGCGAGAGCATTGGATGCAATATGCTAATGACCCTCAGCTCCTGCTCTGCTGAGAACGGGAGCCGAGTGTCATGCGTCTGTGCTCTGAGCCTCTGGCACAGAGAGAATCACAGCACAGCTGCGGAGGAGGCGGAGAAAGTAACTTCTTCATCTCCCCCACTGCCGGCATCGGCGTATATCGCACCGCACTCGGATGATATCCGAGTGATGTGCATTGTGTCACTCACACCCATAGACTTATATGGGTGAAAGTGAGCTGAGATTCGGCCGTGTCTCGGTGCCAATCGCAGCATGCTGCGATTGTTCTCGCATGCCGATTCGGCATGAGGAAATAATCGCAGATGTGATCTGCCCCATAAATTAACACTGATACAAGTGCTATGCGATTTTTTCTTGCATAGCACTCATCCGTATTCTATGCTAGTGTAGCCCCGGCCTTACATGGAAAATCTAAAATTACTTTACCCAAAAGCAAAAAATAAAATTAAAAACAGGAATTGTCTTATTTTGGCTGAGGCACCACATCTCCAAAAATACAATAAAAAGTAATCAATTGAAACATCTTTTCTACCTCATAATTCTACCAATAAATACAACAGCTTGCGTACAAAAAACAAGCCATCATGCAGCTACATTGATGCAGAAATAATAAACTTATGAGTATCGGAGAATGGTGACTGACCAAATACATTTTTTGCAAAGTTTCAGAATTTTTGTAAGCCGCTAAAATTGAAACCTAAAACATAATGAAAGGATTGTTTTTTTTTCACGTTTTCACCTTCCTTAACTTGGATTTTTTTTCCTGTTTTAAGTATTGGTACATTATATTGTAAAGTAAATGGCGTCTTTGAAAACTACAACTTATTCTGTAAAACAAGAGAGCCCTCAGATGGCTACGGCGCCTGAAAAATAACAAGGTTGATGTTCTTGAAAGAGGAAAGAAAAATGCAAAAATGAAAATGGAGAATTAAGAAGATAATATACGTACAGCATCCAATCTATGTGTAGTATATTGCATTATGTAGAGTAGTTCTATTACAAAGGTCAGCTGCCACCAATCCTACTAATGTGACTTGGAACTAAAATTAGAGTTCCCTGCCATTCAACCCATTAAAGCGACCTCTCAATTCACACTGTCCTGATTACAGAAGTCATTTCTATGGAAATATTTCATGTCACAAACATATATTTCCCAGCTGATACATGTTGTTATCTATCATCTAAAGTGACATACATAATAAGTGCATTTGCAAAATTACTTGCTGACATAAAACAGTCTAATCCAAAAAAAGTGACCTTTTCTAATACATTGTACAGTAGACAATATACAATTCAGAAAAAAAATCTATGAATGGGTATAATTTAAGAGAAGCTATCAATATGTTCCATAAAATATTTTATGTATGGTAAATTGCACCAACAATTGTTGGAAATACACTGTATGCACAATTATTATGCAGTTTGTATTTTTGACGATTAATTTATTTATTAAACTACAGTCAATCTAATTTAATAAACCTTAAAGTTGCAAATTTAAGACGAGTTTGTTTCTCGTAGGAGAATATCTATGTGTGTAAGCCAAGAAAAGAAAAAAAGTAAGCGGCACAGCTCGACTTTCCAGAGATTAATAACTCGATGTGGAGAGTTTCCCAACAATAGGTAGTCCGGTCAGATGAAAGGCGGTGCTTGCGTGAAACAAAGTGTCCATGTAAATAAAAAAGTAGAAAGAACGCAATAGCACTCACCAATCAGTGGCAATTCAAACGTCCTTTATTGGAACATATAGCAAAACATCTTCGCGGTTCAAGGGAGGGAGTGAGAGAGGGAGCGCGACAAGCAAGACGACGACGGCCGTTTCGCGCTAATACCGAGCGCTTCCACGGGTCACTATCTATGTGTGTAGCATTATTTACCAACTGTTAATGTTCAGAATTGGGCAAGTAAATGAAAACCATAAATTCTCCCATTTCAATTTTTATTTTCATCTGTTGAAGTGATAATAATAACCAAACAACTCAACACTCAATGTGAACAAAAATAAATTTCTGATATTTAACCCCTTCATGACCCAGCCTATTTTGACCTTAATGACCTGGCCGTTTTTTGCAATTCTGACCAGTGTCCCTTTATGAGGTAATAACTCAGGAACGCTTCAACGGATCCTAGCGGTTCTGAGATTGTTTTTTCGTGACATATTGGGCTTCATGTTAGTGGTAAATTTAGGTCAATAAATTCTGCGTTTATTTGTGATAAAAACGGAAATTTGGCGAAAATTTTGAAAATTTCGCAATTTTCACATTTTGAATTTTTATTCTGTTAAACCAGAGAGTTATGTGACACAAAATAGTTAATAAATAACATTTCCCACATGTCTACTTTACACCAGCACAATTTTGGAAACAAAATTTTTTTTTGCTAGGAAGTTATAAGAGTTAAAATTTGACCAGCGATTTCTCATTTTTACAACGAAATTTACAAAACCATTTTTTTTAGGGACCACCTCACATTTGAAGTCAGTTTGAGGGGTCTATATGGCTGAAAATACCCAAAAGTGACACCATTCTAAAAAATGCACCCCTCAAGGTACTCAAAACCACATTCAAGAAGTTTATTAACCCTTCAGGTGCTTCACAGCAGCAGAAGCAACATGGAAGGAAAAAATGAACATTTAACTTTTTAGTCACAAAAATTATCTTTTAGCAACATTTTTTTTATTTTCCCAATGGTACAAGGAGAAACTGAACCACGAAAGTTGTTGTCCAATTTGTCCTGAGTACGCTGATACCTCATATGTGGGGGTAAACCACTGTTTGGGCGCACGGCAGGGCTTGGAAGGGAAGGAGCGCCATTTGACTTTTTGAATGAAAAATTGGCTCCACTCTTTAGCGGACACCATGTCACGTTTGGAGAGCCCCCGTGTGCCTAAAAATTGGAGCTCCCCCACACGTGACCCCATTTTGGAAACTAGACGCCCCAAGGAACTTATCTAGATGCATAGTGAGAACTTTGAACCCCCGGGGGCTTCACAAATTGATCCGTAAAAATGAAAAAGTACTTTTTTTCACAAAAAAATTCTTTTAGCCTCAATTTTTTTCATTTTCACATGGGTAACAGGATAAAATGGATCCTAAAATTTGTTGGGCAATTTCTCATGAATACGCCGATACCTCACATGTGGGGGTAAACCACTGTTTGGGCACATGGTAAGGTTCGGAAGGGAAGGAGCGCCATTTGACTTTTTGAATGAAAAATTATCTCCATCGTTAGCGGACACCATGTCGTGTTTGGAGAGCCCCCGTGTGCCTAAACATTGGAGCTCCCCCACAAATGACCCCATTTTGGAAACTAGACCCCCCAAGGAACTTATCTAGATGCATATTGAGCACTTTAAACCCTCAGGTGCTTCACAAATTGATCTGTAAAAATGAAAAAGTACTTTTTTTTTCACAAAAAAATTCTTTTCGCCTCAGTTTTTCATTTTCACATGGGCAATAGGATAAAATGAATCCTAAAATTTGTTGGGCAATTTCTCCCGAGTACGCCGATACCTCATATGTGGGGGTAAACCACTGTTTGGGCACACGGCAGGGCTCGGAAGGGAAGGCGCGCCATTTGACTTTTTGAATGGAAAATTAGCTCCAATTGTTAGCGGACACCATGTCGCGTTTAGAGAGCCCCTGTGTGCCTATGCATTGGAGCTCCCCCACAAGTGACCCCATTTTGGAAACTAGACCCCCCAAGGAACTTATCTAGATGCATATTGAGCACTTTAAACCCCCAGGTGCTTCACAGAAGTTTATAATGCAGAGCCATGAAAATAAAAAATAATTTTTCTTTCCTCAAAAATGATTTTTAGCCTGGAATTTCCTATTTTGCCAAGGGTAATAGGAGAAATTGGACCGCAAATGTTGTTGTCCAGTTTGTCCTGAGTACGCTGATACCCCATATGTGGGGGTAAATCACTGTTTGGGCGCACGGCAGGGCTCGGAAGGGAAGGCACGCCAATTGGCTTTTTAAATGGAAAATTAGCTCCAATCATTAGCGGACACCATGTCACGTTTGGAGAGCCCCTGTGTGCCTAAACATTGGAGATCCCCCACATATGACCCCATTTTGGAAACTAGACCCCTAAAGGAACTAATCTAGATGTGTGGTGAGGACTTTGAACTTCCAAGTGCTTCACAGAAGTTTATAACGCAGAGCCATGAAAATAAAATAAAAATTTTATTTTCTCTAAAATGATTTTTTAGCCTGCAATTTATTATTTTCCCAAGGGTAAAAGGAGAAATTTGACCCCAAAAGTTGTTGTACAGTTTCTCCTGAGTACGCTGATACCCCATATGTGGGGGTAAAACCACAGTTTGGGCACATGTCGGGGCTCGGAAGTCAAGTAGTGACATTTTGAAATGCAGACTTTGATGGAATGCTCTGCGGGCGTTACGTTGCGTTTGCAGAGCCCCTGATGTGGCTAAACAGTAGAAACCCCCCACAAGTGACCCCATTTTAGAAACTAGACCCCGAAAGGAACTTATCTAGATGTGAGGTGAGAACTTTGAACCCCCAAGTGCTTCACAGAAGTTTATAACACAGAGCAGTGAAAATAATAAATACGTTTTCTTTCCTCAAAAATAATTTTTTAGCCCAGAATTTTTTATTTTCCCAAGGGTTACAGGAGAAATTGGACCCCAAAAGTTGTTGTCCAGTTTCTCCTGAGTACGCTGATACCCCATATGTGGGGGTAAACCACTGTTTGGGCACACGTCGGGGCTCAGAAGGGAAGTAGTGACTTTTGAAATGCAGACTTTGATGGAATGGTCTGCGGGCGTCACGTTGCGTTTGCAGAGCCCCTGGTGTGCCTAAACAGTAGAAACCCCCCACAAGTGACCCCATTTTGGAAACTAGACCCCCCAAGGAACTTATCTAGATATGTGGTGAGCACTTTGAACCCCCAAGTGCTTCACAGACGTTTACAACGCAGAGCCGTGAAAATAAAAAATCATTTTTCTTTCCTCAAAAATGATGTTTTAGCAAGCAATTTTTTATTTTCTCAAGGGTAACAGGAGAAATTGGACCCCAGTAATTGTTGCCCAGTTTGTCCTGAGTACGCTGATACCCCATATGTGGGGGTAAACCACTGTTTGGGCACATGTCGGGGCTCGGAAGTCAAGTAGTGACGTTTTGAAATGCAGACTTTGATGGAATGGTCTGCGGGCGTCACGTTGCGTTTGCAGAGCCCCTGGTGTGCCTAAACAGTAGAAACCCCCCACAAGTGACCCCATTTTGGAAACTAGACCCCCCAAGGAACTTATCTAGATATGTGGTGAGCACTTTGAACCCCCAAGTGCTTCACAGACGTTTACAACGCAGAGCCGTGAAAATAAAAAATCATTTTAATTTCCTCAAAAATGATGTTTTAGCAAGCAATTTTTTATTTTCTCAAGGGTAACAGGAGAAATTGGACCCCAGTAATTGTTGCCCAGTTTGTCCTGAGTACACTGATACCCCATATGTGGGGGTAAACCACTGTTTGGGCACACGTCGGGGCTCGGAAGGGAAGGAGCACCATTTGACTTTTTGAATGAAAGATTGGCTGGAATCAATGGTGGCGCCATGTTGCGTTTGGAGACCCCCTGATGTGCCTAAACAGTGGAAACCCCTCAATTCTAACGCCAACACACCCCTAACCCTTATCCCAACTGTAGCCGTAACCCTAACCACAACCCTAACCGCAACACACCCCTAACCACAACCCTAACCCCAACACACCCCTAACCCTAACCACAACCCTAATTCCAACCCAACCCTAACCCTAAGGCTATGTACCCACGTTGCGGATTCGTGTGAGATTTTTCCGCACCATTTTTGAAAAATCCGCGGGTAAAAGGCACTGCGTTTTACCTGCGGATTTACTGCGGATTTCACCTGCGGATTCCTATTGAGGAATAGGTGTAAAACGCTGCGGAATCCGCACAAAGAATTGACATGCTGCGGAAAATACAACGCAGCGTTTCCGTGCGGTATTTTCCGCACCATGGGCACAGCGGATTTGGTTTTCCATAGGTTTACATGGTACTGTAAACCTGATGGAACACTGCTGCGGATCCGCAGCGGCCAATCCGCTGCGGATCCGCAGCCAAATCCGCACCGTGTGCACATAGCCTAATTCTAAAGGTATGTGCACACGCTGCGGAAAACGCTGCGGATCCGGAGCAGTTTCCCATGAGTTTACAGTTCAATGTAAACCTATGGGAAACAAAAATCGCTGTACACATGCTGCGGAAAAACTGCACGGAAACGCAGCGGTTTACATTCCGCAGCATGTCACTTCTTTCTGCGGATTCCACAGCGGTTTTACAACTGCTCCAATAGAAAATCGCAGTTGTAAAACCGCAGTGAAATGCGCAGAAAAACCGCGGTAAATCTGCCATAAATCCGCAGCGGTTTAGCACTGCGGATTTATCAAATCCGCTGCGGAAAAATCCGCAGAGGACCAGAATACGTGTGCACATACCGAAACCCTAACCCTAACCCTAACCCTACCCCTAACCCTACCCCTAACCCTACCCCTAACCCTAGCCCTAACCCTAGCCCTACCCCTAGCCCTAACCCTACCCCTACCCCTACCCCTACCCCTACCCCTAACCCTAACCCTAACCCTAGTTCTAACTCCAACCTTAGTGAAAAAAAAAAAAAATTCTTTATTTTATTATTGTCCCTATCTATGGGGGACAAATGGGGGGGTCATTTACTGTTTTTTTATTTTGACCACTGTGATAGATTATATCACAGTGATCAAAATTCACATTGGAACGAATCTGCCGGCCGGCAGATTCGGCGGGCGCACTGCGCATGCGCCCGCCATTTTGGAACATGGCGGCGCTCGGGGAAGAAGACGGACGGGACCCCGCCAGGATCGGTAAGTATAAGGGGGGGAGATCAGGGCACAGGGGGGGGAGATCAGGGCACGGGGGGGCGTCGGAGCACGGGGGGGGAGGGATCGGAGCATGGGGGAGAGTGATCGGTGTGCGGGCGGGTGGATCGGTGTGCAGGGGGGGTGGATCGGTGTGCAGGGGGGGTGGTTCGGAGCACGGGGGGGGATCGGAGTGCGGGGGGGTTTGATTGGAGCACGGGGGGGTGTGATTGGAGCACGGGGGGAGCGGGCAGGAGGACGGGGGAGCGGAGCACAGGACGGAGGGGAGCGGGCCACAGATCGGGGGGCTGGGGGGGCGATCGGTGGGGTGGGGTGGGGGCACATTAGTATTTCCAGCCATGGCCGATGATATTGCAGCATCGGCCATGGCTGGATTGTAATATTTCACCATTTTTTTAGGTGAAATATTACAAATCGCTCTGATTGGCAGTTTCACTTTCAACAGCCAATCAGAGCGATCGTAGCCACGAGGGGGTGAAGCCACCCCCCCTGGGCTAAACTACCACTCCCCCTGTCCCTGCAGATCGGGTGAAATGGGAGTTAACCCTTTCACCGGATCTGCAGGGACGCGATCTTTCTGTGACACAGCATATGCGTCACAGGTCGGATTGGCACCGACTTTCATGACGCATACGCTGTGTCACAGGTCGGGAAGGGGTTAAAAAAATCTATCAATGACCAATAAAACCACAATTATTTTCAATAACAGTCATAAGTAGAGATGGGCGAACCCAAACAGTTCGGTGTCCATACTGAACACCTACTATTCGGGCACCGACACTGACTCAGACTTCACCACGGAGTCCGTGTTACTGTTCAGGTTTGGCCCCCTCAAACACTGGGTGTTTGTCGCTCTGTCATGTGCATAACAGCGTGGCAAACACCGCTTCTGATCGGCGGTGAATTCATCACCACCGCTCACACAGCCGCGGTTCCCACACTGCCAAAAGACAACGTGAGCCCACAGCTGTGATCTGAGGTATAAAGTGCATCAGCCAACGCCTGCTGCTAATAATAGCGAGAGCAGGAGCAACTGATGGGAGTATTCATCAGCCAGCACCTGCGTTGTACATAAATAATTTTTAAAAAATGGTGTGGTTTCCATTGTATTTTTGATAACCAGCCAGACAAAACTTGCAGCTGGAGGCTGCAACTTTCAGCTGTCAGCTTCAGCATGGCTGGTTATGAAGAATAGAGTGGTCCCCACTCTGTTTTTTAAATTATTTAAATAAATAATTAAAAAAGGTGTTGGTTCCCCCCCTATTTTTTTTCAGATGACCCCAAAGGTTTTAAGGGTAAGGGGGTCAGATCGGGAGACCTTGGTGGCCATTCAACTGGCCCACAATGACCAATCCACTTTCCAGGAAACCGTTCATGTAGGAATGCTCAGACCTGGCACCCATAATTATCTTTGGGGTCATCTGAAGGCAATTGTCTATGCTGTGAAGATACAAGATGTGCAGCATCTGAAACAACGGATACTGGAAGCTTGTGCTAGCATTTTTTCTTTGATGTTGCTTTCAGTGTGTCAAGAGTGGGAGAAGAGGGTTGCATTGACAAACCAACACAATGGACAGCACTTTTAATACATTATATAAGTGGTCATAAACTTGTAAATAACTCATGAAAGAATAAAGTTATGTTATAAACCATTGTTTTTCTTGTGAAAATGTCAATAAATTTGATGTGTCATATGACCCTCTTTCCATTAGAAAAAATAATGTTGGTTTTTCCACCAACATAGAAGAGGATTCTCTACTGTTAGGGCGGTGAGAAACTGGAATTGCTTGCCTGAGGAGGTGGTGATGGCGAACTCAGTCGAGGGGTTCAAGAGAGGCCTGGATGTCTTCCTGGAGCAGAACAATATTGTATCATACAATTATTAGGTTCTGTTGAAGGACGTAGATCTGGGGATTTATTATGATGGAATATAGGCTGAACTTGATGGACAAATGTCTTTTTTCAGCCTTACTAACTATTTTACTATGTTACTATGATCCAAAATGGCCACCGTGTTTACCACCCATAGTGATAAGTTTCCCCCCCTCCCATATACTAATGTGCCACAAACAGGAAGTTGATATCACCAACCGTTCCCATTTTATTTAGGTGTATCCATATAAATGGCCCACCCTGTAGATTAATATTTGGACAATATCACTTACTACCAAAAATAATATACACTCTGAGTATAAATGTGACATTAATTTGCACTTGCAACTTCTATTATATAGATGAACATGTGGGACCCACCAGCAAATGTTTAATTATTTTGAAGCACAACTATAGAAAATATGAAGACTTGCATATTGAAATTATTTGGCTTCTGTAACAGCGTGTCCCTCCCCTGTGTCTTTGGACTGCAATGTAATCACGCTTGAGTCAACAACCAGTGGAGGGAGTCTGTCTTTGTTCTCCTCAGCATAGGACTTATCCAACACAATCTTGTAGCTTCTGGAAACTTCTTAAGTTGATGGGCCAGGGGTTAGGATCTATTGCTGAGGCGAAATCCTGGTGCCCGTGTGTGGAGGATTAAAAGCTGCCACGTGGAATGGTGTTATGTCACTCATCGGTTGGGTCCATTGAACTTATCCCATGATTATTTATGTCTTTTTCTTGACATCGGATTACCGGGTGACGCCCCCGAAACTGTTCCCCTCTTTGTGTGGACTCATTGTGGGAACTCATTGTGGACTACTTATGGACACTGCAGAATTACTTTCATTTGAGTTGTCTCAGTTCCCTGTTCCAATAAATCTTGTTAGATTTTTTATCAGCCTGGTGTCTCTTCCTGCTCTGTCGCATACCCTGTCACAGCATCTACATGGACATGCTCAATATTCCAGAGTCTGAAACGTATTTGAAAATAGCTTTCAAAACTAAACAACCTATTTTAAATATCTACATATAAAAGAATCAAATATAACATCTAAAGCTAATTAATTTTATCGAATACAATTTTTAAAATTAATACTTTTAAAATTAAAAAAATTAGACATATGGCTCCAAATAAAAAAAAAATAATAATTTTCCCAGTATTTTCAGTAATAAACCTGTACACAGTTGTCTTTGCCTTTCATCTTGTACTCCGGTCATACATTCATCTTGGCCCTTAGTCCGCACTTCCTGTTGTGCATATGCCTTCATCATCTTCTGGAAAGAGAAGAGACAATATTGAAATAACTTTACCCCTAAACCTGTTATTTTTAAAATAATATCTCACATTATAGTGATGTGGAGACTGAAATGATGAGTTAATTTTTACCTGTATTGTTTTTAAAGTTTTCATTCTGTAGACATGAATGATTGGTTCTCCAGATCCTGTGCTTAGTAAGAATACTTTTACAACTACCCCTGTATCACGACACAGATGAATTGCAAAGATGACCCTGACCTCTATAAGAATCACATTCCTGTGCAAGGATAGAAGCATGTTAATCAGGAAATGATGCTTGTTAGTTACAGTAAATGCATTATTGTGGAAACCAGGGCAAAAGTACTTATGAGCGGAAGTGATTGGATTATGATAGGAGAGATGTTTTATCCATAGTCAGTAAATTGCCATGATTTATAAACTTCTGCCAATTTTTCTGTAACAGTTTTAACACACATAAAAAGAGAGGAAATAATAAATCTGCAAATATCAGATTTAGAACAAGCTGTTTTATGAGAATATAAATAATCCAATGAGGTTGAAATGATTGCTTTTACTATTAAGATGTTGTTAAAAATACCTTCAAAAATACAGAAGAAAACTGCATGTAGAGCTACACTGCAATTTGGCTTTCCTAATTTTTGAATTTTTATCAAGCAACAATATGAGATCCCATTAAAGGTAAAAAAAAAAACCAAATTAATAAAAATACAACATTCTTTTGAAGTGCTTTAACAAATATTTTTGCTGAAAATGATCTTGATTAAAATATACTACTGTTTTGTGCATACAGTCTCTGTGGTTACAAACCATAAAAATAAACAATGAAGTCTAATTCTGCAGTCATATGCCCTTCTATATGAGAGTTAGGAAGAAGAAAGGAGTTCTTGTTTCCCTACAAACTATAATTTAAGGAAACCAGGCACAATAGAGTTAATACAGTGTGTGGAACAAGTATTGAACATGTGTTACGACTCTGTTGTCAGGTGTCCCAGGCCCAGAAGCTCTTTCCCTGTCCCTAATACTAGGGGCACCCTAGCTCGCCCTGTTCCCTGGATTCATTAAAAGAAAATACCAATCACACAAATATACTCACACATAAACAAAGTAGGAGAAGAAAGGGAATTATCACACACACAATTATCTAGCAATAGTAACAGATAAATCCACCAAACACCTTCTCCAGTAACAACCACCAACAACCTCCAGCCATGCATCATAAGCTAATTCTGATAATGAGTGCTAGCCAGGGCCCAGATTATATAGGATATGGGAGTGGCTAACGGTGCACAGCTGAGAACCTTAATGCAGTAAAACTTCCAGGAGCTCTGCACTAAGCAGATTAACCCCGGCACTGCTAAACTAAATTTACACCATTTAATATGAAGGTGAAGTGCTTCTAATCAGTGCAGGAGTAGGAGAAAGCAGACACTGCGGTCTTCTGGCTCCTCTCTGTTACAGTAAACCCATGACAACACATCACCAATTTTCTAAGTAAATATATTTTTAAAGGTGCTGTTGACCTGAAATTCTCATCAGATGTCGGTAACAACTCAAATAATCCACACAGGCAAAGAAATCAAACCATACATGTCCATAAATGTAGTTGTGTAATAATGAGAAATGACGCAGGGGAAAAAGTTTTGAACACACTGACTGAAATATATTTAATACTTTGTGCACAAGTCCCCCCAACATGTTTCACCACATGTGCGGCATCATCTGGGGATGGGACATTAGCAATGGACTTAAGTTGTAATGCTGCTTGTCCTATTTTGCTATATAGATGCTGGCACCCTGTGGTGTTATCCAATGAACATATGAAGTGACAATCACTAAAATAATTATTATCTCAGGGCAGATTAGGTACAAGAATTTTATACCAATATGCATCTAATATATAATTGCCTAGAATACTACTTCCTGCAATTTGTGCCAACTTCCGTGGCTTTGTCCGGAGCTAATGTCCGGAGCTAATGTCCGGAGCTAATGTCCGGAGCTAATGTCTGGAGATTAATTGCCTAGAATACTACTTCCTGCAATTTGTGCCAACTTCCGTGGCTTTGTCCGGAGCTAATGTCCGGAGCTAATGTCCGGAGCTAATGTCCGGAGATAAGTGACGTCAACAGTGTCCAGTGTCTGATTGGTTGCCGCCTGCTGCGAGCGACCAATCAGAAACGTGCCGTACTGTGACACACTCCGCCCGCCATTTTGGTGTGATTTTTGAATTTTTACCTCACAGCAAGTTTCTACTGCGTGGAGGCGGGCCCAGTGACGTTGCTCTTCAAGCTCCTGCCGAATTTCGTCAAAAAAATGATAATACCATTTACCAAAACTATATATATTTAGTTGTGAAGTGGTTCAGTGACATTTTCACACCAATTTTGAACTTTTGTTTGGTGTTTTCTCCATATACTGCATATTATTTTTGTTCTTTCTTACTATTATTTATTAATTGTATTATTCTTACATTTGAATAAATAAAGTATATATGGATTCTAGACTCCCGATTCTTTAGAATTGGGCTGCCATCTAGTTTTAATGTAAGCAAGCATTAATAAAAGCTAAGTTTTATGGCTTGATAGAGAGGGATTTCTCTGAGGTTCTCCCAACTTTGTTAATACCCAGTAAGTGATGCATCGCTGGAAACAGGATTTCTGCCCTTTCATTATGCTGTTCCAGAAGGGATAGAAAAACCTGGTGACAGTTTCCTCCTTTCAATCAAGAATAATTTGTTAAATTCATTTCACTATACTTGTGACAAATACTATGTTATATGATGTGTTCCCAAATATAACAACTTTCTGTTGCTAACATATTAATATTATGTAATAGAAAATCTAAGCAATATATTGTATTTGTTGTATCTAAAATATTGTATTAATCAGAACATTCTGTGCATAAATGTGGCATACAAATGAGCTTTCATGATACTTCTCATTGCAAGGCCTAATTTTAAGAGCATTTTACTTGGTAAATACAAAGAAAATATTTAAATTATTATGAAAGTTCTCACTATTCTTAAATCTGAAGGTATCTAATATTTCTGCTTGCCTTTATTCACTTTTGTATTTTCAAAAGTGTGAATATTTTGATTGATTTAGTAAAGTTATAGTTTATATAAACCAGATTTATAACTTTATATAATTTACAGCTGCGGATGGACCCCCACAAAATGTTACAGTCATTGCCACATCACCCAACAGTGTTAATATCAGCTGGTGTCAACCCTTTGTTATAACTGGACCGACCTCATACCTAATAAATATATCATCGGTAAGCAAATTCTGGTTACTCTTATCTCTTTTACCTAGATTATAGAGTTAGACTAAATTAAGCCTTCTTTTAAATGCATTCTAGACTGTCTAAACTTTAGCGGTATATGTGTAATATCATGCTAATTAAAGCTGGGGTTTCAATGTCTACAAGAATTTCCTGGGATTTAATTAACACGTTGAAAGTCTCATTTCTGACAGTTTGAGCTCAAAATATCAACTGTTATTGTGATTAACAGTTTGTAGTGAGATTCTGAGACTAATTAGTGCAGCTATTCTCATCTATGGTGAACTTATTTATTAAATCTTTTCTTTAGTAACATATCTGCTTCTTCAATGTATCATGGGTATTGTTTAAACATATGTTGGTCATATTTTAATTATAAATGATGCTTCTTTCCTAGGAATTCTTTTTTAATGATAGTCATGCAGTCTAAACAGGCAACTGATCATTCAATGAATGAGCAAAATTCTTGTTCGTTGGGTAAAAAGATCTTTTGTGGTGCCCAAAGATCTTCGATTTTGACAGTGAATCACCCAGTGTAAATAGGACTCATGGTGCTGACTGAACAATCTATTGCAGAACGCTTAGTGAGTGCCTTCAGATTGATGGGTCCTGAGAACTCAGGAGTGCACAGCTCCTGTCAGCACTCGCAAACAACTCGATTGAATAGAAAGCATGGGCTTCCACGGTCTGCTGAGCTCTGCCCTTTTCGGAGGTCTATTTTGCAATTGGTGAGGGATCCCCAACAATCTGTAGGCAAATTGAGAACCAGCTAAATATGAAAAATAAAACGTATAGTCACCAGTCTACATCAATTTTATTAGAAGACCTAGTCTCCTACATTTTAAGTAGATATACAGTATCTATGTTATTATCCCAGATCCTTGGAATTTCATGACAAGCAGAAGGAGCAATTCTAGGTGATAATTAAGAAACATTGTCTCCTATCAAAAGAAAAAAACAGGAGCATTGTAATTCGCTCTTAAAGGGGAGCCAAACATGTCTAATGCTCTGTAGTACGTATTCAGAGACACTGACATAGAAATGTAAAGCGCCATCCCAGCTTCTATTTTATTTCACCTCTGGACTGGTATCACTAATATAAGTTCCTTGCTTCTTTTAATATAATTACCAGCCTCTTCTTCTTCTGTTCTCGGCACTGCTGTAGTCCTCTTCTGCAGGTTGTGACCTGCCAGATCACTCCAGTGTTTACTGGGTGAGCCTGAGGTCCCTTCTCAATGTAAGTCTATGAGAGACAGAACAGGGCCAGAAAGAGGACCTCATAGACTTACACTGAGGGCTTGTGACTGTTAGCTCTGACTTCCGGTCAGTCAGAAGTTGTCGTCACAAGGTAGCGAAATGGGACAGAAGCGGTGCTATGAAGCGCAGAAGATGGAGGCTGGTAAGTATAATACTAGGCGCAAATAGCAAGTATCGGTACCACGCCAGCAGTGAAAGGAAAAATACCCACTGGGGTGGTATATTCTAAACCGCATTATTAAATACAGAAATATTCTAACATCCTCGTGACGTAGTGAACACCCTGTTTTAGTTCTATGGGAAAAAAATCATTTTTAACACATGGAACATATTCTTACTAATATTATTCTCATCATGTGTACATCATATAGTGGCAGTTTTTGCATATTGAAACTATTATCTAAGAATATTTTTCCTTAAAAATATATATTTGCTTTTATAAATTGGTTTGAGCTCGTATTCACTATCCATGTAACATGGATCAGCCAATAGCAGCTTCAAAAGTATTATTTTTCTTGATAAATTGCTTATTACAGATAGTTGTTGATTTAGTAGATAACTAGATTGGTTAGGCTTTGTCTACTATTACCTCTAAGTCGTTGCCTTACTATTACTATGTCTACTAAAACATCAGCGACAGACAAAAGGATAACATTAATTTATCTGGCGGAGAAGAGTATTGAGATAAGAAAAAAATTCTAATTAAATCAAAACAGTTGGAGACTAAGGAGATAAAATAGCAGACATGTGAAACATGAGAATTGGGAAATTAAAAATGATAGCCAAATACTAGAGATTATTTCATCAAGGTCTTTTTGGTCCTATGTGAAGAGCATTAAGTGGAAGTCCATTGTTTAGTATTGTGATGGTTTAGCAGTCCTGATAAAAGAAAATATTATATTCATTTCAGACAGCTGAAGTCAAAATCCATAGGTCAGTGTACTAATGAAATTAAAACAGGGGAAAGGTAGCAGTTAAAAAGTTGGATAATCTACGCTTTCATGACCGACTACACTAAGCTCACTGAGAAAGAGGACATCCCTCAGATCTCATGCCAAGCTGATGTCATTGCAATGCATTGACTTTTAAGAATTTTTTTTCCTCGACTACATTTTACTTTTACTATAAGAATACGAACGGAAAGTATGTACCTTGATATAATAATAATATTGAGTATATTTTGCAATATTTATTAGCATAAAAAACTATATAAATTCTCACACATGCTAGCCACTGCTAGAAACTAATCCGCAGCATTGCACGCTTGGCGGTTCCAAGCGCTGTGGATTAGACTGGGGTGGAAAGAGATGATTTGCATAGCTCCGCCTACTGCAAAGGATTCTGGGTAAACCTGCTATTCTTTGTATTATGCTGCTTGCAAGTACTTTCCGTTTCAGGAAAGCATCCACTATGTATTTCCTTTAAGTAGAGGGCTTTTCGGTCTCTTTCGTCCCGCTACATTTAGCCCAACTTGGGTCTCTCCCTATGGTGGCTAGCATGTGTGTATCGCTTGCTCACCGAGCCCCACTCCATACAGCCAACCAATTCCAGCCCTGTGCTGATGAGGGCCTAAAGCCCGAAACACGTGTCCACAGGTAGGAATTGGTTGGCTGTGTAAATTTAGAAACTAATCCGCAGCATTGCACGCTTGGCGGTTCCAAGCGCTGTGGATTAGACTGGGGTGGAAAGAGATGATTTGCATAGCTCCGCCTACTGCAAAGGATTCTGGGTAAACCTGCTATTCTTTGTATTATGCTGCTTGCAAGTACTTTCCGTTTCAGGAAAGCATCCACTATATAAATTCTCATTAACCCAATCTCCGTCCTTTACCAGCACTCGAGAGCCACAAAATCATAGTGTAATATTAGTTTGAGTAGAATAAACTAGTAAATCCTATTTTTCTGATTCAGCTTAAAGTGCATATTGTTATTAAAAATGCAATCTTTAGGCTGCTGCAGATGTGATAGTACAGTTCAGCCAGAACCTGTGTCTAAACCTTGTTTTATCTTTTTTTATCCCTTTACATTCCATCTCAAAATATATAATTTTGCCCTTTGTTCTTGCATCACAGCAGTGTTACAAAGACTGAAATAAATAGCAGCAAAATCCCCTTCTTCCCCCACTCTTCATACATTCTAGTTGATGCATTACTCTTTATTTATATGTTAGGAACTGAAGGCATTTCTGGATTTCTGTCTAAATCCTGCAGAAAAGAAAAAAGGACACTACAGGCTGTAGGAAAAGGTTATTTCCTTTAGGTATTCAAATTTACTTGAGCTAATCTAATTGTGTGTTATGGTAGGTAAGGGATTCCTCAGTAGTTATATAAATATGAATAGTATCTAGCGAGGTCATGTATGGTAAGTTTCAAGGTACTATAAAATATTATAGCATTTTGTGAAATATATCGTGGATACCAGAGTTTAACTTAAATAAGCACTCCCATGTATATCTTTTTTATTAAATATGTTTATATGTGCATGTAAAATACAGTGAGTGTATTAATACACTCAAGTACTGTTACTGTCACTGGCGATGTGGGAGCAGAGGAAAGGTGAGTAGAATGTTTTTGTTTTTAATTATGCATTAGGGGCAGAACGGGTACACATACACTAGGATTGGGGACCATGTAAACCAGGATGATGACATATATACCAGGAATGGGGCATAGATTGTGAGCCCTCGCGGGCAGGGTCCTCTCTCCTCCTGTACCAGTTGTGACTTGTATTGTTCAAGATTATTGTACCTGTTTTTATTATGTATACCCTTCCTCACATGTAAAGCGCCATGGAATAAATGGTGCTATAATAATAAATAATAATAATATATACCAAGATGGAGACAATGTGGACCATACATACCAGGATGGGGACAATATATACTAGCATTGGGACATATATACCAGGATGCGGACATATTCACCAGGATGATGGGCATTTATACCAGGATGGGGACATTGCTACATAATGAAGGGGGCAAATCATACAGTAAGTCTTTATAGAATTTAGAATGCTACAGGAGCACATACATCTGACCAACATGTGTGTGTGGGGGGAGCAGGTCCAAATTTTGCACTGGGGCCCATCAGACTCCAATTACATCACTGCAAAAACAAATCATACATTTTCAGCAAGGTGGTACAAGTGACAGAATATCACTTTTCTGCGGTGCCTTCTGGGCTTCCAGGACCAGCTATCTCGCCAGCAGCACCCTGCTTTTGGTGGGCTCCCACTGAGATGATAATGTATTAGATGTGACCTGCAGTCCCATGTAACGCTAGAGATAATACAGTGATTCTCTTGTTAGTACTGATAGCAGTGATGGCTCCTCTGCATATGCTGCTGTTTTGGGCTGGTGGGAGGAGTAAGGCAAAATCAGTGAGAGATGAGAGCAGACTAGATCTATCTATTGCTGATAATGACAGACTGCTACAAACCACAGATCTTCAGCTTTTTTGCAGTTTTGAACTAGATCAGCTGTAAATCACAAGTTGATCACATATGATGTGAACATCCTCACTCTACACCTCAAAAATCATAGATCTGAAACTTTGTGATGCTGCAATTGGCAATTTTCTATGTGGGCAATTTTCTGTGTGGGCAATTTTCCATGTGGGCAATTTTCCATGTGTCCATCTTTCCGTGTGGGCATTTTTCCTGTGGGCAATTTTCCTGTGGGGAAACCATTAATACTCTCACACTAAACTACATGCATACTGTATATACCCACATTTAATAAAAAGAAATATATAGATGGGAGGGCTTCGTTATCCATTCTAGCAGGATCGGTCATGGTTCAGGTCGCAAACCTTTTGTAGGTAACCATTGTTCATTAGTAATACTCTAGTTGACGTAGTAAGAGCCAAGGTAATATTCCTGAAGCCAGTACTGTATTGGATTTACTCAAGCCTTTATATTGCTTTTATTAATTTGATACTATAATTTTTTAAACTGGGATTCTTAAGATGAGTTGCATAGTCTTCTTTATTCTCAGATAATATAGCATAGCTTAGTTTGTTGTCACAGGCCCATAATTTAGTGCTAATGGATACACTTTTATTTTGTAAATTTTTGACTTGTGTGTCTCTCTTCAGAAATCTGACAATTTTCGCCAATGTCCTTTTTATCTTACTCATCAGCAAATCATTATTGTCCTAAGTCCACAACAGTGTTGATGGTCTTTTTTCCAGCAAACAATGGGAGAGTGACAATTAACCCCTTAACCCCCAGAGCTTTTTTCGGCTTTGCATTTTAGTTTGTCAGTCCCCTCATTCCCAGAGTTATAACTTTTTGTATTTTTCCATCAATATGGCCATGTGAGGGCTTATTTTTTGTGGGATGAGTTGTACTTTTGAACTACATCATTGGTTTTACCATGTCGTGTACTAGAAAATGGTAAAAAAATTACAAGAGCGGTGAAATTGCATAAAAAGTGCAATCCCACACTTGTTTTTTGTTTTTGTTTTTTTCCTAGGTTCACTAAATGCTAAAACTGACCTGCCATTATGATTCTCCAGGGCATTATGAGTTCATAGACACCAAATATGTCTACGTTCTTTCTTACCTAAGTGGTGAAAAAAATTCCAAACTTTGCTAAAAATAAAAATTGAGCAATTTTTTGATACCCGTAGCGTCTCCATTTTTCGTGACCTTAGGTTGGGTGAGGGATTATTTTTTGTGTGCCGAGCTGACATTTTTAAAGATAGCATTTTGGTTCAGATAGGTTCTTTTGATTGCCTGTTATTGCATCTTAATGCAATGTTGTGGCGACCAAAAAAAGATAATTCTGGCGTTTTGACTTTTTTCTCGCTACACTGTTTAGCGATCAGGTGAATCCTTTTTGTTATTGATACATCAGGCGATTCTGAACTAGGCAATACCAAATATGTGTATGTTTGTTTTTTTATTGTTTTATTTTGAATGGGGGAAAGGGGAATTATTTAAACTTTAAGATTTTTTTATTTTTTTCATATTTTTAAAAACTTTTTTTTATTTTTGCCATGCTTCAATAGCCTCCATATGAGGCTAGAAGCTGGCACAACTTGATCGGTTCTGCTAAATAGAGGCAATGCTCAGATCACCTCTATGTAGCTGAATTGCTGAGTTGCTATTAGCGCTGACCACAGAGTGGCGCTCACAGCAATCTGGCATCAACAACCATTGAGGTCTCAAAGAGACCTCTGGTTGTCATGCCAATGCACCGATGACCCCCGATCATGTGCCAAGGGTCATTGGATGTACTATTTTGTCTGATGGCAGAAAGGTGTTAAATTAATCTCAGAAAGAATCCGGAGTGACACCTTTTGTTCTTGCAGTTTTTATGTGAGGTTCATTTTGTTTAACAATATTAGATAATTAACAGAAATGGCAAATGATGGAAAGATAAAGTCCTGACTTTGTTTATGAATATTACAAAGTGTGTAATGAGAGCTGCTCACAAAGCACAGGTAGAATGAAGACAAAAAGATGTTTTTCAAATGAAAGTGAAAATAATGTTAACCAAATCAAACAATAATTTGTGTGCAACAGATATAGATTAAGGAGATTTGCTATAATGACAAAGTTCTCATAGTTTTCAGGAGAGGGCCAGCCACCTGATTTCCAGGTTTCTGGGGTGGTTTGTATGCTCCTGCGTGATTGACAGCATCAATAAGTGTCATTGTAGCACTGATGGCTTGATCTGTTTTCTTATGATTCTGCAACATGTGGAAGCATTGCCCCTGTAGCACGGTGATGAAGATATCTGGGATCAAGAGCTAACAGACCACTAAGAATCACGGCCTTTGCCTCGGTAATGTCTACAAGCTCAACAGAAAAGAATGTCTGAGCACAATGCATTTTCAGCCACCTGCTAAAATACAGCAGAGGCCGGATTCCAAGACAACGAGCTGTAAATGTAAATGATAAAAAATAAACTATAGCTAATAATCTTAGCTATATTAGGAAGAATGGGGGAAATAATAATAAATAACCCATTAGAAAAGTGCTTACATTTACAAGCACTATTAGATAAATTTGAAACAATTCAAGCCAGACATGTCACTTGAAGCAAGGATCATCAAGCTATGAATTGTCTACTTTGGACACATCATACCTACAGCATCACTGGAGAAGGACATCGTGGTCAAAAGGTCAAAAGAATAGAAGCAACAAGGTGAAAGACCAGTAACCTGATGACTTTATACGAGCAAGATAATGTTGGAGAAGACCATATCTAGTGGTGAAGGTGATGGTAGATCTATCTATGCTTGCACAAGATCCTACAGATCATTTGTCCATCAAGATAAAAAGAACCCGGCACTCAACTTGAGTCAAACTGGTGGTTTTTTATTTCGCAGTACGAAAAACGTTTCGGCCTGGTCTGGCCTTCGTCAGTTACGTACTGAGAGGTGTCTGGGAGAATGCTAAGGGAATGCTTCAATAAGCGTAGTAAACTCCAGGGTGATCCCTTAGCAAATGTGGTGGATACCGCGTCCTGACCCGCCTCTACCTCAGCCTGCAGCAGCGTCTGCAGCCGCATCTTTGACCGGAGGCTTACATTTGCTAAGGGATCACCCTGGAGTTTACTACGCTTATTGAAGCATTCCCTCAGCATTCTCCCAGACACCTCTCAGTACGTAACTGACGAAGGCCAGACCAGGCCGAAACGTTTTTCGTACTACGAAATAAAAAACCACCAGTTTGACTCAAGTTGAGTGCCGGGTTCTTTTTATCTATATGTATACGGCTTGGGAACCTACCCGTGCACCTTAGTAGCTGTGCCCACGTCTTTTGATTCACTTCATTTGTCCATCAAGTCGCCATAGCTTTTGGTCCACAGAGTCATGTGAGGTCTTGTTTTTTGCAGGACGAGTTGACGTTTTATTGGTAACATTTTCGGGCATATGACATTTTTTGATCGCTTTTAATTCCGATTTATGTGAGGCAGAATGACCAAAAACCAGCTATTCATGAATTTCTTTTTTTTTTTTTTTTTGGGGGGGGGAGGATGCATTTATACTGTTCTGCATTTGGTAAAATGGATAAAGCAGTTTTATTCTTCGGGTCAGTACGATTACAGCGATACCTCATTTACATCTTTTTTTATGTTTTGTTGCTTTTTATACGATAAAAACTATTTTATAGAAAAAATAAATATTTTTGCACCGCTTTATTCTGAGGACTGAGGACTGTAACTTTTTTATTTTTTGCTGATGATGCTGTATGGCGGCTCATTTTTTGCGGGACAAGATTACGTTTTCAGCGGTCCCATGGTTATTTATATCTGTCGTTTTGATCGCGTGCTATTCCACTTTTTGTTCAGCGGTATCATAATAAAGCGTTCTTTTTTGCCTCGTTTTTTTTTTTACGGTGTTCAGTGAAGGGGTTAACTAGTGGGACAGTTTTATAGGTCGGGTCATTACGGACGCGGCGATACTAAATATGTGTACTTTTATTGTTTTTTTTTATTATTTCGATGAAGAAATGTATTTATGGGCATAATATATATTTTTTTAATTTATTTAGGATTTTTTTTCTTTTTACACATCTAAAAAAATTTTTTTTAACTTTTTAACTTTGTCCCAGGGGGGACATCACTGTCTGGCGTGCCCTGCTGTGATCTGGCGTGCCCTGCTCTGGACCCGGAAGTACTCCCTCCAGGACCCAGAAGTAGCCCCATGGCCATTTTGGATCCAGGGCCTGCAGGGAGGAGATGCTCGGTACAAGCTGAGCACACCGCCTTGTACCGATCGTCTCAGGGAAGCCCGCAGGGAGCCCCCTCCCTGCGCGATGCTTCCCTGTACTGCCGGCACACTGCGATCATGTTTGATCGCGGTGTGCCAGGGGTTAATGTGTCGGGAGTGGTCCGTGACCGCTCCTGGCACATAGTGCTGGATGTCAGCCGCGATTGGCCGCGCTCCCCCCGTGAACGTGGCTGATCTCGTATGATGTACTATCCCGTCGGTGGTCATACGGGCCCACCCCACCTCGACGGGATAGTATGTCATATGTCAGAAAGGGGTTAAGGTGCTCAAAATCACATTCAAAAAGTTTATAAGTTTATTAACCCTTCAGGTGCTTCACAAGAACTAAAGCAATGTGGAAGGAATAAATTTACATTTAACTTTTTTCACAAAAAATTTACTTTAGTCCCAAACTATTTTATTTTCACAAGGGTATCAGAAGTAAATGGACCACAACATTTGTTGTGTAGTTTCTCCTCAGTACACCTATACCTAATATGTGGGGGAAATCCACTGTTTGGGCGCGTAGCAAGGCTCAGAAGGGAGGGAGCACCGTTTGACCTTTTGGCTGGAATCAATGGTGGACACCTTGTCGCATTTGGAGATGCCCTGATGTGGAACCCCCAATTCTAACTCCAACCCTAACACAGCCCTAACTCCAACACTAACCCCAACATACCCCTAACCCCAACACACCCCTAACCTGAACCACAACCCTAATCCCAACCCTAGCCTTAAACACAACCCCAACACAAAGATAAATCCCCAACACAACCCTAACCTCAACACAACTGTAACCCCAACCGTAACCCCAACATAACCCTAACTCCAACACAACCATAACCCCAACACAACTCTAACCCTAACCACAACTCCAACCCTAGCCACAACACTAACCCCAACCCATCCTTAACCCCAACCCAATCCTAACAGTAACACAACACTAACCCTAACAGAACCCTTACCCCAACCCTAAACCCAACCCCAACCCTAACCCTAGCTGCAAAGAATGGAATTTTTTTTATTTAACACCTAACTAAGGGGGTGACAAAAAAGGTGATTGGCACAGGATGTTGTACCACTATTGCCATTGATGTCCTATCCTGTAGATAGGTCATCAAATACCTATTGTCCAGACATCCTTTTTAAAATTCCATATGGAGCACACCATTACAAAAGAATTAGCACCTATCTCTCAGGTCAGGAACTTTAGGGATTTGTTTTATTATTTTACAGGAAGCCATAAATCAGGATTACAGCTTTTTCTTTACACAACCTGTTTTAATAAGTGGACCACAGGCAGTTTAGTGTGGATCACTGATGAGATGAATTCAAAATGAAGTTCAGTTGTCAGTATAAAAAAAATATGACACACTTGTACTTGTAAACCAAAGGTTGACGCTAGTGGTCTTAACATAAAGGGAATGTCTGTTTAGTGCATCAGAGGCAAGCAGGGAACAGGGCAAAGCAATGCATCTGTTAGGGATGAGCAGTCCTAACATCTTAGCAGCTGCACTTAATATACATTTTCCCCAGAGGAAAACTACTGTACAGCTACCTAATCATTAACTACTCTAAAACATGTTGAAATTATATCATAAAAATGTCCGACAGGGTAATAAGCAGTATTTCAAAGTTTTTCTGTGATTTTAGGTTAAACCTCCCTGTTTGGCAGTTGTTTGAGGCTATTACTTATTTTGTAGAAAGTATGGTTTAAAAGGGTGGTACGTTATTAAAAGCATCATTTGGTTTAGAAAATGAATTTCAAATTATTCTATGAGAAAATTCTTAAGTAATGGCTCTTATCTATGGTTCACAGCAGAAACAGGTAGAAAAAGCATGTATGGATATAATAATAGATCAGTTACCAGATTCACACCATCCAAGATGCATGCATTATTAAGTACAGTGGGCAAATTGTCTCTTCAGAGAGGAAGAGGACTAGAACTCTAGTGCCACCTATTGGAGGTAGCAATCCTAACAGTCAATGTCGACCCTTTAACAAGCCTTGTCACATGACTTAGGATAATTATGTACAGTGGGGAAATGAGTATTTGATATACTGCCAATTTTGCAAGTTTTCCCATCTACAAAGAATGGAGATGTTTGTAATTTTTATCTTAGGTACACTTAAACTGTAAGAGACAGAATCTAAACATAAAAAAAAACAGAAAATCACATTGTATTGCTATTAAATAATTAAGTTGCTTTTTATTGCATGAAATAAGCATTAGATCAGCTACCAATCAGCAGGAGTTCTAGCTCTCACACATCTGTTATTTTTTTTAAGAAGCCCTCCTTCTTGGCACTTATTACCTCTATTAATTGAACCTGTTTGAACTCATTACCTGTAGAAAAGACACCTGTACACACACTCAATCAATCACACTTCAACCTCTCCAACATGGCCAAGACCAAAGGGCAGTTTAAGGATGCCAGGGCCAAAATTATAGACATGCACAAGGCTGGGATGGCTTACAGGACCACAGGCAAGCAGCTTGTGAGAAGGCAACAACTGTTGGCATAATAATTAGAAAATGGAAAAAAGACATCAAGATGACTGTCCATCATTCTTGGTCTGGGGCTCCATGCAAGATCTTGCCTTGTGGGGTAAGGAATCAGGATGATTTTGAGAAAGGTTAGGAATAAGCCCAGAACTGCATGTGAGAGCCTGGTCAATGATCTGAAGAGAGCTGGGACCACAGTCTCAAAGATTACTGATAGTAACACAATACATTGTCATGGATTAAAATCCTTCAGAGCATGCAAGGTACCCCTGCTCATTGCCAGCACTTGTTCAGGCCCTTTTGAAGTTTGACAATCTGATCCAGAGGAGGCACGGGAGAAGGTCATGTGTCAGATGAGCCAAAATAGAAACACTTGCCATGTTTGGAGGAAGAAGGATGAGTACAACTCCAAGAACACCATCCCAACAGTGAAGCATGATGGGGGAAACATAGAACTTTGGGGGTGCTTTTCTGCAAAGGGAGCAGGACGACTGCACTGTATTGAAGGGAGGATGGATGGGGTCATGTTTCGCAAGATTTTGTCAAACAACCTTATTCCCTCAGTAAGAGCATTGAAGATGGGTCATGGGTGAGTCTTCCACATGTCAATGATCCGAAATGCACAGCCAGAGCAACTAAGGAGTGGCTCCGTAAGAAGCATTTCAGGGACCTGCAGAGGCCTAGCCAGTCTCCCGACCTGAACCCAAAAAGAAAATATTTGGAGAGAGCTGAAACTCAATGTTCTTCAGTGACAGCCCCGAAACCTGAAAGATCTGGATAAGATCTGTGTGGAGGAGTGGATCAAAATCTCTGCTGCAATGTGTGAAAACTTCATCAAGAACTACATGAAATGTCTGACCTCTGTAATTGCAAACAAAGGTTTCTGTACCAAATATTAAGTTCTGTTTTTCTGTTGAATCAAATACTGATTTCATGGAATAGAACGTAAATTAATTATGTACAAATCATACAATGCAATTTTCTGGATTTGTTTTTAAGATTCTGTCTATTACAGTTAAAATGTACCTACAATAAAAATTACAGATCTCTACATTGTTTGCAGATGGGAAAACTTGACAAATTGGCAGTGTATCAAATACTTATTTTCCCCACTGTAGATCTCTTTGACTTACTCAGACCTGGTGTACTTACTTTGAAAATCCATGTACGAATGGTTGTATAATCAATTTTGAAAGTTTTCCTGCTTAATATTAAAATAACTGCACTGTGACATGGGTTTTCAATATGCAACGTTCAACTACACGAGCTTCAGCAGGTCTAAGAGATCTAGATCTATTTAATATTGTATGCAGTTTATAATGTGAAACCTGTTGACAACCACTGTTCATTCATTGCGCAGTCATTAAATGAGAGTGGTGTAATGCTGAATTTCTCTTGTGGTCGTACTGCAAAGTAAATTGAATGCTTGTTGTCAGACCCATTGATACTTGACAACTGAAGGCTAGTGGGATCTAATACAATAATATTTTCAGACATCATATGAAAAACATGGCCTTTTTTTGTATCACAGATGTGTACTAGATCCACTCTCTAATGTATTTCTGGAAGAGCCAGAGATGTTTCTTGTGGGAAATTTAAAATTAAAAAAAAGTCTACTTGTAGAATTGGTAGAGCTGACCTCTGTAGAAATATATTCGGCAATTTTTCAGAGATTATAAAAGACAATTAACCCCTTAGCCACATAAGGTGTAATAGTATGTCTTACATTGTACCCTTATATATGGAGTAGGTTCAGGAACTGACTGCTCTATTACACAGCTCGCTTTTGCTTGTAACAGCAGCATCTGGAGCTATCTCTGATAGCTGGTGCTTAACCACTTAAATTTTGTTGTCAGTCCCTGCACCCGGCAACACAGGGGATTTTTCCTATTGATTCATTTTGATCACTGTGATGGACCCTGTCACAGTTATCAAAAGCTAATAATTAGTATGTCGTCCCCCTGTGTCATCCCCTTAGTTAGATTTCATTTTTGTATTTTATCATTTTTATTTCTTTCATTCTTTTCTATTAGGTTTGGAGTTAGGCTGGGGTTAAGGTTGGGCTTAGGGTTGGACTATGGTTAGGTTTGGGCTAGGGTTAGTGTTGGGTTAGGGTTAGCATAGGGGTTTGGGTTTTTTAACAGTTTAAAAAATGTTGACAATACAACAACTAGTGTTGAGTATAAGTGCTCGCTACTCGAGTTTGCATCAGGGTCGCTCAAGGAACAGCGATACTTGGTGCACACCTGAACACCCTGATGCAAACTCGAGTAGCGAGCACTCATGCTCAACATTAATGATGACATATTCAATATGATGGCCTAATGTTATCAAATTCTGTGTAGTACATTTGGGTTAAAAGTCCTCATTATACCCCTGGATAAAATCCTTGAGGGTGTAGTTTCCAAAATGGGGTCATTTGTGGGGGGGTTTCCACTGTTTAGGCACAGTAAGGATTCTTCAAGCGCAACATGGCATCCGCTATCGATTCCAGCCATTTTTGCGTTCAAAAAGGAAAGCGGTGCTGCTTCTCTTCCGAACCCTGCTGTTCTCCCAAACAGTAGTTTTTACCCACATATTCGGTATCTGCATACTTAGGAGAAATTGTACAACAAATTTTGGGGTCCATTTTCCCCTGCTTTTAATTGTAAAAGTAAATAATTTGAGACTAAAGAAAAAATTTTGTGAAAAAAGTAAACTATTCTTTTTTTGCTTCCTTATTCCAATAATTTCTGTGAAAACCTGAAGTTTAATATTTCTCTTGAATGTGGTTTTGAGGACTTTGAGAGGTGCAGTTTTTAGAATGGTGTCACTTTTGGGAATTTTCTGTCATATAGGTCCCTCAAAGTCATTTCAAATGGGATGTGGTCCCTAACCAAATTGGTTTATAAATGTTGTAGGAAAATTGATGTACAATAACAAATTGTATTGTGGTACCATGTTAGCCAGAAAAATCGATGTGAATATTTTTCTGCCCAATGATGACAGAAGTATTCTAGGAGTGATACCTTTATTGGCTAACCCGAAAATAATATGTTTGCAAGCTTTTAGAGCACCGTGGCTCCTTCTTCAGGCAAGATAACTTCCCATCCGTCACTCCTGCTGTCACTGTAAATAGCAGCAGGGGTAGAGTGATGGGCGTAATAGTCCCATCAGCCCCCGCCTGCTATCTCTTTTATTACTTAAATGTAAGTCTCAGCATTCTCCGCTGCTCATGACAATCACCGGCAGCGCAGGGAAGAATGAGGAGAGCTGAGTTCAGCACCTGTAACACTTCTTCCCTGGCACCGATGCGTGTCACATGGATGACATCGATGTTTGTCATGTGTATGCACGTGTGCGGGACACTTTATGGCCCGTGCTGACATTAGAAAATGGACATGTCAGCGTGTTTTGCCATGGTAACACACTGACATGTGCACAGACCAGTTCACTTGAATAGGCAAATAGCGCTCTGTTCCTCCCAAGTCTCTCCGCATGGCTAAGTAGCACTGTTATGCCAGATATGGGGTATTGCCACATTCAGCAGAAATTGTGGGACAATTTTATTGCCATTTCTACCCACTTCTTGTGTGAAAATGTAAAGTCTTTAGCTAAAACAAAATTTTGGTGGTAAAAATGTAGTTATTATGTCCTCACTGCCCAATGGTATAAAATTCTGTGACACACCCATGGTGACAATATGATCCCTGCACCACTAGATGAATTCATTGAGAGGTGTAGTTCATAAAATGGGGTCACTTATGGAGTTATGGAGGGTTCTGCTGTTTTGGCACCTCATGGGCTCTCCCAGTGGGTCATGGCACCTTCAAACCATAACAGTAAAATCTGGAGCTCTTTCCATTCTGAGCTCTGCCATGCACCCAAACAGTGGTTTATCCCCACGTATGGGGTATCAGCATACTCAGGACAAATTGTACAACAACTTTTAATGTCCAATTTCTCCTGTAACCCTTGGGAAAATAAAAAATGTGATTTTTTATTTTTACGGCTCTACGTTATAAACTTTTGTAAAGCACTTGAGGGTTCAAAGTGCTCACCACACATCTAGGTAAGTTCCTTTGTGCGTCTTGTTTCCAAAATGGTGTCACCTGTAGGGGGTTTCCACTGTTTAGGTACATCAAGGGCTCTCCAAAGCGACCCAAACGCGACATGGTGTCCGGTCTTATTTCCAGCCAATTTTATTTTGAAAGAGTAAAACGGTGCTCCTTCCCTTCCTAGTTTTGCCATGCGCCCAAAGAGTGGTTAACCCCCACATATTGGGTATAAGCATACTCAGGACAAATTGCACAATAACTTTTGGGGTCCAATTTCTCCTATTACTCTTGGTAAAATAAAATAAATTTGGTCTGAATTAAATTTTTCATGAAAAAAAGTTAAATGTTCATTTTTTTTAAACATTCCAAAAATTCATGTGAAACAAGAGGGGATTATAGGGAGAGAAATTGGAAGCACAGACTTCTGAGTGTAGTAGTTAGTTTCCAAAGGTGTATACTCAGTGTGAATCCACTCACCTTTTTGGTGTCTTGTGATACTGTGTATAGATCCAATCCATGGGTCTCTCCATTCCTCTTTCCATTCAGTTTGCTGCAGAGATCTAGGAACTGATAGGTGCACTGAACTAGTGCTTTCATAGGTGATAACACTTTGTAAACGTTTTTCCCAGCAATATGCGCTCCTGAAGGATGATGATCCATCATCATCCTTTAGGAGCGCATATTACTGGGAAAAATATTTACAAAAATTCATGTGAAGCACCTGAAGGGTTAATAAACATCTTGAAAGTGGTTTTGAGCACCTTTAGGGGTGCAGTTTTTAGAATGGTGTCACTTTTGGGTATTTTATATCATATAGACCCATCAAAATGACTTCAAATGTGATGAGGTCCCTAAAAAGAATGGTGCTGTAAAAATGAGAAATCACTGTTTAACATTTAACCCTTATAACTTCCTAAAAAAAAAAAAAGGTTGGTTCCAAAATTGTGCTGATGTAAAGTGGACATGTGGGAAATGTTATTTATTAACTATTTTGTGTGACTTAATTCTCTGTTTTAAGGGCATAAAAATTTGAAAATTGCAAAATTTTCCAAATTTTCCCCAAATTTCCTTTTTACACAAATAAACGCAAGTTATATCGAATAAATTTTAACACTGACGTGAGGTACAATTTGTCACAAGAATGAATGTGTCGCATGGATTTATGTCTTTTTACATCAATTAAGGAATTTGCACTTCAGACCTGTGGGGTCATCATTACAGAACCAGACCCCAATCAGAGGATAACAAAACATTCACTCCTAATCTAGGAACTTTCCAATATTTATGGACACAACTGTTTATCACTTATCACTCTCCCATAATGACAGCTCTTTGCTGTGTTGTGTATAAATATGTGTTTCATCATAATTTGCTTTAGTCTGTGCCTGATGAAGAGACCTAAGTAGTCTCGAAAGCTTGCAATTTGTTACCATCTTTTCAGTTAGCCATTAAAAGGTATCAACCACTGTGGACTCTCAATTCTAAATATTTTTCGCTCCCCAAAAGAAATTCTTCAAATTCTCCACTCCCAAATTCAAATGCCCTCCCCTTCTGAGCCCCAGTGTCCCTAAACCACATATAGCGCCCACATGTTTCTGTAGTGATGAGAGCCGCCTAATTTATAGGTGGATGTCTCCAGAAGCATGAGCTGGGAATAATGTACTCGTGACTGCAACATACTGGTCACTACAGCCTATTGGTCACTACAACGGCAGTTTGCAATTTTCACTCCGCAACATTCACTGCTGCCTGTTTCTGGAAACACCCATAGAGTCAAAATCGTCACTGCATCTGTATATAAATTGTCAAAGGGTTATAATTTCCAAAATGGGGTCACTTGAGGGGGATTCTGCTTTTCTAGCACTTAGGGGTTCTTTAAATGGAATACGTAAACTAGTCTAGGAAAATTTGCACTCCAGGAGGCAAGTAGCGCTCCTTCCCTCCCTAGTCACTCCGTATGGCAAAGTAGTACTGTTCATCTACATATGGGGTATTTCTACATTCAGCATAACTTGTGGGACCACTTTTGGTGCCATTTTTATTCATTTCCCAATGTGAAAATGTAAAACTTGGGGCTAACACACAATCTTGGTGTCAAAAATGTAAATTATTTTTTCTTAACTGCCCAATGGTATAAAAGTCTGTGACACACCTGTGATGTCAATATAATCACTGCACCCCTAGATGAATTCATTGAGAGGTTTAATTGGTACAAAGGGGTAACTTATGGGGGGTTCTGCTGATCTAGCTCCTCAGGGGTCTGCCAATGTAACATGGCATCCTCAAACAAGTGCAGCAAAATCTGCACTGTAATATGGCGCTACGTCCCTTCTGAGCTTTGCACTGTGCCTCAAGAGTAGTTTTCTGCCACATATGGGGTATCAGTGAACTCAGGACAAATTGCACAACAACCTTTGGGGCCCTTATGAAAATACAAACATGACATCCCCTATTTATTCCAGCAAATTTTGCATTCCAAAAGTCAAATGATGCTCCTTCCTTCCAAGACCTACCATGCGCCCAAACAGTTGTTTTCCTCCACACATTGGGTATCGCTACTCAGGAGAAATTACACACCAAATTGCATGCGCAATTTCTCCTATTACCTTTATGAAAATATTGAGCTAAAATAGACTTATCTGGTAAAAATTAGATTTTTTTATTTTCATCGCTCTACGTTATAAACTTCTGTGAAGCACCTGTGGCTCCATACACATCTTAATAAGTTCCCTAAGGGTTCTAGTTTCCAAAATGGTGTCACTTGTGGGGGGTTTCCAATGTTTAGACACATCAGGGGCTCTCCAAACGCGACATGGCATCCACTAATTATCCCAGCAAATTTTACATTCAAAAAGTGAAATGGCGCGCCTTCCCTTCCGATAACTGTCGTGTGCCCAAACGGAAGATTTCCCCCACAAATTAGGTATTAGCATGCTAAGGAGAAATTGCACAACAATACAATACAATTGTATGGTCCATATTCTCCTGTTATCCTTGTGAAAAGAATAAAAATTAGGTCCAAAGGAAAATTTTTGAGAAAGAAAAGTAAATGTTTATTTTTTTTCTTCCACGTTCCAAAAATTCCTGTGAAGCACCTGAAGGGTTAATAAACTTCTTGAATGTGGTTTTGAGCACCATGATGGGTGCAGTTTTTAGAATGGTGTTACTTTATTATTATTATTATTTATTATTATAGCGCCATTTATTCCATGGCGCTTTCCATGTGAGGAGGGGTATACATAATAAAAACAGGTACAATAATCTTGAACAATACAAGTCACAACTGGTACAGGAGGAGAGAGGACCCTGCCCGCGAGGGCTCACAATCTACACTTTGGGATATTTTCTGTCATATAGGCCCCTCAATCTGAGGTGGTACTTTAAAAAAATGGTTTTGCTAAATTTTGTTGCAAAAAGTAGAAATCGCTGGTCAATTTTTAACCCTTATAAGTTCCTATCAAAAAAATTATCTTTCAAAAATTTTGCTGATGTAAAGTAGACATGTGTGAAAATGTTATTTATTAACTATTTTTTTTTTGCGATATGACTCTCTGATTTAAGGGCATAAAAAATAAAACTTTGAAAATTGCAAAATTTCCATTTTTTTCACAAATAAATTCAAGTCATATCAAAGAAATTTTATGACTATCATATACAGTAGTACAACATGTCACGAGAAAACAATCTCACGATGAGTGGTATCGATTGAAGCATTCCAGAGCTGTGACCTCATAAAGTGACAGTGGTCAGAATTGTAAAAATTGCCCTGGCCAGGAAGGTAAAAACAAGGTTCGGGGTTAAAGTTTAAAATTGTGCAATTTTCAAATAAACATTTTTTTAATATTTTCATGAATACATGCATATCATATCAATCAAAATTCACCGCTAACATGTACAATATGTCAGGAAAAAACTATCGCTGAAGCTTTCCAGAGTTATTACCTCATAAAATGACCCTAGTCAGATTTAAAAAATTTGGCTTGGTCATTAAGGTCAAAATTATCTCCATCACACAGGTGTTAAAACCACTTTAAAATGGTATAAATAAAATAATCAGCTGTCTACAAAATAAAAAAACAAGTCCTCACACAACGTAATCGATAGAAAAGTAAAGAAGTTTTGGGTCTCAGTAAATGGCGACACAAACCAATTATTTCACAAATTTCCAATGTTCTTTTCACCCGACAAATAAAAACAATAAAAGTTTAGTATTACTTTCAAGCAAAAAAAAGCACAATATCCACACAAAAAAACTGTGGTTTAACTGCATTTTTTTTCCACTATTTCACCAAATATTTTTCCCTGTTTTCAGTACATTGTTTGGTAACCCAAATGATGTTACAAAAACAAAGCCTCATATGGCTATGTCTATGGAAATATACAATAGTTATGGCTCTTGGAAGAAGGGAAGGGGAAAACAAAAGCACAGAAGTGTAAATTGGCCACAGGAGGATGAAGTTATATAAAATGTTTTTTTTTCCAAATATGCATGATCCAATACAATCTTGCCGCAATGAAGATGAGTTCTTATTTCCTGTTCTTACCCCGTAGAGTCATTTTACATTTTGAAAGATGTTGTGTGGTCTAATTGCAACTTTGAAACTGAATCACGCATCTGCAATGTTTTCACAACGATGCAAGAACTTCATTTTATTTTTCATCCTATGTTTGTATGAACTTGCATCAAAATTTATACCAATTAGAGAAGCAGAACTGTAACAATGCATTGTATTCTACATTCATGTGTTTGTGTAAAACAACAACTATGTATCCGGCTCACCAAGACGTTTTAATCAAGTCCACCAAGTGTCAAGAATATGTAGCAATGGATAAAGAGCAATATGTATAGAGCCCCAACATTTAATATTTCATACAATAAAGGTTTTATTAGGTATCTAAAATGGTTAATCACACTAGGCACAAAACTAATGCAATTCAGGCTTAATAGTCTTTAGTGTACATCTTGGGAATTTATCTTGTGTTTCTTTTTAGGTCAAAAATGCGGACTATTCAAAGGAGTTTATAAGGTGGAGTAATGAAAGTAGGAATATTGAAATCATGGATTTGAAGCCATTCACTAGCTATTCCATAATAGTCACCGCTTTCACTGGAGATCTAGATTCAGCGGTTACAGAAGGGAAGCCAAGCAATCCAGTGACTACTACCACTCTAGAGGCAGGTATGTGTATTTTATGTGGCAGGTTTTGTGACAAAAAAAATCCTGCTATTACTTTTTGCATGAAAAGTATATTTTTCAGAAACTTCTGCTCTATGTACATGATTGTGTTTAGCTTAGCTTCACAAGCATCCTGAATAATACATTTTTTAATCATTTGCAAAGAGCAGTACACCCTATGGAAATGTATATACTAGGCCTCTATATTTTTAGTGACGCTTTGCAAAGTCAAGCCTAAAGGTTAGAGATGATTGAATGCGCTCTGTGGTACTCAGTTATCACTCGAGTATCACGGTGCTCAGATGTGCTTGTTGCTCGGCGAGTAATGGGAGGTGCTCGATGTAAAACTCAAATCCCCACCCCGCATCTTTGGTGCCTATTAGGCAGCCAATAAGCATCTGTGAATTGCCTGTGAGACACTGTAATGCCATAGCCATCTTGGTTGTCACATTACTATGATTGGCTAACCGTGTGACATGCACAGTTCTGTGACACTTTGTATTGGAGGGAGAGAGTGCTTGTCAAGACCTATGTGCACAATGTAAAGAAGCAGAGGCCTGTAGTGTTGATAATGGTGCTGAAGCTGAACCATCATACCAACAGCCCTTCCATGGGCCCATCATTTGAAGCATATACAATCAGCACAGGGTGGGAGAGAGAGAGTCACAGGAGCAGGAATAGTGACCGGATCCAGTATGTACACAGGGATTATGCCTGTGCAGTCGGTTGGCAAACATATAACTGCAGTTTTTTTGGGTGCGGGAAACATTGAATGAACACTGCTCAAAAAAATAAAGGGAGTACTAAAATCCCACATCCTAGATATCACTGAATGAAATATTCCAGTTGTAAATCTTTATTCATTGCATAGGGGAATGTGTTGAAAACAATAAACCTAAAACGAACAACATTAATCACAACTAATATCCCATGGAGGTCTGGAGTTGGAATGATGCTCAAAATCAAAGTGGAAAATTAAGTTACAGGCTGATCCAACGTCAGTGAAAATGCCTCAAGACAAGGAAATGATGCTCAGTAGTGTGTGTGGCTTCCATGTGCCTGTATGACCTCCTTACAACACCTGGGCATGCTGATGAGGTGGCGGATGGTCTCCTGAGGTACTGTATCTCCTCCAAGACCTGGACTAAAGCATCGGCCAACTCCTGAACAGTCTGTGGTGCAATGTGACGTTGGTGGATGGTGCGAGACATGATGTCCCAGATGTGTTCAACCGGAATCAGGCCTGTGGAATGGGCAGGCGACTCCATAGCTTCAATGCCTTCATCTTGCAGGAACTGCTGACACACTCCAGCCACATGAGGTCTGGCATTGTCCTGCATTAGGAGGAACCCAGGGCTAACCGCACCAGCATATGCTCTCACAAGGGGTCTGAGGATCTCATCTCAGTACCTAATGGTCATGCTGAAGGATGTTACAGGCAGGAGATTGCTCTCCACGGCGTCTCCAGACTCGGTCACGTCTGTCACATGTGCTCAGTGTGAGCCTGCTTTGATCCGTGAAGAGCACAGGGTGCCAGTGGTGAATTTGCCAATCCTGGTGTTCTGTGGCAAATGCCAAGCTTCTCTGCACGGTGTTGGGCTGTGAGCACAACCCCAATCTGTGGATGTCGGGCACTCAGACCATCCTCATGGAGTCGGTTTCTAACTGTTTATGCAGACACATGCACATTTGTGGCCTGGTGGAGGTCATTTTGCAAGGCTCTGGCAGTGCTCCTGTTCCTCCTTGCATGAAGGCTGAGGTAGCGGTCCTGCTGCTGGGTTTTTGCCTTCCTATGGCCCCCTCTACGTCTCCTGGTGTACTGGCCTGTGTCCTGGTAGCCCCTCCAGCCTCTGGATACTACGCTGACAGACACAGCAAACCTTCTTGCCACAGCTCACATTGATGTGCCATCGTGGATGAGCTGCACTACCTGAGCCACTTGCGTGGGTTGTAGTGTCCATCTCATGCTACCACAAGTGTGAAAGCACAACCAACATTCAAAAGTGACCAAAACATCAGCCAGAAAGCATTGGTACTGAGATGTGGTCTGTGGTCCCCACCTGCAGAACCACTCCTTTATTGAGTGTCTTGATAACTGCCAATAATTTCCATCTGTTGTCTATTCCATTTGCAAAACAGCATGTGAAATTGATTGTCAGTGGGGCTTCCTAAGTGGACACTTTGATTTCACAGAAGTTGATTTACTTGGAGTTATAAGCTGTTGTTTATGTGTTCCCTTAATTTTTTGGAACAGTGTAATTTAATCCATCAATTATTATGTGCTTTGAGGTCCTTTTTTTGTGCTATGTAACACACCCAAAAATCGTTGAAACATTTTCCCTGGTTACATTTCCTTAGCCATACACTATTCCGTAGTGTGGAGTAAATTTCTGTGATCTCACTGAACAAAAGCTTTTGAAAAGGTTGTGGGCCTCCATTTCTCAGACATGCAATGTTATTTTGTCTGTGAATATGTGTGTGATCTCTGAAAGTGAACAAAAGCTTTTAAAAATGTTGTAGGCCTCCATTTCTGAGACATACAGTGTTATGTGGTCTGTGAACATTTCTGTGGTCTGTAAAATTGCAAAAAGCTGTAAAAAAAATTTGAAGGACTCTATATCTCAGATATACAGTGTTACGTGGTCTGTGAACATTTTTGTGATCTGTAAAAGTGCAAAACAGCATTTGAAAATTTTGTAGGCCTCCAGTTCTCAGAAATACAGTGTTACTTTGTCTGTGAATCTTTCTGTGATCTCTAAAAGTGAACAAAAGCTTTTAAAAAATCTGTAGGCCTCAATTTCTCAGACCTCACATTCTCTAAAGATTAAGATTAAGGCTGAGCAGATGTAAACAAAAGCTTTAAAAAATAAGCCAAACATATCAAATTTATTTTTGCCATTTAACTAGAGAAAAAGTGTTACATCTCCATAACTGTACTGACCTGAAAAAACATGTTAGGTCATTATGGCGACATGGGGAGGGGGAGAAGTCAGCAGGTTCTCTAGCCCGCTAGCCGAAACTGCATGGACCAGGGATCATCCCACCAAACATATGCCCTCCTTTTACTGTGGGTGAAATACTACTCAGACAATGCAGGGTGAGGGTAAAATGGTATGACAATACTTTATTGAACCATAAAACAGGTCTCATCCTTCTGCTTTCTTGCCGGGATAAGAGCAGCTGTGACTTCAGAGCACCAGGGCAACTACCCCACCTGTGGAACACACAGAGAGGAGATAACGACAAGCTTAGGAAGCCGACATTCCATTGAGGTACAAGGCCAGGTGACCGGAAGGTCACAACCTGGCTTCTCTGAACATCTCCATGGAGCCTTGTGACCGGTGGGTCCCAATCCTGTTTTTCTCAAATGTATCCATGGGGCTCAGGTGACCGGTGGGTCCACATCCTGACATCCCCAAATGTATCCATATCAATTCAACTTATAAGTCAACATAAAGATAACAGGCTATGCCTTCTGGCTTACTGAAAGTAGAAGTCTGGATAACTAAAGATAATTAAGATTAACTTAACTGCTCCCCCATCCTAATTAGTCAGATGCGATAGGATTCAGATCATTCTTCTCCACTTATCTCTGACAGTCCATCAGCATGTCTTTAAGCACAGACACGAATGTAAGAAGTCTCATTTTCATGAGAACAAAACTTTGTATCATCCAGTTTCCTCATAGCATATTTCATGTCTTCCTTGCTAATAAACTCCACACTTAATTGACTATACCTCCATTCTGGTACTCCTCCCAAGGCAGAGCTGGGGGGGTTGGATATAATGGCATCCGAAAACTACTATGCATGCCTCACCTATGGTTTGCTGGGTCTGTCTATATGCCTCCATGATTGTGGAGCCCTGGATGGTGTCTGAGAACACCAGTCCCCAGCAGCTCCCCCCGGATCCACTGGTCTGAGTAGTATCCCACCACTGCCACCAAAATGTGAACACATAGGGTGTCAGTGGGTGCTCTAGTCCGCTAGCTGAAACCGCATGGACCAGGGATCATCCCACTGAATGCCCGCTCTCCTTTTACCGTGGGCGTAATACTACTCAGACAACACAGGGTGAGGGTAAAACAGAGTGGCAATGCTCTATTGAACCACAAAACAGGCAAATAACAAAAAGAACAGTCCCAGGAAAATACCCAAGGTGGTACAGAATTAAACAGTCTCACCTTTCCGCTTACTTGCCAGGATAAGAGCAGCTGTGACTTCAGAGCTTCCAGGACCTACTACCACATCTGTGGCATGCACAAAGAGGAGGTAACAAAAAGCTTAGAAAGCTGACAGACCACTGAGGTACAAAGCCAGGTGACTGTAAGGTCACAAACTGACTTCTGCAAACATCTCCATGGAGCCAAGTGACCTTCTCAAATGAATACATGGAGCTCAGGTGACCGTTGGGTCCACATCTTGACCTCTTCATGCGTTCAGTAATGGTAAATGGAACAGATCTCTTTCAGCCGGGGCTGTAGTCTCCTAAGCTTGCATGCTATAGAATGTCAAATTTGTGTCCTTCATGACGGAGCCATAATCTTGCAGCTATCCTGCAGAGTGTTCCTGACTGTGGTTTTATAAAGAGTCTCTGGTTCTTTGGATCTCTGGGTCTCTTGGATGTCTTATTACAGAGGCATATCCCCTTTTTTAGTTGACAACTGTTCTTCAAGCCATCATTCAGAGGCCAAGGGGAAGGGGTGATGAGGTTAACGTGCATTGTTTGTTTATTTTTAGTTTATCCTTCAAAGTTTGCAAATCAACAAACTACATGGCCTGGTATAATATGTAATCAACATATCAGCAAACATCATTGTTCAGTGACCATTCATCCCTGTTTTGCAAAGATAACAGTTCAATAAAATGTAGGAGTTGATATACAGTAAGAGGTAAATAACAACTATTCATCAATTTGTAAATATCAAATCAACCCACAAGAAGATTCAACATAAAGATAGCATTCTATGCCTCCTAGCTTACTGAAAATAGATGTCTGGCTTATTAAGATTAAATGCTGTATCATCACAGTCATTGTTACTGCGCAATGAATAACGTAAAATTTAAAAAAAGAAACAGTGACAGAATTGCATTATTTTTCATAATTTCACTGCACTTGGATATATTTCTTGTATTTCAGCTCATTATAAGGTAAAGTGACAGTGTTGGTCAAAACCATAGCTTGTCCAAAAAACAAGTCCCATATAGCTATATCAATTAAAAAATGAAGTTATGACATTTTGAAAAAGGGGGGGAACTAAGCATAATAACGAAAAATGGCCATGTTTTGAAGTGGTTCATATTTGTTTATATCAATAATGTACTGTATATTATAACTGACTGTATATTACAACTGAATGTTTTTAAACAATCGACTAAAGGTTAATTAAGACTGATGTCCCTTAGGCTTAACTAGCTATATTTTTAACATTTGTATTTGTTTTACTAAAAAAAAGTTTTATATTTTCTTTTAGTGCCAAATGATCCACCTAAAAACATAACAATTCAGAAAATTCCAAATGAAGTGACCAAAGTTCTGATGACCTTCATACCTCCAGCTGAGCCTAATGGAAACATCCAAATGTTCCAAGCACTGGTGTATAAAGAAGATGATCCCACAAAATCTCAAATTCGCAATCTGAGTATTATTACAAAAAATGATGAATCTGTAACTGCAATTATAGAAGGACTTAAAGGTGGATATACATATAACATCAGTGTAAGTGATCATCTCCACACATGAAAGCTTTCAGTCAAGTAATTTTCTCAGCTTTTTTTGCTTAGTATTCCTGCTTTAGTAGCAGTTGTGGAAATACTTATTTGAACACTGAGTGATATCTGTAAAAAAACAATGGCCTCCCACAAGAACAATGATAACAGTGGAATACAGACTGCTAAAAAATTATTTAAAAAAAAATGCTGAGTTTGTTTGTTAGACATATATTGTTTCATGCATGTCATGGTATACATAACTTTTTATCATTAGCACATATACTACAGTGCTTGTAAAGAGCGTCGGACTGCAGTACCTGGGGCCCACCAGAGAAAATCATTCTTGGGGCCCATTATGTACTGTAGCTACATAGAAATAAATACAAGACCATCAATTGTGTGGTAAAACATTCTAATATCAGGGTATCATAAAAAGTAGTACACTTCTTAGAGTTCTCTCACATCTACTTAAGTAAAATTGCTCAGATTCTCAGCCAGAAAAGTTGGCGAGTGTCAGACGAGTATTAGGTGTTACATTGTTCCATATGTCATGTGAGTGTTTAATTTCTTACTCGCCTAGCATCCGTATGCAATGCGTTTTAACATCATCTGTTACATACTAAAATAATAAATTGTAAATGTAAATGTAAAATAAATCTAGTTGTAAAAAATAATAAAGCAATCTTATATAAATACTAGATGGTGGCCCGATTCTAATGCATCGGGTAGTCTAGAATATGTATGTGGTTTATTTAGGAAGATTTTAGAATAATGCAATGAATACACAGGATTCGGCCAGCCAGGCGCGACTAATCAGCAAAGCGTGGTTCAAATCCCACGCCAATTCGCGGCCAGACTGTGCCTGTCGCTGATTGTTTGCAGACAGCCGGGCGCGAGCAACACGTAGTATATAGCACAGCCTACGTAGTATATAGCACAGCCCACGCAGTATATAACACAGCCCACGTAGTATATTAAACAGCCACGTAGTATATAGCACAGCCACGTAGTATATTGCACAGCCCACGTAGTATATAACATAGGCCACGCAGTATATTGCACAGCCACGTAGTATATAGCACAGCCTATGTAGTATATAGCACAGCGACGTAGTATAACACAGCCCACGCAGTATATAACACAGCCCACACAGTATATAACACAGCCAACGTAGAATATAGCACAGCCACGCAGTATATACTGTAACACAGCCACGTAGTATATTGCACAGCCACATAGTATATAGCACAGCCCACGTAGTATATAGCACAATAAGGTAGTATATAACACAGCCCACGCTGTACATAACACAGCCGATGTAGTGTATAGCAATGTGGGCACCATATCCCTGTTAAAAAAAACAATGAAAATAAAAAATAGTTATATACTCACCTTCCGTCGGCCCCCGGATCCAGCCGGGGTCTTTAGTGATGCTCATCGTGACGCTCCGTTCCCAGTAATGCCTTGCGGCAATAACCCGTGATCATGTAGCGGTCTCGTGAGATGCATTCTTGGGACTGGAGCATCGCGAGGAGCTGGAAAGGCTGGCGCGGACGGCGGAAGGTGAGAATATAATTTTTTTTTTATTATTATTTTTAACATGATATGTTTTTACTATTGATGCTGCATAGGCAGCATCAATAGTAAAAAGTGAAGAGGTAAATCCTGCCCCAATATCGCTGATTGGTCGCGGCCAGCCGGGCGTGACCAATAAGCGACACGGAATTTCCATTACGGAAGTTACAGACAAACAGACGGAAGTACCCCTTAGACAATTATATATATAGATATAGAAAGACGATAGAAAGATATTAGATATATAACTAATAATACATAGATATTATATATAACTACATCCATAGATCGATAGATAGATATCCTGCACATGTATAACTTCACTAGATGATGGCCCGATTCTAACACATCGGGTATTCTAGAATATGTATGTAGTTTATTTATGAAGATTTAAGAATAATGCAATGAATACACAGGATTTTCCGGGTAAAATATGTACATTATCAGTGAAGCGGTGCTTAAATCCCGCACCAATATCGCTGATTGGTCGCAAAGCGTGGTTCAAATCCCGTGCCAATTCGCGGCCGGACTGCGCCTGTTGCTGATTGGTCGCGGGCAGCTGGTGAGACCAATCAGCGACGCGGGATTTTCGTTACAGACAAACAGACAGAATTAGACTATTATATAGTAGATACTCGATGCGTTAGAATCGGGCCACCATCTAGTATTCATATAAACATTGGTGCTTACATTTATGTTTTAACCCATTGGACACACTGCCATTGTTTTTCTCCTGTCTTTCTTTTAAGAGTTAAAACTTTATTAGTCATCTATCGCTGTATGACAGCTTGTTTTCTACAGGATGACTTATAGTTTTCAAAGACACCATTTATTATACCATATGATAAACTTAAAAACTGAGAAAATTTTTATTCTCTCCCTTACACACTGTCCTCCATGTTGTTCTCTCCCTCACAGACTGTCATCCATGTTATTCTCTCCCTCATACACTGTCATCCATGTTATTCTCTCCCTCACAGTCTGTCCTCCATGTTATTCTCTCCCTCATAGACTGTCCTCCATGTTATTCTCTCCCTCACAGACTGTCCTTCATGTTATTTTCTCCCTCACAGACAGTCCTCCATGCTATTCTTTCCCTCACAGACTGTCCTCCATGTTATTCTCTCCCTCACAGACTGTCCTTCATGTTATTCTCACCCTCACAGACTGTCCTCCATGTTATTCTCTCCCTCACACACTGTCCTTCATGTTATTCTCTCCCTCACAGACTGTTCTCCATGTTATGCTCTCCCTCACAGACTGTCCTCCATGTTATTCTCTCCCTCACACACTGTCCTCCATGTTATTCTTGTCCTCACAGACTGACCTCCATGTTATTCTCTCCCTCACACACTGTCCTCCATGTTATTCTCTCCCTCACACACTGTCCTCCATGTTATTCTCTCCCTCACACACTGTCCCCCATGTTATTCTCTCCCTCACAGACTGTTCTCCAAGTTATTCTCTCCCTCACAGACTGTCCTCCATGTTATTCTCTGCCTCACAGACTGTCCTTCATGTTATTTTCTCCCTCACAGACAGTCCTCCATGCTATTCTTTCCCTCACAGACTGTCCTCCATGTTATTCTCTCCCTCACACACTGTCCTTCATGTTATTCTCTACCTCACAGACTGTCCTCCATGTTATTTTCTCCCTCACACACTGTCCTCCATTTTATTCTCTCCCTCACACACTGTCCTCCATGTTATTCTCTCCTTCACAGATTGTCCTCCCTGTTATTCTCTCCTTCACACACTGTCCTCCATGTTATTCTCTCCCTCACACACTGTCCTCCATGTTATTCTCTCCCTCACACACTGTCCCCCATGTTATTCTCTCCCTCACAGACTGTTCTCCTTGTTATTTTCTCCCTCACAGACTGTCCTCCATGTTATTCTCTCCCTCACAGACTATCCTTCATGTTATTCTCTCCCTCACAGACTGTCCTTCATGTTATTCTTGCCCTTACAGACTCACCTCCATGTTATTCTCTCCCTCACAGACTGTCCTCCATGTTATTCTCTCCCTCACAGACTATCCTTCATGTTATTCTCTCCCTCACAGACTGTCCTCCATGTTATTTTCTCCCTCACACACTGTCCTCCATGTTATTCTCTCCCTCACACACTGTCCTCCATGTTATTCTCTCCTTCACAGATTGTCCTCCATGTTATTCGCTCCCTCGCAGACTGTCCTCCATGTTGATCTCTCAAACACACACTGTCCTCCATGTTATTCTCTCCCTCACAGACTATCCTCCATGTTATTCTCTCCCTCACAGACTGTTCTCCATGTTATTCTCTCCCTCACACTGTCCTCCATGTTATTCTCTCCCTCACACGCTGCCCTCCATGTTATTCTCTCCCTCACAGACTGTTCTCCATGTTATTCTCTCCCTCAAAGACTGTCCTCCCTGTTATTCTCTCCCTCACAGACTGTCCTTCATGTTATTCTCGTTCTAGTATATGTATGTGATTTATTTATGAACGCTTATTGGTCGAGGCCGGTTGGGCGCGACCAATCAGCGACGCAGGATTTCGGTTACAGAGAAACAGACCCATAGACAATTATATGTATAGATAAGCCCCCTACATATAACAAACTTGCAAACTTTTGTTCCTTTCATGTGATACTAAAGGGTGTTTGGCATTGTTTAACCAAATATATGAATAAATTAAAAAAAACTATGTGTGGTCCCTACCATTTTTGATAATCATCAGTAAAGGTAAAGCAGACTGTTAGGTGTCAAGTTCCCACTGCTGCACAGGGGGAATCTCAAACCATGTCTACTGCAGTCTCCTATTCTCCAGCCGCAGTGGAACCTGCTCAGCAGAGACGTAGATACCAGTGTCTGGCTCAAGCTGATACTGTGCGCTTGATTACTGCTGCCTTTCCAGGCTCTGTCTTTGTAGTCAGCACTGATCAGCAGCGAGCAGGTGATTCTGGGACTAAGTCCAGCTTTTCCCATACTGAGCATGCCCACGGGACGACCCCATTGGAGGTTGGGGGTCACATGCTCAGGTCCTGTTGCGGCTCCTATTGGACCATCATTAAGATCCTGGAGCTCTGCTTCTATAAAAGGTTTGCATGGCCGCTCGGCCAACATTTGCAAGGAGTTTGTATGTTCTCCTCGTGTTTGCGTGGGTTTCCTCTGGGTTCTCCGGTTTCCTCCGACATTCCAAAGACATACTGATAGGGAATTTAGATTGTGAGCCCCATCGGGGACAGCGATGATATTGTGTGCAAACTGTAAAGTGCTGCAGAATATGTTAGCACTATATAAAAATAAAAGATTATAAAAAATTATTATAGTATAAACTTGATTACGTGTGTGTAGATGGATGTATGTCGATGGATCAAAGCTCCTTAATCATTCCCATTCCTTGTGTTGATGACTGCTCGCGAATGGTGGAAGCTACCTATCGCCCGACAGTGCAACCTGCACACTTAGCACACATTGCAGCGTCTAATCGCAGTTCCTCCTTATACGGCACAGTGCGCAATCAGTGCGCTTTCTTGACAGCCGGTCAGTGTAGGGTGGGAACTCCCGCTTGGACTCAACATCTGACTCAGGGCATCCTCAGGCATGGGCTCAAAAGCCACCGAGGGTCAGAGTTAGTCCAATCACCAGTTTAGTGGGGGTGATTCATAGTGATCCCACTAGGGTCTTTCAGCTGCACCCTGTGACTGCTAACAGGGCGCAGCATATTTATGGCGACTCTGTGAAGCAACAGAGTTCACTTATAATAATAATAATCTTTATTTTTATATAGCGCTAACATATTCCGCAGGGCTTTACATTTTGCACACATTATCATCACTGTCCCTGATGGGGCTCACAATCTAAATTCCCTATCAGTATGTCTTTGGAATGTGGGAGGAAACCGGAGTGCCTGGAGGAAACCCACGCAAACACGTAGAGAACATACAAACTCTTTGCAGACGTTGTCCTTGGTGGGGTTTGAACCCAGGAATCCAGCGCTGCAAGGCTACTGTGCTAACCACTGCACCACCGTGCCACACTTTTATTCACACTGGGTGAGCTCTAACCCACGTGTGAGCAAGCGTCCATCCGCCATTACTCAGCAGCTGGTGTCATCTCTGCACGGTGGACCCCGGACTGCGAACGCACCTCATATTCTATAATATTATTATTTAGTGCGTTCCGCCAGTCCTAACATTATACTAGTGCCAGGGTCTGGCTAGTAATGGCAGATGAACAGCGACTGCAGCGGTACATCCAGCAGCAGGAGGGCAGGTTGGCTGCTCTCGAGCATACAACCTCAGCTGTGGATGTTACCGCAGTAGCTGTTCAGGCTGCTAGCTTAATTGCAGCCAGTTTGTCCTCTGCCAGCCCCTGCTCCGACATTATCCCGTCTCCTGTTGCTGGATAACTTTGCTGGCGACAGTAAGCTGTGTCGCGGATTCGTGAGCCAGTGTGCCAAACATCTTGAGCTCCTGACTGCACGTTTTCCCACAGAATGGGCTAGAGTAGGATTTATTATATCCCTTCTGTCGGGCAGGGCATTGGAGTGGGCAACGCTGCTGTGGGAGCGTGACGATCATGTGGTGCAGAGTGGTCCAAGGTTCCTGGACACTCTGAAACAGTTCTTTATGGGACCTCGTGTCACCCATGATTTGGCGCTCCAACTGCTGTCATTGATACAGGGTTTGTGCATGGTCAGCCATTTTGCTATCCACTTCCGGACATTGGCATCTGAGCTGGACTGGTCCTTATCCCAGTGTTCTGGAGGGGACTGGCTGACCATGTGAAGGACTCCTTGGCCACTAGGGAGATTCCTGCCACACTGGATGAGCTAATAGCTATATCTACCCACATTGACCTTCATTTTAATGAGTGAAGGTTGGAGCTAGCTCAGTGTAGGCAGAGGTTTCGCCTGGCTCCCACCTTCCCCAAACCTCTGGAATCTCCGGTCCCGGTGTCCGAGCCAACTGAGGCCATGGAGGTGTCTAAGTCCAGGACCGCTCAAGCACACAAGGTCTGTCCTGTATGCCAGCAGTCTGGACATAATGCTAGGAAATGTCCCCAGCGGTCGGAAAAACATCAACGTCTAGTGGTTGTAGGAGGAGGTACACTAAACACGGCGACGTTTTCCTCTGAACTGTCCTTCAAGGGGACCATTATTATAGGCCCATCCACTCATACGGTAGAGCTTTGCGTGGATTTCGGGGCGGAGGGCAACTTCATGTCTTCTGCCTTCGCCCAATGACACGCAATACCCCTGGTGATGCTCACCAAACCAGTGACCGTAAGAGTGGTGAATGGGCCGACACTGCCTTCACAGATAACACACCAGACCATCCCATTTACTCTTTCTATGTCGCCATCCCATCAGGAGATTATTTCTTTACTGGTCATTCCCGAGGGTATAGATGAGATCCTGCTTGGGATACCCTGATTACATTACCACTGCCCACATACAGAGTGGTCCACAGGGAGAATTTTGGGATGTAGTGAATCTTGTGAGGATAGATGTCTGAGGGAATGCGTTCAGGTTGCTACTACGATCTTTCCTCTCTCTCCAAGCACTGTTGGCCCTTTGCGGATGTATTCTCCAAGAGGGCTGCGGACACCCTTCCGCCCCATCGCCACTATGTCCTATTGACCTCTTGCCTGGTGCAGAGCCTCCCCAGGGTCGAGTCTATTCCCTATCTCTCCCGGAGGCGAAGGTGATGTCCCAATACATCCAGGAGAATCTGGCAAAAGGATTCATTAGGAAGTCAGTGTCACCTGCAGGGTCTGGGTTTTTCTTTGTGCAGAAGAAGAACGGAGAACTACGTCCATGCATTGATTACAGGGGTCTTAACGCCATCACCGATAAGAACAAATACCCTCTCCCTCTAATATCAGAGTTAGTCGATAGGTTGCGGGTAGCGAGGGTATTTACTAAACTTGATCTACGGGGTGCTTACAACCTGATTCGCATCCGTGAGGGGGTCAAATGGAAGATGGCATTTAACACCAGGGACGGGCACTATGAATACCTGGTGATGCCCTTCGGGCTCTGTAATGCCCCTACCGTTTTCCAAGACTTTGTGAATGATACCGTCCGGGATATGCTCTCCACCTCTGTTTTAGTCTATCTGGATGATATTCTCATCTACTCTCCAGATATAGACTCTCACCGGAGAGATGTTTGCAAAGTCTTCGACCTCCTACAGGCAAACTCCCTCTATGCCAAGTTGGAGAAATATGTGTTTGAGGAGGAATCCTTGCCTTTCCTGGGCTATATCATCTCTGCCCGGGAATTAGCTATGGATCCTGCCAAGCTACAGGCTATGATGGACTGGCAGGAACCCCATTCTCTTAAAGCGATGCAGCGCTTTATGGGGTTCATTAATTATTATCGCCAGTTCATTCCCCACTTCTCAACTTTGGTAGCTCCCTTGATTGTCCTTATCAAGAAGGGCGCAAATCCCACATTGTGGTCAGAGAAGGTTTCCAAGGCCTTTCTCTCTATTACGTCACACTTTGCTAGCGCTCCCATTTTACATTACCCCGATGTTGATAAACCATTTATCATGGAGGTGCATGCCTCTTCCGTCGGTGCTGGAGCAGTCCTCTTCCAGAAGGATGCTCAAGTTCGGAAGCATCCTTGCTTTTTCTTCTCCAAGACCTTCACACCAGCGGAGAGAAATTATTCCATCGGGGACAGGGAGTTGCTAGCCATGAAGTTGCTTTCTCAGAGAGGAGGCACCTCCTGGAGGGGGCTCGCTTTCCCTTCCAAGTTTACACCTACCACAAAAATTTGGTGTATATACAAACTGCCCAGCGGCTAATTTCTTGCCAGGCTAGATGGTCTCTGTTCTTCTCCCGGTTCCAATTCACCCTCCAATTTCTCTCCAGGGAGAAGAACATTCGTGCCGATGCTCTCTCCCATTCCGTAGTGTCATTCAGGAACCTCATGGAAGAGGAGGAACCTCAGCTTCCATTCTGAGAGCCTGAGGATCGTGGCCCAGGTTTCGCTAGAGTCTGTGTCCCCGGGCAAGACTTTTGTGCCATCTAATTTGCGACCAGAGGTTCTCTCTTGGGCTCCCTCGTCCAAGGTGGGTGGACACTTGGGGACCAAATGGACAACTGAGCTTCTGGCGAGGACGTACTGGTGGTTCATATGGCCCGTGACGTCGGAGATTATATTCGGGCGTGTGTCTCCTGCGCCAAGAATAAGTCTCCTCGACAATGGTCTGCTGGGCTACTTTACCCCCTGCCGGTGGCGGACAGGCCCTGAGAAATGGTTGGGATGGACTTTGTGGTGGGCTTACCCAAGTCCCATAGCTGCACCATTATTTGGGTAGTCACCGATCATTTTTCCAAAATGGTGCACTTGGTGCCGCTTCCACGGCTACCTTCAGCACGGTCCTTGGCGGCGTTGTTTATCAAGCACGTTTTCCGCCTACACGGTATGCCAGACAAAATTGTCAGTTACCGGGGTCCCCAGTTTGCATCTCGGTTCTGGAGAGAGCTTTGTCGTCTTCTCAGCATCGAGCTGAATCTCTCTTCAGCATACCATCCCAAGATGAATGGGTTGGTAGAGAGGGCCAACCAGACCCTGGTCACATACCTGCAACATTTTGTCTCAGCCAGTCAGGATGACTGAGCATCCTTGCTACCATAGGCGGAATTTGCACTGAACAACGCTGTATCCGACTCCACTGGGCAGACCACATTCCTCCTTAAATACGGCCAGCATCTGTGGGTTCCTGTGCTCATGCCCGTGTCTTCCACTGACTCCAGGGTGGCAGACTGGGCACGTGACATTTGGGAGCGCACACAGGATGCCATCCGGACCTCCAAGGAGAGAATGAGGGTCTCTGCCAATGCACATCAGCACCCCTGCTCTGACCTTTGCTCCTGGTGATTTAGTGTGGCTCTCTGCCCGTAACATCAGGCTGTGAGTTGAGTCCACTAAGTTTGCACCTGGCTACTTGGGTCCCTTCAAGGTCCTGGAACAAGTTAACCCTATGGTCTACCGTCTGGCCCTTCCTCCACGCCTAGGTATCACCGAAACGTTTCATGTGTCCCTCTTAAAACCCGTTCACATGTCCCGGTTTTCCGAGTCATCTGCCGGGACATCAGGTTAGTCTACGGACGATTACGAGGTGAATGCCATCATGGGGTGTAAGGTGGTACGTGGCAAAATATTCTATTTGGTGGATTGGAAGGGTCATGGCCCAGAGGACATGTCCCGGGAGCCTGTGGAGCCATTCGGGCTCCGCAGCTCATTGCAGCCTTCGAGTGTAGCGAGGTCCAAGGAGGGGGACAATGCTATGTGTTGATTTCCCACCGCTGCACAGGGAGAATCTCGAACCATGTCTACTACGGTCTCCCATTCTCCTCCAGCCGCAGTGGAACCTGCTCAGCAGAGACGTAGATTCGAGCATCTGGCTCAAGCTGATACCGTGCGCTTGGTTACTGCTGCCTTTCCAGGCTCTGCCTTTGTAGCCAGCATTGATCAGCAGTGAGCAGGTGTTTCTGGGACTAAGTCCAGCTTTTCCCATACTGAGCATGCCCATGAGATGACCTCTCATTGTAGGTCGGGGGTCACATGCTCAGGTCCTGTTGCGGCTCCTATTGGACCATCTGGAAGGTCCTGGAGCGCTACTTCTATAAAAGATTTGCATGGCCGCTCGGCCATGTGCTAGTATAAACTTGATAACATGTGTGTGTAGATGTATGTATGTCGATGGATGAAACCTCCTTAATCATTCCCATTCCTTGTGTTGATGACTGCTCGCGAATGGTGGAAGCTACCTAGCACCCGACAGTGCAACCTGCACACTTTGCACACATTGCAGCGTCTAATCGCAGTTCCCCCTTATACGGCACAGTGCGCAATCAGTGCGCTTTCTTGACAGCCGGTCAGTGTAGGGTGGGAACTCCCGCTTGGACTCAGCATCTGACTCAGGGCATCCTCAGGTGCGGGCTCAAAAGCCACCGAGGGTCAGAGTGAGTCCAATCACCAGTTTAGTGGGGGTGATTCATTTGGATCCCACTAGTGTCTTTCAGCTGCACCCTGTGACTGCTAACAGGGCGCAGCGTATTTATAGTTTGCTTCTATTTACACTGGGTGAGGTCTAACCCACGTGTGAGCAAGCGTCCATCCACCATTACTCAGCAGCAGGTGTCATCTCTGCACGGTGGACCCCGGACTGCGAACGCATGTCATATTCTATAATATTATTATTTGGTGCGTTCCGCCAGTCTTAACACAGACAGCTTCAGCTGATATAATCAGGCTGAGAAGGTCTATGGTTTTTGAGCCCCTCCCTGCCTAAAAATATCAGCATGCAGCTGTCCCAGAAGTGGTGCATCACATTAGACGCCAAAATTCTGGTGCTTTGACTTTACTTTTACCAATTGTCTTGGTACGGTGGTTATTTGGGTAATAGGGCTTGGGGTTAATGTCAGCTATGATTTGACAAAAATAACAGCTGCCATGAAGCCCTGGGGTTAGCAATGGAGAGGTGTCTATCAGACGCAATCATTACTGAGCCAGCAATACAAAAAAAAAAAAAAACACAGCAAAAAATACTTTGTTTGAATAAATATTGCCCTACACTTTCACTTGTTCTCCAATTTATGAAAAAAAAACCTTCAGGTCTGTGGTAGTGCACAAATGGAAACCTGAAAAACATAAAACGAGAGAAACAAAAATAAGATGCTCTCCCTCATTCAACAATTTATTAGAAAATAAGAGTCGCACACAGGTACAACGTAGTCCAGTGCTTCACTCGACAGTCCAGAACTATCTGCTTTACCCTTACTGGTTTCATAAAATAAGGGGGACTCCATGTCTAGATACCTACAGTATCGGTCAATGTCTTCTGCTCTGCAGCTTTTTCTCCTGCTGCAGAATGCAGCTCACTATTTGCCAGTAACAGCACTGTTGCATGCTGATAGGTTTTTATGTTACCGCTCCTCCCAGTTAGACAAATAGAGTGAGCAGTTGGTATGCGTATCGCCAGCACACGTGTCTTATGTGCACTGTGCTCATAGATGTCAGTGCCTGGGCCGACCAGAGAAACTTCCAGTACTCCACTAGGCCTGTACGACCCTTCTTGTAAATAATGCACACAGCTATTCACTCCTTCTATATGTCTATAGTTCTGTAACTCTCATTTTATAAAAAAATATCCTTTTCATAAAATGTAAAGATCTTTTGGTGGGTTGTCTGCTGCAATGCGAATTAGAAAGATTAAAGTTCACACACTTGCCATTTACAGCTTGTGACATCATTTCACAATTTCATGCATTACTGTAAATAAATCCATTTTCTTTGTAGATTTATGCTGTGAATAGTGCTGGTGCTGGACCAAAAATTCAGATGAGAATTACGACTGATGTAAAAGGTAAGATTGAAAGTTTAGTTTTGAAGAGGCAATGCTGCTTTGTTTCCTTGATGTGAATGTGACCGGTGATGTCGCGTCTATAGATATCTGCCTGCCTGTATGCACGAGCTTCATGTATCATGTACATGTTCTATTCATTAGAATATTCAACAGAAAAATGTGCTGCTGGCAAAAATAAGCCTGCTGATATCTGTAGATGTAAAGTCGCTGCACACGCTGATCTACCCGACATTAAAATAATTCCTATGTTAATGAAATATGCTTATTTACATCCATGTACCATTTGCATCATTCATTTCATGTTAAATGGTGACATTAACATTATAAAGGCTTTCTACATTCCTAGGACCCCCACTGATCTGCAGGATCCGCAGGAACAGAAGTGTTTGCTGGGTCAATGGCCTTACAGAAGTGACTGCTAGTGTTACTCAAGTCAATATAGGCAATGGAAGCTTCTTTATGTTCTCATGCTGTATATCTACTTGTTTATATCTATCTGAACAGTTATTTGCTCCCTACACTCTCATGTATATGAGTGTGTTCATCTCAGCCTATAGTACTTTGTACAATATGTTATCATATCACAAACTTAGTGGGTTTGTCCACTACTCAAAAAACTCCTTCTGAAATGCCACAGTCCCCCTCGTATAATAAAAACAGTTTCTACTCACCTCCGGTGCTGGCAATGTCAGTTCCTGGTCTCCCGGGGCTCACTTGACATTATACCAAGTGAGCCATTCACCCAGTCAGCGGCTGCTCCAATCTCACTTCCTTTGGTTGAAAATAATACCCGGAATAAGTAGGAGCTGCTGCAGCTCTTTGACTTCCTGTGAATGTCCGTTGCAACCAAAGGAAGTGATAGGGAAGCGGTTGTTGATGGGCTGCAGGGCTCACGTGGTATAATACCACCCTGGTTCCAGGAGACCAGGCACTGATGAAGCGGAAACAACCTTGTGTATAGGTTGCTTTTTATTTTACATGGGGGAACCATGACAATTGAGAAGGGGTTGTGTGAGTAGTGGATGATCCTTTAAATCAGACTTCAAGTTTCATTCATCAAGTTTTTGACTACAGGCACTAAGATCAAGGCTTGTAGGGAGAATCTGGGGCTAATACACTTCATTCAATGGATCATGCTGTGACTTTCTTCCTACTAGGCATAAATAAAGCTCTATCTACCACCATATTTTTAAATAGCTGAACGCATGTCCATATTGAAATGCATTTATACTAGTGATGAGCGAGTGTACTCGTTGCTCGGGTTTTCCTGTGCACGCTCTGGTGGTCTCCGATTATTTGTAAGTGCTCGGAGATTTAGTTTTCCTTGCCACAGCTGACTGATTTACAGCTACTAAACAGCTTGAATACATGTGGGGATTCCCTAGCAACCAGGCAACCCCCACATGTCCTCAGGCTGGCTAGTAGCTGTAAATCATTAAGCTGCAGTGATGAAAACTAAATCTCCGAGCACTAACAAATACTCGGAGACCACCCAAGTGTGCTCGGGAAAACCCGAGCAACAAGTACACTCGCTTATCACTAATTAATACCTTGCTGGATTCTATTAAATATCCAAACTACAGCAGTTTTTGGCTTCTCAACTGAAACATAGTTTCTCGACCCCATTCTCCAAAGACCACCAAGTCAGGTATGCAGCACTGAGAATAAAGTTGTTGTCAATTTTTCAGGCATTGCTCTTTGGGTTTTCCCTATGAGATATCCAAAAACCACGTAGAAAAATAGTTACCAATAAATGTCTTCATGAAATATCACTATATTAATTCTTCACTACACTTTGTTAATCTTTATAATGCATCCTACTTATTGTAATTTTGTTATGTTGCTTTTCTAATCACTTGGACTTTTACGTATTGAAATATTATATGAATGTTTTCTTTTTGCATTTTTTGCTTCCTTTGTACAGAACCACCTCGTCCTGTAATGAAACCGGTGCCTATTTATGATTCAAGCGGGAGTGTTATGGCTACCTCGACCACAATTACCATTAAAATGCCAGTATGCTACTTCAGTGATGTCAACGGGCCAATTAAAAAAATTCAGATTCTTGTTTCAGAAATCGGAGGTACGGAAGTATTCTTCAACAAACTCATTGTTTTCAAAATATATTTCATGCGGACAAAATCCTGACATTGATTATGTTTCTGCCGTAAAAAGAAAGTTTTGTGCTTGCAATTTTTGCAGAGTGTTTTCCTTTCTTTGCTTTATAGAAATTTGGCAGATGTTGGATATTTGGAGCTCATGTGCTCCAGATGTCACCAGCTGCTAGCTCACAATGGCAGATGTAAATAATCAAATGCTACAGTGTGAAACATACAGGGTGCCAATACTAAAACTGCTATGCCAAACACATAAAATTCCAAAATGTGGCTAAAATGTTTTCAAAGGCATTTTCAGTCTGCACGTGCATCTACTTATCTGCCATGCACTGATACAGGTGTACGCCTTTATTATGCTTTTCTAGTGTATTGGTGTAGACTTTGTAGTGTATTTGATATCAATAGAATGGTCATGTAGTAGAAACAATTCTTTAGTTAATGTGTACTGTGCTTTTCCGTGAAACTACAAGCTATGTTGTCTTTTTCATTGTACATCGATATCTCTACCCTCATTGACAGTTTAGTAACACATCTCAGTGCAAAGTCTATTCATACATGTAAATATATAATGTAAAACCTAAAGAATTATTATTTATTGAGCAATTGTAAAAAAAAGTTGCATTGGTTATTAAAGCGCTTCAATATTTCACTCTTTAACTACTGGAGTTTGATGCATTGCATCGTTTCCATATAACTCATGTGGCATCCATTGTTTTCTGTAGAGCTCTGAGAGTGGGATCAACTTCACACCCCCTTATTAAGCACATTAACATTAAAAGGTTTTCAAAATGTTGTTACAGCTGGGATTACACATGCAGTTTTAAGCAGTTTTTAACATTTTTCTGTCTTGCTATTCTTCACATTTTTGGATTCAGTCCTGGTTTTGGTCATAAAGCTACGTAACAATTATAAAAAATGGTTGGAAAAAATCATGTGTCATCCCAGACTAAGGGTCCTTAGCCCTTTTTCAACAAAGGGAGTAAACGTACGTTCTATGTTGTATGCCTAGCCCGGAATACTCCCATCAGCCGTTTCTGCTCTCGTTGTTATTAGCGACAGCAGGCGTAGGCTGATGCGATCAGTTGTCCCAACAGCCAAAGCCAGTGATCAGAGGTAAACTTTTTACCTCCAATCAAAGCTGCAGGCTCATGCTGTCATTTGACTGAGTGGGAACCGCGGCTCTCTGACTGACAGCAATGATTTTACTGCCGATCAGAAGCAGTGTTTGCCGCACTGTCATGCATATGATAGCGTGGCAAACACTGGATGTTCGGGCCCCCCATTCAAGTGAATGGGATCCGGGTTCGGGTCCGTGTACTGTTCTGGTACCCGAATCCGAACTTTGTTTAACTGTTTGGCCAAATCAACCAGATCCGAACATCCAGGGGTCCGTCCATCTCTAGTGGACAGTACTTGGAGCATCAATGATCACTGATTCCCAGTGGAGCACAGTTTGTACAGCAGAGTCATTTTCAATCTCCAGAGTCACTAGTAAAGTATTTTTCTCCTGTAGAATGTAAGCTCTTATAGTCAGCAGGGTCCTCTCTCTCTCTCGCTCTCGCTCTTATTGGGTGTAAGCTCTTATCGTCAGTGGTGTCCTTTCGCTCAGTTTTCTGTAAAGCAGTGTTCCCCAACTCCAGTCCTCAAGAGCCACCAACAGAGCATGTTTTCAGGATTCCCTAGTAGCCAAGGTAATAATTGCATCACCTGGACAATACTAAGGAAATTCTGAAAACATGACTTGTTGGTGGCTCTTGAAGATCGGAGTTGGGGAACACGGCTGTAGAGTTTAACCTCTTATGGTCAGCAAGATTCTCTCTCCTCTCCCCCGTATGTATTTTCCTTGTAGTTACAAGTTTTACAGTATTGAGATTTGCACAAATTTATTTGTCGTGAATCAAATTTTAGGCAAAAATTAGGCTAAGGTGGTGAATTCCAGTTTGGAAAGATCATCTCATCTCTAATACTGATAGGAAAAGAACATATTAGAGGATCGTTTCACACCTGAATTATCCATCACTGCTGTTTTTCTTTATTTCCACTGTTTTTTTCTAGTTTCACTAGCCCTGACAAAAGCTGCAAATGGCAAATTTCCTTTACTTCTTTATAGCACTGTGGTGCATGAGATTCAGTATAAATAAACTTCCTTATAGATGCTGGCAATTTTCTGCTTCACAATCATTTTGTAATTACCTCTAATGTCCCACTGATGACCTGGTATTTCTTATCATAATTACTATCGAATTTGCAGACACATTGAATAATAATAATAATAATAATAATAATTTTATTTATATAGCGCCAACATATTCCGCAGCGCTTTACAAATTATAGAGGGGACTTGTACAGACAATAGACATTACAGCATAACAGAACTACAGTTCAAAACAGATACCAGGAGGAGTGAGGGCCCTGCTCGCAAGCTTACAAACTATGGGGAAAAGGGGAGACACGAGAGGTGGATGAATGTTAGGAACCTTGACCCTTCTAGTGCCAAGTTGATTGAAACACTATTTGTTTTAATCCAAGTCTTGAGGGATTGGATTAGGTTTCTTTCCAGTTCTGCAATTTGGTTTTATTTGCTTGCCAAATTATTCTCTCTGTTCTCAAACCCCCTGACCTCGTGTCCCTGGATGCTGCAGTACTGACTCTGTTTTAAAGAAGCTTCATTTTTCAATATTTGAATATCCTCTTTCCAGATACAATGGGAACAATGGATATGTTAATTTTGATTATTTTTTTTCATTAAATTTCTGATTTTTTTTCGGCACTTCAATAAAAAGAACTATGCAAGTTTCAAAAAAAAAAAAAATAAGCCATCATATGGCTGAGTAAACAGAAAAATAGAAAACTTATGAGCCTTGAAAAATAGAAAGAAAAAGAATGAAAGTGCAATAACTAAAGTAGTTATTTCATTAAAGGGAATCTTTCACCAGGTTTTGTCTTCTAATCTTAGAGTAGTATAATATAGAGTCAGAGATTCCGATTCAAGAGATGTGTCACTTGCTGGGCTGCTTACTGTAATTTTGATGAAAATATCATTTTAACTGCAGAGATTATCATTAGAGGACTAGTAATTGTGCTGCCTGGTAGTCTGCCATATTCACGAGCTCTATGTAACCACTCCCACCACTGATTGGCAACTTTCTGCCTATGCACATTGTACAGAGAAAGCTGCCAATCAGTGATGTGGGCGGAGTTATACAGAGCTAAGCGTTCAGAGAACTGATAAATAAATCTGCAGAAGAGAAAACAGAACTGCAGCAAGCAGCTCAGTAAAGTTACACATCACTGGAATCAGGGCCTCTGCCCCTATTTAATGCTACTTTCAGACGGTTAACGAAATTATTTGATACTCTTTTTTTATAATAATGTTGCAGACTGAATAATATATATAACAGCCACAACCTATCAAACACCTTCACTTACAATACTGGATTCTTTTTATGTGTCAGAGGGTCTCCTGGGTCCTCTTAGGCACCAAGGCTTGGGTGTGCTCTCCCCTGATTTGCAGGACTGTGGCAAATTTCAGATTAAGCTGTCAGGCATGTTAGTAGGATAAAAGCTCTGATCTCATTTTAATGATCACTCGCCTGGTAAAGGACGGCATTTTTTTCATGTGATGTTACAGAGCATCAAACATAGTGTTCATTAACTCAGTATATGTGGACATATCACGTACCAGAGCTTGTGCTAGTACATGCCACAATCCCCGAGCAATTAAGAAACAGGCATAAAATTGCTAATCTCTATAAACTTAAACTTAACCTTTGTACCACTACCGAGGTATTCAGGTCATGGCTTTGAGACAAACTGTAATTGAGAACCTGAGTCTCTAGAGATTTTTTTTTCCAAAATGACTATAAACTGGAGAGACAAAGGACATACCTCAAACGTTTGACGCTAACTTGCTACTTTGCATAATAAATAAATTTCTCCTTTATTTTGTGACACTAAATAGTTAAAATTTTTAAACATTATTTTATTATATAAAATGTATATCTTTCATATAATCAGTGTAAAACCTTTTATTCTCCAAATACTATCTGTATGACTATTGTTTAAGATAAGACATTTTAATCACACGTTTTAAGGCCAAGATTTTTTATGTTCAATATTCTACTGTAAATACATTGCCTTCTTAGCCATTTATATAAATGCATTATATAGCAGCCATCATTTTCATCTTTTTCCCTTAAAAATTGGTAATACACTTGAAAATAAGGTCCCTGATGTTTGACCTGTTACACCGGCGGTAACCTCTATGACGTTACCGCTCGTCACTGGCTGTACGTCCTAAGCTCAGCCCAGTGTGTCCTGGATTCATGGTTTAGCCGTCACATCATCCTACTGCTCAGCCATGAAATCCAAAAGTGGCAGAGCTGGATTTCTTCGTGGGACAAATGGATCGTCGTCAGACAGGTATGGAATATGGCTTGTTATTATTTAAAATTTTTTTCCCAGATTAATTTCTTTTCCAGATTGGTAACATCAGCTCCCAGCTCTGCTGGTTATTAAAATTACGTGGTTGCCCACACCACTTCTTTTAATTAATTATTTATTTTACACATGATGTACACAGCGGGTGCTGAATACAAGGTCCATCGTTGTCGCCTTTGATCACGCTCATCTCAGGGAAACCAAGGGACAGTGAGCCAAGGTATCTTCAGTACACGGCACCTGGGAACACTAACTGTAGCGCTTTTTCTCAGGTGTCACACTGATGATATACGGATGTGCACAGAAATGAATGGGTCAATGTGTGTAAGTGTCTCTGGTACATATGAAAACTGTCATCACACATACCGGAGACATGGAAGTGTGAAGGAGGCCTAAGGAGAACAGTTAGGCAGGTGTCACACTTGCGAGTGCAATGCGAGAAACTTGCATCAATACCCGACACTGCCGTCGACACTCAGGACCGGAGAGTGCAGCTGAACGTTCCGGTCCTGAGTGCCGGCGGCAGTGTCGGGTATTGAGGCGAGAGACTAGCGTGCGTTTCTTGCATTGCAGTTGCAAGTGTGACCCCGGGCCTTAGCCTTGTTATATGCAGGGTTAGCCAGATGATCTAATCAGAACCTAGGATTTAACGCAAGCCTCCCTCTCTTTGCTACAGAATATTAACAATATTGTCAAACAGTATCCTACCTTCTTATTGATAACTTCTAAATGGAAATTCAGCCGAACAATTTGCAAGAACAAAAAAAAAAATCTTGATATATTATTATATTACAAAACATATTATATTCTACATTTCTGACTGTGGAGCCACTTTTTGGAAAGGAGCATATTATTATTCATCAGTAATTTACAATTATTACCTTTCCTTAGGATAGACCATTATTATGTGATTAGTAGTTTTGCAATCCCTACGGCCCTTACCCAACAGCAGAAGGATGAGGCCAAGCTGCAGTACAGATGTACAGATGGTTTCCTGCATCCGGAAAAAAACATTAATTGGGTTGTCCAGGCTTGGGATGAACATATGCAGTCGCTCTATGAGACTTTTGCAGCACGTACACCACACGCTGTCAGTATTCTCCGGTTTTACCTGCGTGAGCTGATGGTCACATTACCACATGTATTCCATTCGCATACTTATGGCCACTAGATTTCCTTGGCCTCACTTAATTCACTTGTATTGAGTGAGGCGAGCATGTCTAGTCAGTACGTGATCGCATTTATGCAACTTGCATAATAGCATTCACCTGATCACTCGCTATATCCAGCAATACTGGAGAATTCCAACAGTGTATGGTGTGCATGCTGTAAGGATTCAGAAGTCTGCAGTTACAGAATTACTGAAGAATTTTACCCCAATCCTGGACAACCCCAATATAATTTGTGTTTCTTTTTAAGTCACTTTTCTTTTCAGATTGGTGGTCTTTGCAGATGTTTCTTGCGTCAAAGACATTACAATGGTGCACAGGATTCATGAATTTTGTGAAAAGCCCAAAATTGTCATTTTTTCAAACTTTAACTGGTTTTGTGACTTCATAGCAGAAAAGTTACAGGTTCCGCAAAACGTTCCAAAAAATGATCCAAAATAACTGATGAACATACTGTAAAATCACTCACTGGGGACTGGAATAGGGTTGCACCAAATGTTGAACTTTTTTAAAAAGTCTTATATCATGAATTTGTCTAATACATCTGTAAAAGCCACATTGATGTAAATTAATATATCAAAAAGTTACTTTTAGTGATGCGTGAACATGTGATGTTTGGATTCTGAGGGTTCGGCCAAACATTTAGAAAAGTTCAGTTTATGTTGGCTCTAATCAGCGGTAAAATCATTATTGGAGGTCAAAAAGCTGCGGTCTCCATGCTGTCTGATGAATAAAAATGTTATTGTTGGTCTCTTATGTTCTTGGTAACCATTGCAGGCAAAACCAACAGCTATGGGATGCAACCCTCAGTTGTCAGCTTTATCAAGAATAGAGGGGTCCCACCCCGATTTTTAAATTATTTAAAAAAAATAGTTAAAAAAAAGGTGTGGGGTACCCCCTGTTTTTGACAACCAGCCAAGCTAAAGCAGACAGTTGGTGCAGGTATTCTCAGACTGATAATGGCCCATGGATTTTGCCCCCCCAGCCAAAAAATAGCAGCCCGCAGCCACCCCAGAAACTGTGCATCTGATTTGCCCAGCTCTTCCCTCTTGCCCTGATGCAGTCACAAGTGGGATAATAGAATTGGAGTTGATGTCAGCTTGTAAAGAAGACACAGTCAGAATAAAGTCATTTAATTGAACTAAAGACACTGACTCCTTTATTTGAAATAAAAGAAAAAAGAACAATGTTATACTCACCTTTACTCACCATTGATGCCATATCACCTGCAAAAGACAGAAAACGATAAACCACCATATTCCTCATCTGTCTGACATCAAGATAATCCTTCGATGCTCATGTCACCTATAAAATTAAAAAATAATAAACAACTATAAAATAATAAACAACTATGTTCCTCACCTCTCCGACGAGAAGATAATCCATATTTGTCCCACGAAGATCCGGATGATTTGATTGCTCTCCATGCCAGCCAGGAGCGTTAATATGTATGTGGCAGTCAGCTCTAGAAAGAGCTGTTTTTTTAACTATGGCTAATCTAAGGCTTTATTCACACATGTGTATTTTTGATCAGTATTTCATCAGTATTTGTATGCAAAAAGAACAGGTGTCAATCTAAAGACATACTGATAGGGAATTTAGATTGTGGGCCCCATCGGGGACATCCATGATGATGTCTGTAAAGCGCTACGGAATATGTTGGCCCTATATAAATAAAGAGATTATTATTATTAATCTCTCAATTATAGTTTTTCTCTGTAAGTTCCACTCCTAGTTTTGGCACACAATCACTGATGCAAAAATACTGATCAAATACTGATGTGGGCATAAACCCTTAGTGTAGAGTTCCCTACAAGGATATGTGATTACTTTGAAATGAGTTTCTATCCTGAAAGACTCCCCCTTTAATATTCTCTGCTATTATTCCCTTTTTTCTTAATTTATTACCATAGTCAGCACATCCTAGTTCCTAGGAAGAATTGGGTATCTATACAATGCAAAGTAATAAACATGAGAAATAAGGAAACTGCATTGCCACAACAAATATTATATGGCGTACGAGTAACTCATGAAGGTGAAAAAATAAGAAAATTAATACCAATGAAATGTGGTATTAGAAATATAGAACACGTTTGTTCTCTTTATTGGAACTTTTCTTATTCATTTTGTTTCTAGAATATTGGACATATCATAAGAGTTTTATCATTTGGCATTCGGCCCATAAAAGAGCACAAGGACCACCAAAGTGGTTTTCTCACTTAGGAGACAAAGCTGTAAACTGCTTTAACACGTGTCAAATGCGTCCCAGTGTTAGTAACCTAGTTCTGTAAGATATTTAACGATATTCTCTTGGTACATTGGGTTATTTATTTAATGAATTCATTTCGCATTCCTGTGCTATGCATTGCAGCTCAACATGATGGGAATATCACCAAGTGGCACGAAGCTTATTTCCAAAAACCAAGACCATATTTTACAAATGAAGGTTTTCCAAATCCATCATGTCCAGATGGAACAAACCGTTTCTTCAGCAAACAGGAAGTATATGTCATCGGGGCTGACAATACTTGCATGCTACAAGACAATAAAGAGAAATTCTGTAATGGACCCCTGAAGCCAAGAAAGCAGTACTTGTAAGTTTCTCAGCAAAATATAGTATCTGTAATTTTCAAAGTTGGTTTTCAAATCACTTCACAAGACGTATGCCAGCAGTGCTTCTCACCAGCCACAATACCGCTGTACTGTGCTAGTTCAGTATGTATTTACACGTTGCAATCCATGGTCTGAAGAAGGTCTGTGGTGACAGACGGAAGCATCAATGTATGTTTAACTGCGATTTCTTTCTAATAAGAGAATCTATGTTATAATTACAACTTGTAGTGCTGCGCTCCTTTATATTCTATCTTTAACAGGTTATGAATATCAGATTGGTGAGGTCCGCCATCTGGCATGCCCAACAATCACCTGCTAACATCTCTGGCTGCAGCCAAATGTAGACAGTTTACAGAGTGGAACATCTCCCCTCTGACATAATGTTTAGTGCCAGTACCACAGACTAGAAAATTAATAGAAATAAATCTGCAGTACACAGGAGCGCCACTAAACAGTGATGAAGCGGTGGTGTTCCACTTCGTCATGCTGTTTACTTCAGGTCTCTGCCAAGGCTGCTTGCAGCTGATTGATGAGGTTTCAGAAAAAGGGTAGATCATCAATATCAGTATATTGGAAAAACCCTTTAAATGCATTCATTTATGGGACAAGGCTAATATCCATTTACTTTGCAAGATTGTTGTGAATGAGATTTTCTAGCTTGGGTATAACTATAATAGGTGCAGGGTCTGCAATCACACTTGGACCCTGGAGTCTAGGGGACTCTAAAGGTCCTTTTTACTCATATGAAAACACTATTACTTATTATTAAAGATTTGTGATATTTGGGGCCTTGTTGGAGATTTTGCCTTGAGGTCTACAAACATCAAGTTACACCATTGGTTACTAGGAAAGCTCACTTCACGATAATGGTGCCTTTTAAGCAGGCTGATGATTACCCAATGAGCAAGAAAAATGATTGTTCCTCAGGTGAAATAATCTTTTGACTTGCATAAAGATTATCATTCTTGGCAGTGTGTCATCTAAGGTAAAGAGGACCTGTGCTGCTGAGAACAATGGCAGTCTATGCACACTGATCCATCTGTTACAGATCATTCAGTGCATTTCTGAAGCGGCTACTAAGCAAACGTCACGTGTTGCCAGTGGGGGAGGGGAGCAGTGCCTTATGTGTTTACTGTGCTTGTTAATAAATAAATGAAAAAAATGACATGGGGTCACCCCTATTTAAAAGCCAGCCAAAGGAAAGCAGGAATCTTTGAGCTGGTCTTATTATGCTGAGAAAGGACAATATCCATTGATCTTCCCAGCCTATTAATATCAGCAACCAGCTGTTTGCTTTGCCTTTGTTGTTTTTTTTAAATTGTGGGGACCCTAAAAAATTAATTGGGTCCCGATATTTTTAATAACCAGCTAAGGCAAAGCAGACAGCTGTGGAGCTGATATTAATAAGCTGGGAAAAGTCATAGATATTAGTGATTTCACCGCCTAATTAGACCACCCCTCAGCCGCCCCAGAAATGGCACTGTAATGTGCTGCTGCAGTGCAGTATAGAGCAACCTCCACCAGGGGGTGCTGAATAAGGAAAGGAGGCTGCACACACAGTACAGCAACACTGAACAACAACACAGGTGTCACAGGTAATGAAAGGGACATGAAACAAGCCAAGGTCAAACACGGAGATAGCAGCGTGGTACAGAAGGGGCGAGCAGAGAATCGTCGGGGACAAGCAAGACGTCAGAACCTACCGGGAACGTAGTAACCAAAACGTGAGACGAAAAATGGAGTCGGGGTACAGGCCAAAAGTCAGAACAAGTAATATACGGGTGCAGGCAGTCAGAGGAACACTAGAACAGGGATCCAGGTCAGGAGCTCAAACAGTGCAGGATGAACTATAGCTGACACTGGCCCACAGGCTGCACAGGACTTAAATAGCTCAGCCAGCTCCAGGGTGAGGCAGAAAGGATTAACTCCCATATGACCAGTCCAGAGACAAGAGAGCTGAACATAATCTCAGAACTGGATCATGACACATATGACCAGTCCAGAGACAAGAGAGCTGAACATAATCTCAGAACTGGATCATGACAGGCACATCCATTAGATGCGCCAAATCTGGTGCTTAGCCTCGGTTCTTCCCAATTTCCCTGGTGAGTTGGCAATCGGGGTAGTGGGGTTAATGTCAGCCTATGGGTTACTAATGGAGAGGCATCAGTCAGACACCCCTATTACTAGCACAGTAGTCAAAAGAAATAAACACACACACAAAATTCCTTTACTTGAAAAAATCACTCCCCGACAATGTCCCTCTTTCATCCAATTGTTAAGACAAAAAAAAATAATCCACTCCGGTCTACAGCAATCCAAATGGAGGTCTCACAATGTTCCCTGTCTTCTTTATCCAGTATTTGGAGCCCCGTTCAGAGAACGAAGCTCCATATACTATAGAAGCAGCCGCTGACAGATCTTACGCTGCCCTCCACGAGACCTGGCCGCTGTGAGCTGATGTGACGCCATTTTCCACTTTGTTTAAAGGTTCCCTGACAATAAATTGATCACGGGTACCCTATTGATCAGTTGTAATCTGCAGCAAGTGTTCATTCTCCATGCATTGCCACAAATACATGAAGCATTACACAGTTCTCATTGAAATTAGGATTAGAAGGTTGCTGTGTAATACACAGGTGTGCTAGGCCCTCTAAAGCAAGTTAATGGTCGTCTTTAAACACAATTCATTACATGTCTGTTGTTCCTGAGATACATGCTAGAATACATTGTTATATTAATATCTAGTTGAAAAGTGAAAGTTGTTACTGCAATTGCTTTATGTATTTGCTTTAAAGTACTACTCCAGTTTTTTTTATGTAATCACTGGATAAGTATTATTTATTCATTTTCCCTATGTGCATTCAAATATTTACCAGTGGCCATCGTCTTTTGTTTCCGACTCCGCTATGGTCCTTCTCCGCCATCTTGTGACTGCAGCCATGAGTGTCTGGAAGTGACTGCTAATTGACCCTATCACTCTTAATTTAAGTCTCTGAAAGCCTTGTTCTCAGTCTCAAAGACTTACATTGAGAAGTGACTTCCGCTCCGAACCTCAAACACTGGCGTGATCTGGCCAGTCACAACTCCGGTCATGTGATGCAGAAGATGGCACCAAGTAGGTATTTTAATAGACCTGGGAACATGCACTACTAATGGTAACCTGGTGGTGAAATAAAGAAAAACTGGAGTGGAACTTTAAATAAAGAGTCTTATTCCGTTTTCATACTTTCATATTTTTTTTCACATTCAGGTTTAAATTTCGAGCCACAAATATCCAAGGACAATATACAGATTCAGAATATTCTGAGGTCGTAAAAACATTAGGTAAGGATTGTTGTGGTGTATATTTTCAGTAAGATTGTTTTCTTCAAAAAGAACCTAATACAGTCAACTCTGAAAACTGGACCTGACTGTTTTAGATTTTTGCCATTAACAACTTACCCATCCAGTCAATTCTAGGAAAGGTGAATAAAACCTTGTTATATTTCTTATAATCTGTTTATACATTCTATTGTGCTGATTTTTTCTTGAAGAGTTAAACCTACATAAAAATGGACTGAGGATTTTGGTATATAATAAAAGGGCTTGATAAATCTCAGGCGTTTTCAATCAGTGAAAATCTCACATTTGGAGTTGGTCAATCAGAGATGATCACTAGCCAATTATAATGACAAGAGGTAGAAGAAAGTGACCCCAAAAGTCGGATAAAAATCAGTCACAAATTATAATTTTGGATATTTCCAGGATATCTCCATTCTGTGAACCATGGAAAAAGTCTACAGCCCTTTATGATGTAAAAACGGATGGGACCCACCAGTGCTAGCAGCCGAGATGTCTGCATTTGTAGTATATAAGCCCTTGGTTCCATACTCTATAAAGATGAAAAGAGTGAAGGGTGGGGAAGAGTTGTCTCATAGCCTAAGGCCACGTTCAGTATTTGGTCAGTATCTTACATCAGTATTTGTAAGCCAAAACCAGGAGAGGAACAATCAGAGGAAAAGTATAATAGAGACATGTCACCACTTCTGAGTTTTTCACCCACTCCTCGTTTTGCCTTACATACACTGATAGTGTGAAGGTAGCCTTAAAATTGATATCAACACTCTGCATTGCATTATACAGTATACTATAAAAACTCTTTATAACAGTCTACGTACAGCACAGTTTTGCCTTTACTCTTTGCACTCTTCTAGAGAAAAACTATTCAGTACAAGGGCATTTTACAGATGTTTCAAAATATATCAAAGGCATTTTTAGTGGTATTGTTACAAGATTGTAAATCTTGTTGCCAGTAACGGAAAGAGGCAAATTCATTACTTACTCCCATGCCACTTAATAGGATTAGCCTTGCCTTCATTGATCCCTGATGCCTGATCTGTTTTCAGAATATCTACTGAATCCTAAAAAACAATATTTTTGACTTAAACATCATATAAGAAAAATATTGACTAAATTCAAAATGTACATAAAATATCGATGTATTTTGTCCTAAAACCAACCAGGGGCACACATAAGGAAGGTACAGAGGTTTTAAAAGTATTTGAATCTTGATCTCAGGGAATCCCAAAAGGACTCTTTTCATAAAAACCGGACTGTATCATTTTGGTTGGGTGGCAATTGAGAGATTTTTCAGGGATGATGGGACGAGTTGCATGACTGCTTGTGACTTATCAGATTTATAATTGACAAGTGTCAATGTTTCTATTGTGACTGCAAGACACTCCCCTGCTCTGCCCTTATTCACATTCAGTTCATTTTACAGAAGGTACGGTTTTAATACTGAGGCATCGGTTATGCTTTTTTGATCAAATAGCATTAAATAAGTACCCTATGTTATTTACAAGTACTATTACTATTTACTTACAATATTTACTTGAGGTAAGGTATATGCTCATTTTTTTTCTTTAGTATTTTTCTTTGGTTTAGTCTGTGAAATGGCTACAGTGTGAACGTTCTCTTAGGCTTCTTTCACACTAGCGTCGGAATCTCCCCGTCGCAATGCGTCGGGGAGAGATTCCGATGCTAGCGTTTGCTGCAGTGCACAATGGAGGCAGCGGATGCATTTTTCCGGCGCATCCGCTGCCCCATTGTAAGGTGCGGGGAGGTGGGGGCGGAGTTCCCGCCGCGCATGCGCGGTCGGAAAAAGCGGTCCGTCGGGAGAAAAAAAGTTACATGTAGGGTTTTTTTCTCCCGACGGTCCGCCAAAGCACGACGCATCCGTCGCAAGACGGATGCGAAGTGTGCCAATCCGTCGCAAATGCGTCGTCAATAGAAGTCTATGGGGAAAAAACGCATCCTGCAAGCACTTTTGCAGGATGCGTTTTTTCTGCAAAGCAACGCATTGTGACGGATTTAAAAAAACGCTAGTGTGAAAGTACCCTTACACTTTGCACGTTTGGGTTCACCTTGGTGGGATGGGGTGGCCCCCCTTTCTGAGCTAAGTATTTTCAAAAAACTAAAAATATAGTTGCCAGTGTTTTGAAAGAGTAAACATTTTTGGGATGCACATAATCATCAGTAACTGTGTGTATATAGTCATTGACATGGATTATATATATATATACATATATATATATATATATATATATATGTTAGGGCTGGCGGAATGCACCGAGTAAATATAGAGATGTTATTTGGTGCGTTCGCAGCCCGGGGTCCACCGTGCAGGAATAGGACCTGCTGCTGGCAAACAGCGGCACGATATGGCGGTAGAAGCGAACTCTGTTGCTTCACAGAGTCGCTATAAGGAAAGGACTGTGTCCTGTTAAACTCCACAGGAATACACAGTAACTGCTGAGCAGATAGCAGCTTGTGGTCACGCAGTCCAGGAGGCAAACATACAATCTCCTCACCGGTGGAGCCGGTATTCTAGTGGCTTATTTCAGCCGGGTCCCTGAATACACACAAGCGTGACCACAGTGGCGCAAAACTCATGTCATGCATTGATACTAGCGCATGGCCGTGCGGCCATGCGAGCCTTATATAGCTGCAGCAAGAAAAAGACCTTCATAGAAGGACCAATGAGAGACTGCCATAACTGAGCATGTGACCCTAGATCTCCACTGAAAGATCTTACCCTGGGCATGCTCAGTGTGTGAAAAGCAGGCGTTAGTCCTAGCAGCAATAGGACCTTCCTACCATGTGACCCTCGATCTCCACTGAGAGATCTTACTCAGGGCATGCTCAGAATGAGAAAAGCAGGACTTAGTCGCAGAAGCGTCTGCTCGCCGCTGCCCAGCACTGACTTCAATGGCAGAAGCAGGAAAGGCAGCAGTAACTCTTTGTACAGAGTGGGACTGAGCAAGACGCTTGGACTGACGTCTCCGCTGAGCAGGCACAACTGCGGCAGGAGAGGAATGGGAGACCGCAGCGGAGATGGCCCGAGATTCCCCCTGTGCAGAGGCGGGAACTCGACCCCTAACATTACCCCCCCTCCTAGGGCCCCCCCTCCTTGGACCTCGCTACGCTCAAAGGCAGCAATGAGCTGCGGAGCCTGAATGTGCTCAACAGGCTCCCAGGACCTGTCCTCAGGACCATAACCCTTCCAGTCCACCAAATAAAACTTTTTACCACGTACCACCTTGCACCCCAAAATAGCATTCACCTCGTAATCGTCCGTAGACGAACCCGATGTCCCAGCAGATGACTCGGAAAACCGGGACATGTATACGGGTTTCAAGAGGGACATATGAAAGGTGTCGGTGATACCCAGGCATGGCGGAAGGGCTAAACGATAGACCACAGGATTAACCTGTTCGAGGACCTTAAAAGGACCCAAGTAGCGAGGTGCAAACTTAGTGGACTCAACTCGCAGCCTGATGTTACGGGCGGAGAGCCACACCAAGTCGCCAGGAGCAAAGGTCGGAGCGGGGCGCCGATGTGCATCGGCGGAGGACCTCATTCTCTCCTTGGAGGCCCGAATGGCATCCTGAGTGCGGTCCCAAATATCCCGTGCTTCCACAGCCCAGTCTGCCACCCTGGAGTCGGCGGAAGACACGGGCATAGGCACAGGTACCCGCGGATGCTGACCATAGTTAAGGAGAAATGGGGTTTGTCCAGTGGAGTCGGCCACGGCGTTGTTCAGCGCAAACTCTGCCCATGATAGCAAGGATGCCCAGTCATCCTGCCTGGCTGAGACAAAATGTCGCAGATATGTGACCAAGGTCTGGTTGGCCCTCTCTACCAACCCGTTCGTCTCGAGATGATATGCAGAAGAGAGATTTAACTCAATGCTGAGAAGACGACAAAGCTCTCTCCAGAACCGAGACGCAAACTGGGGACCCCGGTCACTGACAATTTTGTCCGGCATACCGTGTAGGCGGAAGATGTGTTTTATGAACAACGCTGCCAAGGCCCGTGCAGAAGGTAACCGTGGAAGTGGGACCAAATGCACCATTTTAGAAAAATGATCGGTGACAACCCAAATGATGGTACAGCCACGAGACTTGGGCAAACCCACCACAAAGTCCATCCCGACCATCTCCCAGGGCCTGTCAGCCACCGGCAAGGGATAGAGTAACCCTGCTGGCCGTTGTCGAGGAGATTTATTTTTGGCACAGGAGACACATGCCTGAATGTAATCTCTGACATCACGAACCATATGTGGCCACCAGTACGACCTCGCCAGCAGCTCAGATGTCCTTTTTGTCCCAAAGTGTCCACCCACCTTGGACGAATGAGCCCAAGAGAGAACCTCCGGTCGCAAATTAATGGGTACAAAAGTCTTGCCCAGAGGCACAGATTCTAGCGAAACCGGAGCTACGGTTCTCAGGCTCTCAGAAGGGACAATAAGCCGAGGCTCCCCTTCCTCCTCCTCAGATGACACAACAGAGCGAGAGAGGGCATCAGCACGAATGTTCTTCTCCCCAGCGAGATAATGGAGGGTGAAGTGGAACCGGGAGAAGAACAAGGACCATCTGGCCTGGCGAGAATTTAGCCGCTGGGCTGTTTGCAAATATAACAAATTTTTGTGGTCCGTGAAGACTTGAAAGGGAAAGCGAACCCCCTCCAAAAGATGTCTCCACTCCGAGAAAGCCAACTTCATTGCTAGCAACTCCCTGTCCCCGATGGAATAATTCCTCTCCGCTGGTGTGAAGGTCTTGGAGTAGAAGAAGCAAGGATGCTTCCGACCTTGAGCATCCTTTTGGAAGAGGACTGCTCCTGCACCAACGGATGAGGCATCCACCTCCATTATAAACGGCTTATCCACATCGGGACGATGTAGGATGGGAGCGCTAGCAAAATGAGACTTAATAGAAGAGAAGGCCTTGGAGACCTCTTCAGACCACAATTTGGGATTTGCTCCCTTCTTGGTGAGGGCTACCAAGGGAGCTACCAAAGTTGAGAAGTGTGGAATGAAATGGCGGTAATAATTAATGAACCCCATAAAGCGCTGCACCGCTTTAAGAGAATGGGGTTCTTGCCAGTCCATCACAGCCTGTAGTTTGGCAGGATCCATAGCCAATCCCTGGGCGGAAATGATATAGCCCAGGAAAGGTAAAGACTCCTGCTCAAACATACACTTCTCCAACTTTGCATAGAGGGAATTTGACCGTAAGAGGTCGAAGACTCTGCCAACATCTCTCCGGTGGGAGTCAATATCTGGAGAGAAGATCAGAATATCATCCAGATAGACTACGACCGAGGTGGAGAGCATATCCCGGAAGATGTCATTGACAAAGTCTTGGAAGACGGCTGGGGCATTACAGAGCCCGAAGGGCATCACCAGATACTCATAGTGCCCATCCCTGGTATTAAACGCCGTCTTCCATTCATCCCCCTCACGGATGCGAATCAAGTTATAAGCACCCCGCAAATCTAATTTGGTAAATACCCTTGCTCCCCGTAGCCTATCAAAGAGCTCAGAAATCAGGGGCAATGGGTACTTATTCTTAACGGTGATGGCGTTAAGACCCCTGTAATCTATGCAAGGACGTAATTCTCCGTTCTTCTTCTGCACGAAGAAGAACCCTGCCCCTGCAGGTGACACTGACTTCCTAATGAACCCTCTTGCCAAATTTTCCTGGATGTATTGGGACATAGCCTCTGTCTCCGGGAAGGAGAGGGGATAGACCCGTCCCCGAGGAGGTTCTGCTCCAGGCAAGAGATCAATAGGACAGTTATAGGGGCGGTGAGGTGGAAGGGTCTCCGCAGCCTTTTTGGAGAAGACGTCTGCATAGGACCAATAGCATTTGGGAAGGGAAGAAAGATCTGCAGGTATCTCGGTGGTAGAAACCTGAACGCACTCTCTCAAACATCTGCCCTTACATGAATCACTCCAACCCAATATCCTCCCAGAGGACCACTCAATATGTGGGGAGTGGAAACGGAGCCAGGGTATTCCCAGCAGAATCTCATCCATTCCCTCGGGAAGGAAAAGAAGGGAAATTATCTCCTGGTGGGATGGGGACATAGCTAACGTGAAAGGGACAGTCTGGTGTGTTATCTGAGAAGGAAGTGTTGACCCATTCACTACTCTAACAGTCACCGGTTTGGCGAGCATCACCAGAGGTATTGCATGGCGTAGAGCAAAAGCTAAGGAGATGAAATTCCCATCAGCTCCAGAATCCACACATAGCTCGACTGTTAGAGAGTAAGAGCCTAATATGATTGTCCCTTTGAAAGACAGCTTGGACGAAAATGCCGCTGTGTCTATTGAACCTCCTCCAAGGGTTACTAGATGCGATCGTTTACTCGACCGCCGTGGACATTTATTGGCATAATGTCCTTCTTGTTGGCAATTTCTGCAAACCACGGGTACTCAAGCGGTCCGAGACTTAGGTCCCGCTCGAGAAACCTCCATGGCCTCATGGGAGTCGGATGCCTGAACGGAAGATTCCAGAGGTCTGGCGAAGGTGGGAGCCAGCCGAAACCTCTGCCTACACTGGGCCCGCTCCAACTTCCGCTCGTTAAAACGGAGGTCGATGCGGGTAGATTTAGAAATAAGCTCCTCCAGTGTGGCGGGAATCTCCCTGGTGGCCAAGGCGTCCTTCACATGGTCTGCCAGTCCTCTCCAGAACACCGGAATAAGGACTTTATCCGGCCATTCCAGCTCAGAGACCAGAGTCCGGAATTGGACGGCGAACTGGCTGACCATGGACGAACCCTGTGTTGTTGCCAACAATTGGAGCGCGGTATCGTGGGTGACACGAGGTCCCAAAAAGACCTGTTTAAGAGCGTCCAGGAAGAGAGGAGCACTCTGCGCCATACGATCATTGCGCTCCCATAGCGGCGTTGCCCACTCTAACGCCCTGCCCGACAAAAGGGATAAAATAAATCCCACTTTCGCCCGTTCCGTAGGAAAACATGCAGCCAGAAGCTCAAGATGTATGGAGCACTGACTCACAAATCCCCGACATAGCTTACTGTCACCAGCAAACTTGTCTGGAAGCGGGAGACGGGATAAAGTCGGAGCAGGGGTGGCAGAGGACAAACTGGCTGCAGCTACACTTGCAGCCTGAACAGCGACTGCGGTAACATCCACAGCTGAGGTTGTGCGCTCGAGAGCCGTCAACCTACCCTCCAGCTGCTGGATGTACCGCTGTAAATGCTGATCGTCCGCCATTTACCAGCCAGACCCTGGCGCTAGTATACTGTTAGGGCTGGCGGAACGCACCGAGTAAATATAGAGATGTTATCTGGTGCGTTCGCAGCCCGGGGTCCACCATGCAGGAATAGGACCTGCTGCTGGCAAACAGCGGCACGATATGGCGGTAGAAGCGAACTCTGTTGCTTCACAGAGTCGCTATAAGGAAAGGACTGTGTCCTGTTAAACTCCACAGGAATACACAGTAGCTGCTGAGCAGATAGCAGCTTGTGGTCACGCAGTCCAGGAGGCAAACATACAATCTCCTCACCGGTGGAGCCGGTATTCTAGTGGCTTATTTCAGCCGGGGCCCTGTAACCAAACACACAATCTCCTCACCGGAGGTGCCGGTATTCTAGTGGCTTATTTCAGCCGGGTCCCTGAATACACACAAGCGTGACCACAGTGGCGCAAAACTCATGTCATGCATTGATACTAGCGCATGGCCATGCGGCCATGCGAGCCTTATATAGCTGCAGCAAGAAAAAGACCTTCATAGACGGACCAATGAGAGTCTGCCATAACTGAGCATGTGACCCTAGATCTCCACTGAGAGATCTTACCCTGGGCATGCTCAGTGTGTGAAAAGCAGGAGTTAGTCCTAGCAGCAATAGGACCTTCCTACCATATGACCCTCGATCTGCACTGAGAGATCTTACTCAGGGCATGCTCAGAATGAGAAAAGCAGGACTTAGTCGCAGAAGCGTCTGCTTGCCGCTGCCCAGCACTGACTTCAATGGCAGAAGCAGGAAAGGCAGCAGTAACTCTTTGTACAGAGTGGGACTGAGCAAGATGCTTGGACTGACGTCTCCGCTGAGCAGGCACAACTGTGGCAGGAGAGGAATGGGAGACCGCAGCAGAGATGGCCCGAGATTCCCCCTGTGCAGAGGCGGGAACTCGACCCCTAACATATATATATACTGATGTAATTTGCTTTCTCTAACACTCACTATAAATAAAGAATTAAAAATAACCAATTCCAACCAATAAATTAAAAATCACGAGGGAACCAGAATATATCTCCCCAGGCGTGTGTTTTTTCTCCCTTTTCTCCCTTGATTATGGATCCGGTTGCAGGGCTGGCATAGCAGCTATGCTGTCCTTCTTTGTAGGTTACTGATGTTCGCCGTGAGGTTCTGCAGCAGCATCAGTGGCTCCAGGTCACCAATGTTGGGGTCTCTGCAGGTAGGCCGGCCCAGCTGGAACCCAAGGTTGCCCTCCCGGACAGGTTTTTCAGAGGTAGAGACATTTTTTTTTTTCATGGAAGCTTGCAAACTATTTTAAACTTTGCCCTCAATTTTCTGGAAATGAAGAGCAACATGTTGGTATTGTGATTTCTCTGCTGCAAGGAGATCCTCAATCCTGGGCTTTCTCTTTGCCACAGGATTTTGTTTGTCTCCATTCTGAAGGGGTGCTTAATTGTCTCCTCTCCAAATCGCACCTCACCACCTGTGTGCTCGACCCCATCCCATCGCACCTCTTCCCCAACCTCACCACCACACTTATCCCATCCCTAACCCACCTCTTCAACTTATCACTATCTTCTGGCACCTTCCCTTCTGCTTTCAAACATGCCACAAGCACGCCTATCCTTAAAAAGCCACCCCTCGATCCAACTGCTATGTCCAGCTATCACCCAATATCACTGCTCCCATTCACTTCCAAACTCCTGGAGCAGCACGTCCACTCTGAACTTTCCTCCCACCTCTCATCTAACTTGCTCTTTGACAATCTACAATCTGGTTTCCGCCCCCATCACTCAACTGTGACAGCCCTGACCAAAATCACTAACGACCTACTTTCCGCAAAAGCTAATAGACAATACTCTGTACTCCTCCTTCTAGACCTGTCCTCTGCTTTCGACACAATTGACCACTGCCTCTTACTACAGATCCTCTCCTCCTTTGGCATCAAAGACCTCACCCTATCCTGGATCTCCTCGTACCTCTCCAACCGCACATTCAGCATCTCCCACTCCCACACTACCTGCTCATCCCACCCTCTCTCTGTTGGAGTCCCCCAAGGCTCTGTTCTAGGACCCCTACTCTTCTCAATCTATACACTTGGCTTGGGACAACTCATAAAGTCCCATGGTTTCCAGTACCACCTCTATGCTGATGACACTCAGATCTACCTCTCTGGCCCAGACATCACCATTCTGCTGTCCAGAATCCCAGAGTGCCTAACAGCCATATCCTCCTTCTTCTCCTCTCGCTTCCTCAAACTCAATGTGGACAAATCTGAACCCATCATCTTTCCTCCATCCCATAGATCTTCCTTACCTGACCTATCTATCGCAATCAATGACATCATGCTTTCCCCCGTACCGGAAATCCGCTGCCTCGGAGTAACCTTCGACTCTGCCCCGTCCTTCAAACCGCACATCCAAGCTGTTTCCACCTCCTGTCGCCTCCAGCTCAAAAATATCTCCAGAATCCGTCCTTTCCTCAACCGTCAATCTACTAAAATGCTTGTGCATGCCCTCATCATCTCCCGCCTTGACAACTGCAACATCCTTTTCTGCGGCCTCCCTGCTAACACCCTTGCACCTCTCTAGTCCATTCTTAACTCTGCTGCCCAACTAATTCATCTCTCTCCTCGCTACTCCTCTGCTTCCCCCCTCTGCAAATGTCTTCACTGGCTCCCATTCCCTCAGCGTATCCAGTTCAAATTACTAATACTGACCTACAAAGCCATCCACAACCTGTCTCCTCCATATATCTCTGAACTAATCTCCCGATATCTTCCCTCTCGTGATCTCCGGTCCTCCCAAGACCTCCTTCTCTCCTCCACACTTATTCGCTCCTCATCCAACCACCTCCAAGACTTCTCCCAAATATCCCCCATCCTCTGGAACTCTTTACCCCAACACGTCCGACTATCAACCACATTCGGATCCTTCAAATGGATCCTGAAAACCCATCTCTTCAGGAAAGCCTATAGCCTGCACTGACCCCGCTGCCGCCTCATCACTACCGAAGCTACCACCTCACTAACACCGGAGCTCCTGTAACCCTCAACCTACTGTCTCCTTCCCCATTATCCTGTAGAATGTAAGCCCGCAAGGGCAGGGTCCTCGCCCTTCTGTATCAGTCTGTCATTGTTAGTTTGTTTACTGTAAGTGATATCTGTAACTTGTATGTAACCCCTTCTCATGTAAAGCACCATGGAATCAATGGTGCTATATAAATAAATAATAATAATAATAGTAATTCTGTGGAGGGATTTTTTGGGGCTCTAGCTCTTATCTATGATGACCAAGACCGAGTCGCCTTGGCTGAATCCAGGTTGCATCGCCTTCAGCAAGGGAATTGGTCAGTGGAGACAAATAGCTGCGAATTCCGCAGATGGGCAACTGATACAAAATGGAAGCCAATTCCTCCAGGGCCTTACTGAAAGGTTGAAGGATGCTTTGGCAGTGTATGAAAACCCTGAGTCCTTGGAGGCTACTATGTCGTTGGCTATTCGCATTGGTAGATGCCTTTGGCATAGGTGGGTAAGACCACCTTCTCCAGAGCCTCTCTTTCAGAGTATTGCCTCTTTGCCAGGGGAGCGGTCTAGTGGTGAACTAGTTCTGGGGAAGGAGGAGGAACCCATGAAGTTAGGGGGTGCCTCTGCATTGTACATTTCCCCGGAGATTCGCAAAAAGAAAGGAGTGTGTTTTTTGTGGAAAAAAGGGACATTTTATTGAGGCCTGTCCTTTAATGCCTAAGCAAAAGGAGATTTGTTTAACCCTTGGTAGTCTGGAGTTGAATAAGCAAGGGGTCCATTTATCGTCAACGTGCAGAGCAAAACGGAGGAGATTTCTATGTTTGATGACAGTGGAGCTGGAGTCAGCATGACTGATGCTGAGTTTGCGAGAACTCATGGGCTGGTTTGCTGTACTTTAGTTAAGCCCATTCCCATCTTCTCCATCGAATCAGCGCCACTTGCACAGAAAGCTCTGTACATAATGTAAGACTGAGGGAGGGGTTGATTCATTGTGAAATAATTCCTTGCTATGTCTTGGATGTTCTTCCCTCCCCAATTGTATTGGGTCTTCCCTAGTTAGTGAAACATAATCCACTGGTGGATTGGCAAGCCAGGGAGATTGTTGAGTGGGGAGATTACCGCAATGATTAAACACAACCACAGATCTACCAACCACTGTTTCACCAATAACCACAATGCAATCAACAATAGTGGAGTAATATATACCATATACCAGTGATTGGTGCTCTGTGGAGAAGGTGTGGAGGACCACTAGCATAAGGGGTAGAAGCAAACACAACGAAATTACAGAAGTACCCAGAAGAACCACCAAGCAGAGAGTAGATATAAAAAATGCCTTTATTATATATGATTGGCAATAAATAATATAACAATTGTGCGCACAAGAGGACAGAAAAAATATAACATCAATATACAAAAATTTTTTTTTTTTTAAAAAAAAGGAGATGGTAAAGGCTGACCCAGTTACATTCATATATCTAAATATATGGTTAGTGCTTCCCTATTTTTTAAAAATATATTTTTGCACATATATGAGATATTATCACTTACAATATTTGCTCTATATAAATTTTTGTATTTATTTTTATTTTTTTATATATATATAGGCTTTTCATCACATAAATTCTTGTCATTTTATATTTATATTTTTTTAAAAAAATAGGGAAGCACTAACCATATATTTAGATATATAAATGTAACTGGGTCAGCCTTTACCATCTCCTAGTTTTTTTTTTTTTTTGTATATTGATGTTATATTTTTTCTGTCCTCTTGTGCGAACAATTGTTATATTATTTATTGCCAATCATATATAATAAAGGCATTTTTTATATCTACTCTCTGCTTGGTGGTTCTTCTGGGTACTTCTGTAATTTGGTTGTGTTTGCTTCCAGTTTACCGCAATGAAAACTGCTTAAATATTTCTCTTTCTACAATCTACAGTAACTGTACCAGCATTTTTGTTGGGTTTTGATGACGTTTTTTCTAATAGGGGGTGTCAGGATTTGCCTCCTCACCATACATATGACTGTCCTGTTTGCCTGATTCCTGGAACTAAACTTCCAAAGTCCAGACTGTATAATCTTTCTGGCCCTAAGAGACAAGCCATAAAGGAATTAGTTGTGGAAAATCTGGAGAACGGACATATCCAATTTTCATATTCGCCTGTTGTGGAAGGGTTCTTCTTTGTGAAGAAAAATGATGGCGGTCTACGTCCCTGTTTAGACTTCCGGGAATTAAATCAGATTACCATCCGACATCCATATCCTCTTCTCTGATTCCGGATCTGTTAAGCCAGTTTGTGGGACCTACTGTGTGCTCCAAGTTAGATTTAAGGGAAGCCTACAATCTGGTTAGAATCAGAGAAGGGGATGAATGGAAAATGGCGTTCAATACCCCTGAGAGTCATTTCCAGAGTCTGGTCATGCCTTTCGGTCTGACCAATGAACCTGCGGTGTTCCAACATTTCAATAATGATATTTTCCATCATTTGGTGGCCAGGTTTGTGGTTGTCTATCTGGACGATATTTTGGTTTACTCACCTGATTTTGAGACACATCGGGGGCATGTTAAACAGGTGCTGCAAATATTAAGGGAAATATTAAGGGATCACAAACTATATGCCAAACTAGAAAAATTAGTTTTTTTTTCCATCCCGTATGTGCAGTTTTTGATGTATCTATTGTCATCTTCGGGTTTTCGGATGGATCCTGAGAAGGTAAGTGCTGTCCTTGATTGGATCCATCATAAGAACCTGTTAAGGCTGGGTTCACACTGCGTTGTGTGAACCCGTTTAACGGACTACGTTACACCGCGGCATAACGTGGTGTAACGTAGTCCGTTAACGCCGCCATTACAAGCAATGGCGAGCGCATCGCTAGCGCACGCCCACATTGGGCGTGCGCTAGCGATGTGCCGTCATTGAGTGCCGGACCCGAGACGCCGCCTGCAGCGTTTCCGGGTCCGTCACTGCTAGCTCGCCGCTAGCACAGATGGAGCTAGCAGAAGCTCCATCTGCGCTAGCGCTGTGCAAGTGCCGGCACTTGCGTTAGTGCAGTCCGTTTAACGGATATGTTGAACGGACTGCACTAACGTAGTGTGAACCTAGCCTAAGGCTCTAAAATGTTTTCTGGCCTTTACTACTTTTTACCTGAAATATATCCAAAATTATTCAGTAATTGTGAAAACCCTTTACTGACATGACAAGGACAGGGTTGATATTTCCAAATGGTCGAGTGCCAACCTGCAGGCTTTTTCCCCACTTGTAGCCTTAAGACCGTCTGGATGAGGCCTCTTCAGAACAGCGAATACCTTATTGTGATCCATCTTCAGACTAGTCTCAGAAATGATGCACACAAGAAATGGAAGGGAGGTCTATTTGAAGATGCATTTTTCATATTTGGCATAGAGACGGTTAGTTATTAACCTTAGCAGAGCCTGGCGAATGTCCCTCCTGTGTATTGGCAGATCAGGAGAGAATACCAAGATATCGTCTAGGTATACTACCACACACATATGTAGCAGGTCCCGGAAGATGACGATCACCAGTTCTTGGAAGATGGCTGGGACATTACAGAGTCCAAACGGCATAATGTGATACTCGTAATGGCCATTGCGAGTGTTGAGAGTCGTCTTCCATTCGTCTCCTTGGCAACTCCCCATCAGGTTGTATGCCCCTTGTAGACCAAGCTTCGTGATGACTCTGGAACCCTTCAGGCAATCAAACAGGTCAGAGATCAGAGGTAGGGGGTAGTTATTTATTACATGATTTGGTTAAGGCCTCTATAGTCAATGCAGGGTCACAGAGAGCCGTCCTTCATCTTCACAAAGAAAAACCCAGCTTTAGACAAAGTGGAAGATTTCTGTATAAATCCCCTAGCAGGGTTCTCTTCAATATACTTGGACATGTCACGTGTCTTGGCCTGGGATAGGGAATAGATTCAGCCTTGTGGAGGTGAATCACCAGGCAGGAGGTCAATCAGACAGTGATACAGCCTATGAGGTGGCAAGGTCTCCATCTCTTTCTTGTCAAAGACGTCCACATGTGTCCAATATGCCACAGGCAGGCCAGGCAAATTAGCGGGAGAAGTAGGAGACCGAATATGATGAATAGGAGCAAGGCACCCCTTGTGACAACCTGAACCCCAATGGAGTACATCTCCAGACCTCCAGTCCAGAACAGGTTTGTGTTTTTGCAGAAATGGGAGAGCTAGAAGCAGAGGATAAGATTGACAAAAGAGCACATGATAAGAAATCTTCTCAGAATGGAGCATCCCAACCTCAAGGTCCATGGGCTCCATTTTGAACTAGATGGTCTTTGGAAGAGGCTTTCCATCCACTGCAGAGTCCAGGTGGGCCAACTCAAAAAAAGACCCATTGCCGCAGGAGACGGATACAGCCAGGATCAACGATGGAGAGGAAGACACCTTGCCCAGGGTAGCCTCTCCTACTGACCCTAGGCAGTGGCATTTCCCGGTCTCTCGGGGCAGGATAAAATAAAGTGTTTGGAACCACCGCAGTAAAAGCATGTTCCTTCAACGAATAAACAATTCACAGCACCTCATAGCAAATAAAGGGTTAACTATTACCCACAAGAGATGCGCACGTCAATTCCAGAGAGTCCTTCTCAGAAAACATCCAAACATTCAAATAGAGAATGAAGACAGCGCCTCATACATTGGTGAAAAATCGCAGTTCCTTTATTCTGCGCTCTGTGGCGATGTTTCGATCTACATAAACTTTTTCAAGCACTTGAAAAAGATCATGTAGATTGAAACGTCGCCACAGAGGGCAGAATAAAGGAACTACGATTTTTCACCAACGTATGAGGTGCTGTCTTCATTCTCTATTTGAATGTTAGGAGCCTCACCTAATCTGACCACAGATGCGCAGCAGCTAATGACACCGAGTCCAGGTGCTACTTCAGGACTGACCTTGGGTAAATGGCAGATGACCCCTAGGAAGGGGTAGCTGGGGCAGCCTGAGTGTATGTCCATCAGATGCAGGCAGGCAGTCAGAGTAAGATGACAGGTACTGCAGATGCAGACAGGACTGGCTGACGGAGAATTGAGCACTGGCTAGTGCAACAGGACTGACTGACAGAGAAGAGCACTGGCCAGTGCAACATGACCAGCTGCCATTGAGAAGAGCACTGACGGGTGCAGCGGGACCCGCAGCAGTTGAGATGAGCACTGGCGGGTGCAGGGGGCTGAGATACAAGCACTAGGACCTAAGAACTCACAAAAGTGTTAGGAAACAAACTCACAACATTGCACAGGCACCTTCATATTGGAGGAAGTGGTTTAAATAATAAGTGTCCTCCAGCTATTGGCTGGGGACACTTTAGAGGAACGCGCACCAGCCCTTTTAAGAAAGAGGAAGTGTGTGCATACCCTAAGCACAGTACCCGGGGACCTGCGTGTGGTGCACGCATCCCGGGTAGCAGCAGACCCAGAAGTAGCAGCATAGTAACCATGGTGATGAGTACGCTAGCATCTCTGCAGGGGAAGAGGAACTGCAGGCAGAGATGCGGGTGCTACAATTTCTCCTATCACATCTTGGGAGGGGCTATTTATACTCTTCCTGCACATGCAGTCCTTGCTGGCTACAAGTTAGATGGATGTTTGGAATCCCAACTCACCAGTGTAGGATAATCTTGCTGATGTTTTCTCTATTACTTTGCATGTATTTTTTTTGCATATTCCCCTTTTCAGCTCTTTTCCCATTTTATTAAATTCAGGGCCTGAAGGTTTTCACGTATACCAAAGGTCTTTTTGGATTCCTTTAATCTCCTTTCGTCTTTCATTTATGACTGTGTAAACATGTCTTTAGCCCTGTGTCTCACTCACTGCTGTTGTTGTGGCTTTGGGTTACACTCTGTGTTTAGTTGAGGGTGCAGTTAAGGACACTCATGGTCAGCTGACATTGAGTGGGGGCATCATTGTGTAATTTAAGGGTGCCAACCTATGCGGATAGGTGAGTGTTAGGTCTCTGTCGTAACAGTCAGAACAAGTAAATACTCTTGCTTTTGGTTAAACCCCTTTCTTTAGTAGTTCACTAGCCGAAAATGAAACCGATCAGCAGATAGAACTATAGTGTTCTCTGTAGGATATTAAAGGGACTGTCCTTGTTGGAGATCTTCTGCATATTCTTGAAATGAACAGAGGGACAAAGATTCTCTCTTATTCAGTTTTATTATTCATTTTGATGGATAGTGTTCCTTTAACAATAATATTTTTGTGGGAAAAAGTGTTTAAACATTTATATACGTGAAATGTGAAAATTTTAAGAAACTAGAAATCCTAAATAACAATCTGTCATGTGTAAGAAAACAAAAAAAATATTCCCATGAAGAGTGCATGAGGCAGTGTTATTTGATTTTAGGTACAAAGATAACAAAGTAGTCCACATGGCTGCTGTGACGGGTATAAAATATATGACACTGTTAAAGATAAGCATCTGTCTGCTGATCCATGAAATGATGTGCTTATTGCAAGTTGAACATTTGTTTTTCATTTCCTTCTCTGATACATATTATGAAAAGAAATCTCGAGTGTACAGTCTTTTGGCTGTAAAAATAGCTTTTTCTGAAAACGTCTAGTTTCTGATTTGAAACTGTTTCTTTCCAGCTGATGGACTCTCAGAACGAGCTGTGGAAATCATCCTATCAGTTACTCTGTGTGTGCTATCTGTGATACTACTTGTGGCTGCAATATATGCTTTTGCAAGGTAAGATATCTTTTACTTGTCATAGATTTACAAATATTTTCCAAGCTCCCCATTTTCTGTAATAACTCTTGTTAGGACAAAGGAATATGAACGAATCAATATGCTATGTGATTTTCAGTATATGAAGGTTCAAACATGCCATGATGCTCCCGCGTCAGAGAGACGAGGTAGTCACCGGACAGCCGTCACTATGTTTATTCTCCATGTGTATACTCCTGTGCACCTTCACTAAGTCACTCGACTTCTTATCGGGATACTGATGTTCAGCATGAGAAGCACGTCTTCATGGTGCAAAGCTGTTGGGTCACCAACTTGTTTAACCCTGCTGATGTCTTCGGTCTGGGGAGAACAATTTTTGACTTTGGTATTTTTTGGGGTGTTCAAGATGCGGTTCTGAAACTTGTGGTTGATTGACTTAAATGAGGATGGGTCGGTCGGCCACGGGTTTCAGAGCCGCATCTTGAATATTTTAAAGAATATTGAAGTTCAAGGTCGGTCGTTTTTGACCGAAGACAACAGCAGGGTTAAGCGATGTCAGATTGAATTTAGGAAAAAATATGGTGTTTCTGAAATAATTTCAAAGAGTGCTATACAGAAGATGGTACAAAAACTGGAAACAATGGGATCATTGATTCTTTTCGATAGTAGAGGCCAACCAAAAATGTTGCAGGACACAATCGATGCCGTGCAACATGGTCTGGAGCAACCACCTATGAATTCTCTGAGTTGCCTAGCACAGGAGACTGAAATAACTTATTCAGCAGGTCCAAAAGGGCAAAATTGCATTCATATCATGTCACCAAAATTCAGGAGCTAAAAGCAAGTGATATGGATAACAGAGCCAGATAATGTCACTGTTTCAAGGTTTGTGAGGGAGAACAAAGGAATAATGGAAATCAAATAGTTATCAGATGAGGTATGGTTAAATTTGTTGGGTTATGTTAAATTGCAAAACATACCTCTATTAGCCACTGAAAATCCCCTTGCATCTCAACAAATATCACTCCATCATCAAAAAGTCGGTGTATGGCCCACAATGTCTCAGTTTCGCATCATAGTTCCCATATTTTTTATACCACCATGAACACTGATTTGTACCTGGACATTTTTGAACAGTTCACGAAAGAACTGGAGGATCAGGAGTTATTGAAAGGTTACTTTAGGCAAGATTGAGGAATATTGTCACTCATCGGCAAGAAGCACAGCAGAAATTGAGTCCATTCTTGGCATGAGGATAATTCCAAAGGAGCTTTGGCCACCACAGTCACCGAATCTGACACCACCTGACTTCTTCCTTTAGGATAAGCTCAATAGAAAAGTTGGAACAAGCTTTGCACTGTGGAAGATTTGATGGAAAACTTCCAATGTGAAATTGGTTCTATTCCTCCCCCTCGTATATGCTTGCCAATACAGTCAGGAACATGGAGTGCCACTCCGAAATATGTGTAGATTAAAATGGAGATCACTTCCAGCTTCTCATATTATACAATCAATTACACATTTGCTAAGGTATGTGGTGTATTTTCTAGTTCAGATTGCTTAATTCTAATGGGAGTTACCACAGAATACTTAGGGCTCTTTCGAGTTAAACTTCTTGTGATTCATTACATAAATATTTTTATGTAACGTTACAAAGCATAATTTAGGAGATAGTGATCCAATAGAAAAGAAAGTACGGTAATGCAAATTTCATGAGTGGAAATATATTTGTTACTGCGATATTGATGATCAGAAGATGCAAGAGTTTGAGAGCCAGTAACAATAAAACACATATCTCAAAGAAGAAAAGAAAAATCAAAAGAAGGGAAATTTTATATTTGAGAATTACTTGAAATGTTTAAACTTTTTTGGCCTATGATTTAATGAAATTATTATTCATTGACTACTTTAAATATGTAGATAACTCAAATCTCTTGAATTAGTATGTACATACAGTATTTATACACATTCTTCAAGTGACCTCCACTTCTTTATAGTCTGCACTATCCCACAGTGCTCTATTACAGAGGTTGAGTCAACGGTATACAATTATATGTATACAGTGTATATAATAAGTCTACATCCACCTTTAAAATGTCAATTTTTTGTCATGTAAAAAAAAATACCATTAAGAATAACTTCAGAACTCTTTCCACATTTAATGTCACCTATAATCTGTAATCTGTAATCTTTTTATCTTTTCTCCTTGGGCCATTCCAAAACTTTGATTTTCTTCTGGTGAAGCCATTCTTTTGTTGATTTGGAGGTATGCTTAGGGTCGTGACACCTATCCATTTCTAACTCCAGGGCTTGATGCCAGCCGCAATTTTTGACAAATCACAGTTGACATCAACCCCGATTCTCATTACCCTGATTGGCAACGCACCAGGGCAATTGGAAAGAGCAGGGCAAAGCACCAGAACTGGTGCATCTCATGTGATGCTCCACTTCTGCAGTGGTAGCAGGTTGGTATTTTTAAGCTTTGAAGGGCCCAATAAACAGGGACCTTCTAGCCTCATAAAATGAGCTCACTGCTGTCTGCGTTACCTTTGCTGGTTATCAAAAATTGAGAGAACCCTACATTGTTTTTTTTAAATTATTTATTTATTAGGTTGAACAAGACTAAACACCCTTTAGTGCCACATCAAAGACACTAAAGGGTGCAAGTTTATTATATGTAGGGGGCTTGTGAAAATTATATATCTACAGGATATCTATCCATTCTATTTTGATGATTCGAGCTGTGAATTTACTGTACTTGGCTGATGAAATCTTGTGGTTCCTTTGAGATGTGTGTGAGAAAAAAATGGGATGCACATGGTTTGTGTACCGTCAGTTTTTTTTCCACATTGACTTGTATAGGTGAGTCTCGTTCAATATACAGTACGCAGCCATACGCAGCATGCCATGATTTTTTCCTGAGTCTGAACACTGCCTCAATGAATAACATTTTTGTGAGTGCAATGCGATTTTATTTATTATATTGCACTCACCGATTTTATATGCAGATGAGATCCAACCATAAATGTGATTAGTTAATTCTAAATACAACCACATCCCAAATAAGAATGTGTTTGCATTTATACACCCACATTTCAGTTTTGCTTTTTTATTTTCCCTCTCAAAATTATTTCATTTTTTTCCTCAATCGATTTGTACAGATTATGGGTGACATATAAGTTGGAAAAAGCTCTGAAATTATTTTAATGATATGATTTTTTTCCATGGCATGCCATGATATGATTTTTTTCCATTTGAATGACTATGGACACATTCCATGTTTCAGTTTCTTAAAGCCAGTTTGTCTGCCCAAACTGACAGTACAAACTAAGCACATAGCTTTGTATAGATTATAGCCATTTTACAATGGCATGTAAAAGTTTGGGTACCCCTGGTTGAAAGTACTGTTATTGTGAACAGCTGAGCAAGTTATAGATGAAATGATCTCTAAAAGGCCTAAAGTTGAAGATGATACATTTCCTTTGTGTTTTGGGCAAAAACAAAAAAATGTCATCTTTTACATTTTTAAAATTACAAAAATGAAGATGGGCAGAGGCATATATTTGGGCACTCTGCATGGTTAGTACTTTGTAGCACCCCCATTTGAAGGTATCACAGCTTGTATGAAAAAAAAGCAGGATGAGTCCAGCTGATAAAAAAACCTTGTCTTTATTCCAAATCCGTATAAAATAGTGACATGGCACCCATATGTGCAGCATATATGGGTGCCGTGTCACTATTTTATATGAATTTGGAATAAAGACAAGCTTTTTTATCAGCTGGACTCACCCTGCTTTTTTTTCATTCAACACTCAAGTGGTCCGCTTGGAGTTTGTGCTGTTACACACCGAGGTGGTAAGCTGGCTATTTCTTTCTCATCACAGCTTGTAAATGCTTTTTGTAGCCAGACAAGTGAGATTCCAGGGTCGCCTTGCATGCACTGCTATTTTGCGGTCTAGCCACAGATTTTCAATGCCATTCAGATCAGGAGACTGTGAGGGCCATTGTAAAACTTTCAGCTTGCGCCTTTTGCAGTAGTCTATTATGGATTTTGACATGTGTTTAGGATCATTATCCATTTGTAGATGCTATACTCTTTTGATCTTCAGACTTTTTACAGCTGGTGTAATGCTTGCATCAAGAATTTGTTGAAATTTCATTGAATACATTCTTCCCTCTACCTGTGAAATGTTCCCCATGCCATTGGCTGTAACAAGAAGTATAGTTTCTCCTTGCGGAGATCGACATGCTAAGCATGCCGAGATGAGGAGACTTAAAGCTGCAATGCTCCTCTGGGTAATATGCTAATTATTCAAATTGTCTCTTCAGAGAGGAAGAGAGCTCGAAATCTAGTGCCACCTATTGGAAGGTAGCAATCCTACAAGTCAATGTTGACACTTTAATGAGCCTTGTCATATGACTTAGGATAATAGCCAAACCAGAATCTCAATTTGCAGACACTGTGTTTCGGGGTACTACCCCTCGTCAGTGCAAAGCGGAGATTTGGTTTGCCTGTGTGAGAGGCGTCAGACCGTTATCCAAGAAGTATCGTTTCTCCTTGCGGAGATCGACATGCTAAGCATGCCGAGATGAGGAGACTTAAAGCCGCAATGCTCCTCTGGGTAATATGCTAATTATGCAAATTGTCTCTTCAGAGAGGAAGAGAGCTAGAACTCTAGTGCCACCTATTTGAAGGTAGCAATCCTACAAGTCAATTTTGACCCTTTAACGAGCATGCTTAGCATGTCGTTCTCCGCAAGGAGAAACAATGCTCCTTGGATAACGGTTTGACGCCTCTCACACAGCCAAACCAGATCTCCGCTTTGCACTGATAAGGCGCAGTACCCCGAAAGACAGTGTCTGCAAATTGAGATTCTGGTTTGGCTATTATCCTAAGTCATGTGACAAGGCTTGTTAGAAGCACCTATGGCTGCTGTTTTTTGGCACAAGGTTAGAGGAGGCTGGGTTTTTATAAAAATGGGAAATTTGCATCACCTGGCCTTTCTTAACGATGATGGTGAACAAGCCATAAACATAACAAGCTAATTTAGATGAGAAACCTTGATCAAAGTTATCTGAGCACACAAATCTCCAAAAGTGCTCAATCTTTTGCATTGGTCCGTTTCTCTTTTATAATTTTTAAAATGAAAAAAGAAATGACTATCTTTATATATTTATATTTAAATTTGGCCTACAATACAAAAGAAATGTGTCATCTTTCACTTTAGGCCTTTTAGAGATCATTTCATCTTCAACTTTCTTAAATGTTCACAATGGCAGTAATTTTGACCAGTGATGCTCAAACTTTTACATGCCACTGTACAAATTGCATCTTCAGTGTTCTAATTGCTGTCTCCACTTTGCAGAAGCTGAAGTTTAATCAAAGACACTAACTGAAGAGGTTGGTGCACTCTTGGTTTGGCTTACTTTGTACATGGTGTTCCCTATAGGCAAGCCAGTGTTGTTAATCACCAGTGAGAGAAGCAGAGCATGCAAAACAGTAAGGTGGAATAATGCACTGAGGTTTTTGGCAACACCAAAGGTGCAATGATCCCCTATTTAGCATATTTGATTAAACTTTAATTTCTGTATGAAAAAGGCAGCAACTAGAACACTAAAGGTGAATTTTTAAGGGATATACTATTCAATTTACCATGCTAACCATTGTCAATTTATGAGGTAATAACTCTGGAATGCTTCAATGAATCCCACTGATTCTGAGAATGTTTTTTCATGACATATTGTGCTTCATGTTAGGCCGGTTTTACACGTCCGTTTATTTCCGGTACCAGAATGATGAGGTTTATGTTAAAGTCCAAACTACAGCACGTGGGGGCTTTTGGGACTCTTACTCCCATCATCCGACACCTGCTGCTGCTAATAACAGTGACAGTAGGTGCGAATGATCGGGGTATTCCACAGCCGCCGGCGGTGATCTAAGGAAATAAATGAATGAAAAACCCGATGTGGGTTCCCCCCTATTTTCTTGAACCAACCAGACAAAACTTACAGCTGGGTGATGCAACCCTCATCTGTCAGTTTCTGCTAGGTTGGTTATCAAGAATAGAGAGGTCCCATGCTGTTTTTTAAATAATTTAATAAAATAATTTAAAATACGGTGTGGGGTACCCCCATTTTTGACAACCAGCCTTGCTAAAGCTCACAGCTTGGGGCTGCTATTCTCAGACTGGTAAGGGGCCATTGATATAGGCCCCACTTAGCCTAAAAACAGCAGCTGCACAGAAAAGGTGCATCTATCCATTTTCTGGCGCTTTGCCCGGCTCTTCCTTTTGCCCTGTAGTGGTGGCAAGTGAGGTAATATTTGTGAGGTTGATGTCACCTTTCCGGTGACATCAAGCCCACGGTTTAGTAATGGAGAGGCGTCTATAAGACACCATCCATTACTAATCCTATAGTTGTATTGTTTGTAAATAAAGACACAGCCGGAATAAAATCCTTTATTTGAAAAAATTACACAGACTCCTTTAATATTCTAAAATAAACCGTACTTACTGCAACACCTAATTCCCCGACGCCCTCGATCTTCTGTAATAAAAGTAAAATAATAAACCAACAATATACCATATCTGTCCGTCGTTGTGTCCACTCTGTAATCCATGTCTGGAGGCTAAATAGTTTTCAACATGGACGGAGTCAAGATGCAACCGTCCCAGCTGAAAACCACTGGTGTATGAGCTGCTGAGGGCGTAGCACCATTCACCATCGGTGACATCATGACTGGCATTTTGCCACGGCCCTGAAGTCACCGCAATTCAGCCTGGCCTCGATGATGTCACTGCTGGTGAATGATGCTGCACTCTCAGCAGCTCATTCATCAGTGGTTTTCAGAGACACCATTTTGGAAACTATACTCTTCAAGAAATGTATTTAGATGTGTAGTAAGCACTTTGAACCCCCTGGTGCTTCACATAATTTTATAACGTTGAGCTGTGAAAATAAAAAAAATCGCATTTTCTCCACAAGAATGTTTTAGCCCCAAATTTAGCATTTTCATAAGGATAATAAGAGAAATTGCACCATACCATTTGTTGAGCAATTTCTCCTGAGTACGCTGATACCAAATTTGAGGGAGAAAAGTACTATTTGTGTGAATGGCAGGGCTCAGATGGGAAGAAGCACCGTTTGACTTTTTGAATGTAAAATTTGATGGAATCATTAGCAGATGCCATGTCCCGTTTGGAGAGCCCCAGATGTGCCTAAACAGTGGAAACTCCAAGTGATTCTATTTTGGAAACTAGACTCCTCTCGGAATGTATTTAGCTGTGTGGTGATGACTTTGAACTCCCTGGTGCTTCACAGAAATTTATAACATTGAGCCATGAAAATTAAAAAAATCACATTTTCCCCACAAAAATGTTATTTTAGCCCCAAATTTTGCATTTTCATAAGGGTAACAGGAGAAATTGCACAATACAATTTGTTGTGCAATTTCTCCTGAGTACACCGATACCCCATATGTTGGAAAAAACTACTGTTTGGGTGCATGGAAGGGCACGGAAGGGTAGGAGTATCGTTTGACTTTTTAAATGTAAGATTTGCTGGAACCATTAGCAAACGTCAAGTCCCGTTTGGAAATCCCCTGATGTGCCTAAATAGTGCAACCCCCCACAAGTGACCCCATTTTGGAAACTAGACCCCTCAAGGAATACATTTAGATGTGTGGTGAGCACCTCGAAAACCCAGGTGCTTCACAGAAGTTTATAAGGTTGAGCCGTGAAAATAAAAAAGATCCCGTTTTTCCCCACAAAAATGTTATTTTAACCCAAATGTTTTTGTTTTCACAAGGGTAACCGGAAAAATTACACTATACAATTTGTTGTGAAATTTCTACTGAGTATGCCGATATCCCCTACGTGGGGGAAAACTACTTTTGATGCACAGTGCAAAGCTCAGAAGAGAAGAAGCGCTATATCGGGGTTCAGATTTTGCTAGAATGGTTTGAGAGTACTATGTCACATTGACAGAACCCTTGAGGTGTCAGAACAACAGTAACCCCCCATATGTGAACTCATTTTACAAGCTAAACCCCCAATGAATTCATTTACAGGTGCTGAGATCATATTGACACCACATGTGCCTCACAGAACTTTATAACATTGAGCAGTGAAGAAAGAATAAATTACATTTTTACCACTAAAATGTTGTTTTAGCCCCAAGTTTTAAATTTTTCTAAGGGCTAATAGGAGACATTTTTACAACGAACTGAGGTCCATTTTTTCCTGAGTGTGCCAATACCCTACATGTAATCAGGAGATACTTTTCAGGCACAGTTCAAAGCTCACAAGGGAAGGAGCGCCATATTATGGTGCAGATTTTACTGATATAGTTTGTGGGTGCCATGACCCACTGAGAGAGCCCCTGAGGTGCCAACACAGCAGAACCCCCCCTTAAGTGACCCCATTTTACAAACTACACCTCTCAATGAATTAATTTAGGGGTGCAGTGATCATATTGACACCATAGGTGTGTCACAGAATGTTATACCATCGTGCAGTGAATATAAAAAATAATTACATTTTTACCCCCAAAATTTAGTTTTAGCCCCAGACTTTACATTTTCACACAAGAAGTGGGTAAAAGTGGCACCAAAATATGTCCCATAATTGCTTTTGAATGTAGCAATACCCTATATATGGCTGTACAGTACTGATTAGCCACTATTTGCCTCTTGGATCTCAGCTTTTCCTAGAAGAGTTGGCAGGCTCCATAAACTAAGTGCTATAAAAGCAGAATCCCTCCCTCAAGCGACCCCATTTTGGAAATTATACCCCTTTGGGAATTTATCTACAAGTGCAATGACGATTTTGACTCCATGGATGTTTTCCAGAAACAAGCAGTAGTGGATGTTGCTGAGTGAAAATTGCACTGTAGTGACCAGTACTTTATAGTGACCAATAAGTTATGCCCAGCTCATGCTTTTTGAGACATGCACCCGTAAATTAGAAGGACTCTCATTGCTATAGAAATGCCAAACATGTGGACACTTATTGTGGTTTAGGCACACTGGGGCTCAGAAGGGAGGAAGGCATTTGGCCTTGGGAGTGCAGAATTTGCTGAATTTCTTTTAGAGGGTGAGGAGCCATGTCACTTTTTCAGAATCTTTGTACTACCTGATAGTGGATATCCCCTATATTTCCGCTAACAGAAGACAGACCTGAGTGGGAAGTTGATTTTTTTTGTTGATCACTTGGGATCACTTTACATAATGTTCGGGATAACATTTATCCTGCGCGCTACGCTGACCACTTACATTGTTTATTTCTATTCGTCTTTTTGATCCCCTTTTATTCCACCTTTTGTTCAGCAGTATGATGATTAAGCATTGTTAGTTTTACAGTTTTATAGGTTGGATCGTTCCAGACATGGCAATACCAAATATGTGTATTTTTATTGTTTATATATTTATTTTTTTCATAAAAATATTTGTTCATGAGTATAATATCTGCAGTCTGATCGCAGTTATAAGGTGTAGCAACGAAGGAGCCTTATAGCCTATCAGCCCTTCAGACACAAGTTAATTTAATCAGGCACTGCGTATAATCTAACTAACTTGCTAGTGCCTGGTGACCTGAATGTCATCATGTCGATATCAGGTCACTATGGCAATGATCAGGACCTTGCGGTGTGCCTCGTGGGGTCTCCAATCCAAGGGCAGAGGGGCTTTAGTCCCTCTCCCTGCTCTGGTAATGCTGTGATCAAGTTCAATCACAGCATTTAGGGGGTTAAAGTGTCAGGAGTGGTGCTGGACTGCTCCTGGCACTGAGTGCTGGGTGTCAGGTCTCAGAATCAGCTGACACCCTGCGGAGATCGCGCACGCACAGCGTTTGTGCTCGCAATATTGCCTGGACATATCCATCTGTCCCAAGTCAGACACAGGCCACAGGAATGTATGGATACATTTAAGGTGGTAATGGGGTTAACCTTAAAAAGGAACCACCATTTTAATATTTCATAAATCAATAGGACATGTGAAAATAAGAAACTTTGAAACAAATCTTATTAGAGAAGTTTTCTTTCTCTGCCAAGGCTGATTATTCATTCTCAAAACTCTCAATTCACAGGTAAAATTTATTTTCAGTAAATACAGATGGTGCCGCTATGTAGATAGGAGATGACAGTCGGTGCTCAAAATGTTCTATGCGACTTGGAGTAGAGGGCCTATATCCTTTCATTTGTCTTCTCCTTTGATCATCGGTCTTCCCTGAATATTGATTTTTTTTTCAGATTTTACCCCTGAATTGACAGATTTGTCTGATGAGATATAGCACCAAGTTGCTTATTTTCATGTGCACTACTAATTTATGCATGTATGGAGTTACAAAGTATCATGATGAAACCTAAGACAGAAACAAAATGAACATACAGCTCTGGCAAAAATTAAGAGACCACTGCAAAATGTTCAGTTTGTCTGATTTTTCTCTTTATAGATATATTTTTTGAGGAAAGTGTAAATTGTTCATTTATTCTATAAACTTCTGACAACATGTCTCTGAATTTCCAAGCAATACATTCTGTATTTTTTTTTTCGGAAAAGGAGAAATGGTCAAAATAAAAAAAAAAACAGTGCTTTCAGACCTCAAATAATGCAAAGAAAACAAGTTCATAATCATTTAGAAACAACAATACTAAAGTTTTAACTCAGAAAGAGTTCAGAAATCAATATTTTGTGGAATAACCATGATTTTTAATCACAGCTTTCATGCGTCTTGGCATGCTTTCCACCAGTCTTTCACACTGCTTCTGGGGCAAAAATGTAAGCAGTTCTTCTTTGTTTGATGGCTTGTGACTATCCATCATCCTCTTGGTTACATTCCAGAGGTTTTCAATGGGGTTCAGGTTTGGAGATTGAGCTGCCCATGACTGGGTTTTGATGTGGTGGTCTCTAAATTTTTGCCAGAGCTGTATACCCTGCTATAAGTAAATAAAAAGCAATAGTGCATATAAATAACATAGGGTACTTAGTAAACACTGTGATAAAAAAACGTGGTCACATAAAATGTCACAATTTTAAGTAGATATAACAGTAGTATATCTCACAACTTCTTTCTTGGCATAACTCCAAATACCACCTTTGGATATGAGCTGTGATGAATATTACGGAGTATACAGTAATAGAATAGGAAAATTCTAAAAGTAAGGGCAGGAAAATTGATGCAGAATATTTTGTGAGGAGTCAAGTCCAAGGTTGTAGAAAGGTGCTCAGAGTAATCATATAGATAACAAGAAGAAGAAGATTTGTTCTACATTGTCCTGGTCAAGGTAGTTGTACAGACAATTAAAGCAAGACTCACATATTACTGTACCTGTAGTGATTTTAACATAATAAAATCCATCTACTAACATTTCAACCTTTAAACATACGATTTTATTTATTTCTCCTTTAGAATTAGGCAGAAGCAAAAAGAAGGTGGGACGTACTCCCCACGAGATGCCGAAATTATTGATACAAAATTCAAGCTAGACCAGTTAATCACAGTGGCAGACTTGGAACTAAAGGATGAGAGATTAACACGGTAAGCATACTCATGACAAAACAGTAGTCCAAGAGGTCACCAGCCATGACCCCACCATGACCTGTACTTGTTTGGAAGTGTTTGTCCTGCTCTTATTTACACAGGTCAGTAATATCCTCTTTCAAAGGCTGACCTGTGTCTTTCAAACCTCATAAGTAGAATTTAGAACCGTATTCCTTTGTCTGCAGACCAAGAATGGATTTTTCCACCACAGTCTACCTTACTGTTACATTACATGTTTTCTTATTTATATATTATACGGAAATACATTTATATATTATATTCTCCATCCATATTACTGCATTGCTAAGGTTAGAGTGTACTGTAGTCTCATGTATAGAGATGTAGCCAGTGATAATATGACAGATGGCGCGTTACTTCAATAGCATAACACTGTAAAGTAGCACACCATCTCTGTCATGTTGGTGCTTGCTCCATATCTAGCTACTTATCCTGTTATATGATAACTGAGCAGGGCCGGACTGGGACTAAAATTCAGCCCTGGCATTTGACGTTACACAGGCCCACTTGTCACATGGTGACTGTATACTATCTTTGTACACTCGTAGGTTACAAGAAGTGAGGGGAGAGTAACACGACTATATAGCATATAATCACAGCTGTATCCGGCATTACAGCTCAGTCCTATTTATTGCTTTTAGTTTCAGTACCAAGAAAAGCCGCTACTTTACCTACATAACTGGATCTCGTAGATAATGAAGGGATGAGACGATCAAAGGCTATGGAACCTCATTCTGATGCTCCATAAACTTTGCCTACAGCCACTTTTGGTTCCGCTGCACAGCACGAGACATGGTGACTCTGAAGAGCGGTGACATCAGTAACGTCACCGCTCTTCAGATATTCCGGGTCTTGCGCTGAGCTCGGCGACTGTGAAGAGCGGTATTGTTACTACCGTCACCGCTCTTCAGAGTCACTGGATCTCGGCAGGTCTGGGCTAGTAGTGAGGGTGTCTGATAGACACCTCTCCATTACTTACACCAGGGATTGATAGCAGCTGACATTACGCAGCTGACATCAACCCCTAAAAATCATTACACATACCAGAATTAAATGCTCTGGCGGCTGGGAAAAGAAGTAGAGTTAAAGCTATTCCCAGGCGCCGGGTGCTAACTACAACTGTCATCATCCTTTCCTGGTCTCCCTGCGAAGCATTTCTGCTGTATTTACATACGCTGATCTCAGGCCACTAAACGAGTGTGATCGACAATACTGAAGTCGTTTGCTTGTTTCCCGGCCTCTTTACACCAACTGAGAAAGAATGAAGGGAAAAGAACAATCACAATTAGATCAATCTGTCCCCATACAGTATCATGTTATCAGCAGCACATCTACAGTTTACACCGGTGATGTGCTGCTGAGAACAAGGATTTCTGTTCCCACATAAACAATCCAATCACTCGATGAATAGGCAGCATTTGCTTGTTTAGTATAATGCACCCTATAGTCCTCCATATATTATAATGTGCACCTCAGTCCTCCATATAGTATAATACACTCCTCAGTCCTCCATATAGTATAATACACTCCTCAGTCCTCCATATAGTATAATACACTCCTCAGTCCTCCATATAGTATAATACACTCCTCAGTCCTCCATATAGTATAATACACTTCTCAGTCCTCCATATAATATAATACACTCCTCAGTCCTCCATATAGTATAATACACTCCTCAGTCCTCCATATAGTATAATGTACTGCCACAGTCCTCCAAATAATATAATACACTCCTCATAGTGCTCCATATAGTATAATGCGCCACCATTGTTATCCATGCAGTACAATTCCCCATTGTCCTCGATACAGTATAATGCAGCCCACATATAGTATAATGATGCCACTCCAGAGTATAATGCAGCCACCCCACAGAATATATTGTAGCCCCGAATATAATGTAACCCCCCAGAGAATATAATGCAGCCCCCTCATATAGTATAATGTAGCCCCTGCATATATATGGTAGCCCCCTCATAGAGCATAATGCAGCCCCTCCATAGAATATAATGTAGCCCCTTCATAGAATACAATGCAGCCCTCCTCATATAGTATAATGCAGCTCCCCATAGAATATAATACAGCACCCCATAGAATGTAATACAGCCCACGTCCCCACAGAATATAATACAACCCCCCATGGAATATAATGTAGCCCCCATAGAATGTAATACAGCCCCCTCCCATAGAATGTAATACAGCCCGACCCCATAGAATGTATGGCAGGACAGCCCCCATAGAATGTAATGCAGCACAGCCCCCATAGAATGTAATGCAGTCTGACCCCATATAATGTAATATGGCACAGCCCCCATAGAATGTAATACAGCCTGACCCATAGAATGTAATGCAGAACTGCCCCCATAGAATGTAATGCAGCACAGCCCACATAGAATGTAATGCAACCAGCCCCCATAGAATGTAATGCAGCCAGCCCCCATAGCATGTAATGCAGCTAGCCCCCATAGAATGTAATGCAGCACAGCCCCCATTGAATATAATGCAGCACATCCCCCATAGAATGTAATGCAGCCAGCCCCCATAGAATGTAATACAGCACAGCCACCATAGAATGTAATGCAGCACAGCCCCCATAGAATATAATGCAGCACATCCCCCATAGAATGTAATGCAGCTATCCCCCATAGAATGTAATGCAGCTAGCCCCCATAGAATGTAATGCAGCACAGCCCCCATTGAATGTAATGCAGCACAGCCCCCATAGAATGTAATGCAGCACAGCCCCCATAGAATGTAATGCAGGCAGCCCCCATAGAATGTAATGCATCACAGCCCCCATAGAATGTAATGCAGCACAGCCCCCATAGAATGTAATGCAGTACAGCCTCCATAGAATGTAATGCAGCACATCCCTCATAGAATGCAACACAGCCAGCCCCATAGAATGTAATGCAGCACAGCCCCCATAGAATGTAATGCAGCACATCCCCCAAAGAATGTAATGCAGCACAGCCCCCATAGAATGTAATGCAGCACAGCACCCATAGAATGTAATGCAGCACAGCACCCATAGAATATAATGCAGCACAGCCCCCATATAATGTAATGCAGCACAGCCCCCATAGAATGTAATGCAGCCAGCCCCCATAAAATGTAATGCAGCACAGCCCACATAGAATGTAATGCAGCCAGCCTCCATAGAATGCAATGCAGTACAGCCCCCATAGAATGTAATGCAGCACAGCCCCCATAGAATGTAATGCAGCACAGCCCCCATAGAATGTAATGCAGCACAGCCCCCATAGAATGTAATACAGCACAGCCCCCATAGAATGTAATGCAGCACAGCCCCCATAGAATGTAATACAGCACAGCCCCCATAGAATGTTATACAGCACAGCCCCCATAGAATGTAATACAGCACAGCCCCCATAGAATGTAATGCAGCACAGCCCCCATAGAATGTAATACAGCCAGCCCCCATAGAATGTAATACAGCACAGCCACCATAGAATGTAATGCAGCACAGCCCCCATAGAATATAATGCAGCACATCCCCCATAGAATGTAATGCAGCTATCCCCCATAGAATGTAATGCAGCTAGCCCCCATAGAATGTAATGCAGCACAGCCCCCATAGAATGTAATGCAGGCAGCCACCATAGAATGTAATGCATCACAGCCCCCATAGAATGTAATGCAGCACAGCCCCCATAGAATGTAATGCAGCACAGCCTCCATAGAATGTAATGCAGCACATCCCTCATAGAATGCAACACAGCCAGCCCCATAGAATGTAATGCAGCACAGCCCCCATAGAATGTAATGCAGCACATCCCCCAAAGAATGTAATGCAGCACAGCCCCCATAGAATGTAATGCAGCACAGCACCCATAGAATGTAATGCAGCACAGCCCCCATAGAATATAATGCAGCACAGCCCCCATATAATGTAATGCAGCACAGCCCCCATAGAATGTAATGCAGCCAGCCCCCATAAAATGTAATGCAGCACAGGCCACATAGAATGTAATGCAGCCAGCCTCCATAGAATGTAATGCAGTACAGCCCCCATAGAATGTAATGCAGCACAGCCCCCATAGAATGTAATGCAGCACAGCCCCCATAGAATGTAATGCAGCACAGCCCCCATAGAATGTAATACAGCACAGCCCCCATAGAATGTAATGCAGCACAGCCCCCATAGAATGTAATACAGCACAGCCCCCATAGAATGTTATACAGCACAGCCCCCATAGAATGTAATGCAGCACAGCCCCCATTGAATATAATGCAGCACAGCCCCCATAGAATGTAATGCAGCCAGCCCCCATAGAATGTAATACAGCACAGCCACCATAGAATGTAATGCAGCACAGCCCCCATAGAATATAATGCAGCACATCCCCCATAGAATGTAATGCAGCTATCCCCCATAGAATGTAATGCAGCTAGCCTCCATAGAATGTAATGCAGCACAGCCCCCATTGAATGTAATGCAGCACAGCCCCCATAGAATGTAATGCAGCACAGCCCCCATAGAATGTAATGCAGGCAGCCCCCATAGAATGTAATGCATCACAGCCCCCATAGAATGTAATGCAGCACAGCCCCCATGGAATGTAATGCAGCACAGCCTCCATAGAATGTAATGCAGCACATCCCTCATAGAATGCAACACAGCCAGCCCCATAGAATGTAATGCAGCACAGCCCCCATAGAATGTAATGCAGCACATCCCCCAAAGAATGTAATGCAGCACAGCCCCCATAGAATGTAATGCAGCACAGCACCCATAGAATGTAATGCAGCACAGCCCCCATAGAATATAATGCAGCACAGCCCCATATAATGTAATGCAGCACAGCCCCCTTAGAATGTAATGCAGCCAGCCCCCATAAAATGTAATGCAGCACAGCCCACATAGAATGTAATGCAGCCAGCCTCCATAGAATGTAATGCAGTACAGCCCCCATAGAATGTAATGCAGCACAGCCCCCATAGAATGTAATGCAGCACAGCCCCCATAGAATGTAATGCAGCACAGCCCCCATAGAATGTAATACAGCACAGCCCCCATAGAATGTAATGCAGCACAGCCCCCATAGAATGTAATACAGCACAGCCCCCATAGAATGTTATACAGCACAGCCCCCATAGAATGTAATACAGCACAGCCCCCATAGAATGTAATGCAGCACAGCCCCCATAGAATGTAATACAGCCCCCCCAATTGCCCCACAATCCAGTTATCACTCATTGTTATATTTAAAAAAAACAAAAACAAACACACTCTCCTCACCTCTCCTCATGCCCCGTGCTGCTCAAGGCTCCGGTCTCAGTAGCTGCAGTCTGCCCGGCCACACAGCAGGTGCGCGATGATATGATGTCATCGCGCACCCGCAATGTCTGAGCGAGGCAGAGCACGGAATGATGGGAGAGGGAGCGTCAGCGGACGCTCTCTCCTCCATCATTGCATTCAACTGTACCGGCATCATAGACGCCGATATAGTTGAATGCGGGGCGGGCGGGCAAATGGTGTGGGGGGGGCGAGTCGGCACTGGCGGGAGGTGTCAGCCATGGTGCCGCTGATAGCGGCAGCGGCCCACTCCTGGCACAAGCCCTTCTGGCATTTTCCAGAAGTGCCCGATGGCCAGTCCGGCACTGTAACTGAGTAAATTTGACTATACTATATTGAAAAAAGCTACATTTGTCTTTGGGTAGATCACCTATCAACTTTGGTTGCCCAAATTCAATCTAAATTTTGAAATATTTAATAAAAGAATTGCTAATTTTGGAAAATCAAGGGAAAAATATGTTGGTGAAGTGGATTAGGCTTTTGTTATGGATTCCACTCGTAATATACCAATATTAAAACTGATTTGCTAAATCGCTAACAAAAAAAGAGGAACATTTCAGCACACTCATCACACACTCATCCAAAATACATTCCCAATAAATGTTTACCTCTAGCTTTCAACCTTGCAAAAGTATTAAGTGACACATTAAACGCTCTTCAAGAGCCTCCTCTGAACACATTAGTCCTGCTTCATGACCACCTATTGGAAAGGTCATTTCCAGTGCCCCAACACTCTGAATCATGGACTTCTAATGGATCTGACTAAGCAGGGTTAATGTAGTGGAATGATACTGTACAGCTATTTCAACAAGTACCTGGTGGGCTGTTAAACAAGTCCTCTGAGTAAACACTTAAAGGCTTGTAGGCTAATGTGGCCATTAAAAAGTGTGAACTTTTTGGTTATATAGAAGTAGAATAAATATCAGACATGCAAAATTCAATCCATAAATAATATTGTTTTATTGATCTTGAATGAGTAATAAATGACCGATCAATGACAAAGTTTTATTTTTACACTCACAATTTTCTATACTATAGTGGAATTCCTTTATCTGATAATCTAGAAAGTCTAATAAAAATGGTACTTGTTTATGCCCAGTGCTGTAAAATGATGTAGATCAGAAATAGAGTTAAGCAAAACAATTTTGCTGGATTTTGGTTCAGCAGTCACATTGGAAGCCCAAGACCACCAGACAAAGGCCTACTACATCCCCAGAGACTCCTCCAATTGGTAGGCCGCTTGGGCGTCATTACGTTGTGGTGCACCGCACGTATGATGTCGCAGCAGCTAGTTAATCAGAAATTTCTGCAATTGCAAATCAATTCTATTAATCTGAATCAAAGTGCTTCGATGACAAGTACATTGACTTCAATAACCCACATCCAGCCAGATAGAACAGTCACAGAAATGACAGGAACAAATCTGCCATGTGCAGCTATTGTCTATGACATTCCAGCAATCCAGAATATAGAGTAATTTGTCACTTATCAGATTCCACTGATGCCAGATTAAAGGAGTTACCCAGGCTATTCACAAAAGTCTGCAATCACTCTCTGTGACTGCTGACTTCTGAATTTTTACATTGCACAAAGAAAGTATGTGATTTGCATTCTACCGGCCACATTCTGACTAGACATGCATGGTCTTGATCAATTCACTTGTATTGCGTGCCACTGTGCACGTCTAGTCGGAATGTGGCAGGATGAACGCATGTAACATACTTGATATCATTTCACAATGAGATAATGAATGTGGAGAGAAAGCTATGAAGAGCAGATAATCACTTAGCATAAAGAACGAAGATAGACAATCTAGTCTGTGCTGTTCTCTATGTGCGATGATGGAGGGATACACATTTATCCCTGGTGATTTAATAGCATCAACATATACTGCACACAGATATCACATCTACTTTCCCTTTGTGAAACGTACATATTATGGCCAGATTCATAAAACGTTCAGCCTGTTGGATTATGGAAGGAAGGTGGAGTACCTGGATAGGGAAATTGTCATTTCTAAATGGTTATTACTAGTGTTTAATGTCTAAGCATCCACCACAGCTGGGTGTTTAAGGGGTAACTGCAGATAAAGGGGTCATGAAGATGAGCACTTACATATGGGCCCCGATTCAACAAGGATGGCATTTTATACAGTGCACTTGAGTGAGATGTACAACATTGATTAAGAAGAATGAACCTTTTAATGAATTCATTGCATCTTTCAGTTGAAGTGTATCACTGCAAAAAAGTACTCCATTAGTTGTAGCTTACGCCATTTTTTAAATGAACTTCTTAGCCGTGTTCGGCCATACCCCTGCCCAGTTAAGCTCCACACACTTTTCAAAGAGTTCTTGGAGCTTTTAAAAACTGACCAAAAGCACCAAGTTTTAAAAAAAATCAATTTTTTTTTGCTGGCTGGAGCTTCATTTTTCTTCCACAACCTCTTCATATAGATAAAGGTACATTATAGCACTAAAGGGAGCTTAGGGTGACCTGCAGACTGTTATTACTATTACCATCAATGTATATTTCAAATACACTAATTCAATGTATTACTAGATGGCGCTGAGGAGATCAAAGTGGTGTTCAAAGGTGGACATTAAAAGGGTTGGCCACTTTTCATGAAGGTGAACCTCAAGCACTCTAAAATACGGTACCTAAAATAACAAACACAGCGGGTCCTCTCCATCCCTGGGTCCAAAACATGCTTCCCACTGCGTCTATGGCCTTAGGGTTTGGGCTGCAATGGTGATATCACTTCAACACCACGTATTACCACTGTAAACAATCACTCTAGTCAGTGACTGGCTGCAGCGGTGATGCGTGCTGTCAACATGACGTCACCGATGCAAGCAAACACTGACCAGAGCCGCAGTGGGAAGCATGTGTTGGAACCAGTGAGAGACGTCCTTCTGTGCTTGTTATTTTGGATCCTATACATTCCACTAAATCTAAAGTACAAAAGAACAAATATGTACAATCTAGAAGTTTGTGTTTATTGTGTTATGTATTATACTAGTATTTGCTTTTCAGTAACATTTCATGACATCATTCTGATAGTACTCCACATTGGTAATGAATTAATTTTTGCTTCCAGATATTCTTCCTTTTTCTTTAGACGCAAGGACATATATGTCATCCAGTAAGTCAGCTATGGAGCAGTTGTGTGCATTTCCATCCAGAGTCGAAGGATCTCGTATTTCCATCAAGCACTTCCAATGGAAGCTGAGATGGAAACACTAGACCCTCGGTAGTATATGGTTAAGCAGGCAAAATACCACATAAATACTACTTCTGTCTGTTTCACATTCGGCATTGGAATCAGTTATAATTTACATTAACCCCATTATGCCTATTTCAATATTTATACATGTATTTAATCCGTGATACTGATCATTAACCATATACTATGCAGCATAATACTTGCCTGTGTTAACATTTCATGATAACTTAGAGATTAATTGTTTTATAAGGTCCATTATATGTGACAATAGAATTGGATCAAACAAAAGAAAACCATTTTCCTTTTTTATTTGATTGAGCCCTGTATTTAAATAATTATTTTTTCTTTCTGTCACTTTCACTCGTTCATTCACAAATTGTTCCAATTGGCCATACGTCAATAGTAAACTATTTTATTTTTATAGAATAATAGTAACCAATGAATTACCCTACAATTTATCAACCAAAATAACGGTAAAACAATGTACGGTAAGTGTAAAACCGGGTCCAAAAAAAGTTGGGACACTGGGCAGTGTGGATTCTCTTTATATGTTACTGTTAGTACCGGGCAGTGTGTTGTATACATGGCAGTCGGTGGGTATTATACCTAAGGTCCTTTCCTATTTTGGCACCTGGTTTCACATTTATATAATCTCTTTGGTTGGCTGTAGTGGTTTTCATATTTTATGCAATGATAATATTAATGTTTTTACCACTTTGAGTATAAATTATTTTTACCTACCAATTCCAGTTTGTTTTACTCATACAATGAGTAAGGACATACGTCAGTGTTCTAATTCTTGGATTTTAAGGTGTGATAATAAAAGCTGGATTTTATTGACACCTTGCTGAATTTTAGGCACATTTTTTTCACCCATTCCATTGTTACATTTATTGTGATGGATGTTGTAATATTCTCATGTAAACCGTATGGCATGACCGCACTGCCATATTTGGATTTTTAAAGAGATGTTTTAAAAAAATAATAATTAGTATTTGTCTAATTTTTGTGCTGATAAAATTTGCTATTTATATAGTTAAGTCATATAACTTCTAATATCCTTGTAATATTGTACATTATTGGCACCCTGTACTACGGACATAGTTGCATTTTGGTATGGGACCTATGGTCCAGTGTTAGATATTTAGTTAATAACAGTCATGTGGAATGGCTAGTGCTCTTCTCAAAAGAAGAAGAGTCAAGCAGGCATAATCTTAACAGGTTTTGTATTCCTTATTAAAGGCTTACATCTTATATTATTGCTAGGTCCAAATAGCTGCAATCAAATATAAAAAGTTACTTTTTCACTGTTGCACGCCTGATAATTCAATTTATAGTGATGAAAATTCATATTATGTGTAGATTGTACATTTTACTATAGTACAAGTATCACACCGCAACACTAAATTTGGTTTTCTTTAAATGATGTGCTGAAAAGTGCTACATTTTATGTTCAGCCTTAAGTTCTTCAGCTCACTTGTCCTTCATCTACATCCAACCATCCTTCCCTCTGAAGGACTGTCTGATAAGAAGATTAAATACAGATGTAGCAGGCAGCAATTGCTTTCATCCGTAGGGCATTGTATTGCTTTGTTCTGTCTCTAAGGATCGCAACTTGATGCTCTTAATAGGCCATGTGTTTTTAACAGATGCATGTTCTCCTCTAATTTGAGCACTGGACCTGGTGCTATATTTGGGAGGCACAGGTAGCAGGTTCCAGCTGCCAACCGGCACCTGCCACATCTCTATTTTCAATAGAAAATGACACTTTTATCAGTACCTATTTGTATAAAACTATACAACACTTAATTTGTGTAATTAACAGCACCTGTAACTTACCTGTGGCAACCAACAAGTGTTGACAATAACTAAATCACACTTGCAGCCAGTTGACATGGATTAAAGTTGACTCAACCTCTGTCCTGTGTCCTTGTGTGTACCACATTGAGCATGGAGTAAAGAAAGAAGACCAAAGAACTGTCTGAGCAATTCAGAAACCAAATTGTGAGGAAGCATGAACAATCTCAAGGCTACAAGTCCATTTCCAAAGACCTGAATGTTCCTGTGTCTACCGTGCCCAGTGTCATCAAGAAGTTTAAAACCCATGGCACTGTGGCTAACCTCCCTAGATGTGGATGGAAAAGAAAAATTGACAAGAGATTTCAACGCAAGATTGTGCAGATGTTGGATAAAGAACCTCGACTAACATCCAAACAAGTTCAAGCTGCCCTGTAGTCCGAGGGTACAACAGTGTCAACCCGTATCCGTCGGCATCTGAATGAAAAGGGACTGTATGGTAGGAGACCAAGGAAGACCCCACTTCTTACCCCAAGACATTAAAAATCCAGGCTGGAGTTTGCCAAAACTTACCTGAAAAAGCCTAAAACATTTTAGAAGAATGTTCTCTGGTCAGATGAGACAAAAGTAGAGCTTTTTGGGCAAAGGCATCAACATAGAGTTTCCAGGAGAAAAAAAGAGGCTTTCAAAAAAAAGAACACGGTCCCTACAGTCAAACATGGCGGAGGTTCCCTGATGTTTTGGGGTTGCTTTGCTGCCTCTGGCACTGGACTGCTTGACCGTGTGCATGGCATTATGAAGTCTGAAGACTACCAACAAATTTTGCAGCATAATGTAGGGCCCAGTGTGAGAAAGCTGGGTCTCCATCAGAGGTAATGGGTCTTCCAGCAGGACAATGACCCAAAACACACTTCAAAAAGCACTAGAAAATGGTTTGAGAGAAAGCACTGGAGACTGGAGTCCAGACCTGAATCCCATAGAACACCTGTGGAGAGATCTAAAAATGGCAGTTTGGAGAAGGCACCCTTCAAATATCAGGGACCTGGAGCAGTTTGTCAAAGAAGAATGGTCTAAAATTCCAGCAGAGCATTGTAAGAAACTCGTTGATGGTTACCAGAAGCGGTTGGTCGCAGTTATTTTGGCTAAAGGTTGTGCAACCAAGTATTAGGCTGAGGGTGCCAATCCTTTTGTCTGGCCCATTTTTGCAGTTTTGTGTGAAATGATCAATGTTTTGCTTTTTGCTTCATTCTCTTTTGTGTTTTTTCATTTAAGACAAATTAAATGAGGATAATAATACCAAAGAATTTGTGTTTGCAATCATTTTCATGAAGAAAATGAGTATTGTCTGACAGAATTACAGGGGTGTCAATACTTTTGGCCATGACTGTAACTGTCTGCCATATAAATGACATTATACCATACCAACCATGTTAAATTATTTTATAAGGAAAAATATTTCTGCAGGCTGTTTTTCCTACTGTAAGTCATTTATAGTTCTTCTACCCGGTGCCTTCCATTCGCCTCCTGCTTTCTCTGTTGAGACAAGTAATCCTGCATCAAAGATGGCTATCACAGTTGCATGGAGAGCAGTTATTAATCTGCACCATGTATACACATCACAGAAAAGGTGATTTACCACTGCACTTCCATTGCTCCTACGGTGGACCAGAACACTGGCAGCTTGAGGCAAAATTAAAGGCACCATGTAGTGTAAGTATATATGACATTTGCCGGGACGGAGGGTCGCCTTATGTTTTTATAAATGTAGTCCGATTACCAAAGAAGCGTCCAACAAGCCCAATTATTGCTACAATTGGCCTCCTAGATCTACTAAATGAAAACTTGTTTAGAGCTGACATTAGAATTAGCTACCTGAACTAGTTGCCTTTGTTAGTAACCTATAGACTATTGGTGATAGGTCTTTTTTGAACAATCATATCAATATACAATGAGATTCAAAGTGGACTTGCATATGTATTGTATGTATGAAAGGGAAGCCCTCGGAACTTCCAATGGTCTGCCCATGGAAGCCTGGTCTGAAGCGATGTAAGTGTTGGCTAACAGAGCTATTTATCTGTGGTAGGTCTGTTTTGGACATCCAATGATGGTTACTGTGTACAGTAGTTCTGAAACAATCAGAGTTTTAAGATTTAGCAATGTAGCAGAGCTAAAAAGCTAAGCCCTTCCATGTCTATAGACATTGAGCTAACTATTAGAGGAGTAGGCAGAGTCGGACTTGCAAGTGTGCACCAGGTCCAGGTAGTCACAGCAATCATGTAGTACTGATAAAACGTTCAGTGTAAGTAAACAAAAGCACATAGACGGACATGTGACGCATCGTTGAATTCTGTGTTTTAACCTCTTCCTCATGCTTTCCTCAGATACATAGTAAAAACCTGTTGACAGATTCCATTTAATTTACAGCATGGAAATACGTGTCATTGGGATTTGGGAACAGGGGAGTTAGTGGTTGCAATGTAGGCACTCAGCCCCCCCAGTGATCACTCATAGATTGCAATGGATTTTATAGTGATAAGCCACAGCAACCCAAATGTTTTTCCAGAACAGGTTAATGCCCGGGAAATGCCATTAATTTGTGACCAGTTTTATGCTTTCACAGAGCAACTCATTGTTCTGACTCAGCATATAACAGGTAGAGGTGAACATATGACCTATTTGGGATTATGGACATAAGTTCTCCATATTTCCCCTTGCTTAGAAGGAAACTATCCTCTCACGTATCCCATGTAAGGGGGTTTGAGCTACACAGTTAATATTAATATATGGCCACTCATTTCCCCTGCACTAGGCCAGTTGCATACATCTAGGAAACAAGGACCGTCCTTGCATCAGACCTAGACTGACCACTGGGTCTCCTGATCTGAGCTAACTTCTTCATAAATGCCTATAAAGCAGTTAGCTCAAGTTGGGAGACCAGCTAGGTCATCAAATAAGATAATGATCCATATTTCACACATGCACAGAAAGGCCATGAGTGAGAAGCCTCTTTGTATGATACCATAGTTAGACACATGGACATGAGCTGTCCACATTGGACATCGCACAAATGAAATACTTAAAATACTTTAAAAATGTTAACATGTGCTCCTGTAAATGTGTAATTATTTGTAATTAATAAAATGGGTTGGTTTTTAAGTAAAATTTGGATATTTGCTGGATGAAATTTAGGCAGAATAGAGCCATTTTTCAATGACAGAACAAGAATGCCTATAGATTTACCATTCAAAGTTAGCCTTTATATAACACATATGTCTTCTTATAATGCCCTTAACATGCAGAATATATTCATGAAGAAGTGCTTAGTTTTTCGCAATATTGGTAAATGTGGAGTACATACTCTCCAGGAAATTCTTGATATTTTCAGGCAGTTTTTGTGTTCCATGTAACTTGCTACATTGCCCCCTCTATATCTTCATATTTCACATTGATTTTTTCAGTAAATATCTACTTCTACATTGTGCCAGTGACCACCATACTCTGAATGTCAAAACAACAGGCATGATACATCTTTCAGCAGATATTGTTTGGTAAAACTGCAGCCTCCAGGATGTACAGGTCATTCTACCATTTCAACAATGTTTAAAAATAAGGAAATGTATAGAGAGCTAACAAGACCATTGTTTATGTTTGGAAAACTGGATTTCACCATTGTTTCTATGTTCCTCTAAAATTGTAATTCAATACTTTGCTTCCACATCCAGATTCATTTAACTTAACAATCTTTGCATTCATGAAGACTGTTGTTTCACCAGTCTTTATCTAAAGCCTGTTAGATGCAGCATATTTATAAAGAAGCGCTCCCCACTTAATTTTCGTGCTTTCTTGGGGTGTTGTGCGCCAGAAATTAAATTCAATGCAAAATGTAAGCTGATGTTTATTTTCAATATAATTTATTTTTATGCCAAGTTCTAGTAAACATTATGTTGAATCTCTTGTAGCAGAGTAATTCTAAATCACTAAATCTGTGATTAAAGCAGCTATGTTCAGCCTGATCAGTTTGTTAGCAAATTACCACCAACCTTCGCAGTACAGGTGCATATCGAGAAAACAATTATACTTGCAATGTCCAGATATCGAAGAAAGGTTGCACTCAGCATCCGATTAAAAGTGTTCTTATTTAATCATGGAACAGCGGATTCACAGGAAGGATAAGGGGACTATCCTCTCACTGAACCCTCTTTTCCATGATTAAATAAAGGACACTTTTAATCGGGCACTGAGTGCAACCTTTTTTGATTTTTTGACATTAGGTTGAATCTGCCAGGCTGTGGAAGGAAATGTCCCTCCTGCTGATCCTTACCACTTAGTCTGAATATGGGAGGGCCATCGTCAAAACAAAATTTGTGACATTTTAATAGGAAAACTCATATAAAGTGTTTGAAAAATGCCTCTCATAGTCTTTAAAATGTCTCCAAAGTATTTGGAGTTTTAACAAGCAAGCCACAATACTTTTCGAAAGACAAAATTCTAAATGTTTAGAACAAAGTGACATAGCATAAATTTCACATTCTCTGTATGTGTATACTTGCTTCCTCTGCTTCTTCTCCTGATGCCAGGCAGTGCTGTACCTTCGTTGCAGGCTATGCAATGTTCAGCATTTCTGATTAATATTCTGTGACATGTGGTGCTGTCTAGGCAGAGGTTTTGGGGTTTAATTCCTGATTATGGGTTTCAAATTAGAGATGAGCAGATTGATTTGTGAAGGTTGGGTTTCAAGTGAAATTTCATCAAATTTGCAGTTTCATACAAATTTGAATATTTTGAGATTCGATTTGTGGTTTGTAAAATAAAATAACTTGCTCTGCACAATTTATAACACTGCTGAATTATCGAGGGCAGGCTACCGTAATTTTGCATTGCCGCCGGGCTTCCCTATAATGCGTAGCAGTTATGACGTTTAGCAGAACATCATGCTTTGTACAATGACGGTCAGTCAGTACCTGGGCTATCACACGTGTAAGCTCTTAGGGTCAGTTGAGTCCTCTTTCTCTCTCTTCTGTAGAGTGTAAGCTGTTATGATCAGTGGGTGTAATACTATTGTAGGAACTCTAGGATTCTGGTAGCGTGGGGCAATGAACAGACAGAGACGGGTTCCTTTAGTGCAAATAGTGTATTTGTACCACAGCAATAACACCCAAAACAATATACTGATAACCCGCAATGAAACAAGTCCCTTAACCATATACAGAAAATCGGAAGAGTTCTTAGGGCAGAGTCCTCGACAAGTTGAGTGTGACAGGTGACGTGGTGCAGATCCAAAACACTGTTGGTGCAGAAAGAGTCAAATCCAGGTATGTAGTAAACACAGGGAAGTCCAGAACAAGTCCTCAGGTTAATCAAAGGTGTGGAATGAACACGGGTAAGTCCAGAAACAAGTTCTCAAGTTGATCTCAGTGGTGGCATAAACAAGGGAAAGTCCAGAACAAGTTCACATAAAGTATTATACTGGTGTAATTTCCAGTAGCTCCCACCGGGGGGAGTAAATGAAGGATTAAGTAGCAAAAACACAGTCCAGCAACATAGTTCTAAAAACACAGTTCCAAAACAGAGTTCTTACCAGGAGGAGCGAACCAAGGGTTAAGTTCCAAAGCCAACAGACTGAGAGTGTAGCTTACATAGGCAGAGAATGTCCAGAGCCACGGGTAGAAGCACAGTAAAACAAGCAGCTGAGCTGAAGGGGAAACGGAAGCAGAATACTCCAGCAAAGAGGCTGACACCTGACCCAGGTTTTAAACAAATGAACAGGAAGTAGGGCAGACAAAAACAGCAAACTCCATCTTAACAAAGGGCAAACTTATTCACAAGGTACTATAAAAACCTGTAGCTCACTTTCTCCATTGCCAGTTATAAGTTTATCTTACTCTGGTTTACTTCAGTTTTCTCTGCTCTTGCTTTGATAGTTTGAGTTCTGTTTCTGACTTCAGCATGTTTTTTTGACTATTCTGCTGCCCGATGATTGTGTTCCTGACATTTTAGTACTGGCCTGACTTCCTAACCAACTACTGCCAGCCCGCTACATCAGCCAGCAGCCTCTTCATGGACCAAACCTAGTGGCCCCTGTGTAAGTCCATGTCCCTGTACAGAGATTAAAGGGTAAAGGCCAGGGTACCCCTGGAGATCTGATAGATGGAATGGCTAGCACAAATCTTGTCTGTGAAAAACTTATTAAGAGCAGCTAAACGACGAGGCTTTGAGTTCCTTGACAATATACAACTTGGGACCATCTAATTCCACTTTTTAGTAGAGTTGAGTGAATATGTTCGGAATCGGTTGCCGAATCTGAATTTTCCATATTTCTACCATATTGGTAACCTATTTGTGCCAAATTAATGTTTGATGTTCGGCTCTGAATATATTCGTTCATTTCTACTCCATTGACTCCAATGACATTCATTTTTGTTCGGTGAATATTGCAAAAACAATAATTGGAACCGAATTTTGAAAAATTCGCTCAACTCTACTTCTTAGCTTCCCGAATTTTTGAAAATATTTTACTTTTACCTGTAATATACTTGGTACACGCTGAAATTAAACATATTTGCAATAATGTATTTATATCCTCGATTTGATATTTATATTAATTACAACGATTACACAAAGAACAAAATATATACATGCATCCCAACTATAAGTCACGTTTTTAATTCTTAGACACTGAAAACTAAACAATCTTAACATGCTTCACATTTATTACAGTAGTTTGATAAATCTGTATAATTTAAGACTGTCTAGTCTCAGTTTATTCCAATTTGTAGTTGGCTTAATATGTGTCACAAATTTGAACCAAATCTTTTGCTCATGATGTTTATGATAAGCCATGTCACTTTCTCATTAGACTATGCCCATTTACAGCAATGGTACACATCCCCTTGTCTGACAAGATGTGAAAAGTGTCTAAAACACTTTATAAATTTGATCAAGAAAAGTAGAAATACTACATTGGTTCAAATTAAGCCATATTTCTGGTGCATTTACTTTCATAAATATACCCCAATGTGTATTGAGGGGAGGACTTCCTTGAATATGAGGGCAGTAGCTAATGTATACGTGTAGACAATTTAGGCTCATTCTTGGTAGGTAGGGGGTGCTGGCAGGCTTGGACTGGCCTACGGGAGAAGAGGATAAACCTCTGGTGGGCCCCTGTGCAAGAATGGGTCAACATCCTCTTATGTGAGCAGTACTTGGCACAATATTCATGAATTACTATGTCCAGATAAAGGTAGCATCTTATTCATTTAACAATCTACCCAGTCCATTGTTATATATGTTTGTGATTGTCATATTCGCATGTAGTTGAAAAGTGGGTCTCGGAGTTGGTTACTGGTGGACCCTTGGCCCCCCATTCCGACACCGGGTATGGGTATAGTGTTCATGTAAGGATATATGTGTATTAGTCTTGCTTTGAATTTTTGTCCATATCATAACTACTTTGAATAACTACAGTCATATATGCTTATATATATTCTACATATGTAGAAAGTACTAACCTTGCAGGTTACAGCTAGCACAGCTGCATGAGCAATACAAACCTCTGTGATTAAGGCTTCATTGTAAGCAGCAAATTTTGCTGAATTTTGTAGAATACAAGAGACTTATGTAAACAATATATGCAATTTAGCTGTTCAGTACAATTTAAGTACCATTCACTGTTTCCTTTTATGCATAGCAAGATACAGTTATGATGTCATAAGCGCTTAGATATTTGACCAAGTCCTAAGCCCATGTGTAAAATATACAATAAACTCCCCAAGACACCGGATTTTACTGTGATATTAATATGTATAAGGTAATTCCCTTTTAAGTTCATGTACCCACTCTCCGTTAAGAAATCAATTTCTGCTTTATATGACACTGTGACATTAATCTGCTTTGGCAACAGAAATGCATGGTTTCTCAGTGTACGCCTCAACTGTAATATGAGCAAAATAAGACCTTTTCTAGACTAAAACCCCAGACATGAAACTATACACCAAATAAAGGATATCCACAGTTTAAAATAAAAAAATCTTTTTTTTTTCTTCTTTTATATAATAATAAAAAAAGACAGACACACAAATACCCAAAATGTAATATTCGGCCACATGCATCCATAAATTTGATTTTTTATGGTTGACATGGAAATAAGCGTTCTTACTGCAGACACATTTGTTAGTCTACGTGCACAGAGGTAAAGGTTACTTAGGCAGGGTGTAGGATGTCGAATTAGATCTGAAAAGAAACAAAGACAGCAATATGTTCTTACTTGTCAGGGATATTTGTAATGTATGAAATCGCTTAACTCGATGCTGTCCAGCTTTTCCATAAGGTGGACAAGATATAGGGGGAAAGTACATGGTTTTCATTTAATTAAAGCAGTGGTCTGACAAGTGAGAATGCAGTTTTTAGAGCACACCTGGGGGTAAGAAAGCAATGTCATTCCAAGTAAGGTTAATATGAAGAATTTGGTTAAATATAGTCATTTACATTAGATAATGGTGGAAAATAGTTCAAATAGCTTTCCTCTAAGTCCACCATCAACATCACCATCTTACTTGGGCCCTGTTAATTTGTATGACGAAGATGAATAGACATCATCTCAAGTGCTAATTTTCATGTATTTACAGGGAAAGTAAACAGACTCGAGATTGCGTTGTTTTTGATACTCCATTACACATAATTTATTAGGTTTTCCTAAAATGGAAACCCACACAAACACAAGAGAGCATACAAACTGTATGCAGATGATGTCATTAGGTGAGATGTGAACCCAGCACGGCAAAACAACGAGTGCTAACCATTGAGTCACAATTAAGCTCATTACAATTTTGGCAGTGACCATCTGATTTGTCCATTATTCTAATGGCATCTTAAAGTGATCCTCGCATCAGGTTTTCATAACAAAAACTAATGTCATCTATGTAAAGTTTCTGTGATGTTAACTAAATCCATCCCTTTCTTTTAGAAGTCTGTGGTTCTGTTTTAGAGAAATCCATTGTCAAATATTTTATGCAAATGAGCCAGAAGTATTCTGTCCTCACATGAGGCGAAAGGAGGTGTGATTGACTATTAAGGGTTGTGAGAGAGATTCGTACCTTCAGTTTTCCTCAAAGTGAGGCAGACAGGACCAATGCTGTTCAGCGTCCAGAGAGATGATGCACACCAGGGTTTGTGCAATCCAGATTTGTTTATTTGAAATCTGGACATACAGCGTAGGATGGTATACAGTAACTTCTCCAGAGTTGAGTCAGGTACAGCAAGTGAGCAGCAAGAGTGAACAGCAAGAGGTCGAAAGACTGATGCCTTCCTAAGCCCAATTCAAGCGTGTCCTCTCACAACAGCATGTAAACTGAAACTGAAATGGCCATGCCCACAAGAATAAATTAATAACAAGCTGCCATATGGAAAAAGGCCATTGGGTGGCAACAGAGCAGAAATGTAGGAACATACATAGAAAATACAATACACAGAAATTGAAGAACATAACTTACATGGAACAGTACAACAAGTGCCCACCCGCTGCCTGCCTCCTGCCAGTAACTGACAGGTGATTCTGGTATCAGTGACATGCCTCCCTCACCTGAGATCTAGCACAAGCATCATTATTTCTCAGGACAGTGCATGTGCACTAAGGTCATCATGAAGAAGACTGTCAGTGTCTGGTGCAATCTGCAAACCATTGGCAATGACGGTGCTTGTGCTAGATCTCGAGTGGGGGAAGTAGGTCACTGGAAAAAGAGTCACAGGAAGGAGGCAGGGAATAAGAAAGAGAGGCAGGAAAGCAGTGCAGTGCCAGCCATGCTGTACTTGAGGCACATATGCATAGAGATTTAAGCATGGATTTCTTTAAATCCAAAACAAGGATTTCTAAAAGAAAGGTAAGGATTGAATCAACATTACAGCAACTTATCAAAGATGACAGGTTCCCTTTAAGATAAATTTTGGTGTGGTAGGAATGATGTCTACTTTTGTTCATACATTTCCTACCTACAATAATAATATACCTATGTGCTATGACTTAGCATGTACAGTATTTATAGGTAGAAATGCAGCCAAATCTAGCCAATTGGCCCCTTGCTAAGTCACGCATGTGCTCAAAATTACCAGAATGTTGTTCACTAATGATTCTCTTGAAACTACGTTTATTTAAAATATAAAGTTGGAATGGAAGCTTAAGTTTAGAGCCCTCATGGTATATGTGTAGCAATCTTCTGATGCCAACACCAAGTCACAATGTCGGTCATGTAGTAAATGTCATATGAAAACAGTAATGGAAATAGGAAAATGATTAACAATGTGTACTTTATATTTACCAACTTTACTCAATTATTCTAACAGTGCCAGCTTTATTTATAGCGGAGGATTGAGGCTCATCAGGGACATTATGCCAGCATGTAACAGCATGTACAGAAATAGTTTAGAAATGTCTAAATACTGAAAGTGCATCTCCTGTAATCCTCATCAAGGGAACTGTCACCTCCAAAATATATTTTAAACAAGCTATAGCTCAATATATTGGACTTAGCCCTCATAAAAATTATGCTAAATCATACTAAATCATTACTTTTGTTAATTCATATGCAAATGAGGGACTTTATTGCATTGTTGATGTGGCCAAGAGTTTGGTGCACCGTTACGCCGCTAGAGGCTTCCCCACTTTACATTGACAGCGTTTTCTTCCCAGAGGGAGCATTGCCTAATGTCAGCCAGCATATGTGAGGATGCACACTGACGCTGTGTGTGCTCTGGGAGAATCATTATAGTGAGCAGTGTCAGCAGAGAAGAGTCAGGGAGCTCAAGACTCTGACTATTGTGCGCAGGTGGCCGGGCACAGGCAGTGTCAGTGTGCACACAAGCCAGCTGACGTTAGGCACTACTTGCTCTGGGAAGAGAGCAGGGCCGGACTGGCCATTTGGCAATTCTGGCAAATGCCAGAAGGCCTGTCTGGTTGTGGGCTGCATTGCTGCTGCATTATTAACACAATCTGTGTTATCATGACACCGATATTGTTAAGAGTTGTGACGGAGCACAAAGTCGCTGACTCCTTTACGTACCCCAGCAGGCCACGGGTATCATGAGACATATTGGTCTTGTAGTAAATCTTGTTTTCCCTCTATCCAGGGTAATATTAGTAATATATCCCTTCTGGTGCTTGGTGATGGGGACAGCATGGGCCTGTGTGATTTCAAATGCCAAGGCTGAATTTCAGCCCCAGTCCGTACCTGGAAGAGAGCATTGTCAATCAGAAGGGGAGAAACCCCAACATGCAAAATGAAGAGGCGTAACAACTCACCAAACGTTTTGCCCATGAAAAGCGTGCACCGAAGCCCCTTCATTGGCATAAAAATATTAAACGTAATTTTGTGAGGCACTGCACCAGTAACAACTACAGGGCTTTATGATTTTTATAGGCGCTAAGTCCCCTATAACACGGTGTAGTTCATTTAAAATGTATTTTGGGGATGACAAACTTCCTGTAATGAGGACTGTGTTTTAGGGTCGTAACCCGAGGTAGTGATTACTTTTGGTGAGAAGTGATTCACAGGAGCAAGTCCACTGGCCACATCAGCAATCTGTGGCCGCTTCACAGGAGCCACCATGAGAACTGCCTATTACCTCCCAGAATCCGTGCTTCTTCTTTTGAATAGCCTGGCTCGATGTCATCCTTGCAACGTGATGGACATATAACATTGCTGTCAAAAGGTGGTTATCAGGTCTCCCCTTCCTCAGCCACAGATTAATGATGGGGTGGATGGACCGACTCCTGTAGTAGTGATGTATAGGTCATAGCTTTCTCAGTGCAGAGAAATTCTTATTTTTTAATATGTATATTAACTCCACATGCAATAGTGATTGCAAATGCTCTTGCAGTCCATAGCTTTTTTAGTTCCCCGCACCTGGTGCATGCTAGTATAAAGGCCATGACAAAAATACATCACCACCACCATATAATTCACATCAAACGTTAGAGTGGTCAGTGTTTCATTTGTAAGGGTACCGTCACACAGTGCAATTTTCATCGCTACGACGGTACGATCCGTGACGCTCCAGCGTCGTAACAATATCGCTCCAGCGTCGTAGACTGCTGTCACACTTTGCAATCTACGACGCTGGAGCGATAATTTCATGACGTATGTGCGATGTAGAAGCCGTTGGTTACTATGCGCACATCGTATACGATATATGTTACACCATGCAATCATGCCGCCACAGCGGGACACTAGACCAGGGGTCCCCAACTCCAGTCCTCAAGGCCCACCAACATGTCATGTTTTCAGGATTTCCTTAGTCTTGCCCAGGTAATAATTGCATCACCTGTGCAATGCAAAGGAAATCCTGAAAACATGACCTGTTGGTGGGCCTTGAGGACTGGAGTTGGGGACCCCTGCACTAGACGACGAAAGAAAGTTTCAAACGATCTGCTACGACGTACGATTCTCAGCAGGGTCCCTGATCGCAGGAGCGTGTCAGACATTGCGATATCGCTCGAACGTCACAGATATATCGCTCGAACGTCACGAATCGTGCCGTCGTAGCGATCAAAATTTCACTGTGTGACGGTACCCTAATGGTTGAGTGCCTATAGGGGGTCCATTAGAGCCATGATAAAATACAAACAATTCTATGACAGTGAAAAATGTTTATAGATTATATTATATTTCCTTGGGTCATATTATAGCCCGAGCATGCCAATTCTTTAAGGGATTGTTCACAATGTAGAATTATTATCATTTTTTTTTTTTTTTTATAAAAGTGTGCCCTTTTGAAAAGTTTTCAGCAGTGTGAACTCAGAGATACCAAGTATGTGTATTTTTTATTTGTATTCTATTGTTTTATTTTGAATGGGGCGAAAGGGGGGTGATTTGAACTTTTATATTTTTTTTACATATATATTTTTAAAAACATTTTTTTTTCACTTTATACTAGCTTTAATAGTCTCCATTGGAGACTAGAAGCTGCGATCATCTGATCGCTTGTGCTACAAAGAGCAGGCTCCAGTCCTGCTCTATGTAGATAAAATGCTCACTTGCAATAGCAATCCGGCTATGCTGCAGACCCCGTGTTGTCATGCCAACCCATCGACAACCCACGGTCATGTGACACGGGCGCCAATGGCCAGGATTAGTGACAACCACATTTAACATGTTAACAGCTGTGGGTGGATTGTGATTGACAGCGGCATTTAACATGTTAACAGCCGCAAGTGGATCGTGATTCCACCCGCAGCTGTTAGGGGAACATGGCATCTGATCAGATCAGCTGTAATGTGCCAGAAAAGGTGCGGGCTCATCGCCAGAGCCCGCACCAAACAGGGGGAGGCCCTCAATGACAGACACTGCACGTCTTTGGGTGCTAAGGGGTTAATTACCCAAACTATAATTGGATTGTATTCAGCAATGTATACAGTGATTCTTGTTTCTTATTGTGCCATTCAGTTGAAAACCACTACATATTTTTATAAGACCATATCATCACATGTAAAAACGCTCCTTTTTTCCTGTTCTTTTCTTTTGTAATTGTCTGAACTAAAATATGTAATCTGCTCTGATTATTGACTTTTTGCTGTGTTTCTACTGTCCTTTTTTTTTTAAACTCGATTCAGCATGTTATACTTTTTTTTTTTATAAGTACTGAACTGCTGAAATTCTGCACTTAAAAACGCAATCACATTTTTTATAGAATATAACAAGCCCAAACTGAAACAAATCATGCGAGACCTCTCTACCATGCTCACAACCATAATAGGGGAGCCCAATTCAGAGAAGTCTCACTCATAATTGCATATAGGACACTCCCAATACTGCATTATATAGAAAAAACGGAGTAAATGTCCATAAAAATATCAAGTTTATTGAAAATACAAAAACAAAAAATCAAGTATCAAAAAACACAATAGATACTAGTACACAAGGGTATTGTAGACAAAAGAAATGGCTATGGTAGCACAGATAAAAAACAGCGTGGAGAAAAACTGATGCCAATTAATATTTTCATAAAGTGCATAGTGCAACAGTTAAACAGAGGGGGAAAGGAGACAGGGTGAATCAGATCTAAAGAGATTAATCAAGTCCGTGTGGACGGGTCCCTGAGCCCTGTACACAAGCTCTAACCACTAGCAGTATAATGGACGATCACATAGAAACCCTGAATCCTTACCCCACAGAGATGGCACACAGGAGAACACCACGCTGTAACAGTGTAGCGGTGACCGCCCCCTGACGAAGCTGACGCGAAACGCGCGTTGGGGCTACAGCGTGGTTTTTTATCTGTGCTACCATAGCCATTTCTTTTGTCTACAATACCCTTGTGTACTAGTATCTATTGTGTTTTTTGATACTTGATTTTTTGTTTTTGTATTTTAAATAAACTTGATATTTTTATGGACATTTACTCCGTTTTTTCTATATAATGCACATTTTTTATAGGGAGCAAAGAAAATGTGATTGCGTATAGAAAACTACAGGGAAAAAGACCCAAATTACGCACAGTTCTACGGCGTCTTTAAACATACCGTAGTTGTCAGGAGTTTCCATGAAATCACATCCACTTTCCTTGAACTGTTAAGCGCAGTAGTTTTATTATTCACCCGCGCAGCCTAAATATATGCTTATATAGTAAGAAATATAGAATAAGTGTGGCATGCAGTTTTGTGTGTTTACATGTGTGTCATGGCATTTTTGTAATCACAGGGGTTAAATAAAAGAATAATGAAATAATTTAACCGAATGTGCAGCCAATCTGTTTGCACGTATTATAACATAATCTCTGTTGCAGGTTGCTTAGTTATAGGAAATCACTCAAGTAAGTTAGCCAAAGTTGTGATGTGTTTTTTTTTTCTATTCTGAGCCTGCAGATTTAATAGTGTGATGAAAGTTAATGTATGGTGCTTTTTCATGCATTTACAAGGACAACCTGCATATAAATCATAAAAGCATGACTAATTGCACGGTAACTGGAGAAAGGCTTTGTCTCTCTAGGGTGAAACTTGCATGCGTGTGTTTTAGCTCCAAGCGGCTGAATAACCTCGGCATTGTGAGTGCAAAATCACTGCTCACAAACAAGTGTCCAGAATAACATGACGGTGTACAGTACTTTCCGAATAACTAGCTATGATACCACGACTCGATCATTTGGATAAGTCATTGCAGAGAGTTATTCTACACGTAATTGAATCCTGTACTTTCTCCCTAGGCCTGTGAGCAAGAAAACCTTTCTGCAACACATTGAGGAGCTGTGTGCCAATAACAACCTAAAATTTCAAGAAGAATTTTCGGTATGTTCCGAACAGTTGTCACAACATCACAAGCTCTCCAGTAATTGTCATGTGTCACATTTCATGTCCATTTTAAGCATGTGAGACCAAGAAAAACTGCAGCCTTGATAATCAATACCCAATTACCTGGGTAATTGTTTAGACAGTAAAGCTACACTGATTTGGGATTTACATGCTACATTACCTTATCAAATAGTTTGATCGAACTTAGTAAAGTAAAAAAAAAAATCTCTAGCAGCAAACAATTGTGAATTTATTTTTGTACTGTAAAAAAAAAACTGGATGGAAGTTTATGAAACAACTGCAGGACATTTGATTCTTCAGCATTTGCAAAAAGGTTATCAATATTTTATATTGATCTTAATCAGCTTTTTATACTTTATAAATTACAATTGAGCACACCATTAAAGAAATACAGTTGTGCTCAAAGGTTTTGCTTTCTTGGCCTTTTTTCAGAGCATGTGAATGATAAGACCAAAACTTTTTCTACACTCATAGTTAGTGGTTGGGTGAATCCATTTATTGTCAAACTACCATGTTTTCTCATTTTAAATCATGATAACAACCCAAAACATCCAAATTACCCTGATTAAAAGTTTCCATACCCTGGTGATTTGGGCCTGATAACATGCATAGAAGTTGACACAAATGGGTTTGAATGGCTACTAAAGGTAACATCCTCACCTGTGACCTGTTTGCTTGTAATCAGTGCATGTGTTCATAAAAGCTGAGTGAGTTTCGGGGATCCAGACAGACTCTTGCATCTTTCATCCAGCCACTGACATTTCTGGATTGTGAGTCATGGGGAAAGCAAAAGAATTGTCAATGGGTCTATGGGAAAAGGTAGGTGAACTGTATAAAACAGGAGAGGAATACAAAAAGATAACCAAGGAATTTATAATGCCAGTCAGCAGCGTTGAAACTGTGATTAACAAATGGAAAACCAGGGACTCTATAAAAACAAAATCACGGTCAGGTAGACCAACAAAAATTTTGTCCACAACTATCCAGGAAAATTGTTTGTGATGCAAAGAAAAACCCACAAATAACATCAGCTGAAATACTAGACTCTCTGAAAACTAACGGTATGGCTGTTTCAAGATGCACAATAAGGAGGCACTTGAAGAAAATTGGGCTGCATGGTCGAGTCGCCAGAAGAAAGCCATTACTGCACAAATACCACAAAGTATTTCCCTTACCATATGCAAAACAGCATAAAGACAACCCTCAAATCTTCTGGAACAATGTAATTTGGAGTGATAAGACCAAAAGTGAACTTTTTGACCACAGCCATAAACATTACATTTGGAGGTCTACAAAGCCTATGATGAAAGGTAGCAAAAGAAAAAAGCAGGATGCACTCACCAATCTTCAAAGTAGTAAATTTTATTGAGTCTTCACAATTAAAACTTCATGGCCGGGGGAGAAGAAAAGGAGCTCGTGCGAGCAGGGGAGACGACGGCCGTTTCACGCGGTTCTTGCGCTTCAACGGGTCTGCTACCTGGGACACATATGTTATTTATGGTTTTGCACCCAATATCTTTTTCGCCATGGCTGTTGCTGACATGATATAGCTTTTTAGTACCGGCTTTCCTGAAGATTATGGATTTAGTTGGGGCAGTGCCGTCCATATGCTATTTTTTCTCTTTTATTCACCTATGATGAAAGGAACACCATTCCTACTGTAAAGCATGGAGGTGGATCGTTGATGTTTTGGAGATGTGTGAGCTACAATGGCACAGGAAACTTGGTCAAAGTTGAATGAAAAATGAATGCAGCACATTACCAGCAGTTGCTGGAGGCAAATTTGCACTCATCAACCTAGAAGCTGTGCATGGGATGTACTTGGACGTTCCAACATGTCAATGATCCAACACACAAGGCCAAGTCGATCTGTCATTGGCCACAGCAGAACAAAGTGAAGGTTCTGGAGTTGCCTTCTCAGTCTCCTGACCTTAATATCATTGAGTCACTCTGGAGTGATCTCAAGTGCGCAGTTCATGCTAAACAGCCCAGGAATTTACAGGAACTGAAGACCTCTTGCCAAGAAGAGTGAGCCGCTTTACCATGTGAGAAAATAAAGAATCTCATCCACAACTACCACAAAAGACTTCAAGCTGTCATTGGTGTTAGAGGGGGCAATACACGGTATTAATTAATGTGGTATGTGAACTTTTGATCAAGGTCCTTTGGATGTTTTGGGTTGTCATTATAATTTAAGAAGAGAAAACACAGTAGTTTGACAATAAATGGCTTCACCCAACCACTAACCATGAGTGGAGAAAAAGTTTTGGTGTTATCATTCATATTCTCTGAAAAAAAGGCCAAGAAAGCAAAAATTCTGCCGGGGTATGTAAACTTTTGAGCACAACTGTGGTCCTGGAATAAATGTTTCTCCATACTCCCTTGGCAATATATGTGTAGTGTAATGTTCATGTGCTTCAATGCTTACTGATTGCCATCTCCCCTGCTTCCCAGTGCCCTTTTGATTCTCTTCTGAATGATGTGTGTTGTGAATTCTGTGGCTGAATTCACTCCTGTGGTCACAAGTGGTATTGCAGCCTCTGGGCTTCCTCCCTCAGGTGTTTTGGTGAGCTCGTTGGCTGCCTTGCTATTTAACTCCACCTGAGTCTGTCTTCCTTGCTCCTTGTCAATGTTCCAGTGTTGGATCTGAGCTACTGCATCTTTCCTGTGGCCTGCTGCTCTGCTAGATAAGTGTTACTTTGTTTTTGTTTCCGTTTTTTCTGTCCAGCTGTGCTATTCTCTTTTGCTGGAAGCTCTGAGACGCAAAGGGTGCACCGCCGTGCCGTTAGTTCGGCACGGTGGGTCTTTTTGCCCCCCTTTGCGTGGTTCTGCTTTAGGGTTTTTTGTAGACTGCATAGTTCTCTTTGCTATCCTCGCTCTGTCTAGCATATCGGGCCTCACTTTGCTGAATCTATTTCATTCCTACGTTTTGTCTTTTCATCTTGCTAACAGTCATTATATGTGGGGGGCTGCCTATTCCTTTGGGGTATTTCTCTGAGGCAAGTCAGGCTTGTATTTCTATCTTCAGGCTAGTCAGCTCCTCAGGCAGTGCCGAGTTGCATAGGTAGTGTTAGGCGCAATCCACTGCTGCTTTTAGTTGTGTGAGGATAGGTTCAGGTATTGCAGTCTGCAGAGATTCCACGTCTCAGAGCTTGTTCTATTGTTTTTGGGTTATTGCCATATCACTGTATGTGCGCTGATTACTGCACACTGTGTTGCCTGATAGCACAGCATAACAGATGTGACCACAGTTATAACAAGTTAACTGAAATAGCATATTATTTGTGGACCGGAAGTCACTTTTTCAATGTAAAACTATATAGTCTTGATGTGATTCTCATATGCCTACATTGATAAAGCAAGTGCTGATCCACTCTGAAATGTTCTTGCATTTGAAAGAAAATATACTTTAAAGATTCGATGGTGCTGGACTAGTCTTTTCTCCAGCTAGCCAGCCAGCTTTTCCCAGTGTCACTGCAGGTGATTGACTGGTCTTTCACTTTGCAAGTAGTTTGGATAGAATGAATAAGGTGAGAGGTTTCCTTTAAGTATATTGCTGGGCAATTATTTAAAATTTTAAGTAATTTAGTTTTTCAAATTTTTATTCCCATATTATAAAGTGATGGCAAAATTCAATTCATAGTTGTGGCCCCAAATGGGATACAATAGTGTCAAATCTTAAAATAAAGGGCCATATAAATTATCATTGGCAATGGGAAAAGTGTTTAATGCCAATTCTTTTAAATGCAATTATACTAAGGAACTAGGGAAATTACATTGATACATCTGCCATATTATGGTAAGTCTAATATTCACTCCTCAACATTGAAATTATAAAGCCAAGAAGAAAAATTAATGGAATTATGAAAATCATAAGATCGATAGAAAATTGACCATAGAATCTATAAAAATATGGAAACAACATTTTCAAAACATCTCAATTGATTCAGCATCAAGTATGAGTGCCATGCACAGAAATACATTCTCCTACATGTGTTGGCATGCTATTAATGATTGTCTGAGGAATGTTTTGCCATGATGATCGCTTGGCACAAAAATATTCTTAATTCGCTACTGTCAGCTTCCTTTGCAATTATCTATCATTGATGTCCTTGATATGCTAGATGGAGGTCAAGTCCAGGGACACTTACGGCCACGATAACATGTTAAGGCACGCAGCCTGCTCACAGTAGCACAAGCAGCATGGCATGACATTGTCAAGTTGAAACTTGACTCCATGAACAATTTGGAGGAATGACTATACCGCTGGTTCCATGATCAAATCCATGTAACAGCGAGCTATTAATGTACCTGTAATAAAGACCTGAGGGGTCCAGCTATTGCACGTTACGCCTCAGTCACCACACTAAAACCCTAGAAGTAGGTGGAAATTGTTGAATTTACCTCATGCCAGTTCTCTCAGATGCTATCATGGTGAAGAGAAAGATGGCATTGTAGGCTTGAATGAAGGTCTGCACTCTTCACCGATTTGTTCCGCTTGTGTCTTGAATGTAGTCATAGCTGGAGATTGGTCTGGAAACCACGTGGGCAATGCCATGAAAAGGCTTTCCTGAGGGTACATCACACCAGTCCTAATCTTGGGATTATGGTAAAGGGTGGCTTAATATATAGTATAGTATAGTATATATATAGTAGCCGGACCCCTCTAACCTTCATTGCATGTACACTTACAGCTTAGCATTACATCGATTTTGTCACGCAACCAGTGGTACAGTCATTTCTCCAAAATGTCCCAAGAGCAATTTTCCAACCCAACAATGCCATGACACATAGTGATCATGCTACCGGGAGCAGCCTGTCTGACCTAAACGTGGTATCAAGGCCTGCATTATCTCCAGATTTGTCTCCCACCAAGCAAATCTGGGACAAAATTGGTTAGCAGCTGCTAAGAGGGCTGCCAACAGCAAATCTTAATGATTCATGTGCCCAAGTGCATTCAGTGTGGCAGAAAATTCGTTACACAACCTCATTGGTAACATGCAGAGGCATGTAAGTATGTATATTTCTGAATTCATACTCATTTTTATCATTTGCATATCATTAACATGTCTAATAGCCTTGCAATTTTCTATAATTCCACAATTTTTCATTTCTGTCGCTGCGATTTCAATTTTCTGAAGTGTAGCTATATGTACATTATAGATTAATATTCAATATCTTCTTTGATTTTTATGATTGCCCAGGGTAAGTGCTGTACTCAATAGTTTGAGGTAATAAAATATAGTAGAAAATTCTAAAACAGTTTATTAATTCGTGATAGATATATTACCTTATTGCATGTATCTTGCAGGAGCTCCCAAAGTTTCTAGAAGATCTTGCGGTATCAGATGCCGATCTGCCATGGAACAGGTCCAAAAATCGCTTTACAAACATAAAGCCATGTATGTATATCAATTATAACACGCTGTGGCAAATTTATTAATTCCTAAATGTAGCTTAAAACTAAACCGCGTATTTTACACCATTATTTTACAGCAAAATTTTGGATACATTTTGGCAAAAAAATAGAAAACTTCAGTAGCCATTGTTTTTTTTCTTAGAATTTATTAACATAAAATCAATGTTTTATACATTTATTCATCACTGCCCTAAAGGAGTTCACAATATACATTCCCTACTACAAACATGCAGTCTATGGCATTGTTGCCCCCAAGTACAGATGAGCAATGTGGCATCACATGGCATACTTAGTTATTTAGTTTGAAAGAACCAACATCTGAGGCCAAGTATTAAAAACCATCAGTGGAGTTGAAAATAGTCTATGTTACTGCTATTTTAGGCACAGGTCTGTCCCTCGACCTTGCTGTTTACATAGTTTGGTTGAGGGGCCTGTGGGCTTTTTCAGCTGTTGGCACCAAATTTTTTTGCCCAGTCTGGCTCAAGCTATAAGTCCCCCTGAAGGAAAAACATTTGAAAATAAACAATAAAGAACAGAATGGCTAAGAAAATATTAATCCACAATAGATATAAGCTATAATATAATGATGTGCAGCACAATCAGTAGTTCGACTGTACTTCAAGTAACGAAAAGGTAATTGTAGTGCGAAATTGGGTTTGTCAACTGACCTTAAAAATTAGAACTTTTTTGGCTGAAATAAAAAAAATGTGCCCATTACATTTTAAAATGGATTTTCCATTCCTAAAACAATAAATGGTTTATCTAATTTTCTTAAATTGATATACTTGTAAAATATTTGTAAAAGCAAGCAACTTTGTAATGTGCGCCTTATTAAAAATTCTCTCCGTTCTCAAGTTCAGGTAGATATTTAATTCTATAATTTACAGCTTGTTGCCTAGGTCACTGGACACCTCTGTAGTCTATCAGTGGTCTCCTAGACAAGGAGTGCAGTGCTTCCAAGCTCTTTGTTATAGAGCTTGCAAGCACTGTTCTGAAGCTGTTGAGATCACTAGATTTGGTCAATTTGAGGAGATTATTAGGAGAAACATTCCCGTAGGAGGAAAATCCGAAACTTGAATTTGATTCCATAATGCATATCGTGCTTCTCAAAATGAATGAATGAATAAATCAAGACTACAGGCTGAAACTTAGTGTAATTTTATTAAAGGGGTTGCCCAACACTGATCAATTGATTTGTAGCACAGGTCATTTATATAAAATAAATGGGATCTGACACATAGCCCCCCTTCCCCATGATTTGCTGAAATCTGCTCCAGCACTTGAAGGAAGGATACTGTGTAGAAAATGCTTTGAGTTTTAAAAGAAAGGTTCATAAGACTGTGTACCCGCTATCGCTTGTATATTTTCCCTACCGAGTTTCCGTTCAGTGAAAAGTTTATTTTTCAATGGTGGTCTCTCTCATTGAACTGTCCAACACCTGGTCTTTGCCAACCAGCAAAATTGGTTACATGCAGCCTACACAGGCATAGAACCTTCACAGCACAAGTCCACAAACCAGCCCGTACCTCCACTTTCATGTAACATGCTAGGGCGTTAGAGAATAGTACCTCGCCCAGGGCTACCGCCCTGTGCCACATTACAGACACATTCATTATTACATTTTATCATTGTCCAGTTTGTGTTAAATTTTTCCCAGTGTATTTTTTGCTTAACCACTTCACGCTGCAGCCCTTTTTCGTTTTTGCTTTTTCGTTTTTCGCTCCTCTCCTTCTCAGAGCTATATCTTTTTTATTTTTCCGTCGATATGGTTATGTGAGGGCTTATTTTTTGCGGGACGAGTTGTACTTTTGAACAACACCATTGGTTTCACCATGTCTTGTACTTGAAAACAGGAAAATAATTCCAAGTGTGATGAAATTGCAAAAAAAGTGCAATCCCACTCTTGTTTTTTGTTTGGCTATTTTGCTAGGTTGACTAAATGCTAAAACTAACCTGCTATCAGGATTCTCCAGGTCATTACAAGTTCATAGACACCTAACATATCTAGGTTATTTTTTATCTAAGTGGTGAAAAAAAAAATCTAAACTTTGCTAAAAAAAATGCTCCATTTTCCAATACCCATAGTGTCTCCATTTTTCGTGATCTCGGGTTGGGTGAGAGCTTATTTTTTGCGTGCTGAGCTGATGTTTTTAATTATACCATATTTGTGCAGATATGTTCTTTTGATCGCCCTTTATTGCATTTTAATGCGATGTTGCGGCGACCAAAAAAACGTAATTCTGGCGTTTCAAATTATTTTCTCGCTACACTGTTTAGCGATCAGGTTAATGCTTTTTTTATTGATAGATTCGGCGATTCTGAACACAACGATACCAAATATGTGTAGGTTTGATTTTTTTTTATTTTATTTTGGATGGGGCGAAAGGGGGGTGATTTAAACTTTTATATTTTTTTATTTTTTTCATATTTTTAAAAACATTTTTATTTTTTTATTTTTGCCATGCTTCAATAGCTTCCATGGGAGGCTAGAAGCTGGCACCACTCGATCGGCTCAGCTACATAGCAGCGATCATCAGATCGCTGCTATGTAGCTGAATTGCAGGATTGCTATGAGCGCCGACCACAGGGTGGCGCTCACAGCAGGCCAGCATCAGTAACCATAGAGGTCTCAAGGACCTCTATGGATACCATCCTGATGTATCGCCGAGCCCCGATCATGTGATGGGGTCGGCGATGCGCTAATTTCCGACCGCGTGGCCGGAGGCGGTAGTTAAATGCCGCTGTCAGCGCTTGACAGCGGCATTTAACAGGTTAATAGCAGCGGGTGAATCGCGATTTGTCAGCTGACATGTTGCGACTTTGATGTGGGCTCACCGCCGGAGCCCACATCGAATGGGAAACACAAAATGCGCCGTACTAGTACGGGGCATGTCACGAAGGGGTTAAAATACAATAATATAGTTTGTATATCACAATGATCAATATTAAAAAGTTGAGCAAATTTGCAAATGATTTGTATTACTCATCACACATTGATCTTTAACCCCTTTACATGACCTTTGACGTATCCATACGCCCAGGTCACATGGTACTTACCGACCTTAGACATATGGATACGTCTAAGCAAATTTTTTATGAGCCCCACCGTAAGTCCAAACAGTAGTTTAACCCCACACATGGGGTCTCAGCGTACTCAGGTTAAATTGCACAACAAATTGTATGGTGCAATTTCTCCTGTTACCCTTGAGAAAATGCAAAGTTTGGTGCTAAAAAACATTTTTTGTTTGGAAAATATGATTTTTTTATTTTCACGGATCAGCTTTCTAAACTTCTGTAAAGCACCTGGGGGTTCAAGGTGCTCACCACACATCTAAATAAGTTCCCTGAGGGGTCTAGTTTCCAAATTGTTTCACTTGTGGGGGGTTTCATTGTTTAAGCACATCAAGGGCTCTCTAAACGAGACATGGCGTCTGCTAATTATTCCAGCTAATTTTATATTCAAAGAGTCAAATGGCGCTCCTTCCCTTCCAAGCCCTACGGTGTGCCCAAACACTGGTTTTACCCCACATATGGGGTATCGGTATGCTCAGGAAAAATTGCACAACACATGTTGGAGTCCATTTTTTCCTGTTACCCTTGCGACAAAAAATTGGGGTCTAAAGTAACACTTTGGTGACAAAAAGTTAAATGGTCCTTTTTTCCTTATACATTCTAAAAATTCCTGTGAAGCACCTGAAGGGTTAATAAACTTCTTGAATGTGGTTTTGAGCACCTTGAGGGAGAGCAGATTTTACAATGGTGTCACTTTTGGGTATTTTCTGTTATGTAGTTCCCTCAAAGTCACTTCAATTGTGATGAGATCTCTAATAAAAATGGTTTTGAAAATTTGGTTAGAAAAATCACTGGTCTACTTTTAACCCTCATAAGGCCGGCGTCACACTCAGCGTAGGGAAATACGGTCCATTTTTTACGGCCGTAATACGCAGAAAAAATCCAGAAATAGTGTTTCTATGTACTCCATTGCCAAGGTGTGGTCGCGTATTTTGCGCATGTAATGTTGCGTATGTAATCCGTATGACATCTGTAATGCGTTTTTTCCACGCAACCTGACAAAATGGACATTTAACAGTTTTGGAACCTGAAATTAATTTAAATCAGCATCAGCAACCCTATTTAGGGCCTCTACAACAGGTGGCACCCTCCCATATGGCCATTTTGTGGTTGTTCATCTGTTGGTGTGTTGTCGTAACGTTTGCACTTCACCACAACTCAGCATGTTTTGTTTAACTGGGTCTTGTCGCGTCAGTTTGGCCAGCCATACCCTGTGATTGTAGATCCGCGAAGGAGGAGAAGAAGAATATGGGTGCATCCTCTTTTGACCAAACGCCTCACTAAAGGCCATTTTCAGAGGCTACATACAGCTCTGCGTGCGCATCCTGATAAGTTCTACCTATACTGTCGAATGACAATACCAACATTTGATATCTTGTTGGAGACAGTACGTCCAAGACTCACGTATCAGGACACCAGGAAGCGAAAAAGCATATCCGCAGAGGAGCGTCTTCTCCTTACCTTACGGTATGTATTCAACATCCTCACATACTGTATGTTGATGATGTTTTTTTCAGGGTTGTTTGCTAGCAGCTAATTTAAAATATATGTGTTACTTAGGACAAAACCACAATAAAAATATGTATTTGTAATGTTCTACTTATGTACACTAGGTAAATATCCATTAATTTCATTGATATACCTGTTTTTTTTATTAAACAACATACTTGCGCTTTATCATGTTTTCTCTAAACTATTGTTACCTAACTAATATGATTTTTTGTGTCCTTTCAGCTTCCTGTCAACTGGATTGTCTTATGCGGGACTACACCCGGAGTTTCTCATTGGTTGCTCCACGATTTCTGGCATTGTGCGCTCAACATGTAGTGAAATATGGTCGAGACTACATGAACTTGTCATGCCTGAGCCAAAAATGGCTGATTGGCTCAAAATAGCCCATGGGTTCAATGACATTTGTGATTTTCCACACTGCATTGGAGCCCTGGATGGGAAACATATCAGGGCAGGGTGCGTAAGCCGCCAAACTCTGGCTCCCAATTCTACAATTATAAGCATTTTTTCTCTGTACTTCTGTTAGCTGTAGTTGACAGTAACTACAGGTTTATAATTGTAGACATTGGGGCTTATGGGCGAACAGGAGACTCAAGGGTCTTCAATTCATCCAAGATGGGTTGGTGGTTACATGAAAACCAGTTAGACCTCCCACCACCATAACAACTCCCAGGCTCCACTGCTGAAGCAGTGCCATATGTTCTTGTGGGAGATGAGGCCTTCCAATTGACAAGGAATGTCATGAGGCCTTATCCCAGGCGCAACCCGGATTACCGGCGGCGTGTTTTTAATTTGAGGCTATCCAGGGCACGTAGACTGGTGGAGTGTGCCTTTGGGATTCTGAGTGCCAAATGGCGTCTCCGCCAGTCTGCCATTCAGCTGAGTGAGGCTACTATTAATGAAGTTATTAAAGTGTGTGTTGTTTTGCACAATTTTTCTAGACTTCATGATTGCCCGTCATCTGTTATTGGTAGTGTTGAGCGATACCTTCCGATATCGGAAAGTATCGGTATCGGATAGGATCGGCCGATATTCAAAAAATATCGGATATCGCCGATACCGATCCCCGATCCCAATGCAAGTCAATGGGACCAAAATATCGGAATTAAACTAAACCCTTTCTTGCCTTGTAGGTTCATTCTACATGAAGGAAAACAACTAAGAATAATGCCGGATGTATTTGGGGAGGTGGCGGAGACATAAAAGTCATAGAGGTTTATCCCAATCAAATAGAATAGCATGTTTTTTTGTTTTTTTTAAGACGTTCGGAGTGACAAAGATATTGACTATGTAAATTTTTTTTTTTATTTTGTCAGATATTGATGTTTCACTATTCCACGCCCTTCCCCTTCTTTTTTTTCTTTTTTTTTTTTCTTTTCACACACTTTCATCTTCATCATCATCAGCATCTTTGACATCAACTTCTTCTTCACCTTATTCTTCTTCTTCTTCATCCTTTACCTTTTTTTTTTTTTTTTATTACATTCTTCATATTCATTTTATTCAACTATTATTATTCTTCCTATTCTACATATTCTTTTTATTCCACTGTTATTATTCTTCCTATTCTACTTCTTCATCATATTCTCATTTGTGACAGGCATTCCCGTAGTTGTTATCTATAAAAGTTGGAAGATTACACCTTCCGTTCTGCCAGTCACAAAAGTTACATTTGTCCGCGTTCAGTTTGGCCTGCAGCATCAGGCTTTATCCAGGGGCACCACGAGGAGGAACGGACTCACCCCCATAAACTGCTTAGTCTTCTTCTGCATATAATTTAGATAATATCTTTTGCTCTGATATTAAGTCTTATGCTTAATGTTCTTCTGCTCTTTGTTCTGCAGCCTCTTGTTCTTCTGCTTCTCGGTCTTCCATGTCGTCGTCTCCAGGGTCGTCGTCTCCAGTGTCGTCATCTCCGCCGTCGTCGTCTCAGCCGTCGTCGTCTCCGCCGTCGTCGTCGTCATCGGGGTGGTCTTCCGGGTCGTCGTCGTCATCGGGGTGGTCTTCCGGGTCGTCGACTTTAGGGTCTTCAACTTGGAAATGTAGCAGAAGGTACAAGAAGGCTGAGAAAATGCCAAGAACCAGCTGATGGAACTGGAACTCGGATGGCTACCCGAAGGTGCAAGAGCCTATGGAACTACCGAGGACCAGCTGACGTTATTGGAACCCGGTTACTAAGCAGGAGGTACCCGTGCTAAAAAGCACTACCAAGTACCGCCTGACGTTGGCGGAACTTGGATACCCAGAAGGAGGCACCTAAGCCAAAGGCTCTGCCCGGAACCAGCTGACGTTACTGGAACCAGGATGGGGAGCAGAAGGTACAAGAGCAAAAGACACTGCCGAGAACCAGCTGACGGTACTGGAACCCGGATGGGTAGCCGAAGGTCCAAGAGCCAATGGAACTACCGAGGACCAGCTGACGTTACTGGAACCCGGTTACTAAGCAGGAGGTACCCGTGCCTGAAAGCACTACCAAGGACCACCTGACGTTGGTGGAACTTGGATACCCAGAAGGAGGCACCTAAGCCAAAGGCTCTACCCAGAACCAGCTGACGGTACTGGAACCAGGATGGGGAGCAGAAGGTACAAGAGCAAAAGACACTGCCGAGAACCAGCTGACGGTGCTGGAACCAGGTGGTGGACCTGAAGGCCCACAGGAGAGGAGAGAACAGCTAGGCCGCGAGGCAGCCGCAGTTACCGAACCCCAACAGTCCTACAGGGGGAGCTGGGCCTACTGGCACTACAGAACCAGCCTTGAATACCAGTTCACGCAGCCCACATAGGAAGCTCCTAAACTGGAGGCACCCTGGAGTTGGCTAACCCGACCGCACCACGACGGGGCAAGCATAGGCGTCTCAGTGAGCTTGACACAACCCGGAAACAGCTGACGGTGCTGAAACCAGGCTTGGCACGAGGGAGTACCTGTGTCAAAAACACTGCCGAAAACCAGCGGGCGTTGCTGGAACCCGGATGCGTTGCCCCAGTGTGCAAGAGCCAATGGCACGACCGAGGACCAGCTGACGGTGCTGGAACCCGGTTACTAAGCTGTAGGTGCCCGCGCTTAAAAGCACTACCAAGGACCGCCTGACGTTGGCGGAACTCGGATACCCAGGAGGAGGCACCTAAGCCAAAGGCTCGGCCCGGAACCAGCTGACGGTGCTGGAACCAGGAGGTGGACCCGAAGGCCCACAGGAGAGGAGAGAACAGCTAGGCCGCGAGGCAGCCGCAGTTACCGAACCCCAACAGTCCTACAGGGGGAGCTGGGCCTACTGGCACTACAGAACCAGCCTTGACTACCAGTTCACGCAGCCCACATAGGAAGCTCCTAAACTGGAGGCACCCTGGAGTTGGCTAACCCGACCGCACCACGACGGGGCAAGCATAGGCGTCTCAGTGAGCTTGACACAACCCGGAAACAGCTAACGGTGCTGAAACCAGGCTTGGCACGAGGGAGTACCTGTGTCAAAAACACTGCCGAGAACCAGCTGGCGTTGCTGGAACCCGGATGCGTTGCCCCAGTGTGCAAGAGCCAATGGCACGACCGAGGACCAGCTGACGGTGCTGGAACCCGGTTACTAAGCTGTAGGTGCCCGCGCTTAAAAGCACTACCAAGGACCGCCTGACGTTGGCGGAACTCGGATACCCAGGAGGAGGCACCTAAGCCAAAGGCTCGGCCCGGAACCAGCTGACGGTGCTGGAACCAGGAGGTGGACCCGAAGGCCCACAGGAGAGGAGAGAACAGCTAGGCCGCGAGGCAGCCGCAGTTATCGAACCCCAACAGTCCTACAGGGGGAGCTGGGCCTACTGGCACTACAGAACCAGCCTTGACTACCAGTTCACGCAGCCCACATAGGAAGCTCCTAAACTGGAGGCACCCTGGAGTTGGCTAACCCGACCGCACCACGACGGGGCAAGCATAGGCGTCTCAGTGAGCTTGACACAACCCGGAAACAGCTGACGGTGCTGAAACCAGGCTTGGCACGAGGGAGTACCTGGGTCAAAAACACTGCCGAGAACCAGCTGGCGTTGCTGGAACCCGGATGCGTTGCCCCAGTGTGCAAGAGCCAATGGCACCGAGGACCAGCTGACGGTGCTGGAACCCGGTTACTAAGCTGTAGGTGCCCGCGCTTAAAAGCACTACCAAGGACCGCCTGACGTTGGTGGAACTCGGATACCCAGGAGGAGGCACCTAAGCCAAAGGCTCGGCCCGGAACCAGCTGACGGTGCTGGAACCAGGAGGTGGACCCGAAGGCCCACAGGAGAGGAGAGAACAGCTAGGCCGCGAGGCAGCCGCAGTTACCGAACCCCAACAGTCCTACAGGGGGAGCTGGGCCTACTGGCACTACAGAACCAGCCTTGACTACCAGTTCACGCAGCCCACATAGGAAGCTCCTAAACTGGAGGCACCCTGGAGTTGGCTAACCCGACCGCACCACGACGGGGCAAGCATAGGCGTCTCAGTGAACTTGACACAACCCGGAAACAGCTGACGGTGCTGAAACCAGGCTTGGCACGAGGGAGTACCTGTGACAAGAACACTGCCGAGAACCAGCGGGCGTTGCTGGAACCCGGATGCGTTGCCCCAGTGTGCAAGAGCCAATGGCACCGAGGACCAGCTGACGGTGCTGGAACCCGGTTACTAAGCTGTAGGTGCCCACGCTTAAAAGCACTACCAAGGACCGCCTGACGTTGGCGGAACTCGGATACCCAGGAGGAGGCACCTAAGCCAAAGGCTCGGCCCGGAACCAGCTGACGGTGCTGGAACCAGGAGGTGGACCCGAAGGCCCACAGGAGAGGAGAGAACAGCTAGGCCGCGAGGCAGCTGCAGTTACCGAACCCCAACAGTCCTACAGGGGGAGCTGGGCCTACTGGCACTACAGAACCAGCCTTGACTACCAGTTCACGCAGCCCACATAGGAAGCTCCTAAACTGGAGGCACCCTGGAGTTGGCTAACCCGACCGCACCACGACGGGGCAAGCTGTTGTGAGTTCTGTTTTTGGGCTCCCTCTGGTGGTTACTGATGGTACTGGGTGACTTGTCTTTCCTGGGTTTCTGGGTTCCACCTGTTCCATCAGCATATGGGAGTTTCCTATTTAACCTGGCTTTGCTGGCATTTCCTCGCCGGTTATCAATGTATCCAGTGTGTCTTGTTACCTCTGCTCCCTGCTCCTAGAACCTTCTGGACAAGCTAAGTTTGGATTTTCCTGTTTTGTGTTTTGCTTAATTTGGTTTTTAGTCCAGCCTGCAGATATGTGTATTCTCTGCTGCTGGTTGCTCTAGTGGGCTGAAATTGCTTTTCATGTACCATGAGTTGGCACATGAGTTCAAGTAATTTCAGGATGGTTTTTTGAAGGGTTTTTCGCTGACCGCGCAGTTCACTTTTGTATCCTCTGCTATCTAGCTTTAGCGGGCCTCATTTTGCTGAAACTGTTTTCATACTACGTATGTGCTTTCCTCTCATTTCACCGTCATTATATGTGGGGGGCTGCTATTTGCTGTGGGGTATTTCTCTGGAGGCAAGAGAGGTCTGTGTTTCTTCTGATAGGGGAAGTTAGATCTTCGGCTGGAGCGAGACGTCTAGGATCATCATAGGCACGTTCCCCGGCTACTTTTATTTGTGTGTTAGGTTCAGGGTCGCGGTCAGCTCAGGTTCCATCGCCCTAGAGCTTGTTTGTATCTGTGCTTGTCCTTTTTGTGATCCCCTGCCATTGGGATCATGACAGTATAACCGGCCCACAAAGTGTTAATTGTATTGGCTGAAGTAGGAGGATAAGTAGTCTGAGGAAGTTTTTTTTTTTTTGTTTTTTTTTCCCCTCAGAGTTTGCTGCCTAGCCTTATTGCAGCCTGGCTACTTCCTCCTCCTCTTAATCTTTGAATGGCTCTGATCTCAGCTGTTTATCATGGACGTCCAGAGTTTGGCTTCCAGCCTGAATAATCTTGCCACTAAGGTTCAAAATATACAGGATTTTGTTGTACATGCTCCTATGTCTGAACCTAGAATTCCTGTCCCAGAGTTTTTTTCTGGAGATAGATCTCGTTTTCTGAATTTTAGGAACAATTGCAAGTTGTTTCTTTCTTTGAAATCTCGCTCCTCTGGAGACCCTGCTCAGCAAGTCAAGATAATTATATCTTTCCTGCGGGGTGACCCTCAGGATTGGGCATTTGCATTGGCACCAGGGGACCCTGCGTTGCTTAATGCAGATGCATTTTTTCTGGCATTGGGTTTGCTCTATGAGGAACCTAACCAAGAGATTCAGGCTGAAAAAGCTTTGTTGGCCCTCTCTCAGGGGCAAGATGAAGCAGAAATTTATTGTCAAAAATTTCGGAAGTGGTCGGTACTTACTCAGTGGAATGAGTGCGCTCTGGCTGCAAAGTTTAGAGATGGCCTTTCTGAGGCCATTAAAGATGTTATGGTGGGGTTCCCTGCGCCTGCTGGTCTGAATGAGTCTATGACTATGGCTGTTCAGATTGATCGGCGTTTACGGGAGCGCAAACCTGTGCATCATTTGGCGGTGTCGTCTGAACCGTCACCTGAGATAATGCAATGTGATAGAATTCAGTCCAGAAGTGAACGGCAAAAGTATAGGCGGAAAAAAGGGTTGTGCTTTTATTGTGGTGATTCAGCTCATGTTATATCAGCATGCTCTAAACGCACAAAAAAGGTTGATAAGTCTGTTGCCATTAGTACTTTACAGTCTAAGTTCATTCTGTCTGTGACTCTGATTTGTTCATTATCATCCATTTCCGTCGATACCTATGTGGATTCAGGCGCTGCCCTGAGTCTTATGGATTGGTCATTTGCCAATCGCTGTGGGTTTAGTCTGGAGCCTCTGGAAGTCCCTATTCCTTTGAAGGGAATTGACTCTACACCTTTGGCTATGAATAAACCTCAGTACTGGACACAAGTGACCATGCGTATGACTCCCGTTCATCAGGAGGTGATTCGCTTCCTGGTACTGTATAATTTGCATGATGTTCTAGTACTTGGTCTGCCATGGTTACAAACTCATAATCCAGTCGTTGACTGGAAATCAGTGTCTGTGTTAAGCTGGGGTTGTCAGGGGGTTCATGATGATGCACCTCCGATTTCTATCGCTTCATCTACTCCTTCTGAGATTCCTGTGTTTTTGTCTGACTATCGGGATGTTTTTGAGGAGCCTAAGCTCAGTTCGCTTCCTCCTCACAGGGATTGCGATTGTGCTATAAATTTAATTCCGGGCAGTAAATTTCCTAAAGGTCGTTTGTTCAATCTGTCAGTGCCAGAGCATACTGCTATGCGGGATTATGTTAAGGAGTCCTTGGAAAAGGGACATATCCGTCCATCTTTGTCCCCTTTGGGAGCAGGTTTTTTTTTCGTGGCCAAGAAAGATTGTTCCTTGAGGCCTTGTATAGATTATCGTCTTTTGAATAAGATTACCGTAAAATATCAGTATCCTTTGCCATTGTTGACTGATTTGTTTGCTCGCATTAAGGGGGCTAAATGGTTCACTAAGATTGATCTTCGGGGTGCGTATAATCTTATACGAATAAAGCAAGGTGATGAGTGGAAAACCGCATTTAATACGCCTGAGGGCCATTTTGAGTATTTGGTAATGCCTTTTGGACTTTCTAATGCTCCTTCAGTCTTCCAGTCCTTTATGCACGATATTTTCCGTGAATATCTGGATAAATTTATGATTGTGTATTTGGATGATATTTTGGTTTTTTCTGATGACTGGGAGTCTCATGTTCAGCAGGTCAGGAAGGTGTTTCAGGTCCTGCGGGCCAATTCCTTGTTTGTAAAAGGCTCAAAGTGTCTCTTTGGAGTCCAGAAGATTTCTTTCTTGGGGTATATTTTTTCCCCTTCTACTATTGAGATGGATCCCGTCAAGGTTCAGGCTATTTGTGACTGGACGCAGCCTACATCTCTTAAGAGTCTACAGAAGTTCTTGGGCTTTGCTAATTTCTATCGTCGTTTTATAACTAATTTTTCTAGTGTTATTAAGCCTTTGACGGATTTGACTAAGAAGGGTGCTGATGTTGCTAATTGGTCTCCTGCGGCTGTGGAGGCCTTTCAGGAACTTAAGCGCCGGTTTTCTTCTGCTCCTGTGTTGCGTCAGCCAGATGTTTCGCTCCCTTTTCAGGTTGAGGTTGATGCTTCCGAGATTGGAGCGGGGGCGGTTTTGTCACAGAGAAGCTCCGATGGCTCAGTGATGAAGCCATGCGCGTTTTTTTCTAGAAAGTTTTCGCCGGCTGAGCGGAATTATGATGTTGGTAATCGGGAACTTTTGGCCATGAAGTGGGCATTTGAGGAGTGGCGTCATTGGCTAGAGGGTGCTAGACATCGTGTGGTGGTCTTGACTGATCACAAAAATTTGATTTACCTTGAGTCTGCCAGGCGTCTGAATCCTAGACAGGCTCGTTGGTCACTGTTTTTCTCTCGTTTCAATTTTGTGGTTTCATACCTGCCAGGTTCAAAGAATGTGAAGGCGGATGCTCTTTCTAGGAGTTTTGTGCCTGACTCCCTTGGAAATTCTGAGCCCTCTGGTATCCTTAGGGATGGGGTGATTTTGTCTGCTGTCTCCCCAGACTTGCGACGTGCTTTGCAGGAGTTTCAGGTGGCTAAACCTGATCGTTGTCTGCCTGAGAGACTGTTTGTTCCGGATAATTGGACCAGTAGAGTCATCTCCGAGGTCCATTCTTCTGCGTTGGCAGGTCATCCTGGAATATTTGGTACTAGAGACTTGGTGGCCAGGTCTTTTTGGTGGCCTTCCTTGTCGAGGGATGTGCGTTCTTTTGTGCAGTCTTGTGAGGTTTGTGCTCGGGCTAAGCCTTGCTGTTCTCGGGCCAGTGGATTGTTGTCACCTTTGCCTATCCCGAAGAGGCCTTGGACGCACATTTCCATGGACTTTATTTCGGATCTCCCTGTCTCTCAAAAAATGTCCGTCATCTGGGTTGTGTGTGATCGCTTTTCTAAAATGGTTCATCTGGTACCCTTGCCTAAGTTGCCTTCCTCCTCTGAGTTGGTCCCTCTGTTTTTTCAGAATGTGGTTCGTTTGCATGGGATTCCTGAGAACATCGTTTCTGACAGGGGATCCCAGTTTGTGTCTAGATTTTGGCGGACTTTCTGTGCTAAGATGGGCATTGATTTGTCCTTTTCGTCTGCATTCCATCCTCAGACGAATGGCCAGACTGAACGAACTAATCAGACCTTGGAAACTTATTTAAGGTGTTTTGTTTCTGCTGATCAGGATGACTGGGTTACCTTTTTGCCGCTGGCTGAGTTTGCGCTTAATAATCGGGCTAGTTCTGCTACCTTGGTTTCTCCTTTCTTTTGTAATTCGGGGTTTCATCCTCGTTTTTCCTCTGGTCAGGTGGAACCTTCTGATTGTCCTGGAGTGGACATGGTGGTGGATAAGTTGCATCGGATTTGGAGTCATGTGGTGGACAATTTGAAGTTGTCCCAGGAGAAGGCTCAGCAGTTTGCTAATCGCCGTCGCCGCGTGGGTCCTCGACTTCTTGTTGGTGACTTGGTGTGGTTGTCTTCTCGTTTTGTTCCTATGAAGGTCTCTTCTCCTCAGTTCAAGCCTCGGTTCATCGGTCCCTATAGGATCTTGGAAATTCTTAACCCTGTGTCGTTTCGTTTGGATCTCCCGGCATCGTTTGCTATTCATAATGTGTTTCATCGGTCGTTGTTGCGGAAGTATGAGGTACCTGTTGTTCCTTCTCTTGAGCCTCCTGCTCCAGTGCTGGTGGAGGGAGAATTGGAGTATGTTGTGGAGAAGATCTTGGATTCTCGTGTTTCCAGACGGAAACTCCAGTATTTGGTCAAGTGGAAGGGTTATGGTCAGGAGGATAATTCTTGGGTGGTTGCCTCGGATGTTCATGCTGATGATTTGGTTCGCGCTTTTCATAGGGCTCATCCTGGTTGCCCTGGTGGTTCTCGTGAGGGTTCGGTGACCCCTCCTCAAGGGGGGGGTACTGTTGTGAGTTCTGTTTTTGGGCTCCCTCTGGTGGTTACTGATGGTACTGGGTGACTTGTCTTTCCTGGGTTTCTGGGTTCCACCTGTTCCATCAGCATATGGGAGTTTCCTATTTAACCTGGCTTTGCTGGCATTTCCTCGCCTGTTATCAATGTATCCAGTGTGTCTTGTTACCTCTGCTCCCTGCTCCTAGAACCTTCTGGACAAGCTAAGTTTGGATTTTCCTGTTTTGTGTTTTGCTTAATTTGGTTTTTAGTCCAGCCTGCAGATATGTGTATTCTCTGCTGCTGGTTGCTCTAGTGGGCTGAAATTGCTTTTCATGTACCATGAGTTGGCACATGAGTTCAAGTAATTTCAGGATGGTTTTTTGAAGGGTTTTTCGCTGACCGCGCAGTTCACTTTTGTATCCTCTGCTATCTAGCTTTAGCGGGCCTCATTTTGCTGAAACTGTTTTCATACTACGTATGTGCTTTCCTCTCATTTCACCGTCATTATATGTGGGGGGCTGCTATTTGCTGTGGGGTATTTCTCTGGAGGCAAGAGAGGTCTGTGTTTCTTCTGATAGGGGAAGTTAGATCTTCGGCTGGAGCGAGACGTCTAGGATCATCGTAGGCACGTTCCCCGGCTACTTTTATTTGTGTGTTAGGTTCAGGGTCGCGGTCAGCTCAGGTTCCATCGCCCTAGAGCTTGTTTGTATCTGTGCTTGTCCTTTTTGTGATCCCCTGCCATTGGGATCATGACAGCAAGCATAGGCGTCTCAGTGAGCTTGACACAACCCGGAAACAGCTGACGGTGTTGAAACCAGGCTTGGCACGAGGGAGTACCTGTGACAAGAACACTGCCGAGAACCAGCGGGCGGTGCTGGAACCCGGATGCGTTGCCCCAGTGTGCAAGAGCCAATGGCACTGAGGACCAGCTGACGGTGCTGGAACCCGGTTACTAAGCTGTAGGTGCCCGCGCTTAAAAGCACTACCAAGGACCGCCTGACGTTGGCGGAACTCGGATACCCAGGAGGAGGCACCTAAGCCAAAGGCTCGGCCCGGAACCAGCTGACGGTGCTGGAACCAGGAGGTGGACCCGAAGGCCCACAGGAGAGGAGAGAACAGCTAGGCCGCGAGGCAGCTGCAGTTACCGAACCCCAACAGTCCTACAGGGGGAGCTGGGCCTACTGGCACTACAGAACCAGCCTTGACTACCAGTTCACGCAGCCCACATAGGAAGCTCCTAAACTGGAGGCACCCTGGAGTTGGCTAACCCGACCGCACCACGACGGGGCAAGCATAGGCGTCTCAGTGAACTTGACACAACCCGGAAACAGCTGACGGTGCTGAAACCAGGCTTGGCACGAGGGAGTACCTGGGTCAAAAACACTGCCGAGAACCAGCTGGCGGTGCTGGAACCCGGATGCGTTGCCTATTAAAGATTGTCTTCCTAGAGCCCCAACTAGCGGTGTTGGAGCAAAGGGTAAGCAGGGGGAGCAGAGTGTAGGCCGAAGCCTGCACTGGAGGCAGCTTTGTGTCTGCGTTGCGTTTGCAGGACACTTTGCCGGCTACACAGTGGGGGAACAGCTGGCGTTGCTGAACCCCACTAACACAATGGCGTGTTTTTCTCTGTGCAGCTAGCACTTGCGGGCAAAGACTAGCGATGTTTGAGCCCGTGTTGAAGCAGGAGGAGGAGGAGAGGAGCAGAGTGTAGGCCGAAGCCTAGTTGAACCAATTTCAAAGGAAACCTTTAACCCCCCCTCAGGTGTTACAAAGTACAAGAGACACACCTTGTGCAGTATTAATGCTGCACAAGTGAAAGGTTTCTCTATTAATTTGTCTACTTGCACACGTTGAATGAAAGACGTACACAATTTAGCCCATTCTACAGTCAAACTGTAGTGGATGCGTGACTTGGCTTTTTAAGGAGACGCAGCACAGGTGTCACAAATAACGCCTTGGTGCAGCTTCCTGAGCGTTGTTATTTGCTGTACAGGAGTCTGCGCTCTTGTGTTATCCCTTGGCAATGCCCTGTTAGAGCTGCCCGTCTTATGACCTCATTTCATGTTGGCCGGTGCGGTTAACGATGGCTATAAATCCCAGACCCACAGTGCCTTTTCATAAAGTCACACTGCGGTGCTGGGATTCGTGGCCTTGAGCAGTAAATATTTTGGCCGCTCACACACGTCCTTACACCTGCTTCAGACTGGGCGGCCTCTGCTGATCCCTTCTCGCATGCCGCGGCCATGAGGCTGCACAGTCTGCAGAAGGCGGAAGGAGATGAGTTAAGACAGGCGAAGATATGCACTGCTCATGCCCATCAATCACACCCTCGCAGTCAAAATAAGTAAGACAACGAGGAGCATTGATTCAGGCAGGGCGGACGCACAGGCGCAACAAGCCAACCAATGATGTCAGAAGACGGGAAGCGCTACCAAGGGGGGTGCTGCGTATCATTAGAAAGGAAAGTCACACCTCAGGGACAGTGGAATGGTCTCAATGAGACACATTTTGTACGTGTTGAGTTCCACGTGGGCAAGGAGAAAAAGTCAGCCACCTTGTACAAATGCAGCAGTACTGCTGTACAAGGTGGCTGTTATACATAGAAACACCTGGGGGTGGGGGGCAGGCTCCCTTCAATTTCAGTTCATGTGCCTGCGTGGCGTTTGCAGGACACGTTGCCGGCTACACAGCAGGGGAACAGCTGGCGGTGCTGAACCCCACTAACACATTGGCTGGTGTTTTTCTCTGTGCAGCTAGCACTTCCGGGAAGAAACTGGCGGTGTTTGAGCCCAGGGTCAGCAGGAAGAGGAGAGGAGCAGAGTGTAGGCCGAAGCCTGCACTGGTGGCAGCTTTTGGTCGGTTGTGCCAGCGTGGCTTGTGCTGGACACGATGCCGACTACACAGCAGGGGAACAGCTGGCGGTGCTGAACCCCACTAACACATTGGCTGGTGTTTTTCTCTGTGCAGCTAGCATGTCCGGGCAGAAACTGGCGGTGTTTGAGCCCGGGGTCAGCAGGAGGAGGAGAGGAGCAGAGTGTAGGCCGAAGCCTGCACTGGTGGCAGCTTTTGGTCGGTTGTGCCAGCGTGGCTTGTGCTGGACACAATGCCGACTACACAGCAGGGGAACAGCTGGCGGTGCTGAACCCCACTAACACATTGGCTGGTGTTTTTCTCTGTGCAGCTAGCAGTTCCGGGCAAAAACTAGCGGTGTTAGAGCCCAGGGTCAGCAGGAGGAGGAGAGGAGCAAAGTGTAGGCCGAAGCCTGCACTGGTGGCAGCTTTTGGTCAGTTGTGCCAGCGTGGCTTGTGCTGGACACGATGCCGACTACACAGCAGGGGAACAGCTGGCGGTGCTGAACCCCACTAACACATTGACTGGTGTTTTTCTCTGTGCAGCTAGCAGTTCCGGGCAAAAACTAGCGGTGTTTGAGCCCAGGGTCAGCAGGAGGAGGAGAGGAGCAGAGTGTAGGCCGAAGCCTAGTTGAACCAATTTCAAAGGTTACCTTTAACCCCCCCTCAGGTGTTGCAAGGTACAAGAGCCACACCTTGAACAGCATTAATGATGCACAAGTCAAAGGTTGCTCTATTTAATTTTGCTCCTTGCACACGCTGACTAAAACACGTACACTATTTAGCCCATTATACTGTCAAGCAGTAGTGGAGGCGTGACTTGTCTTTTTAAGGAGACGCAGCACAGGTGTACAAATTTACACCTAGGTGCTGGGCGCAGATTCCTTACCGTTGTTATTTGCAGTACAGGAAACTGCGCTCTTGTGTTATCCCTTGGCAATACCCTGTTAGTGCAGGCCGTCTCATGACCTCATTTCATGTTGGCCGGTGCGGTTAACGATGGCCATAAATCCCAGAACCACAGTGCCTTTTCCTAAAGTCACACTGCGGTGCTGGGATTCGTGGCCTTGTGCAGTAAATATGTTCGCCGCTCACACATGTCCTTACACCTGCTTCAGACTGGGCGGCCTGAGCTGATCCCTTATCGCATGCCGTGGCCATGAGGCCGCACAGTCAGAAGAGGGCGGAAGGAGGGGAGTGAAGACAGGGGAACATATGCACTGCTCGTGCCCATCAATCACACCCTCGCAGTCAAAATATATGAGACAACGAGGGGCGTTGTGTCGGGCAGGGCGGACGCACAGGCACAGCCAGCCAACCAATGATGTCAGAAGACGGGCAGCGCTAACAATGGGGGTGCTGCGTGTCATTAAAAAGGAAAGTCACACCTCAGGGACATTGTAATGGTCTCTAATGAGACACATTTTGTACGTGTTGAGTTCCACGTGGGCAAGGAGAAAAAGTCAGCCACCTTGTACAAATGCAGCAGTACTGCTGTACAAGGTGGCTGTTATACATAGAAACACCTGGGGGGGTGGGGGTTAGGCTCCCTTCAATTTCAGTTCATGTGCCTGCGTGGCGTTTGCAGGACACGTTGCCAGCTACACAGCAGGGGAACAGCTGGCGGTGCTGAACCCCACTAACACGTTGGCTGGTGTTTTTCTCTGTGCAGCTAGCAGTTCCGGGCAAAAACTAGCGGTGTTAGAGCCCAGGGTCAGCAGGAGGAGGAGAGGAGCAAAGTGTAGGCCGAAGCCTGCACTGGTGGCAGCTTTTGGTCAGTTGTGCCAGCGTGGCTTGTGCTGGACACGATGCCGACTACACAGCAGGGGAACAGCTGGCGGTGCTGAACCCCACTAACACATTGGCTGGTGTTTTTCTCTGTGCAGCTAGCATGTCCGGGCAGAAACTGGTGGTGTTTGAGCCCGGGGTCAGCAGGAGGAGGAGAGGAGCAGAGTGTAGGCCGAAGCCTGCACTGGTGGCAGCTTTTGGTCGGTTGTGCCAGCGTGGCTTGTGCTGGACACGATGCCGACTACACAGCAGGGGAACAGCTGGCGGTGCTGAACCCCACTAACACATTGGCTGGTGTTTTTCTCTGTGCAGCTAGCATGTCCGGGCAGAAACTGGCGGTGTTTGAGCCCAGGGTCAGCAGGAGGAGGAGAGGAGCAAAGTGTAGGCCGAAGCCTGCACTGGTGGCAGCTTTTGGTCGGTTGTGCCAGCGTGGCTTGTGCTGGACACGATGCAAGCTACACAGCAGGGGAACAGCCGGCGTTGCTGAACCCCACTGACACATTGAACTGGCGGTGTTAGAGCCCAGGGTCAGCAGGAGGAGTAGAGGAGCAGAGTGTAGGCCGAAGCCTAGTTGAACCAATTTCAAAGGTTACCTTTAACCCCCCCTCAGGTGTTGCAAGGTACAAGAGCCACACCTTGTGCAGCATTAATGCTGCACAAGTAAAAGGTTGCTCTATTTAGTTTTCTCCTTGCACACGCTGAATAAAACACGTACACTATTTAGCCCATTATACTGTCAAACAGTTGTGGAGGCGTGACTTGTCTTTTTAAGGAGACGCAGCACAGGTGTCAAAATTTGCACCTAGGTACTGGGCGCAGATTCCTGAGCGTTGTTATATGCTGTACAGGAGTCTGCACTATTGTGATCCCTTGGCCATGCGCTGTGAGTGCTTCCTGTCTTCTGACCTCATTTCATGTCGGCCATTGCGGTTAGCGATGGACATGAATCCCAGACCCACAGTGTGTTTTCAAAAAATCACACTGCGTGGCTGGGATTCCTGGCCTTGTGCACTAAATAGGTTTGCCGCTCACACATGTCCTTACACCTGCTTCAGACTGGGCGGCCTCAGCTGATCCCTTATCGCCTACCACGGCCAGGAGGCCGCACAGTCTGAAGAAGGCGGAAGGAGATGAGTTAAGACAGGCGAACATATGCACTGCTCGTGCCCATAAACCACACCCTCGCTGACAAAATAAATATGACAACGAGGGGCGTTGTTTCTAGCAGGGCGGATGCACAGGCGCAGCCAGCTAACCATGATGACAAAAGATGGGAAACGCTCCCAAGGGGGGTGCTGCGTATCATTAGAAAGGAAAGTCACACCTCAGGGACAGTGGAATGGTCTCAATGAGACACATTTTGTACGTGTTGAGTTCCACGTGGGCAAGGATAAAAAGTCAGCCACCTTGTACAAATGCAGCAGTACTGCTGTACTAGGTGGCTGTTATACATAGAAACACCTGGGGGGGTGGGGCCAGGTTCCCTTTAATTTCAGTTCATGTGCCTGCGTGGCGTTTGCAGGTCACGTTGCCGGCTACACAGCAGCGGAACAGCTGGCGTTGCTGAACCCCACTAACACATTGGCTGGTGTTTTTCTCTGTGCAGCTAGCACTTCCGGGCAAAAACTAGCGGTGTTTGAGCCCAGGGTCAGCAGGAGGAGGAGAGGAGCAGAGTGTAGGCCGAAGCCTGCACTGGTGGCAGCTTTTGTTCTGTTGTGCCACCGTGGCTTGTGCTGGACACGTTGCCGACTACACAGCAGGGGAACAGCTGGCGGTGCTGAACCCCACTGACACATCACCTAGTGTTTTTTCTGTGTAGACAACACTTCCAGGTGGCAACTGACAGTGTTGAAACCCAGGGAATCAAAGAGGAGCAGAGTGTAGGCCGAAGCCTGCAGTGGAGCAAGTTGAAAGGGAACCTTTAACCCCCCCCCCCAGGCATTTGTTGCTGAAAGAGCCATCTTGTACAGCAGTAATACTGCACATGGAAAATGGTGGCTCCGAAAATTATGCTCCTTGCAAACGCTGAAGTACACACTCATATAATGTGTCCCCTCACACCGTCAAACCATCCCGGAAGTGGGACTTTCCTTTGTAATGTGACACAGCACAGCCGTCATTCCAACCCCCTTGGTGCCGGGCGCCACCTCCTCAACGTTGTTTGGTTCTGTCACGGAGCCCACGCTGTAATGTTATCCCTTGGCCATGCACAGTTAGCGGTGCCCGTCTTCTGACATCATGTAGGTGTCAGGCTGGCAGTGCCTGTGCGTCCAAGCTGCCCGAGATCAAACCTTGCAGTGTCATCAAATGTAGTCCCACTGCGGGCCAGGGATCCATGGGCATGCGCAGTGCATATCATCGCCTCTCACTCACCTCCTTCCTGCTTCTTCAGACTGTGCGGCGTCACGGCCGTGGCATGCTATTAGGGATCAGCTGACGCCGCCTAGTCTGAAGAAGCGTGAAGAAGGGGAGTGAGAGGCTAGTATATGCACTGCGCATGGCCATGGATACCAGGCCCACTGTGGGATCACATTAGACGACACTGCGAGGTGTGATTTCGGGCAGCGTGGACGCACAGGCGCAGCCAGGACGACAACAAATGATGTCAGAGGACGGGCAGCGCAAACTGTGCATGGCCAAGGGATAACATAACAGCGCAGGGTCCATGACGGAATCCAACAACGCTAAGGAGGCAGCGCACGGTGCCAAGGGGGTAGCAATGATGGCTGTGCTGCGTCACATTACAAAGGAAAGTCCCACCTCCGGGACGGTTGGACGGTGTGAGGGGACACATTACATGAGTGTGTAGTTCAGCGTTTGCAAGGAGCATAATTTCAAGAGCGACCTTTCCCTTGTGCAGTATTAGTGCTGCACATGGTGGCTCTTTCAGTAACAAACGCCTAGGGGGGGGGACAGGTCCCCTTACATTTTAGTTGTGCCAGCGTGGCGGTCGCATGACACGTTGCCGGATACACAGCTGGGGATCAGCTGACGTTACTGAACCCCAATAACAGAGGAGCGACTGTTGACTGTGCACACAGCACTTCCAGGCACCAACTGGCGGTGTTAGAGCCCAGGGACAGCAGGAGGAGCAGATTGGAGGTATTGCCGCACACACAGCTGGGGATCAGCTGACGTTACTGAACCCCAATAACAGAGGAGCGACTGTTGACTGTGCACACAGCACTTCCAGGCACCAACTGGCGGTGTTAGAGCCCAGGGACAGCAGGAGGAGCAGATTGGAGGTATTGCCGCACACACAGCTGGGGATCAGCTGACGTTACTGAACCCCAATAACAGAGGAGCGACTGTTGACTGTGCACACAGCACTTCCAGGCACCAACTGGCGGTGTTAGAGCCCAGGGACAGCAGGAGGGGCAGATTGGAGGTATTGCCGCACACACAGCTGGGGATCAGCTGACGTTACTGAACCCCAATAACAGAGGAGCGACTGTTGACTGTGCACACAGCACTTCCAGGCACCAACTGGCGGTGTTAGAGCCCAGGGACAGCAGGAGGAGCAGAGGAACAGAGTGTAGGCCGAAGCCTGATTGGAGCAAGTTGAAAGGGAACCTTTAACCCCCCCCCCAAGACGTTTGTAGCTGAAAGAGCCATCTTGTGCAGCACTAAGGATGCAAAAGGAAAAGGTTGCTCTTTTAATTATGCTCCTTGCAAACACCGAAGTAAACACTAAAAATGTGTCCCCTTATACCGTTAAACCGTCCCGGAGGTGCGAATTTCCTTCGTAATGGGACACAGCACAGCTGTCATTCCTATCCCCTTGGTGCCGTGCGCTGCCTCCTCAGCGTTGTTTTAAGCTGTCACGGAGCCTGCGCTGTTCTGTTAGCCCTTGGCTATGCCCAATTAGCGCTGCCTGTCTTCTGACATAATTTGGTGTCAGGCTGTCAGTGCCTGTGCGTCCACGCTGCTCCAGATCCCACCTCGCAGTCTCGTCTAACGTAATCCCACTGCGGGCCTTGGAACCATGGGCATACACAGTGCATAACCTCGACTCTCACACCCCTCCTTCCCTCTTCTTCAGACTGTGCGGTGTCAAGGCCGTGGCATGCTAGGGATCAGCTGACGGCGCACAGTCTAAAGAAGGCGGAGGGAAATGAGCGAGAGCCCGAGGGGAAGATATGCACTGCGCATGCCCATGGATCCCAGGCCCGCAGTGTGACTCAATCAGAAGACACTGCGAGGCGGGATCTCGGGCAGCGCGGCCGCACAGGCGCAGCCAGCCTGACACCAAATTATGTCAGAAGACAGGCAGCGCAAATAGGGCATGCCCAAGGGATAACAGAACAGCGCGGGCTCCGTGACAGCTTAAAACAACGCTGAGGAGGCAGCGCATGGCACCAAGGGGGTAGGAATGACGGCTGTGCTGCGTCACATTACGAAGGAAAGTCCCAGCTCCGGGACGGTATAACGGTATCAGTGAACACATTTTATAAGTGTTAAGTTCTGCGTGTGCAAGGAGCTAAACCAAAAGAGCTACCTTTTCCTTGTGCAGCATTACTGCTGCACAAGATGGCTCTTTCAGTAACAAACGACGGGGGGGGGGGGACAGGTTCCCTTACATTTAGGTTGTTGTGCCAGCGTGGCGGTCGCAGGACACATTGCCGGCTACACAGCTGGGGATCAGCTGACGTTACTGAAGCCCAATAACACTGGGTCGTATGTTTTTACTGTGCAGCCTGCACTTCTGAGCCGCAACTGGCGGTGTTGGAGCCCAGGAATAGCAGTTCAGGTGGTAGAAAGATGAACACAGCAGGAGACCTGGATGACACCCAATTACTTAATCAGGCAGAGGAGTGGCAAATTCCTGCGAGATCCAGGCCTGGTTCATTTTCAGGAAAGTAAGCCTGTCAACGTTTTCGGAGGATAGTCGCATGCGACGGTCTGTTAGTACACCACCTGCGGCACTAAAGACACGTTCCGATAAGACACTAGCCGCAGGGCAAGCCAGCACCTCCAATGCATACTGGCTTAGCTCTGGCCATGTATCCAGCTTAGAGACCCAAAACTTGAACGGGGAAGAGCCGTCTGGGAGTACAGTAAGAGGGCAAGCCATGTAGTCTGTCACCATCTGACGGAACCGTTGCCTCCTGCTGACTGGAGCCGCCGGTGATAGTGTAGACATTTGGGGCGGGCACACAAAAGTGTGCCAGAGTTGTGGCATACTGGGCTTTCCTTGGGCAGAGGCACTGCTTCTGCTCCCTCTTTGGGCAGAGCCTCCCCCACTGCCTCGACGCACTGAGCTGCTTTGTAAAGCACTAGCAGCACTCCTCTCAGTTGGACAGGAGAAGATGATGGAATTCACCAGTGTGTCGTGGTACTCCCGCAATTTACGCTCCCGGGTCAACGCAGGGATGAGGTTTTGGACGTTGTCCCGGTAGCGAGGATCGAGGAGGGTGAACACCCAATAATCAGGCATGTTGAGAATGTGGTCGATGCGGCGGTCGTTTCTCAGGCACTGCAGCATGAAATCCACCATGTGCTGCAGAGTGCCAACTGGCCCAGAAACGCTGTCCCCTGCTTGAGACATGATCTCTGCCCGCTCGTCATCACCCCACCCTCGCTGTACACACTGACCACTGGACAATTGTGTCGCTCCCTCCTCTGGACGGAGCTCTTCCTCCTCCATTGACTCCTACTCATCCTCCTCACAAATTGACCCCTGCGTACCCCTTTGTGAGGAACCACGTGGCGCTGACTCTCCAGAAGCTGATGGAAAAGGTGACTCCTCATCCTCCACCTCTTCCACAACATCATCCCTTAACCCTTGCAAAGTTTGCTGAAGCAGGCAGATAAGGGGGACAGTCATGCTGACTAGTGCATCATCTGCACTTGCCATCCGCGTGGAATAATCAAAAGGACGCAAAACCTGGCAGACGTCCTTCATAGTGGCCCACTCTGTGGTTGTGAAGTCTGATCGGCGCTGACTGCGACTTCTTTGCGCCTGATGCAGCTGGTACTCCATAACTGCTTGCTGCTGCTCACACAACCGCTCCAACATATGTAACGTGGAATTCCACCGGGTAGGTAGGTCACATATGATGCGGTGTTCCGGAAGGCGGAATCGGCGCTGCAGAGCAGCAATGCGGGATCTGGCCAAGCTGGAACGCCGCAAGTGAGCACACTCTAGGCGGGCCTTGTGCAGCAGGGCATCAAGATCCGGATAGTCCCTCAGAAAACTCTGCACAACCAAATTGAGCACATGTGCCAGACATGGGATGTGAGTGAGGTTGCCAAGGGCCAAAGCTGCCACCAGATTTCGGCCATTGTCACACACTACCATGCCTGGCTGGAGATTCGCTGGCAGTAACCACACATCACTCTCCTGCTTGATGGCATTCCAGAGCTCCTGCGCTGTGTGGCTTCGATGCCCCAATGAAACTAGTTTCAAGACGGCCTGCTGATGTTTGGCCACGGCTGTGCTCATGTCGGTCATAGGTAAACGTTCACGGGTCCATGTGGAGGTGGACTGTGACGGATCCTGCAGAGAGGAATCTGAGGAACTGGTGTAAGAGGAGGAGTCGATGCGTACAGACTGGATTCCTGCAATCCTTGGAGTGGGCAGGACACGTCCTGCGCCACTCGCACGATCTGTACCTGGCTCAACAACATTAACCCAATGGGCAGTGAGGGAAACATATCGCCCCTGTCCATGCTGACTGGTCCACGCATCGGTGGTGAGGTGGACCTTGCTACTGATGGCGTTCAGTAGCGCATGTTTTATGTTTGCCTCAACATGCCTGTGCAGGGCAGGGACAGCCTGCCTGCTGAAGTAAAAGCGGCTGGGCACCTTGTACTGTGGGACTGCCAATGCCATCAAGTCACGGAAGCTGTCAGTCTCCACCAGCCTGAACGAGAGCATTTCCAGGGACAACAGTTTGGCAATGCCTGCATTCAGAGCCTGTGCTCGGGGGTGGTTGGCCGAGAATGCCCGCCTTTTCTCCCATGCCTGTACTACCGATGGCTGTAGAGTAGACTGGGAGTGTGAGGATGACTGGGAAGGTGGTGCTGTGGGTGGAATTACACTAGGTCTCTGGACAACAGTGGAGGAAGAGGCAACACGAGATGAAGAGGTGGTAGCTGCCGCTGTTGGTTGGCCTACGTCTTCACTGTGTTTCTGTAACTCCACCGCGTGCCTGGTCCGCACATGTTTCCACATATTTGTGGTATTGAGGTTGCTGACATTTTTCCCTCTTTTTACTTTCTGATGACACAGCTTGCATTTGACAAAACAAATGTCATCTGCAACTGTGTCAAAAAAGGACCAGGCACTGCAAGTCTTGGGAGCGCCCTTTTTGGCTTTGGAAAGAGACAGGCTCCTAACGGGTGCCAAAGTGGAGGCTACAGGCTCCGCAGTCTTCCCCCTCCCTCTCCCTCTTTGGCCCGTAAGGGGAAGCTCTTCCTCAGAGCTGCTCCCACCACCTTCCTGTTCCTCACGCCACGATGGGTCAAGGACCTCATCATCTCCACTACCCTCTGCCACCAACTGCTCCTCCTGGGTAGTCTCGGCAGCACAGTACGCATCAGAAAGCGGCACCTGAGTTTCATCATCAGATGCGTACTGCGCTGTGGTCACCGGAGGCACTGGCCCACCCGCCTCTTCAGAGTCAGAGAGAAAAAGCTGTTGGGCATCACTGCACACTGCCTCTTCTTCCATTTCTCCAATGCTGCTTGGCTGGCCCCCTGTTTCCAAGCCAAGAGATTCAGAGAACAGAAGTAGAGACGGCTCCTGTCCTGGGCTCTCTGACTGCCTGGCCAATTTGGCAGGTGGTGAAGAGACAGATGGCTGCTCTCCAGTGCTCTGTGCCTGAGAGGATGTGGCACTAACTGAAGTCAATGCCGAGGCGTTAGCTGCCATCCACCCGACAACGGCTTCAATTTGGTCTTCACGCAGCAGCGGTGCACGGCGCTCTCCGACAAAGCTGCGCATGAAGGACTGTTCCCTGCTGAAACTGAGTGACGACGAGTCACCGGCGCCCGCAGCAGGCACAGAATCACCACGTCCTCTCCCTGCTCCTCTCCCTGCTCCGCGCCCACGTGCCTTACTCCCTGCCCTCTTCATCTTGGTTGACAGATAAAGATAAGCAGAAAAGTACTAAGGCCTTAGTGTGCTTATTCCTGAAATGCTCCTCCTAACAGGTGTAAGAAACACTAATGTTGTAAAGTGTGGACTAAACTTTATTATTTTTCAAATGTGGCCTACACAAGTGTTAAGTTGTGTTTGGTGAACTTTACTTTTTTTTTTGTGCAGATCGGGCTACAGAGCTAGTTTAAATCACACGGAGACCGTGCAGACAGCCGTAAACGGCGCTGCAAGGCCAAAAAACCCTCCTCTAGGTTATCCTATGTAGTGTTTTTCCACTATTTAGCTGGAGACGGGTGGAAAGACACTAATAGGAATTTTTTTTTTTAAATTTTAAACAGGCTGCACTATTTGAAAAAAAGGAAATTGTTTTTCAAGGTATGAGGCAGTAACGCACCCTGAGCTGAATCCAACCGGCTATAGCTGCACACAGACTACAGGGCGAGCTGCGCTCACACAGAGACCGTGCAGACAGCCGTAAACGGCGCTGCAAGGCCCAATAAACCCCCTCTAGGTTATCCTATGTAGTGTTTTTCCACTATTTAGCTGGAGACGGGTGGAAAAACACTAATAGGGATTTTTTTTTAAAATTTTTAAACAGGCTGCACTATTTGAAAAAAAGGAAAATTTTTCTCAAGGTATGAGCCAGTAACGAACCCTGAGCTGAATCCAACCGGCTATGGCTGCACACAGACTACAGGGCGAGCTGGGCTCACACGGAGACCGTGCAGACAGCCGTAAACGGCGCTGCAAGGCCCAAAAAACCCCCTCTAGGTTATCCTATGTAGTGTTTTTCCACAATTTAGCTGGAGACGGGTGGAAAAACACTAATAGGGAATTTTTTTAAAATTTTTAAACAGGCTGCACTATTTGAAAGAAAGGAAAATTTTTCTCAAGGTATGAGCCAGTAACGAACCCTGAGCTGAATCCAACCGGCTATGGCTGCACACAGACTACAGGGCGAGCTGGGCTCACACGGAGACCGTGCAGACAGCCGTAAACGGCGCTGCAAGGCCCAAAAACCCCCCTCTAGGTTATCCTATGTAGTGTTTTTCCACAATTTAGCTGGAGACGGGTGGAAAAACACTAATAGGGAATTTTTTGTTAAATTTTTAAACAGGCTGCACTATTTGAAAATAAGGAAAATTTTTCTCAAGGTATGAGGCAGTAACGAACCCTGAGCTGAATCCAACCAGCTATGGCTGCACACAGACTACAGGGTGAGCTGGGCTCACACGGAGACCGTGCAGACAGCCGAAAACGGCGCTGCAAGGCCCAAAAACCCCCCTCTAGGTTATCCTATGTAGTGTTTTTCCACAATTTAGCTGTAGATGGGTGGAAAAACACTAATAGGAAATTTGAGAAAAAATGTGCAGCAGGCTGCACTATGAGCAAAAAAGGACAACTGTGTGAGGCAGTGTGAACCCCCCCTGAGCTGAATACAACCGGGTATATGGCTGCACACAGACTACAGAGTGAGCTGCACACACACACACACACACACAGAGACCTTGCAGAACGCTGTTAAAACAGCGCTGCAAGGCAAGAGCAAGGTGAACAGTGAAGAACACACAGCGTTTTGCTAAATTAGCCTTTGGAAAGGAAAATAAAGCAATTAGCTAGCTCAACTGGCCCTCAGTTAGAACACAGCGTCCTGTCCCTAACTGAAATCACAGCAGAGTGAGCGCAAAATGGCGGCAGCGTTTTTTATAGTGCAGAGTGACATCATTTCAGCAGCCAATCACAGCCTTGCCAGTACTTACATGCCCACCATGCTAAACAGGATGTGCCCACACTTCCAATCATTCCTCATTGGCTGCTGCGTTCAATTTGAATTCTGGGAACTTCCGATTCCGGTATCCGATACGCGGGAGGTATCGGAATTCGGTATCGGAATTCCTATACCGCAAGTATCGGCCGATACCCGATACTTGCGGTATCGGAATGCTCAACACTAGTTATTGGTGAAGAAATGTTGCCCAATGAGAGTAGGCCTATAACACATGGCCATCCTCCACGCCGTCCACTTTCTGGAATAAAAGTGAGAGATAGTTTCACAAATTATTTTGTTTCTCCTCAGGGTGCTACTCCCTGGCAAGATTATGCTGTTTCTCAGTTGTGATTTCCTTAGTTTCCAAATATATTATCACCATAAAATATTTTATGCCTACAGAAAGTGTACTCTGTGTGTTGTATTTACTTAATTACCAGATGGTTATGAACAGAGCATATGTGTGTGATGTAAGAATGATTGTCCCACAAACGTCAATTGGCTTTTTGACAACATTTTTTACTTATACCAAAAGCCTTTTGGTCTAAACTTTTAACCATATTTGTTTCATATGTTTTTTTTTTCTGTAAACCACAACAGCACAAAGTGCAATTACAGCACAAAGTTAACCAAAACATGGTTTGACGTAACAAATATAAACAAAAACAGCTTTGGTTACAAATTGTGGTAAGTTGGTGGAGGTGATGGCGGCAGCTCAGGGTTCTGCTCAGGTGGCCTTTGTTGGGCCAATTGTCCTTCAGTCTGTGTGGTGGATCCAAATACAGGCCTTGGTCATATTGGCCAGTTGGGTATTGGCCATAATGGATTTGTCTCTGGGCCTCATGCTGCTGAACATATTGGCTGGACTCATAGCCACCCCCAATATGTCCATGTCGTCCAAACCCAGGTTGGGACCAGCCTACAGCACTGGGTCTGGAAAAGTGGCCATATTGGGAAGGTTGGTTGTAGGCTGCCATATGGTACAGTGCTGGCATTGGTTGATTTTGGGTGGGGAGGGGTTGAGGTGTAGGCACACGTGGAGGAGGTGCTTCAAATCCTGATTGACCATGCACCTGTTTAGTTCGTGGAAGGTGCAAGAGGTTATGTGGTGAAAGTTGCCTTCTCTCAATAAATTCCAAAACCTCATAAGGGTCATTTGGGGAGTTGCATAAATCAATCAGGATTTGAATACACCCTCTCACATGTAGCCTGACCTCACGGGGAAGAGGACAAAGGTACCGGGCAAGGCTGCGAGCAAAGGCCTCCTCACCATCATCCGTGGCTGCCCTGGCAAAATAATTGAGGACACCATCGTCCACATCCCTCCTACTGGCTTTCAGCTCTCTCCTTCTGCAGCCTCTGCGGTAAGGGCCAGCTGCCTGTGGGGAGGACACCAGTGGGACAGTAGGGCTGCTGCTGTGTCCTTGCTCTTCCTAGCCTACAGGATCATGTGGTGGGTCTGCATCTTGGACACTTGCTGCTATCTCTTGGGATGCAGAAGCCGATGGTTCAGGAAGGATGGATGTAGAAGAGGCCAAAGATGGGTCTGCCACCTCTTCTTCGACACCAACAGGATCTATGACCACCTCCGAGTCCGACCCGGTCTCCCTCTCAGTGAGGTTGTTTCTGTTTAGTTTCTGTTATGAAAAAAACCAAAATTAATACCCCTAATTAATAGTTGATTCATTTGCTAACATAAGTTTATTATACATCTGTGACCTCTACTCCCCTCTTATCTCCTCTTCCCACAATCGTATACAAGATTTCTCTCGTGTATCACCCCTACTCTGGAACCCTCTACCACAACACATCAGACTCTTGCCTACCATCGAAACCTACTAAAAGAGCCTGAAGACCCACCTCTTCCGACAAGCATATAACCTACAGTTACCACCAATCACCAAACCACGGCATGACCAGCTCTACCCTCGCCTACTATATTCTCACCCAACCCTTGTAGATTGTGATCCTTCGCGGGCAAGGTCCTCTCTCCTCCTGTATCAGTTATTGACTTGCATTGTTTAAGATTATTGTACTTTTTTTTCTTATGTATACCCCTCATTACATGTAAAGCGCCATGGAATAAATGGCACTATAACAATAAAAAATAATAATAAGAAGAAGAATTGTGTTGTGATGATTTTACTTACGGTCTTAGATCCATACTGGGATCCTAAAAGGAAAGCCGATCGTAGTATATGTACTTTCGCTTTTTGGTTGGAGCAGCTGACCCACTTCTTGCCCGCTGCTGCCTTCCCCGGCGATATTGGTCCCTGATTCTGCGCCATCGTGTCATAACATCTTCCACTGCAATGACATGGTAATAAAAATTCTATAAGCTCATTTTGCACATTGCTTAAAACAGTTGGCATTGATTGATCATATTTTAACGATGCTAATAAAAAGCCTTCTTAAATGAATTTCCTAAAGTTTAAATTGCTTAAAACAACAAATACATTATACACAATAAAATGAAACAACACAAGGACAGGGTCCATTCCCCTCCGTACCAGTCTGGCATTCACAAAAATAGTACCCAACGCAACATCTATATTATCTATGTACGTAAACCCTTTCTCATGTTCAGCATCTTTGTTTTTGCTAAAAAATCCCCCCCCCCCCCCGCCAAAAAGCAGACTAAGCCAAAAAATAATCTGCATGAAATCATGTAGGTAAAGCATTTTTCAAGGTTACTTAATGTCGCAACATGAATGTACTTTCAAAGTTGTGTCTGCTCCGCATGTGTGCGTTGCTCATAATCTGGGAATAGGATCCCACAGATGGTCCTTCAAGCTGCCTCTTTCCTGGCCTGGTTGGAATAGTTTGGATCCCGCTGGTCCCAGATTTGAGGCCTTTCTTGGACCAGGATGAGGAGCATATCCACATTAGTGATGGATGCCATGCTGCTTGCAACTCCGTGGAGGCGAGCGCCAGACTTCCGGGATGTCTGTCTGGCTTTTTCAGCTAATTAGCATGTCTGAGCTTCTTGAATGAGGGCTTGGCACATTTCCTGGCACCTGGACATGTCTGGCATATTTCTCGCAAGTCACACTGCTCGTCCGTGTGTAATCCGTATTTTTCTCGCCCCCATTGACTTTCATTGGCGTATTTTTTGCGCAATACGCTAACAAACGCAGCATGCTGCAATTTTCTACGGCCACATACATAAACAAAACATCAGCAAAAAATACCAAAGATAAATGATGGCGACTCAAATCATAATCATATATAAAGGAGAACCAAGAGTCCAATAATTGCCAAAAATACGTATGTTCAATCATGAACTATATTTATTGATAATTATACAACTGTACAACAACATTAACATTTAAAAACGTACCACTTATGTAATATTATGTGATAATTCCGTGGATACATCAAAAAATCAAAGATCACAGATCAGGACTCTGCCCGGTATACCTATATGTAACATGCAGCTAATATGCTATAATAGCAAGTGCTGAGCTACTGATTGGCCATGGCACTCAGACTGTCCATCAGAGTAAATATGTGCAATGACAAAGAATGTTCAATAGCAGCTATGCCACCCGGCCGATCATGCGCTCAAGATGGTAACATTAAGACAGTAAAATCCAGGTTGTATTTACCTATAATGAATGTGACAGGTCCTGTCCTGGTCCTTGTGTGGCTACCCCAACGCGCGTTTCGCGTCTGGTGAATACCGCTTCCTCAGGGGGCGTGGCTAAATTCGAATCTCCATCCGGTTTATATATAGGTCGCCGCTAATGAAGCGGCGACTGTGCCGGTATTAATGCGCATGCGTGAACCGCATCCATGCGTCTCAACACTCAAGCTCGTTCGACTCCCCACTGTCACGTGAGCGGGCCAGCACCACGCCCACACCACGTGTTCAGCGGTCGCCGGCGAGTAAGGGGCCGGAACCAGGAGCGTATACAGTGACTGTAAGTGAGAAAGTGACTAGTGCATGTTAGGGGTCGAGTTCCCGCTTCTGCACAGGGGGAATCTCGAGCCACCTCCGCTGCGGTCTCCCATTCTTCTCCAGCCGCAGTGGAGTCTGCTCAGCGTCTTGCTCATTCTCACTCTGTTCTGAGAGTTACTGCTGCTTCTCCAGTCTCGGCCATTAAAGTCAGTGCTGGTCAGCAGCGAGCGGACTTCTCTGGGACTAAGTCCTTGTCTGCACGTACTGAGCATGCCCAGGGTAAGATCTCCCATTGGAGATCGAGGGTCATGTGCTCAGGCTCTGCAGCACATTCCATTGGTCCTCTTGGCAGGTCTTGGAAGGGCAAAAGTGCTGTTACCACTTCCTGTGCTGCAACTATATAAACTGCGCATGACCGCACGGCCATGCGCTAGTATTGTCTAACAATTGCTAATGTGTGTATGTTGTGAGTGCAAGTCGTCCTTGGATACCCCTACCCTATTGAATGTCTGTTCGCGGAAGATGTATGGTTGCTATCTAGCGCCCGACTTAGCCTACAGCACGAATCACACATTACAGCGTCCAGTTGCTGTGACCGCCAGTACGGCGCCGTGCACTTCCTCTGTGCTTTCCTTACCCAAGCCTGGGTGGTTAGTGGCGTTCGTCAGTGCGGCACTGCATGCACTTTTGTGCTTTAATATTGTTATTCAGTTTCCTTACACACCCAGTTGCGGTGTTGTGCCAGCAAGGGTCTAATCGGACTTCAATCCTAGTTGGGGTTGAGTTCGCTGACTACTTGCTCGCGCTTTAGGTGCGGTACCGCGGTCCTGTGACTTAACAGGATTGCTTCTTTCACGCTGGGTGAGGTTTAACCCACGCGTGTATACTTTAGTGTACCGCCATATAGTCTGCAAATTGCTAGCAGCAGGTTTTCACCTGCACGGTGGACCCCGGACTGCGAACGCATCTATATCATCTGTCTTGGTGCGTTCCGCCAGTCCTAACAGAATACTAGCGCCAGGGTCTGGCTAGTAAAATGGCGGATGACCAGGGTTTACAGAGGTACATCCAGCAGCTGGAGGGAAGGTTGGCGGCTCTTGAGCGTACAACCTCAGCTGTGGATGTCACTGCTGTAGCTGTGCAGGCTGCTAGTGTAGCCACAGCCAGTTTGTCCGCTGCCACCCCTGCTCCGACTTTATCCCGTCTCCCGCTTCCTGACAAGTTTGCTGGTGACAGTAAACATTGTCGCGGATTCGTGAGCCAGTGCTCTATACATCTTGAGCTCCTGGCGTCACGTTTTCCTACGGAGCGTGCGAGAGTGGGATTTATCCTATCTCTCTTGTCGGGCAGGGCATTGGAGTGGGCAACGCCACTCTGGGAGTGAGATGATCGTGTGGTACAGAGTGCTCCTCTCTTCTTGGACACTCTGAAGCAGGTCTTTTTAGGGCCTCGGGTTACCCACGACACCGCACTCCAATTGTTGTCTATTATGCAGGGTACGTCCGTGGTCAGCCAGTTTGCCATCCAGTTCCGGACTCTAGCTTCAGAGTTAGAGTGGCCAGACAAAATTCTTATTCCGGTGTTCTGGAGGGGACTGGCAGACCATGTGAAGGACGCCTTGGCCACTAGGGAGATACCGGCCACACTGGAGGAACTTATTTCTGTGTCTACCCGCATCGACCTCCGTTTTCACGAGCGGAGGTTGGAGTGGACCCAGTGTAGGCAGAGGTTTCGGCTGGCTCCAACTTTCGCCAGACCTCTGGAATCCCCTGTCTTGGCGTCAGATTCCCATGAGGCCATGGAGGTTTCTCAAGCGGGACCTAAATCTCTAGCCGCTCGAGTACCCGTGGTTTGTAAAAACTGTCAACAACATGGACATTACGCCAATAAATGTCCGCGGCGGTCGGGAAACGATCGCGTCTAGTAACCATTGGGGGAGGTTCACTAGACGCAGCAGCATTCTCCTCCAAACTGTCCTTTAAAGGGACAATCCTGTTAAGCTCCTCCACTCTAACAGTCGAGCTTTGTGTGGATTCAGGAGCAGAGGGAAACTTCATGTCCTCTGCTTTTGCTACACGTCATGCTATACCACTAGTCATGCTCGCCAAACCAATAACGGTTAGAGTTGTGAATGGGGCGACACTCCCACTGCAAGTCACACACCAGACAGTTCCGTTCTCGCTGTCCATATCTCCTTCCCACCAGGAGATTATTTCCCTTCTTGTCCTTCCTGAGGGAATGGATGAGATTTTGCTGGGAATACCCTGGCTCCGTTTCCACTCCCCACATATTGAGTGGTCCTCAGGGAGAATATTGGGTTGGAGTAAGTCTTGTTTGGGCAGATGTGTGAGTGAGTGTGTACAGGTCTCTACTACCGAGGTACCCGCAGATCTTTCATCACTTCCCAGGTATTATTGGTGTTATGCAGACGTGTTCTCTAAAAAGGCTGCTGAGACTCTACCGCCCCATCGCCCTTACGACTGTCCTATCGACCTCTTGCCTGGAGCCGAACCTCCTCGGGGAAGGGTATATCCCCTCTCTCTCCCGGAGACAGAGGCTATGTCTCAATACATTCAGGAGAATTTGGCAAGAGGGTTTATAAAGAAGTCAGTGTCTCCGGCAGGGGCGGGATTCTTCTTCGTGCAAAAGAAGAACGGGGAGTTACGTCCTTGCATCGATTATAGGGGTCTCAATGCTATCACTATTAAGAACAAATACCCGTTGCCCCTGATATCGGAGCTCTTTGACAGATTAAGGGGAGCTAAAATATTCACCAAATTAGATCTGCGGGGTGCCTACAATCTGATTCGCATCCGTGAGGGTGACGAGTGGAAAACGGCTTTCAATACCAGGGATGGGCACTATGAGTACCTGGTGATGCCTTTCGGGCTCTGTAATGCCCCAGCCGTTTTTCAGGACTTTGTCAACGATATCTTCCAGGATATGCTTTCTACCTCGGTCGTAGTCTATCTGGATGATATTCTCATCTTCTCCCCAGATATTGACTCCCACCGGAGAGATGTTGGCAGAGTTTTCGAACTCTTACGGGCGAATTCCTTATATGCAAAGTTGGAGAAGTGTGTGTTTGAGCAGGAGTCTATGCCTTTCCTGGGCTATATCATCTCGGCCCAGGGATTGGCTATGGATCCTGCCAAACTACAAGCAGTGATGGACTGGCAGGAACCCCATTCTCTTAAAGCGGTGCAGCGCTTTATGGGGTTCATAAATTACTATCACCAAGTTCATTCCCCACTTCTCAACTTTGGTAGCTCCCTTGGTATCCCTCACCAAGAAGGGAGCGAATCCCAAATCGTGGTCCGAAGGGGTCTCCAAGGCCTTCACTTCTATCAAGTCCCATTTTGCTAGCGCTCCTATCTTACATCGTCCCGATGTGGGTAAGCCATTCCTTTTGGAAGTGGATACCTCATCTGTTGGTGCAGGAGCAGTCCTCTATCAAAAGGATGCTCAGGGTCGAAAGCACCCATGCTTCTTTTTCTCAAAGACCTTCACACCAGCGGAGAGAAATTACTCCATCGGGGATAGAGAGTTGCTGGCAATGAAGTTGGCCTTTTCGGAGTGGAGACATCTCTTGGAGGGTGCTCGGTTCCCATTCCAAGTTTTCACGGATCACAAGAATTTGGTCTATTTACAAACAGCCCAGCGGCTGAATTCTCGTCAGGCCAGATGGTCCTTGTTTTTCTCCCGGTTCCACTTTACCCTACATTATCTCGCCGGGGAGAAGAACATTCGTGCTGACGCTCTCTCTCGCTCCTTCGTGTCAGCTGAGGAGGAGGAGGACGAGCCTCGGCTCATTGTCCCTTCGGAGAGTCTGAGAACTGTAGCTCCGGTTTCGCTAGAGTCTGTGCCTCCGGGCAAGACTTTTGTTCCCATCAATTTGCGTCCGGAGGTTCTCTCTTGGGCTCATTCGTCCAGAGTGGGTGAACACTTTGGGGCAAAAAGGACATCTGAGTTACTGGCGAGAATGTACTGGTGGCCACATATGGTTCGTGACGTCGGAGACTACGTTCAGGCATGTGTCTCTTGTGCCAAGAATAAGTCTTCCCGACAACGGCCAGCTGGTTTGTTATACCCTCTGCCGGTGGCAGACAGGCCCTGGGAGATGGTCGGGATGGATTTTGTTGTGGGTCTGCCCAAGTCTCGTGGCTGTACCATTATTTGGGTAATCACCGACCATTTTTCTAAAATGGTGCATTTGGTGCCGCTTTCCCGGTTACCTTCTGCACGGGCCTTGGCAGCGTTGTTTGTCAAACACATCTTTCGTCTTCACGGTATGCCAGACAAAATTGTCAGTGACCGAGGTCCCCAGTTTGCGTCTCAGTTCTGGAGAGAGCTTTGTCGTCTTCTCAGTATCGAGTTGAATCTCTCTTCGGCTTATCATCCCGAGACGAATGGGTTGGTGGAGAGAGCCAACCAGACCTTGGTCACATATCTGCGACATTTTGTTTCTGCTAAGCAGGATGACTGGGCATCTTTGCTACCGTGGGTGGAGTTTGCTCTTAACAATGCTGTCGCTGATTCCACTGGACAGACTCCATTCCTCCTTAACTATGGTCAGCATCCGCGGGTACCTGTGCCCATGCCCGTGTCTTCCGCCGATTCCAGGGTGGCAGACTGGGCTGTGGAGGCACGGGACATTTGGGATCGCACTCAGGATGCCATTCGGGCTTCCAAGGAGAGAATGAGGTCCTCCGCAGACGCACATCGGCGCCCCGCTCCAACCTTTGCTCCTGGCGACTTAGTGTGGCTCTCCGCCCGTAACATCAGGCTGCGAGTTGAGTCTACCAAGTTTGCACCTCGCTACTTATGTCCTTTTAAGGTCCTCGAACAGGTTAATTCTGTGGTTTACCGTCTGGCCCTTCCTCCACGCCTAGGTATCACCGACACCTTTCATGTGTCCCTCCTTAAGCCCGTCTACATGTCCCGGTTTTCTGAATCATCTACTGGGACGTCGGGTTCGTCTACGGACGATTACGAGGTGAACGCTATCTTGGGGTACAAGGTGGTTCGTGGCAAAAAATTTTATTTGGTGGATTGGAGGGGTTACGGTCCTGAGGATAGATCCTGGGAGCCTGCTGAGCACATTCGGGCTCCACAGCTTATTGCTGCCTTCGAACGTAGCGAGGCCCAAGGGGGGGGGGCCCTAGGAGGGGGGGTAATGTTAGGGGTCGAGTTCCCGCTTCTGCACAGGGGGAATCTCGAGCCACCTCCGCTGCGGTCTCCCATTCTTCTCCAGCCGCAGTGGAGTCTGCTCAGCAAAGACGTCAGTCCCAGCGTCTTGCTCATTCTCACTCTGTTCTGAGAGTTACTGCTGCTTCTCCAGTCTCGACCATTAAAGTCAGTGCTGGTCAGCAGCGAGCGGACTTCTTTGGGACTAAGTCCTTGTCTGCACGTACTGAGCATGCCCAGGGTAAGATCTCCCGTTGGAGATCGAGGGTCATGTGCTCAGGCTCTGCAGCACATTCCATTGGTCCTCTTGGCAGGTCTTGGAAGGGCAAAAGTGCTGTTACCACTTCCTGTGCTGCAACTATATAAACTGCGCATGACCGCACGGCCATGCGCTAGTATTGTCTAACAATTGCTAATGTGTGTATGTTCTGAGTGCAAGTCGTCCTTGGATACCCCTACCCTATTGAATGTCTGTTCGCGGAAGGTGTATGGTTGCTATCTAGCGCCCGACTTAGCCTACAGCACGAATCACACATTACAGCGTCCAGTTGCTGTGACCGCCAGTACGGCGCCGTGCACTTCCTCTGTGCTTTCCTTACCCAAGCCTGGGTGGTTAGTGGCGTTCGTCAGTGCGGCACCGCATGCACTTTTGTGCTTTAATATTGTTATTCAGTTTCCTTACACACCCAGTTGCGGTGTTGTGCCAGCAAGGGTCTAATCGGACTTCAATCCTAGTTGGGGTTGAGTTCGCTGACTACTTGCTCGCGCTTTAGGTGCGGTACCGCGGTCCTGTGACTTAACAGGATTGCTTCTTTCACGCTGGGTGAGGTTTAACCCACGCGTGTATACTTTAGTGTACCGCCATATAGTCTGCAAATTGCTAGCAGCAGGTTTTCACCTGCACGGTGGACCCCGGACTGCGAACGCATCTATATCATCTGTCTTGGTGCGTTCCGCCAGTCCTAACAGTGCATGTGTGCATAATTGTCTGCAGCCGACCACAAAATCGATCGACTGGCATATCAAAAAGCGATCCGATCCTCTCCCCTGAGGTACAGTTCGCCCCTCCCCATGAACTGAAATCCCCCACAAATATAGGAAAGGATAAAAGGATACGGATCCCATATCCTAAAGTGTAATAGAGCTAAAAAACCGAATAAAATAAACATACCAAATACAAAAAAGAGAGAGTGATCGTGATAAACTGTAGTGTGCTATTACATAATGTGGCAATTATAAAACATATATAGACACACTGTAAAATGATCAGAACCACTGTCCATTCACAAATATATTTTTGGCAATTTTCTACGGCCGTACAAGACCGTATAATACGGATACGTAAAAAATACGGCAGATAGGAGCTGGGCCATAGAGAATCATTGTACCGTGTGCAATCCGTATTTTCTGCACCTCTCATACGTCCGTAAAACTCGCTAGTGTGACGCCGGCCTAAGTTCCCAAGGACAAAAAATGATGTTTCAAAGATTGTGCTGATGTAAAGTAGACATGTGGAAAATGTTATTTATTAACTATTCTGAGTGATATAGCTCTCTGATTCAAGGGCATAAAAAATAAAAGTTTGAAAATTTTCAAAAATGTTGCCAAATTTTAATTTTTTTTTGCAAATAAACACAAGTCATATCATAGAAATTTTACCACTATCATGAAGTACGACATGTTACGAAAAAACATTCTTAGAATCAGTAGGATGTGTTGAAGTGTTCCAGAGTTATTACCTCATAAAGTGACACTGGTTAGAATTGTAAAAATTGGCCTGGTCATTAACGTGCAAACAGCCTGGGGGGTGAACGGGGGGGGGGGGGGGGAATAGGGGTTAAAGAGTTATGCCCATCTCAGTCTTTCAGGGCTGAAATGGAAATAACTCAGTACAGACACCAAACAGCGGAAGTGGTGCTACAGAAAAAGCTCAGCACAACTGAGCTACACTCATTCCGTAAGTCCCATAGAAATAAATGTGAGTTATGGAAACAGCGTAGCTCTGCACCAATGTGCTGTCTCCACAGCCCAACTTCCTATAGTTAGTGCCTGGATGGATTTATTCTGGTTAGCCTTAAAAGACTGAGATGGGAATAATCCTTAACCCTTCACCCCCGATCCATTTTCTGTTTTTACGTTTCTGTTTATTGCTCCTCTTCTTCCCAGAGCCATAACTTTTTTTATTTTTCTGACCACTGGGCAGCGCTCATAGCAATCCAGCTATGACATCCACAGGGGTCTGTTTAAGACACCAGGTTGTCATGCCAACCTGTCAACGACCCACAGTCATGTGACATGGGTGCCGATGGGCGGGAATAGTGACGCGCTTCTGGTGCGATCATGTTAAATGCCGCTGTTAATGCCGGTTAACAGCCGCGGGTGGATTTAGATTCCACCCACAGCTGTTAGGGGCACATGTCAGCTGATCAAATCAGCTGACATGTGCCAGAAAGATGTAGGTTCAGCGCCGGAGCCCACATCACATGCGCGAATGTTGTGAAGGGTGTTAAAGACCAATGTGTGAAAAATAATGGCTTATTTTTCCTACATAACAAGAACTGCTGCACAACACCATGTGTGAATACATCCTTATGTAATGTACTTAATAAACGTTTTCACCTGCTTTACATTACATTAGATACTGGTACACTAACTGAAATGTCTTTTAAGGCCACATTCACACGTTCACTTTGTGGTCAGTATTTTACTTCAGTATGTGGAAGGCAAAACCAGGAGAGGAACAATCAGAGGAAAAATATAATAGAAACACGTCACCACTTCTGGATTTATCACCCACTCCTGGTTTTGTCTTACAAATACTGATGTAAAATACTGACCAAATATTACTAGTATGATTGTGGCTTAAGATATTTAAGACAATAGGGAAATTGACTTTCTTGTTGTATTCTATGGACCTATCAGTATGTAGTAAATGATCAAGAAATGGGGCAGAACCGAACACCATAGTAATTCAGCTGATTAATAGGTTATTCACTTCTTTAAACTTGTTCCTTAGGTTAGATTGTGGGGGTCAACTCTCAACACCATTGCCAATTAACTGTTTTAATAAGTCTGCAGTGCTCCTGGGATCGTTGTTTCTCCATCATTGTGAACACTGGTCAGGGACTACACACCGTACTTTTAGGAACAGCTGTGCCTAATATTGCCGCTCAACTCAAAGCTGCAATACCAGGCAAAGCCTAAACGCAAGAGTGGTGCTATTTCTCGGGGAAAAAAAAAGTCTTTCTGATTTCAGAAGGTTTACTTTTAATTTAAAGAGAAATAAAGCTGTGTTGCATTCAGCATTAATAAACATAATTTACACATTGCAACGGCTCAATGATCTTGAAATGACCCTTGTAATGTTCCAAGGCTGATTGTCTGAGTAACTCTGTACGCACGAGCTTTTATATGCAGGTGCAAGAAATTGTAGACTTAATAGTGTCTTAACTTTGTAATGTGACCTAAGTAACCAACCTCTTTAACATTCTTCACTTGACAGCCGTCCCAAGACTATTTGCTGCCCTTACAATTACAGTATAGAAAGTGTTAAAGTGAGAAGTCCTATATTCATGTAAAGAAAACCATAATAAAGTGTAATGACTGCAGTGTATGTAACAGAGGCCTTTAGTTGTTGTTTGTTCATTTCCAGGAGTTGCTTTCGTCCACTGATCATTTTATTAACTCTTTGTGATAACGCTATTTATGCCACAGATAACAATAACCGAGTAAAGCTTATAGCGGATGCTGGTGTGCCAGGCTCAGATTACATCAATGCAAGCTATGTGTCTGTAAGTATACAAATACCCTATGGTCAACCATTCTTGTTAGGATTGTTAATTTGAAAACTAGAAATAAAACATTATATTCGGAAGGCATCTTTGCTTTATGATCATAAAAAAAGGGGTTGTCCACATTAAATCAAAACGTATTAGCTAAGCTCCTCCGACATGTCCATCACACCATCGTTCCAGGTACCTTCAGTTCCACTTCTCGCCCTGTGCTTGACACCGGAGAATGTTTTCTGTGCCAGGCTTGTGATCAGAGCTGTTTTTTGAAGGGGGATGGCTCACTGGCTCATCTCAATGGTCAGCCCCCTTCTCTGTCTTTGTATTAGCCATCTTTACAAACTTCATAGAATACTTTCTCTTTCAGACAAAACCTGTAGAAAAGCACATTATCGCTGCCATCATTCCTCAAAACAAACTAAAACTGATTTCAGGACAAAAACCAGTCTATGCAATTTTTCTGATTTGTATTCTTTCTAACCTTCCCTGAATTTTCATGAGTGCGCTGTTCTCTTTTATCAGCATTCTACCGTCATTATAAGTGCTGGAACTTCCATTTCCTTACTTAAAATGCTGCAGCCAAATCAAGGGAAGACAGATAGAGGCACATCCCCCCTTTCAATAATGCACCTCAAGATCTTTGCTTCTTGGATTGGATTACACTTGACAGCAAGTTAGACATAGGAGACAACTTGTCCTCCTTGTTTGCGCGCGTCACAGAGCATGCCCACAGCAGTCTCCCATAGAATCCAATGAGTTACAGTGTCTCTGGTCTACAGGCTTTATGGCTCTCATGGCTGCTGTAAAGTATATCTGTGACTGTTGTGTATAATGGCTCAGGCAAGATAGGTGCTCCCGTAATCAAGTACAGAATATAGATGGAAAAAATCTACAATCAGAAATATAAAACAAAATAGAAAAATTAATATATCATTATCTGGCTATAATTTGTAAAAAATTAATATAAATAATATATTTTCTGTAACGAATGGAAGCGGAGGCACAGGTGGTGAAGTTCACATTAGTTTTTTATTGATATTTTTGTGGAACCTCGGTCCACGGTCCAGAGGGCTCCGAAGGGGGAATGACTACATGAACCCCAGGCACCCGTGGTAAGTCCCGTCGAACAGGGTCAGAATGGAATGCCTGGGAGACACGAGTGATACCTCCAGTTAGACCCCGGGCACATGGCAGCTGTCCCAGCAGAACAGATGGACAAGATGGGTTAATTTATGTTGTGGAGCTGACACAGGTGGTACTGGCTTTGTCCAGAGTTACGGATGGCTGAATGGCAGGACATGACGGATCTGGCGTAGACAGAATGGTCGTTGTCCAGGATAGTGGAGTAACAGGTAGCTGATAGTCTGCACTGGAGTTTCCTGCCTTCTTTGGGCAGGAGCGGATCAGATGCTCAGAACTGCCACAGTAGAAACCGCTCCCCTCCAGGCGACATGCCTGCTGGCAGTGGTTGACCAAGCTTACTTGATCCACTTCCATAGCCTCAGGAGAGCTTGTCGAAGTCAGGGAGGCCACAGGTTTTGGGGAACTAGAAAGCAGGCGGTAGGGCCTCTTATGACGTTTGATTTCCTTGAAACATTCCTGAAACTGTAGGTCTATCTGGACTGCCAGGGAAATCAGGTCATCCAGCGTTGTAGGCATGTCCCGTCCCACCAGATCATACTTTACTCTTCCCAAAAGACCTTCCCAGAACTCGGCCACCAAGGCCTTGTTGTTACAGGATAACTCAGAAGAAAGGGTATGGGACCGAACAGCATACTGAGTCACTATGAGAGCCTCCTGGTGTAGCTGAAGCGGTCGACGTGACTCGACAGGGTTCGTCAAAGGTCCTGCAAAATGCTTCTAAAAAAGACTGAAGATTAGTAACCAGAGGATCCCCTCTCTCCCACAGCAGATTCAGCCAGGTGAGGGCATTTCCAGCAAGGTAAGACATAGTGCAGCCCACCTTGGCCCAATCAGAAGCAAAAATATGCCCCACAAGTTCAAAGTGCAGCTTGCACTGGTTAATCAACCCCCGCCACTGAACGGGGTCGCCATGGAAGCGGGTGGTGGTCGCCAGGCAAGGACCTTTACTTGCTGTGCAAATAGATACCTGGATATCGGTAGCAGAGACGGGTATAGTCGAAGAAATCAGGGAATCTATGCAAGTAGACAAGTTGCGCAGATAGGTCGTGATCTTGTCCTGTTGAGCGCTCAGATGGGTAACCTCTTGACATAGCTCCACGGCAGGAGGTACCTGGGTTCCAGCATGTTCCATGGCTGGAGCAATCTGTAATGAATGGAAGCAGAGACACAGGTGGTGAAGGTCACATTCGTTTTTTATTGATATTTTTTATGGAATCTCGGTCCACGGTCCAGAGAGCTCCGAAGGGGAAGTGACTACATGAGCCCCAGGCACCCGTGGTAAGTCCCCTCGAACAGGGTCAGAATGGAATGCCTGGGGGACACGAGTGCTACCCTCAGTTAGATCCCGGACACGTGGCAGCTGTCCCAGCGGGACAGATGAACAGGCAGGGTTAACAGATGCCGTGGAGCTGATAGAGGTGGTACTGGCTTTGTCAAGAGTTACGGATGGCTGAATAGCAGGACATGACGGAGCTGGTGTAGACAGAATGGTCGTTGTCCAGTATAGCAGGGTAACAGGTAGCTGATAGTCTGCGGAGACAAACAGTGTAAGCGTAGTATTGGCAGAACACTTCAGAAGCTAAAGCACACACTAGCCGAGACCAGAAGCTAGCAACAGAGGATACTTGTTGCTCCGGCACCCTCCCTATGACGGAGGGGCTAGAAATAGTAATTACTAAAACGCCATTGGTCAGAAGTACTTTTTGAAAAATGCGCGTGGTCTCTTTAAGTGACCGGGAGTGCGCGTGACCTAAGCACTCTACCCGAGAACCTGCAGGCCACACTCCAGGAAGCAGGGGGAAGAGAGGACGCAGAGACTGCAGCAGGATGGCGTGGGGCTGGCACAGAGTGGGTGTCTCGACGGGGACGCCACAAAGGTACAGGACCGGGACCGGGTGTAACAGTATCCCCCTCTTTACGCCCCCTTTTTTTCAAGCCTGCGTAGAATTTTTTCAGTAGGAGAAGGGCCTGAATATTCTCTTTAGAAGGGCCTGAATATTCTCCCATGACCTCTCCTCGGGACCAAAGCCCCTCCAATCCACCAAATAATAGGTCTTACCCCTTACACTCTTAGTGGCCAAGATATTTTCTACCTCAAAGACATCCTTCTCCCTGACGGGATTAGGAGTGGAATATGGGTCTTTAAAGAAGGAGCTCAAAACTATTGGTTTGAGGAGGGAAACATGGAAAGAGTTCGGCACACGTAAGGAAGCAGGCAATTTCATTTTGTATGTGCGTTGTTCTGTTTCAAGACTTCAAAAGGACCAATAAAGTGGGTACCCAGTTTGTAAGGGGGCAACTTCAGACGAATGTGCCTGGAGGAGAGCCACACCTTATCTCCGGGCCGAAAGATTGGAGCATCCAGGCGTCTTTTGTCCTCATGCTTCTTCATATGTTGTGAGGCTTTCTCCAAGGTGACCTTGGTGTCACTCCACACTTTCGAGAATTCCTCTGTAAAGGTGTCAGTTGCAGGGACGCCTGAAGACCCAGAGATGGGAAGAGGGATCCCGGATTGGAGTCCAAACACAATCTGAAAGGGAGATCTTCCTGAGGATTCACTTGCTTCATTTTTGTACGAGAATTTCACCCAAGGCAGTAACTTATTATTATTATTATTATTTATTTATATAGCATCATTGATTCCATGGTGCTGTACATGAGAATGGGTTACATACAAGTTACAGATATCACTTACAGTAAACAAACTAACAGTGACAGACTGACACAAAGGGACGAGGACCCTGCCCTTGCGGGCTTACATTCTACAGGATTATGGTGAAGGAGACAATAGGTTGAGGGGTGCAGGAGCTCCGGTGTTGGTGAGGCGGTAGCTCTGGTATTGGTGAGGAGGCAGCGGGGTCAGTGCAGGGTGTAGGCTTTCCTGAAAAGGTGGGTTTTCAGGTTCTGTCTGAAGGATCCGAATGTGGTTGATAGTCGGATGTGTTGGGGCAGAGAATTCCAGAGGATGGTGGATATTCTAGAGAAGTCTTGGAGGCGATTGGATGAGGAGCGAATAAGTGTGGAGGAGAGAAGGAGGTCTTTGGAGGACCGGAGATTACGTGAGGGAAGATATCGGGAGATTAGTTCAGAGCTATATGGAGGAGACAGGTTATGGATGGCTTTGTAGGTCAGTATTAGTAATTTGAACTGGATACGCTGAGGGAATGGGAGCCAGTGAAGAGATTTGCAGAGGGGGAAGCGGAGGAGTAGCGAGGAGAGAGATGAATTAGTCGGGCAGCAGAGACAAAGATGGGCTGGAGAGGTGCAAGGGTGTTAGCAGGGAGGCCACAGAAAAGGATGTTGCAGTAGTCTAGGCGGGAGATGATGAGGGCATCGGACAGCGGACTTCCGGTACGGGGGAAAGCATGATGTCGTTGATTGCGATAGATAGGTCAGCTAAGGATGATCTATGGGATGGAGGAAAGATGATGAGTTCAGATTTGTCCACAATGAGTTTGAGGAAGTGAGAGGAGAAGAAGGAGGATATGGCAGATATGGCAACTTGACCCAATCATCATGATGTGCATTGATGAAGTGACGCAGGAATCCGGTCAAGATTTGATTGGTCCTCTCTACATTCCCATTTTATTGAGGATGGTATGCAGAAGAAAAGTTCAGTTCCACTTTCACTAATTGACAAACCGCTCTCCAAAATTTGGAGGTGAACTGGATGGCCCTGTCGGACACAATGTGGAGAGTAAACCCGTGAAGACAGAAGATGTGTTGTATGAAATGGTCAGCAAGCTCAGGAGCAGATGGAAGACCAGGTAACGGAATGAAGTGGGCCATCTTTGAGAAGCGATCTACCACTACCCAGATAATGGAACAGCCGGAAGAGATGGGAAGAACCTAAACAAAGTCCATTAGCTGTCTTGTTGTGGGCACACGGAGGACAAGAGGTGACATATTCCTGGATATCTTTGTCAATGGTGGACCACCAGTAATAACAGGAGATGAGTTGCAGAGTCTTTTTCTGACTGGCATGGCCGCCCAACTTGTAGGAGTGACCCCACCGGAGGACACGAGTCCGGTCCGAAGTGGGCACAAGAGTCTTTCCCAGGGGAAGTCTAGCAAGGTTAACTGAGGCTACGAGCACCAACCTGGATGGCTTGATGATGTGTTGCGGTTCTTCCTCTGAATCAGGAGGCAGGAACACTCTAGAGAGTGCATCGGCTTTAACGTTCTTGTCAGCTGGACGAAAATGAAGAACAAAATTAAATCAGGTAAAAAACAAGGCCCACCGGGCTTGATGAGGATTCAGCCTCTGAGCGGATTGGAGATAAGCGAGGTTTTGATGATCTGTTAAGATTACAATCTGATGGACTGCTTCCTCGAGGAGATGTCGCCACTCTTGCAGAGCCAACTTGAGTGCCAGCAATTCTCAATCTCCCACGGAATAGTTCCTTTCAGAAGTGGAAAAAACCTTTGAGAAAAAATCACAGGTGACCATACGACCGTTAGACGACTTCTGGATGAGAACCGCTCCAGCACCTATGGAGGAAGCGTCAACCTCAAGAAAGAATTGCTTGTCAGAGTCTGGTCGATGGAGAACAGGTGCGGAAGAGAAGGCCTGTTTTAGAGAAACAAAAGCTTCCTCTGCTTCAGGAGTCCAATCCTTGGCATTGGTGCCACTCATGTGGAAAAGTGTGGAATGAATAGACGGTAGTAGTTGGCGAACCCCAGGAACTGTTGTATGGCTTTCAACCTGGATGGGCGAAGCCACTAAAGTACAGCGGACACCTTCTCTGGATCCATCTTTAACCACTTGGACGAGACTATATAACCGAGGAAAGGCAGAGAGGATTGTTCAAAGAGGCACTTTTCAAATTTGGCATAAAGTCTGTTCTCCCTGAGTCTTTGTAAGACCTGACGTACTTGCCTCCGGTGTGAGGCTAAAGGTACCTTCACACTAAACGATATCGCTAGCGATCCGTGACGTTGCAGCGTCCTGGCTAGCGATATCGTTCAGTGTGACACGCAGAAGCGATCAGAATCCTGCTGTGATGTCGTTGGTCGGGGCTAGAGGGCCAGCACTTTCTTTGGTCGCTGGCTCTCCCGCTGACATCGCTGAATTGGCGTGTGTGACACCGATTCAGCGATGTCTTCGCTGGTAACCAGGGTAAACATCGGGTTACTAAGCGCAGCACCGCGCTTAGTAACCCGATGTTTACCCTGGATACCATCCTAAAAGTAAAAAAAAACAAACGCTTCATACTTACCTACCGCTGTCTGTCCCCGGCGCTGTGCTTTCCTGCACTCACTGTGAGCACAGCGGCCGGAAAGCAGAGCGGTGACGTCACCGCTCTGCTTTCCGGCCGCTGTGCTCACAGCCAGTACAGAGAAGCAGAGCGCCGGGGACAGACCGCGGAAGGTAAGTATGAAGCGTTTGTTTTTTTTACTTTTAGGATGGTATCCAGGGTAAACATCGGGTTACTAAGCGCGGCCCTGCGCTTAGTAACCCGATGTTTACCCTGGTTACCGGCATCGTTGGTCGCTGGAGAGCTGTCTGTGTGACAGCTCTCCAGCGACCAAACAGCGACGCTGCAGCGATCCGGATCTCGGTCTGGATCGCTGCAGCGTCGTTTAGTGTGAAGGTACCTTAAGTCTGCAGAGAAGATTAGGATATCATCCAGGTAAACAACAACACAAGAATAGAGCACATCTCTGAAAATGTAATTTATGAATTCCTGGAAAACTGCGGGTGCATTACTTAGGCCGAACGGCATTACCAGGTATTCGCAGTGTCCATCCCGGAAGTTAAAAGCTCTTTTCCACTCATCTCCTTTACATATGCGAATCAGGTTGTAGGCTCCTCTGAGATCCAGTTTAGTGAAGATCTTGGCCCCTCTGAGACGATCAAACAGCTCTATAATAAGAGGTAATGGGTACCTCTTATTTACCGTGATCTGGTTCATCCCCCTGTAATCGATACAGGGCCGTAGAGATCCGTCTTTTTTCTCCACAAAGAAGAATCCTGCTCCTGATGGCGAAGATGATTTCCGGATAAATCTTCTGGCCAGGTTCTCCTGGATGTAATCAGGCATGGACTGTGTCTCTGCTTGAGAAAGAGGATAGATTCGCCCTCGAGGAGGAGCTATTCTGGGGAGCAGATTAATCGGACAGTCATGCGACCTGTGCGGAGGTAGCCTCTCTAGCTTCTTTTTTCCCGAAGACATCAGCGAAGGCCCATTAAGAGGAAGGTAGACCCGTCAGGGCAGTTGGCTGGACTGGAGGTGGAAAGGGTTGAACATTGATGATACACCAGTCTGAGCAGGAGTCTCCACAGAACAGAACCTCTCCGATCTTCCAATTTAAGACTGGTTCTTGCATCCGGAGCCAGGGTAGACCTAAAAGCAAGAGGTGAGACAAACCAAGCAATGCGTTAGACCTACCCGAAGTTCCACTGGCACAGTCTGGAACTGAATGGGCTTGGTCGGGGTTTGCCATCCACAGATGTCACCTGCAACGGATCTGGAAGGTGCTGGACTAGTATCTGGCTATTGGTCGACGACCACCTGCTGAATGAGATTCCTGGCAGCTCCTGAGTCCAGGAGACAGCGCTTCAAAAATTTTACCAAAAGACACGGAGACCATTATTTGCAGTGATGGAGAGAGATGTCCTTTTTCTAGGGTAGCCTCTCCTACAAACCCAAGGCATTGGAGTTTCCCGACTTCTTTGGGCAGGAGCGGATCAGATGCTCAGAACTGCCACAGTAGAAACAGCTCCCCTCCAGGCGACGCGCCTCCTGGCGGTGGTTGACCAAGCTTACTTGATCCACTTCCATAGCCTCAGGAGAGGTTGTCGAAGTCAGGGAGGCCGCAGGTTTTGGGGAACTAGAAAATAGGCGGTAGGGCCTCTTATCACGTTTGATTTCCTTAGAACATTCCTGAAACTGTAGGTCTATCCGGACTGCAAGGGAAATCAGGTCATCCAGAGTTGTAGGCATTTTCCGTCCCGCCAAATCACCCTTTACTCTTCCCAAAGACCTGCCCAGAAGGTGACCACCAAGGCCTAGTTGTTCCAGGATAACTCAGAAGAAAGGGTACGGAACAGCATACTGAGCCACTGTAAGAGCCTCCTGGCATAGCCGAAGCGGTCGACGTGACACGGGTTCGTCAAAGGTCCTGCAAAATGCTTCTAAAAAAGACTGAAGATTAGTAACCAGAGGATCCCCTCTCTCCCACAGCGGATTCAGCCAGTGAAGGGCATTTCCAGCAAGGTGAGACATAATGAAGCCCACCTTGGCCCGATCAGAAGCAAAAATATGCCCCAGAAGTTCAAAGTGCAGCGTGCACTGGTTAAAGAACCCCCGGCACTGAACGGGGTCGCCATGGAAGCGGGTGGTGGTCACCAGGCAAGGACCTTTACTTGCTGTGCAACTAGATACCTGGATGCCGGTAGCAGAGACGGGTATAGTCAAAGAAATCAGGGAATCTATGCAAGTAGACAAGTTGCGCAGATAGGTCGTGTCTTGTCCTGTTGATCACTCAGATGGGTAACGTCTTGACATAGGCCCACGGCCAGAGGTACCTGGGATCCAGCAGGTTCAATGGCCAGAGCAATCTGTAATGAATGGAAGCGGAGACAAAGGTGGTGAAGTTCACATTCGTTTTTTATTGATATTTATGTGAAATCTCAAGACCACGGTCCAGGGGGGCTCTGAAGGGGGCGTGACTACGTGAGCCCCAGGCACCTGTGGTAAGTCCCCTTGAACAGGGTCAGAATGGATTTCCTGGGGGACACGGGTGCTACCTCCAGTTAGACCCCAAACACGTGGCAGCTGTCCCAGTGGGACAAATGGACAAGCAGGGTTAACAGATATCGTGAAGCTGACACAGGTAGTACTGGCATTGTCCAGAGGTACGGATGGCTGATTGGCGGGACGTGACAGAACTGGCATAGACAGAACGGTTGTCGTCCAGGATAGCTGGGTAACAGGTAACTAATAGTCTGCAGAGACAAACAGTGTAAGTGCAGAACTGGCAGAACACTTCAGAAGCTAAAGCGCACACTAGCCGAAACCGGAAACTAGCAACAGAGGATACTTGTTGCTCCGACACCCTCGCTATGGCGGAGGGGCTAGAAATAGTAATTACTAACACGCCATTGGTCATAAGTATTTTTTGAAAAATGCGCGCTGTCTCTTTAAGAGATTCGTGACCTAAGCACTCTACCCGAGAGCCTACTGGCCGCGCACCAGGAAGCAAGGGGAAGAGAGGAAGCAGAGGCTGCAGCAGGATGGCGTGGGGACAGCACAGAGTGGGAGTCCCGACGGGGACCCTGCGAAGGTACAGGACCAGGACCTGGTGTAACATTTTCCACAGTAAACAAGGCAATTAGTCAAGTAAAAAAACTGACAATTTTTGTTCGCCCTTTAGTATAAGCGCACTGTTTCAGCTCCGAACGCAATATAGCGCTTTGCTCAAACTTTTTAGATAATTTATTGGCGTTATGCACACCTTCAAACCCATCTCTTCAGATATACTCCAAACATTTCTGAAACCTTTCTGCCTCTTATCGTCACCTGTCTCCACACATTTCATTTTTCTGGCCACTTTTGTTACTAGCTTTACTCCTCGCCCTTGTACGACTTTTAGACTGATTCCTTTCCAGTTATTTAGAAATCTCCATAACTAGAAATAAAGGGTGAAATTATTTAGAGTATGTTTGTAATCTAATCTTATATTTTCCTTTTCTCCCACATTTAAATGGAGGTTATATATTTATAGGGATTTACTGCAGCATACAGTGTTACATTCGGGTGGTGAGGAGTAGAATATTTTTGATGGTACCTTGACCTTGCCACAACAACCAGTTTAATAAGAACAGGCATTTCATCGAGGAGTAGAGAGGTGATGATGATATGTCCCATGCACACAATGGAAATAAATCTTCCTAACAGCCTCACTAGTTTAGTGTTACAGTACATAGCGGCCAGGCTACGCTCAGTAATTGCTTTTCTCATTTTAGGGATATATTTGTCCTAATGAGTTTATTGCTACACAAGGCCCATTGGCAGGAACGGTGGGTGACTTTTGGAGAATGGTATGGGAAACCCGAGCGAAGACCATAGTAATGCTTACCCAGTGCTTCGAGAAAGGAAGGGTAAGCGGATTGTGCTTGGTACACATATGATGTAATATATATATATATATATTTTTTTTTTTTTAAATTCATATTAACAAATACGTTTTTTTTACAGATTAGATGTCATCAATATTGGCCAGAGGATAACAAACCAGTTACAGTTTTTGGCGATATTGTGATCACCAAAGTGGTGGAAGACGTCCAGATTGATTGGACCATTCGAGACCTAAAAGTTGAACGGGTAATTGGGTTACCTATGTGGGTAGTAAATAATACCAATAGTATTTGAGGGCTGGAACTCCGGCCTTACATTGCCAGTGATTGTGGAGCTCCTCCGTGGCTGGCCGAGTCCTGCGTCACTGCTGGGCATGTGCAAGATGTGGCGCGTAAATCCGGCTTCAATGTGCATATCCAGGGAGGGAGAAGATTGCTCGCTTAGTACATATAGAGCTCAATAAATCCATGGTGGTGGTTTGGGGAAGCTAGGGCAGCGGACAGGTTCCCTTTAAGGATCATTTCAATAAATACACCTTTCCCTTTCAGCCAATATCACATCATTAAAAAACCTAATGAAGAAATCAATAAAACCCAGATTTTTTTGAGGACTTGAGTTTAAATACAATGATACATAGTACGAGATTATCATATACTGTACTATGCAATAAGTGATATATTTGGTGGTTAGGAACTTGGCTACTTACTTTTATATACTCATTTGCTGCAAACTGCAGATTAGCCCCTACCACTCTCTATGGCGATGCATAGATTAAATTAACTTAAAGGAAAACCATCACCAGGTATTTGCTACATAAGCTGTGAGCAGCATGATGTAGAGTTAGAGACCCTGATTCCTGTGATGTGACACTTACTTTTCTGCCTAGTATATGTTTTATTTTTTAAAAAATCATTGTTTTATCAGCTGGCGATTTTCACTAGAGGACTTGTAAACTTATTTCCATGTAGTCCAACCATGCCTCCATCACAGATTGGTTACTTTCTGCCTATGCACAGTGTACGCAAAAAGTTGCCAATCAGTAGTGTGGGCGGGGTTATACAGAACTCAGCATTCAGATAGATCTGCAGCTGAGAAAAAAGCAAGCTGTCCAGTAAAATGACACATAACTGGAATCAGGGTCTCAACCCCTACAACATGCTGCTCACAGATTTGGTAGCAAAAATCTGGTGACAAATTCTCTTTCAAGAAAAAGAGGTAAATATTAGTTATATATTTCTGTAACAATCACTACATACAATAAATGTAAAGTAATAACACCTTTTACCTTACAATAATTTCTCAGACTCATGTATTTTTTCTCATTTCAGCATGGCGATTATATGATGGTACGTCAGTGTAATTTCACTTCTTGGCCAGAACACGGAGTCCCAGAAAACACTACAGCCTTAATACATTTTACTAAAATGGTTCGAGCGAGTAGACCACATGAAAATACACCGACAGTTGTGCACTGCAGGTACCAATCCTATATTGTTACATACGGGGTCTGAATTTTATTTTATTTTTTTTTTTAAATCAACTTTAAGTCCACGTTTGAGTTATCTGGTATGGTAACAGTGTGCAGAGGTCATCTTTTATTGTACATTGGGTCAGTAGAGTAATGTAATGAACACATGGTCGGGTAACTGATACATAATCATTGGCTTTTGACTTTTGAAAGCACTCAAATTCTTTTTTTAGTATATTTACTATTATTGCTATTTGAAAATAACAGTAAAGTTATGTTCACACTAGGAAAATCCATAGGGTATTCCAGTACCTGCAATGTGGATGCAATTTTACCAAAATTCGATACTGCGTAACATGTTACCTGCGGAGTGGATTTTTGATCCTAAGGACATCAATTTATGCAACAAAGTTTCACCCCTGATTTCACTCTTTCTAAAGCAAATCCACAAACTGATAAACCTGCTCAATGTACATTCCATGTGAACATGTCCAAAAAAAAGACATCTTCATCCAGCTGTACAGAACATTTATGAAGAAATTCAATAGGGAAGGAAATGTGATCTCCAGTTTAGGTATTATAAAATTGGGGGTTGATTCATATGGGCAACACCTATGCGAATGCCTAGTCAAAGTAAGAGATGGATATGCCACAATCAGCAGCTTCTCTACTAGTGAAAGCGAAGCTGTGGGACCCGGGAAGCAGGCTCTGCAGAAGCCCATCTTGAATATTGTGGCATTGCACATGCTTGACCTCTGATCCGTCCATTGTGTACAAGACTCAATTCAAGTTGGGACTCTGCATAGCCCGGGTCTCATAGCCTGGGATGGCTCGGAGTACCAACAGTGAGATGCCCAGTGATCAGTAAGTTATTACCTAATCTATGGATATGAGATAACTTATTATCTTGGAAATGACCCTTCAAGATGATTCAGTTGTAAGTAGGGTGATTAAAAGCCACAGATGTTGGTCTTGGCCACTGGAAAGACAGCAGACTGCCATGCTTGGATTGCTGAAAACAATTTGCTCAGGAATATTTTAGCTGAATTTTTATTGTGTCAAGAGATAGCAGTGGTACAAGACATCACAGTTAGAAGGGAGAACCCACATCAGAAACTATAGTGCTCTTTGGACTTTCCATGCACAAATGCTGTAGAGTACATTTGTCAAAGACTAGCCCGTGGGCCAAGTCTGGCAAGCAGCTTGAGTTTATTTGGCCAGCGATGCCGAGCAGGTCCCCCGAGCATATTTGGCATGCAATGCCATGCAGGTCTCCCACCTGGAATTGCATTTTAACCCGGCATCGTACTTTCAACGATACCGGCATCCTAGATGCTGATACAGTTGAAAGCATCTCTGCTCTCCCATCAATTCCCCTTCTGTGTCTTACGTTGCAGCGTCATTATAACACACCCGCCGTAACGAGCATTATGTGGGGCCATTATACTCTATGAAACACTATGTGGGGCTATTATACTGTATGGAGCACTATGTGGGTTCATTATTTTGTGTGGAGCACTTTATGCGGCTTTTATAGTGTATGGAGCACTATATGGAGCCATTATACTGTATGGAGCCCTTTTTTGTCCATTATACTTAATGGAGCACCATGTGGGGCCACTATACTGGATGGAGCACAATGTGGGACCATTATACTTTATGGAGCACTATGTGGGGCCATTTTACTGTACGGATCACTATATGGGGCCATTATACTGTATGGATCTCTATGTGGGGCCATTATACTGTATGAAGCACTATGTGGGGCCATTATACTGTATGGATGACTATATGGGGCCATTATACTGTATGGAGCACTTTTTGGGGCCATTATACTATATGGAGCACTATGTTGGGCATTGTACTGTATGGATCACTATGTGGGACCATTATACTTTATGGAGCACTATGTGGGGCCATTTTACTGTACGGATCACTATGTGGGGCCATTATACTGTATGGATCTCTATGTGGGGCTATTATACTGTATGAAGCACTATGTGGGGCCATTATACTGTATGGATGACTATATGGGGCCATTATACTGTATGGAGCACTACGTGGGGCTGTTTTACTGTACGGATCACTATGTAGGCCATTATACTGTGTGGAAGGCAATGCAGGGCCCCGTTCTACTGTATGGATCACTATGTGGGCCATTATAATGTGTGGAAGGCAATGCAGGGCCCCGTTATACTCTATGGAGCACTTTTTGTGGCCATTATACTGTATGGAAAGCTATGTGGGGAATTTAGTTGGAGATTCATACTGTGATGGAGTCAACATTCTTTGTCAGGGTGATTGACCGGGGTACAGTAGGGTCATCATGCTGTGCATGTGGAGGGTACTGTGGATGAATTCACTGTGAGTATCTTACTGTGTTTGGCGGCACTTTTGTTTGCATCATACTTTATTATCCGTTTTATTCAAGGTTTTTTTTATTTTTTGTTATTGCATATTTAAATTAGGCCATTAAGCCATATGTTTTTAATGCTGTTACACAACATATTATATTATTCCAATATTTTATTCAAAGATCTATTAATTAAAAAGTACTTTGTGGGGCAACCCTTTTATGTTTGTTTCCATATGAAGAAGTTCATCATTATATTTGATGGCATGGAAAACTTCCACAATTGTAGACTTTTTTTTAATATCAAAGTTGGCACTCGACTTTGTCTGAGCTTTTCATTTTGGCCCTGTGTGTATTTGAGTTTGACATCCCTGCTCTAGAGTTACCCTTAAATTGCTTATATTTTCAATGGGATATACAATACTGTACATGGGGTAAATATTCTGTATAACGAATATACATTCCACATGTGGCTCAGGTTATAGCTTCTTCTTAGTAACCAACATTCGGCGAAGTTTGTATTTTCATAATTAACAATATCCAAATATACATTTTAGTGCGGGGGTTGGAAGATCAGGAGTTTTTGTTGCAATGGATCATTTAATCCAACATATTAACCACCATGACTTTGTGGACATATATGGCCTCGTGGCAGAGCTAAGGAGTGAGCGAATGTGTATGGTGCAGAACCTGGTAAGTGAAGTTTTTATTGCATCTATAACAAACTTTACAGATCAGAATACAATTCATTTCTTATTATTAGGCCATGTTCACACAGTGCGTTTTTAACTGCGGAACCGCCGCGATTTTGCCGCTGCGGGTCCGCAGCTGTTTTCCATGCAGGGTACAGTACAATGTACCCTATGGAAAACAGGAACCACTGTGCACATGATGCGGAAATTAACTAAAAAAGCCGCGCTGAATAGCTGCGGTAAAAAAGAAGGACCATGTCACTTCTTTTTGCGGAACTGCAGCGGTTCTGCACCCATTGACCTCCATTGTGAGGTCAAACCCGCAGTAAATCCCGCAGACGAAAAAAATATCTGCGGGTTTTCTGCGGTTTGTGGTGCAGAACCGCTGCAGCAGGAAGTGCGTGGGCGGAGTGTGGCTGCCCCCCCGTGCCCCAATCCCACCCCCCATGCTCCGATGCCACCCCCCGTGCTCCGACGCCCCCCCCGTGCCCTCATCTCCCCCCGTTATACTTACCGGGCCTCCCGGTGTCCGTCCAGCCGTCTTCTCCCTGGGCGCCACCATCTTCCAAAATGGCGGGCGCATGCGCAGTGCGCCCGCCGAATCTGCCGGCCGGCAGATTCGTTCCAGGCACATTTTGATCACTGTGATAACCTCACAGTGATCAAAATTAAAGAAGGTAAATGACCCCCCCCTTATCACCCCCATAGGTAGTAACAATAATAAAATAAAGAATTTTTTTTTTTCCCCCACTACAGTTAGAACTAGGGTTAGGGTTAGGGTTAGGGGTAGGGTTAGGGATAGGGTTAGGGGTAGGGTTAGGGTTAGGGTTAGGGGTAGGGGTAGGGTTAGGGGTAGGGTTAGGGTTAGGGTTAGGGGTAGGGTTTGGGTATTTTCAGCCATTTTAACCCTAAAAAAACTTCCTAGAAAACACAGACTCTGCAGAGAAAACTGCATAAAAAACCGCACTAAAAACCGCATCAAAAAACGCATAAAAAAACGCACCAAAAACGCACCAAAAAACGCACCTGTGTTTTCTGCCAAGAGCTGCGGTTTTTAGTGCAGAAAAAACAGCAGGGAAATCAGGAACGTGTGAACATGGCCTTAGACAGTAGGGAAAACAGAATTGTGTCTCATCTTCAAATACTAGAGCTTATAAACTGGGGTCCTTTGTAAGAACAATATATGGACCTTCTTCGGAGGTAGAATTGGGCCCCCTTACTTCTAGGGTCCCTGTGTGGCTGCACAGGTTGCACTAATATGTCCGCCTCCTTTCTGCTGTATTCTGTTTATTATATAAAAACATTCATGCATCTCTCTCCCCATCCACCCTATTACAGTAGAACATGATTAGTCTATGAGTGGCAGCATTGGTAAACTTCATTGCCAGGGCTGGTGTTCTGGTGGTTTGTCGTACTTCTATACATCAGTGACTTTTCGGCAGTTTCCTGTACAGGACATGTGTTGCAGTTGTGCATGAAGCAGGGAGAGGAGTGGGGAAAGTTTAGGAGTAGTTATATGGGAAATGTAGTCAGAAGAGAGTACAGGATTCTGAAGAGGAAGCGATGGCTGTGATGGCACAGCAGGGGACAGGAAGCGAAGCTCACAGGCTTAAAACAACACGAACATTGTCAGAAAAAGTATATGTTGATCATTAGGGGCATTATCCTTAGGCATTTATGGCCAAAACAGTAACTGAGGATAGTGGACTACCTCTTTTATGTTACATCCATTCAACTCTATTGAGGCAGGGAAGCTGGTGTGGAAATGAGCATATTACCTATCGTTTTGCACATTGACTTATACAATGCATGAACTATACAAAATACAGTTTATTAACATTATAATGTAGCTGAGAAGATTTCTAAGCAACAACAGATAACAGATTTCTATGGCGTCTATCTCAGACCGCTAAGAAATAGAACTCCAATCTGAATAGAAATGTTTCTGCTTTCAAATATGAGTGGGAAAAGTTTTTTATTGAACATTTTGCCATCCACTGGGTATTCCTATATATCACAAATAGTATAGTACAGATCTGTATTTTTGGAGAAAAAAAAATTGAATATTAATTACCTTAGATTGCTATATTGGTTATTGCTGTTTTTTTCTTTTCCCAACAGGCACAGTATATATTTTTATATCAGTGTGTAGTGGACCTATTAGCTACCAAAGGTAGTAGCCAGGCCATCTGTTTTGTAAATTACTCTGCTCTCCAGAAAATGGACTCGTTGGATGCCATGGAGGGTAAGCAGATACTTCTTCATTTTGCCTTTTACATTAAAATTTGAATAATTATTTAGAAAGCATATAGAAGTTTCATTATTATTGCAATATATATATATATATACAGTGGGGCAAAAAAGTATTTAGTCAGTCAGCAATAGTGCAAGTTTCACCACTTAAAAAGATGAGAGGCGTCTGTAATTTACATCATAGGTAGACCTCAACTATGGGAGACAAACCGAGAAAAAAAAATCCAGAAAATCACATTGTCTGTTTTTTTATCATTTTATTTGCATATTATGGTGGAAAATAAGTATTTGGTCAGAAACAAACAATCAAGATTTCTGGCTCTCACAGACCTGTAACTTCTTCTTTAAGAGTCTCCTCTTTCCTCCACTCATTACCTGTAGTAATGGCACCTGTTTAAACTTGTTATCAGTATAAAAAGACACCTGTGCACACCCTCAAACAGTCTGACTCTAAACTCCACTATGGTGAAGACCAAAGAGCTGTCAAAGGACACCAGAAACAAAATTGTAGCCCTGCACCAGGCTGGGAAGACTGAATCTGCAAGAGCCAACCAGCTTGGAGTGAAGAAATCAACAGTGGGAGCAATAATTAGAAAATGGAAGACATACAAGACCACTGATAATCTCCCTCGATCTGGGGCTCCACGCAAAATCCCACCCCGTGGGTTCAGAATGATCACAAGAGCGGTGAGCAAAAATCCCAGAACCACGCGGGGGGACCTAGTGAATGAACTGCAGAGAGCTGGGACCAATGTAACAAGGCCTACCATAAGTAACACACTACGCCACCATGGACTCAGATCCTGCAGTGCCAGACGTGTCCCACTGCTTAAGCCAGTACATGTCCGGGCCCGTCTGAAGTTTGCTAGAGAGCATTTGGATGATCCAGAGGAGTTTTGGGAGAATGTCCTATGGTCTGATGAAACCAAACTGGAACTGTTTGGTAGAAACACAACTTGTCGTGTTTGGAGGAAAAAGAATACTAAGTTGCATCCATCAAACACCATACCTACTGGAAAGCATGGTGGTGGAAACATCATGCTTTGGGGCTGTTTCTCTGCAAAGGGGCCAGGACGACTGATCCGGGTACATAAAAGAATGAATGGGGCCATGTATCGTGAGATTTTGAGTGCAAACCTCCTTCCATCAGCAAGGGCATTGAAGATGAAACGTGGCTGGGTCTTTCAACATGACAATGATCCAAAGCACACCGCCAGGGCAACGAAGGAGTGGCTTCGTAAGAAGCATTTCAAGGTCCTGGAGTGGCCTAGCCAGTCTCCAGATCTCAACCCTATAGAAAACCTTTGGAGGGAGTTGAAAGTCCGTGTTGCCAAGCGAAAAGCCAAAAACATCACTGCTCTAGAGGAGATCTGCATGGAGGAATGGGCCAACATACCAACAACAGTGTGTGGAAACCTTGTGAAGACTTACAGAAAACGTTTGACCTCTGTCATTGCCAACAAAGGATATATTACAAAGTATTGAGATGAAATTTTGTTTCTGACCAAATACTTATTTTCCACCATAATATGCAAATAAAATGTTAAAAAAACAGACAATGTGATTTTCTGGATTTTTTTTTCTCAGTTTGTCTCCCATAGTTGAGGTCTACCTATGATGTAAATTACAGACGCCTCTCATCTTTTTAAGTGGTGGAACTTGCACTATTGCTGACTGACTAAATACTTTTTTGCCCCACTGTATATATATATATATATATATATACACTAGATGGTGGCCCGATTCTAATGCTTCGGGTATTCTAGAATATGTATTTATGTATGTATATAGTAGCCACATAGTATATAGCACAAGCCACGTAGTATATAGGAGCCATGTAGTATATAGCAGACAAATACTACGTGGCCTGTGCTATATACTATGTGGCTGCTATATGCATACATAATGTAGAATACCCGATGCGTTAATACAGACCACGCAATATATAACAGTGGCCACGCAGTATATAACACAGCCACGTACTATATAACACAGCCCACGCAGTATATAGCAGCCACGCAGTATATAACACAGGCGATGTAGTATATAACACAGGCCACGCAGTATATAACACTGACCACGTAATATATAGCACAGCCCACGCAGTATATAGCAGCCACATAGTATATAACACTGCCCACGCAGTATATAACAGTGGCCACGTAATAAATAGCACAGCCCACGCAGTATATAGCACAGCCCTTGGAGTATATCACACAGCCCACATAGTATATAACACTGCCTATGTAGTATATAGCAGCCACGCGATATCTAACACAGCCCACGTAGTATACAGCAGTATGGGCACCATATCCTTGTTAAAAAAATAATTAAAATAAAAAATAGTTATATATTCAGCCCTGGGATCCAGCAAAGCTCCGGCGATACACATGCGGCTGCCGCCATCTTCCGTTCCCAGGATGCATTGCGAAATTACCAAGATGACTTAGCGGTCTCGCAAGACCGCTAAGTCTTCTGGGTAATTTCTCAATGCATCGCCGGGAACGGAAGATGGCGGCAGGCGCGTGCGGCTCGGTGGACTACGGAGGGTGAGAATATCAGGTTTTTTATTTTTTTATTATTTTTAACATTACATTTTTTTACTATTGATGCCGCATAGGCAGCATGAATAGTAAAAAAGTTGGTCACACAGGGTTAATAGCAGCGGTTACAGAGTACGTTACCTGCGGCATAACACGGTCCATTACCACCGGCATTAACCCTGTGTGAGCGGTGACTAGAGGGGAGTATTCGGGTGCTGGGCACTGACTGTGGGGAGTAAGGAGCGGCCATTTTCTTCTGGACTATGCCCGCTGCTGATTGGTCGTGGCTGTTTTGCCGCGACCAATCAGCGACTTGGATTTCCATGACAGACAGAGGCCACGACCAATGAATATCCGTGACAGAAAGAAGGAAAGACAGAAAGACGGAAGTGACCCTTAGACAATTATTAAGTAGATATATATATATACTAGATGGTGACCCAATTCTAACGCATCGGGTATTCTAGAATATGCATGTCCACGTAGTATATCGCATAGCCCACGTAGTATTTTGCCCAGTCAAGTAGTATATTGCCCAATCATGTAGTATATTGCCCAACCACGTGGTATATTGCCCAGTCACGTAGTATATTGCCCAACTACGTAGTATATTGCACAGCGACGTAGTATACAGCACAGAACCACGTAGTATACAGCACAGACACGTAGTATATTGCCCAGCCACGTAGTATATTGCCCAGCTACGTAGTATATTGCCCTGTCACGTAGTATATTGCCCAGTCACGTAGTATATTGCCCAGCTACATAGTATATTGCACAGCGACGTAGTATACAGCACAGAGCCACGTAGTATGCAGCACAGACACGTAGTATATTGCCCAGCCACGTAGTATATTGCCCAGTCACGTAGTATATTGCCCAGTCACGTAGTATATTGCCCAGTCACATAGCATATTGCCCAGCCACGTAGTATATTGCCCAGCCACGTAGTATATTGCCCAGCTACGTAGTATATTGCCCAGTCACGTAGTATATTGCCCAGTCACGTAGTATATTGCCCAGCTATATAGTATATTGCACAGCGACGTAGTATACAGCACAGAGCCATGTAATATACAGCACAAACACGTAGCATATTGCCCAGCCACGTAGTATATTGCCCAGCTACGTAGTATATTGCCCAGTCACGTAGTATATTGCCCAGTCACGTAGTATACAGCACAGAGCCACGTAGTATATTGCCCAGCCACGTAGTATATTGCCGAGTCACGTAGTATATTGCCCAGCGACGTAGTATACAGCACAGAGCCATGTAGTATACTGCACAGAGCCACGTAGTATATTGCCCAATCACGTAGTATATTGCCCAGTCATGTAATATATAACATTGCCCAGGCAGTATATAACAGTGGCCACGTAATATATAGCACAGCCCACGCAGTATATAGCACAGCCCATGGAGTATATCACACAGCCCACATAGTATATAACACTGCCTATGTAGTATACAGCACAGAGCCATGCGGTATCTAACACAGCCCACGTAGTATACAGCAGTGTGGGCACCATACCCATGTTAAAAAAATAATGAAAATAAAAAATAGTTAGATACTCACCCTCTGGGATCCAGCAAAGCTCCGGCGATACGCGCGCGGCTGCCGCCATCTTCCGTTCCCAGGATGCATTGCAAAATTACCCAGATGACTTAGTGGTCTCGCGAGACCGCCCAAGTCTTCTGGGTAATTTTGCAATGTATCGCCGGGAACAGAAGATGGTGGCCTGCGCGAGCGGCTCGTCGGACTACGGAGGGTGAGAATAGCAGGCTTTTTTTTTATTATTATATTTAACATTACATTTTTTTACTATTGATGCCGCATAGGCAGCATCAATAGTAAAAAGTTGGGGACACACAGGGTTAATAGCAGCAGTAACGGAGTGCATTACCCGCGGCATAATGCGGTCCGTTACTGCCAACATTAACCCTGTGTGAGCAGTGACCGGAGGGGAGTATGCAGGCACTGGGCACTGACTGCAGTGAGTAAGGAGCGGCCACTTTCTTCCGGCCGTGTGCCCGTCGCTGATTGGTCGTGGCTGTTTTGCTGCGACCAATCAGCGACTTGGATTTCCATGACAGACAGAAGCCGCGACCAATGAATATCCGTGACAGACAGACAGACAGACGGAAGTGACCCTTTGACTATTATATAGTAGATATACTTTATATATATATATATTGTTTGGATTTTTAACTGATATTGGAAAGAGATGCATTAAAGTTGTTCAGTAACAAAAACATATTTAGGGAATATTTATTGCCTACATCAGTTAAAGGGGTTGTCTGGTCTAAAATGATAAGGGTGATGTATGCGATATGCATACTCCAGGCTAGAACTCAACTAGTGGGCATGGCCTTGCTCAATACAAATGCATTAAGTAAAGCCACGCTCACTAGACGGCCGCGCCGCATCCTCTTTCCATACACTTGTATTGAGCAAGGCCGCGCCCACTAGATGGCGTCTACACGGGAGCATACAAATCGCATACATCACCGCCGTTCCCGGCTCAGAAACTTGTGCATATGCTGGGGGAATTCAAACATCAGAGTGACTGTAGACTTATCATTGTAGACTGGACAACCCCTTTAAAAGAAAACCATTCTCTCCTCTGGTTTTTACCGTTTATACCATGGCATAAAAACCAGAAGTAATTTCCATCACTATAGAAGAGGAGGGAATGTTCATAGCATAGCTATGCTCAGCATTTATATGTGTCTGTAAAAGGTTCCCACATGTGATAGATATTGTATGTCATGATGATGGATGGTGTTTTGTGTCATTTGGCTACATTCAGCTTTATCCATATAACATATAGATTATATAAACATACAGCTTTGGCAAAAATTAAGAGAGCACCACATGAAAACCCCATCATGGGCAGCACAATCTCCAGACCTGAACACCATTGAAAACCTCTGGAATGTAACCAAGAGGATGATGGATAGTCACAAGCCATCAAACAAAGAAGAACGGCTTACATTTTTGCGCCAGAAGCAGTGTGACAGACTGGTGGAAAGCATGCCAAGACGCATGAAAGCTGTGATTAAAAATCATGGTTATTCCACAAAATACTGATTTCTGAACTCTTCCTGAGTTAAAACATTAGTATTGTTGTTTCTAAATGATTATGAACTTGTTTTCTTTGCATTATTTGAGGTCTGAAAGCACTGATTTTTTTAAAAAATTTGACTATTTTTCTTTGTCAGAAAAAAAATGCAAAATTTATTGCTTGGAAATTCGGAGACATGTTGTCAGAAGTTCATAGAATAAAAGAACAATTTACATTTTACTCAAAATTATACCTATAAAGAGAAAAATCAGACAAACTGAACACTTTGCAGCGGTCTCTTAATTTTACCAGCGCTGTATTGAAGACTTACAGTAAACTTTAGTCACCCATTTTATACCCCACTGTGATCTCCATTCCTTCAGCAATTATGTGCCATCCATATGCAGTATTCTGCTGGAGCCAATCAGCGATCTCACTAGTGAAGTGTAAAACACGTAACTATAGATTCTTGCTTTATGTTATATCATTTCCTCCTGAATTTGTTGAAATGCTAAAAAAATAAAAATTTTTGCAGAATTTGTTTTATTCGATCGTGTAGATCTCAACATCTTAAGTTTCCTTAATATATTCATGTTTTAATAATGTCCTCCAAAAGACTTGCCAGATGTTTTCATTCATGAGACCATGAGTTGGAACATTCACAGATCACTAGTAGATCTCTAAACTAATGCTAATAGTGCTCTCATTCACATGCAGACTTAAAGGGGTAGTCCACTCCTTTTATATTGATGACCAATCCTTAGAATAGGCCATCATTATAAAGATTGGTGAAGATCCGACACCCGACTTCCCCACTGTGAGAGGTCAGATGTGAATAGTGTATGGAGCGTATCACCACTGTATAGCTGCTGCTGGGTGCTTCTCTTCAGTAAGGATAGATCATCGATATACCGTAAATGTACTGGACAACCCTTTCCGTCATATGAAAAGGATGAACCGTATCTAGCAAAACGCATATCAGGAGTGAAGGGTCCATGGTCACCTGTATTTAGTGATCTTCTTGTGAGCCTGTTTTATCTCAGTAATGTCTCCTATTTGACACATGGTGGGTATCAATAGCTATTATAGTTGGTGGCTAAGAGGGGCTGGATTATCACTAATGTGGATTTGTCCATAGCCATGCTTCCTATCTCACCTTACAGTACTATGCCCTCCATGACTGGACTCACTTTGTAGAGGTCTTATCTACTAGACACTTGTCCACTTTGTGGTATGTAAACTCATTGCAAGTGCCAACACCGTATATGCATTAAGGTGTCCACTCTATTTCTGACTCTTGTTGTTTTGATGTGTCCTGCCTTATACATTTTACCATATGGTACTGTTGTATTGTTTTTTATAAAGCTTAATAAGGTATGGATATTTCTTTTTAACTTGCCTTGCAAAATTGTGCAAAATTAGTTTGCAAATTTTTAGAGATCTCCGAGCTAGTAATAACTGAAGGGGCGAATCACCGATAGACATTCGCTATGTAGCTTGTAGGACTCCCAGATCATAAAATGCCACCAAGTGGAACATCTATTACATGATGGATGACTGTGTGTGTATATTGGGATATTTGATGTCACTTCTGATGTACAGTTTGGTATTGCAAATTAGAGTTGACCTAAATGATTCATGAGACCCCATTCCGGCGACCACTCGGCAATCGGTGGAGTGCAAATTGTCATTCTCAACGCTAATTGTAATAAATGCAGCACATTTATGGTAATGGGACAGTGACTTAGCCCCATAATACAATCAGCTGCTTTAATAATTTTTATTATTTCTTGTTTTTAGGTGATGTTGAACTTGAATGGGAAGAGACAACAATGTAACATTCGATATCAGACAAAACCTTCGATGTAACTTGTGGCAGAAGCCAAAAGAGCTCCCTCTTATGGAGAAGAACAGAGGAGATCTGAATGAACAACCATTCGTACTCCTGTGCCTTAAACTTTTTTCAGTAGCAATGTTATGTGCACAGAAACACAAGATATTCAAAGATTTTTGCACTGCTGTGGTCTAAGAGTAAAAGAATTGAAGGAATTAAAAAAAAAAAAACTTTATCTTGAAAGAGCCAAACTGAATGTAAAGTGTTACTGTCCTCTGTGTGGATACCTCTGTTTGATTAATTATTGCCTCTTTTTGGGATATACATGCATATGTTAAGGGGTTTGTCGATCTTGGGATACCATGCTCTGAGCCTGAACAGCTGAGGAGTTGCCCTATGACACTATGGAAATATTTGGGCTTTTACATTACACAGTAGCTCTTCAGGGATACTTGGCATATTTAAGACTGCCAATTGTTTTATCATTCCTATTTCAATATTTTTCATATAGTTGATGATACATTACCTCATTTATCTCTCTCTCTTTTTTTATTAAAATACATTGTAGAATAAAGGTTGGATTTACGATACCTTCCAGCGACTTGATGTGCAGTTCTTATTTTCACTTCTTAAAGTCTCGGGATTCATAGAAAAATGAGCATAGACATATTTCTAGCAGAACATTGTGCTCTGCTGTACCAGAAAATTGATTACGCCACCAATATCATAAAATTTACAAGTTAAAATGGAAGTCTAGCCAACCATGAATGCACATTTTAAAGTAGTGATAAATATCCTATGATTTACTGCGAGATCTATTCTGATGACTGTGACCTCAAAGAAAATGATATTACGAAGGGTACACATGAGCTCCAGAAATGCATGTGGCTTGCTTTTACAAGCAGCCCATCCAGATAATATATCATTGTACTTCTTAGGGTTACCCAACTATATATGTAGTATAAATATATACAGTAAAGACCAAAAGTTTGGACACACCTTCTCATTTAAAGATTTTTCTGTATTTTCATGACTATGAAAATTGTAGATTCACACTGAAGACATCAAAACTATGAATTAACACATGTGGAATGATAGATACTTAACAAAAAAGTGTGAAACAACTGAAATTATGTTTTATATTCTAGGTTCTTTTAAGTAGCCACCTTTTGCTTTGATGACTGCTTTGCACACTCTTGGCATTCTGTTGATGAGCTTCAAGAGGTAGTCACCGGGAATGGTTTTCACTTCACAGGTGTGCCCTGTCAGGTTTAATAAGTGCGATTTCTTGCCTTATAAATGGGGTTTGCACCATCAGATGTGCTGTGCAGAAGTCTGGTGGATACACAGCTGATAATCCTACTGAATAGACTGTTAGAATTTGTATTATGGCAAGAAAAAAGAAGCTAAGTAAAGAAAAACGAGTGGCCATCCTCTCTCTCCTCCACACCTCCCATCTTCTCCCTCTATTCTCCTCCCTCCTTCTACATCACACTCCACACCTCTTCCTTCTCTTTCACCACACCCTTTGCCTCTCTCTGTCTCCTCCCTCTGTTCCTCACTCCTCACCTCCTCCTCCTATACTCTTTTTCATCAACCCCTCCTCCTTCTTCCTCTTCTTCTTCTGTGTTGCCAGCTGGGCCAACGCCCAATCCAAACAATGTGGTGCTTACAGCACAAGGCACCCCTTCTATGTTTCCAATACAGTCCAGCCTCTGACAGTCATGGTATCGGGGGAGGAAGGTGGAGATCCCCCGGTAGAAGGCACCCCCCAAGCTGCAGTAGGCGGCAGACAGCTCAGCCCTGGGTGCAGAGGGGGGAGGACTGACATAATCATCATCATCTGTTGATAATGTGCAACTTCAGCACCGGTCAGAGCTGCCTACATTCACATCAACATAGAGCTATAAGCCTAGTCCACCACAGCTTCAGCAAGGGGGAGACATCCTCACACAAAAAGGCAGCTTCTAACTCCAAAAATCAGCCAGTGTATGACCGCAGCACATGCTATCACAAGTATTCCTCTGATGAAGATGTGGAGGGAACATCATACATGCTGCCCAGTACTAGGAAAAGAAACCCACAGGCACCAAGAATGCAGGGGCAGATAGAGGCACCACCATTACACTATGTGCACTGCACTTCAAGTCAGGTGACAATCTTTCAGACCCAGGGATGCATCCCATGCCATTTTACTGAAGAATGTAGCAGAACCTGCGAACATATATAGCCACCTGGAATGATCTGTGGGCCATAAATGGAAATAAAAGCAGGTGATGCACTTTGGCCAATCATGAAGGAACAATTCAGACTTCTGGCAGAATTAGATGTGCACGCTTGGGAGTCAGGGCCACAGCTAATTGAACAGCTCAGAGTGTGAGCCAAAGTTAGATTGGCAGGACAAGCCCTCAGCTTACATGACATGAGCCAAGACAAGACACAGTCTGTAAAGAAGTTTCATGGCAGAGTAATGCAAGTATTCCCAGACTTGGGCTTCACCATTCTTGACCAGATACACACGCAAATGTTGGCACAGGCATGGACTGAGACAGCCAATCAGGAAACCACTGATAGTGGCTAGGCCCGAGAACAGGTCAATAGCAGTGGACTGACCCAGCAAAACGAGTTATGTACGCCTGGGAGACTGTTTATTGCCAATTGTCGCCAAAACTGCTGCCATTATAGCGCCACAAAGCGCGTGAAACGGGTGCCGTGCTGCTGAGAACGCCAGAAGGGGAGTCAGAGGTGAAGACGCTGCAAAGTGCCGAACGACACACCGGAAGAACCGCTGCAGACTCTGGAGAGGAGACACCAACCTCAATAAGGTTAGCAAAGGGGAGAAGCTATGTCCAAACAGGGGGAAGAAGTAATGGCAGATGCAGCCGCAGCCCCTGTAATGCCCCAAGACCTTGGGTTGGATGCAGCCGCCGGTCTCATGGCACCCCCGGGCCTCGCCACGGACGCACCTGCAGGCCCCATCTTACCACCGCAGCTTCAATCAGCAGGCCGGACCCCGCTGCCGCTACAGTGTCCATCATGCCATTGTCCACAGTAGCCAAAGGGATTGAGTCTCAACCAGGAGTGCAGAAGACAGCCCCTCTCATGGTGACCACTGACCTGGAAGCGCAACCACCCTACAAAGACAGAAGAAGTGTCAAGTGTTACATCTATGGCAAGTTTGGCTATTTCTGGAACCAGTGCAGAGCACCCATGCAACCCAAGAGTTGGTCCAGGGAAACAGGTCAAGGAAGAAGTACAGAAGGCAGTGAAGTACCCCATCCATGGGACAGGGATAAGCAAGCCAGGTCTGCCAGACACTACGCTCCTGACATGTAAAACCGCGTCTGCAGGACCAATACCTCAAATTGCCCTGATCTTTTCTTCTGCACACCGGTGCAGCCAGAAGTGTGATGAGACCTGTGGAACTCGCTGATCCCACCTGCCTATCAGAATCCTCTGTGTCTCGCATGGGCATTGGTGGTCAAGTCAGACATTCTCAGCTTACAAAGCCTCTGAGCGTGTGCACTCAGCAAGGACACTCTATCCTGTCCCAGTTTGTGGTGTCAAGAACCTGCCACTCAACCTGCTGGGAGCAGACCTACTGCAGAAGCTGAAGGCAACCACAGTGTTCCAGGAAGATGGGACCATGACACTTTCTTCATCCCTGACCCAAGAGGAATCATGGTCATGCTGGTGGTCCTACAAGAACCTCAAACAACCGATGAGGCCTACCCAAGGAGGTACTGGACGTAGTACTAGAGAGTCTATGGTCTAAGGGACCCCAGGACATGGGAAAACCTCAAGTTGCCCCAGTACGGGTGTCACTCAAGCCAGGTACCCCGTACCGTCGTAAGGCCCAGGCCAAGCCTAGAGTCAAGCTGCCTCTGACCAACTGAAGGTCTACCTGGAATTAGGAATCATTGTTCCTTGCACATCACCTTGTAATACCCTGCTTTTCCCGGTCAAGAAAAAGACTGTACAAGAAGAGCCAGCCAAGTTCAAAATGGTACATGACCTGAGAGACGTGAATGACGCCACGGTGTTTAAAACTCCAATTGTGCCGAATCCACACACTCTGCTCTCAAAATGTGCCTTCCACAGCAAAAGTGTTCACAGTGACCGACCTGACTAATGCTTTCTCCAGTGTTCACTTCATCCAGAAGACCAGTACCTGTTTGCCTTAACGCACCAGGGGGGGACAGCACACATGGACAGTGATGCCACAGCGGGCCCAGAACAGCCCTTCACAGCTCAGCAAAGCAACGTCCACAGTCCTCACCAACTAGGTCACAGAACATGCAGAAGTAACCCTGCTACAATACATGGACGATCTGCTCCTTTGTGCACTTGTAAAGCCCATTCCTTGTCTCTCCTACTCTACCTGGCGGAGCAGCACTGCAAGGTCTCAAAGAACCAAGTACAGTGGTGTCTGAAGAGAGTTACGTTCCAGAGACACTGTATTGCTCACCAGACGAAACATCTGACAGATAACCGGAAGACCACAGTGGAGAAGACGGTTCCTCCAACAACTCCAAGGGCACTACAGGCCTTCCTTGGTCTAGTTTCGTATTGCAGAGCCTGGATCCCTGATGCTTCAGTCCTAATGCAGCCTCTGTATGACTGTGTCAACATAACCCCGTTCCTCCTGACAGATGCAGCCTTCAGCTCGTTCAAGAAGTTAAAAGACTCTGTAGTCTCAGCGCCAGCACTAGGCTTACCTGACTACGAGAAGCCATTCCGTCTCTACCTGATGAAAAAGGAAGGCCTTGCTACTGGAGTCCTGACAGCTTCAGGGGGAAAAGCTGAGATCTTTGGGCTAATTTTCAGCTTGCTTGGATCCATTTACAAGGGAAGCCCCCTCCAGCATGAGAGCAGCATTTGCAGCACCGGCCCTCCTGGACAAGACTGCTGACATCATTCTTGGATTGCAGATTGGAAATCCTGGCTCCGCATGACATCTCAGAAATCCTTAACTAAACCCAGCCAAAACATCTCTCCACCGCCAGGCATCTTCGTCTCCTGATGCACAGTCCTCAACCCGTCCACTCTACTCCCACTCCCAAGGGGGGATACAGATATGGACCCTCAGAACAAAATTCTGATCAAAAATCTGCATGATACCTTCCGCATGGATCTGGATTTGCTCCGGATGGATGACCATGATTGCTTCAGCATCATGCAACAGGAAACAGCAGGACTACCCAAGGTGGCAAAAGAGCCACTGACCAACCCAGAGTTGATCCTATACGTGGATGGTTCCAGATTTGCAGATGATGAAGGAAGATTCCAGACAGGATGTGCAGAGACCAGCAATCAAGAGATCCTGTGGTCCAGAAGTCTGCCGCCTAGTCTGTCAGCTCAGGAAGCAGAACTGATAGCACTGACGAAGGCCTGCCAGATTGCAGAAGGCAAAACTGCGAACATATACACTGATTCAAGGTACTCAAATGGCATAGCACACGACTCTGGACCCGTCTGGACTGCAAGAGACCTCATCACAGCAAGCAGAACAACCGTGAAGCATCATGGAGCCATCAAGGACCTGCTGGATGCACTCCAACTTCCAAAAAATGGTGGCACATGGCACAGTAGGGGCATGGGGTAACAACATGGTGGATATAGCAGCCAAAGAAGCAGCCAAAGGAAGGCAAAATGGAGAAGTGGGAGAGGTCGTAGAGCCGGACGGCTACTACATGAGGACTGAAGACTGGAAACCTGACCAGATGACATCCTGGGATCTGCTCAAAAAGCTGCAAGAGCATGCCCTAAAAAAGGACAAGAAGGAATGCTGGATGTGGAATGGAGCAACACATGAAGAAGGAAGGGTATACGCAATGGACTACAAACCCTGTTTATCCCGAAGCATGTATCCTATGGTGGTCCAGTGGGCACATGGACCAACACACAGATCAAAGACACAGATGAATGATCTGATTGGTGCTTGCTGGTTCGCTCCAGGGATCTCCACCCTAACAGCCAAGTTCACTAGCAGCTGTCTGACCTGTGGCAAATGCAACCCTGGAAGAATGGAGAAAGTTCCCACACATCATCTTGCCAGCCCGCTGTACCCCTTCCAGAGGATCCAGATCCAGATAGACCACATCCAGATGCCACCAAGTGGAGGTTTTGAATATGCCCTTGTGGTCTTGGACGCGTTCTCAGGATGGCCAGAAGTTTTTCCCAGTGAGGAACCAGTCAGCAAAGACTACTGCAAAGAGACTACCCTCAGAGATGAGATACGCAGATATGGGATCCCAGAAGTGATAGGCAGTGACCAGGGACCCGCATTCACAGCAAATCTCACATGAGAGATCTGGTCAGCAGTAGGGTCAGACTTAGGCCTACGCACTCCCTACAATCCCCAGAGTAGTGGATAGACTGAATGGGACACTTAAGAACAGGATGTTGAAAGTTGCCCAAGAGACACGCAAACCATGGCATGAGACACTCCCAATCACACTACTTAGTGTAAGGCACTCTTCCAGAGGCCCAGAAAAGCTGTCACCATATGAAATTTTGTTTGGGTCTAGTCCCAGGTTAGGGGTATTCTTTCCCTCAGCAGCTGATTATGCAATATGATACTTTGTCTGCTTATGTAATTGAACTCACCAAGAAACTTGCTAACATCCATTCTTGAGTTTTTTTCTTCATATCCAGATTCAGTGTCCGGTACGCACTCCTTGAAGCCAGGAGACTGGGTGTTGGTGAAAAAAGTTTGTAAGGAGAACACCACTCGATCCCAGATCTGATGGTCCTGTCCAAGTGTCGCTGATGACACCAACCTCTGTGAAGCTGGAGGGAAGACCCACTTGGATCCACGCATCGCATTGCAAGAACGCTCCCCCACCAGAAGTTGACACCCAAGCCAGAACGATGCTGTGGATGCCCTGCCTGACCGAATAGATGACCTACCTGATAAAGAATACACTACACATGCTATTGACTAAGAGACTGATTGCAACTAACCCCCGTTAGGGACAGATCTCCTGATCGCCCATTTGCGAAAAGTCTGTACGGTGTAGGGCATAGGCACTAGGCTTGCGTCAGTTCGCCGGCAGCACAAAAGAGTTGCAGCGCTTTGGGACAGGAGGCTAGGTTTAGGGCAAGTGATATCTAAGGGGGGCTTGTGATAGAAATATTTATATCATGTAGATTTCACTTGCATGTATACTCCTCTATAATCATATATACTCATATAAACACAAATATATCTATGTACATTATAATCAATGGCTTAAAATGGCTGACATAAACTAATATAAGCCAGACAGACTGTTCGGTGTTTTCCACCCGAAAAGCAGAAGAACTCCAGATGTATTAAGTGCTGATGCGATGTCTCAACTTTGTCCCAGATGCAGAGAACTTCATTTTAGTTGCTTAATCAGCAGTCATAAGTGCATTAATCACAATATTCCATATATATTCAGATAACCAATAACAGAGGAGCTAGACAATATGTTAATTAATTAACCACTCCTTTATATATGCAATTATAAAACTATGTATCAGGAAATAATGAGTCAGTATTGATGGAATGCTATGGACACAATGTTGTGCACTGTCATTCCTTGAGCGCTCAAAATACTCAGTCTTATTGGGAACGGCCGCAGCACACACAGGATAGATTTATCCAACCCAAATTTCCATATCAATGACCCTTACAGCTTCACATGCCCAGTATTATGGCACCCACATGCCCAGTATTATGGCACCCACTCAGTATGATGGCCCACACAGTATGATGGACCCCATAGACATCCACATGCTTGTGCACAAAGTATGAATGTCCATATAGCCCCCCCTCATGCAAAATAAGGGACCTCACTCAGTATGGTGACCTCCAAAGCACCCCACACATAGTATGATCATTTACATATCCACACAGATGACACACTGATGGTAAAAATGTACACACAGATGACACACAGATGGTAAAAATGAACACACGGATGACACACTAATGGTAAAAATGAACACAGGGATGATACACTGATGGTAAAAATGAACACAGGGATGATGCACTGATGGTAAAAATGAACACAGGGATGACACACTGATGGTAAAAATGAACACAGGGATGACACATTGATGATGGTAAAAATGGACACACAGATGTTAAAAATGAACACGGATGACACACTGATGGTAAAAAAGAACACAGGGATGACAGACTGATGGTAAAAATTAACACAAGGATGACATACTGATGGTAAAAATTAACACCCGGATGATGCACTGATGGTAAAAATGAACACACTGATGACACATTGATGATGGTAAAAATGGACACACAGATGTTAAAAATGAACACAGGGATTATACACTGATGGTAAAAATGAACACAGGGATGACACACTGATGGTAAAAATGAACACACGGATGACACACTGATGGTAAAAATGAACACAGGGATGACACACTGATGGTAAAAATGAACACAGGGATGACAGACTGATGGTAAAAATGAACACAGGGATTACACACTGATGGTAAAAATGAACACAGGGATGACACACTGATGGTAAAAATGAACACAGGGATGACACACTGATGGTAAAAATGAACACAGGGATGACACACTGATGGTAAAAATGGACACACAGACGACACACTGATGGTAAAAATGAACACACTGATGACACACTGATGGTAAAAATGAACACACTGATGACACACTGATGGTAAAAATGAACACACGGATGACACACTGATGGTAAAAGTGAACACACGGATGACACACTGATGGTAAAAATGGACAAACAGATGACACACTGATGGCAAAAATGAACACACTGATGACACACTGATGGTAAAAATGAACACACTGATGACACACTGATGGTAAAAATGAACACAAGGGTGACACACTGATGATGGTAAAAATGGACACATTGATGATACCGATACCAGTCATTTATGTTCGTATTTTACATGGATATATGAAGGAGGCCTAAAGTAAAGTAAAACAACCACGATATACAAAAGTGTCAGCTGAGGAACAGGTAAGTATCTGTCGTCTGTACCACAAATAAAATTTTTACAGCATAGTTTCTTTCATCTTCCAATCCTCTGCAGCAATCTAGTCTATACCATACCTGTATAATGCCCTGAAACTATGACACCTAAGGCTGGATTCACATTGCGTTAAGTGCAGTCTGCTGACGGCATCCGTTACATAGCGGCACTAACGCTACGTAACGGATCCGTTAGCGCACCCATTGACTGCCATTATGTAGTGCATCGCTAACGCATGTCATAATCGGCATGCGTTAGTGATGTGCCGTCATTCTGTGACGGACCCTCGGACGCAGTCTACAGCCTTTTTGGGTCCGTCACCACTAGCACAGATAGAGCATCTGCGCTAGCATGATCGCATAAACGTGATCTTTTTCGGCACTTGCGTTAACGCAGTCCTTTAGCGTATGCACTGAACGGACTGCACTTAACGCAATGTGAACCTAGCCTAAGGGTATGTGCACACGATGCAGATTTAGTTGGTTGGTTGGGAGAACTTATTAATCTGGACCTCTGTTGCAGGCAATGAATCCAGAAGCATATTACACATGTCAATAAAATACATTGTGTATATAGCAATATATTTCTATGGTTCATGTATACTGAGCTGAAGAAAACATTTTTTTCTGTTCCTTTAAAAGTAGTAAAAATAATAATAAGCAATTACAAAAGTGTGATTTTTGTGCCTGTGAGTGTCCCAGTCTCAAACCCACAACCTTATCATTACAGGCAGGCCATTAACCTACCAAGTCACAAGCTCTGATGTGGTTGTTGGGAGAATTATGTGTACTTGATCTGTACTGCAGCATCTGGCCGCATAGGCAGATTATACTGATAGAATTACACTGCTATGTACCATGTATGTATTTATATTCTAGAGGGAGAATAAGAGATTTTTTTCATCCTATAAAATTCCTAAAAAATAATAATGAAAAACTGTACTAATGGATAAAATAATGTCATTTTTAATGTTTTTTATTTTTTTTAAATAATGAACATCACAAATAAAAACTAAATTGGACATATTAGGTGTCCCTGTAATCATAACAACCAGCAAAACACAATGATCAGATTATTTATGGGAATTGGTAAATGACGTAAAAAAAAATTGGCGTGATTGGTATTTTTCTTTATTAAACCCATAAAAAATATAATAAATATGTAAGGCTGTGACCGTGTAATCTTCTCCGATTATTGCGTGTTTGCTGTGTTTCTTTCATATTCTTTCCAGTTTATTTGATGCGATTATGGTGCAGATAGAAGCAGAGTTCTTAACACTTTTTAATACTACAGAAAAAGTTTATTCTGCACTTAAAAATGCAACAACGTTTTTTTCTTCTTCATGCTTTTTTTTTTCAGAAGAAGCCTATAGAGAAAAAATGCACCAAAACCGTAGAGCTCAGCCACATCTTCAGACGACAGTGGGTGGAAATTTCATGGAATCAGATCCACTTGGAAATTTAGATGTAGGTTAAATGATGTGTTTTATGCTTTTTTTGCATAAAAATTCAGCTGTGTTTAAATGTCAAAGCAAAGTGGATGTGATTTCATGAAAACTGCACACCCTTTGCGTCTAAGAACGCTGCTGACCTGTGCACTTTTGGTGCTTTTGTTTCTCTCTTGTTTTCTATGTGGAGCCTAAAAAAAGCGTGTTACTTTTTTAAGTACAGTATCAAAGCTTTTCTGTATTATAAAAAACACATTAAAAACTTTGCTGCACATCTGCACCAGAAACACATCAAAAAAGGGGGAGAAGATTGTAATTGTGTAGTTTGGTGCAGACATCTGCAGAAAACAAAAACACAGTATTTCTGCAATGTGTGAACACGGCCTTACAGACACAAAAAGCCAGATGTCTTATAGTGAAGCTACATAGGGATGAGAGAGTTTTGGCTGGTGTGACTGTGAATGAATGAACAAAAATTAAATCCACTGGTCTGATCTAGAGATGAGCAGGATGCAATGATTACATTGCGCTGCCCGGACAAATCAAAAGCTGCACTGGGGACACCGGAAGGTTAGAGATTTGCTGCGTCGCACCCAGTCAGCAGGTAACACTGACCTGGACGCTGGACCAGAGACCCGTGAATTGATCCGCTCATTTCTAGTCCCAACTGTCCCAGATACAGCAGATAGGCCTGGATTTGAGTCTACACCCTGCAGTCTTGGGCATCTGCTAAATTTTCCTCACTGCCAGCGCCCCCTGACATCTACTCCTGTCAAGGGAGAAAGAAATGGTAAATGGGCATGGATAGGGGTGTGGCCATGGGCATGGCCAACATTTGCCACGGCACGCTACACATCATGTGTCCCTCTTACTATTCTTTAAAAGTTGGGAGGTATGCTTACGGATTATCATACTTTGTACTGTGGTGGTCAGTACCTGAGCGATCACAGATCAGTGGTTCCCAATGGAGCCCAGTTTGTGCAGCAGATTAAGGCCGGGGTAACACTTATGAGTGTGATGCAAGAAACTCGTGCATCAATAACCGGCACTGCTGCTGGCACTCGGACCGGAGCGTGCGGCTGCATGTATTTCTATGCAGCTGAACGCTCTGGTCCCGAGTGCTGGCGGCAGTGACGGGTGTTGATGTGAGAAACTCGTGCAAGTTTCTCGCATCACACTCAAAAGTGTGACCCCGGCCTAATTATCCATCTCCATAGATCAATGGATAAGTCTATCTCTTCTATAAAGTGTAAGCTCTTATGGTTATTGGGGTTATCACTTTATCTCTCGTGTAGAGTGTAAGCTGTTATGGTCACTGAGGTGCTCTATCTCACTCCTGTAGAGTGTAAGCACTTATGGTCAGCAGGGTCCTCACTTTCTCTCTCACTCCTGGAGAGTGTAAGCTTTTATATTCAGTGAGGTTCTCTCTATTTCATTCCTGTAGAGTGTAAGCTTTTATGTTTAGCAGAACCTCTCTATTTCATTTCTGTAAAGTGTAACCATTTAATGGTCAGCGGGTCCTCTTTCTCTCCTGTAGGGTATAGATGAGTCACCCACCAGGGCCGTGGGGTACCTGGCACTGAGTCCGTTACTCACAGGAGGATGTCACGGTGGCAGCGACCCGGTCTGTGGCTCTGGGCACCCATGTAAAAGTCTTTTAAGTGGTTTGGCAAATAGAGTTTGTTCGTGACACCACCTGTGGTATTCGGTCAGTGTGGACCGACGCTGCTTAGAGGGGTCCACTGGGGTGATGTTATGGCAGCTAGATGGTATAACTTCCCACAGGTGAAGTATGTCTCCAGGGCTCCCGGTGTATAAATGAGGATGGTGAATGGTGCAGTAAAGAACGAGGACACAGGTGTGCAGTCTCTTTACCTGGTTTACTGTAGGCTTCAGGCAACCACAGTACAGGGCACCCGATCACAGGTACAGGCAGGGTCCGGCCGGCTTGGAAGCAAATCCAGAGTTCCCCTTTACCAGGGGAGATGAAAGCCTTCCTCTAGCACGGTGGTGTTGCAGTCCCTTATGCCTATGGCTTCTGATAAGGTCCTCACAGTTCTCTCTGTCCCCCATACAGGATAAGACACAAACCCAAATGACAGGTGACTCGGGCCTTTTTATAGGGTCTCTATCATGACCCAGGCTCTATGTGTCACTGTGCCTGTTGGGTATTAGGGCAGACAGGTAACTTGCAGTTCAGCTGTCCTGTCGGTCTCTGCTGTAAGTCTTAGAGTCCCTTACAACCTTGGTGTTCTGGCTACCGGTGATCTGCGCTTCTGAGGGAGATAGTTCATTCGCAGCTGTCCTCCCCTGATGTCACTCTCCTGTGCTTCGCTCTCCTGCACGCTAACTGAACAATGTTCTTTCCTTCTGTATGTCTCTTTCTACAGGGGCTGTAGTACTTCAGACTACAGGGCTTCTTCTCTGTAACTCACTTTCTGACCCTTTTCCCTCCAAATCAGAATTTGTATAGAGAAGCCACCCAAAAACAGGGTGTGGGCTCCCCCTTCTGGTCTGGAGTGTGAACATGTTGTGTGCATTGTGATTACCTGATAAAGAGATATCCTTCATGACTTCCAAGCGTAACATCACTCTCCCCGTGAGGAAAGCAATGTCACTGTGATGACCAGGACCCTGGGGCTTCACATAAACTGTTATGTTTAGCAGGGTTCTCTCTCTTACTCTCTCTCACTTCTGTAGAGTGTAATTTCTTATGGTCAGCAGGGCTCCATATCTCTCTCTCCTCCCCCCTTGTGTATTTTCCAAACAATTACAAACTTTCCAGTATTGAGATTTACACAAATGTATTCGCCTTGTATCAAATTTTGGGGGCAAACTTGATTATCAAAAGATCCGCTCATCTCTACTACTGAATTGTTGATAGATCGATTCTTGCCAGTTATATCAACTTTCTTGGTTATTAGATCATTTGCATGCGTCTTGTGTACCTATATTTAACATTGTGTATGCAGGGACATGCGTTGTATGCGGATGCGTCCCCATGCGTCGTTTTGACGTGCCCACCGAACGCAACAGAAACCGAGAAATTATTTCATAATATTTGAATGGTTTGAACTAATAAGCCCCTTCGGCACTTTAAGCCCTTCTGAACGGCGCTCCAGTGATGCTATTGCGAGGGGCTGATCATTGCCATGGTGACCCAATGTCATGACTTATGAAGACATTCGGGTCACCAGAGCTAGCAAACTTTTTACATCATGAACAGGGCATAATGTAGCAAGCATGTCTGTCAGTGCAGCACTGACAGTTTGAAAAGCATAGCAATGCTCTTGCTTTGCTATGCTTTACAGGTGACCAGACTAAAAAAAGTGAAAGTTGCATATTGGGGCAAAGTACAAAAAAAGTACAAAAAAATTGTAAAAGTATTTTTTTTAATTACAAAATTATATTTATATATATAATGTACCCATAAATAAATATTTTTATGAAAAAAATAAAGTATGCATGTTTGGTATCACTGCATCCAGAATCATCATGCTGCCATACAAAAAGTGTAATAAAATAGATCAAAAAGATGAATGTAAATGAAAATGGTGTGGCTGAAAACGTCATCTTGTCCCACAAAAAAACAAGCTCCATCAGCAGAAAAATAAAAAAGTTTTAGCTCTCAGAACAAAGCAATGCAAAAATAATTATGTTTTCCATTAAATACTTTTGGTTTTATTGTGTAAAAGCACCAAAACATAAGAAAAATTATATAGATGTGGTATCGCTGTAATCATACTGACCCGAAGTATAAAGGTATAAAGTCGCCTTATCAATTTTACCACACACAGAACAACATAAAAAAATGCTTATTTTTGGTCATTCTAGCTCAAAAAGGCAGAATAGACTACGTACATTGCTAATTAACTATAGACATAAACTCATTATGCACAGGGGTTAATTGGGTGCATTTTATTTGCTTTCTATATGAAGTCTTGTTTTATAAAGGAAATTATGTACACGTGTTGCTAAATTACCCTTTTGATCTTAATCAAAATTATATGCTTCTTTATATCCTATCATCTCCTAAAAAACCTTCAACAAGGAGAGAATACCCTGACTGACCGCTGAAGTTGGCACCCTAATTTATGATTGGCACCCTTGGTCAGAAATGACTCTCCCTTATGCTTTAGTAGGCCCTGGTCTATAAGGGAGGGGAGGTTAGGTAAAGAAATTAAAGTGTTGATGTTTATAGTGACATAAAGATTGAGGATATTTCCTAAATGACAAGCACAGACAAACAATAGCACTATGTGGTACATGCAAACCAAGTACAATAATTGATTCTATACTGTGGGGAAAATAAGTATTTGATACATTGCCGAATTTGCAAGTTTTCCCACCTACAAAGAAAGGAGAGGACCGTCATTTTTATCGTAGGTACACTTCACCTGTGAAAGACAGAATCTAAAAATAAAAAACAGAAAATCACATTGTATGATTTTTACATAATTGATTTGCATATTTGCATTTTATTGCATGAAATAAGTATTTGATACAATAAAAACAGAACTTAATATTTAGTACATAATCCTTTGTTTGCAATTACAGAGGTCAGACGTTTCCTTTAATTCTTGACTAGAGATGAGCGAACCTTTTAAGGTTAGGTTCAGTTAGGTTCAGCGAACTTCCCGATGTTTGACGAATGTATCCAAATCCCATTGAATTCAATGGGAAGCAAAACAAAATGCATAGACAACACCTTTGGGAGGGGCAAAAGCTGCCAAAACAACTCAAATTAGTGGCAGACACCGGGAAAAGTGGCATCAATTGACCCAGAGTTCAAATATAATTGTGCAGCATGAATGCATTGGACAGGGCATGGAACAGCATTTCTAGCTTAAACATTGATCAGTAACAGGTGGATGAGTGACAGGTGTAGGCCTGCTGCTCTGAAAGCCCTGCCAAATTCAGGCAATACACATGTAGGAGACCCAACTTGGAGTCCAAAAATTTTAGCCAGACAGCAGGAAAAGTGGCATCAATTGACCCCCATTAGAAATTGTATAATGGCACAGGAATCAGGGCCATGCATGAGATAGGGTCAGGGCCAGCACTTTCATCTCTGAATTTAAATAAAAATTAAGAGATGGGTGAGGGACCGGTGTAAGCCTGCTGTGCTGGGATCCCTGTCATCTCTTGCAACAGCTCAAACTGCTATTCTGTTCAGCCACACTCAGGTGACACAAATATCAGCTTTGTAGACTCCTATTGTTAGAAACATTTAATGATAGTAACACAGGTAGTTGACCGAAAGTAATTGCAGGCCTGCAGGTCTGGGAGCCCTACTATTACAGGTAACACACATGAAGGAGACCCAACCTGGAGTCCAAACATTTTCAAAATATATGGTCCGACACCAGGAAAAGTGACATCAATAGACCCACAGGAGTAATTTTATTATGGCGCATCATGGATGAATAGGATAGAGCTTTGCCCAGCATTTCCAGCTTACAAATTGATCAGTAAGAGGTGGATGAGTGATAGTTGTAGGCCTGGTGCTTTGAGACCCCTTCCACTACAGACATCACACCAGATGGAGAAACAACTTGAAGTCTCCACATTTAATAAAATTATTGACGCACACCACTAAGTGGCATCACTTTCCAAAGAGTAGAAATAGTATATTGGTGCTCTGAGACACTATCCACTACTACAACACACAATAAGGAGACCCGAATAAGAGTCTCCATTTGCCAAAAATTGGGCTTGTCAAGACTCAGGAGAAAGCAAAAGAAGGAGGAATAGGAGTAGTAATAGGTGCTGAAAAAATAGCCAAATTGTAAAAGTAACAGCGGTGGACACACATTTTGATTGTTGTACTACCAAGGGACTTACTTGTTTTACTTGTTAGGAATATCAGCTCTTCCGTTTTCGAAGACCAGAATGCAAAAGGGTCCAAACCACCATGATGTTATCAACATTGACCTTGAGAAACTCCTGCGCCATCCTCTCCAGTCATTCACTACATGTCAGACAGGTACTCTGTTCTGCTGGAGCACAAAACGGTGTTAAAAACGTGTGCAATAACTCACAGAAATTGCTTCTGCCAATTACACTGCTGCAAAAGTTTTTGCATTAACGACTCCATGTTCCCAAAGTTGGAAGTGTAGAACTGCGGTGCACACTGTGTGTCTCACTGCTGGTTTGGAAAAAAACACTCTTAAAATTGTCTACAAGCATGTTTCGATACTCCAGCATACATGTATCTCTTTACAAGGGGAAAGCATCTGGCAAAATTTACTCTTGTCCCGTATTTCTAACACATTGGCAACCTGTAGTCAGCACTATTTCAAGTCTTAACAATATGGGCCTCATGTTGCAGGTAGTGCTGCAAGAAGGCACCCATGTGTCAGGAGCTTCCACGAGGTCCAAGTCCACAATGTGTTGGTGGTGGAGTAACACTCAAGCTTGCTTTCTCCGTACCTTCTTACCCACCACAGACAACAGTGAGAGGATCATTATTCTCTTCATCTACTGATTGTTGTGCGCCCATCACCTCTTCCTCCTCATCCTCCTCCATTTGTTCCTTGGCTCGTGCACATGCACTAACAGTTTGTTTGGTACCATGAGCCCTCCTCAATCACTGTAATCCACCCTCCAATTGTACCCATCTGAGCGGAACTTAAAGATATTGTTATCCCTTCCGCTTGTGAGGTTACCACGGCGTAAGTCTGCCACTAGGTTTGCACCGTTATCGCACACAGGGTTTACTTGCTCCAGGTTCAGTGGAAACAGCCATTGCTAAAAGTCAGTCTGGATAGTTGACCACAACTTTTGAGCTGTGTGACTGCGATCTCCAATGCATATTAATTTAAACACTGACTGATTGCTGTGAGCACTGGCTGTACAGTACGGAGGTAACATAGTAACATAGTAACATAGTTAGTAAGGCCGAAAAAAGACATTTGTCCATCCAGTTCAGCCTATATTCCATCATAATAAATACCCAGATCTACGTCCTTCTACAGAACCTAATAATTGTATGATACAATATTGTTCTGCTCCAGGAAGACATCCAGGCCTCTCTTGAACCCCTCGACTGAGTTCGCCATCACCACCTCCTCAGGCAAGCAATTCCAGATTCTCACTGCCCTAACAGTAAAGAATCCTCTTCTATGTTGGTGGAAAAACCTTCTCTCCTCCAGACGCAAAGAATGCCCCCTTGTGCCCGTCACCTTCCTTGGTATAAACAGATCCTCAGCGAGATATTTGTATTGTCCCCTTATATACTTATACATGGTTATTAGATCGCCCCTCAGTCGTCTTTTTTCTAGACTAAATAATCCTAATTTCGCTAATCTATCTGGGTATTGTAGTTCTCCCATCCCCTTTATTAATTTTGTTGCCCTCCTTTGTACTCTCTCTAGTTCCATTATATCCTTCCTGAGCACCGGTGCCCAAAACTGGACACAGTACTCCATGTGCGGTCTAACTAGGGATTTGTACAGAGGCAGTATAATGCTCTCATCATGTGTATCCAGACCTCTTTTAATGCACCCCATGATCCTGTTTGCCTTGGCAGCTGCTGCCTGGCACTGGCTGCTCCAGGTAAGTTTATCATTAACTAGGATCCCCAAGTCCTTCTCCCTGTCAGATTTACCCAGTGGTTTCCCGTTCAGTGTGTAATGGTGATATTGATTCCCTCTTCCCATGTGTATAACCTTACATTTATCATTGTTAAACCTCATCTGCCACCTTTCAGCCCAAGTTTCCAACTTATCCAGATCCATCTGTAGCAGAATACTATCTTCTCTTGTATTAACTGCTTTACATAGTTTTGTATCATCTGCAAATATCGATATTTTACTGTGTAAACCTTCTACCAGATCATTAATGAATATGTTGAAGAGAACAGGTCCCAATACTGACCCCTGCGGTACCCCACTGGTCACAGCGACCCAGTTAGAGACTATACCATTTATAACCACCCTCTGCTTTCTATCACTAAGCCAGTTACTAACCCATTTACACACATTTTCCCCCAGACCAAGCATTCTCATTTTGTGTACCAACCTCTTGTGCGGCACGGTATCAAACGCTTTGGAAAAATCGAGATATACCACGTCCAATGACTCACCGTGGTCCAGTCTATAGCTTACCTCTTCATAAAAACTGATTAGATTGGTTTGACAGGAGCGATTTCTCATAAACCCATGCTGATATGGAGTTAAACAGTTATTCTCATTGAGATAATCCAGAATAACATCCCTCAGAAACCCTTCAAATATTTTACCAACAATAGAGGTTAGACTTACTGGCCTATAATTTCCAGGTTCACTTTTAGAGCCCTTTTTGAATATTGGCACCACATTTGCTATGCGCCAGTCCTGCGGAACAGACCCTGTCGCTATAGAGTCACTAAAAATAAGAAATAATGGTTTATCTATTACATTACTTAGTTCTCTTAGTACTCGTGGGTGTATGCCATCCGGACCCGGAGATTTATCTATTTTAATCTTATTTAGCCGGTTTCGCACCTCTTCTTGGGTTAGATTGGTGACCCTTAATATAGGGTTTTCATTGTTTCTTGGGATTTCACCTAGCATTTCATTTTCCACCGTGAATACCGTGGAGAAGAAGGTGTTTAATATGTTAGCTTTTTCCTCGTCATCTACAACCATTCTTTCCTCACTATTTTTTAAGGGGCCTACATTTTCAGTTTTTATTCTTTTACTATTGATATAGTTGAAGAACAGTTTGGGATTAGTTTTACTCTCCTTAGCAATGTGCTTCTCTGTTTCCTTTTTGGCAGCTTTAATTAGTTTTTTAGATAAAGTATTTTTCTCCCTATAGTTTTTTAGAGCTTCAATGGTGCCATCCTGCTTTAGTAGTGCAAATGCTTTCTTTTTACTGTTAATTGCCTGTCTTACTTCTTTGTTTAGCCACATTGGGTTTTTCCTATTTCTAGTCCTTTTATTCCCACAAGGTATAAACCGCTTACACTGCCTATTTAGGATGTTCTTAAACATTTCCCATTTATTATCTGTATTCTCATTTCTGAGGATATTGTCCCAGTCTACCAGATTAAGGGCATCTCTAAGCTGTTCAAACTTTGCCTTCCTAAAGTTCAATGTTTTTGTGACTCCCTGACAAGTCCCCCTAGTGAAAGACAGGTGAAACTGCACAATATTGTGGTCGCTATTTCCTAAATGCCCAACCACCTGCAGATTTGTTATTCTGTCAGGTCTATTAGATAGTATTAGGTCTAAAAGTGCTGCTCCTCTGGTTGGATTCTGCACCAATTGTGAAAGATAAATTTTTTTTTTTTTTTTTTTCTTGGTTATTAGCAGAAACCTGTTGCCTTTATGGGTTTCACAGGTTTCTGTTTCCCAGTTAATATCCGGGTAGTTAAAGTCCCCCATAACCAGGACCTCATTATGGGTTGCAGCTTCATCTATCTGCTTTAGAAGTAGACTTTCCATGCTTTCTGTTATATTTGGGGGTTTGTAACAGACCCCAATGAGAATTTTGTTACCATTTTTCCCTCCATGAATTTCAACCCATATGGACTCGACATCCTCATTCCCTTCGCTAATATCCTCCCTTAAAGTGGACTTTAGACAAGACTTTACATAGAGACAAACCCCTCCTCCTCTCCGATTTTTACGATCCTTTCTAAACAGACTGTAACCCTGTAAGTTAACTGCCCAGTCATAGCTTTCATCTAACCATGTCTCGGTTATTCCCACTATGTCAAAGTTACCTGTAGATATTTCTGCTTCTAGTTCTTCCATCTTGTTTGTCAGGCTTGGTGGGTGGGATTCTTTTGCACTGTTGGAATGGATGAGGGCTCAACTGGAGGAGGCAGAAGCAATGGAGGAAGAATTAGATACTTAGATACAGAAGTTTCTCCATCAAGCCTTGGGGATTTCAAGACTTGTGGAGTTGCACTTTCCTCATCTGGCCCCACAGCCACTACAGTTACTCAGTGCTCAGTAAGCGAGATGTAACACCCCTGGCCATGCTTGCTCAGCCATGTGTCAGTGGTGAAATGCTCACTGTCAGACATAGATTTTTTCAAGGAATGGATGATGTTGCTGGTGTAGCACTGGCACAGCTTTCTAAGAGAAGTAATAGCGACTGGGAATTTGGTATTGCCATCAGTTCTCGGAAACCGTCTCTATCCAGCATACGGAAAGGCAGCTATTCCATGGCCAACAGATTGGAGATGGTGGAGTTGAAGGTTATAGCTTTGGCATGTGTAGGAGGAAAAAATCTTTTACGTGACCACAACTATGGGTCTGAGGGCTGGCCGCTGTGCTGAGAGAGTGGAATAGGGTGAGCAGAACAAACTGCTGGACTGTGAGTGAGGTGCAGGCATAGATGTTATGGTGGATTGGGAAAGATTTTTTCTGCTTGGTGACACAAAAGCAACAGGCATCTCCACTTCCATAACAGTTGACAGGCTCTCACTGACCCGACTGTAGTGGAAAAACAAGTGAAGGTTCTGTAGTTGGAAATCTGTGTGAGAACACTTGACACGGTAATGGATGATGAAGTAGCCGCAGATGCGATTGATGGGTAGACCTGTGGTTGGCAAGGCCCGCTAGTCCACATTTTAGCTCAGTTAGATTCCCAAACTAACACATGTTGATCGCACATGTGTCAATTCTTGCATGTAGTAGTCAAACTACTGGAATTTTTTCCCCTATTGAGTCTTGTTTTACAAAGTTAGCAGATAGCGTGTGTTGGGTCATCCTTTGCGGTCTCAAAAAAGGACCAGGCTAGGAAACCCTTGCCGCTCCTGTGAATTGCAGACCCACAACCGCTGCTGGCCACAGCCAAAGTTGTGGCTGAGGATGCAGTGCTTATCGTGGCTGCATCACTTTGTGTCTATGCGGGAAGCTGCAATGTAACCTCCTCGTCTTCATCCTTCTCCTACTCTGCTGATCTACTCATTTGTGTACCTCTGAGTTCACACCAAGTGGGATCTATAACCTTATTGTCATCCTCTATGCTCTCCCACTCCTCAATCTGAGAGTCACCCTGCTCCTCTTCCTATTCTGACAGGTATCTGAGTATCATCAGGATCACCTCCACCCACAGTGGTTAACGGTTAACGTCTGGTGACCAGGGTCTGGATTCTGCTTCAACCCTACTTCGTCCGGCCACGGGTCCAACAGGAAAAAAGTTTGGTTATCGGTGCAGATGCTTTTCTCCTTTTGAATCTATCAATCTTTGTAGCAGACCTTTGATGCCCATGGAGTAGAATGTGTGAACAGCTCTGCAGACTTGCCCATCTGTGGTTCTCCATAGTCAGTTGGACAGTTGGAGAATTCTGATACGGGGCAAACAAGAGTAATTGGGGTGCCACCTCTGAAGACTGCACTGTGTGTGATGTTTAGGTGGAGAAAGAGGTGGAGAGGCCACTTGATGCAGCTCTTGCCACCCACTGGAGTATATGCTCTTTCTGGCCCTCATCTACAAGGCATACCGTAGTGCGGCTGCCAAAGAAAGGGAGTCAAGTAGTCCATCCAATAATAGAATTTGTCAGTTTTCTTTGGATAGGACGAACCAGTGTTTGTTCACTAGAGCTTTCATTAACATTACCACCTACCCCACATGCACCTCGAACACCAAGCATATTCTCCCTTCCATCACGATCTCACTTTTTCTGCACTCATGTTGGATGTGCAGGTCACCTCTTTTAACAAACTGCTTCATAACCCTAAGCCAGACCTGTCAGTCACCTGTCCCTATATTAACAGTCAGTATTTATTTTCTGAGATAGTGTGGCTGGACCACAGAATTAGCATAAAATATTTGTATACTGAAATGTGGACTGGTGGCTGGACCAGGACCACACAATTAGCACAAAGGATTTATATGCTGATATGTGGACTGGTGGCAGGACCACACAATTAGCACAACTGATATAGATGCTGAAATGTGGACTGGTGGCGGGACCACACAATTAGCACAAAACATTTATATACTGAAATGTGGACTGCTGGCTGGACCACACAATTAGCACAAACAATTTAACTGCTGAAATGTGGTCTGGTGGCTGTACCACACATTTAGCACTCCAGATTTAAATCCTGGAAAGTTGATTTGACACAAGATCCTATATATCTGAGCTAGCTGAGAATAATCACCTAGTTGAATGTCTGGCTAAATGGAACAGAAGCCTCACTACACTGTTGCAGTCACAAAATGCCATCAAAGCCACATGCCCACTTTTTATATGGAGAGGGACATGTGAATTTGGCAGCCGGTGACACAAACCCCTGTGTTTGGATGTTGTTGATGGTTTCTGATTGGCGGCCAGAATCTCCACTCATTAAGTTAATTAAAAAAAAAGAATAATAGTCTGCTGCTCCTCTGACCTCTCCCCACTCCCTCCCCTCATCAAACACATTCCCCCCTCCCCCCCCCCCCCCGTTCATTATACAGCACCATTATCCTAGTCAAAGTCCTAACAAATGCATTAGTGGGAACTCATTTACCTAACTTTGTCCGAATTATGTCGATTTTGAGGAAAATCCTCGGGAATGCAAACATGAATCTGTTCATGCCGAACTTGAGCGAAAACACAGTAGTTTGACAATAAATGGCATCACCCAACCACTAACCATAAGTGGAGAAAAAGTTTTGGTGTTATCATTCATATTCTCTGAAAAAAGGCCAAGAAAGCAAAAATTGTGCCGGGGGTATGTAAACTTTTGAGCACAACTGTATATATATATATATATATATATATATATATATATATATATATTCCACTGTAGTGGAAAAACAAATCCATGTTCAGTAGATTGCTCTGGTTTCTTGCAGAATATTTATAACTTAGCACGTCAGCGGAGAATACATACAGTGAACCATCTGGTCCTGCTGTGATTTATTGTAAGTAACAGAGAAAGTCTATTGTTTTAGCTTAAATCCTGGATGTTAAGAGACTGAAAAATTGAGCTAGATATGTGATATCCATGAAATTATTGCTCAATTCACGTTAGAATTTAAAAATGATCTAAGCAGATTAGATTTCCCTCCAAAACAAAATTCCAAATAAAAGTGAGATGATTTGGATCTGTTTAAAAATTTTGTAAACACTCCTATAAATGCTGTTTATAGCAATAAAAAAAAACTTTTTCAGAAGAGAAGTCTAATGTTTCATTGTATTTCCGATCCCTATATACTGAAACATGAAAACACAATATAGATTTAGAACAAAATCGCCTATCTAATATATAATTGCCTAGAATACTACTTCCTGCAATTTGTGCCAACTTCCGTGGCTTTGTCCGGAGCTAACATCCGGAGCTAATGTCCGGAGCTAATGTCCGGAGATAAGTGACGTCAACAGTGTCCAGTGTCTGATTGGTTGCCGCCTGCTGCGAGCGACCAATCAGAAACGTGCCATACTGTGACACACTCCGCCCGCCATTTTGGTGTGATTTTTGAATTTTTACCTCACAGCAAGTTTCTACTGCGTGGAGGCGGGCCCAGTGACGTTGCTCTTCAAGCTCCTGCCGAATTTCGTCAAAAAAATGATAATACCATTTACCAAAACTATATATATTTAGTTGTGAAGTGGTTCAGTGACATTTTCACACCAATGTTGAACTTTTGTTTGGTGTTTTCTCCATATACTGCCTATTATTTTTGTTCTTTCTTACTATTATTTATTAATTGTATTATTCTTACATTTGAATAAATAAAGTATATATGGATTCTAGACTCCCGATTCTTTAGAATCGGGCTGCCATCTAGTCTAATATATAATTGCCTAGAATACTACTTCCTGCAATTTGTGCCAACTTCCGTGGCTTTGTCCGGAGCTAATGTCCGGAGCTAATGTCCGGAGCTAATGTCCGGAGCTAATGTCCGGAGATTAATTGCCTAGAATACTACTTCCTGCAATTTGTGCCAACTTCCGTGGCTTTGTCCGGAGCTAATGTCCGGAGCTAATGTCCGGAGCTAATGTCCGGAGCTAATGTCCGGAGCTAATGTCCGAAGATAAGTGACGTCAACAGTGTCCAGTGTCTGATTGGTTGCCGCCTGCTGCGAGCGACCAATCAGAAACGTGCCGTACTGTGACACACTCCGCCCGCCATTTTGGTGTGATTTTTGAATTTTTACCTCACAGCAAGTTTCTACTGCGTGGAGGCGGGCCCAGTGACGTTGCTCTTCTAGCTCCTGCCGAATTTCGTCAAAAAAATGATAATACCATTTACCAAAATTATATATATTTAGTTGTGAAGTGGTTCAGTGACATTTTCACACCAATGTTGAACTTTTGTTTGGTGTTTTCTCCATATACTGCCTATTATTTTTGTTCTTTCTTACTATTATTTATTAATTGTATTATTCTTACATTTGAATAAATAAAGTATATATGGATTCTAGACTCCCGATTCTTTAGAATCGGGCTGCCATCTAGTTGTTTAATAATGCTTTCTTCTGTTTCAATAGGTTGACAGCTGGATCTATTACCCTATTGGTTGCCTTTTTTCCATAGCTTTTTGGCAATTAATGAATCGATGTGGGGGGATTTAGTAACACATGTGTATCAGTTTTCTAATATAAATAAGCTGTAATTTTGGCACACGCCATATGTGTATTAAAATATGTGATTTTTTTTTTTAGGCAGGGGCACCAATCAGCTGTTGGATTTATTTTTAATTATAGCAGTATTTGGTGCAAATTGTATTGCACAGTTTTGCCTGCTCATTGAGTAACTGGGCCTAAATTTCTTTGGAAATTCTTTGGGAGGAAACTGGAGTACCTGGAGGAAACCCACACAAACACAGGGACTAAACTAACACCCAGGAGAAGTGGGATCTGTTACTGCTTTCTGACTTCCCTGAACATCAGTTTCATCTAAAAGAAGAAACAGTGAAGAATGCAATGATTGGCTGCAAGAGCCTAAATCGATGGAACGGCGCCTGCACCAGAGGTGTATAAAGCTGTTATTTTTTTACATGGGAGGAATATATTGATTTAAAAGTGTTTTTGTGTGAGTAGTGGACAACCCCAGAGCTGTATGAATTTTTTCTGGGCTTGAAAAAAAGGACAATTATGGTCGAAACGTTGCCTGCTGTGTCTTCCTGTGATGTTTTTAATTGATATGGAATAAAGAAGTTTTTTTTAAATAAAATCTTGTTGTTTTGGTGATTTGATTTTCCTGACATTTTCTTATTGCTTTTGGAGTTGGTGAGAGGCCCTGCCGAGTTTAGCACAAATTGGTCAATGATGCAGAAGAAAACTTTACTTCACTGAGTAGTGGACAACGCCTTCAAAAAACTGTTAACAGAAATACTTCAGGATAAAAAAGATACCGAGAAAAAGGCAGAGACAAAGAGTGATGTGTATAACATCTTCTGCTTAAAAAATGGACATTTTTTATTCCCTCTTTAAAAAAATGCAACGCGTAAAGTGAACATACCCTAAAGCCATGTGTAGTCAAGGCGTTCTGAGGAGTCTCTTGAAGCAGACCCACTCCAAAAACTGCCACAGAAATCACCTCAAAAATGCTTGAAAGGCTTTTACATTTTTCTTGCCGTTGAAATGTTTAGTGTTTGAGCATTTTTTTTAATCTTTTAGTTGTTTTTGAAAAATACCTGGTAGGAAAAAAGCAGCTCCTCACATAATTGACTTTAAACCAGGCACTGCCCAATAAAAGGTCTACAAAAAATTATCTATCAAAAACAATTCAAAAACTCTTCTAAACCATTTCAGGAAATGCTTCAGGAAACAAAGTAAGCTCCTTCAAAAATTCAACAAAAACAGGAAAGTTTCAGAAAGCTATTTCCACTTAAAAAGCTTGTAGTTCCTGACCACCTAAAAAAAAACCTTTATCAGCACATAGTCTAATTGTATTTTAGAAATCTTTTTGGTTGTTTATTTTTATAAATAAAACTAGCTAAAGAGCCCGGCGTTGCCTGGGCATAGTAAATATCTGTGGTTAGTTATAGCAGCTCACTTGTCTTATTTTCCCATCACGCCTCTCATTTTCCCAATCACATCATTTTCCCCCTCACATCTCTCATTTTCTCCCTCACACCTCTCATTTTCTCCCTCACTCCTCTCATTCCTCCCTAACACTTGTCATTTCAACTTCACATCTGTCATTTTCTGCTCACTCCACTATTTTTCCTCACTCATCTCATTTTGCACTCACTCCTTTTCATTTTCACCTCACACCTCTCATTTTCACCTCATCGCCTCAATATATACATGTTTGTCATCTCCCTTATATATAGTATACATCTGTATGTCATCTCCTGTATATAGTATATACCTGTATGTCATCTACCCTGTATATAGTATATACCTGCTGTGTGTCATCTCCCCTATATATAGTATATACCTGAATGTCATCTCCTTCTATATATAGTATATACCTGTATGTCATCTCCTTCTGTATATAGTATATACCTGTGTGTCATCTCCCCTGTATATAGTATATATCTGTGTGTCATCTCCTCCTGTATATAGTATATACCTGCATGTCATCTTCTATATATAGCATATACCTGTATGTCATCTCCTCCTGTATATAGTATATGCCTGTATGTCATCTCCTCCTGTATATATATGTACCTGTATGTCATCTCCTCCTCTATATAGTATATACCTGTGTGTCATCTCTCCTGTATATAGTATATATCTGTGTGTCATCTCCCCTGTATATAGTATATACCTGTGTGTCATCTCCTCCTGTATTAGACCTCGTTCACACGTTATTTGCTCAGTATTTTTACCTCAGTATTTGTAAGCTAAATTGGCAGCCTGATAAATCCCCAGCCAACAGGAAGCCCTCCCCCTGGCAGTATATATTAGCTCACACATACACATAATAGACAGGTCATGTGACTGACAGCTGCCGTATTTCCTATATGGTACATTTGTTGTAGTTTGTCTGCTTATTAATCAGATTTTTATTTTTGAAGGATGATACCAGACTTGTGTGTGTTTTAGGGCGAGTTTCATTTGTCAAGTTGTGTGTGTTGAGTTGCGTGTGGCGACATGCATGTAGCGACTTTTGTGAGATGAGTTTTGTGTGGCAACATGCGTGTAGCAACTTTTTGTGTGTCGAGTTGCATGTGACAGGTTAGTGTAGCAAGTTGTGTGCAGCAAGTTTTGCGCATGGCGAGTTTTGTGCGTGGCGAGTTTTATGTGTGGTGCCTTTTGAGTATGTGCAAGTTTTGTGTGAGGCAACTTTTGCATGTGTTGCAACTTTTGTGCATGTGGCAATTTTTCCACGTGTGCAAGTTTTGCGTGTGGCGAGTTTTCCATGAGGTGAGTTTTGCACTTGTGGCGAGTTTTGCAAGAGCCTAGTTTTTGCATGTGGCGAGTTGTGCGCGTGGCGAGTTTTGAGCGGCGACTTTTGTGTTTCGACTTTTATGTGGCGAGGTTGGTGTATTTGTGGTGAAATGTGTGCTGAGGGTAATATGTGTTCAAGCACGTGGTAGTGTGTGGCGCATTTTGTGTGTGTGTTCATATCTGTTGTGAGTTCTGTTTTTGGGCTCCCTCTGGTGGTTACTGATGGTACTGGATGACTTGTGTTCTCTGCGGTCTCTGGTGTCCACCTGTTCCATCAGGTTATGGGAGTTTCCTATTTAACCTGGCTTTTTTGTCATTTCCTCGCCGGCTATCAATGTAATCAGCGTGTCTTTTTACCTCTGCTCCCTGCGTCTGTTATCTTCAGGACAAGCTAAGTTTTGATTTTCCTGTTCCACGTTTTGCTTAATTTTTGTCTTAGTCCAGCTTGCAGAGATGTGATTCCTTGCTGCTGGTTGCTCTAGTGGGCTGAAATTACTCCTCATGTTCCATGAGTTGGCACATGAGTTCAAGTAATTTCAGGATGGTTTTTTGAAGGGTTTTTCACTGACCGCGCAGTTCACTTTTGTATCCTCTGCTATCTAGCTTTAGCGGGCCTCATTTTTGCTGATTCTATTTTCATAACTACGTATGTGCTTTCCTCTCATTTCACCGTTATTACATGTGGGGGGCTGCTATTTCTGTGGGGTGTTTCTCTGGAGGCAAGTGAGGTCTGTGTTTCTTCTTATAGGGGAAGTTAATACTTCGGCTGGCGCGAGACGTCTAGGAATCATCGTAGGCACGTTCCCCGGCTACTGCTAGTTGTGTGTTTAGGTTCAAGATCGCGGTCAGCTCAGGTTCCATCACCCTAGAGCTTGTTTTGTTTTTGTGCTTGTCCTTTTGTGATCCCCTGCCATTGGGATCATGACAGTATAGCCGGCCTGAAGAAATTGGTCATCGTTTTGGCTGAAGTAGGAGGAAAAGTAGTCTGAGGAAGTTTTTTTTTTTTTTTTTTCTCCTCCTCAGTGTTTGCTGCCTAGCCTTAATTGCAGCTTGACTGCTTCTTTCCTCCTCTTAATCCTTGAATGGCTCTGACCTCAGCTGTTTATCATGGACGTCCAGAGTTTGGCTTCCAGCCTGAATAATCTTGCTGCTAAGGTTCAAAATATACAAGATTTTGTTGTACATACGCCTATGTCTGAACCTAGAATTCCTGTCCCAGAGTTTTTTTCTGGAGATAGATCTAGTTTTCTGAAGTTTAGGAACAATTGCAAGTTGTTTCTTTCCTTGAAATCTCGCTCCTCTGGAGACCCTGCTCAGCAGGTCAAGATTGTTATATCTTTCCTGCGGGGTGACCCTCAGAATTGGGCATTTGCATTGGCACCAGGGGATCCTGCGTTGCTCAATGTGGATGCGTTTTTTCTGGCATTGGGTTTGCTCTATGAGGAACCTAACCTAGAGATTCAGGCTGAAAAAGCTTTATTGGCTCTCTTTCAGGGGCAATATGAAGCAGAAATATATTGTCAGAAATTTCGGAAGTGGTCGGTGCTTACTCAGTGGAATGAGTGCGCTCTGGCTGCAAAATTCAGAGATGGCCTTTCTGAGGCCATTAAAGATGTTATGGTGGGGTTCCCAGCCCCTACAGGTCTGAATGAGTCCATGACTATGGCTATTCAGATTGATCGGCGTTTACGGGAGCGCAAACCTGTGCACCATTTGGCGGTGTCTTCTGAACAGGCACCTGAGATAATGCAATGTGATAGAATTCAGTCCAGAAGTGAACGGCAAAATTATAGGCGGAAAAATGGATTGTGTTTTTATTGTGGTGATTCAGCTCATGTTATATCAGCATGCTCTAAACGCACAAAAAAGGTTGATAAGTCTGTTGCCATTGGTACTTTACAGTCTAAGTTCATTCTGTCTGTGACGCTGATTTGTTCATTATCATCCATTTCCGTCGATGCCTATGTGGATTCAGGCGCTGCCCTGAGTCTTATGGATTGGTCATTTGCCAATCGCTGTGGGTTTAGTCTGGAGCCTCTGGAAGTTCCTATTCCTTTGAAAGGAATTGACTCTACACCTTTGGCTATGAATAAACCTCAGTACTGGACACAAGTGACCATGCGTATGACTCCCGTTCATCAGGAGGTGATTCGCTTCCTGGTACTGTATAATTTACATGATGTCTTAGTGCTTGGTCTGCCATGGTTACAAACTCATAACCCAGTCCTGGACTGGAAAACAATGTCTGTGTTAAGCTGGGGATGTCAGGGGGTTCATGATTATGCATCTCCGATTTCTATCGCTTCATCTACTCCTTCTGAGGTTCCAGTATTTTTGTCTGATTATCGGGAGGTTTTTGAGGAGCCTAAGCTCAGTTCGCTTCCTCCTCACAGGGATTGCGATTGTGCTATAGATTTGATTCCCGGCAGTAAATTCCCTAAAGGTCGTTTGTTCAATCTGTCAGTGCCAGAGCATACTGCTATGCGGAATTATGTTAAGGAGTCCTTGGAAAAGGGACATATCCGTCCATCTTCGTCCCCTTTGGGAGCAGGTTTTTTTTTGTGGCCAAAAAAGATGGTTCCTTGAGGCCTTGCATAGATTATCGTCTTTTGAATAAGATTACAGTCAAATATCAGTATCCTTTGCCATTGTTGACTGATTTGTTCGCTCGCATTAAGGGGGCTAAATGGTTCACTAAGATTGATCTTCGGGGTGCGTATAATCTTGTGCGGATAAGGCAGGGTGATGAGTGGAAAACCGCATTTAATATGCCTGAGGGCCATTTCGAGTATTTGGTGATGCCTTTTGGACTTTCTAATGCTCCTTCTGTCTTCCAGTCTTTTATGCACGATATTTTCCGTGAATATCTGGATAAATTTATTATCGTGTATTTGGATGATGTTTTGGTTTTTTCTGATGACTGGGAGTCTCATGTTCAGCAGGTCAGGAAGGTGTTTCAGGTCCTGCGGGCCAATTCTTTGTTTGTAAAGGGTTCTAAATGTTTCTTTGGAGTCCAGAAGATTTCTTTTTTGGGGTATATTTTTTCCCCTTCTACTATTGAGATGGATCCCGTCAAGGTTCAGGCTATTTGTGACTGGACGCAGCCTACATCTCTTAAGAGTCTACAGAAGTTCTTGGGCTTTGCTAATTTTTATCGTCGCTTCATAACTAATTTTTCTAGTGTTGTTAAGCCTTTGACGGATTTGACTAAAAAGGGTGCTGATGTTACTGATTGGTCTCCTGCGGCTGTGGAGGCCTTTCAGGAACTTAAGCGCCGGTTTTCTTCTGCTCCTGTGTTGCGTCAGCCAGATACGTCGCTTCCTTTTCAGGTTGAGGTCGATGCTTCCGAGATCGGAGCGGGGGCGGTTTTGTCACAGAGAAGCTCCGATGGCTCAGTGATGAAGCCATGTGCGTTCTTTTCTAGAAAATTTTCGCCCGCTGAACGGAATTATGATGTTGGTAATCGGGAGCTTTTGGCCATGAAGTGGGCATTTGAGGAGTGGCGTCATTGGCTTGAGGGTGCTAGACATCGTGTGGTGGTCTTGACTGATCACAAAAATCTGATGTACCTTGAGTCTGCCAAGCGTCTGAATCCTAGACAGGCTCGTTGGTCACTGTTTTTCTCCCTTTTCAATTTTGTTGTTTCATACCTGCCAGGTTCAAAGAATGTGAAAGCGGATGCTCTTTCTAGGAGTTTTGTGCCTGACTCCCCTGGAAATTCTGAGCCCACTGGTATCCTTAGGGATGGGGTGATTTTGTCGGCTGTCTCCCCAGACTTGCGACGTGCTTTGCAGGAGTTTCAGGCGGATAAACCTGATCGTTGTCCGCCGGAAAGACTGTTTGTTCCGGATAATTGGACCAGTAGAGTCATCTCCGAGGTCCATTCTTCTGTGTTGGCAGGTCATCCTGGAATATTTGGTACTAGAGACTTGGTGGCCAGGTCTTTTTGGTGGCCTTCCTTGTCGAGGGATGTGCGTTCTTTCGTGCAGTCTTGTGGAGTTTGCGCTCGGGCTAAGCCTTGCTGTTCTCGAGCCAGTGGATTGTTGTTACCTTTGCCTATCCCGAAGAGGCCTTGGACGCACATTTCCATGGACTTTATTTCGGATCTCCCTGTCTCTCAAAAAATGTCCGTCATATGGGTTGTGTGTGACCGCTTTTCTAAGATGGTTCATCTGGTACCCTTGCCTAAGTTACCTTCCTCCTCTGAGTTGGTCCCTCTGTTTTTTCAAAACGTGGTCCGTCTGCATGGCATTCCGGAGAACATCGTTTCTGACAGGGGATCCCAGTTTGTGTCTAGCTTTTGGCGGACGTTCTGTGCTAAGATGGGCATTGATTTGTCCTTTTCGTCTGCATTCCATCCTCAGACGAATGGCCAGACGGAACGAACTAATCAGACTTTAGAAACTTATTTAAGGTGTTTTGTTTCTGCTGATCAAGATGACTGGGTTTCCTTTTTGCCGCTTGCCGAGTTTGCCCTTAATAATCGGGCTAGTTCTGCTACCTTGGTGTCTCCTTTCTTTTGTAATTCGGGGTTTCATCCTCGTTTTTCCTCTGGTCAGGTGGAGCCTTCTGATTGTCCTGGAGTGGACATGGTGGTGGATAGGTTGCATCGGATTTGGAGTCATGTGGTGGACAATTTGAAGTTGTCCCAGGAGAGGGCTCAGCAGTTTGCTAATCGCCGTCGCCGCGTGGGTCCTCGACTTCTTGTTGGGGACTTGGTGTGGTTGTCTTCTCGTTTTGTTCCTATGAAGGTCTCTTCTCCTAAGTTCAAGCCTCGGTTCATCGGTCCCTATAGGATCTTGGAAATTCTTAACCCTGTGTTGTTTCGTTTGGATCTCCCGGCATCGTTTGCTATTCATAATGTGTTCCATCGGTCGTTGTTGCGGAAGTATGAGGTACCTGTCGTTCCTTCGCTTGAGCCTCCTGCTCCGGTGCTGGTGGAGGGTGAATTGGAGTATGTTGTGGAGAAGATCTTGGATTCTCGTGTTTCCAGACGGAAACTCCAGTATTTGGTCAAGTGGAAGGCTTATGGTCAGGAGGATAATTCTTGGGTGATTGCCTCTGATGTTCATGCTGCCGATTTGGTCTGTGCTTTTCATAGGGCTCATCCTGGTCGCCCTGGTGGTTCTCGTGAGGGTTCGGTGACCCCTCCTCAAGGGGGGGTACTGTTGTGAGTTCTGTTTTTGGGCTCCCTCTGGTGGTTACTGATGGTACTGGGTGACTTGTGTTCTCTGCGGTCTCTTGTGTCCACCTGTTCCATCAGGTTATGGGAGTTTCCTATTTAACCTGGCTTTTTTGTCATTTCCTCGCCGGCTATCAATGTAATCAGCGTATCTTTTTACCTCTGCTCCCTGCGTCTGTTATCTTCAGGACAAGCTAAGTTTTGAATTTCCTGTTCCACGTTTTGCTTAATTTTTGTCTTAGTCCAGCTTGCAGAGATGTGATTCCTTGCTGCTGGTTGCTCTAGTGGGCTGAAATTACTCCTCATGTTCCATGAGTTGGCACATGAGTTCAAGTAATTTCAGGATGGTTTTTTTGAAGGGTTTTTCGCTGACCGCGCAGTTCACTTTTGTATCCTCTGCTATCTAGCTTTAGCGGGCCTCATTTTTGCTGATTCTATTTTCATAACTACGTATGTGCTTTCCTCTCATTTCACCGTTATTACATGTGGGGGGCTGCTATTTCTGTGGGGTGTTTCTCTGGAAGCAAGTGAGGTCTGTGTTTCTTCTTATAGGGGAAGTTAATCCTTCGGCTGGCGCGAGACGTCTAGGAATCATCGTAGGCACGTTCCCCGGCTACTGCTAGTTGTGTGTTTAGGTTCAGGATCGCGGTCAGCTCAGGTTCCATCACCCTAGAGCTTGTTTTGTTTTTGTGCTTGTCCTTTTGTGATCCCCTGCCATTGGGATCATGACACATATCCCCGTGTGTGGTGAGTATCCCATGTCGGGGCCCCACCTTAGCAACTGTACGGTATATACTCTTTGGCGCCATCGCTCTCATTCTTTAAGTCCCCCTTGTTCACATCTGGCAGCTGTCAATTTGCCTCCTACACTTTTCCTTTCATTTTTTCCCATTATGTAGATAGGGGCAAAATTGTTTGGTGAATTGGAAAGCGCGGGGTTAAAATTTCACCTCACAACATAGCCTATGACGCTCTCGGGGTCCAGACGTGTGACTGTGCAAAATTTTGTGGCTGTAGCTGCGACGCCTCCAACACTTTTCCTTTCACTTTTTCCCCATTATGTAGATAGGGGCAAAATTGTTTGGTGAATTGGAAAGCACGGGGTTAAAATTTCACCTCACAACATAGCCTATGACGCTCTCAGGGTCCAGACGTGTGACTGTGCAAAATTTTGTGGCTGTAGCTGCGACGCCTCCAACACTTTTCCTTTCACTTTTTTCCCCATTATGTAGATAGGGGCAAAATTGTTTGGTGAATTGGAACGCGCGGGGTTAAAATTTCACCTCACAACATAGCCTATGACGCTCTAGGGGTCCAGACGTGTGACTGTGCAAAATTTTGTGGCTGTAGCTGCGACGGTGCAGATGCCAATCCCGGACATACATACATACATACATATCCAACCATGTATATACTCCAGCTCCAGATAAATGGTAAAAAACTTTTTCTTTATTGATCCAACGTAATAAAAACAGGATAATCCTTACAGATGCCATCTGTAAGGATTATCCTGTTTTTATTACGTTGGATCAATAAAGAAAAAGTTTTTTACCATTTATCTGGAGCTGGAGTATATACATGGTTGGATCTGCTGCTGCTTGGAGTCCCAGGTCAGGACTTACTTTCGTGCTCCACATCTGATGGTCTGGTTGGTGAGCTGGCTGCGGCTTTTGTTAGCCGTTTTTCTTTTTTTGGCTTCATACATACATACATACATACACACATTCAGCTTTATATATTAGATAATGGCTGCTTCCAAGTGGAAGCCACCCAAAGGATAGACTTTTAGCCATAGCTCAGCTTTCAAAGTCTGAAACACTTAAAGAAAGTCACAAAAGATGGTACATATTCACGGTAGGTCATTTTGGCATTGCAGTGAACATGTTCATTATTTTTTATTGAGTACTTATTCAGACAGGTTTCAGGTGGAACTGACCTGAAAAATACGTTATGAATACATATCTTGACTTAAGGCATCCCTCATACACATTCTTTAATCTCTCTACACATGGGCTTCACTATGGCGTGTCTTCCAGATGCTTATTGGTGATTGCAAACTGAATGCCCTAGGTATGGTCAAAAATGGAGGCAGAACAATCTATAGGACAGGTGAGTGAACATCAACACAGGAAATGAAGTAAAAGCTTGTTAGGAAAGAGAATGTTAGGGCTAGTGGAATCAAATAATGAGACAGATAGAGTATGGTGCGTTCGCAGCCCGGGGTCCACCGTGCAGAGATGGAACCTGCTGCCAAGTAATGACGGACTATATGGCGGTACTCATAAGTATACACACGTGGGTTAGACTTCACCCAGCGTGAAGGAAGCGATCCTGTTGCGTCACAGGATCGCGGTACCGCACATAGAGCGCGAGCAAGTAGTCAGCGAACTCAACCCCAACTAGGATTGAAGTCCGATTAGACCCTTGCTGGCACAACACCGCAACTGGGTGTGTAAGGAAGCTAAATAGCAATATTAGGGCACAAGAGTGCATGCGGTGCCGCACTGACGAACGCCACTAACTACCCAGGCTTGGGTAAGGAAAGCACAGAGGAAGTGCACGGCGCCGTACTGGCGGTCACAGCAACTGGACGCTGTAATGTGTGATTTGTGCTGTAGGATAAGTCGGGCACTAGAAAGCAACCGTACACCTTCCGCGAACAGACATTCAATAGGGAAGGGGTATCCAAGGACGACTTGCACTCACAACAAACACACGTAAGCAAATGTACACTAGCGCATGGCCGTGCGGTCATGCGCAGTTTATATAGTTGCAGCACAGGAAGTGGCCATAGAAACTTTGCCCTTCCAAGACCTGCCAAGAGGACCAATCGAATGTGCTGCAGGACCTGAGCACATGACCCTCGATCTCCAACGGGAGATCTTGCCCTGGGCATGCTCAGTGTGTGCAGACAAGGACTTAGTCCCAGAGAAGTCTGCTCGCTGCTGACCAGCACTGGCTTTAATGGCAGAAGCTGAAGAAGCAGCAGTAACTCTCAGTACAGAGTGAGACTGAGCAAGACGCTGGGACCGACGTCCCTGCTGAGCAGACTCCACTGCGGCTGGATAAGAATGGGAGACCGCAGCGGAGATGGCTCGAGATTCCCCCTGTGCAGAAGCGGGAACTCGAGACCTAACAGAGCTGATGACAATATCTCTAGAACTAGTACAAGTCCAAGAATGACACACAATAGACATCAAACAGTCCGGAGATGAGCAGAGCCTATAGAAACAGATCTAGGGGAGAGCACAGAGACAAGAACACTATCACAGACGTGTACTTTATTGGCCAGGATGACTGTAGTGCTGGCAGCTAGGCAGCAGATTGGCTAATATACTGAAGAAGAGTAGAAAAAAAACATGCGGCATGCATACCAAATTTTGACCATACACCTAGCCACACCCCAAGACACATGAGTGAGTGAGTGTGTGTATAACTGTGTTTGTTATTTTTAAATAAAAAAGGAAAAGAGTGTTTTGTTTTATTTCTAATAAAATACTTTATTCTGGCTGTGTCTTCCCTTACCATATAACTATAGGATTAGTAATGGATAGGTGTCTTATAGACGGTTCACCATTACTAAGCCATGGGCTTGATGTCACCTGAAAATACAAAGGTCATATCAACCCCACAAATATGAACCCCACTTGCCACCTCTACAGGGCAAGTGGGAAGAGCCGGGCAAAGTGCCAGAATTGGTGCATCTAATAGATGTGTTTTTTCTGGGCATCTGTGGGCTGCTATTTTTAGGCCCCTTACCAGCCTGAGAATACCAGCCCCCAGCTGTCAGCTTTAGCAAGGCTGGTTGTCAAAAATGGGGGGAACCCCCCTCCGTTTTAAAAAATTATTTATTTAAATAATTTAAAAAACAGCATGGGGACCCCTCTATTATTGATAACTAGCCTTGCTGAAGGTGACAGCTGAGGGTTGCAGCCCCCAGCTGTGAGTTTTGCCTGGCTTGTTATCTAAAATAGGGGGAACCCATGGCAGGTTTTTCATTCATTAATTTAGTTATATCACAGGCATCGGGTGAGGAATACCCCCATCATACACTCCTGCTGTCACTGTTATTAGCGGCAACAGGTGTAGGTTGATGGAAGTAATAGTCCTAAAAGCCCTCACCTCTTGTCATTGTTAAAACTTGAATATAACTCTCATCATCCTCCTCTGCTCACACTGATCACCAGCAGAGCAGGGGAGAATGATGAGAGCAGTCTTCAGCATCCAGCACCAGGGAACAGCGCTTACCTGTAATGCTTCCGGTACCAGAAATAAACAGACGTGTGAAACTGGCCTAAAATTGACAGTTTTGTAATTGTTTTCAGTAATTTTATAATAAGAAAAAAATCTTACTTTAATTTATTTTTTAGAATACAGGGACATAGAAATACACTGCAAAACACAGATGTATCTCTATGTATTAGTATAATCTGCCTATGATTTCAGAGCCATTTAAGTACAGAACATTTTTGTACTCTTGTCAGTGAAGACTTCTGCTATGTCTACTATGCTGCAGATTGGGGGTTTGATTGTTTGGGAGACCAGATCACAGAAAAAAAAAAAATAATTTATGTAATTGAACATCTGTGTGTCCCGCCCCCAAGGAGCAAGAGGATATACGGAGTAATGAAGGCACGAGAGAGAAGACATGAGCGAATGGAAGTCGGAACAGAGCCCTGACCTGGGACAGTGGAACTGCCCCCTCAAATCTGGACATTCCCACTAAATCCAGGATGATTGGGAGCTATGACATATCCTCCAGCCCCACCACAGACTCTATTGCGATGAATGATGGTGACAAGTGATAGAGCATGAGTACATTAAGCTAAGCACATTACAGGAACAAAGTGCAGGAGAATGTGCAAAGAAAACATTTTTTAATATTCAGAATTTACATGAAACAAGTAAAGTCCACCTTCCCTGACTTTCTCAAACTGATCCAATGTAACCTATTATTATTATTATTTATTTATATAGCACCATGGATTCCATGGTGCTGTACATGAGAAGGGGTTACATACAAATTACAGATATCACTTACAGTAAACAAACTAACAATGACAGACTGATACAGAGGGGCGAGGACCCTGCGGGCTTACATTCTACAGGATTATGGGGAAAGAGACAGTAGGTTGAGGGTTGCCGCAGCTCCGGTGTTGGTGAGGCGGTAGTTTCAATAGTGATGAGGCGGCAGCGGGGTCAGTGCAGGCTGTAGGCTTTCCTGAAGAGATGGGTTTTCAGGTTCCGTCTGAAGGATCCGAATGTGGTTGATAGTCGGACGTGTTGGGGCAAATTATTATGTGCAACTTTAGGTGTAACTATGCTTTAGAATAAAAAAAAATTATATGTTGGGGATACTAGTAAAGATGTGATCTGCTTCAAACAATTCTTTTCTGTTATAAGGGTCCCCAGTCAGTAAGACAGTCACAAGATGTTGTGCTGGTGGGATCCTTAGCAATAAACATTAATTTGATAGGGTAGCAGCCCCTGGGTTAATAAAACATTACACTTTCTGCATACTGTCCTAGTCCCCCAGATGCAGCTAGAAGGTGTGTCTTATGTCTGAAAGTTGTGAATTAGGAATTCTCATCTATTACAAGGGTTACTCCGGACTTTGCTCATATTATGCTTTGGAGACAAAAAATTTACAGGCAGGCGGTTGCTAACTACCTGCTTTTTCTGACCGGCGCTCATCTCTACTACCGATTCTGTGGCTTTGGGGAAAGTCATGTCAAAAGAGCAGCTTCTTCTCTTCTGTTCTGCTTTGCTGATAGGGTGTCTCTGCGGTTGTGCTGATTGACGTCTGGCTCCCTACTGCTTAACTGTGGGAGGCGGCTGCTTAACAGGAAGACATTGGCAGTGACGCCCTGTCAATAAAGCAGACCGGAAGGAGAAGAACAGCTCTGTTAATGTAAGATTAAATGAAGCAGGAGTATTGGTGGCAGGAGTGGTCCTTGAACTATCTGAGTCGTCAAGGAAGCAAGTAGCCAAGTAAATGCATACACGTTAGAACGCCATACATTAAGACTATGTGGAACAGATTTTTAAGCATTCAAGATCGTGTTCTGTAAAGTGGTATAAATAATGTGATGGGTGATAAATACTAATAAGTGCCTACAAGCAATTCACTGAAGCCAAGCAGAACATGTTTTGCAGTAGTTCCCTGACCATGAAGTGTGACAGAAATCCCAACGTATGTGCATGTGGATCTGACAGGTGATCACTTTGAGAGTTTAAAGTAAAATATGAACTGGAAACACAAATTTGCAATACCTGTATCAATGTGCTTTGATGTTATATGCCCTGAACGTTTCAAATGTGGTTCATATTTAAAAACTGGAAACTAATGTACATTTTATCTCCTACAACCATAACACAGGACAAGTATTTTTTTCAGACATGAATTTGTCCCTGTCAACAGCTATCCATGCACAAGTCTACTGACAGTGTATACCGTAACATCCATGCTCGAAAGTAATGACAGTAGACTACAGATGCACTCACATAGTGACCAAACCAAAATCTGTTTTCATGAAACATCCTATTGTTTTATCATTTTTTATCAAGTTTCATCAACCTTGCTTATCGAGTTTCATTTATTTTGCTTGTGCTTTAGCTCATCGTGAATAATTGCACAAAATTGTTCAACAATGTTTTAAATATTAATTAAAAAAGGACAACATGAATTCTGCCCAAAAAGTAAAAAGAAAATAATAAAAAAAAAAAACAGACAAATGAAAATAAATCAGTTAATGAAACAGAACAAAATGACACTTAAGAAACATGGATTTTGTGGACATGTAGAAACGTACATTGTACTCTTTACTGACCATGCCTTAATGGACCTTAAAGAGGTTGTCCACGATGTGGACAACCCCTTTTTAACCCTGCTGTACTGTTTGGGTCTATTTGACCAGAAAAAAAATTGTGAAGCTGCAGAATATTTATTACGAGGATCTGCAAATCATGGTTAGCTGACTTTATTTATAGGTGTTGTTGTTATGAGTGATGTTTTGTTTATTTTAACATTTCTTGTATGAAATAATTGTTACATATGTGACCATTGATAGTGTTTTATATAGATCTCCCACCATATTTTTAATCACATAAACATTTTATAATATCATTGTGAATTGTTTAATGCATCTACTATTGTTTATCGATTTCTGCGCTCGATACATTTGCAAGTTACTGCAGATGGATGGGTTTTAAGTCCAGGTCTGAGCAAGTCTGTTTTGCTGCAGCATATAAACTCTTATTGTTGATAAACTGGTTAAATGTTTGCTGCAATTTTATTATTATTATTATTATTATTATTGTTGTTTATTTATAAAGCTCTATTTTATTCCACAACTCTGAACAACTTGAAAGTTGTGAGTATGGATTATTTCAAAAGTTGGATAAAAATGTGGCGGAGAAATCCATTGAGTGAAGTTGAATTGTAAAAGCTTGCCAACGCCTCAGATTCTGAAGAAGATTTCCAACTGGAGAAAGTGTCTGAAGATGAGGACCATATAAATAGCGGGGAAAGCGGTTATGAGAATTCTGACTTTGAAGTTGAATCCGATGAGGCACGATGCCCAGACAACTAGTCCGATACAAGCAATTCAATCTAAATTCAAAAATGTAATTTGGAACTTGCAGGCTTCTGCACAGGCAGGAATATTGTCCTCTGCTAAAATCAGATAATTAATTAATGACTGGCTGCTATTAGAGAAGTTTGGGATAAATGGAAAGAGATTTTTCCAAAATTATACAATACTGATGGAAATGTCACTGTGGATGAACAACTTGACGCATTCAGAGGTAGGTGCCCATTCAAGCAATATATACCGAGTAAGCTAGCAAAGTACGGCATCAAGATATGGACACTTTGTGACAGCAGCAGTTGACACTTTCTAAACGCTCAGGTATATACATGAAAAAAGCCTGGAGAAAAACCTGAAAAGAATTAGGGTATGCAAGTCATTTTAAATTCGGCATATGGACTAAGAGGACAAAATGTGACATGTGACAACTGTTTTACATCACACCATCCAGGGCAGCTGTTGCTAAAAAGAAAACTTACAATGCTAGGCACTGTAAGAAAAAACAAGCCTGAACTGCCACAAGGTATCATTGGCAATTGCCTCTTCAGGGCAGTTTTTAAATTGTCTTTTACAGAAGAGGCCTTTTCTCTTAACTAACTGGTCCTCTATTAGGCTGTTTGTATATGCGCATATATATTCAGGTGTAAGATGATACCAGTATGTACTGAAACTGAGGTAGAAGGGTCCTTGCAGGATGAGTCCCAAAAAATCAGAACCGCTGTCTTGAAGCTCTTAGGGAATGCCGATCTCTCCAATGCAGGGCTTCCCTAAGTCCTTAGCAATAGAAACACAGTCTTGAAGCTCTTAGAGAATGCTGATTTCTTTAATGCACGGCTTCCCAAAGTACCTAGAAAAAAGTCCTCATGTGGTGTAGTACAAGATGTTGGTTTCCCTCACCCAGTCGGCTCATGTGAAGCCAAACAATGGGCCCCAGAGTTACCAACAACAGATCCAGAGTCGTACCGCCCTATCCAACAAGGGTGAAGCATGTTCGGATGTAGTCGACATACCAGACCAGATCTGTCTTCTCGCTTCACATCAAACACTGATCCATTTGGAATTACATGCTTCCATATCTTATTTTTCTATAGTGCTCTGAAATTCATGCGAAAACTTGATTATTTTTTGACCAAGGACACCCCATCCCCCACCAACTTAGTGTCTCCAAGCAGTTGGCTCAGAGTCACCATATTGGTGCTGAGGACAGAGAAGACCCCTGATCCACATAGCACAGGATGGACCAGAACTGACAAGCTCCAGTGATCCCACAGCCCAAGCCTCCCATAGTAGCTAGGATTACAGGTGTGTGCCACAGCACCCAGCTTCCATACCTTGTAGGGTTCTGACACCCAGCGAACATCCATCTTTCCTATGGTAGTCTTTACATGGACCAGCACTTTGTCCTCAGTTGTGAAAGGTTCAGTATGGACTGAACCAAGGTCTCGAGGTAACTGATTTTGTTGCTTGTCTCCTACCAACTGTTGAATAGTTTTCAGTCTAATTTGATGCTCTGCACCCATGAGTCTGGAATGCGGAATTTTTCTTCAGTTAGAGTACTCAAGTTAAGTTAGTACACTTCTCTTCCTGACTGTCCAAATAGTAACATGCAGGGAGAGTAACCAGTATGTGAAGGATGACACCGAAGAGAACATGCAGAATCCCACCGCTGCCACCACATGTGATGAACCTGACGTCACTATTATGTAAGAAGGATCATGTAATGTGGTCTCCCCTCTCTCACCAACATGACTTTCCGCACCTCTTGTGGACATGTAAGGTCAGTTTGGTACAGTTTTACACAGACAACCCCTGTCCATACAGGGAGGCACAGGGAATGAGAGGATGTGGCCCATGCAGTCACTGATTTGGCACCACACCTGTCCACAACCCTGACAGGCTGAGAGGCCTCTTTCACTAGCACCAGTGAAACAGCACCTGGCCAGCCCGGTAGGAGTGTCACTAGTTCCTTGTTAGATATAAGAACGGTCTATTAAGGGGATTATATCAAGCCAGAATCTATCCGTGGTAGCATGGAAAAGTTAAGCCAAGAAACGGACTTGTGGATCAAGATAAAAGAGCAGCCCAAGGTTAAATTATATATTTAATGACCTTAAAGGCACACTAGACAATACACTATATACACATTAGTTATACAAATACAATGGTCAAATATGCAAGTATAATAGTGGTAGGACAAAGTATGCAGAATAAAAAAGTCAGTTACCCGTCAGATAAAAGTCCTGGCTTGCGGGGGAGGGGCTGCCACATGGGAGGCTGGTGGTCCTTGACTTTTCCCTCACGATGTGTCGTCACAACCTCCCCAGAGAAAAAGCAATTGGCCATGCTTTACACAAGCATGTAACCCTTTTGGTTTAGTCCCCTCCTGCCTCCTGGTCTGAACCTAAATCCCCTCCCCTTGTCTATAGCAGCTAAAAACTCCAAAACTTAACATTGGTCATAACTAGTGATGAGCGAGTATACTTGTTGCTCGGGATTTTCCAAGCATGCTCGGGTGTCATCCGAGTATTGTGGCGTGCTCGGAGATTTAGTTTTCATTGCCGGCACCACAGCTGCATGATTTGCGACTGCTAGACAGGCTGAATACATGTGGGAATTCCCTAACAAACAGGCAACACCCACAAATATTCAGGCTGTCTAGCATTCAAAAAATCACGCAGCTGAGGTGACGAAAACTTAATCTCTGAGCACACCAAAATACTCAGAGACCACCCAAGCAATGAGTATACTCGCTCATCACTAGTCATAACTCCTTAATGGACAGTCTTAGGGAGGCGGTTTTGGCGCCATCAGATCTGACCGGGCCCCTGCCACATGTTGAGACAAAACACAGCTTTACTACCTGGCTGCTACTAGCCATAATATATATATCCCCTCCCTGGGGTAAAAGAATAAATTGAGACTCTGGAAGGAATTCTGCCCATTCCAGAGATTTCAAAAATGAAACCGGTGTGTGGCTATGACGTACGATAAGTCTATATTCACCTTATAAAATCCTAGTTGCTTGAATAAACCAGTTACTCTGCATGGTATCCACATTACAAACACTTCTTTTGTTTTGAGCTTATCTGGCTCAGGGTGTGAGATCTTTCACTCACAGCCTTTTGAGGCTTGACCCCCTGCTGAGCTAGGTGTCCTGTTACAGCTGCATAAAGGAAGAGGGTTTTATAATTCCATGCCAAATAGGATACAAATGATTGACATGAAATTATAGCTCTAATATTCTTCCCACAGTACTGCTATACACTCAGTTATTGACTCAGTTATTGTTGGCCCAAAGCAGTTCAGGCAAATAATCCAACTACCACACCTTCTTGTCTCCCTCCAATGTTTGAAGCAGCTGCAGCAGTGTTCAATTAAATAGTTCACATGTGCAATTTCCCTGTTGATGATACGGTGTTGTTCAGGACCTCCAAATCCCACAAATCTCATAGAGATTGTTCCATGACTTTTCCTTGAAAGTATACTCTTTAGTCAGAGTAAATCATCCTCGGACATCTGTATACTGGAATGATGACCACAGGACCCTAGCTGCCGTCTTTAGAGTTCCATCGCGGGTCAATACGGCCACCGCAAAGTTGATAAAGTTATCTGTCATTATTAAACAGTACTGTTTCCCTCCTGCAGCAGGCCTCACTAGTAGATAATCGATGATCAAGTTCTCCAGGCATGCAGTTGACCAGATGACTTAAGTCAGCGTCCTCTGCTCCGATGTCTTCACCAGTTCACAAGCTCTGCATTGCTGACAGATTTCTCTCACAATCTGCTTCAGTAGAGGACAGCACACAAATCGTTGAATCTATTTGCAGGTTTTATGAACCAGAAAAGTTTATTGGCACCAAATAACAATCAATTTCCAATCAAGCATTTCCTTGCCATCTGAGCTATGCAATATGTCTGATACACTTGGGTGCTCTGCTGTGAGTGGTTAGCAATCGTACATAAGACAAAGGAAAGCAGCACTCACAGATCGGTTTTAAAATTGGAAGTCCTTTGTTCGATACTTTGGGACATGGACACGGTGTGCAGGAAAACGAGAAGTGTGGGGAGAGGAGAAAACAGGACAATGGCCTTTTCAAGTTAGTCCAGCACTTCTATGGGTCCAAGTGCATGATCCTATCAAATTACTTCCTTTTAGGGCAGTTCTAAGAATGTATGTCATTACATATAACACATACACAATGTTAAAAATAAATAAAAACATTAACATTCCTAAAAATACGGATAAATCAATCCTGTCATTTAAGCCTAGCGGTCACTGAGCATTAGCATTCATCATGATCCATTTAGATTCATGTCTTAGCAATATTTTATTATGGTCCCCACCTTGTGGTGAATACTTTACTATTTCAAGTCCTGTAAAATGTAATATTTCTGGATCAGATTTATTTCTTTTTCTGCTAAGAAGCTGATCTTTTGTTCAAGTGTCCTAGTTCTTTTGACCTGCAATACATCTTTTTGATTGCAATCTGAAAAAAACTCTCCCACATTCTCCCGTCCTGCCAAAATACCACCATCTGTCGCAATTTGCTCTGGCAGGATATCATTAGAATCAATCTCTATTGTGCATACAGGTTGAGTGTGCTAGATAATTAAGTAAAAAGGAGTCTAATGAACGGAAACGTTTATCAGCACCAAACAATTATTAATAAGTTCCAATCAACAATTTCTTTACTATCTGAGCTATGCAATATGTTGAATATACTTGGGTGCTCTGCTGTGAGTGGTTAGAGATCATGCATAAGAGAAACTAAAGCATTACTCACAGATCCATTTTAAAATTGCAAGTCCTTTATTCCATACTTCGGGAAATGGACACGGTGTACTGGAAAATGAGGAGTATGAGGAGAGGAGAAAACAGTACGACGGCTTTTCCTCTCACTCCTTGTTTTCTTGCACACTAGGACACTTAGACAAAAGATCAGCTTCTTAGCAGCAAAATAAATTAGTCTTTTTTGGACTATCAAATCTTTAAAATCTTATGACGCACCAGGCAAAGGTTCACTAAGGCTAATTAAACATATACAAGAAGTGGACAAATCCGATCCAGAAACATTACGTTTTGCTGGTTTTGAAGTAGTAAAGTATCCACCACAACGTGGGGATCATATTAAAATATTGTTGAAGTGAAAATGTTAGCAGGATTGTGCTCAGTAAACTACAGACACTGTTAGGTTGGCGCCGTTATACTGAAGAAAATGATACCTAGGTTGATGAGATTCTCGTACTTCAGAGTGGCCTGAGAGGGAGTCTCTATGTGGTGCTCTGCTTAGGCTAGTTTCACATTTGCATTAAAAAACGCAGCGTTAAAAATGCATCCACAGGTGGTGAAAAAAACGCATGTAAACGCGTACAAATGCTGCGTTTTTTTAGACACATGCGTTTTCGTATGCGGTAAAAAAGCCGCGTTTTACGTGTTTAAATACTTTTTTTACTGCGTTTGCGTTTTTTAAAAGCATGAAGAGAAATTTCACAAGAGAAAAATCAAGATCCAGACACCGCCAATGGGACTACAGAGGGCGTGTGACATGACTCTGTGGACCAAAATATGAAAAAATTGTAGCTCTCAAAATGTGGTAACGCAAAAAATATTTTTTGGAATAAAAAGCGTCTTTAGTGTGTGACAGCTGCCAATCATAAAAATCAACTAGAAAACCCACTATAAATAGAAATGGCTAGGGTTAGGGTTTGGATCCCTAGGGTTAGGGTTAGGGTTTGGATCCCTAGGGTTGGGGTTAGGGTTATGTTAGGGTGTGGATCCCTAGGGTTAGGGTTAGGGTTAGAGTTTGGATCCCTTTATCACCTTGATGGGTTAGGGTTAGGGTTTGGATCCCTTTATCACCTTGATGGGTTAGGGTTAGGGTTTGGATCCCTAGGGTTAGGGTTAGGGTTAGGGTTTGGATCCCTTTATCACCTTGATGGGTTAGGGTTATGGTTTGGATCCATTTATCACCTTGTTGGGTTAGGGTTAGGGTTTGGATACCTAGTGTTAGGGTTAGGGTCAGGGTTTGGATCCCTAGGGTTAGGGTTAGGGTTTGGATCCCTAGGGTTAGGGTTAGGGTTAGGGTTTGGATCCCTTTATCACCTTGATGGGTTAGGGTTAGGGTTTGGATCCCTTTATCACCTTGATGGGTTAGGGTTTGGATCCCTTTATCACCTTGATGGGTTAGGGTTAGGGCTAGGGTTAGGGTTAGGGTTTGGATCCCTATCACCTTGATGGTGGGGGGTGGCTTATCAGTGTGTAGACTTGTTTTTCTCTATGGAAACGCATGCATTAAAAAACGCAACAAAACGCATGTGCTAAAAAACGCATGTGTTTACATAGACAGCAATACTTTTTTTGCCGCAAGAAAACGCATGCGTTTTTTTGCAGCAAAAAAAGTATTGCTGTCTATGTAAAAACGCCTCTAGAAATTACTACATGTTGCATTTCCACAACAAAACGCAAGCATAGAAACGACGCATGCGTCGTCAAACGCAGCAAAACGCATACACAAAAAAAGCATGCGTTTTTAATGTTAAATATAGGGGGAAAAACGCATGCTTTTTTTGCGTTAAAACGCAGCGGCAAAAAACGCAAATGTGAAACCAGCCTTAGATATTCGTCCTTATGGTTTATGAGAGGTCACTGTGACCTGCACCCTATTTTACAAACTGCATATCTTATTGTCTGGAAAAAAATACAATCATAATATCTTTGATTTTGTCATATAAATTTCCTGAGAAAAAAAAAAATCTTAATCAAAATGGCGTCGGCGGCCATGCCCGCGGATTTCATTAACCAAGGTATGATTTTATTCAGTATAACAGCACCAACTTGACACTGTCTGTAGGTTACTGAACACAATTCTACTGACAGGTTCACTTTAAGACATGAAGCTAAACAGATCATGAATGATAATGCTCAGGGACCCCTAGGCTTAAATGACAGAATTGATCTAATATATAATTGCCTAGAATACTACTTCCTGCAATTTGTGCCAACTTCCTGTCCGGAGCTAATGTCCGGAGCTAATGTCCGGAGCTAATGTCCGGAGATAAGTGACGTCAACAGTGTCCAGTGTCTGATTGGTTGCCGCCTGCTGCGAGCGACCAATCAGAAACGTGCCGTACTGTGACACACTCCGCCCACCATTTTGGTGTGATTTTTGAATTTTTACCTCACAGCAAGTTTCTACTGCGTGGAGGCGGGCCCAGTGACGTTGCTCTTCAAGCTCCTGCCGAATTTTGTCAAAAAAATGATAATACCATTTACCAAAACTATATATATTTAGTTGTGAAGTGGTTCAGTGACATTTTCACACCAATTTTGAACTTTTGTTTGGTGTTTTCTCCATATACTGCCTATTATTCACTGACTGTTATACTGAGAGACTGCCGTTTATTAACCTCTTCTTTGCCACATTGGGTATATTGCTCTATTATTTGCCACATAAGGACATTGTCCATTATTGCCCAGCAATTTCTTAAATAACAAGAATTGTCAAGAGCTGGTAAGTGCAGCCATTTTTTGTTCTTTCTTACTATTATTTATTAATTGTATTATTCTTACATTTGAATAAATAAAGTATATATGGATTCTAAACTCCCGATTCTTTAGAATCGGGCTGCCATCTAGTTTATACATATTTTTAGGAATGTTAATGTTTGTAGTTGTTTTAAATATTGTGTATGTGTTATATGTAATTATGTATTTTCTTAGAACTGCCCTAGAAGGAAGTAGTTTGACATAATCATGCACCTGGACCCGTAGCAGAGTTGGACTAACGCAAAACGGCCATTGTCCTGTTTTCTCCTCTCCCTGCACTCCTGGTTTTAGTGCACACCATGTACATTTGTAAGTTTTCTCTAGTTTAAAATGGACGCTTTTCTAAAGGTCCTCCTTATCCACACTCTGAGCTAGACTGCATCATCTTGGATATGGGCCTATTTTGCCAGTGTCCTGCTGAGCAGCACCGTCTGGCCTGCTGTTACTCCATTAGTATTGGCTACGAGTTTAACGTGACTAAAATCCGGTATCTCCATCTCTTCTTCTTCATCATCCACTTCGGAGGAAAGGGTAATGGTGACTCAAGACAAAGCTTCAGCATAAGCATTCTCTGTGCCGAAACGGTACTTGATGGAGTAATTAAACCCAGACTGTTATGACCTGGTGGTGAGGACAATAATGGACCTGGTGGTTAAGAGCACACGGAATGACCTGATAGTTACTAATAATACAGGACAAGCTCTGAGACGTGGGAACTCTGCTGACCGCAATCCCTAAACCTATCACACACACTAGAAATAGCCGTGGAGTGCTCCTGACGCTCCCTAGGCGCATCGTCACAGCCTAAGGAACTAGCTAGCCCTAAAGATAGAAAAATAAAGCCTACCTTGCCTCAGAGAAATTCCCCAAAGGAACAGGCAGCCCCCCACATATAATGACTGTGAGTTAAGATGAAAATTACAAACACAGAGATGAAATAGATTTAGCAAAGTGAGGCCCGACTTACTGAACAGACAGAGGATAGGAAAGGTAACTTTGCGGTCAGCACAAAAAAACTACAGAAAGACCACGCAGAGGGCGCAAAAAGACCCTCCGCACCGACTCACGGTGCGGAGGCACTCCCTCTGCGTCCCAGAGCTTCCAGCAAGCAAGACAAAAATCAAAATAGCAAGCTGGACAGAAAAAATAGCAAACAGAGAAAAACAAGCAGGAACTTAACTTCTGCTGGGAAGACAGGTCACAAGAACGATCCAGGAGCGAACTAGACCAATACTGGAACATTGACAGTTGGCATGGAGCAATGATCTAGGTGGAGTTAAATAGAGCAGCCAGCTAACGAATTAACTTCGTCACCTGTGGAAGGAACCTCAGAAGCCGCAGCTCCACTCACAACCACCAGAGGAAGCCCATGGACAGAACCAGCCGAAGTACCATTCATGACCACAGGAGGGAGCTTAACAACAGAATTCACAACACCAGACCCATCTCTGTTCCTGGACCCCCAGCTTCACACTTTGCAGATGAGCCAATGGATTTTTATCAGTCTGTACCAAGATCTGTGCTGTAGTGAGGTAATCGGCTAACTTCTCATTGTGATGCAGTTCCCTGCTCGCAGCGCCAAATGAAACATGGACAAGGGATGGCCACAGGATGAGTGGTACAAAAACTATCAGCAGACATGCACAAATATTAGATTAGAATTAATAGAAGTAAAAATATTAGAAAGCATGGTAGGTACACAGTGTATAAGTAACAAAGACAGCAGTTACTCTGAATAACAGCGGCTAAGAGTATATGCGGGTACACTTAAACAGAATTAACCGTTACATGCAAGCAAAATGCAGCAATAAATAACAATAAAACAACAGTGTTATTATGGCATGAAATAAATATTTGATCACCTACCAACCAGGAAGAATTCTGGCTCTCACAGACCTGTTAGTTTTTCTTTAAGAAGTCCTCCTACTCTGCACTCATTACCTGTATTAATAGAACCTGTTTGAACTCATTACCTTTATAAAAAAAACCTGTCCACAAATTCAATCAATCACATTCCAGTCTCTCCACCATGGCCAAGACCAAAGAGCTGTTTAAGGATACCAGAGATGAAAATTGTAGACATGCACAAGGCTGGGATGGGCTAAAGGACAATAGGCAAGTAGCTTGGTTAAAAGGCAAAAACTGTTGACACAATTATTAGAAAAAATAAGAAACACAAAATGACTGTCAATCTTCCTCAGTCTGGGGTTCAATGCAAGATCTAACCTCGTAGGGTAAGGGTGATTCTGAGAAATATCTTGAATCAGCCCAGAACTACACAAGAGGACCCGGTCAATGACCTGAATAAAGGTGGGATCACAGTCTCAAACATTACCGTTAGTAACACACTACGCCATCATTGATTAAAATCCTGCAGGGCATGCAAGGTCCCCTGCTCACACTACCACAAATCCAGGCCCATTTCAAGTTCTCAAATGACCATCTGGATGATCCAGACGAGGCATGGGAGAAGATCATGTGGTCTGATGAGACAAAAATAGAACTTTTTGGTATCAACTCCTCTCACCGTGTTTGGAGGAAGAAAAAGGATAAGTACAAGTCCAAGAACACCATCCCAACCGTGAAGCATGATGGGGGCACATCATACTTTGGGAGTGCTTTTCTGCAAAGGGGACAGGATGACTGCACAGTAGTGAAGAGAATGGATGGGGTCATGTATCACGAGAATTTGACCAACAACCTCCTTCCCTCAGCAAGAGCATTGAAGATAGGTCGTGGCTGTGTCTTCCAGCATGACAATGACCATACAGCCAAGGCAACCATTCTCCAGACCTGAATCCAATAGAAAATCTTTGGAGGGAGCTGAAACACAATGTTGCCCAGCGACAGCCCCAAAAACTGAAAGATCTGGAGATCGGTATGGAAGAGTGGACAAAAATCCTGTCATGATCCAAGCCGGGGTTTGTTTCTTGCTATGCTCTCCCCAGTTTGATCATGCAGGAGTTAACTTTCCTCTGTCTCGTTCTGGGATCTCTTTGACTATTTCTGCCCGCTGCTGTCTGTCTATAGTTTCAGTTATAGATTCTGCCTAGGCTTGAGCCGCTGACCCAGTTACACCCTGATTTGTCATCTGCCCGTTTACTCAGTCACTGTACTTTCCCACTCCTGTTACCCCGCTTGACTTAGTGTTTGTTCCCCATACTCTGACCTCCTGGTATCTGACCCAGCTTGACTTCTGACTCGTTTGTTGGTCTTACGTCTCTGAGATTTATGTTCCTGTGTAGCTTTGACTTTTCTGGCTTGCACCTGACCACGTTTGTTGCTGTTTCCTCTGGTGCTGCGTCTCCTGTCTGTTACTGACTTGGCTTGTCTGACCACTCGCTCACTACCTAGTGACATCTGCACTGCCGTAATGTGGTGCTACACTGTAAGCACAACCTTTCTTCCTCCACCAGCCCCCTGGTGGAGGCTGTGCATACTGTGCTGCAGCAGCATTACAAATCCCTGCTGCAGTGTGTGCAAACTTGTTTAAGAGCTACAGGAAACGTCTAACCTCTGTAATTGCAAACAAATGTTTCTGTGCCAAATATTATGTCCTGTTTTTCTATTGTATTAAATAATTATTTCATGCAATAAAATGGAAATTAATTAAGTAAAAATCATACAATGTGATTGTCTGGAATTTTTTTTAAGATTCTGTCTCTCATAGTTGAATTGTGCAAATGATAAAATTACAGACTTCTCCATTCTTTGTAGGTGGGAATACTTGTAAAATTGCCAGTTATCACATACTTATTTTTCCCACTGTATATATTCTTATGTAAGATGGTACCGGTACATCCTGAAACTGAAGTAGATTGGTCCTTACTGGGCTGAGTCCCAAATAATCAGAAATGCCATCTTGAAGCTCTTATGGATTTCCGATCTCTACAACGCAGAGCTTCTTTAAGTCCTTAGAGATTTGGCCTCACGTGGCCTAGCCGAAGAAGCTCTGTACTTGGTTGTCCTCACCGAGTCAGTTCATATCAAGCTGAACAATGCGTCCCAGAGTCACCACCAACAGACCCCAGAGTCACACTACCTTATCCAGACTTTCTCTAAGGATCTGCAGCTTCACTTCCAACCCGAATCTTAGGGTATGTGCACACGTAGATGGAATTTCTGCACCTGTTTTGAGAAATCAGCAGGTAAAAAGCACTGCATTTTACCTGCGGATTTACTGTGGATTTACCGCGGATTTTATGCAGTTTTTGTGTGGATTCCACCTGCAGTTTTACACCTGCGGATTCCTATAATGGAGCAGGTGTAAACCGAATACAATTAGAAAGCTGTTCACACGCTTTAGGGAACATCAAAGATCAATTGATTCAGGGAAAGGTGTTCCCAGACTTATTCAACATATCAGAGAATGTCATGCAGGAGATCCTGATGTATTGACATTTGCAGGGATCGAAAAAGTCTTTTTACCGAAACAAGGAGGCGATTTACAAAAATTGCTGCTACAACGAGAGGCTAGATGGATAATGAGAACGAAGGCGACAGGACCGGCCGGTCTTAATGAAAAAATTGACATGTCCGTGTTTCTGTAATTTCTAGGTCGAACAGATTGTCAGATGAGCACTATTGTGCACTGTGACTAATGGTCTTATTATCATTCTTTCTCTCAAACTGCATTATTTTCGTATAAAACAGACTAATAATCAGACAAGAATTAGATGGGACTCCAGTTTTATATGACATTTGTGTTATGTTATAAAGATGCAACATTTCATGATTTCGTTCCTTGTACAACATGATTGTATATAGTTTGTTTATTTTCTATGTAAATTTCGTTCCTCTAGGTGTATATGGATAACATCGTAATGTTCATGTTTTTCTAGTTGATTTTAATATGTATGTGTTTTCACTTACCTCCCCGATGTGCACCTGATTTCTGCCTGCACTGGACGGGATACACGTCAGAGGGGGCGGTGCCTCTGCACTTATCTCACCTGGCGTTGTTCCATTCCAGTGTGGACCCGTAGCAGCGCCGGTGTTGGCGCGAAACGGCTGTTGTCCTCTCCCCGCTCACCTCTTGTCTCTTTCTCTCCCCCGTGCCATGAACACGGCTTCACCATTGCTTAAATAAAGGGCAGAATCTGCTTCACAGGATCGGTGAGTGTTGCCACATCTTTCTTTACTTTTCGATTGGTAAACCGCTGCGGAATCCGCACAAAGAATGTGCACTGCGGATTTTGTTTTCCATAGGTTTACATGGTACTTTAAACTCATGGAAAGCAGCTGCAAATCCGCAGGGTCAAAACCGCTGCGGATCCACAGCAAAATCCGCAACATGTGCACATATCCTCATACTATTCCTCCCAACAGCCCATCAACTGCCAAAAACCTCGGCCCTTCAACTCCAGTCTCTTGCTGCTGCCCTCAACTGGCCAGATCATATACTGTATCACATCACAAATCTCCAACAATACAATAAACCAGTAAACTGTGATTAACCCTTGCATTCCTGTGATAAAAGAAATACTACATGCTCTAGTTATAGTAAACATTTACGTAAAGCACATGTGAGTTATTTCTGTGCAGAATGTAAGAATGCCTGAATATAGCAATAAGTGACCCTATGCAACTTTTTTCTAAAGAAAATAAGCAGGCAGAAGTTGTGATTTTTCATTAGTTTATTACCAACCATGTTCACATACAGTTAAATAATGCAACTCGGACACAAGGTTCTTAATATTAGACAGGGTAGGACCGTCCCGATCAGGGTCACCTTGTTGACGGTGGGATGGCCTTTATGCTATTTTTGATCAAAAACAGCATTACTAAGAAACCTGTGTTATTTAAATGCACTTTTGCTTTTTACTTATTTAGTTACTGTAGAGTTTATGTTTATTTTGCTTCTTGTAGGTTTGGTATTAACACAGACTTTAATAGGTCATATTGACCTGAACAGTACAAGTGCGAAGCCAATATAAACAAAACAGCATGGTTAAATAAAGTAGTCCACTTTCTAAAATAAAAGAACATTATGCTGACATCCTGTATCGGTGGCATTCCAGCGATGTCTGCACTGTGGATCTCATGTTACATTAATGTACTCCATGATTCCTGCAGCCAATTGGCGCCTGCAGGACCTACATGGCAGAACAATTTCATGCAAGTTCCAGGAGACCTGGCACCGACATTGCAGGAACGGCGTCATTACGGGACATGAGCAAATGGTGTGGCTTTTTTTTTCATATGATGGACTACTTTATGTTAACCCCTTTCTGCCAGCTGACAGGATAGTACGTCAGCTGGCAGACTCCCCTGCTTTGAGGTGGGCTCCGGCGGTGAGCCCACCTCAAAGCCGCGACATGTCAGCTGTTATAAACAGCTGACATGTGGACGCAATGGGCGCAAGCGGAACCGCGATCCGCCCGTGCCCATTAACTAGTTAAATGCCGCTGTCAAACTCTGACAGCGGCATTTAACAAGCGCTGCCGCGCGGCCGGAGGCCTTCGCACCGCTGACCCCAGTCACATGATCGAGGGTCAGCGGTGCATTGCCATAACAACCTGAGGTCTCCTTGAGATCTCTATTGTTGTTGATGGCAGATTGCTGTGAGCACCACCCTGTGGTCGGCGTTCAAAGCAATGCTGCATTTCTTCTGCATAGAGGTGATCTGTGCTTCACTTCTATGTAGCAGAGGCGATGGTGTAGTGCATGCTTCTAGCCTCCTATGGAGGCTATTGAAGCATGCCCCAAACAAATGTGTCTAAAAATATAAAAAAAAATTATGTATAAAATATTTAAAAGTTCAAATCACCCCCCTTTCACCTCAATCAAAATAAAACAATGAAAAAAAATCAAACCTACACACATTTGGTATCGACGCGTTCAGAATCGCCCGATCTATCAATAAAAAAGGATTAACCTTATCGCTAAACAGCGTAGCGAGAAAAAAATCAAAACGACAAAATTACATTTTTTTGGTCGCAGCGATATTGCATTAAAATGCAATAACGGGTGATCAAAAAAATGTATATGTACAAAAATGGTATAATTAAAAAGCTTGGCATGCAAAAAATAAGCCCTCACCCAACCCCAGATCAAGTAAAATACTTAAATGCATGTATTGGGGATTTAAAGTAATACAGGTGCTTCTCACAAAATTTGAAAATTATCAAAAAGTTCATTTATTTCAGTTCTTCAATACAAAAAAATGAAACTCATATATTATATAGAGTCATTAGAACAGAGTGATCTATTTCAAGTGTTTATTTCAGTTAATGTTGATGATTATGGCTTACAGCCAATGAAAACCCCAAATTCATTTTCTCCGTAAATTAGAATAATTCATAACACCAGCTTGAAAAATTATTTTAAAACCTAAAATGTTGGCCTACTGAAATGCATGTTCAGTAAATGCACTCAATATTTTGACGGGGCTCTTTTTGCATCAATTGCTGCATCAATGCGGCATGGCATGGAGGATATCAGCCTGTGGCACTGCTGAGGTGTTATGGAAGCCCAGGTTGCTTTGATAGCAGCCTTAAGCTAGTCAGCATTGTTGGTTCTGGTGTTTCTCATCTTCCTCTTGACAATACCCCATGGATTCTCTATGGGTTAAGGTCAGGCGAGTTTGCTGGCCAATCAAGCACAGTGATACTGTTGGTTTTAAACCAGGTATTGGTACTTTTGGTAGTGTGGATAAGTGCCTAGTCCTGCTGCAAAATGAAATTTGCAGTACATCTCCTAAAAGATTGTCGGCAGAGGGAAGCATGAAGTGCTCTAAAATAACCTGGTAGATGGCTGCGCTGACTTTGGTCTTGATAAAACACAATGGACCTACATCAGCAGATGACATAGCTCCCAAAACCATCACTGATTGTGGAAACATCACACTAGACCTCAAGTAGCTTGGATTGTATGCCTCACCACTCTTCCTCCAGACTGTGGGACCTTGATTTCCAAATGATATGCAAAATTTACTTTAATCTCAAAACAACACTTTGGACCACTGAGTAACAGTCTAGTTCTTTTTCTCCTTGGCCCAAGTAAGATGCTTCTGGCATTGTCTATTGGTCATGAGTGGCTTGACACAAGTAATGCGACACTTGTAGCCCATGTCCTGGATACGTGTGTGTGTGGTGGCTCTTGAAGCAATGACTCCAGCAGCAGTCCACTCCTTGTGAATCGCCCCCAAATTTTTGAATGGCCTTTTCTAAACAATCCTTTCAAGGCTTCGGCTATCCGGGTTGCTTGAGAATCTTTTTCTACCACACTTTTTCCTTCCACTCAACTTGCCATTAATATGCTTGGATACAGCACTCTGTGAATAGCCAGCTTCGTTAGTAATAACCTTTTGCGGCTTACCCTCCTTGTGGAGTGTGTGAATGACTGTCTTCTGGACATTTGTCAAGTCAGCAGTCTTCCCCATGATCGTGAGCCTGCTGAAACAGACTAAGGGACCTTTTTAAATGCTTAGGAAGCCTTTGAAGGTGTTTTTTGTTAATTATTCTAATTTACTGAGGTAATGACTTTGGGGTTTTCATTTGCTATAAGCCATAATCATCAACATTAACGGAAATAAACACTTAAAATAGATCATTCTGTTTGCAATGGCTCTATATAATATATGAGTTTCACTTTTTGTATTGAAGAACTGAAATAAATGAACTTTTTGATGATATTCTAATTTTGTGAGAAGCACCTGTATCTGCAATTTGATTCTATTAAAATGTTTGCGCCATTTGTGTTATGTAGACTCTCTGTTGCAATGTTTATTGTTGGCTGCAAAATCAGCTAATTGACAATCTGTCAGTCAGATTACTAGAACAGCGATTTTGTATCTCTTTTTTATTTATCTTTTCCTATCCTCTCATTTATGGCCATAGTCTACAATACAATAGCAGGGAAACAAAGAGCACTATGCAAGCAAAATGGTGCAAAATATGTAATGAAACCCAATTGCAAAAATGATTTTAGCAACAAATACATACATTTAAGTTAAAAGAAAATGTCAACCTCTTTTAAGAAGCACTCCCTTCAAAGTTTTAATCGTTTTAATATATCGCAGTCATATTTTAATATTTGGCAATGTGTACTTACAATAGATTAATTTCCCTTTCAACCCAGATAATTCTTCTCTTTTCTCTGCTCTATGTAGTAACAGGAAGTCTCTTTTCCCTGTATAAATCATCCCCCCCTTCACCTCCTGACCCAGCTGTCACCTCCCTCTGCCAGGGACATATGTAGTGGCTCATGACTCATGCAGGGAAAATTGACCTCCTGTTTCTACATAGAGCTTAGAAGGATTCAGCTAGTCAGTTATTAATCAAATGATAGTAGTAAAGGTATTGCCTGCAGTATGGTGAGGTGCTGGTGTGATGGGCCAAATGACCCTTAGGGTATGTGCACACGTCAGGATTTCTTGCAGAAATTTTCCTGACAAAAAACGGACATTTCTGCCAGAAATCCGCATGCGTTTTTGATGCGATTTTGGTGCGTTTTTTGTGCGTTTTTTCCCAAATGCATAGAATTGCGGGAAAAACGCAGAAAATCCGCAAAAATAATGAACATGCTCATTTTTTTACCACGATGCGTTTTTTTCGCGGAAAAAAACGCATCCATATGCACAAAACATGCAGAATGCATTCTAAATGATAGAATGCATAATGTATGCGTTTTTAATGAGTTTTTATAGCGTTTTTAGCACGAAAAAAAAGCAAAAAAACCTGAACGTGTGCACATGGCCTTAGTCCATTCGATGAAAATCCAACGCGCACTCTGTATTTTTGTGGTGATGCCGAAAAATAATATTTAGTAACAGTTTGTGGGAATAGAAAAAGTAGAAATATAGGTAAAGAGCAGGAGAAAATTCTAAAGCGACTATATTTGAGTGACATTTCAACCAGTCCCCAGGTCTTATTCAATACATCGCTGCAAGAAAAGAAGACCTCAATAACATGTTCACACAATGGGATAAAATCAGTTAATCGTGACAAACTACATAAAAACACTCCATATATTACAATTCCACATCTGTGTATATAGGCATAGCAATACATTGTCCATATATGACACTGTACATATGAAAAGTGTAGCAAAAGTAGAATTAAGCCTGAGAACCATCTACATACCGTGGATGAGGTAGGTAGGGTAAACACTATAAACTCAGCTAGTCCCAACATAATAATGATTGGTGTTCATATCTTAATGCTTACTTGGTAATTCCTTAGTCATGGAGATAGATATATGCTACAAAGTCAGCTAGTCCCAACACAATAATGATAGACTTGTTGTTAATATCTAATGCTTACTTGGTAATTCCTTAGTCAAGGAGATAGATGCAGTTTGTATGGGGCTATTTCCCAGGTCAAAGTAGTGTGCAAAGTGAGCTGTGAAGAGATGTGCAGTTGAGAGCCCCAAGATGAGAGAAATATGGCACTATGCTGTGGAAACAAACACATGAACATTGTCAGGGGTTTAAGAGATATTGTGGATAAGTTGCAGAGTGGGCTATATACGTTGGTGGAATAGGGTTGCTGTACCTTAAAATCGCATTACTGGCGGCGCTTCTGCACCTTGCCTGACCTTCCTGCTGCTGGCGTGTGAGGGGAATGAAGTTGGAGGGTTTTATGCCAGCGTTAGGTGTCCCGGCAGGAAGTGTGTCACCGGAAGTGACATAGGCTACTTTCTGCACCTCCATTCTAGGACCTGTGTGGATTCATAGTGATGTGCCAGGGTGGCGTTGCCGGAGGCGGCACATGACCGCATGTCTGTGTTGTTTTGGGGTGGAGATGATCAAGAAAAACAAACATGATGCACAAAATTAAAAACATCTAAAACATCCCCACCAAAACCCAAGAGATCCTGCCAGATCTCCCCACGCTGATCCTTGCCGCTTCCCTCTTCCCCGGTGGCTGCTTGTTTGGGTTCCGGGTTCCTCACTTGGTCTTACTCAGATTTCTATCTGTGCCGGACGGGAGTCACGCTTGTGCTCAGTACTCATGGCACCATGTCCCTCTGCAAAATACTGCTAACAGGATTGCTGTGGTTACCGCTGCTGTGAGGTCATTTCTCCTCATTTACTGGGGCATTATACTACTCTGTGCCACTGTTTCTGTCCCTTTATGTGCTTTTACGCACTTTGTCTGGCATACAGGTACCGCAGCTTATTTATTACTAGCTATTGAACCCGTTCTACGCCCGGGTGGCGAGCATTTATATTGGTATATGGTCTCCATCCTGGTATGTGCTGCTCCATCCTGCATCCCCATCCAGTCATGTGCTGCTCCATCCTGCGTCCCCATCCTGTCATGTGCTGCTCCATCCTGCGCCCCCATTCTGTCATGTGCTGCTCCATCCTGCATCCCCATCCTGTCATGTGCTGCTCCCATTCTGCACCCCCGTTCTGTCATGTGCTGCTCCCATCCTGCGCCCCGTTCTGTCATGTGCTGCTCCCATCCTGCGCCTCCATTCTGTCATTTGCTGCTCCCATCCTGTCATGTGCTGCTCCCATCCTGCACCCCCGTTCTGTCATGTGCTGCTCCCATCCTGTGCCCCCGTTCTGTCATGTGCTGCTCCCATCCTGCTCCCCTGTTCTGTCATGTGCTGCTGCCATCCTGCGCCCGTTCTGTCATGTGCTGCTGCCATCCTGCGCCCGTTCTGTCATGTGCTGCTCCCATCCTGCGCCTCCATTCTGTCATTTGCTGCTCCCATCCTGTCATGTGCTGCACCCATCCTGCGCCCCCGTTCTGTCATGTGCTGCTCCCATCCTGCGCCCCCGTTCTGTCATGTGCTGCTCCCATCCTGCGCCCCCGTTCTGTCATGTGCTGCTCCCATCCTGCTCCCCTGTTCTGTCATGTGCTGCTCCCATCCTGCGCCCCTGTTCTGTCATGTGCTGCTGCCATCCTGCGCCCGTTCTGTCATGTGCTGCTCCCATCCTGCTCCCCTGTTCTGTCATGTGCTGCTCCCATCCTGCGCCCCCGTTCTGTCATGTGCTGCTCCCATCCTGCGCCCCCGTTCTGTCATGTGCTGCTTCCATCCTGCGCCCGTTCTGTCATGTGCTGCTCCCATCCTGTGCCCCCATTCTTTCATGTGCTGCTCCTATCCTGCGCCCGTTCTGTCATGTGCTGCTGACATCCTGCCCCCGTTCTGTCATGTGCTGCTCCCATCCTGCGCCACCATTGTATTATATGCCCCCCATAAGACGCTCCAGTGTGTATGCCCCGTATGCTGCTGCCATATAAAAAAAAAAAATATACCATACTCACCTATCGTCCGGCTCCACTGCAGGTGTGTCTTCAAGAAAATGGGGCTGGAAAGCGCAGACTGCGCAGGTGCCGATTCCGGCAGCAGGAATCGGCGCCTGCGGAGTCCGCGCTTTCCGGCGCCATTTTCTTGAAGACACACCTGCAGTGGAGCCGGAGTGTGTCTTCAAGAAAATGGCGCCGGAAAGCGCAGGCGCCGATTCCGGCAGCAGGAATCGGTGCCTGCGCAGTCCGCACTTTCTGGCGCCATTTTCTTGATGATACACTCCAGCTCCTCTGCCTGTGACTGGTCAGAGGGCGGTGCCGGCGCGCATTAAGGGCGTCATCGCGCCCTCTGAACTGTCACAGCAGAGGAGCCGGGAGACGGAGCCGCACGCAGCGCTGGAACGGGGAAAGGTGAATATACTTACCCTCCTGGCGGTCCCTGACTCTCCGGTGGAGATCACGGTATGCGTTCAGTGCTTACGCATACCGCGATCTCCTGGGAGCATTACTCTGTGGGGGCCAGACTGCGCTGGCGCTTGCGCCTGCGCAGTCTATAAAGGCTTCGGACAGAGTGACGCTCCCAGCGTTATATTATAGATTTTTTAGGCATAGGTTGTTGTGGCGTACTCTCTTTTTTGTGTATTACATGGGCATACACTCACTTTATTATACATTTTTTGCCTTATTCCTGGGGAATGTATTAGTGATTTAGGTAATTGCAAAAGGTCATGTGATATATTGGTATTTTGTATTATATTCTGAGATATAGAGAGAGAGAGAGAGATATCCAGTAGTGGTGTGCGGTATTGTTTGGAGTGGTTCTTTTTCTCCTGTTGTTCATGTTACATTGCCACTACTCTGCTCCCCTCGTGTCCTGACTTGCAGTATTGTTGTGCGCCAATATCTGCTTTATTGAAAAACAAACATGAGACCCCTGTTACCAGGGTATCAGACTGGCTGCAACAATGACTAGTTAAAGGGAGGAGGAAATATAACATATTGCAGACCTTTCAGTCCCTGGTGGTGCAATAATAAAGGGATTACATTACTTTGATGGAAATAAAAGATAGATGGTGAGCATGTCATGGGCTTGTAGGTTATATGGACTATAACATCCTTAAGGGAGCATGATTATAGGGTATACTGTGTAGCATGGGGATCATTTTATTCTTTAGTTAAATATTTTTATTTTTAAAACAATAGTGAAAGGGTCTCCCTGTCCTAATGGGTGTGTAGTAGGTCCAAAGCTTGTGGGCTAAGGGGTAATAGTGCCCCGTCCTTAAAGGAACATGATATTAATTAAAGGTAGAATATATTATCTTTTAACAAAATTGTTTTATGGTATTAGTTCCTATTAATAAAATAATGATGGGTCACACTATCATAGTGGACGTGTGATGAGTCCCAAACATACGGGCTATTGGCAAATAGGACTATTAATGGGTACAGGTAGGTAGCCCATGAGAGGTCCATCCAGATTTGGTATATGGGGTATAGAGCTACTCACCTGGGTTTCGGACGGGGATCATTTTGTCTGTGGGAAGAGAAGTGAGAATTAGTACGTAAGATGTGTATCCAATATGCTTCTCTTCTCTTGATAATTTTAATGTGGTCGCCTTCATGACGTAGACCACAAAATTTGAATCACACATGTAAAAGCCTTGTATGGGATATGTTTTACCTGTCCTGGGGTGTGTAATGTGGTCCACCCTAATGACATTGAAGCATGTCCCACAGCTCAGGCATGGAAAGGTGCCATTTCTATGGCTACCTATGTAGCTTTGTGTGGGGATCTTGCTAAGACTACCAATATCAGCCCTTACCAGTCTATTGCGTATACGGGGGGTCTCTTGGTACACATTAATGTGGGTGACCTAAAAGCCTCTATGTTGGGGTATGCTTTGGCTAAGAGGGGCCAATGTCTTTTGATGGTGGCCTGGACTTTAGGTATCATAGGATGATATACATGTGCAAATGGGTTGTTATTGGCTGAAGGGCAGATAATGGAGGGCTGTATAGTGAGGACTCTAGATTCATCTTTCTCCAATAAGGTCCTAGGATAGGCCTGGTCCCTGAACATTCTGATATGTTTTGTAATCTGTCCTTAAGTATCCACTTGTCAGAGGCAATACGGGAGACCCTCTGACATTGAGAACAGGGGAGGCTATTCTTAGTAGACTTAGGGTGGCAGCTCAAAACATGTAAGAGGCTGTTACAATTAGTGGGTTTACAGTAAAGATCCATTGTGAGTTGGCACTGAAGTCTTTGATGACCAAGGTATCAAGGAAAGAGATATGGTGGGTATCATAGTACAGTGTAAATTGTAGCTCTGACCTGATGGAATTGATTTAGGTGTATAATGGCAAAAGGGAGTCTGGTGTGCCATTCCAGATACAGAAGATGTCATCTATAAATCTATGATAACAGAGAGAGTGTTGTATGAAGAGCTCATGGTTGTAGATACTGTATATTGTTCTTCAAATCTACTCATGTACAAATTTGCGTAAGCTGGAGCTACATTTGAGCCCATTGCGGTCCCTCATTTTTGAATGTAGAATGTATCCCCAAAGAGAAAGAAATAGTCATGGAGTACCAATGAAAGTACAGTAGTTCAAGACCGAACTCGATAGAATCAGTAGACAAGCTAGATTGTGAAAGAAGATGTGATACAAATGAGATACCAATTCACCGCGCTATGCTGAGATAAAAGAGAGAGAGAGAGAGAAAAAAAATACTCACTGTGATTGTGTTAATATGGAGCATATATCAGGAAACTCAAAAGAATTAAATCCTCTTGATGGTCACTGCCAATAAAAAATAGTATAGATCATATATGGAAATGGATAGAATTACCAGTAGTAATGCTGGCTAAAAAATTATCAGTACTTAATACTTTTTTAGCCAGCAGTGCTACTGGTAATTCTATCCACTTCCGTATATGATCTATACTATTTTTTATTAGCAGTGACCACCAAAAGGATTTAATTCTTATGAGATTCCTGATATATGTTCCATATTAACACAATCACAGAGTTAGTATTTTTTTTTTCTCTCTCTATTATCTCAGCATAGCACGGTGAATTGGTATCTCGTTTATTAGCCCCAATTTTTTTTACAGAAACTGGCACAGTCTGTCACTTTCACCAGCTGCATCTGAGATTTATCAACAATCTATTTCTGAGTGGTAAGTGCCAGTGTGCACTTATTTATTCCAAGATGTGATACAACTTCAATGTCCAGGGTCACTAAGAGACTGTCCGGTGGTATAGTGGCAATGTTCCTGATAATGGTGTGAAAGTGGCCTGTGTCCAGTACAAAAGAGCATGAGGTCTTGGTTGGAGGGGTCAGGATCTTCTTGAGATAGATAGATAGTGGGGAAAAATAGAATACGTAGAAGCCACTATCGGGTGACCGGGAGGGTTGACGAGTGACTTATGAACTTTAGGTAGGACATAGAAAACTGGGGTAACCGGTTGTGGGTTCACTAGAAATGTGGCCGTTTTTTGATTATTTGTCTGTCTATCCAAGTAATGTTTGAGAATGTTGTGGATTTTGTGATTAATGGCACTAGTGGGATCTCTGTAAATTGGAAGGTGTCAATATCAGATACTTTAGCAGTTGGAAAATCTCATTGTGGTACATGGTGGCTCCACCTTTGTCTGAAGGTTTGATTGTAATCTGTTCATTGTTCTATAGTGAGCTTAGTGCTCCTCTCTCCACAACAGGGAGATTTTGGTGTGTGGGAATGCTTCATTTCAGAGCATCAAGGCGCAGGTCACTTCCGGGGACACACTTCCTGCCGAGACATCTAACGCCAGCATATTAACCTCCAACTTCATTCCCCTCACATGCCAGCAGCAGGAGGCCAGGCAAGGCGCAGAAGCGCAGCCAGTAATGTGATTTAAAGGTACAGCAACCCTATTCCACCAACATATATAGCCCACTCTGCAACTTATCCACAATATCTCTTAAACCTCTGAAAATGTTCATGTGTTTGCTCCCGCAGCATAGTGCCATATTTCTCTCATCTTTGGGACTATACAAGTACTGCATCTCTTACTGGCCTTATTCCCTTTAAGTTAGGAGACTCACTCTCAACTTTATGTCTCTTCACAGCTCACTTTGCACACTACTTTGACCAGAGAAATAGCCCCATACAAACTGCATCTATCTCCTTGACTAAGGAATTACCAAGTAAGCATTAACCCCTTTACCACCAAGGGTGGTTTGCAATGACCAGGCCAATTTTTACAATTCTGACCACTGTCCATTTATGAGGTTATAACTCTAGAACGCTTCAACGGATCCTGGTGATTCTGACACTGTTTTCTCGTGACATATCGTACTTCATGATAGTGGTAAAATTTATTTGATATTACTTGCATTTATTTGTGAAAAAAATGGAAATCTGGCAAAAATTTTCCAACTTTGAATTTTTATGCAATTAAATCACAGATATATGTCACACAAAATACTTAATAAATAACATTTCCCACATGTCTACTTTATATCAGCACAATTTTGGAACCAAAATTTTTTTTTTGTTAGGGAGTTATAAGGGTTAAAAGTTGACCAGCAATTTCTCATTTTTACAAAACCATTTTTTTTAGGGACCACATCTCATTTGAAGTCATTTTGAGGGGTCTATATGATAGAAAATACCCAAGTGTGACACCATTCTAAAAACTGCACCCCTCAATGTACTGAGAACCACATTCAAGAAGTTTATTAACCCTTCAGGTGTCTCACAGGAATTTTTGGAATGTTTAAATAAAAATGAACATTTAACTTTTTTTCACAAAAAATTTACTTCAGCTCCAATTTGTTTTATTTTACCAAGGATAACAGGAGAAAATAGACCCCAAAAGTTGTTGTACAATTTGTCCTTAGTACGCCGATACCCCATATGTGGGGGTAAACCACTGTTTGGGCGCATGACAGAGCTCGGAAGCGAAGAAGGGCAATTTGACTTTTCAATGCAAAATTTACAGGAATTCAGATGGGACGCCATGTTGCGTTTGGAGAGCCACTGATGTGCCTAAACATTGAAACCCCCCACAAGTGACACCATTTTGGAAAGTAAACCCCCTAAGAAACTTATCTAGAGGTGTGGTGTAGGTTGAGCGAAACGGGTCATTCATTTTCATAAGTCGCCGACTTTTTGCAAAGTCGGGTTTCATGAAACCCGACCCGATCCCTGTGTGGGGTCGGCCATGCGGTACGCGACTTTCGCGCCAAAGTCGCATTTCAATGATGCGAAAAGCGCCATTTCTCAGCCAATGAAGGTGGATGCAGAGTGTGGGCAGCGTGATGACATAGGTCTCAGTCCCCACCATCTTAGAGAAGGGCATTGCAGTGATTGGCTTGCTTTCTGCGGCGTCACAGGGGCTATAAAGGGGCGTTTCCGCCGACCGCCATCTTACTGCTGCTGATCTGAGCATAGGGAGAGGTTGCTGCCACTTCGTCAGAAGCAGGGATAGCGTTAGGCAGGGTACACTAACCCCCAAACCACTTGTGCTGTAGCGATTTCCACTGTCCAACACCACCTTTGTTTGCAGGGACAGTGGAGGCTACTTTTTTTTTTCGTCAGCGCTGTAGCTCATTGGGCTGCCCTAGAAGGCTCCCTGATAGCTGCATTGCTGTTTGTACACCGCTGTGCAAACCAACTGCTTTTTTCAAAGCACAAATCCTGTTGCTCCTTCCTTTCTGCACAGCTATCTTGTTTGTTTGTCCACACTTTTGACTTTTTTGTGCAGCAGTCCACTCCTTGTTATTGCTGCCTGCCATACATTGCTGATATTACTGCAGGGAGATAGTAATTGTAGGACAGTCCCTTTTTCTTTTTTTTTTTCGTTATATCTCTTCAAGCCACTTTCTGCCACAGAAAATATACTCTAATACAGTGGCCCAGATTTATTAACTAGTCTCCCTGAAGGAAAAAAAAAAAAAAAAAAAGGTGCAGATTAAAATTGGCAAATCTGTATCAGTGGCAGTCCTGTGTGTGGCATCTGTGTCTCATTTTCTGGCACAGAAAACATACAGTCTAACAGTGGGCCTGATTTTTTGCCAATTCTCCCATAAATAAAAAAAAAATAGTGGGAGATAAAGATTGGCAATTTTGCCTCAGTGTCAGTGCTGTGTGTGGCATCTGTCTCAAATTGTGTGCCACATTAAACCTAGTGTGTAATACTGGGCCAGATTTCTTTTACATTCTCCCTGAAAAAAAAAAAAAATAGTGGGAGATTAAGATTAGCATTTCTGCTTCAGTGCCACTCCTGTGTGTGCCACCTGTCTCAAGTTGTGTGCCACATTAAACCTAGTGTGTAATACTGGGCCAGATTTCTTTTCAATTCTCCCTGAAAAAATAAAAATAGTGGGAGATTAAGATTGGCATTTCTGCCTCATTGCCAGTGCTGTGTGTGCCACCTGTCTCAAATTTTGCGCCACATTAAACCTAGTGTGTAATACTGGGCCAGATTTCTTTTCAATTCTCCCTGAAAAAATAAAAATAGTGGCAGATTAAGATTGGCATTTCTGCTTCAGTGCCACTCCTGTGTGTGCCACCTGTCTCAAATTGTGTGCCACATTAAACCTAGTGTGTAATACTGGGCCAGATTTCTTTTAAATGCTCCCTGAAAAAAAAAATAGTGGGAGATTAAGATTGGCATTTCTGCTTCAGAGCCACTCCTGTGTGTGCCACTTGTCTCAAATTGTGTGCCACATTAACCCCTTCATGACTGGGGGATTTTTCGTTTTTCCGTGTTCGTTTTTCTCTCCCCTCCTTCCCAGAGCCATAACTTTTTTATTTTTCTGTCAATTTGGCCATGTGAGGCCTTATTTTTTGCGGGATGAGTTGTACTTTTGAACGACATCATTGGTTTTAGCATGTCGTGTACTAGAAAACGGGAAAAAAATTCCAAGTGCGGTGAAATTGCAAAAAAAGTGCAATCCCACATTGGTTTTTTGTTTGGCTTTCTTGCTAGGTTCACTAAACGCTAAAAATGACCTGCCATTATGATTTTCCAGGTAAGTACGAGTTCATAGACACCTAACATGACTAGGTTATTTTTTATCTAAGTGGTGAAAAAAAATTCCAAACTTTGCTAAAAAAAAAAAAAAATTGCGCCATTTTCCGATACTCGTAGCGTCTCCATTTTTCATGACCTGGGGTCGGTTGAGGGCTTATTTTTTGCATGCCGAAATGACGTTTTTAATGATAGCATTTCGGTGCAGATACGTTCTTTTGATCGCCCGTTATTGCATTTTAATGCAATGTCGCGGCGACCAAAAAAACGTAATTCTGTCGTTTCGAATTTTTTTCCCGCTACGCTGTTTAGTGATCAGGTTAATACTTTTTTTTAATTGATAGATCGGGTGATTCTGAGTGCGGCGATACGAAATATGCGTAGATTTGATATTTTTTTTATTGATTTATTTTGATTGGGGCGAAAGGGGGGTGATTTAAACTTTTATGTTTTTTTTATTTTTTTCACATTGTTTTAAACTTTTTTTTAACTTTTGCCATGCTTCAATAGCCTCCATGGGAGGCTAGAAGCAGGCACAACTCGATCGGCTCTGCTACATAGCAGCGATCTGCTGATCGCTGCTATGTAGCAGAAATGGAGGTGTGCTGTGAGCGCCGACCACAGGGTGGCGCTCACAGCCACCGGCGATCAGTAACCATAGAGGTCTCTGGGACCTCTATGGTTACAATATACAAGCATCGCCGACCCCCGATCATGTGACGGGGTCGGCGATGACGTCATTTCCGGCCGCCCGGCCGGAAGCGGTAATTAAATGCCGCTGTCTGCGTTTGACAGCGGCATTTAACTAGTTGATAGGTGCGGGCAGATCGCGATTCTGCCCGCGCCTATTACGGGCACATGTCAGCTGTTCAAAACAGCTGACATGTCCCGGCTTTGATGCGGGCTCACCGCGGAGCCCTGCATCAAAGCAGGGGAGCCGGCATCGGGCGGTATAGTACGTCCGATGCCGGTAAGGGGTTAAACCTAGTGTGTAATACTGGGTCAGATTTCTTTTAAATTCTCCCTGAAAAAAAAAATAGTGGGAGATTAAGATTGGCATTTCTGCCTCATTGCCATTGCTGTGTGTGCCACCTGTCTCAAATTTTGCGCCACATTAAACCTAGTGTGTAATACTGGGCCAGATTTCTTTTCAATTCTCCCTGAAAAAATAAAAATAGTGCGAGATTAAGATTGGCATTTCTGCTTCAGAGCCACTCCTGTGTGTGCCACCTGTCTCAAATTGTGTGCCACATTAAACCTAGTGTGTAATACTGGGCCAGATTTCTTTTCAATTCTCCCTGAAAAAATAAAAATAGTGCGAGATTAAGATTGGCATTTCTGCCTCATTGCCAGTGCTGTGTGTGCCACCTGTCTGAAATTTTGCGCCACATTAAACCTAGTGTGTAATACTGGGCCAGATTTCTTTTCAATTCTCCCTGAAAAAATAAAAATAGTGGCAGATTAAGATTAGCATTTCTGCTTCAGAGCCACTCCTGTGTGTGCCACCTGTCTCAAATTGTGTGCCACATTAAACCTAGTGTGTAATACTGGGCCAGATTTCTTTTCAATTCTCCCTGAAAAAATAAAAATAGTGCGAGATTAAGATTGGCATTTCTGCTTCAGAGCCACTCCTGTGTGTGCCACCTGTCTCAAATTGTGTGCCACATTAAACCTAGTGTGTAATACTGGGCCAGATTTCTTTTCAATTCTCCCTGAAAAAATAAAAATAGTGCGAGATTAAGATTGGCATTTCTGCCTCATTGCCAGTGCTGTGTGTGCCACCTGTCTGAAATTTTGCGCCACATTAAACCTAGTGTGTAATACTGGGCCAGATTTCTTTTCAATTCTCCCTGAAAAAATAAAAATAGTGGCAGATTAAGATTAGCATTTCTGCTTCAGAGCCACTCCTGTGTGTGCCACCTGTCTCAAATTGTGTGCCACATTAAACCTAGTGTGTAATACTGGGCCAGATTTCTTTTAAATTCTCCCTGAAAAAAAAATAGTGGGAGATTAAGATTGGCATTTCTGCTTAAGTGCCACGCCTGTGTGTGCCACCTGTCTCAAATTTTGTGCCACAGAACATATACTGTATGAGAGTGGGCCACATTTCTTCAATATTCTCCAAGAAAAAATAAAAAGGGGGAGATTTGAATTGTTAGTGTCTGTATCAGCGTCATTCCTGTTAGTGGCATATCTGTCTGCCACTGAAGCTGTGTACTGTTATACATTGGGCCTGATTTTCCCTGCAGTCTGACCCACCTATAAATGGATATATAAATCCAACAGAAGTTTGAGTTCACCTTGCAACTGGTTTTACAGTAACAAATACTGTTAGTTTGGTTACGTTTTTCAAACAATGAGGAAGTCTGGTGGAAGAGGTTGTGGCCGTGGGCGGTCATTGCCAGCTGGTAATGATGGTAGTGGTGGTGGAGCATCAGGTGGTCGTGGGAAAAGCAATATAGCACCTAAGTCTCGAGTAGTTGAGCCAGGTTCGTCGTCTGGCTACATAAGGCCTCGAACGCTCCCTTTTCTGGGAGTAGGAAAACCGCTTTTAAAGCCGGAGCAGCAAGAACAAATTTTGGCTTTCCTTGCTGACTCAGCCTCTAGCTCTTTCGCCTCCTCTTCTGAAACTGCTAAATGTAAAAGCAGTGTGTCGTTAGTGGATGTTCACGGTCAGGGACAAGTTGCTTCCTTGTCTTCTTCACCAAGAACAACAGAGAAGGATGCGTCAGGCGACACAACGGGTTACTCCATGGAGCTCTTTACACATACCGTTCCTGGGTTAGAAAGTGAAACAGTTAACAGGCCATGCCCATTACAAGTTGAATCGGACATGGAGTGCACAGATGCACAGCCACAGCCAGATTACTATGCTGTTCCTTTGACTCAGACCACAACATTGCCCTCGCAGTGTACTGATCCAGAATCAGACCTTGACGAGACTATGGTGCCCCGTCACGAACGCTATACCACCAGCTTACACGGTGACACAGACGAAATTGCACATGATATAGAAGAGGAGGCCATAGATGACCCAGTTGTTGACCCCGATTGGCAGCCATTGGGGGAACAGGGTGCAGGCGGCAGTAGCTCTGAAGCAGAGGAGAAGGAGCCACAGAAGGCATCCACATCGCAACAGGTTCCATCTGCCAGGCCCATATCTGGCCAAAAACGCGTGGCAAAACCAGTTGTAGGACAGCATGGACATCCGGTTAAAGAAGCTCAGTCTGCAATGCCTCAAAAGGTATCCGATAGTAGAAAGAGTGCAGTCTGGCATTTTTTTAAACAACATCCAAATGATCAGCGCAAAGTCATCTGTCAAAAATGTTCAACTACCTTAAGCAGAGGTCAGAATCTTAAAAGTCTAAATACAAGTTGCATGCGTAGACATTTAACCACCCTGCATTTGCAAGCATGGACTCACTACCAAACATCCCTTAAGGTTGTAGCACCCTCGGCAAATGAAGCTAGTCAGCAATGCTACATCCCTTCCCTCACTGTAAGCCCACCATTTCCCGCACCACCTGCAGCAAATGTGCAGATTTCGTCGCCAGGCCAAAGCAGTCAGGGAATCACCAGTTTCGTAGTAGGAAACACTGCATGTAGGGCCCCAGCAAGAATACCATCTCCAACCGTCTCTCAGTCTGCCATGTCCACCGGCACCCCCGCTAGTTCCACGATCTGCAGCTCTCCAGTCCAGCTCACCCTACATGAGACTCTCATTAGGAAAAGGAAGTACTCATCCTTGCATCCACGTACACAGGGTTTGAACGCCCACATTGCTAGACTAATCTCCTTGGAGATGATGCCCTACCGTTTAGTTGAAAGCGAAGCTTTTAAAGCCCTGATGGACTACGCAGAACCACGCTACGAGCTACCCAGTCGACACTTCTTTTCGAGAAAAGCCATCCCAGCCATCAACTAGCATGTAAAAGAGCACATCGTCCATGCACTCAGGCAATCTGTGAGTACAAAGGTGCACCTAACAACAGATGCATGGACCAGTAGGCATGGCCAGGGACGTTGCGTGTTCATCACGGCTCACTTGGTTAATGTGGTGGATGCAGGGTCCACAGGGGACAGCAATATTGGGACAGTTCTGCCTAGCCCACGGTCTAGGAAACAGTTGGCTGTAGGCGTTCGCCCCCCTCCTCCTCCTCCTTGTCCTCCTGCAGAAGCAAGAGCTCGTCCACAGACCGCAGTCGCACGAGCACTCCATCCGCAGCTGCCACTGTTGCACACGAGGTGTCCCATTATGGGACACCTAGTGGCAAGTGTCAGCAGGCTGTATTGGCAATGAAGTGTTTGGGCGACAGACACACCGCGGAAGTTCTGTCCGAGTTCTTGAAGAAAGAAACTCAGTCATGGCTGGGCACTGTACATCTTGAGGCAGGCAAGGTACTGAGTGATAACGGAAGGAATTTTATGGCTGCCATAGCCCTTTCACAGCTGAAACACATTCCTTGCCTGGCTCACACCTTAAACCTGGTGGTGCAGTGCTTCCTGAAAAGTTATCCGGGGTTACCCGACCTGCTCCTCCAAGTGCACAGACTTTGCTCGCATATCCGCCGTTCGCCCGTGCACTCATCGACGTTGCAACAAGGTAGAACTCCACACTGCACATGCTTCAGAGACTGTGCGAACAGAGGCGTGCTGTTATGTATTTGTGGGAAGATACACATACACGGGCAGGCAGTTGGATGGCAGACATGGAGTTGTCAGGTGTGCAGTGGTCGAAGGTACAAGACCTGTGTCAAGTCCTTCAGTGTTTTGAGGAATGCACACGGCTGGTTAGTGCAGACAACACCATAATAAGCATGAGCATCCCCTTAATGCGTCTGCTGATGCAAAGTTTGACGCACATAAAGGATCAGGCGTCTGCAGCCGAGGAAGAGGGAAGCCTTGATGACAGTCAGCCATTGTCTGGTCAGGGCAGTGTACAGGACGAGGTAGCGGGCGAAGAGGAGGAGGACGAGGACGAGGAGGATGATGGGGATGAGTATTTTTTTAATGAGGAAGCTTCTCCGGGGCCATTGGAAATTGGTGGCGTGGTAAGGCCGGGTTCTGGTTTTTGGAGGGACACAAGTGACGTAGATTTGCCTGTAACTGCCCCTCATCCCAGCACAACCGCAGATTTGACAACTGGAACTTTGGCCCACATGGCGGATTATGCCTTACGTATCCTCAAAAGGGACCCACGCATTATTAAAATGATGACCGATGACGATTACTGGTTGGCCTGCCTCCTTGATCCTCGCTATAAAGGCAAATTGCAAAATATTATGCCACATGAGAACCTGGAACAAATATTAGCAACCAAACAATCAACTCTTGTTGACCGTTTGATTCAGGCATTCCCAGCACACAGCGCCGGTGATGGTTCTCACACGAGCTGCAGGGGGCAGCAGACCACAGGTGTTAGAGGTGCACAAATCAGAAGTGGCGTTGGACAGAGGGGTTTTCTGACCAGGTTGTGGAGTGATTTTACTATGACCGCAGACAGGACAGGTACTGCAGCATCAATTCAAAGTGACAGGAGACAACATTTGTCCAGTATGGTTACTAACTATTTTTCATCCCTTATCGATGTTCTCCCTCAACCGTCATTCCCATTTGATTACTGGGCATCCAAAATAGACATCTGGCCAGAATTGGCAGAATATGCATTGCAGGAGCTTGCTTGCCCAGCAGCTAGTGTGCTATCAGAAAGAGTATTCAGTGCTGCTGGTTCAATATTGACCGAAAAAAGGACTCATCTGGCTACCCAAAATGTTGATGATCTAACCTTCATTAAAATGAACCACTCATGGATTTTGAATTATTTTGCCCCACCTTTCCCGGCTAACACCTAGCTTTCCTATAAAAAGGTCTTGCTTGTGGACTCGTCTTACTGACTGTTCCAATCTCTTAATTTGCAGCAGCTGTTTGTCCAGCATACAACATGTTTACACCTCCCTAAATGGGCTAACTCCCCCCCACGGGGCCGTTGTCGCGCCACTTGGCGCAAGCACCCGTGAGAGTGCCGTTTGTCTGAAGAGGTGGGTGTGCCCGCTTTTGGTCGACGGCACTGCAACTGGGTCCCTCATAGTACAATAAAGTGTCTCTGGCGGTGGTGGTGCGCACCCAACGTCAGACACACCGTTGTAACATGAGGGGCCCTGGGCCTGTACCGCAGGCCACAAGAGAGTTCCCCCCCCAGCTCAAACAGTGCTCTACCACTTGCAAAATTATCTCTCACAGCTCCACCAATGTTTAGTCTATGCACTGACATCCTTCAATGCCTGGCACTGACAATACCAATTTGTTGACATGTATGATGCTAATTAAAATAGTCAGGGTCAGTGTCCTATATTGACACCAGTAAATACTTAGCGCCAAATTACTATGTTTGAAACTCAGCAGAGGAGCCCATCCCTGTACCTAAGTATGCCACCCTTTTGTTTTTTTTGTTTTGCGATACATTAACATCTATTTATTTTTTGGGAGTACTAACTGTGTCAGACACTCCTTCCAATCGTCCTCCGCTAACAACACCAATGCTGCCTGTGTACCTCTGCAAGATAATTCAAACTGCTTTGAGCCTAATTTTTTTTTTATTTTAGGCCTACTAAGTCTGTCTGCGGTCCCTCCTTCCAATTGTCCTCCGCTGAACACACCAATGCTGCCTGTGTACCTCTGCAAGATAATTGAAATTGCTTTGAGGCTAATTTTTTTATTTTAGGCCTACTAAGTCTGTCTGCGGTCCCTCCTTCCACTTGTCCTCCACTGAGCACACCAATGCTGACCGTGTACCCATGTAACTTTTTGTCATCCTGCAGTGAGCCTACTTTGTGGTGTAAGGCCTACTAGCAGTGTCTGTCAGCGCCACTTAATACAGCTGTCCTCCTCTAAAAAAAAATGGCGGATTTTCAGCTTGTCAGAATTATAAAACTGCATTGGGGCCACAAGTTTCGTTGTGGTCTACATACTGAGTCTTCCGCTCCAAGGTGTTCTCTCTGTTGCCTCTCCTTCATTTCTATCTTGAAGCTCTTGTTAAGTAGTTGTTGAAACAACACTGCATTAGGCCTACAAGTTGGGTCTGGGTTGTAGAGACGGTGTCTCCCGCTCCAAGGTGTTCTCCAGGTTGCCTCTCCATAGCTTCAATCTTCATGCTCTTGTTAAGTAGTTGTTGAAACAACACTGCATTAGGCCTACAAGTTGGGTCTGGGTTGTAGAGACGGTGTCTCCCGCTCCAAGGTGTTCTCCAGGTTGCCTCTCCATAGCTTCAATCTTCATGCTCTTGTTAAGTAGTTGTTGAAACAACACTGCATTAGGCCTACAAGTTGGGTCTGGTTTGTAGAGACGGTGTCTGCCGCTCCAAGGTGTTCTCCAGGTTGCCTCTCCATGGTGTTCTCCAGGTTGCCTCTCCATAGCTTCTATCTTCTAGCTCTCGTTAAGTAGTTGTTGAAACAACACTGCATTAGGCCTACAAGTTGGGTCTGGCTTGTAGAGACGGTGTCTCCCGCTCCAAGGTGTTCTCCAGGTTGCCACATAATCGAAGCTGCATAGAGCCTATTTTGTTATTTTAGGCCTACTAAGTCTTTCTGCAGTCCCTCCTTCCAATTGTCCTCCACTGAGCACACCAATGAAGACCGTGTACCCATGTAACCTTTTTTAAACCTGCATCGAGCCAACTTTGTGGTGTAAGGCCTACTTGCAGTGTCTGGCTGCGCCACTCAATACAGCTGTCCTCTTTCAAAAAATGACCTGCAATTATCAGGTTTTCAGCCTATCGGAATTTTAAAACTGCAGTGGGGCTACTAGTTTGGTTGGGGCCTACTAACAGTGTCTGCCGCTCCAAGGTGTTCTCCTGGTTGCCTTTCCTGAGCTTCTATCTTCAGGCTCTTGTTAAATAGTTTTTTAATCGAACAACTGCAGTGGGGCTACTAGTTGGGTTGGGGCCTACTAACAGTGTCTGCCACTCCTTGCTGTTCTCCTGGTTTCCTGCCCTGAAATTCAATTTTCAGGCTCTGGTTAAGTAGTTGTTAATGTTAGACTGCATTTGGCCTACTAGTTGGGTTGGGGCCTTCTATCGGTGTCTGCCGCTCCTTGATGTTCTCCTCCACTGAACAAACCAGTGCCGCCTGTTTACTTCTGTTACGAATTTTGAACTGCATTTAGCCTACTTACTGATTTGGGCCTACTCACTGTGTCAGCCTCTCATTACAGTTGTACTCCACTGAACAAAGCAATGCCCCCTGGTTAGTCCTGTTACCAATTTTGAACTGCATTTAGCCCACTTTATTCTTTGGGCCTATATCTGTGTTTCCTCCTCATCCTGCCCATTGCCCAGCCAGTGATAGATGAGTCTGCTGGTACATTGACCCATAACGCAACATTCCCTGTGCACGCTACACAGCAAGATTGTGACCCTGCTGAAAGTCAGGTTCCCCTTCCCGCATACCATACCACCTTACACGGGGACAAAGAGGAAGGTGCAGATGAAAGTGCAGGTTCCTTCATCAGGAGGGGGGAGGAATACTCATTGGCGACGTCACTGGCACAGGGCCCCTCATAGTACGCAAAAGTGTCGCTGCCGGTGGGAGGCGCCCCCGCCGTGAAAACACACCGCCGTTCTTTGAGGGGCCCTGTGCCAGTGCCAATGCCAACGAGTGGGCCCCCCCTGCTTGCTCAGGATCACAGCACTTGCAAAGTTGAAATACTTACCTCTCCCTGCTCCACTGCCGTGACGTGGTCCAGATTTACTGGGCCCACTAATTACTTGAACCAGCCCTACCCCCACAACTTTAGCCAAATGACCCCCAATTTCCAATGCCTTACTATTATTATAAGGTAAATTAAGATTGACAAGCTTCAGTAACAAGAATGTATGTGGGCACTGTACATGTTTTCCTGGCCTCACTCACTCCCGATTATGCTCGATCCCCGACTTTTCGCGATAATCGGCCGATTCCACTCGACTCGATTTTTGAGATAGTCGGGTTTTGCAAAACCCGACTCGACCCTAAAAAACTAAAAGTCGCTCAACCCTAGTGTGGTGAGCACTTGACCCACCAAGTGCTTCACAGAAGTTTATAATGCAGAACCGTAAAAATAAAAAATCATATTTTTTCACAAAAATTATGTTTTTGCCCCCAATTTTTTATTTCCTAAGGGTAAGAGAAGAAATTGGACCCCAAAAGTTGTACAATTTTTCCTGAGTACGCTGATACCCCATATATGGGGGTAAACCACTGTTTGGGCACATGGGAGAGCTCGGAAGGGAAGGAGAGCCGTTTGACTTAATGCAAAATTGACAGGAATTGAGATGGGACGCCATGTTGCATTTGGAGAGCCACTGATGTGCCTAAACATTGAAACCCCCCACAAGTGACACCATTTTGGAAAGTAGACCCCCTAAGAAACTTAACTGGATGTGTGGTGAGCACTTTGACCCACCAAGGGCTTCACAGAAGTTTATAATGCAGAGCCATAAAAATAAAACAAATTTTTTTTCCCACAAAAATTATATTTTAGCCCCCAGTTTTGTATTTTCCCGAGGGTAACAGGAGAAATTGGACCCCAATAGTTGTTGTCCAATTTATCCTGAGTATGCTGATACCCAAAATGTGGGGGGGAACCATCGTTTGGGTGCATGGGAGGGCTCGGAAGGGAAGGAGTGCCATTTGGAATGCAGACTTAGATGGAATGGTCTGCAGGCATCACATTGCGTTTGCAGAGCCCCTTATGTACCTAAACAGTAGAAACCCCCCACAAGTGACACCATTTTGGAAAGTAGACCCCCTAAGGAACTTATCTGGATGTGTGGTGAGCACTTTGACCCACCAAGGGCTTTATGGAAGTTTATAATGCAGAGCCGTAAAAATAAAACAAAATTTTTTTCCCACAAAAATTATTTTTTAGCCCCCAGTTTTGTATTTTCCCGAGGGTAACAGGAGAAATTGGACCACAAACGTTGTTGTCCAATTTGTCCTGAGTACGCTGATACCCCACATGTGGGGGGGGACCACCGTTTGGGATGCAGACGTAGATGGAATGGTCTGCAGGCGTCACATTGCATTTGCAGAGCCTATAATGTACCTAAACAGTAGAAACCCCCCACAAGTGACCCCATATTGGAAAGTAGACACCCTAAGGAACTTATCTAGATGTATTGTGAGAGCTTTAAACCCCCAAGTTTTTCACTACAGTTTATAATGCAGAGCCATGAAAATAATCTTTTTTTTTTCCACAAAAATTATTTTTTAGCCCCCAGTTTTGTATTTTCCCAAGGGTAACAGGAGAAATTGGACCCCAAAAGTTGTTGTCCAATTTGTTCTGAGTAGGCTGATACCCGATATGTTGCGGTAAACACCTGTTTAGGCACACGGGAGAGCTCGGAAGGGAAGGAGCACTGTTTTGTTTTTTCAACGCACAATTGGCTGGAATTGAGATCGGACGCCATGTCGCGTTTGGAGAGCCCCTGATGTGCCTAAACAGTGGAAACCCCCCAATTATAACTGAAACCCTAATGCAAACACACCCCTAACCCTAATCCCAATGGTAACCCTAACCACACCTCTAGCCCAGACACACCCCTAACCCCAACCCTATTCCCAACCGTAAATGTAATCCAAACCCTAACCCTAACTTTAGCCCCAACCCTAACTGTAGCCTTAAAGGGACTCTGTCACCTGAATTTGGCGGGACTGGTTTTGGGTCATATGGGCGGAGTTTTCGGGTGTTTGATTCACCCTTTCCTTACCCGCTGGCTGCATGCTGGCTGCAATATTGGATTGAAGTTCATTCTCTGTCCTCCGTAGTACATGCCTGCGCAAAGCAATCTTGCCTTGTGCAGGCGTGTACTATGGAGGACAGAGAATGAACTTCAATCCAATATTGCAGCCAGCATGCAGCCAGCGGGTAAGGAAAGGGTGAATCAAACACCCGAAAACTCCGCCCATATGACCCAAAACCAGTCCCGCCAAATTCAGGTGACAGAGTCCCTTTAACCCTAGCCCTAACCCTAGCCCTAACCCTAACCCCAGACCTAGCCCTAACCCTAATGGGAAAATGGAAATAAATACATTTTTTTATTTTTCCCTAACTAAGGGAGTGATGAAGGGGGTTTGATTTACTTTTATAGCGAGTTATTTAGCGGATTTTTATGATTGGCAGCCGTCACACACAGAAAGACGCTTTTTATTGCAAAAAATATTTTTTGCGTTACCACATTTTGAGAGCTATAATTTTTCCATATTTGAGTCCACAGAGTCATGTGAGGTCTTGTTTTTTGCGGGACGAGTTGACGTTTTTATTGGTAACATTTTTGGGCACGTGACATTTTTTGATCGCTTTTTATTCTGATTTTTGTGAGGCTGAATGACCGAAAACCAGCTATTCATGAACTTCTTTTTGGGGAGGCGTTTATACCGTTCTGCGTTTGGTAAAATTGATAAAGCAGTTTTATTCTTCGGGTCAGTACAATTACAGCGATACCTCATTTATATTATTTTTTTATGTTTTGGCGCTTTTATATGATAAAAACTATTTTATAGAAAAAAATAATTATTTTTGCATCGCTTTATTCTGAGGACTATAACTTTTTTATTTTTTCGCTGATGATGCTGTATGGTGGCTCATTTTTTGCAGGATAAGATAATGTTTTCACCAGTATCATGGTTATGTATATCTGTCTTTTTGATCGCGTGTTATTCCACTTTTTGTTCGGCGGTATGATAATAAAGCGTTGTTTTTTGCCTTTTTTTTTTTTTCTTACGGTGTTTACTGAAGGGGTTAACTAGTGGGACAGTTTTATAGGTTGGGTCGTTACGGACGCGGTGATACTAAATATATGTACTTTTATTGTTTGTTTGTTTTTATTTAAAGAAATATATTTATGGGAATAATATATATATTTTTTTCATTATTTAGGAATTTATTTATTTTTTACACATGTGGAAAAATTTTTTTTTACTTTTTAACTTTGTCCCGGGGGGGACATCACAGATCGCTGATCTGACAGTTTCACAGCACTCTGTCAGATCAGTGATCTGACTTAGAGCACTGCAGGCGCACCAAGCGCCTGCTCTGAGCAGGCACTTGGTAAGCCACCTCCCTCCCTGCAGGACCCGGATACCGTGGCCATCTTGGATCCGGGCCTGCAGCGAGGAAGGAAGGTAAGAGACCCTCGCAGCAACGCGATCACATCGCGTTGCTGCGGGGGTCTCAGGGAAGCCCGCAGGGAGCCCCCTCCTTGCGCGACGCTTCCCTATACCGCCAGCACACCGCGATCATGTTTGATCGCAGTGTGACGGCGGGTAATGTGCCGGGGGCGGTCCGTGACTGCTCCTGACACATTGTGCCGGATGTCAGCTGCGATAGGCAGCTGACACCCGGCCGCGATCGGCCGCGCTCCCCCCGTGAGCAAGGCCGATCGCTATGACGTACGAGGGTCAGATAGGCCCAGGGCACCTTGACGGGATAGTACGTCTAAGGTCAGAGAGGGGTTAAGATATGAACACCAGTCTCTATTATATTGGGACTAACTGACTTTATAGTGTGCACCCTACCTACCTCATCCACGGTATGTGGATGGCTCTCAGGCTTAATACCATTTTTGCCACACTTTTCATCTGTACAATGTCATATATGGACAGTGTAATGCTATGCCTATATAAACAGATATGGGATTGTAATATACGGAATGCTTTTATGTAATTTGTCACGATTAACTGATTTTATCCAATTGTGTGAACATGTTATTGAGGTCTTCTTTTCTTGCAGTGACGTATTGAATAAGACCTGGGGACAGGTTAAAACGTCACTCAAATATAGTCGCTTCAGAATTTTCTCCTGCTCTTTACCTATATTTCTACTTTTTCTGTTCCTGCGAACTGTTAATAAATATTATTTTTTGGCATCACCATAAAAATACAGAGTGTGCGGTGGATTTTCATTTATCACATGATGTCATAGACCTCATGGAAAACAGAAGAATTAGGTGGGTAGAAAGGCAAAATGAGCAATTGTAAGTGCACAGTGCTATATAATGTGATGACTGGAATATATTAAGAGGATAAAAATTTAATGGAAGTGCTTCTATAAGCTTTAAATTACTGAGCTGAACTAGAAACAGATACTGTAATATGTGCTATGCTGGGCTCTGTGGAACCTATAATGCAGCAAATCTACTATATAATTGTCTAGAGGTCACTTCCGTCTTTCTGTCTGTCCTTCTGTCTGTCTGTCATGGATATTCATTGGTCGCGGCCTCTGTCTGTCATGGAAATCCAAGTCGTTGATTGGTCGTGGCCATGACCATGGCCACGACCAATCAGCGACGGGCACAGTCTGCATAACTATTACCTGGAACGGAACCTCGCAGGTGACTCTGCATATATCATGCGGTGAGAGATAGCTTATTTTTAATATAATATGACACAATGATACATTTGAAGAATAAAGAGTACAATAATATGATGATGGTGGTTTAGATATCTTTAAAGTTTTAATTGCAATGATCCATGTTTAACAATACTTGGTCAATAATCCTGGAAGGGTGTTGTGATCTTACAAAATATGTCTGCTTTACTCCCAAAAATAGCATTGTTCTTGCCCATAATCTTTATTAGTTATTGCCGCTTAACCCCGACTATAATAGAACTGGGCTGCAGTAATAATAATAATTTTTTATTTATATAGCGCCAACGTGTTCCGCAGCACTTTACAATAAGCGGGGACATGTACAGACAATAAATTCAGTACAAGTTAAGACAATTTAAACAGTGACATTAGGGGTGAGGTCCCTGCTCGAAAGCTTACAATCTACAAGGAAATGGGGGGACACAATAGGTGGAAAGTGCATGTTATTTCAGGTCTGGCAATCATAATAAATAGGGATTTTCATATAAAGCTGCATGATCCGGTCATCAGCCCTTGTGTTTAAGTGCAATAGTCAAGTATCAAGTGCAGTTCGTGTGCATGGAGGGTGTGGAGACAGATGAATAGTAGGGTGCAGATTCAGAATAATATTTGGAAGGAGGGAACAGGACGAAGTTAGTTTACTGAGTAGTTGATGTGGTAGGCTTGATTGAAGAGATGGGTTTTCAAAGCGCGCTTGAATAGGTCGGGGCTAGGTATCAGTCTCTGCAGTATCAGGCATTGCCCATAGACAGATGTGGCACTACTTTTGGTAAGAAATGTAATCTGAAAGCTATCATCACACCCTCACACTATATTTGGATAGGTTTGACTTCGACAATACATGTACAGTGGATCACTGCATAATAGTTAATTTACGCTAAACACACAGTGCTATTAAGTTTGATTCTGTACCCCATGTGTTCTCCAAAAGTCTCAGATTCCTGATAAATGAATTCCCTGTTTTAAACCAAGATTGATCAATTCACTTGGAATGTGAAACTGACCTGTTATGTATCTGGGTGGCCTGGTGCTCTGCTATCATATGCAGGGGCACTGTTGTGCACCATTAAACTCAGGTTACACACCATGTGAGGTAACACGCCGTTTAAAAACTGAACAGTTGGAAACCACTTGGTTCCTCACTATACTTCTCTCTAAAGAATGTTTCCTACTGTTTTATAGGGGCTTTTCATCTAGAGTGAATCTCTCTTAGAGTGGTGTCAGGATGTCAGATTGTATCAGAGATCAGCTTCATGTTGTACCACAATTAAATACACTTTTAAATAGATAGAGACAATAAAAGAAAACTGTTTTTCCTTTTTCTGATTCTTTCATTTTCTTAAACTAGTCTCATTTTAAGGTAATCTTGTTCCAAACGGAATTAAAGATTTACAGAGTCAAAATAAAGTTCCTTCAGTGAAAAAAAGACATTCACATATTACTCCATGACATGAGTCCTGTGTCCAAATCTGCAAGGAGTATGTATGTTCTTCCCATGTTCTACGGTTTCTTCCCACACTCCAAATTGATAGGGAATCTAGGTTGTGAGCCCCCAATGGATGATAATGTCTGTAAACCATTGTGGAATTAAAGATGTTAAATAAGTGAGTAAAATAAATACAATAAAGAGTTTACTAGACTTTAGTGTCACTGGGAAGATGCACAATTGAGTGCCCCCATGGGGCCGTGGGGTACTTGCGGTTCACAGGGGGATGTCACGGTGGCTGACCCGGTCTGTGGCCCTGGGACGTCCATGTAAAAGGGAAAGGTCTTTAAAGGGATAGAGCTTATGTTCGTGACGCCACCTGTGGTATTCGGTCAGGGTGACCGACGCTGCTTTAAGGGGTCCGCTGGGGTGATGTTATGGCAGCTAGATGGTATACCTTCCCACTGGTGAAGTATGTCCCCAGGGCTTCCCGGTGTGTAGATGGAGGATGGTGAGAGGTGCAGAGAAGTACGAGGACACAAGGTTGCAGTCTCTTTACCTTTACTGAAGACTTCAGCATCCCCAGTCCAGGGCACCAGATCACAGGGCAGGCAGAGTCTGGCCGGTTTGGAGGCAATTCCAGAGTCCCCTTGTCCAGTTGGAAATCAGTAGCCTTCCCTTGCGCTGCAGTGTTGTAGTTCCTTACTGCCTAAGGCTTCACATAAGGTTCTCACAGATATAATGTCTTTCTCTCTGTCCCCCATATAGGATAGGACAAACCCATATGACTGGTGGCTTGAGGCTGTTTATAGGGACTCTAGCACGCCCCGGCCTCCAAAGGTTGCCTGTTGTGAATTCTGGTTTTGGGCTCCCTCCGGTGGCTGTAGGTGGTAATGCAGTTGTCCCTGGCCTGCAGTTCTGGACAGGTGTACCTGCTGATTGCAAATCTGACTGGGGTATTTAGGTTTGCAGGACTCATTAGTCCTTGCCAGTTGTCAATGTTTCTTGTGAAGTGTTGGATCACTTTCTGGCTCTCCTGCTTAGCTGCCAATTCAGCAAAAGATAAGTGTCTGTTTCTTTTTTCTGTGGCACACATGCGGTGTGCTAGTATTCTGTGCTATTCATTTGTTTTTCTCTTGTCCAGCTTAGACTGTGTTAGTGTTTTCTCAGTCTTGTTGGATTCTCTGGAGTTGCAGATATACACTCTCCACATCTTTAGTTAGATGGTGGAGTTTTTGTATTTTCTGCTGTGGATTTTTTTGGAAGGATTTTTAATACTGACCGCTTAGTATCCTGTCCTATTCTTTCCTATTTAGTTAGTGTGGCCTCATTTGCTAAATCCTGTCTCCTGCCTGCGTGTGTCTTTTCCTCTACTACTCACAGTCATTGTTTGTGGGGGGCTGCCTATTCTTTGGGGTTCTGCTCTGAGGCAAGATAGTATTCCTATTTCCATCTACAGGGGTATTTAGTCCTCCGGCTGTGTCGAGGTGTCTAGGTTTTGTTAGGCACACCCCACGGCTACTTCTAATTGCGGTGTTAAGATCAGGGTTTGCGGTCTGTATAGTTACCACCTACTCCAGGGAAAGTTTTCATGCTGCTCCAAGGTCACCTGATCATAACAGTTGCCACCGTGCCTGCTGGGTGTAGGGCAGACAGAAAACTTGTAATTAGCTGTCCTGCCGGTCTCTGGAGCAAAGCATAAAGGTCCTTACTCCCTCAGTGTTCCGGCTACCGGGCTTCTGTGCCTCAGAATGAGGCAGCCTGTGTAGGGCTGGTCCCCTTCTGGTATCCTCTCCTTTGCTGCGACTCCCTTCACGCTCGCTGCAATAGAGTTCTCCTTCTGAATGTTTCTTTCTGGGAGCTGTAGCTCTGAGGGCATGCACAGCTCCGTGTCCTTTCTCCTTCGTTCACTGACAGGATCCCACCCTTGTCAGGGACCAACTAACTGAGCTGAGCTCAGCCCGCAAATAACTAACTTTCCTTACAGGCGACCAGTTTTACCTATGTGGGGAGTGACCTAATAAATAGGAGCAGAAGCTCCCCCTGGTGCCTGGAGTGTAAAATGTGTTGCATGTTTATGAGACCTGGATGCAGTTATCCTTCATTGCCTCCAAACGTAATATCACTCTCCCTGAGAGGAAAGCAATACCACTGCGACGACCAGGACCCTGGGGCACCGCACTTCCCATCGTTAAATTCAGTACTCCCGGACTGGGAAAAGAAAACAACAGTTTACAGGTTAGCAAAAAGACAACCATTTTTAAAATGCTAGAAAACAAATTAATATGAACTAGTGCTTCCCTTTATGGGATGTGAGGACTCTTTAACGTTACGTAACAAAACATATATACATTGTGTGCACACTTTTTGGGAATAGAACAATATAACTATGAACTAGCTATGAAACACAAGTACCCACTACGGGTATACTATCTGTTACGTACAAATCAAGCATTTTATTACTTTTATTCCTCTTCAAGTGCAAAGATTTCATCCAACCCCTGCGGGTTACTTTATTTTCCCTATTTTATCAAGAGATCAATACTCACTATCGGCTATATTGAAACAACATTCTGACTGAATTCAAACTTTAGCTTTCATTACTATATTTACTATGCTAACTCTTTAATATACTTTGTCAAAGTGCAACAATTAAACATTCCCTTTAAGGGTTTAAACAATATTCAAGTCTTTCTTAATGAGGTAGTGCAAAGTATCAATACTCGAGTCAGTCAAAAACACTGTAACAGCAGGAACGATGCTATGGACCCATTATTAACCTCCAACGTTGGGCTTAGGCGGGCTACAAGGTGTGTATCCAGACCTGGAATCCTGCCGTGCCAAACGGGTTTTTCTTCAGGTCTCTGTAAAACAAAGCACTTCTCACAACAAGATTAGAACAGTCTCTTTTAGAAGCAGTCTCTGTAAAAGCTTCCTTTGTAAAACCAGTAGGAAGCACCTTTAAGAAGGATGCAAACTATATACAGGAACAGTTTGTGAGCCACTCACTGTCCAAGACTCTAATGTTCTTTAAAGCAACTCATGCAAAAACATAGGATCCTCCTGGAACTGATGACCCCTTTAAGAAATAACCCTGGTCCAGTTCAATGAACTTTAGCAGCAAAAGGATGAAGAATTAACTATTTACAGTCATTGTTCAGGTCTTGTTATTTTATAGCAGTTCCGGAGGTAGCACTGGTGGAGGCAGTCCTTTAGGGTGCGGGTGGCTACCAGGTGCTACGTATGGGGCTCCCTCACTCCAGACGGGGGTCTGAGTGCCCACTGACTTCTGTCCCACAACAGCATGGGTGCAGGTGATAGTTGGTCCTGTGGCTACTTCAGTCTCTGTAGTAGTGATGGTGCACACTGTCATTTTGGTAAGGGTACAAACAGGAGTGACTGTAGGGGTAGTAATGGCTGAGGCCACTTTAGCTCAAGGGGGCGTTGTGACTGCACGAGGTGGCACGGTTGGCATCTTGGTGCTTGGTGGCTTGGTGACAGGGTCCTTGTATTTTTGCATATTCAGAGCGAACTACCCTTTGGCGCCAAAGTGTCTGGTATATGGATACAGATCGCTATCCGGGTGTCCTTCCCACAAGTGAGACTCCACGTCCCTCCATGTAACCTATGTGGGGAGTGACTTAATAAATAGGAGCAGATGCTCCCCTGGTGCCTGGAGTGTAAAATGTGTTGCATGTTTATGAGACCTGGATGCAGTTATCCTTCTTTGCCTCCAAACGTAATATCACTCTCCCCGATAGGAAAGCAATACAACTGCGACGACCAGGACCCTGGGGCACCACATACAATAGGTTGCTCTGCTAGTCAAGAAAGAGCTGCCAGTGACAAAGCTACACTTCCCATGGCAGCAAACCCTTCTCCAGTGAAGACACAGGGGTAGACTTGACCTCCTAAAACTAGGGTAAGATATCCCATAAGGCCAACCTAGGCCATGGCCTAGTACTCAGCAATGGGGGGCATATATACATATATTTATTTCAAATAACAACCAATTAATTAGACATTTTTTAGTATTATTTTGAAATGGCAAAACAAAAGGGTGCTTTTTAAATTTACATTGATATACATTAAGTAAGTTGAGCTGTACATTTAAGTTGCCCATCTCTACAGCTAGAGCTGTCTTGTTCAGTCATAGACAAAAAGCATTTGCTGTTTCTCTCTTACATACTCTGCGTAAACCACATATTGTAGGAAAATTCCAGATTTGGCATTACTATAGTGATTCCAAGTGATTAATTACACTTATATTGCTTGACTTCTACATACAATATTCTACTGATCAAGGACTGGTTTGCAAATTTTAGCTTGGGGGCAAACAAAAAGCACTGGCCCAGGAGCGATGGTCAATCCTTGGGCTAAGGTCTGACATTGCATTCACATGTGTAGTGCCCATCGAATGCTACCTGAGACCTCGTCCTAAACCTGTTAACATTGCAATACAGAAATGAGTATTGCTAAAGAAACTTCTGTGTTATTTGTGGAATGAATCCACTAATTCCCTTATGCTCCGATTCAAAAGTGTTTTTGCCAGAATCCTGGCATCATACACTTTGAATAGTCACAACATATTTGCGCATCTCCATGATGTTCCCCCAGTCTGAGCCAGATACTCCAAAGTGGGTGTATCAAGAATTAAGGATCATTGGCATTAAAGCAGATTTAATAAGATCTGCCGACTTCAATGAAAAAAATTGAAGCATTTTCATGGGCAAAAGCACTAAACAAGAAATTCTAGTAGGTATTTAAACCTACTTGAAGAAATTTGACTGAGAGTTTTTTTAGTAGGTGTTAATGTTATGCAATTTCATAAGCAGTGTTGTAGTGTAGTTATAAATTCAAATATAATGTTGTTCAAAGATTATAAAGATTGTATTAAGTGCTTATAGTGGAATGTAAAAGTTTGGGCACCACTGGTTAAAATGACTGTTAATTGTGAACAAGTCTGAAAAGCCAAGCAAAATTTCAGTGAGAGCTGTTCGTAGGATTGCTAGAGAGGCAAATCAGAACCCCCTGCAAAGGACCTTCAGAAAGGTTTAGCAGACTCTGGAGTTGAGGAACATTGTTCTACTGTTCAGAGACACCTGCACAAATATGGCCTTCATGGAATAGTCATATGAAGAAAACCTCTCCTGCATCCTCACCATAAAATTCAGCATCAGAAGTATGCAAAACAACAACTAAACAAGCCTTATTAAACCTAAAAATACATAGGAAGCAGATGCCAAGTAAGCTAAAAATTACAAGAATCTTTATTAAACACTGTAGAGCAAACACTTTAAAAATATGTTTTTTATATATTTTTCAGTGGGTATACACCAAATGGATCTGTAAACACAGGAATATTCTTTCAAAAATATATGTGTACAACATTATTTTCTTTTAGATAAGTTCTTCTCGTGTTGCTAAGTTAGAAAAGAGGAGGAATCAACATTAAAAAAATCCAATTTTTGAAAAAAATGTTCATGTGGTTAGTGCTTGTAAAGTTCGACGTAAGTATGTAAACATAGGATTTTCCAATAAGTAAAAACTCCCTACATCAATAGACTCCTTAAAGCAATATGTGCAAAATGTGCGTCGGGGAGCCTTCTGCAGCCAGGTTATATATTATTTAGTACTTTTTTGCTCCTCTTTGTCACTAATGATTGAATAGCACTATGCACCTTAGACCTGTGTACTATGCTGTTTATACTCTGGTACAAATACTACATAAACTATATGTAGCACTAGCAAGCACTGAAAACAGCACTATTATTAAGTCAAGGGCGCATAAGGTTTTTTATGAGGAGTGTGCCTTTTAGTTCTTTGATTCTCTCACTACTATGTGCACAATCCTGCTGCAGGTTCACTTTAACTATCTCCTTCTCTTCCATAGATTTCAATATAGAGGGCAATATGCCAGCGGATATTCATGTCTTTGGGCAGGGTACACTGAAGAGCAATATTGATCTCTACAATGAGTCTGTGAAGAGAAAAATGAAGTATCTTGGTTGGTAGATTTGTCCTTCACTGCTCTAGATCATCAGGAATGATAAGTTACATTTTCTCCATTAGGGGTTAATATTGTGTGTACATGTGAAATACATACAAGTATATTCACTAAATTATCAATGTACTATTGTGAGCAATATTATGGCCAAGCAATCTGATTTCCAATGAATATGCTTAGTTGTTGCTGCCTGTGATTCTCTTATTGCCCAATCTAACAGTAACACTTGTCAGATAACTTACCGGGAACTGACATGGACACAACAAGAATAGAACAATATTTTACAAATAAGTTTTACGCAAAAGGTTATATGTAAATTGAAAAAGTAGAATGAAGTGAAAATATTCAGTTTCTAATAAATTGTGGAAAAACTTTTTCATATAATGTATTGTGACAGCGTCAGTGGTATGAAACCAGGATATTTTTCCTCCAGCACACTAAGTGGTGGGTGGGTTAAAGAAAGCTGCATACATGACCTGGATTTATGTGAGCACTCATAGAGTGGGAGGGAGAGTGCTCACCATATCTCCTCCTGTAGAGCCAAAACCGGCATGTGTACTAGCAGGATCTGTGGTGATGTCACAATGATGTGATCATCACATGCTCCTGCTTAACCCCTTTACCCCCAAGGGTGGTTTGCACGTTAATGACCGGGCCAATTTTTACAATTCTGACCACTGTCCATTTATGAGGCTATAACTCTGGAACGCTCCAATGGATCCCAGTGATTCTGACAATGTTTTCTCGTGACATATTGTACTTCATGATAGTGGTAAAAATTCTTTGATAGTACCTGCGTTTATTTGTGAAAAAAAATGGAAATTTGGCAAAAATTATGAAAATTTCGCAATTTTCCAACTTTGAATTTTTATGCAATTAAATCACAGAGATATGTCACACAAAATACTTAATAAGTAACATTTCCCACATGTCTACTTTACATCAGCACAATTTTGGAACCAAATTTTTTTTTTGTTAGGGAGTTATAAGGGTTAAAAGTTGACCAGCAATTTCTCGTTTTTACAACACCATTTTTTTTTAGGGACCACATCTCATTTGAAGTCATTTTGAGGGGTCTATATGATAGAAAATACCCAAGTGTGACACTATTCTAAAAACTGCACCCCTCAAGGTGCTCAAAACCATATTCAAGAAGTTTATTAACCCTTCTGGTGCTTCACAGGAATTTTTGGAATGTTTAAATAAAAATGAACATTTAACTTTTTTTCACAAAAAATGTACTTCAGCTCCAATTTGTTTTATTTTACCAAGGTAACAGGAGAAAATGGACCCCAAACGTTGTTGTACAATTTGTCCTGAGTACACATGTACCCCATATGTGGGGGTAAATCACTGTTTGGGTGCATGGCAGAGCTCGGAAGCGAAGGAGCGCCATTTGACTTTTCAATGCAAAATTGACAGGAATCGAGATGGGACATCATGTTGCGTTTGGAGAGCCCCTGATGTGCCTAAACATTGAAACCCCCCACAAGTGACACCATTTTGGAAAGTAGACCCCCTAAGGAACTTATCTAGAGGTGTGGTGAGCACTTTGACCCACCAACGGCTTCACAGAAGTTTATAATGCAGAACCGTAAAAATAAAAAATCATATTTTTTCACAAAAATTATCTTTTCGCCCCCAATTTTTTATTTTCCCAAGGGTAAGAGTAGAAATTGGACCCCAAAAGTTGTTGAACAATTTGTCCTGAGTACGCTGATACCCCATATGTGGGGGTAAACCACTGTTTGGGCACGTGGTAGAGCTCGGAAGGGAAGGAGCGCCGTTTGACTTTTCAATGCAAAATTGACTGGAATTGAGATGGGACGCCATGTTGCGTTTGGAGAGCCACTGATGTGCCTAAACATTAAAACCCCCTACAAGTGACACCATTTTGGAAAGTAGACCCCCTAAGGAACTTATCTAGATGTGTTTTGAGAACTTTGACCCACCAACGGCTTCACAGAAGTTTATAATGCAGAACCGTAAAAATAAAACAAAAATTTTTTCCAACAAAAATTAATTTTTTAGCCCCCAGTTTTGCATTTTCCCGAGGGTAACAGGAGAAATTGGATCCCAAAATTTGTTGCCCAATTTGTCCTGAGTGCGATGATACAACATATGTGGGGGGAACCACTGTTTGGGCGCATGGGAGGGCTCGGAAGGGAAGGAGCGCCATTTGGAATGCAGACTTAGATGGAATGGTCTGCAGGTGTCACATTGCGTTTGCAGAGCCCCTAATGTACCTAAACAGTAGAAACCCACACAAGTGACACCATTTTGGAAAGTAGACCCCCTAAGGAACTTATCTATATGTGTTATAAGAGCTTTGAACCCTCAAGTGTTTCACTACAGTTTGTAACGCAGAGCCGTGAAAAAAAAAAAAAAAAAAAACTATCCCCCCCAATTTTTTTTTAGCCCCCAGTTTTGTATTTTTCCGGGGGTAAGAGGAGAAATTCGACCCCAAAAGTTGTTGTCCTATTTGTCCTGAGTACGCTGATACTGCATATGTTGGGGTAAACCCCTGTTTGGGCGCACGGGAGAGCTCGGAAGGGAAGAAGCACTGTTTTACTTTTTCAACGCAGAATTGGCTGGAATTGAGATCGGATGCCATGTCGCGTTTGGAGAGCCCCTGATGTGCCTAAACAGTGGATACCCCCCAATTATAACTGAAACCCTAATCCAAACACTCCCCTAACCCTAATCCCAACAGTAACCCTAACCACACTCCTAACCCTAATCACAACCCTATTCCCAACTGTAAATGTAATCTAAACCCTAACCGTGACTTTAGCCCCAACCCTAACTGTTATGATGCGGTGGTCTAGGAGCAACATGGAACGAGCTCTGATGGAAGTGGTAACTGTACTGACCGCAGACCCTAAGCTCAACACAACACTAGAAGCAGCCGTGGAATGCTCCTAACTCTCCCTAGGCATCTCGTCACAGCCTAAGAGCTAACTACCCCTGAAGACAGTAGCAGGAAAACTATCTTGCCTCAGAGAAAATCCCCAAAGGATAGATTAGCCCCCCACAAATAATGACTGAGTGGAGAGGAAAAAGACATACACAGAATGAAACCAGGATGAGCACAGGAGGCCAGTCTAGCTTGATAGATAGGACAGGATGGAATACTGTGCGGTCAGTATAAAACACTACAAAAATCCACGCAGAGTTTACAAAAAATCTCCACACCTGACTAAAGGTGTGGAGGGTAACTCTGCTTCCCAGAGCTTCCAGCAAGACAGAAAATACTTCAAACTGATAATGCTGGACAAACAAAGAAAGCACAGAATGGATAAGACCACAAACTATGGACAGAAAAAGTAAGCAAAAACTTAGCTTTGCAGAACTGGTCAGGAAAACAGGGAACTCAAAAGAGATGTGAATCCAACCAGGAACCATTTACAAGTGCCACTAGCTGAAGGAACAGCCAGGCTTAAATAGGCGAGAGAGGAGATGATAAGTGGAGGCAGCTGACCACAGCTAACTCCAAAGAGCAGCCATACCACTTGAAACCACAAGAGGGAGCCCAAGAGCAGAACTCACAAAAGTGCCACTTACAACCACCGGAGGGAGCCCAGGAGCAGAATTCACAACAGTACCCTTCCCTTGAGGAGGGGTCACCGAACCCTCACCAGAGCCCCCAGGCCGATCAGGACGAGCCAAATGAAAAGCACGAACCAAATCGGCGGCATGGACATCGGAGGCAACAACCCAAGAATTATCCTCCTGGCCATACCCCTTCCACTTGACAAGATACTGAAGCCTCCGCCTCGAAAAACGAGAATCCAAAATCTTCTCAACCTCATATTCCAACTCCCCCTTAACCAACACCAGGGCAGGAGGGTCAACCGAGGGAACAACGGGCACCACATATCTCCGTAACAAAGATCTATGGAAAACATTATGAATGGCAAAAGAGGCTGGAAGAGCCAAACGAAAAGACACCGGATTAATAATTTCAAAAATTTTATAAGGACCAATAAACCGAGGCTTAAACTTAGGGGAGGAAACCTTCATAGGAACATGACGAGAAGACAACCAAACCAAATCCCCCACACGAAGCCGGGGACCAACACACCGATGGCGGTTAGCAAAACGTTGAGCCCTTTCCTGAGACGTCAAATTGTCCACCACATGAGTCCAAATCTGCTGCAGCCTGTCCACCACAGAATCAACACCAGGACAATCAGAAGGCTCAACCTGCCCAGAAGAAAAACGAGGATGAAAACCAAAATTACAAAAGAAAGGTGAAACCAAAGTAGCCGAACTAGACCGATTATTAAGGGCAAACTCGGCCAATGGCAAGAAAGCCACCCAGTCATCCTGATCAGCAGACACAAAGCATCTCAAATAGGTCTCCAAGGTCTGATTAGTTTGCTCAGTTTGGCCATTAGTCTGAGGATGAAAAGCCAAAGAAAAAGACAAATCAATGCCCATCTGTTGTGAATTCTGTGGCTGAGTTCACTTCTGTGGTCACAAGTGGTATTGCAGTCTCTGGGCTTCCTCCCTCAGGTGTTTTGGTGAGCTCGTTGGCTGCCTTGCTATTTAGCTCCACCTGAGTCTGTCTTCCTTGCTCCTTGTCAATGTTCCAGTGTTGGATCTGAGCTACTGCATCTTTCCTTGGGCCTGCTGCTCTGCTAGATAAGTGCTTCTAGTTTGTTTTCTGTTTTTTCTGTCCAGCTTGCTATTAACTTTTGCTGGAAGCTCTGAGAAGCAAAGGGGTGCACCGCCGTGCTGTTAGTTCGGCACGGTGGGTCTTTTTGCCCCTTTGCGTGGTTTTCGTTTTAGGGTTTTTTGTAGACTGCATAGTTCTCTTTGCTATCCTCGCTCTGTCTAGAATATCGGGCCTCACTTTGCTGAATCTATTTCATTCCTACGTTTGTCTTTTCATCTTGCTAACAGTCATTATATGTGGGGGACTGCCTATTCCTTTGGGGTATTTCTCTGAGGTAAGTCAGGCTTGTATTTCTATCTTCAGGCTAGTCAGCTCCTCAGGCAGTGCCGAGTTGCATAGGTAGTGATAGGCGCAATCCACTGCTGCTTATAGTTGTGTGAGGATAGATCAGGTACTGCAGTCTACAGAGATTCCACGTCTCAGAGCTCGTCCTATTGTTTTTGGTTATTGCCAGATCTCTGTATGTGCGCTGATTACTGCACGCTGTGTTGCCTGATTGCCAGCCATAACACCCATCCTAGCACAAAAGGCCCGCCAAAATCTAGAGACAAACTGAGAACCTCTGTCAGAGACAATATTCTCCGGAATGCCATGCAAACGAACCACATGCTGAAAAAATAATGGAACCAGATCCGAGGAGGAAGGCAACTTAGGCAAAGGTACCAGATGGACCATTTTAGAGAACCGGTCACAAACAACCCAGATAACAGACATCTTCTGGGAAACAGGAAGATCCGAAATAAAATCCATGGAAATATGCGTCCAGGGCCTCTCAGGGACCGGCAAAGGCAAAAGCAACCCACTAGGGCGGGAACAGCAAGGCTTGGCCTGGGCGCAAGTCCCACAGTACTGCACAAAAGCACGCACATCGTGCGACAAGGAAGGCCACCAAAAGGACCTAGCAACCAAATCTCTGGTACCAAAAATCCCAGGATGATCAGCCAACACAGAACAATGAACCTCAGAAATAACCTTAATTGTCCATCTATCAGGAACGAACAGCTTCCCCACTGGACAGCGGTCAGGCCGATCAGCCTGAAATTCCTCGAAGCACCCGCCGCAAATCAGGGGAGATAGCAGAAAGAACCACCCCCTCCTTAAGAATGCCAACCGGCTCAAGGACTCCAGGAGAATCAGGCGAAAAACTCCTAGAGAGGGCATCAGCCTTAACATTCTTAGATCCTGGAAGATACGAGACCACAAAATCAAAATGGGAGAAAAACAGGGATCATCGAGCCTGTCTAGGATTCAGCCGCTTGGCCGACTCAAGGTAAATCAGATTCTTATGATCAGTCAGGACCACAACGCGGTGTTTAGCACCCTCAAGCCAATGTCACCACTCCTCAAACGCCCACTTCATAGCCAACAACTCCCGATATCATAATTGCGTTCCGCAGGCGAAAACTTTCTGGAAAAAAAAGCACACGGTTTCATCAAAGAACCATCAGATTCCCTCTGAGACAAAACAGCCCCTGCCCCAATCTCAGAGGCATCGACCTCAACCTGAAAAGGAAGAGAAACATCCGGCTGACGCAACACAGGGGCAGAAGTAAATCGGCGTTTAAGCTCCTGAAAGGCCTCAACAGCCTCTGAGGACCAATTCGTTACATCAGCGCCTTTCTTCGTCAAATCAGTAAGGGGCTTAACCACACTGGAAAAATTGGCAATGAAACGGCAATAGAAATTAGCAAAGCCCAAAAATTTTTGAAGGCCCTTCACAGATGTGGGTTTGATCCAGTCATGAATAGCTTGGACCTTAACAGGATCCATTTCTATAGACGAGGGAGAAAAAATAAAACCCAAAAAAGAGACCTTCTGAACTCCGAATAGGCACTTAGACCCCTTCACAAATAAAGCATTATCACGAAGGATCTGGAACACCATCCTGACCTGCTTCACATGAGACTCCCAATCATCGGAAAAAATCAAAATATCATCCAAATATACGACCATGAATTTATCAAGATAATTGCGGAAAATATCATGCATGAAAGACTGGAACACAGATGGAGCATTAGAAAGCCCAAATGGCATCACAAGATATTCAAAATGGCTTTCGGGCGTATTAAATGCAGTTTTCCATTCGTCACCCTGTTTAATACGAACAAGATTATATGCCCCTCGGAGGTGAATCTTAGTAAACCACCTAGCCCCCTTAATCTGAGCAAACAAATCCGTAAGCAAGGGCAAGGGGTATTGGAATTTGACCGTGATTTTATTAAGAAGACGATAATCAATACAGGGTCTCAAGGAGCCATCCTTCTTAGCAACAAAAAATAAACCCGCTCCCAAAGGTGACGAAGAGGGCCGAATATGCCCCTTCTCCAAAGACTCCTTAACATAACTGCGCATGGCGGCATGCTCCGGCACAGCAGATTGAAAAGTCGGCCCTTAGGGAACTTGCAACCAGGAATCAAGTTAATAGGACAATCACAGTCCCTGTGCGGAGGAAGGGAACTGGACTTGGGCTCATCAAATACATCCAGGAAATCTGACAAAAACTCAGGAACCTCAGGAGAGGGGGAAGAGGAAATTGACATCAAAGGAACGTCACTATGTACCCCTTGACAACCCCAACCAGTCACTGACATAGTTTTCCAATCCAGCACCGGATTATGTTCCTGTAACCATGGGAAACCTAGTACAACAACATCATGCAGGTTATGCAACACCAGAAAACGGCAATCTTCCTGATGTGCTGGAGCCATGTACATAGTCATCTGTGTCCAGTACTGAGGTTTATTCTTGGCCAGGGGTGTAGCATCAATACCCCTCAAAGGAATAGGGCTTTGCAAAGGCTGCAAGGAAAAACCACAGCGCCTGGCGAATTCTAAGTCCATTAAGTTCAGGGCAGCACCTGAATCCACAAATGCCATGACAGAAAAGGACGACAATGAGCAAATCAGGGTTACAGATAAGAGAAATTTAGGCTGTATGGTACTAATGGTAACAGACCTAGCGACTCTCTTAGTACGCTTAGGGCAATCAGAGATAACATGAGCCGAATCACCACAGTAAAAACACAGCCTATTCTGACGTCTGAATTCCTGCCGTTCTGTTCTAGTCAAAATCCTATCACATTGCATAGGTTCAGGACTTTGCTCAGAGGATACTGCCATATGGTACACAGCTTTGCGCTCGCGCAGACGCCGATCAATCTGAATGGCTAGAGACATAGATTCGCTCAAACCGGCAGGCGTAGGAAAGCCCACCATAACATCTTTGAGGGCTTCAGAAAGACCCTTTCTGAAAATAGCAGCCAGAGCCTCTTCATTCCATTTAGTGAGCACAGACCATTTTCTAAATTTCTGGCAGTATAACTCTGCCTCTTCCTGACCTTGACACAGGGCTAACAGGGTTTTTTCTGCATGATCCACAGAATTAGGTTCGTCGTACAATAATCCGAGTGCTTGAAAAAATGCATCAACATTCAATAATGCCGGATCCCTTGCTTCAAGAGAGAAAGCCCAGTCTTGAGGATCACCCCGCAGCAAGGATATCATGATTTTTACCTGTTGAATGGGATCACCAGAAGAACGGGGTTTCAAAGCAAAAAACAATCTGCAGTTATTTTTAAAGTTCAAAAACTTGGATCTGTCCCCAAAAAACAAATCAGGAGTAGGAATTCTAGGCTCTAAAGCCGGAGTCTGGACAAAATAGTCCTGGATGCTCTGTACTCTTGCAGCAAGTTGATCCACACGAGAAAACAAACCTTGAACATCCATACCAAAGCATATATCCTGAACCACCCAGATATCAAGAGGAAAAAAAAAAAAGACAAACTAGAACACAGAAAAAAAATGGTTCACAATTTTTTTTTTCCTTCTTTTGAGATGCAATTAATTCATTTTTGGCCACTTGTACTGTTATGATGCGGTGGTCTAGGAGCAACATGGAACGAGCTCTGATGGAAGTGGTAACTGTACTGACCGCAGACCCTAAGCTCAACACAACACTAGAAGCAGCCGTGGAATGCTCCTAACTCTCCCTAGGCATCTCGTCACAGCCTAAGAGCTAACTACCCCTGAAGACAGTAGCAGGAAAACTATCTTGCCTCAGAGAAAATCCCCAAAGGATAGATTAGCCCCCACAAATAATGACTGTGAGTGGAGAGGAAAAAGACATACACAGAATGAAACCAGGATGAGCACAGGAGGCCAGTCTAGCTTGATAGATAGGACAGGATGGAATACTGTGCGGTCAGTATAAAACACTACAAAAATCCACGCAGAGTTTACAAAAAATCTCCACACCTGACTAAAGGTGTGGAGGGTAACTCTGCTTCCCAGAGCTTCCAGCAAGACAGAAAATACTTCAAACTGATAATGCTGGACAAACAAAGAAAGCACAGAATGGATAAGACCACAAACTATGGACAGAAAAAGTAAGCAAAAACTTAGCTTTGCAGAACTGGTCAGGAAAACAGGGAACTCAAAAGAGATGTGAATCCAACCAGGAACCATTTACAAGTGCCACTAGCTGAAGGAACAGCCAGGCTTAAATAGGCGAGAGAGGAGATGATAAGTGGAGGCAGCTGACCACAGCTAACTCCAAAGAGCAGCCATACCACTTGAAACCACAAGAGGGAGCCCAAGAGCAGAACTCACAAAAGTGCCACTTACAACCACCGGAGGGAGCCCAGGAGCAGAATTCACAACACCTAACCCTAACTTTAGCCCCATCCCTAACTGTAGCACTAACCCTAACCCTAACCCTAGCCCTAACCCTAACCCTAGCCCTAGCCCTAATCCTAACCCTAGCCCTAGCCCTAACGCTAACCCTAGCCCTAACCCTAACCCTAGCCCTAGCCTTAACCCTAACCTTAGCCCTAATGGGAAAATGGAAATAAATAAATTTTTTTAATTTATCCCTAACTAAGGGGGTGATGCAGGGGCGGTTTGATTTACTTTTATAGCGGGTTTTTTAGCGGATTTTTATGATTGGCAGCCGTCACACACTGAAAGACGCTTTTTATTGCAAAAAATATTTTTTGCATTACCACATTTTGAGAGCTATAATTTTTCCACATTTTGGTCCACAGAGTCATGTGAGGTCTTGTTTTTTGCGGGACGAGTTGACGTTTTTATTGGTAACATTTTCGGACATGTGACATTTTTTGATCCCTTTTTATTCTGATTTTTGTGAGGCAGAATGACCAAAAACCAGCTATTCATGAATTTCTTTTGGGGGAGGCGTTTATACCGTTCAACGTTTGGTAAAATTGATAAGGCAGTTTTTCTTCTTTGGGTCAGTACGATTACAGCGATACCTCATTTATATCATTTTTTTATGTTTTGGTGCTGTTATACGATAAAAACTATTTTATAGAAAAAATAATTATTTTTGCATCGCTTTATTCTCAGGACTATAACTTTTTTATTTTTTTGCTCATGATGCTGTATGACAGCTCGTTTTTTGCGGGACAAGATGATGCTTTCAGCGGTATCATGGTTATTTATATCTGTCTTTTTGATCGCGTGTTATTCCACTTTTTGTTTGGCGGTATGATAATAAAGCGTTGTTTTTTGCCTGTTTTTGTTACTGAAGGGGTTAACTAGTGGGCCAGTTTTATAGGTCGGGCCTTTACGGACGCGGCGATACTAAATATGTGTACTTTTATTGTTTTTTTTTTTTTTAGTTAGATAAAGAAATGTATTTATGGGAATAAAATATATATATTTTTTTCATTATTTAGGAATATTTTTTTTTTTTTTTTTTTTACACATTTGGAAATTTTTTTTTTAAACTTTTTTACTTTGTCCCATGGGGGGACATCACAGATCGGTGATCTGACAGTTTGCACAGCACTCTGTCAGATCACCGATCTGACTTGCAGCACTGCAGGCTTCACAGTGCCTGCTCTGAGCAGGCTCTGTGAAGCCACCTCCCTCCCTACAGGACCCGGATGCCGCGGCCATCTTGGATCATGTTTGATCGCGGTGTGCGGGGGGTTAATGTGCCAGGAGTGGTCTGTGACCGCTCCTGGCACATAGTGCCGGATGTCAGCTGCGATAGGCAGCTGACACCCGGCCGCGCAACCCCCGTGAGCGCAGCCAATCACGTATGATGTACTATCCCGTCGGTGGTCATAGGGGCCCACCCCACCTCGACGGGATAGTACGTCTGATGTTAGAAAGGGGTTAAATACCTGGACATGAGAGACAGTTTAGATGGTGTCTTGGGAGAGGAGGTACTCCCACGAAGCTCCAAGGAGGAGCGGAGGACATTGCCAGGTGTCTGCAGGTTGAAACTTGCAGAGAAAAGGGCTCTGCTATACTTTATTTGTTTTGTTTTCCATTAAGCCAGGAAGGCTCTGCTTTTGTTTTCTGAACCCTGCCTTGGTGTATGCTGAAATGGTAGGTGAAATCCCAAGAAACAATGAAAACCCTATATTAAGGGTCACCAATCTAACCCAAGAAGAGGTGCGAAACCGGCTAAATAAGATTAAAATAGATAAATCTCTGGGTCCGGATGGCATACTCCCACGAGTACTAAGAGAACTAAGTAATGTAATAGATAAACCGTTATTTCTTATTTTTAGGGACTCTATAGCGACAGGGTCTGTTCCGCAGGACTGGCGCATAGCAAATGTGGTGCCAATATTCAAAAAGGGCTCTAAAAGTGAACCTGGAAATTATAGGCCAGTAAGTCTAACCTCTATTGTTGGTAAAATATTTGAAGGGTTTCTGAGGGATGTTATTCTGGATTATCTCAATGAGAATAACTGTTTAACTCCATATCAGCATGGGTTTATGAGAAATCGCTCCTGTCAAACCAATCTAATCAGTTTTTATGAAGAGGTAAGCTATAGGCTGGACCACGGTGAGTCATTGGACGTGGTATATCTCGATTTTTCCAAAGCGTTTGATACCGTGCCGCACAAGAGGTTGGTACACAAAATGAGAATGCTTGGTCTGGGGGAAAATGTGTGTAAATGGGTTAGTAACTGGCTTAGTGATAGAAAGCAGAGGGTGCTTATAAATGGTATAGTCTCTAACTGGGTCGCTGTGACCAGTGGGGTACCGCAGGGGTCGGTATTGGGACCTGTTCTCTTCAACATATTCATTAATGATCTGGTAGAAGGTTTACACAGTAAAATATGGATATTTGCAGATGATACAAAACTATGTAAAGCAGTTAATACAAGAGAAGATAGTATTCTGCTACAGATGGATCTGGATAAGTTGGAAACTTGGGCTGAAAGGTGGCAGATGAGGTTTAACAATGATAAATGTAAGGTTATACACATGGGAAGGAGGAATCAATATCACCATTACACACTGAACGGGAAACCACTGGGTAAATCTGACAGGGAAAAGGACTTGGGGATCCTAGTTAATGATAAACTTACCTGGAGCCGCCAGTGCCAGGCAGCAGCTGCCAAGGCAAACAGGATCTTGGGGTGCATTAAGAGAGGTCTGGATACACATGATGAGAGCATTATACTGCCTCTGTACAAATCCCTAGTTAGACCGCACATGGAGTACTGTGTCCAGTTTTGGGCACCGGTGCTCAGGAAGGATATAATGGAACTAGAGAGAGTACAAAGGAGGGCAACAAAATTAATAAAGGGGATGGGAGAACTACAATACCCAGATAGATTAGCGAAATTAGGATTATTTAGTCTAGAAAAAAGACGACTGAGGGGCGATCTAATAACCATGTATAAGGGGACAATACAAATATCTCGCTGATGATCTGTTTATACCAAGGAAGGTAACGGGCACAAGGGGGCATTCTTTGCGTCTGGAGGAGAGAAGGTTTTTCCACCAGCATAGAAGAGGATTCTTTACTGTTAGGGCAGAGAGAATCTGGAATTGCTTGCCTGAGGAGGTGGTGATGGCAAACTCAGTCGAGGGGTTCAAGAGAGGCCTGGATGTCTTCCTGGAGCAGAACAATATTGTATCATACAATTATTAGGTTCTGTAGAATGACGTAGATCTGGGGATTTATTGTGATGGAATATAGGCTGAACTGGATGGACAAATGTCTTTTTTCGGCCTTACTAATTATGTATGTTACTATGTGACTTCAATATACCTGCAGGTGTTTCACCACTAAAGTGTTCCTGTGTCTACCTGAGGAAGTAGCTAAGCGTGGCAACCCCTCACAGTATTTTAATTGGCCCCTAGACTACCGGGGATTTTGGTACCATCTCCTTCAATGCCCTACACAAGATTGCATGCAGATATCCAACCTTTCTCTGCAGAAACTGCTCCAGTAGAGCATATGGTTAAAATAAAGAAACATTTTCAGCTGGAGATATCAATATATAAGCTAGATACTCTGCATGGTTCAACTTTAGAAAGACCTGACTTGTCATAGCATTACATTATCTGCCAAACTATTTTGTCGTCCTGCTGAAATCAGCATCAGATCTGATATGCTAATGACCCTGCTCTGCTGCGAGCGGGAAACGAGTGTCATGCGTCTGTGCTCTGAGCCTCTTGCACAGAAAGGATCAGAGCATAGCTGCAGAGGAGGCGGAGAAATCAATTTCTCCATCTCCTCCATTGCTGGGGTCCGCTTATATCGCACATCACTCGGATGATATCTGAGTGATGAGCGCTGTCTCACTCCCACCTATAGGCTTTTATGGGTGCGAGTGAGCCGAGACTCGGCCGAGTGTCGGTGACAATCGCAGCATGTTGCGATATCACTCGCATGTTGAAAACGGCCGCGAAAAAAAAAACACTGATGTGAGCTGCCCCATAGATGAATACTGGTCCAAGTGCTATGCGATGTTTTATCGCACAGCACTCGTCTGTATTCATTGCTAGTGTGACCCCGGCCTAAGGATGTAGTCAGACTGCTGTATAGCTCACTCGAGGGTTGCATCTCAATCCTCAGACTGGCCATTGGCTTTCCTGACCTGAACATGACAGCATGTATTTCTATTCAGCTGTCACGCTCAGGTCAGGAGAGCCGACGGCAGTCTGTGAATTGCGATGCACGTGTAATACTGCAGCCTGACTGTGCCCTAAATGGAATTTTATATCCATCATAGAGTTAAGTCCTCTTCTTCTCTGAAGAAACAATTTGCTTATTTATTTTATGAGAGGAACATTGCATGGCCCAAAAGTCTCCTTACACTGGCAGGTATATCAATCTCTACAAAGGAATCGTTACCCATAAGACCACACTCATCAAAAATGTTCTATATAGAGGCTGAGACCATCATTGTAACTACTATAGAATAGGGGTTCAAAGCCCCACTGCAGAGGACTTAGAATGGAGCTATGATTACGCATACGCACTGACACTCCATGACACTGACACTCAATGTCCATATGACTAGTGAAGTTAGATAAATACAGTAGTCTCCCTGCCAAGAGTCACACGAGTATGGTCATCCCTGTCTAATGCATTTGCAATGCGATGATGCGATTTTCTCCCACCCATGTATCTGTATGGCATCCGTATGACATGCGTATGGCTTTACATTTCTCACTGATTTCCCCCATTTAATTTAATTCCTCAATGGGCTGAAATAAGGAAAATGTGTGCGTATTTGTCGCAAGCAAGATGGATGGTCCGTGTGGTGTCCGAGTTTTTCTCGCACCCATAGGCTTGGTATGGCGATGCTCGGACTATATACGCGTACAATTGCAGCTTGCACCCACGTCGAATACGCCTGGGAAAAAATACGGTGATGTGAGCTGCCCAATAGAATAACACTGGTCTGAGTGCTATGCGATGTTTTCTCACGTAGCACTCCCATGTATTCTACGGTAGCATGACACCGGCCTAACTTGAGCAGTGTAAAGGTTACCATCCCTTCATTTAGCTTCTCTGGGACAGGGGGCTTGGAATACTCTAAGGCTATGTGCACACATTGTGGATTAGGCTTAGGAATTTCTTGTGTGGATTCTGCCTCTCGTGGCAGAAAACGCACCTACGGATTTGTTGCATTTTTTGTGCGGTTCCACAGTGTTTTTTGTGCATTTTTTGCGGCGGTTTTCTTGCGGATTTGCTGCGTTTTTACCCCTGCGGTTTTCTATAATGGAATGGGTACAAAAACGCTGCAGATTCACAAAAAAGAAGTGACATGCTACTTCTTTTAAACCGCAGCGTTTCCGCAGCGGATTTTCCGTAAAGTGTGCACAGCATTTTTTTTTCTCATTGATTTACATTGTACTGTAAATCAATTGCGGATCTGCAGCATTTCTGCATCCTTAAAAACGCTGCGGATCCGCAGAGAATCAGCAACGTGTGCACATAGCCTTCTTGTAATTAATGTGAGTTCCAGTAGTGAGAACCTAAGTAACTATACTTTTATCATTTATCCTGTGGATTTGGTATAAATATTTTTTTCTGGATAACCCCTGAAAGACTTGGTAGCTGGAATGGGAAAGGGAGCTGGTCAAGGTTTTGGAACACTTTTCAAAATCTTGTATACTTTTGCTCCTTGTGTGGGTCATGCGTAACACTGTTCTATACGTTCAAAAAGCAAATTAAATGATTAAATATGTTTTTAGGTTAAACGTAAAAAACTTTTTTATTTACTGTATCATCATAAAACAGAGAAAAAATATGAAGAGAATAATTAACATCTACCAAGCTATGAAGTTAGGTCGCTGCCAGTTTCAGAAGGAAGCATGGCATACTGTAGACTAAACTGCTATCAGCATGACTTTATTGCTTAATCTACAGAACCAATTGATTTGAGTTCTCTGGCTTTTAAAAGAGGTCATAGTCATAGTTTTCCTTTGTGTAAGTGTGTAGTAGAACAAGTGGCAAACTGTACTGTGGATCTGTGAAACAGTTCAGACACCCGTATGCCATGGCTTCTAAACCCTATAAGCGTGTTCAACAAAGAGCTCTACAAGGAGACTTCATACAAAATCCAATCGCTGCAACAGCTGAAAGACAGTAAATTTGTTCCATCCAAAAGAATATAATGAACAAGTGTCAAAGTGGACAGTTGGTGTCAATTCCAAGAGGATTCCTAAAACTTTGCAGTAAAGTAAAACCCAAGCAGCTAAATTAATAAAGCAATTGTCTGAAGAAAAATAGCATAATGCTGTCCTGAACTAAATCCATCAAGATGTCATGCACGTCCCAAGACGCATTAAATCGCCTGCAAGAAGAGATTAGCTTCTAAAAGACAAGTTCCTTATTTTACTAGCGTCTGAAAGCAGGAAAATTGTTTCCATTCTATGCGGAGCTAGTAAAGTACTTCTTTGTGTGTTTAGAGGCAGAAGTATGAGGTCCTGTAATTTATAAAAGCGGGGCACTTATTTTACATGTCTGCTGCATCTGTCTCTAAAGTTCTTAGTCCTACAAATTTCATCCATTGGGGCAATTCCTAAGTTAGAGAAAAATATAGATTATTTCTGCCCCAAACTGACTCGACTTTGTATTGAAAAGAAGAGTAATTCAAAAAGTGAGACGTTTTTAAAGTGTCATACAAAAATCTGTTACTGCTTAATATCAGGTTCAATAAACACCAAACCCAACATTTTTTTTTTCAAACTAACAGTATGTCAATTATTTCAGCATTTTTTGCAGCGTTTTTGACATATTCAAATTAATAGGGGAAAAAAGCAAGTAAAAATACAGCAAAAAGGTGGCAAAAATGCGTACTTTACGCAGCATTTTTTCTGCCCAAAATGTAAGAAATTATTTTTAAGAAAATTTACTTGGTCATGTGCGCCATGTGCCATATTCATCACATGGCTGGTTTCATTGAAAAGGGCATAAGCTGTAGAGAAAATGCGCTGCTTGATGGTACTATTCACTATTGTTTTTTTTTAATAAGCCTCAAAGTTTGAAAGTTTTTCTGATGAAAAAAATGCCTGTTTCAATACAAAATAAAAACTTTAGGCAATCCATCACTCTCAGGATGTAAAGGTGCCAATGTTTTTTTTTTAATTCAGACTAATATTATAGTCACAGTACTGCATCTTTATGCAAATGCACCTGGTTATTATAAAGTTTCAATTTATGGAATCACTAAATAAAATATGCAGTCATCTGTTTTGGTTTTATAACCATAGCCATATTCACATTACTAAAAATTATGCTGTCAGGCCACTTTCACACGTTCAGTATTTGGTCAGTTTTTTACCTCAGTATTTGTAAGCCAAAACCAGGAGGGGAACAATCAGAGGAAAAGTATAATAGAAACATATGCACCACTTCTGTATTTATCACCCATTCCTGGTTTTGTCTTATAAATTCTGAGGTAAAAAACTCACCAAATACTGAACGTGTGAACATGGCCTTATGGAAACCCATCACCACTTCTGCATTTTTCACCTGCTCCTGGTTTTGGCTTAGAAATAGTGAAGTAAAATACTGACCAAATACTGAACATATGAACGTTGTCTTATTGTGCACTAGGATGTCTCTGATAAAAGTTTGACATCCATATGTGCGGGAAATGTCTTTAACCCCTTAGTGACGGAGCCAAATTTTTGAAATCTCACCAGTGTCAATTTATGTAGTAATAACTCTGCAACGCTTCAACAAATCCCAGTGATTTTGAGATTGTTTTTTCGTGACACATTATACTTTATGATAATGGTAAATTTAGGTCAATATGTTTTGTGTTTATTTGTACAAAATATAAAAAATGAGAAAAATGTTAAAAAATTTGCAATTTTCAAAGTTTGAATGATTATCCCTTTAATCCAGATGGTCATACCACAGCAAACCATTAATAAATAACATTTCCCTCATGTCGGCTTTACATCAGCACCATTTGTAAAATGTTCTTTTATTTTGTTAGCATTTTAGGAGGTTTAAAAATGTAGCAGCAATTTTTAATTTTTTCAAGGAAATTTACAACATTTATTTTTTTAGGGAACTATCCAGGTTTGAATTGACTTTAGGGGTCTCGTATATTGGGAAACCCCCAAACGTGATACCACTTTAAAAACAGCACCCCCTGACATATTGAAAACTGCTGTCAGGTAGTTTATTAACCCTTCAGGTGCTTTACAGGAATTAATGCAAAGTGGTATGACAGAAATGAAAATGTGTATTTTTACCACCTAAATGTCGGTAACTTCTGAACAGGTTACAACAGCCGACAGACTCTAAGGCCGCTATTTGGTCATGAATTGCCATCGCAAACATCAGGACCACACAATCCTGATCTGAGGGCACAAATTGGGATAAAGAGGAAGCCCCCACACTCTGTTAACCATTTATAATGATGTAGTCACTATTGACAGGAGCATCTAAGGGGTTAAACAGATATGTACGGTGCCAACACTGATCGTGGCTGATACAGCAAGTTGTCAGCTATAGCGTACAGCTGACAGCTGCTGGATTGTCATCTGTATGGGGAGGCTATTCTCTTATATCTCAGGTCAGTAAAAAGACGTATTGGCTGTCATTACGGGGTTAATCCCTTAACATCCAATAACAGACATAGTCCCTCATTGTACGCTTCCCTCTGTCTGGTGTGTGCTGAGGCGATGAGCCCGCACCTTTTCCAGCACATGACAGCAGATCTGATCAGCTGACATGTGCCCCTAACAGATGCGTGTGGAATCGTGATCTATCCACGGCTGTTAACATGTTAAATGCCGCTGTCAAACTCTGACAGCGGCATTTAACATGCACACGCAGGAAGCGCGTCATAGCGTCCTCCAATTGGCGCCCGTCTCACATGACCGGGGGTCGCCGATGGGTTGGCATGACAACCTGGGGTCAGCAGGAGACCCCTGTGGTTGTCATAGCCGGATAGCTATGAGTGCCACCCAGCAGTCAGCACTCATAGCAAGTGAGCATAACTGCTACATAGAGCAGGGCAGAAGCCCTACTCTATGTAGCAGAGGCGATTGGACAACTGCAACTTCTAGTCTCCCAATGTTTTTAAAAATATTCAAAAAATAAAAAAAATATATAAAAGTTCAAATCACTCCCCATTCGCCCCAGTCAAGATAAAACAATAAGAAAAATTTCAAATATAAACATATTTGGTATCTCCGTGTTCAGAATCACCCGATCTATCAACAGGCTCGCACTGGCCCACAGGACAACAGGGGAATCCCCTGGTGGGCCCCTGTGCAGATTTGGGCCCCCAACCACACTGTATGAGCAGTACTTGGCATAATTCAATTGATTCTGTATAGAAAAAAGCAACATCTACTACTACTACTCAGTTTATTATTTTATAGAGATATAGGTAAATTTGTGAACGAGGGTAGTGTGATATTTGTATGCAAATGGTCCCCCAAAGTCAGTGTTACTGGTGGGCCCTTGGCACCCTAGTTGGACACGTTCTATCAATATATAAAAGTAATTAATCCAATAGGTAAACAGCGTAGCAAAAAAAAATCTAAATGGCAGAATTATGTTTTTTTTGGTCGCTGCAACATTGCAATAAAATTCAATAACTGGTGATTAAAAGATTGTATACACACCAAAATGGTATAAATAAAAACATCAGGTCGTCGCACAAAAAATAAGGCCTCACCCAGGTCTCGGAAAATAGCCAAATTTGTTTTTACAAACTTTTTTTTCATCACTTAAATAAAAAAGAACCTATACATGTTTGGTGTCTGTGAACTCATGATGACCTGGAGAATCATAATGGCAGGTCAGTTTTAGCATTTAATGAACATGGCAAAAAAAAAAAATCTAATAAAAACCATTGAGGAATTGCAATTTCACTGCATTTGGAATTTTTTCCCATTTTCCAGTACTTGATATAGTAAAATCAATGGTGCAATTCAAAACACAACTTGTCCCGCAAGAAACAAGCCCTCACATAGCCATACTGACGGAAAAATAAAAAAGTTATGGCCATGGGAAGAGGGGAGCAAAAAATGGAAACACAAAAACAAAAATACCCCTGGTCCTTAAGGGTTTAAACTACAAATTTAGGCCGGCGTCACACTCAGCGTATAAAAATACGGTCCGTAATTTACGGCCGTAATACGCTGAAAAGTCCCCAAAATAGTGGTCCGTATCTCCTCCGTAGGCAGGGTATGTCAGCGTATTTTGCAAAAAAAATACATACCATGAGATACGGCCTTCCCAAAACCCTGTCTGATGACAAATGCACACTTAGCAGAATGCAGCAGGCCTCCACTGATACAGGCTAGGAGTGGCACAGGTGCAAACTACTTGATAAAAACAACCACCCCAACCAAACATTGCAGGGGTTGGCTGCCTAGCAGAAAAAATGCACATTGATATAACTCACATAGGACGCCAGTCACACTGATAGGTGCGGTGCACAGTGTCTGTATGCAACCTATTGATGACACCCCTTGTATTAACAGGCGGGCTGCCCAGCACTATAAAATGCAGCGCACAGTGAAAGACGCCCCAGAAAAACCTAGCCAATATAAAGAGGCCTGGCCACATCCTGCAAAAAAGGATATGATATAGTGCAAAAAAATGCATGCATATGATAAATACATACACTATATGAGGTATTGGTTTAATATTTTGGCCAAAATAAAGTAAGCCCGCAACCCAACGTCAAGGGTCCCCATAATATTGCGGGTCCTAACACTAATATCAAAAACAGCTAACATAGAACAAAACTCAGAAAAAATACATACCATGAGATACGGCCTTCCCAAAACCCTGTCTGATGACAAATGCACACTTAGCAGGATGCAGCAGGCCTCCACTGATACAGGCTAGGAGCGGCACAGGTGCAAACTACTTGATAAAAACAACCACCCCAACCAAACATTGCAGGGGTTGGCTGCCTAGCAGAAAAAATGCACATTGATATAACTCACATAGGACGCCAGTCACACTGGCATTGACCTAGTTTCCATTCATTCGCTGGGGTTTTACAGTCAGGAACGCAGCTGCATTATAGCAGAGCTCCTGGCTGTAAAAAAAATTAACCCCTTCAGATGGATTTACATCGTGGGACGTGACAGATCCTCAGAAGGTATGTATATTGTTGGTTTATTATTTTTTCTTTGTCACAGAGCGAGGGTCTTCAGGTGGATTACCAGAATAATAAAATATTCAAACAACCTGTGTTTTTATTTCATTAAAAGACTTTTTAATAATCTGTGTTTGTGTTTTTTTAACCATTTCAGACTATTGGATTAATAATGGATAGGTGTCATAATTGACACCTCTCCATTATTAATCTGGCTTAATGTCACCTTACAATAGCAAGGTGACATTAACCCTTCATTACCCCATATCCCACCGCTACACGGGAATGGGAAGAGAGTGGCCAAGTGCCAGAATAGGCGCATCTTCCAGATGTGCCTTTACTGGGGTGGCTGGGGGCAGATGTTTTTAGCCAGGGGGGCCAATAACCGTGGACCCTCTCCAGGCTATTAATATCTGCCCTCAGTCACTGGCTTTACTACTCTGGCGGAGAAAATTGAGCGGGAGCCCTCGCCAATTTTTTCCGCCATTTAACCCTTTAATTTAATAGGTAGAATGGCCAAATTTTGCACATACACACTACTAACATTAGTAGTGTGGAATATGCAAAAAAAATGGGAATATGAGATGGTTTACTGTATGTAAACCATGTCTCATATCATGTCGGGTTTAGGAAGGAGATAGCAAAAGCCGGCAATTGAATTAGCGGCTTTTAAGCTATCTAGCGCTGTATGAAATATTAATATATATACATATATGTGTCTCACTGACATATATATACAGTGGGGCAAAAAAGTATTTAGTCAGTCAGCAATAGTGCAAGTTCCACCACTTGAAAAGATGAGAGGCGTCTGTAATTTACATCATAGGTAGACCTCAACTATGGGAGACAAACTGAGAAAAAAAAATCCAGAAAATCACATTGTCTGTTTTTTTATCATTTTTTTTGCATATTATGGTGGAAAATAAGTATTTGGTCAGAAACAAACAATCAAGATTTCTGGCTCTCACAGACCTGTAACTTCTTCTTTAAGAGTCTCCTCTTTCCTCCACTCATTACCTGTAGTAATGGCACCTGTTTAAACTTGTTATCAGTATAAAAAGACACCTGTGCACACCCTCAAACAGTCTGACTCCAAACTCCACTATGGTGAAGACCAAAGAGCTGTCAAAGGACACCAGAAACAAAATTGTAGCCCTGCACCAGGCTGGGAAGACTGAATCTGCAATAGCCAACCAGCTTGGAGTGAAGAAATCAACAGTGGGAGCAATAATTAGAAAATGGAAGACATACAAGACCACTGATAATCTCCCTCGATCTGGGGCTCCACGCAAAATCCCACCCCGTGGGGTCAGAATGATCACAAGAATGGTGAGCAAAAATCCCAGAACCACGCGGGGGGACCTAGTGAATGAACTGCAGAGAGCTGGGACCAATGTAACAAGGCCTACCATAAGTAACACACTACGCCACCATGGACTCAGATCCTGCAGAGCCAGACGTGTCCCACTGCTTAAGCCAGTACATGTCCGGGCCCGTCTGAAGTTTGCTAGAGAGCATTTGGATGATCCAGAGGAGTTTTGGGAGAATGTCCTATGGTCTGATGAAACCAAACTGGAACTGTTTGGTAGAAACACAACTTGTCGTGTTTGGAGGAAAAAGAATACTGAGTTGCATCCATCAAACACCATACCTACTGTAAAGCATGGTGGTGGAAACATCATGCTTTGGGGCTGTTTCTCTGCAAAGGGGCCAGGACGACTGATCCAGGTACATGAAAGAATGAATGGGGCCATGTATCGTGAGATTTTGAGTGCAAACCTCCTTCCATCAGCAAGGGCATTGAAGATGAAACGTGGATGGGTCTTTCAACATGACAATGATCCAAAGCACACCACCAGGGCAACGAAGGAGTGGCTTCGTAAGAAGCATATCAAGGTCCTGGAGTGGCCTAGCCAGTCTCCAGATCTCAACCCTATAGAAAACCTTTGGAGGGAGTTGAAAGTCCGTGTTGCCAAGCGAAAAGCCAAAACATCACTGCTCTAGAGGAGATCTGCATGGAGGAATGGGCCAACATACCAACAACAGTGTGTGGCAACCTTGTGAAGACTTACAGAAAACGTTTGACCTCTGTCATTGCCAACAAAGGATATATTACAAAGTATTGAGATGAAATTTTGTTTCTGACCAAATACTTATTTTCCACCATAATATGCAAATAAAATGATAAAAAAACAGACAACGTGATTTTCTGGATTTTTTTTTCTCAGTTTGTCTCCCATAGTTGAGGTCTACCTATGATGTAAATTACAGACGCCTCTCATCTTTTTAAGTGGTGGAACTTGCACTATTGCTGACTGACTAAATACTTTTTTGCCCCACTGTATATATACCTATTCTATGTGTACACATTTATTCTACCTATTCTATTGTAAGCTGTCAGTGTGATTTTACTGTACACCACGATGAATTGCCGGCTTTTCTCTCTAACACCGCTGCGTATTTCTCGCAAGTCACACTGCTGGTCCGTGTGTAATCCGTATTTTTCTGGCTTGCATAGACTTTCATTGGCGATTTTTTTGCGCAATACGGTGACAAACGCAGCATGCTGCAATTTTCTACGGCCGTAGAAAGCCGTATAATACGGATCAGTAAAATACGGCAGATAGGAGCTGGGGCATAGAGAATAATTGGGCCGTGTGTAATGCGTGTTTTACGGACGTATTTTATGCGCTCATACATCCGTAAAACTCGCTAGTGTGAGGCCGGCCTTAAACTGAATTCTGAATTAACACTGTCTAATCAAACTTTTAACAAAGAGCATTTTCTGCCTACAGACCCTTGGGATGTTACCATCTCTCCCATTGCTTCCAAATATGAGAAAAGCTACAGATCAGTACAGTTCACATGAAGCTATTAATGTAGTTCCATATTTCATGCTTTTCATTAAACTGACCTCAGATTTTCATCCTAAAGAAAATTGCTTAGCCAATATGTTTGGTTACAAGTATGAACTCTTAGGCTACAGTCACACATTCAGTATTTGTCAGTTTTTTACCTCAGGATTTGTAAGCCAAAACCAGGAGTGGATGATAAATCCAGAAGTGGTGACGTGTATCTATTATACTTTTCCTCTGATTGTTCCACTACTGATTTTGGATTATAAATACTGTGGTAAATAGCTCACCAAATACTCAGCATGTGCACGTGGCCTTATGCAACAAGTGACATGGTGGGGTGTTAGATAAGGCATACCTCTCAACCGTTCCCGATCGCGCGGGACTGTCCTGATTTTGACAGCCCCGCGATCCCGGGCGGGACATTAGTTGTCCCGCACTACGTGCCTAGGGCGGGGACAATGCAAGGGGCGGCACCTGAGCAAGGTTTGTGGCTGTTTTTTTTTTTTTTTTTATAAAAGCTGGGTCACCTCCTGACCGACCCCGCCCCCCGCCCAACCACCCGCCCCCCCGGCCGCCTCCCACCCACTCTCCTTGAAGACGATACTCACCCTGCTCCAGCGATGGTCTCGGCTTCTGCAGCACTCCTGAATGAGCTGTCACATTGTACCGCTCATTAAGGTCCATGAATATGCGCATATTCATGAACCTTAATGAGCGGTATCACATGACCGCTCACCCAGGAAGAAGGTGCTGAGCCAGGAGTCGGGACAGAGCGAGAGGGATGGCCGCGCAGTGAGGAACAGGTAAGTATGAGGGACGGGGTACAGGGTAGGGGGGATGAAGGAGGACGGTAGCCGCACCATTCAAGATGGGAGCGTGGGGGGGTGGAGAAATGAGCCAAGCATACAGGAGGGGGGGAATATGAGCCGTACATACAGGAGGGGGGGAATATGAGCCATACATACGGGGGGGAATATGAGCCATGCATACAGGGGGGGGAAATATGAGCCATACATTCAGGAGGGGGGGAATATGAGCCATGCATACAGGAGGGGGGGAATATGAGCCATGCATACAGGAAGGGGGGAAATATGAGCCGTACATACAGGTGTGGGGGGGAATATGAGCCATACAGGAGGGGGGGATATGAGCCATACATACGGGGGGGAAATATGAGCCATACATACAGGAGGGGGGGAATATGAGCCATACATACGGGGGGAAAATATGAGCCATACATACAGGAGGGGGGGGAATATGAGCCATCAGGGGCGGATTATAAGAGGGTCAATATGGGCGGTAGCCCAGGGCCCAGTGGTGTGGGGGGGCCCTGGGCTACCGCACAGATTGACACTCTGCTAATTTGCCCGAGTGTGACTGTGAATGCCCGCCGGCATTTATGTGCCCCTGGACCCGGTGGGCAGAGAGAGGGGGCCCACATTGGGCCCCGTCTTGTCTGCTCACCGGGCCCCTTCCGGCACTGCGGCTGTTTCCTATTGATGTGCGGCCGCGCGCCCGCACGTCAATAGTTAACAACAGCCGCCAGCCAATTGGAGGCTGGCAGCTGATGACGGCCGCAGCGCACACATCGCCGGCGTCTGACGTCATTGTCAGTCGCCGGCGAGTGTGCGCTGCTGGAGGGAGTATCGGAAATACTATCTTGCTTCAGAGAAAATCCCGAAAGGATTGACAGCCCCCCACAAATATTGGCGGTGGGTCGGAGAGGAAAAAACATACACAGGCAGAAAAAAACAGGATTTAGCACAGGAGGCCACTCTAGCTAGATAGGACAGGATAGGACAGAGTTCTGTGCGGTCAGTATTAAAACCCTTCAAAAATCTACCGCAGAATATACAAAATACATCCAACTAAAGATGTAGGAGCGTATATCTGCAACTCCAGTGAATCCTACAAACAGGTATAAGAAAAATCAGCCGCACTCAAATGGTTGAAAGTTCAGCACACTGTCTAGTTTCTTTATTAACACAAACAATAAACATCACCAAGTGCTTTTTCAGGAGGTAAATGGGTGGCGGACTATTCAATTCGGGTAACGTTTCGACCCCAGCGGGTCTTTATCAAAACCTCACTGTAAAACAGATACAAACCTATAAGTGAACTGTACATATATACATGTAATATATTAAAAAGAACCGGAAAAAAAGGGTAAACAAGAAAAACAATAACAAAAACAACAATAACATCAGGTCCAAAATTCATAATGGTACTAATTGACAGCTGTAACAACAGAACTCTGTCCCATACAATTACAAGAACATGCTGTGGAGACCCTATCATAGGGGTGGGGAGTCCCCCATTTTTTGCAGGTAGGAGCAAGGCTATTCCGGAGAAACAGTTACATAGAGCACATATATAAGTCTAAAACAGGAAAACCAGGTGCAGCGATCAGGTCGCTGATGAAATGCACTGACCTTATGCCAAAGAGGCAGGAATAAACTGAAACAAGTTTTAGCGCTGCAGTGTGCTGCCTTATTTACTTAACTATATACGAGTTGGCGACTCTAGGTTCAGCACCTGTTCACACTGAGTCTATGTTTGGATGTGCAGGTCAGGTTTTTGAAATGTAAACTGAAACAAGCACACAAAAGTGTGCCACAGATACAAAAACACTTATCTTTGCTGAAATTGGCAGCTAAGCAGGTGAGGCCAGGCTGAGATCCAATACTTCCAAAGAAACATTGGCTACTGGCAAGGGCTAATGAATCCTGCAGTCAGAACAGCAATTAGCAGATACACCTGGCCAGGACTGTGACTCAGAGACAACTGCATTCCCACTCACCACCACTGGAGGGAACCCAAGAGCAGAATTCACAACAGTACCCCCTTCCTTGAGGAGGGGTCACCGAACCCTCACCAGGACCTCCAGGACGATCAGGATGAGCCAGATGAAAGGCACGGACCAAATCAGCAGCATGAACATCAGAGGCAAAAACCCAAGAATTATCCTCCTGGCCATAACCCTTCCATTTGACAAGGTACTGAAGCTTCCGCCTCGAAAAACATGAATCCAAAATCTTCTCAACAACATATTCCAACTCCCCATCAACCAACACAGGGGCCGGAGGATCAACAGAGGGAACAACGGGCTCCACATATTTCCGCAACAAAGATCTATGGAAGACATTATGGATAGCAAAAGAGGCCGGAAGCGCCAGTCGAAAAGACACCGGATTAATAATCTCAGAAATCCTATAAGGACCAATAAACCGAGGCTTAAGTTTAGGAGAAGAAACCTTCATAGGAACATGACGGGAAGACAACCAGACCAGATCCCCAACCCGAAGCCGGGAACCAACACACCGACGACGGTTAGCAAAACGCTGAGCCTCCTCCTGAGACAACACCAAATTGTCCACCACATGAGCCCAAATCTGCTGCAACCTGTCAACCACAGAATCCACAACAGGACAGTCAGAAGGCTCAACCTGCCCAGAAGAAAAATGAGGATGAAAACCAAAATTACAAAAGAAAGGCGAAGCCAAAGTAGCCGAACTAGCCCGATTATTAAGGGCAAACTCGGCCAATAGCATAAAAGCCACCCAATCATCCTGATCAGCAGACACAAAGCATCTCAAATAAGTCTCCAAAGTCTGATTAGTTCGCTCGGTCTGGCCGTTTGTCTGAGGATGAAATGCAGAAGAAAAAGACAAATCAATGCCCAGCTTGGCACAAAAGGCCCGCCAAAACCTAGAAACAAACTGGGAACCTCTGTCGGACACAATATTCTCCGGAATACCATGCAAACGGACCACATGCTGAAAAAGCAACGGAACCAAATCAGAAGAAGAAGGCAATTTAGGCAAAGGCACCAAATGAACCATCTTAGAGAATCGGTCACAAACAACCCAGGTAACCGACATCCTCTGGGAAACCGGAAGATCGGAAATAAAATCCATAGAAATATGCGTCCAGGGCCTCTCAGGGACCGGCAATGGCAAAAGCAACCCACTAGCACGGGAGCAACAAGGCTTGGCCCGCGCACAAGTCCCACAGGACTGCACAAAAGAACGCACATTACGCGACAATGAAGGCCACCAAAAGGACCTACCAACCAAATCTCTGGTACCAAAAATGCCAGGATGACCAGCCAACACGGAACAGTGAACCTCAGAAATCACTCTACTAGTCCATCTGTCAGGAACAAACAGTCTCCCCACAGGACAGCGGTCAGGTTTGTCAGCCTGAAATTCCTGAAGAACCCTTCGTAAATCAGGGGAAATGGCAGAAAGGACCACCCCCTCTTTCAGAATACCGACCGGCTCTAAGACCTCAGGAGAATTAGGCAAAAAACTCCTAGAGAGGGCATCAGCCTTAATATTCTTAGAACCCGGAAGTTACGAGACCACGAAATCAAAATGAGAAAAAAACAAGGACCATCGAGCCTGTCTAGGATTCAACTGTTTGGCAGACTCGAGGTAAATCAGATTCTTATTATCGGTCAAGACCACAATACGGTGCTTAGCTCCCTCAAGCCAATGTCGCCACTCCTCAAACGCCCACTTCATAGCCAACAACTCCCGATTGCCGACATCATAATTGCGTTCAGCAAGCAAAAACTTACGGGAAAAGAAGGCACGTGGTTTCATTAAGGAACCAACAGGATCCTTCTGAGACAAAACAGCCCCTGCCCCAATCTCAGAAGCGTCAACCTCAAACTGAAACGGAAGAGAAACATCCGGTTGACGCAACACTGGAGCAGAAGTAAAACGACGTTTAAGTTCCTGAAAGGCAGAGACAGCTGCAGCGGACCAATTCACCACATCAGCGCCTTTCTTAGTCAAATCGGTCAAGGGTTTAACCACGCTGGAAAAATTAGCAATGAAACGGCGATAAAAATTAGCAAAACCCAAACATTTCTGAAGGCTCTTCACGGATGTGGGCTGAATCCAATCATGAATGGCCTGAACCTTAACCGGATCCATCTCTATAGACGAGGGAGAAAAAATAAAGCCCAAAAAGGAAACCTTCTGCACCCCAAAAAGACACTTAGACCCTTTCACAAACAAGGCATTGTCACGAAGGATCTGAAATACCATCCTGACCTGCTGCACATGAGACTCCCAATCATCGGAAAAAATCAAAATATCGTCCAAATATACAATCAAGAATTTATCAAGATAATCCCAGAAGATATCATGCATGAAGGACTGAAAAACAGATGGAGCATTAGAGAGTCCGAATGGCATCACAAGGTATTCAAAATGGCCCTCGGGCGTATTAAACGCAGTTTTCCATTCATCACCCTGTTTAATACGAACAAGATTATAAGCCCCCCGAAGGTCAATCTTAGTAAACCAACTAGCTCCCTTAATCCTAGCAAACAAATCGGAAAGCAAATGTAAAGGATATTGAAACTTGACCATGATCTTATTCAAGAGGCGATAATCAATACAGGGTCTTAAAGAACCATCTTTTTTAGCAACAAAAAAGAACCCGCACCCAACGGTGAAGAAGATGGCCGAATATGCCCTTTCTCCAAAGACTCCTTAATATAGCTCTGCATGGCGGAATGTTCAGGTACAGACAGGTTGAAAAGTCGGCCTTTAGGAAACTTACAGCCTGGAATCAAGTCAATAGCACAATCGCAGTCCCTGTGCGGTGGAAGGGAACTGGACTTGGGCTCATCAAATACATCCTGAAAATCAGACAAAAACTCCGGAATTTCAGAAGAGGAAGAAGGGGCGATAGACATCAGAGGAACATCATTATGAACCCCCTGACAACCCCAACTAGTCACAGACATGGACTTCCAATCCAAAACAGGATTATGTACCTGTAACCAGGGAAAGCCCAGCACGATAGCATCATGCAAATTATGCAACACCAGAAATCTACAATCTTCCTGATGGGCTGGCGCCATGTGCATGGTCACCTGTGTCCAAAACTGGGGCTTATTTTTAGCCAAGGGTGTAGCATCAATGCCCCTTAAAGAAATAGGGTTCTGCAAAGGCTGCAAGGGAAAACCACAACGCCTAGCAAAGTCAAAGTCCATTAAGTTCAAGGCAGCGCCTGAATCCACAAACGCCATGACAGAAAATGATGACAATGAACAGATCAAGGACACAGATAACAGAAATTTAGGTTGTACAGTACTGATGGTAAATGAACTGGCGATCCTCTTTGTCCACTTAGGGCAGACAGAAATGACATGGAAAGCGTCGCCACAATAATAACACAACCTATTGAGACGTCTGAATCCTTGCCGTTCCGTTCTAGACAGAATTCTATCACATTGCATAGGCTCAGAAATTTGCTCTGAGGATAACGCCACAGCGCGCACAGTTCTGCGCTCCCGCAGGCGTCGGTCAATCTGAATGGCAAGCGACATAGAATCACTCAGACCGGAAGGCGTGGGAAACCCCACCATAACATCTTTAACGGATTCAGAAAGACCCCTTCTGAAAATTGCCGCCAAAGCATCATTATTCCATTTAGTCAACACAGACCATTTTCTGAATTTCTGACAATACAATTCTGCTGCCTCTTGACCCTGAGACAGGGCCAACAAGGTCTTCTCAGCTTGATCCACCAAATTAGGTTCATCATACAGTAATCCTAAGCCTGAAAGAAGGAGTCTATATTAAGCAAAGCAGGATCCCCAGATTCCAGGGAAAATGCCCAATCCTGTGGATCACCACGCAGCAGGGAAATTATGATTTTAACTTGTTGAATGGAATCACCGGAGGATCGAGGTTTCAATGCAAAAAACAGTTTACAGTTGTTTTTAAAACTCAAAAATTTGGACCTGTCACCAAAAAACAAATCAGGAGTAGGTATCTTCGGTTCTAAAGCAGGAGTCTGAACAATGTAATCAAAAATACCCTGTACCCTAGCAGCAAGCTGGTCTATACGAGAAGCTAATTCCTGAACATTCATGCTAGCACAAGGCTCTTCAGCCACCCAGAGATTAAGAGGGAGGAAAAGACAAAACAGACTGAAGAAAAAAAAATGGCTCAAGACCTTTCCTCCCTTCTTCTGAGATGCAATTAACTCATTGTTGGCCAGTAGTACTGTTGTGATCCGGTGACCTTGGAGCTGCATGAGAACTTTCACTGGAGAAAGTGGCCACTATACTGACCGCAAATCTGAACTTAAGACCGCAACTAGAAGTAGCCGTGGAGTGTACCTAACACACCTAGACACCTCGTCACAGCCGGAGGACTAATTTCCCCTAAAGATGGAAATCGGAATACTATCTTGCCTCAGAGAAAATCCCCAAAGGATAGACAGCCCCCCACAAATATTGGCGGTAAGTCAGAGAGGAAAAAACATACACAGGCAGAAAAACAGGATTGAGCACAGGAGGCCACTCTAGCTAGATAGGTATTGTGAATTCTGCTCTTGGGCTCCCTCCGGTGGTTGTAAGTGGCACTTTTGTGAGTTCTGCTCTTGGGCGCCCTGGTTTTAAGTGGAATGGCTGCTCCTTGGATTTAGCAGTCAGCAGCTGCTTCCACTGATTGTCTATTCTGCTCGGCTATTTAGCCTGGCTCTTTCCTTCAGTTTGTGCCACTTGTCAATGGTTCCTGGTTGGATTCACATCTCTTTGGATTTCCCTGTTATCCTGACCAGTTCAGCAAAGTTATGTCCTTGCTTGCTCTTTTCTGTCCACAGGTTGTGGACTTATCCGTTCTGTGCTTTCTATGTTTGTCCAGCTTGTCAGTATGAATTGGTTCGGTGGGGCTGGAAGCTCTGGGAAGCAGATTTACCCTCCACACCTTTAGTCGGGTGTGGAGATTTTTGTAAACTCTGTGTGGATTTTTTTTGTTGTGTTTTATACTGACCGCACAGTATTCCATCCTGTCCTATCTATCTAGCTTGACTGGCCTCCTGTGCTCATCCTGGTTTCATTCTGTGTATGTCTTTTCCCTCTCCACTCACAGTCATTACTTGTGGGGGGCTATGTATCCTTTGGAGATTTTCTCTGAAGCAAGATAGTTTTCCTGTTTCTATCGTTAGGGGTAGTTAGATCTTAGGCTGTGACGAGGTGCCTAGGGAGTGTCAGAAGCATCCCACGGCTACTTCTAGTGTTGTGTTGAGCTTAGGGACTGCGGTCAGTACAGGTACCACTTCCTTCAGAGCTCGTCCCATGTTGCTCCTAAACCACCAGATCATAACAACAGGACAGGCTAGGACAGAGTTCTGTGCGGTCAGTATTAAAACCCTTCAAAAATCCACCGCAGAATATACAAAATACTTCCCACATCCAACTAAAGATGTAGGAGCGTATATCTGCAACTTCAGTGAATCCTACAAACAGAGCAGGAATAAACTGAAACAAGCACACAACAGTGTGCCACAGATACAAAAACAAAAACACTTATCTTTGCTGAAATTGGCAGCTAAGCAGGTGAGGCCAGGCTGAGATCCAATACTTCCAAAGAAACATTGGCTACTGGCAAGGGCTAATGAATCCTGCACACTTAAATATCCCAGTCAGAACAGCAATTAGCAGATACACCTGGCCAGGACTGTGACTCAGAGACAACTGCATTCCCACTTACCACCACTGGAGGGAACCCAAGAGCAGAATTCACAACAGGAGACACTGGTGCAGATTGCTGGACTCACTGGGGGCAATACTGGAGGACACACTGGGGGAGATGAATGCTGGACACACTGGGGCAATGCTGGAGACACTGGGGCAATGCTGGAGACACTGGGGCAGATTGCTGAACACACTGACGGCAATGCTGGACATACTGGGGCAGATTGCTGGACACACTGGGGGCAGATGATTGCTTGAGACACTGGGTCAATGCTGGAGACACTGGGGCAATGCTGGACACGCTGGGGCAATGCTGGAGACACTGTGGCAATGTTGGAGACACTGGGGCAATGCTGGACACACTGGGGCAATGCTGGAGACACTGGGGCACATTGCTGGACACACTGACTGCAATCCTGGACATACTGGGGCAGATTGCTGGACACACTGGGGGCAGATGATTGCTTGAGACACTGGGGTAATGCTGGAGACACTGGGGCAGATTGCTGGACACACTGGGGGCAATATTGGAGGACACACTGGGGCAGATTGCTGGACACACTGGGGCAGATGATTGCTGGACACACTGGGGCAATGCTGGAGACACTGGGGCAATGCTGGAGACACTGGGGCAGATTGCTGGACACACTGATGGCAATGCTGGACATACTGGGGCAGATTGCTGAACACACTGGGGGCAGATGATTGCTTGAGACACTGGGGCAATGCTGGAGACACTGGGGCAATGCTGGAGACACTGGGGCAATGCTGGAGGCACTGGGGCAGATTGCTGGACACACTGACGGCAATGCTGGACATACTGGGGCAGATTGCTGGACACACTGGGGGCAGATGATTGCTTGAGACACTGGGGTAATGCTGGAGACACTGGGGCAGATTGCTGGACACACTGGGGGCAATATTGGAGGACACACTGGGGCAGATTGCTGGACACACTGGGGCAGATGATTGCTGGACACACTGGGGCAATGCTGGAGACACTGGGGCAGATTGCTGGACACACTGATGGCAATGCTGGACATACTGGGGCAATTCTGGACACACTGGGGCAATGCTGGAGACACTGGGGCAATGCTGGAGACACTGGGGCAATGCTGGACACACTGGGGCAATGCTGGAGACACTGGGGCAGATTGCTGGACACACTGACGGCAATGCTGGACATACTGGGGCAGATTGCTGGACACACTGGAGGCAATATTGGAGGACACACTGGGGCAGATTGCTGAACACACTGGGGCACATTGCTGGACATACTGGGGCAATGCTGGAGACACTGGGGCAATGCTGGAGACACTGGGGCAGATTGCTGGACACACTGACTGCAATGCTGGACATACTGGGGCAGATTGCTGGACACACTGGGGGCAGATGATTGCTTGAGACACTGGGGCAATGCTGGAGACACTGTGGCAATGCTGGAGACACTGGGGCAATGCTGGACACACTGTGGGCAATGCTGGACAATTGGACATACTGGGGCAGATTGCTGGTCATACTGGAGCAGATTGCTGGTCATACTGGGGCAGATTGCGGGACACACTGGTGGTAATATGCTGGACACACTGGGGCAGATTGCTGGACACACTGGTGGTAATATGCTGGACACACTGGGGCAGATTGCTGGACACACTGTCTGGGGGCAATGCTGGACACACTGGGGCAGATTGCTGGACACACTGTCTGGGGGCAATGCTGGACACACTGGGGCAATATGCTTGACATACTGGGGAAAATTGCTGGACACACTGTCTGGGGGCAATGCTGGTCACACTGGGGCAATATGCTGGAGTCTGACACACTGGGGGCAATGCTGGACACACTGGGGCAGATTGCTGGACACACTAGGGCAGATTGCTGGACACACTGGGGGCAGGACTGGAGGCATGGGCAGAATGTAGATGCGGGGCATGATTGGAGACACAGGGCAAAATGAAAGACATGGGGCAGGATTGGATGATGAGGCTGGATGGATACGATGGAGACAGATGGGGCAGGATGTGGAGATCATATGGGGTAGAATGGATAATCATGAGGGCAGGATGCGAGAACATATGGCTGGAGCCAGGAATGAGACACACGGGGCCAGGGTGGGGAATATTATTACCATAGGGGCTAATTAAGGGATATTATTGCTGCAGTGATGTATTTATTTTATTTTTTGAGGACACTATTTTAAATGGGGGGCGGTCCTGTTACTGTGCAGAGTGATACTATATCGCCTTTTTTTCTTCATGTGGTGTAATGTAGAAGTTGTGAAAAATTAAGTAATGTGTTCTGCAAGCGGAGCTCGAGATAACTGTGTTATTTCCTGCAGAAACGAGTCCTGGCTGGAGGAAATGATGGTGGTCTGTGCTGGATGAAAGATGAAGGACTTCACCTAGAGACATCACTGGTGAGTCAGTGTTACCTATACACTGACACTATACACTGTATACTATATACAGCGGTCCTGTGTACAATGTCACCGGTGATCACTGTATTACCTATACATTATATACAGAGCTCCTGTGTATAATACCACCAATGATCTCTGTATTACCTCTACACAGACACTGCATACTAAGTACAGATCTCCTGTGAATACTGGCACTTATGGTGATAGTATTGTGTTTGTTTGTTTTTTATTACTGATCGGTATTGTAGTATTCAGTCACTATGTGGTGGTAATATGTGGTCTGGAAATGGTGTTGTGGTATTTGTCCCTTGAATGTGCTATTTTGTCACCAAGTGGTGGTAATATGTGGTCTTGACATGGTTCGGTGGTATTTGTTCCCTGTATGTGATATTATTCGATCACTGTGGTTGTAATTTGTGGTCTGGTCATGGTGCGGTGGTATTTGTTCCTTGTATGTGATAATATTGGTCAAAATATACCAAAATTGTATTGCTGATTTTAACAAATATTTAATAGGTTACAGTAGAGTAGGGCCCGGCCATTTTTCTGGAATAATCTGGTTCGGGTATATCATGACCCCCGTCACATGACCCCCGTCACATGACCCCCGTCACATGACCGGGGGGCCCACAGTGTCTGAACAGCCCGGGGCCCTGGCTACCCTTAATCCACCCCTGTGAGCCATACATACGGGGGTGGGTGGGAATATGAGCCATGCATACAGGAGGGGGAAATATGAGCCATACATACAGGAGGGGGGATATGAGCTATACATACAGGAGGGGGGGTCATTATACAGTATTAAGCATCATGTGGGATCATTATACAGTATGGAGAACTGTGTGTGGCCATTATACAGTATGGAGCATCATGTGCAGCCAGTATACAGTATGGAGCATCATGTGCGGTCATTATACAGTATGGAGCATCATGTGCAGTCATTATACAGTATGGAGCATCATGTGCGGCCATTATACAGTATGGAGCACTGTGTGGCCATTATACAGTATGGAGCAAAGTGTGGCCATTATACAGTATGGAGCATCATGTGCGGCCAATATACAGTATGGAGCATCATGTGCAGTCATTATACAGTATGGAGCATCATGTGCGGCCATTATACAGTATGGAGCATCATGTGTGGTCATTATACAGTATGGAGCGTCATGTGTGTTCATTATACAGTATGGAGCATCATGTGTGGTCATCATACAGTATGGAGCATCATGTGTGGCCATTATACAGTATGGGGCACTGTGTGGCCATATTATTTTGTTTATAATTATTGTATATGAAACAGTGTGATCAGCAGTGCTAAATGGGTGTGGTTGGGACGTGGAAATGGATGTGACTAATTATGAATGGGTGTGGTCAGAGGCGTGGCCTAAAATTTGCCCGCGGCACGCTTAGCGCGCCGCAAACTTTGTCCCTCTTTCCCATCTTCAAAAGTTGGGAGGTATTTATAAGGCAGCATCAACCTTTTAGAAACTTTGGCTGTACACTGGCCAACCCAGTTGTTCATAGAGATCACCCAATTCCAAATATTCTATTAGAGAATTCTGGCGTAAAGGGGTTTCCCACAAAAACAGCAGTTGAATTTATAGTGGCATAAATGATCAGAAAAGTGTATGTCTCCCCATATGACCACACCCCACCACGTAAAATTAAATATATTCATATATAATTGTAATATACCACAGTTGCTGCTATTCCAGGACTAAATATTATCTACATATTAAATCACATTATACAAAGGGCAATATTACCACTATATGAGGCCCAAATGACGACCATTATTATTACCATGACATAGTCATTATATAATACTGCCATGGCGCTACAGAACATCACATACTATACAGAGACCAATATTACCAAAATTACCACTGTACAGGGCCTAAATAATACCACTACATGACAACCATTAACACTATTTCATGATTAAATAATATTACCATAATGATATAGGACAACACATAATATACAAAGACCAATAATACCACTAGACACATACAACTAGATAATGACTGAATTGCTTCACCAGCTGCCAAATTTAAAAAAATACATTATTAAGAAGACCGATATTACCCCCATAGTGACCACACAGTGGTAGTTATCAGTCCAAACAACCTGACAATCATTTAAGTGGTTACATTTCAGTTATATACAGTGACTTGCCTGTGATGTTATTTCTGATTGGGGTGGTTCGCTTTTCTTCTCTTTTCCACATGACCTTGACCGACATAAAAACTTCTTCGAATCACAACTTTTCTGCAAAATTTATATGAAAGAAACATTTGACTTTTCACATTTCCAGCAGCCTCCCCATCTATTCTCTTATTCCCAATCTACATAAACCTCTATTCTACTAATACCCTAAATTCTGTGCCTGAACCTGCAGTGAGTAATACTGACACCAATGCTTAAAAATTGGTATCATTACTATAAATACCTCCTACCCCCAAAAAAATGCTGCACAGAATGTGTGCCAGATAGAGAGTACGTCTTAAAATAATAGTGCCCAATAGAAAGTAGTGTAATAATGCCCCCACTTTGCTACTTAGCAAGTAACAAAGCTACCTTTTTACCCAAGACAGTAATAATATCCCACTGTGATGAACCCGCACCTTGCCACCCTGCCTGGTATCACCATTACCTCAGATGGATCACGTAATGTGGTCTCCCCACTTTCAATGTGATGTCCCACACCCCCTGGGGACATGTAAGATCAGCTTGGTACAGTTTTCCACAGATGCCCCCTGTCCACATGGGCTCAGGGAGGCACAGGGAGTGAGAGGATGTGGCCCACTCAGTCACTGATGTTCTACAACACTCGTTCACAACCCTGACAGGCTGAGAGGCCTTTTTCACTAGCACCAGTGAAACAGAGCACTGCCACCCCATTAGAACTGCCACCAGTTTCTCGTTCGAAATAAGCCCTATCCGTTAACAGCATTATATCTGGCCAGAAACCAGCCCTGGTATCATGGAAAGTTAAACCAAGAAACAGACGTGTGGATTTTTGGATCGAGATAAAAGAGCAGCCCAAGATTAAACTATATATTTCATGGCTTTAGTGGTGTGCTAGACAATACACAATGGTTATATATATACAATGGTCAGAGATACAAATACAATAGTGGTAAGACAAAAGATATAGGCAGATGGATCATGTTTAGTGTTGAGCATTCCGATACCGCAAGTATCGGGTATCGGCCGATATTTGCGGTATCGGAATTCCGATACCGAATTCCGATACTTCCCGCGTATCGGATACCGGAATCGGAAGTTCCCAGAATTCAAACAGAACGCAGCAGCCAATGAGGAATGATTGGAAGTGTGGGCACATCCTGTTTAGCATGGTGGGCATGTAAGTACTGGCAAGGCTGTGATTGGCTGCTGAAATGATGTCACTCTGCACTATAAAAAACGCTGCCGCCATTTTGCGCTCACTCTGCTGTGATTTCAGTTAGGGACAGGACGCTGTGTTCTAACTGAGGGCCAGTTGAGCTAGCTAATTGCTTTATTTTCCTTTCCAAAGGCTAATTTAGCAAAACGCTGTGTGTTCTTTACTGTTCACCTTGCTCTTGCCTTGCAGCGCTGTTTTAACAGCGTTCTGCAAGGTCTCTGTGTGTGTGTGTGTGTGCAGCTCACTCTGTAGTCTGTGTGCAGCCATATACCCGGTTGTATTCAGCTCAGGGGGGGTTCACACTGCCTCACACAGTTGTCCTTTTTTGCTCATAGTGCAGCCTGCTGCACATTTTTTCTCAAATTTCCTATTAGTGTTTTTCCACCCGTCTCCAGCTAAATTGTGGAAAAACACTACATAGGATAACCTAGAGGGGGGTTTTTGGGCCTTGCAGCGCCGTTTACGGCTGTCTGCACGGTCTCCGTGTGAGCCCAGCTCGCCCTGTAGTCTGTGTGCAGCCATAGCCGGTTCGATTCAGCTCAGGGTTCGTTACTGGCTCATACCTTGAGAAAAATTTTCCTTTCTTTCAAATAGTGCAGCCTGTTTAAAAATTTAAAAAAAAATTCCCTATTAGTGTTTTTCCACCCGTCTCCAGCTAAATTGTGGAACAACACTACATAGGATAACCTAGAGGGGGGTTTTTGGGCCTTGCAGCGCCGTTTACGGCTGTCTGCACGGTCTCCGTGTGAGCCCAGCTCGCCCTGTAGTCTGTGTGCAGCCATAGCCGTTTGGATTCAGCTCAGGGTTCATTACTGGCTCATACCTTGAGAAAAATTTTCCTTTTTTTCAAATAGTGCAGCCTGTTTGAAAATTTTAAAAAAAATTCCCTATTAGTGTTTTTCCACCCGTCTCCAGCTAAATAGTGGAAAAACACTACATAGGATAACCTAGAGGGGGTTTATTGGGCCTTGCAGCGCCGTTTACGGCTGTCTGCACGGTCTCTGTGTGAGCGCAGCTCGCCCTGTAGTCTGTGTGCAGCCATAGCCGGTTGGATTCAGCTCAGGGTGCGTTACTGCCTCATACCTTGAAAAACAATTTCCTTTTTTTCAAATAGTGCAGCCTGTTTAAAATTTAAAAAAAAAAATCCTATTAGTGTCTTTCCACCCGTCTCCAGCTAAATAGTGGAAAAACACTACATAGGATAACCTAGAGGAGGGTTTTTTGGCCTTGCAGCGCCGTTTACGGCTGTCTGCACGGTCTCTGTGTGAGCGCAGCTCGCCCTGTAGTCTGTGTGCAGCCATAGCCGGTTGGATTCAGCTCAGGGTGCGTTACTGCCTCATACCTTGAAAAACAATTTCCTTTTTTTCAAATAGTGCAGCCTGTTTAAAATTAAAAAAAAAAAAATTCCTATTAGTGTCTTTCCACCCGTCTCCAGCTAAATAGTGGAAAAACACTACATAGGATAACCTAGAGGAGGGTTTTTTGGCCTTGCAGCGCCGTTTACGGCTGTCTGCACGGTCTCCGTGTGATTTAAACTAGCTCTGTAGCCCGATCTGCACAAAAAAAAAAGTAAAGTTCACCAAACACAACTTAACACTTGTGTAGGCCACATTTGAAAAATAATAAAGTTTAGTCCACACTTTACAACATTAGTGTTTCTTACACCTGTTAGAAGGAGCATTTCAGGAATAAGCACGCTAAGGCCTTAGTACTTTTCTGCTTATCTTTATCTGTCAACCAAGATGAAGAGGGCAGGGAGTAAGGCACGTGGGCGTGGGCGCGGAGCAGGGAGAGGAGCAGGGAGAGGACGTGGTGATTCTGTGCCTGCTGCGGGCGCCGGTGACTCGTCGTCACTCAGTTTCAGCAGGGAACAGTCCTTCATGCGCAGCTTTGTCGGAGAGCGCTGTGCACCGCTGCTGCGTGAAGACCAAATTGAAGCCGTTGTCGGGTGGATGGCAGCTAACGCCTCGGCATCGACTTCAGTTAGTGCCACATCCTCTCAGGCACAGAGCACTGGAGAGCAGCCATCTGTCTCTTCACCACCTGCCAAATTGGCCAGGCAGTCAGAGAGCCCAGGACAGGAGCCGTCTCTACTTCTGTTCTCTGAATCTCTTGGCTTGGAAACAGGGGGCCAGCCAAGCAGCATTGGAGAAATGGAAGAAGAGGCAGTGTGCAGTGATGCCCAACAGCTTTTTCTCTCTGACTCTGAAGAGGCAGGTGGGCCAGTGCCTCCGGTGACCACAGCGCAGTACGCATCTGATGATGAAACTCAGGTGCCGCTTTCTGATGCGTACTGTGCTGCCGAGACTACCCAGGAGGAGCAGTTGGTGGCAGAGGGTAGTGGAGATGATGAGGTCCTTGACCCATCGTGGCGTGAGGAACAGGAAGGTGGTGGGAGCAGCTCTGAGGAAGAGCTTCCCCTTACGGGCCAAAGAGGGAGAGGGAGGGGGAAGACTGCGGAGCCTGTAGCCTCCACTTTGGCACCCGTTAGGAGCCTGTCTCTTTCCAAAGCCAAAAAGGGCGCTCCCAAGACTTGCAGTGCCTGGTCCTTTTTTGACACAGTTGCAGATGACATTTGTTTTGTCAAATGCAAGCTGTGTCATCAGAAAGTCAAAAGAGGTAAAAGTGTCAGCAACCTCAATACCACAAATATGTGGAAACATGTGCGGACCAGGCACGCGGTGGAGTTACAGAAACACAGTGAAGACGTAGGCCAACCAACAGCGGCAGCTACCACCTCTTCATCTCGTGTTGCCTCTTCCTCCACTGTTGTCCAGAGACCTAGTGTAATTCCACCCACAGCACCACCTTCCCAGTCATCCTCACACTCCCAGTCTACTCTACAGCCATCGGTAGTACAGGCATGGGAGAAAAGGCGGGCATTCTCGGCCAACCACCCCCGAGCACAGGCTCTGAATGCAGGCATTGCCAAACTGTTGTCCCTGGAAATGCTCTCGTTCAGGCTGGTGGAGACTGACAGCTTCCGTGACTTGATGGCATTGGCAGTCCCACAGTACAAGGTGCCCAGCCGCTTTTACTTCAGCAGGCAGGCTGTCCCTGCCCTGCACAGGCATGTTGAGGCAAACATAAAACATGCGCTACTGAATGCCGTCAGTAGCAAGGTCCACCTCACCACCGATGCGTGGACCAGTCAGCATGGACAGGGGCGATATGTTTCCCTCACTGCCCATTGGGTTAATGTTGTTGAGCCAGGTACAGATCGTGCGAGTGGCGTGTCCTGCCCACTCCAAGGATTGCAGGAATCCAGTCTGTACGCATCGACTCCTCCTCTTACACCAGTTCCTCAGATTCCTCTCTGCAGGATCTGTCACAGTCCACCTCCACATGGACCCGTGAACGTTTACCTATGACCGACATGAGCACAGCCGTGGCCAAACGTCAGCAGGCCGTCTTGAAACTAGTTTCTTTGGGGCATCGAAGCCACACAGCGCAGGAGCTCTAGAATGCCATCAAGCAGGAGAGCGATGTGTGGTTACTGCCAGCGAATCTCCAGCCAGGCATGGTAGTGTGTGACAATGGCCGAAATCTGGTGGCAGCTTTGGCCCTTGGCAACCTCACTCACATCCCATGTCTGGCACATGTGCTCAATTTGGTTGTGCAGAGTTTTCTGAGGGACTATCCAGATCTTGATGCCCTGCTGCACAAGGTCCGCCTAGAGTGTGCTCACTTGCGGCGTTCCAGCTTGGCCAGATCCCGCATTGCTGCTCTGCAGCGCCGATTCCGCCTTCCGGAACACCGCATCATATGTGACCTACCTACCCGGTGGAATTCCACGTTACATATGTTGGAGCGGTTGTGTGAGCAGCAGCAAGCAGTTATGGAGTACCAGCTGCATCAGGCGCAAAGAAGTCGCAGTCAGCGCCGATCAGACTTCACAACCACAGAGTGGGCCACTATGAAGGACGTCTGCCAGGTTTTGCGTCCTTTTGATTATTCCACGCGGATGGCAAGTGCAGATGATGCACTAGTCAGCATGACTGTCCCCCTTATCTGCCTGCTTCAGCAAACTTTGCAAGGGTTAAGGGATGATGTTGTGGAAGAGGTGGAGGATGAGGAGTCACCTTTTCCATCAGCTTCTGGAGAGTCAGCGCCACGTGGTTCCTCACAAAGGGGTACGCAGGGGCCAATTTGTGAGGAGGATGAGGAGGAGTCAATGGAGGAGGAAGAGCTCCGTCCAGAGGAGGGAGCGACACAATTGTCCAGTGGTCAGTGTGTACAGCGAGGGTGGGGTGATGACGAGCGGGCAGAGATCATGTCTCAAGCAGGGGACAGCGTTTCTGGGCCAGTTGGCACTCTGCAGCACATGGTGGATTTCATGCTGCAGTGCCTGAGAAACGACCGCCGCATCGACCACATTCTCAACATGCCTGATTATTGGGTGTTCACCCTCCTCGATCCTCGCTACCGGGACAACGTCCAAAACCTCATCCCTGCGTTGACCCGGGAGCGTAAATTGCGGGAGTACCACGACACACTGGTGAATTCCATCATCTTCTCCTGTCCAACTGAGAGGAGTGCTGCTAGTGCTTTACAAAGCAGCTCAGTGCGTCGAGGCAGTGGGGGAGGCTCTGCCCAAAGAGGGAGCAGAAGCAGTGCCTCTGCCCAAGGCAAGCCCAGTATGGCACAACTCTGGCACACTTTTGTGTGCCCGCCCCAAATGTCTACACCATCACCGGCGGCTCCAGTCAGCAGGAGGCAACGGTTCCGTCAGATGGTGACAGACTACATGGCTTGCCCTCTTACTGTACTCCCAGACGGCTCTTCCCCATTCAAGTTTTGGGTCTCTAAGCTGGATACATGGCCAGAGCTAAGCCAGTATGCATTGGAGGTGCTGGCTTGCCCTGCGGCTAGTGTCTTATCGGAACGTGTCTTTAGTGCCGCAGGTGGTGTACTAACAGACCGTCGCATGCGACTATCCTCCGATAACGTTGACCGGCTTACTTTCCTGAAAATGAACCAGGCCTGGATCTCACAGGAATTTGCCACTCCTCTGCCTGATTAAGTAATTGGGTGTCATCCAGGTCTCCTGCTGTGTTCATCTTTCTACCACCTGAACTGCTATTCCTGGGCTCCAACACCGCCAGTTGCGGCTCAGAAGTGCAGGCTGCACAGTAAAAACATACGACCCAGTGTTATTGGGTTTCAGTAACGTCAGCTGATCCCCAGCTGTGTAGCCGGCAATGTGTCCTGCGACCGCCATGCTGGCACAACAACCTAAATGTAAGGGAACCTGTCCCCCCCCCCCCCGTCGTTTGTTACTGAAAGAGCCATCTTGTGCAGCAGTAATGCTGCACAAGGAAGAGGTAGCTCTTTTTTTTTAGCTCCTTGCACACGCAGAACTTAACACTTATAAAATGTGTTCACTGATACCGTTATACTGTCCCGGAGCTGGGACTTTCCTTCGCAATGTGACGCAGCACAGCCGTCATTCCTACCCCCTTGGTGCCATGCGCTGCCTCCTCAGCATTGTTTTAAGCTGTCACGGAGCCTGCGCTGTTCTGTTATCCCTTGGGCATGCCCTATTTGCGCTGCCTGTCTTCTGACATAATTTGGTGTCAGGCTGGCTGCGCCTGTGCGGCCGCGCTGCCCGAGATCCCGCCTCGCTGTGTCTTCTGATTGAGTCACACTGCGGGCCTGGGATCCATGGCCATGCGCAGTGCATATCTTCCCCTCGGGCTCTCGCTCATTTCCCTCCGCCTTCTTTAGACTGTGCGCCGTCAGCTGATCCCTAATAGCATGCCACGGCCGTGACACCGCACAGTCTGAAGAAGAGGGAAGGAGGGGAGTGAGAGTCGAGGATATGCACTGTGCATGTCCATGGTTCCAAGGCCCGCAGTGGGATTACGTTGGACGAGACTGCGAGGTGGGATCTGGAGCAGCGTGGACGCACAGGCAGTAACAGCCTGACACCAAATTATGTCAGAAGACAGGCAGCGCTAATTGGGCATGGCCAAGGGCTAACAGAACAGCGCAGGCTCCGTGACAGCTTAAAACAACGCTGAGGAGGCAGCGCACGGCACCAAGGGGATAGGAATGTCAGCTGTGCTGTGTCCCATTACGAAGGAAATTCGCACCTCCGGGACGGTTTAACGGTATAAGGGGACACATTTTTAGTGTTTACTTCGGTGTTTGCAAGGAGCATAATTAAAAGAACCACCTTTTCCTTTTGCATCGTTAGTGCTGCACAAGATGGCTCTTTCAGCTACAAACGTCTTGGGGGGGGGTTAAAGGTTCCCTTTCAACTTGCTCCAATTAGGCTTCGGCCTACACTCTGTTCCTCTGCTCCTCCTGCTGTTTCTGGGCTCTAACACCGCCAGTTGGTGCCTGGAAGTGCTGTGTGCACAGTCAACAGTCGCTCCTCTGTTATTGGGGTTCAGTAACGTCAGCTGATCCCCAGCTGTGTGTGCGGCAATACCTCCAATCTGCTCCTCCTGCTGTCCCTGGGCTCTAACACCGCCAGTTGGTGCCTGGAAGTGCTGTGTGCACAGTCAACAGTCGCTCCTCTGTTATTGGGGTTCAGTAACGTCAGCTGATCCCCAGCTGTGTGTGCGGCAATACCTCCAATCTGCTCCTCCTGCTGTCCCTGGGCTCTAACACCGCCAGTTGGTGCCTGGAAGTGCTGTGTGCACAGTCAACAGTCGCTCCTCTGTTATTGGGGTTCAGTAACGTCAGCTGATCCCCAGCTGTGTGTGCGGCAATACCTCCAATCTGCTCCTCCTGCTGTCCCTGGGCTCTAACACCGCCAGTTGGTGCCTGGAAGTGCTGTGTGCACAGTCAACAGTCGCTCCTCTGTTATTGGGGTTCAGTAACGTCAGCTGATCCCCAGCTGTGTGTGCGGCAATACCTCCAATCTGCTCCTCCTGCTGTCCCTGGGCTCTAACACCGCCAGTTGGTGCCTGGAAGTGCTGTGTGCACAGTCAACAGTCGCTCCTCTGTTATTGGGGTTCAGTAACGTCAGCTGATCCCCAGCTGTGTGTGCGGCAATACCTCCAATCTGCTCCTCCTGCTGTCCCTGGGCTCTAACACCGCCAGTTGGTGCCTGGAAGTGCTGTGTGCACAGTCAACAGTCGCTCCTCTGTTATTGGGGTTCAGTAACGTCAGCTGATCCCCAGCTGTGTATCCGGCAACGTGTCATGCGACCGCCACGCTGGCACAACTAAAATGTAAGGGGACCTGTCCCCCCCCCCTAGGCGTTTGTTACTGAAAGAGCCACCATGTGCAGCACTAATACTGCACAAGGGAAAGGTCGCTCTTGAAATTATGCTCCTTGCAAACGCTGAACTACACACTCATGTAATGTGTCCCCTCACACCGTCCAACCGTCCCGGAGGTGGGACTTTCCTTTGTAATGTGACGCAGCACAGCCGTCATTGCTACCCCCTTGGCACCGTGCGCTGCCTCCTTAGCGTTGTTTGATTCCGTCATGGACCCTGCGCTGTTATGTTATCCCTTGGCCATGCACAGTTTGCGCTGCCCGTCCTCTGACATCATTTGTTGTCGTCTTGGCTGCGCCTGTGCGTCCACGCTGCCCGAAATCACACCTCGCAGTGTCGTCGAATGTGATCCCACAGTGGGCCTGGTATCCATGGCCATGCGCAGTGCATATACTAGCCTCTCACTCCCCTTCTTCACGCTTCTTCAGACTAGGCGGCGTCAGCTGATCCCTAATAGCATGCCACGGCCGTGACGCCGCACAGTCTGAAGAAGCAGGAAGGAGGTGAGTGAGAGGCGATGATATGCACTGCGCATGCCCATGGATCCCTGGCCCGCAGTGGGACTACATTAGATGACACTGCAAGGTTGGATCTAGGGCAGCTTGGACGCACAGGCACTGCCAGCCTGACACCTACATGATGTCAGAAGACGGGCACCGCTAACTGTGCATGGCCAAGGGATAACATTACAGCGCGGGCTCCGTGACAGAACCAAACAACGTTGAGGAGGTGGCGCCCGGCACCAAGGGGGTTGGAATGACGGCTGTGCTGTGTCACATTACAAAGGAAAGTCCCACTTCCGGGATGGTTTGACGGTGTGAGGGGACACATTATATGAGTGTGTACTTCAGCGTTTGCAAGGAGCATAATTTTCGGAGCCACCATTTTCCATGTGCAGTATTACTGCTGTACAAGATGGCTCTTTCAGCAACAAATGCCTGGGGGGGGGGTTAAAGGTTCCCTTTCAACTTGCTCCACTGCAGGCTTCGGCCTACACTCTGCTCCTCTTTGATTCCCTGGGTTTCAACACTGTCAGTTGCCACCTGGAAGTGTTGTCTACACAGAAAAAACACTAGGTGATGTGTCAGTGGGGTTCAGCACCGCCAGCTGTTCCCCTGCTGTGTAGTCGGCAACGTGTCCAGCACAAGCCACGCTGGCACAACAGAACAAAAGCTGCCACCAGTGCAGGCTTCGGACTACACTCTGCTCCTCTCCTCCTCCTGCTGACCCTGGGCTCAAACACCGCTAGTTTTTGCCCGGAAGTGCTAGCTGCACAGAGAAAAACACCAGCCAATGTGTTAGTGGGGTTCAGCACCGCCAGCTGTTCCCCTGCTGTGTAGCCGGCAACGTGACCTGCAAACGCCACGCAGGCACATGAACTGAAATTAAAGGGAACCTGGCCCCACCCCCCCAGGTGTTTCTATGTATAACAGCCACCTAGTACAGCAGTACTGCTGCATTTGTACAAGGTGGCTGACTTTTTCTCCTTGCCCACGTGGAACTCAACACGTACAAAATGTGTCTCATTGAGACCATTCCACTGTCCCTGAGGTGTGACTTTCCTTTCTAATGATACGCAGCACCCCCCTTGGTAGCGTTTCCCGTCTTTTGTCATCATGGTTAGCTGGCTGCGCCTGTGCATCCGCCCTGCTAGAAACAACGCCCCTCGTTGTCATATTTATTTTGTCAGCGAGGGTGTGGTTTATGGGCACGTGCAGTGCATATGTTTGCCTGTGTTCACTCATCTCCTTCCGCCTTCTTCAGACTGGGTGTCCTCATGGCCGCGGCAGGCGATAAAGGATCAGATGAGGTCGCCCAGTCTGAAGCTGGTGTAAGGACATGTGTGAGTGTCAAACATATTTACTGCACAAGGCCACGAATCCCAGCCACGCAGTGTGATTTTTTGAAAACACACTGTGGGTCTGGGATTCATGTCCATCGCTAACCGCAATGGCCGACATGAAATGAGGTCAGAAGACAGGAAGCGCTCACAGCGCATGACCAAGGGATCACAATAGCGCAGACTCCTGTACAGCAAATAACAACGCTCAGGAATCTGCGCCCAGCAGCTAGGTGTAAATTTTGACACCTGTGCTGCATCTCCTTAAAAAGACAAGTCACGCCTCCACTACTGTTTGACAGTATAGTGGGCTAAATAGTGTACGTGTTTTATTCAGCGTGTGCAAGGAGCAAATTAATCTTGTACCTTGCAACACCTGAGGGGGGGTTAAAGGTAACCTTTGAAATTGGTTCAACTAGGCTTCGGCCTACACTCTGCTCCTCTCCTGCTGACCCTGGGCTCAAACACCGCTAGTTTTTGCCCGGAACTGCTAGATGCACAGAGAAAAACACCAGCCAATGTGTTAGTGGGGTTCAGCACCGCCAGCTGTTCCCCTGCTGTGTAGCCGACATCGTGTCCAGCACAAGCCACGCTGGCACAACCGACCAAAAGCTGCCACCAGTGCAGGCTTCGGCCTACACTCTGCTCCTCTCCTCCTCCTGCTGACCCTGGGCTTCGGGCTAAATAGTGTACGTGTTTTATTAAGCGTGTGCAAGGAGCAAATTAAATAGAGCAACCTTTTACTTGTGCAGCATTAATGCTGCACAAGGTGTGGCTCTTGTACCTTGCAACACCTGAGGGGGGGTTAAAGGTAACCTTTGAAATTGGTTCAACTAGGCTTCGGCCTACACTCTGCTCCTCTCCTGCTGACCCTGGGCTCAAACACCGCTAGTTTTTGCCCGGAACTGCTAGCTGCACAGAGAAAAACACCAGCCAATGTGTTAGTGGGGTTCAGCACCGCCAGCTGTTCCCCTGCTGTGTAGCCGACATCGTGTCCAGCACAAGCCACGCTGGCACAACCGACCAAAAGCTGCCACCAGTGCAGGCTTCGGCCTACACTCTGCTCCTCTCCTCCTCCTGCTGACCCTGGGCTCAAACACCGCCAGTTTCTGCCCGGACATGCTAGCTGCACAGAGAAAAACACCCACCATTGTGTCAGTGGGGTTCAGCACCGCCAGCTGTTCCCCCGCTGTGTAGCCGGCATCGTGTCCAGCACAAGCCACGCTGGCACAACAGACCAAAAGCTGCCACCAGTGCAGGCTTCGGCCTACACTCTGCTCCTCTCCTCCTCCTGCTGACCCTGGGCTCAAACACCTCCAGTTTCTGCCCGGAAGTGCTAGCTGCACAGAGAAAAACACCAGCCAATGTGTCAGTGGGGTTCAGCACCGCCAGCTGTTCCCCTGCTGTGTAGCCGGCAACGTGACCTGCAAACGCCACGCAGGCACATGAACTGAAATTAAAGGGAACCTGGCCCCACCCCCCCAGGTGTTTCTATGTATAACAGCCACCTTGTACAGCAGTACTGCTGCATTTGTACAAGGTGGCTGACTTTTTCTCCTTGCCCACGTGGAACTCAACACGTACAAAATGTGTCTCATTAGAGACCATTCCACTGTCCCTGAGGTGTGACTTTCCTTTCTAATGACACGCAGCACCCCCATTGTTAGCGCTGCCCGTCTTCTGACATCATTGGTTGGCTGGCTGTGGCTGTGCGTCCGCCCTGCCCGACACAACGCCCCTCGTTGTCTCATATATTTTGACTGCGAGGGTGTGATTGATGGGCACGAGCAGTGCATATGTTCCCCTGTCTTCACTCCCCTCCTTCCGCCTTCTTCTGAGTGTGCGGCCTCATGGCCGAGGCATGCGATAAGGGATCAGCTGAGGCCGCCCAGTCTGAAGCAGGTGTAAGGACATGTGTGAGCGGCGGACATATTTACTGCACAAGGCCACGAATCCCAGCACCGCAGTGTGACTTTAGGAAAAGGCACTGTGGGTCTGGGATTTATGGCCATCGTTAACCGCACCGGCCAACATGAAATGAGGTCATGAGACGGCCTGCACTAACAGGGTATTGCCAAGGGATAACACAAGAGCGCAGTTTCCTGTACTGCAAATAACAACGGTAAGGAATCTGCGCCCAGCACCTAGGTGTAAATTTGTACACCTGTGCTGCGTCTCCTTAAAAAGACAAGTCACGCCTCCACTACTGTTTGACAGTATAATGGGCTAAATAGTGTACGTGTTTTATTCAGCGTGTGCAAGGAGCAAAATTAAGAGAGCAACCTTTGACTTGTGCATCATTAATGCAGTTCAAGGTGTGGCTCTTGTACCTTGCAACACCTGAGGGGGGGTTAAAGGTTACCTTTGAAATTGGTTCAACTAGGCTTCGGCCTACACTCTGCTCCTCTCCTCCTCCTGCTGACCCTGGGCTATAACACCGCCAGTTGTAGCCTGGAAGTGCTAGCTGCACAGAGAAAAACACCAGCCAATGTGTTAGTGGGGTTCAGCACCGCCAGCTGTTCCCCTGCTGTGTAGCCGACATCGTGTCCAGCACAAGCCACGCTGGCACAACCGACCAAAAGCTGCCACCAGTGCAGGCTTCGGCCTACACTCTGCTCCTCTCCTCCTCCTGCTGACCCTGGGCTCAAACACCGCCAGTTTCTGCCCGGACATGCTAGCTGCACAGAGAAAAACACCAGCCAATGTGTTAGTGGGGTTCAGCACCGCCAGCTGTTCCCCTGCTGTGTAGCCGGCAACGTGACCTGCAAACGCTACGCAGGCACATGAACTGAAATTAAAGGGAACCTGGCCCCACCCCCCCAGGTGTTTCTATGTATAACAGCCACCTTGTACAGCAGTACTGCTGCATTTGTACAAGGTGGCTGACTTTTTCTCCTTGCCCACGTGGAACTCAACACGTACAAAATGTGTCTCATTAGAGACCATTCCACTGTCCCTGAGGTGTGACTTTCCTTTCTAATGATACGCAGCACCCCCCTTGGTAGCGCTGCCCGTCTTCTGACATCATTGGTTGGCTGCCTGTGCCTGTGCGTCCGCCCTGCCTGAAACAATGCTCCTCGTTGTCTTACTTATTTTGACTGCGAGGGTGTGATTGATGGGCACGAGCAGTGCATATCTTCACCTGTCTTAACTCATCTCCTTCCGCCTTCTTCAGACTGTGCAGCCTCATGGCCGCGGCATGCGAGAAGGGATCAGCAGAGGCCGCCCAGTCTGAAGCAGGTGTAAGGACGTGTGTGAGCGGCCAAAATATTTACTGCTCAAGGCCACGAATCCCAGCACCGCAGTGTGACTTTATGAAAAGGCACTGTGGGTCTGGGATTTATGGCCATCGTTAACCGCAGCGGCCATCATGAAATGAGGTCATAAGACGGGCAGCTCTAACAGGGCATTGCCAAGGGATAACACAAGAGCGCAGACTCCTGTACAGCAAATAACAACGCTCAGGAAGCTGCGCCAAGCACCAAGGCGTTATTTGGGACACCTGTGCTGCGTCTCCTTAAAAAGCCAAGTCACGCATCCACTACAGTTTGACTGTAGAATGGGCTAAATTGTGTACGTCTTTCATTCAGCGTGTGCAAGTAGACAAATTAATAGAGCAACCTTTCACTTGTGCAGCATTAATACTGCACAAGGTGTGTCTCTTGTAGTTTGTAACACCTGAGGGGGGGTTAAAGGTTTCCTTTGAAATTGGTTCAACTAGGCTTCGGCCTACACTCTGCTCCTCTCCTCCTCCTCCTGCTTCACCACGGGCTCTAACATCACAAGTTTTTGCCCGCAAGTGCTAGCTGCACAGAGAAAAACACCCGCCATTGTGTTAGTGGGGTTCAGCAACGCCAGCTGTTCCCACACTGTGTAGCCGGCAAAGTGTCCTGCAAACGCAACGCTGACACAAAGCTGCCTCCAGTGCAGGCTTCGGCCTACACTCTGCTCCCCCTGCTTACCCTTTGCTCCAGCACCGCTAGTTGGGGCTCTAGGAAGACAATCTTTAATAGGCAACGCATCTGGGTTCCAGCACCGCCAGCTGGTTCTCAGCAGTGTTTTTGTCACAGGTACTCCCTCGTGCCAAGCCTGGTTTCAGCACCGTCAGCTGTTTCCGGGTTGTGTCAAGCTCACTGAGACACCTATGCTTGCCCCGTCGTGGTGCGGTCGGGTTAGCCAACTCCAGGGTGCCTCCAGTTTAGGAGCTTCCTATGTGGGCTGCGTGAACTGGTAGTCAAGGCTGGTTCTGTAGTGCCAGTAGGCCCAGCTCCCCCTGTAGGACTGTTGGGGTTCGGTAACTGCGGCTGCCTCGCGGCCTAGCTGTTCTCTCCTCTCCTGTGGGCCTTGGGGTCCACCACCTGGTTCCAGCACCGTCAGCTGGTTCCGGGCCGAGCCTTTGGCTTAGGTGCCTCCTCCTGGGTATCCGAGTTCCGCCAATGTCAGGCGGTCCTTGGTAGTGCTTTTAAGCGCGGGCACCTACAGCTTAGTAACCGGGTTCCAGCACCGCCAGCTGGTCCTCGGTCGTGCCATTGGCTCTTGCACACTGGGGCAACGCATCTGGGTTCCAGCCCCGCCAGCTGGTTCTCGGCAGTGTTCTTGACACAGGTACTCCCTCGTGCCAAGCCTGGTTTCAGCACCGTCAGCTGTTTCCGGGTTGTGTCAAGCTCACTGAGACGCCTATGCTTGCCCCGTCGTGGTGCGGTCGGGTTAGCCAACTCCAGGGTGCCTCCAGTTTAGGAGCTTCCTATGTGGGCTGCGTGAACTGGTAGTCAAGGCTGGTTCTGTAGTGCCAGTAGGCCCAGCTCCCCCTGTAGGACTGTTGGCGTTCAGTAACTGCGGCTGCCTCGCGGCCTAGCTGTTCTCTCCTCTCCTGTGGGCCTTGGGGTCCACCACCTGGTTCCAGCACCGTCAGCTGGTTCCGGGCCGAGCCTTTGGCTTAGGTGCCTCCTCCTGGGTATCCGAGTTCCGCCAACGTCAGGCGGTCCTTGGTAGTGCTTTTAAGCGCGGGCACCTACAGCTTAGTAACCGGGTTCCAGCACCACCAGCTGGTCCTCGGTCGTGCCATTGGCTCTTGCACACTGGGGCAACGCATCTGGGTTCCAGCACCGCCAGCTGGTTCTCGGCAGTGTTCTTGACACAGGTACTCCCTCGTGCCAAGCCTGGTTTCAGCCCCGTCAGCTGTTTCCGGGTTGTGTCAAACTCGCTGAGACGCCTATGCTTGCCCCGTCGTGGTGCGGTCGGGTTAGCCAACTCCAGGGTGCCTCCAGTTTAGGAGCTTCCTATGTGGGCTGCGTGAATTGGTAGTCAAGGCTGGTTCTGTAGTGCCAGTAGGCCCAGCTCCCCCTGTAGGACTGTTGGGGTTCGGTAACTGCGGCTGCCTCGCGGCCTAGCTGTTCTCTCCTCTCCTGTGGGCCTTTGGGTCCACCACCTGGTTCCAGCACCGTCAGCTGGTTCCAGGCCGAGCCTTTGGCTTAGGTGCCTCCTCCTGGGTATCCGAGTTCCGCCAACGTCAGGCGGTCCTTGGTAGTGCTTTTAAGCGCGGGCACCTACAGCTTAGTAACCGGGTTCCAGCACCGCCAGCTGGTCCTCGGTCGTGCCATTGGCTCTTGCACACTGGGGCAACGCATCTGGGTTCCAGCACCGCCAGCTGGTTCTCGGCAGTGTTCTTGACACAGGTACTCCCTCGTGCCAAGCCTGGTTTCAGCACCGTCAGCTGTTTCCGGGTTGTGTCAAACTCGCTGAGACGCCTATGCTTGCCCCGTCGTGGTGCGGTCGGGTTAGCCAACTCCAGGGTGCCTCCAGTTTAGGAGCTTCCTATGTGGGCTGCGTGAATTGGTAGTCAAGGCTGGTTCTGTAGTGCCAGTAGGCCCAGCTCCCCCTGTAGGACTGTTGGGGTTCGGTAACTGCGGCTGCCTCGCGGCCTAGCTGTTCTCTCCTCTCCTGTGGGCCTTTGGGTCCACCACCTGGTTCCAGCACCGTCAGCTGGTTCCAGGCCGAGCCTTTGGCTTAGGTGCCTCCTCCTGGGTATCCGAGTTCCGCCAACGTCAGGCGGTCCTTGGTAGTGCTTTTAAGCGCGGGCACCTACAGCTTAGTAACCGGGTTCCAGCACCGTCAGCTGGTCCTCGGTCGTGCCATTGGCTCTTGCACACTGGGGCAACGCATGTGGGTTCCAGCACCGCCAGCTGGTTCTCGGCAGTGTTTTTGTCACAGGTACTCACTCGTGCCAAACCTGGTTTCAGCACCGTCAGCTGTTTCCGGGTAGTGTCAAGCTCGCTGAGACGCCTATGCTTGCCCCGTCGTGGTGCGGTCGGGTTAGCCAACTCCAGGGTGCCTCCAGTTTAGGAGCTTCCTATGTGAGCTGCGTGAATTGGTAGTCAAGGCTGGTTCTGTAGTGCCAGTAGGCCCAGCTCCCCCTGTAGGACTGTTGGGGTTCGGTAACTGCGGCTGCCTCGCGGCCTAGCTGTTCTCTCCTCTCCTGTGGGCCTTGGGGTCCACCACCTGGTTCCAGCACCGTCAGCTGGTTCCACGCCGAGCCTTTGGCTTAGGTGCCTCCTCCTGGGTATCCGAGTTCCGCCAACGTCAGGCGGTCCTTGGTAGTGCTTTTAAGCGTGGGCACCTACAGCTTAGTAACCGGGTTCCAGCACCGCCAGCTGGTCCTCGGTCGTGCCATTGGCTCTTGCACACTGGGGCAACGCATCTGGGTTCCAGCACCGCCAGCTGGTTCTCGGCAGTGTTTTTGTCACAGGTACTCCCTCGTGCCAAACCTGGTTTCAGCACCGTCAGCTGTTTCCGGGTTGTGTCAAACTCGCTGAGACGCCTATGCTTGCCCCGTCGTGGTGCGGTCGGGTTAGCCAACTCCAGGGTGCCTCCAGTTTAGGAGCTTCCTATGTGGGCTGCGTGAACTGGTAGTCAAGGCTGGTTCTGTAGTGCCAGTAGGCCCAGCTCCCCCTGTAGGACTGTTGGGGTTCGGTAACTGCGGCTGCCTCGCGGCCTAGCTGTTCTCTCCTCTCCTGTGGGCCTTGGGGTCCACCACCTGGTTCCAGCACCGTCAGCTGGTTCCGGGCCGAGCCTTTGGCTTAGGTGCCTCCTCCTGGGTATCCGAGTTCCGCCAACGTCAGGCGGTCCTTGGTAGTGCTTTTAAGCGCGGGAACCTACAGCTTAGTAACCGGGTTCCAGCACCGTCAGCTGGTCCTCGGTCGTGCCATTGGCTCTTGCACACTGGGGCAACGCATCTGGGTTCCAGCACCGCCAGCTGGTTCTCGGCAGTGTTTTTGTCACAGGTACTCCCTCATGCCAAACCTGGTTTCAGCACCGTCAGCTGTTTCCGGGTTGTGTCAAACTCGCTGAGACGCCTATGCTTGCCCCGTTGTGGTGCGGTCGGGTTAGCCAACTCCAGGGTGCCTCCAGTTTAGGAGCTTCCTATGTGGGCTGCGTGAACTGGTAGTCAAGGCTGGTTCTGTAGTGCCAGTAGGCCCAGCTCCCCCTGTAGGACTGTTGGGGTTCTGTAACTGCGGCTGCCTCGCGGCCTAGCTGTTCTCTCCTCTCCTGTGGGCCTTGGGGTCCACCACCTGGTTCCAGCACCGTCAGCTGGTTCCAGGCCGAGCCTTTGGCTTAGGTGCCTCCTCCTGGGTATCCGAGTTCCGCCAACATCAGGCGGTCCTTGGTAGTGCTTTTAAGCGCGGGCACCTACAGCTTAGTAACCGGGTTCCAGCACCGCCAGCTGGTCCTCGGTCGTGCCATTGGCTCTTGCACACTGGGGCAACGCATCTGGGTTCCAGCACCGCCAGCTGGTTCTCGGCAGTGTTCTTGACACAGGTACTCCCTCGTGCCAAGCCTGGTTTCAGCACCGTCAGCTGTTTCCGGGTTGTGTCAAGCTCACTGAGACGCCTATGCTTGCCCCGTCGTGGTGCAGTCGGGTTAGCCAACTCCAGGGTGCCTCCAGTTTAGGAGCTTCCTATGTGGGCTGCGTGAATTGGTAGTCAAGGCTGGTTCTGTAGTGCCAGTAGGCCCAGCTCCCCCTGTAGGACTGTTGGGGTTCGGTAACTGCGGCTGCCTCGCGGCCTAGCTGTTCTCTCCTCTCCTGTGGGCCTTCGGGTCCACCACCTGGTTCCAGCACCGTCAGCTGGTTCCAGGCCGAGCCTTTGGCTTAGGTGCCTCCTCCTGGGTATCCGAGTTCCGCCAACGTCAGGCGGTCCTTGGTAGTGCTTTTAAGCGCGGGTACCTACAGCTTAGTAACCGGGTTCCAGCACCGTCAGCTGGTCCTCGGTCGTGCCATTGGCTCTTGCACACTGGGGCAACACATCTGGGTTCCAGCACCGCCAGCTGGTTCTCGCAGTGTTTTTGTCACAGGTACTCCCTCGTGCCAAACCTGGTTTCAGCACCGTCAGCTGTTTCCGGGTTGTGTCAAACTCGCTGAGACGCCTATGCTTGCCCCGTCGTGTTGCGGTCGGGTTAGCCAACTCCAGGGTGCCTCCAGTTTAGGAGCTTCCTATGTGGGCTGCGTGAACTGGTAGTCAAGGCTGGTTCTGTAGTGCCAGTAGGCCCAGCTCCCCCTGTAAGACTGTTGGGGTTCGGTAACTGCGGCTGCCTCGCGGCCTAGCTTTTCTCTCCTCTCCTGTGGACCTTCAGGTCCACCACCTGGTTCCAGCACCGTCAGCTGGTTCTCGGCAGTGTCTTTTGCTCTTGTACCTTCTGCTCCCCATCCTGGTTCCAGTACCATCAGCTGGTTCCAGGCAGAGCCTTTGGCTTAGGTGCCTCCTTCTGGGTATCCAAGTTCCACCAACGTCAGGTGGTCCTTGGTAGTGCTTTCGGGCACGGGTACCTCCTGCTTAGTAACCGGGTTCCAGTAACGTCAGCTGGTCCTCGGTAGTTCCATTGGCTCTTGGACCTTCGGCTACCCATCCGGGTTCCAGTACCGTCAGCTGGTTCTCGGCAGTGTCTTTTGCTCTTGTACCTTCTGCTCCCCATCCTGGTTCCAGTACCGTCAGCTGGTTCCGGGCAGAGCCTTTGGCTTAGGTGCCTCCTTCTGGGTATCCGAGTTCCGCCAACGTCAGGCGGTCCTTGGTAGTGCTTTTTAGCACGGGTACCTCCTGCTTAGTAACCGGGTTCCAGTAACGTCAGCTGGTCCTCGGTAGTTCCATAGGCTCTTGAACCTTCGGGTAGCCATCCGAGTTCCAGTTCCATCATCAGGTTCTTGGCATTTTCTCAGCCTTCTTGTACCTTCTGCTACATTTCCAAGTTGAAGACCCTAAAGTCGACGACCCGGAAGACCACCCCGATGACGACGACGACGACCCGGAAGACCACCCCGATGACGACGGCGGAGACGACGACGGCGGAGACGACGACGGCTGAGACGATGACGGCGGAGATGACAACACTGGAGACGACGACATGGAAGACCGAGAAGCAGAAGAACAAGAGGCTGCAGAACAAAGAGCAGAAGAACATTAAGCATAAGACTTAATATCAGAGCAAAAGATATTATCTAAATTATATGCAGAAGAAGACTAAGCAGTGTATGGGGGTGAGTCCGTTCCTCCTCGTGGTGCCCCTGGATAAAGCCTGATGCTGCAGGCCAAACTGAACGCGGACAAATGTAACTTTTGTGACTGGCAGAACGGAAGGTGTAATCTTCCAACTTTTATAGATAACAACTACGGTAATGCCTGTCACAAATGAGAATATGATGAAGAAGTAGAATAGGAAGAATAATAACAGTGGAATAAAAAGAATATGTAGAATAGGAAGAATAATAATAGTTGAATAAAATGAATATGAAGAATGTAATAAAAAAAAAAAAAAAAGGTAAAGGATGAAGAAGAAGATGAATAAGGTGAAGAAGAAGTTGATGTCAAAGATGCTGATGATGATGAAGATGAAAGTGTGGGAAAAGAAAAAAAAAAAAGAAAAAAAGAAAAGAAGGGGAAGGGCGTGGAATAGTGAAACATCAATATCTGACAAAATAAAAAAAAAAATTTACATAGTCAATATCTTTGTCACTCCGAACGTCTTAAAAAAAAACAAAAAACATGCTATTCTATTTGATTGGGATAAACCTCTATGACTTTAATGTCTCCGCCACCTCCCCAAATACATCCGGCATTATTCTTAGTTGTTTTCCTTCATGTAGAATGAACCTACAAGGCAAGAAAGGGTTTATTTTAATTCCGATATTTTGGTCCCATTGACTTGCATTGGGATCGGGTATCGGTATCGGCGATATCCGATATTTTTTGAATATCGGCCGATCCTATCCGATACCGATACTTTCCGATATCGGAAGGTATCGCTCAACACTAATCATGTTAATTACTGGGTTGATGTTTGACCGCGTGTGTGCTGAGCCGCAGGGGCCATGGGCTGCAAGCTGGATCCTCGGTCCTTCACAGCACATTACTCACCACGGTGCACACTTTCGAAGTGAACCACAAGCATAGCAGAGAGAGAGACCACATGGCCTTATACTATCCTTCATCCCCTTTAAGTCACTCGCCTCCTATCCTCAGGGCCGAACTTAAATTGCCTCCCCTTCTCCCTAGCAACTAAAAGCTCCAAAATCTAAGATGAGTCATAACTAATCATGAGCGCATACATTCGGAACTATTTGTTACTAGTACGAATAGGACGCTATTCGAGCAATTCAGTACTCGGCAATTAATTTAGTATTCGCCTCTGTATATTCCAGTGACCTGTCCAGCATGCTGGGCTTGCTTGCCAATCACAGTAATGCAGGCGCCATCTTTGGTGTGGCATTACTGTGATTAGCTGGTCTTGCAGCATCATAGGGGATATTTAATGACTGCTGGCATCATCTTGTGCGCATTACAGCCGGAAACAACGAAGTGTGAGCATAGTGTAAGTGAAAGCAGAGTATAGGGAGAGTTTTTGATTCCAAAAAGCTCTTTTAAGAGGGTGAAGATTAGTTGTTTGTTAGGTGGAGATAACATAGGGGAAAGATTTAATATGAGGGAGAGTGAAAGGCAGGCACCTGGGTGCTATCAATCATCATTGTAAGTACATGCTGGAGATCTCTGCTGGTTTGCATTGTGTTGTATAGTTTAGGAGCAGACTGTGGGATTAGGGAGAAGGGCAGGGTTTCATCCACTACCATAATATACAAAGCAGCTCTTTTAAAGGAAAATAATATTAGTTAGTACCAGCATATACTAAACCAATTTCTTTTGGAGCTACATAATATTCCTACATACCAGAATATAATTATTTTTTTACAGCTAAATAATATTAGTTCCAGCATATACAGTAGTAACATCCTTTCTAAATGCTAATTGCTAAATAGTTTTTGTTGCCTATTGCGAGGAATATTGTCTATTAAAACGTTCGCCTCAAAATCTCAGGAAGCTTTGAATGCCGTTCAGGTGGCTATGAAGCAAGACTTTACAGTGACTGATACCACACAGCCCAGCCTCACACAATATTCTCAGGCCACATTGGGTGATGACGAGGAACAGGAGGAGGAGAAGGATGAGGAGGAACAGGAGGTTTTGGTCTGTGCTACAGAGTGAACTCCCAATCCTTGCTTCATGCCTTCCAGCATCGATGGCCTGAAGAGGAGGAGGAGGCAAATTGTTTTAAGGAGGAAAGGATGAATAGTGTTCTTCCTGGTGAAAACACTGAACATTTGACTACCACACACGGCACAGTAAATGTCCAGATGCCTTCCCCAAGACCCTCGCGTGAAACACATTTTGTCCAACATGAAATACTGGCTGTGCACCTTTCTTGACCCACGGTACAAAGAGAAATTTCCTATTTCCTTCTCTCATGCCATTTTCAGTGGCATGAGAGAAGGTTCAGAGGGTCGTTGTGGAAGACTTGCTGAAAAGATTACCCTCAGACAACGCTGCTGGCAGACCACAAGAATTGCAAGGGAGGGCCACGCACCCCAAGTGCAACTCGGGAGGAAATGTCCACCAACTTTTTTTCCCCAATTTGGAGCTTACTCTTTGCCACATGGTTTTTTTTTGCCTTCCTCTGGATCAACATGTTAGGGCATGTTAGGTTAGGCTATGGGTTGAACTAGATGGACTTATAGTCTTCCTTCAACCTTAATAACTATGTAACTATGTAACTGGGTTATTTTCATTAAATCATCACATCAGCAAGCTGGTGCCTGATGCCTCCTGCCCACCTGCAGTTGCACAGACACAACAGTCAGCAACCACGTCCAGTTCATTGTCCTAGCACAGTGTTGAGTTGTCCCTTGCCAGCATATATGTTTCTTCCCAAATTGTTAGTTAGATAGGGCACACATATTCCTTAGCACTTTACATTGTCCTGTGCAGGACAAAGACCACTGCTGGCTTTTCCATGCTCCTAAATGAGACTTGTGTCTGTCGCTTCCATTACATTTTCTAAATTTGGGTCCTAAAAAATGGTGGAAGGTATTGCCCAGTTTCTGTACATTTTAAGCACGTCTAAGAGGCTGGGTTAATACGCTCCACAGACCTATTCAGCCTTACACATATTGGAACATGGTCATTGCCATGCTAAGGCCTTTACCTAAGCTCTGTAGCACTGCCTGTCACCTGAGTAATACACTCCACAGACCTCGTCACTTTCTGGGACATATCCTGTAATTGCTCCATTGTTGCTCAAAACCATACAAAATATATATTCTGCCTGGTTGGGTAGTTTCTAGAAGAAGTGCGTAGGCTTGTGCAGATTGGTCAGTGGCCCCTTGTCTCTTGGCTTCCTCCAAGTAAAATGAGGCTTGTACATGCTCTTGACATGGGTTTCAGGCCAGACAGACAGAAATCAATGCAGGTCCTCGCTTGCATACACTATATTCAGAATGTAATTCTAATGCTTTTGGTGTCTCTTAGAATCCAATTTACTGACAATAAGCATACAGCTCCTCCAACTCCTTTATGATATTCACCTTATAGCGTCTTCACCCGATATGACAGTAGCTCCATTTGGATCCAGTGGCCAAAATGAACTGTGGAGCTTACAAAACTCAGGTTTCATGTCACCTGCTGGCTCTCTGAAACTGTGAAGCGAGGGCTACATAATTTAGCTGGCATTGTACATTGATGGGGAATATGTATTCCACTATCTAGCTAACAATTTCGAATGAGTGAGGGACCTCCCAAACATAGGAGTGAGAGCCCTCACAAATGTTAAAGGAAAAAACTAAAGCCAAAACGCTTCGGGTGAATATATGCTAAAGGGAAGGTATAATTTTGCTTTTTTTTACTTTTTAATTTTATGAAGAATAAAATGTGTAGGTTATAAATCCGTAAAACTGGCGCAGCCATATGAGTCAGAAAGGCATGCAGACATCTTCTCAATGCTGTTCCCATTTAGTTTTAGCACTTCCCCATCCATTTCAGCTTTTTTTCTCAGGCCCCAGACCTGTTTGTTAGGCACAGCAGAAAAATATTTGTCTTTCCAATTGACTTGCATTGGATTCGTTATTCGGTACAAATACATGGATATTAGAAATTATTCATGCCGATTTTCCCAAATTAGAATATTTCACTATTTTCTCAACACTAGTCACTCATAACTTTTAATAGACGGTCCTAGGGAGGCGGTTTTGACACAATTGAGTCTAGCCAGGCCCCTGCTAAGCGTTGAGACTGAACACATATTTGCTATCTGGTTCCTACTAGCCATTCTATGTATCTCCCCTCCTTGGGATGCTAGAATGGATTGAAACTCTGGAAGGTGCTTTCCATGTTCTGGCATCTTGGCATTGTCCAGGTTGAAAACTGTCAATCCCCTAGACATGGATTATGGCGTGGGACAGAACGACGAAGAGGAGCGGAATGTTGTTGTTTTTTATTTTATTTACATTACATTCTTGCAGGAGATAATGGCGTTGGTGGCATGGGCGAAGTCGAAGTATGGCTTAATTAAGATTTATTAAAGGAGTCTGTGTCATTCTTTCAATTAATGGACTTTATTCTTGGTATGTGTGTTTTTATACATTATGACTATGGGATTAGTAATGGGGGCATCTTATAGATGCCTCTCCATTACTAACCTCTGGGCTTGATGTCACCTGACAATACAAAGGTGACATCAACCCCTCCAACTATCACCCCACTTGCCACCGCTACAGGGCAAGTGGGAAGAGTGAGGCTAAGTGCCAGAATTGGCACATCTTAGAGATGCACCATTTCTGGGGTGGCTGAGAGCTGATGTTTTTAACATGGGGGGGCAATATCTTTGACTTCTTCTAGGCTGCTAATATTCGCCCGCAGCTGTCTGCATAGCCTTTGCTGGTTATTAATTATAGGGGAATCCTACGTCATTTTTTGAGGGGTCCCCCATTTTAATAGCCAGTAAAGGCTATGTGTACATCTGTGAGCTGGGAAGCTCCATGGGTATTACCCCTTCCCAGGCTATAAACATCTGCCCCAGCCGTTGACTTTCCCTCTGCTGGCTAAGAAAAAACGTGGGAGCCCACGCAATTTTTTCCAGAAACATAATCTTTTATTCATTTAATACATGTACAATAAGCTACACACATACTGTACTAATTGTATATGTCACTGACATCTATATATCTATCTATTTTAAGTGTATTTACAGTATGTAATCCTTCTGTTCTATCCTATCGTCTCCTGCTGTGATGTCACTGCTGAATTGCTGGCTTTTCTTCCATCTATCTTTGCAATATATATATATACATTATATATGTGTGCGTCACTGACATCTATATATCTATGTATTCTTTGTGTATATATCTATTCTATGTATTCTATTCTAACCTGTCACGCTGTGAATTTACTGTATGTGGCAAATGAATTGCCGGCTCTTCAAAAAATCTAGAGGTACAGTTCTACAGGAAGAAGTTTTTTTTTTCTCTTGGGGCACTCAACTTTATTAGCATGCACAAAGAGACACAAGTTAGCCCCCAAATCGCATGAAAAAAGCACCAAGAATGCACCAAAACTTGCATTTTTGCCACAGATTCTTTCCTGCCAAGAAATCAGATTTTGCTGCAGAAAAAAAGCAGAAAAAAATGCCCAGTGTGAACATACCTTAAATAATTAAAATTAAACTTTTAATAATTCTTTAAAATAAACGACCCTCCATCTAATGGGAAAAATAAAAATACAAGACAAACAGCTAAACATACAGTATAATGACATGTAGATTGGCATAGGACTAAATGAAAAATACCAAGGAGGAAAAAATCTTCTTACACACAAGGGGAAAATCTTATAACTGTTCAATAAAGAGTCCCTTTAAAGGTGTCTATGTGTATCCTTTGAATGAATGTGATAGAGACCACAGTGTGGTATACCATAGTCCAAAAAATATATTCATTTGCACAATATACCTTGTCACAAGAAATGTGCCTGTATAAAACAATCACAACATGGTATATTATATGTAGATTATTAATCTTTGCACAATATGTTTACTCACAAGAACATATGCACTTCTTTCTTGATGTAAAAGGATAATAAAGGAACAATCTTACCCAGTTCCGTTCTTAGATAGGACCAGGCTGTGTTCAGAATACATATGAGGATCCTGGTTCTCCAACGGGGGGGGGATGGGACCAGTTTGCTGCCACACAATACCCCACCATGCTGGATTCCAAAGGACCCAAATCAAAAATCCCCCAGGAAGCTACCAACACGTTTCATCTTTCAAATCATCAGGGGAGGTGAGAACCAAGAGGGGGGTCATAAAATATAATAAATGTTGATGGGTGTGTGCCCATCCTATGTGCAAAATATGGTCTGATATGGTCTGGTGACCATAAAAGTTACTTTTAGCCACAAAGACATGCATTTACAGTAAGTTATATATACAGTGGCATGTAAACGTTTGGGCACCTCTGGTCAATATTACAGTTATAGTGAACAGTTAAAGAAGTTGAAGATTAAATATTCTCCAAAAAGCCTAAAGTTATAGATGACACATTTCCTTTGTATTTAAGGCAAAAAATAAATATATTGTCAGTTTTTTACATTTTAAAAGTTACAAAAAGGAATGTGGGCAGGTGGAAAAGTTTGCCACGCTTGGAGATTTCTGTGCTCAGATAACTTTGACTGAGGTTTCAGATCTCAATTAGCCAGTTAGGGTTATGGCACTGGCTACCGAACACAGACATTTTACTGTATTTCCGGTTTCCTGTTCGGGTTCGCCAACCTAATAAAGCTTGTTGAAAGGCTGCAGCACAGCCAATCAACAAGCTTTTAAACCGTGAGCACTTCTAGAGCCATCACATACCAATTATTGGCATGACTGTGATTGGCTGGTGCAGCACGTGACCCAGCTTGTATAAAGGCCGGATCACGAGTGCTGCAGCCACTATTCTCGTGTTAGTGTAGGGATAGGACGCAGCTGGAGTGAGGGACAAATTCTGACTGTGCACTCTACAAAAAAAGTTCTGTATATTCAGCCCCCCCGCCTGGTACTGTCCTTTAAGCTGCTGTGTGTACTCAGTCCCCTCTGCCTGTGGAAGTGCTGTCCTTTAAGCCACTGTGTGTTCTCTGCCCCCTCTGCCTGTGGGGGTACTGTCTTTTAAGCTGCTGTGTATACTCTGTACCCCCTGCCTATTGGAGTACTGAACCTTTAAGCTGCTGTGTATACTCTGCCCCCTCCATCTGTGGAAGTACTGTCTTTTAAGCTGCTATGTGTACTCTGCCCCCTCTGCCTGTGGGAGTACTGTCCTTTAAGCTGCTATGTGCACTCTGCCCCCTCCACCTGTGGAAGTACTGTCCTTGGAGCCACTGTGTGTACTCTGCACCCCCTGCCTGTTTGAGTACTGTAACTTTAAGCTGCTGTATATACTCTGCCCCCTCCACCAGCGTAAGTACTGTCCTTTAAGCTGCTGTGTGCACTCTGCCCCCCCACCTGTGGGAGTACTGTCCTTTAAGCTGCTGTGCATACTATGCACCTCTCCACCAGTGAGCGTAGTGTGTTTGAAGCCACTGTGTGCACTCTGCACCCCCCTGCCAGTGAGAGTACTGTTGTTTAAGCCGCTGAGTGTACTCTGCACCCTCCAGGGAGCCCAAACTTTTGCATTGCACATTTTAGTCTTTGTAATTTTTAAAATGTGAAAGATGTCTAAAATACAAAGGAAATGTGTTAACTTTAGGCCTTGTAGACAGGGCCAGTTTTACAGAAAGTGGGGCCCTCGGCAAAAGTTTAAAGTGGGGCCCCAAATGCTCACATATTCCACATCACGCAAACATTTCGGCTGTATTTACAGGTGCAGAATTCAGGCCATTAAACAAGCGTGATCGACAACATTGAAGTTGTTTGACGCTTGTTCCCAAGTTTCTTTACACTGGCTGAGGAAGAATGGTGGGGAAAGATAGTCCTCGATACAGTATAATACAGCTCCCCCTGGTCCTTGATAGAGTATAATGCAGTCCCCTCAGGGTATACTTCAGCCCCTCTCATAGAGTATGCTGCAACCCCGCTCAAAGGCTACACAGCAGCCCCTTTCAGAGAATACTGCAGCCCCCTCAGAATATACTGCAGCCCCCCTCAGAGTATACTGCAACCCCCTCATAGAGTATACTGCAGCCCCCTTCAGATTACACTGCAGGCCCCACAGAGTATACTACAGCCTCCCTCAGAGTATACTGCAGCTACCCACACACATACACAGTATAGTGCAGCTCACCCAACACACAGTATAGTGCAGCTCCCCCTCAATACACAGTATAGTGCATCTCCCCAACACACAGTATAGTGCAGCTCCCCAACACACAGTATAGTGCAGCTCCCCCAACACACAGTATAGTTCAGCTCCCCCCAACACATAGTATAGTGCAGCTCCCAAACACACACAGTATAGTGCCACTCCCCCTACAAACACAGTATATTGCAGTTCTCACAACACACAGTATAGTGCAACTCCCCCAACACACAATATAGTGTCACTCCCCCCACACACACAGTATAGTGCAACTCCCCAACACACAGTATAGTGCAGCTCCCCACACACACAATATAGAGCTGCTCCCCCAATGCAAAGTATAGTGTAACTTCCCCAACACACAGTATAGTGCAGCTCCCCCAACACATAGTATAATGCAGCTCCCCCAACACACAGTATAGTTCAGCTCCCCCCAACACATAGTATAGTGCAGCTCCCAAACACACACAGTATAGTGCCACTCCCCCTACAAACACAGTATATTGCAGTTCCCACAACACACAGTATAGTGCAACTCCCCCAACACACAATATAGTGTCACTCCCCCCACACACACAGTATAGTGCAACTCCCCAACACACAGTATAGTGCAGCTCCCCACACACACAATACAGAGCTGCTCCCCCAATGCAAAGTATAGTGTAACTTCCCCAACACACAGTATAGTGCAGCTCCCCCAACACATAGTATAATGCAGCTCCCCCAACACATAGTATATTGTCGCTCCCCCCACACACACCATATAGTGCAGCTCCCTAACACACAGTATAGTGCAGCTCCCCCAACACACAGTATAGTGCAGCTCCCCTCCAACACACAATATAGTGCTGCTCCCCCAACACACAGTATAGTGCAGCTCCCCCAACACATAGTATAGTGCAACTTCCCCAACACATAGTATAGTGTCGCCCCCCCCACACACACAGTGTAGTGTAACTCGCCAACCAACAGTACAGTGCAGCTCCCCCACACACAATATAGTACTGCTCCCCAACACAAAGTATAGTGCAGCTTCCCCCAACACACAGTATAGTGCAGTTCCCAAACATATAGTATAGTGCAGCTCCCCAACACATAGTATATTGTCGCTCCCCCCACAAACCATATAGTGCAGCTCCCTAACACACAGTATAGGGCAGCTCCCCAACACACAACAAAGTGCAGCTTCCCTCCAACACACAATATAGTACTGCTCCCCAACACACAGTATAATGCAGCTCCTGTAACACATAGTATAGTGCAGCTCCCTCACACACACAGTATAGTGTATATCCCCCCACACACACACAGTTTAGTGCAGCTCCCCCAACACACATTATAGTGCAGCTCCCACAACACACAGTATAGTGTAGCTCCCCAACACATAGTATAGTGTCGCTCCCCAAACACACAGTATAGTGAAGCTCCCCAACACACAGTATAGTGCAGCTCCCCTCCAACACACAGTATAGTGCAGCTTCTCCAACACACAGTACAGTGCAGCTCCTCCAACACACAGTATATTGCAGCTCCCCTCCAACACACAGTATAGTGCAGCTTCCCCCAATACACAGTATAGTGCAGCTCCCCCAACACACAGTATAGTGCAGCTCCATCCCCAACACAAAATATAGTGCAGCTCCCTCCCCAACACACAGTATAGTGCTGCTTTCCCCCAAAGCACAGCATAGTGCAGACACAGACACACACACAGTATAATGCATACATTCACACACACACACAATACTCACCCCTCCTCCTTTTTCCAGTCTCGTCGGCTCCACTGCTGGCAATGCGTGGTGCACGATGAAGTGATGTCATCACACGTCTGCTGAGTCACAGGCAGAGGGAATGATGAGAGCGGGAGCGTCAGCAGACTGTGGTGAATTCTGTGGTCAAGCTCCCTCCTGTGGTCATGAGTGGTACTTCGGCTGGTTCTGTCTATGAGCTTCCGCTGGTGGATGTGAGTGGGGCTGCGGCTTCTGAGTTTCCTTCCGCAGTTGATGAGGTTAAGTCGTTAGGTGCTGCTCTATTTAACTCCACCTAGTTCTTTGTTCCTGGCCTCCAGTCAATGTTCCAGTATTGGTCTGGCTGTCTCCTGGATCGTTCTTGTGGCCTGTCTGCCCTGCATAAGCTAAGTTCTGCTTGTGTTACTTTTGTTTGCTATATTTTCTGTCCAGCTTGCTATATTGGTTTTTCTTGCTTGCTGGAAGCTCTGAGACGCAGAGGGAGCACCTCCGTACCGTTAGTCGGTGCGGAGGGTCTTTTTGCCCCTCTGCGTGGTTGTTTGTAGGTTTTTGTGCTGATCGCAAAGCTATCTTTCCTATCCTCGGTCTATTCAGTAAGTTGGGCCTCACTTTGCTAAAATCTATTTCATCTCTGTGTTTGTATTTTCATCTTAACTCACAGTCATTATATGTGGGGGGCTGCCTTTTCCTTTGGGGAATTTCTCTGAGGCAAGGTAGGCTTATTTTTCTATCTTCAGGACTAGTTAGTTTCTCAGGCTGTGCCGAGTTGCATAGGGAGCGTTAGGCGCAATCCACGGCTACCTCTAGTGTGGTATGATAGGATTAGGGATTGCGGTCAGCAGAGTTCCCACGTCTCAGAGCTCGTCCTATGTTAGTAACTATCAGGTCACTTGTGTGCTCTTAACCATTAGGTCCATTGTGGTTCTGAATCACCTGTTCATAACAGTACTGGAGGCCCCAAGTACTAATGCTTCTCAATAGAGGGAAAAGAGAAGTTCTGAGACCATTTTTTTTTCTTTGCACTGTGTTTTGTCTTTCTTTTCCCCTTTACATCAGGGTGGTTCAGAACACAGGTGTAGACATGGACATTCAAGGTCTGTCCTCTTTGATGGATAATCTCGCTATAAGTGTTCAGAACATTCAAGATTTAGTGGTTCAGAATCCTATGTTAGAACCTAAAATTCCTATTCCTGAGTTATTTTCTGGAGATAGAGCTAAGTTTCTGAATTTCAAAAATAATTGTAAACTATTTCTGGCTTTGAAACCCCGCTCCTCTGGTGACCCAGTTCAACAAGTAAAGATCATTATTTCTTTATTACGTGGCGACCCTCAAGACTGGGCATTTTCCCTTGCGCCAGGAGATCCTGCATTATGTGATATTGATGCGTTTTTTTCTGGCGCTCGGGTTGCTTTATGATGAACCTAATTCAGTGGACCAGGCAGAGAAAATCTTGCTGGCTCTGTGTCAGGGTCAGGATGAGGTAGAGATATATTGTCAGAAATTTAGGAAGTGGTCTGTGCTCACTCAATGGAATGAATGTGCTCTGGCAGCAATTTTCAGAAAGGGTCTCTCTGAAGCCCTTAAGGATGTCATGGTGGGATTTCCTATGCCTGCTGGTCTGAATGAGTCTATGTCTTTGGCCATTCAGATCGATCGACGCTTACGTGAGCGTAAAACTGTGCACCATTTGGCGGTATTATCTGAGCATAAACCTGAGCCTATGCAATGTGATAGGACTTTGACCAGAGCTGAACGGCAAGAACACAGACGACGGAATGGGCTGTGTTTTTACTGTGGTGATTCCAATCATGCTATCTCCGATTGTCCTAAGCGCACTAAGCGGTTCGCTAGCTCTGCCACCATTGGTACGGTACAGTCGAAATTTCTTTTGTCCGCTACTTTGATCTGCTCTTTGTCATCCTATTCTGTCATGGCATTTGTGGATTCAGGCGCTGCCCTGAATTTGATGGACTTGGAGTATGCTAGGCGCTGTGGGTTTTTCTTGGAGCCCTTGCAGTATCCTATTCCATTGAGAGGAATTGATGCTACGCCTTTGGCCAAGAATAAGCCTCAGTACTGGACCCAGCTGGCCATGTGCATGGCTCCTGCGCATCAGGAGGATATTCGCTTTTTGGTGTTGCATAATCTGCATGATGTGGTCGTGTTGGGGTTGCCATGGCTACAAGTCCATAACCCAGTATTGGATTGGAAATCTATGTCTGTGTCCAGCTGGGGTTGTCAGGGGGTACATGGTGATGTTCCATTTCTGTCTATTTCATCATCCACCCCTTCTGAGGTCCCAGAGTTCTTGTCGGATTACCGGGATGTATTTGATGAGCCCAAGTCCAGTGCCCTACCTCCGCATAGGGATTGTGATTGCGCTATCGATTTGATTCCTGGTAGTAAGTTTCCTAATGGTCGACTGTTTAATTTGTCTGTGCCTGAGCACGCCGCTATGCGGAGTTACGTAAAGGAATCCTTGGAGAAGGGTCATATTCGCCCGTCGTCGTCGCCATTGGGAGCAGGGTTCTTTTTTGTGGCCAAGAAGGATGGTTCGCTGAGACCTTGTATTGATTACCGCCTTCTAAATAAAATCACGGTCAAATTTCAGTACCCCTTGCCGCTGCTGTCTGATTTGTTTGCTCAGATTAAGGGGGCTAGTTGGTTCACCAAGATAGATCTTTGTGGTGCGTATAATCTTGTGCGCATTAAACAGGGCGATGAATGGAAAATAGTATTTAATACGCCCGAGGGCCATTTTGAGTACCTGGTTATGCCATTCGGGCTTTCTAATGCTCCATCAGTGTTTCAGTCCTTTATGCATGATATCTTCCGAGAGTACCTGGATAAATTCCTGATTGTATACTTGGATGATATTTTGGTCTTCTCGGATGATTGGGAGTCTCAAGTGAGGCAGGTCAGAATGGTGTTCCAGGTCCTGCGTGTGAATTCTTTGTTTGTGAAGGGGTCAAAGTGTCTCTTTGGTGTTCAGCAGGTTTCATTTTTGGGTTTCATTTTTTTCCCCTTCTACTATCGAGATGGACCCTGTTAAAGTTCAGGCCATTTATGATTGGACTTAGCCGACATCTCTGAAGAGTCTGCAAAAGTTCCTGGGCTTTGCTAATTTTTATCGTCGCTTCATCAATAATTTTTCTAGTATTGCTAAACCGTTGACTGATTTGACCAAGAAGGGTGCTGATGTGGTCAATTGGTCTTCTGCTGCTGTGGAAGCTTTTCAGGAGTTGAAGCGTCGTTTTTCTTCTGCCCCTGTGTTGTGTCAACCAGATGTTTCGCTCCCGTTCCATGTCGAGGTTGATGCTTCTGAGATTGGAGCAGGGGCTGTTTTGTCGCAAAGAAGTTCTGATTGCTCGGTGATGAAACCATGCGCCTTCTTTTCCAGGAAGTTTTCGCCTGCTGAGCGTAATTATGATGTTGGCAATCGAGAGTTGTTGGCCATGAAGTGGGCATTCGAGGAGTGGCGTCATTGGTTTGAAGGAGCTAAGCATCGCGTGGTGGTCTTGACTGATCATAAGAACTTGACTTATCTCGAGTCTGCCAAACGGTTGAATCCTAGACAGGCTCGTTGGTCGCTGTTTTTCTCCCGTTTTGACTTTGTGGTTTCGTACCTTCCGGGCTCTAAAAATGTGAAGGCGGATGCCCTGTCTAGGAGTTTTGTGCCCGACTCTCCGGGTTTGTCTGAGCCGGCGGGTGTTCTCAAGGAGGGGGTAATTTTGTCTGCCATCTCCCCTGATTTGCGGCGGGTGCTGCAAAAATTTCAGGCTAATAGACCTGACCGTTGCCCAGCGGAGAAACTGTTTGTCCCTGATAAATGGACGAGTAGAGTTATCTCTGAGGTTCATGGTTCGGTGTTGGCTGGTCATCCTGGAATCTTTGGTACCAGAGATTTGGTGGCTAGATCCTTTTGGTGGCCGTCTCTGTCGCGGGATGTGCGTTCATTTGTGCAGTCCTGTGGGATTTGTGCTCGGGCTAAGCCCTGCTGTTCTCGTGCCAGTGGGTTGCTTTTGCCCTTGCCAGTCCCGAAGAGGCCCTGGACACATATCTCTATGGATTTTATTTCGGATCTCCCCGTCTCTCAAAAAATGTCGGTCATTTGGGTTGTTTGTGATCGCTTCTCAAAGATGGTCCATTTGGTACCCTTGTCTAAATTGCCTTCCTCCTCTGATTTGGTACCATTGTTCTTCCAGCATGTGGTTCGTTTACATGGCATTCCGGAGAACATCGTTTCTGACAGAGGTTCCCAGTTTGTTTCGAGGTTTTGGCGAGCCTTTTGTGCTAGGATGGGCATTGATTTGTCTTTTTCCTCGGCTTTCCATCCTCAGACAAATGGCCAGACTGAACGAACCAATCAGACCTTGGAAACATATCTGAGATGTTTTGTTTCTGCCGATCAGGATGATTGGGTGTCCTTTTTGCCTTTGGCTGAGTTCGCCTTTAATAATCGGGCCAGCTCGGCTACTTTGGTTTCGCCGTTTTTCTGCAATTCTGGTTACCATCCTCGTTTCTCTTCAGGGCAGGTTGAGTCTTCTGACTGTCCTGGTGTGGATACTGTAGAGGATAGGTTGCAGCAGATTTGGACTCATGTGGTGGACAATTTGACATTGTCTCAGGAGAAGGCTCAACGTTTCGCTAACCGCAGGCGCTGTGTGGGTCCCCGACTTCGTGTTGGGGATTTAGTTTGGTTGTCATCTCGTTATATTCCTATGAAAGTTTCCTCTCCTAAGTTTAAGCCTCGTTTCATTGGTCCGTATAGGATTTCTGAGGTTCTTAATCCTGTGTCTTTTCGTTTGACCCTTCCAGCTTCTTTTTCCATCCATAACGTATTCCATAGGTCATTGTTGCGGAGATACGTGGCACCTGTGGTTCCATCCGTTGATCCTCCTGCCCCGGTTTTGGTTGAGGGGGAGTTGGAGTATATAGTGGAGAAGATTTTGGATTCTCGTATTTCGAGACGGAAACTTCAATACCTGGTTAAGTGGAAGGGTTATGGTCAGGAAGATAATTCCTGGGTCTTTGCCTCTGATGTTCATGCTGCCAATCTGGTTCATGCCTTTCATTTGGCCCATCCTGGTCGGCCTGGGGGCTCTGGTGAGGGTTCGGTGACCCCTCCTCAAGGGGAGGTACTGTAGTGAATTCTGTGGTCAAGCTCCCTCCTGTGGTCATGAGTGGTACTTCGGCTGGTTCTGTCTATGAGCTTCCGCTGGTGGATGTGAGCGGGGCTGCGGCTTCTGAGTTTCCTTCCTCAGGTGACGAGGTTAAGTCGTTAGGTGCTGCTCTATTTAACTCCACCTAATTCTTTGTTCATGGCCTCCAGTCAATGTTCCAGTATTGGTCTGGCTCTCTCCTGGATCGTTCTTGTGGCCTGTCTGCCCTGCATAAGCTAAGTTCTGCTTGTGTTTCTTTTGTTTGCTATATTTTCTGTCCAGCTTGCTATATTGGTTTTTCTTGCTTGCTGGAAGCTCTGAGACGCAGAGGGAGCACCTCCGTACCTTTAGTCGGTGCGGAGGGTCTTTTTGCCCCTCTGCGTGGTTGTTTGTAGGTTTTTGTGCTGATCGCAAAGCTATCTTTCCTATCCTCGGTCTATTCAGTAAGTTGGGCCTCACTTTGCTAAAATCTATTTCATCTCTGTGTTTGTATTTTCATCTTAACTCACAGTCATTATATGTGGGGGGCTGCCTTTTCCTTTGGGGAATTTCTCTGAGGCAAGGTAGGCTTATTTTTCTATCTTCAGGACTAGTTAGTTTCTCAGGCTGTGCCGAGTTGCATAGGGAGCGTTAGGCGCAATCCATGGCTACCTCTAGTGTGGTATGATGTGCAATGTTGTGAGTTTGTTCCTAACACACTTGTCAGTTCTCATGTCTCAGTACTTGTATCTTAGGCTGCTGCACCCACCAGTACGGGGAAGGTGAGAGGAGGAGGAAACAGCAAAAGAAACAGTGAAGGATCGGTCAGAGCGATAGGAGGAGAACCATGAGAGAATGGTGTCTGTTGTGAATTCCGCTCTTGGGCTCCCTCCGGTGGTTGTAAGTAGCATTTTTGTGAGTTCTGCTCTTTGGCTCCCTCCTGTGGTTTTGAGTGGTATGGCTGCTTCTTGGATTTAGCTTCAGCAGCTGTTTTCACTGATCGCCTTTCTGGCTTGGCTATATTAGTCTGGCCTTATCCCTCATTCAATGCCAGTTGTCAATTGTTCCTGCCTGGAGTCATTGCTCTTAGGACTTTCCTGACACTCTGACCAGTTCATCAAAGCTAAGTCCTTGCTTGTCCTTTTGCGGTTCTCTTGTTGTGGACTTGTTGTTCAGCACTTTCTTTGTTTTTGTTCATTTGTCAAGCTTTTCAGTATGGATCTATTCAGCTAAGCTGGAAGCTCTGGGCAGCAGAGTTTGCCCTCCACACCTTTAGTCAGGTGTGGAGATTTTTGCATTTCTCTGCGGTGGACTTTTTCTAGTTTTTATTACTGACCGCACAGCGTTCTGTCCTGTACTATTTTCTATCTAGCTAGAAGCGGCCTCCTGTGCTAAATCTTGTGTCATACTACGTATGTCATTTCCTTCTCCTCTCACAGTCATTATTTGTGGGGGGGCTAATCTATCCTTTGGGGATTTTCTCTGAGGAAAGATAGTTTTCCTGCTTCTATCTTTAGGGGTAGTTAGCTCTTAGGCTGTGACGAGATGCCTAGGCAGAGTTAGGAGCATTCCACGGCTGCTTCTAGTGTTGTGTTGAGCTTAGGGACTGCGGTCAGTATAGTTGCCACCTGCTCAGAGCTAGACGCATGTCGCTCCTTAATCACCAGATCATAACAGTACAACTGGCCAAAAATGAGCTGAATGCCTCTCAAAAGAAGGAAGAGAAAAAGAGTTCTGAGCCATTTTTTTTTCTTTAGTTTGTTTTGTCTTTTTCCTTCCTCTTGATCTCTGGGTGATTCGGGATTTGGATGCAGGCATGGATGTTCAGGGTTTGTTTTCTCGTGTGGATCAGCGTGCTGCAAGAGTACAGAGTATTCAAGATTATGTGGTTCAGACTCCGGCCTTAGAGCCTAGAATTCCTACTCCGGATTTGTTTTACGGGGATAGATCTAAGTTTTTGAACTTTAAAAATAATTGCAAATTGTTTTTTGCTCTGAAACCCCGTTCCTCTGGTGACCCCATTCAGCAAGTAAAGATAGTTATTTCTCTTCTGCGTGGCGACCCTCAGGACTGGGCATTCTCACTTGAGTCAGGGAATCCGGCATTGCTTAATATAGATGCATTTTTTCAATCGCTCGGATTATTGTATGACGAACCTAACTCTGTAGAGCATGCTGAGAAAACACTGTTGGCCCTGTGTCAGGGTCAGGAAGCGGCAGAATTATACTGCCAGAAATTTAGAAAATGGTCTGTGCTCACTAAATGGAATGAGGACGCTCTGGCAGCAATTTTCAGAAAGGGTCTTTCTGAAGCCCTTAAAGATGTTATGGTGGGGTTTCCCACGCCTGTTGGTTTGAGCGAATCTATGTCTCTGGCCATTCAGATTGATCGGCGCCTGCGCGAACGCAAAGTGGTGCACCATATGGCAGTGTCCTCTGAGCAAAGTCCTGAGCCCATGCAATGTGATAGGATTTTGACTAGAGCGGAACAGAGGGGATACAGACGTCAGAATGGGCTGTGTTTTTACTGTGGTGATTCTGCTCATACTATTTCTGATTGCCCTAAGCGTATTAAGAGGGTCGCTAGATCTGTTACCATTAGTACTGTGCAGCCTAAGTTTCTCCTGTCTGTGACCCTGATTTGCTCATTGTCATCTTTTTCTGTCATGGCATTTGTGGATTCAGGCGCTGCTCTGAACTTAATGGACTTAGAATTCGCTAGGCGCTGTGGTTTTTCTTTGCAGCCTTTGCAGAGTCCCATACCCTTGAGGGGTATTGATGCTACACCATTGGCCAAGAATAAACCTCAGTACTGGACGCAGATGACTATGTACACGGCTCCTGCACATCAGGAAGATTGCCGTTTTCTGGTGTTGCATAATTTACATGATGTTGTTGTACTGGGTTTTCCATGGTTACAAGTACACAATCCAGTGCTGGATTGGAAATCAATGTCTGTGACTAGTTGGGGTACATAGTGACGTTCCTTTGATGTCAATTTCCTCTTCCCCCTCTTCTGATGTTCCTGAATTTTTGTTAGATTTCCAGGATGTATTCGATGAGCCCAAGTCCAGTTCCCTTCCTCCACATAGGGACTGTGATTGTGCTATTGACTTGATTCCTGGCTGTAAGTTCCCTAAGGGCCGACTTTTCAACCTGTCTGTGCCAGAGCATGCCGCCATGCAGAGCTATGTTAAGGAGTCTTTAGAGAAGGGGCATATTCGGCCGTCTTCGTCACCATTGGGAGCGGGATTCTTTTTTGTTGCCAAGAAGGATGGCTCCTTAAGACCCTGTATTGATTATTGCCTTCTTAATAAGATCACGGTCAAATTCCAATACCCTTTACCTTTGCTCTCTGATTTGTTTGCTAGGATTAAGGGGGCTAGTTGGTTTACCAAGATTGACCTTCGAGGGGCATATAATCTTGTTCGTATTAAACAGGGTGACGAATGGAAGACTGCATTTAATACGCCCGAAGGCCATTTTGAATACCTTGTGATGCCATTTGGGCTCTCTAATGCTCCATCTGTGTTCCAGTCTTTCATGCATGATATTTTCCGCAATTATCTTGACAAATTCTTGATTGTGTATTTGGATGATATTTTGATTTTTTCCGATGATTGGGAGTCTCATGTGAAGCAGGTCAGGATGGTATTCCAGATCCTTCGTGACAATGCTCTATTTGTGAAGGGGTCTAAGTGTCTATTTGGAGTTCAGAAGGTCTCTTTTTTGGGGTTTATTTTTACTCCTTCGTCTATAGAAATGGATCCTGTTAAGGTCCAAGCCATTCATGACTGGATTCAACCCACATCTGTGAAGAGCCTTCAGAAATTTTTGGGCTTTGCTAATTTTTATCGCCGTTTCATTGCCAACTTCTCTAGTGTGGTTAAACCCCTGACCGATTTGACGAAGAAAGGCGCTGATGTGACTAATTGGTCCTCTGAGGCTGTTGAGGCCTTTCAGGAGCTTAAACGCCGATTTACTTCTGCCCCTATGTTGCGTCAGCCGGATGTTTCTCTTCCTTTTCAGGTTGAGGTTGACGCTTCTGAGATTGGGGCAGGGGCCGTTTTGTCACAGAGGAATTCTGATGGTTCCTTGATGAAGCCATGTGCCTTCTTTTCCCGAAAGTTTTCGCCTGCGGAACGCAATTATGATGTCGGCAATCGGGAGTTGTTGGCTATGAAGTGGGCATTTGAGGAGTGGCGACATTGGCTTGAGGGAGCCAAGCACCGCATTGTGGTCTTGACCGATCATAAGAATTTGATTTACCTTGAGTCGGCCAAGCGGCTGAACCCTAGACAGGCTCGGTGGTCCCTGTTTATCTCCCATTTTGATTTTGTGGACTCGTATCTTCCAGTATCTAAGAATGTTAAGGCGGATGCCCTCTCTAGGAGTTTTTTGCCGGATTCTCCTGGAGTCCTTGAGCCGGTTGGCATTCTTAAGGAAGGGGTGATTCTTTCTGCCATGTCCCCTGATTTGCGGCGGATGCTTCAGGAATTTCAGGCTGATAGGCCTAACCGCTGTCCTGTGGGGAAGCTGTTTGTTCCTGATAGATGGACGAGTAAGACGCTGCTACAAAAATTGCACACCACCCGGTATATGAACATGCAAAAAACACTTTATTGGCATAGACAATAAAAACAATTAAAAACATAGAACCACTGTAAACCACCTGGACATAAATACATGTGTATATACATAGCAATAATTATACAGCCTATCAATATGTCCATAGGGAATATACACCCTATATGGACATGTATGCTGGTAAACACCTACCTAATGGCTCATGAGGACTCTGAATACAAGCCTATTATAAAAGGGATATATATCCCGCAGAACCCACAGGCAAGTGTGCCAAATAATGACCACCCACCTGCCCATATGAAGGAAAAAAAAAAAAAAAAGAGAGACAGTGGACCCTAACTGGGTTAGGGTCCACTGTCTCTCCCCCTGGACACCTCAGCTTATCCGACATAGGTTGGTACAGGTTTGGGTTGGGGATATCTTGCCCTCACTGCTTAGGCTCTTTTTTTTTTTTTTCCTTCATATGGGCAGGTGGGTGGTCATTATTTGGCACACTTGCCTGTGGGTTCTGCGGGATATATATCCCTTTTATAATAGGCTTGTATTCAGAGTCCTCATGAGCCATTAGGTAGGTGTTTACCAGCATACATGTCCATATAGGGTGTATATTCCCTATGGACATATTGATAGGCTGTATAATTATTGCTATGTATATACACATGTAACATAGTAACATAGTTAGTAAGGCCGAAAAAAGACATTTGTCCATCCAGTTCAGCCTATATTCCATCATAATAAATACCCAGATCTACGTCCTTCTACAGAACCTAATAATTGTATGATACAATATTGTTCTGCTCCAGGAAGACATCCAGGCCTCTCTTGAACCCCTCGACTGAGTTCGCCATCACCACCTCCTCAGGCAAGCAATTCCAGATTCTCACTGCCCTAACAGTAAAGAATCCTCTTCTATGTTGGTGGAAAAACCTTCTCTCCTCCAGACGCAAAGAATGCCCCCTTGTGCCCGTCACCTTCCTTGGTATAAACAGATCCTCAGCGAGATATTTGTATTGTCCCCTTATATACTTATACATGGTTATTAGATCGCCCCTCAGTCGTCTTTTTTCTAGACTAAATAATCCTAATTTCGCTAATCTATCTGGGTATTGTAGTTCTCCCATCCCCTTTATTAATTTTGTTGCCCTCCTTTGTACTCTCTCTAGTTCCATTATATCCTTCCTGAGCACCGGTGCCCAAAACTGGACACAGTACTCCATGTGCGGTCTAACTAGGGATTTGTACAGAGGCAGTATAATGCTCTCATCATGTGTATCCAGACCTCTTTTAATGCACCCCATGATCCTGTTTGCCTTGGCAGCTGCTGCCTGGCACTGGCTGCTCCAGGTAAGTTTATCATTAACTAGGATCCCCAAGTCCTTCTCCCTGTCAGATTTACCCAGTGGTTTCCCGTTCAGTGTGTAATGGTGATATTGATTCCCTCTTCCCATGTGTATAACCTTACATTTATCATAGTTAAACCTCATCTGCCACCTTTCAGCCCAAGTTTCCAACTTATCCAGATCCATCTGTAGCAGAATACTATCTTCTCTTGTATTAACTGCTTTACATAGTTTTGTATCATCTGCAAATATCGATATTTTACTGTGTAAACCTTCTACCAGATCATTAATGAATATGTTGAAGAGAACAGGTCCCAATACTGACCCCTGCGGTACCCCACTGGTCACAGCGACCCAGTTAGAGACTATACCATTTATAACCACCCTCTGCTTTCTATCACTAAGCCAGTTACTAACCCATTTACACACAATTTCCCCCAGACCAAGCATTCTCATTTTGTGTACCAACCTCTTGTGCGGCACGGTATCAAACGCTTTGGAAAAATCGAGATATACCACGTCCAATGACTCACCGTGGTCCAGTCTATAGCTTACCTCTTCATAAAAACTGATTAGATTGGTTTGACAGGAGCGATTTCTCATAAACCCATGCTGATATGGAGTTAAACAGTTATTCTCATTGAGATAATCCAGAATAACATCCCTCAGAAACCCTTCAAATATTTTACCAACAATAGAGGTTAGACTTACTGGCCTATAATTTCCAGGTTCACTTTTAGAGCCCTTTTTGAATATTGGCACCACATTTGCTATGCGCCAGTCCTGCGGAACAGACCCTGTCGCTATAGAGTCACTAAAAATAAGAAATAATGGTTTATCTATTACATTACTTAGTTCTCTTAGTACTCGTGGGTGTATGCCATCCGGACCCGGAGATTTATCTATTTTAATCTTATTTAGCCGGTTTCGCACCTCTTCTTGGGTTAGATTGGTGACCCTTAATATAGGGTTTTCATTGTTTCTTGGGATTTCACCTAGCATTTCATTTTCCACCGTGAATACCGTGGAGAAGAAGGTGTTTAATATGTTAGCTTTTTCCTCGTCATCTACAACCATTCTTTCCTCACTATTTTTTAAGGGGCCTACATTTTCAGTTTTTATTCTTTTACTATTGATATAGTTGAAGAACAGTTTGGGATTAGTTTTACTCTCCTTAGCAATGTGCTTCTCTGTTTCCTTTTTGGCAGCTTTAATTAGTTTTTTAGATAAAGTATTTTTCTCCCTATAGTTTTTTAGAGCTTCAATGGTGCCATCCTGCTTTAGTAGTGCAAATGCTTTCTTTTTACTGTTAATTGCCTGTCTTACTTCTTTGTTTAGCCACATTGGGTTTTTCCTATTTCTAGTCCTTTTATTCCCACAAGGTATAAACCGCTTACACTGCCTATTTAGGATGTTCTTAAACATTTCCCATTTATTATCTGTATTCTCATTTCTGAGGATATTGTCCCAGTCTACCAGATTAAGGGCATCTCTAAGCTGTTCAAACTTTGCCTTCCTAAAGTTCAATGTTTTTGTGACTCCCTGACAAGTCCCCCTAGTGAAAGACAGGTGAAACTGCACAATATTGTGGTCGCTATTTCCTAAATGCCCAACCACCTGCAGATTTGTTATTCTGTCAGGTCTATTAGATAGTATTAGGTCTAAAAGTGCTGCTCCTCTGGTTGGATTCTGCACCAATTGTGAAAGATAATTTTTCTTGGTTATTAGCAGAAACCTGTTGCCTTTATGGGTTTCACAGGTTTCTGTTTCCCAGTTAATATCCGGGTAGTTAAAGTCCCCCATAACCAGGACCTCATTATGGGTTGCAGCTTCATCTATCTGCTTTAGAAGTAGACTTTCCATGCTTTCTGTTATATTTGGGGGTTTGTAACAGACCCCAATGAGAATTTTGTTACCATTTTTCCCTCCATGAATTTCAACCCATATGGACTCGACATCCTCATTCCCTTCGCTAATATCCTCCCTTAAAGTGGACTTTAGACAAGACTTTACATAGAGACAAACCCCTCCTCCTCTCCGATTTTTACGATCCTTTCTAAACAGACTGTAACCCTGTAAGTTAACTGCCCAGTCATAGCTTTCATCTAACCATGTCTCGGTTATTCCCACTATGTCAAAGTTACCTGTAGATATTTCTGCTTCTAGTTCTTCCATCTTGTTTGTCAGGCTTCTGGCGTTTGCGAGCATGCAGTTTAGAGGATTTTGTTTTGTTCCAATCTCCTCACTGTGGATTGTTTTAGAAATGTTCTTACCTCCCTTCTGAGTATGTTTTCCTGGGTCGTCTTTGTTCGACTCTAATGTTTTTCTTCCCGTCCCCTCTTCTTCTAGTTTAACGCCCTCCTGATGAGTGTAGCGAGTCTTCTGGCGAATGTGTGTTTCCCAGGTTTGTTGAGGTGTAGTCCGTCTCTGGCGAGGAGTCCATCATACCAGTAATTCACACCGTGGTCCAGGAATCCAAATCCTTGTTGTCTGCACCATCGTCTTAGCCAGTTGTTTGCATCAAGGATCCTGTTCCATCTCCTGGTGCCATGCCCGTCTACTGGAAGGATAGAAGAAAAAACTACCTGTGCATCCAGTTCCTTTACTTTCTTCCCCAACTCTTCAAAGTCCTTGCAGATTGTCGGTAGGTCCTTCCTTGCCGTGTCATTGGTGCCAACATGTATCAGAAGAAATGGGTGGACGTCCTTGGAGCTGAAGAGCTTTGGTATCCTATCGGTCACATCCTTGATCATCGCACCTGGAAGGCAGCATACTTCTCTTGCAGTTATGTCCGGTCTGCAGATGGCTGCTTCGGTGCCTCTCAGTAGTGAGTCTCCCACCACCACCACTCTTCGTTGCTTCTTGGCTGTACTTTTTGCTGTCACTTGTTGCTGTGTGCCCTTTTCTTTTTTGCTTGCTGGTATTGCTTCATTCTTAGTTGTGCCATCGTCATCCTCTACAAAGATTTGATATCGGTTCTTCAGTTGTGTGGTTGGTGATTTCTCCATGGTCTTCTTGCTTCTTTTGGTCACATGCTTCCACTCATCTGCTTTTGGAGGTTCTCTGACACTTTTTGCACCTTCTGTGACCAGTAGAGATGCTTCTGTTCTGTCTAGAAAGTCTTCATTCTCTTTGATGAGTTTCAAAGTTGCTATTCTTTCTTCCAGACCCCGCACCTTTTCTTCTAAAAGGGCCACTAGTCTACACTTCTGACAGGTGAAATTGGATTCTTCTTCTGGTCGATCTGTGAACATGTAGCACATGCTGCAGCTCACCATGTAGGTTGTCACATCTGCCATGTTGCTCCTAGATCCTGCTGACTTGCTGTGTGTTTTCCTTCTTGTGTAATCTAATCAGCCAAGCTCTCTTGCAATAATGTCCTACAGGCAAATTACGGCGCGCGGTTTGGTGATGCTTTTGAAGCAGCTGGTCCCGGCTGTATCCAACGATCTTCTAGCTTAGGGAGACTTCGCTTCTCCCAGAAGGCACCTGGAATATGCAAATTAGCCTCCTGAAGCTTGAATCCCTGGTTTGGTGATGCTTTCGAAGCAGCTGGTCCCGGCTGTACCCAACGATCTTCTAGCTTAGGGAGACTTCGCTTCTCCCAGAATGCACCTGGAATATGCAAATTAGCCTCCTGAAGCTTGAATCCCTGGTTTGGTGATGCTTTCGAAGCAGCTGGTCCCGGCTGTACCCAACGATCTTCTAGCTTAGGGAGACTTCGCTTCTCCCAGAAGGCACCTGGAATATGCAAATTAGCCTCCTGAAGCTTGAATCCCTGGTTTGGTGATGCTTTCAAAGCAGCTGGTCCCGGCTGTATCCAACGATCTTCTAGCTTAGGGAGACTTCGCTTCTCCCAGAAGGCACCTGGAATATGCAAATTAGCCTCCTGAAGCTTGAATCCCTGGTTTGTATGTATTTATGTATTTATGTCCAGGTGGTTTACAGTGGTTCTATGTTTTTAATTGTTTTTATTGTCTATGCCAATAAAGTGTTTTTTGCATGTTCATATACCGGGTGGTGTGCAATTTTTGTAGCAGCGTCTTTTTCTCCCTTTTTGTCATTTACTATGCTGCTACTTGCACCCTCCTTTTATGTGTATAGTTTATAGCTGTGCGCCAGTTCTTTTGGTATGTTTAGATGGACGAGTAAGGTGATTTCTGAGGTCCATTGTTCTGTGTTGGCTGGTCATCCTGGGATTTTTGGTACCAGAGATTTGGTTGCTAGGTCCTTTTGGTGGCCTTCCTTGTCGCGCGACGTCCGTGCTTTTGTGCAGTCCTGTGGGACTTGTGCCCGAGCCAAGCCTTGCTGTTCCCGCGCTAGTGGGTTGCTTTTGCCTTTACCCGTCCCGGAGAGGACTTGGACGCATATTTAATTGGATTTTATTTCGGATCTTCCTGTGTCCCAGAGGATGTCTGTTATCTGGGTGGTTTGTGACCGGTTCTCTAAAATGGTCCATTTGGTACCTTTGCCTAAATTGCCTTCCTCCTCTGATTTGGTTCCATTGTTTTTTCAGCATGTGGTTCGTTTGCATGCATTCCGGAGAATATTGTGTCTGACAGAGGTTCCCAGTTTGTTTCCAGGTTTTGGCGGGCCTTTTGTGCTAGGATGGGTATTGATTTGTCTTTTTCTTCGGCGTTCCATCCTCAGACCAATGGCCAAACTGAGCGAACTAATCAGACATTGGAAACCTATTTGAGATGCTTTGTGTCTGCTGATCAGGATGATTGGGTGACTTTCTTGCCGTTGGCCGAGTTTGCCCTTAATAATCGGGCCAGTTTGGCTACTTTGGTTTCGCCTTTCTTTTGTAATTTTGGTTTCCATCCTCGTTTTTCTTCAGGGCAGGTTGAGCCTTCTGATTGTCCTGGTGTTGATTCTGTGATGGACAGGTTACAGCAGATTTGGACTCATGTGGTAGACAATTTGACGTTGTCCCAGGAAAAGGCTCAGCGTTTTGCTAACCGCCGTCAGTGTGTTGGTCCTCGGCTTCGTGTGGGGGATTTGGTTTGGTTGTCCTCTCGTCATGTTCCTATGAAGGTTTCTTCCCCTAAGTTCAAGCCTCGGTTTATTGGTCCTTATAAGATTTCTGAGATTATCAATCCTGTGTCTTTTCGTTTGGCCCTTCCAGCCTCTTTTGCCATCCACAATGTTTTCCATAGATCTTTGTTGCAGAGATATGTGGTGCCTGTTGTTCCATCTGTTGATCCTCCTGCCTTGGTGTTGGTTGAGGGGGAGTTGGAATATGTGGTTGAGAAAATTTTGGATTCTCGTTTTTCGAGGCGGAAGCTTCAGTATCTTGTCAAGTGGAAGGGTTATGGCCAGGAGGATAATTCTTGGGTTGTTGCCTCCGATGTTCATGCCGCCCATTTGGTTCGTGCTTTTCATTTGGCTCATCCTGATCGGCCTGGGGACTCTGGTGAGGGTTCGGTGACCCCTCCTTAAGGGGGGGGTACTGTTGTGAATTCCGCTCTTGGGCTCCCTCCGGTGGTTGTAAGTAGCATTTTTGTGAGTTCTGCTCTTTGGCTCCCTCCTGTGGTTTTGGGTGGTATGGCTGCTTCTTGGATTTAGCTTCAGCAGCTGTTTTCACTGATCTGTTCTGTTGTGAATTCTGTGGCCAAGCTCCCTCCTGTGGTCGAGAGTGGTACTTCGGCTGGTTCTGTCTATGAGCTTCCTTTGGTGGATGAGAGTGGTACTGCGGCTTCTGAGTTTCCTTCCTCAGGTGATGAGGTTAAGTCGTTAGGTGCTGCTCTATTTAACTCCACCTGGTGCTTTGATCCTGGCCTCCAGTCAATGTTCTAGTATTGGTCTTGCTTCCTCCTGGATCGTTCCTGTGGCCTGTCTTCCTGCATAAGCTAAGTTCTGCTTGTGTTACTTTTGTTTGCTATATTTTCTGTCCAGCTTGCTATATTGGTTTTTCTTGCTTGCTGGAAGCTCTGAGACGCAGAGGGAGCACCTCCGTACCGTTAGTCGGTGCGGAGGGTTTTTTTGCCCCTCTGCGTGGTTGTTTGTAGGTTTTTGTGTTGACCGCAAAGCTATCTTTCCTATCCTCGGTCTATTCAGTAGGTCGGGCCTCACTTTGCTGGGTCTATTTCATCTCTGTGTTTGTATTTTCATCTTTACTCACAGTCATTTATGTGGGGGGCTGCCTTTTCCTTTGGGCAATTTCTCTGAGGCAAGGTAGGCTTATTTTTCTATCTTCAGGGCTAGTTAGTTTCTCAGGCTGTGCCGAGTTGCATAGGGAGCGTTAGGCGCAATCCACGGCTACCTCTAGTGTGGTGTGATAGGATTAGGGATTGCGGTCAGCAGAGTTTCCACGTCTCAGAGCTCGTCCTATGTTTTTGGAAATTGTCAGGTCACTTTGTGTATTCTGAACTTCAAGGTCCATTGTGGTTCTGAATTACCTGTTCATAACAGTACTGGAGGCCCAAAGTACTAATGCTTCTCAATAGAGGGAAAAGAGAAGTTCTGAGACCATTTTTTTTTCTTTGCACTGTTTTCTGTCTTTCTTTTCCCCTTTACATCAGGGTGGTTCAGAACACAGGTGTGGACATGGACATTCAGGGTATGTCCTCTTTGATGGATAATCTCACTATAAGTGTACAGAACATTCAAGATTTAGTGGTTCAGAATCCTATGTTAGAACCTAAAATTCCTATTCCTGAGTTGTTTTCTGGAGATAGAGCTAAGTTTTTGAATTTTAAAAATAATTGTAAACTATTTCTGGCTTTGAAACCCCGCTCCTCTGGTGACCCAGTTCAACAAGTTAGGATCATTATTTCTTTATTACATGGTGACCCTCAAGACTGGGCATTTTCCCTTGCGCCAGGAGATCCTGCATTATGTAATATTGATGCGTTTTTTCTGGCGCTTGGATTGCTGTACGACGAACCTAATTCAGTGGATCAGGCAGAGAAAAATTTGCTGGCTCTGTGTCAGGGTCAGGATGAGATAGAGATTTATTGTCAGAAGTTTAGAAAGTGGTCCGTGCTCACTCAATGGAATGAATGTGCGCTGTCAGCTATTTTCAGAAAGGGTCTCTCTGAAGCCCTTAAGGATGTCATGGTGGGATTTCCCATGCCTGCTGGTCTGAATGAGTCTATGTCTTTGGCCATTCAGATCGGTCGACGCTTGCGTGAGCGTAAATCTGTGCACCATTTGGCGGTATTATCTGAGCATAAACCTGAGCCTATGCAGTGCGATAGGACTTTGACCAGAGCTGAACGGCAAGAACACAGACGTCAGAATGGGCTGTGTTTCTACCCTGGTGATTCCACTCATGCTATCTCCGATTGTCCTAAGCGCACTAAGCGGTTCGCTACGTCTGCCACCATTGGTACGGTACAGTCGAAATTAATTTTGTCCGTTACTTTGATCTGCTCTTTGTCTTCCTATTCTGTCATGGCATTTGTGGATTCAGGCGCTGCCCTGAATTTGATGGACTTGGAGTTTGCTAGGCGCTGTAGGTTTGTCTTGGAGCCCTTGCAGTGTCCTATTCCATTGAGAGGAATTGATGCTACGCTTTTGGCCAAGAATAAGCCTCAGTATTGGACCCAACTGACCATGTGCATGGCTCCTGCGCACCAGGAGGATATTCGCTTTCTGGTGTTGCATCATCTGCATGATGTGGTCGTGTTGGGGTTGCCATGGCTACAAGTCCATAACCCAGTATTAGATTGGAAATCTATGTCTGTGTCCAGCTGGGGTTGTCAGGGGGTACATGGTGATGTTCCATTTCTGTCTATCTCATCATCCACCCCTTCTGAGGTCCCAGAGTTCTTGTCTGATTACCGGGATGTATTCGATGAGCCCAAGTCCAATGCCCTACCTCCGCATAGGGATTGTGATTGTGCTATCGATTTGATTCCTGGTAGTAAGTTTCCTAAGGGTCGACTGTTTAATTTGTCTGTACCTGAGCATGCCGCTATGCGGAGTTACGTGAAGGAGTCTTTGGAGAAGGGACATATTCGCCCGTCATCGTCGCCATTGGGAGCAGGGTTCTTTTTTGTGGCCAAGAAGGATGGTTCGCTGAGACCTTGTATTGATTACCGCCTTCTAAATAAAATTACGGTCAAATTTCAGTACCCCTTGCCGCTGCTGTCTGATTTGTTTGCTCGGATTAAGGGGGCTAGTTGGTTCACCAAGATAGATCTTCGTGGTGCGTATAATCTTGTGCGTATTAAACAGGGCGATGAATGGAAAACAGCATTTAATACGCCCGAAGGCCATTTTGAGTACCTGGTTATGCCATTCGGGCTTTCTAATGCTCCATCAGTGTTTCAGTCCTTTATGCATGACATCTTCCGAGAGTACCTGGATAAATTCCTGATTATATACTTGGATGATATTTTGGTCTTCTCGGATGATTGGGAATCTCATGTGAAGCAGGTCAGAATGGTGTTCCAGGTCCTGCGTGCTAATTCTTTATTTGTGAAGGGGTCAAAGTGTCTCTTTGGTGTTCAGAAGGTTTCATTTTTGGGGTTCATTTTTTCTCCTTCTACTATCGAGATGGACCCTGTTAAAGTTCAGGCCATTTATGATTGGACTCAGCCAACATCTCTGAAGAGTCTGCAGAAGTTCCTGGGCTTTGCTAATTTTTATCGTCGCTTCATCGCTAATTTTTCTAGTATTGCTAAACCGTTGACTGATTTAACCAAGAAGGGTGCTGATGTGGTCAATTGGTCTTCTGCTGCTGTGGAAGCTTTTCAGGAGTTGAAGCATCGTTTTTCTTCTGCCCCTGTGTTGTGCCAACCAGATGTTTCACTTCCATTCCAGGTCGAGGTTGATGCTTCCGAAATTGGAGCAGGTGCTGTTTTGTCACAGAGAAGTTCTGATTGCTCGGTGATGAAACCATGCGCCTTCTTTTCCAGGAAATTTTCGCCTGCTGAGCGTAATTATGATGTTGGCAATCGAGAGTTGCTAGCCATGAAGTGGGCATTCGAGGAGTGGCGTCATTGGCTTGAAGGAGCTAAGCATCGCGTGGTGGCCTTGACTGATCACAAAAACTTGACTTATCTCGAGTCTGCCAAACGGTTGAATCCTAGACAGGCTCGTTGGTCGCTGTTTTTCTCCTGTTTTGACTTTGTGGTTTCGTACCTTCCGGGCTCTAAAAATGTGAAGGCGGATGCCCTGTCTAGGAGTTATGTGCCCGATTCTCCGGGTTTGCCTGAGCCGGCGGGTATTCTCAAAGAGGGGGTAATTTTGTCTGCCATCTCCCCTGATTTGCGACGGGTGCTGCAAAAATTTCAGGCTAATAGACCTGACCGTTGCCCAGCGGAGAGACTGTTTGTCCCTGATAGGTGGACGAATAAAGTTATCTCTGAGGTTCATTGTTCGGTGTTGGCTGGTCATCCTGGAATCTTTGGTACCAGAGATTTGGTGGCTAGATCCTTTTGGTGGCCGTCTCTGTCGCGGGATGTGCGTTCTTTTGTGCAGTCCTGTGGGATTTGTGCTCGGGCTAAGCCCTGCTGTTCTCGTGCCAGTCGGTTGCTTTTGCCCTTGCCGGTCCCGAAGAGGCCTTGGACACATAGCTCTATGGATTTTATTTCGGATCTCCCCGTCTCTCAAAGAATGTCGGTCATTTGGGTGGTTTGTGATCGCTTCTCTAAGATGGTCCATTTGGTGCCCTTGTCTAAATTGCCTTCCTCCTCTGATTTGGTGCCATTGTTTTTCCAGCATGTGGTTCGTTTACATGGCATTCCAGAGAACATTGTTTCTGACAGAGGTTCCCAGTTTGTTTCGAGGTTTTGGCGAGCCTTTTGTGCTAGGATGGGCATTGATTTGTCTTTTTCCTCGGCTTTCCATCCTCAGACAAATGGCCAGACTGAACGAACCAATCAGACCTTGGAAACATATCTGAGATGTTTTGTTTCTGCTGATCAGGATGATTGGGTGTCCTTTTTGCCTTTGGCTGAGTTCGCCCTTAATAATCGGGCCAGCTCAGCTACTTTGGTTTCGCCGTTTTTCTGCAATTCTGGGTTCCACCCTCGTTTCTCTTCAGGGCAGGTTGAGTCTTCGGACTGTCCTGGTGTGGATACTGTGGTGGATAGGTTGCAGCAGATTTGGACTCATGTAGTGGACAATTTGACTTTGTCCCAGGAGAGGGCTCAACGTTTCGCTAACCACAGGCGCTGTGTGGGTCCCCGACTTCGTGTTGGGGATTTGGTTTGGTTGTCATCTCGTTATATTCCTATGAAGGTTTCCTCTCCTAAATTTAAGCCTCGTTTCATTGGTCCATATAGGATTTCTGAGGTTCTTAATCCTGTGTCTTTTCGTTTGACTCTTCCAGCTTCTTTTTCCATCCATAACGTGTTCCATAAGTCATTGTTGCGGAGATACGTGGCACCTGTGGTTCCATCTATTGATCCTCCTGCCCCGGTTTTGGTTGAAGGGGAATTGGAGTATATAGTGGAGAAGATTTTGGATTCTTGTGTTTTGAGACGGAAACTCCAGTATCTGGTTAAGTGGAAAGGTTATGGTCAGGAAGATAATTCCTGGGTCTATGCCTCTGATGTCCATGCTGCTGATCTGGTTCGTGCCTCTCATGTGGCTCATCCTGGTCTGCCTGGGGGCTCTGGTGAGGGTTCGGTGACCCCTCCTCAAGGGGGGGGTACTGTTGTGAATTCTGTGGCCAAGCTCCCTCCTGTGGTCGAGAGTGGTACTTCGGCTGGTTCTGTCTATGAGCTTCCTTTGGTGGATGAGAGTGGTACTGCGGCTTCTGAGTTTCCTTCCTCAGGTGATGAGGTTAAGTCGTTAGGTGCTGCTCTATTTAACTCCACCTGGTGCTTTGATCCTGGCCTCCAGTCAATGTTCTAGTATTGGTCTTGCTTCCTCCTGGATCGTTCCTGTGGCCTGTCTTCCTGCATAAGCTAAGTTCTGCTTGTGTTACTTTTGTTTGCTATATTTTCTGTCCAGCTTGCTATATTGGTTTTTCTTGCTTGCTGGAAGCTCTGAGACGCAGAGGGAGCACCTCCGTACCGTTAGTCGGTGCGGAGGGTCTTTTTGCCCCTCTGCGTGGTTGTAGGTTTTTGTGTTGACCGCAAAGCTATCTTTCCTATCCTCGGTCTATTCAGTAGGTCGGGCCTCACTTTGCTGGGTCTATTTCATCTCTATGTTTGTATTTTCATCTTTACTCACAGTCATTATATGTGGGGGGCTGCCTTTTCCTTTGGGGAATTTCTCTGAGGCAAGGTAGGCTTATTTTTCTATCTTCAGGGCTAGTTAGTTTCTCAGGCTGTGCCGAGTTGCATAGGGAGCGTTAGGCGCAATCCACGGCTACCTCTAGTGTGGTATGATAGGATTAGGGATTGCGGTCAGCAGAGTTCCCACGTCTCAGAGCTCGTCCTATGTTAGTAACTATCAGGTCACTTGTGTGCTCTTAACCATTAGGTCCATTGTGGTTCTGAATCACCTGTTCATAACAGTACTGGAGGCCCCAAGTACTAGTGCACCCCTAGTACTAGAATTAATCTGGTGGACAGGGATAGACTAGTGCATCCCTAGTACTAGGGACCTGGTTACTGGTTAATGCTGATAGTACCAAGGCACTGCGTGACACACACCCTCCAGTCATGGCTCAGAAACCTGCAAATCCTTGCAGTGCACACTGCGTGCGCTGAGGAATTCATAAGTCTGCAGTCACATAGAGTGACTGCAGACTTATCAATTTAGACCAGAAAAACACTTGAATATGCATAGAAATAAGGCAATAGAAGCTGACAGCTTTCTGGTGTCTACTCTGTACGTATTCTTAGTAAATCATTTCTAAAGAGCAAGCAGTGGTTTGCGAAACATTAGTCCACAATGTATGAAATGCAGTAGCACAAATTATGATGTTTTATTCTGTATAGAATCAGAAACAAACAGCCCCATACCATGTAAATAAGAATAGCAGGCTTTTTACACAGAGATCTGATCTGGACATGAACAGACATGCCTGGACAAGTATGGAAAGATGAGCATTTCAGTACTAAGGATACACTACACTGATTATAGCAGAGATCGCACCAATGTTATTTGTGCCACCTCCCTTCAGCGCTCATGCATGCATTTAAAAGGGGCAAATACAACATCTGAAATAACAGCATGGTAATAATGAGTTTTGCGTTATGTAATAAAAGGGTCTGCGAATGGTGGGCATTATGTTCCAATGGTGGAATTTGAACAGTTTTTCTTCAGCTTGCACACACAGTCATATTACTGGTCTGTATTCTATGTATCTCCAATACAGCATCTATTAACCTAAGCTGTGTCTCTGGATATCTTTGATTTCATTGAAAAGCATGAGTTTCTCCTATCTATTGATATTCCACTATAACCTAGCAGCGACTGTTTACCTACTAGTAACATTTCTGGAGTCAGAAACGCTGTTACTATTGATGAATATGATGGATCCCACTCCACTGCTCTCCAGCTTCTCCTATTTTGGTATAGCAGCTTGAAAGTAGCTTGAAAACCCGCACAAATCAAACAAATGTTTTTGTCGCACTATTTTTCTAAGAATAATTATTGCGCAGCACTTGACACTGTATGGCCCTAAATTAGGAGCCTATCAAATGACCTTGTGATTTTACTGAATCATGGATAAGAACCTATCTTTATTTCCTTGCATTAATTTTGATCAAAATCACAACTTCATTTGCTGATTTAGAATCCTGGAAGGCTCTTCAATTTGATTAGAAGGAAATTCCAAAAGGAATCAACAGAATGTTGTCATGGATGAAAAAAAAAATATATATTTTATAAAAAAAAAACAATTACATTTTTTTGTTGGAGCGGTATTAGGAATATACCAACCATAAAACAGCAAACACAATGCATTTCGGCTAATATATCCTTCATCAGGTGTCTGAAGATATATGCCTTGTAGAGGGTACTTATATCTTTCTCTGTTCATATGGATGGAGATTCCAAAAGGAAAAAGCAAATCATTTCAAAGTCTTCCACATTGGTTTATGGCAAGACTGATTTATACAGGCATATTAGACCCTTAGGCCATGTTCACACGTTGCGGTTTTTACCGAGTATCCACAGCGTTTTTGACGCTGCCGATCTGCAGCAGTTTTCCATGTGGTCTACAGTACCATATAAACCTATGGAAAACCAAATCCACTGTGCACATGCTACGGAAAAAAACGCGCAGAAACGCAGCGTCGTTTTTTCCGCAGCATGTTAATTCTTTGTGCGGAACTGCAGCATTTCTGCACCCATTGACTTGCGTTGAGTCGGGCACTTCTGCAGCAAAACCGCAGATGTAAAAAAGATATGCGGTTTAGCTGAGGAGGAAACGCTGCAGTGCGGGAGGGGGGAAGAGTGTGGGCGGTAACTGTGTGCGTGTGTGTGTGCGGGGTCTGCGAGCTGTCTGTGCCGGGTCTGCGGGCTGTCCGGGTGGTCTGCGGGCTGACCGGGGCCTGAGGGCTCTCTGTGCCAGGTCTGCGGGCTGTCCACGTGGTCTGCTGGCTGTCCGGGGGTCTGCTGGCTCTCTGTGCTGGGTCTGCGTGCTGTCCAGGTGGTCTGTGGGCTGTCTGGGTGGTCTGCGGGCTGTCCGGGTGGTCTGCAGGCTGTCCGGGGGTCTGCAGGCTGTCCGGGGGTCTGCGGGCTCTCTGTGCTGGTATGCGGGCTGTCCTGATGGTCTGTGGGCTGTCCAGTGGTCTGCCTGCTCTCTGTGCCAGGTCTGTGGGTTGTCTGGGTGGTCTGCGGGCTGTCCGCGTGGTCTGCCAGCTCTCTGTGCTGGGTCTGCGGGCTGTCTGGGTGGTTTGTGGGCTGTCCGGGGGTCTGCGGGCTCTCCATGCCGGGTCTGTGGGCTGTCTGGGGGTCTGCGGGCTCTCCATGCCAGGTCTGCGGGCTGTCCGGGTGGTCTGCGGGCTGTCCGGGTGGTGTGCGGGCTGTCTAGGTGGTCTGCGGCCTGTCCGGGTGGTCTGCGGGCTGTCCGTGGGGTCTGCTGGCTGTCCAGGTGTGTGTGGCACTGTGTGTGTGCATGTGTGTGTGCATGTGTGTTTGCATGTGTGTGAGCAGGCATCGTCCAATGGGACTACAAGTCCCATCCGGCTATACCTGCTACAATGACAGTGATTGACACATTAGCTAATGACGGGACAGTAGTAGTCCCATCATCCGGCTAATGTTTTGAATGTATAAAAAAACACAAACATACAACATACATACAACATACTGCATACAAAATGCATACAACATGCATACTACATACATACAACATGCATACTACATACATACAACATACTGCATACATACAACATGCAACATACTACACACATGCAACATACACACAACATGCAACATACATACAACATGCAACATACATGCAACATGCAACATACTACATACATGCAACATACATACAACATACTACATACATACAACATGCTACATGCAGGCAACATACATGCAACATACTACATACATGCAACATACATACAACATGCAACATACTATATACATGCAACATACTACATACATGCAACATACATACAACATACTGCACACATGCAACATACATACAGCATGCAACATACTGCATACATGCAACATACTACATACATGCAACATACTACATACATGCAGCATACATACATGCAGCATACATACAACATACTACATACATGTAACATACATACAACAAGCAACATACTACATACATGCAATATACTACATACATGCAACATACATACAACATACTACATAGGAATTCTTAGGAATGAGCGCATTAATGACCTTCGATGACGCCGCGGCTTGTGATTGGTCGCGTGAGCGGTCATCTCAGCGACCAATCACAAGCCGCGACGTCATCGAAGGCCCTTTACGCGCTCATTCTTCGGAACGAAAGCAAGGCGGTTGCAGCGGTGACGACCAGGGCGCGTCAGAGGGTAAGTATATCAATATTTTTTATTTTTATTCTTTATTTTACACATTAATCTTAATCCCGATACCGATTCCCGATATCACAAAAATATCGGAACTTGGTATCGGAATTCTGATACCGCAAATATCGGCCGATACCCGATACTTGCAGTATCGGAATGCTCAACACTAGTTGTAAGCCTCCTACAGAGCTGTTTCTGCTTCAACCCACATATGAAAATTATGATCATTATCGCATGTTTGGTATCATGGGCTACTCATACACCTAACCATAATCCTACAAAATCCCTCACGTTGTGCAACTGAAACTGCAAGAGTTGAAGCTGCTTTGCTGGTATGTGTGATTCATTGCACTATGCATTATCTACAATATACATATGTAAGATATACTATATATATATATACACACATATACATATATATATATATACATATGTAGAGGATAAAAAACAAATCAGCACTCCCAATGTGAACACGTGCAAGCTGCAAACTGCAACACACAGATAAAAAAGACCACAGCAGCACATGTACATGAATCGGCCATGTGAAAACAGACAAATATACATTTCACAAAAATATTTTTCCATAAAATTTTTTTCAAAAAAATTATTTTCATAAAACTTCCAGTTAAAATGGAGATTCTTAGCGCATAAATTGGTCAATTCATGTGTGCCCATCAACCACGGCAAGGTGATCTCCCCTTGATGGGTCCTACTCTACTGTACATGCCACTCTTGGGCCACCAGCCTACAACTTCGGACAAACATGTCACTCTGGGCTAAACCTACCATTTATGGGCAGGTAGAGTTGATTACCGCCACCTGCAAGGTCAATGGGGGGAGTGCAAGATAAGTCTGGATGTTGCCACATCCATACAAATAGAGGATAAAAAACAAATCAGCACTCCCAATGTGAACACGTGCAAGCTGCAAACTGCAACACACAGATAAAAAAGACCACAGCAGCACATGTACATGAATCGGCCATGTGAAAACACAGACAAATATACATTTCACAAAAATATTTTTCCATAAAAAAATTTTCAAAAATTTTTTTTTCATAAAACTTCCAGTTAAAATGGAGATTCTTAGCGCATAAATTGGCCAATTCATGTGTGCCCATCAACCACGGCAAGGTGATCTCCCCCTGATGGGTCCTACTCTACTGTACATGCCACTCTTGGGCCACCAGCCTACAACTTCGGACAAACATGTCACTCTGGGCTAAACCTACAATTTATGGGCAGGTAGAGTTGATTACCGCCACCTGCAAGGTCAATGGGGGGAGTGCAAGATAAGTCTGGATATTGCCACATCCATACAAATAGAGGATAAAAAACAAATCAGCACTCCCAATGTGAACACGTGCAAGCTGCAAACTGCAACACACAGATAAAAAAGACCACAGCAGCACATGTACATGAATCGGCCATGTGAAAACACAGACAAATATACATTTCACAAAAATATTTTTCCATAAAAATTTTTTCAAAAAAATTTTTTTCATAAAACTTCCAGTTAAAATGGAGATTCTTAGCGCATAAATTGGCCAATTCATGTGTGCCCATCAAACACGGCAAGGTGATCTCCCCCTGATGGGTCCTACTCTACTGTACATGCCACTCTTGGGCCACCAGCCTACAACTTCGGACAAACATGTCACTCTGGGCTAAACCTACAATTTATGGGCAGGTAGAGTTGATTACCGCCACCTGCAAGGTCAATGGGGGAAGTGCAAGATAAGTCTGGATGTTGCCACATCCATACAAATAGAGGATAAAAAACAAATCAGCACTCCCAATGTGAACACGTGCAAGCTGCAAACTGCAACACACAGATAAAAAAGACCACAGCAGCACATGTACATGAATCGGCCATGTGAAAACACAGACAAATATACATTTCACAAAAATATTTTTCCATAAAAAAATTATCAAAAAATTTTTTTTCATAAAACTTCCAGTTAAAATGGAGATTCTTAGCGCATAAATTGGCCAATTCATGTGTGCCCATCAACCACGGCAAGGTGATCTCCCCCTGATGGGTCCTACTCTACTGTACATGCCACTCTTGGGCCACCAGCCTACAACTTCGGACAAACATGTCACTCTGGGCTAAACCTACAATTTATGGGCAGGTAGAGTTGATTACCACCACCTGCAAGGTCAATGGGGGGAGTGCAAGATAAGTCTGGATATTGCCACATCCATACAAATAGAGGATAAAAAACAAATCAGCACTCCCAATGTGAACACGTGCAAGCTGCAAACTGCAACATACAGATAAAAAAGACCACAGCAGCACATGTACATGAATCGGCCATGTGAAAACACAGACAAATATACATTTCACAAAAATATTTTTCCATAAAAAAATTTTCAAAAAATTTTTTTTCATAAAACTTCCAGTTAAAATGGAGATTCTTAGCGCATAAATTGGCCAATTCATGTGTGCCCATCAACCACGGCAAGGTGATCTCCCCCTGATTGGTCCTACTCTACTGTACATGCCACTCTTGGGCCACCAGCCTACAACTTCGGGAGCCGGGAGCAGGGGGTCGGGAGCAGGGGGACACCGTGCACATATTTGCACCCTGATTATGCTGTGGCACTTCATGCCACAGCAATTTGTTACTTACGCCATTCCTTTTCGCCCATTTTCTTCGTCCTTCTGCTGCCGGAATCGGCGCCTGCGCAGTCCGTGCTTTCCGGCGCCATTTTCTTGAAGACACACCTAATTCCTTTCTGCCGCCATTTTCTTTGTCCTGCTGCCGGAATCGACGCCTGCGCACTGCAGTGTGTCTTCAAGAAAATGGCGCCGGAAAGCGCGGACTGCGCAGGCGCCGATTCCGGCAGCAGGAGGACGAAGAAAATGGGCGGAAAGGAATGGCGTAAGTAACAAATTGCTGTGGCATGAAGCTGTGGCACTTCATGCCACAGCTATTTGTTACTTACGCCACCTGATACGGGGCATATACTATGGAACATCTTATGGAGCAGCGTATGGGGCATATGGATGGGAGCAGCAAATTAAAGAACGGTGGCGCAGGATGGGAGCAGCACATGATAGAATAGGGCAACACATGACAGAACGGGGGTGCAGGATGGCAGCAGCACATGACAGAACGGGGGTGCAGGATGGAAGCAGCACATGACAGAACGGGGGCGCAGGATGGGAGCAGCACATGACAGAACGGGGGTGCAGGATGGGAGCAGCACATGACAGAACGGGGGCGCAGGATGGGAGCAGCACATGACAGAACGGGGGCGCAGGATGGGAGCAGCACATGACAGAACGGGGGCGCAGGATGGGAGCAGCACATGACAGAACGGGGGCGCAGGATGGGAGCAGCACATGACAGAACAGGGGCGCAGGATGGGAGCAGCACATGACAGAACGGGGGTGCAGGATGGAAGCAGCACATGACAGAACGGGGGCGCAGGATGGGAGTAGCACATGATAGAATGGGGGCGCAGGATGGGAGCAGCACATGACAGAACGGGGGCGCAGGATGGGAGCAGCACATGACAGAACGGGGGCGCAGGATGGGTGCAGCACATGACAGAATGGGGGCGCAGGATGGGAGCAGCAAATGACAGAATGGGGGCGCAGGATGGGAGCAGCACATGACAGAACGGGGGCGCAAGATGGGAGCAGCACATGACAGAATGGGGGCGCAGGATGGAGCAGCACATGTCAGAATGGGGGTGCAGGATGGGTACAGCACATGACAAGATGGGACGCAGGATGGAGCAGCACATACCAGGATGGAGACCATATACCAATATAAATGCTCGCCACCCGGGCGTAGAACGAGTTCAATAGCTAGTATATATATAAACAACTGATATAACATTACAGTAATTGACTCCATACATTTTATATGCTGACAATTAATCCACACATTCCAATTGACACAATTAGAAGAATACTTGCCAATATAATTTGATGACTTCAAGGCTCTTTAAAGAATACAGCAAAAACAGTAGATATGTTTGTGCAGTGGTGACCATTTGTCAATAGAGTTCTTGACATACGCCTTACAGCATTTAAACAAATATGTCATAAAGACCAGTAACATGGAAACTGGAGAAGTGCACTTAATACACACTTCATCATCAAGGATTGAAGATGTCTCTTCTACCAACCAAAGATACATCTCCCAAAGCATAATTGTGATGGAGCTAAGCTACCATACCAAACAATATAGGATCCAGCAGAAAGAATTGATGAGAAGGATTCATTAAACCTCGTCACTGCAGCCATTATTGACAGTGACTTTCCTTTCCAGTTGACGTTGCCATATGAGGGCTTTTGTGGAATGAGTTAAAAAATGTGATGGTAACATTTAACGTACCAGACAAATTAAATAATGTGAAAAAAAAATATTTGGGGTTTCACTTTTACAGATATCGCTGTGCAGGAAAAATGGCGTGTTTCTTTAAGTCTGTGGGTCTGTACTAATGTGGCAATTCCAAATTTAGATAGCGAAAAATATGAATAATTAAATATTAAAAGTCCATTCTATCAGATTCCAATAAAATCCAGAGAGGAAAAATACAGTATACAAGAAAAATAACATATAAAAAAGGGGGGAAGAGAACCCCGAAACAAAAACCTTATGATTGGGAGAAAGGCCTGCAATGTTCTTTTTGGAGATCCATGGCTTTTTCTTTGAGTACCATTGTTACACTGGCTGCCCATTCATTACAGGATACAATTCAAAGTACTTGTTCTCACCCACAAAGCTCTCCACAATGCGGCACCCCCTTACATCTCCTCCCTCATTTCTGTCTATCGGCCTAGCCGACCGCTGCGCTCTGCAAATGACTTTCGACTAACCTCTGCACTAATCCGTAGCTCCCACTCCCGACTCCAAGACTTCTCCCGTGCTGCGCCAATCCTCTGGAATGCTCTACCCCAAGATATTAGGACCATCCACAATTTGCATAGTTTTAGGCGCACGCTCAAAACACATTTGTTCAGAGCGGCCTACCACGTTCACTAATCAAAGTCATTTTATGTTTGTGTGTGTAGCCCATTCATTATCTCCATCTATCCCCCACCCGCTGAAGATGGCTGGACCATGATTGTAAATACATCATTGTAAATACACACCTGTTCTTTGTATCTACCCACCTCATTGTAGATTGTAAGCTCTCACGAGTAGGGGCGGCTTATTGTGCTTTAATTATTGTATTGTTAACGTTGTTACTTATGACTGTTGTGTTTGACACTGTTAAACTGTAAAGCGCTGCGGAATATGTTGGCGCTATATAAATGAAGATTATTATTATTATTATTATTATTATTATTATTATTTTTCAGTGTCACACTGAAGGTGGACTCATGAACATTAACATTAGCTAATGTAAGAGAAGCCTTTATTTACTTAGTGGGTACCTTACGCTTCATTATGATCTTGCAGACTATTATACCCATTGCTTTTTGGAATCATCTTTGCTGGTTGACCACTCTTGAGGAGGTCTTAATGGTCTCAAATGTCTTCCATTTGCACACAATTTGTCCGACTGTGTATTGGTGGAGTCCAAACTTTTTTAGAGATGGCTTTGTAACCTTTAGCCTGATAAGCATCAACAAGGTCCTCAAAAATCTCCTTTTGTCATGTCCTGATACACTTCTGCAAACGTGCGGTGAAGATCAGACTTAGAGAGATTATATATTACTTTAAACAAAACATGTCACCCATTCACACCTAATTATTATCTGCTTACCCTGACGGTTCACATAATTTGTCATTCACAGATATGTGATATTGCATTATTTCCGTCATTAAAGAAATGAAAAATTCTAATATTTTTTACATTTGTTGTCTTAATCTACATTAAAGACTTGCATTAAAACATGATGTGGTTTTAGATTACATTTTTGTAGGAATGTGAAAAATACTAAAGAGTTCACAAACTTTCAATCACAACTGTGTATGAGATTTTGAATAAAATCAACTAAGCCAACTCTCCTAAGTTATTGCCCCTGGATGTTAAAGAGAATTTGTCTTTTACGCATCAAAAATGTAAAAGAAATGGATTTGTCTACATGTTAATGGATTTAACTATCTGTTATATTTTTCATAGCTTTTCCTGTAGAAAATCCACTCATTTTCCAAATCCAACTCTTCAGTAGAGATGAGCGGTGTTCGAGTCGAACTGTTCGCCAATTTCAAATTCGAGCTGTTTTGGGCAGTGTTCGAGTCGTTCGACGAACCCAAACAATTTGCTTAAAGGGAACCTGTCACCCAAATTTGGCGGGACTGGTTTGGGGTCAAATGGGCAGAGTTTTCGGGTGTTTAATTCACCTTTTCCTTACCCGCTGGCTGCATGCTGGCCGAAATATTGGATTGAAGTTCATTCTCTGTCCTCCGTAGTACACGCCTGCGCAAGGCAAGATCTGTGAGTTTGATAGATCTGTGCTGAAATAACGCCGATCTCCATTTTTTTTCTTTCCCGCAATTACACTGGGGCGGTGCAGTCTCTCAGCCTATCAGCAGTGCACACACACACACAGCAATGTGCATGTGATGCACACAAGCAAGTGCATGTGTCATTGGCTGTGTATGTCACATGTCCTTGCCCTATAAAAACCAACCGCTGCTGCTGTGGGCGCTATACAGACTAATAGTGTTTTTTTTGGAGCGAATTGTCAGAGAGATAGGTTTAGGGAGTCGGGAGGAGTCGGGACTAGTAGTAATAACAGCCCTTTTCAGGGTAGGTTACAGCAGTTCATGGCACTGTTTGCCAGGCAGGTCTGTGCCAGTGCTGTGCAAGTGTTTGTCACAGCATTTGGTGTAATCTAGCTCAGCCAATCCTTTTGGGCTAGTAGCATTGTCTGATAGTCATCGGAGTAGCCGGCCTGTGTAGCTAGCTATACCGCCTGTGTATCTCAATTTTCACTGCATCTAATCCAGTTAATAGTTTAGGGCCTAGGAGCAGTGTCTGCACGTCAGCAGAGTAGCCCGCCTGTGAAACAAACTACACCGCCTGTGTATCTCTATTTTCACTGCATCTAATCCAGTTGATAGTTTAGGGCCTAGGAGCGGTGTCTGCACTTCAGCAGAGTAGCCCGCCTGTGTAACAAACTATACCGCCTGTGTATCTCAATTTTCACTGCAGCTAATCCAGTTGATAGTTTAGGGCCTTGGAGCAGTGTCTGCACTTCAGCAGAGTAGCCCGCGGAAGAAGAACTGGCGAAACGCGCGTCGGGGTGGGTCGCACATTAGGACGTGGGCACTATACAGGTAATATACCTTCATATACTTGCTATTGGAATATTTTTATACTATGCAGGCAGCCTATTAAGCACATGGACAGTTTCCCTTGGCTTGTTTGCCATTTAGGCGTGCGCCAGTGGCTTAAATTAAGTATGGCATAGGGAGTTACCATGGGTATGTGATGTGTTATACTGTACGGTTCTATCTCTTGTTATTTACAAATATAGCAGTTGTGGTGATTTGTGCCCTACGCCTAGTGGCTTCTAGTTGTGGTTTGAGGTACCTAGGTAATTATGATACATGTTAAATTGTTGGTTTATAAAAATAAAATTTGTTAAATTTTACATTCCTTGTGCCAATCATTTATTTGTTTATGGGTTGGTACTGTGGTCTTTTGTACTAGTACGGAATGTGACCAAGCTTTGTGCTTAGGTCATTTGGATTTAAATGTATGCATCTAATCCAGTTAATAGTTTTGGGCCTAGGAGCAGTGTCTGCACATTAGCAGAGTAGCCTGCCTGTGAAGCTAACTACACGGCATCTCTATCTTCACTGCATCTAATCCAGTTAATAGTATAGGGCCTAGGAGCAGTGTCTGCACGTCAGCAGAGTAGCCCACATGTGAAAGTAACTACACCACCTGTGTATCTCTATTTTCACTGCATCTAATCCAGTTAATAGTTTTGGGACTAGGAGCAGTGTCTGCACGTTAGCAGATTAGCCCTCATGTGAAAGTTACTACACCGCCTGTGTATCTCTATTTTCACTGCATCTAATCCAGTTAATAGTTTTGGGCCTTGGAGCAGTGTCTGCACGTCAGCAGAGTAGCCCGCATGTGAAACAAACTATACCGCCTGTGTATCTCAATTTTCACTGAATCTTATCCAGTTAATAGTTTAGGGCCTAGAAGCAGTGTCTGCACGTCAGCAGAGTAGCCCGCCTATGAAACTAACTATACTGCCTGTGTATCTCAATTTTCACTGCATCTAATCCAGTTGATAGTTTAGGGCCTAGAAGCAGTGTCTGCATGTCAGCAGATTAGCCCGCCTGTGAAACAAACTATACCGCCTGTGTATCTCAATTTTCACTGCATCTAATCCAGTTAATAGTTTAGGGCCTAGAAGCAGTGTCTGCACGTCAGCAGAGTAGCCCACCTATGAAACTAATTATACCACCTGTGTATCTCAATTTTCACTGCATCTTATCCAGCTATTAGCTTTGGGCCTAGGAGCAGTGTGTGCACATCAGCAGAGTGGCACGCCTGTGAAGCAAATTATACTGCCTGTGCATCTCAATTTCCACTGTATCTAATTCAGTTGATAGTTCAGGGCCTAGGAGCAGTGTCTGCACGTCAGCAGAGTAGCCTGCCTGTGAAGCAAACTATACTGCCTGTGTATCTCAATTTTCACTGCATCTAATTTGGTTGATAGTTCAGGGCCTAGGAGCAGTGTCTGCACGTCAGCAGAGTAGCCCGCCTGTGAAACAAACTATACCGCCTGTGTGTCTCAATTTTCACTGCATCTAATCCAGTTGATAGTTTTGGGCCTAATAGCAGTGTCTGCATGTCAGCAGAGTAGCCCGCCTGTGAAACAAACTATACCACCTGTGTATCTCAATTTTCACTGCATCTAATCCAGTTGAAAGTTTTGGGCCTTGGAGCAGTGTCTGCACGTCAGCAGAGTAGCCCGCCTGTGAAACAAACTATAACGCCTGTGTATCTCAATTTTCACTGCATCTAATCCAGTTGAAAGTTTTGGGCCTTGGAGCAGTGTCTTCACGTCAGTAGAGTAGCCCGCCTGTGAAACTAACTACACTGCCTGTGTATCTCTATTTTCACTGCATTTAATCCAGTTAATAATTTTGGGCCTTGGAGCAGTGTCTGCACATCAGCAGAGTAGCCCGCCTGTGAAACAAACTATATCACCTGTATAATTCCATTTTTACTGCATCTAATCCATTTAATAGTTTATGGCCTAGGAGCAGTGTCTGTACGTTAGCAGAGTAGCCCGCCTGTGAAGCTAACTACACGGCCTGTGTATCTCTATCTTCACTGCATCTAATCCAGTTAATAGTTTAGGGCCTAGGAGCAGTGTCTGCACGTCAGCAGAGTAGCCCGCCTGTGAAACTAACTACACCGCCCATGTATCTCTATTTTCACTGCATCTAATCCAGTTAATAGTTTTGGGCCTAGGAGCAGTGTCTGCACGTCAGCAGAGTAGCCCACCTGTGAAACAAACTATACCACCTGTGTATCTCAATTTTCACTGCATCTTATCCAGTTAATAGTTTAGGGCCTAGAAGCAGTGTCTGCAAGTCAGCAGAGTAGCCCGCCTGTGAAACAAACTATACCGCCTGTGTATCTCAATTTTCACTGCATCTAATCCAGTTAATAGTTTAGGGCCTAGGAGCAGTGTCTGCACGTCAGCAGAGTAGCCCGCCTGTGAAACAAACTACACTGCCTGTGTATCTCTATTTTCACTGCATCTAATCCAGTTGATAGTTTAGGGCCTAGGAGCGGTGTCTGCACTTCAGCAGAGTAGCCCGCCTGTGAAACAAACTATACCGCCTGTGTATCTCAATTTTCACTGCAGCTAATCCAGTTGATAGTTTAGGGCCTTGGAGCAGTGTCTGCACTTCAGCAGAGTAGCCCGCGGAAGAAGAACTGGCGAAACGCGCGTCGGGGTGGGTCGCACATTAGGACGTGGGCACTATACAGGTAATATACCTTCATATACTTGCTATTGGAATATTTTTATACTATGCAGGCAGCCTATTAAGCACATGGACAGTTTCCCTTGACTTGTTTGCCATTTAGGCGTGCGCCAGTGGCTTAAATTAAGTATGGCATAGGGAGTTACCATGGGTATGTGATGTGTTATACTGTACGGTTCTATCTCTTGTTATTTACAAATATAGCAGTTGTGGTGATTTGTGCCCTACGCCTAGTGGCTTCTAGTTGTGGTTTGAGGTACCTAGGTAATTATGATACATGTTAAATTGTTGGTTTATAAAAATAAAATTTGTTAAATTTTACATTCCTTGTGCCAATCATTTATTTGTTTATGGGTTGGTACTGTGGTCTTTTGTACTAGTACGGAATGTGACCAAGCTTTGTGCTTAGGTCATTTGGATTTAAATGTATGCATCTAATCCAGTTAATAGTTTTGGGCCTAGGAGCAGTGTCTGCACATTAGCAGAGTAGCCTGCCTGTGAAGCTAACTACACGGCATCTCTATCTTCACTGCATCTAATCCAGTTAATAGTATAGGGCCTAGGAGCAGTGTCTGCACGTCAGCAGAGTAGCCCACATGTGAAAGTAACTACACCACCTGTGTATCTCTATTTTCACTGCATCTAATCCAGTTAATAGTTTTGGGACTAGGAGCAGTGTCTGCACGTTAGCAGATTAGCCCTCATGTGAAAGTTACTACACCGCCTGTGTATCTCTATTTTCACTGCATCTAATCCAGTTAATAGTTTTGGGCCTTGGAGCAGTGTCTGCACGTCAGCAGAGTAGCCCGCATGTGAAACAAACTATACCGCCTGTGTATCTCAATTTTCACTGAATCTTATCCAGTTAATAGTTTAGGGCCTAGAAGCAGTGTCTGCACGTCAGCAGAGTAGCCCGCCTATGAAACTAACTATACTGCCTGTGTATCTCAATTTTCACTGCATCTAATCCAGTTGATAGTTTAGGGCCTAGAAGCAGTGTCTGCACGTCAGCAGATTAGCCCGCCTGTGAAACAAACTATACCGCCTGTGTATCTCAATTTTCACTGCATCTAATCCAGTTAATAGTTTAGGGCCTAGAAGCAGTGTCTGCACGTCAGCAGAGTAGCCCACCTATGAAACTAATTATACCACCTGTGTATCTCAATTTTCACTGCATCTAATCCAGCTATTAGCTTTGGGCCTAGGAGCAGTGTGTGCACATCAGCAGAGTGGCACGCCTGTGAAGCAAATTATACTGCCTGTGCATCTCAATTTCCACTGTATCTAATTCAGTTGATAGTTCAGGGCCTAGGAGCAGTGTCTGCACGTCAGCAGAGTAGCCTGCCTGTGAAGCAAACTATACTGCCTGTGTGTCTCAATTTTCACTGCATCTAATCCAGTTGATAGTTTTGGGCCTAAGAGCAGTGTCTGCATGTCAGCAGAGTAGCCCGCCTGTGAAACAAACTATACCACCTGTGTATCTCAATTTTCACTGCATCTAATCCAGTTGAAAGTTTTGGGCCTTGGAGCAGTGTCTGCACGTCAGCAGAGTAGCCCGCCTGTGAAACAAACTATAACGCCTGTGTATCTCAATTTTCACTGCATCTAATTCAGTTAATAGTTTTGGGCCTAGGAGCAGTGTCTTCACGTCAGTAGAGTAGCCCGCCTGTGAAACTAACTACACCGCCTGTGTATCTCTATTTTCACTGCATTTAATCCAGTTAATAATTTTGGGCCTTGGAGCAGTGTCTGCACATCAGCAGAGTAGCCCGCCTGTGAAACAAACTATATCACCTGTATAATTCCATTTTTACTGCATCTAATCCATTTAATAGTTTATGGCCTAGGAGCAGTGTCTGTACGTTAGCAGAGTAGCCCGCCTGTGAAGCTAACTACACGGCCTGTGTATCTCTATCTTCACTGCATCTAATCCAGTTAATAGTTTAGGGCCTAGGAGCAGTGTCTGCACGTCAGCAGAGTAGCCCGCCTGTGAAACTAGCTACACCGCCCGTGTATCTCTATTTTCACTGCATCTAATCCAGTTAATAGTTTAGGGCCTAGAAGCAGTGTCTGCAAGTCAGCAGAGTAGCCCGCCTGTGAAACAAACTATACCGCCTGTGTGTCTCAATTTTCACTGCATCTAACCCAGTTGATAGTTTTGGGCCTAGGAGCAGTGTCTGCACGTCAGCAGAGTAGCCCGCCTGTGAAACAAACTATACCACCTGTGTATCTCAATTTTCACTGCATCTAATCCAGTTGAAAGTTTTGGGCCTAGGAGCAGTGTCTGCACGTCAGCAGAGTAGCCCGCCTGTGAAACAAACTATAACGCCTGTGTATCTCAATTTTCACTGCATCTAATTCAGTTAATAGTTTTGGGCCTAGGAGCAGTGTCTTCACGTCAGCAGAGTAGCCCGCCTGTGAAACTAACTACACCGCCTGTGTATCTCTATTTTCACTGCATTTAATCCAGTTAATAATTTTGGGCCTTGGAGCAGTGTCTGCACATCAGCAGAGTAGCCCGCCTGTGAAACAAACTATATCACCTGTATAATTCCATTTTTACTGCATCTAATCCATTTAATAGTTTATGGCCTAGGAGCAGTGTCTGTACGTTAGCAGAGTAGCCCGCCTGTGAAGCTAACTACACGGCCTGTGTATCTCTATCTTCACTGCATCTAATCCAGTTAATAGTTTTGGGCCTAGGAGCAGTGTCTGCACGTCAGCAGAGTAGCACGCCTGTGAAACTAACTATACCGCCAGTTTATCCCAATTTTCACTGCATCTAATCCAGTTAATAGTTTAGGGCCTAGGAGCAGTGTCTGCACGTCATTAGAGTAGCCCGCCTGTGAAGCAAACTACACCGCCCATGTATCTCTATTTTCACTGCATCTAATCCAGTTAATAGGTTTGGGCCTAGGAGCAGTGTCTGCACGTCAGCAGAGTAGCCCACCTGTGAAACAAACTATACCGCCTGTGTATCTCAATTTTCACTGCATCTTATCCAGTTAATAGTTTAGGGCCTAGAAGCAGTGTCTGCAAGTCAGCAGAGTAGCCCGCCTGTGAAACAAACTATACCGCCTGTGTATCTCAATTTTCACTGCATCTAATCCAGTTAATAGTTTAGGGCCTAGAAGCAGTGTCTGCACATCAGCAGAGTAGCCCGCCTATGAAACTAACTATAACGCCTGTGTATCTCAATTTTCACTGCATCTAATCCAGTTGATAGTTTAGGGCCTAGGAGCAATATCTGCATGTCAGCAGAGTAGCCCGCCTGTGAAACAAATTATACCGCCTGTGTATCTCAATTTTCACTGCATCTAATCCAGTTAATAGTTTTGGGCCTAGGAGCAGTGTCTGCATGTCAGCAGAGTAGCCCGCCTGTGAAACAAACTATACCGCCTGTGTATCTTAATTTTCACTGCATCTTATCAAGTTATTAGTTTTGGGCCTAGGAGCAGTGTCTGCACGTCAGCAGAGTAGCCCGCCTGTGAAACAAACTATACCGCCTGTGTATCTCAATTTTCACTGCATCTAATCCAGTTATTAGTTTGGGGCCTAAGAGCACTGTCTGCACGTCAGTAGAGTAGCCCGCCTGTGTATCTCAATTTTCACTGCATCTAATCCAGTTGATAGTTTTGGGCCTAGGAGCAGTGTCTGCACGTCAGCAGAGTAGCCCGCCTGTGAAACAAACTATACCGCCTGTGTATCTCAATTTTCAGTGCATCTAATCCAGTTAATAGTTTTGGGCCTAGGAGCAGTGTCTGCACGTCAGAAGAGTAGCCCGCCTGTGATACTAACTACACCGCCTGTGTATCTCAATTTTCACTGCATCTAATCCAGTTAATAGTTATGGGCCTAGTACCACAGTTTGGCCACTCAGTTTTGCTCGGTTTTCAGCCATCAGTTGTTGTGCCAACAACTACAGATATAGAGTTGCCAATTAGTTAAACACTAAAATGAGTGGCAAAAGGCCTGCTGCTGGTGGAAAGGGGAATAGGCATGTTGGAAAGGGAAAAAAAGGTTGTGTCCGTGGGGTAGGTGGTAAAGCAACAGTAACATCTGCAGAAGAAAGACCATCTTCCAGCCAAAATAAGATGTCTACTTCTTTTTGTGGACAATCTGATATGATCCCTTTCTTACGACCATCGCAAGCAACGCCAAAAATTCCAGATGAGGCACAAAAACAGCAGGTGCTTGAATGGATATCAAGTGCTCGTTCAAGTGGGCTCTCCTCTATTTCAACTTCAACATCATAACTACTCCAGTCCTCAGAGTTGTCACCCCAATCGCACTTGCTTCCTCACAGCTCCCAAGTCTCCAGCTGCCCGTCTGAGCATGGGGTAACACACATGGTTGACTCTGTAGAGCTGTTTACGCATACTATAGCCTGGGAATCAGAGGTCTGCTCCAGAGCTTCTGTGAATCCAGATGAGGAAATGATCTGCACTGATGCCCAGAATCTTTGTGAGTCGGATCCAGGCCCAGATGAAGAAGGTTCTGAGCCTAATGTAGACCCTCGTTCCCAAACTGTAACTCCTGTTGGTGGAGACAATGAAGAAGATGATGATGAGACTGAGATACCTGATTGGAACGAAAACGTGACTTTTCGGTCGGGGCAGGAAGAGGTTGGCTCTGAGGACGACTGGTGTGAGAACACACAGGATGATGATGTCGAGGTTGTAGACCCCACTTACTGTCAACCCCCATTCCGCCAGTCCAGGAGGTCAGCAGAGGAGGTGGAGGAGGATGCTAGTGACGAGTCTAACGACGAGGTAACGGTGCACCTTCCTGGACAGAGATGGAGTACTGGAAGCACGTCAACAACTGCATCCTCAACCCCAACTGTGCCTCAGACCAGAAGTCGTGGTGGCTCTTCAGGTCACACGGGCTCTAAGCCTTGCATAGGCTGGGCATTTTTTGAAATCGCAAAGGATGACCTAACTCATAATGTCTGTATGATTTGTCACAAAATCTCAGTAGAGTCCAAAAAATCACTAGCTTGAGTACTTCATGCATGAACCGTCACATGGAAATGAGGCATAAGTGGCAGTGGGAAGCTCACTGTGCTACAATGCGGCCTAGTGGGCCGGGTCAACCACCGTCTGCCCCATCAAGTGCATCCGCGTCCTCTTCATCCTCTGTGACTCTGGTGTTCAGCGCTCTCCGACATTGACACCACATTTTGATCAACGCAACATAACATCTCGCCTGCACCTTCCTCACAGTCCAGCAGTTTGCCGGGGACACCCTACTCAACTCCGTCTAAGCACGGCAGCCAGCCCTCAGTCCCTCAGATGTGGACAAGTAAAAGACCATTTCCTCCTAGCCATGACAAAGCTAAGAGGTTGAATTTCTCCATCTGCAAGCTGTTGGCTACAGAAATGCTGCCTTTCCACCTGGTGGAAATGCTGCCTTTTCGAGACCTTATGTCCGTCGCAGTGCCCCAGTACCAGATGCCCAGTTGCCACTACTTCTCAAAGAAAGCTGTGCCTGCGCTACACCAGCATGTCGCACACAACATCACCGCTTCCTTGAGAAACTCTGTGTGTGACAGGGTGCATATCACCACAGACACTTGGACGAGTAGACATGGACAGGGGCGTTACATGTCAGTGACTGGGCACTGGGTAACTACGGCGACATCAGGAGAAGGGGCTGCTGTCCAAGTCTTGCCATCCCAATGAGTTGCTCGTCGATCCTCTGTATCTAGAAGTTCCTCCACTTCTTCTGCCTCCTCAACCTCCTCTCTGTCCTCCACCTGCACCCAAAGCCTTTCTGGTAATGCCACCCACGTTGTAACTGCGCAGAAGGAATCCTGCACACCTCCTCTCTATGCTGTCACTACCAGGGCTCAACTGCATCAGGCAGTGTTTACATTGAAATGTCTGGGAAATGTGAGTCACACAGCTGAGGAGTTGTGGTCAGCTCTGGAGACCGAGTTCCATCAATGGTTGTCTCCACTCAACCTGCAGCCAGGGAAGGCTGTATGCGACAATGCTGCAAACCTGGGTGCGGCCCTTCGCCGGGGCAATGTCACACACATGCCTTGTATGGCTCACGTTTTGAACCTGGTTGTCCAGCAATTTTTATCCCACTATCCCGGACTAGATGGGCTTCTGCAGAGGGCACGGTCACTGTGTGCTCACTTCCGCTGTTCACATCCCGCAGCTCAACTTGCATCTCGACTTGCATCTCTACAGAATTCGTTGGGCCTGCCAGTTCACCGGCTGAAATGCAATGTGCCCACACGGTGGAATTCAACTCTGCACATGAAGCAGCGACTGTGGCAGCACTGACGAGCCCTGGTGCAATACGTTATGACGTATAGCCTGGGCCAACGAGATCAAGAGGTGGGGCCAATCACGCTGCAGAAGTGGTCCCAGATCAGGGACCTATGCACCCTTCTGCACAGTTTTGAAATAGCGACGAAGATGTTTAGTGCTGACGATGCCATTATCAGCATGACCATTCCGGGGATTTACATGCTGGAGCACACCTCACTCAGTGTTCGGAGTCAGGTGGTGGACCAAGAGGAGGAGGAGGAGGAACAGGAGGAGTCGTATGCAGAAGGGATCATATCTCTAAGGTCAAGAAGGTTGGCAGCACCAAGGCGGCTGGCATTGGAGGCTGGGGGAGAGGGATTACCGAGGGCGCAGGGTAGCAGCCAAACTGTTGAGGAAGGTGCAGGAGGCGAGGAAGAAATGGAGGACGAAATGGTGCTGGGCATTGAAGACTCATCAGATGAGGGAGACCTTGATCAAATTTCTGTTGTGCGAGGTTTGGGGGAGAGGGCAGACGAAGGAAGCATGATTCTTACCTCGCCACCACCAAGACAACAAGGACTTGGTCCTCCTGGATGCGCAAGACACATGAGTGCCTTCTTGCTGCACAACTTTCAACATGACCCTCGGATTGTCAGAATCCGAAGTAATGCCGACTACTGGGTTGCCACACTCTTAGATCCCCGGTACAAAAGCAAATTTGGCAAAATAATTCCTGCCATAGAAAGGGATTCACGCATGCAAGAGTATCAGCAGAGACAGAGACCCCACTAGTGTTGAGCGATACCGTCCGATACTTGAAAGTATCGGTATCGGATAGTATCGGCCGATACCCGAAAAATATCGGATATCGCCGATACCGATATCCGATACCAATACAAGTCAATGGGACATCAAGTATCGGAAGGTATCCTCATGGATCCCAGGGTCTGAAGGAGAGGAAACTCTCCTTCAGGCCCTGGGATCCATATTAAAGTGTAAAATAAAGAATTAAAATAAAAAATATTGTTATATTCACCTCTCCGGCGGCCCCTGGACATCAGCGGGAGGATCCGGCGTCCGGCACGGCTTCTTTCTTCAAAATGCGCGCCTTCAGGACCTGTGGAATGACGTCCCGGCTTCTGATTGGTCGCGTGCCGCCCATGTGACCGCCACGCGACCAATCAGAAGCCGCGACGTCATTCCTCAGGTCCTAGAAGGCGCTCATTCTAGGACTTTAGCTGAGGAATGACGTCGCGGCTTCTGATTGGTCGCGTGGCGGTCACATGGGCGGCACGCGACCAATCAGAAGCCGGGACGTCATTCCACAGGTCCTGAAGGCGCGCATTTTGAAGAAAGAAGCCGTGCCGGACGCCGGATCCTCCCGCTGATGTCCAGGGGCCGCCGGAGAGGTGAATATAACAATATTTTTTATTTTAATTCTTTATTTTACACTTCCGATACCGATACCCGATATCACAAAAATATCGGATCTCGGTATCGGAATTCCGATACCGCAAGTATCGGCCGATACCCGATACTTGCGGTATCGGAATGCTCAACACTAGACCCCACCCATGAAGCAAGCTACACCGCCTTCTTTCTTTCTCAATCTAACCCCTCGGCTCTGGGGTGTCCACTCTCCCTCCAGCTCTCTCCTTCTCACAGGTGGACTACCGCGTGTTTTCACACTGTAGCGAATCTTTTGGGCCCAGGCATAAGAAGTCGTCGAGGTAATGGATAATATATGCCGCCTTACAAACGTCCATGACGACACATTCGAGGAAGAAACTAAACGCCTCAAATAGTGAGCAGGATATGGAGCCCCCATGGGCAAACAGCCATCTATGTAGTATGCTCCTTCACAGAAGCAGCCCAATGGGAGGACACTATTCGGAGGCACAGGTAGTAACCAGAACGCCCCCTCAATGTCTGTTTTGGCTATTAGGGTGCCCCTTACAAACTTTTTGACCCCCCTGATTGCCTCATCAAAAGAGGTGCAGTACATAGTACTGTACTTGGTTCCGCGTCGATGTTGTCATTTACTGACCTGCCCCTTGGATATGACAAATTGTGGATTAGTCTGAATGTATTGGGTTCATTTTTTGGCACAACTCCCAACGGGGGTACCACTATGTCTTCTAAGGAAAGTGTTCTGAATGGACCCACCGCCATTCTACCTAAAGATATTTATTTTTTTATTTTTTTGTCAAGACGTCTGGGTTTTGGTAGAGTGAGTTTAGATTTTTACTCCAGCCTTTCTTGATTTTAGAAGGGCATGACATGCCTATATCTGTGTTTCGTCCTCCTTTTACTCCTCCACCTCTTTTTTTTTCGCATGACTATATGTAGTTGTGACTTTTCCATGTGTTTGTTGTGTCTTCTGAGCAGTTTGTCAGCTTTTGGACACCTTTTAATGTGTTTTCTATGTGTTTTCCATGTGTTTGTATGTGTTTGTGTTTGCCTGCCATTGGTTTCAATGGGGTGCGACGGTGTTCGTCGAACATTTCATCGAACACGTCCCTGTTCGACGAACCGAACCGAACCCGAACACTAGGGCGGTGGTTCAACACTACTCTTCAGCTCTGAAATTCTGTAAAATATAAGAAAATAAAGCTTAACCCTATCTTAGCTCTGGACCTAGAAATGAGTCCTACTGTATGTTCTGAGATCCCAGTGAAAAGAACAATGGTTATCCCTAGGGCACTACAGTATATAAAAATACATAGCACATAATTCAAGTTTATTATTACAAGTATCAGAGTTCAGTGAAATGCTAGCCTTAGCATAACAAGGGGGAAGTAAAGATTGTTCCACTATTTTATCTGGTCAAATGTACCCATTATAACAAAGAAACTGTAAAATGGTCTAAAGCTTCATAATGTAACAATATCACCAGTGCCAGGGTCAGCGTGTATATTTCATGATGTGAAGTCATGCTGAAGGAACTGAACCACTTGCCAATTGGCAGCTACAGCCACAGGATGTGTGGTCATTTAGATTATATCACTTTCCACATTATCATTCATGATACTGTGCCATTGAGACTCCAAATGAAGAACTGCAAGAGTTTCACTCAGATTAGGGTGTCTTGTCAAACAATGATTCCGAATTTTGAATGTGAATTCACATGACGTTTAGAAATTGGATAGAACCCTTTCCTTAATTTAATGACTAATTCAACAATGATCTCACACTATTGCTCTAAACTGCATGTATGTTCTTTGATGAAGGCTACATGGAGGCTTTTATAGCATGACCAATTATAACTATACAGAAAGTCCCCATGTATCCCAGACGTGAATTCTTTCTAAAGCTAAAAAAATCTTGGCCTTCAAAAGATTAATCATTTGCCAAAACTTGACAACACCAGATGCTCTTGGCTACAAAATAACCATATGGCATGTCTATGTACTGATATGGTAGTTGGGAAATAGCTGCTTAGATCGATGGTGAAATACCAACCAGTGAAGTCATCAAAATACTAGATATTGCAAGGAGGGAGACATCAAAATGATTACTTAGTGATCTTAAAGCAGCCATAGACTATAGATAAAAGCAGGTTGATGCCTAAACAATCATGAAATGAGAGATCGTCTGTTGAACAATTGCTACTCGGATATTGCCATGCACATTTTGATCTATATTGGCTGTTACCTTCATTCAATGTGACCATACATTATATCAATGATGCAGGTCTATGAAGATCAATGTTCCTGATAGAATTCTTAAACCGTTCTCAGAATAATTTTTATAAAGTTCTCTTTTGAATTTGAAAGTATGCCAATAAGATTTCAGATGATGACAGTTTGTCATGGGTGGATAAATATTTCACAACTAGCTGAAGAGCCCGGCGTTGCCTGGGCATAGTAAATATCTGTGGTTAGTTATAGCACCTCACTTCTCTTTTTTTCCCATCACGCCTCTCATTTTCCCAATTACATCTTTCATTTTCCCCCTCACATCTCTCATTTTCTCCCTCACACCTCTCATTTTCTCCCTCACTCCTCTCATTCCCCCCTAACACTTGTCATTTCAACCTCACATCTGTCATTTTCTGATCACTCCACTATTTTTCCTCACTCCTTTCATTTTGCACTCACACCTTTTCATTTTCACCTCACACCTCTCATTTTCACCTCATCACCTCAGTATATACATGTTTGTCATCTCCCTTATATATAGTATACATCTGTATGTCATCTCCTGTATATAGTATATACCTGTATGTCATCTCCCCTGTATATAGTATATACCTGCTGTGTGTCATCTCCCCTATATATAGTATATACCTGAATGTCATCTCCTTCTATATATAGTATATACCTGTATGTCATCTCCTCCTGTATATAGTATATACCTGTGTGTCATCTCCCCTGTATATAGTATATATCTGAGTGTCATCTCCTCCTGCATATAGTATATACCTGCATGCCATCTTCTATATATAGCATATACCTGTATGTCATCTCCTCCTGTATATAGTATATACCTGTGTGTCATCTCCTCTGTATATAGTATATATCTGAGTGTCATCTCCTCCTGCATATAGTATATACCTGCATGTCATCTTCTATATATAGCATATACCTGTATGTCATCTCCTCCTGTATATAGTATATACCTGTATGTCATCTCCTCCTGTATATATATGTACCTATATGTCATCTCCTCCTCTATATAGTATATACCTGTGTGTCATCTCTCCTGTATATAGTATATATCTGTGTGTCATCTCCCCTGTATATAGTATATACCTGTGTGTCATCTCCTCCTGTATTAGACCTCATTCACACGTTATTTGCTCAGTATTTTTACCTCAGTATTTGTAAGCTAAATTGGCAGCCTGATAAATCCCCAGCCAACAGGAAGCCCTCGCCCTGGCAGTATATATTAGCTCACACATACACATAATAGACAGGTCATGTGACTGACAGCTGCCGTATTTCCTATATGGCGCAATTGTTGTAGTTTGTCTGCTTATTAATCAGATTTTTATTTTTAAAGGATAATACCAGACTTGTGTGTGTTTTAGGGCGAGTTTCGTTTGTCAAGTTGTGTGTGTTGAGTTGCGTGTGGCGACATGCATGTAGCGACTTTTGTGAGATGAGTTTTGTGTAGCAACATGCGTGTAGCAACTTTTTGTGTGTCGAGTTGCATGTGACAGGTTAGTGTAGCAAGTTGTGTGCAGCAAGTTTTGCGCATGGCGAGTTTTGCGCATTGCGAGTATTATGTGTGGTGCCTTTTGAGTATGTGCAAGTTTTGTGTGAGGCAACTTTTGCATGTGTTGCAACTTTTGTGCATGTGGCAATTTTTCCGCGTGTGCAAGTTTTGCGTGTGGCGAGTTTTTCATGAGGAGAATTTTGCACTTGTGGCGAGTTTTGCAAGAGCCTAGTTTTTGCATGTGGCGAGTTCTGCGCGTGGCGAGTTTTGAGTGGCGACTTTTGTGTTTTGACTTTTATGTGGTGAGGTTGGTGTATTTGTGGTGAAATGTGTGCTGAGGGTAATATGTGTTCAAGCATGTGGTAGTGTGTGGCGCATTTTGTGTGTGTTCATATCCCCGTGTGTGGTGAGTATCCCATGTCGAGGCCCCACCTTAGCAACTGTACGGTATATACTCTTTGGCGCCATCGCTCTCATTCTTTAAGTCCCCCTTGTTCACATCTGGCAGCTGTCAATTTGCCTCCTACACTTTTCCTTTCATTTTTTCCCATTATGTAGATAGGGGCAAAATTGGTGAATTGGAAAGCGCGGGGTTAAAATTTCACCTCACAATATAGCCTATGACGCTCTCGGGGTCCAGACGTGTGACTGTGCAAAATTTTGTTTCTGTAGCTGCGACGCCTCCAACACTTTTCCTTTCACTTTTTTCCCCATTATGTAGATAGGGGCAAAATTGTTTGGTGAATTGGAAAGCGCGGGGTTAATATTTCACCTCACAACATAGCCTATGACGCTCTCGGGGTCCAGACGTGTGACTGTGCAAAATTTTGTTGCTGTAGCTGCGACGCTTCCAACACTTTTCCTTTCACTTTTTTCCCCATTATGTAGATAGGGGCAAAATTGTTTGGTGAATTGGAACGCGCGGGGTTAAAATTTCACCTCACAATATAGCCTATGACGCTCTCGGGGTCCAGACATGTGACTGTGCAAAATTTTGTGGCTGTAGCTGCGACGCCTCCAACACTTTTCCTTTCACTTTTTCCCCATTATGTAGATAGGGGCAAAATTGTTTGGTGAATTGGAACGCACGGGGTTAAAATTTCACCTCACAACGTAGCCTATGACGCTCTCAGGGTCCAGACGTGTGACTGTGCAAAATTTTGTTTCTGTAGCTGCGACGCCTCCAACACTTTTCCTTTCACTTTTTTCCCCATTATGTAGATAGGGGCAAAATTGTTTGGTGAATTGGAAAGCGCGGGGTTAATATTTCACCTCACAACGTAGCCTATGACGCTCTCAGGGTCCAGACGTGTGACTGTGCAAAATTTTGTTGCTGTAGCTGCGACGCTTCCAACACTTTTCCTTTCACTTTTTTCCCCATTATGTAGATAGGGGCAAAATTGTTTGGTGAATTGGAACGCGCCGGGTTAAAATTTCGCCTCACAATATAGCCTATGACGCTCTCGGGGTCCAGACGTGTGACTGTGCAAAATTTTGTGGCTGTAGCTGCGACGGTGCAGATGCCAATCCCGGACATACACACACACATACACACACACACACACATTCAGCTTTATATAGTAGATGAATGGTGTTTGAGCACAATTTGCCAGGATCACAGCTCAGCAAATTTTAAAGAGCTATATACTAGCAATGTGTACAGAGCTGACACAAATCATGGCAGCTTCTTTTATCAACTATAAAGGTATATGAATGTCGATTCCTCATTGGATGAGTAGCGGTGTTGATGACATTGAGGCCTCACACACCTGCTGCATACACGATTGATCAGCAGCTTTCACAAATGGAAGAACTAAAAGGTGCCCCACGATTGTTGCAAAATCAAATGTCAAATAAGATGCACACCTATAGAAAATATATTGGAGATCTGCAGCGATAGGCGAAGAATGTGAAGATTGGATTTGCTAACGATGATGGAAAGTATATGAATGTGCCTAGGAGAACTCTGAAGCCATGGCAAAAGACATAGAGGCTGCATTGGCACCATAGGAGCATCAAATAGTAAGTAGCAGCCGTGTAAACTATCCATGTTAAATTTTATAGTGAATGTACTCAAACTACTTCATAGCTAGGGAAGTCAACAAAGGAGTTACGATAGCACTTCAGGAAAGAGGAAGGTAACTGCAGTGAGTGGTATTACTGTCGCTTGTAATATACAGTGACTAGGTAAATTAAAGAGTTTGAAGCTACAATTTAAAAGAAAAAACACTATAAACTCTGAGACTTAAGCAGTTGAGGAGTCTATAGACAATATGCAATGCACTGGCTGACAATTAGGTCTCCCATAAGTAGTAGCCACATGAAGGTTTCCTTTCTTAATGTGTCAGTAGCTTTTTGTACCCTCTTTAAGCAGGATGAGGTTTGCTTCATAGGATGACCTAGAGAGGATGGTACCTTCCTTACCTTAAATAGCAATGGCGTGCAATAGTCAACACCGTTCCTGTACCCTCAGGGATGACAGCACAGTATAGCTATGGAGGATATCCCAGTATTAAAACATAACCTTTAATATTACTAGATTAAAAATCTTGGATACCAACAAAACACAAACATAAACCAAAAAGTGCTCAAGTGAACCAGTGCTCAGTAATAAAAATTGGATCGGTCTTACCAATATGAACGGACGTATCAATATAGAAATTTGCTTCTCAATCTGCAAAGCTGGGAGATGGTGGTCCAAAGGTGCGGGCAAGGGGTGGGGGTGAGTTTACTTGCGCCATCTTCCCTGTTATGCCCCTGCAGAGCCCCTGTCCTAACAAGGACAGGCCCCAAGTGAGCCCTACTATGGACAACCACCATATGATGTATGTACCTAGCCACTGCGGGACCCTTTACATATACGGACTCTTTGCTGGATTCTTGGATGTGCCTATTGGCACCTACTTCTATTGGAACTCCCCTGATGATTCTCCATTATTGGAGTTGAAACACATAGGGAGAAGAAATACATTGAGTACATACATCATATGATGATACGTCCGTTCATATTGGTAAGACCGATCCAATTTTTATTACTGAGCACTGGTTCACTTGAGCACTTTACCTTCCTTACCTTCAACTCCTGCGGACATGGTTTTAAAATGGATTGTCAACTTTGGAAAGGTAGGAATGTTTCCTTTGTGTCCGACAACAATTCTCAGATACAGTTACCACTTAGTTCTGGTACTGTGGTGTACCCAGCACAAGTATCATCTATCCAAAACAGAGTATTTAGAGACAACGCCAGAATTCTGGCATAAAAGTTTTGAAAAATGGAAAAATTTTGTGAATGTTACTGTTCCCACGCCAGTTTCTACCAACTCTGGCAAAATGGATGGAGCTGGATCAAGACATGAACATCAAACTGCCATTCCTCAAATTAATGATGTGCAGGGGTGTTCGCTATGCCACAAATCTTTTTACAGGTGAGGATGGAGTAGATATTTTGACAAGGCACACTCAGAGGTATACACAGCTTGTCTGATGCACCTGATTCACGAAGAGAGTGTTTGACTCCAGCATGCTACCCTAATAAAGACTGATGTGAACAGTGCTGGTCTTGATGTATCAAGCACCTTGCTTATAATATTGATCAGCAATTTTATTTAAGTTTTTAAGTTTTACTAATAAATTCTGCTACATAGTCTTTAGGTTTGAAGGTGTTATGCGAGTATATTGTAATTTTGGGCCATTGCTTTGATCAAGAAGCTGTATTTTAACAGTCTTTTTTTCACACTGTATAATATTAATGTAATCCCTTAAAGTAGCTATTTAATTTTCCATCTGTATCTAAGTTAACCTTGAAGGGGATTTTATCTCCATAGATGTAAGAGCTGAGAGGGGCTGCACCCAGGAGACTCTTGCAATCAGTTTTGAAGGGTGATGCACTGCGACAGATAAATGTTGGATAGAGTTTCAGGAGCTATATAAAGACAGACTTATGTCACTGTACTAATTAAATTCCTTTAGGGCTGTGCTGTTTTGAGCATAGCACTCGACCAAGAGAGCTTCAGTAATCAAGGGCAAAGCATAATGATGGACCTTTTTGAAACAAGTTCCTATTTCTTTTACTTAGAGGGAGATAATGGAGCATTTCAACAACTGGAAATGACAGATGGATCCCCTTTGTATCCAGGTAGTGAGGGGACATTATCCCCTTGTCAGGATCAATTGCCAGGAGATGCTGGAAGTGACAGCAGTGGAGAAGAACATGTTTTAGCTCCACCTGGTCTACAACCCCACTGTCCTGGACAATGTTTGATTTGGGCTTGTAAGACATGTAAACGGAAGTCAGCTCCAACGGACAGAAGAAAAGCCGCCACTTTGCGAGAAAGGAGAAGGCTAAAGAAAATTAATGAAGCTTTTGAGGCTTTAAAAAGGAGAACTGTTGCCAACCCAAACCAAAGACTCCCCAAAGTTGAAATTCTACGCAGTGCCATAAATTATATAGAGAGGCTACAAGACCTCCTTCAAAGTCTGGATCAACAAGACAAACCCCAGAAACCTGACGAGCCCTTCACATATAGTCCTAAGGAGGCTGATGTAAGCAAACAAGTGTATTTTGTGTTCACATTACTTGTTTTTAGATGTTTGTCTAATTGGATGGAAGTAGAAATTATAATTAAAGTAGACAAATTACAGTAGTAAACTTACAAGTAGGTTACAGGATACATCACAAGGATTTACTTGTATACAGAGTACAACATTTTACAGCAATACTTTTGAAAAAAGGCAGATGTAGATCAGTTATGTTTTGTTTAAGAAAAAGTTGAAATGACTTACCCTGAAAAGAATTAACACAAAATACATTAATGTAGACTCAAGGGCATATGACCAATACAGGCGAAACGCAGTGTTGTGTCATAAAAGTATGTGTTACACTCAGCCACTTCTCAGCCAAGAATTTGTTGCTGCAGCTGTCCCAGAAACTTATTTCAAGCTTGACCATTGTACCAGAAACAGCAAATGAAGACAGCAAGGCGAGCCAAAACATCATACATTTAAAGGATGCGTTGTAATGCTTCCACCAGGCAAAATTTCCTTCAGTTTTACACAAATCATAAAACTGCCATATTTATGTACAGCTTCCAAAAGCTAGAAAATAGTATACAAAATATGGTAACCGATCATCTACCACATTAATTTTGCTAAGTTACATAAAAGAGTTACAAATAGAAAGGAATAGGAAATAGAAAGGCTCTAAAATGTCATACTTATGTCAGTCACAAGTAATGCAAACTATTAGCTCTAATGTTATATTATCTATAAAATCAGACAAAAAGTAGTATTTGTGATACTCAGAATCAATATATTCCGATGGGCAAATAGCAATATAAAAGGGTTTAAGTCATACTCTTATCTTTAATGTATTTCCAAGTTTAGAAAGCAGAGTTAAACAATATGTGCCTAATTGTTGGAGTAGAACTTAACTTTAGTGAGCCACAAACTTTTAGAAATCTAACTTGTGATTTGATATTGATTCTTGATATATAATTATAATAGGTACACAGAGAAGATTTCTTAAGTAGCTGTCATACGGACTGGCACAAAATTTCCAATCATTCCACGATGTCAGAATTGAACTCCAAAGGAGGTAACTATATGCATTTTTCAGTGACTTGCATAACTTAAGCAAATCACAGATCACCCTACCCTCTTATGTCTTAATACAGGAGAGTTTGGACTACCCTGATGTAGGTGTAAGGATATGTTCACAGGTGGTGTGCACACTGTAGAATTTCCATCTAAAGCTGGTCACAGATGGAAGAATAATTGACATGCAATTTGTTAATTTATGATGAGTTTTTACAGTGCAGCAAAATCCACAAATTCTTTAGAAAAGTTAAAAATAAAAAAAAATTTCTGTGCTCAACGTTCCCTGGCATCTGTGGTACTCTTGCCCATTCTCCCTGCCAATCTCTGAACAACCAGCCCAGCTGTAATGATTTTTGGCCCATGTGACCACTGCAGCCAATCATAAACTGCAATGATCATATGGGATGGGACGTCATTGTAAGAGGCCAGGAAGTACACAGAGTGGCAGGGTAGTGGGTCAGCATTACCGCTAAGACCTCAGTCCAGAGCCTCTCATCTAGCCAAATTAGTTCTCATGCTTCGCACTGACGAGGGCCAACAGCCTGAAACACCGTGTCTGCGAATTGAGATACTGATTTGGCTCTTATCCTAAGTCATATTACATAGTAACATAGTAACATAGTTATTAAGGTTGAAGGAAGACTTTAAGTCCATCTAGTTCAACACATAGCCTAACCTAACATGCCCTAACATATTGCACGACTCGTTAAAGGGTTGATTGTGACTTGTAGGATCGCTACTTCCAACAGGTGGCGCTTTAGAGTTCAAGTCCTCTTTTTCTCTGAAGAGGCAATTTGCACATTACCAGGGAAGGTGGATTAGAGTTTCTTTTTTAGTTTATGCTGTCCATATAGGACATTATAGGTTTGCTGCTGCAAATGTGGTTTCTGGTGGAGTTGCAGTTTAAAATTTTAAGCAGCTTGTACACCCCTTGTGAACATACTCTAATACATAAGAAAGATGGGGATCATTAATTCTGTTAATCTAGTTACTTGCTGTACTTGTACCATTAACTAGACACAAATATATAAATGAACATAAAATAACTTTTAAAACAAAATCATTTTCCACAGTGCCCCTATAACAATGGAAACCACATATAGCTCTTCTGTTATTAATGTATAGGCAGAGAAATCACTGCCACTTAAAGGGACTCTGTCAGTAAGACTTTCACTAAGAGGTGGCTCATGATAGGGTAGGATGAAGCATCTGAAATTACAACACTTATTGTATCACCCTCCAGTCCCTCCAATGCTGCATTAGAGCAAAAATAAAACTTATATTCATAAGCAAATTACCCTTTACAAGTGAACTGGTGTATATGAGGGCACTTGCAGTCTAATGCTCCTCTTAGTTTCTCCACAGTGATGTCGTCTCAGCTTTTTGATTGACAGTAGAGACAGAGGCTCCACTGCAGGACATCACCTCTGGTCTTGTCTGTCAATAAAAAATAGGTGTAGTGCTAACAGGGAGAAGCAAAGGGGAGCCATAGACTGCAAGTCTAATTTGCATACGATCAAAAGAAAATTTTGGTGTGACAGCACTGGAGGCCAATGAAGCAGATATCATTGGAAATATTTCATCCTACCCTTTAAAGAAGTTACTCAGGGCTTTGAAATTGATGGCATAATGTTAAAACAGGCCAATGCATAGGACAATCAAATGTTTAAAGGGGCCTGTGATGCTCCAGTGAGGTTGATTCCCATCAATTGTTTAAAGGCAACCTGTCAGCTTGTTAATGCTGTGAAATCTTCAAGCAGTATAGTATAGAGCAGGAGACACTGAACAGATTGGTGTAAAGGCTATGGGAAATGATTCACTATAACACGCATTCATTGAATCCATACTCTGCAGTCAAGGGGTGGTCCTAATCAGTGATTATCATCCTTCTCTGTGTAGGTGTGCATAGAGCGATAAGACCACCCACCAGACTGTCAAGCCTGGAATGAGCTAGGATTTCAATAAAAAAAAATTCAAGTTGTACTGAATATATTCCTACAAAACCTATATATTAATCTGCTCGTATCAACTGGTCTCTAAAATAATGCCTACAGATTGCATAGCATTTCCAAGCTGGCAGGTTCCTCTTAGCAACTCCACAGTGAAAAGATTATATTGTTTAAAGTTATTTCATGCCTATGGTAATATAAATGTATATGTGTAGTTTATGCTAGAAAAACCCTAATAATATTAATGACATTTTTATATTGAATCAGTACCTACATTTTAATAGTATTTTCTTAGAGAACCATTAGGGTATGGGTCTGGTAGTGCAGCTCACTGCCCCTTTGTCTCATCCACGTGATTCGACTGAGCTGTAAAACAAGCCCATGTGATACAAGCAGTACAGATCTGTGCCTGGTAGACAATGAAGGAATCCCAGCCTGACTAGCAGTAATCAGAGGGGATACAGGTTTGACACCCATTACACAATAATCCAATATTTATGGCCCATTACTTGAGATCAATTTAAAAGTCTAAAAAAAACAGTTTAATCATTATCCAGAGGAAAACAGCTAAGACTACTTTCACACTAGCGTCGGATTTGGCCCGTCGCAGTGCCGAGATTCCGATGCTAGCGTTGCATGCGCTGCACAACGGATGCAGCGGATGCATTTCTCCAGCGCATCCGCTGCCCCATTGTGAGGTGCGGGGAGGTTGGGGCGGAGTTCCGGCCGCGCATGCGCGGTCGGAAAAAGCGGTCCGTCGGCAGCAAAAAACATTACATTTAACGTTTTTTGCTCCTGGCGGTCCGCCACAACACGGCGCAACGTCGCACGATGGTTGCGACATGTGTCAATACGTCGCAATTAGGGTTGAGCGACCTTGACTTTTTTAGGGTCGAGCCGGGTTTCGCGAAACCCAACTATCTCAAAAGTCGAGTCGAGTGAAATCGGCCGATTATGGCAAAAAGTCGAGGATCGACCGAAACACGAAACCCAATGCAAAGCCAATGGGAATTTTTTTTTTTTTTCTCTCTCTCTCTCTCTCTCTCTCTCTCTCTCTCTCTCTCCCCTCCGTCCGTCCCTGAACTGAAAAGCTGGTGTTACACAGTGCAAATCGCTACAGCGCACAAGCGACAACATGGCGATAGGCGTCCGCGCCCCTAAGACCTATGTCATTACTCTGCCCACGCCCCTTCATTGGCTGAAAAAAATGGCGCCAAGCGCGTCATACGAAACGCGACTTTGGCGCGAAAGTCGCGTACCGCATGGCCGACCCCACACAGGGATCGGGTCGGGTTTCATGAAACAATGCAATGCATCGGTAATGTTACTCTATGGGGCAAAAATGCATCTTGCAAACAACTTTGCAGGATGCGTTTTTTCCCCTAAACGACGCATTGCAACGTATTCAAAAAAACACCAGTGTGAAAGTAGCCTAAGACATGTACATTTGCCTTCCTCAGGGGAATCATATCAGTCACATTTTGAGCAAAAGCATACTCTAACATGTATTTTTCAGACTGCAGTCTACCATAAACAGATGTCCACAGTCTATGTACTTTAATCTACTTTTAGTCTAATGTACATGAATATTTTAGGATAGGTTCATCAAAGATATATATGCTTTAAGGCCAGATTCACACATCTGTGTCTTGTAATCCATATACACAGTGGCATAGTTATAATTTAATGGACACTGGTGTAAAATTTGGACCGGGGCCCCACCTGCATGTTGGTCTAATGTATGGGCCACTGCAGTGTTCTAAATCCTATAAAGACATACATGCTGCCCCAATGTAATAAGGTCTCCCATCATATACTAATGCCCCCCATCCTGGTATAGTATTCGTCATCCTAGCTTCTTCCTGGTATAATGTTCCCCATCTTGGCACAATTTCCCCATCCAGTAATAAAGCCCTAGATCCTCGTGTAATGTCCTCTCTCCTGGTCCCATCCTATAATATTATGCCCCAATGTACTGCTATTCTCTAACACATTTAAAAAAAAAAAAAAGATTATTTTAACCTTTCTAGGCTCACATGATGTGTGGTGACATCTTCTGTAGCCAGTGCAGAGGCCAGCAGTTTGCTTCAGTGTGCCTGATATTGGCGATGCATAACATTACTGCTATGCCCTACCTGTGACTGTCCCACCGGCGTCAGCAGCCTGCCTATGATTGACAAATGGAGAGGATACCGGTGCTGGGATATGGTGGGTCTCTGCACCACAATATATTTCAACTGGATGTGCTACCTCAGATGCACATCCAGCTGAATAAGGTGCAGGCATCGGTGGGCCCCTCTTCCGCAAGGGCTTGGCCGCTGTTGCAACCTCTGCAACCGATATTGTTATATACATGAGTGTATAGACTACAAAGCATGAACCAGCCACGAGTCTCCTGACCCAAACTCAACAGCCTAATAGGCTAATATAGAAGACTGTCAAGTTTGGGCGAGGAGACTCACAGCCATTCCCTGCATCGGGATCTGTAAGTGAACGAGTGAATCATAAGAGGTACCTCTGAAAATAGGACCATTAGTAGTCCATGACTGTGGACGAGTGAATCATAAGAGGTACCTCTGAAAATAGGACCATTAGTAGTCCATGACTGTATCACTGGGAAAGCTGATGTAGCTGCTGTAATTATCTTCTCTTGCAGCGTTTGTCACTGGTATTTGTTTTCCAGAAGGATCTATTCATGAGTCGTCAGCTTCCTGCAGCCTTCAGTGCCTCTCTTCCATAGTAGACAGTATATCATCTGAAGAGCCGAAGGTCACATGCACTATTCAGGAACTGGTAGAAAGCACTAATCCTATGTAATATGTCACACCTGTCTGCCAGACAAGAACCATTGCCGTGATAAAATGGATGCCACTAGTAAAGAGATGGACGTAATGCTCCCCCGACTAGTTAAAGTTGTATATACTATTTTATCTATAGAGGACTTCCACAAAATCATTCAAGTCTATTTATTACCAAAATGTCATTTTGTGCCATGAAAGTATTTCCTTCACATTCAGCAAAATTCATTCCTGTCTTTGTCACATGTAAAGATGTCATTTTATATTGTTCCTTACATACTGGTAATTCCCCATCTTCTTATAGGAAATTCTTTTTATTCTGGAAGTGGACAAGTTGTAAATGTGGCTTATCTATAACATGTAAGATATGTAAAATGTTACTTTAGAGAACAGAAATGTAGATTTGCTGTTATAAAGTGAGTTCTCTATACGTGTTGTTGGCATATATGTATTTTACAGTAATACAAATATACTAGATATTCAATCACATGGTTTATGAGTATTTCTGATTTACACAATTAGCATAATATTCAATGTACTAATTGTCTCATATCAATGTCACTGTGGGCCCTATGGACTGTTGCTCCTTGTATTTACTTTAAGGGTGCTTTCACAGTGCGTTTTGGCACCCGTTCATTGGTCCCGTCAGGGCTCAAAACAGAACACCCCCGCAAAACATGATTTGGGTGTCTGCGCCGATGGCAGACTATAATTGTGACAGCAGAGCGAACATCAGTGTACACCTACTGAAAAATGGTGCACAACACAGCACTCGTTTGCTTTCTCGACACTATTATAGTCTATGGCCCGATCGGCGCATACACCCAAATCCCGTTTTGTGGGAGGTTCAGACGTAAGCCCCGACAGGACCAACGAATTGGAGTCAAAACGAAGTGTGAAAGCACCCTAAGTCTATTGTCTGATGGTTTCTCTACTTTTTTAATACATGTATAACATCTACAAAAACCCAAGAAAAATTAAAATAAGCCCGATAGTAAGTAAATCAGAAAATAACAACATCATTTATTTTTATTTATTTTACTCAGTTACGGTATACAGCGTCATTAATTCAGCAGCACTTTACAGACATTATCAGCATTTTATTATATTTATTCAAGCATTTAAATACAAGAGTTCATAAAATATTACAAGCTTACAGGGGTAGTTATGATTTAAACTTTTAAAAAAATACTTTTTTAATTCAGTGACACTTTAATTTAGTATAGTTGAGGCCAAAAGATTGATCCTAATCTTGATTTTCATAAAGTTTGCTGCATCAGGTTTTATAGTTGCAAGTTTCAGTAACTCAACAAATTGTTATTAAGAGTAATCTGATGAATTGCAAAAAATTGCAAAAAAATTGCAAAGTCATTCTTTGACATTGAAATGAACGTCATCACAAAAACGCCATTGAATTTCAATCCTGCCAGAAAATGAATCTTAATTTATTTCAGTAATTTTGTTTGCTCCCGAGAAAGTGTTAACAAGGACAAGGAAATAGTGGTGACCCAGTGTGCTCCTTACTCGAGATATCCGAGCATGCTCAGGTGTTCTCCGAGTATCTTGGGCGTGCTCATAGATTATGTTTGAGTCCCCGCAGCTGCATGATTTGCGGCTGCTAGACAGCCTGAATACATACGGGGATTGCCTGTTTGTTAGGGAATCCCCACATGTATTCAGGCTGTCTAGCAGCCACAAATCATGCAGCTGCAGTGACACAAACATATTTTACCCAAGCATGCTTGGAAAACTCGAGTAACGAGAACACTCGCTCATCACTACAAGGAAAGTGATATTACTTTGTCACTTAGATTGAATTATATTAATTTAACAATATTTTGATAAAAAAAAGGTGTCAAATCCAGCCCACCGTGACAAGGTGTACATATCGGGATTGCACTATCCTTTTTCTAAGTATTAAATCCTTATCCCATGTCAGTCAAACTTAATGTGAATAAGGGCAGAGCAGGACAAGGGCCTAACTGTTCAGACACCTGCCCATCGGAAGCTATATAGATAAATGCTTAGCTCAAAAAGATGGCCATGTCCCTGCTTGTACAAATTACAAGAAACTACAGCAAAACCAAAGAAATGAGCTGGAGTAAAAGTTTGTATAAGTGAACTTCATAAAAGCACATTCACACAGTGGCCATTTTACAGACAAAAGCCAAGAGGAAAACAAAATGAGCATACACCCTATTGTAAGTAAAAGGTAATCGTATATGTAGTACACAAAAGCCAAATCATAGTAACATAGTAACATAGTTAGTAAGGCCGAAAAAAGACATTTGTCCATCCAGTTCAGCCTATATTCCATCATAATAAATACCCAGATCTACGTCCTTCTACAGAACCTAATAATTGTATGATACAATATTGTTCTGCTCCAGGAAGACATCCAGGCCTCTCTTGAACCCCTCGACTGAGTTCGCCATCACCACCTCCTCAGGCAAGCAATTCCAGATTCTCACTGCCCTAACAGTAAAGAATCCTCTTCTATGTTGGTGGAAAAACCTTCTCTCCTCCAGACGCAAAGAATGCCCCCTTGTGCCCGTCACCTTCCTTGGTATAAACAGATCCTCAGCGAGATATTTGTATTGTCCCCTTATATACTTATACATGGTTATTAGATCGCCCCTCAGTCGTCTTTTTTCTAGACTAAATAATCCTAATTTCGCTAATCTATCTGGGTATTGTAGTTCTCCCATCCCCTTTATTAATTTTGTTGCCCTCCTTTGTACTCTCTCTAGTTCCATTATATCCTTCCTGAGCACCGGTGCCCAAAACTGGACACAGTACTCCATGTGCGGTCTAACTAGGGATTTGTACAGAGGCAGTATAATGCTCTCATCATGTGTATCCAGACCTCTTTTAATGCACCCCATGATCCTGTTTGCCTTGGCAGCTGCTGCCTGGCACTGGCTGCTCCAGGTAAGTTTATCATTAACTAGGATCCCCAAGTCCTTCTCCCTGTCAGATTTACCCAGTGGTTTCCCGTTCAGTGTGTAATGGTGATATTGATTCCCTCTTCCCATGTGTATAACCTTACATTTATCATTGTTAAACCTCATCTGCCACCTTTCAGCCCAAGTTTCCAACTTATCCAGATCCATCTGTAGCAGAATACTATCTTCTCTTGTATTAGCTGCTTTACATAGTTTTGTATCATCTGCAAATATCGATATTTTACTGTGTAAACCTTCTACCAGATCATTAATGAATATGTTGAAGAGAACAGGTCCCAATACTGACCCCTGCGGTACCCCACTGGTCACAGCGACCCAGTTAGAGACTATACCATTTATAACCACCCTCTGCTTTCTATCACTAAGCCAGTTACTAACCCATTTACACACATTTTCCCCCAGACCAAGCATTCTCATTTTGTGTACCAACCTCTTGTGCGGCACGGTATCAAACGCTTTGGAAAAATCGAGATATACCACGTCCAATGACTCACCGTGGTCCAGTCTATAGCTTACCTCTTAATAAAAACTGATTAGATTGGTTTGACAGGAGCGATTTCTCATAAACCCATGCTGATATGGAGTTAAACAGTTATTCTCATTGAGATAATCCAGAATAACATCCCTCAGAAACCCTTCAAATATTTTACCAACAATAGAGGTTAGACTTACTGGCCTATAATTTCCAGGTTCACTTTTAGAGCCCTTTTTGAATATTGGCACCACATTTGCTATGCGCCAGTCCTGCGGAACAGACCCTGTCGCTATAGAGTCACTAAAAATAAGAAATAATGGTTTATCTATTACATTACTTAGTTCTCTTAGTACTCGTGGGTGTATGCCATCCGGACCCGGAGATTTATCTATTTTAATCTTATTTAGCCGGTTTCGCACCTCTTCTTGGGTTAGATTGGTGACCCTTAATATAGGGTTTTCATTGTTTCTTGGGATTTCACCTAGCATTTCATTTTCCACCGTGAATACCGTGGAGAAGAAGGTGTTTAATATGTTAGCTTTTTCCTCGTCATCTACAACCATTCTTTCCTCACTATTTTTTAAGGGGCCTACATTTTCAGTTTTTATTCTTTTACTATTGATATAGTTGAAGAACAGTTTGGGATTAGTTTTACTCTCCTTAGCAATGTGCTTCTCTGTTTCCTTTTTGGCAGCTTTAATTAGTTTTTTAGATAAAGTATTTTTCTCCCTATAGTTTTTTAGAGCTTCAATGGTGCCATCCTGCTTTAGTAGTGCAAATGCTTTCTTTTTACTGTTAATTGCCTGTCTTACTTCTTTGTTTAGCCACATTGGGTTTTTCCTATTTCTAGTCCTAAATCACTAGATTTTTCATGAAAAAACACAGATATCGTCATATATTATAGCTCAAATCTACTCCAGCAAAATAGCTAGCTTAGATTTATTTTTCTGATATGCGGCCATACAAAAATTCTCAAAATTTAAACAGAGGTATGAGCCTTTTAAAGGCATTGACCAACTTTAAATAAAAATATTGAGAATGAAGGGTTGGTAAAAACGTGTAAGTGCCTCTGATGACGTCCCATGCCAGTCACCAAAGCCACACCTAGACATTGCGGCAAAAAGCCAAGAACCTAGGACCACCAGTGACACTGGAGTGGCCTGTCCTAAAGTTACAGTGGGTAAAATGCGTGAGCGTACCATCTTGTTATGTTTTCGCCATACCTTCCATTTGAAAATATCTGAAAACTTTTTTAGCAAATTGCTGAATCTTACTCCAGCCTAATAAAGTGTAAGACTGGCGTTGAAATACTAGTCTTAGTAAACTCACCATGGGCTCATGGGTCACGCTATCATGTAATAATCACAGTTAATCATCTGACTGATGCAATCACTGGATGTGTGATGGAAAATCCATGATTGGGATGGTAAAAACAGAATAATAGTGTATGGACAAGACATCAGGAATAAGCAACTTGCAGGCACTCCAGCTGTTGTAAAACTACTAGTCCCAGTTATGCCATGAGAGCCAGTTGTCAACCTTTGGCTGTCAGGGCATGCTGGAAGTTATAGTTTCACAACAGGTGGAGCGCTGCAAGTTGTTGACCCCATGAGGGATGGTGGATTTAATAATGCCCATAGGACATGAGAGTCCTACGAGCCACCAAACCGACACATCCTACTTCTTCATAGTACCTCACAAAGCAGTAGAGAGTAATAAGCTGTGGAAAATCTTCTGCCTCCTAGTGGACACACTCACTAGGACAGCATGAAATGTTAGCAGACTTTTACTGTTAATCTGTTCAAGTGATTTTCTTCTCGCCTTTACACATCCTTAATGATCTTTAAATGTCGACGTGGAAAACATTCACTACACTCCTCAGGCTGCATTTGGGAGTCATCTTATCCATCTGTTCCACAGCATTGCCCTTTACTGTATAACATGTGGATAGGGTGGCCTATAAGTAGCCTGTGATATTTGGCATTCGCCCAAAGCAAATAATAAAGTGACTTTTTAAATATGACGTGTGACATTACAAATTGACCTGGGCTTAAAAAGATACAAATAAAATAATCTACAAATTAGGAACACAAGACTTAGAATCTAGGTATATGCCTAAAAATGTTACCGACAACACCAATAATAATTGTGAACAGAAGTATCGTAGAGTATAGAAATAAAAGGGGAAACTGCTCTCTAATGTTCACATTTTATTTAACTTTCATCTTGTACAATCTCCTATTTAACATTATGTAATATAGAAAGAGTTTAGTTCTTTGTGCAAAAAATTCTTTATAGAAATTATTTTTTTGTAAATAGTTTAACCCTCCGTCACATAAAACTGATCTGACAGGCGCTTCTCTTTTACTTTCATTTCTCCTTCCTCACCAGATTGTGAGGAAACCCCCTCCCTCCAGGTAGTCTCCTGTCTCTTGAAGGTCTGTGAAACCTGATATCACAGTTGGATTTCAGAGCTTCAGGGGAGAGGATATAGCTGCACAGATCTCTCAGGCTCATTGTATGTGAATACGTCACATTCAGTAAGGTTGGTATTTTATGTTTTTATTCATCACAATAGTTTATTTAGCTTGTTTTATGAATGTATAGCACAAAATGTGAGGATATTTCATAGAAATAAGGGAGATTTTATAAAAGAAAGTGTGCTGCTCAGGCATATACAGTAGTTCCCTAACATATTCCTTCTCTTGCTTCAGATTATCTGCTGAAATGGAGAGGAAAATGTACAATTTATCCAAACAACTTGATGTTGAGGAAGTAACAAACATGCTGTTAGATGATAGAGACCTCACACTGAATGAGGATTTAGGAGAGGAAAGTGAGATTGATTCTCATGATGAGGTGGAAGAATGTGTCCTGGATTCTGAAACAGAGCAAGATGGTGACAGTGGTGAGGATGAAGAAGTTGGATCATATTATATTGGAAAAGATAAAAATACTAAATGGAACAAGAAGCCATTCCAGAAAAAACGTAGGGAACCTTTAAACATTATTACTCACCTTCCTGCAGTAATAGGAACTGCACGTAATGCAAAAACTGCAGTTGAATGCTGGAACAGTATATTTACAGATGACATTCTGGACTCTATTGTCACATATACCAACCAATATATAGACATTATAAAGGACAAGTACATCTGCAACAGAACCATCAAGCCCACAGATGAAATAGAACTGCATGCTTTTTTTGGATTACTGTACCTTGCAGGAGCTTATAGGGCAAATAGACAAAGTTTGGAGGAACTTTGGGGTAAAGATGGGGATGGAGTTGAAAAATTTAGCCTTGTTATGTCCATAAACAGATTCAAGATTCTAATTCGTTGCCTTCGGTTTGACAACAGAACTACCCGAACCGAACGCAAAACACATGACCGACTTGCTCCAATTCGTGATATATTTCAAAGATTTGTTGTAAACTGTAAACAAAGTTATTACCCTGGAGAGAATCTCACTATTGACGAAATGCTCCCTGGTTTTTGTGGTAGATGTGCCTTTCGTCAATATATTCCATCAAAGCCAGACAAATATGGAATAAAAATTTATGCCCTTGTTGATGCCAGTAAGACCTACACTTACAACCTGGAAGTTTATGCAGGAAAACAACCAGAAGGTCCTTACTGTGTGAGCAACAAACCCATTGATGTTGTAAAAAGACTGGCTGAACCCTTATTTGGATCGGGTCGCAATATTACAGCTGACAATTGGTTTACAAGTTGTGATCTGATTGATTATCTGAAAATTCAGAAGCTGTCATATGTGGGAACTGTAAGAAAAAACAAAAGGGAATTGCCGCCACAGTTTGTAAGTGTGAAAGAGAGACAACAGTACAGCAGTATGTTTGCATTCCATAATGGAAAGGCTTTAGTTTCCTATGTACCACATGCCAAAAAAATCGTACCTCTTCTATCAACACTTCATGATGATGCTGCCATCGATCCTGGGACTGGGGCAGAAAAAAAACCGGAGATAATTACATTTTACAATGCCACCAAAGGGGGTGTGGATACAGCAGATCAGATGTGCTCCACTTTCAACGTCAGCAGAAACATCAAACGCTGGCCAATGGTCATATTTTTTGCTATGTTGAATTTGGGTGGTATAAATTCACAAGTAATTTATCTTGAAAACAAGCTTGAACCACTCCGTAGACGATTGTATCTGAAAAAATTGGCCCATGAACTAGTACTTGGAGAGCTACGCAGGAGAAGCGTGAAAACAATCGGTATCCCCTCTCGCCTTCAAGTTCAGCTCAAAAGGTTCCGCCCAGAAGATAATGGTGAAAAGTCACTATCTGCACCACCTCACAAAAGAAGGAGATGCACCACCTGCCAAACGGAAAGCGGAACCAGAAGGCTTTCAAATTATGAATGTCTCAAATGTCATAAAGCAATTTGCCTGACACATGCAAAAATGGTGTGTAATTCTTGCTATTTGCTCTGCAAGTGTGACTTTTCTGGGGAAACCTCAGCATCTACTTCTGATTGAATATGTTTTTAATAGTACTTAAGGTACCTTAAAATTAAGTTTGTGTTCAAAAATTTTCTTTGTACATTTTTTTGAGAGAGTCGAACTGGGGACTATTTGGCGGGAGTTTTGAAAAGTTTGTATTTCATAGTTATTAGTTTTATGTTAAGTAAATGTTTTTTTTTTGCAACTGATTATGTGTAGTCTCTTTTATTACATCCCTATGAAGGTCACTGATCACTTTTAGAGCACTGAAATTGCAAACATTAGATATTATAGGTATTTTTCCAGCAGGCGCCTGACAGGCACATTGTATGTGAACTCGTTAGTCCGAATATTGTATGTGACGGAGGGTTAATAGTTAACTTTGGATATTTATTATATGTATCCTTCATTGTCATACACTTAGCACTTCTACTTAAAAAAGATCATGTAATATGTGTTACAGAATGCCTAAATTATCTATCTTGCCCATCTTTATAAATGTATCTATGTATCTATCTATCTATCTATCTATCTATCTGTCTATCTATCATCTATCTAAAATCTATCTATCTATCTATCTCTATCGATCTATCTATCTCTACATTTATCAATCTATTATATATCTATATACCTCTCTATCTATTAATTTATTTATAATTCTATCTATCAAAGAAACAATCTATGTGTGACTTTATCTATCTATCTATCTATCTATCTATCTATCTATCTATCTATCTATCTATCTATTATCCATGTATCTCTATATCTATCCAGCTGTCTATAAATCTATCTATCTACCTATTTATATAATGTACATTATTTCTTTTCATGTACCTATCCCATGTATATATCTGTCTTTCTTTCTATCTAGATATTTTTCTACCTAATGTACAGTATTCCTTTTTACACACCTATCCCATATATGATATAAATATATATACATAATTTATCCTTTTATCTATCTATATATCTTTCCATATGTTGTACATTATTTCTATTTACATACCTATCCCATATCTGTCTATTTTTCAATCAAATGAACAGTATTTCTATTTCCTTAACCCCTATCTATCTATCTATCTAAAAAATGAAATTTTGCACTTTGTGTTTAAAAAACCCCAAAATATTTTCTAAGAGAAAATTGAAAGCATAATGTGCTTAACATTTACTTTATTCTTGTTCTATAAGACAAATAAAAGGTAATAACTAAATATGTCACTTTGTCTAAACTAGTTATATCAATGTTATATTTAAACATTTCTGATTGCATTGTACAGTACAGATTAAACAAAATAATTATAATTATTATATTAATACATGTTCAAAACAGAATTTTGCCCATACATATTAAAATGAAGATATAAACATTTGTTGTCAACTCAACACAAAAGAACGGAAAAATCACTAACATCCAAATTCTACTGCTAGAAACTGTCATTTCTTTTCCTCTTAAAATAATTAATAATTATGACATATATATATAGTTGAATAATGAATAAGGAAATACATATAGTTCAATTTCCATTAATTATTTTCCATCAATAATTTCTTACTTTCTAATGCCTTGAGTCATTAATTCTATTTTTTTCAGTTCAGTTTTTCATTTTAGTGATTCATTATTGCAAATATTACACTAGCGATAATGTAAAATAATAAATAGAATATAGCAAAAGTACTTGACACTGATACATAAACATTGGAAATGGCCCAAGAAAGGGGTTATACAAAGGTTTTTCATTGTCCTACTCCTGTTCGTGTTTCCTCAGCTTGGAGCAGGAACTAGCAGCTTCTTGTATTCCCAGAGCTGCTAAGAGTATTCATCTCTTTGATCTCTCTTGGGAGTCAAAATCCAAGCTGAAACCAATGTCTTCTTCAGCTGTCCTACACACAGATTCTTCCTGCGGCCTTAGCAGGCACTAATTTGTTTGCTTAAGTGTGCAAGGTTCCCAGAACCCAAACTTAGCAAACTCCTCACACTTTGGCCACGAGAAATACACACAGCACAGGGCTCCTGAATCTTACCTTTCTTCACGCAAAGAAAGGTTCCCAACCGTAAGCTCCGAACACAGACGCCCGAAGGAGTCACATACACTAGCAAGTGAAGGTGTTCAGAAGACCAAGATTTCATCATTTCTGGAGTCAGGGTGGTATAACAAATGCAGCCATAATAACTCATATGTTAAAAGAACAAATAATATCACAATTTATTCAACCACCAAAATCTGATACCTGCCCAGGTTTTGGCATTTTAGTATTTTGTAAAAGGGTTGTCCTGTAATAAATAAATGTGTCCTTCAAGGAGCTGCACTTGTCCATGGGATGTGTCTGATTTACAAGTCATCTACATTCCCTTTGTGAGCTTAAGCTGTAGTACCAGACCTGGCCCAAGAACAGGAGTGGCACTATTTAAAAAAAAAAATAAAAATCATATAGTCGGTATAAGCCTATAACCTGCAGTAACCACCGATTGACCAAACCGCTGCATGACCAGCTCTACCCTCGCCTACTGTATTCTCACCCATCCCTTGTAGATTGTGAGCATTCGCGGGCAGTGTCGACTCGTCACTCCTCCTGTACCAGTTGTGACTTGTATTGTTTAAGATTATTGTACTTCTTTTTATTATGTATACCCCTCCTCACATGTAAAGCGCCATGGAATAAATGGCGCTATAACAATAAATAATAATAATAATAATATAGTCAGCAACCACTTCAGGGCTATCCCACGTCTTGCTATATATTTATTTTTCATACTAATCTTATAACAGTTGGTTGAGGTTATGGTATGAATTTCTTTTTATAGAGGTGATTTTTTTAAAAAGCACTTCATATTAGGAATTACATGAGCGTATGAATTGTCCTAGGAGCAATGTGTTATGCGGTATCATGGCGTCATTCCTTTGTTAGCCGGTCAGTTCATTACGACAAGATACATGAGTCTTGTCCAGACCTTGTTTGGGTGCGCTGTGATCCCATTTTCAGCACTTCAATCCCCAAATCCCCGAGGCACAGATTTTTTTGCTGCCCCATTAACTGACCTTGTAGTAGGTGTTTTCTTTTGCCCCATTTAGTTCCACTTGCCAATTGCTTTAGTTTTGCTTAATTTGTTTGGAGATCAATTTACAAAAGAAAAGTGTAATCCCTCAGGGATACTGTCCACACATAAGCCGGTGGCGCTGAATGCAGACAGAGCTTTTCTTCCTCGCTCACAACTTAAAATATAAGAACTGGCGATAATAACCTACGCAATTAAAATGAACGTACACCAGCTTGTTACTTGTTCTGTATGTGTAGGGAACGATGGCTGCTCTGCAAGGGTTCACCTTCTGCATGCAAGAAATATACAAACCACACATGTTTATATCATTAGCAGAGAAATGACAACAGGATAAAAGGAAATATATATATAATAAATATAAGTATATACACATTTCTATCTAACTATATTACACATGTGTACTTCATTCTTCATTAATATATTTCTCATTATAGATAGATAGATAGATAGATAATAGATAGATAATACATAACAGATAGATAAATAAATAGATAATAAATAGATAGATAATAGATAAATAGATAGGTAGATAGATAGATATATAGATAATATATAGATAATAGATAATAGATAAATAAATGGATAATAAATAGATATATAATAGATAAATAGATAGATAGATAGATAGATAGATAGATAGATAGATAGATAATAAATAGATAGTATATAGATAAAAGATAATAGATAGATACATAGATAATAGATAGAGAGATAGATAGATATATAGATACTAGATAATAGATGACAGATAGATAATAGATAGATAATAGGATAGATAGCTAATAGATAGATAAATAGATAGATGATAGATGATTGATAGATAGATAATAGATAGATTATAGATATAAAGATAGATAGATAGATAGATAGATAGATAGATATAGATAATAGATGATAGATAGATAATAGACAGATAGATAATAGATAGATAATAGGATAGATAGCTAACAGATAGATAAATAGATAGATGATAGATGATTGATTAATAGATAGATAGATAGCTAATAGATAGATAATAGATGATAGATAGATTATAGATATATAGATAGATAATAGATAGATATATAGATAGATAGATATTAGATAGCTAATAGATAGATTATAGATGATAGATAGATAACAGATAATAGATAGATAATAGATGATAGATAGATAACAGATAATAGAGAGATAGATAATAGATAGATAATAGATATATAGATAGAGAATAGATAGATAGATAGATAGATAAAGCTTCTCTATTGGTCCGATTGTGATTAATGTTAAATCTATAATAATACAATATTATATATATAAACATAAATAGATATATAGATAGATATGTAAATATATATACGGTATTAATATATACATATTAGATATATAAATAGATATATACACCCACACACAGACACGTAAAAAAAAAAATATATATATATATTACATTAATAACACTAGGACCAATGGAGAGGAATTATAATTTAATATTGGAGCAAATATAGTGGACTCTACATATCCAATATTTTTTAGCACCTGGTGCTATTACCTTTTATTCGTTAAATACTGATGAAGTAGTAGTAATATAACGGTATATATAACATTATGGCAGTATTCTACGGTATGATACAGCTCCTGTACAGATGTAAGTGCCATTCAAGAGGCAACATAATAATAACTAATGGTTTAAACTGGCATATATTCAGTATATTAGCATTTAATACAGTCATATTTTACAATTAATTAATCAAGTAAAATGTTGAATTGTAGAATATTATGTTTATTATTATTATTAATAATAATAATAATAATAATAATAATAATTGTATTTTATATATACAGTGAATAATCAAATGCAATTTTCTCCTACACATTTTTTTACATTGTGCCAACATGATCTTAATTAGTATTTTGTAAATATACAATTGACACAACAACATGCGAATATATATATATATATATATATATATATATATATATATATATATATATATATACACACACACACACAATACAATAAAAGGTGGATGAATGACCCAAATATTTCCAGAACACTGTTAGTAACAAAATCAGATTACAGAATTTACAGAATGTATGTAAAAGGTGGATTTTACAAGACCTTTAGATGCTCGGCTGAAAATACAACACAATTGAGCTTTCCATAGTAGCTGTGCAGTTCAGTTTTTTTTTAGACTTTTAGTATTGCTATATAATGCTAGAATTTTAAAACATCAAACACTCGCAAATTGACTTCATCATCTGCTTCCTAAAAAGACATTACACATGAATTTCATTAGGCAGACTGATTATTTGCCTTCCATTTTAAATGGGTCATACATTAAAGCTTTATATGTGAGAAAACCATGCAGAAAAGTGTGCCCACTGAATTGCTAACATCCTCTTTACCTTCCTCCTTCCTGAACCAAATGTGCCCGCCAGCTCAATGTGACCCAAGTGTTGTTGCACCTTGGCAAAAGCCTGCTAATGGCTTCATTACCACTTTAATTACCCCTAACAGCTCCAGTGATGTGCTGCAGCCTTTGGGAGACTTGTCATTGAGCTGTGTGAACTAGCCTAGTGAACCAGGGGTGGAGATTCACAAAGCAGCTGGGACCCATCTGGAACTGTGCAAAGAAGCAGCTACTGGCTACTGTTGTGACACCAAACACTATATATATATATATATATATATATATATATATATATATATATATATATATATATATATGTATATATATATATATATATACATACACAAGTATAGGTCTCCCCCTGAGTGACATCTTCTGCGATTCTGAAGAAATGAAGATGCACATATACAGTCTGCTCGGTCAGTCAAAATTGCGCCATGATGTCTTTTTTAAGATGCTTAACATTAACTATGAAGCAAGAAATTACAATGTTACTTTCCAATCACATAATCTGGAAATTTCAATATTCTTATATGACACGTCCAAATATTAATCTGGAAAAAGGAACAGTTTACTTAGAATTCATTTAGATTTTATAGTGAAAATGAGAAAAATATTCACCAGTTAAAATTCAGGTTTTCTAAAATATGTTTGAAAAGCACACAATGCTACATGTTGAAGGCAACCAAATGATGTGCTTCCATGCAGATATAAAATAACCTAAGACAAACAGTAACGTGTCAAAAAGCTAATAAACTGAAACCAGACTTTGGAAAGGGAGGGTCTTCCTAGACAGCCCCAGCAGGGGGATGTTTTGGGATATGCTAATGAAAATTAGTCTCAGTGGACCAACCTCCTTTCAAGGTGATATATATAAAGCTGGTGCTTCAATAAAGAGACACTGAGCCTAGGCTTACTAATTATTGAAGAAGCCTGTCTAAGAAACCCTATAGACATTTCCTGAGCCTTTATCGCTTCACCCTGAGCAAGCATCTATTTTATTTCACAAGCACTAAGCATGGAGTTGGTAGACAATTGCCATTTTTCCCCATCAGAATTCTTCTATGACAGTTCCTGCATCCCTTCTCCCGAGGAGGAATTTACAGATGACTTTGAGCATGGGATGTCTGTCTATGAAGCGCACAAACAAGCCTTCCAGGAATCAGATGAAGAAGAGCATGTAAGAGCACCCACCGGTCATCACCAGGCTGGTCACTGTCTCATGTGGGCTTGCAAAGCCTGCAAAAGAAAGTCCTCTACGATGGACAGAAGAAAGGCAGCAACCATGAGGGAGAGGAGAAGGCTGAAGAAAGTTAACCAAGCATTTGAAACTTTGAAAAGATGTACCACTACAAACCCCAACCAAAGGCTGCCCAAAGTGGAAATCTTAAGAAATGCAATCAAGTACATAGAGAGCCTCCAAGACTTGCTAAGAGAACAAGTGGAGAGTTATTACAGTCTTCCAGGACAAAGCTGCTCTGAACCTAACAGCCCATTGTCCAGCTGCTCAGATGGCATGGTAAGTGTTCTTCTTAACGATACATAGCTTGGCATTGTTGTGGTACAGTAGGTAGAGGGACTGTATTTGTAAACCGTGGAATTTATTGCAGACCAGTAGACTACAGAGGCAATATGTGATACTTCTGAAGAAAAATAATGAGAAAAATATTCCCATGTGAGCTTGCATTTCCACGCAGTGTAGAGTTGCCTGCTTGTTTATATCTATAGCATTGTGGGAAGCTTTGGGAAAAAAAAACTTCAGTTAAATTAGTAGAGCCTCCCCCGGCCCCAATCCATTCTTCATGCTTAACATGTTACACATTTTTGTGAGATTGCAATTTAGGCATGCTGCTCATTTTACAAGAAACCTCTGAATTAGCAGCAGTTGATGTCATAAAAGAACATGGGATACATCTTCCAAATCTCTAGCTTAAGGTGTTAAGCACAGAGGGCCCCTAATGCAATGTACAGATTGAAATTTGCAGTGAACTCAAGCCATATTCTTTTTTTTTCTTTCTAGTTGGAATGCAGCAGCCCACAGTGGTCCAGAAGAAATAACAGTTTTGACAATACCTACTGCTCTGACTTATCAACATGTAAGTATTTTAGCTATACTTTGGGTTGACATTCAGATTGTTGGCCACTTGAGGTTTTATAATGTTTACATGTCATTATTAATCTGAAAAGAACACTTATCTGTATTTCTATATAAGATCACTGGAATATTGGGATGATTTCTGCTCAAAGACAAACCAAGCAGCCTGCTCTACTTGACCAACTCAACACTGTTACATCTGTAGACATATGTCAGGCTTAGACAACCTACAGATCTCCATCTGCTGTCGATTTATAAGTACCAACATAATGTGCAGGGATAGAAAGTTCATCAAGAGCTGGATTGCCACGTTATAGATAGACTATAGGTCCTTCATGAAAAATGATGACTAGGTGTAGACTAAAACAATGCATTTAATATGAAACTAAAAGCCATTATTTTTTTTTGCAGCATTTCCAACAAATAAACTGACCGCACTCTCCAGCCTTGACTGCTTGTCTAATATAGTGGATCGAATCGCCTCCGCTGAGCAATGTGTTCTTCCTCTTCAGGACTCCAGCTCCTCATCTCCTTCCAACAGCACTGATTCTATGCCCAGTACCCCAGAAACCCCAGATTCTCGACCTGTTTACCATGTGCTCTAGATGTAGAATCTACAATGAAGAAGGCCATGTGCTTGAAACTAAGACAATTCCTTGAAATCAGAGGATCACTATCTCTACATATTGGGAGCAATACATTGTACAGTATATGTATATAAAAAGGACGTAATTTACAGGCCTAAATTATATTTCTACATGGCTACATATCTTATTTAACTGGACTGTGCTAATTTCTGTGGCAATTAGTATTCTTTTTTTTACAAACACCAAAAATATTAAACTTCTTGTCTTTGTATTGAATTCATATAAACTATAAATGACATATAGCGCACTGTGTCATTTGGAAGGTACAACAGACGTGTGATATCCACAAATCTTGAAATGCAATTTGTAATAAATATTTTGCTTTGTAAGAAAACACAAGTGCATTCACTTCAAGAATGGTTCTTGCTATTTGTATCGAGAAGTATAACTTTTACAGAAATAAAATATCTCTTGCCGTTGCAAACCAGCGCCCATTCTATATGTCTAATTGTTCTCATACATAGTACAACATCAACTACCTGGACAAAAAAATCCTCCTAAACTAAAAATCAAGAAATAACCTGACATCACTATCAGGCAGTGATGAATCCCTATGTGTGATTTGCTTATCACAATGGTCAGAAGTAGGTTCAGGTTCTGGCAAAAAAAAAAATGGGCCACTTAGGTCCAGCAGGAGGCATTTTCATATGGAGGTACATTTATAGTCAGTCACTTTCCACCAGGGTCTAATATATTTGGGTTGATTCACAAATTTCCTGTTAGACCACAATGATTATATGTTCACTGCGCTTAATATTTCACAAAGTTCATAATAAAAGTTAAAATTGGATGTACATATGTTCTCTATAAATGGCCTGTAGACCACAAAAGTAATTTTTCTTTTGATGGTCCCATAAAAACTCATTATGACATTGATAAAAACACCTACATACACGATGCCATAGCACACAGCGACTAATGAATGCATGAACTCCAATATTGCTCTAAAATGTTAAAAGCGTAAAAAGGTACTTAGCATTTTTTGATCAAAAAGCGCAAAAGCTATCCAAACAAGTCAAGATGACCTTATAGTATGATGGTCCCTAACCACTAAATATCCTACCTCCAGGACTCAGCACCCTTATCCATCCATCTTTCCCATATAAGGTTTTAATTGTGAGCTACGCCTGGTTTCCTTTTCACTCCCCATTCACATGAAACGTATAGTGGCTAGGGACAATCAAAATTAAAAGGTACACCTTGATGTATTTGGACAGCTTCTGCGCTTTTTGATTAAAAAAATCGCTAACTAAGTACCTCTACGTTTTGCAGCATCACTGGAGTTCATTATTTCGTTAGCTGCAAAGTGCACGTATATGTTCATATATTGGCCACACATATTTGTGCACCTGTGTATTAATTTAGTACATAGCGTTAGGTTTTTTTTGTATATTGATAAAAAAAACACAATGATAGTTTTACCCGATCAGGCTTCTTTGAATACGATACTGGTAAAAATCTGAAATATTATTGCACACTTACTAGTCCTTAAATATTTATAGCTAGATTCCATCTAAAATGGTAAAATTCTAATTTTTTTTGTGAAAAAAAAATCATAAAATGAGAAAGACTGGTATGGTCCAATATCCTACAAACATTTCAAAACTGACATTCAGTCAAATGGTCTTCCTAAATATGGTATGTCAAGACCCTTTGAAATTAAATAGTTTGTATCAAGATAGCAATTTTACATTGGTATGAGAGGGGGATTAATCCCTCCAGAGCACTCTTAGTGGTGGGCAGCCAATGATAATAATGTGTGCAAAACTGTAAAGCGCTGCGGAATATGTTAGCGCTATATAAAAATGAAGATTATTATTATTATCATCTAATACGTACGGTATATATGTTTTCAACAATTTTTTTAAAACTATTTTATCCACTAAAAAGGAAATTCAGCTCAGACATTTGAACTGAATATTCTCACCACATTTCTGCACTCAAGCGTCATAGTCTCAAGTGTCATTTTCAACACTACACAACCATAAAGTAAAACTGACATTGACATGAAACATCATGGCCTATTTTTTTCTGTTGCAATAAGAACACAAAGGTTTATATCTAAGAATATTTACCAATGCAGTTGGCTTTAAAGGTACCGTTTCTTCATTATGACCGGAAGTAACATTTTCCATAACTACATATTAACACGCTTTGAACTTTGCTGCACGGGTTGAAGTGATGTAAAGGTGGTATTCCAATATCAAGAAAATAATTGAAAGAGGTAAATTGGGAGGGATTGAATTATCTTTGAGTCTATAAGCAAAATTTGACAATAAACATGGCCAATATTGCAGCTCCCGCAGATGAACAAGCAGTACATCCAATCAAAATTGGAAGGAGAAAAGCTCAAATGCAAAAATTGCACTCTTTATTATTTAACCAGAAAGATAACAAATATAATAAAATTAATTACATAAAAAGAGTATGAGATACAGAGATCTCTCTTACCCAGAGGACAGGTACACAAACATTCAATTAAATATATCAAGAATAATGTACACCCATTAACCCCTTTCTTCTTCAAGAAGAGGACGTCATCGTAAGAAGATGGGAGGCCCCGGACCGGACAGCGACGCCCATCGGACCCGGACCACACCGGGACCACCCCTGGGTGAATATAATCTAACCTCTTTTTCTCATCTTTCAGGATACATCGGGGGCTTATTTACAGCATTCCAGAGTGCTCTAGATAAGTCCCTGATGAAGGTGGGCTTAGCTCACCTTCGATTTTGGTGGTGACAGGTTCCCGTTAATTAGTCAGGCAGCAGAGTTAAGGATGGACTGGTGAGGTGCAAGGGTGTTAGCAGGGAGGCCACAAAGGAGGATGTTGCAGTAGTCGAGGTGAGAGATGATTAGGGCATGCACAAGCATTGAGTTTGAGGAAGCGAGAGGAGAAGAAGGAGGATTACCTCCCAAACTGTATAATGGCCCCGCCATTAGCTTCCACACTAAACTGAGACTAAGAAAAGAAAAGGCCACCGGCCATATACACAGGGATCACCTTAAATAGACAAATATTTTATTTGGTACACTATGGAGAACGAAAAAGAAAATCCAGCTCACCATAGTAACAGTTCAACTCGGAGCACGGAAACGCTGTGTCAAGGCGTGGGGAATCCAAAAAGCAAAAAAAGAATATCCAGCTCAACGAGACAGTGAAAAGTAAAAACTTGGTACTTTATTCACTTCATATAGAAGCAGAGGATAAAAACATCAGCACAATAAGGATAAGAACACTATCTATCTACGCGTTTCAGGTGGCAAAGCACCCTTAATCATGATATCATGATATCCTCTGCTTCTATATGAAGTGAATAAAGTACCAAGTTTTTACTTTTCACTGTCTCGTTGAGCTGGATATTCTTTTTTTGCTTTTTACACTATGGAGACACTGATTATAGTAGGTATGTGATAATCCTAAAGAACAATTTGAACAAGTGAACAGAGAGAATGTATTGTAGCCTGCATTATAGCAAAGAATTTGAGGTGTGACCCATATAAATGTACATCCACAAATAGCAAACAACCATGATAAGTGTAGGATTCCTGCTGTGAATTATACTTCTGGATCCAAGGTAAACACTTGCTGGATCCGTGGTCCCTTCCAGAGAGCAGGCAGCTCAAATCCTGTGGAAAACACTTTCTCTTGCAGCAGTGTCCCTGATTCTATGTGCTGCTGAGCTACTGGGCAAAAGCACACTACTGCTCATTATATGAAAACTGAACAGTCTCAAATCTCTGTGCTTTAGGGACTGATACCCTGACTGGTGCAGCTTGTCCTGGCAGAGAGAGCATGCTCCTGTCCTCTGCCTGTGGATCACCATTTTCCTACCTCTACCTACATCTTCAGTGCTCTGCACATTGCAGCCTCTCACAAGTACTGCTTCCCCCTGAGGCATGGTGCACACTTCCTGATTCAGGCAAAAGTGCATAATGCACAATCTTCCAGTAAGGGATTGGGTAAAATGTGTGAATGCAGGTTTTCCCTGTGGAGAAACCAACCCTCACCACAGCTGGCAATACATATATAAGTATATCACACATGCAGTCATTTTGTGGCGCTACAAACACGGGCACCACATATACATGGGACCCTGAAGAGAAGGCAGCTTTGTGCAGACACATAGTACTGAGTGCTGTATAGAGAATAGAAACATTGGCACTGCTGATGCTTCTATTGAACCCAGTAGGGATTGCTGAGTCTCTACCTGACATGGCACAGCTGCTGGGTTTAAGCAGACCCAGATCAGCTCTTCCAGTGACTTCACTTTGGCTGTATTCCCAGTATCTGGGGCTCCTAGGCTTTCCAAGGTACAGTGGAAAATATGCACAAAAAGTCTGTCCCTCTGAGATCATTTATGATCAATGACAATATATGTCAATTAATAAACAAAATAAAAATCAATATGACAATATTGTAAATAAATAAATAAATGTATGCATATAAATATTCATGGAAGAATACAAAAAATAAAGCCCCACTCCCATGAGGGAAAAAAAAGTTATTTTCTCACAAATGATGTTCGTCCTTCGTTTTCGAAGATGACCATGACTTCAGGGTTAGAAGAAAATTAATAGTTATGGGTCCGGATGTGGCTGATGAGTCCAATCCAGGCCCTGAAGGTTCGCCCACATACTTGGCATACGAAAGCAGATGTGGTCAGTACACCAGATTCTACTTGTGCCTTGCGTACAGCACGCTTTCTTTTTGCGTCACAGATTTTCCTATCTTCAGCTGCACGTGCTCCTGAGGTGATCCTGCCCCGCCAACCTGGATGATCCAGGGCAAGCTCTTCCCATTCATTGGTGTTGACTTCCAGGTTTTTGAGAGACACCATAAGGCAGTCTTTATAGTGCTTCTTCTGCCCCCCAACTGCTCGCTTTCCTTGGCACAGTTCTCCGTACAGCAGTTGTTTCGGTAGTCGGCTGTCAGGCATTCGGACCACATGTCCAGCCCCAGGGGCGTAGCTAGAGCTTTTGCCGCCCGGGGCTGCTCCCGAGTTTGGCGCCCCCCCCCCCCCCCCCCCTCGGCTCAATACACACAAAGGTTACCAAAAATAGGGCAACACACATGATAGGGTCTGCAAAAAAAAAAACAAGTTCTGCTTACCTGACCGCGCTCCTGCTCTCTCCACGCAGCTGAAGCGTGCTCTCGCCGGCGACTGACAATGACGTCAGAAGCCGTCGACGTGTGCGCTGCGGCCGACTTCAGTTGCCAGCCTCCAAATGGCTGGTGGCTGTTGTTAACTATTGAAGTACGGGCGCGGGCCCGCACGTCAATAGCGTTAAACAGCTGCAGTGCCGGCCGCGGTTTTAGAGGGCCCCGGGCGAAAGAGTCTCAGTGGGCCCCCCCTTTAACACATAGCATGATTCATGATGCAGATACAGCAGAGAAATATAGCATAGCCACATAGCATATAACACAGCCCATGTAGCATATAGCACAGCCACGTAGTGTATAACACAGCCCACGCAGTATATAGCACAGCCCACATAGCGTATAGCACAGCCACGTAGTATATAACACAGCCACGTAGTATATAACACAGCCATGTAGTATATTGCACAGCCCACGTAGCATATTGCCCAGCCACGTAGTATATAACACAGCCATGTAGTATATTGCACAGCCCACGTAGCATATTGCCCAGCCACGTAGTATATTGCCCAGCCACGTAGTATATTGCCCAGCCACGTAGTATATTGCCCAGCCACGTAGTATATTGCCCAGTCACGTAGTATATTGCCCAGCCACGTAGTATATTGCCCAGTGATGGAGTATACAGCACAGAGCCACGTAGTATACAGACTTAAAATAAAAAATAAACATATACTCACCCTCCGATGAATTCTGGCCCTGTATCGCACGAGGCAGCTTCCAGTCCCAGGGTTGGTATGAGCGCAGGACCTGTGATGACGTTGCGGTCACATGACCGTGACGTCATGGCAGGTCCTTCTCACATACCATCCTTGGCACTGGAAGCTGCCGCTTGCATGGAGCGGGCACTGGAGTGTTGCGAGGAGCGGGAAAGGCGATGGAGGGTGAGTATAGCAGGTTTTTTCATTTTTTTATTATTTTTAACATGACATATTTTTACTATTGATGCTGCATAGGCAGCATCAATAGTAAATAGTTGGGGACACACAGGGTTAATAGTAGCGGTAACGGAGTGCGTTACACCGCGGCCCGTTACTGCTGCTATTAACCCTGTGTGAGTGGTGACTGGAGGGGATTATGGAGCGGGCGCTGATTGTGGGGAGTATAGAGCAGGCGCCGGGCACTGACTGCAGCGGAGGGACTAATCGGACTGTGCCCGTCGCTGATTGGTCGCGGCAGCCATGACAGGCAGCTGCCGAGACCAATCAGCGACGACAGACAGAGGCCGCGACCAATGAATATCCGTGAAAGAAAGAAAGACAGAAGGACAGACAGAAAGACGGAAGTGTGACCCTTAGACAATGATGTAATATATATATATATATATATTGTAAGGATTTCACTCACTCAGCTGCGACGGCTGACACTCAGGAGACGTGTTCCTTTAAAGTTCACTGGGTTTATTGCTTCATAAACCATGTGGCAAATAACAGAAAGCAAAATGGGCCTTTGGTTCAGGCAAAGAAAAGCAAGTGTCCAGTTCATCCGGCTCAGTCCTGAAGCCGTAACACACTCAGGAGGGTTTCACCTCCACACATATCTCCTGTGTAAAGGATTAGCCAGTCTTATAAAGAGCTAACCCCACCCAGTAACCCATCACATGATTAGCCATGTGGTCTGACATTACCACAGGTCCTGAAACACATATACAAGATTATGTGCAAGAAAGGAATACTCCGGGCTACATTACAGCAATCAGGCACTTATGTGGCACATACCTCCCATCGACCACAAACCCTTTAGCCATGCTACATACCTCCCCCCTCTGCCTAAAGCCGTGGGGCTTGGCACTTTCCCCCACTAAACAAGGGATTCTCGATAGGGCATCCGCATTACCGTGCAGCTTTCCGGCCCTATGTTCCACATGGAAACTGAAGTCCTGCAGGGCTAAGAACCAACGGGTGACTCTAGCATTTCTTCCTTTCGTTTCTCTCATCCACCTAAGCGGGGCATGGTCAGATACCAGTCTAAATTTACGTCCCAGCAGATAGTACCGCAATGTGTCCACTGCCCATTTTATGGCCAAGCACTCCTTCTCAACGACTGAGTAGTTCTTTTCAGATGAGGACAGCTTCCTACTCAGATAGAGAACAGGATGCTCCTCCCCATGTAGTTCTTGGGAAAGGACTGCTCCCACCCCAACATCTGAGGCATCTGTCTGAAGAATAAACTCTTTCTTGAAGTTTGGGGCCATCAGAACGGGTTGCTTACACAAAGCGTTTTTCATTTCTTGGAAGGCTGACTCTGTTTCTTCGGACCACTTAACCATTACTGATTTTGTCCCTTTTAGCAGGTCAGTCAGAGGCGCAGCCATCGTGGCGAAGTTTGGGATGAACCTCCTGTAATATCCCACGATTCCCAGGAAGGCTTTAACTTGTTTCTTGGAAACTGGTTTTGGCCATGTTTGGATTGCCTCCACTTTATTGATTTGGGGTTTTATTTCTCCATGACCCACTATGTATCCAAGGTACTTAGCTTCTTCTTTACCCAAGGCGCACTTCTTCGGGTTTATAGTAAATCCGGCCTCTCTTATAGCATCCAACACCGCTTGGACTTTCTCCAGATGACTCTCCCAGTCCGGGCTAAAGATGACGATATCATCTAGGTACGCAGCAGCGTAGGCCTTATGGGGTGCAAGGACTCTATCCATAGCCCTCTGGAAGGTCGCCGGAGCTCCCTGTAGGCCAAACGGCATCCGGGCATATTGGAAGCATCCATCAGGTGTCGAAAAGGCCGTCTTCTCCTTGGCTTCCTGTGCCATGGGGATCTGCCAATACCCCTTTGTCAAATCCAAGGTGGATATATATCTGGCGTGCCCAAGCCTTTCGATGAGCTCATCAATACGGGGCATGGGATAAGCGTCGAACTTGGAGACTTCATTCAACTTCCGATAGTCGTTGCAAAACCTCTACTCTCCATCAGGTTTTGGGACCAGGACAATTGGGCTCGACCAACCGCTCTTGGATTCCTCAATGACCCCAAGCCTCAACATACGCTCCACTTCCTTGGAGATAACTTCTCGACGAGCCTCAGGAATACGATAAGGTTTCACATTCACCCGCACAAAAATAGTGCGGGTGAATGTGAAACCTCTTAAAAAATCACCCCTTAAAAAATAGTGAGGAAAGAATGGTTGTAGATGACGAGGAAAAAGCTAATATATTAAACACCTTCTTCTCCACGGTATTCACGGTGGAAAATGAAATGCTAGGTGAAATCCCAAGAAACAATGAAAACCCTATATTAAGGGTCACCAATCTAACCCAAGAAGAGGTGCGAAACCGGCTAAATAAGATTAAAATAGATAAATCTCCGGGTCCGGATGGCATACACCCACGAGTACTAAGAGAACTAAGTAATGTAATAGATAAACCATTATTTCTTATTTTTAGGGACTCTATAGCGACAGGGTCTGTTCCGCAGGATTGGCGCATAGCAAATGTGGTGCCAATATTCAAAAAGGGCTCTAAAAGTGAACCTGGAAATTATAGGCCAGTAAGTCTAACCTCTATTGTTGGTAAAATATTTGAAGGGTTTCTGAGGGATGTTATTCTGGATTATCTCAATGAGAATAACTGTTTAACTCCATATCAGCATGGGTTTATGAGAAATCGCTCCTGTCAAACCAATCTAATCAGTTTTTATGAAGAGGTAAGCTTTAGGCTGGACCACGGTGAGTCATTGGACGTGGTATATCTCGATTTTTCCAAAGCGTTTGATACCGTGCCGCACAAGAGGTTGGTACACAAAATGAGAATGCTTGGTCTGGGGGAAAATGTGTGTAAATGGGTTAGTAACTGGCTTAGTGATAGAAAGCAGAGGGTGGTTATAAATGGTATAGTCTCTAACTGGGTCGCTGTGACCAGTGGGGTACCGCAGGGGTCGGTATTGGGACCTGTTCTCTTCAACATATTCATTAATGATCTGGTAGAAGGTTTACACAGTAAAATATCGATATTTGCAGATGATACAAAACTATGTAAAGCAGTTAATACAAGAGAAGATAGTATTCTGCTACAGATGGATCTGGATAAGTTGGAAACTTGGGCTGAAAGGTGGCAGATGAGGTTTAACAATGATAAATGTAAGGTTATACACATGGGAAGAAGGAATCAATATCACCATTACACACTGAATGGGAAACCACTGGGTAAATCTGACAGGGAGAAGGACTTGGGGATCCTAGTTAATGATAAACTTACCTGGAGCAGCCAGTGCCAGGCAGCAGCTGCCAAGGCAAACAGGATCATGGGGTGCATTAAAAGAGGTCTGGATACACATGATGAGAGCATTATACTGCCTCTGTACAAATCCCTAGTTAGACCGCACATGGAGTACTGTGTCCAGTTTTGGGCACCGGTGCTCAGGAAGGATATAATGGAACTAGAGAGAGTACAAAGGAGGGCAACAAAATTAATAAAGGGGATGGGAGAACTACAATACCGAGATAGATTAGCGAAATTAGGATTATTTAGTCGACTGAGGGGCGATCTAATAACCATGTATAAGTATATAAGGGGACAATACAAATATCTCGCTGAGGATCTGTTTATACCAAGGAAGGTGACGGGCACAAGGGGGCATTCTTTGCGTCTGGAGGAGAGAAGGTTTTTCCACCAACATAGAAGAGGATTCTTTACTGTTAGGGCAGTGAGAATCTGGAATTGCTTGCCTGAGGAGGTGGTGATGGCGAACTCAGTCGGGGGGTTCAAGAGAGGCCTGGATGTCTTCCTGGAGCAGAACAATATTGTATCATACAATTAGGTTCTGTAGACGGACGTAGATCTGGGGATTTATTATGATGGAATATAGGCTGAACTGGATGGACAAATGTCTTTTTTCGGCCTTACTAACTATGTTACTATGTTACTATGTTACTATGTTACATGTGGCTCTGGTAGGACCTCGTGCTCTATGACCTTCGTGTATCCTGGCAATTCTGAAAACAGGTCCCTGTTTTTCTGGAGTAACTCCCGGCACTGCTGTTTCTGGGTCTTTGATAGCATCTCTGCTATAGTAACCGCTCCAACCTCACCTTCTGGGTTGCTTAACAATGATGGAGTTGCTGTCGGCTCTCTATCTTGCCATGGCTTGATGAGGTTGACATGGTAAACTTGGAATGGTTTCCGTCTTCCTGGTTGGTGAATTTTATAATTTACCTCACCAAGTTTCTCGACAACCTCATATGGCCCTTGCCATTTGGCCAAGAATTTGCTTTCCACCGTTGGAACTAACACAAGAACTCGGTCTCCCGGATTGAACTGCCTCACTCTTGCAGACCGGTTGTAGACCCTGGCTTGAGCTTCTTGTGCTTGGAGAAGGTGTTCTTTCACGATAGGCATCACCTTTGCAATCCTCTGCTGCATCAGGGCCACATGCTCAATGACGCTTCTGTGGGGTGTGACTTCGGCCTCCCAGGTTTCCTTGGCTATATCCAGGAGTCCTCGTGGATGTCGGCCATATAGAAGCTCAAACGGTGAGAACCCTGTGGAGGCCTGTGGAACTTCACGAATGGAAAACATCAGATAGGGTAAGAGACAATCCCAGTCTCTACCGTCTTTCTCTATAGCTTTTCTCAGCATGCTCTTTAGGGTCTTGTTAAACCTCTCAACAAGGCCATCTGACTGGGGATGGTACACCGAGGTCCTCAACTGGGAGATCTTCAGGGCTTTGCATAACTCCCTCATCACCTTGCTCATGAAAGGTGTACCCTGGTCAGTCAGGATCTCCTTTGGCAGACCTGTCCGGGAAAAGACATGGACCAACTCGCGGGCTATGCTTTTTGAGGAAGAATTTCTCAAGGGAATGGCCTCAGGATAGCGTGTGGCATAGTCCAGGATGACTAATATATACTGATGGCCCCGAGCTGATTTAACTAAGGGACCGACCAAGTCCATGGCAATTCTCTCGAACGGTACCTCAATAATTGGCAGTGGCACAAGGGGGTTCCGGAAATTAGGAGTAGGAGCAGTTAGCTGACATGTAGGGCAGGACCTGCAATAGTTCACTATTTCCCGGTGACACCCAGGCCAATAGAACCTCTGCACAACCCGTTCCTGCGTTTTTTCCACCCCCAGGTGTCCACCCAAGATGTGTGAATGGGCCATGTCCAACACTTTCCGTCTATACGGACCCGGCACTATCAACTGCTCTACCAACTCCTCCCGTATTTTCGTGACACGGTACAACAACTCCCCCCTCAACAGAAAATGGGGAAATCTTGTGTCTGCCCCCGGCTCCTGTACCACCCCGTCAATAACTGTGACATTATTAAAGGCTTCCCTCAGAGTGGGGTCCCTATGTTGGGCAGTCCCAAAATTTTCACCGGTAACTTCTAACTCCAGAATGTCAGATGTAGGGGATACTTCCTCCTCATCCCCAACCAGAACACAAAAAGGAAAACTGTCTGCCTCTGGGTGTGGCGATACCCTTCCAGGGTTCACTGGTTCCCTGCCAGGGAGCTCAGAACCATTTCCCCACAAATCCCAAAACAAACAGAAATCCCGGCCAATAATTATAGGGTGCAACAAGTCCTGAACCACGCCGACTATGTGGGACTCAGTGCCACATGCCGTTTCAATGTCCACCCTGGCCATAGGGTAGTCCTTTGCATCACCATGTATGCACCGCACTCCGACCTTCTTTCCTGGGAGCAGGTGGAGAGGAAAAGTGGCCCTCACCAGGGTCACTAGGCTCCCCGAGTCTAACAGTGCCGTTACTGCTCGACCGTTCACCTTTACGGGACACGCTTGAGGTCCCTCGTTGGATGGAGAGTTCACACTACAGGCTGGATACGCATAGTATGAACAACGGCGTCCCATGCTGCAGTCCATCTGCTCAGTGGTTTGGGAACAACGGGCAGCTATATGTCCTGGCTTGTGGCACCTCCAACAAATAATATCACCCGTGGGGACCTTGGGCACCACCTCCCCCGCCCTTTGTGACCTTGGACGCACCACCCCTTTTTGGGACTCAGCTGCCTTCTGGGACCCCCAGTACGGCATGGGCTGCCTCCCGAAGGAGCCTTCCAACCCTTGGTATCTCTCAACCAGTCCGATCAGCTCGTCGGCATTCTGGGGATCACCCTGGGCAACCCAAGACTGTATAGGCCTCGGGAGGGAATGGACAAACCGATCCATCATCACCCGTTCTACCATCTGTGCAGGCGCAGAGGATTCTGGCTGCAGCCATTTCTGGACCAGGTGCAACAGATCAAACATTTGGGAACGAGGTGGTTTGTCCCGGTGATAGCCCCAGGAGTGAACTCGCTGTGCCCTGACAGTCAGTGTCACCCCCAAACGTGCGAGAATCTCGGCTTTCAATTTGTGATACTCTTTGGCATCCTGCAAGGTCAAATCATAGTACGCCTTCTGGGGTTCTCCCGTCAGGTATGGCGCAAGTACCTCTGCCCACTGCTCTGGCGGAAGTTTTTCCCTCTCAACGACCCTCTCAAACACCGTCAGGAAGGCCTCAACATCATCCCCGGGAGTCATTTTCTGCAATGCGCGTCTTACCGTCTTCCGGACGTGGGTGTCATCAGCCAAACCTGGGGTTGGGGCGCTCGCCTTGCCCTGGATGGCGGTTGCCAGAAGCTGCATCTGCTGCTGATGCTCCTGCTGGCTCTGCTGCATCTGCTGCCGTTGCTCCTGCTGACTCTGCCGTTGCTCCTTCTGACTCTGCCGTTGCTCCTGCTGGCTCTGTTGTATCTGCTGCATCAACAGCCTGTTGGTCTCTTGCTGCCTTTGCTCCTGCTGGACCAAGTGTTTCAGCAAGTCCTCCATTTTCTCCGGCAATGCTTGCTGGCTTGCAACAGCCTTGACCCAGGACATTCAAAAATAAACTCACGTCTCCGCTGGGAACGCTGCTCGCACGTCTCCACCAATTGTAAGGATTTCACTCACTCTGCTGCGACGGCTGACACTCAGGAGACGTGTTCCTTTAAAGTTCACTGGGTTTATTGCTTCATAAACCATGTGGCAAATAACAGAAAGCAAAATGGGCCTTTGGTTCAGGCAAAGAAAAGCAAGTGTCCAGTTCATCCGGCTCAGTCCTGAAGCCGTAACACCTCCACACATATCTCCTGTGTAAAGGAATAGCCAGTCTTATAAAGAGCTAACCCCACCCAGTAACCCATCACATGATTAGCCATGTGGTCTGACATTACCACAGGTCCTGAAACACATATACAAGATTATGTGCAAGAAAGGAATACTCCGGGCTACATTACAGCAATCAGGCACTTATGTGGCACATACCTCCCATCGACCACAAACCCTTTAGCCATGCTACAATATATATATATATATACATATATACTTCTCACCTGTGTCTTGCCTCTCTGTTGTTTTCTGTCTCTGTTCTCACATCTTTTCTGTCTCCCGCTCTGATTTTCATATTTCCTTCTGCCTCTTCTTCCTGCTTGTCCGTGGCTCCGCCCCCGACATTTAGCCCCGCCCCTCCATGGCTCTTCACATTGTGAGAGCTGTGACGCTGCTGGAGGGGAGGGATCGGAGCTTCTGCTGCTGACTGCAGGTGCGGGGGTGAGTCACAGCGTGTGTGACTGTGTGCCCCTGCTACACTGCAGCCAGCAACTCTGCACGGCCGCGCGCACTGCCAGCGCTCTGCTCCAGTCCTCATAATGCTGGGAGGAAGGAGCAGAGAATGAGTGCGCGCAGCCGCGCTGATAGCCGCCCCCACATTGTGCCGCCCGGGGCGGCCCGCCCCCCCGCACCCCCCTTCCTACGCCACTGTCCAGCCCACCTGGCTTGGACTTGCAGCAGGAGAGTGTAAACGCTGCAGATCCCAGTTTGTTCCAGAATTGCCGTGTCTGGGACATTGTCTTGCCACCTGATGTGGAGGAGTCGTTGTGTGTCGACCGCTGTATGGGAAACCCGCCAGCTGTGGTAGGCAGGCCAGGTGAAATGAAGCAGACTATGTTTGAGGCACCTTTTCTAGCCCCTTCCTCGATTGAGGTGAGCATAGTGATCCTGAACAGGACTGCTCAGACACCCAGGAGGCTGCCGAACTCCACTGCTGCTTCGGTCCAGTAGAAAGTGACCATATGGCCTGGGCCGCCTGCATGCAGGTTCGTGACTACAGCTTCCAGTGACTCCACACCTGCTGCTTTGCCACTCTCCCATCGCCACAGGACTTTTGATACGCAGTGGTTGAAGTCATGACTTGTGCTTGACTTGGATTAAAGTGAGGAGGAATTGCGCAGTCATCAACCTCACTCTCTCGCCCGTACCTATTGAGCTCCAGTGGCAAGAACTAGGCGAGACAACTGGAGATAGGTCAGGGTGCAGTGGATGGCCAGCAGTGTCCTATATGTGCCTTGCTGCACCCTCTCAGCGCTCCACAACACTGTGCTGGAAATCGCTTGTCTGTCCGTTGAATCTTGGTTTCTTCCGCACAGTCTGCCATATCCAGTCTTCACATGCAAGGGTAGGCAAACCCTTGAAAATCACTGTAGGTCTCAAAGAAACCCAACAGCTACCCTCACCTGGTTTGGCCCGCCTGCCGAGGCGGTGTTCCGGGGTGTACCCGCAGCCGCATGCTAGCAGCTACTTGGAGGTACAGGTGAGAGTTGAGCATCAGATGAGGACCAAAGATGGAAGAGCTGTCCAAAGAGGACACGGCAAGCACTCCACCAGAGGTGCTTCCTCTATCTAGGTACCCCATATTCTCACAAATACATTGTATTATATAGTTAAAGGGTGTTGTCCATTACTAGAAAATAAAAACAGTAAACAGGCTTCAGTTAAAATAAAAATACTGTATACTCAGCTCCTGCAGTGGTGCCCTACCAGCAATGTTGGCGCCGCTGCTCCTGGAGGTGATGTGACTTCTGTTATGTCACGTGTTAGCCGCAGCCTAAGATAACAATGATGATGGAGTTTTTATTATTTTAATATTTTTACCTGCCTTTATTATTTCATCAGAGCTGATATCCACCCTGATGGAATATTGATGAGCTGTGGCCAATCATTGGCTGTAGCTGCCATGTAACACAATGTCATGTTACTTTCTGGGAACAGAGGAGGCCATTCTGCAGGAGCTGTGCATACACTTCTAATGATGATGGTCTGGGCTGTTGCATTCCTGCCCCTGAAGACACCAATCGCGTTGTGCGTATAATGTCTTGCGTTTTTGTATATATTGTGTTGCTTGAATTGTGATATGGTAATGTATAGTGTGTAGTAGTAAGTAATATGCAGTGTAGGATGTAATAATGTAAGGTATTATAATGTAAGGCATAGTGAGCATGTAAGGCATAATGATTATACTTTCATGTAGCTTGCTAGGCTGTAAAAGGAGACGACTGCTTCGCTCGCGGCTGCCGCTCCGCGCTGCTTTACACTTGCCATAGTCTGCAAGACCAAAATTTGCATCTGCAAAGGCCACGCAGTACAAAGTAGACTTGAGGGTGAGAAAGATGGAAACTGCAGCACAGTCTGAGATGGCGCCGAACAAGGACTTCAAGATTGTTGTGAGTGGCGCTAAACTGCTAGACGGATACATTCATCATTTTCGCATGAGAAACAAAGGGGTGCGAAGCAGTGTCCAGCCCTTCATCATATACGCCTACAGAGGGGATTGCCATAACTGAAAGCACCAGTCCACAGCGGGGAGTGACCACCATCACAGAGTGAGGTGGAAAGAGAAGATCCATCCAGTAAAGTGTGACCCAAAGAAATGGGCAGGGACATTAGAGAAACAGGATAGTGAGTCAGAGTGGACTTCACCCAGTGAAAAGTGGGACCACAACGAGCCTCAGTAGGCAGAAGGGACGACACCATTCGAGGACTGTATTTCATCCAAAAAATAGCAGTGTGAGATAATAGCAGAGTGGCAATTCATGCGGGCGGGAAGCGAGGCGACTGAGGAGAGATGTGGCCAAGGACAGTTGTGTCAGCTCATGGAGATGGTGAGCCAGGAGATGAGGCTGGCCAGCTTGGATGAGACATCCATACGGTCTGTTCGAGGAGCAGGTATGGATATTTCATTTCTCTGTAAACAGAGATATAAATATAGTAGGACCCCATCAACTGTTATGGGTTATGGTATACTTTTTCCATGGATGGGAAATGCAACTGTGTGTATGACACTGAATTCACAAGAAAAAAGAGTAGGCTTTCCCCCTTCAAGGATGACCTTGTTTGTAGTAAATAGTGTTACATGCAGTAATTAATACTTCTATTTGGCTGTACATTACTTTTGGAGCAACAACAAGCTGCATTAACTTAATCTGTGGTAAGTGGGTTTCACAATACCCTATTGCATCACATTCTGTTTTTGTCTTGTGTTCCAACAGGATTAGTGCACCAAGTGCTTATGTGTCTAGTCCAGCCATCAAAATCAGAAATATTCACAGTAGCATGTAGGATAGTGTTTATAGCTATTTGCTTTATCTTTACATGTATTCTGTTATGTACAGGTCCTTCTCAAAAAATTAGCATATAGTGTTAAATTTCATTATTTACCATAATGTAATGATTACAATTAAACTTTCATATATTATAGATTCATTATCCACCAACTGAAATTTGTCAGGTCTTTTATTGTTTTAATACTGATGATTTTGGCATACAACTCCTGATAACCCAAAAAACCTGTCTCAATAAATTAGCATATTTCACCCATCCAATCAAATAAAAGTGTTTTTTAATAACAAACAAAAAAACCAACAAATAATAATGTTCAGTTATGCACTCAATACTTGGTCGGGAATCCTTTGGCAGAAATGACTGCTTCAATGCGGCGTGGCATGGAGGCAATCAGCCTGTGACACTGCTGAGATGTTATGGAGGCCCAGGATGCTTCAATAGCGGCCTTAAGCTCATCCAGAGTGTTGGGTCTTGCGTCTCTCAACTTTCTCTTCACAATATCCCACAGATTCTCTATGGGGTTCAGGTCAGGAGAGTTGGCAGGCCAATTGAGCACAGTAATACCATGGTCAGTAAACCATTTACCAGTGGTTTTGGCACTGTGAGCAGGTGCCAGGTCGTGCTGAAAAATGAAATCTTCATCTCCATAAAGCATTTCAGCCGATGGAAGCATGAAGTGCTCCAAAATCTCCTGATAGCTAGCTGCATTGACCCTGCCCTTGATGAAACACAGTGGACCAACACCAGCAGCTGACATGGCACCCCACACCATCACTGACTGTGGGTACTTGACACTGGACTTCAGGCATTTTGGCATTTCCTTCTCCCTAGTCTTCCTCCAGACTCTGGCACCTTGATTTCCGAATGACATGCAAAATTTGCTTTCATCAGAAAAAAGTACTTGGGACCACTTAGCAACAGTCCAGTGCTGCTTCTCTGTAGCTCAAAAGTGGCTTTACCTGGGGAATGCGGCACCTGTAGCCCATTTCCTGCACACGCCTGTGCACGGTGGCTCTGGATGTTTCCACACCAGACTCAGTCCACTGCTTCCTCAGGTTCCCCAAGGTCTGGAATCGGTCCTTCTCCACAATCTTCCTCAGGGTCCGGTCTCCTCTTCTCGTTGTACAGCGTTTTCTGCCACATTGTTTCCTTCCAACAGACTTACCATTGAGGTGCCTTGATACAGCACTCTGGGAACAGCCTATTTGTTGAGAAATTTCTTTCTGGGTCTTACCCTCTTGCTTGAGGGTGTCAATGATGGCCTTCTTGACATCTGTCAGGTCGCTAGTCTTACCCACGATGGGGGTTTTGAGTAATGAACCAGGCAGGGAGTTTATAAAAGCCTCAGGTATCTTTTGCATGTGTTTAGAGTTAATTAGTTGATTCAGAAGATTAGGGTAATAGGTCGTTTAGAGAACCTTTTCTTGATATGCTAATTTATTGAGACAGGTTTTTTGGGTTATCAGGAGTTGTATGCCAAAATCATCAGTATTAAAACAATAAAAGACCTGACAAATTTCAGTTGGTGGATAATGAATCTATAATATATGAAAGTTTAATTGTAATCATTACATTATGGTAAATAATGAAATTTAACACTATATGCTAATTTTTTGAGAAGGACCTGTATATACACATTTTTAAAGATGTTTTTAGGGCTTCTAGGTGTGATATGTGATAATCTAAAATTTTAAATTCTTGTGGTATGCGCAAATGACAATCTTGTGAAACAACATACAACATGATGTCAATTTCTTGCACAACGTCATTAAAATTACTATTTTTGTCATAATATACAATTGTGATAAAGATAATGGGTAAAATTCTTCATGACCGGCATTTTGCTTGCCATTCTTGATGAACAGTCATGCACCTCTTAAAGGGAAACTGTCACCCCAAAAATCGAAGATGAGCTGTGGCCACCAGCATCAGGGGCTTATCTACAGCATAATGCAGTAGATAAGCCCCGATATACCCTGAAAGATAAGAAAAACAAGTTAGATTATACTCACCTAGGGGCGGTCCCGCTGCTTTCCGGGTCTGATAGGCGTCGTGGTCCGGTCCGGGGCCTCCTATCTTCTTACGATGACGTCCTCTTCTTGTCTTCACGCTGCGGCTCCGGCGCAGGTGTATTTTATCTGCCCTGTTAAGGGCAGAGCAAAGTACTGCAGTCCGCAGGTGCTGGACTTCTCTGACCTTTCCCGGCACCTGCGCACTGCCGTACTTTGCTCTGCCCTCAAAAGCAGCTGCATGAAGACAAGAGGACGTCATCATAAGAAGATAGGAGGCCCCGGACCGGACCGCGATGCCCATTGGACCCGGACAGCAGCGGGACCGCCCCTGAGTGATTATAACATAACTGAGTCACTTGCTAGGGCTGTGGGGTACTCGGTAAAGGGTCCTGTGGTTCACAGGGGGATGTCATGGTGGCTGCGACCCGGTCCATGGCCCAGGGCGCCCAAGTAAAAGGGAAAGGTCTTTAAAGGGATAAAGATTATCTTCGTGACTCCACCTGTGGAATTCAGTCAGGGTGACAGAAGCTGCTTTAAGGGGTCCGCTGGGGTGATGTTATGGCAGCTGGATGGTATACCTTCCCACAGGTGAAGTATATCCCCAGGGCTTCCCAGTGTGTAGATGGTAGAATGGTGAGAGGTGCAGTAAGGAACGAGGACACAGGTTTGCAGTCTCTTTACCTTGTTTACTAAAGTCTTCAGCAGCCACAGTCCAGGGCACTGGATCACAGGGCAGGTAGAGTCCGGCCGGTTTGGAGGCAAGTCCAGAGTCCCCTTATCCAGGTGGAAAGTAAAAGCCTTCCTCTGCACTGTAGTGGTGTAATTACTTACTGCTAGAAGCTTCACATAAGTGTTGTGAATTCCGCTCTTGGGCTCCCTCTGGTGGTTGTGAGTGGCACTTTTGTGAGTTCTGCTCTTGGGCTCCCTCTTGTGGTTTCAAGTGGTATGGCTGCTCCTTGGAGTTAGCTGTCAGCAGCTGCCTCCACTGATCGTCTTTTCTGCTCGGCTATTTATGCCTGGCTCTTTCCTTCAGCCAGTGACACTTGTAAATGGTTCCTGGTTGGATTCACATCTCTTTGGATTTCCCTGTTATCCTGACCAGTTCAGCAAAGCTAAGTTCTTGCTTGCTCTTTTCTGTTCACAGATTGTGGACTTTTCCGTTCTGTGCTTTCTATGTTTGTCCAGCTTATCAGTAGGAATTAATTCTGTCTTGCTGGAAGCTCTGGGAAGCAGATTTACCCTCCACACCTTTAGTCAGGTGTGGAGATTTTTTGTAAACTCTGCGTGGATTTTTGTAGTGTTTAATACTGACCGCACAGTATTCCATCCTGTCCTATCTATCAAGCTAGACTGGCCTCCTGTGCTCATCCTGGTTTCATTCTGTGTATGTCTTTTCCCTCTCCACTCACAGTCATTATTTGCAGGGGGCTAATCTATCCTTTGGGGATTTTGTCTGAGGCAAGATAGTTTTCCTGCTTCTATCTTTAAGGGTAGTTAGCTCTTAGGCTGTGACGAGGTGCCTAGGGAGAGTTAGGAGCATCCCACGGATACTTCTAGTGTTGCGTTGAGCTTAGGGACTGCGGTCAGTACAGTTACCACTTCCTTCAGAGCTCGTTCCATGTTGCTCCTAAACCACCGCATCATAACACATAAGGTCCTCACAGATGTTGTATCTTTCTCTCTCTCCTTCCCCCGGTTAGGATAGGACAAAACCCATATGACTGGTGACTTGAGCCTGTTTATAGGGTCTCTTAGATGACCCGGCTCTGTGGGGTGTCACCGTGCCTCCTGGGTGTGGGTGCAGACAGGTAGCTGAAATTAGCTGTCCTGCCGGTCTCTGATGTAAGGCGTGGAGGTCCTTACAACCTCGGTATTCCGCCTACCGGTGTTCTGCGCCTCAGAAGGAGGCAGCCTGCTCGGGGCTGGTCCCCTTCAGGCATCCTCTCCTGTGCTCTGCTTTCCTGCACGCTCGCTGCAATCAATTCTGCTTTCTAAATGTCTCTTTCCAGGAGCTGCAGCTCTGGGGGCATGCACAGCTCCATAAACCCTCTTTCATCCTCAGACAGCTGTCTGGAACTTTCTAACTTTCCTTACAGACTACCATTATATATATATGGGGAGTCACCTAGTAAATAGGATCAAAAGCTCCCCCTGGTGGCCTGGAGTGTGAATGTGTTGCCTGTTTGTGGTACCTGGTTACAGTTATCCTTTCTTGCCTCCAAACGTAGCATCACTCTCCCGATGAGAAAAGGGACATTACTGTGACGACCAGGACCCTGGGGCTCCACCCCCCCCCCCCCTTCCGTTAAATCCAGTACTCCCAGACTGGGAAAAGAAGAACAACAATACATGTTAATGCAAGAAGAAATACAATTTTTGGAATGCTATAAAATTATAAAACAAATTGATTATATAAACTAGAGCTTCCCTTTATGGGAGGTGAGGACACTTAAACGTTACAATAACTTATTTACATTGTATGCATACTTTTCGGAATAAAAAACAATATAATAACTAACTATGAAATGCTATTACCTGCCACGGGTATACTATCGTAAAGCTTAAAAGTGCAAAACAAGCATTTTGTCTTTACTTTTCTTCAAGTGCAAAACTTGCGACTAACCCCCACGGGTTTACTATATCTTCTCAATTTTATTAAAAAGCGTATCAATTCTCAATTTTATTTTTATTTACTATATTAACTCTGTAATATATTAACCTTCTATCTTGCAACATACAATTCTAACTGGCAAAGTGCAACAATTCAACATTCCCTTTATGGGTGCAAACAATATTAAGTCTCTTAATACTGAGGTAGTGTAATTAATATTCAAGTCAATCATTAACTCTATAATAGCAGTAACGATGCGAGGGACCCATCTTTAACCCCCAACGTTAGCTTGGGCAGGCTGCAAGGCGTGTATCCAGACCTGGAATCCTGCCGCGCCAAACGGGTTATTCTTCATGTCTCTGGAAAACAAGTCTGAATTTTAAGGCAACATGGGAACAGTCCCTTTAAGAACTCATGTAAAACCAGTAGAAAGCACCTTTAGGAAGGTGCAAACTATTTGCATGAAAGTTTTTGAGCCCTTCACTGTCCATGACTCGAGTGTCTTTAAATGGGCGAACTCTGCAAAAGAGGATCCCTTTTAACGTGGGACCTCTTTAAGTAGAAAACCCTGGTTGGGTTCAATAAACTTTTTTTAACAGCAAAAGAGTTAAATTAACTATTTACAGTCATTTTCAGATTTGCTTTGTTCTGTTATTGCAGGTGCCAAGGTACCAATCGGCATCGAACACTTCTTGGCCCGAAAAGATTGGTATCTGAATTCACATCTGGTGCCAGATCGACGTCATGGGTTTGTTCCTCATGTACGGTCAAGTCATTAGCTGCAATCAAAGTTTGCGTGGCTTGAGTACGTACGTCAGCTAGTACAGTTGCCACAGCAGTTGTCTCAGTGGTAGTGATTATGCACACAGTGGTACTGGTAAGGGTCTGAGGGGTTGTTGGCTGTGCAGCTGAGGTAGTATTGGGCTTAGTTTCTTTGGCGCTAGGTGGTACTGCTGTGGGTACGCATTTCCTAATGTTCATGGCGTACCAGCCTTTTTTACTCTAGTGACGGGTGTAGGTCACATGATCCCCTCGGCACAGATCCCGGTCAGGATGTCCCTCCCGGAGATGAGATTCCACGTCACAGCGGGTGACATAGACCTCCGCCAGCAGTCCTGGTTCTTTAATGAAACCCCAGCCCCTTTTTGAGTGAAAAGCCACTACCACACCCCATTTTGCTGGGCTTTTTTTACATCGTTTGGTTTTATGGGTCTGCGCTTTGCGTTGGGCCTCACTCCCTTTTTCCTCCTTCCATTTTAGCACCAGATATTGGTTATACTCCTCCCAGGTGAGGGCTTCAATATGGAACCCTTCTTGTTGGACCTCCCCAGAGGACCCGATTGATTCTGCTTTCGGATTGTCCCATTGGAAAACCACCCCCTTGGGGCTCACCTCCAGCGGCGTGCCTATGGGTGTTGCAAACGGGCCTGTCAACATCTCATCGATGGTGGTAGTAGTCGTTGGAGCATGGCCTTCATCTGGGGCAGGAACTGTTGCTGGAGCGAGGTCAGTGACTGGGGGAAGAGCGGTAATTGGAATGGGATCGGTCACTGGGGCAGGGTCGCTTCCTGTACCTGCATCTGATGTGGTTCCATCGATGTCGGTCCGCTCTGCTGATGAGGCTGCTGGAGTCGGCTGCTGCACGGACCGCGACTCTTCCAGTGCATTCTTCCTGCACAGGGCCGACTTCCATTTCTTCACCCTCTCAGCTCGGTGTCCAGGAGCTGGCGGCTCAGCACCTCCACCTGTGGTTCCAGGAAGTCTGGATCCTCCAGCATTGGTGAGTTCGGGTCCTCCTCCAGTGGCTTGAGATGGTCCCGGGTCACTTCGCCATCTTTCGGGTACCCGCTAGTCGCCATCTCTTCTTCCGGATCTGCGGCCACACAAGCAAGCTGCTCCGCCATCTCTTGGGGGTGGGGCCCCTTCTCCTCCTTGTTCCCACCATTGCAGATCAGGAGGCGGACTTCCTTGGCTGATGGGCATTCGTAGGGGGCGTTCATCACTGTTGGCGCCCTTCCGATAGTCTCCTCCCATGATGGCACACCCTTCTTCTCCGGCGCTCCTCGTGGCGCTGTAATGGCGGCAGTTTTGGCGGCAATTTGGCAATCAATTCTGCTTTCTAAAATGTCTCTTTCCAGGAGCTGCAGCTCTGGGGGCATGTACAGCTCCATAAACCCTCTGTCCTCCTCAGATGGCTGTCTGGAACTTTCTATCATTCTCTACAGACTACCAGTATATATATGGGAGTCACTTAGTAAATAGGATCAAAAGCTCCCCCTGGTAGCCTCTTTTTTACTCCAGAATTCCAGTGAAAATTGTTCTATGAATCATGGACTTTGTGTTGGTATTGCTTTATGAGGCAAAATGACCTACTATTTTTTATTTATTGGAAAATTACTTACTATTTTAATCAGATTTTTCACTGTCCTCTAGGGCTAATATTCGATTTACTGTTTCTTACAGATGTCAATGTCATCACAGACCGGATTGCAGTGAAAAGTAACTGTGAGATTTTTTCTTTTTTTTTAAAATAAATATCATTATCTAACACATTTAAAACATGCATTTAAGACCAAAAATCTGATTTAAATAGGTTGTGCAAGAATTAAGAAAAAAAAAATCTTAACAGCAGAATAGAGTCTCCAGATATTCTAGTGCCATTGCTACAGTGATCACTGGCAGTATTGTTTGCTTTGAACGATCACATGTCATTTTCCCACATGACAGCTGCAGCTAATCACTGGCTTGATGGTGATTAGTGGTGAATCTGATTCCTGTATGTACCACACAACATCATTGAGTACAATAATTGGCTGCAGTGGTTACATAGACGTACGTGATGTTATCGGTGCAGTAAAGTAAACCAAGACTGTCGAAGACCACCAAATCAACATGGCTGGAAAAGCAAGTTATTTAATAAAAGAATATTATTATTTTTATTTATTTATTTTTATTTTTGTATAATTTTATATGAACTTACCATGGGCGAGGCAATGTAATAGATAAAAAAAGTGCATTTTTTGATAAATATAGACTTTTATTTGGTTCTAATATTGTTGTAGCTGCAATACAAGTATGGTGAGTTAATCACTATGTTAAGAGGTGCCTATATCAAAATGGTCTGCAGCCTTGATGGAACAGTATGGATAATTTCATGCTGTTCTCACAAGTGTTTATGAGTTACTATGGAGGTCAGAACTGAGGCAAGTTCTGTATCAGGCCTGTTGGTATACTGGCCCGCCCAGCACTGACACCAGTACATTGGTGGAGGCAGATGTTATTACTGTAGCAATCTCTCAGCTAAATTCTAATAATATTGATATATTAGTGAACTGCTAACTGTACAGCCCCCTAATACATTTAGAAACATTCATTAAAAGTGGAGAAATGCCAAATTGCTATATATTATACAAAGTAGAAACATTTCCAGAAAACATGCTGATGTATGAACCATGAAGAGAAATATACTGTAACATAATCGGGTTCTAACAGGTGATGAAGACAGATCCAAGAAACTAGCCCACAAGGCATAACATGGGCCAAATATTTGGACTGCGTAACCCTGAATGAAAAGTCTCCATATCTGAGACCTGAGATTTTGTTCTACTTATCTTGTTTCAAGAGGGGCATACTGAGATTGTGTAATGCATGGGATTAAGTTCTAAGCGCCATTGGCACAGGCACTGGCACAGGTGAACACAGTGTGTAGAATATGTCAGCAGTGCAAATATTGTTAAATGAAAAACATGACGAGGAAATTAATAAGAACAATTAAATATATACACACATATGCACCCAAACATATATATACACACGGTCAAAATTGTTGGTACCCCTCGTTTAATGATAGAAAATCCCACAATGGTCACAGAAATAACTTGAGCCTGACAAAAGTAATAATAAATAAAAGATCTATGAAAATGAACAAATGAAAGTCAGGCATTACTTTTCAACCATGCTTCCACAGAATTTTCAAAGAAATAAAACTCATGAAATAGGCCTGGACAGAAATGATGGTACCCTTAACTTAATATTTTGTTGCACAACCTTTTGAGGCAATCACTGCAATCACGATTCCTGTAACTGTCAATGAGACTCAAGAGCAAACTGCTCCAATTGTCTCGTGTTTGAAGGTTGCCTTTTCCATACGGCATGTTTCATCTTTTTCCAGAGATGCTCAATAGGATTAAGGTCAGGGCTCATAGATAACCATTTCAGAATAGTCCAATGTTTTCCTCTTAGCCATTCTTGGGTGTTTTTAGCTGTGTGTTTTGGGTCATTATCCTGTTGAAATATCCATGACCTGCGACTGAGAACAAGCTTTCTGACACAGGGCAGCACATTTTTCTCTAGAATCCCTTGATAGTCTTGCGATTTTATTGTACCCTGCACAGATTCTAGACACCCTGTGCCAGATGCAGCAAAATAGCCCCAGAACATAACAGAGCTTCCTCCATGTTTCACAGAAGGGACTGGAATTGAGCGACTTTTACTTTTTTAGGATCGAGTCGGGTTTTGCGAAACCCAACTTTGTCAAAAGTCGGGTCGGGTGAAATCGGCCGATTATTTTGAAAAGTCGGTGGCCGACCGAAACACAAACCCAATGCAAGTCAATGGGGAATCAAAGTCGGCAGTGAGAGGAGGACAGGAAAACACCTACAGTGCCCATTTTAATGCCAAAAACATCAATTCTTATTTCTTAAGCTTGTCAATCTTAATTTACTTTATAATAATAGTTAGGCACTGAAAACAGGGGGTCATTTGACTAAAGTTGTGGGGGGGGGGAGGGCTGGCTCAAGATTTTCGTGGGCCCAGGAAATGCGGAATACGTCATTGGCACTTGGCACTGGCACAGGGCTCCGAATAGTACGACAGTGTGTTTGACGGCGGGTGGTGCCTCCCACTGCCACAGACACTTTTGCGTACAATGAGGGGCCCTGTGCCAGTGATGTCGCCAACGAGTATGCCCCCCCACCTGATGAAAGAACCTGCACTTTCATCTGCACCTTCCTCTTTGTCCCTGTGTAAGGTGGTATAGTATGCGGGAAGGGGAACCTGACTTTCAGCAGGGTCAGATTCAGGCTGTGCAGAGTGCAAGGGGTCTGGGTCAATGTACAATCAGACTCATCTAGCAGTGGCTGGGCAATGGGCAGGATGAGGAGGAAACACAGATATAGGCCCAAATAATAAAGTAGGCTAAATGCAGTTCAAAATTGGTAACAGGACTAAATAGGCGGCATAGCTTTGTTCAGTGGAGGACAACTGTAATGAGTGGCGCAGACACAGTTAGTAGGCCCAAAATAAAAAAAAGTAGGCTAAAAGCAGTTCAAAATTGGTAACAGGACTAAACAGGCGGCATAGCTTTGTTCAGTGGAGGACAACTGTAATGAGTGGTGCAGACACAGTTTGTAGGCCCAAAATAAAAAAGTAGGCTAAATGCAGTTCAAAATTGGTAACAGGACTAAACAGGCGGCATTGCTTTGTTCAGTGGAGGACAACTGTAATGAGTGGCGCAGACACAGTTTGTAGGCCCACAATAAAAAGTAGGCTAAATGCAGTTCAAAATTGGTAACAGGACTAAACAGGCGGCATGGCTAGGTACTGGGGTGGGCTCCTCTGCTGAGTAGCAGACAGTGGTAGTAGGTGCAAAGTATTAACTGGTCAAAATGGAGACCAGGGCCCCTGTATATTTTAACTATCATCTATCATTTCAACAAATTTGTATTGGCAGTGCCATTGAAGGATTTAACAACACAGACTACACAAAGGTGGAGCAGGGAGACATAAGTATTGCAAATGGTAGAGCACTGTTCGAGCTAAGGGGGAACACTCTCTCGTGGGCGTCGGTACTGTCACAGTACCCCTCATATTACGACGGTGTGTCTGACGTTGGTTGTGAACCACCACCGTCAGAGACACTTCATTGTACTATGAGGGACCCTGTGCCAGTGCCGTCGCCCAAGAGTGGGCGCACCCACCTGTCCAGGCAAACGGCACTAGCACGGGTGATTGCGCCAGGTGGTGACCACGGCCCTGTGGGGGAAGTCAGCCCATTTGGGAGGTTTAAAAATGGCCTATGGTGGACATTCAGCAGCTGCAAATGGCGGAATTGGAGAAGTCAGTAAGAGGAGGCCAAAAGCAAGACATTTTTCAGGCAAGCTACGTGTCAGCTGGAGAAGGTGGGGCAAAATAATTTCCATTGTTCCAGGTGTCAATTCACTGCTTGTGCTGGGTTGAGGAGCACTTTCTTGCAAATCGACATCACTTGTGTCCCGCAAAAACCCTGTACCTGACCTTGCAACGCCACCAGTTTCTATTGACCCCTGTGAAGCATCATCCTCCCATAAATATTCATCCCCATCATCCTCCCCCTCCTCCTCTTCATCCACCACCTCGTCCAGGAGAGTTCCCTGAGCAGACAATGGCTGACTGTTATCAAGGCTTCCCTCCTCCTCGGCTGCAGACGCCAGCTCCTTAATGTGCATCAAACTTTGCATCAGCAGACGCATTAGTAGGATGCTCATGCTTATGATGGCGTCATCTGCAGTTACCAGCCATGTGCATTCCTCAAAACACTGAAGGACTTGACAGAAGTCTTGGAGCTTTGACCACTGCACATCAGACAACTCCATGTCTGCCATCCAACTGCCTGCCCGTGTATGTGTATTCTCCCACAAATTACAGCATGCCTCTGTTCGCACAGCCTCTGAACCATGTGCAGTGTGGAGTTCCACCTTGTTGCAACATCGATTATTAGATGGTGATGGGGAAGATTCAGCGATCGCTGATGGTTCAGCATACGGCTGGAGTGTACGGGCGACCGGCGGATGTGAGAGCAAAGCAGGGCTGGTAACTCCGGATAATTTTTGAGGAAGCACTGCACCACCAGGTTCAAGGTGTGAGCCAGGCAAGGTATGTGTTTAAGTTCTGAAAGTGCTATGGCAGCCATAAATTCCTTCCGTTATCACTGACTACCTCGCCTGCCTCAAGATGTACACTGCCCAGCCATGACTGAGTTTGTTGCTGCAAGTACTCGGCCAGTGCTTCCGCAGTGTGTCTGTTGTCGCCCAAACACTTCATTTCTAACACAGCCTGCTGACGCTTACCACTAGCTGTTTGATAATGGGACAACTCGTGTGCAACACTGACAGCTGCGAATGGAGTGGTCGTGCGACTGCGCTCTGTGGATGAGCTTTCGCTCAGGAAGAGGAGGAGGGGTGGCGAACGCCTACAGCCAACTGTTTCCTAGACCATGGGCTAGGCAGAACTGTCCCACTATGGCTGTCCCCTGTGGACCCTGCATCAACCACATTAACCCAGTGTGCCATGATGGACATGTAACGTCCCTGGCCATGCCTACTGGTCCATGCATCTGTTGTGAGGTGCACCTTTTTACTGACTGATTGCCTCAGTGCATGGACAATGCGGTCTTTGACATGCTGGTGGAGGGCTGGGATGGCTTTTCTCGCAAAGAAGTGTAAACTGGGTAGGTCATAGCGTGGTACTGCATAGCCCTTCAGGGCTTTGAAAACTTCGCTTTCAACCAACCGGTAGGGCATCATCTCTAACGAGATTAGTCTAGCAATGTTGGCGTTCAAACCCTGTGTACGCGGATGAGAGGATGAGTACTTCCTTTTCCTAACGAGAGTCTCTTGCAGGGTGAGCTGGACTGGAGAGGTGCATGTGGTGGAACTAGCGGTGGTGGTGGTGGTGGTGGACAAGGTGGATTGAGAGAGGGTTGGTGATGGTATTCTCAATGTTGGCCTACATACAGTGTTTCCTACCAATAACCTTGTGATTCCCTGACTGCTTTGGCCTTGCGATGATACCTCCACATTTGATGCTGGTGATGTCCTAACCGGTGGGCTTACAGTTAGGAAAGCAATGTAGCGTTGCTGACTACCTTCATTCTGAGCAGGTGCACTAACGGTATGGGACGTTTGGTAGTTAGTCCAGGCTTGCAAGTGCATGCTGGTTAAATGTCTAAGCATGCACGTTGTATTTAAATTTTGAAGATTCTTCCTTCTGCTAAAGGTCTTTGAGCATTTCTTACAGATAACTTTTGACTGATGATTCAGATCTTGGTTAAAAAATTGCCACACTGCACTCTTCCTACTATGGAATACCTTTTCAGGCATTGCACGCTGTGCTACTTTTACCGGATGGCCACGCTGTCCTAAAACTGTTTTTGTTTTTGACAAACGTTTTTGGCCTGTTGCGATATAGATGGCTGCTGCGGATCATCCTTCTCCGCTTCTGAGCTACTGGCAGCGGCACCCTCTTCCCCCAATGGCTGCCAATCTGGGTCAACAACTGGGTCATCTATCACCTCCTCTTCAATGTCATGTGCACCTTCCTCTGTGTCACCATGTAAGGTGCTATAGCGTTCGGGACGGGGCACCATAGTCTCATCAGGGTCAGATTCTGGCTCAGTACACTGCGAGGGTAATGTAGTGATCTGAGTCAATGGAACAGCATTATAATCTAGCTGTGGCTGTGCATCAGTGCACTCCATGTCCGATTCATCTTGTAATGGGCAGTTAACAATTTCCCATTCTAACCCAGGCACGGTATGTGTAAAGAGCTGCATAGAGTAACCTGTAGTGTCGCCTGACACATCCTTCACTTTTGGTTTGGGTGAAGGACACAAGGAAACGTCTTGTTCCTGACCGGGGGCATCCACTGACGACTCGCTGCTTTTATATTTGGAACTTTCTGAAGAGGAGGCAAAAGAGCTAGAGGTTGGGTCAGCAAAGAAAGCCAAAACTTTTTCCTGCTGCTCCGGCTTTAAAAGCCGTTTTCCTACTCCCAGATAAGGGAGCCTTAGAGTCCTTGTGCAGCCACACGATGATGCTGGCTCAACACCTCCAGCCTTAGGTGCTATTGTGCTTTTGCCACTACCACCAGATGCACCACCACCACCATCAGTACCAGCTCGCAACCACCGCCCATGGCCTCTTCCACCTGACTTCCTCATTTTTTGGAAAATCTAACCAAAATAACAACCGTTATATTGTACTGTAAAACAAGGTAGAAGGTGTATATAAACGTGTTGAGATTTTAAATCTCCCTTTTTTGGGGGAGACTGAACAAACAATCAGGCCCTGTGCAAAAAACAACACAATGTAAGTGGCTGAAAATGGCTGGAAGATATATGAAAAATACAAGGACTGTAGTACAATTTCAATCTCCCTACAATGATCTCAGGACAAGTATAACAGCAATAAAAAGTACTGCTGCACACAAAAGTGTGGACAAATAAACAAGATAACTGTGTAGAAAGGAGCAACAGGATTTTTGCTTTTAAAAAAGCAGTTGGTTTGCACAGCGGCGTGCAAACAGCAATGCAGCTATCAGGGAGCCTTATAAGGCAGCCTAATAAGCTACAGAGCTGATGCACAAAAATATAGCCTCCACTGTCCCTGCAAACAAATGGTGGTGTTGGACAGTGGAAATCGCTACAGCACAAGCAGTTTCGGGGCTTAATCTTCCCTCCCTAACTATATCCCTTCTTCTGATGAAGCTGCGGCAACCTCTCCCTATGCTACGATCGGCAGAAGATGGCGGTCGGCGTGCACGCCCCTTTATAGCCCTTGTGACGCCGCAGAAAGCAAGCCAATCACTGTCATGCCCTTCTCTAAGATGGTGGGGACCGAGACCTATGTCATCACGCTCCCCACACTCTGCGTCCTCCTTCATTGGTTGAAAAATGACGCTGAACGCTTCATACAAAACGCGACTTTGGTGCGAAGATTGCCGATCTCATGGCTGATACCACACTAGGATCTGGTCGGGTTTCATCAAACCCGACTTTGCCAAATTCGGCGATTTTTGAATTTGTCCAATCCGTTTTGCTCAACCCTATCTCCACCCACTCACACAGACACACACATATTCTCCGCCACACATAGAGACACACACACATATTCTCGGCCCACACACACAGACACACACATATATTCTCTGCCCACACACAGACACACACACACACATATTCTCCGCCCACACACAGACACACACATATTCTCCGCCCACACACAGACACCCATATTCTCCACCCACACTCAGAGACACACACATATTCTCCACCAACACACAGAGACACACATATATTCTCCGCCCACACACAGAGACACACACACATATTCTCTGCTCACATACAGAGACACACACACACACATATTCTCCGCCCACACACAGACAGACACACACATATTCTCCGCCCACACACACAGACACACACATATTCTCTGCTCACACACAGACACACACACACACATATTCTCCGCCCACACACAGACACACACATATTCTCCGCCCACACACAGACACCCATATTCTCCACCCACACTCAGAGACACACACATATTCTCCACCAACACACAGAGACACACATATATTCTCCGCCCACACACAGAGACACACACACATATTCTCTGCTCACACACAGAGACACACACACACACATATTCTCCGCCCACACACAGACAGACACACACATATTCTCCGCCCACACACACAGACACACACATATTCTCCGCCCACACACAGAGACACACACAAATATTTTCCACCCACACACACATTCTCCGCCCACTCACACAGACACACACATTTTCTGCCCACACACAGACACACACACATATTCTCTGCCAACACACAGACACACATATATTCTCCACCCACACACAGAGACACACACACATATTCTCCGCCCACACACACAGATACACACATATTCTCTGCCCACACACAGACACACACATATTCTCCGCCCACACACAGACACACACATATTCTCCGCCCACACACAGACACACACACATATTCTCTGCCCACACATAGACACACACATATTCTCCACCCACACAAACACACACATACATATTCTCCTCCCACACACACAGACACACACATATTCTCCACCCACACACAGACACACACATATTCTCCACCCACACACACACATATTCTCCGCCCACTCACACAGACACACACATATTCTCCGCCCACACAAACACACACACACATATTCTCCTCCCACACACACACACATATTCTCCACCCACTCACACAGACACACACATATTCTCTGCCCACACACAGAGACACATACAAATATTTTCCACCCACTCACACACACACATATTCTCTGCCCACTCACACAGACACACATATATTTTCTGCCCACACACAGAGACACACACACATATTCTCTGCCCACACACAGACACACACATATTCTCCGCCCACACACAGAGACACACACACTTATTCTCTGCCAACACACACAGATACACACATATTCTCTGCCCACATACAGACACACACATTCTCTGCCCACACACACACACACACATTCTCCGCCCACACACACACACACATATTCTCCGCCCACTCACACAGACACACACACATATTCTACGCCCACACACAGACGCACACATATTCTCCACCCACACAAACACACACACATATTCTCCCCCACACACACAGACACATACATATTCTCCGCCCACACACAGAGACACACAAATATTTTCCACCCACTCACACACACACACACACATATTCTCCTCCCACTCACACAGACACACACATATTCTCCGCCCACACACAGAGACACACACATATTCTTCTCCTACACACACAGACACACACATATTCTCCACCCACACACACACATATTCTCCGCCCACTCACACAGACACACACATATTCTCCGCCCACACAAACACACACACACATATTCTCCTCCCACACACACACACATATTCTACGCCCACACACAGAGACACACACAAATATTTTCCACCCACTCACACACACACATATTCTCCACCCACTCACACAGACACACACATATTCTCTGCCCACACACAGAGACACATACAAATATTTTCCACCCACTCACACACACACATATTCTCTGCCCACTCACACAGACACACATATATTTTCTGCCCACACACAGAGACACACACACATATTCTCTGCCCACACACAGACACACACATATTCTCCGCCCACACACAGAGACACACACACTTATTCTCTGCCCACACACACAGATACACACATATTCTCTGCCCACATACAGACACACACATTCTCTGCCCACACACACACACACACATTCTCCGCCCACACACACACACACATTCTCCGCCCACTCACACAGACACACACACATATTCTACGCCCACACACAGACGCACACATATTCTCCACCCACACACATATTCTCCCCCACACACACAGACACATACATATTCTCCGCCCACACACAGAGACACACAAATATTTTCCACCCACTCACACACACACACACACATATTCTCCACCCACTCACATAGACACACACATATTCTCCGCCCACACACAGAGACACACACATATTCTTCTCCCACACACACAGACACACACATATTCTCCGCCCACACACAGAGACACACAAATATTTTCCACCCACTCACACACACACATATTCTCCGCCCACTCACACAGACACACACATATTCTCCGCCCACACACAGGGACACATACAAATATTTTCCACCCACTCACACACACATATTCTCCACCCACTCACACAGACACACACATATTCTCCGCCCACACACAGAGACACACACACATAATCTCTGCTCACACACAGAGACACACACACACACATATTCTCCGCCCACACACAGACACACACATATTCTCCGCCCACATACAGAAACCCATATTCTCCACCCACACAGAGACACACATATATTCTCCGCCCACACACAGAGACACCCAAACAAATATTCTCCACCCACACACACACACACACATATTCTCCGCCCACTCACACAGACACACACATATTCTCCACCCACACACAGAGACACACACACACATATTCTCCGCCCACACACAGACACACACACATATTCTCCGCCCACACACAGACACACATATTCTCCGCCCACACACACACACATATTCTCCGCCCACACACAGAGACACACACAAATATTTTCCACCCACACACACATTCTCCGCCCACTCACACAGACACACACATTTTCTGCCCACACACAGACACACACACATATTCTCTGCCAACACACAGACACACACATATTCTCCACCCACACACAGAGACACACACACATATTCTCCGCCCACACACACAGATACACACATATTCTCTGCCCACACACAGACACACACATATTCTCCGCCCACACACACAGACACACACATATTCTCCGCCCACACACAGACACACACACATATTCTCCACCCACACATAGACACACACATATTCTCCACCCACACAAACACACACATACATATTCTCCTCCCACACACACACACACATATTTTCCGCCCACACACAGAGACACACACAAATATTTTCCACCCACTCACACACACACATACTCTCCGCCCACTCACACAGACATACACATATTCTCCGCCCACACACAGAGACACACACACATATTCTCCGCCCACACACACAGATACACACATATTCTCCGCCCACACACAGACACACATATTCTCCACCCACACACACACACATATTCTCCGCCCACTCACACAGACACACACATATTCTCCGCCCACACAAACACACACACATATATTCTCCTCCCACACACAGAGACACACACACTTATTCTCTGCCCACACACACAGATACACACATATTCTCTGCCTACATACAGACACACACATTCTTCGCCCACACACACACACATTCTCCGCCCACACACACACACACATATTCTCCGCCCACTCACACAGACACACACACAAATTCTACGCCCACACACAGACGCACACATATTCTCCGCCCACACAAACACACACACACATATTCTCCTCCCACACACACAGACACATACATATTCTCCGTCCACACACAGAGACACACAAATATTTTCCACCCACTCACACACACACACACACATATTCTCCACCCACTCACACAGACACACACATATTCTCCGCCCACACACAGAGACACACACATATTCTTCTCCCACACACACATATTCTCCGCCCACACACAGAGACACACAAATATTTTCCACCCACTCACACACACGCATATTCTCCGCCCACTCACACAGACACACATATTCTCCGCCCACACACAGGGACACATACAAATATTTTCCACCCACTCACACACACATAATCTCCACCCACTCACACAGACACACACACACATATTCTCCGCCCACTCACACACACACATATTCTCCGCCCACTCACACAGACACACACACTCATTCTCTGCCCACTCACACAGACACACACATATTTTCTGCCCACACACAGAGACACACACACACATATACTCTGCCCACACACAGACACACACATATTCTCCGCCCACACACAGACACACACATATTCTCCGCCCACACACACATATTCTCCGCCCACTCACACAGACACACACATATTTTCTGCCCACACAAACAAACACACATATTCTCCTCCCACACACACACATATTCTACGCCCACACACAGAGACACACACAAATATTTTCCACCCACTCACACACACATATTCTCCGCCCACTCACACAGACACACACATATTCTCCGCCCACACACAGAGACACATACAAATATTTTCCACCCACTCACACACACGCATATTCTCCGCCCACTCACACAGACACACACATATTCTCCACCCAGAAACAGAGACACACACAAATATTTTCCACCCACTCACACACACACATATTCTCCGCCCACTCACACAGACACACACATATTCTCCGCCCACACACAGAGACACATACAAATATTTTCCACTCACTCACACACACACATATTCTCCACCCACTCACACATACACACACACATTCTCTGCCCACTCACACAGACACACACATATTTTCTGCCCACACACACAGAGACACACACACACATATTCTCTGCCCACACAGACACACACATATTCTCTGCCCACACACAGAGACACACACACATATTCTCCGCCCACACACACAGATACATACATATTCTCCGCCCACACACAGACACACACATTCTCTGCCCACACACACACACACATATTCTCCGCCCACTTACACAGACACACACATATTCTCCGCCCACACACAGAGACACACATATTCTACACCCACACACAGACGCACACATATTCTCCACCCACACAAACACACACACATATTCTCCTCCCACACACACATACATATTCTCCGCCCACACAGGGACACACACAAATATTTTCCACCCACTCACACACACACATATTCTCCTCCCACACACAGACACACACATATTCTCCACCCACACACACATACACAGACATATTCTCCTCCCACACACACAGACACACACATATTCTCCGCCCACACACAGAGACACACACACATATTCTCCTCCCACACACACAGACACACACATATTCTGCACCCACACACACAGACACACACATATTCTCCGCCCACACACAGAGACACACACACATATTCTCCTCCCACACACAGACACACACATATTCTCCGCCCACACACAGAGACACACACACATATTCTCCTCCCACACACACAGACACACACATATTCTCCTCCCACACACACAGACACACACATATTCTCCTCCCACACACACAGACACACACATATTCTCCGCCCACTCACACAGACACACACATATTCTCCGCCCACACACAGAGACACACACACACATATTCTCCGCCCACTCACACAGAGACACACACACATATTCTCCTCCCACACACACAGACACACGCATATTCTCCTCCCACACACACAGACACACACATATTCTCCACCCACACACAGAGACACACACAAATATTTTCCACCCACTCACAGATACACACATATTCTCCGCCCACTCACAGACACACACACACACACACAAACACATTCTCTGCCCACACACAGTCAGACACACACATATTCTCCGCCAACACACTCTTCCTCCTTCTGACAACATTACCTTTGACAATTCACAGCATTTTTGGCAGCAAATATGTAATCCTTTTTATACCTGCATTTTTGCTGCAGATTTGACTGACTCAATTCAAGTCAATGAGTCAAAAACCCTGAAAGAATTGATATGCTGCAGAAAATAAAACGCTGTAAATACAGACGAAAAGTTCAGGATTGTTATTGCATTACTAGCTATTATCTATTGTGACACAAGATATCGTCACATCAGGCCTCCTGATGCCAGCAAAGTAAATGAGAAACCTGAAGTGTCATGCACACCTTACTTATTTTTGACTTGCAAATTTGGTGCAGAAAATAATCTGCAGCATATCAATTCTCTGTATGCTTTTGTCTTGCATTTTTCACTATTGACTTCATTCAAATGAGGCAAAACGCAGGCAAAAAACCCACCAAAATGCATCAAAGTCACATGAAAAACGTGCGTTTTTGCATCTGTGTTTTTCCTGCCAAGCAATGCAGAAATGTTACAGAAATATCTGCATCCATTTACTCAACGTGTGCACGTAGCCTTAGGCTCACCTTGTTCAGTTTTTCAATGTTGATGCAACACTAATGAGCGTAGAATGGTTGGTGGTATAAGGATGCAGACTCTGTCCTCAATAATTAGCTGATCATGCCAGGACCAGCATGGTGATTATTAACAACTGAAGTAAACAACATGTTTCAGAATACAGTCCCCTTTATCAAGTTACAGAAACAGATAAAAAATTAAGAAACATGAGTGGTTAAATAGTATTTAATATGTTACCAAATGGCTGGTGGTACTGCCCACCATATAGGAAAATATGAAAAATGCTTGCTAAAATTACATATTTTAAAAGATAGAAAATAATTTATTCCAAAAATGGATAAAAACACTTGCATAAAAATATAAAAATCTGGCTAGAGAAACACAAATAAAACTTTGGTGACCGGGCAGTAACATTATGAGCATTATTATACCGATGTGTTATGGCCCACCAGTACCATCTGGGGAGCCAACTGGGGTCCCACTGTTCAGCTACATGCAAATATTTCTTACCCTCATTCAAATTGTCTCTTCAGAGAGGAAGAGGACTAGAGCTCTAGTGCCACCTATTGGAAGCAGCAATCCTAACAGTCAATGTCGACCCTTTAATGAGCCTTGTCACATGACTTAGGATATTAGCCAAACCAGAATCTCAATTTGCAGACACTGTGTTTTGAGGAACTGCCCGTTGACAGTGCAAAGTGGAGATCTGGCTTGGCTGACAGGCATCTGACGGCTTTAAGTCTCCTCATCTCGGCATGCTTATCATATCAGTCTCAGCCAGGAGAAATGATACTTCTTGATTACCCTCATTCACAAATTTATTTTGTATTTGAGTAATGTATTAGGCCTTCCTTTTCCTATTTCTATTGTTGAGCTATGAGCTCTGACATCTTATCATTATCCCAAATCACCTTAAAATGTCTGCTGCATTCTCTGCCTCAGCTTTTATACAATCTATGATGTTCCATCCTGATTGGATGTGCTATATCATGTGAGCCTTCTGTGGCTGATGCAATTTTTTGCCACGGGTAAAGTGGTGCAGGCAGTTTTTTGGTGATTTACGCCAAGACCTGTGAATTTGAGAAAATTAAAATTCATTCACTCTTCTCTAGTAGCTAGATACAAAAACTATGGAAAATTAGTAATTGTTCAAAATCCCCAAAAATGCAATTTTAAAAGAAATGAACAGATAACTAATACAGCAAATTCTTACATATAAAAGTCAGATGTAGCTGCTTGAAACTAGTGAGGCCCTCTGTAGGTTAAGAGGATTGTCCCATATTCCACATACTGTATGTTAACCATTCTCAGGGTAGGTGATACATGTAGGATATTTAGGGTTTAACTGCTGGGATCAGCCACTGATCATGAAAATGGGGGTACATTCAGTCCTCGATGTAAATTAAGCTATATGCAGCATGATGTGTGATGGGGTTAAACACAGATTTCAGAGATGCCTCACTTATCAAGCTCTGTGGTTTTCTTTACTTGCAATAATTTTTTTAGCACCAGGAGATTATCATTGCCCAGACATAGTGTGGCACCCCTAGGGGTATTTGCCACAAAAATAGTTACTGACAGTAAATGCAAATACTAAAATAGCAAGACTGCACTACCACCTCCGGCCAGAAGGGGGAGCTCCAGAGACTCCCCTTGATCCATTCTGGTCTGAGAGAAGAACTGGCAGTTGGGCTAAGGAGCTGAAAGTGAGAGGTCATAGAGTTGAATTTCTAACAGCCCTATGACTGTTTCCAGGCCTAAATCACCGGCCTGAGGAGAAGAGGGATAGAGAAAAAGGACATTGTGAGAACCGGGTAGCATTAATCACTACCCAGAACAGGCGCAAAGACGGATACCGGATCCGTGGCTGTATTCATTACATATAATACAGCAACCGGAAAAACGTGAGGTGATATCAGCTTCACTAGGGTCGGACGCAGCAACAGACACAGAGTTCAGCGGTACTCCTGGAGGGGGTAAGCCGATAAAAGGACTCGGGTTGCCCGTCGAACCAGGACCCGGAGGGGACAGATTGGGCCGGCAGCCAGTTCACATACAGCAGCAGGGCCACACAGAAATTGCGCACAATAAGAGGCGAAGACCCCGGAAGGGTCAAAGTAACTCAGAGTTCCCATACAGACTCCGGTGACAGGACTGGTTGTAAATCCTTTTTTGTTAAAGTAAACTGGTTAAACGTTTCAGTGCCTCAGTCTTTCATTTGGACAATAGCCATCTATCCAGGATTGGGATCATCACCGCTGGGAGAACCTGCTGCTGATCAAGTAAGTGCCTGTTCCCTCACGATACCCTTTACACTGTGCATTGCCTGAGGCCACAGCACCGGGTCAAGCCACCCGTGACACCCCCCTCAACAGACAGACCCCATTGGTCCGGTGCTGGGTACCCCGGTCTCTTGGGCGTCACAATTGGCGTCACGAACAGGATCTAGCCAGCCCGTATACCGGGTATTGTGTGCCGTGATTGGAGCCCAAAACTGTGAAAACTTGGATGAAAAATCTTGAAAATTGACTTTATTAAAGAAAAATCCATTCTCCATTGAAAACTATTGAAAGTGACTTTTCCCCATTGGTTATAATGGAGTAAAGATGGCCGCCATCCCCTGAGGTAATCACTTCATAACCGTTAGGCACGAGACTGTTAATCGAGCTACGCCATCACCTGAGCCCCAGTCTAACTGAAAAACTTCAGAATCCGCCATTACAGAGCGCGGTGGGTGGGAGCAGCAGGGGGCGTGTCATTGTGGGCGGCACCAAGCTGAGCGCTCTGACATCAGAGCAAGGGGAAAATCGATCCTGCTGCACAGCGGAACGAATCTACACTATCCCGACGGAAGCGGAGGACCGGAAGGGTCCGGATTAACTAAGGGGGCACAGTATGTCGCAGCACGGAGACGCCGCAGCACCTGGCGACGCTAATGCAGCTGAAAGACAGAGTGTCGATAGAGAGTCCGGTAGCGCAGCGGTGCAAGGAGTGGCGCCCATCATGCCGGTGCTGATGCCATATACCCCGGGTGGCCCATGGCTTCCAATGTATGAAGGTGAGCCTAATACCCTTGACGATTTCAGAGAAAAGATGCTGGCCCATTTTGACATGTTCCCTGTGGGTGAAGTTCAGCGTGTTAGTCTCCTGATGATGCAGTTAAGTGGCCATGCTAAGCGAGAAGTCACAGCATGGGCAGCTGATCTAAAAGGCACTGTTGAACGCATATTTGCTGGATTAAAAGCTACATTTGAAACCACTGCCAGCAGCAAAGCTAAAATACGATTCTTTAATTGCAAACAAAAAGTTAATGAGGTCGTGAGAGACTTTGCCTTAAACCTGCAGGAAGCCCTTAAATCACTTACACTGGCTGAACCCATTTTTAACACCGGAGCGGATAAACTGCTAAGAGATCAATTTATTGAGGGACTCTACACCCCTTCTCACCGGGGGCATGTGAGCATGCTTGTTTTTAAGAACCCTGAATTGACATTTGCCCAATTAAAGGAGAGCGTTATACGTCTCCAGCTGGCAGAGGCACCTCGGGATCAGGATCCTGCGCAACTCATGGCAGAGGCTCCTCAACAACATGGAGTACCAGTGACATCAGCTATGTCCGGGGCCATTGCTAAGCCCCTGGGGCCCAGTACTAATGAGGCTCTTCAACAAAAGCTTGACTCTTTAACTGATGTTGTTGCTTCAATGGCTAAAACCATGCAGGAGATGAGAGGACCCAAGATGGAGTTGTCAAACCGTAGAGAAGGTGTTCCATGGATGAGACCCCGGAGATACTCGACATGGAGAGGACGACCCCGCGACCGCTACCAACCGGATGGACAGCCCATTTGCCGCCGTTGCCAGCAGCCAGGCCACTTTGCACGAGATTGTGATTTAAACGGGAATCCCCTGGGAATGCGGGCCGCTTCGCAGGAATGAACTTTCAAGGCCCAACACCCTGGCACGACAGGTACATCGGAGGACGACCCATTATCCCTATCGTGCTGGACGGAATGCCCCTCAACGCTTTGCTGGACACAGGTTCCCAGATTTCATCTATACCGTATATCCTTTATAAGAGGTACTGGGCTGATGCAGATATTGATAAAGGGCCCTCTGATGTTGAACTAGATATATGGGCCAGTAATGGTAAGTTGGTACCGAAACTAGGATTCAGGGAGATGACCATAAAGATTGGTAAAGTAGAATTGAAGAAACAGGGTATAATTGTTGTTGATGTTGACCGGCGGAACTGTGAACCAACTGTATTGATAGGAATGAATGTGTTAGAGAACTGCTTTTCCGAAGTCATTTCTGTCTTACAGCAAATTGCTGAAACTGCCCAATCCTGCCAGCAGAGAGTTCTCCATAGGGAAATAAAAGTATTGATGTTAAGGCAACAGGTAGAAGTTGCAGGTGGAGAAATCGGCAGTGTGAGGGTAAGTGATCCAACGTCTATTGTAATCCCACCAAAAACAGAAATGCTGGTATGGTGTAGAGCAGCCATTGGTACTAAGGGACGAGATTATCAAGCCTTAATAGAACCAGTGTACACCGACAGCAGGCCCACTATACTCACAGCACGAGGGATAGTCGAGGTACATCGGGGACGAGTGCCGGTACGACTTTTGAACTGTGGAGAGGAAGAGGTCACTTTGCCAAGGTATGCTACAATGGCAAAGCTATATACTGTTGACAACAATGCCATCACAACCATTGAGCCCTTAGAACCAACCTGTCAGGTGGAAGGCAATGGCTCAGATGGAGAAATGGAGGATTGGTGCCAACAGCTACACGTGGGCATAAATTCAACACCTACCCATCAAAAACAAGGGGTGTATAGGCTAGTGACGGAATATGAACAAGTCTTCAGTAAACACCCATTGGACTTCGGACGGATAGAAGGGGTAGAACACACAATCCCCACCAGTGACCATCCCCCAATAAAAGAAAGATATAGACCCATACCGCCCGCTCACTATCAATGTGCAAAAGATATGCTGAGGGAGATGAAACAGGCCGGGGTAATAAGAGACAGCTGTAGCCCCTGGGCGGCCCCTCTAGTGATTGTCAAAAAAAAGGACGGAACCATGAGAATGTGCGTAGACTACCGGAAGATTAATAACATCACCCATAAAGACGCCTACCCCTTGCCTAGGATAGAAGAGTCCTTAACTGCTTTGAAATCTGCTAATTATTTTTCCACCTTAGACTTAACAAGCGGGTATTGGCAAGTCCCTGTGGCTGAGCGAGATAAGGAAAAGACGGCATTCACCACACCAATGGGTCTATGTGAATTTAATCGCATGCCGTTCGGACTCTGCAACGCATCCGGTACCTTCCAGCGGCTGATGGAATGCTGCCTCGGACACAAGAACTTCGAGACCGTCCTCCTGTACCTAGATGATGTGATCGTCTACTCAAAGACTTACGAACAACACTTAATAGACCTGGCAGAAGTGTTCGAAGCCTTATCCAGGTATGGCATGAAAGTCAAGCCATCCAAATGTCACCTTCTCAAGCCAAAGGTACAGTACCTGGGACACATCGTGAGTTCGGAGGGAGTAGCACCAGATCCCGAGAAAATAAGTGCCATAAGGGATTGGCCAAGACCTACCAGCGCAAAAGAAGTGAGACAATTCCTGGGATTGGTGGGTTACTATCGCAGATTTATAAAAGGATTTACCAAGTTGGCAGCACCCTTGCAAGACACCTTGGTAGGGCAGACGAAGAAACCTTCAAACCGAAACCCTCCTTTTCAGTGGAACGACGAAAGGGAAGACTCCTTTGAACAACTAAAGAAGGCACTAACCGGAGAAGAGGTTCTGGCATACCCAGATTACCATCAACCTTTCATCCTCTACACCGATGCCAGTAATGTGGGACTAGGAGCGGTGCTGTCACAAAAGCAAGAAGGTCGGGAGAAAGTCATCGCCTTTGCAAGTAGAAAGCTCCGGCCTACTGAAAGAAATTCAGAAAATTACAGCTCCTTCAAATTGGAACTACTGGCAGTAGTTTGGGCTGTGACTGAACGTTTCAAACACTATCTGGCCGCTGCAGAATTTATTGTCTATACTGACAACAATCCGTTGACCCACCTGGACACAGCCAAATTAGGTGCGTTAGAACAGCGATGGATAGCCCGGTTATCTAATTACAACTTCAAGATCAAGTATCGAGCAGGTCGCAAGAATGGAAATGCCGATGCCCTATCCCGGATGCCACACTTGAGAGATGTAGAAGAAGAAATGGGGGAGCTTGAAGAAATTGAACTACCAGCCTTCCATCATCCCAAGGCAAAACATCATCAGTCAAGTACCTATCAGAAACAACAAGAGGTGAATTTAAATCCGTTAGCACACCATAGATGGGCTGACACCCAAGACAGCAATCCGGCTGTGAAGTTGGTGAAGGAACTGTTAACTGAGCAAAGTGCATATCCCGATGAGGATGCCCCAGAAGAGACGCATCAACTCTGGAAAGAGAGAGGCAAAATGTTCCTGTATCAAGGGAAGCTCTGTAGAAGGTACACCAATCCGAAAACACATGAATTGGTTTGGCAGATTATCGTGCCTAAACAAGATGTCAAGATGGTCCTCGAAGCTTACCATAATGGTGCTGGTCACTTCGGTTGGAAAAAGTTAGAAGTACTTCTAAGAGAAAGATTTTATTGGGTCGGGATGAGAAAATCAATCGAACAGTGGTGCAGAAATTGTGGCCCGTGCAACCTCAGAAGAAACGATCAAAAGAACCAAAGAGCACCACTGCAGCCCATAATCACCAAACAACCACTTGAACTTGTAGCCATGGACCACGTGAAGTTGACACCAAGCCGGTCTGGCTATGTCTATGCCTTGACCATCGTGGACCATTATTCACGCTTCTTGGTAGTAGTACCCGTAAAAGATCTGACAGCAAAAACAGCAGCCAAAGCGTTCCAAACGTACTTTTGTAGACCCCATGGATATCCGGAACAGGTTCTCACCGACCAAGGTACAGCCTTTGAATCAGAGATCTTCAGAGAATTCTGTAATATGTATGGTTGCAAAAAGATCCGGACGACGGCCTATCATCCACAAACAAACGGCTTATGCGAGAAGATGAACCATATTGTAATAGAACTACTAAAGACTTTACCTGAGGCAGAAAGGAATCAATGGCCAGAGAAATTGCCTGACTTGGTGGATCTGTATAATCATGTCCCGGTGAGTTCCACCAATTGCACCCCAGCTTACCTTATGCGTGCAAGACCCGGCCAATTACCAATCGATCTAGAAATGGGAATTCTGAAACCAGACGCAGAAGTCCAAGACTCCAATTGGGATATCATACGGCAAAAGCAGTATCGCCAAGTGCAAGAGAGTGTGGAAAGAAGCCTTCAGCAAACTAGAGAAAGACAAGAGCGAACTTTCAACCAGAATGCTCTAGCGACCCCATTAAGACCGGGTGACCAAGTGCTCAAGAGAAATCGTCGAACCAATAAACTGGACAATCAGTGGGAAGCCGTACCCTACACAGTTTTACCAACAAGAGTGGATAATCCTAAAATGTGTCTCATTAGCAAAAACGGAGGCTTAACATCTGTACTAGTGTCAAGAGACAATCTTAAATTATGTCCGGAAGCATTGAAAGAGCCAGACGTTGTCCAGCCAGAACCAGAAGTTATTCAACCCATACAGGTTCAACCAGTAAAGGAAAAAGAAGAGGAAGTGTATCACACCTGTATAGGAGACTTTCCCAAAACCCTACTAACATACCATGGTGCAGTAGTGGTTCCCATGGTGGCCTTTTACCCAACACCAAACCCAATACCAGAAGTCCCAAGACAGGAAGAGGCTGACCCCGTACTACAGGAGGTTCCAGGCCAGGAAGAACAGATTCCTGGTCAGAGTAATCCCATGCACGGTGGACTTGCCAACTCCATAGTCGTGGAATTATCTTTAGCAGAGCGGGCAGATACTACATCCGCAGTAGACAGTAGTACACCACATGAAGAGACACCGCTATTACGTAGATCACAGCGTAGTACCCAGGGTCAGTTACCGGCCAGGTATGCAGATTACCAACTATAAAGCTCATAATGTGAATTGTATATATGTTATGCCGTATATAGTTAAACAGAAAATGTAGTATAGTCATTGTTATCAGTCTGCAACGTTTAAGCCCAGTGCCTACAGAGACTTGTCTGTGTGAACTTCTTGCATATTCTTGAACTTTTTATCAGCCCGGAGGCACTAAATCAAAGCTCCGGAAAGACTGCTTTTTGAACTTTGCTCCTCGCTCTTTTTGAACTTTCTTTAGACTTTATATTGATAACTCCGTTGGAAAAATGGAACTAAATTCCTGGACACAAAGTGCAGTGCCTTTCCTAGTACCTTCAAGGATAGAACTGTATTAATGGACGCTATTTGAAGTGACTTTGTACAGAACTATATTTTTGTTTCCTCGAGTGGTTTTTGTAACTTTTCATTTTTAAGACTCTGTACATATTAATTGTTATTTCAAAATGTTATTGTCCCACAGTCCCGGAGTACTGTTCTTAACTAAGGGGGAATGTGGCACCCCTAGGGGTATTTGCCACAAAAATAGTTACTGACAGTAAATGCAAATACTAAAATAGCAAGACTGCACTACCACCTCCGGCCAGAAGGGGGAGCTCCAGAGACTCCCCTTGATCCATTCTGGTCTGAGAGAAGAACTGGCAGTTGGGCTAAGGAGCTGAAAGTGAGAGGTCATAGAGTTGAATTTCTAACAGCCCTATGACTGTTTCCAGGCCTAAATCACCGGCCTGAGGAGAAGAGGGATAGAGAAAAAGGACATTGTGAGAACCGGGTAGCATTAATCACTACCCAGAACAGGCGCAAAGACGGATACCGGATCCGTGGCTGTATTCATTACATATAATACAGCAACCGGAAAAACGTGAGGTCATATCAGCTTCACTAGGGTCGGACGCAGCAACAGACACAGAGTTCAGCGGTACTCCTGGAGGGGGTAAGCCGATAAAAGGACTCGGGTTGCCCGTCGAACCAGGACCCGGAGGGGACAGATTGGGCCGGCAGCCAGTTCACATACAGCAGCAGGGCCACACAGAAATTGCGCACAATAAGAGGCGAAGACCCCGGAAGGGTCAAAGTAACTCAGAGTTCCCATACAGACTCCGGTGACAGGACTGGTTGTAAATCCTTTTTTGTTAAAGTAAACTGGTTAAACGTTTCAGTGCCTCAGTCTTTCATTTGGACAATAGCCATCTATCCAGGATTGGGATCATCACCGCTGGGAGAACCTGCTGCTGATCAAGTAAGTGCCTGTTCCCTCACGATACCCTTTACACTGTGCATTGCCTGAGGCCACAGCACCGGGTCAAGCCACCCGTGACACCCCCCCTCAACAGACAGACCCCATTGGTCCGGTGCTGGGTACCCCGGTCTCTTGGGCGTCACAATAGCAGCAAGTGAGCCCAAGTCTGACTCTGTTCCATCTGTGATAAACACCTCACTGTCTATAGACAATGTACATACACAGCCTCATGTGGGCGGGGGCAGCTTTCTCAGCTCTGCTGCACTGCTAAATCTAAAGGTTATGATTGTATCACAACGGCTGCACCCATTAAACTAAGTGATACGAGTGGATTCAGGGTCTCTTTGCCTACATCAGGCTGCTCTCAGATGAGACCTGTCATGATTCCAATGGCAGGGAATCACAAAAGGACAAGCACCAACGAGCTCTAGGGTGATGGAACCTGAGCTGACCGCGACCCTAAACCTGAACACACAAATAACAATAGCCGGGGAACGTGCCTACGTTGATCCTAGACGTCTCGCACCAGCTGAAGATCTAACTTCCCCTATTAGAAGAAACACAGACCTTTCTTGCCTCCAGAGAAATACCCCACAGAAATAGCAGCCCCCCACATATAATGACGGTGAAATGAGAGGAAGGCACATACACAGTATGAAAACAGATTCAGCAAAATGAGGCCCGCTAAAACTAGATAGCAGAGGATACAAAAGTAAACTGCGCGGTCAGCAAAAAAACCTTCAAAAAACCATCCTGTAATTACTTGAACTCATGTTCCAACTCACGGAACATGAGGAGCAATTACAGCCCACTAGAGCAACCAGCAGCAAAGAAACAATTATATGCAAGCTGGACAAGACAAAAATAAAGCAAAACGTGGAACAAGAAAATCAAAAACTTAGCTTGTCCTGAAGATTACTGAAGCCCGAAGCTGAGGAAACAAAACACTCAGATAACCTTGATAGCCGGCGGGGAAATGACAAGAAAGCCCGGTTAAATAGGAAACTCCCAAATGCTAATAGAACAGGTGGACACCAGAGACAGCAGAACACAAATCACCCAGTACCATCAGTAACCACCAGAGGGAGCCCAAAAACAGAACTCACAACAGTACCCCCCCCCTTGAGGAGGGGTCACCGAACCCTCACGAGAACCACCAGGGCGAACAGGATGAGCCCTATGAAAAGCGCAGACCAAATCATCAGCATGAACATCAGAGGCAACCACCCAAGAATTATCCTCCTGACCATAACCCTTCCACTTGACCAAATATTGGAGTTTCCGTCTGGAAACACGAGAATCCAAGATCTTCTCCACAACATACTCCCATTCTCCCTCCACCAGCACCGGAGCAGGAGGCTCAAGCGAAGGAACAACAGGTACCTCATACCTCCGCAACAACGACCGATGGAACACATTATGAATAGCAAACGATGCCGGGAGATCCAAACGAAACGACACAGGGTTAAGAATTTCCAAGATCCTATAAGGACCGATGAACTTAGGAGAAGAGACCTTCATAGGAACAAAACGAGAAGACAACCACACCAAATCCCCAACACGAAGTCGAGGACCCACGCGGCGACGGCGATTAGCAAACTGCTGAGCCCTCTCCTGGGACAACTTCAAATTGTCCACCACATGACTCCAAATCTGATGCAACCTATCCACCACCATGTCCACTCCAGGACAATCAGAAGGCTCCACCTGACCAGAGGAAAAACGAGGATGAAACCCCGAATTACAAAAGAAAAGAGAAACCAAGGTAGCAGAACTAGCCCGATTATTAAGGGCAAACTCAGCCAGTGGCAAAAAGGTAACCCAGTCATCCTGATCAGCAGAAACAAAACACCTCAAATAAGTTTCCAAGGTCTGATTAGTTTGCTCCGTCTGGCCATTCGTCTGAGGGTGGAATGCAGACGAAAAGGACAAATCAATGCCCATCTTAGCACAGAACGTCCGCCAAAATCTAGACACAAACTGGGATCCCCTGTCAGAAACGATGTTCTCCGGAATCCCATGCAAACGAACCACGTTCTGGAAAAACAGAGGGACCAACTCAGAGGAGGAAGGCAACTTAGGCAAGGGTACAAGATGAACCATTTTAGAAAAGCGGTCACACACAACCCAGATGACGGACATTTTTTGAGAGACAGGGAGATCCGAAATAAAGTCCATGGAAATGTGCGTCCAAGGCCTCTTCGGAATAGGCAAAGGTGACAACAATCCACTGGCTCGAGAACAGCAAGGCTTAGCCCGAGCACAAACCTCACAAGACTGCACAAAAGAACGCACATCCCTCGACAAGGAAGGCCACCAAAAAGACCTGGCCACCAAGTCTCTAGTACCAAATATTCCAGGATGACCTGCCAACGCAGAAGAATGGACCTCGGAGATGACTCTACTGGTCCAACTATCCGGAACAAACAGTCTCTCAGGCGGACAACGATCAGGTTTACCCGCCTGAAACTCCTGCAAAGCACGTCGCAAGTCTGGGAAGACGGCCGACAAAATAACCCCATCCCTAAGGATACCAGTGGGCTAAGAATTTCCAGGGGAGTCAGGCACAAAACTCCTAGAAAGAGCATCCGCCTTCACATTCTTTGAACCTGGCAGGTATAAAACCACAAAATTGAAACGAGAGAAAAACAGTGACCAACGAGCCTGTCTAGGATTCAGACGCCTGGCAGACTCAAGGTAAATCAGATTTTTGTGATCAGTTAAGACCACCACACGATGTCTAGCACCCACCAGCCAATGACGCCACTCCTCAAATGCCCACTTCATGGCCAAAAGTTCCCGATTACCCACATCATAATTCCGTTCAGCGGGCGAAAACTTCCTAGAAAAGAACGCACATGGCTTCATCACCGAGCAATCGGAGCCTCTCTGCGACAAAACCGCCCCTGCTCCAATCTCGGAAGCATCAACCTCAACCTGGAAAGGAAGCGAAACATCAGGCTGACGCAACACAGGAGCAGAAGAAAACCGGCGTTTAAGTTCCTGAAAGGCCTCCACAGCCGCAGGAGACCAATCAGCAACATCAGCACCCTTCTTAGTCAAATCCGTCAAAGGCTTAACAACACTAGAAAAATTAGTTATAAAACGACGATAGAAATTAGCAAAGCCCAAGAACTTCTGCAGACTCTTAAGAGATGCAGGCTGCGTCCAGTCACAAATAGCCCGAACCTTGACGGGATCCATCTCAATAGTAGAAGGGGAAAAAATATACCCCAAGAAAGAAATCTTCTGGACTCCAAAGAGACACCTTGAGCCCTTTACAAACAAGGAATTAGCCCGCAGGACCTGAAACACCTTCCTGACCTGCTGAACATGAGACTCCCAGTCATCAGAAAAAACCAAAATATCATCCAAATACACAATCATAAATTTATCCAGATATTCACGGAAAATATCGTGCATAAAGGACTGGAAGACTGAAGGAGCATTAGAAAGTCCAAAAGGCATTACCAAATACTCAAAATGGCCCTCAGGCGTATTAAATGCGGTTTTCCACTCATCACCTTGCTTTATTCGTATAAGATTATACGCACCCCGAAGATCAATCTTAGTGAACCATTTAGCCCCCTTAATGCGAGCAAACAAATCAGTCAACAAAGGCAAAGGATACTGATATTTTACGGTAATCTTATTCAAAAGACGATAATCTATACAAGGCCTCAAGGACCCATCTTTTTTGGCCACAAAAAAAAAACCTGCTCCCAAAGGGGACGAAGATGGACGGATATGTCCCTTTTCCAAGGACTCCTTAACATAATCCCGCATAGCAGTATGCTCTGGCACTGACAGATTGAACAAACGACCTTTAGGAAATTTACTACCAGGAATTAAATCTATAGCACAATCGCAATTCCTGTGAGGAGGAAGCGAACTGAGCTTAGGCTCCTCAAAAACATCCCGATAATCAGACAAAAATACAGGAACCTCAGAAGGAGTAGATGAAGCGATAGAAATCGGAGGTGCATCATCATGAACCCCCTGACATCCCCAGCTTAACACAGACATTGTTTTCCAGTCAAGGACTGGATTATGAGTTTGTAACCATGGCAGACCAAGTACTAGAACATCATGTAAATTATACAATACCAGGAAGCGAATCACCTCCTGATGAACAGGAGTCATACGCATGGTCACTTGTGTCCAGTACTGAGGTTTATTCATAGCCAAAGGTGTAGAGTCAATTCCTTTCAAAGGAATAGGGACTTCCAGAGGCTCAAGACTAAACCCACATCGCTTGGCAAATGACCAATCCATAAGACTCAGGGTAGCGCCTGAATCTACATAGGCATCGACGGAAATGGATGATAATGAGCAAATCAGAGTCACAGACAGAATGAACTTAGACTGTAACGTACTAATGGCAACAGACTTTTCAACCTTTATTGTGCATTTAGAGCATGCTGATATAACATGAGCTGAATCACCACAATAAAAGCACAACCCATTTTTCCACCTATAGTTTTGCCGTTCACTTCTATACTGAACTCTATCACATTGCATTGTCTCAAGTGCCTGTTCAGAAGACACCACCAAATGGTGCACAGGTTTGCGCTCCCGTAAACGCCGATCAATCTGAATAGCCATAGTCATAGACTCATTCAGACCCGCAGGCGCAGGGAACCCCACCATAACATCTTTAATGGCCTCAGAAAGGCCATCTCTGAACTTTGCAGCCAGGGCTCACTCATTCCACTGAGTAAGCACTGACCATTTCCGAAATTTTTGACAATATATTTCTGCTTCATCTTGCCCCTGAGAGAGAGCTAATAAAGCTTTTTCAGCCTGAATCTCCTGGTTAGGTTCCTCATAGAGCAAACCCAATGCCAGAAAAAACGCATCCACATTAAGCAACGCAGGATCCCCTGGTGCCAATGCAAATGCCCAATTTTGAGGGTCACCCCGCAGGAAAGATATAATAATCTTAACCTGCTGAGCAGGGTCTCCAGAAGAGCGAGATTTCAAAGAAAGGAACAGCTTGCAATTGTTCCTAAAATTCAGAAAACGAGATCTATCTCCAGCAAAGAACTCTGGAATAGGAATTCTAGGTTCAGACATAGGAGCATGTACAACAAAATCTTGTATATTTTGAACCTTAGCAGCAAGATTATTCAAGCTGGAAGCTAAACTCTGGACGTCCATGATAAACAGCTAAGGTCAGAGCCATTCAAGGATTAAGAGGAGGAAAAAAAAAAAATCAGCCAGGCTGCAATTAAGGCTAGGCAGCAACCTCAGAGGAGAGAAAAAAAAAAAACTTCCTCAGACTACTTTTCCTCATACTTCAGCCCAAACATTCTGGCCGGCTATACTGTCATGATTCCAATGGCAGGGAATCACAAAAGGACAAGCACCAACGAGCTCTAGGGTGATGGAACCTGAGCTGACCGCGACCCTAAACCTGAACACACAAATAACAATAGCCGGGGAACGTGCCTACGTTGATCCTAGACGTCTCGCACCAGCCGAAGATCTAACTTCCCCTATTAGAAGAAACACAGACCTTTCTTGCCTCCAGAGAAATACCCCACAGAAATAGCAGCCCCCCACATATAATGACGGTGAAATGAGAGGAAGGCACATACACAGTATGAAAACAGATTCAGCAAAATGAGGCCCGCTAAAACTAGATAGCAGAGGATACAAAAGTAAACTGCGCGGTCAGCAAAAAACCCTTCAAAAAACCATCCTGTAATTACTTGAACTCATGTTCCAACTCATGGAACATGAGGAGCAATTACAGCCCACTAGAGCAACCAGCAGCAAAGAAACAATTATATGCAAGCTGGACAAGACAAAAATAAAGCAAAACGTGGAACAAGAAAATCAAAAACTTAGCTTGTCCTGAAGATTACTGAAGCCCGAAGCTGAGGAAACAAAACACTCAGATAACCTTGATAGCCGGCGGGGAAATGACAAGAAAGCCCGGTTAAATAGGAAACTCCCAAATGCTAATAGAACAGGTGGACACCAGAGACAGCAGAACACAAATCACCCAGTACCATCAGTAACCACCAGAGGGAGCCCAAAAACAGAACTCACAACAGAGACCAAAAACACATGGGCTACTTGCATAGTGAACAATTCTTGTTCACTATGCAAGTAGCCCATGTGTTTTTGGTTCTATAATTGTTCTCTTGTTTCTACAAGAGTGGGGAGTTCACCACTCCTCTGTGGGTCATTTGCATTGTAGCTGTTCCATCCTGCATGTCCATATGTATATTTTTTCTCTCTGAACCCTGCTTATACAGGTACTATACAGATGATCAGGTTTTTAAATACATCAGATAGGGATTATATACATTAGATAGGACTGCTCTATTATGGGTATACCTTGGCGATTGGTGGAGCAGCTTAACATACATTTTTTTGCAAAAAAAACATATTAACTAAATACCCTGTATTTTTTTTCATTTTTTGACTAGCATTTGCTTATTTACTGTGACTTTTTTACAACAGAGTATTTTTGACCTCTCTGTGCGTTTTTGTGTCTTCATGCTCTCAGATGGGGTAGCAAACCTCAGGTGGATCGGTAGAAGTTTGGGTTCTGGTACCTGATCTGAACTTTTTAGAAAGTTTGGTCTGAATACCACAGCAGTCCCCGAACATCCACCAGTACCTGAACCCAATTGAAAATAATGGATACCCAAACTGCTAAGAAAGCAAATTCTCTATATATAGTACATTAAGTAAAAATATAAATAGAGAGCAGTACAGTACATGTGATATATCAATAGAGCAGTATACAACATGGAGTTCAGGTAAAGGGCAGTACAGGACATATACTGTAGTGCAGATATAGACAGCATGCTATATGTAGTATAGATTATGGGCAGTATGGTCCATGTAGGACATATAGAGAGCAATACAGCACATGTGTATTTGTAGGGTATTTGTAAAAAGCAGTATACAACATACAGTGCAGAAAAACTAAAGATGAAAAAAATGAGGAATGATTAAAATTTTATATTGAAGTAGCAGGACAAAAAATGTATTACTAAAAATTGCCTTTATTAAAACAAGTATGAGGGCAAGCTTTGGCACAGAAGGCGCACACATCAAAATCAACTATGTCTAAAATAGCAAAATAATATTCATGGGGAGAATAGTATGGGGAGAATAGTAATAATAATTGTTATCTCAATCATAAAGAACAGTAAACAAGAGAAATAATATGCAAGAGGCTTATTAGTATATGTATAGTTATGGGCAAAAGTATTGACACCCCTGCAATTCTGTCAGATAATACTCATTTTCTTCCTGAAAATGATTGCAAACACAAATTCTTTGGTATTATTATCCTCATTTAATTTGTCTTTAATGAAAAAACACAAAAGAGAATGAAGCAAAAAAGCAAAACATTGTTCATTTCAAACAAAACTCCAAAAATGGGCCAGACAAAAGTATTGGCACCCTCAGCCTAATAATTTGTTGCACAACCTTTAGCCAAAATAACTGCGACCAACCGCTTCCGATAACCATCAATGAGTTTCTTACAATGCTCTGCTGGAATTTTAGACCATTCTTCTTTGGCAAACTGCTCCAGGTCCCTGATATTTGAAGGGTGCCTTCTCCAAACTGCCATTTTTAGATCTCTCCACAGGTGTTCTATGGGTTTCAGGTCTGGACTCATTGCTGGCCACCTTAGAAGTCTCCAGTGCTTTCTCTCAAACCATTTTCTAGTACTTTTTGAAGTGTGTTTTGGGTCATTGTCCTGCTGGAAGACCCATGACCTCTGAGGGAGACCCAGCTTTCTCACACTGGGACCCACATTATGCTGCAAAATTTGTTGGTAGTCTTCAGACTTCAAAATGCCATGCACACGGTCAAGCAGTCCAGTGCCAGAAGCAGCAAAGCAACCCCAAAACATCAGGGAACCTCCGCCATGTTTGACTGTAGGGACCGTGTTCTTTTCTTTGAATGCCTTTTTTAGGGTTGAGCGAAACGGGTTGGTCATTTCATAAGTCGCCGACTTTTGTCAAAGTCGGGTTTCATGAAACCCGACCCGATCCCTGTGTGGGGTCGGCCATGCGGTACGCGACTTTCGCGCCAAAGTCGCGTTTCACTGACGCGAAAAGCGCCATTTCTCAGCCAATGAAGGTGGACGCAGAGTGTGGGCAGCGTGATGACATAGGTCTCAGTCCCCACCATCTTAGAGAAGGGCATTACAGTGATTGGCTTGCTTTCTGCGGCGTCACAGGGGCTATAAAGGGGCGTTCCCGCCGACTGCCATCTTACTGCTGCTGATCTGAGCATAGGGAGAGGTTGCTGCCGCTTTGTCAGAAGCAGGGATAGTGTTAGGCAGGGTCCATTAACCACCAAACCGCTTGTGCTGTAGTGATTTCCACTGTCCAACACCACCTTTTGCTTGCAGGGACCAGGGCCACCATCAGGGCATGACGGCCGTGACTGGCGTATGGGGCCCCGTCTCATCTGCTCACCGGGCCCCTACCGGCAGCCGCAGGCTAACCGGGCCCTTAGCGCCGACACTGCAGCTGTTTAAAGCTATTGATAGTTAACAGCCGCCAGCCAATCTGAGGCTGGCAGCTGACGTCAGCCGCAGCGTGCGTGTATGTCGCCGGCGTCTGACATCATTGTCAGTCGCCGGCGAGTGCACGCTGCAGCTGCGTGGAGACAGAGAACTTCGCCCGCCGCAGGAGCACGGCCAGGTAAGAAGAACTTTTTTTTTTCCTTGAGAGCGGCGATCCGGGGGGCCCAGGGAAGAACGCTGGACACAGGGGCAAAACGCTGGACACAGATGGGGCAGAGTGCTGGACACAGATGAGGCAGGATTGGAAACAGATGGGGCAGAGTGCTGGACACAGATGGGGCAGAGTGCTGGACACAGATGGGGCAGAGTGCTGGACACAGATGAGGCAGGATTGGAAACAGATGGGGCAGAGTGCTGGACACAGATGGGGCAGAGTGCTGGACACAGATGGGGCAGAGTGCTGGACACAGATGGGGCAGAGTGCTGGACACAGATGGGGCAGAGTGCTGGACACAGATGGGGAAGATTGGACACAGATGGGGCAGAGTGCTGGACACAGATGGGGCAGGATTGGAAACAGATGGGGCAGAGTGCTGGACACAGATGGGGCAGAGTGGTGGACATAGATGGGGCAGGATTGGACACAGATGGGGCAGAGTGCTGGACACAGATGGGGCAGAGTGCTGAACACAGATGGGGCAGGATTGGAAACAGATGGGGCAGAGTGCGGGAAACAGATGGGGCAGAGTGCTGGAAACAGATGGGGCAGAGTGCTGGACACAGATGGGGCAGGATTGGACACAGATGGGGCAGAGTGTTGGACACAGATGGGGCAGAGTGCTGGACACAGATGGGGCAGGATTGGAAACAGATGGGGCAGAGTGCTGGACACAGATGGGGCAGGATTGGAAACAGATGGGGCAGAGTGCTGGACACAGATGGGGCAGGATTGGACACAGATGGGGCAGAGTGCTGGACACAGATGGGGCAGAGAGCTGGACACAGAGGGGTCAGGATTGGAAACAGATGGGGCAGAGTGTTGGACACAGATGGGGCAGGATTGGACACAGATGGGGCAGAGTGCTGGACACAGATGGGGCAGGATTAGAAACAGATGGGGCAGAGTGCTGGACACAGATGGGGCAGGATTGGACACAGATGGGGCAGAGTGCTGGACACAGATGGTGCAGAGTGCTGGACACAGATGTGGCAGGATTGGAAACAGATGGGGCAGAGTGCTGGACACATATGGGGCAGGATTGGACACAGATGGGGCAGAGTGCTGGACACAGATGGGGCAGGATTGGAAACAGATGGGGCAGAGTGCTGGACACAGATGGGGCAGAGTGCTGGACACAGATGGGGCAGGATTGGAAACAGATGGGGCAGAGTGCTGGACACAGATGGGGCAGAGTGCTGGACACAGATGGGGCAGAGTGCTGGACACAGATGGGGCAGGATTGGAAACAGATGGGGCAGAATGGAGACAGATGGGGCAGGATTGGAGACAGATGGGGCAGGATGGATACGATGGATGTGGAGATCATATGGGGTAGAATGGATACTCATGAGGGAAGGATGGGAGAACATATGGCTGGAGCCAGGAATGAGACACACGGGGCCAGGATGAGGGATATTATTACCATAGGGGCTAATTAAGGGATATTATTATTGCAGTGATGTACCGTATTTATTTTATTTTTTGAGTATACTGTTTTAAATGGGGGGCAGGCCTGTTACTGTGTAGAGTGATACTTCTTCATGTGGTGTAATGTAGAGGCTGGGAAAATTAAGTAATGTGTTCTACAAGCGGAACTCGAGATAACTGTGTTATTTCCTGCAGAGAGAAGTCCTGGCTGGATGAAGTGATGGCGGTCTGTGCTGGATGAAAGATGAAGGTCTTCACTTAGAGACGTCACTGGTGAGTCAGTGTTACCTATACACTGACACTATACACTGTATACTATATACAGAGGTCCTGTGTACAATGTCACCAGTGATCACTGTATTACCTGTACACAGACACTGCTTACTAATTACAGATCTCCTGTGTATAATGGCACTGATGGTGATAGTATTATGGGGGTTTTTTTTTATTACTGATCAGTATTGTAGTATTCAGTCATTGGTGGTAATATGCGGTCTGGTCATGGTGTACCGGTATTTGTTCCTTGTATTTTATATTATTCGATCACTGTGGTGGTAATATGTCATCTGGTCATAGTGCTGTGGTATTTGTTCCTTGTATGTGGTATTATAGGTCATTTTAAAAATTGAAAAATAAATAAAAATATACCTAAATTGTATTGCATATTTTAACAAATTTTTAATAGGTTACAGTAGAGTAGGGCCCGGCCAAAAGTGTCTACCATGTTATGGTGGCGGCTTAAAAAATCTTTTGGCCAAAACAAAAGCTGCCGGCTATATGTGGGATCTGGTGATGGGAACTGTCAATGTGTGATAGGTGAGAAGTGGAGATTTTCCAAGAGAGAGCGGTGGGACTGTGGACAGTTCGAGGGGTGGAGCCTGGAGGCGGGGCTGGGGTGGAGCCTGGGCGGAGTTTCAAGGGGGTCCCGAAAATTTTGCCAGTATGGGGCCCCAAAATTTCTAGTGGCAGCCCTGGCAGGGACAGTGGAGGCTACATTTATTTTTCCTCAGTGCTGTAGCTCATCGGGCTGCCCTAGAAGGCTCCCTGATAGCTGCATTGCTGTTTGTACACCGCTGTGCAAACCAACTGCTTTTTTCAAAGCATAAATCCTGTTGCTCCTTCCTTTCTGCACAGCTATCTTGTTTGATTGTCCACACTTTTGACTTTTTTGTGCAGCAGTCCACTCCTTGTTATTGCTGCCTGCCATACTTTGGTGAGATTACTGCAGGGAGATAGTAATTGTAGGACAGTCCCCTTTTTTTTTTTTTGTTTCGTTATATCTCTTCAAGCCACTTTCTGCCACAGAAAATATACTCTAATACAGTGGCCCAGATTTATTCACTAGACTACCTGAAGAAAAAAAAAAAAGGGTGCAGATTAAAATTGGCAAATCTACATCAGTGGCAGTCCTGTGTGTGGCATCTGTGTCTCATTTTCTGGCACAGAAAACATACAGTCTAACAGTGGGCCTGACTTCTTGCCAATTCTCCCATAAATAAAAAAAAATAGTGGGAGATTAAGATTGGAAATTCTGCCTCAGTGCCAGTGCTGTGTGTGCCACCTGTCTCAAATTTTGTGCCACATTAAACCTAGTGTGTAATACTGGGCCAGATTTCTTTTAAATACTCCCTGAAAAAAAAAATAGTGGGAGATTAAAATTGGCAATTCTGCCTCATTGCCACTCCTGTGTGTGCCACCTGTCTCAAATTTTGTGCCACATTAAACCTAGTGTGTAATACTGGGCCAGATTTCTTTTAAATTCTCCCTGAAAAAAAAAACAGTGGGATATTAAGTTTGGCATTTCTGCTTCAGTGCCAGTCCTGTGTGTGCCACCTGTCTCAAATTTTGTGCCACATTAAACCTAGTGTGTAAAACTGGGCCAGCTTTTTTTTAAATTCTCCCTGAAAAAAAAATAGTGGGAGATTAAGATTGGCAATTCTGCCTCATTGCCAGTGCTGTGTGTGCCACCTGTCTCAAATTTTGTGCCACATTAAACCTAGTGTGTAATACTGGGCCAGATTTCTTTTAAATTCTCCCTGAAAAAAATAATAGTGGGAGATTAAGATTGGCAATTCTGCCTCATTGCCAGTGCTGTGTGTGCCACCTGTCTCAAATTTTGTGCCACATTAAACCTAGTGTGTAATACTGGGCAAGATTTCTTTTTTTTTTTTTTTTTTAAATTCTTTATTTAAGTTTTCAATTAACAGTAATAAAACAGTTAACATTTGCTCTCATGTCAAGAAATACGGGTATTTGTCATATTATAATATGTCTAAGGATATTCATGGCAGATGGATTAAACGTATACATTCCCTAGAAAGTGAAGACAGTTGAGCTTACAGAACTTAGAACAAAATTTCAGGACTGCAAAGAACTAGCCCTAGAAACAGTACGAGTTATGAAAGATTTCTTTTAAATTCTCCCTGAAAAAAAAAAATAGTGGGAGATGAAGATTGGCATTTCTGCTTCAGTGCCAGTCCTGTGTGTGCCACCTGTCTCAAATTGTGTGCCACATTAAACCTAGTGTGTAATACTGGGCAAGATTTCTTTTAAATTCTCCCTGAAAAAAACAGTGGGAGATTAAGATTGTCATTTATGCTTTAATGCCAGTCCTGTGTGTGCCACCTGTCTCAAATTTTGTGCCACATTAAACCTAGTGTGTAATACTGGGCCAGATTTCTTTTAAATTCTCCCTGAAAAAAAAATAGTGGGAGATTAAGATTGGCATTTCTGCTTCAGTGCCACTCCTGTGTGTGCCACCTGTCTCAAATTTTGTGCCACATTAAACCTAGTGTGTAATACTGGGCCAGATTTCTTTTAAATTCTCCCTGAAAAAAAAACAGTGGGATATTAAGATTGGCATTTCTGCTTCAGTGCCAGTCCTATGTGTGCCACCTGTCTCAAATTTTGTGCCACATTAAACCTAGTGTGTAAAACTGGGCCAGCTATTTTTTAAATTCTCCCTGAAAAAAAATAGTGGGAGATTAAGATTGGCAATTCTGCCTCATTGCCAGTGCTGTGTGTGCCACCTGTCTCAAATTTTGTGCCACATTAAACCTAGTGTGTAATACTGGGCCAGATTTCTTTAAAATTCTAAAATGTGTATTGATGGTGGCGCAAAAGTGTTAAAAAGCTATTAATTCTTGCTGCGTTACCAAACCAACTTCCACACCAAGTTGGTGATAAGTGTATAATCTAATAAAAGTATGTATCTAAGTACATGTAGGTACGCGCTAGATGTATTTATTAGTAGCTTTCTTTTTTGGCTAAATATCTAGCGCGTACCTACATGTACTTAGATGCATTCTTTTAAATTCTCCCTGAAAAAAAAATAGTGGGAGATTAAGATTGGCATTTCTGCTTCAGTGCCAGTCCTGTGTATGCCACCTGTCTCAAATTGTGTGCCACATTAAACCTAGTGTGTAATACTGGGCCAGATTTCTTTTAAATTCTCCCTGAAAAAAAAAATAGTGGGATATTAAGATTGGCATTTCTGCTTCAGTGCCAGTCCTGTGTGTGCCACCTGTCTCAAATTGTGTGCCACATTAAACCTAGTGTGTAAAACTGGGCCAGCTTTTTTTTAAATTATCCCTGAAAAAAAATAGTGGGAGATTAAGATTGGCAATTCTGCCTCATTGCTAGTGCTGTGTGTGCCACCTGTCTCAAATTTTGTGCCACATTAAACCTAGTGTGTAATACTGGGCCAGATTTCTTTTAAATTCTCCCTGAAAAAAATAATAGTGGGAGATTAAGATTGGCAATTCTGCTTCATTGCCAGTGCTGTGTGTGCCACCTGTCTCAAATTTTGTGCCACATTAAACCTAGTGTGTAATACTGGGCCAGATTTCTTTTAACTTCTCCCTGAAAAAAAAAATAGTGGGAGATTAAGATTGGCATTTCTGCTTCATTGCCAGTGCTGTGTGTGCCACCTGTCTCAAATTGTGTGCCACATTAAACCTAGTGTGTAATACTGGGCCAGTTTTTTTTTTTAATTATCCAGAAAAAATAAAATAGTGGGAGACTAAGATTGGCAATTCTGCCTCATTGCCAGTGCTGTGTGTGGCATCTGTCTCTAATTTTGTGCCACAGAATATATACTGTATAAGAGTGGGCCACATTTCTTCAATATTCTCCCAGAAAAAATAAAAAGAGAGATTTTATTGGTAGTGTCTGCATCAGTGTCAGTCCTGTTAGTGGTATATCTGTCTGCAACTGAAGCTGTGTACTGTTATACATTGGGCCTGATTTTCCCTGCAGTCTCACCCACCTATAAAGGGATACATAAATCCAACAGAAGTTTGAGTTCACCTTGTAACTGGTTTTACAGTAACAAATACCGTTAGTTTGGTTACGTTTTTCAAACAATGAGGAAGTCTGGTGGAAGAGGTCGTGGCCGTGGGCGGTCATTGCCAGCTGGTAATGATGGTAGTGGTGGTGGAGCATCAGGTGGTCGTTGGAAAAGCAATATAGCACCTAAGTCTCGAGTTGTTGAGCCTGGTTCATCGTCTGGCTACACAAGGCCTCGAACGCTCCCTTTTCTGGGAGTAGGAAAACCGCTTTTAAAGCCGGAGCAGCAAGAACTAGTATTGGCTTTCCTTGCTGACTCAGCTTCTAGCTCTTTCGCCTCCTCTTCTGAAACTGCTAAATGTAAAAGCAGCGTGTCGTTAGTGGATGTTCACGGTCAGGGACAAGTCGCTTCCTTGTCTTCTTCACCAAGAACAACAGAGAAGCATGCGTCAGGCGACACCACGGGTTACTCCATGAAGCTCTTTACACATACCGTTCCTGGGTTAGAAAGTGAAACAGTTAACAGGCCATGCCCATTACAAGTTGAATCGGACATGGAGTGCACAGATGCACAGCCACAGCCAGATTACTATGCTGTTCCTTTGACTCAGAGCAGAACATTGCCCTCGCAGTGTACTGATCCAGAATCAGACCTTGACGAGACTATGGTGCCCCGTCACGAACGCTATACCTCCGGCTTACACGGTGACACAGAAGAAGTTGCACACGAGATAGAAGAGGAGGTCATAGATGACTCAGTTGTTGACCCCAATTGGCAGCCATTGGGGGAACAGGGTGCAGGCGGCAGTAGCTCTGAAGTGGAGGAGGAGGAGCCGCAGCAGGCATCAACATCGCAACAGGTTCCATCAGCCGGGCCTGTATCTGGCCAAAAACGTGTGGCAAAACCAAAACCAGTTGTAGGACAGCGTGGCCATCCAGTTAAAGAAGCTCAGTCTGCAATGCCTGAAAAGGTATCCGATAGTAGAAAGAGTGCAGTCTGGCATTTTTTTAAACAACATCCAAATGATCAGCGCAAAGTCATCTGTCAAAAATGTTCAACTACCTTAAGCAGAGGTCAGAATCTTAAAAGTCTAAATACAAGTTGCATGCGTAGACATTTAACCATCATGCATTTGCAAGCCTGGACTAACTATCAAACGTCCCTTAAGGTTGTAGCACCCTCGGCCAATGAAGCTAGTCAGCAACGCTACATCCCTTCCCTCACTGTAAGCCCACCATTTCCCGCACCACCTACAGTAAATGTGCAGGTTTTGTCGCCAGGCCAAAGCAGTCAGGGAATCACCAGGTTCGTAGTAGGAAACACTGCATGTAGGGCAGCAGCAAGAATACCATCTCCAACCCTCTCTCAGTCTGGCATGTCCAATGGCACCCCCGCTAGTTCCACAATCTGCAGCTCTCCAGTCCAGCTCAGGCTACATGAGACTCTCGTTAGGAAAAGGAAGTACTCATCTTCGCATCCGCGTACACAGGGTTTGAACGCCCACATTGCTAGACTAATCTCATTAGAGATGATGCCCTACCGGTTAGTTGAAAGCGAAGCTTTCAAAGCCCTGATGGACTACGCTGTACCACGCTACGAGCTACCCAGTCGACACTTCTTTTCTAGAAAAGCCATCCCAGCCCTCCACCAGCATGTAAAAGACCGCATCGTCCATGCACTCAGGCAATCTGTGAGTACAAAGGTGCACCTGACAACAGATGCATGGACCAGTAGGCATGGCCAGGGACGTTATGTGTCCATCACGGCACACTGGGTTAATGTGGTGGATGCAGGGTCCACAGGGGACAGCAATATTGGGACAGTTCTGCCTAGCCCACGGTCTAGGAAACAGTTGACTGTAGGCGTTCGCCCCCACTCCTCCTCCTCCTCGTCCTCCTGCAGAAGCGAGAGCTCGTCCACAGACCGCAGTCGCACAACCACTCCATCCGCAGCTGCCACTGTTGCACACGAGGTATCCCATTATGGGACAGTTAGTGGCAAGCGTCAGCAGGCTGTATTGGCAATGAAGTGTTTGGGCGACAACAGACACACCGCGGAAGTTCTGTCCGAGTTCTTGCAGCAAGAAACTCAGTCATGGCTGGGCACTGTACATCTTGAGGCAGGCAAGGTAGTGAGTGATAACGGAAGGAATTTTATGGCTGCCATAGCCCTTTCACAGCTGAAACACATTCCTTGCCTGGCTCACACCTTAAACCTGGTGGTGCAGTGCTTCTTGAAAAGTTATCCGGGGTTACCCGACGTGCTCCTCAAAGTACGCAGACTTTGCTCGCATATCCGCCGTTTGCCCGTACACTCCAGTCGTATGCAGAACCATCAGCGGTCTTTGAACCTTCCCCAGCATCGCCTAATCATCGACGTTGCAACAAGGTGGAACTCCACACTGCACATGCTTCAGAGACTGTGCGAACAGAGGCGTGCTGTTATGTATTTGTGGGAGGATACACATAAACGGGCAGGCAGTTGGATGGCAGACATGGAGTTGTCAGGTGTGCAGTGGTCGAAGGTACAAGACCTGTGTCAAGTCCTTCAGTGTTTTGAGGAATGCACACGGCTGGTTAGTGCAGACAACGCCATAATAAGCATGAGCATCCCCCTAAAGCGTCTGCTGATGCAAAGTTTGACGCACATAAAGGAGCAGGCGTCTGCAGCCGAGGAAGAGGAAAGCCTTGATGACAGTCAGCCATTGTCTGGTCAGGGCAGTCTACAGGACGAGATAGCGGGCGAAGAGGATGAGGACGAGGAGGATGATGGGGATAAGTATTTTTTGAATGAGGAAGCTTCTCCGGGGCCAATAGAAACTGGTGGCGTTGCAAGGCCAGTTCAGGTTTTTTGAGGGAGACAAGTGACGTAGATTTGCCTGAAACTGCCCCTCAACCCAGCACAACCGCAGATTTGACAACTGGAACTTTGGCCCACATGGCGGATTATGCCTTACGTATCCTCAAAAGGGACCCACGCATTAATAAAATGATGACCGATGACGATTACTGGTTGGCCTGCCTCCTTGATCCTCGCTATAAAGGCAAATTGCAAAATATCATGCCACATGAGAACCTCGAACAAATATTAGCAACCAAACAAGCAACTCTGGTAGACCGTTTGATTCAGGCATTCCCAGCACACAGCACCGGTGATGGTTCTCACACGAGGTGCAGGGGGCAACAGGGCAGAGGTGTTAGAGGTGCACAAATCAGAAGTGGTGTTGGACAGAGGGGTTTTCTGACCAGGTTGTGGAGTGATTTCGCAATGACCGCAGACAGGACAGGTACTGCAGCATCAATTCAAAGTGACAGGAGACAACATTTGTCCAGTATGGTTACTAACTATTTTTCATCCCTTATCGATGTTCTCCCTCAACCGTCATTCCCATTTGATTACTGGGCATCCAAAATAGACACCTGGCCTGAATTGGCAGAATATGCATTGCAGGAGCTTGCTTGCCCAGCAGCTAGTGTGCTATCAGAAAGAGTATTCAGTGCTGCTGGTTCAATATTGACCGAAAAAAGGACTCGTCTGGCTACCCAAAATGTTGATGATCTAACCTTCATTAAAATGAACCACTCATGGATTTCGAATTATTTTGCCCCACCTTTCCCGGCTGACACCTAGCTTTCCTATAAAAAGGTCTTGCTTGACTGGTCTTACTGACTGTTCCAATCTCTTAATTTGCAGCAGCTGTTTATCCAGCATACAACATGTTTATGCAGCGCCCCAGAGATCTGGTCGTTGCAGTATGACACTGCCACTAAGGGGAGTGATGGTACGTCTGATGGCACTGAAGGAATTCTACCGACCAGGTATCACCAGCACACATTACACTTCACACTCCGTCCACTAGGGGGAGCAAAAGGCTTTATTTATTGGGCCACTCCTCACACTGGTAAAACTAGGGGTTAGATAGGAAGTTAGTCAGAAGCTGACTGGGTTGGATTCAGGCAACATCCCGTGGCAGGGGGTGTTGCAGGTAGAAGACACAGGGGGGTCCCTGTCAGGCGTGGGAACCTGGCAGGTGCCTAGCGAACAGAGCAGAACGTTACGGAACCACGCCTGCACACCCCGCGGCGGTATCCTAAGGAAGTGACACGAAGGGAAGGATATTGTGGAACAGTGAGAAACGAGATCAAGCACAAAGGAGAACCAGTAGGAGTCGTGCCGTGAGACCGAGGCAACATCCTACTGAGGCGCGTAGCCGGTGGCCGGAACACCACGGAAGTAACTGACTCTAGGCCTTACTTCGAACTCCGCAGGACAGTTAATTATAGGTTGGCTGTCTATCCTAAATTTCCTACGAAGACATAGGGGGAAACACATGGAGAGGGGCGTCTCTAGGGTCCCGGAAGAGCTCCGAGCCTTCCCGTCATATGGGTGCGTCCTAGCCATAACATACTGGGGGACGAGAAACTAGTAACATCTGGAACAAGCGAGAGAGAAATAGAAAGAACGAACGAATGAGAACAGAAGTTGTGAGGACTATTCCGAATGCTCAGCAGGGTAGCACTACAACACACAGGCGCTAGTGGTAGGCACTGATTTCCACCTGCAAAGGGAACTCTGGAAGTGCCCATCGGACCGGCCGGTCTCAGATAGCCCTGTTAAGCGTGCTCTGGATTGAGGATCCTGAAGTCTTCAGTAAAGAGGTAAAGAGACTGCAACCCTGTGTCCTCGTTATTGACTGCACCTCACACCATCACCATCCACCTTACTGGGAAGCCCTGGGGACATACTTCACCTGTGGGAAGGTATACCATCCAGCTGCCATTCCATCACCCCAGCGGACCCCACAGCAGTGTCGGTCACCCTGACCGAACACCACAGGTGGTGTCACGAATCCCTGACAGACTGTACCACCTTTATTGGACGCCCCTTAGCAGGGTCTCGGACCGGGTCTAGCCACCGTGACAGCCTCAGAACACAAACGAATTCTTGAAAAAAAATCGATGGTCTTTATATTGGGAAGGACACACTCTTAGTGTCCTGTGACGTAGAGAGTTTATATACCAACATTCGCCATAATGATGGCATCCGCGCCACGGAATATTTTTTTAATTCTTCATCCATACCCACATCCATGAAACAGTTTATAATACAAATGCTTGAATTTTCACTTTCAAAAAATTTCTTTTTCTTTAAGGGGTCCCTCTACCTACAGCTCCAGGGGACAGCAATGGGTGCGTCTTTTGCGCCTTCGTACGCAAATTTGTTCCTGGGGCTGTGGGAGAGGGACCTATTCCATGCCGGACTCGAGTCATCAATGGACCGCATCCCAATTTGGGTGCGGTTCATTGATGACATATTTTTTGTCTGGCAGGGCACCATGGATTCACTCCATGGTTTCATGGAACATTTAAATCAAAATGAGTTAAATATCAAATTAACATATAAATGCGATATGGAATTCATGGAATTTCTGGATGTGGGAATACATAGGGATGAGAGTGGTTGCTTATACACAAATATCTTCCGTAAATCTACAGCAGTAAATGCATTACTGCATGCCTCCTCATCACACCCTCCCGCCATGATCAATTCAATTCCAATAGGTCAATTCCTACGCCTAAGGAGGATTTGCTCAAATGAAACAGACTTTGAAAGCCAGGCTAACGATTTAAAAGAAAGATTCTTGGAAAGAGGGTATAGCAAAAGGTCAGTAAAAAGGGGCTATAATCGCGCTAAACACATAACCCGACATCAGGCGTTGTATGGAACAAAACCTTACAAATCAGAAAAGGTAGTAAGATACATAACACAATATCATGGCCAAACAGAATTAATGAGGACGTATATAAACAAATCGTGGGCCATACTAAAATCCGATCCTATTCTGACTCAATATATTGGTGAAAGTTGTAGTATCACCTATCGCAGATCTAAAAATCTGAAAGACCAATTAGTTAGAAGTCACTATTCATATAATGCAGAAATCCCATCTTTCCTTACCAATTCAAAGGTGGTACCAGGATGCAAACCTTGCGGTCAATGTGTGGCCTGCAATAATATTAAAAGAACTGATACTTTTTGTAATTTTAATGGTACCTCCGTATACAAAATCAAACAGGCAATTAATTGCACCTCGAAAGCCGTTATCCATCATGCCATGTGTCCATGTTCCATGGTATATATAGGGATGACGACTAGACAATTAAAAGTACGTACCAGGGAACACGTATTGGGAATCATAGCGGCCAAAGAAGTGGAGGATATCTCTTCTTTAAAAACAATCCCTAAACACTTCAAATTACATCATGGGTGTGATGCCTCCATGTTGAAAATAACTGGCATAGATATGATCAAAACAAATGAGAGAGGTGGCGAAATAAGTATGGCCTTGGCAAGAAAAGAAACGAAATGGATATGGACGCTGGGTACTGTTGCACCAAAAGGGTTGAATGAGAACCTTAGTTTCGTACCATTTTTATAACCAAATTTTTTTATACTCTGTAACCTTTTAAGTTTTAATATTAATATTTTTATACATATTTTAATTTTTAATATTTTTATGATCCCTTATTAATAATTTTTATTTTTATAGTTTCATATACTTACCATCTGTGGATTTGAACTCTATGTGGTGTTCTGTCTGCTGTGGAGTCGGATGGTTGGCGGATGTGATGCCGCATATTATTGAAGTATACCCTATATGGAAGCAGAAGAAAGAAAAAGGAAAAAGATTAAAAGCACTCCTTATGTAGTATTTAATGTTTACAGAATGACATACATTACTTTGCTTTGTACGCATTGATTGCATAGCTATTTTTCATATGTTTAATCTGTCATATATTCATGTAGATATTGTATATATTTTTTTAGATATTTTCTCATGTATATTTTATACAGTGAGTCCTCTTTATCTTATATGGATGTGTCTGGCGCGGCACACATATATATATATATATGTATATATGTATATATATGTATATGTATGTGCATGTTTATGTATACCTGTGCCGTGCCTTATTCTCCTTATCATACAATTGTTATGGTTATTACTTCCCCCTTATTTTTCTGGGCAAGCACTATTTATCAGACCCGTGGCTGGGCATTGCTGTATCCCACTTCATTAGTATGCGGCTTCTGTTTAATTTCTTTAACTTTGCGCTCCACCGGACATACAGATGGGGATTGCTTCACCCACGCTGTGTCCCTGGTGGTGCGCATGCGCGGTCCGTGTCTGTTGGCGCCGGCGCTCTGCGTCCTTGGTTTTTTGTCACGCCGGGTACTCCGTTCCCGTGGTGACGGACCATGTGACGGGGAGACCGGAACCGGCCGACCTCCAGACTGCGCATGCGCCGCTGGTATCCGGGCCGCAGCGTTTGGTGTGAGCTATAAAAACCCTCTGGGATCATTAATCGCTATCCCCTGACGAAGAAACATATTCGAAACGCGCGTCGGGCGTACGCAGGACTCAGTCTCCCCCTGAAGGCAGCTCACCTACGGTAATTACTAACCAGCTAGTGTCTATGTAAGCTTGCCTGCGGCGATGGTTTGACCGCTGAGCTATCAACGAGATATCATATGTTGCATGTGGGCACCTGCTTATATAGCAAGCTAACAATATGCAGGGTTTTTAACCCACGGTTGTCTACTGCAACGGAACACATATTTTATGCGGTCAGCTGACACCATTTCCATATACCCCGCTGTACTACAATCACCTTTTTGCACTTTGTCACTTTATATACATTGAGTGTATATAATCTCAAATTACCTCATTTATAATATCTTCTTTTATCTCGCTGTGTTATAATCTTCTTATGCACTTTTGTCACTTTGTTTGATATACATGTTGCTGCTATATATATATTTTTGTGGTTTTTTATTTTATTATTTTTTTAGCACTATTATGGTCTGGAAGATTATATATGTTAGCTTTTTTGCACTACTTTTTTAGTGGATATATAGCCTTAGATTTTTTCTGGTTTCACTTGAAATATAATATTTATCTTTTTAGTATCTCACTAAAAAATCTTTTTGGACAATTATTGACCTCTACTTTATTTTATATAAATTTTTATATTTTTTTGTTATTTTTCCAATTATTTTGGTTTTTGCTAGTACAGCGAGTAAAGGTAATTTTTTCCTTGGTGGGTTGTTACCTTCATTATTTAGGGACCTCTGGGTACCATACAATATTACCTGCGTTTTTTATATTCTTTCATTCATATACTATATATATATACAGTGGGGCAAAAAAGTATTTAGTCAGTCAGCAATAGTGCAAGTTCCACCACTTAAAAAGATGAGAGGCGTCTGTAATTTACATCATAGGTAGACCTCAACTATGGGAGACAAACTGAGAAAAAAAAATCCAGAAAATCACATTGTCTGTTTTTTTAACATTTTATTTGCATATTATGGTGGAAAATAAGTATTTGGTCAGAAACAAACAATCAAGATTTCTGGCTCTCACAGACCTGTAACTTCTTCTTTAAGAGTCTCCTCTTTCCTCCACTCGTTACCTGTAGTAATGGCACCTGTTTAAACTTGTTATCAGTATAAAAAGACACCTGTGCACACCCTCAAACAGTCTGACTCCAAACTCCACTATGGTGAAGACCAAAGAGCTGTCAAAGGACACCAGAAACAAAATTGTAGCCCTGCACCAGGCTGGGAAGACTGAATCTGCAATAGCCAACCAGCTTGGAGTGAAGAAATCAACAGTGGGAGCAATAATTAGAAAATGGAAGACATACAAGACCACTGATAATCTCCCTCGATCTGGGGCTCCACGCAAAATCCCACCCCGTGGGGTCAGAGTGATCACAAGAACGGTGAGCAAAAATCCCAGAACCACGCGGGGGGACCTAGTGAATGAACTGCAGAGAGCTGGGACCAATGTAACAAGGCCTACCATAAGTAACACACTATGCCACCATGGACTCAGATCCTGCAGTGCCAGACGTGTCCCACTGCTTAAGCCAGTACATGTCCGGGCCCGTCTGAAGTTTGCTAGAGAGCATTTGGATGATCCAGAGGAGTTTTGGGAGAATGTCCTATGGTCTGATGAAACCAAACTGGAACTGTTTGGTAGAAACACAACTTGTTGTGTTTGGAGGAAAAAGAATACTGAGTTGCATCCATCAAACACCATACATACTGTAAAGCATTGTGGTGGAAACATCATGCTTTGGGGCTGTTTCTCTGCAAAGGGGCCAGGACGACTGATCCGGGTACATGAAAGAATGAATGGGGCCATGTATCGTGAGATTTTGAGTGCAAACCTCCTTCCATCAGCAAGGGCATTGAAGATGAAACGTGGCTGGGTCTTTCAACATGACAATGATCCAAAGCACACCGCCAGGGCAATGAAGGAGTGGCTTCGTAAGAAGCATTTCAAGGTCCTGGAGTGGCCTAGCCAGTCTCCAGATCTCAACCCTATAGAAAACCTTTGGAGGGAGTTGAAAGTCCGTGTTGCCAAGCGAAAAGCCAAAAACATCACTGCTCTAGAGGAGATCTGCATGGAGGAATGGGCCAACATACCAACAACAGTGTGTGGCAACCTTGTGAAGACTTACAGAAAACGTTTGACCTCTGTCATTGCCAACAAAGGATATATTACAAAGTATTGAGATGAAATTTTGTTTCTGACCAAATACTTATTTTCCACCATAATATGCAAATAAAATGTTAAAAAAACAGACAATGTGATTTTCTGGATTTTTTTTTCTCAGTTTGTCTCCCATAGTTGAGGTCTACCTATGATGTAAATTACAGACGCCTCTCATCTTTTTAAGTGGTGGAACTTGCACTATTGCTGACTGACTAAATACTTTTTTGCCCCACTGTATATATGTACATTTTTTTTAAAAAACTCTTTTAAATGTATGAATTGCCAATAGATTTAATAAAGGCATATTATTGATCATAACACTGTGGTACTCTCTGGCTATTTCTTATCCGGTAGTGGTTAGGTGGTTCGGTTCCCTTTTCTCAGTGTTTATTCACTGTAACCTTCACAGTGCACCCTAACCTCCTGAGACACATTACGATTCTTATTCCTAATTTGGGTTTGATTTATGGTGTTTAGTGGTGTTCATTGTGTTTTTAATTGAACCAGAGAGGCCCGGTACCGAGAACTCATGGCCCTGTGTCTTGGGGCGCTCCATTTACACCTCCCTAAATGGGCAAACTCCCCCCACGGGGCTGTGGTCTCGCCACTTGGCGCAAGCACCCGTGAGAGTGCCGTTTGTCTGAAGAGGTGGGTGTGCCCGCTTTTGGTCGACGGCAATGCCACTGGGTCCCTCATAGTACAATAAAGTGTCTCTGGCGGTGGTGGCGCGCACCCAACGTCAGACACACCGTTGTAACATGAGGGGCCCTGGGCCTGTACCGCCGGCCACAAGAGAGTTTCCCCCCAGCTCAAACAGTGCTCTACCACTTGCAAAATTATCTCTCACAGCTCCACCAATGTTTAGTCTATGCACTGACATCCTTCAATGCCTGGCACTGACAATACCAATTTGTTGACATGTATGATGCTAGTTAAAATAGTCAGGTTCAGTGTCCTATATCGACTGTGCACCTCCCCCCTCGGCTGTGCTTTGCATTTTCTATATCACAGTGTCCTATATTGACACCAGTAAATACTTAGCGCCAAATTACTATGTCTGAAACTCAGCAGAGGAGCCCACCCCTGTACCTAAGTATGCCACCCTTTTGTTTTTGGGTTTTGTTGTTTTGCAAGACATTAACATCTATTTATTTTTTGGGAGTACTAACTGTGTCAGACACTCTTTCCAATCGTCCTCCGCTGACCATACCAATGCTGCCTGTGTACCCCTGCAAGATAATTCGAACTGCATTGAGCCTAATTTTTTTTTTATTTTAGGCCTAGTAAGTCTGTCTGCGGTCCCTCCTTCCAATTGTCCTCCACTGACCACACCAATGCTGCCTGTGTACCCCTACCACATAATCGAAGCTGCATTGAGCCTAATTTATTTAGTTTTGGCCTGCTAAGTCTGTCTGCGGTCCCTCCTTCCAATTGTCCTCCGCTGACCACACCAATGCTGCCTGTGTACCCCTACTACATAATCGAAGCTGCATTGAGCCTAATTTATTTAGTTTTGGCCTACTAAGTCTGTCTGCGGTCCATCCTTCCATTTGTCCTCCGCTGAGCACACCAATGCCGACCGTGTACCTATGTAACTTTTTTCAACCTGCAGTGAGCCAACTTTGTGGTGTAAGGCCTACTAGCAGTGTCTGTCTGCGCCACTTAATACAGCTATTGTCCTCTATAAAAAAAAAAAAAAAAAAAAGGCTGGTTTTCAGCCTGTCAGAATTATAAAACTGCATTGGGGCCACAAGTTTCGTTGTGGTCTACAAACTAATTCTTCCGCTCCAAGGTGTTCTCTATGTTGCCTCTCCCTCGCTTCTATCTTGAGGCTCTTGTTAAGTAGTTGTTGAAACAACAGAGCATTAGCCCTACAAGTTGGGTCTGGGTTGTAGAGATGGTGTCTGCCGCTCCAAGGTGTTCTCCAGGTTGCCTCTCCCTAGCTTCTATCTTGAAGCTCTTGTTAAGTAGTTGTTGAAAGAACACTGCATTAGCCCTACAAGTTGGGTCTGGGATGTAGAGACGGTGTCTGCTGCTCCAAGGTGTTCCCCAGGTTGCCTCTCCCTAGCTTCTATCTTGAAGCTCTCATTAAGTAGTTGTTGAAACAACACTGCATTAGGCCTACAAGTTGGGTCTTGGTTGTAGAGACGGTGTCTGCCGCTCCAAGGTGTTCTCCAGGTTGCCTCTCCCCAGCTTCTATCTAGAAGCTCTCGTTAAGTAGTTGTTGAAACAACACTGCATTAGGCCTACAAGTTGGGTCTGGGTTGTAGAGACGGTGTCTGCCACTCCAAGGTGTTCTCCAGGTTGCCTCTCCCTAGCTTCTATCTTCAGGCTCTTGTTAAATTGTTTTTAATATAACACTGCATCTGGCCTACTTGTTTTGTTGGCCCTACTAACGGTGTCTGCCGCTCCTAGATGTTCTCCTACACTGAACAAACCAGTGCCGCCTGTTTACTTCTGTTACCAATTTTAAACTGCATTAGCCTACTTACTGATTTGGGCCTACTCACTGTGTCAGCCTCTCATTACAGTTGTACTCCACTGAACAAAGCAATGCCCCCTGGTTAGTCCTGTTACCAATTTTGAACTGCATTTAGCCCACTTTATTATTTGGGCCTATATCTGTGTTTCCTCCTCATCCTGCCCATTGCCCAGCCAGTGATAGATGAGTCTGCTGGTACATTGACCCAGAACGCTACATTCCCCGCACACGCTACACAGCCAGAATGTGAAAAAAAGTCAGGTTCCCCTTCCCGCATACCATACCACCTTACACGGGGACAAAGAGGAAGGTGCAGATGAAAGTGCAGGTTCCTTCATCAGGTGGGGGGGGAATACTCATTGGCGACGTCACTGGCACAGGGCCCCTCATAGTACGCAAAAGTGTCGCTGCCGGTGGGAGGCGCCCCTGCCGTGCAAACACACCGCCGTACTTTGAGGGGCCCTGTGCCAGTGCCAATGCCAAAGAGTGGGCCCACCCTGCTTGCTCAGGATCACAGCACTTGCAAAGTTTAAATACTTACCTCTACCTGCTCCACTGCCGTGACGTGCTCCAGATTTCCTGGGCCCACTAAATACTTGAACCAGCCCTACCCCCCACAACTTTAGCCAAATGACCCCCAATTTCCAATGCCTTACTATTATTATAAGGTAAATTAAGATTGACAAGCTTCAGTAACAAGAATGGATGTTTTTGCCATTAAAATGGGCACTGTAGGTGTTTTCCTGGCCTCCACTCACTGCCGACTATGCTCCCCCATTGACTTGCATTGGGTTTCGTGTTTCGGTCGATCCCCGACTTTTCGCGATAATCGGCCGATTTCACTGGACTCGACTTTTGAGATAGTCGGGTTTCGCGAAACCCGACTCGACCTTAAAAAACTAAAAGTCGCTCAACCCTACTCTTTTTTTCTCCTGTAAACTCTGTGTTGATGCCCTTGCCCAAAAAGCTCTACTTTTGTCTCATCTGACCAGAGAACATTCTTCCAAAATGTTTTAGGCTTTTTCAGGTAGGTTTTGGCAAACTCCAGCCTGGCTTTTTTATGTCTCGGGGTAAGAAGTGGAGTCTTCCTGGGTCTCCTACCATACAGTCCATTTTCATTCAAACGCCGACGGATAGTATGGGTTGACACTGTTGTACCCTCGGACCGCAGGGCAGCTTGAACTTGTTTGGATGTTAGTCGAGGTTCTTTATCCAACATCCGCACAATCTTGTGTTGAAATCTCTTGTCAATTTTTCTTTTCCGTCCACATCTAGGGAGGTTAGCCACAGTGCCATGGGCTTTAAACTTCTTGATGACACTGCGCACGGTAGACACAGGAACATTCAGGTCTTTGGAGATGGACTTGTAGCCTTGAGATTGCTCATGCTTCCTCACAATTTGGTTTCTCAAGTCCTCAGACAGTTCTTTGGTCTTCTTTCTTTTCTCCATGCTCAATGTGGTACACCCAAGGACACAGGACAGAGGTTGAGCCAACTTTAATCCATGTCAACTGGTTGCAAGTGTGATTTAGTTATTGCCAACACCTGTTAGGTGCCACAGGTAAGTTACAGGTGCTGTTAATTACACAAATTAGAGAAGCATCACATGATTTTTCGAACAGTGCCAATACTCCCCCCCCCCACCCCTCCCCCTTTTTATGTTTGGTACGGAATTATATCCAATTTGGCTTTAGGACAATTCTTTTTGTGTTTTTTTCATTTAAGACAAATTAAATGAAGATAATAATACCAAATAATTTGTGTTTGAAATCATTTTCAGGAAGAAGATGAGTATTATCTGACAGAATTGCAGGGGTGTCAATACTTTTGGCCATGACTGTATATATATATGCCCACGCATAGTATATGCTTACCATACCCCCTGTGATGAAGGTCTGGTCTGTTCCGTTCTGTCACTAACAGTACTGTTTGCACTATATATATATATATATATATATATATATAATGTACAATAATAAATTGTATTGTGGTACCATGTTAGCCAGAAAAATCGCTGTGAATACTTTTCTGCCCAATGAGGTATTCTAGAAGTGATACCTTTATTGGCTAACCAGAAAATAATATTATTTTCTGGTTAGCCAATAAAGGTATCACTCCTAGAATACTTCTGTCATCATTGGGCAGAAAAGTATTCACATTATATATATATATATATATACATATATATATAATATAAGGCTGGGAGCGTCACTCTGTCCGAAGCCTTTATAGACTGCGCAAGCGCAAGCGCCGGCGCAGTCTGGACCCCACAGAGTGACACTTCCAGGAGATCGCGGTATGCGTAAGCACTGAACGCACACCGCGATCTCCAACGGAGAGACAGGGACGTGGCAGGAGGGTGAGTATGAGCTATGTTCACCTATCTGTCCCGTTCCAGCGCTGCATGCCGCTCCCTTCCGGGTCCTCTGCCTGTGACGTTCACAGTTCAGAGGGCGCGATGACGCGCTTAATGCGTGCCGCCCTCTGACTGAACAGTCACAGGCAGAGGACCCGGAACACGGAGCGGGACACGCAGCACTGGAATGGGACAGGTGAATATAGCAAGTGTCGGGGGCCTGAGCTAGCGGCGATACCGGCACCTGACCCCCACAGCACGTCGGTGGCCCCGCCTGCTCAGGCCCCCCAGCACTTGGTGCCCAGGGACGATAGGTGAGCATGTTATTTTTTTTTATATATTGCAGCAGCATACGGGGCATATAATACAATGGAGCATCTTATGGGGCCATCAACATTTATGGAGCAGTATACGGGGCATATAGTATGGAGCATCTTATGGGGGCCATAAACCTTTATGGAGCAGCATATGGGGCATATAGTATGGAGCATCTTATGGGGGCCATAAACCTTTATGGAGCAGTGTACGGGGCATATACTATGGAGCATCTTATGGTGGCCATAAACCTTTATGGAGCAGTGTACGGGGCATATACTATGGAGCATCTTATGGGGGCCATAAACCTTTATGGAGCAGTGTACGGGGCATATACTATGGAGCATCTTATGGGGGCCATAAACCTTTATGGAGCACTGTACGGGGCATATACTATGGAGTATCTTATGGGGGCCATAAACCTTTATGGAGCAGCATACGGGGCATATACTATGGAGCATCTTATAGGGGCCATCAACCATAATGGAGCAGCATATGAGGCATATTCTATGGAGCATCTTATGGGGCCATCAACCTTTATGGAGCAGCGTATGGGGCATATGGGTGGGAGCAGCAAATTACAGAACGGTGGCGCAGGATGGGAGCAGCACATGACAGAACGGGGGCACAGGATGGGAGCAGCACATGACAGAATAGGGCAGCACATGACAGAACGGGGGTGCAGGATGGAAGCACCACATGACAGAACGGGGGCACAGGATAGGAGCAGCACATGACAGAATAGGGCAGCACATGACAGAACGGGGGTGCAGGATGGAAGCAGCACATGACAGAACGGGGGCGCAGGATGGGAGCAGCAAATGACAGAATGGAGGCGCAGGATGGGTGCAGCACATGTCAGAATAGAGGCGCAGGATGGGAGCAGCACATGACAGGATGGGGGCGCAGGATGGAGCAGCACATGACCGGATGGGGGCGCAGGATGGAGCAGCTCATGACAGGATGGGGACGCAGGGTGGAGCAGCACATGACAGGATGGGGACGCAGGATGGAGCAGCACATGACCGGATGGGGGCGCAGGATGGAGCAGCTCATGACAGGATGGGGACGCAGGGTGGAGCAGCACATGACAGGATGGGGACGCAGGATGGAGCAGCACATGACAGGATGGGGACGCAGGATGGAGCAGCACATACCAGGATGGAGACCATATACCAATATAAATGCTCGCCACCCGGGCGTAGAACGGGTTCAATAGCTAATATATATATATATATATATATGTATATATATATATATATATATGTATATATATATATATAAATCTTCTATGAATTAGATACACTTGATACCATTCTCCCCATGAATATTATTTGCTATTTTACATGTACCAGAATTGATTTTGATGTGTGTTCACCCTGCGCCACCACTTGCCCTCATACTTGTTTTAATAAAGGCAATTTTTAGTAATACATTTTTTGACCTGCTTTATGTACAATTGTAACCATTCCATATTTCTTTCCTCTTTGTTTTTTCATGATATCTGAGTGGTTTGCATTCATGTTCATACCGACACCGTTGTTAAATATCTAACGGCTGTGGACTCTTAGGTGTCACCGTTGATCCTTGCACATATAAGTCTAACATACAGTGCAGGTGGAGAGCAGTACAGTACATGTAGTACAGGTAGAGTGGAGAGCAGAACATGTTATAGGCAATACAGAACATGCATATTTTACACATGCCCCCAATACCACATGCTAATTGACAGGGGTTTGACCAGTAAAAGCTGTTAGCTATATCTGCCTGAGGCATAATTTAGACCCATACATATGATCTGTGGTGCAGTATTTTTAAAAAAGCACACCCATCAATAATGTTATCCTCTTAATATATTGCAGTCATCTTATCATATAGCACTGTGTACTTACAATTGCTCATTTTGCCTTTCTACCCCATTAATTCTTCTCTTTTCCATTAGGTCTATAACATCACGTGATTAAAAACTGACTAGCTGAATCTTTCCAAGCTCTATGTAGAAACAGGAGGTCAATTTTCCCTGTGTGAGTCATAACTCACTGCAAAAGTCCCTGGCAGGGGGAGGAGAGAGATGGGTCAGGAGTTGGAGAGGGGAATTATAAATGCAGGGGAAATAGACTTCCTGTTTCTATGTAGAGCAGAAACAGAGAAGAATCTGCTGGGTAGAAAGGCAAAATGAGCAATTGTAAGTGCACAGTGTTATATATAATGTAATGATTGCAATATGTTAAAATGATAAAAACTTTAGTTAAATAAGCACTCCCATCAAACATATTAGCATAACCTATTCTACATATTTATGTCCTTTTGGGCCCACTCCTGCCTTTTTGCTAAAAAACTGCATCAAAAATGTCATCAAAACCACATTCAGTCTTTGATCTTGGAGCACACTGAAAGAAGCTTCAACTGGTGTAACGTTGGGTATGTATTGTATTTTTGGGTTCATATTGTAATTCTAATATATTAGTTTGTTGTTTAATATTAACACAAATTATCACAATACGTTTTGGAAAGTAAATTGCAATTAGTAGAATATAAATGATCTAATAACTAATGATCGCACTATTAGGTACCATACTTCACTTCACTGTGCTAGTAGTATGCCATCGCCCTCTACTGGTTATTATTTGAATTATACGTTACTGAAACTGATGAGGATTTAAAATCGGCTAACATGAAAAACTTCCGGGCTTATAGGACAATACTATAAATTAGTCAAGCTCTATTACAATTCATTTGTATACTTACACAATAAAGCATTAAAGCTACAACATATCCTACACACCACTCTCACAAAAACTGTGTCAAAATTTAGTCTGCAGTACAGTGCTATTAGTAGTTCTCTTGTATTCTGGCTCTAGGAATAGCTGATATGTAACTGAACATTCATAAAGAGTATGAACAGGCAACATGGATAACACATGAGAAGCAAAAAGTGCTGGACACATTTTTCAATAATAAAAAAATAAATAACATAAACCATTTATAATGGCAGTAAAAAAAAATCTTCATTAGAAGCATGAGTTGGTGTGCAGTGGAAGTACAGAAAAAAGATGGGAGCAGACACTGAAAAATATTGACATCATAAAAACCAGACATAAAAAATATGTATATGAGGATTCAGCCTGTCTAATACATATATGAGCAATAACATTATAGTCACATGTTCCTTTATATATAACATTATATATATATTATATACAATGTTATATATAAAGGAATACGATTATAATTGCCAATGGTTTATACATTGGCATATAAAAGTTTGTGCACATCTGATCAAAATTACTGTTATTGTGAACAGTTAAGCAGGTTGAAGATGAAATGATCTCTAAAAGGCCTAAAGTTAAAGATGACACATTTCCTTTATGTTCTAAGCAAACAATATATACATATATTGTCATGTTTTACATTTTAAAAATTACAAAAAGGAAAAATGGGCCAATGCAAAAAATTGACCACTCTTGGAGATTTTTGTGCTCAGATAACTTTTACCAAGATTTCAGACCTTAACCCCTTTATTGGACGTAATATTCCGTCCATGTGGGGTGGGCCTTAATTCCCAAGGACGGAATATTACGTCCAGCGCGATCGGCCGCGCTCACGGGGGGAGCGCGGCCGATCGCGGCCGGGTGTCAGCTGCTTATCGCAGCTGACATCCGGCACTATGTGCCAGGAGCGGTCACGGACCGCCCCCGACACATTAACCCCCGGCACACCGCGATCAAACATGATCGCGATGTGCCGGCGGTGCAGGGAAGCATCGCGCAGGGAGGGGGCTCCCTGCGGGCTTCCCTGAGACCCCCGCAGCAACGCGATGTGATCACGTTGCTGCGGGGGTCTCCTCACCTCCCTCCCTGCTCGAGCCCCGGATCCAAGATGGCCGCGGATCCGGGTCCTGCAGGGAGGGAGGTGGCTTACCAAGTGCCTGCTCAGAGCAGGCACTTGGTAACGCTGCAGCACTCTGAGACAGATCGGTGATCTGTCAGAGTGCTGTGCAAACTGGCAGATCACCGATCTGTATTGTCCCCCCCTGGGACAAAGTAAAAAAGTTTAAAAAAAAATTTCAAAGTGTGCAAAAAAAATTAAAAAAAAAATCCTAAATAATGAAAAAAATAAATAAATATTATTCAAATAAATACATTTCTTTATCTAAATAAAATTAAAAAAAACGATAAAAGTACACATATTTAGTATCGACGCGTCCGTAACAACCCGACCTATAAAACTGGCCCACTAGTTAACCCCTTCAGTAAACACCGTAAGAAAAAAAAAAAACGAGGCAAAAAACAACGCTTTATTATCGTACCGCCGAACAAAAAGTGGAATAACACGCGATCAAAAAGACGGATATAAATAACCATGTTACCGCTGAAAGCGTCATCTTGTCCCGCAAAAAACGAGCTGCCATACAGCAACATCAGCAAAAAAATAAAAAAGTTATAGTCCTCAGAATAAAGCGATGCAAAAAATCTATTTTCTATAAAATAGTTTTTATCGTATAAAAGCGCCAAAACATAAAAAAATGATATAAATGAGGTGTCGCTGTAATCGTACTGACCCGAAGAATAAAACTGATTTATCAATTTTACCAAACGCGGAACGGTATAAACGCCTCCCCCAAAAGAAATTCATGAATAGCTGGTTTTTAGTCATTCTGCCTCACAAAAATCGGAATAAAAAGCGATCAAAAAATGTCACGTGCCCAAAAATGTTACCAATAAAAACGTCAACTCGTCCCGCAAAAAACAAGACCTCACATGACTCTGTGGACTCAAATATGGAAAAATTATAGCTCTCAAAATGTGGTAACGCAAAAAACATTTTTTGCAATAAAAAGCGTCTTTCAGTGTGTGACGGCTGCCAATCATAAAAATCCGCTAAAAAACCCGCTATAAAAGTAAATCAAACCCCCCTTCATCACCCCCTTAGTTAGGGAAAAATCAAAAAAATGTATTTATTTCCATTTTCCCATTAGGGCTAGGGTTAGGGCTAGGGTTAGGGCTAGGGTTAGGGCTAGGGTTAGGGTTAGGGCTAGGGTTAGGGCTAGGGCTAGGGTTAGGGTTAGGGCTAGGGTTAGGGTTAGGGCTAGGGTTAGGGTTAGGGTTGGGGCTAGGGTTGGGGCTAGGGCTAGGGTTAGGACTAGGGTTGGGGCTAGGGTTAGGGTTAAGGCTACAGTTAGGGTTGGGGCTAAAGTTAGGGTTAGGGTTTGGATTACATTTGCGGTTGGGATTAGGATTAGGGGTATGTCTGGGTTAGAGGTGTGGTTAGGGTTACCATTGGGATTAGGGTTAGGGGTGTGTTTGGATTAGGGTTTCAGTTATAATTGGGGGGTTTCCACTGTTTAGACACATCAGGGGCTCTCCAAACGCGACATGGCGACCGATCTCAATTCCATCCAATTCTGCATTGAAAAAGTAAAACAGTGCTCCTTCCCTTCCGAGCTCTCCCGTGTGCCCAAACAGGAGTTTACCCCAACATATGGGGTATCAGCGTACTCAGGACAAATTGGACAACAACTTTTGGGGTCTAATTTCTCCTGTTACCCTTGGGAAAATACAAAACTGGGGGCTAAAAAACAATTTTTGTGGGAAAAAAAGAGATTTTTTATTTTCACGGCTCTGCGTTATAAACTGTAGTGAAACACTTGGGAGCTCAAAGTTCTCACAACACATCTAGATAAGTTCGTGGGGGGTCTAGTTTCCAATATGGGGTCACTTGTGGGGGGTTTCTACTGTTTAGGTATATCAGGGGCTCTGCAAACGCAATGTGACGCCTACAGACCATTCCATCTAAGTCTGCATTCCAAATGGCGCTCCTTCCCTTCCGAGCCCTCCCATGCGCCCAAACGCTGGTTCCCCACCACATATGGGGTATCAACGCACTCAGGACAAATTGGACAACAACTTTTGGGGTCCAATTTCTCCTTTTACCCTCGAGAAAATACAAAACTGGGGGCTAAAAAATAATTTTGAGGGGAAATTTTTTTTTTTATTTTCACGGCTCTGCGTTATAAACTGTAGTGAAATACTTGGGGGCTTAAAGTTCTCACAACACATCTAGATAAGTTCCTTGGGGGGTCTAGTTTCCAATATGGGGTCACTTGTTGGGGGTTTCTACTGTTTAGGTACATTAGGGGCTCTGCAAACACAATGTGACGCCTGCAGACCATTCCATCTAAGTCTGTATTCCAAATGGCGCTCCTTCCCTTCCGAGCCCTCCCATGCACCCAAACGCTGGTTCTCCCCCACATATGGGGTATCAGCGCACTCAGGACAAATTGCACAACAACTTTTGGGGTCCAATTTCTCATGTTACCCTCGGGAAAATACAAAACTGGGGGCTAAAAATTATTTTTGTGGGAAAAATGTTTTGTTTTATTTTTACGGCTCTGCATTATAAACTTCTGTGAAGCTCTTATTGGGTCAAAGTGCTCACCACACCTCTAGATAAGTTCCTTAGGGGGTCTACTTTCCAAAATGGTGTCACTTGTGGGGGGTTTCAATGTTTAGGCACATCAGTGGCTCTCCAAACGCAACATGGCGTCCCATCTCAATTCCAGTCAATTTTGCATTGAAAAGTCAAATGGCGCTCCTTCCCTTCCGAGCTCTGCCATGCGCCCAAACTGTGGGTAACCCCCACATATGGAGTATCAGCGTACTCAGGACAAATTGTACAACAATGTTTGGGGTCCATTTTCTCCCGTAACCCTTGGTAAAATAAAACAAATTGGAGCTGAAATAAATTTTTTGTGAAAAAAAGTTAAATGTTAATTTTTATTTAAACGTTCCAAAAATTCCTGTGAATCACCTGAAGGGTTAATAAACTTCTTGAATGTGGTTTTGAGAACCTTGAGAGGTGCAGTTTTTAGAATGGTGTCACACTTGGGTATTTTCTATCAAATAGACCCCTCAAAATGACTTCAAATGAGATGTGGTCCCTAAAATAAAATGGTGTTGTAAAAATGAGAAATTGCTGGTCAAATTTTAACCCTTATAACTCCCTAACAAAAAAAAATTTGGTTCCAAAATTGTGCTGATGTAAAGTATATATGTGGGAAATGTTACTTATTAAGTATTTTGTGTGACATATCTCTGTGATTTAATTGCATAAAAATTCAAAGTTGGAAAATTGCTAAATTTTCGCCAAATTTTCATTTTTTTCACAAATAAACGCAGGTAATATCAAAGAAATTTTACCACAATCATGAAGTACAATATGTCACGAGAAAACAGTGTCAGAATCACCGGGATCCATTGAAGCATTCCAGAGTTATAACCTCATAAAGGGACAGTGGTCAGAATTGTAAAAATTGGCCCGGTCCATAACGTGCAAACCACCCTTGGGGGTAAAGGGGTTAATTAGCCTTTTAGGGTTATAGCTTGTTCACTATCAGGCTGAAGTCACACTAGCAGTATTTGGTCAGTATTTTACATCAGTATTTGTAAGCCAAAACCAGGAGTGGGTGATAAATGCAGAAGTGGTGCATATGTTTCTATTATACTTTTCCTCTAATTGTTCCACTCGTGGTTTTGGCTTACAAATACTGATGTAAAATACTGACCAAATACTGAATGTGTGACGGCAGCATCATTGTTTAGGAAAGGCCAGGTGATGCAAATTTTTCAGCTTTATGAAAAAAACAGCCTCCTCTAGCCTGGGCCCCCCACCAGGAGCCCATCCATTCTAGCCTGGGCCCCCTACCAGGAGCCCATCCATTCTAGCCTGGGCCCCCTACCAGGAGCCCATCCAGTCTAGCCTGGGCCCCCTACCAGGAGCCCATCCATTCTAGCCTGGGTCCCCTACCAGGAGCCCATCCATTCTAGCCAGGGTCCCCAAACCAGGAGCCCATCCATTCTAGCCTGGGCCCACTACCAGGATCCCATCCATTCTAGACTGAGCGCCCTACCAGGAGCCCATCCATTCTAGCCTGGGCCCACTACCAGGAGCCCATCCATTCTAGCCTGGGCCCCCTACCAGGAGCCAATCCATTCTAGGCTGGGTCCCCTACCAGGAGCCCATCCATTCTAGCCTGGGTCCAAAAACCAGGAGCCCCTCCATTCTAGCCTGGGCCCCCTACCAGGATCCCATCCATTCTAGACTGAGCCCCCTACCAGGAGCCCATCCATTCTAGCCCGGGGCCCCCACCAGGAGCCCATCCATTCTAGCCTTGGCCCCCTACCAGTAGCTCATCCATTCTAGCCTGGGCCCCCTACCAGGAGCCCATCCATTCTTGCCTGGGCCCCCTACCAGGAGCCCATCCATTCTAGCCTGGGTCCCCTACCAGGAGCCCATCCATTCTAGCCTGGGCCCCCTACCAGGATGCCACCCATTCTAGACTGAGACCCCTACCAGGAGCCCATCCATTCTAGCCTGGGCCCCCTACCAGGAGCCCATCCAATCTAGCCTGGGCCCCCTACCAGGAGCCCATCCATTCTTGCCTGGGCCCCCAACCAGAAGCCCATCCATTCTAGCCTGGGTCCCCTACCAGGAGCCCATCCATTCTAGCCTGTGTCCCCTACCAGGAGCCCATCCATTCTAGCCTGGGTCCCCAAACAAGGAGCCCATCCATTCTAGCCTGGGCCCCCTACGAGGATCCCATCCATTCTAGACTGAGCCCCATACCAGGAGCCCATCCATTCTAGCCTTGGCCCCCTACCAGGAGCCCATCCATTCTAGCCTGGGCCCCCTACCAGGAGCCCATCCATTCTTGCCTGAGCCCCCAACCAGGAGCCCAACCATTCTAGCCTGGGCCCACTACCAGGAGCCCATCCTTTCTTGCCTGGGTCTCTACCAGGAACCCATCCATTCTAGCCTGGGTCCCCTACCAAGAGCCAATCCACTCTAGACTGAGCTCCCTACCAGGAGCCCATCCATTCTAGCTTGGGTCCCCTACCAGGAGCCCATCCATTCTAGCCTGGGCCCCTTACAAGAAGCCCATCCATTCTAGCCTGGGCCCCCAAACCAGGAGCCCATCCATTCTAGCCTGGGCCCCCTACAAGAAGCCCATCCATTCTAGCCTGGGCCCCCAAACCAGGAGCCCATCCATTCTAGCCTGGGCCCCCTACCAGGAGCCCATCCATTCTAGCCTGGGCCCCCTACCAGGAACAGATCTATTCTAGCCTAGGCCCCCTACCAGGAGCCCATCCAATCTATCCTGGGTTCCCTATCAGGAGCCCATCCATTCTAGCCTGGGCCCCCTACCAGAAGCCCATCCATTCTAACCTGGGCCCCCTACCAGGATCCCATCCATTCTAGCCTGGGCCCCCTACCAGGAGCCTAATTATTCTAGCCTGGGTGCCCTACCAGGAGCCCATCCATTCTAGCCTGTGTCCCCTACCAGGAGCCCATCCATTCAAGCCTGGGTTCCTTACCAGGAGCCCATCCATTCTAGCCTGGATCCCCTACCAGGAGCCCATCCATTCTAGCCTGAGCCCCCTGCCAGGAGCCCATCCATTCTAGCCTGGGCCCCCTACCAGGAGCCCATCCAATCTAGCCTGGGCCCCCTACCAGGAGCCCATCCATTCTTGCCTGGGCCCCCAACCAGAAGCCCATCCATTCTAGCCTTGGCCCCCTACCAGGAGCCCATCCATTCTTGCCTGAGCCCCCAACCAGAAGCCCATCCATTCTAGCCTGGGCCCCCTACCAGGAGCCCATCCATTCTAGCCTGAGCCCCCAAACCAGGAGCCCATCCATTCTAGCCTGGGCCCCCTACCAGGAGCCCATCCATTCTAGCCTGGGCCCCCTACCAGGAACAGATCTATTCTAGCCTAGGCCCCCTACCAGGAGCCCATCCAATCTATCCTGGGTTCCCTACCAGGAGCCCATCCATTCTAGCCTGGGCCCCCTACCAGAAGCCCATCCATTCTAACCTGGGCCCCCTACCAGGATCCCATCCATTCTAGCCTGGGCCCCCTACCAGGAGCCCAACCATTCTAGCCTGGGTGCCCTACCAGGAGCCCATCCATTCTAGCCTGTGTCCCCTACCAGGAGCCCATCCATTCCAGCCTGAGCCCCCTGCCAGGAGCCCATCCATTCTAGCCTGGGCCCACTACCAGGAGCCCATCCATTCTAGCCTGGGTCCCCTACCAGGAGCCCATCCATTCTAGCCTGGGCCCCCAACCAGGAGCCCATCCATTGTATCCTGTGCCCCCTTCCAGGAGCCCATCCATTCAAGCCTGGGCCACTTACCAGGAGCCCATTTATTCTAGCCTGGGCCCCCTACCAGGAAACCATCCATTCTAGCCAGGGCCCCTTACCAGGAGGCCATCCATTCTAGCCTGGGCCCCCTACCAGGAGCCCATCCATTCTAGCCTGGGCCCCCTACCAGGAACCCATCTATTCTAGCCTGGGACCCCTACCAGGAGCCCCTCCATTCTAGCCTAGGCCACTTAACAGGAGCCCATCCATTCTAGCCTGGGCCCCCTACCAGGAGCCCATCCATTCTAGCCTGGGCCCCCTACCAGGAGCCCATCTATTCTAGCCTGGGCCCCCTACCAGGAGCCCCTCCATTCTAGCCTAGGCCACTTAACAGGAGCCCATCCATTCTAGCCTGGGCCCCCTACCAGGAAACCATCCATTCTAGCCAGGGCCCCCTACCAGGAGCCAATCCATTCTAGCCTGGGTCCCCTACCAGGAGCCCATCCATTCTAGCCTGGGTCCCCTACCAGGATCCCATCCATTCTAGCCTGGGCCCCTTACAAGAAGCCCATCCATTCTAGCCTGGGCCCCCAAACCAGGAGCCCATCCATTCTAGCCTGGGCCCCCTACCAGGAAACCATCCATTCTAGCCAGGGCCCCCTGCCAGGAGCCAATCCATTCTAGCCTGGGTCCCCTACCAGGAGCCCATCCATTCTAGCCTGGGCCCCCAAACCAGGAGCTCATCCATTCTAGCCTGGGCCCCCTACCAGGAGCCCATCCATTCTAGCGTGGGCCCCCTACCAGGAGCAGATCTATTCTAGCCTAGGCCCCTACCAGGAGCCCATCCAATCTATCCTGGGCCCCCTACCAGGAGCCCATCCATTCTAGCCTGGGCCCCCTACCAGAAGCCCATCCATTCTAACCTGGGCCCCCTACCAGGATCCCATCCATTCTAGCCTGGGCCCCCTAACAGGAGCCCAACCATTCTAGCCTGGGTCCCCTACCAGGAGTCCATCCATTCTAGCCTGTGTCCCCTACTAGGAGCCCATCCGTTCTAGCCTGGGTTCCCTACCAGGAGCCCATAAATTCTAGCCTGGGTCTCCTACCAGGAGCCCATCCATTCTAGCCTGGGCCCCCTACCATGAGCCCATCCATTCTAGCCTGGGCCCCCTACCAGGAGCCCATCCATTCTAGCCTGGGTCCCCTACCAGGAGCCCATCCATTCTAGCCTGGGCCCCCTACCAGGAGCCCATCCATTCTAGCCTGGGCCCCCTACCAAGAGCCCATCCATTCTAGCCTGGGCCACTTACCAGGAGCCCATCCATTCTAGCCTGGGCCCCCTAAAAGGAAACCATCCATTCTAGCCAGGGCCACCTACCAGGAGGCCATCCATTCTAGCCTGGGCCCCCTACCAGGAGCCCATCCATTCTAGCCTGGGCCACTTACCAGGAGCCCATCCATTCTAGCCTGGGCCTCCTACCAGGAGCCCATCCATTCTAGCGTGGGCCCCCTACCAGGAGCAGATCTATTCTAGCCTAGGCCCCCTACCAGGAGCCCATCCAATCTATCCTGGGCCCCCTACCAGGAGCCCATCCATTCTAGCCTGGGCCCCCTACAAGAAGCCCATCCATTCTAACCTGGACCCCCTACCAGGATCCCATCCATTCTAGCCTGGGCCCCCTAACAGGAGCCCAACCATTCTAGCCTGGGTCCCCAACCAGGAGCCCATCCATTCTAGCCTGTGTCCCCTACCAGGAGCCCATCCATTCTAGCCTGGGTTCCCTACCAGGAGCCCATAAATTCTAGCCTGGGTCTCCTACCAGGAGCCCATCCATTCTAGCCTGGGCCCCCTACCATGAGCCCATCCATTCTAGCCTGGGCCCCCTACCAGGAGCCCATCCATTCTAGCCTGGGTCCCCTACCAGGAGCCCATCCATTCTAGCCTGGGCCCCCTACCAGGAGCCCATCCATTCAAGCCTGGGCCCCCTACCAAGAGCCCATCCATTCTAGCCTGGGCCACTTACCAGGAGCCCATCCATTGTAGCCTGGGCCCCCTAAAAGGAAACCATCCATTCTAGCCAGGGCCACCTACCAGGAGGCCATCCATTCTAGCCTGGGCCCCATACCAGGAGCCCATCCATTCTAGCCTGGGCCACTCACCAGGAGCCCATCCATTCTAGCCAGGGCCTCCTACCAGGAGGCCATCCATTCTAGCCTGGGCCCCCTACCAGGAGCCCATCCATTCTAGCCTGGGCCCCCAACCAGGAGCCCATCCATTCTAGCCTGGGCCCCCTCCCAGGAGCCCATCCATTCTAGCCTAGGCCACTTAACAGGAGCCCATCCATTCTAGCCTCGGCCACTTACCAGGAGCCCATCCATTCTAGCCTGGGCCCCCTACCAGGAAACCATCCATTCTAGCCAGGGCCACCTACCAGGAGGCCATCCATTCTAGCCTGGGCCCCCTACCAGGAGCTCATCCATTCTAGCCTGGGCCACTTACCAGGAGCCCATCCATTCTAGCCTGGGCCCCCTAACAGCAAACCATCCATTCTAGCCAGGGCCCCCTACCAGGAGGCCATCCATTCTAGCCTGGGCCCCCTACCAGGAGCCCATCCATTCTAGCATGGGCCCCCTACCAGGAGCCCATCCATTCTAGCCTGGGCCCCCTACCAGGAAACCATCCATTCTAGCCAGGGCCCCCTACCAGGAGCCCATCCATTCTTGCCTGGGTCCCCAAACCAGGAGCTCATCCATTCTAGCCTGGGCCCCCTACCAGGATCCCATCCATTCTAGACTGAGCCCCCTACCAGGAGCCCATCCATTTCATCCTGGGCCCCCTACCAGGAGTCCATCCATTCTAGCCTGGGCCCCCTACCAGGTGCCCATCCATTCTTTCCTGGGCCCCCAACCAGAAGCCCATCCATTCTAGCCTGGGTCCCCTACCAGGAGTCCATCCATTCTAGCCTGTGTCCCCTACCAGGAGCCCATCCGTTCTAGCCTCGGTTCCCTACCAGGAGCCCATAAATTCTAGCCTGGGTCTCCTACCAGGAGCCCATCCATTCTAGCCTGGGCCCCCTACCAGGAGCCCATCCATTCTAGCCTGGGCCCCCTACCAGGAGCCCATCCATTCTAGCCTGGGTCCCCTACCAGGAGCCCATCCATTCTAGCCTGGGCACCCTACCAGGAGCCCATCCATTCTAGCCTGGGCCCCCTACCAAGAGCCCATCCATTCTAGCCTGGGCCACTTACCAGGAGCCCATCCATTCTAGCCTGGGCCCCCTAAAAGGAAACCATCCATTCTAGCCAGGGCCACCTACCAGGAGGCCATCCATTCTAGCCTGGGCCCCCTACCAGGAGCCCATCCATTCTAGCCTGGGCCACTTACCAGGAGCCCATCCATTCAAGCCTGGGCCTCCTACCAGGAGGCCATCCATTCTAGCCAGGGCCCCCTACCAGGAGCCAATCCATTCTAGCCTGGGTCCCCTACCAGGAGCCCATCCATTCTAGCCTGGGCCCCCAAACCAGGAGCTCATCCATTCTAGCCTGGGCCCCCTACCAGGAGCCCATCCATTCTAGCGTGGGCCCCCTACCAGGAGCAGATCTATTCTAGCCTAGGCCCCCTACCAGGAGCCCATCCAATCTATCCTGGGCCCCCTACCAGGAGCCCATCCATTCTAGCCTAGGCCACTTAACAGGAGCCCATCCATTCTAGCCTGGGTCCCCTACCAGGAGCCCATCCATTCTAGCCTGGGTCCCCTACCAGGATCCCATCCATTCTAGCCTGGGCCCCCAAACCAGGAGCTCATCCATTCTAGCCTGGGCCCCCTACCAGGAGCCCATCCATTCTAGCGTGGGCCCCCTACCAGGAGCAGATCTATTCTAGCCTAGGCCCCTACCAGGAGCCCATCCAATCTATCCTGGGCCCCCTACCAGGAGCCCATCCATTCTAGCCTGGGCCCCCTACCAGAAGCCCATCCATTCTAACCTGGGCCCCCTACCAGGAAACCATCCATTCTAGCCAGGTCCCCTACCAGGAGCCAATCCAATCTAGCCTGGGTCCCCTACCAGGAGCCCATCCATTCTAGCCTGGGCCCCCAAACCAGGAGCTCATCCATTCTAGCCTGGGCCCCCTACCAGGAGCCCATCCATTCTAGCGTGGGCCCCCTACCAGGAGCAGATCTATTCTAGCCTAGGCCCCTACCAGGAGCCCATCCAATCTATCCTGGGCCCCCTACCAGGAGCCCATCCATTCTAGCCTGGGCCCCCTACCAGAAGCCCATCCATTCTAACCTGGGCCCCCTACCAGGATCCCATCCATTCTAGCCTGGGCCCCCTAACAGGAGCCCAACCATTCTAGCCTGGGTCCCCTACCAGGAGTCCATCCATTCTAGCCTGTGTCTCCTACCAGGAGCCCATCCGTTCTAGCCTGGGTTCCCTACCAGGAGCCCATAAATTCTAGCCTGGGTCTCCTACCAGGAGCCCATCCATTCTAGCCTGGGCCCCCTACCATGAGCCCATCCATTCTAGCCTGGGCCCCCTACCAGGAGCCCATCCATTCTAGCCTGGGTCCCCTACCAGGAGCCCATCCATTCTAGCCTGGGCCCCCTACCAGGAGCCCATCCATTCTAGCCTGGGCCCCCTACCAAGAGCCCATCCATTCTAGCCTTGGCCACTTACCAGGAGCCCATCCATTCTAGCCTGGGCACCCTAAAAGGAAACCATCCATTCTAGCCAGGGCCACCTACCAGGAGGCCATCCATTCTAGCCTGGGCCCCCTACCAGGAGCCCATCCATTCTAGCCTGGGCCACTTACCAGGAGCCCATCCATTCTAGCCTGGGCCTCCTACCAGGAGGCCATCCATTCTAGCCAGGGCCCCCTACCAGGAGCCAATCCATTCTAGCCTGGGTCCCCTACCAGGAGCCCATCCATTCTAGCCTGGGCCCCCAAACCAGGAGCTCATCCATTCTAGCCTGGGCCCCCTACCAGGAGCCCATCCATTCTAGCGTGGGCCCCCTACCAGGAGCAGATCTATTCTAGCCTAGGCCCCCTACCAGGAGCCCATCCAATCTATCCTGGGCCCCCTACCAGGAGCAAATCCATTCTAGCCTGGGCCCCCTACAAGAAGCCCATCCATTCTAACCTGGACCCCCTACCAGGATCCCATCCATTCTAGCCTGGGCCCCCTAACAGGAGCCCAACCATTCTAGCCTGGGTCCCCAACCAGGAGCCCATCCATTCTAGCCTGTGTCCCCTACCAGGAGCCCATCCGTTCTAGCCTGGGTTCCCTACCAGGAGCCCATAAATTCTAGCCTGGGTCTCCTACCAGGAGCCCATCCATTCTAGCCTGGGCCCCCTACCATGAGCCCATCCATTCTAGCCTGGGCCCCCTACCAGGAGCCCATCCATTCTAGCCTGGGTCCCCTACCAGGAGCCCATCCATTCTAGCCTGGGCCCCCTACCAGGAGCCCATCCATTCAAGCCTGGGCCCACTACCAAGAGCCCATCCATTCTAGCCTGGGCCACTTACCAGGAGCCCATCCATTGTAGCCTGGGCCCCCTAAAAGGAAACCATCCATTCTAGCCAGGGCCACCTACCAGGAGGCCATCCATTCTAGCCTGGGCCCCCTACCAGGAGCCCATCCATTCTAGCCTGGGCCACTTACCAGGAGCCCATCCATTCTAGCCAGGGCCTCCTACCAGGAGGCCATCCATTCTAGCCTGGGCCCCCTACCAGGAGCCCATCCATTCTAGCCTGGGCCCCCAACCAGGAGCCCATCCATTCTAGCCTGGGTCCCCTACCAGGAGCCCATCCATTCTAGCCTGGGCCCCCAAACCAGGAGCTCATCCATTCTAGCCTGGGCCCCCTACCAGGAGCCCATCCATTCTAGCGTGGGCCCCCTACCAGGAGCAGATCTATTCTAGCCTAGGCCCCCTACCAGGAGCCCATCCAATCTATCCTGGGCCCCCTACCAGGAGCCCATCCATTCTAGCCTGGGCCCCCTACAAGAAGCCCATCCATTCTAACCTGGACCCCCTACCAGGATCCCATCCATTCTTACCTGGGCCCCCTAACAGGAGCCCAACCATTCTAGCCTGGGTCCCCAACCAGGAGCCCATCCATTCTAGCCTGTGTCCCCTACCAGGACCCCATCCGTTCTAGCCTGGGTTCCCTACCAGGAGCCCATAAATTCTAGCCTGGGTCTCCTACCAGGAGCCCATCCATTCTAGCCTGGGCCCCCTACCATGAGCCCATCCATTCTAGCCTGGGCCCCCTACCAGGAGCCCATCCATTCTAGCCTGGGTCCCCTACCAGGAGCCCATCCATTCTAGCCTGGGCCCCCTACCAGGAGCCCATCCATTCAAGCCTGGGCCCACTACCAAGAGCCCATCCATTCTAGCCTGGGCCACTTACCAGGAGCCCATCCATTGTAGCCTGGGCCCCCTAAAAGGAAACCATCCATTCTAGCCAGGGCCACCTACCAGGAGGCCATCCATCCTAGCCTGGGCCCCCTACCAGGAGCCCATCCATTCTAGCCAGGGCCTCCTACCAGGAGGCCATCCATTCTAGCCTGGGCCCCCTACCAGGAGCCCATCCATTCTAGCCTGGGCCCCCAACCAGGAGCCCATCCATTCTAGCCTGGGCCCCCTCCCAGGAGCCCATCCATTCTATCCTAGGCCACTTAACAGGAGCCCATCCATTCTAGCCTCGGCCACTTACCAGGAGCCCATCCATTCTAGCCTGGGCCCCCTACCAGGAAACCATCCATTCTAGCCAGGGCCACCTACCAGGAGGCCATCCATTCTAGCCTGGGCCCCCTACCAGGAGCTCATCCATTCTAGCCTGGGCCACTTACCAGGAGCCCATCCATTCTAGCCTGGGCCCCCTAACAGGAAACCATCCATTCTAGCCAGGGCCCCCTACCAGGAGGCCATCCATTCTAGCCTGGGCCCCCTACCAGGAGCCCATCCATTCTAGCCTGGGCCCCCTACCAGGAGCCCATCCATTCTAGCCTGGGCCCCCTACCAGGAAACCATCCATTCTAGCCAGGGCCCCCTACCAGGAGCCCATCCATTCTTGCCTGGGTCCCCAAACCAGGAGCCCATCCATTCTAGCCTGGGCCCCCTACCAGGATCCCATCCATTCTAGACTGAGCCCCCTACCAGGAGCCCATCCATTCTATCCTGGGCCCCCTACCAGGAGCCCATCCATTCTAGCCTGGGCCCCCTACCAGGTGCCCATCCATTCTTTCCTGGGCCCCCAACCAGAAGCCCATCCATTCTAGCCTGGGTCCCCTACCAGGAGCCCATCCAGTCTAGCCTGTGTCCCCTACCAGGAGCCCATCCATTCTAGCCTGGGTCCCCAAACCAGGAGCCCATCCATTCTAGCCTGGGCCCCCTACCAGGATCCCATCCATTCTAGACTGAGCCCCCTACCAGGAGTCCATCCATTCTAGCCTGGGCCCCCTACCAGGAGCCCATCCATTCTAGCCTGGGCCCCCTACCAGGAGCCCATCCATTCTAGCCTGGACCCACTACCAGGAGCCCATCTATTCTAGCCTGGGTCTCTACCAGGAGCCCATCCATTCTAGCCTGGGTCCCCTACCAAGAGCCAATCCATTCTAGACTGAGCCCCCTACCAGGAGCCCATCCATTCTAGCTTGGGTCCCCTACCAGGAGCCCATCCATTCTAGCCTGGGCCCCTTACAAGAAGCCCATCCATTCTAGCCTGGGCCCCCAAACCAGGAGACCATCCATTCTAGCCTGGGCCCCCTACAAGAAGCCCATCCATTCTAGCCTGGGCCCCCAAACCAGGAGCCCATCCATTCTAGCCTGGGCCCCCTACCAGGAGCCCATCCACTCTAGCCTGGGCCCCTACCAGGAGCAGATCTATTCTAGCCTAGGCCCCCTACCAGGAGCCTATCCAATCTATCCTGGGCCCCCTACCAGGGGCCCATCCATTCTAGCCTAAGCCCCCTACCAGAAGCCCATCCATTTTAACCTGGGCCCCCTACCAGGATCCCATCCATTCTAGCCTGGGGCCCCTACTAGGAGCCCATCCATTCTAGCCTGGGTCCCCTACCAGGAGCCCATCCATTCTAGCCTGTGTCCCCTACCAGGAGCCCATGCATTCTAGCCTGGGTTCCCTACCAGGAGCCCATCCATTCTAGCCTGGGTCACCTACCAGGAGCCCATCCATTCTAGCCTGGGCCCCCTACCAGGAGCCTATCCATTCTAGCCTGGGCCCCCTACCAGGAGCCCATCCATTCTAGCCTGGGTCCCCTACCAGTAGCCCATCAATTCTAGCCTGGGCCCCCTACCAGGAGCCCATCAATTCTAGCCTGGGCCCCCTACCAGGAGCCCATCCATTCTAGCCTGGGCCCCCTACCAGGAAACCATCCATTCTAGCCAAGGCCACCTACCAGGAGGCCATCCATTCTAGCTTGGGCCCCCTACCAGGAGCCCATCCATTTTAGCCTGGGCCCCCTACCAGGAGCCCATCCATTCTAGCCTGTGCCCCCTACCAGGAGCCCATCCATTCTAGCCTGGGCACTTACCAGGAGCTCATCCATTCTAGCCTGGGTCCCCTACCAGGAAACCATCCATTCCAGCCAGGGCCCCCTACCAGGAGGCCATCCATTCTAGCCTGGCCCCCCTACCAGGAGCCCATCCATTCTAGCCTGGGCCACTTACCAGGAGCCCATCCATTCTAGCCTGGGCCCCCTACCAGGAAACCATCCATTCTAGCCAGGGCCCCCTACCAGGAGCCCATCCAATCTAGCCTGGGTCCCCTACCAGGAGCCCATCCATTCTAGCCTGGGTCCCCTACCAGGAACCCATCCATTCTAGCCTGGGTCCCCTACCAGGAGCCCATCCATTCTAGCTTTGTTCCCCTACGAGGATCCCATCCATTCCAGACTGAGCCCTCTACCAGGAGCCCATCCATTCTAGCCTGGGCCCCCAACCAGGAGCCCATCCATTCTAGCCTGGGCCACTTACCAGGAGCCCATCCAATTTAGCCTGGGTCCCCTACCAGGAGCCAATCCATTCTAGACTGAGCCCCCTACCAGGAGCCAATCCATTCTAGCTTGGGTCCCCTACCAGGAGCCCATCCATTCTAGCCTGGGCCCCCTACCAGGAGCCCATCCATTCTAGCCTGGGTCCCCTACCAGGAGCCCATCCATTCTAGCCTGGGTCCCCTACCAGGAACCCATCCATTCTAGCCTGGGTCCCCTACCAGGAGCCCATCCATTCTAGCTTTGTTCCCCTACGAGGATCCCATCCATTCCAGACTGAGCCATCTACCAGGAGCCCATCCATTCTAGCCTGGGCCCCCTACCAGGAGCCCATCCATTCTAGCCTGGGCCACTTACCAGGAGCCCATCCAATTTAGCCTGGGTCCCCTACCAGGATCCCATCCATTCTTGCCTGCGCCCCCTACCTGGAGCCCATCCATTCAAGCCTGGGTCCCCTGCCAGGAGCCCATCCATTCTAGCCAGGTCCCCTACCAGGAGCCAATCCATTCTAGCCTGGGTCCCCTACCAGGAGCCCATCCATTCTAGCCTGGGCCCCCAAACCAGGAGCTCATCCATTCTAGCCTGGGCCCCCTACCAGGAGCCCATCCATTTTAGCGTGGGCCCCCTACCAGGAGCAGATCTATTCTAGCCTAGGCCCCTACCAGGAGCCCATCCAATCTATCCTGGGCCCCCTACCAGGAGCCCATCCATTCTAGCCTGGGCCCCCTACCAGAAGCCCATCCATTCTAACCTGGGCCCCCTACCAGGATCCCATCCATTCTAGCCTGGGCCCCCTAACAGGAGCCCAACCATTCTAGCCTGGGTCCCCTACCAGGAGTCCATCCATTCTAGCCTGTGTCTCCTACCAGGAGCCCATCCGTTCTAGCCTGGGTTCCCTACCAGGAGCCCATAAATTCTAGCCTGGGTCTCCTACCAGGAGCCCATCCATTCTAGCCTGGGCCCCCTACCATGAGCCCATCCATTCTAGCCTGGGCCCCCTACCAGGAGCCCATCCATTCTAGCCTGGGTCCCCTACCAGGAGCCCATCCATTCTAGCCTGGGCCCCCTACCAGGAGCCCATCCATTCTAGCCTGGGCCCCCTACCAAGAGCCCATCCATTCTAGCCTTGGCCACTTACCAGGAGCCCATCCATTCTAGCCTGGGCCCCCTAAAAGGAAACCATCCATTCTAGCCAGGGCCACCTACCAAGAGCCCATCCATTCTAGCCTTGGCCACTTACCAGGAGCCCATCCATTCTAGCCTGGGCCCCCTAAAAGGAAACCATCCATTCTAGCCTGGGCCCCCTACCAGGAGCCCATCCATTCTAGCCTGGGCCACATACCAGGAGCCCATCCATTCTAGCCTGGGCCTCCTACCAGGAGGCCATCCATTCTAGCCAGGGCCCCCTACCAGGAGCCAATCCATTCTAGCCTGGGTCCCCTACCAGGAGCCCATCCATTCTAGCCTGGGCCCCCAAACCAGGAGCTCATCCATTCTAGCCTGGGCCCCCTACCAGGAGCCCATCCATTCTAGCGTGGGCCCCCTACCAGGAGCAGATCTATTCTAGCCTAGGCCCCCTACCAGGAGCCCATCCAATCTATCCTGGGCCCCCTACCAGGAGCAAATCCATTCTAGCCTGGGCCCCCTAACAGGAGCCCAACCATTCTAGCCTGGGTCCCCAACCAGGAGCCCATCCATTCTAGCCTGTGTCCCCTACCAGGAGCCCATCCGTTCTAGCCTGGGTTCCCTACCAGGAGCCCATAAATTCTAGCCTGGGTCTCCTACCAGGAGCCCATCCATTCTAGCCTGGGCCCCCTACCATGAGCCCATCCATTCTAGCCTGGGCCCCCTACCAGGAGCCCATCCATTCTAGCCTGGGTCCCCTACCAGGAGCCCATCCATTCTAGCCTGGGCCCCCTACCAGGAGCCCATCCATTCAAGCCTGGGCCCACTACCAAGAGCCCATCCATTCTAGCCTGGGCCACTTACCAGGAGCCCATCCATTGTAGCCTGGGCCCCCTAAAAGGAAACCATCCATTCTAGCCAGGGCCACCTACCAGGAGGCCATCCATTCTAGCCTGGGCCCCCTACCAGGAGCCCATCCATTCTAGCCTGGGCCACTTACCAGGAGCCCATCCATTCTAGCCAGGGCCTCCTACCAGGAGGCCATCCATTCTAGCCTGGGCCCCCTACCAGGAGCCCATCCATTCTAGCCTGGGCCCCCAACCAGGAGCCCATCCATTCTAGCCTGGGTCCCCTACCAGGAGCCCATCCATTCTAGCCTGGGCCCCCAAACCAGGAGCTCATCCATTCTAGCCTGAGCCCCCTACCAGGAGCCCATCCATTCTAGCGTGGGCCCCCTACCAGGAGCAGATCTATTCTAGCCTAGGCCCCCTACCAGGAGCCCATCCAATCTATCCTGGGCCCCCTACCAGGAGCCCATCCATTCTAGCCTGGGCCCCCTACAAGAAGCCCATCCATTCTAACCTGGACCCCCTACCAGGATCCCATCCATTCTAGCCTGGGCCCCCTAACAGGAGCCCAACCATTCTAGCCTGGGTCCCCAACCAGGAGCCCATCCATTCTAGCCTGTGTCCCCTACCAGGAGCCCATCCGTTCTAGCCTGGGTTCCCTACCAGGAGCCCATAAATTCTAGCCTGGGTCTCCTACCAGGAGCCCATCCATTCTAGCCTGGGCCCCCTACCATGAGCCCATCCATTCTAGCCTGGGTCCCCTACCAGGAGCCCATCCATTCTAGCCTGGGTCCCCTACCAGGAGCCCATCCATTCTAGCCTGGGCCCCCTACCAGGAGCCCATCCATTCAAGCCTGGGCCCACTACCAAGAGCCCATCCATTCTAGCCTGGGCCACTTACCAGGAGCCCATCCATTGTAGCCTGGGCCCCCTAAAAGGAAACCATCCATTCTAGCCAGGGCCACCTACCAGGAGGCCATCCATCCTAGCCTGGGCCCCCTACCAGGAGCCCATCCATTCTAGCCTGGGCCACTTACCAGGAGCCCATCCATTCTAGCCAGGGCCTCCTACCAGGAGGCCATCCATTCTAGCCTGGGCCCCCTACCAGGAGCCCATCCATTCTAGCCTGGGCCCCCAACCAGGAGCCCATCCATTCTAGCCTGGGCCCCCTCCCAGGAGCCCATCCATTCTATCCTAGGCCACTTAACAGGAGCCCATCCATTCTAGCCTCGGCCACTTACCAGGAGCCCATCCATTCTAGCCTGGGCCCCCTACCAGGAAACCATCCATTCTAGCCAGGGCCACCTACCAGGAGGCCATCCATTCTAGCCTGGGCCCCCTACCAGGAGCTCATCCATTCTAGCCTGGGCCACTTACCAGGAGCCCATCCATTCTAGCCTGGGCCCCCTAACAGGAAACCATCCATTCTAGCCAGGGCCCCCTACCAGGAGGCCATCCATTCTAGCCTGGGCCCCCTACCAGGAGCCCATCCATTCTAGCCTGGGCCCCCTACCAGGAGCCCATCCATTCTAGCCTGGGCCCCCTACCAGGAAACCATCCATTCTAGCCAGGGTCCCCTACCAGGAGCCCATCCATTCTTGCCTGGGTCTCCAAACCAGGAGCCCATCCATTCTAGCCTGGGCCCCCTACCAGGATCCCATCCATTCTAGACTGAGCCCCCTACCAGGAGCCCATCCATTCTATCCTGGGCCCCCTACCAGGAGCCCATCCATTCTAGCCTGGGCCCCCTACCAGGTGCCCATCCATTCTTTCCTGGGCCCCCAACCAGAAGCCCATCCATTCTAGCCTGGGTCCCCTACCAGGAGCCCATCCAGTCTAGCCTGTGTCCCCTACCAGGAGCCCATCCATTCTAGCCTGGGTCCCCAAACCAGGAGCCCATCCATTCTAGCCTGGGCCCCCTACCAGGATCCCATCCATTCTAGACTGAGCCCCCTACCAGGAGTCCATCCATTCTAGCCTGGGCCCCCTACCAGGAGCCCATCCATTCTAGCCTGGGCCCCCTACCAGGAGCCCATCCATTCTAGCCTGGACCCACTACCAGGAGCCCATCTATTCTAGCCTGGGTCTCTACCAGGAGCCCATCCATTCTAGCCTGGGTCCCCTACCAAGAGCCAATCCATTCTAGACTGAGCTCCCTACCAGGAGCCCATCCATTCTAGCTTGGGTCCCCTACCAGGAGCCCATCCATTCTAGCCTGGGCCCCTTACAAGAAGCCCATCCATTCTAGCCTGGGCCCCCAAACCAGGAGACCATCCATTCTAGCCTGGGCCCCCTACAAGAAGCCCATCCATTCTAGCCTGGGCCCCCAAACCAGGAGCCCATCCATTCTAGCCTGGGCCCCCTACCAGGAGCCCATCCACTCTAGCCTGGGCCCCTACCATGAGCAGATCTATTCTAGCCTAGGCCCCCTACCAGGAGCCTATCCAATCTATCCTGGGCCCCCTACCAGGGGCCCATCCATTCTAGCCTAAGCCCCCTACCAGAAGCCCATCCATTTTAACCTGGGCCCCCTACCAGGATCCCATCCATTCTAGCCTGGGGCCCCTACTAGGAGCCCATCCATTCTAGCCTGGGTCCCCTACCAGGAGCCCATCCATTCTAGCCTGTGTCCCCTACCAGGAGCCCATCCATTCTAGCCTGGGTTCCCTACCAGGAGCCCATCCATTCTAGCCTGGGTCACCTACCAGGAGCCCATCCATTCTAGCCTGGGCCCCCTACCAGGAGCCTATCCATTCTAGCCTGGGCCCCCTACCAGGAGCCCATCCATTTTAGCCTGGGTCCCCTACCAGTAGCCCATCAATTCTAGCCTGGGCCCCCTACCAGGAGCCCATCAATTCTAGCCTGGGCCCCCTACCAGGAGCCCATCCATTCTAGCCTGGGCCCCCTACCAGGAAACCATCCATTCTAGCCAAGGCCACCTACCAGGAGGCCATCCATTCTAGCTTGGGCCCCCTACCAGGAGCCCATCCATTTTAGCCTGGGCCCCCTACCAGGAGCCCATCCATTCTAGCCTGTGCCCCCTACCAGGAGCCCATCCATTCTAGCCTGGGCACTTACCAGGAGCTCATCCATTCTAGCCTGGGTCCCCTACCAGGAAACCATCCATTCCAGCCAGGGCCCCCTACCAGGAGGCCATCCATTCTAGCCTGGCCCCCCTACCAGGAGCCCATCCATTCTAGCCTGGGCCACTTACCAGGAGCCCATCCATTCTAGACTGGGCCCCCTACCAGGAAACCATCCATTCTAGCCAGGGCCCCCTACCAGGAGCCCATCCAATCTAGCCTGGGTCCCCTACCAGGAGCCCATCCATTCTAGCCTGGGTCCCCTACCAGGAACCCATCCATTCTAGCCTGGGTCCCCTACCAGGAGCCCATCCATTCTAGCTTTGTTCCCCTACGAGGATCCCATCCATTCCAGACTGAGCCCTCTACCAGGAGCCCATCCATTCTAGCCTGGGCCCCCAACCAGGAGCCCATCCATTCTAGCCTGGGCCACTTACCAGGAGCCCATCCAATTTAGCCTGGGTCCCCTACCAGGAGCCAATCCATTCTAGACTGAGCCCCCTACCAGGAGCCAATCCATTCTAGCTTGGGTCCCCTACCAGGAGCCCATCCATTCTAGCCTGGGCCCCCTACCAGGAGCCCATCCATTCTAGCCTGGGTCCCCTACCAGGAGCCCATCCATTCTAGCCTGGGTCCCCTACCAGGAACCCATCCATTCTAGCCTGGGTCCCCTACCAGGAGCCCATCCATTCTAGCTTTGTTCCCCTACGAGGATCCCATCCATTCCAGACTGAGCCCTCTACCAGGAGCCCATCCATTCTAGCCTGGGCCCCCTACCAGGAGCCCATCCATTCTAGCCTGGGCCACTTACCAGGAGCCCATCCAATTTAGCCTGGGTCCCCTACCAGGATCCCATCCATTCTTGCCTGCGCCCCCTACCTGGAGCCCATCCATTCAAGCCTGGGTCCCCTGCCAGGAGCCCATCCATTCTAGCCTGTGTCCCCTACCAGGAGCCCATCCATTCTAGCCTGGGTTCCCTACCAGGAGCCCATCCATTCTAGCCTGGGTCCCCTACCAGGAGCCCATCCATTCTAGCCTGGGGCCCCTACCAGGAGCCCATCCATTCTAGCCTGGGCCCCCTACCAGGAGCCCATCCATTCTAGCTTGGGTCCCCTACCAGGAGCCCATCCATTCTCGCCTGGGCCCCCTACCAGGAGCCCATCCATTCTAGCCTGGGCCCCCTACCAGGAGCCCATCCATTCTAGCCTGGGCCACTTACCAGGAGCCCATCCATTCTAGCCTGTGTCCCCTACCAGGAGCCCATCCATTCTAGCCTGGGTTCCCTACCAGGAGCCCATCCATTCTAGCCTGGGTCCCCTACCAGGAGCCTATCCATTCTAGCCTGGGCCCCCTACCAGGAGCCCATCCATTCTAGCCTGGGTCCCCTACCAGGAGCCCATCCATTCTAGCCTGGGCCACCTACCAGGAGCCCATCCATTCTAGCCTGGGCCCCCTACCAGGAGCCCATCCATTCTAGCCTGGGCCACTTACCAGGAGGCCATCCATTCTAGCCTGGGCCCCCTACCAGGAGCCCGTCCATTCTAGCCTGGGCCACTTACCAGGAGCCCATCCATTCTTGCCTGGGCCCCCTACCAGGAGCCCATCCATTCTAGCCTGGGCCACTTACCAGGAGGCCATCCATTCTAGCCTGGGCCACTTACCAGGAGCCCATCCATTCTAGCCTGAGCCCCCTACCAGGAGCCCATCCATTCTAGCCTGGGCCACTTACCAGGAGCCCATCCATTCTAGCCTGGGCCCCCTACCAGAAGCCCATCCATTCTAGCCTGGGCCCCCTACCAGGAGCCCATCCATTCTAGCCTGGGCCCCCTACCAGGAGCCCATCCATTCTAGCCTGGGCCACTTACCAGGAGCCCATCCATTCTAGCCTGGGCCCCCTACCAGGAAACCATCCATTCTAGCCAGGGCCCCCTACCAGGAGCCCATCCATTCTAACCTGGGTCCCCTACCAGGAGCCCATCCATTCTAGCCTGGGTCCCCTACCAGGAGCCCATCCATTCTAGCCTGGGTCCCCTACCAGAAGCCCATCCATTCTAGCTTGGTTCCCCTACCAGGATCCCATCCATTCTAGATTGAGCCCCCTGCCAGGAGCCCATCCATTCTAGCCTGTGCCCCCTACCAGGAGCCCATCCATTCTAGCCTGGGCCACTTACCAGGAGCCCATCCAATCTAGCCTGGGTCCCCTACCAGGAGCCCATCCATTCTAGCCTGTGTCCCCTACCAGGAGCCCATCCATTCTACCCTGGGTCCCCTACCAGGAGCCCATCCATTCTAGCCTGGGTCCCCTACCAGGAGCCCATCCATTCTAGCCTGGGTCCCCTACAAGGAGCCCATCCATTCTAGCCTGGGTCCCCTACTAGGAGCCCATCTATTCTAGCCTGGGTCCCCTACCAGGTGCCCATCCATTCTAGCCTGGGTCACCTACCAGGAGCCCATCCATTATAGCCTGGGCCCACTACCAGGAGCCCATCCATTCTAGCCTGGGTCTCTACCAGGAGCCCATCCATTCTAGCCTGGGCCCCCTACCAGGAGCCCATCCATTCTAGGCTGGGCCCCCTACCAGGAGCCCATCCATTCTAGCCTGGACCACTTACCAGGAGCCAATCAATTTTAGTCAGGGCCCCCTAACAGGGGGCCATCCATTCTAGCCAGGGCCCCATACCAGGGGGCCATCCATTCTAGCCTGGGCCCCCTACCAGGAGCCAATCCATTCTAGCCTAGGCCACTTACCAGGAGCCCATCCATTCTAGCCTGGGCCCCCTACCAGGAAACCATCCATTCTAGCCAGGGCCCCCTACCAGGAGGCCATCCATTCTAGCCTGGGCCCCCTACCAGGAGGCCATCCATTCTAGCCTGGGCCCCCTACCAGGAGCCCATCCATTCTAGCCTGGGCCCCCTACCAGGAGCCCATCCATTCTAGCCTTGGCCACTTACCAGGAGCCCATCCATTCTAGCCTGGGCCCCCTACCAAGAAACCATCCATTCTTGCCAGGGCCCCCTACCAGGAGCCCATACATTCTAGCATGGGTCCCCTACCAGGATCCAATCCATTCTAGCCTGGGTCCACTACCAGGAGCCCATCAATTCTAGCTTTGTTCCCCTACCAGGATCCCATCCATTCTAGACAGAGCCCCTACCAGGAGCCCATCCATTCTAGCCTGGGCCCCCTACCAGGAGCCCATCCATTCTAGCCTGAGTCCCCTACCAGGAGCCCATCCATACTAGCCTGGGCCCCCTACCAGGAGCCCATCCATTCTAGCCTTGGCCCCCTACCAGGAGCCCATCCATTCTAGCCTGGGTCCCCTACCAGGAGCCTATCCATTCTAGCATGGGTCCCCTACCAAGAGCACATCCATTCTAGCCTGGGTCCTCTACCAGGAGCCCATCCATTCTAGCCTGGGTCCCCTACCAGGAGCCCAATCATTCTAGCCTGGGTCCCCTACCAGGAGCCCATCCATTCTAGCCTGTGTCCCCTACCAGGAGCTCATCCATTCTAGCCTGGGCCCCCTACCAGGAGCCCATCCATTCTAGCCTGGGTACCCTACCAAGAGCTCATCCATTCTAGCCTGGGCCCCCTACCAGGAGCTCATCCATTCTAGCCTGGGCCCCCTACCATGAGCCCATCCATTCTAGCTTGGGTCCCTTACAAGGAGCCCATCCATTCTAGCCTGGGTCCCCTACCAGGAGCCCATCCATTCTAGCCTGGGCCCCCTACCAGGAGCCCATCCATTCTAGCCTGGGCCCTCTACCAGGAGCCCATCCATTCTAGCCTGGGACCCCTACCAGCAGCCCATCCATTCTAGCCTGGGTCCCCTACCAGGAGCCCATCCATTCTAGCCTGGGCTCCCTACCAGGAGCCCATCCATTCTAGCCTGGGCCCCCTACCAGGAGACCATCCATTCTAGCCTGGTCCCCTACCAGGAGCCCATCCATTCTAGCCTGGGCCCCCAACCAGCAGCCCTTCCATTCTAGCCTGCGCCCCCTACCAGGAGCCCATCCATTCTAACCTGGGTCCCCTACCAGGAGCCCATCCATTCTAGCCTGGGCCCTTTACCAGGAGCCCATCCATTCTAGCCTCGGCCCCCAACCAGGAGCCCATCCATTCTAGCCTGGGTCCCCTACCAGGAGCCCTTCCATTCTAACCTGGGGCCCCTGCCAGCAGCCCATCCATTCTAGCCTCGGCCCCCTACCAGGAGCCTATCCATTCTAGCCTGGGTCCCCTACCAGGAGCCCATCCATTCTAGCCTGGGTCCCCTACCAGGAGACCATCCATTCAAGCCTGGGTCCCCTACCAGGAGCCCATCCATTCTAGCCTGGGTCCCCTGCCAGGAGCCCATCCATTCTAGCCTGGGTCCCCTGCCAGGAGCCCATCCATTCTAGCCTGGGTCCCCTACCAGCAGCCCATCCATTCTTGCCTGGGTCCCTTATCAGGAGCCCATCCATTTTAGCCTTGGCCACTTACCAGGAGCCCATCCATTCTAGCCTGGGCACCCTACCAAGAAACCATCCATTCTTGCCAGGGCCCCCTACCAGGAGCCCATACATTCTAGCATGGGTCTCCTACCAGGATCCAATCCATTCTAGCCTGGGTCCACTACCAGGAGCCCATCAATTCTAGCTTTGTTCCCCTACCAGGATCCCATCCATTCTAGACAGAGCCCCTACCAGGAGCCCATCCATTCTAGCCTGGGCCCCCTACCAGGAGCCCATCCATTCTAGCCTGAGTCCCCTACCAGGAGCCCATCCATACTAGCCTGGGCCCCCTACCAGGAGCCCATCCATTCTAGCCTTGGCCCCCTACCAGGAGCCCATCCATTCTAGCCTGGGTCCCCTACCAGGAGCCTATCCATTCTAGCATGGGTCCCCTACCAAGAGCACATCCATTTTAGCCTGGGTCCTCTACCAGGAGCCCATCCATTCTAGCCTGGGTCCCCTACCAGGAGCCCAATCATTCTAGCCTGGGTCCCCTACCAGGAGCCCATCCATTCTAGCCTGTGTCCCCTACCAGGAGCTCATCCATTCTAGCCTGGGCCCCCTACCAGGAGCCCATCCATTCTTGCCTGGGTACCCTACCAAGAGCTCATCCATTCTAGCCTGGGCCCCCTACCAGGAGCTCATCCATTCTAGCCTGGGCCCCCTACCATGAGCCCATCCATTCTAGCTTGGGTCCCTTACAAGGAGCCCATCCATTCTAGCCTGGGTCCCTTACCAGGAGCCCATCCATTCTAGCCTGGGCCCCCTACCAGGAGCCCATCCATTCTAGCCTGGGCCCTCTACCAGGAGCCCATCCATTCTAGCCTGGGACCCCTACCAGCAGCCCATCCATTCTAGCCTGGGTCCCCTACCAGAAGCCCATCCATTCTAGCCTGGGCTCCCTACCAGGAGCCCATCCATTCTAGCCTGGGCCCCCTACCAGGAGACCATCCATTCTAGCCTGGTCCCCTACCAGGAGCCCATCCATTCTAGCCTGGGCCCCCAACCAGCAGCCCTTCCATTCTAGCCTGCGCCCCCTACCAGGAGCCCATCCATTCTAGCCTGGGTCCCCTACCAGGAGCCCATCCATTCTAGCCTGGACCCTTTACCAGGAGCCCATCCATTCTAGCCTCGGCCCCCAACCAGGAGCCCATCCATTCTAGCCTGGGTCCCCTACCAGGAGCCCTTCCATTCTAACCTGGGCCCCCTGCCAGCAGCCCATCCATTCTAGCCTCGGCCCCCTACCAGGAGCCTATCCATTCTAGCCTGGGTCCCCTACCAGGAGCCCATCCATTCTAGCCTGGGTCCCCTACCAGGAGACCATCCATTCAAGCCTGGGTCCCCTACCAGGAGCCCATCCATTCTAGCCTGGGTCCCCTGCCAGGAGCCCATCCATTCTAGCCTGGGTCCCCTGCCAGGAGCCCATCCATTCTAGCCTGGATCCCCTACCAGCAGCCCATCCATTCTTGCCTGGGTCCCTTATCAGGAGCCCATCCATTTTAGCCTGGTCCTCCTAACAGGAGCCCATCCATTCTAGCCTGGGCACGCTACCAGGAGCCCATCCATTCTAGCCTGGGACCCCTACCAGGAGCCCATCCATTCTAGCCAGGGCCCTTTACCAGGAGCCCATCCATTCTAGCCTGGGCCCCCTACCAGGAGCCCATCCATTTTAGCCTGGGCCCCCTACCAGGAGCCCATCCATTCTAGCCTGGGTCCCCTACCAGGAGCCCATCCATTCTAGCCTGGGTCCCCTACCAGGAGCCCATCCATTCTAGCCTGTGTCCCCTACCAGGAGCCCATCCATTCTAGACTGGGTCCCCTACCAGGAGCCCATCCATTCTAGCCTGGGTCCCCAACCAGAAGCCCATCCATTCTAGCCTGGGTCCCCTACTAGGAGCCCATCCATTCTATCCTGGGTCCCCTACCAGGAACTCATCCATTCTAGCCTGGGTCCCATACCAGGAGCCCATCCATTCTAGCCTGGGTCCCCTACCAGGAGCCCATCCATTCTAGCCTGGGTCCCCTACCAGAAGCCCATCCATTCTAGCCTGTGTCCCCTACCAGGAGCCCATCCATACTAGCCTGGGTCCCTACCAGGAGCCCATCCATTCTAGGCTTGACCCCCTACCAGGAGCCCATCCACTCTAGCCTGGGCCTCCTACCAGGAGCCCATCCATTCTAGCCTGGGCCCCCAACCAGGAGCCCATCCATTCAAGCCTAGGCCCCCTACCAGGAGCCCATCCATTCTAGCCTGGGCCGCCTACCATGAACCCATCCATTCTAGCCAGGGCCCTTTACCAGGAGCCCGTCCATTCTAGTCTGGGCCCCCTACCAGGAGCCCAACCATTTTAGCCTGGGCCCCCTACCAGGAGCCCATCCATTCTATCCTGGGTCCCCTACCAGGAACTCATCCATTCTACCCTGGGTCCCATACCAGGAGCCCATCCATTCTAGCCTGGGTCCCCTACCAGGAGCCCATCCATTCTAGCCTGGGTCCCCTACCAGAAGCCCATCCATTCTAGCCTGTGTCCCCTACCAGGAGCCCATCCATACTAGCCTGGGTCCCTACCAGGAGCCCATCCATTCTAGGCTTGGCCCTCTACCAGGAGCCCATCCACTCTAGCCTGGGCCCCCTACCAGGAGCCCATCCATTCTAGCCTGGGCCCCCAACCAGGAGCCCATCCATTCTAGCCTAGGCCCCCTACCAGGAGCCCATCCATTCTAGCCTGGGCCGCCTACCATGAGCCCATCCATTCTAGCCTGGGTCCCCTACCAGGAGCCCATCAATTCTAGCCTGGTCCCACCACAAGGAGACCATCCATTCTAGGCTGGGCCCCTACCAGGAGCCCATTCATTCTAGGCTGGGCCCCCTATCAGGAGCCCATCCCTTTTAGCCTCGGCCCCCTACCAGGAGCCCATCCATTCTAGCCTAGGCCGCCTACCAGTAGCCCATCCATTCTAGCCTAGGCCCCCTACCAGGAGCCCATCCATTCTAGCCTGGACCCCCTACCAGGAGCCCATCCATTCTAGCCTGGGTCCCTACCAGGAGCCCATCCATTCTAGCCTGAGACCCCTACCAGGAGCCCATCCATTCTAGCCTGGGCCCCCTACCAGGAGCCCATCCATTCTAGACTGAGCCCCCTACCAGGAGCCCATCATTTCTAGCCTAGGCCCCCTACCAGGAGCCCATCCATTCTACTTGGGCCCTCTAACTGGAGCCCATCAATTCTAGCCTAGGCCCCCTACCAGGAGCCCATCCATTCTACCTGGGCCCCCTACCAGGAGCCCATCCATTCTAGCCTGGTCCCCCTACCAGGAGCCCATCCATTCTAGCCTGGGCCCCCTACCAGGAGCCCATCCATTCTAGCCTAAGTCCCCTACCAGGAGCCCATCCATTCTAGCCTGAGTCCCCTACCAGGAGCCCATCCATTCTATCCTGGGTCCCCTACCAGGAACTCATCCATTCTAGCCTGGGTCCCATACCAGGAGCCCATCCATTCTAGCCTGGGTCCCCTACCAGGAGCCCATCCATTCTAGCCTGGGTCCCCTACCAGAAGCCCATCCATTCTAGCCTGTGTCCCCTACCAGGAGCCCATCCATACTAGCCTGGGTCCCTACCAGGAGCACATCCATTCTAGGCTTGGCCCCCTACCAGGAGCCCATCCACTCTAGCCTGGGCCCCCTACCAGGAGCCCATCCATTCTAGCCTGGGCCCCCAACCAGGAGCCCATCCATTCAAGCCTAGGCCCCCTACCAGGAGCCCATCCATTCTAGCCTGGGCCGCCTACCATGAGCCCATGCATTCTAGCCTGGGTCCCCTACCAGGAGCCCATCCATTCTAGCCTGGGCCCACCACCAGGAGCCCATCCATTCTAGGCTGGGCCCCTACCAGGAGCCCATCCATTCTAGCCTGGGTCCCCTACCAGGAGCACATCCATTCTAGCCTGGGACCCCTACCAGGAGCCCATCCATTCTAGCCTGGGCCCTTTACCAGGAGCCCATCCATTCAAGCCTGGGCCCCCTACCAGGAGCCCATCCATTCTAGCCTGGGCCCCCTACCAGGATCCCATCCATTCTAGCCTGGGTCCCCTACCAGGAGCCCATCCATTCTAGCCTGGGTCCCCTACCAGGAGCCCATCCATTCTAGCCTGTGTCCCCTACCAGGAGCCCATCCATTCTAGCCTGGGTCCCCTACCAGGAGCCCATCCATTCTAGCCTGGGTCCCCAACCAGAAGCCCGTCCATTCTAGCCTGGGTCCCCTACCAGGAGCCCATCCATTCTATCCTGGGTCCCCTACCAGGAACTCATCCATTCTACCCTGGGTCCTATACCAGGAGCCCATCCATTCTAGCCTGGGTCCCCTACCAGGAGCCCATCCATTCTAGCCTGGGTCCCCTACCAGAAGCCCATCCATTCTAGCCTGTGTCCCCTACCAGGAGCCCATCCATACTAGCCTGGGTCCCTACCAGGAGCCCATCCATTCTAGGCTTGGCCCTCTACCAGGAGCCCATCCACTCTAGCCTGGGCCCCCTACCAGGAGCCCATCCATTCTAGCCAGGGCCCCCAACCAGGAGCCCATCCATTCTAGCCTAGGCCCCCTACCAGGAGCCCATCCATTCTAGCCTGGGCCGCCTACCATGAGCCCATCCATTCTAGCCTGGGTCCCCTACCAGGAGCCCATCCATTCTAGCCTGGGCCCACCACCAGGAGCCCATCCATTCTAGGCTGGGCCCCTACCAGGAGCCCATCCATTCTAGGCTGGGCCCCCTATCAGGAGCCCATCCACTCTAGCCTCGGCCCCCTACCAGGAGCCCATCCATTCTAGCCTGGACCCCCTACCAGGAGCCCTTCCATTCTAGCCTGGGTCCCTACCAGGAGCCCATCCATTCTAGCCTGGGACCCCTACCAGGAGCCCATCCTTTCTAGCCTGGGCCCCCTACCAGGAGCCCATCCATTCTAGACTGAGCCCCCTACCAGGAGCCCATCATTTCTAGCCTAGGCCCCCTACCAGGAGCTCATCCATTCTACCTGAGCCCTCTAACTGGAGCCCATCAATTCTAGCCTAGGCCCCCTACCAGGAGCCCATCCATTCTACCTGGGCCCCCTACCAGGAGCCCATCCATTCTAGCCTGGTCCCCCTACCAGGAGCCCATCCATTCTAGCCTGGGCCCCCAACCAGGAGCCCATCCATTCTAGCCTGTGTCCCTTACCAGGAGCCCATCCATTCTAGCCTGGGTCCCCTACCAGGAGCCCATCCATTCTAGCCTGGGTCCCCTACCAGGAGCCCATCCATTCTAGCCTGGGTCCCCTACCAGGAGCCCATCCATTTTAGCCTGGGTCACCTACAAGGAGCCCATCCATTCTAGCCTGGGCCCCCTACCAGGAGCCCATCCACTCTAGCCTGGGCCCCCTATCAGGAGCCCATCCATTCTAGCCTGGGCCCCCTACCAGGAGCCCATCCATTCTAGCCTTGGCCCCCTACCAGGAGCCCATCCATTCTAGCCTGGGCCCCCTACCAGGAGCCCATCCATTCTAGCCTGGGCCCCCTACCAGGAGATCATTTATTCTAGCCTGTGTCCCTACCAGGAGCCCATCCATTCTAGCCTGGACCCCCTTCCAGGAGCCTATCCATTCTAGACTGAGCCCCCTACCAGGAGCCAATCAATTCTAGCCTAGGCCACCTACCAGGAGCCCATCCATTCTACCTGGGCCCCCTAACCGGAGCCCATTCATTCCAGCCTGGGTCCCCTACCAGGAGCCCATCCATTCTAGCCTGGGTTTACCCTACCAGGAGCCCATCCATTCTAGCCTGGGTCCCCTACCAGGAGCCCATCCATTCTAGCCTGGGTTCCCTACCAGGAGCTCATCCATTCTAGCCTGGGTCCCCTACCAGAAGCCCATCCATTCTAGCCTGGGTACCCTACCAGGAACACATCCATTCTAGACTGAGCCTCTTCCTAGGAGCCCATCCATTCTAGGCTGGGCCCCCTACCAGGATCCCATCCAATCTAGCCTGGGCCCCCTAACAGGAGCCCATCCATTCTAGCCTGGGCCCCCTACCAGGAGCCAATCCATTCTAGCCTGGGACCCCTACCAGGAGCCCATCCATTCTAGCCTGGGACCCCTACCAGGAGCCCATCCATTCTAGCCTGGGCCCCCTACCAGGAGCCCATCCATTCTAGACTGAGCGCCCTACCAGGAGCCCATCCATTCTAGCCTGGGCCGCCTAAAAGGAGCCCATACATTCTACCTGGGCCCCCTAACCGGAGCGCATCCATTCCAGCCTGGGCCCCATACCAGGAGCCCATCCATTCTAGCCTGGTCCCCCTACCAGAAGCCCATCCATTCTAACCTGGGCCCCCCACCAGGAGCCCATCCATTCTAGCCTTGGCCCCCTACCAGGAGCCCATCCATTCTAGCCTGGTCCCCCTACCAGGAGCCCATCCATTTTAGCCTGTGTCCCCTACCAGGAGCCCATCCATTCTAGCCTGGGTCCCCTACCAGGAGCCCATCCATTCTAGCCTGGGTCCCCTACCAGGAGCCCATCCATTCTAGCCTGGGTCCCCCACCAGGAGCCCATCCATTCTAGACTGGGTCCCCTACCAGGAGCCCATCCATTCTAGACTGGGTCCCCTACCAGGAGCCCATCCATTCTAGACTGTGTCCCCTACTAGGAGCCCATCCATTCTAAACTGGGTCCCCTACCAGGAGCCCATCCATTCTAGCCTGGGTCCCCTACCAGGATCCCATCCATTCTAGCCTGGGTCCCCTACCAGGAGCCCATCCATTCTAGCCTGGGTCCCCTACCAGGAGCCCATCCATTCTAGCCTGGGTCCCCTACCAGGAGGCCATCCATTCTAGCCTGGGTCCCCTACCAGGAGCCCATCCATTCTAGCCTGGGTCCCCTACCAGGAGCCCATCCATTCTAGCCTGGGTCCCCCACCAGGAGCCCATCCATTCTAGACTGGGTCCCCTACCAGGAGCCCATCCATTCTAGACTGGGTCCCCTACCAGGAGCCCATCCATTCTAGACTGGGTCCCCTACTAGGAGCCCATCCATTCTAGACTGGTTCCCCTACCAGGAGCCCATCCATTCTAGCCTGGGTCCCCTACCAGGATCCCATCCATTCTAGCCTGGGTCCCCTACCAGGAGCCCTTCCATTCTAGCCTGGGTCCCCTACCAGGAGCCCGTCCATTCTAGCCTGAGTCCCCTACCAGGAGCCCATCCATTCTAGCCTGGGTCCCCTACCAGGAGCCCATCCATTCCAGCCTGGGTCCACCTACCAGGAGCCCATCCTTTCTAGCCTGGGTCCCCTACCAGGAGCCCATCCATTCTAGCCTGGGTCCCCTACCAGGAGCCCATCCATTCTAGACTGGGTCCCCTACCAGGAGCCCATCCATTCTAGCCTGGGCCCCCTACCAGGAGCCCATCCATTCTAACCTGGGTCCCCTACCAGGAGCCCATTTATTCTAGCCTGGGTCCCCTACCAGGAGCCCATCCATTCTCGCCTGGGTCCCCTACCAGGAGCCCATCCATTCTAGCCTGGGTCCCCTACCAGGAGCCCATCCATTCTACCCTGGGTCCCCTACCAGGAGCCCATCCATTCTAGCCTGGGTCCCCTACCAGGAGCCCATCCATTCTAGCCTGGGTCACTTACCAAGAGCCCATCCATTCTAGCCTGGGTCCCCTACCAGGAGCCAATTCATTCTAGCCTGGGTCCCTACCAGGAGCCCATCCATTCTAGGCTGGGCCCCCTACGAGGAGCCCATCCACTATACCTGGGCCCCCTACCAGGAGCCCATCCATTCTAGCCTGGGCCCCCTACCAGGTGCCCATCCATTCTAGACTAGTCCCCCTACCAAGAGCCCATCCATTCTAGCCTGGGCCCCCTACCAGGAGCCCATCCATTCTAGCCTGGGCCCCCTACCAGGAGCCCATCCATTTTAGCCTGGGTACCTACCAGGAGCCCATCCATTCTAGCCTGGGACCCCTACCAGGAGCCCATCAATTCTAGCCTAGGCCCCCTACCAGGAGCCCATCCATTCTACCTGGGCCCCCTAACCGGAGCCCATCCATTCCAGCCTGGGCCCCCAACCAGGAGCCCATCCATTCTAGCCTGGTCCCCCTACCAGGAGCCCATACATTCTAGCCTGGGCCCCCTACCAGGAGCCCATCCATTTCAGCCTGGGTCTCCTACCAGGAGCCCATCCATTCTAGCCTGGGTCCCTTACCAGGAGCCCATCCATTCTAGCCTGGGTCCCCTACCAGGAGCCCATCCATTCTAGCCTGGGACCCCTACCAGGAGCCCATCCATTCTAGCCTGGGCCCCCTACCAGGAGCCCATCCATTGTAGACTGAGCCAACTACCAGGAGCCCATCAATTCTAGCCTAGGCCCCCTACCAGGAGCCCATCCATTCTACCTGGGCCCGCTAACCGGAGCCCATCCATTCCAGCCTGGGCCCCCAACCAGGAGCCCATCCATTCTAGCCTGGTCCCCCTACCAGGAGCCCATCCATTCTAGCCTGGGCCCCCTACCAGGAGCCCATCTATTCTAGCCTGTGTCCCCTACCAGGAGCCCATCCATTCTAGCCTGGGTCCCCTACCAGGAGCACATCCATTCTAGCCTGGGTCCCCTACCAGGAGCCCATCCATTCTAGACTGGGTCCCCTACCAGGAGCCCATACATTCTAGCCTGGGTCACCTACCAGGAGCCCATCCATTCTAGCCTGGGTCCCCTACCAGGAGCCCATCCATTCTAGACTGGGTCCCCTACCAGGAGCCCATACATTCTAGCCTGGGTCACCTACCAGGAGCCCATCCATTCTAGCCTGGTCCCCCTACCAGGAGCCCATCCATTCTAGCCTGGGCCCCCTACCAGGAGCCCATCTATTCTAGCCTGTGTCCCCTACCAGGAGCCCATCCATTCTAGCCTGGGTCACCTACCAGGAGCCCATCCATTCCAGCCTGGGCCCCCAACCAGGAGCCCATCCATTCTAGCCTGGTCCCCCTACCAGGAGCCCATCCATTCTAGCCTGGGCCCCCTACCAGGAGCCCATCTATTCTAGCCTGTGTCCCCTACCAGGAGCCCATCCATTCTAGCCTGGGTCCCCTACCAGGAGCACATCCATTCTAGCCTGGGTCCCCTACCAGGAGCCCATCCATTCTAGCCTGGGTGCCCTACCAGGAGCCCATCCATTCTAGCCTGGGTCCCCTACCAGGAGCCCATCCATTCTAGACTGGGTCCCCTACCAGGAGCCCATACATTCTAGCCTGGGTCACCTACCAGGAGCCCATCCATTCTAGCCTGGGCCCCTACCAGGAGCCCATCCACTCTAGCCTAGGCCCCCTACCAGGAGCCCATCCATTCTAGCCTGGGCCCCCTCCCAAGAGCCCATCCATTCTAGCCTGGGCCCCCTACCAGGAGCCCATCCATTCTAGCCTGGGTCCCTACCAGGAGCCCATCCATTCAAGCCTGGGGCCCCTACCAGGAGCCCATCCATTCTAGACTGAGCCCCCTACCAGGAGCCCATCAATTCTAGCCTAGGCCCCCTACCAGGAGCCCATCCATTCTACCTGGGCCCCCTAACCGGAGCCCATCCATTCCAGCCTGGGCCCCCTTCCAGGAGCCCATCCATTCTAGTTTGGTCCCCCTACCAGGAGCCCACCCATTCTAGCCTGGGCCCCCTACCAGGAGCCCATCCATTCTAGCCTGTGTTCCCTACCAGGAGCCCATCCATTCTAGCCTGTGTCCCCTACCAGGAGCCCATCCATTCTACCCTGGGTCCCCTACCAGGAGCTCATCCATTCTAGCCTGGGTCCCCTACCAGGAGCCCATTAATTCTTGCCTGGGCCCCCTACCAGGAGCCTATCCATTCTAGCCTGGGCCCCCTACCAGGAGCCCATATATTCTAGCCTGGGCACCCAACCAGGAGCCCATCCATTCTAGCATGGGCCCCCTACCAGGAGCCCATCCATTCTAGCCTGGGTCTCCTACCAAGAGACCATCCATTCTAGCCTGGGTCCCCTACCAGGAGCCCATCCATTCTAGCCTGGGTCCCCTACCAGGAGCCCATCCATTCTAGCCTTTCTCCCCTAACAGGAGCCCTTCCATTCTAGCCTGGGTCCTCTACCAGGAGCCCATCCATTCTAGCCTGGGTCCCCTACCAGGAGCCCATCCATTCTAGCCTGGGTCCCCTACCAGGAGCCCATCCATTCTAGCCTGGGTCCCCCACCAGGAGCCCATCCATTCTAGACTGGGTCCCCTACCAGGAGCCCATCCATTCTAGACTGGGTCCTCTACCAGGAGCCCATCCATTCTAGACTGGGTCCCCTACTAGGAGCCCATCCATTCTAGACTGGGTCCCCTACCAGGAGCCCATCCATTCTAGCCTGGGTCCCCTACCAGGATCCCATCCATTCTAGCCTGGGTCCCCTACCAGGAGCCCTTCCATTCTAGCCTGGGTCCCCTACCAGGAGCCCATCCATTCTAGCCTGGGTCCCCTACCAGGAGCCCATCCATTCTAGCCTGGGTCCCCTACCAGGAGCCCATCCATTCCAGCCTGGGTCCACCTACCAGGAGCCCATCCTTTCTAGCCTGGGTACCCTACCAGGAGCCCATCCATTCTAGCCTGGGTCCCCTACCAGGAGCCCATCCATTCTAGACTGGGTCCCCTACCAGGAGCCCATCCATTCTAGCCTGGGCCCCCTACCAGGAGCCCATCCATTCTAACCTGGGTCCCCTACCAGGAGCCCATTTATTCTAGCCTGGGTCCCCTACCAGGAGCCCATCCATTCTCGCCTGGGTCCCCTACCAGGAGCCCATCCATTCTAGCCTGGGTCCCCTACCAGGAGCCCATCCATTCTAGCCTGGGTCCCCTACCAGGAGCCCATCCATTCTAGCCTGGGTCCCCTACCAGGAGCCCATCCATTCTAGCCTGGGTCCCCCACCAGGAGCCCATCCATTCTAGACTGGGTCCCCTACCAGGAGCCCATCCATTCTAGACTGGGTCCTCTACCAGGAGCCCATCCATTCTAGACTGGGTCCCCTACTAGGAGCCCATCCATTCTAGACTGGGTCCCCTACCAGGAGCCCATCCATTCTAGCCTGGGTCCCCTACCAGGATCCCATCCATTCTAGCCTGGGTCCCCTACCAGGAGCCCTTCCATTCTAGCCTGGGTCCCCTACCAGGAGCCCATCCATTCTAGCCTGGGTCCCCTACCAGGAGCCCATCCATTCTAGCCTGGGTCCCCTACCAGGAGCCCATCCATTCCAGCCTGGGTCCACCTACCAGGAGCCCATCCTTTCTAGCCTGGGTCCCCTACCAGGAGCCCATCCATTCTAGCCTGGGTCCCCTACCAGGAGCCCATCCATTCTAGACTGGGTCCCCTACCAGGAGCCCATCCATTCTAGCCTGGGCCCCCTACCAGGAGCCCATCCATTCTAACCTGGGTCCCCTACCAGGAGCCCATTTATTCTAGCCTGGGTCCCCTACCAGGAGCCCATCCATTCTCGCCTGGTCCCCTACCAGGAGCCCATCCATTCTAGCCTGGGTCCCCTACCAGGAGCCCATCCATTCTACCCTGGGTCCCCTACCAGGAGCCCATCCATTCTAGCCTGGGTCCCCTACCAGGAGCCCATCCATTTCAGCCTGGGTCTCCTACCAGGAGCCCATCCATTCTAGCCTGGGTCCCTTACCAGGAGCCCATCCATTCTAGCCTGGGTCCCCTACCAGGAGCCCATCCATTCTAGCCTGGGACCCCTACCAGGAGCCCATCCATTCTAGCCTGGGCCCCCTACCAGGAGCCCATCCATTGTAGACTGAGCCAACTACCAGGAGCCCATCAATTCTAGCCTAGGCCCCCTACCAGGAGCCCATCCATTCTACCTGGGCCCGCTAACCGGAGCCCATCCATTCCAGCCTGGGCCCCCAACCAGGAGCCCATCCATTCTAGCCTGGTCCCCCTACCAGGAGCCCATCCATTCTAGCCTGGGCCCCCTACCAGGAGCCCATCTATTCTAGCCTGTGTCCCCTACCAGGAGCCCATCCATTCTAGCCTGGGTCCCCTACCAGGAGCACATCCATTCTAGCCTGGGTCCCCTACCAGGAGCCCATCCATTCTAGCCTGGGTGCCCTACCAGGAGCCCATCCATTCTAGCCTGGGTCCCCTACCAGGAGCCCATCCATTCTAGACTGGGTCCCCTACCAGGAGCCCATACATTCTAGCCTGGGTCACCTACCAGGAGCCCATCCATTCTAGCCTGGGCCCCTACCAGGAGCCCATCCACTCTAGCCTAGGCCCCCTACCAGGAGCCCATCCATTCTAGCCTGGGCCCCCTCCCAGGAGCCCATCCATTCTAGCCTGGGCCCCCTACCAGGAGCCCATCCATTCTAGCCTGGGTCCCTACCAGGAGCCCATCCATTCAAGCCTGGGGCCCCTACCAGGAGCCCATCCATTCTAGACTGAGCCCCCTACCAGGAGCCCATCAATTCTAGCCTAGGCCCCCTACCAGGAGCCCATCCATTCTACCTGGGCCCCCTAACCGGAGCCCATCCATTCCAGCCTGGGCCCCCTTCCAGGAGCCCATCCATTCTAGTTTGGTCCCCCTACCAGGAGCCCACCCATTCTAGCCTGGGCCCCCTACCAGGAGCCCATCCATTCTAGCCTGTGTTCCCTACCAGGAGCCCATCCATTCTAGCCTGTGTCCCCTACCAGGAGCCCATCCATTCTACCCTGGGTCCCCTACCAGGAGCTCATCCATTCTAGCCTGGGTCCCCTACCAGGAGCCCATTAATTCTTGCTTGGGCCCCCTACCAGGAGCCTATCCATTCTAGCCTGGGCCCCCTACCAGGAGCCCATATATTCTAGCCTGGGCACCCAACCAGGAGCCCATCCATTCTAGCATGGGCCCCCTACCAGGAGCCCATCCATTCTAGCCTGGGTCTCCTACCAAGAGACCATCCATTCTAGCCTGGGTCCCCTACCAGGAGCCCATCCATTCTAGCCTGGGTCCCCTACCAGGAGACCATCCATTCTAGCCTTTCTCCCCTAACAGGAGCCCTTCCATTCTAGCCTGGGTCCTCTACCAGGAGCCCATCCATTCTAGCCTGGGTCCCCTACCAGGAGCCTATCCATTCTAGCCTGGGTACCCTACCAGGATCACATCCATTTTAGACTGAGCCGCCTACCAGGAGCCCATCCATTCTAGCCTGGGCCCCCTACCAGGAGCCCATTCATTCTAGCCTGGGCCCCGTAACAGGAGCCCATCCATTCTAGCCTGGGCCCCCTAACAGGAGCCCATCTATTCTAGCCTTGGACCCCTACCAGGAGCCCATTCATTCTAGCCTGGGACCCCTACCAGGAGCCCATCCATTCTAGCCTGGGTCCCCTACGAGGAGCCCATCCATTCTAGCCTGAGCCCCCTACCAGGAGCTCATCCATTCTAGCCTGGGTCCCCTACCAGAAGCCCATCCATTCTAGCCTGGGACCCCTACCAGGAGCCCATCCATTCTAGCCTGGGTCCCCTACGAGGAGCCCATCCATTCTAGCCTGGGCCCCCTACCAGGAGCTCATCCATTCTAGCCTGGGTCTCCTACGAGGAGCCCATCCATTCAAGCCTGGGCCCCCTACCAGGAGCCCATGCATTCCAGCTTGGGCCCCTAACAGGAGCCCATCCATTCTAGCCTGGGCCCCCTACCAGGAGCCCATCCATTCTAGCCTGGGACCCCTACCAGGAGCCCATCCACTCTAGCCTCGTCCCACTACCAGGAGCCCATCCATTTTAACCTGGGCCCCCCACCAGGAGCCCATCCATTCTAGCCTTGGCACCCTACCAGGAGCCCATCCATTCTAGCCTGGGTCCCCTACCAGGAGCTCATCCATTCTAGCCTGTGTCCCCTACCAGGAGCCCATCCATTCTAGCCTGTGTCCCCTACCAGGAGCCCATCCATTCTAGCCTTGGCACCCTACCAGGAGCCCATCCATTCTAGCCTGGGCCCCCTACCAGGAGCCCATCCATTCTAGCCTGTGTCCCCTAACAGGAGCCCATCCATTCTAGCCTGGGTCCCCTACCAGGAGCCCATCCATTCTAGCCTGGGTCCCCTACCAGGAGCCCATCCATTCTAGCCTGGGTCCCCTGCCAGGAGCCCATCCATTCCAGCCTGGTTCCCCTACCAGGAGCCCATTCATTCTAGCTTGTGTCCCCTACCAGGAGCCCATCCATTCTAGCCTGGGTCCCCTACCAGGAGCCCATCCATTCCAGCCTGGGTCCACCTACCAGGAGCCCATCCATTCTAGCCTGGGTCCCTTACCAGGAGCCCATCCATTCTATCCTGGGTCCCCTACCAGGAGCCTATCCATTCTAGACTGGGTCCCCTACAGGAGCCCATCCAATCTAGCCTGGGTCCCCTACCAGGAGCCCATCCAATCTAGGCTGGGTCCCCAAACCAGGAGCCCATCCATTCTAGCCTGGGTCCCCTACCAGGAGCCCATCCATTCTAGCCTGGGTCACCTACCAGGAACCCATCCATTCTAGCCTGGGTCCCCTACCAGGAGCTCATCCATTCTAGCCTGGGCCCCCTACCAGGAGCCCATCCATTCTAGCCTGGGACCCCTACCAGGAGCCCATCCACTCTAGCCTCGTCCCACTACCAGGAGCCCATCCATTTTAACCTGGGCCCCCCACCAGGAGCCCATCCATTCTAGCCTTGGCACCCTACTAGGAGCCCATCCATTCTAGCCTGGGCCCCCTACCAGGAGCCCATCCATTCTAGCCTGTGTCCCCTACCAGGAGCCCATCCATTCTAGCCTGTGTCCCCTACCAGGAGCCCATCCATTCTAGCCTTGGCACCCTACCAGGAGCCCATCCATTCTAGCCTGGGCCCCCTACCAGGAGCCCATCCATTCTAGCCTGTGTCCCCTACCAGGAGCCCATCCATTCTAGCCTGGGTCCCCTACCAGGAGCCCATCCATTCTAGCCTGGGTCCCCTACCAGGAGCCCATCCATTCTAGCCTGGGTCCCCTGCCAGGAGCCCATCCATTCTAGCCTGGTTCCCCAACTAGGAGCCCATTCATTCTAGCTTGTGTCCCCTACCAGGAGCCCATCCATTCTAGCCTTGGTCCCCTACCAGGAGCCCATCCATTCCAGCCTGGGTCCACCTACCAGGAGCCCATCCATTCTAGCCTGGGTCCCTTACCAGGAGCCCATCCATTCTAGCCTGGGTCCCCTACCAGGAGCCCATCCATTCTAGACTGGGTCCCCTACAGGAGCCCATCCAATCTAGCCTGGGTCCCCTACCAGGAGCCCATCCAATCTAGGCTGGGTCCCCAAACCAGGAGCCCATCCATTCTAGCCTGGGTCCCCTACCAGGAGCCCATCCATTCTAGCCTGGGTCACCTACCAGGAGCCCATCCATTCTAGCCTGGGTCCCCTACCAGGAGCTCATCCATTCTAGCCTGGGTCCCCTACCAGAAGCCCATCCATTCTAGCCTGGGTACCCTACCAGGATCACATCCATTCTAGACTGAGCCCCTTACCAGGAGCCCATCCATTCAAGCCTGGGCCCCCTACCAGGAGCCCATCCATTCCAGCTTGGGCCCCCTAACAGGAGCCGATCCATTCTAGCCTGGGCCCCCTACCAGGAGCCCATCCATTCTAGCCTGGGACCCCTACCAGGAGCCCATCCATTCTAGCCTGGGACCCCTACCAGGAGCCCATCCATTCTAGCCTCGTCCCACTACCAGGAGCCCATCCATTTTAACCTGGGCCCCCCACCAGGAGCCCATCCATTCTAGCCTGGGCCCCCTACCAGGAGCCCATCCATTCTAGCCTGTGTCCCCTACCAGGAGCCCATCCATTCTAGCCTTGGCACCCTACCAGGAGCCCATGCATTCTAGCCTGGGCCCCCTACCAGGAGCCCATCCATTCTAGCCTGTGTCCCCTACCAGGAGCCCATCCATTCTAGCCTGGGTCAACTACCAGGAGCCCATCCATTCTAGCCTGGGTCCCCTACCAGGAGCCCATCCATTCTAGCCTGGGTCCCCTGCCAGGAGCCCATCCATTCTAGCCTGGTTCCCCTACCAGGAGCCCATTCATTCTAGCTTGTGTCCCCTACCAGGAGCCCATCCATTCTAGCCTGGGTCCCCTACCAGGAGCCCATCCATTCCAGCCTGGGTCCACCTACCAGGAGTCCATCCATTCTAGCCTGGGTCCCTTACCAGGAGCCCATCCATTCTAGCCTGGGTCCCCTACCAGGAGCCCATCCATTCTAGACTGGGTCCCCTACCAGGAGCCCATCCAATCTAGCCTGGGTCCCCTACCAGGAGCCCATCCAATCTAGGCTGGGTCCCCAAACCAGGAGCCCATCCATTCTAGCCTGGGTCCCCTACCAGGAGCCCATCCATTCTAGCCTGGGTCACCTACCAGGAGCCCATCCATTCTAGCCTGGGTCCCCTACCAGGAGCTCATCCATTCTAGCCTGTGTCACCTACCAGGAGCCCATCCATTCTAGCCTGGGACACCTACCAGGAGCCCATCCATTCTAGTCTGGGTCCCCTACCAGGAGCCCATCCATTCTAGCCTGGGTCCCCTACCAGGAGCCCATCCATTCTAGCCTGGTTCCCCTACCAGGAGCCCATCCATTCTAGCCTGGGTCCCCTACCAAGAGCCCATCCATTCTAGCCTGAGTCACCTACCAGGAGCCCATCCATTCTAGCCTGGACCCCCTACCAGGAGCCCATCCATTCTAGCCTGGGTCCCCTACCAGGAGCCCATCCATTCTAGGCTGGGCCCCCTATCAGGAGCCCATCCACTCTAGCCTGGGTCCCCTACCAGCAGCCCATCCATTCTTGCCTGGGCCTCCTACCAGGAGCCCATCCATTCTAGCCTAGGCCCCCTACCAGGAGCCCATCCATTCTAGCCTGGGCACCCTACCAGGAGCCCATCCATTCTAGACTGGATCCCCTACCAGGAGCCCATCCATTCTAGCCTGGGACCCCTATCAAGAGCCCATCCATTCTAGCCTGGGCCCCCTACCTGGAGCCCATCCATTCTAGCCTGGGCCCCTTACCAGGAGCCCATTTATTCTAGCCTGGGTCCCCTACCAGGAGCCCATCCATTCTAGCCTGGGTCCCTTACCAGGAGCCCATCCATTCTAGCCTGGGTCCCCTACCAGGAGCCCATCCATTCTAGACTGGGTCCCCTACCAGGAGCCCAACCAATCTAGCCTGGGTCCCCTACCAGGAGCCCATCCAATCTAGCCTGGGTCCCCAAACCAGGAGCCCATCCATTCTAGCCTGGGTCCCCTACCAGGAGCCCATCCATTCTAGCCTGGGTCACCTACCAGGAGCCCATCCATTCTAGCCTGGGTCCCCTACCAGGAGCCCATCCATTCTAGCCTGGGTCACCTACCAGGAGCCCATCCATTCTAGCCTGGGTCACCTACCAGGAGCCCATCCATTCTAGTCTGGGTCCCCTACCAGGAGCCCATCCATTCTAGCCTGGGTCCCCTACCAGGAGCCCCTCCATTCTAGCCTGGTTCCCCTACCAGGAGCCAATCCATTCAAGCCTGGGTCCCCTACCAAGAGCCCATCCATTCTAGCCTGGGTAACCTACCAGGAGCCCATCCATTCTAGCCTGGGTCCCCTACCAGGAGCCCATCCATTCTAGGCTGGGCCCCCTATCAGGAGCCCATCCACTCTAGCCTGGGTCCCCTAACAGGAGCCCATCCATTCTTGCCTGGGCCCCCTACCAGGAGCTCATCCATTCTAGCCTAGGCCCCCTACCAGATGCCCATCCATTCTAGCCTGGGCCCCATACCAGGAGCCCATCCATTCTAGCCTGGGCCCCTACCAGGAGCCCATCCATTCTAGCCTCGGCCCCCTACCAGGAGCCCATCCATTCTAGCCTGGGTCCCTACCAGGAGCCCATCTATTCTAGCCTGGGACCACTACCAGGAGACAATCCATTCTAGCCTGGGCCCCCTACAAGGAGCCCATCCATTCTAGACTGAGCCCCCTACCAGGAGCCCATCAATTCTAGCCTAGGCCCCCTACCAGGAGCCCATTCATTCTACCTGGGCCCCCTAACCGGAGCCCATCCATTCCAACCTGGGCCCCCTACCAGGAGCCCATCCATTCTAGTTTGGTCCCCCTACCAGGAGCCCATCCATTCTAGCCTGGGCCCCCCACCAGGAGCCCATCCATTCTAGTCTGTGTCCCCTACCAGGAGCCCATCCATTCTAGCCTGGGTCCCCTACCAGGAGCCCATCCATTCTAGCCTGGGTCCCCTACCAGGAGCCCATCCATTCTAGCCTGGGTCCCCTACCAGGAGCCCATCCATCCTAGCCTGGGTCCACTACCAGGAGCCCATCCACTCTAGATTGGGTCCCCTACCAGGAGCCCATCCATTCTAGCCTGGGTCCCCTACCAGGAACCCATCCATTCTAGCCTGGGTCCCCTACCAGGAGCCCATCCATTCTAGCCTGGGTCACCTACCAGGAGCCCATCCATTCTAGCCTGGGTCCCCTACCAAGAGCCCATCCATTCCAGCCTGGGTCCCCTACCAGGAGCCCATCCATTCTAGCCTGGGTCCCCTACCAGAAGCCCATCCATTCTAGCCTGGGTACCCTACCAGGATCACATCCATTCAAGACTGAGCCTCTTACCAGGAGCCCATCCATTCTAGCCTGGGCCCCCTACCAGGAGCCCATCCAATCTAGCCTGGGCCCCCTAACAGGAGCCCATCCATTCTAGCCTGGGCCCCCTACCAGGAGCCCATCCATTCTAGCCTGGGACCCCTACCAGGAGCCCATCCATTCCAGCCTGGGACCCCTACCAGGAGCCCACCCATTCTAGCCTGGGCCCCCTACCAGGAGCCCATCCATTCTAGACTGAGCCCCCTTCTAGGAGCCCATCCATTCTAGCCTGGGCCCCCTAAAAGGAGCCCATCCATTCTACCTGGGCCCCCCAACCGGAGCGCATCCATTAGAGCCTGGGCCCCATACCAGGAGCCCATCCATTCTAGCCTGGTCCCCCTACCAGGAGCTTATCCATTCTAACCTGGGCCCCCCACCAGGAGCCCATCCATTCTAGCCTTGGCCCCCTACCAAGAGCCCATCCATTCTAGCCTGGGCCCCCTACCAGGAGCCCATCCATTTTAGCCTGTGTCCCCTACCAGGAGCCCATCCATTCTAGCCTGGGTCCCCCACCAGGAGCCCATCCATTCTAGCCTGGGTCCCCTACAAGGAGCCCATCCATTCTAGCCTGGGTCCCTTAACCGGGAGTCCATCCATTCTAGACTGGGTCCCCTACCAGGAGCCAATCCATTCTAAACTGGGTCCCCTACTAGGAGCCCATCCATTCTGGACTGGGTCCCCTACCAGGAGCCCATCCATTCTAGCTTGGGTCCCCTACCAGGAGCCCATCCATTCTAACCTGGGTCCCCTTCGAGGAGCCCATCCATTCTAGCCTGGGTCCCCTACCAGGAGCCCATCCATTCTAGCCTGGGTCCCCTACCAGGAGCCCATCCACTCTAGCCTAGGCCCCCTACCAGGAGCCTATCCATTCTAGCCTGGGCCCCCTACCAGGAGCCCATCCATTCTAGCCTGGGCCCCCTACCAGGAGCCCATCCATTCTAGCCTGGGTCCCTACCAGGAGCCTATCCATTCAAGCCTGGGGCCCTTACCAGGAGCCCATCCATTCTAGACTGAGCCCCCTACCAGGAGCCCATCCATTCTAGCCTGGGTCCCCTACCAGGAGCCCATCCATTCTAGCCTGGGTCCCTTACCAGGAGTCCATCCATTCTAGACTGGGTCCCCTACCAGGAGCCAATCCATTCTAAACTGGGTACCCTACTAGGAGCCCATCCATTCTAGACTGGGTCCCCTACCATGAGCCCATCCATTCTAGCTTGGGTCCCCTACCAGGAGCCCATCCATTCTAACCTGGGTCCCCTTCGAGGAGCCCATCCATTCTAGCCTGGGTCCCCTACCAGAAGCCCATCCATTCTAGCCTGGGTACCCTACCAGGATCACATCCATTCTAGACTGAGCCTCTTACTAGGAGCCCATCAATTCTAGCCTGGGCCCCCTACCAGGAGACCATCCAATCTAGCCTGGGCCCCCTAACAGGAGCCCATCCATTCTAGCCTGGGCCCCCTACCAGGAGCCCATCCATTCTAGCCTGGAACCCCTACCAGGAGCCCATCCATTCCAGCCTGGGACCCCTACCAGGAGCCCACCCATTCTAGCCTGGGCCCCCTACCAGGAGCCCATCCATTCTAGACTGAGCCCCCTTCTAGGAGCCCATCCATTCTAGCCTGGGCCCCCTAAAAGGAGCCCATATATTCTACCTGGGCCCCCTAACCGGAGCGCATTTATTAGAGCCTGGGCCCCATACCAGGAGCCCATCCATTCTAGCCTGGTCCCCCTACCAGGAGCTTATCCATTCTAACCTGGGCCCCCCACCAGGAGCCCATCCATTCTAGCCTTGGCCCCCTACCAGGAGCCCATCCATTCTAGCCTGGGCCCCCTACCAGGAGCCCATCCATTTTAGCATGGGTCCCCTACCAGGAGCCCATCCATTCTAGCCTGGGTCCCCTACCAGGAGCCCATCCATTCTAGCCTGGGTCCCTAACCAGGAGTCCATCCATTCTATACTGGGTCCCCTACCAGGAGCCAATCCATTCTAAACTGGGTCCCCTACTAGGAGCCCATCCATTCTAGACTGGGTCCCCTACCAGGAGCCCATCCATTCTAGCTTGGGTCCCCTAGCAGGAGCCCATCAATTCTAACCTGGGTCCCCTTCGAGGAGCCCATCCATTCTAGCCTGGGTCCCCTACCAGGAGCCCATCCATTCTAGCCTGGAACCCCTACCAGGAGCCCATCCATTCCAGCCTGGGACCCCTACCAGGAGCCCACCCATTCTAGCCTGGGCCCCCTACCAGGAGCCCATCCATTCTAGACTGAGCCCCCTTCTAGGAGCCCATCCATTCTAGCCTGGGCCCCCTAAAAGGAGCCCATATATTCTACCTGGGCCCCCTAACCGGAGCGCATTGATTAGAGCCTGGGCCCCATACCAGGAGCCCATCCATTCTAGCCTGGTCTCCCTACCAGGAGCTTATCCATTCTAACCTGGGCCCCCCACCAGGAGCCCATCCATTCTAGCCTTGGCCCCCTACCAGGAGCCCATCCATTCTAGCCTGGGCCCCCTACCAGGAGCCCATCCATTTTAGCATGGGTCCCCTACCAGGAGCCCATCCATTCTAGCCTGGGTCCCCTACCAGGAGCCCATCCATTCTAGCCTGGGTCCCTAACCAGGAGTCCATCCATTCTATACTGGGTCCCCTACCAGGAGCCAATCCATTCTAAACTGGGTCCCCTACTAGGAGCCCATCCATTCTAGACTGGGTCCCCTACCAGGAGCCCATCCATTCTAGCTTGGGTCCCCTAGCAGGAGCCCATCAATTCTAACCTGGGTCCCCTTCGAGGAGCCCATCCATTCTAGCCTGGGTCCCCTACCAGGAGCCCATCCATTCTAGCCTGGGTTCCCTACCAGGAGCCCATCCATTCTAGCCTGGGTCCCCTACCAGGAGCCCATCCATTCTAGCCTGTTTCCCTTACCAGGAGCCCATTCATTCTAGCCTGGGTCCCCTACCAGGAGCCCATCCATTCTAGCCTGGGTCCACCTACCAGGAGCCCATCCATTCTAGCCTGGGTCCCCTACCTGGAGCCCATCCATTCTAGCCTGGGTCCCCTACCAGGAGCCCATCCATTCTAGACTGGGTCCCCTACCAGGAGCCCATCCATTCTAGACTGGGTCCCCTACCAGGAGCCCATCCATTCTAGCCTGGGTCCCCTACCAGGAGCCCATCCATTCTAGCCTGGGTCCCCTACCAGGAGCCCATCCATTCTAGCCTGGGTCCCCTACCAGGAGCCCATCCATTCTAGCCTGGGTCCCCTACCAGGAGCCCATCCATTCTAGCCTGGGTCCCCTACCAGGAGCCCATCCATTCTAGCCTGGGTCCCCTACCAGGAGCCCATCCATTCTAGCCTGGGTCACCTACCAAGAGCCCATCCATTCTAGTCTGGGTCCCCTACCAGGAGCCCATCCATTCTAGACTGAGCCCCCTACCAGGAGCCCATCAATTCTAGCCTAGGCCCCCTACCAGGAGCCCATCCATTCTAGCCTGGGCCCCCTACCAGGAGCCCATCCATTCTACCTGGGCCCCCTAACCGGAGCCCATCCGTTCTAGCCTGGGACCCCTACCAGGAGCCCATCCATTCTAGCCTGGGCCCCCTACCAGGAGCCCATCCATTCTAGACTGAGCCCCCTACCAGGAGCCCATCAATTCTAGCCTAGGCCCCCTACAAGGAGCCCATTCATTCTACCTGGGCCCCCAACCAGGAGCCCATCCATTCTAGCCTGGTCCCCCTACCAGGAGCCCATCCATTCTAGCCTGGGCCCCCTACCAGGAGCCCATCTATTCTAGCCTGTGTCCCCTACCAGGAGCCCATCCATTCTAGCCTGGGTCCCCTACCAGGAGCACATCCATTCTAGCCTGGGTCCCCTACCAGGAGCCCATCCATTCTAGCCTGGGTACCCTACCAGGAGCCCATCCATTCTAGCCTGGGTCCCCTATCAGGAGCCCATCCATTCTAGACTGGGTCCCCTACCAGGAGCCCATACATTCTAGCCTGGGTCACCTACCAGGAGCCCATCCATTCTAGCCTGGGCCCCTACCAGGAGCCCATCCACTCTAGCCTAGGCCCCCTACCAGGAGCCAATCCATTCTAGCCTGGGCCCCCTACCAGGAGCCCATCCATTCTAGCCTAGGCCCCCTACCAGGAGCCCATCCATTCTAGCCTGGGCCCCCTACCAGGAGCCTATCCATTCTAGCCTGGGCCCCCTACCAGGAGCCCATTCATTCTAGCCTGTGTCCCTACCAGGAGCCTATCCATTCAAGCCTGGGGCCCTTACCAGGAGCCCATCCATTCTAGACTGAGCCCCCTACCAGGAGCCCATCAATTCTAGCCTAGGCCCCCTACCAGGAGCCCATCCATTCTACCTGGGCCCCCTAACCGGAGCCCATCCATTCCAGCCTGGGCCCCATACCAGGAGCCCATCCATTCTAGTTTGGTCCCCCTACCAGGAGCCCACCCATTCTAGCCTGGGCCCACTACCAGGAGCCCATCCATTCTAGCCTGTGTCCCCTACCAGGAGCCCATCCATTCTAGCCTGGGTCCCCTACCAGGAGCCCATCCATTCTACCCTGGGTCCCCTACCAGGAGCCCATCCATTCTAGACTGGGTCCCCTACTAGGAGCCCATCCATTCTAGACTGGGTCCCCTACCAGGAGCCCATCCATTCTAGCCTGGGTCCCCTACCAGGAGCCCATCCATTCTAGCCTGGGTCCCCTACCAGGAGCCCATCCATTCTAGCCTGGGTCCCCTACCAGGAGCCCATCCATTCTAGCCTGGGTCCCCTATCAGGAGCCCATCCATTCTAGCCTGGGTGCCCTACCAGGAGCCCATCCATTCTAGCCTGGGTCCCCTACCAGGAGCCCATCCATTCTAGACTGGGTCCCCTACCAGGAGCCTATCCATTCCAGCCTGGGTCCCCTACCAGGAGCCCATCCATTCTAACCTGGGTCCCCTATCAGGAACCCATACATTCTAGCCTGGGTCCCCTACCAGGTGCCCTTCTATTCTAGCCTGGGTCCCCTACCAGGAGCCCATCCATTCTAGCCTGGGCCCCCTACCAGGAGCACATCCACTCTAGCCTGGGCCCCCTACCTGGAGCCCATCCATTCTAGCCTGGGCCCCCTACCATGAGCCCATCCATTCTAGCCTAGGCCCCCTACCAGGAGCCCATCCATTCTAGCATGGGCCCCCTACCAGGAGCCCATCCATTCTAGCCTGGGCCCCCTACCAGGAGCCCATCCATTCTAGCCTGGGACCCCTACCAGGAGCCCATCCATTCTAGCCTGGGCCCCCTACCAGGAGCCCATCCAATCTAGACTGAGCCCCCTACCAGGAGCCCATCAATTATAGCCTAGGCCCCCTACCAGGAGCCCATCCATTCTACCTGGGCCCCCTAACCGGAGCCCATCCATTCCAGCCTGGGCGCCCTACCAGGAGCCCATCCATTCTAGCCCGGTCCCCCTACCAGGAACCCATCCATTCTAGCCCGGTCCTCTACCAGGAGCCCATCCATTCCAGCTTGTGTCCGCTACCAGGAGCCCATCCATTCTAGCCTGGGTCCCCTATCAGGAGCCCATCCATTCTAGCCTGGGTCCCCTACCTGGAGCCCATCCATTCTAGCCTGGGTCCCCTACCAGGAGCCCATCCATTCTAGCCTGGGTCCCCTACCAGGAGCCCATCCATTCTAGACTGGGTCCCCTACCAGGAGCCCATCCATTCTAACCTGGGTCACCTACCAGGAGCCCATCCATTCTAGCCTGGGCCCCCTACCAGGAGCCCATGCATTATAGCCTGTGCCCCCTACCAGGAGCCCATCCATTCAAGCCTAGCCCCCCTACCAGGAGCCCATCCATTCTAGCCTGGGCCCCCTACCAGGAGCCCATCCATTCTAGCCTGGGACCCCTACCAGGAACCCATCCATTCTAGCCTGGGCCCCCTACAAGGAGCCCATCCATTCTAGACGGAGATCCATACCAGTAGCCCATCAATTCTAGCCTAGGCCCCCTACCAGGATCCCATCCATTCTACCTGGGCCCCCTAACCGGAGCCCATCCATTCCAGCCTGGGCCCCCTACCAGGAGCCCATCCATTCTAGTTTGGTCCCCCTACCAGGAGCCCATCCATTCTAGCCTGGGCCCCCTACCAGGAGCCCATCCATTCTAGCCTGTGTCCCCTACCAGGAGCCCATCCATTCTAGCCTGGGTCCCCTCCCAGGAGCCCATCCATTCTAGCCTGCGTCCCCTACCAGGAGCCCATCCATTCTAGCCTGGGTCCCCTAGCATGGGCCCATCCATCCTAGCCTGGATCCCCTACCAGGAGCCCATCCATTCTAGACTGGGTCCCCTACCAGGAGCCCATCCATTCTAGCCTGAGTCCCCTACCAGGAGCCCATCCATTCTAGCCTGGGTCCACTACCAGGAGCCCATCCATTCTAGCCTGGGTCCCCAACCAGGAGCCCATCCATTCTAGCCTGGGTCCCCTACCATGAGCCCATCCATTCTAGCCTGGGTCCCCTACCAGGAGCCCATCCATTCTAGCCTGGGTCACCTACCAGGAGCCCATCCATTCTAGCCTGGGCCCCCTACCAGGAGCCCATCCATTCTAGACTGGGTACCCTACCAGGATCACATCCATTCTAGACTGAGCCCCTTACCAGGAGCCCATCCATTCAAGCCTGGGCCCCCTACCAGGAGCCCATCCATTCCAGCTTGGACCCCCTAACAGGAGCCCATCCATTCTAGCCTGGGCCCCCTACCAGGAGCCCATCCATTCTAGCCTGGGACCCCTACCAGGAGCCCATCCATTCTAGCCTGGGACCCCTACCAGGAGCCCATCCATTCTAGCCTCGTCCCACTACCAGGAGCCCATCCATTTTAACCTGGGCCCCCCACCAGGAGCCCATCCATTCTAGCCTTGGCAACCTACCAGGAGCCCATCCATTCTAGCCTGGGCCCCATACCAGGAGCCCATCCATTCTAGCCTGTGTCCCCTACCAGGAGCCCATCCATTCTAGCCTTGGCACCCTACCAGGAGCCCATCCATTCTAGCCTGGGCCCCCTACCAGGAGCCCATCCATTCTAGCCTGTGTCCCCTACCAGGAGCCCATCCATTCTAGCCTGGGTCCCCTACCAGGAGCCCATCCATTCTAGCCTGGGTCCCCTACCAGGAGCCCATCCATTCTAGCTTGGGTCCCCTGCCAGGAGCCCATCCATTCTAGCCTGGTTCCCCTACCAGGAGCCCATTCATTCTAGCTTGTGTCCCCTACCAGGAGCCCATCCATTCTAGCCTGGGTCCCCTACCAGGAGCCCATCCATTCCAGCCTGGGTCCACCTACCAGGAGCCCATCCATTCTAGCCTGGGTCCCTAACCAGGAGCCCATCCATTCTAGCCTGGGTCCCCTACCAGGAGCCCATCCATTCTAGACTGGGTCCCCTACCAGGAGCCCATCCAATCTAGCCTGGGTCCCCTACCAGGAGCCCATCCAATCTAGGCTGGGTCCCCAAACCAGGAGCCCATCCATTCTAGCCTGGGTCCCCTACCAGGAGCCCATCCATTCTAGCCTGGGTCACCTACCAGGAACCCATCCATTCTAGCCTGGGTCCCCTACCAGGAGCTCATCCATTCTAGCCTGGGTCACCTACCAGGAGCCCATCCATTCTAGCCTGGGTCACCTACCAGGAGCCCATCCATTCTAGCCTGGGCCCCCTACCAGGAGCCCATCCATTCTAGCCTGTGTCCCCTACCAGGAGCCCATCCATTCTAGCCTTGGCACCCTACCAGGAGCCCATCCATTCTAGCCTGGGCCCCCTACCAGGAGCCCATCCATTCTAGCCTGTGTCCCCTACCAGGAGCCCATCCATTCTAGCCTGGGTCCCCTACCAGGAGCCCATCCATTCTAGCCTGGGTTCCCTACCAGGAGCCCATCCATTCTAGCCTGGGTCCCCTGCCAGGAGCCCATCCATTCTAGCCTGGTTCCACTACCAGGAGCCCATTCATTCTAGCTTGTGTCCCCTACCAGGAGCCCATCCATTCTAGCCTGGGTCCCCTACCAGGAGCCCATCCATTCCAGCCTGGGTCCACCTACCAGGAGCCCATCCATTCTAGCCTGGGTCCCTTACCAGGAGCCCATCCATTCTAGCCTGGGTCCCCTACCAGGAGCCCATCCATTCTAGACTGGGTCCCCTACCAGGAGCCCATCCAATCTAGCCTGGGTCCCCTACCAGGAGCCCATCCAATTTAGGCTGGGTCCCCAAACCAGGAGCCCATCCATTCTAGCCTGGGTCCCCTACCAGGAGCCCATCCATTCTAGCCTGGGTCATCTACCAGGAACCCATCCATTCTAGCCTGGGTCCCCTACCAGGAGCTCATCCATTCTAGCCTGGGTCACCTACCAGGAGCCCATCCATTCTAGCCTGGGTCACCTACCAGGAGCCCATCCATTCTAGTCTGGGTCCCCTACCAGGAGCCCATCCATTCTAGCCTGGGTCCCCTACCAGGAGCCCATCCATTCTAGCCTGGTTCCCCAACCAGGAGCCCATCCATTCTAGCCTGGGTCCCCTACCAAGAGCCCATCCATTCTAGCCTGGGTCACCTACCAGGAGCCCATCCATTCTAGCCTGGACCCCCTACCAGGAGCCCATCCATTCTAGCCTGGGTCCCCTACCAGGAGCCCATCCATTCTAGGCTGGGCCCCCTATCAGGAGCCCATCCACTCTAGCCTGGGTCCCCTACCAGGAGCCCATCCATTCTTGCCTGGGCCCCCTACCAGGAGCCCATCCATTCTAGCCTAGGCCCCCTACCAGGAGCCCATCCATTCTAGCCTGGCCCCCTACCAGGTGCCCATCCATTCTAGCCTGGGTCCCCTACCAGGAGCCCATCCATTCTAGCCTGGGCCCCCTATCAGGAGCCCATCCATTCTAGCCTGGGCCCCCTACCAGGAGCGCATCCATTCTAGCCTGGGCCCCCTACCAGGAGCCCATCCATTCTAGCCTGGGTCCCCTACCAGGAGCCCATTCATTCTAGCCTGGGTCCCTTGCCAGGAGCCCATCCATTCTACCCTGGGTCCCCTACCAGGAGCCCATCCATTCTAGACTGGGTCCCCTACCAGGAGCCCAACCAAACTAGCCTGGGTCCCCTACCAGGAGCCCATCCAATCTTGCCTGGGTCCCCAAACCAGGAGCCCATCCATTCTAGCCTGGGTCCCCTACCAGGAGCCCATCCATTCTAGCCTGGGTCACCTACCAGGAGCCCATCCATTCTAGCCTGGGTCACCTACCAGGAGCCCATCCATTCTAGCCTGGGTCACCTACCAGGAGCCCATCCATTCTAGTCTGGGTCCCCTACCAGGAGCCCATCCATTCTAGCCTGGGCCCCCTATCAGGAGCCCATCCATTCTAGCCTGGGCCCCCTACCAGGAAACCATCCATTCTAGCCTGGGCCCCCTACCAGGAGCCCATCCATTCTAGTCTGGGTCCCCTACCAGGAGCCCATCCATTCTAGCCTGGGTCCCTTACCAGGAGCCCATCCATTCTACCCTGGGTCCCCTACCAGGAGCCCATCCATTCTAGACTGGGTCCCCTACCAGGAGCCCAACCAATCTAGCCTGGGTCCCCTACCAGGAGCCCATCCAATCTTGCCTGGGTCCCCAAACCAGGAGCCCATCCATTCTAGCCTGGGTCCCCTACCAGGAGCCCATCCATTCTAGCCTGGGTCCCCTACCAGGAGCCCATCCATTCTAGCCTGGGTCACCTACCAGGAGCTCATCCATTCTAGCCTGGGTCACCTACCAGGAGCCCATCCATTCTAGTCTGGGTCCCCTACCAGGAGCCCATCCATTCTGGCCTGGGTCCCCTACCAGGAGCCCATCCATTCTAGCCTGGTTCCCCTACCAGGAGCCCATCCATTCTAGCCTGGGTCCCCTACCAAGAGCCCATCCATTCTAGCCTGGGTCACCTACCAGGAGCCCATCCATTCTAGCCTGGACCCCATACCAGGAGCCCATCCATTCTGGCCTGGGTCCCCTACCAGGAGCCCATCCATTCTAGGCTGGGCCCCCTATCAGGAGCCCATCCACTCTAGCCTGGGTCCCCTACCAGGAGCCCATCCATTCTTGCCTGGGCCCCCTACCAGGAGCCCATCCATTCTAGCCTAGGCCCCCTACAAGGAGCCCATCCATTCTAGACTGAGCCCCCTACCAGGAGCCCATCAATTCTAGCCTAGGCCCCCTACCAGGAGCCCATCCATTCTACCTGGGCCCCCTAACCGGAGCCCATCCATTCCAGCCTGGGCCCCCTACCAGGAGCCCATCCATTCTAGTTTGGTCCCCCTACCAGGAGCCCATCCATTCTAGCCTGGGCCCCCTAAAAGGAGCCCATCCATTCTAGCCTGTGTCCCCTACCAGGAGCCCATCCATTCTAGCCTGGGTCCCCTACCAGGAGCCCATCCATTCTAGCCTGGGTCCCCTACTAGGAGCCCATCCATTCTAGCCTGGGTCCCCTACCAGGATCCCATCCATCCTAGCCTGGGTCCACTACCAGGAGCCCATCCATTCTAGATTGGGTCCCCTACCAGGAGCCCATCCATTCTAGCCTGGGTCCCCTACCAGGAACCCATCCATTCTAGCCTGGGTCCCCTACCAGGAGCCCATCCATTCTAGCCTGGGTCACCTACCAGGAGCCCATCCATTCTAGCCTGGGTCCCCTACCAAGAGCCCATCCATTCTAGCCTGGGTCCCCTACCAGGAGCCCATCCATTCTAGCCTGGGTCCCCTACCAGAAGCCCATCCATTCTAGCCTGGGTACCCTACCAGGATCACATCCATTCTATACTGAGCCTCTTACCAGGAGCCCATCCTATATAGCCTGGGCCCCCTACCAGGAGCCCATCCAATCTAGCCTGGGCCCCCTAACAGGAGCCCATCCATTCTAGCCTGGGCCCCCTACCAGGAGCCCATCCATTCTAGCCTGGGACCCCTACCAGGAGCCCATCCATTCCAGCCTGGGACCCCTACCAGGAGCCCACCCATTCTAGCCTGGGCCCCCTACCAGGAGCCCATCCTTTCTAGACTGAGCCCCCTTCTAGGAGCCCATCCATTCTAGCCTAGGCCGCCTAAAAGGAGCACATACATTCTACCTGGGCCCCCTAATCGGAGCGCATTCATTAGAGCCTGGGCCCCATACCAGGAGCCCATCCATTCTAGCCTGGTCCCCCTACCAGGAGCTTATCCATTCTAACCTGGGCCCCCCACCAGGAGCCCATCCATTCTAGCCTTGGCCCCCTTCCAGGGGCCCATCCATTCTAACCTGGGCCCCCTACCAGGAGCCCATCCATTTTAGCCTGTGTCCCCTACCAGGAGCCCATCCATTCTAGCCTGGGTCCCCTACCAGGAGCCCATCCATTCTAGCCTGGGTCCCCTACCAGGAGCCCATCCATTCTACCTGGGCCCCCTAACCGGAGCCCATCCATTCCAGCCTGGGCGCCCTACCAGGAGCCCATCCATTCTAGCCCGGTCCCCCTACCAGGAGCCCATCCATTCTAGCCCGGTCCTCTACCAGGAGCCCATCCGTTCCAGCCTGTGTCCGCTACCAGGAGCCCATCCATTCTAGCCTGGGTCCCCTACCAGGAGCCCATCCATTCTAGCCTGGGTCCCCTACCTGGAGCCCATCCATTCTAGCCTGAGTCCCCTACCAGGAGCCCATCCATTCTAGCCTGGGTCCCCTACCAGGAGCCCATCCATTCTAGACTGGGTCCCCTACCAGGAGCCCATCCATTCTAACCTGGGTCACCTACCAGGAGCCCATCTATTCTAGCCTTGGCCCCCTACCAGGAGCCCATGCATTATAGCCTGTGCCCCCTACCAGGAGCCCATCCATTCTAGCCTAGCCCCCCTACCAGGAGCCCATCCATTCTAGCCTGGGCCCCCCTACCAGGAGCCCATCCATTCTAGCCTGAGCCCCCTACCAGGAGCCCTTCCATTCTAGCCTGGGACCCCTACCAGGAACCCATCCATTCTAGCCTGGGCCCCCTACAAGGAGCCCATCCATTCTAGATGGAGATCCATACCAGTAGCCCATCAATTCTAGTCTAGGCCCCCTACCAGGATCCCATCCATTCTACCTGGGCCCCCTAACCGGAGCCCATCCATTCCAGCCTGGGCCCCCTACCAGGAGCCCATCCATTCTAGTTTGGTCCCCCTACCAGGAGCCCATCCATTCTAGCCTGGGCCCCCTTCCAGGAGCCCATCCATTCTAGCCTGTGTCCCCTACCAGGAGCCCATCCATTCTAGCCTGGGTCCCCTACCAGGAGCCCATCCATTCTAGCCTGCGTCCCCTACCAGGAGCCCATCCATTCTAGCCTGGGTCCCCTAGCATGGGCCCATCCATCCTAGCCTGGGTCCCCTACCAGGAGCCCATCCATTCTAGACTGGGTCCCCTAACAGGAGCCCATCCATTCTAGCCTGAGTCCCCTACCAGGAGCCCATCCATTCTAGCCTGGGTCCACTACCAGGAGCCCATCCATTCTAGCCTGGGTCCCCTACCAGGAGCCCATCCATTCTAGCCTGGGTCCCCTACCATGAGCCCATCCATTCTAGCCTGGGTCCCCTACCAGGAGCCCATCCATTCTAGCCTGGGTCACCTACCAGGAGCCCATCCATTCTAGCCTGGGCCCCCTACCAGGAGCCCATCCATTCTAGACTGGGTACCCTACCAGGATCACATCCATTCTAGACTGAGCCCCTTACCAGGAGCCCATCCATTCAAGCCTGGGCCCCCTACCAGGAGCCCATCCATTCCAGCTTGGACCCCCTAACAGGAGCCCATCCATTCTAGCCTGGGCCCCCTACCAGGAGCCCATCCATTCTAGCCTGGGACCCATACCAGGAGCCCATCCATTCTAGCCTGGGACCCCTACCAGGAGCCCATCCATTCTAGCCTCGTCCCACTACCAGGAGCCCATCCATTTTAACCTGGGCCCCCCACCAGGAGCCCATCCATTCTAGCCTTGGCACCCTACCAGGAGCCCATCCATTCTAGCCTGGGCCCCATAACAGGAGCCCATTCATTCTAGCTTGTGTCCCCTACCAGGAGCCCATCCATTCTAGCCTGGGTCCCCTACCAGGAGCCCATCCATTCCAGCCTGGGTCCACCTACCAGGAGCCCATCCATTCTAGCCTGGGTCCCTTACCAGGAGCCCATCCATTCTAGCCTGGGTCCCCTACCAGGAGCCCATCCATTCTAGACTGGGTCCCCTACCAGGAGCCCATCCAATCTAGCCTGGGTCCCCTACCAGGAGCCCATCCAATCTAGGCTGGGTCCCCAAACCAGGAGCCCATCCATTCTAGCCTGGGTCCCCTACCAGGAGCCCATCCATTCTAGCCTGGGTCACCTACCAGGAACCCATCCATTCTAGCCTGGGTCCCCTACCAGGAGCTCATCCATTCTAGCCTGGGTCACCTACCAGGAGCCCATCCATTCTAGCCTGGGTCACCTACCAGGAGCCCATCCATTCTAGCCTGGGCCCCCTACCAGGAGCCCATCCATTTTAGCCTGTGTCCCCTACCAGGAGCCCATCCATTCTAGCCTTGGCACCCTACCAGGAGCCCATCCATTCTAGCCTGGGCCCCCTACCAGGAGCCCATCCATTCTAGCCTGTGTCCCCTACCAGGAGCCCATCCATTCTAGCCTGGGTCCCCTACCAGGAGCCCATCCATTCTAGCCTGGGTCCCCTACCAGGAGCCCATCCATTCTAGCCTAGGTCCCCTGCCAGGAGCCCATCCATTCTAGCCTGGTTCCCCTACCAGGAGCCCATTCATTCTAGCTTGTGTCTCCTACCAGGAGCCCATCCATTCTAGCCTGGGTCCCCTACCAGGAGCCCATCCATTCCAGCCTGGGTCCACCTACCAGGAGCCCATCCATTCTAGCCTGGGTCCCTTACCAGGAGCCCATCCATTCTAGCCTGGGTCCCCTACCAGGAGCCCATCCATTCTAGACTGGGTCCCCTACCAGGAGCCCATCCAATCTAGCCTGGGTCCCCTACCAGGAGCCCATCCAATCTAGGCTGGGTCCCCAAACCAGGAGCCCATCCATTCTAGCCTGGGTCCCCTACCAGGAGCCCATCCATTCTAGCCTGGGTCACCTACCTGGAACCCATCCATTCTAGCCTGGGTCCCCTACCAGGAGCTCATCCATTCTAGCCTGGGTCACCTACCAGGAGCCCATCCATTCTAGCCTGGGTCACCTACCAGGAGCCCATCCATTCTAGTCTGGGTCCCCTACCAGCAGCCCATCCATTCTAGCCTGGGTCCCCTACCAGGAGCCCATCCATTCTAGCCTGGTTCCCCTACCAGGAGCCCATCCATTCTAGCCTGGGTCCCCTACCAAGAGCCCATCCATTCTAGCCTGGGTCACCTACCAGGAGCCCATCCATTCTAGCCTGGACCCCCTACCAGGAGCCCATCCATTCTAGCCTGGGTCCCCTACCAGGAGCCCATCCATTCTAGGCTGGGCCCCCTATCAGGAGCCCATCCACTCTAGCCTGGGTCCCCTACCAGGAGCCCATCCATTCTTGCCTGGGCCCCCTACCAGGAGCCCATCCATTCTAGCCTAGGCCCCCTACCAGGAGCCCATCCATTCTAGCCTGGGCCCCCTACCAGGAGCCCATCCATTCTAGCCTGGGTCCCCTACCAGGAGCCCATCCATTCTAGCCTGGGCCCCCTATCAGGAGCCCATCCATTCTAGCCTGGGCCCCCTACCAGGAGCCCATCCATTCTAGCCTGGGCCCCCTACCAGGAGCCCATCCATTCTAGCCTGGGTCCCCTACCAGGAGCCCATCCATTCTAGCCTGGGTCCCTTACCAGGAGCCCATCCATTCTACCCTGGGTCCCCTACCAGGAGCCCATCCATTCTAGACTGGGTCCCCTACCAGGAGCCCAACCAAACTAGCCTGGGTCCCCTACCAGGAGCCCATCCAATCTTGCCTGGGTCCCCAAACCAGGAGCCCATCCATTCTAGCCTGGGTCCCCTACCAGGAGCCCATCCATTCTAGCCTGGGTCACCTACCAGGAGCCCATCCATTCTAGCCTGGGTCACCTACCAGGAGCCCATCCATTCTAGCCTGGGTCACCTACCAGGAGCCCATCCATTCTAGTCTGGGTCCCCTACCAGGAGCCCATCCATTCTAGCCTGGGCCCCCTATCAGGAGCCCATCCATTCTAGCCTGGGCCCCCTACCAGGAAACCATCCATTCTAGCCTGGGCCCCCTACCAGGAGCCCATCCATTCTAGCCTGGGTCCCCTACCAGGAGCCCATCCATTCTAGCCTGGGTCCCTTACCAGGAGCCCATCCATTCTACCCTGGGTCCCCTACCAGGAGCCCATCCATTCTAGACTGGGTCCCCTACCAGGAGCCCAACCAATCTAGCCTGGGTCCCCTACCAGGAGCCCATCCAATCTTGCCTGGGTCCCCAATCCAGGAGCCCATCCATTCTAGCCTGAGTCCCCTACCAGGAGCCCATCCATTCTAGCCTGGGTCCCCTACCAGGAGCCCATCCATTCTAGCCTGGGTCACCTACCAGGAGCCCATCCATTCTAGCCTGGGTCACCTACCAGGAGCCCATCCATTCTAGTCTGGGTCCCCTACCAGGAGCCCATCCATTCTGGCCTGGGTCCCCTACCAGGAGCCCATCCATTCTAGCCTGGTTCCCCTACCAGGAGCCCATCCATTCTAGCCTGGGTCCCCTACCAAGAGCCCATCCATTCTAGCCTGGGTCACCTACCAGGAGCCCATCCATTCTAGCCTGGACCCCCTACCAGGAGCCCATCCATTCTGGCCTGGGTCCCCTACCAGGAGCCCATCCATTCTAGGCTGGGCCCCCTATCAGGAGCCCATCCACTCTAGCCTGGGTCCCCTACCAGGAGCCCATCCATTCTTGCCTGGGCCCCCTACCAGGAGCCCATCCATTCTAGCCTAGGCCCCCTACAAGGAGCCCATCCATTCTAGACTGAGCCCCCTACCAGGAGCCCATCAATTCTAGCCTAGGCTCCCTACCAGGAGCCCATCCATTCTACCTGGGCCCCCTAACCGGAGCCCATCCATTCCAGCCTGGGCCCCCTACCAGGAGCCCATCCATTCTACCTGGGCCCCCTAACCGGAGCCCATCCATTCTAGCCTGGGTCCCCTACCAAGAGCCCATCCATTCTAGCCTGGGTCACCTACCAGGAGCCCATCCATTCTAGCCTGGACCCCCTACCAGGAGCCCATCCATTCTGGCCTGGGTCCCCTACCAGGAGCCCATCCATTCTAGGCTGGGCCCCCTATCAGGAGCCCATCCACTCTAGCCTGGGTCCCCTACCAGGAGCCCATCCATTCTAGACTGGGTCCCCTACCAGGAGCCCATCCATTCTAACCTGGGTCACCTACCAGGAGCCCATCTATTCTAGCCTTGGCCCCCTACCAGGAGCCCATGCATTCTAACCTGGGTCACCTACCAGGAGCCCATCTATTCTAGCCTTGGCCCCCTACCAGGAGCCCATGCATTATAGCCTGTGCCCCCTACCAGGAGCCCATCCATTCTAGCCTAGCCCCCCTACCAGGAGCCCATCCATTCTAGCCTGGGACCCCTACCAGGAACCCATCCATTCTAGCCTGGGCCCCCTACAAGGAGCCCATCCATTCTAGATGGAGATCCATACCAGTAGCCCATCAATTCTAGTCTAGGCCCCCTACCAGGATCCCATCCATTCTACCTGGGCCCCCTAACCGGAGCCCATCCATTCTAGCCTGGGTCCCCTACCAAGAGCCCATCCATTCTAGCCTGGGTCCCCTACCTGGAGCCCATCCATTCTAGCCTGAGTCCCCTACCAGGAGCCCATCCATTCTAGCCTGGGTCCCCTACCAGGAGCCCATCCATTCTAGACTGGGTCCCCTACCAGGAGCCCATCCATTCTAACCTGGGTCACCTACCAGGAGCCCATCTATTCTAGCCTTGGCCCCCTACCAGGAGCCCATGCATTATAGCCTGTGCCCCCTACCAGGAGCCCATCCATTCTAGCCTAGCCCCCCTACCAGGAGCCCATCCATTCTAGCCTGGGCCCCCCTACCAGGAGCCCATCCATTCTAGCCTGAGCCCCCTACCAGGAGCCCTTCCATTCTAGCCTGGGACCCCTACCAGGAACCCATCCATTCTAGCCTGGGCCCCCTACAAGGAGCCCATCCATTCTAGATGGAGATCCATACCAGTAGCCCATCAATTCTAGTCTAGGCCCCCTACCAGGATCCCATCCATTCTACCTGGGCCCCCTAACCGGAGCCCATCCATTCCAGCCTGGGCCCCCTACCAGGAGCCCATCCATTCTAGTTTGGTCCCCCTACCAGGAGCCCATCCATTCTAGCCTGGGCCCCCTTCCAGGAGCCCATCCATTCTAGCCTGTGTCCCCTACCAGGAGCCCATCCATTCTAGCCTGGGTCCCCTACCAGGAGCCCATCCATTCTAGCCTGCGTCCCCTACCAGGAGCCCATCCATTCTAGCCTGGGTCCCCTAGCATGGGCCCATCCATCCTAGCCTGGGTCCCCTACCAGGAGCCCATCCATTCTAGACTGGGTCCCCTAACAGGAGCCCATCCATTCTAGCCTGAGTCCCCTACCAGGAGCCCATCCATTCTAGCCTGGGTCCACTACCAGGAGCCCATCCATTCTAGCCTGGGTCCCCTACCAGGAGCCCATCCATTCTAGCCTGGGTCCCCTACCATGAGCCCATCCATTCTAGCCTGGGTCCCCTACCAGGAGCCCATCCATTCTAGCCTGGGTCACCTACCAGGAGCCCATCCATTCTAGCCTGGGCCCCCTACCAGGAGCCCATCCATTCTAGACTGGGTACCCTACCAGGATCACATCCATTCTAGACTGAGCCCCTTACCAGGAGCCCATCCATTCAAGCCTGGGCCCCCTACCAGGAGCCCATCCATTCCAGCTTGGACCCCCTAACAGGAGCCCATCCATTCTAGCCTGGGCCCCCTACCAGGAGCCCATCCATTCTAGCCTGGGACCCATACCAGGAGCCCATCCATTCTAGCCTGGGACCCCTACCAGGAGCCCATCCATTCTAGCCTCGTCCCACTACCAGGAGCCCATCCATTTTAACCTGGGCCCCCCACCAGGAGCCCATCCATTCTAGCCTTGGCACCCTACCAGGAGCCCATCCATTCTAGCCTGGGCCCCATAACAGGAGCCCATTCATTCTAGCTTGTGTCCCCTACCAGGAGCCCATCCATTCTAGCCTGGGTCCCCTACCAGGAGCCCATCCATTCCAGCCTGGGTCCACCTACCAGGAGCCCATCCATTCTAGCCTGGGTCCCTTACCAGGAGCCCATCCATTCTAGCCTGGGTCCCCTACCAGGAGCCCATCCATTCTAGACTGGGTCCCCTACCAGGAGCCCATCCAATCTAGCCTGGGTCCCCTACCAGGAGCCCATCCAATCTAGGCTGGGTCCCCAAACCAGGAGCCCATCCATTCTAGCCTGGGTCCCCTACCAGGAGCCCATCCATTCTAGCCTGGGTCACCTACCAGGAACCCATCCATTCTAGCCTGGGTCCCCTACCAGGAGCTCATCCATTCTAGCCTGGGTCACCTACCAGGAGCCCATCCATTCTAGCCTGGGTCACCTACCAGGAGCCCATCCATTCTAGCCTGGGCCCCCTACCAGGAGCCCATCCATTTTAGCCTGTGTCCCCTACCAGGAGCCCATCCATTCTAGCCTTGGCACCCTACCAGGAGCCCATCCATTCTAGCCTGGGCCCCCTACCAGGAGCCCATCCATTCTAGCCTGTGTCCCCTACCAGGAGCCCATCCATTCTAGCCTGGGTCCCCTACCAGGAGCCCATCCATTCTAGCCTGGGTCCCCTACCAGGAGCCCATCCATTCTAGCCTAGGTCCCCTGCCAGGAGCCCATCCATTCTAGCCTGGTTCCCCTACCAGGAGCCCATTCATTCTAGCTTGTGTCTCCTACCAGGAGCCCATCCATTCTAGCCTGGGTCCCCTACCAGGAGCCCATCCATTCCAGCCTGGGTCCACCTACCAGGAGCCCATCCATTCTAGCCTGGGTCCCTTACCAGGAGCCCATCCATTCTAGCCTGGGTCCCCTACCAGGAGCCCATCCATTCTAGACTGGGTCCCCTACCAGGAGCCCATCCAATCTAGCCTGGGTCCCCTACCAGGAGCCCATCCAATCTAGGCTGGGTCCCCAAACCAGGAGCCCATCCATTCTAGCCTGGGTCCCCTACCAGGAGCCCATCCATTCTAGCCTGGGTCACCTACCAGGAACCCATCCATTCTAGCCTGGGTCCCCTACCAGGAGCTCATCCATTCTAGCCTGGGTCACCTACCAGGAGCCCATCCATTCTAGCCTGGGTCACCTACCAGGAGCCCATCCATTCTAGTCTGGGTCCCCTACCAGCAGCCCATCCATTCTAGCCTGGGTCCCCTACCAGGAGCCCATCCATTCTAGCCTGGTTCCCCTACCAGGAGCCCATCCATTCTAGCCTGGGTCCCCTACCAAGAGCCCATCCATTCTAGCCTGGGTCACCTACCAGGAGCCCATCCATTCTAGCCTGGACCCCCTACCAGGAGCCCATCCATTCTAGCCTGGGTCCCCTACCAGGAGCCCATCCATTCTAGGCTGGGCCCCCTATCAGGAGCCCATCCACTCTAGCCTGGGTCCCCTACCAGGAGCCCATCCATTCTTGCCTGGGCCCCCTACCAGGAGCCCATCCATTCTAGCCTAGGCCCCCTACCAGGAGCCCATCCATTCTAGCCTGGGCCCCCTACCAGGAGCCCATCCATTCTAGCCTGGGTCCCCTACCAGGAGCCCATCCATTCTAGCCTGGGCCCCCTATCAGGAGCCCATCCATTCTAGCCTGGGCCCCCTACCAGGAGCCCATCCATTCTAGCCTGGGCCCCCTACCAGGAGCCCATCCATTCTAGCCTGGGTCCCCTACCAGGAGCCCATCCATTCTAGCCTGGGTCCCTTACCAGGAGCCCATCCATTCTACCCTGGGTCCCCTACCAGGAGCCCATCCATTCTAGACTGGGTCCCCTACCAGGAGCCCAACCAAACTAGCCTGGGTCCCCTACCAGGAGCCCATCCAATCTTGCCTGGGTCCCCAAACCAGGAGCCCATCCATTCTAGCCTGGGTCCCCTACCAGGAGCCCATCCATTCTAGCCTGGGTCACCTACCAGGAGCCCATCCATTCTAGCCTGGGTCACCTACCAGGAGCCCATCCATTCTAGCCTGGGTCACCTACCAGGAGCCCATCCATTCTAGTCTGGGTCCCCTACCAGGAGCCCATCCATTCTAGCCTGGGCCCCCTATCAGGAGCCCATCCATTCTAGCCTGGGCCCCCTACCAGGAAACCATCCATTCTAGCCTGGGCCCCCTACCAGGAGCCCATCCATTCTAGCCTGGGTCCCCTACCAGGAGCCCATCCATTCTAGCCTGGGTCCCTTACCAGGAGCCCATCCATTCTACCCTGGGTCCCCTACCAGGAGCCCATCCATTCTAGACTGGGTCCCCTACCAGGAGCCCAACCAATCTAGCCTGGGTCCCCTACCAGGAGCCCATCCAATCTTGCCTGGGTCCCCAATCCAGGAGCCCATCCATTCTAGCCTGAGTCCCCTACCAGGAGCCCATCCATTCTAGCCTGGGTCCCCTACCAGGAGCCCATCCATTCTAGCCTGGGTCACCTACCAGGAGCCCATCCATTCTAGCCTGGGTCACCTACCAGGAGCCCATCCATTCTAGTCTGGGTCCCCTACCAGGAGCCCATCCATTCTGGCCTGGGTCCCCTACCAGGAGCCCATCCATTCTAGCCTGGTTCCCCTACCAGGAGCCCATCCATTCTAGCCTGGGTCCCCTACCAAGAGCCCATCCATTCTAGCCTGGGTCACCTACCAGGAGCCCATCCATTCTAGCCTGGACCCCCTACCAGGAGCCCATCCATTCTGGCCTGGGTCCCCTACCAGGAGCCCATCCATTCTAGGCTGGGCCCCCTATCAGGAGCCCATCCACTCTAGCCTGGGTCCCCTACCAGGAGCCCATCCATTCTTGCCTGGGCCCCCTACCAGGAGCCCATCCATTCTAGCCTAGGCCCCCTACAAGGAGCCCATCCATTCTAGACTGAGCCCCCTACCAGGAGCCCATCAATTCTAGCCTAGGCTCCCTACCAGGAGCCCATCCATTCTACCTGGGCCCCCTAACCGGAGCCCATCCATTCCAGCCTGGGCCCCCTACCAGGAGCCCATCCATTCTACCTGGGCCCCCTAACCGGAGCCCATCCATTCTAGCCTGGGTCCCCTACCAAGAGCCCATCCATTCTAGCCTGGGTCACCTACCAGGAGCCCATCCATTCTAGCCTGGACCCCCTACCAGGAGCCCATCCATTCTGGCCTGGGTCCCCTACCAGGAGCCCATCCATTCTAGGCTGGGCCCCCTATCAGGAGCCCATCCACTCTAGCCTGGGTCCCCTACCAGGAGCCCATCCATTCTTGCCTGGGCCCCCTACCAGGAGCCCATCCATTCTAGCCTAGGCCCCCTACAAGGAGCCCATCCATTCTAGACTGAGCCCCCTACCAGGAGCCCATCAATTCTAGCCTAGGCTCCCTACCAGGAGCCCATCCATTCTACCTGGGCCCCCTAATCGGAGCCCATCCATTCCAGCCTGGGCCCCCTACCAGGAGCCCATCCATTCTAGTTTGGTCCCCCTACCAGGAGCCCATCCATTCTAGCCTGGGCCCCCTAAAAGGAGCCCATCCATTCTAGCCTGTGTCCCCTACCAGGAGCCCATCCATTCTAGCCTGGGTCCCCTACCAGGAGCCCATCCATTCTAGCCTGGGTCCCCTACTAGGAGCCCATCCATTCTAGCCTGGGTCCCCTACCAGGATCCCATCCATCCTAGCCTGGGTCCACTACCAGGAGCCCATCCATTCTAGATTGGGTCCCCTACCAGGAGCCCATCCATTCTAGCCTGGGTCCCCTACCAGGAACCCATCCATTCTAGCCTGGGTCCCCTACCAGGAGCCCATCCATTCTAGCCTGGGTCACCTACCAGGAGCCCATCCATTCTAGCCTGGGTCCCCTACCAAGAGCCCATCCATTCTAGCCTGGGTCCCCTACCAGGATCCCATCCATTCTAGCCTGGGTCCCCTACCAGAAGCCCATCCATTCTAGCCTGGGTACCCTACCAGGATCACATCCATTCTAGCCTGGGTCCCTTACCAGGAGCCCATCCATTCTACCCTGGGTCCCCTACCAGGAGCCCATCCATTCTAGACTGGGTCCCCTACCAGGAGCCCAACCAATCTAGCCTGGGTCCCCTACCAGGAGCCCATCCAATCTTGCCTGGGTCCCCAATCCAGGAGCCCATCCATTCTAGCCTGAGTCCCCTACCAGGAGCCCATCCATTCTAGCCTGGGTCCCCTACCAGGAGCCCATCCATTCTAGCCTGGGTCACCTACCAGGAGCCCATCCATTCTAGCCTGGGTCACCTACCAGGAGCCCATCCATTCTAGTCTGGGTCCCCTACCAGGAGCCCATCCATTCTGGCCTGGGTCCCCTACCAGGAGCCCATCCATTCTAGCCTGGTTCCCCTACCAGGAGCCCATCCATTCTAGCCTGGGTCCCCTACCAAGAGCCCATCCATTCTAGCCTGGGTCACCTACCAGGAGCCCATCCATTCTAGTCTGGGTCCCCTACCAGGAGCCCATCCATTCTGGCCTGGGTCCCCTACCAGGAGCCCATCCATTCTAGCCTGGTTCCCCTACCAGGAGCCCATCCATTCTAGCCTGGGTCCCCTACCAAGAGCCCATCCATTCTAGCCTGGGTCACCTACCAGGAGCCCATCCATTCTAGCCTGGACCCCCTACCAGGAGCCCATCCATTCTGGCCTGGGTCCCCTACCAGGAGCCCATCCATTCTAGGCTGGGCCCCCTATCAGGAGCCCATCCACTCTAGCCTGGGTCCCCTACCAGGAGCCCATCCATTCTTGCCTGGGCCCCCTACCAGGAGCCCATCCATTCTAGCCTAGGCCCCCTACAAGGAGCCCATCCATTCTAGACTGAGCCCCCTACCAGGAGCCCATCAATTCTAGCCTAGGCTCCCTACCAGGAGCCCATCCATTCTACCTGGGCCCCCTAACCGGAGCCCATCCATTCCAGCCTGGGCCCCCTACCAGGAGCCCATCCATTCTACCTGGGCCCCCTAACCGGAGCCCATCCATTCTAGCCTGGGTCCCCTACCAAGAGCCCATCCATTCTAGCCTGGGTCACCTACCAGGAGCCCATCCATTCTAGCCTGGACCCCCTACCAGGAGCCCATCCATTCTGGCCTGGGTCCCCTACCAGGAGCCCATCCATTCTAGGCTGGGCCCCCTATCAGGAGCCCATCCACTCTAGCCTGGGTCCCCTACCAGGAGCCCATCCATTCTTGCCTGGGCCCCCTACCAGGAGCCCATCCATTCTAGCCTAGGCCCCCTACAAGGAGCCCATCCATTCTAGACTGAGCCCCCTACCAGGAGCCCATCAATTCTAGCCTAGGCTCCCTACCAGGAGCCCATCCATTCTACCTGGGCCCCCTAATCGGAGCCCATCCATTCCAGCCTGGGCCCCCTACCAGGAGCCCATCCATTCTAGTTTGGTCCCCCTACCAGGAGCCCATCCATTCTAGCCTGGGCCCCCTAAAAGGAGCCCATCCATTCTAGCCTGTGTCCCCTACCAGGAGCCCATCCATTCTAGCCTGGGTCCCCTACCAGGAGCCCATCCATTCTAGCCTGGGTCCCCTACTAGGAGCCCATCCATTCTAGCCTGGGTCCCCTACCAGGATCCCATCCATCCTAGCCTGGGTCCACTACCAGGAGCCCATCCATTCTAGATTGGGTCCCCTACCAGGAGCCCATCCATTCTAGCCTGGGTCCCCTACCAGGAACCCATCCATTCTAGCCTGGGTCCCCTACCAGGAGCCCATCCATTCTAGCCTGGGTCACCTACCAGGAGCCCATCCATTCTAGCCTGGGTCCCCTACCAAGAGCCCATCCATTCTAGCCTGGGTCCCCTACCAGGATCCCATCCATTCTAGCCTGGGTCCCCTACCAGAAGCCCATCCATTCTAGCCTGGGTACCCTACCAGGATCACATCCATTCTAGCCTGGGTCCCTTACCAGGAGCCCATCCATTCTACCCTGGGTCCCCTACCAGGAGCCCATCCATTCTAGACTGGGTCCCCTACCAGGAGCCCAACCAATCTAGCCTGGGTCCCCTACCAGGAGCCCATCCAATCTTGCCTGGGTCCCCAATCCAGGAGCCCATCCATTCTAGCCTGAGTCCCCTACCAGGAGCCCATCCATTCTAGCCTGGGTCCCCTACCAGGAGCCCATCCATTCTAGCCTGGGTCACCTACCAGGAGCCCATCCATTCTAGCCTGGGTCACCTACCAGGAGCCCATCCATTCTAGTCTGGGTCCCCTACCAGGAGCCCATCCATTCTGGCCTGGGTCCCCTACCAGGAGCCCATCCATTCTAGCCTGGATCCCCTACCAGGAGCCCATCCATTCTAGCCTGGGTCCCCTACCAAGAGCCCATCCATTCTAGCCTGGGTCACCTACCAGGAGCCCATCCATTCTAGTCTGGGTCCCCTACCAGGAGCCCATCCATTCTGGCCTGGGTCCCCTACCAGGAGCCCATCCATTCTAGCCTGGTTCCCCTACCAGGAGCCCATCCATTCTAGCCTGGGTCCCCTACCAAGAGCCCATCCATTCTAGCCTGGGTCACCTACCAGGAGCCCATCCATTCTAGCCTGGACCCCCTACCAGGAGCCCATCCATTCTGGCCTGGGTCCCCTACCAGGAGCCCATCCATTCTAGGCTGGGCCCCCTATCAGGAGCCCATCCACTCTAGCCTGGGTCCCCTACCAGGAGCCCATCCATTCTTGCCTGGGCCCCCTACCAGGAGCCCATCCATTCTAGCCTAGGCCCCCTACAAGGAGCCCATCCATTCTAGACTGAGCCCCCTACCAGGAGCCCATCAATTCTAGCCTAGGCTCCCTACCAGGAGCCCATCCATTCTACCTGGGCCCCCTAACCGGAGCCCATCCATTCCAGCCTGGGCCCCCTACCAGGAGCCCATCCATTCTACCTGGGCCCCCTAACCGGAGCCCATCCATTCTAGCCTGGGTCCCCTACCAAGAGCCCATCCATTATAGCCTGGGTCACCTACCAGGAGCCCATCCATTCTAGCCTGGACCCCCTACCAGGAGCCCATCCATTCTGGCCTGGGTCCCCTACCAGGAGCCCATCCATTCTAGGCTGGGCCCCCTATCAGGAGCCCATCCACTCTAGCCTGGGTCCCCTACCAGGAGCCCATCCATTCTTGCCTGGGCCCCCTACCAGGAGCCCATCCATTCTAGCCTAGGCCCCCTACAAGGAGCCCATCCATTCTAGACTGAGCCCCCTACCAGGAGCCCATCAATTCTAGCCTAGGCTCCCTACCAGGAGCCCATCCATTCTACCTGGGCCCCCTAATCGGAGCCCATCCATTCCAGCCTGGGCCCCCTACCAGGAGCCCATCCATTCTAGTTTGGTCCCCCTATCAGGAGCCCATCCATTCTAGCCTGGGCCCCCTAAAAGGAGCCCATCCATTCTAGCCTGTGTCCCCTACCAGGAGCCCATCCATTCTAGCCTGGGTCCCCTACCAGGAGCCCATCCATTCTAGCCTGGGTCCCCTACTAGGAGCCCATCCATTCTAGCCTGGGTCCCCTACCAGGATCCCATCCATCCTAGCCTGGGTCCACTACCAGGAGCCCATCCATTCTAGATTGGGTCCCCTACCAGGAGCCCATCCATTCTAGCCTGGGTCCCCTACCAGGAACCCATCCATTCTAGCCTGGGTCCCCTACCAGGAGCCCATCCATTCTAGCCTGGGTCACCTACCAGGAGCCCATCCATTCTAGCCTGGGTCCCCTACCAAGAGCCCATCCATTCTAGCCTGGGTCCCCTACCAGGATCCCATCCATTCTAGCCTGGGTCCCCTACCAGAAGCCCATCCATTCTAGCCTGGGTACCCTACCAGGATCACATCCATTCTAGACTGAGCCTCTTACCAGGAGCCCATCCTATATAGCCTGGGCCCCCAACCAGGAGCCCATCCAATCTAGCCTGGGCCCCCTAACAGGAGCCCATCCATTCTAGCCTGGGCCCCCTACCAGGAGCCCATCCATTCTAGCCTGGGACCCCTACCAGGAGCCCATCCATTCCAGCCTGGGACCCCTACCAGGAGCCCACCCATTCTAGCCTGGGCCCCCTACCAGGAGCCCATCCTTTCTAGACTGAGCCCCCTTCTAGGAGCCCATCCATTCTAGCCTAGGCCGCCTAAAAGGAGCACATACATTCTACCTGGGCCCCCTAATCGGAGCGCATCCATTAGAGCCTGGGCCCCATACCAGGAGCCCATCCATTCTAGCCTGGTCCCCCTACCAGGAGCTTATCCATTCTAACCTGGGCCCCCCACCAGGAGCCCATCCATTCTAGCCTTGGCCCCCTACCAGGGGCCCATCCATTCTAACCTGGGCCCCCTACCAGGAGCCCATCCATTTTAGCCTGTGTCCCCTACCAGGAGCCCATCCATTCTAGCCTGGGTCCCCTACCAGGAGCCCATCCATTCTAGCCTGGGTCCCCTACCAGGAGCCCATCCATTCTAGCCTGGGTCCCTTACCAGGAGCCCATCCATTCTAGACTGAGCCCCCTACCAGGAGCCCATATATTATAGCCTAGGCCCCCTACCAGGAGCCCATCCATTCTACCTGGGCCCCCTAACCGGAGCCCATCCATTCCAGCCTGGGCGCCCTACCAGGAGCCCATCCATTCTAGCCCGGTCCCCCTACCAGGAGCCCATCCATTCTAGCCCGGACCTCTACCAGGAGCCCATCCGTTCCAGCCTGTGTCCGCTACCAGGAGCCCATCCATTCTACCCTGGGTCCCCTACCAGGAGCCCATCCATTCTAGCCTGGGTCCCCTACCAGGAGCCCATCCATTCTAGCCTGGGTCCCCTACCAGGAGCACATCCATTCTAGCCTGGGTCCCCTACCAGGAGCCCATCCATTCTAGACTGGGTCCCCTACCAGGAGCCCATCCATTCTAACCTGGGTCACCTACCAGGAGCCCATCCATTCTAGCCTGGGCCCCCCTACCAGGAGCCCATCCATTCTAGCCTGAGCCCCCAACCAGGAGCCCTTCCATTCTAGCCTGGGACCCCTACCAGGAACCCATCCATTCTAGCCTGGGCCCCCTACAAGGAGCCCATCCATTCTAGACGGAGATCCATACCAGTAGCCCATCAATTCTAGCCTAGGCCCCCTACCAGGATCCCATCCATTCTACCTGGGCCCCCTAACCGGAGCCCATCCATTCCAGCCTGGGCCCCCTACCAGGAGCCCATCCATTCTAGTTTGGTCCCCCTACCAGGAGCCCATCCATTCTAGCCTGGGCCCCCTACCAGGAGCCCATCCATTCTAGCCTGTGTCCCCTACCAGGAGCCCATCCATTCTAGCCTGGGTCCCCTCCTAGGAGCCCATCCATTCTAGCCTGCGTCCCCTACCAGGAGCCCAACCATTCTAGCCTGGGTCCCCTAGCATGGGCCCATCCATCCTAGCCTGGGTCCCCTACCAGGAGCCCATCCATTCTAGACTGGGTCCCCTACCAGGAGCCCATCCATTCTAGCCTGAGTCCCCTACCAGGAGCCCATCCATTCTAGCCTGGGTCCCCTACCAGGAGCCCATCCATTCTAGCCTGGGTCACCTACCAGGAGCCCATCCATTCTAGCCTGGGCCCCCTACCAGGAGCCCATCCATTCTAGACTGGGAACCCTACCAGGATCACATCCATTCTAGACTGAGCCCCTTACCAGGAGCCCATCTATTCAAGCCTGGGCCCCCTACCAGGAGCCCATCCATTCCAGCTTGGACCCCCTAACAGGAGCCCATCCATTCTAGCCTGGGCCCCCTACCAGGAGCCCATCCATTCTAGCCTGGGACCCCTACCAGGAGCCCATCCATTCTAGCCTGGGACCCCTACCAGGAGCCCATCCATTCTAGCCTCGTCCCACTACCAGGAGCCCATCCATTTTAACCTGGGCCCCCCACCAGGAGCCCATCCATTCTAGCCTTGGCACCCTACCAGGAGCCCATCCATTCTAGCCTGGGCCCCATAACAAGAGCCCATTCATTCTAGCTTGTGTCCCCTACCAGGAGCCCATCCATTCTAGCCTGGGTCCCCTACCAGGAGCCCATCCATTCCAGCCTGGGTCCACCTACCAGGAGCCCATCCATTCTAGCCTGGGTCCCTTACCAGGAGCCCATCCATTCTAGCCTGGGTCCCCTACCAGGAGCCCATCCATTCTAGACTGGGTCCCCTACCAGGAGCCCATCCAATCTAGCCTGGGTCCCCTACCAGGAGCCCATCCAATCTAGGCTGGGTCCCCAAACCAGGAGCCCATCCATTCTAGCCTGGGTCCCCTACCAGGAGCCCATCCATTCTAGCCTGGGTCACCTACCAGGAACCCATCCATTCTAGCCTGGGTCCCCTACCAGGAGCTCATCCATTCTAGCCTGGGTCACCTACCAGGAGCCCATCCATTCTAGCCTGGGTCACCTACCAGGAGCCCATCCATTCTAGCCTGGGCCCCCTACCAGGAGCCCATCCATTCTAGCCTGTGTCCCCTACCAGGAGCCCATCCATTCTAGCCTTGGCACCCTACCAGGAGCCCATCCATTCTAGCCTGGGCCCCCTACCAGGAGCCCATCCATTCTAGCCTGTGTCCCCTACCAGGAGCCCATCCATTCTAGCCTGGGTCCCCTACCAGGAGCCCATCCATTCTAGCCTGGGTCCCCTACCAGGAGCCCATCCATTATAGCCTGGGTCCCCTGCCAGGAGCCCATCCATTCTAGCCTGGTTCCCCTACCAGGAGCCCATTCATTCTAGCTTGTGTCCCCTACCAGGAACCCATCCATTCTAGCCTGGGTCCCCTACCAGGAGCCCATCCATTCCAGCCTGGGTCCACCTACCAGGAGCCCATCCATTCTAGCCTGGGTCCCTTACCAGGAGCCCATCCATTCTAGCCTGGGTCCCCTACCAGGAGCCCATCCATTCTAGACTGGGTCCCCTACCAGGAGCCCATCCAATCTAGCCTGGGTCCCCAAACCAGGAGCCCATCCATTCTAGCCTGGGTCCCCTACCAGGAGCCCATCCATTCTAGCCTGGGTCACCTACCAGGAACCCATCCATTCTAGCCTGGGTCCCCTACCAGGAGCTCATCCATTCTAGCCTGGGTCACCTACCAGGATCCCATCCATTCTAGCCTGGGTCACCTACCAGGAGCCCATCCATTCTAGTCTGGGTCCCCAAACCAGGAGCCCATCCATTCTAGCCTGGGTCCCCTACCAGGAGCCCATCCATTCTAGCCTGGGTCACCTACCAGGAACCCATCCATTCTAGCCTGGGTTCCCTACCAGGAGCTCATCCATTCTAGCCTGGGTCACCTACCAGGAGCCCATCCATTCTAGTCTGGGTCCCCAAACCAGGAGCCCATCCATTCTAGCCTGGGTCCCCTACCAGGAGCCCATCCATTCTAGCCTGGGTCACCTACCAGGAACCCATCCATTCTAGCCTGGGTCCCCTACCAGGAGCTCATCCATTCTAGCCTGGGTCACCTACCAGGATCCCATCCATTCTAGCCTGGGTCACCTACCAGGAGCCCATCCAATCTAGGCTGGGTCCCCAAACCAGGAGCCCGTCCATTCTAGCCTGGGTCCCCTACCAGGAGCCCATCCATTCTAGCCTGGGTCACCTACCAGGAACCCATCCATTCTAGCCTGGGTCCCCTACCAGGAGCTCATCCATTCTAGCCTGGGTCACCTACCAGGATCCCATCCATTCTAGCCTGGGTCACCTACCAGGAGCCCATCCATTCTAGTCTGGGTCCCCTACCAGGAGCCCATCCATTCTAGCCTGGGTCCCCTACCAGGAGCCCATCCATTCTAGCCTGGTTCCCCTACCAGGAGCCCATCCATTCTAGCCTGGGTCCCCTACCAAGAGCCCATCCATTCTAGCCTGGGTCACCTACCAGGAGCCCATCCACTCTAGCCTGGACCCCCTACCAGGAGCCCATCCATTCTAGCCTGGGTCCCCTACCAGGAGCCCATCCATTCTAGGCTGGGCCCCCTATCAGGAGCCCATCCACTCTAGCCTGGGTCCTCTACCAGGAGCCCATCCATTCTTGCCTGGGCCCCCTACCAGGAGCCCATCCATTCTAGCCTAGGCCCCCTACCAGGAGCCCATCCATTCTAGCCTGGGCCCCCTACCAGGAGCCCATCCATTCTAGCCTGGGTCCCCTACCAGGAGCCCATCCATTCTAGCCTGGGCCCCCTATCAGGAGCCCATCCATTCTAGCCTGGGCCCCCTACCAGGAGCCCATCCATTCTAGCCTGGGCCCCCTACCAGGAGCCCATCCATTCTAGCCTGGGTCCCCTACCAGGAGCCCATCCATTCTAGCCTGGGTCCCTTACCAGGAGCCCATCCATTCTACCCTGGGTCCCCTACCAGGAGCCCATCCATCCTAGACTGGGTCCCCTACCAGGAGCCCAACCAAACTAGCCTGGGTCCCCTACCAGGAGCCCATCCAATCTTGCCTGGGTCCCCAAACCAGGAGCCCATCCATTCTAGCCTGGGTCCCCTACCAGGACCCCATCCATTCTAGCCTGGGTCACCTACCAGGAGCCCATCCATTCTAGCCTGGGTCACCTACCAGGAGCCCATCTATTCTAGCCTGGGTCACCTACCAGGAGCCCATCCATTCTAGTCTGGGTCCCCTACCAGGAGCCCATCCATTCTAGCCTGGGCCCCCTACCAGGAGCCCATCCATTCTAGCCTGGGCCCCCTACCAGGAGCCCATCCATTCTAGACTGGGCCCCCTACCAGGAGCCCATCCATTCTAGCCTGGGTCCCCTACCAGGAGCCCATCCATTCTAGCCTGGGTCCCTTACCAGGAGCCCATCCATTCTACCCTGGGTCCCCTACCAGGAGCCCATCCATTCTAGACAGGGTCCCCTACCAGGAGCCCAACCAATCTAGCCTGGGTCCCCTACCAGGAGCCCATCCAATCTTGCCTGGGTCCCCAAACCAGGAGCCCATCCATTCTAGCCTGGGTAACCTACCAGGAGCCCATCCATTCTAGCCTGGGTCCCCTACCAGGAGCCCATCCATTCTAGCCTGGGTCACCTACCAGGAGCCCATCCATTCTAGCCTGGGTCACCTACCAGGAGCCCATCCATTCTAGTCTGGGTCCCCTACCAGGAGCCCATCCATTCTAGCCTGGGTCCCCTACCAGGAGCCCATCCATTCTAGCCTGGTTCCCCTACCAGGAGCCCATCCATTCTAGCCTGGGTCCCCTACCAAGAGCCCATCCATTCTAGCCTGGGTCACCTACCAGGAGCCCATCCATTCTAGCCTGGACCCCCTACCAGGAGCCCATCCATTCTAGCCTGGGTCCCCTATCAGGAGCCCATCCACTCTAGCCTGGGTCCCCTACCAGGAGCCCATCCATTCTTGCCTGGGCCCCCTACCAGGAGCCCATCCATTCTAGCCTAGGCCCCCTACAAGGAGCCCATCCATTCTAGACTGAGCCCCCTACCAGGAGCCCATCAATTCTAGCCTAGGCCCCCTACCAGGAGCCCATCCATTCTACCTGGGCCCCCTAACCGGAGCCCATCCATTCCAGCCTGGGCCCCCTACCAGGAGCCCATCCATTCTAGTTTGGTCCCCCTACCAGGAGCCCATCCATTCTATAAACATAATGACCATAGAGTAATTAAACTACATTCAGTCATGAAGTGTTTAAATACTAATCCAACCTTTATTAACACATAGACAGTACAAAATATTAAAACAGTGCCTCAAAGTCAGATAAAACTTTAAATTTCAAGATAAGCGAACAGAGCAGCAGGTATATCCCACCTAAATAATTAAAATTCATCCTTTATGGAATGCACATTGCACATATCCATATACTGCTTCAGTGGAGCCTGGGACGAGAAATCCCACCTAACAACCAATGTCACCCAGGCACATGCTACAAAATATTCTGTCCACCGTAGGATAACTTCCCTGTCACATTACAAAAAGGCATTGCACAAGGATAAATAGGCGATCTGTTCAATACATATTACCTTGGTTGAAACCGCTGCTCTCCTGCCTCGTGGCACGCTATATCTTGACTGCCCCGACGCGCGTTTCGCCTCTGCTTCCTCCTGGGGGCGTGTCCAAACTCAGGCATCATGAAATATTTAAAACCAAAACCCACCAATCAGATTACTTGTACGGGGGTATCCCAGGTGCGTCACACCATAACATCAAACAGACGCGGGGGGCTGTCCCTAGCATACCAATCAGATGCAGGGAAAATTCCCAGCGCGCTTCCCGGAAACAGCGTCCCTTCAACAACCAATCAAGGGTGCACTACCCAGAGACGCTGATAATTCCGGGAGCTACCACCTACGTCACCGAAGAACACCAATCGAGTATAGGGGGCTGTCCCCAGCACATTGCCAAGCACCAGCGTCACCTCCTCCACCAATCCGGGACGAGAGCTGTCCCCGAGCGTCACCCTGCATACAGATCCATTGGCTAGTCCCTCCGCATCGCTGTAACACTATTCTATGTGACAATAAAAGACGGGGAGAGTCCACCCACTCACAGGGGAAGACAATACCAGCCTCACTCAATCTCCTGCCACATAGACGAGAACCCGGAGTGACTCATTACCCTCGCAGCTTTCCCAGGGTTGTATCCAGATCGACATACACATATCCCTCCCAAGGCAATTACCATGATGATAACAACGGCACCAGCCTCACCATTGGCAACCATACCCCAAAACCCCCTTCCATGCCAAACACCAGGCAACCTAATAAGAAGCCCAGTGCTAGAAATGGCACAAAAAGGAGGAGGGGGGAGGAAAAGAAGACCAGATAGACCGAGCCAACACATAAGTCCGGACTACACATTGGGTTAGTGAGGAACATCCGGCACCCCCCCTGCAGGACGGGGTCACCGAACAGACCATCACCTCCTGTGTCATCCAGGCTACTGCATTCCCATAGAGAAACATAACAAATCCCCACAACCCAATGAAAGTCCTATGCACAGACAGGCCCTCAAAAATGAAAGTGGACCCTACTAATCAAACATAACCCTGGCTAAAAAGCTAGGTTTTATACCGCACAAACCCTCCCACCGTTACACATCACGACAGTCCATATGTGTAAACGGTATCCAAGGCCACTTCTTATAATCAAAGTCAGGTTAATCCACGATTGTAGGTTGCACCAAGGTCCATCAATGGAATTCAACTGGAACCAAGACTAGGAATGAAGTCCATTATGTCAATAGTTTTAAAGCTATAGACTCCGCGACGTCACATGACTGGTGGTAATTTCTTTGGAGTTGTCAAAGGTGCCTGACGATATCTCTCTGTAACACTGGATACCATCACTAAATCCACAGCAGCCTCACAATGTTAAATGAATCATCTCCATCACTTGGTAGTTCTCGAATGTACAGCCCCGATATCAGTACAAGGATCTGAAAGATAATGCAAAAACTTAAAACTGGAACAAACAAAGTAAAACCATAAAAACCTACACCCAAGGAAAAGACACACATAAAAACAAATAAAAGCGACCGATCAAAACACATACGTATCCATGTACACCAGGAGCCCATGTATATACCCAACACATCCAGGGACACAAGGCCTCACAGAACACCTCACAAAAACGATCCAAAACCCAAGTTTTCATTCAGGCCTTGCGGGGCTAGAGTACCTAGCCGATAGATCCATCGGCTTTCGACCTGGGCCAAGATCTTCCCTAAGTCACCTCCCCTCGGGCCCAAAGTCACCAGATCGATGCCTTTAACGCTCATAAGCCGGGAATTGCAGTCGTGAAATCTCTTATAATGTCTTGGAATAGTCTTAAGACTTGAAATATCCTCTACTGTTCTAGCTCTCTCAATATCCAGAATATGTTCACGAACGCGAACCCTTAACTCCCTAGTGGTAAGGCCAATATATACCTTACCACATGGGCAGGTAGAGTGATAAATCACCCCCTTAGAAGTGCATGTAATCAACTTCCTAATATCGAAAGTCCTAGACCCATCAAAATTAGCGAACTTCTTACTTTTGACACAATTGGCACAGGCTTTGCAACGGCCGCATGGGAAAAAGCCCGTCACATCACCACTGGTGCCCTGCTTCTTATTGGGTTCATAATGGCTGTGTACCAAAATGTCACGGATGTTCCTTGACCTTTTGGCTACTATGGCCGGTTTGGTAGGTAAAATTTGCTTAAGGACTGGATCGGTGTGCAGAACAGACCAATGCTTCTCCACAACCTGCCTAAATTCAAACCATTTATTATGGTATCCCGTAATAAATCTTACCTGGTCCTTACTATCATTTTTCATCCTTGGATTGTTATTATACAGTAAGGCATTTCTCGGCGTATTTTTAGCCCTAACCAGCCCCCTCCGGATTGTTCTACGGCCATAGCCACGTTGAAAAAATCTATCAGCTAACTCTTCCGATTGGGCCTCAAAATCAGCCTCATTTGAACAAATGCGGCGAACCCGCAGAAACTGGCCAATGGGAATTCCTCTAATGGTAGAGGGTAAGTGTGCGGAATGAGCATGCAGCAATGAATTTGTAGCTGTCTCCTTGCGGAAGACATTGGTAACAATCTCACCCCCAGGAAGGGCACGCATCTGCAGATCCAAAAAATCAACGGATCTTCCATATTTAAAGGTAAGCCTAATATTGAGATTATTCTGATTCAGATTAGCCATGAGGGCATCCAGATCCGCAATACTCCCCTCCCACACAAACCAAATGTCATCAATATATCTCATCCATTCTTGGATGAGATAGCACTGGGGGATGGGATTACTCATAAAGATATCTCTCTCCCAAGCCCCCAGAAAAAGGTTTGCGTAGGAGGGGGCGCAGCATGCCCCCATGGCAGTACCTTGTAACTGCAGATACGTGCCCCGCCCAAAAACAAAAACATTATGCGTAAGCACGAACTCCAGCAATTCCAGTAATAACACAATTAGCTTCCATCCAGATTACTGGACTCAAGATACCAGGCCACAGCCCTCACCCCATCTGCATGTCTAATTGAGGTGTAGAGCGCCTCTACATCCGCGGTAACCATAACGCTACCGGGACCAAGCTGGAGATTGTCCACCCTACGCAAGGCTGCTGTGGTGTCCTTAATAAAGGATGGCAACTGGCTGACCAGAGGTTTGAGGTAAAAATCAAGAACCTGAGTGACGATCTCACACAAACCCCCATTGCCCGACACAATAGGTCTTCCCGGGGGGTCTATGGGATCTTTATGCACTTTAGGTAATAAATACAATGTTGGCATTCTAGGATGCATATTTTTAATTAACTCCCATAATCTTTTCGGGATTGTCCCTTCCAAAAAGGCCCTTTCCAATATGTCACTCAAAGTATCCTGAAATGACCTCAAAGGATTACTGACCAGTTTCTTATAGCAATCCTTATTATTCAGAAGTTTATACGCCTGTTTCTCATACTGGGTGTGGGGCCAGATCACCAAATTTCCACCCTTATCGGCTGGTTTAAACACGACATCATCCCACCCTTTGAGAATATCCAGGGCTCTTCTGTCTGACTGTCTGATATTAGAATGCCCGAACCCACTCCCGGCCAGCTTTTCAATTTCATCCGTAACCAGCCTTGTAAAGACTTCCACAGCCGGGCAAATACTAAATGCTGGAAACTTTTTTTGCTTCCCAACCAAATGGTTAGGAAACCCACTCACCTCCATAGGGTTATTTTCCAGTTCTAACGCCTCCAAATCTACCAAGGCTTCCCTTTCCACCTCCGTGTCAAAACTCAAATCCCCTTGCCCCTTGTAATGAAGTTTCTTTAAAATAAGTTTTCTTGAAAAAAGATGTAAACTATTGACATAATGGACTTCATTCCTAGTCTTGGTTCCAGTTGAATTCCATTGATGGACCTTGGTGCAACCTACAATCGTGGATTAACCTGACTTTGATTATAAGAAGTGGCCTTGGATACCGTTTACACATATGGACTGTCGTGATGTGTAACGGTGGGAGGGTTTGTGCGGTATAAAACCTAGCTTTTTAGCCAGGGTTATGTTTGATTAGTAGGGTCCACTTTCATTTTTGAGGGCCTGTCTGTGCATAGGACTTTCATTGGGTTGTGGGGATTTGTTATGTTTCTCTATGGGAATGCAGTAGCCTGGATGACACAGGAGGTGATGGTCTGTTCGGTGACCCCGTCCTGCAGGGGGGGTGCCGGATGTTCCTCACTAACCCAATGTGTAGTCCGGACTTATGTGTTGGCTCGGTCTATCTGGTCTTCTTTTCCTCCCCCCTCCTCCTTTTTGTGCCATTTCTAGCACTGGGCTTCTTATTAGGTTGCCTGGTGTTTGGCATGGAAGGGGGTTTTGGGGTATGGTTGCCAATGGTGAGGCTGGTGCCGTTGTTATCATCATGGTAATTGCCTTGGGAGGGATATGTGTATGTCGATCTGGATACAACCCTGGGAAAGCTGCGAGGGTAATGAGTCACTCCGGGTTCTCGTCTATGTGGCAGGAGATTGAGTGAGGCTGGTATTGTCTTCCCCTGTGAGTGGGTGGACTCTCCCCGTCTTTTATTGTCACATAGAATAGTGTTACAGCGATGCGGAGGGACTAGCCAATGGATCTGTATGCAGGGTGACGCTCGGGGACAGCTCTCGTCCCGGATTGGTGGAGGAGGTGACGCTGGTGCTTGGCAATGTGCTGGGGACAGCCCCCTATACTCGATTGGTGTTCTTCGGTGACGTAGGTGGTAGCTCCCGGAATTATCAGCGTCTCTGGGTAGTGCACCCTTGATTGGTTGTTGAAGGGACGCTGTTTCCGGGAAGCGCGCTGGGAATTTTCCCTGCATCTGATTGGTATGCCAGGGACAGCCCCCCGCGTCTGTTTGATGTTATGGTGTGACGCACCTGGGATACCCCCGTACAAGTAATCTGATTGGTGGGTTTTGGTTTTAAATATTTCATGATGCCTGAGTTTGGACACGCCCCCAGGAGGAAGCAGAGGCGAAACGCGCGTCGGGGCAGTCAAGATATAGCGTGCCACGAGGCAGGAGAGCAGCGGTTTCAACCAAGGTAATATGTATTGAACAGATCGCCTATTTATCCTTGTGCAATGCCTTTTTGTAATGTGACAGGGAAGTTATCCTACGGTGGACAGAATATTTTGTAGCATGTGCCTGGGTGACATTGGTTGTTAGGCGGGATTTCTCGTCCCAGGCTCCACTGAAGCAGTATATGGATATGTGCAATGTGCATTCCATAAAGGATGAATTTTAATTATTTAGGTGGGATATACCTGCTGCTCTGTTCGCTTATCTTGAAATTTAAAGTTTTATCTGACTTTGAGGCACTGTTTTAATATTTTGTACTGTCTATGTGTTAATAAAGGTTGGATTAGTATTTAAACACTTCATGACTGAATGTAGTTTAATTACTCTATGGTCATTATGTTTATATTAATTGTGGAGTGTGGCCCATTCACTACCTGAGGAAATGGGTTGGTGCGTGGTGTTCATCGCCCATCCATTCTAGCCTGGGCCCCCTAAATGGAGCCCATCCATTCTAACCAGTGTCCCCTACCAGGAGCCCATCCATTCTAGCCTGGGTCCCCTACCAGGAGCCCATCCATTCTAGCCTGGGTCCCCTACTAGGAGCCCATCCATTCTAGCCTGGGTCCCCTACCAGGAGCCCATCCATCCTAGCCTGGGTCCACTACCAGGAGCCCATCCATTCTAGATTGGGTCCCCTACCAGGAGCCAATCCATTCTAGCCTGGGTCCCCTACCAGGAACCCATCCATTCTAGCCTGGGTCCCCTACCAGGAGCCCATCCATTCTAGCCTGGGTCACCTACCAGGAGCCCATCCATTCTAGCCTGGGTCCCCTACCAAGAGCCCATCCATTCTAGCCTGGGTCCCCTACCAGGAGCCCATCCATTCTAGCCTGGGTCCCCTACCAGAAGCCCATCCATTCTAGCCTGGGTACCCTACCAGGATCACATCCATTCTAGACTGAGCCTCTTACCAGGAGCCCATCCTATATAGCCTGGGCCCCCTACCAGGAGCCCATCCAATCTAGCCTGGGCCCCCTAACAGGAGCCCATCCATTCTAGCCTGGGCCCCCTACCAGGAGCCCATCCATTCTAGCCTGGGACCCCTACCAGGAGCCCATCCATTCCAGCCTGGGACTCCTACCAGGAGCCCACCCATTCTAGCCTGGGCCCCCTACCAGGAGCCCATCCTTTCTAGACTGAGCCCCCTTCTAGGAGCCCATCCATTCTAGCCTAGGCCGCCTAAAAGGAGCCCATACATTCTACCTGGGCCCCCTAATCGGAGCGCATCCATTAGAGCCTGGGCCCCATACCAGGAGCCCATCCATTCTAGCCTGGTCCCCCTACCAGGAGCTTATCCATTCTAACCTGGGCCCCCCACCAGGAGCTCATCCATTCTAGCCTTGGCCCCCTACCAGGGGCCCATCCATTCTAGCCTGGGCCCCCTACCAGGAGCCCATCCATTTTAGCCTGTGTCCCCTACCAGGAGCCCATCCATTCTAGCCTGGGTCCCCTACCAGGAGCCCATCCATTCTAGCCTGGGTCCCCTACCAGGAGCCCATCCATTCTAGCCTGGGTCCCTTACCAGGAGTCCATCCATTCTAGACTGGGTCCCCTACCAGGAGCCAATCCATTCTAAACTGGGTCCCCTACTAGGAGCCCATCCATTCTAGACTGGGTCCCCTACCAGGAGCCCATCCATTCTAGCTTGGGTCCCCTACCAGGAGCCCATCCATTCTAACCTGGGTCCCCTTCGAGGAGCCCATCCATTCTAGCCTGGGTCCCCTACCAGGAGCACATCCATTCTAGCCTGGGTCCCCTACCAGGAGCCCATCCACTCTAGCCTAGGCCCCCTACCAGGAGCCCATCCATTCTAGCCTGGGCCCCCTACCAGGAGCCCATCCATTCTAGCCTAGACCCCCTACCAGGAGCCCATCCATTCTAGCCTGGGCCCCCTACCAGGAGCCCATCCATTTTAGCCTTGGCCCCCTACCAGGAGCCCATCCATTCTAGCCTGGGTCCCTACCAGGAGCCTATCCATTCAAGCCTGTGGCCCTTACCAGGAGCCCATCCATTCTAGACTGAGCCCCCTACCAGGAGCCCATCCATTCTAGCCTGGGTCCCCTACCAGGAGCCCATCCATTCTAGCCTGGGTCCCTTACCAGGAGTCCATCCATTCTAGACTGGGTCCCCTACCAGGAGCCAATCCATTCTAAACTGGGTCCCCTACTAGGAGCCCATCCATTCTAGACTGGGTCCCCTACCAGGAGCCCATCCATTCTAGCTTGGGTCCCCTACCAGGAGCCCATCCATTCTAACCTGGGTCCCCTTCGAGGAGCCCATCCATTCTAGCCTGGGTCCCCTACCAGAAGCCCATCCATTCTAACCTGGGTACCCTACCAGGATCACATCCATTCTAGACTGAGCCTCTTACCAGGAGCCCATCCATTCTAACCTGGGCCCCCTACCAGGAGCCCATCCAATCTAGCCTGGGCCCCCTAACAGGAGCCCATCCATTCTAGCCTGGGCCCCCTACCAGGAGCCCATCCATTCTAGCCTGGGACCCCTACCAGGAGCCCATCCATTCCAGCCTGGGACCCCTACCAGGAGCCCACCCATTCTAGCCTGGGCCCCCTACCAGGAGCCCATTCATTCTAGACTGAGCCCCCTTCTAGGAGCCCATCCATTCTAGCCTGGGCCCCCTAAAAGGAGCCCATACATTCTACCTGGGCCCCCTAACCGGAGCGCATCCATTAGCGCCTGGGCCCCATACCAGGAGCCCATCCATTCTAGCCTGGTCCCCCTACCAGGAGCTTATCCATTCTAACCTGGGCCCCCCACCAGGAGCCCATCCATTCTAGCCTTGGCCCCCTACCAGGAGCCCATCCATTCTAGCCTGGGCCCCCTACCAGGAGCCCATCCATTCTAGCCTGGGTCCCCTACCAGGAGCCCATCCATTCTAGCCTGGGTCCCTTACCAGGAGTCCATCCATTCTAGACTGGGTCCCCTACCAGGAGCCAATCCATTCTAAACTGGGTCCCTACCAGGAGCCCATCCATTCTAGCTTGGGTCCCCTACCAGGAGCCCATCCATTCTAACCTGGGTCCCCTTCGAGGAGCCCATCCATTCTAGCCTGGGTCCCCTACCAGGAGCCCATCCATTCTAAACTGGGTCCCCTACCAGGAGCCCATCCATTCTAGCTTGGGTCCCCTACCAGGAGCCCATCCATTCTAACCTGGGTCCCCTTCGAGGAGCCCATCCATTCTAGCCTGGGTCCCCTACCAGGAGCACATCCATTCTAGCCTGGGTCCCCTACCAGGAGCCCATCCACTCTAGCCTAGGCCCCCTACCAGGAGCCCATCCATTCTAGCCTGGGCCCCCTACCAGGAGCCCATCCATTCTAGCCTAGGCCCCCTACCAGGAGCCCATCCATTCTAGCCTGGGCCCCCTACCAGGAGCCCATCCATTCTAGCCTGGGCCCCCACCAGGAGCCCATCCATTCTAGCCTGGGTCCCTACCAGGAGCCTATCCATTCAAGCCTGGGGCCCTTACCAGGAGCCCATCCATTCTAGACTGAGCCCCCTACCAGGAGCCCATCCATTCTAGCCTGGGTCCCCTACCAGGAGCCCATCCATTCTAGCCTGGGTCCCTTACCAGGAGTCCATCCATTCTAGACTGGGTCCCCTACCAGGAGCCAATCCATTCTAAAGTGGGTCCCCTACTAGGAGCCCATCCATTCTAGACTGGGTCCCCTACCAGGAGCCCATCCATTCTAGCTTGGGTCCTCTACCAGGAGCCCATCCATTCTAACCTGGGTCCCCTTCGAGGAACCCATCCATTCTAGCCTGGGTCCCCTACCAGAAGCCCATCCATTCTAACCTGGGTACCCTACCAGGATCACATCCATTCTAGACTGAGCCTCTTACCAGAAGCCCATCCATTCTAGCCTGGGCCCCCTACCAGGAGCCCATCCAATCTAGCCTGGGCCCCCTAACAGGACCCCATCCATTCTAGCCTGGACCCCCTACCAGGAGCCCATCCATTCTAGCCTGGGACCCCTACCAGGAGCCAATCCGTTCCAGCCTGGGACCCCTACCAGGAGCCCACCCATTCTAGCCTGGGCCCCCTATCAGGAGCCCATCCATTCTAGACTGAGCCCCCTTCTAGGAGCCCATCCATTCTAGCCTGGGCCCCCTAAAAGGAGCCCATACATTCTACCTGGGCCCCCTAACCAGAGCGCATCCATTAGCGCCTGGGCCCCATTCCAGGAGCCCATCCATTCTAGCCTGGTCCCCCTACCAGGAGCTTATCCATTCTAACCTGGGCCCCCCACCAGGAGCCCATCCATTCTAGCCTTGGCCCCCTACCAGGAGCCCTTCCATTCTAGCCTGGGCCCCCTACCAGGAGCCCATCCATTTTAGCCTGTGTCCCCTACCAGGAGCCCATCCATTCTAGCCTGGGTCCCCTACCAGGAGCCCATCCATTCTAGCCTGGGTCCCCTACCAGGAGCCCATCCATTCTAGCCTGGGTCCCTTACCAGGAGTCCATCCATTCTAGACTGGGTCCCCTACCAGGAGCCAATCCATTCTAAACTGGGTCCCCTACTAGGAGCCCATCCATTCTAGACTGGGTCCCCTACCAGGAGCCCATCCATTCTAGCTTGGGTCCCCTACCAGGAGCCCATCCATTCTAACCTGGGTCCCCTTCGAGGAGCCCATCCATTCTAGCCTGGGTCCCCTACCAGGAGCCCATCCATTCTAGCCTGGGTCCCCTACCAGGAGCCCATCCATTCTAGCCTGGGTCCCCTACCAGGAGCCCATCCATTCTAGCCTGTGTCCCCTACCAGGAGCCCATTCATTCTAGCCTGGGTCCCCTACCAGGAGCCCATCCATTCTAGCCTGGGTCCACCTACCAGGAGCCCATCCATTCTACCTGGGCCCCCTAATCGGAGCCCATTCATTCCAGCCTGGGCCCCCTTTCAGGAGCCCATCCATTCTAGTTTGGTCCCCCTACCAGGAGCCCACCCATTCTAGCCTGGGCCCCCTACCAGGAGCCCATCCATTCTAGCCTGTGTCCCCTACCAGGAGCCCATCCATTCTAGCCTGGGTCCCCTACCAGGAGTCTATCCATTCCAGCCTGGGTCCCCTACCAGGAGCCCATCCATTCTAACCTGGGTCCCCTATCAGGAACCCATACATTCTAGCCTGGGTCCCCTACCAGGTGCCCTTCTATCCTAGCCTGGGTCCCCTACCAGGAGCCCATCCATTCTAACCTGGGTCCCCTATCAGGAACCCATACATTCTAGCCTGGGTCCCCTACCAGGTGCCCTTCTATCCTAGCCTGGGTCCCCTACCAGGAGCCCATCCATTCTAGCCGGGGTTCCCTACCAGGAGCCCATCCATTCTAGCCTGGGTCACCTACCTGGAGCCCATTCATTCTAGCCTTGGCCCCCTACCAGGAGCCCATCCACTCTAGCCTGGGCCCCCTACCAGGAGCCCATCCATTCTAGCCTGGGCCCCCTACCAGGAGCCCAGCCATTCTAGCCTAGGCCCCCTACCAGGAGCCCATCCATTCTAGCATGGGCCCCCTACCAGGAGCCCATCCATTCTAGCCTGGGCCCCCTACCAGGAGCCCATCCATTCTAGCCTGGGTCCCTTACCAGGAGTCCATCCATTCTAGACTGGGTCCCCTACCAGGAGCCAATCCATTCTAAACTGGGTCCCCTACTAGGAGCCCATCCATTCTAGACTGGGTCCCCTACCAGGAGCCCATCCATTCTAGCTTGGGTCCCCTACCAGGAGCCCATCCATTCTAACCTGGGTCCCCTTCGAGGAGCCCATCCATTCTAGCCTGGGTCCCCTACCAGGAGCCCATCCATTCTAGCCTGGGTCCCCTACCAGGAGCCCATCCATTCTAGCCTGGGTCCCCTACCAGGAGCCCATCCATTCTAGCCTGTGTCCCCTACCAGGAGCCCATTCATTCTAACCTGGGTCCCCTATCAGGAACCCATACATTCTAGCCTGGGTCCCCTACCAGGTGCCCTTCTATCCTAGCCTGGGTCCCCTACCAGGAGCCCATCCATTCTAGCCGGGGTTCCCTACCAGGAGCCCATCCATTCTAGCCTGGGTCACCTACCTGGAGCCCATTCATTCTAGCCTTGGCCCCCTACCAGGAGCCCATCCACTCTAGCCTGGGCCCCCTACCAGGAGCCCATCCATTCTAGCCTGGGCCCCCTACCAGGAGCCCAGCCATTCTAGCCTAGGCCCCCTACCAGGAGCCCATCCATTCTAGCATGGGCCCCCTACCAGGAGCCCATCCACTCTAGCCTGGGCCCCCTACCAGGAGCCCATCCATTCTAGCCTGGGCCCCCTACCAGGAGCCCAGCCATTCTAGCCTAGGCCCCCTACCAGGAGCCCATCCATTCTAGCATGGGCCCCCTACCAGGAGCCCATCCATTCTAGCCTGGGCCCCCTACCAGGAGCCCATCCATTCTAGCCTGGGTCCCTTACCAGGAGTCCATCCATTCTAGACTGGGTCCCCTACCAGGAGCCAATCCATTCTAAACTGGGTCCCCTACTAGGAGCCCATCCATTCTAGACTGGGTCCCCTACCAGGAGCCCATCCATTCTAGCTTGGGTCCCCTACCAGGAGCCCATCCATTCTAACCTGGGTCCCCTTCGAGGAGCCCATCCATTCTAGCCTGGGTCCCCTACCAGGAGCCCATCCATTCTAGCCTGGGTCCCCTACCAGGAGCCCATCCATTCTAGCCTGGGTCCCCTACCAGGAGCCCATCCATTCTAGCCTGTGTCCCCTACCAGGAGCCCATTCATTCTAACCTGGGTCCCCTATCAGGAACCCATACATTCTAGCCTGGGTCCCCTACCAGGTGCCCTTCTATCCTAGCCTGGGTCCCCTACCAGGAGCCCATCCATTCTAGCCGGGGTTCCCTACCAGGAGCCCATCCATTCTAGCCTGGGTCACCTACCTGGAGCCCATTCATTCTAGCCTTGGCCCCCTACCAGGAGCCCATCCACTCTAGCCTGGGCCCCCTACCAGGAGCCCATCCATTCAAGCCTGGGCCCCCTACCAGGAGCCCAGCCATTCTAGCCTAGGCCCCCTACCAGGAGCCCATCCATTCTAGCCGGGGTTCCCTACCAGGAGCCCATCCATTCTAGCCTGGGTCACCTACCTGGAGCCCATTCATTCTAGCCTTGGCCCCCTACCAGGAGCCCATCCACTCTAGCCTGGGCCCCCTACCAGGAGCCCATCCATTCTAGCCTGGGCCCCCTACCAGGAGCCCAGCCATTCTAGCCTAGGCCCCCTACCAGGAGCCCATCCATTCTAGCATGGGCCCCCTACCAGGAGCCCATCCATTCTAGCCTGGGCCCCCTACCAGGAGCCCATCCATTCTAGCCTGGGTCCCTTACCAGGAGTCCATCCATTCTAGACTGGGTCCCCTACCAGGAGCCAATCCATTCTAAACTGGGTCCCCTACTAGGAGCCCATCCATTCTAGACTGGGTCCCCTACCAGGAGCCCATCCATTCTAGCTTGGGTCCCCTACCAGGAGCCCATCCATTCTAACCTGGGTCCCCTTCGAGGAGCCCATCCATTCTAGCCTGGGTCCCCTACCAGGAGCCCATCCATTCTAGCCTGGGTCCCCTACCAGGAGCCCATCCATTCTAGCCTGGGTCCCCTACCAGGAGCCCATCCATTCTAGCCTGTGTCCCCTACCAGGAGCCCATTCATTCTAGCCTGGGTCCCCTACCAGGAGCCCATCCATTCTAGCCTGGGTCCACCTACCAGGAGCCCATCCATTCTACCTGGGCCCCCTAACCGGAGCCCATTCATTCCAGCCTGGGCCCCCTTTCAGGAGCCCATCCATTCTAGTTTGGTCCCCCTACCAGGAGCCCACCCATTCTAGCCTGGGCCCCCTACCAGGAGCCCATCCATTCTAGCCTGTGTCCCCTACCAGGAGCCCATCCATTCTAGCCTGGGTCCCCTACCAGGAGCCCATCCATTCTACCCTGGGTCCCCTACCAGGAGCCCATCCATTCTAGACTGGGTCCCCTACCAGGTGCCCTTCTATTCTAGCCTGGGTCCCCTACCAGGAGCCCATCCACTCTAGACTTGGTCCCCTACCAGGAGCCCATCCATTCTAGCCTGGGTCCCCTACCAGGAGCCCATCCATTCTAGCCTGGGTCCCCTACCAGGAGCCCATCCATTCTAGCCTGGGTCCCCTACCAGGAGCCCATCCATTCTAGCCTGGGTCCCCTACCAGGAGCCCATCCATTCTAGCCTGGGTGCCCTACCAGGAGCCCATCCATTCTAGCCTGGGTCCCCTACCAGGAGCCCATCCATTCTAGACTGGGTCCCCTACCAGGAGTCTATCCATTCCAGCCTGGGTCCCCTACCAGGAGCCCATCCATTCTAACCTGGGTCCCCTATCAGGAACCCATACATTCTAGCCTGGGTCCCCTACCAGGTGCCCTTCTATCCTAGCCTGGGTCTCCTACCAGGAGCCCATCCATTCTAGCCGGGGTTCCCTACCAGGAGCCCATCCATTCTAGCCTGGGTCACCTACCTGGAGCCCATTCATTCTAGCCTTGGCCCCCTACCAGGAGCCCATCCACTCTAGCCTGGGCCCCCTACCAGGAGCCCATCCATTCTAGCCTGGGCCCCCTACCAGGAGCCCAGCCATTCTAGCCTAGGCCCCCTACCAGGAGCCCATCCATTCTAGCATGGGCCCCCTACCAGGAGCCCATCCATTCTAGCCTGGGCCCCCTACCAGGAGCCCATCCATTCTAGCCTGGGCCCCCACCAGGAGTCCATCAATTATAGCCTAGGCCCCCTACCAGGAGCCCATCCATTCTACCTGGGCCCCCTACCAGGAGCCCATCCATTCTAGCCTGGTCCTCTACCAGGAGCCCATCCATTCCAGCCTGTGTCCACTACCAGGAGCCCATCCATTCTAGCCTGGGTCCCCTACCAGGAGCCCATCCATTCTAGCCTGGGTCCCCTACCCGGAGCCCATCCATTCTAGCCCGGTCCCCCTACCAGGAGCCCATCCATTCCAGCCTGGGTGCCCTACCAGGAGCCCATCCATTCTAGCCCGGTCCCCCTACCAGGAGCCCATCCATTCTAGCCTGCTCCTCTACCAGGAGCCCATCCATTCCAGCCTGTGTCCGCTACCAGGAGCCCATCCATTCTACCCTGGGTCCCCTACCAGGAGCCCATCCATTCTAGACAGGGTCCCCTACCAGGAGCCCAACCAATCTAGCCTGGGTCCCCTACCAGGAGCCCATCCAATCTTGCCTGGGTCCCCAAACCAGGAGCCCATCCATTCTAGCCTGGGTCCCCTACCAGGAGCCCATCCATTCTAGCCTGGGTCCCCTACCAGGAGCCCATCCATTCTAGCCTGGGTCACCTACCAGGAGCCCATCCATTCTAGCCTGGGTCACCTACCAGGAGCCCATCCATTCTAGTCTGGGTCCCCTACCAGGAGCCCATCCATTCTAGCCTGGGTCCCCTACCAGGAGCCCATCCATTCTAGCCTGGTTCCCCTACCAGGAGCCCATCCATTCTAGCCTGGGTCCCCTACCAAGAGCCCATCCATTCTAGCCTGGGTCACCTACCAGGAGCCCATCCATTCTAGCCTGGACCCCCTACCAGGAGCCCATCCATTCTAGCCTGGGTCCCCTATCAGGAGCCCATCCACTCTAGCCTGGGTCCCCTACCAGGAGCCCATCCATTCTTGCCTGGGCCCCCTACCAGGAGCCCATCCATTCTAGCCTAGGCCCCCTACAAGGAGCCCATCCATTCTAGACTGAGCCCCCTACCAGGAGCCCATCAATTCTAGCCTAGGCCCCCTACCAGGAGCCCATCCATTCTACCTGGGCCCCCTAACCGGAGCCCATCCATTCCAGCCTGGGCCCCCTACCAGGAGCCCATCCATTCTAGTTTGTCCCCCTACCAGGAGCCCATCCATTCTAGCCTGGGCCCCCTAAATGGAGCCCATCCATTCTAACCTGTGTCCCCTACCAGGAGCCCATCCATTCTAGCCTGGGTCCCCTACCAGGAGCCCATCCATTCTAGCCTGGGTCCCCTACTAGGAGCCCATCCATTCTAGCCTGGGTCCCCTACCAGGAGCCCATCCATCCTAGCCTGGGTCCACTACCAGGAGCCCATCCATTCTAGATTGGGTCCCCTACCAGGAGCCAATCCATTCTAGCCTGGGTCCCCTACCAGGAACCCATCCATTCTTGCCTGGGCCCCCTACCAGGAGCCCATCCATTCTAGCCTAGGCCCCCTACAAGGAGCCCATCCATTCTAGACTGAGCCCCCTACCAGGAGCCCATCAATTCTAGCCTAGGCCCCCTACCAGGAGCCCATCCATTCTACCTGGGCCCCCTAACCGGAGCCCATCCATTCCAGCCTGGGCCCCCTACCAGGAGCCCATCCATTCTAGTTTGTCCCCCTACCAGGAGCCCATCCATTCTAGCCTGGGCCCCCTAAATGGAGCCCATCCATTCTAACCTGTGTCCCCTACCAGGAGCCCATCCATTCTAGCCTGGGTCCCCTACCAGGAGCCCATCCATTCTAGCCTGGGTCCCCTACTAGGAGCCCATCCATTCTAGCCTGGGTCCCCTACCAGGAGCCCATCCATCCTAGCCTGGGTCCACTACCAGGAGCCCATCCATTCTAGATTGGGTCCCCTACCAGGAGCCAATCCATTCTAGCCTGGGTCCCCTACCAGGAACCCATCCATTCTAGCCTGGGTCCCCTACCAGGAGCCCATCCATTCTAGCCTGGGTCACCTACCAGGAGCCCATCCATTCTAGCCTGGGTCCCCTACCAAGAGCCCATCCATTCTAGCCTGGGTTCCCTACCAGGAGCCCATCCATTCTAGCCTGGGTCCCCTACCAGAAGCCCATCCATTCTAGCCTGGGTACCCTACCAGGATCACATCCATTCTAGACTGAGCCTCTTACCAGGAGCCCATCCTATATAGCCTGGGCCCCCTACCAGGAGCCCATCCATTCTAGCCTGGGTCCCCTACTAGGAGCCCATCCATTCTAGCCTGGGTCCCCTACCAGGAGCCCATCCATCCTAGCCTGGGTCCACTACCAGGAGCCCATCCATTCTAGATTGGGTCCCCTACCAGGAGCCCATCCATTCTAGCCTGGGCCCCCTACCAGGAGCCCATCCATTCTAGCCTGGGACCCCTACCAGGAGCCCATCCATTCCAGCCTGGGACCCCTACCAGGAGCCCACCCATTCTAGCCTGGGCCCCCTACCAGGAGCCCATCCTTTCTAGACTGAGCCCCCTTCTAGGAGCCCATCCATTCTAGCCTAGGCCGCCTAAAAGGAGCCCATACATTCTACCTGGGCCCCCTAATCGGAGCGCATCCATTAGAGCCTGGGCCCCATACCAGGAGCCCATCCATGCTAGCCTGGTCCCCCTACCAGGAGCTTATCCATTCTAACCTGGGCCCCCCACCAGGAGCCCATCCATTCTAGCCTTGGCCCCCTACCAGGGGCCCATCCATTCTAGCCTGGGCCCCCTACCAGGAGCCCATCCATTTTAGCCTGTGTCCCCTACCAGGAGCCCATCCATTCTAGCCTGGGTCCCCTACCAGGAGCCCATCCATTCTAGCCTGGGTCCCCTACCAGGAGCCCATCCATTCTAGCCTGGGTCCCTTACCAGGAGTCCATCCATTCTAGACTGGGTCCCCTACCAGGAGCCAATCCATTCTAAACTGGGTCCCCTACTAGGAGCCCATCCATTCTAGACTGGGTCCCCTACCAGGAGCCCATCCATTCTAGCTTGGGTCCCCTACCAGGAGCCCATCCATTCTAACCTGGGTCCCCTTCGAGGAGCCCATCCATTCTAGCCTGGGTCCCCTACCAGGAGCACATCCATTCTAGCCTGGGTCCCCTACCAGGAGCCCATCCACTCTAGCCTAGGCCCCCTACCAGGAGCCCATCCATTCTAGCCTGGGCCCCCTACCAGGAGCCCATCCATTCTAGCCTAGACCCCCTACCAGGAGCCCATCCATTCTAGCCTGGGCCCCCTACCAGGAGCCCATCCATTCTAGCCTTGGCCCCCTACCAGGAGCCCATCCATTCTAGCCTGGGTCCCTACCAGGAGCCTATCCATTCAAGCCTGTGGCCCTTACCAGGAGCCCATCCATTCTAACCTGGGTCCCCTTCGAGGAGCCCATCCATTCTAGCCTGGGTCCCCTACCAGGAGCCCATCCATTCTAGCCTGGGTCCCCTACCAGGAGCCCATCCATTCTAGCCTGGGTCCCCTACCAGGAGCCCATCCATTCTAGCCTGTGTCCCCTACCAGGAGCCCATTCATTCTAGCCTGGGTCCCCTACCAGGAGCCCATCCATTCTAGCCTGGGTCCACCTACCAGGAGCCCATCCATTCTACCTGGGCCCCCTAACCGGAGCCCATTCATTCCAGCCTGGGCCCCCTTTCAGGAGCCCATCCATTCTAGTTTGGTCCCCCTACCAGGAGCCCACCCATTCTAGCCTGGGCCCCCTACCAGGAGCCCATCCATTCTAGCCTGTGTCCCCTACCAGGAGCCCATCCATTCTAGCCTGGGTCCCCTACCAGGAGCCCATCCATTCTACCCTGGGTCCCCTACCAGGAGCCCATCCATTCTAGACTGGGTCCCCTACCAGGTGCCCTTCTATTCTAGCCTGGGTCCCCTACCAGGAGCCCATCCACTCTAGACTTGGTCCCCTACCAGGAGCCCATCCATTCTAGCCTGGGTCCCCTACCAGGAGCCCATCCATTCTAGCCTGGGTCCCCTACCAGGAGCCCATCCATTCTAGCCTGGGTCCCCTACCAGGAGCCCATCCATTCTAGCCTGGGTCCCCTATCAGGAGCCCATCCATTCTAGCCTGGGTGCCCTACCAGGAGCCCATCCATTCTAGCCTGGGTCCCCTACCAGGAGCCCATCCATTCTAGACTGGGTCCCCTACCAGGAGTCTATCCATTCCAGCCTGGGTCCCCTACCAGGAGCCCATCCATTCTAACCTGGGTCCCCTATCAGGAACCCATACATTCTAGCCTGGGTCCCCTACCAGGTGCCCTTCTATCCTAGCCTGGGTCCCCTACCAGGAGCCCATCCATTCTAGCCGGGGTTCCCTACCAGGAGCCCATCCATTCTAGCCTGCGTCACCTACCTGGAGCCCATTCATTCTAGCCTTGGCCCCCTACCAGGAGCCCATCCACTCTAGCCTGGGCCCCCTACCAGGAGCCCATCCATTCTAGCCTGGGCCCCCTACCAGGAGCCCAGCCATTCTAGCCTAGGCCCCCTACCAGGAGCCCATCCATTCTAGCATGGGCCCCCTACCAGGAGCCCATCCATTCTAGCCTGGGCCCCCTACCAGGAGCCCATCCATTCTAGCCTGGGCCCCCTACCAGTAGCCCATCAATTATAGCCTAGGCCCCCTACCAGGAGCCCATCCATTCTACCTGGGCCCCCTACCAGGAGCCCATCCATTCTAGCCTGGTCCTCTACCAGGAGCCCATCCATTCCAGCCTGTGTCCACTACCAGGAGCCCATCCATTCTAGCCTGGATCCCCTACCAGGAGCCCATCCATTCTAGCCTGGGTCCCCTACCTGGAGCCCATCCATTCTAGCCCGGTCCCCCTACCAGGAGCCCATCCATTCCAGCCTGGGTGCCCTACCAGGAGCCCATCCATTCTAGCCCGGTCCCCCTACCAGGAGCCCATCCATTCTAGCCTGCTCCTCTACCAGGAGCCCATCCATTCCAGCCTGTGTCCGCTACCAGGAGCCCATCCATTCTAGCCTGGGTCCCCTACCAGGAGCCCATCCATTCTAGCCTGGGTCCCCTACCTGGAGCCCATCCATTCTAGCCTGGGTCCCCTACCAGGAGCCCATCCATTCTAGCCTGGGTCCCCTACCAGGAGCCCATCCATTCCAGACTGGGTTCCCTAACAGGAGCCCATCCATTCTAACCTGGGTCACCTACCAGGAGCCCATCCATTCTAGCCTGGGCCCCCTACCAGGAGCCCATCCACTCTAGCCTGGGCCCCCTACCAGGAGCCCATGCATTCTAGCCCGTGCCCCCTACCAGGAGCCCATCCATTCTAGCCTAGCCCCCCTACCAGGAGCCCATCCATTCTAGCCTGGGCCCCCTACCAGGAGCCCATCCATTCTAGCCTGGGCCCCCTACCAGGAGCCCTTCCATAATAGCCTGGGACCCCGACCAGGAGCCCATCCATTCTAGCCTGGGCCCCCTACAAGGAGCCCATCCATTCTAGACTGAGCTCCATACCAGTAGCCCATCAATTCTAGCCTAGGCCCCCTACCAGGATCCCATCCATTCTACCTGGGCCCCCTAACCGGAGCCCATCCATTCCAGCCTGGGCCCCCTACCAGGGGCCCATACATTCTAGTTTGGTCCCCCTACCAGGAGCCCATCCATTCTAGCCTGGGCCCCCTACCAGGAGCCCATCCATTCTAGCCTGTGTCCCCTACCAAGAGCCCATCCATTCTAGCCTGGGTCCCCTACCAGGAGTCAATCCATTCTAGCCTGGGTCCCCTACCAGGAGCCCATCCATTCTAGCCTGGGTCCCCTAGCAGGGGCCCATCCATCCTAGCCTGGGTCCCCTACCAGGAGCCCATCCATTCTAGCCTGGGTCCCCTACCAGGAGCCCATCCATTCTAGCCTGAGTCCCCTACCAGGAGCCCATCCATTCTAGCCTGGGTCCACGACCAGGAGCCCATCCATTCTAGCCTGGGTCCCCTACCAGGAGCCCATTCATTCTAGCCTGGGTCCCCTACCATGAGAACATCCATTCTAGCCTGGGTCCCCTACCAGGAGCCCATCCATTCTAGCCTGGGTCACCTACCAGGAGCCCAAGCATTCTAGCCTGGGCCCCCTACCAGGAGCCCATCCATTCTAGCCTGTGTCCCCTACCAGGAGCCCATCCATTCTAGCCTGGGTCCCCTACCAGGAGCCCATCAATTCTAGCCTGGGTCGCCTACCAGGAGCCCATTCATTCTAGCCTGGGTCCCCTACCAGGGGCCTATACATCCTAGCCTTGGTCCCCTACCAGGAGCCCATCCATTCTAGACTGGGTCCCCTACCAGGAGCCCATCCATTCTAGCCTGGGTCCCCTACCAGAAGCCCATCCATTCTAGCCTGGGTCCACTACAAGGAGCCCATCCATTCTAGCCTGAATCCCCTACCAGGAGCCCATCCATTCTAGCCTGGGTCCCCTACCAGGAGCCCATCAATTCTAGCCTGGGTCCCCTACCAGGAGCCCATCCATTCTAGCCTGGGTCACCTACCAGGAGCCCATCCATTCTAGCCTGGGCCCCCTACCAGGAGCCCATCCATTCTAGCCTGGGTCCCTACCAGGAGCCCATCCATTCTAGGCTGGGCCTCCTACCAGGAGCCCATACATTCTAGACTGGGCCCCCTACCAGGAGCCCATCCATTCTAGCCTAGGCCCCTACCAGGAGCCCATTAATTCTAGCCTAGGCCCCCTACCAGGATCCCATCCATTCTAGCTTGGGCCCCCTACCAGGAGCCCATCCATTCTAGCCTAGGCCCCCAAACTGGAGCCCATCCATTCTAGCCTTGGCCCCCTATCAGGAGCCCATCCATTCTAGCCTGGGTCCTCTTCCAGGAGCCCATCCATTCTAGCCTGGGTCCCCTACCAGGAGCCCATCCATTCTAGCCTGGGTCCCCTACCAGGAGCCCATCCATTCTAGCCTTTGTCCCCTACCAGCAGCCTTTCCATTCTAGCCTGGGCCCCCTACCAGGTGCCCATCCATTCTAGCCTTGGCCCCCTACCAGGAGCCCATCCATTCTAGCTTGGGACCCCTACCAGGAGCCCATCCATTCTAGCCTGGGCCCCCTACCAGGAGCCCAAACATTCTAGACTGAGCCCCCTACCAGTAGCCCATCAATTCTAGACTGAGCCCCCTACCAGTAGCCCATCCATTCTACCTGGGCCCCCTATTCGGAGCCCATCCATTCCAGCCTGGGCCCCCTACCAGGAGCCCATCCATTCTAGCCTTGGCCCCTTTCAGGAGCCCATCCATTCTAGCCTGGGTCCCCTTCCAGGAGCCCATCCATTCTAGCCTGGGTCCTCTACCAGGAGCCTATCCATTCTAGCCTGGGTCCCCTACCAGGAGCCCATCCATTCTAGCCTGGGTACCCTATCAGGATCCCATCCATTCTAGACTGAGACCCCTACCAGGAGCCCATCCATTCTAGCCTGGGCCCCCTACCAGGAGCCAATCCATTCTAGCCTGGGCCCCGTAACAGGAGCCCATCCATTCTAGCCTGGGCCCCCTACCAGGAGCCCATCCATTCTAGCCTGGGACCCCTACCAGGAGCATATCCATTCTAGCCTGGGTCCCCTACCAGGAGCCCATCCATTCTAGCCTGGGTCCCCTACCAGGAGCCCATCCATTCTAGCCTTTGTCCCCTACCAGCAGCCCTTCCATTCTAGCCTGGGCCCCCTACCAGGAGCCCATCCATTCTAGCCTTGGCCCCCTATCAGGAGCCCATCCATTCTAGCCTGGGACCCCTACCAGGAGCCCATCCATTCTAGCCTGGGACCCCTACCAGGAGCCCATCCATTCTAGCCTGGGCCCCCTACCAGGAGCCCATCCATTCTAGACTGAGCCCCCTACCAGGAGCCCATCCATTCTAGCCTGGGTCCCCTACCAGGAGCCCATCCATTCTAGCCTGGGTCCCCTACCAGGAGCCCATCCATACTAGCCTGGGTCCCCTAGCAGGGGCCCATCCATCCTAGCCTGGGTCCCCTACCAGGATCCCATCCATTCTAGACTGGGTCCCCTACCAGGAGCCCATCCATACTAGCCTGGGTCCTCTACCAGGAGCCTATCCATTCTAGCCTGGGTCCCCTACCAGGAGCCCATCCATTCTAGCCTGGGTACCCTATCAGGATCCCATCCATTCTAGACTGAGACCCCTACCAGGAGCCCATCCATTCTAGCCTGGGCCCCCTACCAGGAGCCAATCCATTCTAGCCTGGGCCCCGTAACAGGAGCCCATCCATTCTAGCCTGGGCCCCCTACCAGGAGCCCATCCATTCTAGCCTGGGACCCCTACCAGGAGCATATCCATTCTAGCCTGGGTCCCCTACCAGGAGCCCATCAATTCTAGCCTGGGTCCCCTACCAGGAGCCCATCCATTCTAGCCTTTGTCCCCTACCAGCAGCCCTTCCATTCTAGCCTGGGCCCCCTACCAGGAGCCCATCCATTCTAGCCTTGGCCCCCTATCAGGAGCCCATCCATTCTAGCCTGGGACCCCTACCAGGAGCCCATCCATTCTAGCCTGGGCCCCCTACCAGGAGCCCATCCATTCTAGACTGAGCCCCCTACCAGGAGCCCATCCATTCTAGCCTGGGTCCCCTACCAGGAGCCCATCCATTCTAGCCTGGGTCCCCTACCAGGAGCCCATCCATACTAGCCTGGGTCCCCTAGCAGGGGCCCATCCATCCTAGCCTGGGTCCCCTACCAGGATCCCATCCATTCTAGACTGGGTCCCCTACCAGGAGCCCATCCATTCTAGCCTGAGTCCCCTACCAGGAGCCCATCCATTCTAGCCTGGGTCCACTACAAGGAGCCCATCCATTCTAGCCTGGGTCCCCTACCAGGAGCCCATCCATTCTAGCCTGGGTCCCCTACCATGAGCCCATCCATTCTAGCCTGGGTCCCCTACCAGGAGCCCATCCATTCTAGCCTGGGTCCACTACCAGGAGCCCATCAATTCTAGCCTGGGTCCCCTACCAGGAGCCCATCCATTCTAGCCTGGGTCCCCTACCAGGGGCCTATCCATCCTAGCCTGGGTCCCCTACCAGGAGCCCATCCATTCTAGACTGGGTCCCCTACCAGGAGCCCATCCATTCTAGCCTGGGTCCCCTACCAGAAGCCCATCCATTCTAGCCTGGGTCCACTACAAGGAGCCCATCCATTCTAGCCTGAATCCCCTACCAGGAGCCCATCCATTCTAGCCTGGGTCCCCTACCAGGAGCCCATCCATTCTAGCCTGGGTCTCCTACCAGGAGCCCATCCATTCTAGCCTGGGCCCCCTACCAGGAGCCCATCCATTCTAGCCTGGGTCCCTACCAGGAGCCCATCCATTCTAGGCTGGGCCTCCTACCAGGAGCCCATACATTCTAGACTGGGCCCCCTACCAGGAGCCCATCCATTCTAGCCTAGGCCCCTACCAGGAGCCCATTAATTCTAGCCTAGGCCCCCTACCAGGAGCCCATCCATTCTAGCTTGGGCCCCCTACCAGGAGCCCATCCATTCTAGCCTGGGCCCCCAAACTGGAGCCCATCCATTCTAGCCTTGGCCCCCTATCAGGAGCCCATCCATTCTAGCCTGGGTCCCCTTCCAGGAGCCCATCCATTCTAGCCTGGGTCCCCTACCAGGAGCCCATCCATTCTAGCCTGGGTCCCCTACCAGGAGCCCATCCATTCTAGCCTTTGTCCCCTACCAGCAGCCCTTCCATTCTAGCCTGGGCCCCCTACCAGGAGCCCATCCATTCTAGCCTTGGCCCCCTACCAGGAGCCCATCCATTCTAGCCTGGGACCCCTACCAGGAGCCCATCCATTCTAGCCTGGGCCCCCTACCAGGAGCCCATCCATTCTAGCCTGGGACCCCTACCAGCAGCCCTTCCATTCTAGCCTGGGCCCCCTACCAGGAGCCCATCCATTCTAGCCTTGGCCCCCTAATAGGAGCCCATCCATTCTAGCCTGGGACCCCTACCAGGAGCCCATCCATTCTAGCCTGGGCCCCCTACCAGGAGCCCATCCATTCTAGACTGAGCCCCCTACCAGGAGCCCATCCATTCTAGCCTGGGTCCCCTACCAGGAGCCCATCCATTCTAGCCTGGGTCCCCTACCAGGAGCCCATCCATTCTAGCCTTGGTCCCCTAGCAGGGGCCCATCCATCCTAGCCTGGGTCCCCTACCAGGGGCCTATCCATCCTAGCCTGGGTCCCCTACCAGGAGCCCATCCATTCTAGACTGGGTCCCCTACCAGGAGCCCATCCATTCTAGCCTGGGTCCCCTACCAGAAGCCCATCCATTCTAGCCTGGGTCCACTACAAGGAGCCCATCCATTCTAGCCTGAATCCCCTACCAGGAGCCCATCCATTCTAGCCTGGGTCCCCTACCAGGAGCCCATCCATTCTAGCCTGGGTCTCCTACCAGGAGCCCATCCATTCTAGCCTGGGCCCCCTACCAGGAGCCCATCCATTCTAGCCTGGGTCCCTACCAGGAGCCCATCCATTCTAGGCTGGGCCTCCTACCAGGAGCCCATACATTCTAGACTGGGCCCCCTACCAGGAGCCCATCCATTCTAGCCTAGGCCCCTACCAGGAGCCCATTAATTCTAGCCTAGGCCCCCTACCAGGAGCCCATCCATTCTAGCTTGGGCCCCCTACCAGGAGCCCATCCATTCTAGCCTGGGCCCCCAAACTGGAGCCCATCCATTCTAGCCTTGGCCCCCTATCAGGAGCCCATCCATTCTAGCCTGGGTCCCCTTCCAGGAGCCCATCCATTCTAGCCTGGGTCCCCTACCAGGAGCCCATCCATTCTAGCCTGGGTCCCCTACCAGGAGCCCATCCATTCTAGCCTTTGTCCCCTACCAGCAGCCCTTCCATTCTAGCCTGGGCCCCCTACCAGGAGCCCATCCATTCTAGCCTTGGCCCCCTACCAGGAGCCCATCCATTCTAGCCTGGGACCCCTTCCAGGAGCCCATCCATTCTAGCCTGGGCCCCCTACCAGGAGCCCATCCATTCTAGCCTGGGACCCCTACCAGCAGCCCTTCCATTCTAGCCTGGGCCCCCTACCAGGAGCCCATCCATTCTAGCCTTGGCCCCCTATCAGGAGCCCATCCATTCTAGCCTGGGACCCCTACCAGGAGCCCATCCATTCTAGCCTGGGCCCCCTACCAGGAGCCCATCCATTCTAGACTGAGCCCCCTACCAGGAGCCCATCCATTCTAGCCTGGGTCCCCTACCAGGAGCCCATCCATTCTAGCCTGGGTCCCCTACCAGGAGCCCATCCATTCTAGCCTTGGTCCCCTAGCAGGGGCCCATCCATCCTAGCCTGGGTCCCCTACCAGGATCCCATCCATTCTAGACTGGGTCCCCTACCAGGAGCCCATCCATTCTAGCCTGAGTCCCCTACCAGGAGCCCATCCATTCTAGCCTGGGTCCACTACAAGGAGCCCATCCATTCTAGCCTGGGTCCCTTACCAGGAGCCCATCCATTCTAGCCTGGGTCCCCTACCATGAGCCCATCCATTCTAGCCTGGGTCCCCTACCAGGAGCCCATCCATTCTAGCCTGGGTCACCTACCAGGAGCCCATCCATTCTAGCCTGGGCCCCCTACCAGGAGCCCTTCCATTCTAGCCTGTGTCCCCTACCAGGAGCCCATCCATTCTAGCCTGGGTCCACTACCAGGAGCCCATCAATTCTAGCCTGGGTCCCCTACCAGGAGCCCATCCATTCTAGCCTGGGTCCCCTACCAGGGGCCTATCCATCCTAGCCTGGGTCCCCTACCAGGAGCCCATCCATTCTAGACTGGGTCCCCTACCAGGAGCCCATCCATTCTAGCCTGGGTCCCCTACCAGAAGCCCATCCATTCTAGCCTGGGTCCACTACAAGGAGCCCATCCATTCTAGCCTGAATCCCCTACCAGGAGCCCATCCATTCTAGCCTGGGTCCCCTACCAGGAGCCCATCCATTCTAGCCTGGGTCCCCTACCAGGAGCCCATCCATTCTAGCCTGGGTCACCTACCAGGAGCCCATCCATTCTAGCCTGGGCCCCCTACCAGGAGCCCATCCATTCTAGCCTGGGTCCCTACCAGGAGCCCATCCATTCTAGGCTGGGCCTCCTACCAGGAGCCCATACATTCTAGACGGGGCCCCCTACCAGGAGCCCATCCATTCTAGCCTAGGCCCTTACCAGGAGCCCATTAATTCTAGCCTAGGCCCCCTACCAGGAGCCCATCCATTCTAGCTTGGGCCCCCTACCAGGAGCCCATCCATTCTAGCCTGGGCCCCCAAACTGGAGCCCATCCATTCTAGCCTTGGCCCCCTATCAGGAGCCCATCCATTCTAGCCTGGGTCCCCTTCCAGGAGCCCATCCATTCTAGCCTGGGTCCCCTACCAGGAGCCCATCCATTCTAGCCTGGGTCCCCTACCAGGAGCCCATCCATTCTAACCTGGGTCCCCTTCGAGGAGCCCATCCATTCTAGCCTGGGTCCCCTACCAGGAGCCCATCCATTCTAGACTGGGTCCCCTATATGTGTTGGCTCGGTCTATCTGGTCTTCTTTTCCTCCCCCCTCCTCCTTTTTGTGCCATTTCTAGCACTGGGCTTCTTATTAGGTTGCCTGGTGTTTGGCATGGAAGGGGGTTTTGGGGTATGGTTGCCAATGGTGAGGCTGGTGCCGTTGTTATCATCATGGTAATTGCCTTGGGAGGGATATGTGTATGTCGATCTGGATACAACCCTGGGAAAGCTGCGAGGGTAATGAGTCACTCCGGGTTCTCGTCTATGTGGCAGGAGATTGAGTGAGGCTGGTATTGTCTTCCCCTGTGAGTGGGTGGACTCTCCCCGTCTTTTATTGTCACATAGAATAGTGTTACAGCGATGCGGAGGGACTAGCCAATGGATCTGTATGCAGGGTGACGCTCGGGGACAGCTCTCGTCCCGGATTGGTGGAGGAGGTGACGCTGGTGCTTGGCAATGTGCTGGGGACAGCCCCCTATACTCGATTGGTGTTCTTCGGTGACGTAGGTGGTAGCTCCCGGAATTATCAGCGTCTCTGGGTAGTGCACCCTTGATTGGTTGTTGAAGGGACGCTGTTTCCGGGAAGCGCGCTGGGAATTTTCCCTGCATCTGATTGGTATGCCAGGGACAGCCCCCCGCGTCTGTTTGATGTTATGGTGTGACGCACCTGGGATACCCCCGTACAAGTAATCTGATTGGTGGGTTTTGGTTTTAAATATTTCATGATGCCTGAGTTTGGACACGCCCCCAGGAGGAAGCAGAGGCGAAACGCGCGTCGGGGCAGTCAAGATATAGCGTGCCACGAGGCAGGAGAGCAGCGGTTTCAACCAAGGTAATATGTATTGAACAGATCGCCTATTTATCCTTGTGCAATGCCTTTTTGTAATGTGACAGGGAAGTTATCCTACGGTGGACAGAATATTTTGTAGCATGTGCCTGGGTGACATTGGTTGTTAGGCGGGATTTCTCGTCCCAGGCTCCACTGAAGCAGTATATGGATATGTGCAATGTGCATTCCATAAAGGATGAATTTTAATTATTTAGGTGGGATATACCTGCTGCTCTGTTCGCTTATCTTGAAATTTAAAGTTTTATCTGACTTTGAGGCACTGTTTTAATATTTTGTACTGTCTATGTGTTAATAAAGGTTGGATTAGTATTTAAACACTTCATGACTGAATGTAGTTTAATTACTCTATGGTCATTATGTTTATATTAATTGTGGAGTGTGGCCCATTCACTACCTGAGGAAATGGGTTGGTGCGTGGTGTTCATCGCCCATCCATTCTAGCCTGGGCCCCCTAAATGGAGCCCATCCATTCTAACCTGTGTCCCCTACCAGGAGCCCATCCATTCTAGCCTGGGTCCCCTACCAGGAGCCCATCCATTCTAGCCTGGGTCCCCTACTAGGAGCCCATCCATTCTAGCCTGGGGCCCCTACCAGGAGCCCATCCATCCTAGCCTGGGTCCACTACCAGGAGCCCATCCATTCTAGATTGGGTCCCCTACCAGGAGCCAATCCATTCTAGCCTGGGTCCCCTACCAGGAACCCATCCATTCTAGCCTGGGTCCCCTACCAGGAGCCCATCCATTCTAGCCTGGGTCACCTACCAGGAGCCCATCCATTCTAGCCTGGGTCCCCTACCAAGAGCCCATCCATTCTAGCCTGGGTCCCCTACCAGGAGCCCATCCATTCTAGCCTGGGTCCCCTACCAGAAGCCCATCCATTCTAGCCTGGGTACCCTACCAGGATCACATCCATTCTAGACTGAGCCTCTTACCAGGAGCCCATCCTATATAGCCTGGGCCCCCTACCAGGAGCCCATCCAATCTAGCCTGGGCCCCCTAACAGGAGCCCATCCATTCTAGCCTGGGCCCCCTACCAGGAGCCCATCCATTCTAGCCTGGGACCCCTACCAGGAGCCCATCCATTCCAGCCTGGGACTCCTACCAGGAGCCCACCCATTCTAGCCTGGGCCCCCTACCAGGAGCCCATCCTTTCTAGACTGAGCCCCCTTCTAGGAGCCCATCCATTCTAGCCTAGGCCGCCTAAAAGGAGCCCATACATTCTACCTGGGCCCCCTAATCGGAGCGCATCCATTAGAGCCTGGGCCCCATACCAGGAGCCCATCCATTCTAGCCTGGTCCCCCTACCAGGAGCTTATCCATTCTAACCTGGGCCCCCCACCAGGAGCTCATCCATTCTAGCCTTGGCCCCCTACCAGGGGCCCATCCATTCTAGCCTGGGCCCCCTACCAGGAGCCCATCCATTTTAGCCTGTGTCCCCTACCAGGAGCCCATCCATTCTAGCCTGGGTCCCCTACCAGGAGCCCATCCATTCTAGCCTGGGTCCCCTACCAGGAGCCCATCCATTCTAGCCTGGGTCCCTTACCAGGAGTCCATCCATTCTAGACTGGGTCCCCTACCAGGAGCCAATCCATTCTAAACTGGGTCCCCTACTAGGAGCCCATCCATTCTAGACTGGGTCCCCTACCAGGAGCCCATCCATTCTAGCTTGGGTCCCCTACCAGGAGCCCATCCATTCTAACCTGGGTCCCCTTCGAGGAGCCCATCCATTCTAGCCTGGGTCCCCTACCAGGAGCACATCCATTCTAGCCTGGGTCCCCTACCAGGAGCCCATCCACTCTAGCCTAGGCCCCCTACCAGGAGGGCATCCATTCTAGCCTGGGCCCCCTACCAGGAGCCCATCCATTCTAGCCTAGACCCCCTACCAGGAGCCCATCCATTCTAGCCTGGGCCCCCTACCAGGAGCCCATCCATTTTAGCCTTGGCCCCCTACCAGGAGCCCATCCATTCTAGCCTGGGTCCCTACCAGGAGCCTATCCATTCAAGCCTGTGGCCCTTACCAGGAGCCCATCCATTCTAGACTGAGCCCCCTACCAGGAGCCCATCCATTCTAGCCTGGGTCCCCTACCAGGAGCCCATCCATTCTAGCCTGGGTCCCTTACCAGGAGTCCATCCATTCTAGACTGGGTCCCCTACCAGGAGCCAATCCATTCTAAACTGGGTCCCCTACTAGGAGCCCATCCATTCTAGACTGGGTCCCCTACCAGGAGCCCATCCATTCTAGCTTGGGTCCCCTACCAGGAGCCCATCCATTCTAACCTGGGTCCCCTTCGAGGAGCCCATCCATTCTAGCCTGGGTCCCCTACCAGAAGCCCATCCATTCTAACCTGGGTACCCTACCAGGATCACATCCATTCTAGACTGAGCCTCTTACCAGGAGCCCATCCATTCTAACCTGGGCCCCCTACCAGGAGCCCATCCAATCTAGCCTGGGCCCCCTAACAGGAGCCCATCCATTCTAGCCTGGGCCCCCTACCAGGAGCCCATCCATTCTAGCCTGGGACCCCTACCAGGAGCCCATCCATTCCAGCCTGGGACCCCTACCAGGAGCCCACCCATTCTAGCCTGGGCCCCCTACCAGGAGCCCATTCATTCTAGACTGAGCCCCCTTCTAGGAGCCCATCCATTCTAGCCTGGGCCCCCTAAAAGGAGCCCATACATTCTACCTGGGCCCCCTAACCGGAGCGCATCCATTAGCGCCTGGGCCCCATACCAGGAGCCCATCCATTCTAGCCTGGTCCCCCTACCAGGAGCTTATCCATTCTAACCTGGGCCCCCCACCAGGAGCCCATCCATTCTAGCCTTGGCCCCCTACCAGGAGCCCATCCATTCTAGCCTGGGCCCCCTACCAGGAGCCCATCCATTCTAGCCTGGGTCCCCTACCAGGAGCCCATCCATTCTAGCCTGGGTCCCTTACCAGGAGTCCATCCATTCTAGACTGGGTCCCCTACCAGGAGCCAATCCATTCTAAACTGGGTCCCTACCAGGAGCCCATCCATTCTAGCTTGGGTCCCCTACCAGGAGCCCATCCATTCTAACCTGGGTCCCCTTCGAGGAGCCCATCCATTCTAGCCTGGGTCCCCTACCAGGAGCCCATCCATTCTAAACTGGGTCCCCTACCAGGAGCCCATCCATTCTAGCTTGGGTCCCCTACCAGGAGCCCATCCATTCTAACCTGGGTCCCCTTCGAGGAGCCCATCCATTCTAGCCTGGGTCCCCTACCAGGAGCACATCCATTCTAGCCTGGGTCCCCTACCAGGAGCCCATCCACTCTAGCCTAGGCCCCCTACCAGGAGCCCATCCATTCTAGCCTGGGCCCCCTACCAGGAGCCCATCCATTCTAGCCTAGGCCCCCTACCAGGAGCCCATCCATTCTAGCCTGGGCCCCCTACCAGGAGCCCATCCATTCTAGCCTGGGCCCCCACCAGGAGCCCATCCATTCTAGCCTGGGTCCCTACCAGGAGCCTATCCATTCAAGCCTGGGGCCCTTACCAGGAGCCCATCCATTCTAGACTGAGCCCCCTACCAGGAGCCCATCCATTCTAGCCTGGGTCCCCTACCAGGAGCCCATCCATTCTAGCCTGGGTCCCTTACCAGGAGTCCATCCATTCTAGACTGGGTCCCCTACCAGGAGCCAATCCATTCTAAAGTGGGTCCCCTACTAGGAGCCCATCCATTCTAGACTGGGTCCCCTACCAGGAGCCCATCCATTCTAGCTTGGGTCCTCTACCAGGAGCCCATCCATTCTAACCTGGGTCCCCTTCGAGGAACCCATCCATTCTAGCCTGGGTCCCCTACCAGAAGCCCATCCATTCTAACCTGGGTACCCTACCAGGATCACATCCATTCTAGACTGAGCCTCTTACCAGAAGCCCATCCATTCTAGCCTGGGCCCCCTACCAGGAGCCCATCCGATTGGATATGGATAGCCTGGGCCCCCTAACAGGACCCCATCCATTCTAGCCTGGACCCCCTACCAGGAGCCCATCCATTCTAGCCTGGGACCCCTACCAGGAGCCCATCCGTTCCAGCCTGGGACCCCTACCAGGAGCCCACCCATTCTAGCCTGGGCCCCCTATCAGGAGCCCATCCATTCTAGACTGAGCCCCCTTCTAGGAGCCCATCCATTCTAGCCTGGGCCCCCTAAAAGGAGCCCATACATTCTACCTGGGCCCCCTAACCAGAGCGCATCCATTAGCGCCTGGGCCCCATACCAGGAGCCCATCCATTCTAGCCTGGTCCCCCTACCAGGAGCTTATCCATTCTAACCTGGGCCCCCCACCAGGAGCCCATCCATTCTAGCCTTGGCCCCCTACCAGGAGCCCTTCCATTCTAGCCTGGGCCCCCTACCAGGAGCCCATCCATTTTAGCCTGTGTCCCCTACCAGGAGCCCATCCATTCTAGCCTGGGTCCCCTACCAGGAGCCCATCCATTCTAGCCTGGGTCCCCTACCAGGAGCCCATCCATTCTAGCCTGGGTCCCTTACCAGGAGTCCATCCATTCTAGACTGGGTCCCCTACCAGGAGCCAATCCATTCTAAACTGGGTCCCCTACTAGGAGCCCATCCATTCTAGACTGGGTCCCCTACCAGGAGCCCATCCATTCTAGCTTGGGTCCCCTACCAGGAGCCCATCCATTCTAACCTGGGTCCCCTTCGAGGAGCCCATCCATTCTAGCCTGGGTCCCCTACCAGGAGCCCATCCATTCTAGCCTGGGTCCCCTACCAGGAGCCCATCCATTCTAGCCTGGGTCCCCTACCAGGAGCCCATCCATTCTAGCCTGTGTCCCCTACCAGGAGCCCATTCATTCTAGCCTGGGTCCCCTACCAGGAGCCCATCCATTCTAGCCTGGGTCCACCTACCAGGAGCCCATCCATTCTACCTGGGCCCCCTAACCGGAGCCCATTCATTCCAGCCTGGGCCCCCTTTCAGGAGCCCATCCATTCTAGTTTGGTCCCCCTACCAGGAGCCCACCCATTCTAGCCTGGGCCCCCTACCAGGAGCCCATCCATTCTAGCCTGTGTCCCCTACCAGGAGCCCATCCATTCTAGCCTGGGTCCCCTACCAGGAGTCTATCCATTCCAGCCTGGGTCCCCTACCAGGAGCCCATCCATTCTAACCTGGGTCCCCTATCAGGAACCCATACATTCTAGCCTGGGTCCCCTACCAGGTGCCCTTCTATCCTAGCCTGGGTCCCCTACCAGGAGCCCATCCATTCTAACCTGGGTCCCCTATCAGGAACCCATACATTCTAGCCTGGGTCCCCTACCAGGTGCCCTTCTATCCTAGCCTGGGTCCCCTACCAGGAGCCCATCCATTCTAGCCGGGGTTCCCTACCAGGAGCCCATCCATTCTAGCCTGGGTCACCTACCTGGAGCCCATTCATTCTAGCCTTGGCCCCCTACCAGGAGCCCATCCACTCTAGCCTGGGCCCCCTACCAGGAGCCCATCCATTCTAGCCTGGGCCCCCTACCAGGAGCCCAGCCATTCTAGCCTAGGCCCCCTACCAGGAGCCCATCCATTCTAGCATGGGCCCCCTACCAGGAGCCCATCCATTCTAGCCTGGGCCCCCTACCAGGAGCCCATCCATTCTAGCCTGGGTCCCTTACCAGGAGTCCATCCATTCTAGACTGGGTCCCCTACCAGGAGCCAATCCATTCTAAACTGGGTCCCCTACTAGGAGCCCATCCATTCTAGACTGGGTCCCCTACCAGGAGCCCATCCATTCTAGCTTGGGTCCCCTACCAGGAGCCCATCCATTCTAACCTGGGTCCCCTTCGAGGAGCCCATCCATTCTAGCCTGGGTCCCCTACCAGGAGCCCATCCATTCTAGCCTGGGTCCCCTACCAGGAGCCCATCCATTCTAGCCTGGGTCCCCTACCAGGAGCCCATCCATTCTAGCCTGTGTCCCCTACCAGGAGCCCATTCATTCTAACCTGGGTCCCCTATCAGGAACCCATACATTCTAGCCTGGGTCCCCAACCAGGTGCCCTTCTATCCTAGCCTGGGTCCCCTACCAGGAGCCCATCCATTCTAGCCGGGGTTCCCTACCAGGAGCCCATCCATTCTAGCCTGGGTCACCTACCTGGAGCCCATTCATTCTAGCCTTGGCCCCCTACCAGGAGCCCATCCACTCTAGCCTGGGCCCCCTACCAGGAGCCCATCCATTCTAGCCTGGGCCCCCTACCAGGAGCCCAGCCATTCTAGCCTAGGCCCCCTACCAGGAGCCCATCCATTCTAGCATGGGCCCCCTACCAGGAGCCCATCCACTCTAGCCTGGGCCCCCTACCAGGAGCCCATCCATTCTAGCCTGGGCCCCCTACCAGGAGCCCAGCCATTCTAGCCTAGGCCCCCTACCAGGAGCCCATCCATTCTAGCATGGGCCCCCTACCAGGAGCCCATCCATTCTAGCCTGGGCCCCCTACCAGGAGCCCATCCATTCTAGCCTGGGTCCCTTACCAGGAGTCCATCCATTCTAGACTGGGTCCCCTACCAGGAGCCAATCCATTCTAAACTGGGTCCCCTACTAGGAGCCCATCCATTCTAGACTGGGTCCCCTACCAGGAGCCCATCCATTCTAGCTTGGGTCCCCTACCAGGAGCCCATCCATTCTAACCTGGGTCCCCTTCGAGGAGCCCATCCATTCTAGCCTGGGTCCCCTACCAGGAGCCCATCCATTCTAGCCTGGGTCCCCTACCAGGAGCCCATCCATTCTAGCCTGGGTCCCCTACCAGGAGCCCATCCATTCTAGCCTGTGTCCCCTACCAGGAGCCCATTCATTCTAACCTGGGTCCCCTATCAGGAACCCATACATTCTAGCCTGGGTCCCCTACCAGGTGCCCTTCTATCCTAGCCTGGGTCCCCTACCAGGAGCCCATCCATTCTAGCCGGGGTTCCCTACCAGGAGCCCATCCATTCTAGCCTGGGTCACCTACCTGGAGCCCATTCATTCTAGCCTTGGCCCCCTACCAGGAGCCCATCCACTCTAGCCTGGGCCCCCTACCAGGAGCCCATCCATTCAAGCCTGGGCCCCCTACCAGGAGCCCAGCCATTCTAGCCTAGGCCCCCTACCAGGAGCCCATCCATTCTAGCCGGGGTTCCCTACCAGGAGCCCATCCATTCTAGCCTGGGTCACCTACCTGGAGCCCATTCATTCTAGCCTTGGCCCCCTACCAGGAGCCCATCCACTCTAGCCTGGGCCCCCTACCAGGAGCCCATCCATTCTAGCCTGGGCCCCCTACCAGGAGCCCAGCCATTCTAGCCTAGGCCCCCTACCAGGAGCCCATCCATTCTAGCATGGGCCCCCTACCAGGAGCCCATCCATTCTAGCCTGGGCCCCCTACCAGGAGCCCATCCATTCTAGCCTGGGTCCCTTACCAGGAGTCCATCCATTCTAGACTGGGTCCCCTACCAGGAGCCAATCCATTCTAAACTGGGTCCCCTACTAGGAGCCCATCCATTCTAGACTGGGTCCCCTACCAGGAGCCCATCCATTCTAGCTTGGGTCCCCTACCAGGAGCCCATCCATTCTAACCTGGGTCCCCTTCGAGGAGCCCATCCATTCTAGCCTGGGTCCCCTACCAGGAGCCCATCCATTCTAGCCTGGGTCCCCTACCAGGAGCCCATCCATTCTAGCCTGGGTCCCCTACCAGGAGCCCATCCATTCTAGCCTGTGTCCCCTACCAGGAGCCCATTCATTCTAGCCTGGGTCCCCTACCAGGAGCCCATCCATTCTAGCCTGGGTCCACCTACCAGGAGCCCATCCATTCTACCTGGGCCCCCTAACCGGAGCCCATTCATTCCAGCCTGGGCCCCCTTTCAGGAGCCCATCCATTCTAGTTTGGTCCCCCTACCAGGAGCCCACCCATTCTAGCCTGGGCCCCCTACCAGGAGCCCATCCATTCTAGCCTGTGTCCCCTACCAGGAGCCCATCCATTCTAGCCTGGGTCCCCTACCAGGAGCCCATCCATTCTACCCTGGGTCCCCTACCAGGAGCCCATCCATTCTAGACTGGGTCCCCTACCAGGTGCCCTTCTATTCTAGCCTGGGTCCCCTACCAGGAGCCCATCCACTCTAGACTTGGTCCCCTACCAGGAGCCCATCCATTCTAGCCTGGGTCCCCTACCAGGAGCCCATCCATTCTAGCCTGGGTCCCCTACCAGGAGCCCATCCATTCTAGCCTGGGTCCCCTACCAGGAGCCCATCCATTCTAGCCTGGGTCCCCTACCAGGAGCCCATCCATTCTAGCCTGGGTGCCCTACCAGGAGCCCATCCATTCTAGCCTGGGTCCCCTACCAGGAGCCCATCCATTCTAGACTGGGTCCCCTACCAGGAGTCTATCCATTCCAGCCTGGGTCCCCTACCAGGAGCCCATCCATTCTAACCTGGGTCCCCTATCAGGAACCCATACATTCTAGCCTGGGTCCCCTACCAGGTGCCCTTCTATCCTAGCCTGGGTCTCCTACCAGGAGCCCATCCATTCTAGCCGGGGTTCCCTACCAGGAGCCCATCCATTCTAGCCTGGGTCACCTACCTGGAGCCCATTCATTCTAGCCTTGGCCCCCTACCAGGAGCCCATCCACTCTAGCCTGGGCCCCCTACCAGGAGCCCATCCATTCTAGCCTGGGCCCCCTACCAGGAGCCCAGCCATTCTAGCCTAGGCCCCCTACCAGGAGCCCATCCATTCTAGCATGGGCCCCCTACCAGGAGCCCATCCATTCTAGCCTGGGCCCCCTACCAGGAGCCCATCCATTCTAGCCTGGGCCCCCACCAGGAGTCCATCAATTATAGCCTAGGCCCCCTACCAGGAGCCCATCCATTCTACCTGGGCCCCCTACCAGGAGCCCATCCATTCTAGCCTGGTCCTCTAACAGGAGCCCATCCATTCCAGCCTGTGTCCACTACCAGGAGCCCATCCATTCTAGCCTGGGTCCCCTACCAGGAGCCCATCCAATCTAGCCTGGGTCCCCTACCCGGAGCCCATCCATTCTAGCCCGGTCCCCCTACCAGGAGCCCATCCATTCCAGCCTGGGTGCCCTACCAGGAGCCCATCCATTCTAGCCCGGTCCCCCTACCAGGAGCCCATCCATTCTAGCCTGCTCCTCTACCAGGAGCCCATCCATTCCAGCCTGTGTCCGCTACCAGGAGCCCATCCATTCTACCCTGGGTCCCCTACCAGGAGCCCATCCATTCTAGACAGGGTCCCCTACCAGGAGCCCAACCAATCTAGCCTGGGTCCCCTACCAGGAGCCCATCCAATCTTGCCTGGGTCCCCAAACCAGGAGCCCATCCATTCTAGCCTGGGTCCCCTACCAGGAGCCCATCCATTCTAGCCTGGGTCCCCTACCAGGAGCCCATCCATTCTAGCCTGGGTCACCTACCAGGAGCCCATCCATTCTAGCCTGGGTCACCTACCAGGAGCCCATCCATTCTAGTCTGGGTCCCCTACCAGGAGCCCATCCATTCTAGCCTGGGTCCCCTACCAGGAGCCCATCCATTCTAGCCTGGTTCCCCTACCAGGAGCCCATCCATTCTAGCCTGGGTCCCCTACCAAGAGCCCATCCATTCTAGCCTGGGTCACCTACCAGGAGCCCATCCATTCTAGCCTGGACCCCCTACCAGGAGCCCATCCATTCTAGCCTGGGTCCCCTATCAGGAGCCCATCCACTCTAGCCTGGGTCCCCTACCAGGAGCCCATCCATTCTTGCCTGGGCCCCCTACCAGGAGCCCATCCATTCTAGCCTAGGCCCCCTACAAGGAGCCCATCCATTCTAGACTGAGCCCCCTACCAGGAGCCCATCAATTCTAGCCTAGGCCCCCTACCAGGAGCCCATCCATTCTACCTGGGCCCCCTAACCGGAGCCCATCCATTCCAGCCTGGGCCCCCTACCAGGAGCCCATCCATTCTAGTTTGTCCCCCTACCAGGAGCCCATCCATTCTAGCCTGGGCCCCCTAAATGGAGCCCATCCATTCTAACCTGTGTCCCCTACCAGGAGCCCATCCATTCTAGCCTGGGTCCCCTACCAGGAGCCCATCCATTCTAGCCTGGGTCCCCTACTAGGAGCCCATCCATTCTAGCCTGGGTCCCCTACCAGGAGCCCATCCATCCTAGCCTGGGTCCACTACCAGGAGCCCATCCATTCTAGATTGGGTCCCCTACCAGGAGCCAATCCATTCTAGCCTGGGTCCCCTACCAGGAACCCATCCATTCTTGCCTGGGCCCCCTACCAGGAGCCCATCCATTCTAGCCTAGGCCCCCTACAAGGAGCCCATCCATTCTAGACTGAGCCCCCTACCAGGAGCCCATCAATTCTAGCCTAGGCCCCCTACCAGGAGCCCATCCATTCTACCTGGGCCCCCTAACCGGAGCCCATCCATTCCAGCCTGGGCCCCCTACCAGGAGCCCATCCATTCTAGTTTGTCCCCCTACCAGGAGCCCATCCATTCTAGCCTGGGCCCCCTAAATGGAGCCCATCCATTCTAACCTGTGTCCCCTACCAGGAGCCCATCCATTCTAGCCTGGGTCCCCTACCAGGAGCCCATCCATTCTAGCCTGGGTCCCCTACTAGGAGCCCATCCATTCTAGCCTGGGTCCCCTACCAGGAGCCCATCCATCCTAGCCTGGGTCCACTACCAGGAGCCCATCCATTCTAGATTGGGTCCCCTACCAGGAGCCAATCCATTCTAGCCTGGGTCCCCTACCAGGAACCCATCCATTCTAGCCTGGGTCCCCTACCAGGAGCCCATCCATTCTAGCCTGGGTCACCTACCAGGAGCCCATCCATTCTAGCCTGGGTCCCCTACCAAGAGCCCATCCATTCTAGCCTGGGTTCCCTACCAGGAGCCCATCCATTCTAGCCTGGGTCCCCTACCAGAAGCCCATCCATTCTAGCCTGGGTACCCTACCAGGATCACATCCATTCTAGACTGAGCCTCTTACCAGGAGCCCATCCTATATAGCCTGGGCCCCCTACCAGGAGCCCATCCATTCTAGCCTGGGTCCCCTACTAGGAGCCCATCCATTCTAGCCTGGGTCCCCTACCAGGAGCCCATCCATCCTAGCCTGGGTCCACTACCAGGAGCCCATCCATTCTAGATTGGGTCCCCTACCAGGAGCCCATCCATTCTAGCCTGGGCCCCCTACCAGGAGCCCATCCATTCTAGCCTGGGACCCCTACCAGGAGCCCATCCATTCCAGCCTGGGACCCCTACCAGGAGCCCACCCATTCTAGCCTGGGCCCCCTACCAGGAGCCCATCCTTTCTAGACTGAGCCCCCTTCTAGGAGCCCATCCATTCTAGCCTAGGCCGCCTAAAAGGAGCCCATACATTCTACCTGGGCCCCCTAATCGGAGCGCATCCATTAGAGCCTGGGCCCCATACCAGGAGCCCATCCATGCTAGCCTGGTCCCCCTACCAGGAGCTTATCCATTCTAACCTGGGCCCCCCACCAGGAGCCCATCCATTCTAGCCTTGGCCCCCTACCAGGGGCCCATCCATTCTAGCCTGGGCCCCCTACCAGGAGCCCATCCATTTTAGCCTGTGTCCCCTACCAGGAGCCCATCCATTCTAGCCTGGGTCCCCTACCAGGAGCCCATCCATTCTAGCCTGGGTCCCCTACCAGGAGCCCATCCATTCTAGCCTGGGTCCCTTACCAGGAGTCCATCCATTCTAGACTGGGTCCCCTACCAGGAGCCAATCCATTCTAAACTGGGTCCCCTACTAGGAGCCCATCCATTCTAGACTGGGTCCCCTACCAGGAGCCCATCCATTCTAGCTTGGGTCCCCTACCAGGAGCCCATCCATTCTAACCTGGGTCCCCTTCGAGGAGCCCATCCATTCTAGCCTGGGTCCCCTACCAGGAGCACATCCATTCTAGCCTGGGTCCCCTACCAGGAGCCCATCCACTCTAGCCTAGGCCCCCTACCAGGAGCCCATCCATTCTAGCCTGGGCCCCCTACCAGGAGCCCATCCATTCTAGCCTAGACCCCCTACCAGGAGCCCATCCATTCTAGCCTGGGCCCCCTACCAGGAGCCCATCCATTCTAGCCTTGGCCCCCTACCAGGAGCCCATCCATTCTAGCCTGGGTCCCTACCAGGAGCCTATCCATTCAAGCCTGTGGCCCTTACCAGGAGCCCATCCATTCTAACCTGGGTCCCCTTCGAGGAGCCCATCCATTCTAGCCTGGGTCCCCTACCAGGAGCCCATCCATTCTAGCCTGGGTCCCCTACCAGGAGCCCATCCATTCTAGCCTGGGTCCCCTACCAGGAGCCCATCCATTCTAGCCTGTGTCCCCTACCAGGAGCCCATTCATTCTAGCCTGGGTCCCCTACCAGGAGCCCATCCATTCTAGCCTGGGTCCACCTACCAGGAGCCCATCCATTCTACCTGGGCCCCCTAACCGGAGCCCATTCATTCCAGCCTGGGCCCCCTTTCAGGAGCCCATCCATTCTAGTTTGGTCCCCCTACCAGGAGCCCACCCATTCTAGCCTGGGCCCCCTACCAGGAGCCCATCCATTCTAGCCTGTGTCCCCTACCAGGAGCCCATCCATTCTAGCCTGGGTCCCCTACCAGGAGCCCATCCATTCTACCCTGGGTCCCCTACCAGGAGCCCATCCATTCTAGACTGGGTCCCCTACCAGGTGCCCTTCTATTCTAGCCTGGGTCCCCTACCAGGAGCCCATCCACTCTAGACTTGGTCCCCTACCAGGAGCCCATCCATTCTAGCCTGGGTCCCCTACCAGGAGCCCATCCATTCTAGCCTGGGTCCCCTACCAGGAGCCCATCCATTCTAGCCTGGGTCCCCTACCAGGAGCCCATCCATTCTAGCCTGGGTCCCCTATCAGGAGCCCATCCATTCTAGCCTGGGTGCCCTACCAGGAGCCCATCCATTCTAGCCTGGGTCCCCTACCAGGAGCCCATCCATTCTAGACTGGGTCCCCTACCAGGAGTCTATCCATTCCAGCCTGGGTCCCCTACCAGGAGCCCATCCATTCTAACCTGGGTCCCCTATCAGGAACCCATACATTCTAGCCTGGGTCCCCTACCAGGTGCCCTTCTATCCTAGCCTGGGTCCCCTACCAGGAGCCCATCCATTCTAGCCGGGGTTCCCTACCAGGAGCCCATCCATTCTAGCCTGGGTCACCTACCTGGAGCCCATTCATTCTAGCCTTGGCCCCCTACCAGGAGCCCATCCACTCTAGCCTGGGCCCCCTACCAGGAGCCCATCCATTCTAGCCTGGGCCCCCTACCAGGAGCCCAGCCATTCTAGCCTAGGCCCCCTACCAGGAGCCCATCCATTCTAGCATGGGCCCCCTACCAGGAGCCCATCCATTCTAGCCTGGGCCCCCTACCAGGAGCCCATCCATTCTAGCCTGGGCCCCCTACCAGTAGCCCATCAATTATAGCCTAGGCCCCCTACCAGGAGCCCATCCATTCTACCTGGGCCCCCTACCAGGAGCCCATCCATTCTAGCCTGGTCCTCTACCAGGAGCCCATCCATTCCAGCCTGTGTCCACTACCAGGAGCCCATCCATTCTAGCCTGGATCCCCTACCAGGAGCCCATCCATTCTAGCCTGGGTCCCCTACCTGGAGCCCATCCATTCTAGCCCGGTCCCCCTACCAGGAGCCCATCCATTCCAGCCTGGGTGCCCTACCAGGAGCCCATCCATTCTAGCCCGGTCCCCCTACCAGGAGCCCATCCATTCTAGCCTGCTCCTCTACCAGGAGCCCATCCATTCCAGCCTGTGTCCGCTACAAGGAGCCCATCCATGCTAGCCTGGGTCCCCTACCAGGAGCCCATCCATTCTAGCCTGGGTCCCCTACCTGGAGCCCATCCATTCTAGCCTGGGTCCCCTACCAGGAGCCCATCCATTCTAGCCTGGGTCCCCTACCAGGAGCCCATCCATTCCAGACTGGGTTCCCTAACAGGAGCCCATCCATTCTAACCTGGGTCACCTACCAGGAGCCCATCCATTCTAGCCTGGGCCCCCTACCAGGAGCCCATCCACTCTAGCCTGGGCCCCCTACCAGGAGCCCATGCATTCTAGCCCGTGCCCCCTACCAGGAGCCCATCCATTCTAGCCTAGCCCCCCTACCAGGAGCCCATCCATTCTAGCCTGGGCCCCCTACCAGGAGCCCATCCATTCTAGCCTGGGCCCCCTACCAGGAGCCCTTCCATAATAGCCTGGGACCCCGACCAGGAGCCCATCCATTCTAGCCTGGGCCCCCTACAAGGAGCCCATCCATTCTAGACTGAGCTCCATACCAGTAGCCCATCAATTCTAGCCTAGGCCCCCTACCAGGATCCCATCCATTCTACCTGGGCCCCCTAACCGGAGCCCATCCATTCCAGCCTGGGCCCCCTACCAGGGGCCCATACATTCTAGTTTGGTCCCCCTACCAGGAGCCCATCCATTCTAGCCTGGGCCCCCTACCAGGAGCCCATCCATTCTAGCCTGTGTCCCCTACCAAGAGCCCATCCATTCTAGCCTGGGTCCCCTACCAGGAGTCAATCCATTCTAGCCTGGGTCCCCTACCAGGAGCCCATCCATTCTAGCCTGGGTCCCCTAGCAGGGGCCCATCCATCCTAGCCTGGGTCCCCTACCAGGAGCCCATCCATTCTAGCCTGGGTCCCCTACCAGGAGCCCATCCATTCTAGCCTGAGTCCCCTACCAGGAGCCCATCCATTCTAGCCTGGGTCCACGACCAGGAGCCCATCCATTCTAGCCTGGGTCCCCTACCAGGAGCCCATTCATTCTAGCCTGGGTCCCCTACCATGAGAACATCCATTCTAGCCTGGGTCCCCTACCAGGAGCCCATCCATTCTAGCCTGGGTCACCTACCAGGAGCCCAAGCATTCTAGCCTGGGCCCCCTACCAGGAGCCCATCCATTCTAGCCTGTGTCCCCTACCAGGAGCCCATCCATTCTAGCCTGGGTCCCCTACCAGGAGCCCATCAATTCTAGCCTGGGTCGCCTACCAGGAGCCCATTCATTCTAGCCTGGGTCCCCTACCAGGGGCCTATACATCCTAGCCTTGGTCCCCTACCAGGAGCCCATCCATTCTAGACTGGGTCCCCTACCAGGAGCCCATCCATTCTAGCCTGGGTCCCCTACCAGAAGCCCATCCATTCTAGCCTGGGTCCACTACAAGGAGCCCATCCATTCTAGCCTGAATCCCCTACCAGGAGCCCATCCATTCTAGCCTGGGTCCCCTACCAGGAGCCCATCAATTCTAGCCTGGGTCCCCTACCAGGAGCCCATCCATTCTAGCCTGGGTCACCTACCAGGAGCCCATCCATTCTAGCCTGGGCCCCCTACCAGGAGCCCATCCATTCTAGCCTGGGTCCCTACCAGGAGCCCATCCATTCTAGGCTGGGCCTCCTACCAGGAGCCCATACATTCTAGACTGGGCCCCCTACCAGGAGCCCATCCATTCTAGCCTAGGCCCCTACCAGGAGCCCATTAATTCTAGCCTAGGCCCCCTACCAGGATCCCATCCATTCTAGCTTGGGCCCCCTACCAGGAGCCCATCCATTCTAGCCTAGGCCCCCAAACTGGAGCCCATCCATTCTAGCCTTGGCCCCCTATCAGGAGCCCATCCATTCTAGCCTGGGTCCTCTTCCAGGAGCCCATCCATTCTAGCCTGGGTCCCCTACCAGGAGCCCATCCATTCTAGCCTGGGTCCCCTACCAGGAGCCCATCCATTCTAGCCTTTGTCCCCTACCAGCAGCCTTTCCATTCTAGCCTGGGCCCCCTACCAGGAGCCCATCCATTCTAGCCTTGGCCCCCTACCAGGAGCCCATCCATTCTAGCTTGGGACCCCTACCAGGAGCCCATCCATTCTAGCCTGGGCCCCCTACCAGGAGCCCAAACATTCTAGACTGAGCCCCCTACCAGTAGCCCATCAATTCTAGACTGAGCCCCCTACCAGTAGCCCATCCATTCTACCTGGGCCCCCTATTCGGAGCCCATCCATTCCAGCCTGGGCCCCCTACCAGGAGCCCATCCATTCTAGCCTTGGCCCCTTTCAGGAGCCCATCCATTCTAGCCTGGGTCCCCTTCCAGGAGCCCATCCATTCTAGCCTGGGTCCTCTACCAGGAGCCTATCCATTCTAGCCTGGGTCCCCTACCAGGAGCCCATCCATTCTAGCCTGGGTACCCTATCAGGATCCCATCCATTCTAGACTGAGACCCCTACCAGGAGCCCATCCATTCTAGCCTGGGCCCCCTACCAGGAGCCAATCCATTCTAGCCTGGGCCCCGTAACAGGAGCCCATCCATTCTAGCCTGGGCCCCCTACCAGGAGCCCATCCATTCTAGCCTGGGACCCCTACCAGGAGCATATCCATTCTAGCCTGGGTCCCCTACCAGGAGCCCATCCATTCTAGCCTGGGTCCCCTACCAGGAGCCCATCCATTCTAGCCTTTGTCCCCTACCAGCAGCCCTTCCATTCTAGCCTGGGCCCCCTACCAGGAGCCCATCCATTCTAGCCTTGGCCCCCTATCAGGAGCCCATCCATTCTAGCCTGGGACCCCTACCAGGAGCCCATCCATTCTAGCCTGGGACCCCTACCAGGAGCCCATCCATTCTAGCCTGGGCCCCCTACCAGGAGCCCATCCATTCTAGACTGAGCCCCCTACCAGGAGCCCATCCATTCTAGCCTGGGTCCCCTACCAGGAGCCCATCCATTCTAGCCTGGGTCCCCTACCAGGAGCCCATCCATACTAGCCTGGGTCCCCTAGCAGGGGCCCATCCATCCTAGCCTGGGTCCCCTACCAGGATCCCATCCATTCTAGACTGGGTCCCCTACCAGGAGCCCATCCATACTAGCCTGGGTCCTCTACCAGGAGCCTATCCATTCTAGCCTGGGTCCCCTACCAGGAGCCCATCCATTCTAGCCTGGGTACCCTATCAGGATCCCATCCATTCTAGACTGAGACCCCTACCAGGAGCCCATCCATTCTAGCCTGGGCCCCCTACCAGGAGCCAATCCATTCTAGCCTGGGCCCCGTAACAGGAGCCCATCCATTCTAGCCTGGGCCCCCTACCAGGAGCCCATCCATTCTAGCCTGGGACCCCTACCAGGAGCATATCCATTCTAGCCTGGGTCCCCTACCAGGAGCCCATCAATTCTAGCCTGGGTCCCCTACCAGGAGCCCATCCATTCTAGCCTTTGTCCCCTACCAGCAGCCCTTCCATTCTAGCCTGGGCCCCCTACCAGGAGCCCATCCATTCTAGCCTTGGCCCCCTATCAGGAGCCCATCCATTCTAGCCTGGGACCCCTACCAGGAGCCCATCCATTCTAGCCTGGGCCCCCTACCAGGAGCCCATCCATTCTAGACTGAGCCCCCTACCAGGAGCCCATCCATTCTAGCCTGGGTCCCCTACCAGGAGCCCATCCATTCTAGCCTGGGTCCCCTACCAGGAGCCCATCCATACTAGCCTGGGTCCCCTAGCAGGGGCCCATCCATCCTAGCCTGGGTCCCCTACCAGGATCCCATCCATTCTAGACTGGGTCCCCTACCAGGAGCCCATCCATTCTAGCCTGAGTCCCCTACCAGGAGCCCATCCATTCTAGCCTGGGTCCACTACAAGGAGCCCATCCATTCTAGCCTGGGTCCCCTACCAGGAGCCCATCCATTCTAGCCTGGGTCCCCTACCATGAGCCCATCCATTCTAGCCTGGGTCCCCTACCAGGAGCCCATCCATTCTAGCCTGGGTCCACTACCAGGAGCCCATCAATTCTAGCCTGGGTCCCCTACCAGGAGCCCATCCATTCTAGCCTGGGTCCCCTACCAGGGGCCTATCCATCCTAGCCTGGGTCCCCTACCAGGAGCCCATCCATTCTAGACTGGGTCCCCTACCAGGAGCCCATCCATTCTAGCCTGGGTCCCCTACCAGAAGCCCATCCATTCTAGCCTGGGTCCACTACAAGGAGCCCATCCATTCTAGCCTGAATCCCCTACCAGGAGCCCATCCATTCTAGCCTGGGTCCCCTACCAGGAGCCCATCCATTCTAGCCTGGGTCTCCTACCAGGAGCCCATCCATTCTAGCCTGGGCCCCCTACCAGGAGCCCATCCATTCTAGCCTGGGTCCCTACCAGGAGCCCATCCATTCTAGGCTGGGCCTCCTACCAGGAGCCCATACATTCTAGACTGGGCCCCCTACCAGGAGCCCATCCATTCTAGCCTAGGCCCCTACCAGGAGCCCATTAATTCTAGCCTAGGCCCCCTACCAGGAGCCCATCCATTCTAGCTTGGGCCCCCTACCAGGAGCCCATCCATTCTAGCCTGGGCCCCCAAACTGGAGCCCATCCATTCTAGCCTTGGCCCCCTATCAGGAGCCCATCCATTCTAGCCTGGGTCCCCTTCCAGGAGCCCATCCATTCTAGCCTGGGTCCCCTACCAGGAGCCCATCCATTCTAGCCTGGGTCCCCTACCAGGAGCCCATCCATTCTAGCCTTTGTCCCCTACCAGCAGCCCTTCCATTCTAGCCTGGGCCCCCTACCAGGAGCCCATCCATTCTAGCCTTGGCCCCCTACCAGGAGCCCATCCATTCTAGCCTGGGACCCCTACCAGGAGCCCATCCATTCTAGCCTGGGCCCCCTACCAGGAGCCCATCCATTCTAGCCTGGGACCCCTACCAGCAGCCCTTCCATTCTAGCCTGGGCCCCCTACCAGGAGCCCATCCATTCTAGCCTTGGCCCCCTATCAGGAGCCCATCCATTCTAGCCTGGGACCCCTACCAGGAGCCCATCCATTCTAGCCTGGGCCCCCTACCAGGAGCCCATCCATTCTAGACTGAGCCCCCTACCAGGAGCCCATCCATTCTAGCCTGGGTCCCCTACCAGGAGCCCATCCATTCTAGCCTGGGTCCCCTACCAGGAGCCCATCCATTCTAGCCTTGGTCCCCTAGCAGGGGCCCATCCATCCTAGCCTGGGTCCCATACCAGGGGCCTATCCATCCTAGCCTGGGTCCCCTACCAGGAGCCCATCCATTCTAGACTGGGTCCCCTACCAGGAGCCCATCCATTCTAGCCTGGGTCCCCTACCAGAAGCCCATCCATTCTAGCCTGGGTCCACTACAAGGAGCCCATCCATTCTAGCCTGAATCCCCTACCAGGAGCCCATCCATTCTAGCCTGGGTCCCCTACCAGGAGCCCATCCATTCTAGCCTGGGTCTCCTACCAGGAGCCCATCCATTCTAGCCTGGGCCCCCTACCAGGAGCCCATCCATTCTAGCCTGGGTCCCTACCAGGAGCCCATCCATTCTAGGCTGGGCCTCCTACCAGGAGCCCATACATTCTAGACTGGGCCCCCTACCAGGAGCCCATCCATTCTAGCCTAGGCCCCTACCAGGAGCCCATTAATTCTAGCCTAGGCCCCCTACCAGGAGCCCATCCATTCTAGCTTGGGCCCCCTACCAGGAGCCCATCCATTCTAGCCTGGGCCCCCAAACTGGAGCCCATCCATTCTAGCCTTGGCCCCCTATCAGGAGCCCATCCATTCTAGCCTGGGTCCCCTTCCAGGAGCCCATCCATTCTAGCCTGGGTCCCCTACCAGGAGCCCATCCATTCTAGCCTGGGTCCCCTACCAGGAGCCCATCCATTCTAGCCTTTGTCCCCTACCAGCAGCCCTTCCATTCTAGCCTGGGCCCCCTACCAGGAGCCCATCCATTCTAGCCTTGGCCCCCTACCAGGAGCCCATCCATTCTAGCCTGGGACCCCTACCAGGAGCCCATCCATTCTAGCCTGGGCCCCCTACCAGGAGCCCATCCATTCTAGCCTGGGACCCCTACCAGCAGCCCTTCCATTCTAGCCTGGGCCCCCTACCAGGAGCCCATCCATTCTAGCCTTGGCCCCCTATCAGGAGCCCATCCATTCTAGCCTGGGACCCCTACCAGGAGCCCATCCATTCTAGCCTGGGCCCCCTACCAGGAGCCCATCCATTCTAGACTGAGCCCCCTACCAGGAGCCCATCCATTCTAGCCTGGGTCCCCTACCAGGAGCCCATCCATTCTAGCCTGGGTCCCCTACCAGGAGCCCATCCATTCTAGCCTTGGTCCCCTAGCAGGGGCCCATCCATCCTAGCCTGGGTCCCCTACCAGGATCCCATCCATTCTAGACTGGGTCCCCTACCAGGAGCCCATCCATTCTAGCCTGAGTCCCCTACCAGGAGCCCATCCATTCTAGCCTGGGTCCACTACAAGGAGCCCATCCATTCTAGCCTGGGTCCCTTACCAGGAGCCCATCCATTCTAGCCTGGGTCCCCTACCATGAGCCCATCCATTCTAGCCTGGGTCCCCTACCAGGAGCCCATCCATTCTAGCCTGGGTCACCTACCAGGAGCCCATCCATTCTAGCCTGGGCCCCCTACCAGGAGCCCTTCCATTCTAGCCTGTGTCCCCTACCAGGAGCCCATCCATTCTAGCCTGGGTCCACTACCAGGAGCCCATCAATTCTAGCCTGGGTCCCCTACCAGGAGCCCATCCATTCTAGCCTGGGTCCCCTACCAGGGGCCTATCCATCCTAGCCTGGGTCCCCTACCAGGAGCCCATCCATTCTAGACTGGGTCCCCTACCAGGAGCCCATCCATTCTAGCCTGGGTCCCCTACCAGAAGCCCATCCATTCTAGCCTGGGTCCACTACAAGGAGCCCATCCATTCTAGCCTGAATCCCCTACCAGGAGCCCATCCATTCTAGCCTGGGTCCCCTACCAGGAGCCCATCCATTCTAGCCTGGGTCCCCTACCAGGAGCCCATCCATTCTAGCCTGGGTCACCTACCAGGAGCCCATCCATTCTAGCCTGGGCCCCCTACCAGGAGCCCATCCATTCTAGCCTGGGTCCCTACCAGGAGCCCATCCATTCTAGGCTGGGCCTCCTACCAGGAGCCCATACATTCTAGACGGGGCCCCCTACCAGGAGCCCATCCATTCTAGCCTAGGCCCTTACCAGGAGCCCATTAATTCTAGCCTAGGCCCCCTACCAGGAGCCCATCCATTCTAGCTTGGGCCCCCTACCAGGAGCCCATCCATTCTAGCCTGGGCCCCCAAACTGGAGCCCATCCATTCTAGCCTTGGCCCCCTATCAGGAGCCCATCCATTCTAGCCTGGGTCCCCTTCCAGGAGCCCATCCATTCTAGCCTGGGTCCCCTACCAGGAGCCCATCCATTCTAGCCTGGGTCCCCTACCAGGAGCCCATCCATTCTAACCTGGGTCCCCTTCGAGGAGCCCATCCATTCTAGCCTGGGTCCCCTACCAGGAGCCCATCCATTCTAGACTGGGTCCCCTACCAGGAGCCCATCCATTCTAGCTTGGGTCCCCTACCAGGAGCCCATCCATTGTAACATGGGTCCCCTTCGAGGAGCCCATCCATTCTAGCCTGGGTCCCCTACCAGGAGCACATCCATTCTAGCCTGGGTCCCCTACCAGGAGCCCATCCACTCTAGCCTAGGCCCCCTACCAGGAGCCCATCCATTCTAGCCTGGGCCCCCTACCATGAGCCCATCCATTCTAGCCTAGGCCCCCTACCAGGAGCCCATCCATTCTAGCCTGGGCCCCCTACCAGGAGCCCATCCATTCTAGCCTGGGCCCCCACCAGGAGCCCATCCATTCTAGCCTGGGTCCCTACCAGGAGCCTATCCATTCAAGCCTGGGGCCCTTACCAGGAGCCTATCCATTCTAGACTGAGCCCCCTACCAGGAGCCCATCCATTCTAGCCTGGGTCCCCTACCAGGAGCCCATCCATTCTAGCCTGGGTCCCTTACCAGGAGTCCATCCATTCTAGACTGGGTCCCCTACCAGGAGCCAATCCATTCTAAAGTGGGTCCCCTACTAGGAGCCCATCCATTCTTGACTGGGTCCCCTACCAGGAGCCCATCCATTCTAGCTTGGGTCCTCTACCAGGAGCCCATCCATTCTAACCTGGGTCCCCTTCGAGGAGCCCATCCATTCTAGCCTGGGTCCCCTACCAGAAGCCCATCCATTCTAACCTGGGTACCCTACCAGGATCACATCCATTCTAGACTGAGCCTCTTACCAGAAGCCCATCCATTCTAGCCTGGGCCCCCTACCAGGAGCCCATCCAATCTAGCCTGGGCCCCCTAACAGGACCCCATCCATTCTAGCCTGGACCCCCTACCAGGAGCCCATCCATTCTAGCCTGGGACCCCTACCAGGAGCCCATCCGTTCCAGCCTGGGACCCCTACCAGGAGCCCACCCATTCTAGCCTGGGCCCCCTACCAGGAGCCCATCCATTCTAGACTGAGCCCCCTTCTAGGAGCCCATCCATTCTAGCCTGGGCCCCCTAAAAGGAGCCCATACATTCTACCTGGGCCCCCTAACCAGAGCGCATCCATTAGCGCCTGGGCCCCATACCAGGAGCCCATCCATTCTAGCCTGGTCCCCCTACCAGGAGCTTATCCATTCTAACCTGGGCCCCCCACCAGGAGCCCATCCATTCTAGCCTTGGCCCCCTACCAGGAGCCCTTCCATTTTAGCCTGGGCCCCCTACCAGGAGCCCATCCATTTTAGCCTGTGTCCCCTACCAGGAGCCCATCCATTCTAGCCTGGGTCCCCTACCAGGAGCCCATCCATTCTAGCCTGGGTCCCCTACCAGGAGCCCATCCATTCTAGCCTGGGTCCCTTACCAGGAGTCCATCTATTCTAGACTGGGTCCCCTACCAGGAGCCAATCCATTCTAAACTGGGTCCCCTACTAGGAGCCCATCCATTCTAGACTGGGTCCCCTACCAGGAGCCCATCCATTCTAGCTTGGGTCCCCTACCAGGAGCCCATCCATTCTAACCTGGGTCCCCTTCGAGGAGCCCATCCATTCTAGCCTGGGTCCCCTACCAGGAGCCCATCCATTCTAGCCTGGGTCCCCTAACAGGAGCCCATCCATTCTAGCCTGGGTCCCCTACCAGGAGCCCATCCATTCTAGCCTGTGTCCCCTACCAGGAGCCCATTCATTCTAGCCTGGGTCCCCTACCAGGAGCCCATCCATTCTAGCCTGGGTCCACCTACCAGGAGCCCATCCATTCTACCTGTGCCCCCTAACCGGAGCCCATTCATTCCAGCCTGGGCCCCCTTTCAGGAGCCCATCCATTCTAGTTTGGTCCCCCTTCCAGGAGCCCAGCCATTCTAGCCTGGGCCCCCTACCAGGAGCCCATCCATTCTAGCCTGTGTCCCCTACCAGGAGCCCATCCATTCTAGCCTGGGTCCCCTACCAGGAGCCCATCCATTCTACCCTGGGTCCCCTACCAGGAGCCCATCCATTCTAGACTGGGTCCCCTACCAGGTGCCCTTCTATTCTAGCCTGGGTCCCCTACCAGGAGCCCATCCATTCTAGACTTGGTCCCCTACCAGGAGCCCATCCATTCTAGCCTGGGTCCCCTACCAGGAGCCCATCCATTCTAGCCTGGGTCCCCTACCAGGAGCCCATCCATTCTAGCCTGGGTCCCCTACCAGGAGCCCATCCATTCTAGCCTGGGTCCCCTATCAGGAGCCCATCCATTCTAGCCTGGGTGCCCTACCAGGAGCCCATCCATTCTAGCCTGGGGCCCCTACCAGGAGTCTATCCATTCCAGCCTGGGTCCCCTACCAGGAGCCCATCCATTCTAACCTGGGTCCCCTATCAGGAACCCATACATTCTAGCCTGGGTCCCCTAACAGGTGCCCTTCTATCCTAGCCTGGGTCCCCTACCAGGAGCCCATCCATTCTAGCCGGGGTTCCCTACCAGGAGCCCATCCATTCTAGCCTGGGTCACCTACCTGGAGCCCATTCATTCTAGCCTTGGCCCCCTACCAGGAGCCCATCCACTCTAGCCTGGGCCCCCTACCAGGAGCCCATCCATTCTAGCCTGGGCCCCCTACCAGGAGCCCAGCCATTCTAGCCTAGGCCCCCTACCAGGAGCCCATCCATTCTAGCATGGGCCCCCTACCAGGAGCCCATCCATTCTAGCCTGGGCCCCCTACCAGGAGCCCATCCATTCTAGCCTGGGCCCCCTACCAGGAGCCCATCCATTCTAGCCTGGGCCCCCTACCAGGAGCCCATCCATTATAGCCTAGGCCCCCTACCAGGAGCCCATCCATTCTACCTGGGCCCCCTACCAGGAGCCCATCCATTCTAGCCTGGTCCTCTACCAGGAGCCCATCCATTCCAGCCTGTGTCCACTACCAGGAGCCCATCCATTCTAGCCTGGGTCCCCTACCAGGAGCCCATCCATTCTAGCCTGGGTCCCCTACCTGGAGCCCATCCATTCTAGCCCGGTCCCCCTACCAGGAGCCCATCCATTCCAGCCTGGGTGCCCTACCAGGAGCCCATCCATTCTAGCCCGGTCCCCCTACCAGGAGCCCATCCATTCTAGCCTGCTCCTCTACCAGGAGCCCATCCATTCCAGCCTGTGTCCGCTACCAGGAGCCCATCCATTCTAGCCTGGGTCCCCTACCTGGAGCCCATCCATTCTAGCCTAGGTCCCCTACCAGGAGCCCATCCATTCTAGCCTGGGTCCCCTACCAGGAGCCCATCCATTCCAGACTGGGTTCCCTAACAGGAGCCCATCCATTCTAACCTGGGTCACCTACCAGGAGCCCATCCATTCTAGCCTGGGCCCCCTACCAGGAGCCCATCCACTCTAGCCTGGGCCCCCTACCAGGAGCCCATGCATTCTGGCCTGTGCCCCCTACCAGGAGCCCATCCATTCTAGCCTAGCCCCCCTACCAGGAGCCCATCCATTCTAGCCTGGGCCCCCTACCAGGAGCCCATCCATTCTAGCCTGGGCCCCCTACCAGGAGCCCTTCCATAATAGCCTGGGACCCCGACCAGGAGCCCATCCATTCTAGCCTGGGCCCCCTACAAGGAGCCCATCCATTCTAGACTGAGCTCCATACCAGTAGCCCATCAATTCTAGCCTAGGCCCCCTACCAGGATCCCATCCATTCTACCTGGGCCCCCTAACCGGAGCCCATCCATTCCAGCCTGGGCCCCCTACCAGGGGCCCATCCATTCTAGTTTGGTCCCCCTACCAGGAGCCCATCCATTCTAGCCTGGGCCCCCTACCAGGAGCCCATCCATTCTAGCCTGTGTCCCCTACCAGGAGCCCATCCATTCTAGCCTGGGTCCCCTACCAGGAGTCAATCCATTCTAGCCTGGGTCCCCTACCAGGAGCCCATCCATTCTAGCCTGGGTCCCCTAGCAGGGGCCCATCCATCCTAGCCTGGGTCCCCTACCAGGAGCCCATCCATTCTAGCCTGGGTCCCCTACCAGGAGCCCATCCATTCTAGCCTGAGTCCCCTACCAGGAGCCCATCCATTCTAGCCTGGGTCCACGACCAGGAGCCCATCCATTCTAGCCTGGGTCCCCTACCAGGAGCCCATTCATTCTAGCCTGGGTCCCCTACCATGAGAACATCCATTCTAGCCTGGGTCCCCTACCAGGAGCCCATCCATTCTAGCCTGGGTCACCTACCAGGAGCCCAAGCATTCAAGCCTGGGCCCCCTACCAGGAGCCCATCCATTCTAGCCTGTGTCCCCTACCAGGAGCCCATCCATTCTAGCCTGGGTCCCCTACCAGGAGCCCATCAATTCTAGCCTGGGTCGCCTACCAGGAGCCCATTCATTCTAGCCTGGGTCCCCTACCAGGGGCCTATACATCCTAGCCTTGGTCCCCTACCAGGAGCCCATCCATTCTAGACTGGGTCCCCTACCAGGAGCCCATCCATTCTAGCCTGGGTCCCCTACCAGAAGCCCATCCATTCTAGCCTGGGTCCACTACAAGGAGCCCATCCATTCTAGCCTGAATCCCCTACCAGGAGCCCATCCATTCTAGCCTGGGTCCCCTACCAGGAGCCCATCAATTCTAGCCTGGGTCCCCTACCAGGAGCCCATCCATTCTAGCCTGGGTCACCTACCAGGAGCCCATCCATTCTAGCCTGGGCCCCCTACCAGGAGCCCATCCATTCTAGCCTGGGTCCCTACCAGGAGCCCATCCATTCTAGGCTGGGCCTCCTACCAGGAGCCCATACATTCTAGACTGGGCCCCCTACCAGGAGCCCATCCATTCTAGCCTAGGCCCCTACCAGGAGCCCATTAATTCTAGCCTAGGCCCCCTACCAGGATCCCATCCATTCTAGCTTGGGCCCCCTACCAGGAGCCCATCCATTCTAGCCTGGGCCCCCAAACTGGAGCCCATCCATTCTAGCCTTGGCCCCCTATCAGGAGCCCATCCATTCTAGCCTGGGTCCTCTTCCAGGAGCCCATCCATTCTAGCCTGGGTCCCCTACCAGGAGCCCATCCATTCTAGCCTGGGTCCCCTACCAGGAGCCCATCCATTCTAGCCTTTGTCCCCTACCAGCAGCCTTTCCATTCTAGCCTGGGCCCCCTACCAGGAGCCCATACATTCTAGCCTTGGCCCCCTACCAGGAGCCCATCCATTCTAGCCTGGGACCCCTACCAGGAGCCCATCCATTCTAGCCTGGGCCCCCTACCAGGAGCCCAAACATTCTAGACTGAGCCCCCTACCAGTAGCCCATCAATTCTAGACTGAGCCCCCTACCAGTAGCCCATCCATTCTACCTGGGCCCCCTATTCGGAGCCCATCCATTCCAGCCTGGGCCCCCTACCAGGAGCCCATCCATTCTAGCCTTGGCCCCTTTCAGGAGCCCATCCATTCTAGCCTGGGTCCCCTTCCAGGAGCCCATCCATTCTAGCCTGGGTCCTCTACCAGGAGCCTATCCATTCTAGCCTGGGTCCCCTACCAGGAGCCCATCCATTCTAGCCTGGGTACCCTATCAGGATCACATCCATTCTAGACTGAGACCTCTACCAGGAGCCCATCCATTCTAGCCTGGGCCCCCTACCAGGAGCCAATCTATTCTAGCCTGGGCCCCGTAACAGGAGCCCATCCATTCTAGCCTGGGCCCCCTACCAGGAGCCCATCCAGTCTAGCCTGGGACCCCTACCAGGAGCATATCCATTCTAGCCTGGGTCCCCTACCAGGAGCCCATCCATTCTAGCCTGGGTCCCCTACCAGGAGCCCATCCATTCTAGCCTTTGTCCCCTACCAGCAGCCCTTCCATTCTAGCCTGGGCCCCCTACCAGGAGCCCATCCATTCTAGCCTTGGCCCCCTATCAGGAGCCCATCCATTCTAGCCTGGGACCCCTACCAGGAGCCCATCCATTCTAGCCTGGGCCCCCTACCAGGAGCCCATCCATTCTAGACTGAGCCCCCTACCAGGAGCCCATCCATTCTAGCCTGGGTCCCCTACCAGGAGCCCATCCATTCTAGCCTGGGTCCCCTACCAGGAGCCCATCCATTCTAGCCTGGGTCCCCTAGCAGGGGCCCATCCATCCTAGCCTGGGTCCCCTACCAGGATCCCATCCATTCTAGACTGGGTCCCCTACCAGGAGCCCATCCATTCTAGCCTGAGTCCCCTACCAGGAGCCCATCCATTCTAGCCTGGGTCCACTACAAGGAGCCCATCCATTCTAGCCTGGGTCCCCTACCAGGAGCCCATCCATTCTAGCCTGGGTCCCCTACCATGAGCCCATCCATTCTAGCCTGGGTCCCCTACCAGGAGCCCATCCATTCTAGCCTGGGTCACCTACCAGGAGCCCATCCATTCTAGCCTGGGCCCCCTACCAGGAGCCCTTCCATTCTAGCCTGTGTCCCCTACCAGGAGCCCATCCATTCTAGCCTGGGTCCACTACCAGGAGCCCATCAATTCTAGCCTGGGTCCCCTACCAGGAGCCCATCCATTCTAGCCTGGGTCCCCTACCAGGGGCCTATCCATCCTAGCCTGGGTCCCCTACCAGGAGCCCATCCATTCTAGACTGGGTCCCCTACCAGGAGCCCATCCATTCTAGCCTGGGTCCCCTACCAGAAGCCCATCCATTCTAGCCTGGGTCCACTACAAGGAGCCCATCCATTCTAGCCTGAATCCCCTACCAGGAGCCCATCCATTCTAGCCTGGGTCCCCTACCAGGAGCCCATCCATTCTAGCCTGGGTCCCCTACCAGGAGCCCATCCATTCTAGCCTGGGTCACCTACCAGGAGCCCATCCATTCTAGCCTGGGCCCCCTACCAGGAGCCCATCCATTCTAGCCTGGGTCCCTACCAGGAGCCCATCCATTCTAGGCTGGGCCTCCTACCAGGAGCCCAGACATTCTAGACTGGGCCCCCTACCAGGAGCCCATCCATTCTAGCCTAGGCCCCTACCAGGAGCCCATTAATTCTAGCCTAGGCCCCCTACCAGGAGCCCATCCATTCTAGCTTGGGCCCCCTACCAGGAGCCCATCCATTCTAGCCTGGGCCCCCAAACTGGAGCCCATCCATTCTAGCCTTGGCCCCCTATCAGGAGCCCATCCATTCTAGCCTGGGTCCCCTTCCAGGAGCCCATCCATTCTAGCCTGGGTCCCCTACCAGGAGCCCATCCATTCTAGCCTGGGTCCCCTACCAGGAGCCCATCCATTCTAGCCTTTGTCCCCTACCAGCAGCCCTTCCATTCTAGCCTGGGCCCCCTACCAGGAGCCCATCCATTCTAGCCTTGGCCCCCTACCAGGAGCCCATCCATTCTAGCCTGGGACCCCTACCAGGAGCCCATCCATTCTAGCCTGGGCCCCCTACCAGGAGCCCATCCATTCTAGCCTGGGACCCCTACCAGCAGCCCTTCCATTCTAGCCTGGGCCCCCTACCAGGAGCCCATCCATTCTAGCCTTGGCCCCCTATCAGGAGCCCATCCATTCTAGCCTGGGACCCCTACCAGGAGCCCATCCATTCTAGCCTGGGCCCCCTAGCAGGAGCCCATCCATTCTAGACTGAGCCCCCTACCAGGAGCCCATCCATTCTAGCCTGGGTCCCCTACCAGGAGCCCATCCATTCTAGCCTGGGTCCCCTACCAGGAGCCCATCCATTCTAGCCTGGGTCCCCTAGCAGGGGCCCATCCATCCTAGCCTGGGTCCCCTACCAGGATCCCATCCATTCTAGACTGGGTCCCCTACCAGGAGCCCATCCATTCTAGCCTGAGTCCCCTACCAGGAGCCCATCCATTCTAGCCTGGGTCCACTACAAGGAGCCCATCCATTCTAGCCTGGGTCCCCTACCAGGAGCCCATCCATTCTAGCCTGGGTCCCCTACCATGAGCCCATCCATTCTAGCCTGGGTCCCCTACCAGGAGCCCATCCATTCTAGCCTGGGTCACCTACCAGGAGCCCATCCATTCTAGCCTGGGCCCCCTACCAGGAGCCCTTCCATTCTAGCCTGTGTCCCCTACCAGGAGCCCATCCATTCTAGCCTGGGTCCACTACCAGGAGCCCATCAATTCTAGCCTGGGTCCCCTACCAGGAGCCCATCCATTCTAGCCTGGGTCCCCTACCAGGGGCCTATCCATCCTAGCCTGGGTCCCCTACCAGGAGCCCATCCATTCTAGACTGGGTCCCCTACCAGGAGCCCATCCATTCTAGCCTGGGTCCCCTACCAGAAGCCCATCCATTCTAGCCTGGGTCCACTACAAGGAGCCCATCCATTCTAGCCTGAATCCCCTACCAGGAGCCCATCCATTCTAGCCTGGGTCCCCTACCAGGAGCCCATCCATTCTAGCCTGGGTCCCCTACCAGGAGCCCATCCATTCTAGCCTGGGTCACCTACCAGGAGCCCATCCATTCTAGCCTGGGCCCCCTACCAGGAGCCCATCCATTCTAGCCTGGGTCCCTACCAGGAGCCCATCCATTCTAGGCTGGGCCTCCTACCAGGAGCCCATACATTCTAGACTGGGCCCCCTACCAGGAGCCCATCCATTCTAGCCTAGGCCCCTACCAGGAGCCCATTAATTCTAGCCTAGGCCCCCTACCAGGAGCCCATCCATTCTAGCTTGGGCCCCCTACCAGGAGCCCATCCATTCTAGCCTGGGCCCCCAAACTGGAGCCCATCCATTCTAGCCTTGGCCCCCTATCAGGAGCCCATCCATTCTAGCCTTGGCCCCCTACCAGGAGCCCATCCATTCTAGCCTGGGACCCCTACCAGGAGCCCATCCATTCTAGCCTGGGCCCCCTACCAGGAGCCCATCCATTCTAGCCTGGGACCCCTACCAGCAGCCCTTCCATTCTAGCCTGGGCCCCCTACCAGGAGCCCATCCATTCTAGCCTTGGCCCCCTATCAGGAGCCCATCCATTCTAGCCTGGGACCCCTACCAGGAGCCCATCCATTCTAGCCTGGGCCCCCTACCAGGAGCCCATCCATTCTAGACTGAGCCCCCTACCAGGAGCCCATCCATTCTAGCCTGGGTCCCCTACCAGGAGCCCATCCATTCTAGCCTGGGTCCCCTACCAGGAGCCCATCCATTCTAGCCTGGGTCCCCTAGCAGGGGCCCATCCATCCTAGCCTGGGTCCCCTACCAGGATCCCATCCATTCTAGACTGGGTCCCCTACAAGGAGCCCATCCATTCTAGCCTGAGTCCCCTACCAGGAGCCCATCCATTCTAGCCTGGGTCCACTACAAGGAGCCCATCCATTCTAGCCTGGGTCCCCTACCAGGAGCCCATCCATTCTAGCCTGGGTCCCCTACCATGAGCCCATCCATTCTAGCCTGGGTCCCCTACCAGGAGCCCATCCATTCTAGCCTGGGTCACCTACCAGGAGCCCATCCATTCTAGCCTGGGCCCCCTACCAGGAGCCCTTCCATTCTAGCCTGTGTCCCCTACCAGGAGCCCATCCATTCTAGCCTGGGTCCACTACCAGGAGCCCATCAATTCTAGCCTGGGTCCCCTACCAGGAGCCCATCCATTCTAGCCTGGGTCCCCTACCAGGGGCCTATCCATCCTAGCCTGGGTCCCCTACCAGGAGCCCATCCATTCTAGACTGGGTCCCCTACCAGGAGCCCATCCATTCTAGCCTGGGTCCCCTACCAGAAGCCCATCCATTCTAGCCTGGGTCCACTACAAGGAGCCCATCCATTCTAGCCTGAATCCCCTACCAGGAGCCCATCCATTCTAGCCTGGGTCCCCTACCAGGAGCCCATCCATTCTAGCCTGGGTCCCCTACCAGGAGCCCATCCATTCTAGCCTGGGTCACCTACCAGGAGCCCATCCATTCTAGCCTGGGCCCCCTACCAGGAGCCCATCCATTCTAGCCTGGGTCCCTACCAGGAGCCCATCCATTCTAGGCTGGGCCTCCTACCAGGAGCCCATACATTCTAGACTGGGCCCCCTACCAGGAGCCCATCCATTCTAGCCTAGGCCCCTACCAGGAGCCCATTAATTCTAGCCTAGGCCCCCTACCAGGAGCCCATCCATTCTAGCTTGGGCCCCCTACCAGGAGCCCATCCATTCTAGCCTGGGCCCCCAAACTGGAGCCCATCCATTCTAGCCTTGGCCCCCTATCAGGAGCCCATCCATTCTAGCCTGGGTCCCCTTCCAGGAGCCCATCCATTCTAGCCTGGGTCCCCTACCAGGAGCCCATCCATTCTAGCCTGGGTCCCCTACCAGGAGCCCATCCATTCTAGCCTTTGTCCCCTACCAGCAGCCCTTCCATTCTAGCCTGGGCCCCCTACCAGGAGCCCATCCATTCTAGCCTTGGCCCCCTACCAGGAGCCCATCCATTCTAGCCTGGGTCCCCTACCATGAGCCCATCCATTCTAGCCTGGGTCCCCTACCAGGAGCCCATCCATTCTAGCCTGGGTCACCTACCAGGAGCCCATCCATTCTAGCCTGGGCCCCCTACCAGGAGCCCTTCCATTCTAGCCTGTGTCCCCTACCAGGAGCCCATCCATTCTAGCCTGGGTCCACTACCAGGAGCCCATCAATTCTAGCCTGGGTCCCCTACCAGGAGCCCATCCATTCTAGCCTGGGTCCCCTACCAGGGGCCTATCCATCCTAGCCTGGGTCCCCTACCAGGAGCCCATCCATTCTAGACTGGGTCCCCTACCAGGAGCCCATCCATTCTAGCCTGGGTCCCCTACCAGAAGCCCATCCATTCTAGCCTGGGTCCACTACAAGGAGCCCATCCATTCTAGCCTGAATCCCCTACCAGGAGCCCATCCATTCTAGCCTGGGTCCCCTACCAGGAGCCCATCCATTCTAGCCTGGGTCCCCTACCAGGAGCCCATCCATTCTAGCCTGGGTCACCTACCAGGAGCCCATCCATTCTAGCCTGGGCCCCCTACCAGGAGCCCATCCATTCTAGCCTGGGTCCCTACCAGGAGCCCATCCATTCTAGGCTGGGCCTCCTACCAGGAGCCCATACATTCTAGACTGGGCCCCCTACCAGGAGCCCATCCATTCTAGCCTAGGCCCCTACCAGGAGCCCATTAATTCTAGCCTAGGCCCCCTACCAGGAGCCCATCCATTCTAGCTTGGGCCCCCTACCAGGAGCCCATCCATTCTAGCCTGGGCCCCCAAACTGGAGCCCATCCATTCTAGCCTTGGCCCCCTATCAGGAGCCCATCCATTCTAGCCTGGGTCCCCTTCCAGGAGCCCATCCATTCTAGCCTGGGTCCCCTACCAGGAGCCCATCCATTCTAGCCTGGGTCCCCTACCAGGAGCCCATCCATTCTAGCCTTTGTCCCCTACCAGCAGCCCTTCCATTCTAGCCTGGGCCCCCTACCAGGAGCCCATCCATTCTAGCCTTGGCCCCCTACCAGGAGCCCATCCATTCTAGCCTGGGACCCCTACCAGGAGCCCATCCATTCTAGCCTGGGCCCCCTACCAGGAGCCCATCCATTCTAGACTGAGCCCCCTACCAGTAGCCCATCAATTCTAGACTGAGCCCCCTACCAGTAGCCCATCCATTCTACCTGGGCCCTCTATCTGGAGCCCATCCATTCCAGCCTGGGCCCCCTACCAGGAGCCCATCCATTCTAGCCTGGGTCCCCTTCCAGGAGCCCATCCATTCTAGCCTGGGTCCTCTACCAGGAGCCTATCCATTCTAGCCTGGGTCCCCTACCAGGAGCCCATCCATTCTAGCCTGGGTACCCTATCAGGATCACATCCATTCTAGACTGAGCCCCCTACCAGGAGCCCATCCATTCTAGCCTGGGCCCCTTACCAGGAGCCAATCCATTCTAGCCTGGGCCCCGTAACAGGAGCCCATCCATTCTAGCCTGGGCCCCCTACCAGGAGCCCATCCATTCTAGCCTGGGACCCCTACCAGGAGCATATCCATTCTAGCCTGGGTCCCCTACCAGGAGCCCATCCATTCTAGCCTGGGTGCCCTACCAGGAGCCCATCCATTCTAGCCTTTGTCCCCTACCAGCAGCCCTTCCATTCTAGCCTGGGCCCCCTACCAGGAGCCCATCCATTCTAGCCTTGGCCCCCTACCAGGTGCCCATCCATTCTACCTGGGCCCCCTATCCGGAGCCCATCCATTCCAGCCTGGGCCCCCTACCAGGAGCCCATCCATTCTAGCCTTGGCCCCTTTCAGGAGCCCATCCATTCTAGCCTGGGTCCCCTTCCAGGAGCCCATCCATTCTAGCCTGGGTCCTCTACCAGGAGCCTATCCATTCTAGCCTGGGTCCCCTACCAGGAGCTCATCCATTCTAGCCTGGGTGCCCTACCAGGAGCCCATCCATTCTAGCCTTTGTCCCCTACCAGCAGCCCTTCCATTCTAGCCTGGGCCCCCTACCAGGAGCCCATCCATTCTAGCCTTGGCCCCCTACCAGGAGCCCATCCATTCTAGCCTGGGACCCCTACCAGGAGCCCATCCATTCTAGCCTGAGCCCCCTACCAGGAGCCCATCCATTCTAGACTGAGCCCCCTACCAGTAGCCCATCAATTCTAGACTGAGCCCCCTACCAGTAGCCCATCCATTCTACCTGGGCCCCCTATCCGGAGCCCATCCATTCCAGCCTGGGCGCAATATGGCGTTGCAAGATTGGGCTGAGAGAATCCGGAGTATTCTGCGCATGTGTAATTTGACCCCCACGTTACGCGCTGAGCTGGCATTAAATGCACTGGAGGGTGATATTAGGCGTATGGTGATGGTGCGCCCAGAATCAGAGAGGGATACGTTAGAAAAGATTTTGGAACTGTTAGAGGGGAGTTTGGGGGGCCGAGCGCGTGTGGCTCAGCTTCGGTCCCTATTCGTTAATCGTCCCCAGAGGGAGTGTGAGTCCCTGATGCAGTACTCTAGTATCTTGCAAGAGACGTTGAATGAGATGCAGCGACTAGACTCGGGGGCCATGGGGGCGTTCCGGAAGGTAGACCGCTTGCTCCGAGACCAATTCATCACCGGTTTAGCCAATAGACTTCTCCGTGACAAACTGTTGGAAATGGCCCGGGTTGCACCAGAGTTATCTTTCTGGCAGATTTACCGAGCTGCAGTGGAAAGGGAAGAGAAATCAGCCTATGTTCCCGAGGGGTCAGTGAACAGTGCCCAGCTGGAGGAAGGTGGGTCATCAGGGTCGGGGGAAGAGGGGCTGGTAAGCGTGGTACAAGCTTTGCGTACTGAGGTGAAGGAGTTGAAGCAGACATTGTCTCAACTGACAGTTGGTCCCGCCTCTACCCCTTCACGGGGACCTCCTGCCCCACCCCCTGGAACGGTGACTCCGCAAATGGCCAGGTCGTCCTATCAGAATGAGTCAAGCCCTCGTCCACAAGGAACAATCACCTGCTGGAAGTGTGGTCGCCAGGGACACATCTCGCGTTACTGCCGGACGCGTATAGCCCCAGAAACCCCGTCGCCGGCTTTAAACTTCCGGCCGCTGCCATGAGAGGGCAAGGAGCAGCGGCCCCACACACACAAAGCCCTCGACGGAATGAACAAGATTTGTTTGCATGTAGTCCAGTGATAGAAGCAGAGTTTGATGGGCGGAAGATGAGGTGCTTGGTTGACACGGGATCCGAATGTACTATAATGCCTCTAGAAGTATATGAGAGATACTTCAGTCGACTAGTGATTCCAGAGGATGGCCGAGTGATACGACTGACTGCCGCAAATAATGGTCAATTGTCAGTCAAGGGAATCGTGTGGATGCAACTGAAAATGTTTGGTCAAGAGCTGGGGCAGAAAGGGGTAGTACTGGTGGATCACCCCCCTAGAAGAGGGATGGAAGTGACGCTCGGAATGAACGTGCTGCGAGACTTGAATCACCAGATGTATGCCAGTGATGGACCCCGATACTGGGCCCGTGCGACAAGACACCGACCCACACAGAGAATTCTACACCGTCTAGTGCTGAGTTGCGACTTGCTGAAAAGTGCGGTGGCCGGGTGGGCCGGGTCCGAGTGACTTCGAGGGCCCCGATCCTGCTGGGACCCAGACAAGAGGAACTCTTAATGCTGCCTGTGGGAGCTGCACAGAGATTGAATGGGCTTGAAGTGCTACTTGAGCCCGCCCGAGAGGAGTCCTCATTTGCCAAGCTACATGTGGCTCGGTCTTTGGCGATTGTGAAGAATGGACGAGTGCCGGTCCGATGCATCAATGTTTTAGATGAAGCTGTTGCAATTCCCACTGGGACCATACTGGCTGAACTGTTCGTGCCGGCAGAGAAGGTGCCAGAAAATGCAGGGTTCAAATTGCGACCAGACCAACAGTCATCCTGGACATTCGCGGTCGAGGTAGGCCGGACTGAGCCTCCTACGGAGGAATGGAATGGTCATGTGATCATGGAGCAGATGGGAGTGGATCGGGAGAAGCTGACCCCCGTGCAGTTGGAGCAGTTGAAGAGAGTTTTGTGGGAACATCAAGAGACCTTTTCCCGACATGGAGAGGACTTCGGGTGTACCCAGACGATTGAGCATGAGATTCCAACGGGGGATACTCCACCCATTAGAGAAAGATATCGTCAAATTCCTCCGGCGCTCTATCAAGAGGTGAAGAGCATTATGGCCAGTATGCTGGACAACCAAGTGATCCGAGAGAGCCGGAGTCCCTGGGCGGCCCCTGTAGTCTTGGTCCGCAAGAAGGATGGGACACTCCGATTTTGTGTGGACTATCGGAAATTGAATGCCCACACCGTACAGGACGCATATCCTTTACCCCGTATTGAAGAATCCCTGTTGGCCCTGGTTCGGGCCAAGTATTTCTCAACGTTGGATTTGGCAAGCGGGTACTGGCAGGTCCCAATGGCTGAAAAAGATCGGGCCAAGACGGCGTTTGTCTTGCCAATGGGGCTCTTTGAGTTCAACCGGATGCCCTTTGGCCTCGCTACCGCCCCGGGAACCTTCCAACGCCTGATGGAACATTGCTTGGGCGATCTAAATTTTGAATCAGTCCTGATATATCTAGACGACATTGTGGTGTTCGGAACCTCATTTGAAGATCATCTGGAGAAGCTGCGTCAAGTTCTCTGGCGGCTCAAGAGCTACGGCCTGAAAATAAAGCCAAAAAAAGTCAACTGTTACGAAACCAGATTGAATACTTGGGGCATTTGGTGACCCCGGATGGGGTACTACCGTTAGCCAGTAAGATTAAGGCGGTACAAGAGTGGCCACCTCCTTGTGACCTGCGAGAAGTGCGGGCCTTCCTGGGCCTAGCAGGATACTATCGGCGGTTTGTGCCTAAATTCTCACAAGTGGTGAGTCCCTTGAATGAACTTTTGAGAGGGACAGCGCTGGGTCCTCGAAATCGCCCCATTCCATGGGGGCCCCTACAGAAAAAGGCATTTGATGAAGTGAAAACCGCCCTAACGAGTGCCCCATTGCTGGCCTACGCCCGGTTTGACACCCCTTTTTTGTTGTATACCGATGGTAGTCTTCATGGGTTGGGGGCAGTACTAGCACAGGTGCAGGACGGCTGAGAGCGAGTGATTTCTTATGGCAACAGATCTTTAAGAGACTCCGAGCGAAATCCGGCTAACTACAGCTCATTCCGGCTGGAATTGCTGGCCCTGGTGTGGGCAATGACAGAACGCTTCGCCGAGTATCTAACAGGAGCTGAGGTGCTAGTCATGACAGATAACAACCCGCTAGCTCACTTAGAGAATGCAAAGCTGGGGGCGTTGGAGCAGCGGTGGGTCACCAGACTGGCCAAGTTCAATTACCGCAATAAATTTCGCTCTGGTCGAGAAAACGGCAATGCAGATGCATTGTCAAGAGTGCCCCTTGGGTCATCAGGGGAAGATGTTGACGAACAACTTGAGGATACTGAAACTCCAGCTTTGGGGCAGATACCTATCTTCCAAAGTGTGGTACACTCAAGTGGGGTGGCCACCGGGATGCCCTGTGTCCTGGGTAAAACACCCTCAGATTGGACAAGAGTCCAGGATGAGTGTCCGGACGTTGCACTTGTGCGCCGTTGGGTACAAAACAAGGCCTGGCCCAGTGCAGAGGACAAGGCTCAGTTGTCTATGGAAGGAATGAAACTCCTTCGACAATGGGATAAATTGTGTGTGGAACACGGTCTGTTGTATCGTAAGGTGTACCTGCCTTTGGAGCTGCAGCATCGGTACCAACTGATAATTCCTTTGGGGATGGGTCCAGTGGTCGCTTATGAGGCGCATGAGAAGGGGGCCCATTTTGGAAGTGAAAAGACACTTCAGTGGTTGCAGCGAGTCCTCTACAGCCCTGAGTTGGGAGGGATGGTGGCCGACGCGTGTCGGCAGTGCCGAATTTGTGGGCTCAACAAAAGCCCTGAGCAGCGGGCTCCCACACAGTCTATTAAGACTTCACCTCCACTGGAGCCACTCATGATTGACTACGTGTTGATAGGGTACTCTACTTCAGGGTACTCCTATTGCCTGGTGATGACAGATCACTTTACCAAGTATGCTGTAGCGGTGCCGACAAGAGATCAGACGGCCAAGTCGGCGGCTGAGGCAGTGTGCCGACATTTCTTCCAAGTGTTCGGGTGTCCGCAGAGAATACATTCAGATCAAGGGGCCTGCTTTCAGGGGACGCTGATGAAAGAGTTGCACCAGCTTTATGGTATCGAGCAGTCGAGAACAACGCCTTACCACCCTCAGGGTAACGGGGCGTGTGAGCATTTTAATCGGACCTTGTTGCAAATGCTGAGGTCCTTAGAGAGTCAGCAACAGACATGCTGGCCTGAGTATCTCCCCGAATTGATGTGGGCTTACAATAACAGGGTGCACAGTACTACTGGTTACTCACCACACATGTTAATGTTTGGTAGACCTGGCCGAGACATTGAGGATTTGAACATGCCAGATCCCTCCTCCACCCCCCTTCGGACTGCATCCGAGTGGGTACGAGAGCATCGGCGGCGGTTGAGGGTGGTGCATCAGGTGGTGGGCGACCGCCTTCGCCAGGTGGTCCATAAGGACACGCGACCTGTACAAACAGAGCTGTTCTCTCCGGGAGACAGAGTGTTGGTGAGGACAAAACGACGGTCAGGAAAGCTGAGTGACCGATGGGAGGCGATACCGTATCTGATAAAAAAACAGGTGAACCCTGAGATTCCAGTGTACGAGGTCGAACCAGTGGGGACAGGGGGGCCAACCCGTAATTTGCATCGTAACATTTTACAACGGTGCTGGTTTGAAGATTCGGCACCTACCCCCCTAGAGCCAGAGGCCATGTTCCAAGGGGCGGGAACTCTGAATGATCTTGAGTTTGATGGTGTGCTTACTCCTGCGCCTGCTTATTTGCCCCCTGTGACCGATCTGGCCTCGGGTGATGAGAATGTTGGGGATATGGAGGATGTTGTTGAGGAGAGTGCATCAGGTCAACTGTTTGGTCCTGATGCTGTATCACAGGACATCGAGCCGCAGGAGGAGACAACTCCACTTGCGCCCACTAACACGACCACGGAAGAGACTTTAACTCCCTCTAAGGTTGCACCTGTTGATGTAGGACTCAGGAGAACTACACGATCTACGGCAGGAATACCGCCTCAGCGATATGCTCAAGATGAATTTGAGTGGGAAGGTATATCGAGGACGCCAACCTCTAGTGGGGTGGCATGTAAGAGAGTGAACTGTAGTCCCACTGAGAGGGCACTAGGACCCTGTGGTTTTTGCCTGCTGCAGCAGAGGACAGACCCTGCAAAACTCCCGGAGACAATGTGTGCTGGGGGGTGGGGTCTGGTGTCTTGTGTGTAAAGTGAAACAAGGAAGTGAGAGCTGAGAGAAAAAGGCGGGAAGAAAAGGCAGAAGCGGCTGTGATATCTTAAAAAGAGACTGTGTGTGGATTTACTGCGAGTGTGTTTGGAGGAAAAGAAGCTTTTGAGAGACTTTTGCTGCTAACGTTTCCTGGAGAAGAGCTAACCCTTGATCTAAGAAAAGACTGAGACTTTACTAAAACCCAGTACGTATTTGGAAGGCTGTGGATTCCCTGTGCATTGAGTGGAGAAACAAGTCTGGGCAGACTGCTGATACAGAGACGGACGGGTTGTCGTGGAAGCATTCCTAGGAGCTACAGAAGCAGAGACAACATCGTGAGACCACTAACTAAGTCCCCGGCGTTTGGGCTCGGCATCGGCCGACAAGACAAGAGGAGCTTGCTGTAACTTATTGGTGCTGAAGATATGGACTGGCTGCAGCCTGTGCGGATTCCTGCCTGAGAGGAAATCTATCTCAGGATACGGTACCATAGTTATAGATACCCGGGTATCTCTGCTCTGAGTGTTTAATGGTTACTTTAGAGGTGTATCTTATATTAGAGTTGTGTAAGTTATACTCAGTGTGCCGTTCCAGGGGTTCCCTTGATAACACTACATTCAATTTACACTTGTTTCCTGTTTTTTTAGTTACTGTTAGGTAAATTTCTTACTAGTCTGTTATAGAAACAGTTCTCAGGAGACCTTGGAGTGGCACAGTGATTTCAGCTGCTGCTGAGCTAGTGGATCTTTGGGGTGCATCTGCCTTAATATTCTCCATATTACCTTTATTATTTTGCTTTTGAGTAAATACCGTTGGAGATTTCTGCCTTGGTCATGGTTTGTCACTCACTGGATCTTATTCGGACCTCTGGTCATTACAAGCCCGTCCATTCTAACCTGGGTCCCATACCAGGAGCCCATCCATTCTAGCCTGGGTCCCCTACCAGGAGCCCATCCATTCTAGCCTGGGTCCCCTACCAGGAGCCCATCCATTCTAGACTGGGTCCCCTACCCGGAGCCCATCCATTCTAGCCTGGCTCACCTACCAGGAGCCCATCCATTCTAGCCTGGGCCCCCTACCAGGAGCCCATCCACTATAGCCTGGGCCCCCTACCAGGAGCCCATCCATTCTAGCCTGGGCCCCCTACCAGGAGCCCATCCATTCTAGCCTAGGCCCCCTACCAGGAGCCCATCCATTCTAGCATGGACCCCCTACCAGGAGCCCATCCATTCTAGCCTGCGCCCCCTACCAGGAGCCCATCCATTCTAGCCTGGGTCCCTACCAATAGCCCATCCATTCTAGCCTGGGACCCCTACCAGGAGCCCATCCATTCTAGCCTGGGTCCCCTACCAGGAGCCCATCCATTCTAGACTGAGCCCCCTACCAGGAGCCCATCAATTCTAGCCTAGGCCCCCTACCAGGAGCCCATCCATTCTACCTGGGTCCCCTACTAGGAGCCCATCCATTCTAGCCTGGGTCCCCTACCAGGAGCCCATCCATCCTAGCCTGGGTCCCCTACCAGGAGCCCATCCATTCTAGACTGGGTCCCCTACCAGGAGCCCATCCATTCTAGCCTGGGTCCCCTACCAGGAGCCCATCCATTCTAGCCTGGGCCCCCTACCAGGAGCCCATCCATTCTAGTCTGGGCCCCCTACCAGGATCTCATCCATTCTAGCCTGGGCCCCCAACCAGGAGCCCATCCATTCTAGCCTGGGCCCCCTACCAGGAGCCCATCCATTCTAGCCTGGGTCCCCTACCAGGAGCCCATCCATTATAGCCTAGGCCCCCTACCAAGAGCCCATTAATTCTAACCTAGGCCCTCTACCAGGAGCCCATCCATTCTGGCCTGGGTCCTCTACCAGGAGCCCATCCATTCTAGCCTGGGCCCCCAACCAGGAGCCCATCCATTCTAGCCTTGGCCCCCTACCAGGAGCCCATCCATTCTAGCCTGTGTCACCTACCAGGAGCCCATCCATTCTAGCCTGAGTCCCCTACCAGGAGCCCATCCATTCTAGCCTGGGTCCCATACCAGGAGCCCATCCATTCTAGCCTTTGTCCCTTACCAGGAGCCCCTCCATTCTAGCCTGGGTCCTCTACCAGGAGCCCATCCAATCTAGCCTGGGTCCCCTACCAGGAGCCCATCCATTCTAGCCTGGGTACCCTACCAGGATCACATCCATTCTAGACTGAGCCCCCTACCAGGAGCCCATCCATTCTAGCCTGGGCCCCCTACCAGGAGCCCATCCATTCTAGCATGGGCCCCGTAACAGGAGCCCATCCATTCTAGCCTGGGCCCCCTACCAGGAGCCCATTCATTCTAGCCTGGGACCCCTACCAGGAGCCCATCCATTCTAGCTTGGGACCCCTACCAGGAGCCCATCCATTCTAGCCTGGGCCCCCTACCAGGAGCCCATCCATTCTAGCCTGGGCCCCCTAAATGGAGCCGATACATTCTATCTGGGCCCCCTAACTGGAGCCCATCCATTCCAGCCTGGGCCAAATACCAGGAGCCCATCCATTCTAGCCTGGGTCAATACCAGGAGCCCATCCATTCTAGCCTTGGACCCCTACCAGGAGCCCATCCATTCTAGCCTGGGCCCCCTACCAGGAGCCCATCCATTCTAGCCTGGGTCCACCTACCAGGAGCCCATCCATTCTAGCATGGGTACCCTACCAGGAGCCCATCCATTCTAGCCTGGGTCCCCTACCAGGAGACCATCCATTCTAGACTGGGTCCCCTACCAGGAGCCCATCCATTCTAGCCTGGGTCCCTTACCAGGAGGCCATCCATTCTAGCCTGGGTCCCCTACCAGGAGCCCATCCATTCTAGCCTGGGTCCCTTACCAGGAGCCCATTCATTCTGGCCTTGGTCCCCTACCAGGAGCCCATTCATTCTAGCCTGGGTCCCCTACCAGGAGCCCATCCATTCTAGTTTGGGTCCCCTACCAGGAGCCCATCCATTCTAGTCTGGGTCCCCTACCAGGAGCCCATCCATTCTAGCCTGGGTCCCCTACCAGGAGCCCATCCATTATAGCCTAGGCCCCCTACCAGGAGCCCATTAATTCTAGCCTAGGCCCCCTACCAGGAGCCCATCCATTCTAGCCTGGGCCCCCTACCAGGATCTCATCCATTCTAGCCTGGGCCCCCAACCAGGAGTCCATCCATTCTAGCCTTGGCCCCCTACCAGGAGCCCATCCATTCTAGCCTGGGTCCCCTACCAGGAGCCCATCCATTATAGCCTAGGCCCCCTACCAAGAGCCCATTAATTCTAACCTAGGCCCTCTACCAGGAGCCCATCCATTCTGGCCTGGGTCCCCTACCAGGAGCCCATCCATTCTAGCCTGGGCCCCCAACCAGGAGCCCATCCATTCTAGCCTTGGCCCCCTACCAGGAGCCCATCCATTCTAGCCTGTGTCCCCTACCAGGAGCCCATCCATTCTAGCCTGGGTCCCCTACCAGGAGCCCATCCATTCTAGCCTGGGTCCCCTACCAGGAGCCCATCCATTATAGCCTGGGTCCCCTACCAGGAGCCCATCCATTCTAGCCTGAGTCCCCTACCAGGAGCCCATCCATTCTAGCCTGGGTCCCATACCAGGAGCCCATCCATTCTAGCCTTTGTCCCTTACCAGGAGCCCCTCCATTCTAGCCTGGGTCCTCTACCAGGAGCCCATCCAATCTAGCCTGGGTCCCCTACCAGGAGCCCATCCATTCTAGCCTGGGTACCCTACCAGGATCACATCCATTCTAGACTGAGCCCCCTACCAAGGAGCCCATCCATTCTAGCCTGGGCCCCCTACCAGGAGCCCATCCATTCTAGCATGGGCCCCGTAACAGGAGCCCATCCATTCTAGCCTGGGCCCCCTACCAGGAGCCCATTCATTCTAGCCTGGGACCCCTACCAGGAGCCCATCCATTCTAGCTTGGGACCCCTACCAGGAGCCCATCCATTCTAGCCTGGGCCCCCTACCAGGAGCCCATCCATTCTAGCCTGGGCCCCCTAAATGGAGCCGATACATTCTATCTGGGCCCCCTAACTGGAGCCCATCCATTCCAGCCTGGGCCCAATACCAGGAGCCCATCCATTCTAGCCTGGGTCCCTACCAGGAGCCCATCCATTCTAGCCTTGGACCCCTACCAGGAGCCCATCCATTCTAGCCTGGGCCCCCTACCAGGAGCCCATCCATTCTAGCCTGGGTCCACCTACCAGGAGCCCATCCATTCTAGCATGGGTCCCCTACCAGGAGCCCATCCATTTTAGCCTGGGTCCCCTACCAGGAGACCATCCATTCTAGACTGGGTCCCCTACCAGGAGCCCATCCATTCTAGCCTGGGTCCCTTACCAGGAGCCCATCCATTCTAGCCTGGGTCCCCTACCAGGAGCCCATCCATTCTAGCCTGGGTCCCTTACCAGGAGCCCATCCATTCTAGCCTGGGTCCCCTACCAGGAGCCCATCCATTCTAGCCTGGGTCCCCTACCAGGAGCCCATTCATTCTAGCCTGGGTCCCCTACCAGGAGCCCATCCATTCTAGTTTGGGTCCCCTACCAGGAGCCCATCCATTCTAGTCTGGGTCCCCTACCAGGAGCCCATCCATTCTAGCCTGGGCCCCTTACCAGGAGCCCATCCATTATAGCCTAGGCCCCCTACCAGGAGCCCATTTATTCTAGCCTAGGCCCCCTACCAGGCGCCCATCCATTCTAGCCTGGGCCCCCTACCAGGATCTCATCCATTCTAGCCTGGGCCCCCAACCAGGAGCCCATCCATTCTAGCCTTGGCCCCCTACCAGGAGCCCATCCTTTCTAGCCTGGGTCCCCTACCAGGAGCCCATCCATTATAGCCTAGGCCCCCTACCAAGAGCCCATTAATTCTAACCTAGGCCCTCTACCAGGAGCCCATCCATTCTGGCCTGGGTCCCCTACCAGGAGCCCATCCATTCTAGCCTGGGCCCCCAACTAGGAGCCCATCCATTCTAGCCTTGGCCCCCTACCAGGAGCCCATCCATTCTAGCCTGTGTCCCCTACCAGGAGCCCATCCATTCTAGCCTGAGTCCCCTACCAGGAGCCCATCCATTCTAGCCTGGGTCCCATACCAGGAGCCCATCCATTCTAGCCTTTGTCCCTTACTAGGAGCCCCTCCATTCTAGCCTGGGTCCTCTACCAGGAGCCCATCCAATCTAGCCTGGGTCCCCTAGCAGGAGCCCATCCATTCTAGCCTGGGTACCCTACCAGGATCACATCCATTCTAGATTGAGCCCCCTACCAGGAGCCCATCCATTCTAGCCTGGGCCCCCTACCAGGAGCCCATCCATTCTAGCATGGGCCCCGTAACAGGAGCCCATCAATTCTAGCCTGGGCCCCCTACCAGGAGCACATTCATTCTAACCTGGGACCCCTACCAGGAGCCCATCCATTCTAGCTTGGGACCCCTACCAGGAGCCCATCCATTCTAGCCTGGGCCCCCTACCAGGAGCCCATCCATTCTAGCCTGGGCCCCCTAAATGGAGCCGATACATTCTATCTGGGCCCCCTAACTGGAGCCCATCCATTCCAGCCTGGGCCCAATACCAGGAGCCCATCCATTCTAGCCTGGGTCCCTACCAGGACCCCATCCATTCTAGCCTTAAACACCTACCAGGAGCCCATCCATTCTAGCCTGGGCCCCCTACCAGGAGCCCATCCATTCTAGCCTGGGTCCACCTACCAGGAGCCCATCCATTCTAGCATGGGTCCCCTACCAGGAGCCTATCCATTCTAGCCTGGGTCCCCTACCAGGAGACCATCCATTCTAGACTGGGTCCCCTACCAGGAGCCCATCCATTCTAGCCTGGGTCCCTTACTAGGAGCCCATCCATTCTAGCCTGGTTTCCCTACCAGGAGCCCATCCATTCTAGCCTGGGTCCCTTACCAGGAGCCCATTCATTCTAGCCTGGGTCCCCTACCAGGAGCCCATTCATTCTAGCCTGGGTCCCCTACCAGGAGCCCATTCATTCTTGTTTGGGTCCCCTACCAGGAGCCCATCCATTCTAGTCTGGGTCCCCTACCAGGAGCCCATCCATTCTAGCCTGGGTCACCTACCAGGAGTCCACCCATTCTAGCCTGGGCTCCCGACCAGGAGCCCATCCATTCTAGCCTGGGTCCCTACCAGGAGCCCATCCATTCTAGGCTGGGCCCCCTACCAGGAGCCCACCCACTCTAGTCTGGGCCGCCTACCAGGAGCCCATCAATTCTAGCCTGGGCCCCATACCAGGAGCCCATCAATTCTAGGCTAGGCGCCCTACCAGGAGCCCATCCATTCTAGACTGAGCCCCCTACCAGGAGCCCATCAATTCTAGCCTAGGCGCCCTACCAGGAGCCCATCCATTCTACCTTGGCCCCCTAACCGGAGCCCATCCATTCCAGCCTGGGCCCCCTACCAGGAGCCCATCCATTCTAGCCTGGTCCCCCTACCAGGAGCCCATTCATTCTAGCCTGGGCCCCCTACCAGGAGCCCATCCATTCTAGCCTGTGTCCCCTACCAGGAGCCCATCCATTCTAGCCTGGGTCCCCTACCAGGAGCCCATCCATTCTAGCCTGGGTCCCCTACCAGGAGCCCATCCATTCTAGCCTGGGTCCCCTACCAGGAGCCCATCCATTCTAGCCTGTGTCCCCTACCAGGAGCCCATCCATTCTAGCCTGAGTCCCCTACCAGGAGCCCATCCATTCTAGCCTGGGTCCCATACCAGGAGCCCATCCATTCTAGCCTTTATCCCTTACCAGGAGCCCCTCCATTCTAGCCTGGGTCCTCTACCAGGAGCCCATCCAATCTAGCCTGGGTCCCCTACCAGGAGCCCATCCATTCTAGCCTGGGTACCCTACCAGGATCACATCCATTCTAGATTGAGCCCCCTACCAGGAGCCCATCCATTCTAGCCTGGGCCCCCTACCAGGAGCCCATCCATTCTAGCATGGGCCCCGTAACAGGAGCCCATCCATTCTAGCCTGGGCCCCCTACCAGGAGCCCATTCATTCTAGCCTGGGACCCCTACCAGGAGCCCATCCATTCTAGCTTGGGACCCCTACCAGGAGCCCATCCATTCTAGCCTGGGCCCCCTACCAGGAGCCCATCCATTCTAGCCTGAGTCCCCTACCAGGAGCCCATCCATTCTAGCCTGGGTCCCATACCAGGAGCCCATCCATTCTAGCCTTTGTCCCTTACTAGGAGCCCCTCCATTCTAGCCTGGGTCCTCTACCAGGAGCCCATCCAATCTAGCCTGGGTCCCCTAGCAGGAGCCCATCCATTCTAGCCTGGGTACCCTACCAGGATCACATCCATTCTAGATTGAGCCCCCTACCAGGAGCCCATCCATTCTAGCCTGGGCCCCCTACCAGGAGCCCATCCATTCTAGCATGGGCCCCGTAACAGGAGCCCATCAATTCTAGCCTGGGCCCCCTACCAGGAGCACATTCATTCTAACCTGGGACCCCTACCAGGAGCCCATCCATTCTAGCTTGGGACCCCTACCAGGAGCCCATCCATTCTAGCCTGGGCCCCCTACCAGGAGCCCATCCATTCTAGCCTGGGCCCCCTAAATGGAGCCGATACATTCTATCTGGGCCCCCTAACTGGAGCCCATCCATTCCAGCCTGGGCCCAATACCAGGAGCCCATCCATTCTAGCCTGGGTCCCTACCAGGACCCCATCCATTCTAGCCTTAAACACCTACCAGGAGCCCATCCATTCTAGCCTGGGCCCCCTACCAGGAGCCCATCCATTCTAGCCTGGGTCCACCTACCAGGAGCCCATCCATTCTAGCATGGGTCCCCTACCAGGAGCCTATCCATTCTAGCCTGGGTCCCCTACCAGGAGACCATCCATTCTAGACTGGGTCCCCTACCAGGAGCCCATCCATTCTAGCCTGGGTCCCTTACTAGGAGCCCATCCATTCTAGCCTGGTTTCCCTACCAGGAGCCCATCCATTCTAGCCTGGGTCCCTTACCAGGAGCCCATTCATTCTAGCCTGGGTCCCCTACCAGGAGCCCATTCATTCTAGCCTGGGTCCCCTACCAGGAGCCCATCCATTCTTGTTTGGGTCCCCTACCAGGAGCCCATCCATTCTAGTCTGGGTCCCTTACCAGGAGCCCATCCATTCTAGCCTGGGTCACCTACCAGGAGTCCACCCATTCTAGCCTGGGCTCCCGACCAGGAGCCCATCCATTCTAGCCTGGGTCCCTACCAGGAGCCCATCCATTCTAGGCTGGGCCCCCTACCAGGAGCCCACCCACTCTAGTCTGGGCCGCCTACCAGGAGCCCATCAATTCTAGCCTGGGCCCCATACCAGGAGCCCATCAATTCTAGGCTAGGCGCCCTACCAGGAGCCCATCCATTCTAGACTGAGCCCCCTACCAGGAGCCCATCAATGCTAGCCTAGGCGCCCTACCAGGAGCCCATCCATTCTACCTTGGCCCCCTAACCGGAGCCCATCCATTCCAGCCTGGGCCCCCTACCAGGAGCCCATCCATTCTAGCCTGGTCCCCCTACCAGGAGCCCATTCATTCTAGCCTGGGCCCCCTACCAGGAGCCCATCCATTCTAGCCTGTGTCCCCTACCAGGAGCCCATCCATTCTAGCCTGGGTCCCCTACCAGGAGCCCATCCATTCTAGCCTGGGTCCCCTACCAGGAGCCCATCCATTCTAGCCTGGGTCCCCTACCAGGAGCCCATCCATTCTAGCCTGTGTCCCCTACCAGGAGCCCATCCATTCTAGCCTGAGTCCCCTACCAGGAGCCCATCCATTGTAGCCTGGGTCCCATACCAGGAGCCCATCCATTCTAGCCTTTATCCCTTACCAGGAGCCCCTCCATTCTAGCCTGGGTCCTCTACCAGGAGCCCATCCAATCTAGCCTGGGTCCCCTACCAGGAGCCCATCCATTCTAGCCTGGGTACCCTACCAGGATCACATCCATTCTAGATTGAGCCCCCTACCAGGAGCCCATCCATTCTAGCCTGGGCCCCCTACCAGGAGCCCATCCATTCTAGCATGGGCCCCGTAACAGGAGCCCATCCATTCTAGCCTGGGCCCCCTACCAGGAGCCCATTCATTCTAGCCTGGGACCCCTACCAGGAGCCCATCCATTCTAGCTTGGGACCCCTACCAGGAGCCCATCCATTCTAGCCTGGGCCCCCTACCAGGAGCCCATCCATTCTAGCCTGGGCCCCCTAAATGGAGCCGATACATTCTATCTGGGCCCCCTAACTGGAGCCCATCCATTCCAGCCTGGGCCCAATACCAGGAGCCCATCCATTCTAGCCTGGGTCCCTACCAGGAGCCCATCCATTCAAGCCTTGGACACCTACCTGGAGCCCATCCATTCTAGCCTGGGCCCCCTACCAGGAGCCCATCCATTCTAGCCTGGGTCCACCTACCAGGAGCCCATCCATTCTAGCCTGGGTCCCCTACCAGGAGCCCATCCATTCTAGCCTGGGTCCCCTACCAGGAGACCATCCATTCTAGACTGGGTCCCCTACCAGGAGCCCATCCATTCTAGCCTGGGTCCCTTACTAGGAGCCCATCCATTCTAGCCTGGGTCCACTACCAGGAGCCCATCCATTCTAGCCTGGGTCCCTTACCAGGAGCCCATTCATTCTAGCCTGGGTCCCCTACCAGGAGCCCATTCATTCTAGCCTGGGTCCCCTACCAGGAGCCCATCCATTCTTGTTTGGGTCCCCTACCAGGAGCCCATCCATTCTAGTCTGAGTCCCCTACCAGGAGCCCATCCATTCTAGCCTGGGTCACCTACCAGGAGTCCACCCATTCTAGCCTGGGCTCCCGACCAGGAGCCCATCCATTCTAGCCTGGGTCCCTACCAGGAGCCCATCCATTCTAGGCTGGGCCCCCTACCAGGAGCCCATCCACTCTAGCCTGGGCCGCCTACCAGGAGCCCATCAATTCTAGCCTGGGCCCCCTACCAGGAGCCCATCAATTCTAGCCTAGGCGCCCTACCAGGAGCCCATCCATTCTAGACTGAGCCCCCTACCAGGAGCCCATCAATTCTAGCCTAGGCGCCCTACCAGGAGCCCATCCATTCTACCTTGGCCCCCTAACCGGAGCCCATCCATTCCAGCCTGGGCCCCCTACCAGGAGCCCATCCATTCTAGCCTGGGCCCCCTACCAGGAGCCCATCCATTCCAGCCTGGGCCCCCTACCAGGAGCCCATCCATTCTAGCCTGGTCCCCCTACCAGGAGCCCATTCATTCTAGCCTGGGCCCCCTACCAGGAGCCCATCCATTCTAGCCTGTGTCCTCTACCAGGAGCCCATCCATTCTAGCCTGGGTCCCCTACCAGGAGCCCATCCATTCTAGCCTGGGTCCCCTACCAGGAGCCCATCCATTCTAGCCTGGGTCCCCTACCAGGAGCCCATCCATTCTAGCCTGGGTCCCCTACCAGGAGCCCATCCATTCTAGCCTTGGCCCCCTACGTTGAACCCATCCATTCTAGCCTGGGCCCCCTAAAAGTAGTTCATACATTCTACCTGGGCCCCCTAACAGGAGCCCATCCATTCCAGCCTGGTCCCCCTACCAGGAGCCCATCCATTCTAGCCTGGTCCCCCTACCAGGAGCCCATCCATTCTAGCCTGGGCCCCCTACCAGGAGCCCATCCATTCTAGCCCTGGCCCCCTACCAGGAGCCCATCCATTCTAGCCTGGGTCCCCTACCAGGAGCCCATTCATTCTAGCCTGGGTCCCCTACCAGGAGCCCATCCATTCTTGTTTGGGTCCCCTACCAGGAGCCCATCCATTCTAGTCTGGGTCCCCTACCAGGAGCCCATCCATTCTAGCCTGGGTCACCTACCAGGAGTCCACCCATTCTAGCCTGGGCTCCCGACCAGGAGCCCATCCATTCTAGCCTGGGTCCCTACCAGGAGCCCATCCATTCTAGGTTGGGCCCCCTACCAGGAGCCCATCCACTCTAGCCTGGGCCGCCTACCAGGAGCCCATCAATTCTAGCCTGGGCCCCCTACCAGGAGCCCATCAATTCTAGCCTAGGCGCCCTACCAGGAGCCCATCCATTCTACCTTGGCCCCCTAACCGGAGCCCATCCATTCCAGCCTGGGCCCCCTACCAGGAGCCCATCCATTCTAGCCTGGTCCCCCTACCAGGAGCCCATTCATTCTAGCCTGGGCCCCCTACCAGGAGCCCATCCATTCTAGCCTTGGTCCCCTACCAGGAGCCCATCCATTCGAGCCTGGGTCCCCTACCAGGAGCCCATCCATTCTAGCCTGGGTCCCCTACCAGGAGCCCATCCATTCTAGCCTGGGTCCCCTACCAGGAGCCCATCCATTCTAGCCTGGGTCCCCTACCAGGAGCCCATCCATTCTAGCCTTGGCCCCCTACGTTGAACCCATCCATTCTAGCCTGGGCCCCCTAAAAGTAGTTCATACATTCTACCTGGGCCCCCTAACAGGAGCCCATCCATTCCAGCCTTGTCCCCCTACCAGGAGCCCATCCATTCTAGCCTGGTCCCCCTACCAGGAGCCCATCCATTCTAGCCTGGGCCCCCTACCAGGAGCCCATCCATTCTAGCCCTGGCCCCCTACCAGGAGCCCATCCATTCTAGCCTGGGCCCCCTACCAGTAGCCCATTCATTCTAGCCTGGGTCCCCTACAAGGAGCCCATCCATTCTAGCCTGGGTCCCCTACCAGGAGCCCATCCATTCTAGCCTGGGTCACCTACCAGGAATCCATCCATTCTAGCCTGGGCTCCCTACCAGGAGCCCATCCATTCTAGCCTGGGTCCCTACCAGGAGCCCATCCATTCAAGGCTGGGCCCCCTACCAGGAGCCCATCCACTCTAGCCTGGGCCCCCTACCAGGAGCCCATCCATTCTAGCCTGGGCCCCCTACCAGGAGCCCATCCATTCTAGCCTAGGCCCCTTACCAGGAGCCCATCCATTCTAGCCTGTGCCCCCTAAAAGGAGCCCATCCATTCTAGCCTGGTCCCCCTACCAGGAGCCCATCCATTCTAGCCTGGGCCTCCTACCAGGAGTCCATCCATTCTAGCCTGGGCCCCATACCAGGAGCCCATCCATTCTAGCCTGGGCCCCCTACCAGGAGCTCATCCATTCTAGCCTGGGTCCCCTGCCAGGAGCCCATCCATTCTAGCCTGGGCCCCCTACAGGAGCCCATCCATTCTAGCCTGGGCCCCCTACCAGGAGCCCATCCATTCTACCCTGGGTCCCCTACCAGGAGCCCATCCATTCTAGCCTGGATCCCCTACCAGGAGCCCATCCATTCTAGCCTGGGTCCCCTACCAGAAGATCATCCATTCTAGCCTGGGTCCCCTACCAGGAGCCCATCCATTATAGCCTGGGCCCTCTAGAAGGAGACCATTCATTCTAGCCTGGGTCCCCTACCAGGAGCCCATCCATTCTAGCCTGGGTCCCCTACCAGGAGCCCATCCATTCTAGCCTGGGTCCCCTACCAGGAGCCCATCCATTCTAGCCTTGGTCACCTACCAGGATCCCATCCATTCTAGCCTAGGCCCCCTACCAGGAGCCCATCCATTCTAGCCTGGGTCCCCTACCAGGAGCCCATCCATTCTAGCCTGGGTCCCCTTGCAGGAGCCCAACCATTCTAGCCTGGGTCCCCTACCAGGAGCCCATCCATTCTAGCCTGGGCCCCCTACCAGGAGCCCATCCATTCTAGCCTGCGCCCCCTACCAGGAGCCCATCCATTCTAGCCTGGGTCCCTTACCAGAAGCCCATCCATTCTAGCCTGGGCCCCCTACCAGGAGCCCATCCATTCTAGCCTGGGTCCCTACTAGGAGCCCATCCATTCTAGGCTGGCGCCCCACTACCAGGATCCCATCCATTCTAGCCTGGGTCCCCTACCAGGAGCCCATCCATTCTAGCCTTGGCCCCCTACCAGGAGCCCATCCATTCTAGCCTGGCTCCCTACCATGAGCCCATCCACTCTAGCCTGGGTTCCCTACCAGGAGTCCATCCATTCTAGCCTGGGCCCCATACTAGGAGCCCATACATTCTACCCTGGGCCCCCTACCAGGAGTCCATCCATTCTAGCCTGAGCCCCCTACCAGGAGCCCATCCATTCTAGCCTGGTCCCCCTACCAGGAGCCCATCCATTCTAGCCTGGGCCTCCTACCAGGAGTCCATCCATTCTAGCCTGGGTCCCCTACCAGGAGCCCATCCATTCTAGCCTTGGTCACCTAACAGGAGCCCATCCATTCTAGCCTGGGCCTCCTACCAGGAGCCCATCCATTCTAGCCTGGGTCCCCTACCAGGAGCCCTTCCATTCTAGCCTGGGTCCCGTACCAGGAGCCCATCCATTCTAGCCTCGGCCCCCTACCAGGAAACCATCCATTCTAGCCTGGGCCCCCTACCAGGAGCCCATCCATTCTAGCCTGGGCCCCCTACCAGGAGCCCATCCATTCTAGGCTGGGCCACCTACCAGGAGCCCATCCTTTCTAGCCTGCACCCCCTACCAGCAGCCCATCCATTCTAGCCTGGGTCCCCTACCAGGAGCCCATCTATTCTAGCCTGGGCCCCCTACTAGGAGCCCATCCATTCTAGCCTGGGTCCCTACAAGGAGCCCATCCATTCTAGCCTGGGCCCCCTACCAGGAGCCCATCCATTCTAGCCTAGGCCCCCTACCAGGAGCCCATCCATTCTAGCCTTGGTCCCCTACCAGGAGCCCATCCATTCTAGCCTGGCCCCTTACCAGGAGCCCATACATTTGTAAGGATTTGGACTGTACATCTGTTCCTGTCCTGTTTCCCTCAGTTCAGTTACTTTTGCCCTTACCTAAGATGGAGTCATTGGCCTCACGGGGGCCATCTTGCTTCCTGTCAGACTTTCCCTGTTCCTGTCTGTGGTGTATATAAGGGAGCTCTGTATATTACTCATTGCTTGAGTATCTTGTTCCTGGACTTGTAATCAAGCTGGAAGAATTGCTATCTTGCTGGTTCTTTGTTACCTTGGGATACCCCGTCTGTCTCCGGATCTACATCTCTTCATCGTAAGACTTGTTTCCCTGGATCTGCTCTGCACTCCTCTCTGCTGCTGGACTGTTCCCTGCTAGGAGGCCTGGCCTGGTCTCCAGGTCTCTGGATCTGACATACTTGGACTTCCACGGTCTGTACACGTGCTTACTGCTTATCCAGCTCAGTCTGCTACTAACCTGCTGTGTCATATCTGTTTACCTGCATACCTTCATAAATATTCTTGAAGTCTTAACTTGTTGTCTCTCGGCCTCTTTTCTGACCCATGATGCTGATCTCCACTGCACTTAGCACTAAGTTTATAACAGAATACTCAAGCCTAAAAAAAATGGAGATCTCTGGGTCAGATTCTATGGAGGTGCGAATGAAAAAACTTTGCTCTTTTGTCTCTGGACTTCATGGGGAGCTGTAGGCTATAAAAACAAAACTGGGGACATTAGAATCGCAAACTAATCATAATGTGAATGTGGCCGATACGTCTATTCAAGCCTTAGCATCTCGACTTTCAAATGTGGAGACTACAGCTGCAACCATGGTATCTGCTCCAATTCCAGCTCCTGGTCCGGGTTTTCCTAAACTCCCACCATTCAGGTTTGGTGGTGAAAGAGAGAAATTTCGGGGGGTTTTGAATCAATGTCAGCTGTATTTCTCTGCACGTGCGGCCCAGTTTGCAACTGATCGGGATAAAGTGTTGACTATAATCATGTTGCTAACAAACAAAGCGTTAGCCTGGGCTAATCCTCTGATTGAGACTAATGATGTGTGCTTGAATTCCCTGAAAGACTTTACTGCAGCAATGTGTCAAATGTTTGATGACCCTAATCGGAGTATCACAGCTGAAACCGCACTACTGACACTACGTCAAGGGAAGCGTCCTGTTGTGGAATACGCAATGGAGTTTCGGAAATGGGTGCTGGATACTACATGGTGCGATTCAGTGAAATATGCAGTGTTCAGGAGAGGTTTATCTGCTTCCATCAAAGATGAACTAGCTCGAGGTGAATCACCTACTAACTTGGCTGACTTTATACATCATTGTATTCGGATTGATATTCGTCTCACTGAACGTCGTCAAGAAAAATGGGCCGATGCTAATCGTAATAACTTTATGCCTTTTCCATCCCCCACCAAGGAGGCGCTGACTAAGACTTTATCTCAGACAGAGCTGGAACCTATGCAGGTTGACGCAGTATGGAGGAAACCCATTGATGCACGTAAGGAATATCGTTTCAAGGAGAATCTATGTTTTTACTGCGATAAATCGGGTCACTATATTTCAGAGTGCCCTGGGAAAAAGTCAGCAGCTGCGGTAACTGGACTTGACTTTTCGGATGTATCTTCAGTGTGTTCTCTTCTGCACAGACAAGAAATATCCGCTGAAAACTTTGATTTTCCTGATGATTCATCGTTAACATCATCACCTGTGGACATAGCCTTACTTTCCGTAAGTTCTACCACGGCGAGGAGGGATTCGCTCTGCTGCGTTTCCATCAAAATTTGCGTGTGTTCGTGCTGGATCACCTGCTCCGCCATGATAGACTCTGGAGCTTGCAGCAATCTCATGGACATCTCCTTTGCTGAAAAACATGGCATACGCTCACAAAAAAGAAACTCTCCGGTGTTTATGGAGACCGTGGACGGGTCTCCACTAATATCTGGGCCTGTGAAACTCGAAACAGTCCCATTAAAGATCCGTATGGGCGCGGATCATTCTGAAAATATGTCCTTTTTGTTGATTTCTTCTCCTAATTTTCCTATTTTATATTTGCCCTGGTTGCGGCTGCGAAATCCGACTATCAATTGGACAACAAAGGAATTACAGTTTCCAAATGAATCAGCGTTGTCCGGAGAGCTGGCTCCAGTGAAGACAGCAGTCATGGTCGACTCGACATTGCTGGTAGAGTATCGGGACTTTAGTGATGTGTGTGACAAAAAAAATGCGGATAAATTACCGCCACATTGGCCATATGACTGCCCCGTGGAATTATTGCCTGGTGCCGCGATTCCTTTCGGGAGTATTTATCCATTGTCTGGGCCACAATTAAAAGCTCTCAAGGAGTACATAGATGAAAACCTAGCTAAGGGGTTTATACGACCATCTTCCTCCCCAGCAGGTGCTCCAATCTTCTTTGTAAAAAAAAAAGATGGCTCACTCCGACCATGCATTGACTACCGGGAGCTCAACAAAGTCACAATCAGGAAGTCTTATCCACTCCCACTAATTCCCGAATTACTTGAGAGAGTGCGACATGCCAAAATCTTCACAAAATTGGATCTTAGTGGAGCATACAATCTAGTATGGATTCGTCCTGGCGATTAGTGGAAAACTGCTTTTCGGTCACGTTATGGACATTTTGAGTACCTCGTTATGTCTTTCGGTCTCCGTAACGCACCGGCTACATTCCAGCACTTGGCAAATGATGATTTCTGGGATATACTCGATATTTTTGTTGTGATTTATTTGGATGACATTTTGATTTTTTTTCAAGCAATATCGAGGACCATCAGCGACACGTGAAAATGGTTTTGGATCGTCTACGGCAGAATCATTTATACATCAAACTGGAGAAATGTGAGTTTCACAAAACAGAAATTCAATTCTTGGGATATGTTATTTCTCCCCAGGGTCTCAGCATGGACACAAGCAAGACACAAGCCATTCAGGAGTGGCCGACTCCCAAGTCAGTGAAGGAAGTACAGAGATTCATCGGATTCGCCAATTTTTACAGACGCTTTATTAAAAAATTTTCAGCGATTGTTGCACCCATCACTCAGTTAACCTATAAGAAGACGCCATTTGTCTGGTCTCCCCAAGCTCAAACAGCATTTTCTACGTTGAAATCTAAATTTACGACAGCTCCCATTCTTGTCCACCCTGATCCTGACAAAGCCTTCATAGTGGAAGTAGATGCCTCTGACTGTGCTGTAGGGGCCATACTCTCGCAAAGAACAGGTGAGAAAGATCTCTTGCATCCGTGTGCCTTTCTCTCGCAACAATTGTCACCCGCAGAAAGGAATTATGACGTTGGCAACAAGGAACTGTTAGCCATCATAACTGCATTTAAGGAATGGAGACATCTGTTACAAGGAGCATCCCAACAGATTGTTATACTCACAGATCATCGGAATCTCGAATTTATGAGGTCGGCAAGATGTCTGAAACCTAGACGGGCTCGATGGAATCTTTTTTTCTTAATCAATTTGATTTTGTCATTTCCTATAGGCCGGGCTCTCGTAATAAGAAGGCTGATGCACTATCCAGAATTCATTCAGATGAAGCAACTTCAGCTTCGTCTTCAAGGACCATTCTATCTGAGAAAAACTTTGTAAGCGTCTTGCATAATCAGGATCTTCTAACTGAGATTAAGGAGGCTTATGCTGCAGATTCGCTTTTGAGTCAACCACCCAATCAGGTGAATCTAACTTTCAAGAATGGACTTTGGTTTTATGGACAGCGTCTGTATATCCCAGAAACAGTAAAACTGAGTGTGTTGAAATTAATGCATGACTCTAAGTTTGCCGGTCATAGGAGAGTTCAGAAGACTCAGGAATTTATGTCTCGTTTTTTTTCTGGTGGCCGACTTTTCGGAAAGATGTTCTTTGGTATGTGTCATCGTGTGAAGTATGTGCCAGGTCAAAAGTCCCTCGTTCTTCACCTACAGGACTGTTGCAACCTCTGCCTGTTCCATCTCGTCCCTGGGGGTCAATTTCAATGGATTTTATTGTGGAGTTGCCTTTGTCACAGGGAAAAACCACGATACTTGTAGTAGTTGACCGGTTGACTAAAGCTGCTCATTTTATTCCCTGTGCTGGTGTCTCAACAGCTAAGCAAACAGCGGATCTTGTTGTGCAAAATGTTTTTCGTTTACACGGAGCTCCGGATGAAGTCATATCTGATCATGGAGTTCAATTCACCTCACGGTTCTGGCAAAACTTCTGTGCTGCTCTGGATATCAAAGTAAAATTATCTTCTGCCTTTCATCCACAGTCTAACGGCCAAACAGAGCGAACCAATCAAACCTTGGAGCAGTATCTGCGTTGCTACGTGTGTCATCTACAAGACGATTGGGTGAGTCTCCTGCCGTTGACCGAGTTCACATATAACAACTCTCAGAATGCTTCCACCAAATTATCTCCGTTCTTTGCTAACAAGGGATATCATCCCAGTATTCTCCCTCGACTCCCCATAGACATGTCTGTGCCTGCGGTTGCTTACCGCATTGCATCTTTACAGCAAAATTTGGACGTTCTAAAAAACACCTTAGTTTCAGCACAGGAAAGATTCAAGAAGGCAGCAGACAGATTCCGTAAGCCAGCACCAACATACAAGGTAGGAGACATGGTCTGGCTCTCAACAAAAAACTTAAAACTCAGAATTCCGACTTCCAAGCGGGCAAAAATATGTTGGCCCATATAAGATCAGCGGTATTGTGAGTTCTGTAGCCTGTCGACTCAAGTTGCCTAACTCTTTAAAAATTCATCCTGTTTTCCATGTTTCCCTGCTTAACCCCTTCGCGCCATGCGCCGTACTAGTACTGCGCTGCCGGCACTGCATTAGTGCCAGCCGCAGTACTAGTACGGCGCCGCCATTTTCCGGTCACCGCGCGGCATCGCGCGGTGATCGGGTTCCGGTGTCTGCTGTTCCTGACAGCAGACAATCCCTGCACGCAGCCCCGGGTGCCTGCACCGCCCCCCCGCATCAGCGATCGCTGTGATTGGCTGGTCAATTCTGACCAGCCAATCACAGCGATGTGACAAAGTTTCAAAAAAAAAAAAAAAAGCATGTGACAGGCTGTGATTGATGCTGTGTGACGTCGCACCAATCACAGCCGTCACAGTAGGTGGGGTGATCGCCACGTCACCTCACCTGATTAACCCCTATGGTGCTGATTGGCTGTAAAATAGCTTCTAGCCAATCAGCGCCAAAGGGGTTAATTTAAAATACCGATCACCACCCTGCACGCCATCTTTCTCTCAGATTTGGCGTGCAGAGCGGTGGTATAAGCCCCTCTGTGTCACCTTAGTGAAAGAATCCATTGGTGGCCAGTGCGATCCTCCCTGCGATCTCCTGCCTCCAGCTTGTGCTCCTGCTCCAGCTTGTGCTCCGTGCTGTGTGCTCTCTGCTGCCATCTGCCTGCTGTGTGACTCCTGTGATCACAGCAGCAGCAGCACCTCCCCCACCCCTTTCCCATCCCCCCATCCCTGTTCCAGTACCCCCTCCCTCCCCCACCCTCCAATTGAAATTTTTTGCGCACTTTTTTTGCGCTTTTTTTCCTGTGCGCGGCGTCCCGCGCAGAGCATTCGTGCTCTTCCTGTGTCCGCAGCGCTCTGATCAGTATCGCTGCTGATCAGAGACTGCGCCACAGGACTTTTTTTTTTTAGGTTAGTTAGTGTAGCGCACATTGCAGTCTAAGCGACGTCCATTTTTTTTTTTTTTTTTTAGAAAAAAAATTGTAGTTAGTACAGTGTAGTTTTAGACGTAACAAGGTAGCGTAGCCGGCGTCAGTGTTTGGTGACGTCCCTCCATCCCTGTTCAAGTACCCCCCTCCAGTTCAATTTTTTGCGCACTTTTTTGCGCTTTTTTTCCTGTGCGCGGCGTCCTGCGCAGAGCATTCGTGCTCTTCCTGTGTCTGCAGCGCTCTGATCAGTATCGCTGCTGATCAGAGACTGCGCCACAGGACTTTTTTTTTTTTTAGTTAGTGTAGCGGACATTGCAGTCTAAGCGACGTCTGTTTTTTTTTTTTTAGAAAAAAAATTGTAGTTAGTACAGTGTAGTTTTAGACGTAACAAGGTAGCGTAGGCGGCGTCAGTGTTTGGTGACGTCCCTCCATCCCTGTTCAAGTACCCCCCTCCAATTCAATTTTTTGCGCACTTTTTTGTGCTTTTTTTCCTGTGCGCGGCATCCCGCGCAGAGCATTCGTGCTCTTCCTTTGTCTGCAGCGCTCTGATCAGTATCGCTGCTGATCAGAGACTGCGCCACAGGACTTTTTTTTTTTAGTTAGTGTAGCGGACATTACAGTCTAAGCAACGTCCGATTTTTTTTTTTTTTTTTTTTTTTTCTTTTACAAAAATATAATAGTAGTTAGTACAGTGTAGTCTTAGACGTAGATTAGCTGGTGTCACAGCGTTCGTGACGACCGGTCTTTTTTTTTTTTAGAGAAAAAAAAATTGTACAGAGTAGTTTAGTGGTAGCGTGTTAGTGTAGCCAGCGTCACAGCGTTAGTGACGACCGATCATCTTTTAGAAAAAAAAAAAATCGTACTGAGTTTTATAGGTAGGGAGGTAGCGTCTTGTGCATAAAAAAAATCTGCTATCGCCGGATAACCTCTAGTGCATTAGGGGAGCGTACGTCACACTGTTAGTGGCGTTCGCTTTTCTTTTGTACAAAAAATATTTAGTTGCGTAGGGTAAATTTATACATTTTTTTTTTTATACAAACTTATTTTTTTACATTGATTTTTCTTTTCATCTTTCTTTCTTGTTTCTTCTACATTTTTTTTCTCACTACTTGTTTTTTCTCTCTGATTGGTTTTAATAAAGAGTACCCTATACACAAGCCCCACACATTACACATGTAAAAGCACCACTTACACACACATACCCAGGGATGGGGAAAAAAAAAATGGCCCATTCGTCAACAAGGCGCTATTCACCAGAGGAGGCTTACGCCATCCTTGCGTCCGACACGGATTCAGCCAGTGAGGAAGATCCCACATTCCCCTATTCCTCCTCCTCCTCATCTGGTGAGGAAAGACCCCTAACAAGGCGCCGTAGGACCCAGGCAACTCCTGCAGCAATCGATCCCGTATGGATTGCACCCCCGGAAAATTTTCAGCCCGTCATTCCGGATTTCAGCAGCAGCTCAGGAATCCAGTTTGACACGACTGGCCTCACTGAAATTGACTTCTTCAAATTCTTTTTCAGTGATGAAATAATAAATATTATGGTGGCCCAGACGAACCTGTATGCCCAACAATTTTTTACCCAAAATCCCACGTCATCTTCTGCCAGATGGACCCCCGTAAATGCAGCAGAGATGATGACATTTTGGGGAATTGTGCTGCATATGGGCCTAATCAAAAAGCCAAAGCTTCGGCAATACTGGAGTACTGACATTCTCTACAGTACACCGGTATTCCGCATGGCCATGAAAAGGACACGATTTGAAGCGATCCAAAAATTTTTGCATTTCAGTGATAATGCGCAGTGTCCTCCCCGAGACGATCCAAACTTTGATCGTCTATATAAAATTCGTCCAGTGGTTGAACACTTCAGCAGAAAATTTGCTGAGGCGTACACACCCCAGAGGGACATCGCTATTGATGAATCTCTCGTTCATTTCAAAGGGAGGCTAAAATTCCAACAGTACCTGCCCAGTAAGAGGTCCAGGTACGGAATAAAGCTGTACAAACTGTGCGAGAGTACCTCAGGGTACACCCACAGATTTAGGGTGTACGAGGGTAAGGACACCCAGATTAACCCCCCTGAATGCCCCCCCCATCCTGGGGGTGAGTGGGAAAATTGTGTGGGAATTGCTGCACCCACTGCTGGATAAGGGTTATCACCTTTATATTGACAACTTTTACACCAGCATCCCACTCTTCAAGGCCCTCTCTGCCAGAGGTACAGCTGCATGTGGCACCGTGCGAAAAAATCAGTGAGGCCTCCCTAAGCCGCTAATTGGGCAAACGCTGAGAAAAGGGGAAAGCAGAGCCAAATGCAGCGACAACATGCTGGTGGTCAAGTATAAGGACAAAAGGGATGTCCTTATCCTGACCACCATACACCGTGACAACAGCACCCTTGTCACTGTTCGTGGGACCACAACACAAGTCCCAAAGCCAGATTGTATCCTGGATTACAATCGGTACATGGGGGGTGTGGATCTCTCAGATCAGGTCCTCCAACCATACAGTGCCATGCGAAAAGCTTACGTATGGTACAAAAAATTGGCCGTGCACATTGTACAGATGGCACTGTACAATGCTTTTGTGCTGTCCCGATCTGCAGGCAATACGGGGACCTTCCTTCAGTTTCAGGAGGTAGTCATCAAGGCCCTAATGTTTGGCACTCAGGGAGGTGAGGGTCCCAGTACTTCTGAATCTGATAGTGCCCGTATTGTCCAAGGTCAACATTTCCCAGGACAGGTTCCCCAAACAGCGAGGACAGGACGATCACAAAAACGGTGCAGAGTGGGGAATCCGAAAGGACACAATTTACCATTGTGAAACCTGCCCTGAGAAACCTGGCCTTTGCATTAAGGATTGCTTCAGAGCATACCACACGTCCACAAATTAATAAAAATTAGTTTATACCCTGTTGACACAACACACTGTGTAGTTTCCAACATGGGGTCACTTGTGGAGTGAGGCACTTGGAGGTTTACGGTGCTCACCACATATCTAAATAAATTCCTTGGTAGGTCCAGTTTTCAAAATGGGGTCACTTGTGGAGTGAGGCACTTGGAGGTTTACGGTGCTCACCACATATCTAAATAAATTCCTTGGGAGGTCCAGTTTTCAAAATGGTGTCACTTGTGGAGTGAGGCACTTGGAGGTTTACGGTGCTCACCACATATCTAAATAAATTCCTTGGGAGGTCCAGTTTTCAAAATGGGGTCACTTGTGGAGTGAGGCACTTGGAGGTTTACGGTGCTCACCACATATCTAAATAAATTCCTTGGGAGGTCCAGTTTTCAAAATGGGGTCACTTGTGGAGGATTTCCACTGTTTAGGTACATCAGGGGCTCTGCAAATGCAACGTGACGCCTGCAGACCAATCCATCTAAGTCTGCATTCCAAATGGTGCTCCTTCCCTTCCGAGCTCTGCCATGCGCACAAACAGTGGTTTTTCCCCACATATGGGGTATCGGCGTACTCGTGAAAAATTGCACAACATTTTTTTCTTTCTATTTTGTCCTATAACCCTTGGGAAAACAAAAAAAACCTTGCTAAAGATCATTTTTGTGGAAAAAATGTGTTCTATTTTTTTTTACGACTCATCATTATAATTTTTGGTGAGGCACTTGGAGGTTCACGGTGCTCATCACATAGCTAGATAAGTTCCTTGAAGGGTCTAGTTTCCAAAATGGGGTCACTTGTGGCGGTTTTCCACTGTTTAGGCACATCAGGGGCTCTCCAAACGGGACATGGTGTCCAATCTCAATTCCAGCCAATTTTGGTTTGTAAAAGTCAAATGGCGCTCCTTCCCTTCCGAGCCCTGCCGTGTGCCCAAACAGTGGTTTTCCCCCACATATAGGGTATCAGTGTATTCAGGATAAATTGGTCAACAACTTTAGTGGTCTATTTTCTCCTTTTACACTTGTATAGATAAAAAAAATTGTTGCTAAAAGATCATTTTTGGGAAAAAAATGTAATTTTTTATTTTCACGCCTCTACGTTCTAAACTTCTGTGAAGCACCTGGGGGTTCAAAGTGTTCACCACATAGCTAGACAAGTTCCTTGAAGGGTCTAGTTTCCAAAATGGGGTCACTTGTGGTGGTTTTCCACTGTTTAGGCACATCAGGGGCTCTCCAAACGGGACATGGTGTCCGATCTCAATTCCAGCCAATTTTGGTTTGTAAAAGTCAAAAGGCGCTCCTTCCCTTCCGAGCCCTGCCGTGTGCCCAAACAGTGGTTTTCCCCCACATATGTGGTATCAGTGTATTCAGGATAAATTGGTCAACAACTTTAGTGGTCCATTTTCTCCTTTTACACTTGTGAAGATAAAAAAATTGTTGTTAAAAGATCATTTTTGGGGAAAAAATGTGAATTTTTATTTTCACGCCTCTACGTTCTAAACTTCTGTGAAGCACCTGGGGGTTCAAAGTGCTCACCACATAGCTAGATAAGTTCCTTGAAGGGTCTAGTTTCCAAAATGGGGTCACTTGTGGCGGTTTTCCACTGTTTAGGCACATCAGGGGCTCTCCAAACGGGACATGGTGTCCGATCTCAATTCCAGCCAATTTTGGTTTGTAAAAGTCAAATGGCGCTCCTTCCCTTCCGAGCCCTGCCGTGTGCCCAAACAGTAGTTTTCCCCCACATATGGGGTATCAGTGTATTCAGGATAAATTGGTCAACAACTTTAGTGGTCCATTTTCTCCTTTTACACTTGTGAAGATAAAAAAATTGTTGTTAAAAGATCATTTTTGGGGAAAAAATGTGAATTTTTATTTTCACGCCTCTACGTTCTAAACTTCTGTGAAGCACCTGGGAGTTCAATGTGCTCACCACATAGCTAGATAAGTTCCTTGAAGGGTCTAGTTTCCAAAATGGGGTCACTTGTGGCAGTTTTCCACTGTTTAGGTACATCAGGGGCTCTCCAAACGGGACATGGTGTCCGATCTCAATTCCAGCCAATTTTGGTTTGAAATAGTCAAACGGCGCTCCTTCCCTTCCGAGCCCTGCCGTGCGCCCAGACAGTGGTTTTCTCCCACATATGGGGTATCAGTGTATTCAGAAGGAATTGCACAACAACTTTCGTGGTCCATTTTCTTCTTTTACCCTTGTGAAAATAAAAAAAATGTTGCTAAAAGATCATTATGTGGAAAAAAAAGTTAAATGTTATTTTTTTCCTTCCACATTCCGTTAATTCCTGTGAAGCACCTGAAGGGTTAATAAACTTCTTGAATGTGGTTTTTAGTACCTTGGGGGGTATAGTTTTTAGAATGGTGTCAATTTTGGGTATTTTTAATCCTATAAGCCTCTCAAAGTGACTTCAAATATGATGTGGTCCCTACAAAAAATGGTTTTATAAAAGTTGTTGAAAAAATGAGAAATCGCTGTTTAACTTTTAACCCTTATAACTCCCTAAGGAAAAAAAAATTGGTTCCAAAATGTTGCTGATGTAAAGTAGACATGTGGGAAATGTTATTTATTAACTAATTTGTGCGATATGAGTCTCTAATGCAAGGGTATAAAAATTCAAAGTTTGAAAATTGCAAAATTTTCAAAATTTTCGCCAAATTTCCGTTTTTTTCACAAATAAACGAAGGTAATATCAAATAAATTTTACCACTATCATGAAGTACAATATGTCACGAGAAAACAATGTCAGAATCGCCAGGATCCGTTGAAGCGTTTCAGAGTTATTACCTCATAAAGTGACAGTGGTCAGAATTGTAAAAATTGGCCCTGTCACTTAGGTGAAAACAGACTTCGGGGTGAAGGGGTTAAACCAGCAGTGCCTAATTCTTTTCCCAGACGCATCTCTGCTCCTCCTGATCCAGTCCTCATTGACGGGCAAGAGGAATTCGTCGTGGAGAAAATCTTGGATTCATAGGAGACGTCTTCAGTATCTGGTGAAATGGCAGGGATACTCTGTTGAAGAAAATTCCTGGGAACCTCTGGATTACATCCATGCTCCCCATCTGATCAGACTGTTTCACAGCAGATACCCCAATAAGCCAGACTTAAGATCGTCCAGAGGACGTCTTTTAAGAAGGGAGCAATGAAAGGATTTGGACACTACATCTGTTCCTGTCTGCTGTTGCCCTCAGTTCAGTTACTTTTGCCCTTACCTAAGATGGAGTCACTGGCCTCACGGGGGGCCATCTTGCTTCCTGTCAGGCTTTCCCTGTTCCTGTCTGTGGTGTATATAAGGGAGCTCTGTATATTACTCACTGCTTGAGTATCTTGTTCCTGGACTTGTAATCAAGCTGGAAGAAGTGCTATCTTGCTGGTTCTTTGTTACCTTGGGATACCCCGTCTGTCTCCGGATCTACATCTCTTCATCGTAAGACTTGTTTCCCTGGATCTGCTCTGCACCCCTCTCTGCTGCTGGACTGTTCCCTGCTAGGAGGCCTGGCCTGGTCTCCAGGTCTCTGGATCTGACATACTTGGACTTCCACGGTCTGTACACGTGCTTACTGCTTATCCAGCTCTGTCTGCTACTAACCTGCTGTGTCATAGATGTTTACCTGCATGCCTTCATAAATATTCTTGAACTCTTAACCTGTTGTCTCTCGGCCTCTTTTCTGACGCATGACACTGATCTCCACTGCAATTAGCACTAAGTTTATAACACCATTCTAGCCTGGGCCCCCTACCAGGAGTCCATCCATTCTAGCCTGGGCCCCCTCCCAGGAGAACATCCATTCTAGCCTGGGCCCCCTCCTAGGAGTCCATCCATTCTAGCCTGGGCCCCCTCCTAGGAGTCCATCCATTCTAGCCTGGGCCCCCTACCAGGAGCCCATCCATTCTAGCCTGGGCCCCCTCGCAGGAGCCCATCCATTCTAGCCTGGGTCCCTACCAAGAGCCCATCCATTCTAGCCTGGGTCTCCTACCAGGAGCTCATTAATTCTAGCCTGGGCCCACTACCAGGAGCCCATCCATTCTAGCCTGGGCCCCCTCCCAGGAGCCCATCCATTCTAGCCTGGGCCCCCTCCCAGGAGCCCATCCATTCTAGCCTGGGCCCCCTCCCAGGAGCCCATCCATTCTAGCCTGGGTCTCCTACCAGGAGCTCATTAATTCTAGCCTGGGCCCACTACCAGGAGCCCATCCATTCTAGCCTGGGTCCCGTCCCAGGAGCCCATCCATTCTAGCCTGGGTCCCGTCCCAGGAGCCCATCCATTCTAGCCTGGGTCCCGTCCCAGGAGCCCATCCATTCTAGCCTGTGTCCCCTACCAGGAGCCCATCTATTCTAGCCTGGGTCCCTACCAGGAGCCCATCCTTTCTAGGCTGGGCCCCCTAGCGTCACAGTAGGCGTAAGTAAATACGGTCCATTTTATACGGCCGTAATACGCAGTAATTATCCCAAAACACTTTTCCATATTCAATGCGAGTATGCGTTTTTTTTTTTTTTTTTTTTTGTTTTTTGTTTGTTTTTTTTTACGTAAATTTATCTGTGTGTCATCCGTATGGCATCCGTATGGCTTTTTTTTTTTTTTTCTTTCTCACAAGCTTGCAAAATGGACATATAATGGATCCATTGGCTCAAATATTCTTAAAAACACATATACAGTATGTGTGTGTATATATATATATATATATAATTTATATGAAAAAGTTTGGGCACCCCTATTAATCTTAAGCTTAATGTTTTAAGTGGAAGTTACGCAGGGGATGGATCTTTCAGCAAGACAATGAACCAAAACACCGCTCCAAATGCTCAGGCATTCATGCAGAGGAACAATTACACTGTTCTGGAATGGCCATCCCAGTCCCCAGACCTGAATATCATTGAACATCTGTGGGATCATTTGAAGAGGGCTGTCCATGCTCGGCGACCATCAAACTTAACTGAACTGGAATTGTTTTGTAAAGAGGAATGGTCAAAAATACCTTCATCCAGGAACTCATTAAAAGCTACAGGAAGCGACTAGAGGCTGTAATTTTTGTAAAAGGAGGATCTACTAAATATTAATGTCACTTTTCTGGTGGGGTGCCCATACTTATGCACCTGTCAAATTTTGTTTGAATGCAGATTGCACATTTTCTGTTAGTACAATAAACCTCACTTAAGGCAGAAACATTACTGTGTCCAACAGTTATTAGATATATGAAACTGAAATAGCTGTTGCAAAGAAAACAATTTTTATAAAACATTAAGATTAATAGGGGTGCCCAAACTTTTTCTTATAACTGTATGTCAGTGAGACACATATATATTTATATTTAATTCAGCGCTAGATAGCAGAAAAGCCGGCAATTCAATTACCGGCTTTTGCTTTCTCCTTCACAAACCCGACAGGATATGAGACGTGGTTTACACACAGTAAACCATCTCATATCCCTTCTTTTATTACATATTCCTCTTTAGTAATGTAAGAAGTGTCTTTGTCTCAAATTTGGGGTCTCTAGCTATTAAATTAACCCCTTCATGACCTTGGATTTTTTGTTTTTCCGTGTTCGTTTTTCACTCCTCTCCTTCCCAGAGCCATAACTTTTTTTATTTTTCTGTCAATTTGGCCATGTGAGGGCTTATTTTTTGCGGGACGAGTTGTACTTTTGAACAACATCATTGATTTTAGCATGTCGTGTACTAGAAAACAGAGTATTTTTGACCTCTCTGTGCGTTTTTGTGTCTTCAAGTTCTTTGGTGTGAACAGGTTTCTACAGACTTGTTCACTATGCAAGTAGCCCATGTGTTTTTTTTGGTTCTATAATTGTTCTCTTGTTTCTACAAGACTGGGGAGTCCACCACTCCTCTGTGGGTCATGACCTTGGTATAGTCGAAGGCGCTCTCTGGGAATACTAATACCCCTTAATCCAACTAATTGTTGATACCCCTATTTAACAAAATACCCCTTAATCCAACTAATTGTTGATACCCCTATTTAACAAAAACCCACCGTTCACCCGCCCCCCATTACCAATTAATGACAGAGACATAATTTTGTTGGAATAGTATAGGCCACAGCAGCCTCTTTTATTAAACATCAAACATTAACAATAAATGTAAAAAGCATTAACATTCTTTAAAACTAGGAGAAGTCCTTGGAGCCCCCAAGAATCTGGTGATTTAATAACCCATAACGTGAACAACAACTTAACCAATGTTTTACTCCCAGCCGTTGTAACCCTGGCTCGGGAGCACCAAAAACCCACAAGAGGGTTCACTGTTCACGGTACTAATCTGGAGATCCGACCACCCCTGCCGGAACTCCCCACCACTAGAGTTGAGCGACCTTGACCTTTTTAGAGTCGAGCCGGGTTTCGCGAAACCCGACTATCTCAAAAGTCGGGTCGAGTGAAATCGGCCGATTATGACGTAAAGTCGGGATCGACCGAAACACGAAACCCAATGCAAGTCAATGGGGCAGCATAGTCGGCAGTGAGTGGGGGCCAGGAAAACACCTAGAGTGCCCATTTTAATGTCAAAACCATCCATTCTTCTTAATGAAGCTTGTCAAGCGTAATTTACCTTATAATAATTGGAAGGCATTTGAAATTGGGGTTCATTTGGCTAAAGTTGTGGTGGGTAGGGCTGGTTCAAGTAATTAGTGGGCCCAGGAAATCTGGACCACGTCACGGCAGTGGAGCAGGGAGAGGTAAGTATTTCAACTTTGCAAGTGCTGTGAACCTGAGCAAGCAGGGGGGGCCCACTCGTTGGCATTGGCACTGGCACAGGGCCCCTCAAAGTACAGCGGTGTGTTTGCACGGCGGGGGCGCCTCCCACCGGCAGCAACACTTTTGCGTACTATGAGAGGCCCTGTGCCAGTGACGTCGCCAACTAGTATTCCTCCCCCCACCTGATGAAGGAACCTGCACTTTCATCTGCACCTTCCTCTTTGTCCCCGTGTAAGGTGGTATGGTATGCGGGAAGAGCAACCTGACTTTCAGCAGGGTCACAATGTTGTTGTGTAGCGTGCACGGGGAATGTTGCGTTATGGGTCAATGTACCAGCAGACTCATCTATCACTGGCTGGGCAATGGGCAGGATGAGGAGGAAACACAGATATAGGCCCAAAGAATAAAGTTGGCTAAATGCAGTTCAAAATTGGTAACACAGGAATAACCAGGGGGCATTGCAGTGGAGGACAACTGGAATGAGAGGCTGACACAGAGAGTAGGCCCAAATCAGTAAGTAGTCGAAATGCAGTTCAAAATTGGCAACCGTAGTAAACAGGCGGCACAGCTTTGTTCAGTGGAGGAGAACAGCAAGGAGTGGCAGACACCGATAGTAGGCCCCAACCCAACTAGTAGGCCAAATGCAGTCTAACATTAACAACTACTTAACGAGCGCCTGAAAACGGAATTTCAGGACAGGAAACCAGGAGAACAGCAAGGAGTGGCAGACACCGATAGTAGGCCCCAAACCAACTAGTACGCCAAATGCAGTTGTTCCGTTTAACCACAATTTAATGAGAGCCTGAAGATAGAAGTTCAGGAAAGGCAACCTGGAGAACACCTTGGAGTGGAACACACCATCTCTCTACACCCCATACCCAATTTGTAGGCCTAATGCAGAGTAGTTTCCAAGAACTACTAAACGAGAGCCGGAAGATCGAAGCTCAGGAAAGGCAACCTGGAGAACACCTTGGAGTGGAACACACCATCTCTCTACACCCCATACCCAATTTGTAGGCCTAATGCAGCGTAGTTTCCAACAACTACTAAACGAGAGCATGATAATCGAAGCATTGGCGAGGAAACCTGGGGAACACCTTGGAGTGGAACACACCATCTCTCTACACCCCATACCCAATTTGTAGGCCTAATGCAGCGTAGTTTCCAACAACTACTAAACGAGAGCCGGAAGATCGAAGCTCAGGAAAGGCAACCTGGAGAACACCTTGGAGTGGAACACACCATCTCTCTACACCCCATACCCAATTTGTAGGCCTAATGCAGCGTAGTTTCCAACAACTACTAAACGAGAGCCGGAAGATCGAAGCTCAGGAAAGGCAACCTGGAGAACACCTTGGAGTGGAACACACCATCTCTCTACACCCCATACCCAATTTGTAGGCCTAATGCAGCGTAGTTTCCAACAACTACTAAACGAGAGCCGGAAGATCGAAGCTCAGGAAAGGCAACCTGGGGAAAACCTTGGAGTGGAACACACCATCTCTCTACACCCCATACCCAATTTGTAGGCCCAATGCAGCGTAGTTTCCAACAACTACTAAACGAGAGCATGATGATCGAAGCATTGGCGAGGAAACCTGGGGAACACCTTGGAGTGGAACACACCATCTCTCTACACCCCATACCCAATTTGTAGGCCTAATGCAGCGTAGTTTCCAACAACTACTAAACGAGAGCCGGAAGATCGAAGCTCAGGAAAGGCAACCTGGGGAACACCTTGGAGTGGAACACACCATCTCTCTTCACCCCATACCCAATTTGTAGGCCAAATGCAGCGTAGTTTCCAACAACTACTAAACGAGAGCATGATGATCGAAGCATTGGCGAGGAAACCTGGGGAACACCTTGGAGTGGAACACACCATCTCTCTACAGTGGAACACACCATCTCTCTACACCCCATACCCAATTTGTAGGCCTAATGCAGCGTAGTTTCCAACAACTACTAAACGAGAGCCGGAAGATCGAAGCTCAGGAAAGGCAACCTGGAGAACACCTTGGAGTGGAACACACCATCTCTCTACACCCCATACCCAATTTGTAGGCCTAATGCAGCGTAGTTTCCAACAACTACTAAACGAGAGCCAGAAGATCGAAGCTCAGGAAAGGCAACCTGGGGAACACCTTGGAGTGTAACAAACCCTCGCTCTACACCACGGAAGGGCTGATTCTTAGGAAGGAAGGCTGTCGGAAAGAAGCAGGGCGCGTCCGAGGGTGATTATATTCTTATTAGGTATATACTCACCCTCGGACGCGCCCTGCTTCTTTATTTGTAATGAATGTTTATTTGCAATGTGGTTTTGACTTACTCTATTTTTTGGGTAAATAATGATTTTATTATTTTCATTGTTTTGCATCTTCTTGGCAATAATATAAAGAAGACGCGACAGGACAACACTCGGTGGATGCCATATCTGTGTTTAAAATTGAAAAAACCTTTCAGTTAACTACTTGCAGGAGAAAGTTATTGTAGCTGGTGGCCATTTTTAGTACTGTACCAGATTTTTGTTGTATGTGTTTGTTTTTAATGTTAAAATGTCTGCATTTGATATCTCTCCAGTATTTTCTTTTTTATAAGCAAAATACTTATTTTTATATTTTCTGATGTTGGTTCCAGGGGTACACGGGCAGCAGTGGTGTGGTCAGTGGAGGCCTAGTGGAAGGAGTGACCGCAGACAGGCATCGAAGGCCTAAAATAATAACACATGGCTGTAGGCAATTTTAAATTGGTTCCAGGGGTACACGGGCAGCAGTGGTGTGGTCAGTGGAGGCCTAGTGGAAGGAGTGACCGCAGACAGGCATCGAAGGCCTAAAATAATAACACATGGCTGTAGGCAATTTTAAATTGGTTCCAGGGGTACACGGGCAGCAGTGGTGTGGTCAGTGGAGGCCTAGTGGAAGGAGTGACCGCAGACAGGCATCGAAGGCCTAAAATAATAACACATGGCTGTAGGCAATTTTAAATTGGTTCCAGGGGTACACGGGCAGCAGTGGTGTGGTCAGTGGAGGCCTAGTGGAAGGAGTGACCGCAGACAGGCATCGAAGGCCTAAAATAATAACACATGGCTGTAGGCAATTTTAAATTGGTTCCAGGGGTACACGGGCAGCAGTGGTGTGGTCAGTGGAGGCCTAGTGGAAGGAGTGACCGCAGACAGGCATCGAAGGCCTAAAATAATAACACATGGCTGTAGGCAATTTTAAATTGGTTCCAGGGGTACACGGGCAGCAGTGGTGTGGTCAGTGGAGGCCTAGTGGAAGGAGTGACCGCAGACAGGCATCGAAGGCCTAAAATAATAACACATGGCTGTAGGCAATTTTAAATTGGTTCCAGGGGTACACGGGCAGCAGTGGTGTGGTCAGTGGAGGCCTAGTGGAAGGAGTGACCGCAGACAGGCATCGAAGGCCTAAAATAATAACACATGGCTGTAGGCAATTTTAAATTGGTTCCAGGGGTACACGGGCAGCAGTGGTGTGGTCAGTGGAGGCCTAGTGGAAGGAGTGACCGCAGACAGGCATCGAAGGCCTAAAATAATAACACATGGCTGTAGGCAATTTTAAATTGGTTCCAGGGGTACACGGGCAGCAGTGGTGTGGTCAGTGGAGGCCTAGTGGAAGGAGTGACCACAGACAGGCATCGAAGGCCTAACATAACAAAAATGTCAATACAATGGTATTGTCAGTGGCAGGCATTGAAGGATGTCAGCGCATAGACTAAACATTGGTGGAGCTGTGAGATAATTTTGCAAGTGGTAGAGCACTGTTTGAGCTGGGGGGAACTGTCTTGTGGCCGGCGGTACAGGCCCAGGGTCCCTCATATTACAACGGTGTGTCTGACGTTGGGTGCGCACCACCACCGCCAGAGACACTTTATTGTACTATGAGGGACCTAGTGGCAGTGCCGTCGACCAAAAGCGGGCACACCCACCTCTTCAGACAAACTGCACTCTCACGGGTGCTGTCGCCAAGTGTCGATACCACGGCCCCGTGTGGGGAGTTTGGCCATTTAGTGAGGTGTAAACATGTCGTATGCTGGACAATCAGGTGCAGAAAATTACGAGATTGGAAAAGGCATTCAGAATAGTCCACAGGCAAGACCTTTTCATAGGAAAGCTAGGTGTCAGCCGGGCAAGGTGGGGCAAAAGATTTCGAAATCCAGTTGTGGTTCATTTTAATGAAGGTTAGATCATCTACATTTTGGGTAGCCAGACGAGTCCTTTTTTCTGTTAGTATTGAACCTGCAGCACTGAATACTCTTTCTGATAGGACACTAGCTGCCGGGCAAGCAAGCTCCTGCAATGCATATTCTGCCAATTCTGGCCAGGTGTCTAATTTTGATGACCAGTAATCAAATGGGAATGACGGTTGAGGGAGAACATCGATAAGGGATGAAAAATAGTTTGTAACCATACTGGACAAATGTAGTCTCCTGTCACTTTGAATTGATGCTGCAGTACCTGTCCTGTCTGCGGTCATAGCAAAATCACTCCACAACCTGGTCAGAAAACCCCTCTGGCCAACGCCACTTCTGATTTCTGCCCCTCTAACTCCTCTGGTCTGCTGGCCCCTGCAGCTCGTGTGAGAACGATCACGGGCGCTGTGTGCAAGGAATGCCAGAAGCAAACGGTCAACAAGAGTTGATTGTTTGGTTGCTAATATTAGTTCCAAGTTCTCATGTGGCATTATATTTTGCAATTTGCCTTTATAGCGAGGATCAAGGAGGCAGGCCAACCAGTAATCGTCATCATTCATCATTTTAGTTATGCGTGTGTCCCTTTTGAGGATACGTAAGGCATAATCCTCCATGTGGGCCAAAGTTCCAGTTCTCAAATCTGCGGTTGTGCTTGGTTGAGGGGCAGTTTCAGGCAAATCCACGTCACTTGTGTCCCTCCAAAAACCAGAACCCGGCCTTGCCGCGCCACCAATTTCCAGTGGCCCCGGAAAAGCTTCCTCATTAAAAATATAATCATCCCCATCATCCTCCTCGTCCTCCTCCTCCTCTTCACCCGCTAACTCATCCTGTACACTGCCCTGGCCAGACAATGGCTGACTGTCATCAAGGCTTTCCTCTTCCTCAGCTGCAGACGCCTGATCCTTTATGTGCGTCAAACTTTGCATCAGCAGACGCATTAGGGGGATGCTCATGCTTATTATGGCATTGTCTGCACTAACCAGCCGTGTGCATTCCTCAAAACACTGAAGGACTTGACACATGTCTTGAATCTTCGACCACTGCACACCTGACAACTCCATGTCTGCCATCCTACTGCCTGCCCGTGTATGTGTATCCTCCCACAAAAACATAACAGCCCGCCTCTGTTCGCACAGTCTCTGAAGCATGTGCAGTGTTGAGTTCCACCTTGTTGCAACGTCTATGATTAGGCGATGCTGGGGAAGGTTCAAAGAACGCTGATAGGTCTGCATACGGCTGGAGTGTACGGGCGAACGGCGGATATGTGAGCAAAGTCCACGCACTTTGAGGAGCAGGTCGGATAACCCCGGATAACTTTTCAGGAAGCACTGCACCACCAGGTTTAAGGTGTGAGCCAGGCAAGGAATGTGTTTCAGTTGGGAAATGGAGATGGCAGCCATGAAATTCCTTCCGTTATCACTCACTACCTTGCCTGCCTCAAGATCTACAGTGCCCAGCCACGACTGCGTTTCTTTCTGCAAGAACTCGGACAGAACTTCCGCGGTGTGTCTGTTGTTGCCCAAACACTTCATAGCCAATACAGCCTGCTGACGTTTGCCAGTAGCTGCCCCATAATGGGAGACCTGGTGTGCAACAGTGGCAGCTGCGGATGGAGTGGTTGTGCGACTGCGGTCTGTGGACGAGCTCTCGCTTCTGCAGGAGGACGAAGAGGAGGAGGAGGGGGTGCGAACGGCTACAGCCAATTGTTTCCTAGACCGTGGGCTAGGCAGAACTGTCCCAAACTTGCTGTCCCCTGTGGACCCTGCATCCACCACATTTACCCAGTGTGCCGTGATGGACACGTAACGTCCCTGGCCATGCCTACTGGTCCATGCATCTGTTGTCAGGTGCACCTTTGTGCTCACAGATTGCCTGAGTGCATGGACGATGCGCTCTTTAACATGCTGGTGGAGGGCTGGGATGGCTTTTCTGGAAAAAAAGTGTCGACTGGGTAGCTCGTAGCGTGGTACAGCGTAGTCCATCAGGGCTTTGAAAGCTTCGCTTTCAACTAACCGGTAGGGCATCATCTCTAACGAGATTAGTCTAGCTATGTGTGCGTTCAAACCCTGTGTACGCGGATGCGAGGCTAAGTACTTCCTTTTTCTAACCATAGTCTCATGTAGGGTGAGCTGGACTGGAGAGCTGGAGATCGTGGAACTAGCGGGGGTGCCGGTGGACATGGCAGACTGAGAGACGGTGGGAGATGGTATTGTTGCTGCCGGTGCCCTAGATGCAGTGTTTCCTACTACGAAACTGGTGATTCCCTGACCCTGACTGCTTTGGCCTGGCAAAGAAACCTGCACAGATACTGCAGGTGGTGCGGAAAATGGTGGCCCTACACTGCCGGAAGGGATGTTGCGTTGCTGACTAGCTTCATTGGCCGAGGGTGCTACAACCTTAAGGGACGTTTGGTAGTTAGTCCAGGCTTGCAAATGCATGGTGGTTAAATGTCTATGCATGCAACTTGTATTGAGACTTTTCAGATTCTGTCCTCTGCTTAAGGTAGTTGAACATTTTTGACAGATGACTTTGCGCTGATCAATTGGATGTTGTTTAAAAAAATGCCAGACTGCACTCTTTCTAGCATCGGATACCTTTTCAGGCATTGCAGACTGAGCTTTAACCGGATGGCCACGCTGTCCTCCAACAGGTTTTGGCTTTGCCACGCGTTTTGGGCAAGATACGGGCCCGGCAGATGGAACCTGTTGCGATGTTGATGCCTGCTGCGGCCCCTCCTCCTCCGCTTCAGAACTGCTGCCGCCTGCACCCTGTTCCCCCAATGGCTGCCAATCGGGGTCAAGAACTGGGTCATCTATTACCTCTTCTTGTAGCTCGTGTGCAACTTCGTCTGTGTCACCGTGTCGGTCGGTGGTATAGCGTTCGTGATGGGGCAACATAGTCTCATCAGGGTCTGATTCTTGATCATTACCCTGCGAGGGCAATGTTGTGGTCTGAGTCAAAGGACCAGCATAGTAGTCTGGCTGTGGCTGTGCATCAGTGCACTCCATGTCAGATTCAACTTGTAATGGGCATGGACTGTTAACTGCTTCACTTTCTAAGCCAGGGACGGTATGTGTAAAGAGCTCCATGGAGTAACCCGTTGTGTTGCCTGCTGCATTCTTCTCTGTTGTTGTTTTTGCTGAAGAGGACAAGGAAGCGACTTGTCCCTGACCGTGAACATCCACTAACGACGCGCTGCTTTGACATTTACCAGTTTCACGAGAGGAGGCAAAAGAGCTAGAGGCTGAGTCAGCAAGATAAGCCAAAACTTGCTCTTGCTGCTCCGGCTTTAAAAGCGGTTTTCCTACTGCCAGAAAAGGGAGCGTTCGAGGCCTTGTGTAGCCTGACGACGAACCTGGCTCCACAGCTCCAGACTTAGGTGCAATATTTTTTTTCCCACGACCAGCTGATGCTCCACCACTACCACTACCCTCATTACCAGCTGACAATGAACGCCCCTGGCCACGACCTCTTCCACCATACTTCCTCATTGTTTTAAAAACGTAAACAAACTAATGGTATTTGTTGCTGTCACACAAATTACACGGTGAGCTATAACTTCAGTATAATTTAGCTACCCCTTTACAGGTGAGTGAGACCACAACGAAAATCAGGCACAATGTTACACACTCTGTTGTTGGTGGCAACAAATGAGAGAGATGCCACACACGCAGGACTGTCACTGAAGCACAAATGTAAATATTAATCTCCCACTGATTTGATTTTTTTTTTTTTTCAGGGAGACTTTAGGAAAAAAAAATAATAGAATAAAATGATTTTTTCAGGAAGAATTTAGAAACCAAATAAAATAAAATGATTTTTTCAGGGAGAATTTAGAAAACAAATAAAACAAAAAAAGGCTTTCTATGGCCCACTGAGTGAGAGATGACGCACACAGGAGTCAGGAGTGGCACACAAGCCCAGAGGCCAATATGTATCTCCCACTGATTGATGTAGTGATTTTTTCAGGTAGATTTTGGAACCCAAATCAAGCTAAAAAAATAATAGGCTTTCTATGGCCCACAATTGGAGAGAGAGAGAGAGATGGCACACCCAGGAGTCAAGACTGGCACACAAGCAGAAAGGGCAATATTAATCTCCCACTGATTGATGTAGTGATTTTTTCAGGTAGATTTTGGAAGCCAAATCAAGCTTAAAAAAAAATAGGCTTTCTATGGCCCACAATTGGAGAGAGAGAGAGAGAGATGGCACACCCAGGAGTCAAGACTGGCACACAAGCAGAAAGGGCAATATTAATCTCCCACTGATTTGTTTTTTTTGTTTTTTTTCAGGGAGACTTTAGGAAAAAAAAGATAGAATAAAATGATTTTTTCAGGAAGAATTTAGAAACCAAATAAAATAAAATGATTTTTTCAGGGAGAATTTAGAAAACAAATAAAACAAAAAAAGGCTTTCTATGGCCCACTGAGTGAGAGATGACGCACACAGGAGTCAGGAGTGGCACACAAGCCCAGAGGCCAATATTTATCTCCCACTTTTTTTTTTTTGTTCCAGGGAAAATTTATAAACCCAATAAAAAAAATAATAAATAGGCTTTCTATGGCCCACTATCTGAGAGACAGAGAGAGATGTCACGCTTAGGACTGGCACACAAGCCCAAAGGCCAATATTAATCTCCCTTTTATTTTAAGGGAGAATTTATAAAACCAAAAAAAAAAAAATAAATAGGCTTTCTATGGCCCACTATTTGTGAGAGAGATGGCACGCTCAGGACTGGCACACAAGCCCAGAGGCCAATATTAATCTCCCACTTTTTTTTTTTTTTTCCAGGGAAAATTTATAAACCCAATAAAAAAAAAAATAAATAAATAGGCTTTCTATGGCCCACTATCTGAGAGAGAGAGATGGCACGCTTAGGACTGGCACACAAGCCCAAAGGCCAATATTAATCTCCCACTGATTGATTTATTGATTTTTTCAGGTAGAATTTAGAACCCAAATAAAGCAAAAAAAAAAAAAATGGGCTTTCTATGGCCCACTGAGTGAGTGATGATGCACACAGGAGTCAGGAGTGGCACACAAGCCCTGAGGTCAATATTTTTCTCCCACTGATTGATGTAGTGATTTTTTCAGGTACATTTTAGAACCCAAATCAAGCAAAAAAATAAATAGGCTTTCTATGGCCCACTATTTGTGAGAGAGATGGCACGCTCAGGACTGGCACACAAGCCCAGAGGCCAATATTAATCTCCCACTTTTTTTTTTTTGGTTCCAGGTAAAATTTATAAACCCAATAAAAAAAAAAATAAATAGGCTTTCTATGGCCCACTGAGTGAGAGATGACACAGACAGGGATGGCACTCTAGCAGAAATGTCAATCTTAATCTCCCACAAAAAAACAACAAAAAAAACAGGGAGTGTCCTTCAATTACTATCTCCCTGCAGTAATCTCAGCCAGGTATGGCAGGCAGCAATAAGGAGTGGACTGATGCACAAATTAAATAAAAAGTGTGTACAAACAAAAAAGATAGCTGTGCAGAAAGGAAGGAACAAGAGGATTTGTGCTTTGAAAAAAGCAGTTGGTTTGCACAGCGGCGTACACACAGCAATGCAGCTATCAGGGAGCCTTCTAGGGCAGCCCAATGAGCTACAGCGCTGAGGGGGGAAAAAAAAAAATGTAGCTTCCACTGTCCCTGCACACCGAAGGTGGTGTTGGGCAGTGGAAATCGCTACAGCACAAGCGGTTTGGTGGTTAATGGACCCTGCCTAACGCTATCCCTGCTTCTGACGAAGCGGCAGCAACCTCTCCCTAAGCTCAGATCAGCAGCAGTAACATGGCGGTCGGCGGGAACTCCCTTTTATAGCCCCTGTGACGCCGCAGACAGCAAGCCAATCACTGCAATGCCCTTCTCTAAGATGGTGGGGACCAGGACCTATGTCATCACGCTGCCCACACTCTGCGTTTACCTTCATTGGCTGAGAAATGGCGCTTTTCGCGTCATTGAAACGCGACGTTGGCGCGAAAGTCGTGTACCGCATGGCCGACCCCGCACAGGGGTCGGATCGGGTTTCATGAAACCCGACTTTGCCAAAAGTCGGCGACTTTTGAAAATGAACGACCCGTTTCGCTCAACCCTACCCACCACCATTCACCAGATCCGAAACCAATTAATTCCAAACGGGGGGAGCCATATGCCAATGGACCCCCTAAACCAATTTTCACCAACTCCAAGGACTCCCCCCAGCCGCCAAGGCCACAATGACCCAAACTTAAAATAACATGAAATATTCCCAAAACTACCCGCTCACCAAGCGATGTAACTCCCAGAGAGACAGAAAATTAGGGCGGGAGGGAGGGATGCTTCTGCTAAGGTGAGCGGGAACTGACCAGCCCCCGCCCCCTACCCCTTACAATATCCCCTGCCACTAGCCCACCCCCTCCCTTCTAATTAGCCTAAAGACGCCCACCCCCTCCTCTCCTAACCCCTGTCATGTAGGCCTTCACTTAGCCGCGGGGAGGGGGAGGGGGCGGCTCGCTCCGGCCTGTCCTTTTGCATTGTAGCTGTTCCATCCTGCATGTCCACATGTATATTTTGTTCTCTCTAAACCCTGCTTATACAGGTACTATACAGATGATCAGGTTTTTAAATACATCAGATAGGGATTATATACATTAGATAGGACTGCTTTATTATGGGTATACCTTGGCGATTGGTGGAGCTGTATTTTTTTCATTTTTTGACTAGCACTTGCTTATTTACTGTGATTTTTTTACAACAGAGTATTTTTGACCTCTCTGTGCATTTTTGTGTCTTTAGGTTCACTAAATGCTAAAACTGACCGGACATTACGATTCTCCAGGTCAGTACAAGTTCATAGACACCTAACATGACTAGGTTATTTTTTACCTAAGTAGTGAAAAAAATTCCAAACTTTGCTAACAAAAAAAAAAAAAAAAAAAAGCGCCATTTTCCGATACTCGTAGCTTCTCCATTTTTCATGATCTGGGGTCGCTTGAGGGCTTATTTTTTGCGTGCTGAGATTAAATTTTTAATGATAGCATTTTGGTGCAGATACGTTCTTTTGATCACCCGTTATTGCATTTTAATGCAATGTCGCAGCGACCAAAAAAACGTAATTCTGGCGTTTCGAATATTTTTCTCGCTACGCTGTTTAGCGATCAGGTTAATGCTTTTTTTTAAATTGATAGATCGGGCGATTCTGAACGCGGCGATACCAAAAATGTGTAGATTTGATTTTTTTTTATTGATTTATTTTGATTGGGGCGAAAGGGGGGTGATTTAAACTTTTATATTTTTTTAATTTTTTTCACATTATTTTTAACTTTTTTTTTTTTTTTTACTTTTGCCATACTTCCATAACCTCCATGGGAGGCTAGAAGCAGGCACAGCACGATCGGCTCTGCTACATAGCAGCGATCTGCTGTTCGCTGCTATGTAGCAGAAAATCAGATGTGCTATGAGCGCCGACCACAGGTTGGCGCTCACAGCTGCCGGGGATCAGTAACCATAGAGGTCTCAAGGACCTCTATGGTTACAATACTGAAGCATCGCCGACCCCCGATCATGTGACGGGGGTCGGCGATGCCGTCATTTCCGGCTGCCCGGCCGTAAGCGGTAGTTAAATGCCGCTGTCTGCGTTTGACAGCGGCATTTAACTAGTTAATAGGCGTGGGCAGATCACGATTCTGCCCGCGCCTATTACGGGCACATGTCAGCTGTTCAAAACAGCTGACATGTCACAGCTTTGATGCGGGCTCACCGCCGAAGCCCGCATCAAAGCGGGGCTTCTGACCTCGGACGTACTATCCCGTTCGAGATCAGAAAGGGGTTAAAGGGTTAAATCCCGGAAAAAATTGGCGTGGGCTCCCGCGCAATTTTCTCTGCCAGAGTGGGAAAGCCAGTGACTGAGGGCAGATATTAATAGCCTAAAGAGGGACCATGGTTATAGGACCCCCCCCCCCCCTTGGCTAAAAACATCTGCCCCCAGCCACCCCAGAAAAGGCACATCTGTAAGATGCGCCTATTCTGGCACTTAGCCTCTCTCTTCCCAGCAATGGCTATACAAAAAAAAGCGGATGGTAATGTACCTGACACAGGACCTCCTGAACACAAGTGTAGCCTACTCTGATGCAGGTTTCAGTTGTTACCTTCATCATAAGGTAATCGTGATCCTTTACATTTAACATTATACTTATAGGTTTCTACACTAGCATTATCACTAGTGTTGAGTGATACCTTCCGATATCAAGAAGTATCGGATTGGATCGGCCGATATCCAAAAAATATCGGATGTCGCCGATACCGATACCCGATACCAATGCAAGTCAATGGGACACAAATATCGGAATGTAAATAAGCCCTTTCTGTCCTTCTACATCCTGTTCCGGAGGGGGGAAGAGTGTGGGCGGTGCGTGGGCGGACACTGTGCGTGTCTGTGTGTGCGGGCGGGGTCTGTGTGGGCCTGCCGGGGATCTGTACGGGCGTCTCGGGGCTCTGTGCGGCCTGCCGGGGCTCTGTGCATGCCTGCTGGGGCTCTGTGCGGTGTACCGGGGCTCTGTGCGTGCCTGCCGGGGCTCTGTGCGGGCTTGCCGGGGCTCTGTGCGGTCTGCCGGGGGTCTGTGCAGGCATCGTCCGATGGGACTACAAGTCCCATTGGACGATGCCTGTGACAGTGATTGACACATTAGCCAATGATGGCACAGTAGTAGTCCCATCATCCGGCTAATGTGTTGAATGTAAAAAAAAAAACATACATACTACATATATTACATTCATACATTACATATACAATACATACATACAGTACATTAAACATAGATTACATACCCACTATTACTTGTCACTTTGTTCCCCAAAGCCAGTGTCATCTGTAAAAAAAAGATTAAAATAACAAACAACCAATATACTCCCTGTCCGCAGAAATCCACGAGTGTCCTACGACAATCTCCCGTGGAGAGCAGCAGCATCAGCTGATGTGACCGCTCTCTAGGGGCTCCAGGAATCCAATGACGGGAGGAAGGTATCTTTCCACACTGTATTCCTCCGCCGCTATAAAAAAATAGTCCCTAGTCTTCTCACTTTTGGCATTGCTGTGTGAGAAATTTTCCCACGCAGCAATTGCCATAAAGTGAGACTTTGTCCTAAAGTAACCTCTCAGTGATGCACTGCAGGAGCCATTGTCTCCTGTCAGTGTGTCACTGAGGGTCCTATAGAGCAGTGACATCACCCGATGTCACTGTTCTATAGGGGAGATCGTCATGGGACACTTGTTATTAATTGGACTACGGCGGGCAGGTAGTATACGGTTTATTATTTTATGTTTTTTGCAGGCGCTGAAGTATGGTAAGTATGGTTAAATTAAAAATATTAAAATACTTTTTTACTAATGTGTGCGTGTTTTAGTAACCCTTTATTACTATTGGATTAATAATGGATAGGCATCTTATTGACGCCTCTCCGTTATTAACCCGGCTTAATGTCACCTTACAATAGCAAGGTGACATTAATAACCCCTTATTACCCCATATCCCACCGCTACACGCGAGTGGGAAGAGAGGGGCTAAGTGCCATAATGGGCGCATCTTACAGATGTGCCCTTTCTGGGGCGGCTGCGGACTGGTATTTGTAGCCATGCAATATCCATGGTCTCTCTCTAGGCTATGAATATCAGCCTTCAGCTGTCTGCATAGCCTTTCTGGCTATAAAATATAGGGGGACCACACAGCATTTTATTGGGGGGTCCCCCTATTTTAATAGCCAGTAAAGGCTACGCAGATAGCTGCGGGCTGATGTTCATAGCAGGCTACAAATATTGGCCCCCGGCTGTTGGCTTTCCCCCTCTGGCGCAGAAAATTGCGCAGGAGGCCACGCCGTTTTTTTCCATTTTTTTTTAATTCAATGCTCATTAAGGAATCTTTCACACTTGCATCGGTACAGGTCCGTCGCTATACGTCGGGCAGACGTAGCGGCGCACGTTGTGAAATTTGTGCACGACGTGGGCAGCAGATGCAGTTTTTCAATGCATCCAGTGCCCATTCTGAAGTCCAGAGAGGAGGGGGCAGAGTTTCGGCCGCGCATGCGTGGTTCACTTGAACGTTTTTTCGTGCCGACGGTCCGCCAAAACACGACGGATCCGTTGCACGACGGACACGACGTGTGACCATCCGTCGATAATACAAGTCTATGGGTAAAAAAACGCATCCTGCGAGCACATTTGCAGGATCCGTTTTTTTCCCAAAATGACGGATTGCAACCGATTGCTAAAAACGCAAGTGTGAAAGTAGCCTTAGAAACATCAGCCTTTCTATTATCTGTCTATGGATATATCTATCTATAGATATATTTATAGATAGATATATCTATAGAGAGTCCAAGAAGTCAAAGGCAGCACACCATTGCAAATGAGTTCAAAAAGTGTTCAAGTTTAATAGCCCCTCATGGCGACGTTTCAGCTCATGGAGAGCCTTTCTCAAGCAAGGTAATGGTGTACAAACATGGTATTTATCATACAATTAAAACATACTTAATAGTATTTGTGCAAAAAGGTTATAACAGCTCATGAGAGACAGTTTACATAAAGTGCATATCGTGCCCAATATGGGTGCAAGCATAATAAAGTGCAGTGCAATAATATACAAACATGAGATAACATACAGTAAACGATTCAATGTTAGTTAGCAATCTACACTCAGCTGCATTTCATGAATCATTTCATGGCTCACCCCATCCTGCAATCACATATGCATGCCGTATTCGGCATCATGCTGCAAAAAGGGCACATGTCCAAAGGAAAAAAAAAACCCAGAACCACATAACAAAAAGCTCACGCCCATCCGCACGTGTGCAGTAGACAGCTTACAGAGCCAGCACCATCTTGGGTGCTTGAAAACCAATACCAAGACTACACCTGCTGTCAGAATGAATGGTAATCCTCACATGGAGCACATATTGTAACAGTGCCACCTTTTGGCAATGTAGTTTAAAAGACAAAAGGAGTTTAAAAGACTAAAAAGTATTTTAAAGGGGCATAAGCCCTCATACACTCCTATTAGATGTCTCATATGGTATAGGTTCATAACCCAACAGTGCTAGGATGGCCATAGTTAACCCATGAGCTGAAACGTCGCCATGATGGGCTATTAAACTTGAACACTTTTTGAACTCATTTGCAATGGTGTACTGCCTTTGACTTCTTGGACTCTCATTATAAGGTTTGGTACATGCCTGAGGGGCTTTGCACCCAGAATTTGTTTTTTCTGTGCTGCTCTCACTTTTTGCTATAGATATATCTATAGATACATAGATGTATCTATCCATATATCTGGCTGCTTTTACTCATCAGGTTTTTGCCGTCAGGCATAATCCGACGAGTTTTGAAAAAAAACGTATCGGGTGGAAAAAACCGGATCCGGTGGAAAAATACGGATCCTGCGGAAAAAAAAACGATCGGCGGAAAAAACGGATATGGTGAAAAAATACGGATCATGCGGAAAAAAACGATCCTGCAAATGTGCCCGCAGGATGTGATTTTTACCCATAGACTTGTATTAGCAATGCCAAAAGTGAGACTAGGGACTATTTTTTAACAGCTGCGGAGGAATACGGTGCGGAAGGATACCTTCCTCCCATCATTGGATTCCTGGGAAAGCCGACGGCTGGGGGCCAATATTTGTAGCCTGGGAAGGGAGTAACACCCATGGCCCCTTTCCAGGCTATGAATATCAGCCCTCAGCTGTCTGCGTAGCCTTTACCAACCGGCTATTAAAATAGGGGACCCCCCAAAAAAAAGATAGATAGATGGATAGATAGATAGATCTATAGATATATGAATAGATAGATATATTTATCTACATCTATACATATATCTATAGATAGATACATAGATGGATAGTTAGGCTACTTTCACACATCGGTTTTCTCCCGTCAGGCAGGATCCGGCGAATTTTTGAAAAAACGGATGCGTTGCAAATAGTGAAAAACTGATGCAACTGATCCGTTTTTTTTGAGAGAATGGAAAATGTGCATGATTTGAATGGAAAAATGCATGAAAAACCGGATTCGGAGGCCGGATTCATCATTTCACATCTCAGTTTCATACGTTTTTTGCCGGATCAGTCGCTGGGCATTTTTTCGCTGGACAGAAAAAACGTTCCTCTGCAAGTTTTATCCATCCGCCGGAAACAGCTTTTTTGACGGATCTGGCAAAAAACGGATGAAACGTGTGGCTATCAGGCGCAATCTGGCGCTAATGCAACTCCATGAGAAAAAACGGATCCAGCGGAAAAAAAAACGGATCTGTTTTTTTTCAAAACTCACCGGATTATGCATGATGGCAAAAACCTGATGTGTGAAAGTAGCCAGATAGCTATATGGAGCTATATATATAACTATTTATCCATAAATATATCTATAGATAGATATATCCAAAGTTATATCTATAGATATATCTAAAGATATATCCATAGATATCCATCTTTAGATATATAGATTTATCCATAGATATACCCATAGATATATAATAGCAAAGCCAATGTTGATTAATGAGCATGTTTAACCCCTCTCTGACCTTCGACGCACTATCCCGTCGAGGTGCCCTGGGCCTATCTGAACCTCGACGGGATAGTACGTCATGCCCTTTAATGCGATACCGCGACTTAAGTCGCGGTGATCGCATTAAAATTCCGACGCCATCTTACCTGGGGGATGATGGCCTCGGCATCCAGGGCATTGTCGCCGCCCACCCGCCCTCTCGATCGCTGTGATTGGCTGTTCAATTCTGAACAGCCAATCACAGCCATTCTCATTGTTTCATCCAATCGGAGCGGCTGAAACAATGAGGTGACAGGCTAGGACCGAGTACCGATGTACTCGATCCTAGGTCCGGTGCCTGGCAACGCCAGGCACCGGCAAGAACACCCCGGATTGGCGCGATCGCCGATCACATCGATCGCGCCAATCGCAGGGCACCGCGCGGTATTACCGCGCGGTGCCCTGCCGGAACCTGCGTGGATCAGTGCTCTAATAGCACCGATCCTAGGATAGGACACAGTGCCGATTGGCGCGATCGATGTCATCGTCGATCGCGCCAATCACAGGGCGCAGCGGCGATCACGCTGTGACCGCTCTGTGCCCTGCAGGTGACCTGGCTGTGACCTGCCTAGGAACGGCGCGAACAGCTCGATCCTAGGCAGGTCACAGCCAGGTCACCAGGAAAGCTCTGATTGGTGGGATCGATGTTATGGTCGATCCCACCAATGACAGATCACAGCAGCAGCATGACCGCTCTGTGACCTGTCTGTGTCACCTGCCTGACCTGTGTATGACCGCTCTGCAGGGTCCTCATTCTAGCTGAGGATTCCTACAGAGCGGTCATACTGCTGGATCTCCCTGCTGGATTTTGTGCCTGGATCTCCCTGCCGTGCTGGATATTGTGGTGCCACAGCAGCCTGTAGCACCACAATCCCTGCTAAAGAAGAAGACAACTAAACGTAAGTTTTATCCGTGCCCAATCCCCATTCATCTGTGCCCAATCCCCATTCATCTGTGCCCAATCCCCGTTCATCAGTGCCCAATCCCTGTTCATCCACCCCAATCCCCCCTTCCCCCTCTTTTTACCCCCTCCACCCCCATTTGTGCCGCCTCCGTGCGCACATTTAGTAGCCGCCGAGCGTTGATTGGTGACGCAGTTCACCGATCAACGCTCGCGATCTCTTTTTTTCCCTCACCCCCGTTGCGCCAACTCCGTACACACATCCCACAGCCGCCAAAGTTTGATAAGTGACGCAGTTCACTTATCAGAGTTTGTGCCTGCCGTTTTCCTTTTTTTTTTTTTTTCACCCCCCCTTTGCGCCACCTGACTACAACCGTACATTTTGATCACTTATCCCTGCCCAATCCTCACTTCCACCCCATCTCCCTTCCCCCTCTTTTTACCCCTTTTTGCACCTCCTTCCGTGCGCCCATTTAACAGCCGCCGAGCGTTGATTGGTGACGCAGTTCACCGATCAACGCTCGCGCTCGCTTTTTTTCCCTCACCCCCGTTGCGCCAACTCTGTACACACATCCCGCAGCCGCCAAAGTTTGATAAGTGACGCAGTTCTCTTATCAGAGTTTGTGCCTGCCGTTTTTTTTTTTTTTTTTCCCCCTTGCCCGACCCTCGTGCGCACATCAAGCAGCGGCCAAATTTTGATAAGTGAAACAGTTCACTGATCAGAGCTGGGCCTGCTGTTTTAGACTTTTCTTTTTACAGGTTTTTCTTCTCCTTTTAGCATTTTCTTTTCAGATAAGTTTGCACAAATCACTATCCCCCACACATACACATACAGTTATCAATAAAGTGCACCCAATCACCATATTCACACAAAAATGTCCCGCTCGTCCCGTTCGTCCCAACAGCGCTATTCATTGGAGGAGGCATATGCTTTCCTTGCCTCCGACACTGATAGCGAGGGAGAGGATCCCACTTTTCTTTACTTTTCTGATTCTTCATCCTCTTCTTCTTCCTCCTCCTCCTCTTCCTCTTCCTCCTCATCTTCCTCCTCGGGCCCTGCGGAACCGCCACGCAGACGCCCCAGGACAGAAAATGAGGCAGCCCCCACCACTCCTGAACCAGCGCTCCCCACTGCGGAACCCACATGGACCTCGCCCCCCGAAAATTACGAGCCACTGATTCCTGATTTTGTGGCAGAATCAGGAATCAAGTTTGACACCACGGTCCTCACAGAAACAGACTTTTTCAAAGTCTTTTTCTCTGAGGATTTTATTAACCTCATGGTGGAGCAAACTAATTTGTATGCTCGTCAATTTTTGAAGCAAAACCCCGGTACATCATTTTCCAACTGGTCTCCTGTAGACGCAGTTGAAATGATGCAGTTTTGGGGCCTGGTCCTCCACATGGGGATCGTGAAGAAGCCAGAAATTCGGCAATATTGGAGTGTAGATGTTTTATATAACACTCCAGTGTTCCGAATGGCCATGGTTCGGAGACGTTTTGAGGCCATCCATAAATTCCTGCATTATTCCGATAATGCATAGTGTCCCGCACGAGATGACCCCAACTTTGACCGTCTGTTCAAAGTTCGGCCGGTCATCGAACACTTCAACAAAAAGTTTTCTGAAGTGTACGTGCCCAAAAGGGACATCTGCGTGGATGAGTCCTTGGTCCATTTTAAGGGGCGGCTCGAATTCCGTCAATACCTGCCCAACAAAAGGGCAAGGTACGGAATCAAACTCTACAAGCTGTGTGAGAGTGCCTCAGGGTACATCCACAGGTTTAGAGTGTATGAAGGGAAGGACACCAGGATTGAACCCCCTGAGTGTCCTCCTGACCTGGGAGTGAGTGGGAAGATCGTGTGGGATTTGGTGCACCCACTGCTGGATAAAGGTTATCACCTCTATACTGATAACTTTTATACCAGCATCCCACTCTACAGATCCCTCTCTGCGTGAGGTACCGCAGCCTGCGGTACTGTCCGCAAAAATCAGAGAGGCCTCCCAAAGACGCTACTTGGGCAGATGCTCAGAAAAGGTGAGAGCAAGGCCCAATGTAGCGACCACCTGCTGGTGGTCAAGTACAAGGACAAGAGGGATGTCCTTCTCTTGACCACCATACATGGTGATGGCAGAGCCCTCAGCACTGTACGGGGTACCTCTACACAGGTCTGCAAACCGGACTGTGTACTGGGCTACAACAAAAGCATGGGGGGGTTGATCTCGCTGATCAACTCCTCCAACCATACAGTGCTTTGAGAAAGGCCAAGGTGTGGTACAAAAAGCTGGCCGTGCACATTGTACAAATGGCAATGCTCAACGCTTTCCTGCTGTTACGATGTGCACGCCACACCGATACGTCGTACCTTCAGTTCCAGGAGGTAGTGGTTAAGGCCCTGATATTTGGTACTCCGGAAGGAGAGGGCCCCAGTACTTCCGGAACTGAAGGTGCTCGTATCGTACCAGGCCAGCATTTTCCGGGGGTGGTCCCGCCAACCGGCAGAAAAGGTAAGCCGCAAAAAAGGTGCCGAGTGTGTTACAAAAGGGGAATACGCAAGGACACCATTTATCAATGTGACACCTGCCCCGAAAAACCTGGCCTGTGTATGAAGGATTGCTTCAGATTGTACCACACCTCCATGCACTACTAATTTACTTTACAAGAAAGCATACATTAGTTCCAAAAAGGGGGCACATCTAGATAAATTCCTTGGGGGGGGGGGTCTAGGTACCAAAATGATGTCACTTGTGGTTTTTTTTACTGTTTAGGCACATCAGGGGCTCTGCAAACGGAACATGACGACCGCAGACCATTTCATCAAAGTCTGCATTCCAAAACGTCACTACTTCCCTTTCGAGCCCCAACGTGTGCCTAAACAGTTTTTTCCCACATATGGCGTACCAGCGTAATCAGGACAATTTGGACAACAACTTTTGATGTCCAATTTCTCCTGTTACCTTTGGGAAAATTAAAAATTGGGGACTAAAATATCATTTTTGTGGAAAAAAATAGGATTTTTTATTTTCACGCCTGGGCATTATAAACTTTAGTGAAGCACATGGGGGTTCAAAATTCTCACCACACACCTAGATAAGTCCCTTAGGGGGTACAGTTTCCAAAATGGGGTCACTTGTGGGGGGTTTCTACTGTTTAGTCACATCAGGGGCTCTGCAAATGGAACATGATGCCAGCAGAACATTCCATCAAAGTCTGCATTCCAAAACGTCACTACTTCCCTTTCGAGCCCCAACGTGTGCCCAAACAGTAGTTCCTCCCCACATATGGGGTATCAGCGTACTCAGGACAAATTGGACAACAACTTTTGGGGTCCAATTTCTCCAGGTACCCTTGGGAAAATTAAAAATTGGGGACTAAAATATCATTTTTGTGGGGAAAAAATAGGATTTTTTATTTTCACGCCTGGGCATTACAAACTTTAGTGAAGCACATGGGGGTTCAAAATTCTCACCACACACCTAGATAAGTTCCATAGGGGGTACAGTTTCCAAAATGGGGTCACTTGTGGGGGGTTTCTACTGTTTAGTCACATCAGGGGCTCTGCAAATGGAACATGATGCCAGCAGAACATTCCATCAAAGTCTGCATTCCAAAACGTCACTACTTCCCTTTCGAGCCCCAACGTGTGCCCAAACAGTAGTTCCTCCCCACATATGGGGTATCAGCATACTCAGGACAAATTGGACAACAACTTTTGGGGTCCAATTTCTCCTGGTACCCTTGGGAAAATTAAAAATTGGGGACTAAAATATCATTTTTGTGGGAAAAAATAGGATTTTTTATTTTCACGCCTGGGCATTATAAACTTTAGTGAAGCACGTGGGGGTTCAAAATTCTCATCACACACCTAGATAAGTTCCTTAGAGGGTCTAGTTTCCAAAATGGGGTCACTTGTGGGGGGTTTCCACTGTTTAGGCACATCAGGGGGTCGCCAAACGCGACATGGCGTCCGATCTCAATTCCAGCCAAATTTAGCTTGAAAAAGTCAAACGGCGCTCCTTTCCTTCTGAGCCCTGCCATGCGCCCAAACAGTGGTCCCCCCCCCACATATGGGGTATCAGCGTACTCAGGACAAATTGGACAACAACTTTTGGAGTCCAATTTCTCCTTTTACCATTGAGAAAATAAAAAATTGGGGACTAAACGATCATGTTTGTGGAAAAAATAGGAAATTTTTTTTTCACGCCCGGGCGTTATAAACTTTCGCGAAGCAATTGGGGGATAAAAGTGCTCATGACACATCTAGATAAGTTCCTTAGGGGGTGTAGTTTCCAAAATGGGGTCACTTGTGGGGGGTTTCCACTGTTTAGGCACATCAGGGGGTCGCCAAACGCGACATGGCGTCCGATCTCAATTCCAGCCAAATTTAGCTTGAAAAAGTCAAACGGCGCTCCTTTCCTTCTGAGCCCTGCCATGCGCCCAAAAAGTGGTTCCCCCTCACATGTGGGGTATCAGCGTACTCAGGATAAATTGGACAACAACTTTTGAGGTCCATTTTCTCTTTTTACCCTTGGGAAATTAAAAAGATTATTGCTGAAAGATCATTTTTGTGACAAAAAAGTAAAATGTTAATTTTTTCCTTCCATGTTGCTTCTGCTGCTGTGAATCACCTGAAGTGTTAATAAACTTCTTGAATGTGGTTTTGAGCACCTTGAGGGGTGCAGTTTTTAGAATGGTGTCGCTTTTGGGTATTTTCTGCCATATAGACCCCTCAAAATGACTTCAAATGTGAGGTGGTCCCTAAAAAAAATGGTTTTGTAAATTTGGTTGTAAAAATGAGAAATTGCTGGTCAAATTTTAACCCTTATAACTTCCTTGAAAAAAAAAGTTTGTTTCAAAAATTGTGCTGATGTAAAGTAGACATGTGGGAAATGTTATTTATTAACTATATTGTGTCACATATCTCTCTGGTTTAACAGAATAAAAATTCAAAGTTGGAAAATTGTGAAATTTTCAAAATTTTCGCCAAATTTCCATTTTTTTCACAAATAAACGCAAGTTATATCGAAGAAATTTTAGCACTATCATGAAGTACAATATGTTACAAGAAAACAATCTCAGAATCGCTAAGATCCGTTGAAGCGTTTCGGAGTTATAACCTCATAAAGGGACAGTGGTCAGAATTGTAAAAATTGGCCCGGTCCATAACGTGCAAACCACCCTTGGGGGTAAAGGGGTTAATTAAAACAAAAAAACGGAAAAAAATGGCGTGGGCTCCCGCGCAATTTTCTGTGAAAGCCGAAGGCCGGGGGCCAATATTTGTAGCCTGGGAAGGGGGTAACACCCATGGCCCCTTTCCAGGCTATGAATATCAGCCCGCAGCTGTGTGCATAGCCTTTACCGGCTATTAAAATAGGGGAACCCCCCAAAAAATTACATGGGGTTCCCCTATATTTTATAGCCAGACAGGCTACGCAGACAGCTGTGGGCTGATATTCATAGCCTAGAGAGGGGCCATGGATATTTGCCCCCCAGATACAAATACCCGCCCCCAGCCGCCCCAGAAATGGCGCATTGGTAAGATGGTGGGATATGGGGTAATAAGCGATTAATGTCACCTTGCTATTGTAATGTGACATTAAGCCCGATTAATAATGACGACTATCCATTACTAATCCTATAGTAGTGAAAGAGTTAAAAAAATAAGGCACAGCCAGAAAAAAAGTATTTTAATATTCTTAATTTCACCATACTTAACATACTCGATCACCTGCAAAAAATTTAAAATAATAAACCAACCGTATACTCACTTTCCGCCGTAGTCCAATTAATAACGAGTGTCCCACGACGATCTCCCTTATATCGGGTGATGTCATCGCTCTGTAGGCCTCCAGTGACACACTGACAGTAGACAATGGCTTCTGCAGTGCATCACTGAAGAGGTTACCTGAGTTCATTGGTCTTGCTTTATTTGCTTTATGGCAAAGCTGCGTGGGAATTTTCCCACAGAGCAGTGTCACAAGTGAGAGTAGGCACTATTTCTCACAGCGGCGGAGGGATACAGCGTGGAAGGATACCTTCCGTTCATGCACCCAGCTCTCCAGCTTGCTCTCCTGCCTTGTCTGTCTATGAAGTGCACATAGTTATTCAAATATGTCCAACTATCTACCTCTAATGGTACTTCCTCAGTACATGCAAACAACCACAAGATGGCAGTAAGATAACTGTCACCTTAACCCCTTAGCGACCGCCGATACGCCTTTTAACGGCGGCCGCTAAGGGTACTTAAACCACAGCGCCGTTAATTAACGGCGCTGTGGAAAAAGTCAATAGCGCCCCCCAGAGGCCGATTTTCTCCGGGGTCTCGGCTGCCGGGGGTAGCCGAGACCCCAGAGAACATGATTCGGGTTTTTTTTAACCCACTCCGAATTTGCGATCGCCGATAATTAACCGTTTACCGGCGATCGCAAAAAAAAACAAAAACGCGATCTCTTTTTAATTTCTCTGTCCTCCGATGTGATCGCACATCGGAGGACAGAGAAAAGGGGTCCCAGGTGGCCCCCCAATACTCACCTAGCTCCCCCGATGCTCCTCGTGTCTCCCGGTGGGCGCCGCCATCTTCAAAATGGCGGGCGCATGCGCAGTGCGCCCTTCGGCCGGCATCGGGAGAATCTTTGGGGTCTCGGCTGCCGGGGGTAGCCGAGACCCCAAAGAGCATGATCGGGGTCGGTTTTACCGACCCCTGTTTTGCGATCGCCGGTAATTAACTGTTTACCGGCGACCGCAAAAAAAAAAAAAAAAAGTAAAGTGTAATTCTCTGTCCTCTGATGTGATCGCACATCAGAGGACAGAGAAATAGGGGGATTCGGGGACCCTACAATACTCACCTGTGTCCCTGGATCCTCTTGCTGCTCCTCCTGGCTGCCGGCAGAAGAACATGGCGGACGCATGCCCAGTGCGCCCGCCATCTGTCTCCATCTGCCGGCCGGCAGGAGAACAGCAGTTGGGGCTAAAATTAGGGTTAGGGTTAGGGGTAGGGGTAGGGTTAGGGTTAGGTTAGGGTTAGGTTAGGGTTAGGGGTAGGGTTAGGGGTAGGGGTAGGGTTAGGGGTAGGGTTAGGGTTAGGGGTAGGGTTAGGTTAGGGGTAGGGTTAGGGGTAGGGTTAGGTTAGGGTTAGGGTTAGGGTTAGGGTTAGGGTTAGGGGTAGGGTTAGGGTTAGGGCTAGGGTTGGGGCTAAATTTAGGGTTAGGGTTGGGGCTAAATTTAGGGTTAGGCTTCTTTCACACTTACGTCGGTACGGGGCCATAGCAATGCGTCGACCCGAGATACCGACGCACGTTGTGAAAATTGTGCACAACGTGGGCAGCAGCTGTAGTTTTTCAACGCATCCGCTGCCCAATCTATGTCCTGGGGAGGAGGGGGCGGAGTTACGGCCACGCATGCGAGGTCAGAAATGGCGGATGCGACGTACAAAAAAACGTTTCATTGAACATTTTTTTGTGCCAACGGTCCGCCAAAACACAACTGATCCAGTGCACGACGGACGCGACATGTGGCCATCCGTCACGATCCGTCGGCAATACAAGTCTATGGGCAAAAAACGCATCCTGCGGGCACATTTGCAGGATCCGTTTCTTGTCCAAAAAGACGGATTGCGACGGAATGCCAAACGACGCAAGTGTGAAAGTAGCCTTAGGTTAGGGTTGGGCCTAAAGTTAGGGCTAGGGTTGGGGCTAAAGTTAGGGTTAGAGCTGGGATTAGGGTTAGGGTTTGGATTAGGGTTGGTATTAGGGTTAGGGTTGGCATTAGGGTTACGCTTGGGATTAGGGTTAGGTTTGGGATTAGAGTTAAGGTTAGGGTTGTGATTAGGGGTGTATTGGGATTAGGGTTAGGTTTGAGGTTAGGGTTGAGATTAGGATAGGGGTGTGTTGGATTTAGGGTTTTGATTAGGGTTATGGTTACGGTTGACATTAGGGTTGTTTTGGGGTAAGGGTTGTGATTATGGTTAGGGTTAGTGATTAGGATTATGGATCAGGTTGGGATTAGGGTTAGGGGTGTGTTGGGGTTAGGGTTGGAGCTAGAATTGGGGGGTTTCCACTGTTTAGGTACATCAGGGGGTCTCCAAACACGACAGCCAATTTTGCGCTCAGAAAGTCAAATGGTGCTCCCTCCCTTCTGAGCTCTGCCGTGCGCCCAAACAGTGGGTTACCCCCACATATGGGGCATCAGCGTACTCGGGATAAATTGGACAACAACTTCTGGGGTCCAATTTCTCTTGTTACCCTTGTGAAAATAAAAACTTGGGGGCTACAATATCTTTTTTGTGAAAAAAAAATATTTTTTATTTTCACGACTCTGCATTCTAAACTTCTGTGAAGCACTTGGGCATCCAAAGTTCTCACCACACATCTAGATAAGTTCCTTGGGGGGTCTAGTTTCCAAAATGGGGTCACTTGTGGGGGGTTACTACAGTTTAGGTACATCAGGGGCTCTGCAATCGCAACATAATACCCGCAGACCATTCTATCAAAGTCTGCATTCCAAAAAGGCGCTCCTTCCCTTCCGAGCTCTGCCGTGCGCCCAAACAGTGGTTTACCCCCACATATGGGGTACCAGCATACTCAGGACAAATTGGACAACAACTTTTGGGGTCCAATTTCTCTTGTTACCCTTGTGAAAATAAAAACTTGGGGGCTAAAAAATCTTTTTTGTGGAAAAAAAAATATTTTTTATTTTCACGGCTCTGCATTATAAACTTCTGTGAAGCACTTGGGCATTCAAGGTTCTCACCACACATCTAGATAAGTTCCATGGGGGGTCTAGTTTCCAAAATGGGGTCACTTGTGGGGGATTTCTACTGTTTAGGCACATCACGGGCTCTCCAAACGCGACATGGCGTCCGATCTCAATTCCAGCTAATTCTACATTGAAAAAGTAAAACGGCACTCTTTCTCTTCCAAGCTCTGCGGTGCGCCCAAACAGTGGTTTACCCCCACATATTGGGTATCGACATACTCAGGAGAAGTTGCACAACAACATTAGTGGTCTAATTTCTCCTGTTACCCTTGTGAAAATAAAAATTTGTGGGCAAAAAGATCATTTTTGTAGAAAAAATGCAATTTTTTTTTTCACGGCTCTACGTTATAAACTTCTGTGAAGCACATGGGGGTTCAAAGTGCTCGCCACACATCTAGATAAGTTCCTTAAGGGGTCTAGTTTCCAAAATGGTGTCACTTGTGGGGGGTTTCCACTGTTTAGGCACATCAGGGGCTCTCCAAACGCGACATGGCGTCCGATCTCAATTCAAGCCAATTCTACATTGAAAAAGTAAAACGGCGCTCCTTCTCTTCCAAGCCCTGCGGTGCGCCCTAACAGTGGTTTACCCCCACATATTGGGTATCAGCGTACTCAGGAGAAATTGCACAACAACTTTTGTGGTCTAATTTCTCCTGTTACCCTTGTGAAAATAAGAATTTGTGGGCGAAAAGATCATTTTTGTGTAAACAAAGCGATTTTTTATTCACGGCTCTACGTTATAAATTTCTGTGAAGCACTTGGGGGTTCAAAGTGCTCACCACACATCTAGATAAGTTCCTTAAGGGGTCTAGTTTCCAAAATGGTGTCACTTGTGGGGAGTTTCTACTGTTTAGGCACATCAGGGGCTCTCTAAACGTGACATGGCGTCCGATCTCAATTCCAGCCAATTCTGCATTGAAAAAGTCAAACGGCGCTCCTTCACTTCTAAGTTCTGCGGTGCGCCCAAAAAGTGGTTTACCCCCACATATGGGGTATTGGCGTATTCAGGAGAAATTGCATAACAAAATTTATGGTTACATTTCTGTTTTTACACTTGTGAAAATAAAAAAAATGGTTCTGAATTAAGATGTTTGCAAAAAAAAGTTAAATGTTCATTTTTTCCTTCCACATTGTTTCAGGTCCTGTGAAGCACGTAAAGGGTTAATAAACTTCTTGAATGTGGTTTTGAGAACCTTGAGGGGTGTAGTTTTTAGAATGGTGTCACACTTGGGTATTTTCTATCATATAGACCCCTCAAAATGACTTCAAATGTGATGTGGTCCCTAAAAAAAAATGGTGTTGTAAAAATGAGAAATTGCTGGTCAACTTTTAACCCTTATAACTCCCTAACAAAAAAAAATTTTGTTTCCAAAATTGTGCTGATGTAAAGTAGACATGTGGGAAATGTTATTTATTAACTATTTTTCATGACATATCTCTCTGATTTAAGGGCATAAAAATACAAATTTTGAAAATTGCAAAATTTTAAAAATTTTCGCCATATTTCCGTTTTTTTCATAAATAATCGCAAGTAATATCGAAGAAATGTTACCACTAACATGAAGTACAATATGTCACGAAAAAACAATCTCAGAATCAGCGGGATCCGTTGAAGCGTTCCAGAGTTATAACCTCATAAAGTGACAGTCGTCAGAATTGCAAAAATTGGCTCGGTCATTAAGTACCAAATTGGCTCTGTCACTAAGGGGTTAAAGAAGCCAACCATAACTAAAAAATAGAATAAATTTTATTTAAAGAAACAAAATGATAACGATACACAAATGTATTAAAAGGCTACTTTAAATTTTCCAGGTCATACCCCTAGGCAAAGCCAGGAGAAGCACATGAATCAACAATAACATGCATATATCCCAAAAAGAGAAACAACACATAGCCTATATATAGGGTGCACTACGTCTCCCCTTACTAATGCCCGTGTCTCATGTTTTCTAAGGCAGCTCTAAATGTCATTACTTCCTATCCGGTTAACAAAAGCTGGCCATATTCTGGATCACATTAAGATAAATCCCATAATACTAATACTGATACTATTACCTGAAGCAGATCTTTCTGTAGTGTGCCTCCTCTCCTGGCTTTTCCCAGTGCCCCGATGCGCGTTTTGCCCTAGCTTCTTCCGGGGGCGTGTCTAATGCCCGGCATAGTGATGTATATATAGTGTAGCTACACCAATCCCCAGCCGCTGCCAGCTCAGAATATTACCGCCCATTCCGCATGACCTTCCGGCGCATGCGCAGAGCTCCTCGACTCCGGATATAATGTCACTTCGGGACATCCGCCGGGTGGACCGCAAGCTGCAACGCAAGCCGATACCACTATTGGCGCCGTCCGAAGTGTACAGGGAGAGGGACCCACGCATGCGCACAATCATGCAGAACACAGGCAAGGGGAAATGAAGAGGAACATCCCCTTCATTCCAAAAGGTGCCGTAGTGCCCATAGTTGTAAAAATACCAGGCTCTTAATAAAAAGTGAATGGGTCCAAGATGATACATATATAATAAGTAAAAAAATAAATAAAGGAAGTGATAAGTGCGCCAAAACAAAATTGATGAATATATAAGTGAAGTACATAGAATGGTCAGCAACCATTAATAATAATATGAAGTGAAAAAAGTGCATTATAGCACTATTACTGTCTGCATTATATTAATAAAGTGCATCAGTGCTTAATCCTTATAAATCGGATTAGGATTACCATCAGGAATAAATATAAGTGCTGATAAATTAAAACTATAATTTTAATAAATTACTTGAAATATACAACCGTGAATACATAAAACTACAGTGCATAAAGGTGAAATATTAAAGTGACATAGTGAAAAAAAAAAAAAATAATTAATGAATAATAATATATAATAAATAATTGATAATAAAAATAATAATAATAATAATGATAATAAATATCTAAACTTCGTAAAAAATGTCCTGACATGAAAAATACAAATAATGGGCAGTTATTTCATAAGGTCTCATCTAAATACAAACTATTAAAATATATATATATATCTTTATTTATATAGCGCCAACATATTCCGCAGCGCTTTACAGTTTAACAGTTTCAAACACAAGTCATAAGTAACAACGTTAACAGTACAATAATTAAAGCAAAATAAGCCGCCCCTGCTCGTGAGAGCTCACAATCTACAATGAGGTGGGGGAGATGCAAAGTACAGGTGTGTATTTACAATGATGTATTTACAAGCATGGTCCAGCCATCTTCAGGGGTTGGGGAATAGATGGGGATAGTGAATGGGCTACACACACAAACATAAAATGACTTTGATTAGTGAACGTGATAGGCCGCTCTGAACAAATGTGTTTTGAGCGAGCGCCTAAAACTATGCAAATTATGGATGGTCCTAATATCTTGGGGTAGAGCATTCCAGAGGATTGGCGCAGCACGGGAGAAGTCTTGGAGTCGGGAGTGGGAGGTACGGATTAGTGCAGAGGTTAATCAAAAGTCATTTGCAGAGCGCAGTGGTCTGTTAGGCTGATAGACAGAAATGAGGGAGGAGATGTAAGGGGGTGCCGCACTGTGGAGAGCTTTGTGGGTGAGAACAAGTACTTTGAATTGTATCCTGTAATGAATGGGTAGCCAGTGTAATGACTGGCGAAGAGCGGACGCGTCCGAGTAACGATTAGCCAGATGGACGACCCTGGCTGCTGCATTAAGGATGGACTGGAGAGGGGAAAGTCGAGTGAGGGGGAGGCCAATTAATAGAGCGTTACAGTAGTCCAGGCGGGAGAGGATCAGGGCGACAGTGAGGGTTTTAGCTGTCTCCATGGTGAGAAAAGGGCGGATTCTAGAGATGTTCTTTAGGTGTAAGCGGCACGAGCGGGCAAGAGATTGTATATGGGAGGTGAAGGAGAGATCGGAGTCAAACATAACACCCAGACAGCGCGCCTGCTGCCGGGGTGTTATTATGGTGCCACCCACGGAGAGGGAAATGTCAGATTTAGGGAGGTTAGTAGATGGTGGGAGCAGAAGAAGTTCAGTTTTGGAGAGGTTGAGTTTCAGATAGAGAGCGGACATGATGTTGGAGACTGCGGACAAACAGTCAGTGGCGTTCTGTAGTACAGCGGGGGTAAGGTCAGGGGATGACGTATATAGTTGTGTGTCGTCAGCATAAAGATGGTACTGAAAGCCAAATCTGCTGATGGTCTGTCCATTTGGGGCCGTGTAGAGAGAGAACAGAAGGGGGCCAAAGACTGAGCCCTGAGGTACCCCAACAGCGAGAGGAAGAGGAGATGAAGTGGAGCCAGAGAACAGAACACTGAAGGAGCGGTCAGAAAGGTAGGAGGAGAAACAGGAGAGAGCAGTGTCCTTAATGCCTAGTGACTGGAGCCTAGAGAGAAGGAGAGGGTGGTCAACAGTGTCAAATATATATATAAATGTAAATATTCATATACATACACACACAAACATGGACATCTTACACCAACTGGTTATACAATATCCCATACCCATATACATACACATATTTCATAACTATAAATATAACAAGTGGCAAAAAACAACACAATAACACAGAACAACAACATCTGTTCTTTGTTCTTGACGGACATCTATTCCCCTAGAGTGGCCTGGAACCATATCTCTTTCTTCCTAATGCAACGGCAGGAAAAAGGATTATAGATATACACTATAAATGGATAAAAACACATAATTAGCATCAAATCTAAAACAAACACATACAAACCAATTAAAATCACCCATGCCCCTAAAAAACACCTCTCTGAATAACTATAAGAACACTCTACAAAAATGCAGAGAAGCCCAAGTTCTCATTAAGACCATTGGGACTCAACGTTCCCAGGCGATATATCCATTTACTCTCAGCCTGGGCGAGGATTTTCCCCAGGTCCCCCCTCGAATTCCTAACGTAACCTGGTCAATGGCTTTCACAACAAGACCCCTGGCATTACACCCATGATGGAACTTAGTGTCTAGCTATAGGTTTCAGGGGCACCTCATTATTCACATCTTTGGCCTTTTGAATGTTCCTGACGTGTTCCCTTGTTCTTACCTTCAGCTCTCTTGTTGTAAGGCCAATGTACACTTTTCCGCACGGACATTGTGCGTGATACACCACCCCTTGTGAGCTACAATTTAAATGTTTCCGAATTTCATATTGTTTTGATCCGTCAAAATTACAAAAATTTGTTGCTTTTATATGATTATAGCACCCTTTGCATAGGCCGCATGGGAAAAATCCCCATCTTCCCATGTTTTTCTCACTGTTCTTCCATTCATAATGGCTGTGCACCAGGGTATTTTTGAGATTTGCCGACCTTTTGGCAACAAAAGATGGACGGTCAGGTAAAATCCGTCTTAGGATGGGATCCACTTGTAACACCTTCCAATGTTTAAATACAATTTCTTTGAGTTCCTTCCATCTATTATTATATGTTAAAATGAAACGTACTTGTTCAGGGTGATCCTGTTCTCTAATCCTAGTGGAATCCTAGTACAACAGTTGATTACGTGGCGTCTTGGAGGCCCTGAGATATCCTCTCTTGATCATCCTTTTGCTACAGCCCCTTTCAGTGAATCTTCTTGTTAGGTCCATAGCTTGCTTCTCGAAATTACTATCATCCGAACAGATTCTCTGAGCCCGGAGAAACTGACCCACCGGAATTCCTTGAATCGTGGAGATGGGATGGGAGGAATCTGCATATAGAAAAGAGTTAGTTGATGTGGACTTTCTGAAAATATCCGTACTGACCACACCCTCAGGATTCACTGAAATATTAATGTCCAAAAAATCAATTTCTCTTCCATACTTAAATGACAATTTAATGTTCTTAGAATTGTTGTTAAGATGTTGCATCATACGTTCCAGGCCTTCCAAAGGGCCTTCCCATATGAACAGCACATCGTCGATGTATCTCATCCAGTTATGGATAGAACATATCCCCTGGATGAGATCATCTTGTAACACCTCCCTCTCCCAAGCCCCCAGAAATAAATTTGCATATGAGGGGGTACAAGAGGCCCCCATCGCAGTGCCCTGCAATTGTAAAAAAATCCGATTGTTAAAAGTAAAGGTGTTATGGCTCAATAAAAATTCAAGTAGAGTCATAATTAGTTCCACCATTTCAGCTTCCAGAGACCCTTTATTTAGAAAACATCGAACCGCATCTAAGCCATCCTCATGTCGTATAGAGGTGTAAAGCGACTCCACGTCGGCCGTTACAAAAATCATATTATCGTCGAGACATAACTGATCCAGACACTGCAATGCCGACGTGGTGTCTTTGATGCAGGATGGCAAATTGATCACCAATGGTTTTAAGAAGTAGTCAATAATGTTCCCAATTAACTCAGAGTCCCCCATTACCTGCCACGATAGGACGGCCGGGGGGATATGCGCATATTCCTCACTGTAATGAGCGGGACCACGTGACCGCTCACACCGGACCTGCTGCCAGCGCTGAGAGGAGAGAGGAGACATCGCGGGAGCTAGGTGAGTATTTCTATGCAAGGGGCTGGGCGGCACATGGGGGATGGGAGGCGGGAGTCACAAGCAAACTTTATTTTTAACAAATATAATAATAAATAATAATAATAATTGTATCGTCGGAGCCCCTGGAGAGCGGTCGCTTCAGCTGATGTGGCTGCTCTCCACGGGAGATCGCCGTGGGACACTCGTATTAATTGGATTTCTGCGGATCAGGGAGTATATTTTTTGCTTATTATTTTAATATTTTTTACAGGTGAGAAAGGGCTTCAGGGATCAAGGTGATGGTGAGTACATACTCTATGTTGTATGTACTGTATGTGTTGTGTATATGTACTATATGTCTGTATGTTCTGTATGTACTGTTGTATGTACTGTATGTCATATGTTGTATGTACTGTTGTATGTTGTATGTACTATTGTATGTTGTATGTTGTATGTACTATATTTCATATGTTGTATGTTCTGTTGTATGTTGTTTGTACTGTATGGCATATGTTGTATGTACTGTTGTATGCACTGTATGTCATATGTTGTATGTACTGTTGTATGTTGTATGTACTGTATGTCATATGTTGTATGTACTGTTGTATGTCGTATGTTATATGTTGTATGTACTGTATTTCATATGTTGTATGTTCTGTTGTATGTACTGTATGTTGTATGTATTTGCTGTATGTAGTATGTACTGTATGTGTTTGTTTGCTTTTTTACATTCAACACATTAGCCGGATGATGGGACTACTACTCTCCCATCATTGGCTAATGTGTCAATCACTGTCACTGTAGTATGCATAGCCCGATGGGACTTGTAGTCCCATCGGACGATGCCTGTATGCACACACACACACCCAAAGACCCCCCCCGCTGACCCCCGGACAGCCCGCAGACTCCCGACAGCCCCGCACAGACTCCCGACATCCCCACACAGACCCCCGACAGCCCCGGCAGACCCCCAGCAGCCCCGCACTGACCCCTGGCAGCCTCGCAGACACACCGGCATCCCCGCACAGACCCCCGACAGCCCCACACAGAACCTCAACAGCCCCGCAGACGCACCGACAGCCCGCAGACCCCGCCCGCACACACATACATGCACAGTCTCCGCCCACACTATGTCCACAGACTCCCTCTTCCCGATCTGCAGCGCTTCATCCGCAGCTAAACCGCAGATCTTTTTTACATCTGTGGTTTTGCTGCGGATGTGCCCGACTCAATGCAAGTCAATGGGTGCAGAAACGCTGCAGATCCGCACAAAGAAGTGACATGCTGCAAAAAAAAACAACTCTGCGTTTCCGCGCGTTTTTTCCGCAGCATGTGCACAGTGGATTGGGTTTTCCATAGGTTTACATGGTACTGTAAACCGCATGGGAAATTGCTGCAGATCCGCAGCATCAAAAACGCTGCCGATCTGCAGTAAAATCCGCAATGTGTGAACATGGCCTAAAAGTCACAGGAAAAAAACTATTGCTGTCACTCATTGCAAGCAATAAAGCCACGCCACTGGCGTGAGGCCAAAGCGTAAACAGATGAGACTCGAATCGGCACAGATGTTAAACTTCACAACATTTCAAGTTATACATTATAAACGGTTATAGTAATTAAAGCACAGATCTAGGCAAATTGGACCAGAGAGGGCCCTTCAGGAAGGGACACTCAAGTGGTGGGCTACTTGATAGGTATTTGTTATTATTCCCTGTTCTTAATCCTAGACAATGCCTTTAACAGTATTGCTGAAAGTATTAACAACATTTCAAAATGGTCGTAGACATTGTAGCACAGACTTGGGCAAAGAGTGGTCCATGAGCCACAGACATACCTCTGTGTAAGGACCGCCAAAGGACAGACAGTCAATTATGATAGGTAGTAGTGCTGCAGCAGTTCTGGGGTGCAGTTTTACACCAGACCTGCGTAGATGCACAGAGGCGCAAGAGACCAATATATGCACCTGTCTGACAGTGCTCCTTACTGTGTTTTTGCCTGAGAGCTGCTTCCCCACCACACTGCCTGAGCAACACATAGTGAAGTCCCTCCACCTATGAATAAAATCTAATGAAACAACCAGGATCAGGTTCATGGCATGCCGCTGGGTAAATATGTTAAATAATGCCTCGTTGAATGTCCCAAATATGTTTTCACCATGAAACACAACCACACTATGGGCTGGGGAAAAGATATGACGTAATGTAACACACGAATCCATGTTTGTGGGACAGAGGTTGGCAATTAATTTTCCCACTGCTTTGTCCAATGTTGATTAACAACTAATACATGTTGCTATAAAGCTTGTAACAAAATGTATCCATAGCAGTGACCGCTAATGAGAACCACATCATTTACTGATTTTTATAAAGCTATAAAATTAATTTTGAGCAGAAATTAATTTACAATTTTTTATTTTATTATGCTTTGCTTATATAGCACCATCATATTCTGCAGCATCAGTGTTTCCCAACTCCAGTCCTCAAGAGCCACCAACAGATCATATATTCAGAATTTCCTTTGTCTTGAGCAGGTGATGGAATTATCAACTGGGCAATCTACTATATAATTGTCTAAGGGTCACTTCCGTCTGTCTGTCTGTCCTTCTGTCACAGTTATTCATTCACTGATTGGTCTCGGCAGCTGCCTGTCATGGCTGCCGCGACCAATCAGCGACAGCCACAGTCCGATTAGTCCCTCCCCTACTCCTCTGCACTCACTGCCTGGCGCCCGCTCCATAATCCCCTCCACTCACCGCTCACACAGGGTTAATGGCAGCGGTAACGGCCCGCGGTGTAACGCACTCCGTTACCGCTGCTATTAACCCTGTGTCCCCAACTATTTACTATTGATGCTGCCTATGCAGCATCAATAGTAAAAATATGTCATGTTAAAAATAATAATAAAAAAAAAAAACCTGCTATACTCACCCTCCGCCGCCTTTCCCGCTCCTCGCCACGCTCCCGGGACTGCTCCATTGCAAGCGGCAGCTTCCGGTCCCGTCCCAGGGCTGGTGTGCGACAAGGACCTGCCATGATGTCACGGTCATGTGACCGCGACGTCATCATAGGTCCTGCTCACACCAGCCCTGGGACCGGAAGCTGCCGCTTGCAATGGAGCGGTCCCGGGAGCATGGCGAGGAGCGGGAAAGGCGGCGGATGGTAAGTATAGCAGGACTTCATCGGGCCTTCGGAAGGTGAGTATATGTTGTTTTTTTTTTTAAGTCTCTATACTACGTGGCTCTGTGCTGGGCAATATACTACGTGACTGGACAAAATACTATGTGGCTCTGCTATATACTACGTGACTGGGCAATATACTACGTAGCACTGCTATATACTACATGACTGGGCAATATACTATGTGGCTGAACAATATACTCCGTCGCTGGGCAATATACTACGTGGCTGGGCAAAATACTATGTGGCTCTGCTATATACTACGTGACTGGGCAATATACTACGTAGCACTGCTATATACTACATGACTGGGCAATATACTATGTGGCTGGACAATATACTCCGTCGCTGGGCAATATACTACGTGGCTGGGCAATATACTACATGGCTCTGCTATATACTATGTGGCTGGGCAATACATGACTGGGCAATATACTATGTGGCTGGGCAATATACTACGTGGCTGGGCAATATACTACGTGGCTAGGCAATATACTACGTGACTGGGCAATATACTATGTTGCTGGGCAATATACTACGTGACTGGACAATATACTACGTCGCTGGGAAATATACTACGTGGTTGGGCAATATACTATGTGGCTGGGCAATATACTACGTGGGCTGTGCAATACACTACGTCGCTGGACAATATACTACGTGACTGGGCAATATACTACGTCGCTGGGCAGTATACTACGTGGCTGGGCAATATACTATGTTCTGCCCATCTTATTGTGCAGAAAGTTAATTATCTTGTAATTCAAGTTGTGGCCACTGGAGGTCATCAGTTGCCTACTTTTCATGTTGTTTACCAACCTTTCACTCAGAACAGCAATGTCTTCTGGGTAAGTTCCTCCCTCATTCTTTTTGTGGAAGACAAGCTTCAGTAGCCATTTTCCTCTGGTCTGAAGAGAGGCACACGTGCTCCTGTCTCGCTTACTTTCTTACCCCTGTCCTAACGGATCTCGGTACGTTTATAAAGGTTTAAAGGGAACCTGTCACCCCGTTTTTTGAGATTGAGCTATAAATACTGTTAAATAGGGCCTGCGCTGTGTGTTCCTATAGTGTATGTAGTGTACCCCGATTCCCTATGTATGCTGAGAAATAACTTACCAAAGTCGCCGTTTTCGCCTGTCAATCAGGCTGGTCAGGTCGAGAGGGCGTGGTGACATCGCTGGTTCTTCCTCAGCTTTACGTTGGTGGCGTAGTGGCGTAGTGGTGAAGACACAGCGCGCGATCTGCGCTGTCATCCCTTTCGTCGGTGGGGGCGGCCATCTTCCTGGGGCCGCGCGTGCGCAGATCGAGTGCTCTGCTGCACGGGGCTTCAGGAAAATGGCCGCGGGATGCCGCGCGTGCGCATTAGAGATCGCGGCGGCCATTTTCCCAAAGCCGAGTTTGCATCTCGGCTTTGGGAAAATGGCCGCCGCGATTTCTAATGCGCACGCGCGGCATCCCGCGGCCATTTTCCTGAAGCCCCGTGCAGCAGAGCACTCGATCTGCGCACGCGCGGCCCCAGGAAGATGGCCGCCCCCACCGATGCAAGGGATTACAGCGCAGATCGCGCGCTGCTTGTTCACCACTACGCCACTACGCCACCAACGTAAAGCTGAGGAAGAACCACCGATGTCACCACGCCCTCCCGACCTGACCAGCCTGATTGACAGGCGAAAACGGCGACTTTGGTAAGTTATTTTTCAGCATACATGGGGAATCGGGGTACACTACATACACTATAGGAACACACAGCGCAGGCCCTATTTAACAGTATTTATAGCTCAATCTCAAAAAACGGGGTGACAGGTTCCCTTTAATGCATCTTATGTTTGTGTTAGTATTTAAGCCTTATGCAGCTCCTATAGTCAAATATAGCTAGGCAGATTGTGCTTTGCAGCTTGCAGTTAGGTTAATGTCTACTCTGCATTTAGATAGATACATCTTTGTATAGAATAGGGCAGTGCTGCAGAATTACTGTGTAATGCACTCTGTATAATTTCTGCTGTAATGTCCCAGTTATTTATGTGATTGCACCCAGTATGTGCTTATACTGAAATGCTGTTATTCTTTACAGTTTTTCACCAGTCATCCACTATGATCAGTCATCCACTATGATCAGTCATCCACTATGATCAGTCATCCACTATGATTATTCACTGAACATCCACCTTGTACATCAACATCATTCACTATTCGATCATCTACTATGAATACTGTCCACCATTGTTGTTCAACGTTATAGTTTTGGTTATCATCACCCTAATAAATAAGGCTTAAGCATCAACACAGTCTGTTTACTGGGATGTGGAAGAAGGTTTAGCCGTATGTTGGAATCCACACAGCATCCTACGTGGAGGAAGACAGAACAGTGAAAAACGAGACCGCCAGTCGCAGGCGGTGATTGTAAAGTAAGAACAGATTAGCTGCCTTCAGTGAAACTGATAGCCGGTCGCAGGCTGTAGTTGATCAGACTGTATGGAACCGCTAACACCCACACTGCTCCGCATTCGGGTATCACAGCAGCCGCCATACAGCCACAGAACTATACTGCAGCCCGCCAAGAAGAGCTACATCATTCCCGCCACGCGGAAGCTCACCGCACACAGACTCAGTTTCCCGCCAAAACACTCAGCAGTACGCAGCTAAGCGCACAATGTCTCGAAACAGCACATCCTCACTCAAGACGAGGTCACGAGCAAGCTCTAGCAGGTCATCATTAGCAGAGCTGGCTGCTGTCGCTTGTGCTGAAGCTGAAGCAGCCAAAGCGAGGTCTTCCTTCGCCGAGAAAGAAATGCATCTAAAGCTGAGACAAACAGAGCAAGAAGCAGAAGGTGCACGCCTGCAAGTGTCTCTAGAAAGACTTATGGTAGACAAAGAGGCAGCAGCTGCAATAGCTAAGGCAGAGTACTTGGAAGCCATGAAGGATCCTGATTATGAGGGATGCAGCAACGTTCTTGGAACAGATCTAGAGCAGGAAGATCCAGCTCAGCGCGTCGCAGAGTACGTTCATCGACACTCCAGCATGGACAACACCCTAGATAGACTACAACGATCAGCCTACGCCGATTATCATCGATCCAACCCCGAACTTCGCTACTACAAACAAGAAGACGTCCAACACAGAGGAGTCGACCACAGCTACCGTTCCACTGAGAAGAAGGTACAGCTCCCACCTCACCTTAAAGAGACATCTTCTTCACCAGAAAGGTACTATGCAGACTGTCCGAAGCCAAGAGCGTCTCACAGGTATGGTGATGCACCACACACTAGACATGGCTATAACATACCGGCTCGTACCAACACTGATCAAGCCACCATAGACTTGGCAAAGTTCTTTGCCCGCCGAGAACTGGTAACAAAAGGACTTGTAAAGTTCACTGACAGCCGAAAACTACAGGTCGTGGCGAGCTTCGTTCCAGAACGCCATTCAGGGACTGGACCTTTCTAGTAGTGAGGAGTTAGATCTCCTGGTAAAGTGGCTTGGAACTGAATCGGTCGAGCATGCTAAAAGACTAAGAGACATTAACATAGAATACCCACACATAGGTTTACGTAAAGTGTGGGAAAGACTTGACGAATGCTATGGGTCCGTAGAAGTAATAGAGAATGCTTTATTCAAAAGAATTGATCATTTCCCTAAGATAGGGCCCAAGGGTTATCAAAGACTTAGAGAATTGAGTGATTTATTGATAGAGTTACAGGTCGCCCAGAAGGAAGGTCACTTGGCTGGATTGGCACTCTTAGACACTTCTAGGGGTGTCAATCCAATAGTACAGAAACTTCCTTACAATCTTCAAGAAAGGTGGATTATACATGGTTCACGGTATAAACAAATTCATAACGTACCATTCCCTCCTTTTACTGTATTTGTTGAGTTTGTCACCCTGCAAGCCAAGATCAGAAATGACCCTAGTTTTGATTTCACTCTGTCAAGTTCCACTACCCCTGGTGTCAAACCCAGTAAGACACCTGTGGCAGTCCATAAAACTGATATTGATTCCACAGGTCCTCCACACAAGATTACTAAGCCCCTATGGAAGAGAGCAAACATCAGGATGTCAGTAAGCAGTGCCCTCTACACAGGAAACCACATCCTCTACTAAAGTACAGAGCCTTCAGGGAGAAGACTTTAGAGGATCGCAAAGGTTTCCTCAAGGAAAACAACATCTGCTTCAAATGCTGTGCTACAACCTCTCACTTCGCCAGGAACTGTGGAGCTAGCGTGAAATGTGCAGAATGCAGCAGCACGGATCACAATACAGCCTTGCATCCTGGACCACCTCCAGGAGTGTTGTCACAAGCAGAGGAGCACGATGAGAAACAGAAGAACACCGACGAAGACACCCCTGCGGTCACCTCTCAAAGTACGGAGATCTGTAAGGGACTCAAGGGAGGAAGATCCTGCTCAAAAATCTGCCTTGTCCGAGTCTATCCAACAGGCCACAGAGACAAAGCGCTCAAGATATATGCAATCCTAGATGACCAAAGTAATAGGTCTTTAGCCAGGTCCATCTTCTTTGACAACTTCAACATTGTAGGCCCCGGTTCTCCCTACTCCCTTAGGACATGTTCAGGTACCGTCGAGACGGTGGGGAGGAAAGCAACCGGATACAAAGTGGAGTCCATGGATGGCCAGACCTGTCTGTCACTACCGACCATTCTGGAGTGCAACCAGATTCCTGACAACAGGTCTCAGATACCTTCACCAGAGGTGGCAACGTATCACCCCCACCTGAAGCGTATAGCCCACCTGATACCTGAGTTGGAACCAGAAGCGCCAATAGCTTTACTTCTGGGAAGAGATATACTACGAGTCCACAAGACTAGAGAATATATCAATGGCTCACGGAATGCTCCATACGCGCAGAGGCAAGACCTTGGATGGGTCATTGTAGGAGATGTCTGTCTAGGAGGAGCACACAAGCCGGTCTCAGTCAACAGTATGCTTACCAGCACACTAGAAAATGGATGTCCATCTCTCTTCCAGCCGTGTCACAATAGTCTGCTGGTAAAGGAACTACCGAGCAGCACTCCCCTACCTTGCCCTTTCTCAGTTCCTATCAATGAAGACCACGCCTGTGAAGGTGAACAAGACCACATAGGATGTACAGTCTTCCACAGGACGAAGGAAGACAACAAGGTAGCAATGTCTATAGAAGACAAGATATTCCTGGACATCATGGATGAACAAATAGTCAAGGATACGTCGAATAGTTGGGTCGCACCTCTACCATTTCGACCTAAGAGGAGACGCCTACCCAACAACAAGGAATTGGTCTACAGCAGATTCATCTCCCTAAGACACAAGCTTCAGAAGTCACCTGAGACGAAGGAACATTTCTTTAACTTCATGGGAAAGATATTCCAGAACAACCACGCAGAGATTGCACCTGCATTTCGACACGGAGAGGAGTGTTGGTACCTGCCCATCTTCGGAGTGTACCATCCTAAGAAGCCAGGTCAAATTAGAGTGGTATTCGACTCAAGTGCCAAATGCGAAGACGTGTCATTGAATGATGTCGTACTGTCGGGCCCAGACCTCAACAACAGACTTCTGGAAGTATTACTCTGTTTCCGTAGAGATTCAGTGGCATTTATGGCTGACATACAACAGATGTTCCACTGTTTTCTCGTCAAAGAGGAACACAGAAACTACCTGAGGTTCTTCTGGTAGCGTGACAACGACCCGGACGAAGACATCGCAGAGTACCGGATGCGGGTACACATCTTTGGGAACAGTCCTTCCCCAGCGGTCGCAATCTACGGCCTCCGACATTCTGCCAAAAAGGGTGAAGAAGAGTATGGCTCGGACGTCAGGTCCTTTGTGGAAAGGGATTTTTACGTGGATGACTGTTTGAAGTCCACACTGACAAGTGAGGCCGCAATCAGTCTACTAAAGAGGATTCATGACATGCTCGCTCAGTCTAACCTAAGGTTACACAAGATTTCTTCCAACAGCCGAGAGTTGATGGAAGCCTTTCCCTCTGAAGACTATTCCAGCGATCTAAAGGATTTAGACCTCAGCATCGACCCCCTTCCCATGCAGTGGAGCCTTGGATTGCTGTGGGACCTGAAGACAGATACCTTCACCTTTCAGATCAGCAAGCATGAGAAACCCTTCACGCGCAGAGGAGTTCTTTCCTTCGTGAATAGTTTATACGACCCCTTGGGGTTCGTAGCTCCAGTAACCATCCAAGGGAAGCTGTTGCTCAGGGACTTCACCCAAGACACTACTGATTGGGACGATCCACATCCAGCAGAAAAGGCTGACCTGTGGGCAGAGTGGAGGAAGTCTCTTGAAGCCCTGACCAACCTTCGTGTGAAACGACCGTATGCTCCTGTGCCATCCACAGAGGTCAAAACGCAAACACTTTGTATTTTCTGTGATGCGTCAGTCAAAGTGATTGCAGCAGTAGCGTACCTCAAATCCACAGATGTAAGCGGACAATGCCATATCGGGTTCGTTATGAGTCGGACGAAATTGGCACCACTTCGTGAACACACGATACGCAGACTGGAACTCTGTGCTGCTGTCCTCGCAGTTGAGTTGGCCGAACTGATCTCGGATGCGATGAGCCTGAAGATCAAGGATGCAGAGTTCTACACCGATAGCAAGGTGGTACTGGGGTACATCTGTAATGAGACACGACGCTTCTACGTCTACGTCAGCAACCGGGTACTTCGGGTAAGAAGATCCACCGACCCTAATCAGTGGCACTACGTACCTACTCACCACAATCCTGCGGACCACGCGACTAGATCCGTTGCACCCAGTCATCTAAAGGACACTTCATGGTTCACAGGTCCTACCTCTTTGTACCTTTCGATGTTCCACATCAGCAGGCCTGAAACTTTCGAACTAGTGGGTCCAGACACAGACGAAGAGATCCGACCTCAAGTTTCTGCTCTACATACAGAGATTTCAAGCTGCCACCTCGAATCTCACCGGTTCAGCAGGTTCTCCACCTGGAAGTCACTCGTTCGAGCTATAGCTTGTCTATTTCATGTAACCCAGTCCTACAAGACAGCACTTTCTAGTGATTCTGGAGATCCATCCATCCTTACTCCTGCAATGTTACTCACACAGAAAACCTGTGTCCCGAAAGCTCCACTCGGAGAACACAATTACAAAGACCTCTACAGACGACAATGGAGGCAAGTACAAAGCGTGTCCAACGTCTTCTGGAATAGATGGAGGAAACAGTATCTCTCCACTCTGCAAAGCAGGACAAAGTGGCAGAAAGACCGCCCAAACATTCAATCTGGCGATGTTGTACTCGTCAAAGACAGTCAGTCACATCGGAACGAGTGGCCACTCGGCCTAGTCATTAAGACCCTTCCCAGTAAAGATGGGAAAGTGCGGAAAGTAGAGGTCAGAGTGTGCAAGCTTGGAGAAAACAAACTGTTCCCCAGGCCCGTTACCGAGCTTGTATTATTATTTTCCCCAAAAGAACCTAATTGTGGCATCTATTGACGCCAAGCGGGGAGTGTTCTGCCCATCTTATTGTGCAGAAAGTTAATTATCTTGTAATTCAAGTTGTGGCCACTGGAGGTCATCAGTTGCCTACTTTTCATGTTGTTTACCAACCTTTCACTCAGAACAGCAATGTCTTCTGGGTAAGTTCCGCCCTCATTCTTTTTGTGGAAGACAAGCTTCAGTAGCCATTTTCCTCTGGTCTGAAGAGAGGCATACGTGCTCCTGTCTCGCTTACTTTCTTACCCCTGTCCTAACGGATCTCGGTACGTTTATAAAGGTTTAATGCATCTTATGTTTGTGTTAGTATTTAAGCCTTATGCAGCTCCTATAGTCAAATATAGTTAGGCAGATTGTGCTTTGCAGCTTGCAGTTAGGTTAATGTCTACTCTGCATTTAGATAGATGCATCTTTGTATAGAATAGGGCAGTGCTGCAGAATTACTGTGTAATGCACTCTGTATAATTTCTGCTGTAATGTCCCAGTTATTTATGTGATTGCACCCTGTATGTGCTTATACTGAAATGCTGTTATTCTTTACAGTTTTTCACCAGTCATCCACTATGATCAGTCATCCACTATGATCAGTCATACACTATGATTATTCACTGAACATCCACCTTGTACATCAACATCATTCACTATTCGATCATCTACAATGAATACTGTCCACCATTGTTGTTCAACGTTATAGTTTTGGTTATCATCACCCTAATAAATAAGACTTAAGCATCAACACAGTCTGTTTACTGGGATGTGGATGAAGGTTTAGCCGTATGTTGGAATCCACACAGCATCCTACGTGGAGGAAGACAGAACATACTACGTGGCTGGGCAATATACTACGTCGCTGGGCAATATGCTACGTGGACATGCATATTCTAGAATTCCCGATGCGTTAGAATCGGGCCACCATCTAGTCTAAATACATAATTGTTTAAGGGTCACTTCCGTCTGTCTGTCTGTCCTTCAGTCACTGCTATTAATTCGCTGATTGGTCTCGGCAGCTGCCTGTCATGGCTGCCGCGACCAATCAGCGAAGGGCACAGTCCGATTAGTCCCTCCCCTACTCCCCTGCACTCACTGCCCGGCGCCCGCTCCATAATCCCCTCCACTCACCGCTCACACAGGGTTAATGGCAGCGGTAACTGCCTGCGGTGTAACGCACTCCGTTACCGCTGCTATTAACCCTGTGTGTCCCCAACTATTTACTATTGATGCTGCCTATGCAGCATCAATAGTAAAAATGTCATGTTCAAAATAATTTAAAAAAAAAACAAAAAACCTGCTATACTTACCCTCTGCCGCCTTTCCCACTCCTCGCGACGCTACCGGGACCGCTCCATTGCAAGCGGCAGCTTCTGGTCCCAGGGCTGGTGTGCGATAAGGACCTGCCGTGACGTCACGGTCATGTGACCGCGACGTCATCACAGGTCCTGCTCATACCAGCCCTGGGACCGGAAGCTGACGCTTGCAATGGAGCGGTCCCAGGAGCGTCCCGAGGAGCGGGAAAGGCGGCGGATGTTGAATATAGCAGGACTTCAACGGGCCTTCGGAAGGTGAGTATATGTTTGTTTTTTTTTAAGTCTCTATACTACGTGGCTCTGTGCTGTATACTCCGTCGCTGTGCAGTATACTACGTGGCTGGGCAATATACTACGTGGCTGAACAATATACTACGTGGCTGGGCAATATACTACGTGGCCGGGCAATATACTACGTGGCTGGGCAATATACTCCGTCGCTGTGCAATATACTACGTGGCTGGGCAATATACTATGAGGCTGGGCAATATACTACGTGACTGGGCAATATACTACGTGACTGGGCAATATACTACGTGACTGGGCAATATACTACGTGACTGGGCAATATACTACGTGACTGGGCAATATACTACGTGGCTCGGCAATATACTATGTAGCTGGGCAACATACTACGAGACTGGGCAACATACTACGTGACTGGGCAATATACTACGTCGCTGTGCAATATGCTATGTGACTGGGCAAAATACTACGTGACTGGGCAATATACTATGTGACTGGGCAATATGCTACGTGGCTGGGCAATATACTAAGTGACTGGGCAATATACTACGTGGCTGGGCAATATACTATGTGGCTGGGCAATATACTACGTGACTGGGCAATATACTAAGTGGATGGGCAATATACTACGTGGCTGGGCAATATACTACGTGGCTGTACAATATACTACGTGGGCTGGGCAATATACTACGTGGCTGGACAATATACTACGTGGCTCTGTGCTGTATACTACGTGACTGGGCAATATACTACGTGACTGGGCAATATACTACGTGACTGGGCAATATACTACGTGGCTGGCCAATATACTACGTGGCTTGCCAATATACTACGTGGCTGGGCAATATACTACGTGGCTCTGTGCTGTATACTACGTGACTGGGCAATATACTACGTGACTGGGCAATATACTACGTGGCTGGGCAATATACTATGTGACTGGGCAATATACTACGTGACTGGGCAATATACTACGTGGCTGGGCAATATACTACATGACTGGGCAATATACTACGTGGGCTGTGCAATATACTATGTGGACATGCATATTCTAGAATACCCGATGCGTTAGAATCGGGCCACCATCTAGCACTAGTGAAATCCTGAAAACATGATCTGTTTGTGGTTCTTGAGGATTGAAATGGGGCTAACAATCTAAATTCCCTGTCAGTATGTCTTGGGAGTGTGTGAGGAAACCCACATAAACATACAAACTCCTTTGGGATGTTGTCCCTGGTGAGATTTGAACTCATGACCCCAGAACTCCAAAGCAACAGCACTAAACACTGAGATACTGTACTGTGATAATGTAAAAAATGTTTTTTGAGCAGCATACAGCTCTCCTTAGTTAATTGTTGGAGAGCGGGTCCTCCTCCTTGAGCTTTATCCTGCTGTTGAGCATATGCTGCTGTCACACATTAATGGTCTCTCAGTACTTGTTCTGATATCTACATTATCACTATATTTGCAGATATCAATACTAGTGCCTTTGAACAAGCAAATGGCTTGAGTGAAAACTGCTGATGGAGGGGCTAAGGAATTGTGATTGGTTAGGAGCTGACAGGGAGGGAGAGGGAAGAGAGCAGCTGTATATATGTTGTCTAGAAATCAATGGATTGGAAAGAGCTGGCTGGGATATCAGGAAGAGTGTAAAGTAGCTAGTATGCATACTTGGCAGGCTCTGATGGTCGATCTCCTTGGAAACAAGCTGTACAATATATAAGATAAAAGCTCTTATAATAGAAACACAGCAGATAGATAAAGCAAGTCCACTTTAATGCTGCATAACTATACCAATTTCACTACATGAGAATACCCTTTAAGTTTAGCCTATTTTTTACTCCCTCAACAGGTGGGAAACATAAGTTTCAGGTTCTTATTTGATCCCTTGAGAACATTAATTGCCCACCCCTGCTACAGCAGATATAGTAACTTCACACAAACAAATATACATTTTTAGGTTATACCCAGTTTCCAGAACGACCTTTAAGTGACTCCAGGAAACCATTCTTTCTCGGAGCTGGTGGGCGGTATGCATACAGACAAAGCAGAATCCTTCTTTCATTTTTCTGCCATTTCTTTCCTTCTGAGCAGTAGATGCCATATACGTGTGGTTACCTAGACAACAGTAAGCTGTGACTTATGATGTAAAACACAATGTCAATTTTTCGTAAACCGAAGCTTTACAATATGTGTATGGTACTGGGGGGGAAACTACTCAGAGCCAAATAGGAAGAATGGTTATTGTTAAAAAAGAAGTCAGTATTAATTACATAAATAAAATAAAATGTTAATGTAATATACTGATGCATCAACAGAATGAAAAGAATTACAAATCACCAAAATTAACCTTGACTTTGAAATGTGCAGGAATCTAGACCAAATTCAACAGGATTTACTGAGATTAAGTGATGTTTCCTGACATTCTAGGTTCTTTAATATGGGGTGCAAACTTTAGTGATATCTGAGCATGCTCAGGTGTTACCCGATTATCTTGGGCACGCTTGTATGTTATGTTCGAGTCCCTGTGGCTGCATGATTTGCGGTTGTAAAACCAAAAACACATGGGCTACTTGCACAGTGAACAAGTCTGTAGAAACCTGTTCACACCACCAAAGAACTTGAAGACACAAAAGCGCACAGAGAGGTCAAAAAATACTCTGTTGTAAAAAAGTCACAGTAAATAAGCAAGTGCTAGTCAAAACATGAAAAAATACAGGGTATTTAGTTAATACGTTTTTTTGCAAAAAAAAGGATGTTAAGCTGCTCCACCAATCGCGAAGGTATACCCATAATAGAGCAGTCCTGTCTAATGTATATAATCCCTATCTGATGTATTTAAAAACCTGATCATCTGTATAGTACCTGTATGAACAGGGTTCAGAGAGAAAATATCCATGTAGAACATGCCAGATGGAACAGCTACAATGCAAATGACCCACAGAGGAGTGGTGGACTCCCCAGTCTTGTAGAAACAAGAGAACAATTAAAAAACCAAAAACACATGGGCTACTTGCACAGTGAACAAGTCTGTAGAAACCTGTTCACACCACCAAAGAACTTGAAGACACAAAAGCGCACAGAGAGGTAAAAAAATACTCTGTTGTAAAAAAGTCACAGTAAATAAGCGAGTGCTAGTCAAAAAATGAAAAAATACAGGGTATTTAGTAAATGTTTTTTTGCAGATCCAGAGGAGTAAAGTTGATCCTTGTCTTGAGAAGTGTTGAAGGATGCTCTAATGTCAGATATGTGATCCAGGTTAGACTTGTCCAGGATCCCAGGTGGCAATTAAAACTCATTAGCAAGCAAAAAGAGTCCCTGAGCATGTTGGATACAAGGGTAAAAGGGGGTAATGGACTGCAAAATTTGTTGTACAATTTCTAATGAGTACGCCGATACCCCATATGTGGTGTGTAACGGGGTCTACCAAGCTGGGGTACCTCTTTCAGTACAACCCCGTGTTTCAGGAGGTCCACTCTGCTTTTGCTGGATTCTGAATGAAGGACGCTGGCTGGAATTTCTTGATTACGTGAGAGCATATAAAAGCTGACTGCTACTCCACGTATTTCCAGTCTAAAAGAACACACTTTATTCACAGCACACAGAATATATAACACAGATACACAGGGCAGGCCAATAGAAAAAGCAGGCCAGACATACATTACAATAGCCGCAGGGGGCCGGAGCCTGCTGATATTTACTGTGGGATTTACAAAGGTGGGGGAGGACAAAAGGGGAATATCGTGTCCCCTCTGCTCAGGGGCGCAGCCTGTGGACTGATGCATTTCACATGGAACCTATTATACATAATATATACTGCATAACATATTCTTGGTGCTGGGGGTTCTGTAACACGATGGAAAACTACTGTTTGGGCATACTGTAGGGCTCTGAAGGGAAGTAGCACCCCTTGTCTTTTGGAACATATAATTGGCTATAATTAATAGCTGATGCCATGTTTCACTTACAGAGCTCCAGATGTTCCTAAGCAGTGGAGGCTCCTCCATTTTGGAAACTAGACCCGTCAATGAATTTATTTAGATCTGTAGTGAGCACCTTGAACCCCCAGGTGCTTCACAGAATTTTATAACGTTAAGCCGTGAAAATATAAAATCAAATTTTCCCACAAAAATGTTTTAGCCCCAATTTTTTTATTTTCACAACTGTAACAAGAGAAAATGAAAATTTGTTGTGAAATTTCTCTTGAGTATGCCTATACCCCATATGAGGTGTAAAATACTGTTTGGTTATACCGTTGAGCTCCAAAAGGAAGAAGTGACGTTTTGGAATGTTGACTTTGATGTAATGGTCTTTGGGTTGTTGTGTTTGGAGAGCCCTGATATGCCTAAACAGTGGAAACCCCTACAAGTGACCCTATTTTGGAAATTAAACCCCTCAAAGAATTTAACAATCTCAATTGGGGATCTGTGTAGATGTATCTAGTACAGCTGTGGGGTTGCTGCCATTATCATGTGTTTTGGTCAAGAAAAAGACATCACTCTTATCCTTATGCTTGACCACCAACATGTTGTCACTTCATTGGGCTCTCCTCTCACCCTTTCAGAGCAGTTGTCCAATTTGTATTTTAGGTTTTGTGCACAGTATCACATGCTGCTATAGCTCTGGCAGAAAAAGCTTTGAAGAGTGAGATGATGGTGTGGAAGTTATCTAGATAGAGGTGTATTCTTGCGGAGAGTGACATGTTAAGCATGCCGAGATGAGGAGACTTAACGCCGCAATGCTCCTCTGGGAAATATGCAAATAGTCTCTTCAGAGAGGAAGAGGACTAGAACTCTAGTGCCACCTATTGGAAGTAGCAATCCTAAAAGTCAATGTCGACCCTTTAATGAGCCTTGTCACATGACTTAGGATAAAAGCCGGGGGCGGTACCCCGAAACACAGTGTCTGCAAATGGAGATTGTGGTTTGGCTTTTATCCTAAGTCATGTCGCAAGGCTCGTTAAAGAGTCGACATTGACTTTTAGGATTGCTACTTCCAATCGGTGGCACTAGAGTTCTAGTCCTCTTCCTCTCTGAAGAGACTATTTGCATATTTCCCAGAGGAGCATTGCAGTTTTAAGTCTCCTATACTCGGCTTGCTTAACATGTCAGTCTCCACAAGGAGAAACGTTACTACTTGGATCACAGTCAGATGCCTCTCACACAGCCAAACCAGATTTCACACTTTGCACTGACAAGTGGCAGTACCCCGAAACAAAGATTCTGGTATTGGCTTTTATCCTAAGTCATGTCACAAGGCACGTTAAAGGGTCGACATTGACTTTTAGGATTGCTACTTCCAATAGGTGGCACTAAAGGTCTAGTCCTCTTCCTCTCTGAAGAGACTATTTGCCTACGTAGAGATGATAACCCTTATCCAGCAATGGGTACAACAGTTCTATCACAATTTTCCCACTCACTCCCAGGGCAGAGGGGAATTCAGGGAGTTAAATCCGGATGTCCCTCTCTTTATAAACCCTAAATCTCTGGGTATATCCTGAGGTACATTTGCATAGCTTGTATATTTTAATTTCGGATCTGTCCAGTGTCATTATAGTGCCCCTTAGATAACACTATCTGCACATTCTGTGCACTACATAAGCTTTAGACCTTCCACCTGAATAAATAATTGCCTCTCACTGTGCTCCCTGTACACAAATAGACTCCTTACTCTCCCTAACATAATACATGGTCTCCACACTATATTCTGTTTTTAAATATTAACTCCCCATGCTACCGTCCATGAACTATGACCTTCACACATCCACCCTTATGAACTACGACTGCCACATGGTCCTCCCTCATGAACTACAATATCCAACACACACTTTATGATTTAAAACTGCTACACCCTTATGAACTGTAATCACTAGGGTTGAGCGAAACGGGTCGTTCATTTTCAAAAGTCGCCGACTTTTGGCAAAGTCGGGTTTCATGAAACCCGATCCAACCCCTGTGCGGGGTCGGCCATGCGGTACGCGACTTTCGCGCCAAAGTCGCGTTTCAATGACGCGAAAAGCGCCATTTCTCAGCCAATGAAGGTAAACGCAGAGTGTGGGCAGCGTGATGACATAGGTCCTGGTCCCCACCATCTTAGAGAAGGGCATTGCAGTGATTGGCTTGCTGTTCGCGGCGTCACAGGGGCTATAAAGGGGCGTTCCCGCCGACCGCCATGTTACTGCTGCTGATCTGAGCTTAGGGAGAGGTTGCTGCCGCTTCGTCAGAAGCAGGGATAGCGTTAGGCAGGGTCCATTAACCACCAAACCGCTTGTGCTGTAGCGATTTCCACTGCCCAACACCACCTTCGGTGTGCAGGGATAGTGGAAGCTACATTTTTTTTTTTCCTCAGCGCTGTAGCTCATTGGGCTGCCCTAGAAGACTCCCTGATAGCTGCATTGCTGTGTGTACGCCGCTGTGCAAACCAACTGCTTTTTTCAAAGCACAAATCCTCTTGTTCCTTCCTTTCTGCACAGCTATCTTGTTTGTTTGTCCACACTTTTTATTTAATATGTGCATCAGTCCACTCCTTATTGCTGCCTGCCATACCTGGCTGAGATTACTGCAGGGAGATAGTAATTGAAGGACAGTTCCTTTTTTTTTTTTTTTTTTTTTTTTTTTTTGTGGGAGATTAAGATTGGCATTTCTGCTAGAGTGCCATCCCTGTCTGTGTCATCTCTCACTCAGTGGGCCATAGAAAGCCTATTTATTTTTTTGCTTGATTTGGGTTCCAAAATCTACCTGAAAAAATCACAACATCAATCAGTGGGAGAAAAATATTGGCCTCAGGGCTTGTGTGCCACTCCTGACTCCTGTGTGTGCCATCTCTCACTCAGTGGGCCATAGAAAGCCTATTAATTTTTTTGCATGATTTGGGTTCTAAATTCTACCTGAAAAAATCAATAAATCAATCAGTGGGAGATTAATATTGGCCTTTGGGCTTGTGTGCCAGTCCTAAGCGTGCCATCTCTCTCTCTCAGATAGTGGGCCATAGAAAGCCTATTTATTATTTTTTTTATTGGGTTTATAAATTTTCCCTGGAAAAAAAAAAAAAAGTGGGAGATTAATATTGGCCTCTGGGCTTGTGTGCCAGTCCTGAGCGTGCCATCTCTCTCACAAATAGTGGGCCATAGAAAGCCTATTTATTTTTTGGGTTGATTTGGGTTCTAAATTCTACCTGAAAAAATCAATAAATCAATCAGTGGGAGATTAATATTGGCCTTTGGGCTTGTGTGCCAGTCCTAAGCGTGCCATCTCTCTATCTCAGATAGTGGGCCATAGAAAGCCTATTTATTATTTTTTTTATTGGGTTTATAAATTTTCACTGGAAAAAGAAAAAAAAGGTGGGAGATTAATATTGGCCTCTGGGCTTGTGTGCCACTCCTGACTCCTGTGTGCGTCATCTCTCACTCAGTGGGCCCTAGAAAGCCTATTTTTTGTTTTATTTGTTTTCTAAATTCTCCCTGAAAAAATCATTTTATTTTATTTGGTTTCTAAATTATTCCTGAAAAAATCATTTTTTTTGTATTTTTTTTTTCTAAAGTCTCCCTGAAAAAAAAAAAAAAAAATCAAATCAGTGGGAGATTAATATTGCCCTTTCTGCTTGTGTGCCAGTCTTGACTCCTGGGTGTGCCATCTCTCTCTCTCTCTCTCTCTCTAATTGTGGGCCATAGAAAGCCTATTTATTTTTTTGCTTGATTTGGGTTCCAAAATCTACCTGAAAAAACCACTAAATCAATCAGTGGGAGATAAATATTGGCCTCTGGGCTTGTGTGCCACTCCTGACTCCTGTGTGCATCCTCTCTCACTCAGTGGGCCCTACAAAGCCTATTTTTTTTTATTTGTTTTCTAAATTCTCCCTGAAACAATCATTTTATTTTATTTTGTTTCTAAATTCTTCCTGAAAAATTAATTTTTTTGTATTTTTTTTTTCTAAAGTCTCCCTGAAAAAAAAAAAAATCAAATCAGTGGGAGATTAATATTGCCCTTTCTGCTTGTGTGCCAGTCTTGACTCCTGGGTGTGCCATCTCTCTCTCTCTCTAATTGTGGGCCATAGAAAGCCTATTTATTTTTTTGCTTGATTTGGGTTCCAAAATCTACCTGAAAAAATCACTAAATCAATCAGTGGGAGATAAATATTGGCCTCTGGGCTTGTGTGCCACTCCTGACTCCTGTGTGCGTCCTCTCTCACTCAGTGGGCCATAGAAAGCCTATTTTTTTTAATTTGTTTTCTAAATTCTCCCTGAAACAATCATTTCATTTTATTTGGTTTATAAATTCTTCCTTAAAAAATCATTTTTTTTTAATTATTTTTTTTTTCTAAAGTCTCCCTGTTAAAAAAAACAAAACAAATCAGTGGGAGATTAATATTTACATTTGCGCTTCAGTGACAGTCCTGCGTGTGTGGCATCTCTCTCATTTGTTGCCACCAACAACAGAGTGTGTAACATTGTGCCTGATTTTCGTTGTGGTCTCACCCACCTGTAAAGGGGTAGCTAAATCATACTGAAGTTATAGCTCACCGTGTAAGTTGTGTGACAGCAACAAATACCGTTAGTTTGGTAACGTTTTTAAAAAAATGAGGAAGTCTGGTGGAAGAGGTCATGGCCGGGGGCGTTCATTGTCAGCTGGTAATGAGGGTAGTGGTAGTGGTGGAGCATCAGGTGGTCGTAGGAAAAAAAATATTGCACCTAAGTCTGGAGCTGTGGAGCCAGGTTCGTCGTCTGGCTACACAAGGCCTCGAACGCTCCCTTTTCTGGGAGTAGGAAAACCGCTTTTAAAGCCGGAGCAGCAAGAGCAAGTTTTGGTTTATCTTGCTGACTCAGCCTCTAGCTCTTTTGCCTCCTCTCGTGAAACTGGTAAAAGTAAAAGCAGCGCGTCGTTAGTGGATGTACACGGTCAGGGACAAGTCGCTTCCTTGTCCTCTTCAGCAAAAACAACAGAGAAGAATGCAGCAGGCGACACAACGGGTTACTCCATGGAGCTCTTTACACATACCGTCCCTGGCTTAGAAAGTGAAGCAGTTAACAGTCCATGCCCATTACAAGTTGAATCTGACATGGAGTGCACTGATGCACAGCCACAGCCAGACTACTATGCTGGTCCTTTGACTCAGACCACAACATTGCCCTCGCAGGGTGCTGATCAAGAATCAGACCCTGATGAGACTATGTTGCCCCATCACGAACGCTATACCACCGACCGACACGGTGACACAGACGAAGTTGCACACGAGCTACAAGAAGAGGTAATAGATGACCCAGTTCTTGACCCCGATTGGCAGCCATTGGGGGAACAGGGTGCAGGCGGCAGCAGTTCTGAAGCGGAGGAGGAGGGGCCGCAGCAGGCATCAACATCGCAACAGGTTCCATCTGCCGGGCCCGTATCTTGCCCAAAACGCGTGGCAAAGTCAAAACCTGTTGGAGGACAGCGTGGCCATCCGGTTAAAGCTCAGTCTGCAATGCCTGAAAAGGTATCCGATGCTAGAAAGAGTGCAGTCTGGCATTTTTTTAAACAACATCCAATTGATCAGCGCAAAGTCATCTGTCAAAAATGTTCAACTACCTTAAGCAGAGGGCAGAATCTGAAAAATCTCAATACAAGTTGCATGCATAGACATTTAACCACCATGCATTTGCAAGCTTGGACTAACTACCAAACGTCCCTTAAGGTTGTAGCACCCTCGGCCAATGAAGCTAGTCATCAACGCAACATCCCTTCCGGCAGTGTAGGGCCACCATTTTCTGCACCACCTGCAGTATCTGTGCAGGTTTCTTTGCCAGGCCAAAGCAGTCAGGGTCAGGGAATCACCAGTTTCGTAGTAGGAAACACTGCATCTAGGGCACCGGCGGCAACAATACCATCTCCCACCGTCTCTCAGTCTGCCATGTCCACCGGCACCCCCGCTAGTTCCACGATCTCCAGCTCTCCAGTCCAGCTCACCCTACATGAGACTATGGTTAGAAAAAGGAAGTACTTAGCCTCGCATCCGCGTACACAGGGTTTGAACGCCCACATAGCTAGACTAATCTCGTTAGAGATGATGCCCTACCGGTTAGTTGAAAGCGAAGCTTTCAAAGCCCTGATGGACTACGCTGTACCACGCTACGAGCTACCCAGTCGACACTTTTTTTCCAGAAAAGCCATCCCAGCCCTCCACCAGCATGTTAAAGAGCGCATCGTCCATGCACTCAGGCAATGTGTGAGCACAAAGGTGCACCTGACAACAGATGCATGGACCAGTAGGCATGGCCAGGGACGTTACGTGTCCATCACGGCACACTGGGTAAATGTGGTGGATGCAGGGTCCACAGGGGACAGCAAGTTTGGGACAGTTCTGCCTAGCCCACGGTCTAGGAAACAGTTGGCTGTAGCCATTCGCACCCCCTCCTCCTCCTCCTCGTCCTCCTGCAGAAGCGAGACCTCGTCCACAGACCGCAGTCGCACAACCACTCCATCCGCAGCTGCCACTGTTGCACACCAGGTCTCCTATTATGGGGCAGCTACTGGCAAACGTCAGCATGCTGTATTGGCTACGAAGTGTTTGGGCGACCACAGACACACCGCTGAAGTTCTGTCCGAGTTCTTGCAGAAAGAAACGCAGTCGTGGCTGGGCACTGTAGATCTTGAGGCAGGCAAGGTAGTGAGTGATAACGGAAGGAATTTCATGGCTGCCATCTCCCTTTCCCAACTGAAACACATTCCTTGCCTGGCTCACACCTTAAACCTGGTGGTGCAGTGCTTCCTGAAAAGTTATCCGGGGTTATCCGACCTGCTCCTCAAAGTGCGTGGACTTTGCTCACATATCCGCCGTTCGCCCGTACACTCCAGCCGTATGCAGACCTATCAGCGTTCTTTGAACCTTCCCCAGCATCGCCTAATCATAGACGCTGCAACAAGGTGGAACTCAACACTGCACATGCTTCAGAGACTGTGTGAACAGAGGCGGGCTGTTATGTTTTTGTGGGAGGATACACATACACGGGCAGGCAGTAGGATGGCAGACATGGAGTTGTCAGGTGTGCAGTGGTCGAAGATTCAAGACATGTGTCAAGTCCTTCAGTGTTTTGAGGAATGCACACGGCTGGTTAGTGCAGACAACGCCATAATAAGCATGAGCATCCCCCTAATGCGTCTGCTGATGCAAAGTTTGACGCACATAAAGGATCAGGCGTCTGCAGCTGAGGAAGAGGAAAGCCTTGATGACAGTCAGCCATTGTCTGGCCAGGGCAGTGTACAGGACGAGGTAGCGGGCGAACAGGAGGAGGAGGACGAGGAGGATGATGGGGATGATTATATTTTTAATGAGGAAGCTTTTCCGGGGCCAGTGGAAATTGTTGGCGCGGCAAGGCCGGGTTCTGGTTTTTGGAGGGACACAAGTGACGTGGATTTGCCTGAAACTGCCCCTCAACCAAGCACAACCACAGATTTGAGAACTGGAACTTTGGGCCACATGGCGGATTATGCCTTACGTATCCTCAAAAGGGACACACGCATAACAAAAATGATGAACGATGACGATTACTGGTTGGCCTGCCTCCTTGATCCTCGCTATAAAGGCAAATTGCAAAATATAATGCCACATGAGAACTTGGAACTAATATTAGCAACCAAACAATCAACTCTTATTGACCGTTTGCTTCTGGCATTCCCTGCACACAGCGCCCGTGATCGTTCTAACACGAGCTGCAGGGGCCAGCAGACCAGAGGTGTTAGAGGGGCAGAAATCAGAAGTGGCGTTGGCCAGAGGGGTTTTCTGACCAGGTTGTGGAGTGATTTTGCTATGACCGCAGACAGGACAGGTACTGCAGCATCAATTCAAAGTGACAGGAGACAACATTTGTCCAGTATGGTTACTAACTATTTTTCATCCCTTATCGACGTTCTCCCTCAACCATCATTCCCATTTGATTACTGGGCATCAAAATTAGACACCTGGCCAGAATTGGCAGAATATGCATTGCAGGAGCTTGCTTGCCCGGCAGCTAGTGTCCTATCAGAAAGAGTATTCAGTGCTGCAGGTTCAATACTAACAGAAAAAAGGACTCGTCTGGCTACCCAAAATGTAGATGATCTAACCTTCATTAAAATGAACCACAACTGGATTTCGAAATCTTTTGCCCCACCTTGCCCGGCTGACACCTAGCTTTCCTATGTAAAGGTCTTGCCTGTGGACTATTCTGAACGACTTTTCCAATCTCGTAATTTGCAGCACCTGATTGTCCAGCATCCGACATGTTAACACCTCCCTAAATGGCCAAAGTCCCCACACGGGGCCGTGGTATCGCCACTTGGCGCCAGCACCCGTGAGAGTACTGTTTGTCTGAAAAGGTGGGTGTGCCCGCTTTTGGTCGACGGCACTGCCACTAGGTCCCTCATAGTACAATAAAGTGTCTGGCGGTGGTGGTGCGCAGCCAACGTCAGACACACCGTTGTAATATGAGGGGCCCTGGGCCTGTACCGCCGGCCACATGACAGTCCCCCCCCCCCAGGTCAAACAGTGCTCTACCACTTGCAAAATTTTCTCTCACAGCTCCACCAATGTTTAGTTTATGCGCTGACATCCTTCAATGCCTGGCACTGTCAATACCATTGTATTGACATTTTTCTTATGTTAGGCCTTCGAAGCCTGTCTGCGGTCACTCCTTCCACTAGGCCTCCACTGACCTGTCTACTGCTGCCTGTGTTCCCCTGGAACCAATTTTAAATTGCCTACAGCCAGCCCAATTTATTATGTTAGGGCTTCGAAGCCTGTCTGCGGTCCCTCCTTCCACTAGGCCTCCACTGACCTGTCTACTGCCGCCCGTGTTCCCCTGGAACCAATTTTAAATTGCCTACAGCCCAATTTTTGTTATGTTAGGCCTTCGAAGCCTGTCTGCGGCCCGTTCTTTCCACTACTACTACACTGACCTGGCTACTGCCGCCCGTGTTCCCCTGGAACCAATTTTAAATTGCCTACAGCCAGCCCAATTTATTATGTTAGGGCTTCGAAGCCTGTCTGCGGTCCCTCCTTCCACTAGCCTCCACTGACCTGTCTACTGCTGCCCGTGTTCCCCTGGAACCAATTTTAAATTGCCTACAGCCAGCCCAATTTATTATGTTAGGGCTTCGAAGCCTGTCTGCGGTCCCTCCTTCCACTAGGCCTCCACTGACCTGTCTACTGCTGCCCGTGTTCCCCTGGAACCAATTTTAAATTGCCTACAGCCAGCCCAATTTATTATGTTAGGGCTTCGAAGCCTGTCTGCGGTCCCTCCTTCCACTAGGCCTCCACTGACCTGTCTACTGCCGCCCGTGTTCCCCTGGAACCAATTTTAAATTGCCTACAGCCAGCCCAATTTATTATGTTAGGGCTTCGAAGCCTGTCTGCGGTCCCTCCTTCCACTAGGCCTCCACTGACCTGTCTACTGCTGCCCGGGTTCCCCTGGAACCAATTTTAAATTGCCTACAGCCAGCCCAATTTATTATGTTAGGGCTTCGAAGCCTGTCTGCGGTCCCTCCTTCCACTAGGCCTCCACTGACCTGTCTACTGCCGCCCGTGTTCCCCTGGAACCAGTTTTAAATTGCCTACAGCCCAATTTTTGTTATGTTAGGCCTTCGAAGCCTGTCTGCGGCCCGTTCTTTCCACTACTACTACACTGACCTGGCTACTGCCGCCCGTGTTCCCCTGGAACCAATTTTAAATTGCCTACAGCCAGGCCAATTTATTATGTTAGGGCTTCGAAGCCTGTCTGCGGTCCCTCCTTCCACTAGGCCTCCACTGACCTGTCTACTGCTGCCAGGGTTCCCCTGGAACCAATTTTAAATTGCCTACAGCCAGCCCAATTTATTATGTTAGGGCTTCGAAGCCTGTCTGCGGTCCCTCCTTCCACTAGGCCTCCACTGACCTGTCTACTGCCGCCCGTGTTCCCCTGGAACCAATTTTAAATTGCCTACAGCCAGCCCAATTTATTATGTTAGGGCTTCGAAGCCTGTCTGCGGTCCCTCCTTCCACTAGGCCTCCACTGACCTGTCTACTGCTGCCCGGGTTCCCCTGGAACCAATTTTAAATTGCCTACAGCCAGCCCAATTTATTATGTTAGGGCTTCGAAGCCTGTCTGCAGTCCCTCCTTCCACTAGGCCTCCACTGACCTGTCTACTGCCGCCCGTGTTCCCCTGGAACCTACTTTAAATTGCCTACAGCCAAATTTTTGTTATGTTAGGCCTTCGAAGCCTGTCTGCGGCCCGTTCTTTCCACTACTACTACACTGACCTGGCTACTGCCGCCCGTGTTCCCCTGGAACCAATTTTAAATTGCCTACAGCCAGCCCAATTTATTATGTTAGGGCTTCGAAGCCTGTCTGCGGTCCCTCCTTCCACTAGGCCTCCACTGACCTGTCTACTGCTGCCCGTGTTCCCCTGGAACCAATTTTAAATTGCCTACAGCCAGCCCAATTTATTATGTTAGGGCTTCGAAGCCTGTCTGCGGTCCCTCCTTCCACTAGGCCTCCACTGACCTGTCTACTGCTGCCCGTGTTCCCCTGGAACCAATTTTAAATTGCCTACAGCCAGCCCAATTTATTATGTTAGGGCTTCGAAGCCTGTCTGCGGTCCCTCCTTCCACTAGGCCTCCACTGACCTGTCTACTGCCGCCCGTGTTCCCCTGGAACCAATTTTAAATTGCCTACAGCCAGCCCAATTTATTATGTTAGGGCTTCGAAGCCTGTCTGCGGTCCCTCCTTCCACTAGGCCTCCACTGACCTGTCTACTGCTGCCCGGGTTCCCCTGGAACCAATTTTAAATTGCCTACAGCCAGCCCAATTTATTATGTTAGGGCTTCGAAGCCTGTCTGCGGTCCCTCCTTCCACTAGGCCTCCACTGACCTGTCTACTGCCGCCCGTGTTCCCCTGGAACCAGTTTTAAATTGCCTACAGCCCAATTTTTGTTATGTTAGGCCTTCGAAGCCTGTCTGCGGCCCGTTCTTTCTACTACTACTACACTGACCTGGCTACTGCCGCCCGTGTTCCCCTGGAACCAATTTCAAATTGCCTACAGCCAGGCCAATTTATTATGTTAGGGCTTCGAAGCCTGTCTGCGGTCCCTCCTTCCACTAGGCCTCCACTGACCTGTCTACTGCTGCCCGGGTTCCCCTGGAACCAATTTTAAATTGCCTACAGCCAGCCCAATTTATTATGTTAGGGCTTCGAAGCCTGTCTGCGGTCCCTCCTTCCACTAGGCCTCCACTGACCTGTCTACTGCCGCCCGTGTTCCCCTGGAACCAATTTTAAATTGCCTACAGCCAGCCCAATTTATTATGTTAGGGCTTCGAAGCCTGTCTGCGGTCCCTCCTTCCACTAGGCCTCAACTGACCTGTCTACTGCTGCCCGGGTTCCCCTGGAACCAATTTTAAATTGCCTACAGCCAGCCCAATTTATTATGTTAGGGCTTCGAAGCCTGTCTGCAGTCCCTCCTTCCACTAGGCCTCCACTGACCTGTCTACTGCCGCCCGTGTTCCCCTGGAACCTACTTTAAATTGCCTACAGCCAAATTTTTGTTATGTTAGGCCTTCGAAGCCTGTCTGCGGCCCGTTCTTTCCACTACTACTACACTGACCTGGCTACTGCCGCCCGTGTTCCCCTGGAACCAATTTTAAATTGCCTACAGCCAGCCCAATTTATTATGTTAGGGCTTCGAAGCCTGTCTGCGGTCCCTCCTTCCACTAGGCCTCCACTGACCTGTCTACTGCTGCCCGGGTTCCCCTGGAACCAATTTTAAATTGCCTACAGCCAGCCCAATTTATTATGTTAGGGCTTCGAAGCCTGTCTGCGGTCCCTCCTTCCACTAGGCCTCCACTGACCTGTCTACTGCCGCCCATGTTCCCCTGGAACCAATTTTAAATTGCCTACAGCCCAATTTTTGTTATGTTAGGCCTTCGAAGCCTGTCTGCGGCCCGTTCTTCCACTACTACTACACTGACCTGGCTACTGCCGCCCGTGTTCCCCTGGAACCAATTTTAAATTGCCTACAGCCAGGCCAATTTATTATGTTAGGGCTTCGAAGCCTGTCTGCGGTCCCTCCTTCCACTAGGCCTCCACTGACCTGTCTACTGCTGCCCGGGTTCCCCTGGAACCAATTTTAAATTGCCTACAGCCAGCCCAATTTATTATGTTAGGGCTTCGAAGCCTGTCTGCGGTCCCTCCTTCCACTAGGCCTCCACTGACCTGTCTACTGCTGTCTGTGTTCCCCTGGAACCAATTTTAAATTGCCTACAGCCAGCCCAATTTATTATGTTAGGGCTTCGAAGCCTGTCTGCGGTCCCTCCTTCCACTAGGCCTCCACTGACCTGTCTACTGCCGCCCGTGTTCCCCTGGAACCAATTTTAAATTGCCTACAGCCAGCCCAATTTATTATGTTAGGGCTTCGAAGCCTGTCTGCGGTCCCTCCTTCCACTAGGCCTCCACTGACCTGTCTACTGCTGCCCGGGTTCCCCTGGAACCAATTTTAAATTGCCTACAGCCAGCCCAATTTATTATGTTAGGGCTTCGAAGCCTGTCTGCGGTCCCTCCTTCCACTAGGCCTCCACTGACCTGTCTACTGCTGCCCGTGTACCCCTTGAACCAACATCAGAAAATATAAAAATAAGTATTTTGCTTATAAAAAAGAAAATACTGGAGAGATATCAAATGCAGACATTTTAACATTAAAAACAAACACATACAACAAAAATCTGGTACAGTACTAAAAATGGCCACCAGCTACAATAACTTTCTCCTGCAAGTAGTTAATTGAAAGGTTTTTTTCAATTTAAAACACTGATATGGCATCCACCGAGTGTTGTCCTGTCGCGTCTTCTTTATATTATTGCCAAGAAGATGCAAAACAATGAAAATAATAAAATCATTATTTACCAAAAAAATAGAGTAAGTCAAAACCACATTGCAAATAAACATTCATTACAAATAAAGAAGCAGGGCGCGTCCGAGGGTGAGTATATACCTAATAAAAATATAATCACCCTCGGACGTGCCCTGCTTCTTTCCGACAGCCTTCCTTCCTAAGAATCAGCCCTTCCGTGGTGTAGAGAGAGGGTGTGTTACACTCCAAGGTGTTCCCCAGGTTGCCTTTCCTGAGCTTCGATCTTCATGCTCTCGTTTAGTAGTTGTCGGAAAGTAGGCTGCATTAGGCCTACAAATTGGGTATGGGGTGGAGAGAGATGGTGTGTTACACTCCAAGGTGTTCCCCAGGTTTCCTTGCCATTGCTTCGGTCTTCCGACTCTCGTTTAGTAGTTGTAGAAAACTACACTGCATTAGGCCTACAAAATGGGTATCGGGTGGAGAGAGATGGTGTGTTACACTCCAAGGTGTTCCCCAGGTTTCCTTGCCATTGCTTTGGTCTTCCGACTCTCGTTTAGTAGTTGTAGAAAACTACACTGCATTAGGCCTACAAATTGGGTATCGGGTGGAGAGAGATGGTGTGTTACACTCCAAGGTGTTCCCCAGGTTTCCTTGCCATTGCTTCGGTCTTCCGACTCTCGTTTCGTAGTTGTAGAAAACTACACTGCATTAGGCCTACAAAATGGGTATCGGGTGGAGAGAGATGGTGTGTTACACTCCAAGGTGTTCCCCAGGTTTCCTTGCCATTGCTTCGGTCTTCCGACTCTCGTTTAGTAGTTGTAGAAAACTACACTGCATTAGGCCTACAAATTGGGTATCGGGTGGAGAGAGATGGTGTGTTACACTCCAAGGTGTTCCCCAGGTTTCCTTGCCATTGCTTCGGTCTTCCGACTCTCGTTTAGTAGTTGTAGAAAACTACACTGCATTAGGCCTACAAAATGGGTATCGGGTGGAGAGAGATGGTGTGTTACACTCCAAGGTGTTCCCCAGGTTTCCTTGCCATTGCTTCGGTCTTCCGACTCTCGTTTAGTAGTTGTAGAAAACTACACTGCATTAGGCCTACAAAATGGGTATCGGGTGGAGAGAGATGGTGTGTTACACTCCAAGGTGTTCCCCAGGTTTCCTTGCCATTACTTCGGTCTTCCGACTCTCGTTTAGTAGTTGTAGAAAACTACACTGCATTAGGCCTACAAAATGGGCATGGGGTGGAGAGAGATGGTGTGTTCCACTCCAAGGTGTTCTCCAGGTTGCCTTTCCTGAGCTTCTATCTTCAGGCTCTCGTTAAATTGTGGTTAAATGGAACAACTGCATTTGGCGTACTAGTTGGTTTGGGGACTACTAACAGTATCTGCCGCTCCTTGCTGTTCTCCTGGTTTCCTGTCCTGAAATTCCGTTTTCAGGCGCTCGTTAAGTAGTTGTTAATGTTAGACTGCATTTGGCCTACTAGTTGGGTTGGGGCCTACTATCGGTGTCTGCCTCTCATTCCAGTTGTCCTCCACTGCAATGCCCCCTGGTTATTCCTGTGTTACCAATTTTGAACTGCATTTAGCCAACTTTATTCTTTGGGCCTATATCTGTGTTTCCTCCTCATCCTGCCCATTGCCCAGCCAGTGATAGATGAGTCTGCTGGTACATTGACCCATAACGCAACATTCCCCGTGCACGCTACACAACAACATTGTGACCCTGCTGAAAGTCAGGTTGCTCTTCCCGCATACCATACCACCTTACACGGGGACAAAGAGGAAGGTGCAGATGAAAGTGCAGGTTCCTTCATCAGGTGGGGGGAGGAATACTAGTTGGCGACGTCACTGGCACAGGGCCTCTCATAGTACGCAAAAGTGTTGCTGCCGGTGGGAGGCGCCCCCGCCGTGCAAACACACCGCTGTACTTTGAGGGGCCCTGTGCCAGTGCCAATGCCAACGAGTGGGCCGCCCCTGCTTGCTCAGGTTCACAGCACTTGCAAAGTTGAAATACTTACCTCTCCCTGCTCCACTGCCGTGACGTGGTCCAGATTTCCTGGGCCCACTAATTACTTGAACCAGCCCTACCCACCACAACTTTAGCCAAATGACCCCCAATTTCAAATGCCTTCCAATTATTATAAGGTAAATTACGCTTGACAAGCTTCATTAAGAAGAATGGATGGTTTTGACATTAAAATGGGCACTCTAGGTGTTTTCCTGGCCCCCACTCACTGCCGACTATGCTGCCCCATTGACTTGCATTGGGTTTCGTGTTTCGGTCGATCCCGACTTTACGTCATAATCGGCCGATTTCACTCGACCCGACTTTTGAGATAGTCGGGTTTCGCGAAACCCGGCTCGACTCTAAAAAGGTCAAGGTCGCTCAACTCTAGTAATCACAATGCCCCCTCTTATGGACTATGACCACCACGCAGACAACCAACAATGACTGCGACACTGTATCCTGTACAAACTGTACACACTACACAATCCTTATTTATAAATATACCGTCTGCAATGCATTCCCACGTTATCCCATCTCCACTCATGCCCCTCATACCATTCTGTCTCTTCTGACCACCTTCATTTTGTCCCCCTATACTGTAATTCCTCTACAATGCCCTCTCTTCACGCTGTCTTCCCACCTCCACACTGATCCAGCTTCACCCTTTAATCCCTGCACAATGTCCCCTCTCAACATTACTTTTCATAACCTAACTGCTCTCCACTCTGCTCCCCTCATGCTGTCCCCTCTCCCCCTCAAAACTGAAGAATAAATATAGTTAAAATAGTATTATTTACAATGACAGTAGGATGCTAACATTACATCATCACACCACTGCATTTCTTGAGTAGACGCTATTTGTGATTTCAGGAAGCTGAATAAGGGTATTTTGCCTCTGCAGCACCCACCTGCAAATCTATTCATTTGCACAAATGCAGATCACCCGCTTTTCCAAATCAGCTATAATTTAACATATTTTTCATATTTGTAGGACATGCCTTCTGACTGAGCACTCTTCCTATCAGCCTAAGTCGTGTTTAAATTGAGCTTGATCCTACCTGCCCATATACAAGTGCTTCTACAATATCGTCAAAAAGTTCATTTATTTCAGTTCTTCAATACAAAAAGTGAAACTCATTTATTATATAGAGTCATTACAAACAGAGTGAACTATTTCAAGTGTTTATTTCTGTCAATGTTGATGATTATGGCTTACAGTCAGTGAAAACACCAAAATCATCTCATTAAAGTTTAACACATTATAACACCAGCTTGAAAAATTATTTTAAATTCTGAAATGTTGGCCTACTGAAATGTATGTTCAGTAAATTCACTCAATAATTGGTCAGGGCTCCTCTTGCATGATTACTGCATCAATATAGTGTGGCATGGAGACGATCAGCCTGTGGCAGCACTGAGGTGTTATGGAAGCCCATGTTGCTTTCATAGCAGCCGTCAGCTCCTCTTCATTGTTGGGTCTGGTGTCTCTCATCCTCCTCCTGACAATACCCCATAGATTCTCTATGGGGTTAAGATCAGGTGAGTTTGCTGGCCAATCAAGCACAGTGATGCTGTTGTTTTTAAACCAGGTATTGGTACTTTTGGCAGTGTGGACAGGCGCCAAGTCCTGATGGAGAATGAAATTTCCGTCACCTAAAAGCTTCTCGGCAGAAGGAAGCATGAAGTGCTCTAAAATTTCCTGGTAGATGGCTGTGCTGACTTTGGTCTTGATAAAACACAGTGGACCTACACCAGCAGATGACTTGACTACCCCAACCATCACTGATTGTGGAAACTTCACACTAGACCTCAAGCAGCTTGGATTGTGTGCCTCTCCGCTCTTCCTCCAGACTCTGGGACCTTGATTTCCAAATGAAATGCAAAATTTACTTTCATCTTAAAACAACACCTTGGACCACTGAGCAACAGTCCAGTTCTTTTTCTCCTTGGCCCAGGTAAGACGCTTCTGGCGTTGTCTATTGGTCATGAGTGGCTTGATACAAGGAATGTGTGTGGAGGCGCTTGAAGCAATGACTCCAGCAGCAGTCCACTCCTTGTGAATCTCCCCCAAATTTTTGAATGGCCTTTTATTAACAATCCTTTCAAGGTTACGGTTATTACAGTTGCTTGTGTACCTTTTTCTACCACACTTTTTCCTTCCACTCAACTTTCCATTATTATGCTTGGATACAGCAATTTGTGAACAGCCAGCTTTTTTAGCAATGACCTTTTATTGTTGACCCTTCTTGTAGAATGTGTCAATGACTGCCTTCTGAGTGAAAACACCGTGTGCACAGCTACAATGTGGTGCTTAAACTAGGTTCAAAAACCGTCAAATCAAGTAAAAAGAAGTCCAGCACTCAACTTAAGCATTGATAGATTTGATTTATTTGTAGCACTTGAAATGTTTCAGTCCGTAAGGACTTTCCTCAGTCACTACAATAACATAACACAAGATAACAAAATATAAGGTACAGCCAGTACAAAATAAAGAAAGTATGTATAAAATGGCAACAAACAACAATAAAAGATCGATAGAAGACTAGGTTATTATATATGATCATACCATAATTGAATTTATAGCAGTGGTATTAAGGCAAACAGCCCCGCTAAGTACGAAGTATGGTGAGAGTGAGTAAATGAGAACGCCGGTATAACAGAAGACAAATAACGTACCGTGCTGATCCCTGCAAATATGGCAAAGTTCATGCAGGAGAAAAAATACACGGAACGTGCCTAATATGGTGTAAGAAGAAATAAGGGTAAACGGGACAGGAGTGGAGGAGGGAGGGTAGGGGCATATGTGTCATACTCACAGAAGAGCCGCCACACCTTAGGGCATGAATAGTAATATTCTAATATAGCTGTGGAGCAACAATGAAAGGTATTAAGCCTGCCTGTAGAGAGCCGCTAAGTGATGGTATAAAATGTATTGTGTCAATAGCTAGTAAAAATAGGTACCTTGATTTAAATGCTGTTGTGGTGGGGCGGTGACCACATTTAGAAATTGAGCACCAACAGGCTAGAAAAAAGGGGGGATATGGATGTCAGGACAGGGTACGCTCAAAATGGCATGTGCAGGAAAGAGATTCATTACCTGATATAAGCCGGTATGTGGAGCGAAGGACCCAGCCTCCAGACACTGTATCCACCGCTAGTCTGGGGTGTACTGGGCCCTGTGAGTTTAAGTACCATACAGGGCGGAAGTCGGGTGGACTGGGGGCGGGACGTCATAACTCAATGAAAAAGAGCCGGAAGAAAATATCACTTCCGGTCGGCGCATTCACATGTCACATACTATGTACATAGCCCCTGGTTCCCTCTGCACATTCCGCACAAATGCGGAACGCATACAGGGCTCATGTACCGCATTGATATTTTCTTCTGGCTTTTTTTCATTGACACAATACATTTTATACCATCACTTAGCGTGTTATGATCTGGTGGCCTAGGAGCAGCATGAGACGGACTCTGGAGAAGGTGGTCCCTGTACTGACCGCAAACCCTGAACCTAGCAGCGCAACTAGAAGTAGCCGTGGGGGGTACCTAAACCTCCCTAGACCTCTCGGCACAGCCTAAGATCTAACTACCCCTAAAGACAGAAACAGGAAACCTATCTTGCCTCAGAGAAAATCCCCAAAGGATAGATAGCCCCCCACAAATATTGACTGTGAGAGGAGAGGGAAATAACATACGCAGATATGAAATCAGATTTTAGCATAGGAGGCCATACTAGCTAAAAAGAAAGAATAGAACAGAGTACTATGCAGTCAGTATAAAAACACTAGAAAATATCCACCGCAGAAAATACGGATCACCACATCTGACTAAAGACATGGGGGGTATATCTGCATCTCCAGAGAAATATCTAGGCTGCAAAAAATCCTTCACAGACTAAGCTGGACAAAACAAAAACATGAAAATGCACAGAACTATAAAGTCCACTGCAGGTGGACAGCAAAAACCAAGCCAGGACTTACCTTTGTAGAAAAGCACAGCAAACTGGAGAGACCAGCAGGGAAGTGAATCCTTCCAGAACAATGGACAACTAGCACTGACTAAAGGATCCTGCAAAGCTATATACCCCAGTCAGTTTTGCAATTAGTAGATACACCTGTCCACTCCTGCAGTCCAGGCACAACTGCATTACCCTCTACAACCACCAGAGGGAGCCCAAAAGCTGAATTCACAACAGTACCCCCCCTTGAGGAGGGGTCACCGAACCCTCACCAGAGCCCCCAGGCCGATCAGGAAGAGCCAGATGAAAGGGACGAACCAAATCAACGGCATGGACATCAGAGGCAGAAACCCAAGAATTTCCTCCTGGCCATAACCCTTCCACTTGACAAGGTACTGAAGCTTCCGCCTCGAAAAACGGGAATCCAAAATCTTCTCAACAACATATTCCAACTCCCCATCGACCAATACAGGGGCCGCAGTATCAACAGAGGGAACAACGGGCTCCACATATTTCCGCAACAAATATCTATGGAAGACATTATGAATAGCAAAAGAGGCCGGAAGCGCCAGGCGAAAGGACACCGGATTAATAATCTCAGAAATCCTATAAGGACCAATAAATCGAGGCTTAAACTTAGGGGAAGAAACCTTCATAGGAACATGACGGGAAGATAACCAAACCAGATCACCAACCCGAAGCCGGGAACCAACACACCGATGATGATTAGCAAAACGCTGAGCCTCCTCCTGAGACAGCACCAAATTGTCCACCACATAAGCCCAAATCTGCTGCAACCTGACGACCACAGAATCCACACCAGGAAGGTCAGAAGGCTCAACCTGCCCAGAAGAAAAACGAGGATGAAAACCAAAATTACAAAAAAAAGGCGAAACCAAAGTAGCCGAACTAGCCCGATTATTAAGGGCAAACTCGGCCAATGGCAAAAAAGCCACCCAATCATCCTGATCAGCAGACACAAAGCATCTCAAATAGGTCTCCAAGGTCTGATTAGTTCGCTCAGTCTGGCCATTTGTCTGAGGATGAAATGCAGAGGAAAAAGACAAATCAATGCCTAGCTCTGCACAAAAGGCCCGCCAAAACCTGGAAACAAACTGGGAACCTCTGTCGGACACAATATTCTCCGGAATACCATGCAAGCACACCACATGCTGAAAAAACAATGGAACCAAATCAGAAGAAGAAGGCAGTTTAGGCAAAGGTACCAAATGAACCATCTTAGAAAATCGGTCACAGACAACCCAGATAACCGACATTCTTTGGGAAACAGGAAGATCGGAAATAAAATCCATAGAAATATGCGTCCAAGGTCTCTCAGGGACCGGCAATGCGGGAACAGCAAGGCTTAGCCCGCGCACAAATCCCACAGGACTGCACAAAAGAACGCACATCCCGTGATAAAGAAGGCCACCAAAAGGACCTACTAACCAAATCTCTGGTACCAAAAATCCCAGGATGGCCAACCAACACAGAACAATGAACCTCACAAATCACTTTACTAGTCCATCTATCAGGAACAAACAGTTTCCCCACAGGACAGCGGTCATGCTTATCAGCCTGAAATTCCTGAAGAACCCGTCGCAAATCAGGGGAGATGGCAGAAAGAATCACCCCTTCCTTCAAAATGCCGACCGGCTCAAGAACCCCAGGGGAATCAGGAAAAAAAACTCCTAGAGAGGGCATCCGTCTTAACATTGTTAGTACCAGGAATGTACGAGACCACAAAATCAAAACGGGAGAAAAACAGGGACCATCGAGCCTGTCTAGGATTCAGCCGTTTGGCAGATTCGAGGTAAATCAGATTCTTATGATCGGTCAGGACCACAATACGGTGCTTGGCCCCCTCAAGCCAATGTCGCCACTCCTCAAATGCCCACTTTATAGCCAACAACTCCTGATTGCCGACATCATAATTGCGTTCCGTAGGCGAAAACTTCCGAGAAAAGAAGGCACACGGTTTCATCAAGGAACCATCAGAATTCCTCTGAGACAAAACGGCCCCTGCCCCAATCTCAGACGCGTCAACCTCAACCTGAAATGGAAGAGAAACATCTGGCTGACGCAACACAAGGGCAGAAGTAAATCGGCGTTTAAGCTCCTGAAAGGCAGAAACAGCCGCGGAGGACCAATTCGTCACATCAGCGCCTTTCTTGGTCAAATCGGTTAGAGGTTTAACCACACTGGAGAAGTTGGCAATGAAACGACGATAAAAATTAGCAAAGCCCAAGAATTTCTGAAGGCTCTTCACAGATGTGGGCTGAATCCAATCATGAATGGCCTGAACCTTAACCGGATCCATTTCTATAGATGAGGGAGAAAAAATGAAACCCAAAAAAGAAACCTTCTGCACTCCAAAGAGGCACTTTGACCCCTTCACAAATAAAGCATTATTACGGAGGATCTGAAATACCATCCTGACCTGTTTCACATGAGACTCCCAATCATTGGAAAAAATCAAAATATCATCCAAATATACAGCCATGAATTTATCAAGATAACTCCGAAAGATATCATGCATGAAGGATTGGAACACAGATGGGGCATTAGAGAGTCCGAATGGCATCACAAGGTATTCAAAATGGCCTTCGGGCGTATTAAATGCAGTTTTCCATTCGTCACCCTGCTTGATACGAATAAGATTATCTGCCCCTCGAAGGTCAATCTTAGTAAACCAGCTAGACCCCTTAACCCCTTTCTGACATCGGACGTACTATCCCGTCCATGTGGGGTGGGCCCCTATGACCATGGACGGGATAGTACGTCCAGCGCGATCGGCGGCGCTCACGGGGGGAGCGCCGCCGATCGCGGCCGGGTGTCAGCTGCCTATCGCAGCTGACATCCGGCACTATGTGCCAGGAGCGGTCACGGACCGCCCCGGCACATTAACCCCTGGCACACTGCGATCAAAGATGATCGCGATGTGCCGGCTGTGCAGGGAAGCACCGCGCAGGGAGGGGGCTCCCTGCGGGCTTCCCTGAGCCCCCCGCAGCAATGCGATGTGATCGCGTTGCTGCGAGGGTCTTACCTCCCTCCCTCCCTGCTCGAGCCCCGGATCCAAGATGGCCGCGGATCCGGGTCCTGCAGGGAGGGAGGTGGCTTCACAGAGCCTGCTCAGAGCAGGCACTGTGAAGCAGCCTGCACTGCTCTCAGATCGGTGATCTGACAGAGTGCTGTGCAAACTGTCAGATCACCGATCTGTGATGTCCCCCCCTGGGACAAAGTAAAAAAGTTAAAAAAAAAATTTTCAAATGTGTAAAAAAAAATAAAAAAAATATTCCAAAATAATGAAAAAAAAAAAACTATTATTCCCATAAATACATTTCTTTATCTAAATAAAAAACAAAACAATAAAAGTACACATATTTAGTATCGCCGCGTCCGTAACGGCCCGACCTATAAAACTGGCCCACTAGTTAACCCCTTCAGTAAACACCGTAAGAAAAAAAAAAAAAACGAGGCAAAAAACAACGCTTTATTATCATACTGCCGAACAAAAAGTGGAATAACACGCGATCAAAAAGACAGATATAAATAACCATGGTACTGCTGAAAACGTCATCTTGTCCCGCAAAAAACGAGCTGCCATACAGCATCATCAGCAAAAAAATTAAAAAGTTATAGTCCTGAGAATAAAGCGATGCCAAAATAATTATTTTTTCTATAAAATAGTTTTTATCGTATAAAAGCGCCAAAACATAAAAAAATGATATAAATGAGGTGTCGCTGTAATCGTACTGACCCGAAGAATAAAACTGCTTTATCAATTTTACCAAACGCGGAACGGTATAAACGCCTCCCCCAAAAGAAATTCATGAATAGCTGGTTTTTGGTCATTCTGCCTCACAAAAATCGGAATAAAAAGCGATCAAAAAATGTCACGTGCCCGAAAATGTTACCAATAAAAACGTCAACTCGTCCCGCAAAAAACAAGACCTCACATAACTCTGTGGACCAAAATATAGAAAAATTATAGCTCTCAAAATGTGGTAACGCAAAAAATATTTTTTGCAATAAAAAGCGTCTTTCAGTGTGTGACGGCTGCCAATCATAAAAATCCGCTAAAAAACCTGCTATAAAAGTAAATCAAACCCCCCTTCATCACCCCCTTAGTTAGGGAAAAATTAAAAAAATGTATTTATTTCCATTTTCCCATTAGGGCTAGGGTTAGAGTTAGGGCTAGGGTTAGGGCTAGGGTTAGGGCTAGGGTTAGGGTTAGGGCTAGGGCTAGGGTTAGGGTTAGGGTTAGGGCTAGGGTTAGGGCTAGGGTTAGGGCTAGGGTTAGGGCTAGGGTTAGGGTTAGGGCTAGGGTTAGGGCTAGGGTTAGGGTTAGGGCTAGGGTTAGGGTTAGGGCTAGGGTTAGGGCTAGGGTTAGGATTAGGGTTAGGGCTAGGGCTAGGGCTACAGTTTGGGTTGGGGCTAAAGTTACAGTTAGGGTTTAGATTACATTTACAGTTGGGAATGGGGTTGGGATTAGGGTTAGGGGTGTGTCTGGGTTAGAGGTGTGGTTAGGGTTACTGTTGGGATTAGGGTTAGGGGTGTGTTTGGATTAGGGTTTCAGTTATAATTGTGGGGTTTCCACTGTTTAGGCACATCAGGGGCTCTCCAAACGCGACATGGCGTCCGATCTCAAGTCCAGCCAATTCTGCGTTGAAAAAGTAAAACAGTGCTTCTTCCCTTCCGAGCTCTCCCGTGTGCCCAAACAGGGGTTTACCCCAACATATGGGGTATCAGCGTACTCAGGACAAATAGGACAACAACTTTTGGGGTCCAATTTCTCCTGTTACCCTTGGGAAAATACAAAACTCGGGGCTAAAACATATTTTTTGTGGGAAAAAAAAGATTTTTTATTTTCACGGCTCTGCGTTATAAACTGTAGTGAAACACTTGGGGGTTCAAAGTTCTCACAACACATCTAGATTAGTTCCCTGGGGGGTCTAGTTTCCAATATGGGGTCACTTGTGGGGGGTTTCTACTGTTTAGGTACATTAGGGGTTCTGCAAACGCAATGTGACGTCTGCAGACCATTCCATCTAAGTCTGCATTCCAAATGGCCCTCCTTCCCTTCCGAGCTCTGCCATGCGCTCAAACGGTGGTTTCCCCCAACATACGGGGTATCAGCGTACTCAGGACAAATTGGACAACAACTTTTGGGGTCGAATTTCTCCTCTTACCCTCGGGAAAATACAAAACTGGGGGCTAAAAAATAATTTTGGGGGGAAAGATTTTTTTTTTAATTTTCACGGCTCTGCGTTACAAACTGTAGTGAAACACTTGGGGGTTCAAAGCTATCACAACACATCTAGATGAGTTCCTTAGGGGGTCTAGTTTCCAAAATGGTGTCACTTGTGGGAGGTTTCTACTGTTTAGGTACATTAGGGGCTCTGCAAATGCAATGTGACACCTGCAGACCATTCCATCTAAGTCCTCATTCCAAATGGAGCTCCTTCCCTTCCGAGCCCTCCCATGCGCCCAAACAGTGGTTCCCCCCCACCTATGGGGTATCAGCGCACTCAGGACAAATTGGACAACAAATTGTGGGGTCGAATTTCTCCTGTTACCCTCGGGAAAATACAAAACTGGGGGCTAAAAAATAATTTTTGTGGGAAAAAATTTTTGTGTTATTTTTACGGCTCTCCATTATAAACTTCTGTGAAGCCCTTGGTGGGTCAAAGTACTCAGCACACATCTAGATAAGTTCCTAAGGGGGTCTACTTTCCAAAATGGTGTCACTTGTGGGGGGTTTCAATGTTTAGCCACATCAGGGGCTCTCCAAACGAAACATGGCGTCCCATCTCAATTCCAGTCAATTTTGCATTGAAAAGTCAAATGGCACTCCTTCGCTTCCGAGCTCTGCCATGCGCCCAAACAGTGGTTTACCCCCACATGTGGGGTATTGGCATACTCAGGACAAATTGTACAACAATGTTTGGGGTCCATTTTCTCCTGTTACCCTTGGTAAAATAAAACAAATTGGAGCTGAATTAAATTTTTTGTGAAAAAAAGTTGAATGTTCATTTTTATTTAAACATTCAAAAAATTCCTGTGAAGCACCAGAAGGGTTAATAAACTTCTTGAATATGGTTTTGAGCACCTTGAGGGGTGTAGTTTTTAGAATGGTGTCACACTTGGGTATTTTCTATCATATAGACCCCTCAAAATGACTTCAAATGAGATGTGGTCCCTAAAATAAAATGGTGTTGTAGAAATGAGAAATTGCTGGTCAACTTTTAACCCTTATAACTCCCTAACAAAAAAAAATTTTTGTTCCAAAATTGTGCTGATGTAAAGTAGACATGTGGGAAATGTTACTTATTAAGTATTTTGTGTGACATATCTCTGTGATTTAATTGCATAAAAATTCAAAGTTGGAAAATTGCGAAATTTTCATAATTTTCGCCAAATTTCCGTTTTTTTCACAAATAAACGCAGGTACTACCAAAGAATTTTTACCATTGTCATGAAGTACAATATGTCACGAGAAAACAATGTCAGAATCACCAGGATCCATTGAAGCGTTCCAGAGTTATAACCTCATAAAGGGACAGTGGTCAGAATTGTAAAAATTGGCCCGGTCATTAACGTGCAAACCACCCTTGGGGGTAAAGGGGTTAATCCTAGCAAACAAATCAGTAAGCAAAGGCAAGGGGTATTGAAATTTAACCGTGATCTTATTCAAGAGGCGATAATCAATACAGGGTCTCAAGGAGCCATCCTTCTTGGCAACAAAAAAGAACCCCGCTCCCAACAGTGAAGAAGATGGCCGAATATGCCCTTTCTCCAAAGACTCCTTAATATAGCTCCGCATGGCGGTATGTTCAGGCACAGACAGGTTGAAAAGTCGGCCCTTAGGGAACTTACAACCTGGAATCAAGTCAATAGCACAATCACAGTCCCTATGCGGTGGAAGGGAACTGGATTTGGGCTCATCGAATACATCCTGGAAGTCAGACAAAATCTCAGGAACTTCAGAAGAGGGGGAAGAGGAAATTGACATCAAAGGAACCTGATCATGAACCCCCTGACAACCCCAACTAGTCACAGACATGGATTTCCAATCTAACACCGGATTATGTAGCTGCAACCATGGAAAACCCAGCACAATATCATCATGCAAATTATGCAACACCAGAAAACGACAATCTTCCTGATGGGCTGGCGCCATGCGCATGGTCAGCTGTGTCCAAAACTGAGGTTTATTTTTAGCCAATGGTGTAGCATCAATGCCCCTCAAAGGAATAGGGTTCTGCAAAGGCTGCAAGGGAAAACCACAACGTCTGGCAAATTCTAAGTCCATTAAGTTCAGAGCGGCGCCTGAATCCACAAATGCCATGACAGAAAATGATGATAATGAGCAGATCAAGGTCACGGATAACAGAAATTTAGGTTGTATAGTACTGATGGCAACAGAACTAGCGATTCTCTTAGTACGCTTAGGGCAATCAGAAATAACATGAACAGAATCGCCGCAGTAAAAACACAACCTATTCTGATGCCTGAATGTTTGACGTTCAGCTCTAGACAAAATCCTATCACACTGCATAGGCTCAGGGCTCCGCTCAGAGGGCAACGCCACAGTGTGCACAACTCTGCGCTCGCGCAAGTGCCGATCAATCTGAATGGCCAGAGACATAGAATCACTCAGACCAGCAGGCGTGGGGAACCCCACCATAACATCTTTAACGGATTCAGAAAGACCCTCTCTGAAAATTGCCGCCAAGGCATCCTCATTCCACTTAGTCAGTACAGACCATTTTCTAAATTTCTGGCAATACAATTCTGCCGCTTCTTGACCTTGACACAGGGCTAAAAAGGTTTTTCAGCCTGATCCACAGAATTAGGCTCATTATACAACAACCCCAATGCCTGAAAGAACGAATCAACATTAAGCAAAGCAGGATTGCCAGATTCCAGGGAAAATGCCCAATCCTGTGGGTCACCACGCAGCAGAGATATGATGATTCTAACCTGCTGAATAGGATCACCAGAAGACCGGGGTCTTAATGCAAAAAACAGTTTACAGTTATTTTTGAAACTCAAAAATTTGGATCTGTCACCAAAGAATAAATCAGGAGTGGGAATCTTAGGTTCTAAGGCAGGAGTTTGAACAATGAAATCTGAAATACCCTGTACCCTAGCAGCAAGCTGATCCACCCGAGAAACTAACTCCTGAACATTCATGTTAATACTAGACTCCGTAGCCACCCAGAGGTAAAGAGGGAGGAAAATACCAAACAGGCTAAGGAAAAAAAAATGGCTCAAAAGCTTCCCGCCCTTCTTCTGAGATGCAATTAACTCATTGTTGGCCAGTTGTACTGTTATGATCTGGTGGCCTAGGAGCAGCATGAGACGGACTCTGGAGAAGGTGGTCCCTGTACTGACCACAAACCCTGAACCTAGCAGCGCAACTAGAAGTAGTCATGGGGGGTACCTAACACTCCCTAGACACCTTGGCACAGCCTAAGATCTAACTACCCCTAAAGACAGAAACAGGAAACCTATCTTGCCTCAGAGAAAATCCCCAAAGGATAGATAGCCCCCCACAAATATTGACTGTGAGAGGAGAGGGAAATAACATACGCAGATATGAAATCAGATTTTAGCATAGGAGGCCATACTAGCTAAAAAGAAAGAATAGAACAGAGTACTATGCGGTCAGTATAAAAACACTAGAAAATATCCACCGCAGAAAATACGGATCACCACATCTGACTAAAGACATGGGGGGTATATCTGCATCTCCAGAGAAATATCTAGGCTGCAAAAAATCCTTCACAGACTAAGCTGGACAAAACAAAAACATGAAAATGCACAGAACTATAAAGTCCACTGCAGGTGGACAGCAAAAACCAAGCCAGGACTTATCTTTGTAGAAAAGCACAGCAAACTGGAGAGACCAGCAGGGAAGTGAATCCTTCCAGAACAATGGACAACTGGCACTGACTAAAGAATCCTGCAAAGCTATATACCCCAGTCAGTTTTGCAATTAGTAGATACACCTGTCCACTCCTGCAGTCCAGGCACAACTGCATTACCCTCTACAACCACCGGAGGGAGCCCAAAAGCTGAATTCACAACATTAGCGGCTCTCTACAGACAGACTTAATACCTTTCATTGTTGCTCCACAGCTATATTAGAATATTACTATTCATGCCCTAAGGCGTGGCGGCTCTACTGTGAGTATGACACATATGCCCCTACCCTCCCTCCTTTACTCCTGTCCCGCTTACCCTTATTTCTTCTTACACCATATTAGGCACGTTCCGTGCCATATTTGCAGGGATCAGCATGGTACGTTATTTGTCTTCTGTTATACCGGCGTTCTCATTTACTCACTCTCACCATACTTCGTACTTAGCGGGGCTGTTTGCCTTAATACCACTGCTATAAATATGGTATGATCATATATAATGATGGAGCGCCCCCAGACGCATGGTCGCGGGTGACTCGGTACCGGTCCTCTTTGGCTCAGTTCTGGGGTTGTCACGGTGGCTGGACCCAGTCCGTGACCCTGCTAAGGGGCGTCCAATGAAAGGTGATGGTGCGTGGTGCAAGGTGCGAGGAATAACGAGGACACAGGGTTGCAGTCTCTTTACCTTTTACTGAAGGTTTCAGGATCCTCAATCCAGAGCACAGTTAACAGGGCTGTCTGAGACCGGCCGGTCCGAAGGCACATCCAGAGTTCACTTTGCAGGTGGAAATCAGTGCCTACCACTAGCGCCTGTGTATTGTAGTTCTTCCCTGCTGGGCATTCGGGATAGTCCTCACAACTTCTGTTCTCGTTCTTTCTAGATCTTTCTCTCTCCGTCCCCCAGGTTTGTTATGGCTAGGACGCACCTTTATGACAGGTAGGCCTAGAATTATTCTGGGACCCTAGAGACGCCCCTCTCCCACGATTGCCTCCTATGTCCTTCTTAGGTGATGTAAGGTAGACAGCCAACCTGTAATTAACTGTCCTGCCGCTGTTTGAAGTAATGCGTGGAGACTGTTACTTCCTCGGTGCTCCGGCCACCGGCTACGCGCCTCAGTAGGATGTTGCCGTACTCCGGGCACGACTCTGTGCTTTGATCTCGTTTCTCACTGTCCACAATATCCTTCGCTTCGTGTCCTGTCTTTAGATACCACCGCAAGGTAGTGCAGGCGCGGTTCCGTAACAATCTGTCCTTTCGGCTAGGTACCTGCCAGATTCCCAGTTCTGACAGGTCCTCCCTGGAGCTCTCCCAGGCTGCGTTCTGTCTAACTTCCTGTCCAACCAATAGTTTTACCAGTGTGAGGAGTGACCTAATAAATAGTGCCTTTTGCTCCCCCTAGTGGCTGGAGTGTGAAGTGTAATGTGTGCTGTGATACCTGGTCAGATGAACTCCTTTAGTGCAATCAAACATAACATCACCCTCCTTAGCGGCAGAGCGACATTACTGCAATGACCAGGTCTCTGGGGCGCTGCAATGACCTAGTCTTCTATCGATCTTTTATTGTTGTTTGTTGCCATTTTGTATATACTTTCTTTATTTTGTACTGGCTGTACCTTATATTTTGTTTATCTTGAGTTATGTTATTGTAGTGACTGAGGAAAGTCCTTACGGACTGAAACGTTTCAAGTGCTACAAATAAATCAAATCTATCGATGCTTAAGTTGAGTGAATGACTGCCTTCTGGACATCTGCCAAGTCGTCAGTCTTCCCCATGAATGTGGAGCCTACTGAAACATACTAAGGGACCTTTTAAACACTTAGGAAGCTTTTGCAGGTGTTTTTGCTAATTATTCTAATTTTCAAAGATAATGACTTTTCTATTTTTATTGGCTGTAAGCCATAATCATCAACATTAACAGAAATAAACACTTGGGAAAGATGTGGGCTCAGCAACAGAGCCCACATCAAAGGGGGAGACACGACATGTACAGTACATGTATGGAGCATGTCGTCAAGGGGTTAAGGTCCCAACAAAGAGGTACACCTTGTTACTGGCTTTTGGGCTCACATGAATTGGCAGATTTGTGTGCTAAGTGCCTTCTTTATTTATCATGATTTCTACAGCAATAATGTAGTTATATCCTACAACTAAAAGGAGTAGTAACAACCCATAACGCATTTAAAAATGCAAAAAGTAACAATTTTATTAAATATATATCAATACAAATCAATAAACATAACATGGACAAGGTACACGCAGAGCAGAGCCAACGCGAAACGCGCGTCGGGGCTAGCTGGACGGACACTGGCACATATTTATGGGTAAGAAAGACATGGGTTATGGATTGTTTTTGTGCCCACTTGGGCTAATGGTTTAGTTGCACCTTATACTGGCAGTATTAAGCTAGGCACTATGCACTTTCAGATGCCAGAACAGTCGTCCCTGTTTAGTATTTAGAGGTGATAGACCTCGGCTATATCTTATTACCCGTGTGGAACTTTTAGTGTCGTCGGTCCTACTTACATATGCTCTGCGTGTACCTTGTCCATGTTATGTTTATTGATTTGTATTGATATATATTTAATAAAATTGTTACTTTTTGCATTTTTATATGCGTTATGGGTTGTTACTACTCCTTTTAGTTGTAGGATATATCTGGTAGTGGAGTTGCTCCCTGTTACTGATGTCCATTCCTAGGGTATATCCCTATGTGAGATTCTTGTGTGGTATGCATCAGTGGTATTTATATATAGCAATAATGTAGTTCCAGTATCAATATTCAATGTTTTAGAGTGCAGCTTTAATTTGTTGGTAATTTAACAAATGGTTCAGGAGAACAGTAATATAATGTCTAAATCCTACACCTGATGTTAGGGATTTCCATCAACAGATATTTCTCAACAGTGGTAAATGTGATTTATATGTGATAGTATACTGTATATAAGAATAGACACTGAGAGCAGCTCTGAAACAAACATGCTGAGTACAGTATGATCCTCTACGCTTTTTCAGTGGGACAAGACACACGCAGTTCAAAGCCCACTTACTGTCACGCTATTCACACTGATATGTAAAAATTGTGGGCATAATATAAGAAGCAGTTAAAAATAATAACAGTAATCACAAAACAACACACACCGAAGCTGATGGGAGTGACATGATAGTGCTGGCAAGGGATGCCTCCTCACAGATTATATCAATTGTGGAACAAAGGTGAAAATCAGCCTATTGTGTCACTTGACAGGCTCAATAATGAACCTTTTCATTAGACCAGCTTGTGTCCCTGTTCTGACTCACATCGTTATCTGGATGAAAGGACTTATTAACCTCCCAAATGACCTTTATAGAAGATATGTTGTTATATTTAGCTATGATCTTTTGGTTTTTCAGCAATATTCTTAATTCTAATCATTCAATTATTTATTAAATATCTGACATAACTATCAAGTTCTCTGCTATCAATATAGGGGATATTTCATAGTTATAATTTCTTTGTTTTTCTTTTTTCTCCCATAAAATCTAAAAACTAAATTGTTTCCATAGATAGAGTGATAAAAACTGATGAACAAATGTCTTTGAAAATAGCAATGCACAATAAGTAACTGAAAATCTAGCGAAAGAATACAAAATACAGACAGAATTGTATCACTGTCCAAGTCAAATAATACAATAAGCATGGTTGAATATGGTATAAGACATATAATATAATGGAGGGCTTTTACCTTATTAGCAACATTAGCATATTGTAAGTGGAGTAAGACTAGTATTGTCATAGTACCGCCTATAGTTATGTCAGCATATTGATGATATAATAAAAAAAGAGAGATGTGTAACACTCAGCTGACAGAATACCTGGTTCGCCAGTGAAAAATAAATGAATTGCATCTTCTCTTTAGAGATTTCAGGCTTAAAACACCATTTATCTAAGTTCCCTGCACTTAGGGTACCGTCACACTATAACATTTCGATCGCTACGACGGTACGATTCGTGACGTTCCAGCGATATCGTTACGATATCGCTGTGTCTGACACGCAGCAGCGATCAGGGATCCTGCTGAGAATCGTACGTCGTAGCAGATCGTTTAGAACTTTCTTTCATCGCTGGATCTCCCGCTGTCATCGCTAGATCGGTGTGTGTGACACCGATCTAGCGATCTAGCGATGCGATCCAGCGATGCGTTCGCTTGTAACCAGGGTAAACATCGGGTAACTAAGCGCAGGACCGCGCTTAGTTACCCGATGTTTACCCTGGTTACAAGCGTTAAACTAGAAAAAAACAAACAGCACATACTTACATTCTGGTGTCCGTCAGGTCCCTTGCAGTCTGCTTCCAGCACTGTGACTGCCGGCCGTAAAGTGAAAGCAGAGCACAGTGGCTGTGCTTTCACTTTCACTTTACGGCCGGCAGTCAGTGAGTACGGGAAGCAGAGACGGGTAACTAAGCGCGGTCCTGCGCTTAGTTACCCGATGTTTACCCTGGTTACCCAGGGACCTCGGCATCTTGGTCGCTGGAGAGCGGTCTGTGTGACAGCTCCCCAGTGACCACACTACGATTTACCTACGATCACGGCCAGGTCATATCGCTGGTCGTGATCGTAGGTAAATCGTATAGTGTGACGGTACCCTAAGTCATATATTTAACAGTCTCCATCATCGTGTTATCAGTGCCGCTTTGATCAGTCTTCTGCAGATTGTTAGATTTCAGATCACTCCAGTGTTTGCTAAACTATCCAAAAGTCATCACTAAATGTCAGTCTAATAAAGCCAGAACAAGGCTCTGATATATTGAGAGCTTGTGACCAATACCTGTGATTTACGGTCAGTCAGAAGATGGCAGAACGAGACCAGAGCGGAAAAGCAGAAGAGCTGAAGATGGCGGCTGGTAGGTATAATACTATGGACAGGGAACTTCAATTAGTTGCACCACTCTAGCACTGAAATAAAACAAACTAGAATTGTGACATGGCACTACAATATATGGTATACAAGTAGGATCCTATCCTAGAAGACAATTTCTACTTTTAAAACATTTGGAGTGCAGGCAATCCAAAAGGTTAAACATTTTGGTCAAACGACCTTCATCAGTATAACAGATTGCAAGTGATAATATTGTGTAGTGATATTTATCAGGCCGCTTCACCAATGCCTCTACCTTGTGGCAGTCATAGCACTGGTTACCCATCGGCAGCAGAACACAATACAAACTCATTTCCATCATCCACAAAGCTCTCCAAAGTTCTGCACTGCTCTGTATCTCATCCCTCATTTCTGTCAATCACCCTCCCTGTGTTCGCAATTCTACAACTGATCTAAGACTAACATCCTCCATAATCTGCATCTTTCACCTACGTCTGTAAGTCTTCACTTGTGTTGCGCCAGTTTTCTGGAATGCAGTATCCCAAGCGATCCGACTAAATGTGCTTTAATAACACATCTGTTTAGTCAAGCCTATCAGGTCAACTCACTAACCTAAAGGTACCGTCACATTAAGCAACTTACCAATGAGAACGACAACGATCCGTGACGTTGCAGCGTCCTGGATAGTGATCTCGTTGTGTTTGACACGCAGCAGCGATCAGGATCCCGCTGTGACATCGCTGGTCGTCGCTAAAAGTCCGGAACTTTATTTGGTCGTCAGGTCGGCGTGATTCGTCCTGTTTGACAGCAAAAGCAACGATGCCTGCAATGTTTTTCCATGGAGCGAACAACCAGTGACAACGATAAGTACGTCACTGGATCGCTCCTGCATCGTTCTGCTGTTAGTGTTTGACGTCTCCTAGCGACCTAAACAGCGACGCTGCAGCGATCGGCATCGTTGTCTATATCGCTGCAGCGTCGCTTAATGTGGCGGTACTTTAAGGCTAGGGTCACATTGCATTAGTGCAATCCTTTTAGCGCTAGCGCTAGCGGATTGCGCTAATGCAATGTTTTTAACGGGGCCGCGTCCCGGGGTCTCGGTAACGTCCCCGCTCGCGCAGATCCCCGATCTGCGAGAGCGGGGAACAGACTGCGGGCGCGCCTCGGACGCTGCAAGCAGCGTCCGCGGCGCGCCAGGAAACACCGGCGCGTCGCTAGCGCGTGCCGAACATGGCACGCGCTAGTGCTGCGCGTTCCCATTGCCGTGAATGGGCGCGCTAACGGACGCGTTGCACGGCGTTAATTTCGCCGTGCAAAGCTGTCCGTTAGCGCGTTCCCATTAACGCAATGGGAACCTAGCTTAACTCTCTCCTGTTCCTTCCTAAATGTTAATCATTATCTGCTCCCTCCTATTCATCTATGACCACATCCTCCATGCACCCAATAGCACACAGTATCTGCACTGAGTCAGATCCTGGCTGATGACGGATCATTCAGCTTAATATGAAACCCTTATTTATTATAATGACGGCCGGACCACATATAATGGCACGTTCTACCTATGGTGTCCCACTATTTCCTTATAGATTGTAAGCTTGTGAGATCGGTCCTCACTGCTCCTGAAACTGTAGAAATGTGTTACATTGTATTAATTGTCTGTTCATGTCCCTACTTAATTATAAAGTGCTGCGGAACATGCTGGCACTATAGAAATGAAAATTATTATTAGTATTATTATTATGTGGCAGAACATGTGAATGATGCTGTGGGAAAACAGTATGCACTTAGTTTTTCTCACTGCTGAAATAAAAACAAAAATGCTGGAGTGGTGCTTGAAAAGAAAGCTATCATCAAAAACTGAACTACTGTTCAAATAAGGTTTTTGCGTTACCTATATACTGTTTTTTGAATGTGGAAATTTTGTTCCTATCACAGTCTTTATTAAAAACAAAGTTAGTAATCTTTCAGTTTTCACACAGGGGCATTTTTAGACTATAATGCTCTAATTTATCATTTGCGGGGGGTTTTAAGTCACTTTTTTTGTCTTGTGGTGCACTAAATTGTTCAAAATGGCTTGTCCTCCTTTTTTCTCTCTTTGGCCTGCTTGCAACTTTTTAGTAAAAAAAAATGCATATTTTCAAAATAGCATACCCTTTATATACTCGAGTATAAGCCGAGATTTTCAGCCCATTTTTTTGGGCTGAAAGTCCCCCTCTCAGCTTTTACTCAAGTCATACCCGGGGGTCGGCAGGTGAGGGGGGCGGGGGCTGTGTAATTATACTCACCTACTGCTGGCGCGGTCCCTGCACGTCCCTGCTTCTTCCAGCGCTGCAGATTCTTCCTATACTGAGCGGTCACATGGTACCGCTCATTACAGTAATGAATATGCGGCTCCACCTCCCATAGAGGTGGAGCCTCATATTCATTACTGTAATGAGCGGTAACTGTGACCGCTCAATACCGGAAGAAGATGCAGCGCCGGGAGAAGCAGGAACACAGCGCCAGCAGTAGGTGAGTATACGGGGAGGAGGAGCGCAGTGCTGCACGATATTTACCTCTCCTCGTTCCAGTGTTGCTCCGTCTTCATCGTCCTCTGGCAGTGACGCTCAGGTCAGAGGGCGTGGTGACGTGGTCAGTGCGCGCCCTCTGCTGAACATCAGTGCTGAAGACGGAGCCGCACCGGAACAAGGAGCAGGTAACTATTGAAAGTGCCGGGGGTCCTGAGCGAAGAGAGGTATGTGATTTTTTTTTATCGCAGCAAAAGCATATGGGGCAAGTGGCTGTACGGAGCATCTTATGGGGCCATAACACTTGTGCAGCACTCTATGGGGCAAGTGACTGTACGGAGCATCTTATGGGGCCATAACACTTGTGCAGCACTATATGGGGCAAGTGACTGTACAGAGCATCTTATGGGGCCATAACGCTTGTGCAGCACTATATGGAGCAAATGACTGTATGGAGCATCTTATCGGGCCATAACGCTTGTGCAGCACTATATGGGGCAAGTGACTGTACGGAGCATCTTATGGGGTCATAACGCTTGTGCAGCATTATATGGGGCAAATATCTCTATGGAGCATCTTACGGGGCCCTTATTAACCTTTATGCAGGATTATATGGGGCATATTTTACTATGGAGCATCTAATGGGGCCCATCAAACTTTATGGAGCATTATATGGGGCTCCTGATTCAATATGGATATTCAAAAACACTTAACCTACTGATGTCTCAATTAATTTTACTTTTATTGGTATCTATTTTTACTTTTGAAATTTACCGGTAGCTGCTGCATTTTCCACCCTAGGCTTATACTCGAGTCATTTTCCCAGTTTTTTGTGGCAAAATTAGGGAGGTCGGCTTATACTCGGATCAGCTTATACTCGAGTATATACGGTAAGTAAAATCACTCCGACAGGGGAACTGGAGTACAGTTGTGCCAAAGGTTTGCAACTTTTTAAATAAGTCTCATCTGATGCATTAATCTAAAACATTTGGAAAAGCCACATTGACCAAAAATCAGAAAACTAACGAAACAATAAAAGACAAGTTTTAAAAAGCCACAAATTGTGTGATGAATTTGTAACAAAACAAAGTGTTACTAAGAAGGATTCACACCAAAAAACTGTGATGATGACACCTCTAAACACAGCTGATAACACAGAATCCACCTGTCACGATTCCCCTGACCGCTGTCACCACTGGGTCAGGATTCACACCGTGACCGTCACCCCTACGTCACGGATCAGGGTGACTTTAGGCCAACAGACGGCTATCACATGTGCAGGGGGGCTTATCTTAGTTATCCCTCCACTGCTAACAATGTGATGAAAAACCACACACAAGGCTATTGACCTCTTAGTTTACAGCAGGGGCTTATTCTAGGTATCCCACTGCTTTTCTATATACCACGAACTGCAGGGATTTATGTATATCCCGCTTACAGTTCCACTTAACACTTGCAGCTCTCTGGCGCCCCCCTTACCCTCAGGTCAGATTAGGTACTGCACCCTGGGTAATTAGTCGCCAGAAAGGCTGCCTGCTATGTACTGGCTATTGGGCACGCTGCAGCGACGCGATAACTACTCCCACTCAGGCAGGAACAATAATTATTAAAGCCGCAGCCGCTACCACATAACCCAAAAGTCTGCACACTATCGGTATCACTGCCACCAGCTTCGATTAAACGGGTCCGAAGCTAACCCAACACAACAGTAACAGTAGCGTATTTCCCTTCAGAGACTTAGGGTACGGTTTAGAACAGGAGAACGAACTAATATATAATAGTATATCCCATTAAAAATAATTAGGCAATGCTTTATCAAAAATAGTTTATAAAGAGGTTATAAATGAGACAATTGCAAATATGTACATGGGTAATTATAACATAAAGGGAATAAATGAGAAAAGCAACACTTACATGTTTAAAGCATGACAAGCAACCAGGCTAGTGGAGTTTTTCCATACGTCCCAGCTCATTGGGACGTGAGCAGGGCTCTTCCAGGACAGGACAAGAAATCCAGCAGCAAGCGACTCCTCAGAGCCTGCCAGACACTTAAAACATTAAGGCTGTGACATCACAGAAAGGCTGGCTTATCCAGACCCTCCTCTCTCTACATTCTGCCTAAACTTTAAACTATTCTCTCTGATTTCTATAACTTCACTACAAAACATGTCAGCGTCCTAAAAAGCTCATCATTCATCTCAGATTAACGTGAGCATTCTAATGAGATCAAATATGTCCTATCTGGGATACATATTTACAGAGAAAACCCTACTTCTTTACCAGATGGAGTTAGAAACCCGAGTGTCATGAGATGTGTAGCTACACCGAGTGGGACTACGAATATATATTTTCGTATTTCTAGCTTAAATCGTTTGCCTAATATCTAACAAAAACTAAACAAAGAATCTTTCATGAATTTTTGGAGCCATTTTTCCTGTTCTAGCTGGACAAGAGCTTACACAGGAAATGCTAGTCGTAAATTCCGTTCGGCAATAAAACCTCTCTTCCCCCATACTCTCAGAGAAGGAAAGCCAGGAATTTGCAGCTACAAACTGTTGCTCCAAGAAGGGGGGCTTAGCCCACACAGGCTAGAGAACTACTTATGATATTTCATACCATATCGTGACACCTCCCCCTTTTGGTGTGCGCTAGGGAGGCAGGACCTGATGGTTCTCCTCCATGCGCACCTCAGCAGGTTCACCCTGGTGGGCCAACCCATCACCATTGCCATGATCTGGCTCCATGGTGCCTTCGCCTACCCGGTTTCCCAGGTAGTGAACCTCCCTCATGCCCATCTGACACTTTCCCGGCTTGATAGTCAGTCCTGCTTGGTGAATTCGCCTGAGCACCTCCTCGAGATGCTGCAGGTGTTCCTTCCAGGAGGGACTGAAGATGGCAATGTCATCCAAGTACGCCACGGCGTACGTCTCCAGTCCCTGAAGCAGGAGGTTGACCATCCGCTGGAAAGTGGCAGGGGCATTCTTCATGCCGAAGGGCATGACCGTGGACTCGTACAGTCCGAAGGGCGTGATAAAGGCGGACTTTTCCTGCGCCTCGGGGCTCAGGGGAATCTGCCAGTATCCTCGACTCAGATCCATTATTGTTAGGTAATCGGCGCCAGCTAACTTCTCAAGCAGCTCCTCCATGCGCGGCATTGGGTGCGCATCCGAGGCTGTGATGGCGTTGAGCCCCCTGTAGTCCACGCAGAACCGGGTGGTCCGGTCCTTCTTTGGCACGAGAACTACAGGTGATGCCCACGCGCTCTTTGACCGCCGAATCACCCCCAGCTGTAACATCTCATCGATCTCTTGGCGCATAGTCTGCTGCACCTGGTCAGAGATTCGATAGGGTGTTCGCCGTAGTGGGGCGTGATTCCCGGTGTCCACCTCGTGGACTGCTAACTCAGTCCTCCCAGGTCGGTTGGAGAACACGACCCGGAAAGGTTCCAGGGTGGTTTGCAACTGCACCCGCTGGGGTTCAGTTAACGAGGCGCTTACCTCCACATCCTCGATGGACCCATTGGCCTTGGCTTGGGCCAGCAAGTCCAGGAGGGTGTCTTCCTCACCGTCTTCGGGCAAGCTGCAGACCGGTAGGACGAAAGGTTCACGTTCGTGATGAGCCTTCATCATGTTGACGTGAAAGGCCTTTCGCCTACCCCGAGCGTGGTCAAGCGTGACCACGTAAGTGACCGGGTTGAGCTGTTGGTGGACGACGTACGGGCCCTCCCAGGCTGCCTGAAGCTTATCCGTTGGTACGGGGACCAGCACCCACACCTTTAGACCCACGTGGTAGGTCCGCTCCCGGGCGTTCTGGTCGTACCAGTGCTTCTGATCAGCCTGAGCCTGCGTCATGTTGTCATGCACCAACTGCGTCAAGGTCTGCATCTTGTCACGGAAGTGCATGACATACTCCACTATGGACACTTCAGAAGGGTTCGGCTCCTCTTCCCAGAATTCTCTTACCAACCCAAGGGGTCCCCGAACTCGCCTGCCGTACAGGAGCTTGAAGGGGGAGAACCCCGTCGAGGCCTGCGGAACCTCTCGGTAAGCGAACAGCAGGTGTGGGAGGTACCGCTCCCAGTCGCGCCCTTGAGTCTCAACCAGCATGCGTAGCATCTGTTTGAGGGTACCATTGAAGCGTTCACACAGGCCATTGGTCTGTGGGTGATACGCACTCGATACCAGGTGCTTCACCTGCATTCTCTTACAGAGAGCCTCCATTAGGCGAGACATAAATTGGGTCCCTTGATCAGTAAGCATTTCCCTGGGAAATCCTACACGTGAAAAGATGGCCAACAGGGCATCCGCCACCTTATCTGCCCTAGTTGACGACAGAGCTACTGCCTCTGGGTACCGGGTAGCATAGTCTACCACAGTAAGGATGTATTGCTTTCCAGAGCTGCTGGGGACGGCCAGCGGGCCCACAATGTCCACCGCGATCCTCTGGAAAGGCTCTTCTATCACTGGCAAAGGGATCAGGGGAGCCTTAAGAGCAGGCCCTGCCTTCCCCACTCTTTGACAGGTGACACAGGAGCGGCAGTAGTTTGACACATCTGTCCCCATCTTAGGCCAATAGAAGTGTTGAGACAGCCGGGCCTTAGTTTTGCTGATCCCCAAGTGTCCAGCTAGCGGGATCTCATGGGCAATCCGCAACAACTCACCCCGGAATTGCTGCGGGACGACCAGCTGTCTTTCCCTCAACCACTCCTTTTGTGATTCTCCGGGTACTGTCTCCCGGTATAACCTTCCTTGTTCCCAGAACACCCTCTCCTTATCAGTCACGGAGGTGGGCGTCTCGGCGAGTTGTCTCAAACTCTCTAGGCTCGCATCTGTGTGCAGAGCGGCCTGAAACTCCTGGCTAGGGGAAGCCAAAAGCGACGTCAGGGTCCCTTCCCCACGGGAACCCTCTTGGACCTGCTCTGGGTCCACCTCTGGTTCAGTCACAGTGGGGACTGAGGAGGGTCCGGAAGGCAGACAGTTATCTGCGTTCCGGGCACTCTGACTGCGGGTGACAGCAGCTACGTAGGCTGTCTCCCCGGGGATTTCTACAGGCCCATCAGCCGGCGCTGCTATGGGCTCTACCTCCCCATCCACCCCCAACACTCCAGGGGCTGGGCTACTTATGGGCCAGTTACCTTCCTCGGTGGCACTGGTCACTTTCATGGCGTCACCTTCCTCACGGTTCCCATGCATCTCCCCATTTCCTGTAGCACCGACACTTGCCCCTGTTAGGGGTTCCTCAGCCGTCTCACTCCGCAGAGCGACGTGGCTGGGCACACCTGTACCTATGGACACATTAACCTTCACAGAAAAATCATTATCAGGTTCAGCTGGCACAGGTACAACATTTTCACCATCAATCCTAGGGAAAAAATCATTAGTAGATGCATCAACACAAGATAAAGCATGGTCAGGTAACACATGCGATTTCCCATCATCATCATCAGGGTTAACTTTACCCTCATTAGTAGATTGGGGAGGGGTGTCAGGGACGTAGTATGCATACATCCTCCCCAAATCAGTCCCCAACAAAACATCAGTGGGCAAATTATCAGACAGCCCCACTTCCTTCACCCCGCTCCCAGCACCCCAATCAATAAAAACCCGGGCCATTGGTAAGGGACAGCTGATGCCCCCAATCCCAGTGACAGTTAGGGTTTTCCCCGGAATGATTTCTTCAGGGGCCGCCAGTTCGGGTCGGATGAGGGTTCGTTCAGCCCCGGTGTCCTTGAGGCCTGTAGCAACATGGCCTCCCACAGTGACGGGCTGTACGTTGTCACACACCCTCCCAACCACACCACCCACAAAAAGAACTGCTGCATTAGGCCCTGGGGCCTTGGCTGGGGGGTTCTTCGGCCTGTCTGGACAGAAGGTACTGATATGCCCAGGCCGCTTGCAGTAGTAACACTGGCGAGGTTCGGTGGTAGGTCTGGTGTTGTTGGCCACAGGGACAGGACCTCTGGTGTGTTGGCTGGCAGGGGTACTGGCGTTGGTTGCAGGCTTACCCCCTCTCCAGCTGGTGGTGACTGGCTTCCGCGCTTCCGATCTACGGTTGGCCTCATAGGCATCGGCAATCTGCGCTGCTTTCGTCACGTCTTTGGGTTCTCTGTCCATCACGAACTGTCGCACCTCAGCTGGGCAAAGATGAAAAAACTGGTCTTTGATCATCAGGTCTCGCAGCTGTGCAAAGGTGGTCACTGACAGTCCTTGGGTCCACTGGTCAAAGTGGGTCCCCAGTCCATGCACCACATCACTGTAACTGTCGTGTGGGCCACGTTGGAGGGTCTGGAACTTTCTACGGTACACCTCGGGTGTAAGCTGGTACTTGGCTATCAGAGCCTGCTTGATGGCCTCATAGTCTCCATCTTGTTCTTGAGGGAGGGCAGCAAACGCCTCCAGAGCTTTACCTCTCAGCCCTGGTGTCAGGTATCGGGCCCATTCATCTGTAGGCAGCCGGTACTGTCTGCAGGCTTTCTCAAAGGCCCGCAGAAAAGTGTCCAAGTCCCCGTCCTTCTCCATAACAGGAAAGTGATCAGGCCGGGGCTTCGGTGTCTGAGTGCTGCTAGGCTCACGGTTGGTCTGGGACAACCCCTGCATTTGCAGTCGGGCCATCTGCAGCTGGTACTCCCGCTCAGCTTGCAGCTCGGCTCGGGCCTCTTGCCGGTATTGCTGAATCAGCTGCCGACGTCCCTCATGGTCGTCAGTGGGGAATTCTTTCAAGGCCGCCTGCAGGTGGGGGTCCAATTCGCCCGGATTGCTAACAGGGCCAGCATTCAGTGGTTGGACCTCTGCTGCAGCACCATGTTCGCTGGTGCTGGCTTCTGCGGCCTCTGAGCTCTGAGATTGGTCTCGAGCGGCTTCCCATTGCACCAGATCTGCGACCAGTTGGGCTTTGTTTTTGCTTGCAGAGTAAATGTGCTGTGACTTGCATAAGGCAACAAGGGTGTCTCTGGTCTGCTGCTCATAAAAGGTTTCTCCCAGCCCAACCATGGTTGCCAAATAAAAGATAGGATAGAAAAATGAAGAGAAAGGGAGGGGATAATTACCAGTACGCAATTGTCTCACAACTAAAAAGCACTGAGTTCGTTCTCCAAACTTATTTGCGCAGAGTCCTCGCAAGAACTTTCTGCAAGTTTTTAGTGAGAGGAATGATTACTCAAACCAAATCACTAATGCTCTAAGATATCCCACCGCCTTGCCACCAATTTGTCACGATTCCCCTGACCGCTGTCACCACTGGGTCAGGATTCACACCGTGACCGTCACCCCTACGTCACGGATCAGGGTGACTTTAGGCCAACAGACGGCTATCACATGTGCAGGGGGGCTTATCTTAGTTATCCCTCCACTGCTAACAATGTGATGAAAAACCACACACAAGGCTATTGACCTCTTAGTTTACAGCAGGGGCTTATTCTAGGTATCCCACTGCTTTTCTATATACCACGAACTGCAGGGATTTATGTATATCCCGCTTACAGTTCCACTTAACACTTGCAGCTCTCTGGCGCCCCCCTTACCCTCAGGTCAGATTAGGTACTGCACCCTGGGTAATTAGTCGCCAGAAAGGCTGCCTGCTATGTACTGGCTATTGGGCACGCTGCAGCGACGCGATAACTACTCCCACTCAGGCAGGAACAATAATTATTAAAGCCGCAGCCGCTACCACATAACCCAAAAGTCTGCACACTATCGGTATCACTGCCACCAGCTTCGATTAAACGGGTCCGAAGCTAACCCAACACAACAGTAACAGTAGCGTATTTCCCTTCAGAGACTTAGGGTACGGTTTAGAACAGGAGAACGAACTAATATATAATAGTATATCCCATTAAAAATAATTAGGCAATGCTTTATCAAAAATAGTTTATAAAGAGGTTATAAATGAGACAATTGCAAATATGTACATGGGTAATTATAACATAAAGGGAATAAATGAGAAAAGCAACACTTACATGTTTAAAGCATGACAAGCAACCAGGCTAGTGGAGTTTTTCCATACGTCCCAGCTCATTGGGACGTGAGCAGGGCTCTTCCAGGACAGGACAAGAAATCCAGCAGCAAGCGACTCCTCAGAGCCTGCCAGACACTTAAAACATTAAGGCTGTGACATCACAGAAAGGCTGGCTTATCCAGACCCTCCTCTCTCTACATTCTGCCTAAACTTTAAACTATTCTCTCTGATTTCTATAACTTCACTACAAAACATGTCAGCGTCCTAAAAAGCTCATCATTCATCTCAGATTAACGTGAGCATTCTAATGAGATCAAATATGTCCTATCTGGGATACATATTTACAGAGAAAACCCTACTTCTTTACCAGATGGAGTTAGAAACCCGAGTGTCATGAGATGTGTAGCTACACCGAGTGGGACTACGAATATATATTTTCGTAGTTCTAGCTTAAATCGTTTGCCTAATATCTAACAAAAACTAAACAAAGAATCTTTCATGAATTTTTGGAGCCATTTTTCCTGTTCTAGCTGGACAAGAGCTTACACAGGAAATGCTAGTCGTAAATTCCGTTCGGCAATAAATCTCTCTTCCCCCATACTCTCAGAGAAGGAAAGCCAGGAATTTGCAGCTACAAACTGTTGCTCCAAGAAGGGGGGCTTAGCCCACACAGGCTAGAGAACTACTTATGATATTTCATACCATATCGTGACACCAATCACAATAGGTGATTTCACAGCTGACCCTACTCCCGCTACCTTCTCAATCCCCTTTGTGCAGACTCTTTGGACACCCCAATACAAGGTGTGAACCTAACCATTGTGTACACGTGTTATTTTCAGAAACAAAAATAAGTTGGTGGCCAGTAGAGTTGAGCGACCTTGACCTTTTTAGAGTCGAGCCGGGTTTCGCGAAACCCGACTATCTCAAAAGTCGGGTCGAGTGAAATCGGCCGATTATGACGTAAAATCGGGATCGACCGAAACACGAAACCCAATGCAAGTCAATGGTGCAGCATAGTCGGCAGTGAGTGGGGGCCAGGAAAACACCTAGAGTGCCCATTTTAATGTCCAAACCATCCATTCTTCTTAATGAAGCTTGTCAAGCGTAATTTACCTTATAATAATTGGAAGGCATTTGAAATTGGGGGTCATTTGGCTAAAGTTGTGGTGGGTAGGGCTGGTTCAAGTAATTAGTGGGCCCAGGAAATCTGGACCACGTCACGGCAGTGGAGCAGGGAGAGGTAAGTATTTCAACTTTGCAAGTGCTGTGAACCTGAGCAAGCAGGGGGGGCCCACTCGTTGGCATTGGCACTGGCACAGGGCCCCTCAAAGTACAGCGGTGTGTTTGCACGGCGGGGGCGCCTCCCACCGGCAGCAACACTTTTGCGTACTATGAGAGGCCCTGTGCCAGTGACGTCGCCAACTAGTATTCCTCCCCCCACCTGATGAAGGAACCTGCACTTTCATCTGCACCTTCCTCTTTGTCCCCGTGTAAGGTGGTATGGTATGCGGGAAGAGCAACCTGACTTTCAGCAGGGTCACAATGTTGTTGTGTAGCGTGCACGGGGAATGTTGCGTTATGGGTCAATGTACCAGCAGACTCATCTATCACTGGCTGGGCAATGGGCAGGATGAGGAGGAAACACAGATATAGGCCCAAAGAATAAAGTTGGCTAAATGCAGTTCAAAATTGGTAACACAGGAATAACCAGGGGGCATTGCAGTGGAGGACAACTGGAATGAGAGGCTGACACAGAGAGTAGGGCCAAATCAGTAAGTAGTCGAAATGCAGTTCAAAATTGGCAACCGTAGTAAACAGGCGGCACAGCTTTGTTCAGTGGAGGAGAACAGCAAGGAGTGGCAGACACCGATAGTAGGCCCCAACCCAACTAGTAGGCCAAATGCAGTCTAACATTAACAACTACTTAACGAGCGCCTGAAAACAGAATTTCAGGACAGGAAACCAGGAGAACAGCAAGGAGTGGCAGACACCGATAGTAGGCCCCAAACCAACTAGTACGCCAAATGCAGTTGTTCTGTTTAACCACAATTTAATGAGAGCCTGAAGATAGAAGTTCAGGAAAGGCAACCTGGAGAACACCTTGGAGTGGAACACACCATCTCTCTACACCCCATACCCAATTTGTAGGCCTAATGCAGTGTAGTTTCCAAGAACTACTAAACGAGAGCCGGAAGATCGAAGCTCAGGAAAGGCAACCTGGAGAACACCTTGGAGTGGAACACACCATCTCTCTACACCCCATACCCAATTTGTAGGCCTAATGCAGTGTAGTTTCCAAGAACTACTAAACGAGAGCATGAAGATCGAAGCTCAGGAAAGGCAACCTGGGGAACACCTTGGAGTGTAACAAGCCCTCTCTCTACACCACGGAAGGGCTGATTCTTAGGAAGGAAGGCTGTCGGAAAGAAGCAGGGCGCGTCCGAGGGTGATTATATTCTTATTAGGTATATACTCACCCTCGGACGCGCCCTGCTTCTTTATTTGTAATGAATGTTTATTTGCAATGTTGTTTTGACTTACTCTATTTTTTTGGTAAATAATGATTTTATTATTTTCATTGTTTTGCATCTTCTTGGCAATAATATAAAGAAGACGCGACAGGACAACACTCGGTGGATGCCATATCTGTGTTTTAAATTGAAAAAAACTTTCAGTTAACTACTTGCAGGAGAAAGTTATTGTAGCTGGTGGCCATTTTTAGTACTGTACCAGATTTTTGTTGTATGTGTTTGTTTTTAATGTTAAAATGTCTGCATTTGATATCTCTCCAGTATTTTCTTTTTTATAAGCAAAATACTTATTTTTATATTTTCTGATGTTGGTTCAAGGGGTACACGGGCAGCAGTAGACAGGTCAGTGGAGGCCTAGTGGAAGGAGGGACCGCAGACAGGCTTCGAAGCCCTAACATAATAAATTGGGCTGGCTGTAGGCAATTTAAAATTGGTTCCAGGGGCACACGGGCGGCAGTAGACAGGTCAGTGGAGGCCTAGTGGAAGGAGGGACCGCAGACAGGCTTCGAAGCCCTAACATAATAAATTGGGCTGGCTGTAGGCAATTTAACATTGGTTCCAGGGGAACACGGGCAGCAGTAGACAGGTCAGTGGAGGCCTAGTGGAAGAAGGGACCGCAGACAGGCTTCGAAGCCCTAACATAATAAATTGGGCTGGATGTAGGCAATTTAAAATTGGTTCCAGGGGAACACGGGCAGCAGTAGACAGGTCAGTGGAGGCCTAGTGGAAGGAGGGACCGCAGACAGGCTTCGAAGCCCTAACATAATAAATTGGGCTGGCTGTAGGCAATTTAAAATTGGTTCCAGGGGAACCCGGGCAGCAGTAGACAGGTCAGTGGAGGCCTAGTGGAAGGAGGGACCGCAGACAGGCTTCGAAGCCCTAACATAATAAATTGGCCTGGCTGTAGGCACTTTACAATTGGTTCCAGGGGAACACGGGCGGCAGTAGACAGGTCAGTGGAGGCCTAGTGGAAGGAGGGACCGCAGACAGGCTTCGAAGCCCTAACATAATAAATTGGGCTGGCTGTAGGCAATTTAAAATTGGTTCCAGGGGAACCCGGGCAGCAGTAGACAGATCAGTGGAGGCCTAGTGGAAGGAGGGACCGCAGACAGGCTTCGAAGCCCTAACATAATAAATTGGGCTGGCTGTAGGCAATTTAAAATTGGTTCCAGGGGAACACGGGCAGCAGTGGCCTGGTCAGTGTAGTAGTAGTGGAAAAACGGGCCGCCGACAGGCTTCGAAGGCCTAACATAACAAAAATTGGGATGTAGGCAATTTACAATTGGTTCCAGGGGAACACGGGCAGCAGTAGACAGGTCAGTGGAGGCCTAGTGGAAGGAGGGACCGCAGACAGGCTTCGAAGCCCTAACATAATAAATTGGCCTGGCTGTAGGCAATTTACAATTGGTTCCAGGGGAACACGGGCGGCAGTAGACAGGTCAGTGGAGGCCTAGTGGAACGAGGGACCGCAGACAGGCTTCGAAGCCCTAACATAATAAATTGGGCGGGCTGTAGGCAATTTAAAATTGGTTCCAGGGGAACCCGGGCAGCAGTAGACAGGTCAGTGGAGGCCTAGTGGAAGGAGGGACCGCAGACAGGCTTCGAAGCCCTAACATAATAAATTGGGCTGGATGTAGGCAATTTAAAATTGGTTCCAGGGGAACACGGGCAGCAGTAGACAGGTCAGTGGAGGCCTAGTGGAAGGAGGGACCGCAGACAGGCTTCGAAGCCCTAACATAATAAATTGGGCTGGCTGTAGGCAATTTAAAATTGGTTCCAGGGGAACCCGGGCAGCAGTAGACAGGTCAGTGGAGGCCTAGTGGAAGGAGGGACCACAGACAGGCTTCGAAGCCCTAACATAATAAATTGGGCTGGCTGTAGGCAATTTAAAATTGGTTCCAGGGGAACCCGGGCAGCAGTAGACAGGTCAGTGGAGGCCTAGTGGAAGGAGGGACCGCAGACAGGCTTCGAAGCCCTAACATAATAAATTGGGCTGGCTGTAGGCAATTTAAAATTGGTTCCAGGGGAACACGGGCAGCAGTAGACAGGTCAGTGGAGGCCTAGTGGAAGGAGTGACCGCAGACAGGCTTCGAAGGCCTAACATAAGAAAAATGTCAATACAATGGTATTGACAGTGCCAGGCATTGAAGGATGTCAGCGCATAGACTAAACATTGGTGGAGCTGTGAGAGAAAATTTTGCAAGTGGTAGAGCACTGTTTGACCTGGGGGGGGGGGGGACTGTCTTGTGGCCGGCGGTACAGGCCCAGGGCCCCTCATATTACAACGGTGTGTCTGACGTTGGGTGCGCACCACCACCGCCAGACACTTTATTGTACTATGAGGGACCTAGTGGCAGTGCCGTCGACCAAAAGCGGGCACACCCACCTCTTCAGACAAACAGTACTCTCACGGGTGCTGGCGCCAAGTGGCGATACCACGGCCCCGTGTGGGGACTTTGGCCATTTAGGGAGGTGTTAACATGTCGGATGCTGGACAATCAGGTGCTGCAAATTACGAGATTGGAAAAGTCGTTCAGAATAGTCCACAGGCAAGACCTTTACATAGGAAAGCTAGGTGTCAGCCGGGCAAGGTGGGGCAAAAGATTTCGAAATCCAGTTGTGGTTCATTTTAATGAAGGTTAGATCATCTACATTTTGGGTAGCCAGACGAGTCCTTTTTTCTGTTAGTATTGAACCTGCAGCACTGAATACTCTTTCTGATAGGACACTAGCTGCCGGGCAAGCAAGCTCCTGCAATGCATATTCTGCCAATTCTGGCCAGGTGTCTAATTTTGATGCCCAGTAATCAAATGGGAATGACGGTTGAGGGAGAACGTCGATAAGGGATGAAAAATAGTTAGTAACCATACTGGACAAATGTTGTCTCCTGTCACTTTGAATTGATGCTGCAGTACCTGTCCTGTCTGCGGTCATAGCAAAATCACTCCACAACCTGGTCAGAAAACCCCTCTGGCCAACGACACTTCTGATTTCTGCCCCTCTAACACCTCTGGTCTGCTGGCCCCTGCAGCTCGTGTTAGAACGATCACGGGCGCTGTGTGCAGGGAATGCCAGAAGCAAACGGTCAACAAGAGTTGATTGTTTGGTTGCTAATATTAGTTCCAAGTTCTCATGTGGCATTATATTTTGCAATTTGCCTTTATAGCGAGGATCAAGGAGGCAGGCCAACCAGTAATCGTCATCGTTCATCATTTTTGTTATGCGTGTGTCCCTTTTGAGGATACGTAAGGCATAATCCGCCATGTGGGCCAAAGTTCCAGTTCTCAAATCTGTGGTTGTGCTTGGTTGAGGGGCAGTTTCAGGCAAATCCACGTCACTTGTGTCCCTCCAAAAACCAGAACCCGGCCTCGCCGCGCCAACAATTTCCACTGGCCCCGGAAAAGCTTCCTCGTTAAAAATATAATCATCCCCATCATCCTCCTCGTCCTCCTCCTCCTGTTCGCCCGCTACCTCGTCCTGTACACTGCCCTGGCCAGACAATGGCTGACTGTCATCAAGGCTTTCCTCTTCCTCAGCTGCAGACGCCTGATCCTTTATGTGCGTCAAACTTTGCATCAGCAGACGCATTAGGGGGATGCTCATGCTTATTATGGCGTTGTCTGCACTAACCAGCAGTGTGCATTCCTCAAAACACTGAAGGACTTGACACATGTCTTGAATCTTCGACCACTGCACACCTGACAACTCCATGTCTGCCATCCTACTGCCTGCCCGTGTATGTGTATCCTCCCACAAAAACATAACAGCCCGCCTCTGTTCACACAGTCTCTGAAGCATGTGCAGTGTTGAGTTCCACCTTGTTGCAACGTCTATGATTAGGCGATGCTGGGGAAGGTTCAAAGAACGCTGATAGGTCTGCATACGGCTGGAGTGTACGGGCGAACGGCGGATATGTGAGCAAAGTCCACGCACTTTGAGGAGCAGGTCGGATAACCCCGGATAACTTTTCAGGAAGCACTGCACCACCAGGTTTAAGGTGTGAGCCAGGCAAGGAATGTGTTTCAGTTGGGAAATGGAGATGGCAGCCATGAAATTCCTTCCGTTATCACTCACTACCTTGCCTGCCTCAAGATCTACAGTGCCCAGCCACGACTGCGTTTCTTTCTGCAAGAACTCGGACAGAACTTCAGCGGTGTGTCTGTGGTCGCCCAAACACTTCATAGCCAATACAGCCTGCTGACGTTTGCCAGTAGCTGCCCCATAATGGGAGACCTGGTGTGCAACAGTGGCAGCTGCGGATGGAGTGGTTGTGCGACTGCGGTCTGTGGACGAGGTCTCGCTTCTGCAGGAGGACGAGGAGGAGGAGGAGGGGGTGCGAATGGCTACAGCCAACTGTTTCCTAGACCGTGGGCTAGGCAGAACTGTCCCAAACTTGCTGTCCCCTGTGGACCCTGCATCCACCACATTTACCCAGTGTGCCGTGATGGACACGTAACGTCCCTGGCCATGCCTACTGGTCCATGCATCTGTTGTCAGGTGCACCTTTGTGCTCACAGATTGCCTGAGTGCATGGACGATGCGCTCTTTAACATGCTGGTGGAGGGCTGGGATGGCTTTTCTGGAAAAAAAGTGTCGACTGGGTAGCTCGTAGCGTGGTACAGCGTAGTCCATCAGGGCTTTGAAAGCTTCGCTTTCAACTAACCGGTAGGGCATCATCTCTAACGAGATTAGTCTAGCTATGTGGGCGTTCAAACCCTGTGTACGCGGATGCGAGGCTAAGTACTTCCTTTTTCTAACCATAGTCTCATGTAGGGTGAGCTGGACTGGAGAGCTGGAGATCGTGGAACTAGCGGGGGTGCCGGTGGACATGGCAGACTGAGAGACGGTGGGAGATGGTATTGTTGCCGCCGGTGCCCTAGATGCAGTGTTTCCTACTACGAAACTGGTGATTCCCTGACCCTGACTTCTTTGGCCTGGCAAAGAAACCTGCACAGATACTGCAGGTGGTGCAGAAAATGGTGGCCCTACACTGCCGGAAGGGATGTTGCGTTGATGACTAGCTTCATTGGCCGAGGGTGCTACAACCTTAAGGGACGTTTGGTAGTTAGTCCAAGCTTGCAAATGCATGGTGGTTAAATGTCTATGCATGCAACTTGTATTGAGACTTTTCAGATTCTGCCCTCTGCTTAAGGTAGTTGAACATTTTTGACAGATGACTTTGCGCTGATCAATTGGATGTTGTTTAAAAAAATGCCAGACTGCACTCTTTCTAGCATCGGATACCTTTTCAGGCATTGCAGACTGAGCTTTAACCGGATGGCCACGCTGTCCTCCAACAGGTTTTGACTTTGCCACGCGTTTTGGGCAAGATACGGGCCCGGCAGATGGAACCTGTTGCGATGTTGATGCCTGCTGCGGCCCCTCCTCCTCCGCTTCAGAACTGCTGCCGCCTGCACCCTGTTCCCCCAATGGCTGCCAATCGGGGTCAAGAACTGGGTCATCTATTACCTCTTCTTGTAGCTCGTGTGCAACTTCGTCTGTGTCACCTTGTCGGTCGGTGGTATAGCGTTCGTGATGGGGCAACATAGTCTCATCAGGGTCTGATTCTTGATCAGCACCCTGCGAGGGCAATGTTGTGGTCTGAGTCAAAGGACCAGCATAGTAGTCTGGCAGTGGCTGTGCATCAGTGCACTCCATGTCAGATTCAACTTGTAATGGGCATGGACTGTTAACTGCTTCACTTTCTAAGCCAGGGACGGTATGTGTAAAGAGCTCCATGGAGTAACCCGTTGTGTCGCCTGCTGCATTCTTCTCTGTTGTTGTTTTTGCTGAAGAGGACAAGGAAGCGACTTGTCCCTGACCGTGAACATCCACTAACGATGCGCTGCTTTTACTTTTACCAGTTTCACGAGAGGAGGCAAAAGAGCTAGAGGCTGAGTCAGCAAGATAAGCCAAACCTTGCTCTTGCTGCTCCGGCTTTAAAAGCGGTTTTCCTACTCCCAGAAAAGGGAGCGTTCGAGGCCTTGTGTAGCCAGACGACGAACCTGGCTCCACAGCTCCAGACTTAGGTGCAATATTTTTTTTCCCACGACCACCTGATGCTCCACCACTACCACTACCCTCATTACCAGCTGACAATGAACGCCCCCGGCCACGACCTCTTCCACCAGACTTCCTCATTGTTTTAAAAACGTTACCAAACTAACGGTATTTGTTGCAGTCACACAACTTACACGGTGAGCTATAACTTCAGTATGATTTAGCTACCCCTTTACAGGTGGGTGAGACCACAACGAAAATCAGGCACAATGTTACACACTCTGTTGTTGGTGGCAACAAATGAGAGAGATGCCACACACGCAGGACTGTCACTGAAGCGCAAATGTAAATATTAATCTCCCACTGATTTGTGTTTTTTTTTTATAAAGGAGACTTTAGGAAAAAAAAAAAAATGATTTTTTAAGGAAGAATTTATAAACCAAATAAAATGAAATGATTTTTTCAGGGAGAATTTAGAAAACAAATAAAACAAAAAATAGGCTTTCTAGGGCCCACTGAGTGAGAGAGGACGCACACAGGAGTCAGGAGTGGCACACAAGCCCAGAGGCCAATATTTATCTCCCACTGATTGATTTAGTGATTTTTTCAGGTAGATTTTGGAACCCAAATCAAGCAAAAAAATTAATAGGCTTTCTATGGCCCACAATTGGAGAGAGAGAGATGGCACACCCAGGAGTCAAGACTGGCACACAAGCAGAAAGGGCAATATTAATCTCCCACTGATTTGTTTTTTTTGTTTTTTTTTCAGGGAGACTTTAGAAAAAAAAATGATTTTTTCAGGAATAATTTAGAAACCAAATAAAATAAAATTATTTTTTCAGGGAGAATTTAGAAAACAAATAAAACAAAAAATAGGTTTTCTAGGGCCCACTGAGTGAGAGAGGACGCACACAGGAGTCAGGAGTGGCACACAAGCCCAGAGGCCAATATTTATCTCCCACTGATTGATTTATTGATTTTTTCAGGTAGAATTTAGAACCCAAATCAACCAAAAAAATAAATAGGCTTTCTATGGCCCACTATTTGTGAGAGAGATGGCACGCTCAGGACTGGCACACAAGCCCAGAGGCCAATATTAATCTCCCACTTTTTTTTTTCCAGGGAAAATTTATAAACCCAATAAAAAAAATAATAAATAGGCTTTCTATGGCCCACTATCTGAGAGAGAGAGATGGCACGCTTAGGACTGGCACACAAGCCCAAAGGCCAATATTAATCTCCCACTGATTGATTTATTGATTTTTTCAGGTAGATTTTGGAACCCAAATCAAGCAAAAAAATAAATAGGCTTTCTATGGCCCACTGAGAGATGGCACACACAGGAGTAAGGAGTGGCACACAAGCCCTGAGGCCAATATTTTTCTCCCACTGATTGATGTAGTGATTTTTTCAGGTAGATTTTAGAACCCAAATCAAGCAAAAAAATAAATAGGCTTTCTATGGCCCACTGAGTGAGAGATGACACAGACAGGGATGGCACTCTAGCAGAAATGCCAATCTTAATCTCCCACAAAAAAAAAAAAAAAAAAGGAACTGTCCTTCAATTACTATCTCCCTGCAGTAATCTCAGCCAGGTATGGCAGGCAGCAATAAGGAGTGGACTGATGCACAAATTAAATAAAAAGTGTGGACAAACGAACAAGATAGCTGTGCAGAAAGGAAGGAACAAGAGGATTTGTGCTTTGAAAAAAGCAGTTGGTTTGCACAGCGGCGTACACACAGCAATGCAGCTATCAGGGAGTCTTCTAGGGCAGCCCAATGAGCTACAGCGCTGAGGGGAAAAAAAAAAAAATGTAGCTTCCACTGTCCCTGCACACCGAAGGTGGTGTTGGGCAGTGGAAATCGCTACAGCACAAGCGGTTTGGTGGTTAATGGACCTTGCCTAACGCTATCCCTGCTTCTGACGAAGCGGCAGCAACCTCTCCCTAGGCTCAGATCAGCAGCAGTAACATGGCGGTCGGCGGGAACGCCCCTTTATAGTTCCTGTGACGCCACGGACAGCAAGCCAATCACTGCAATGCCCTTCTCTAAGATGGTGGGGACCAGGACCTATGTCATCACGCTGCCCACACTCTGCGTTTACCTTCATTGGCTGAGAAATGGCGCTTTTCGCGTCATTGAAACGCGACTTTGGCGCGAAAGTCGCGTACCGCATGGCCGACCCCGCACAGGGGTTGGATCGGGTTTCATGAAACCCGACTTTGTCAAAAGTCGGCGACTTTTGAAAATGTTCGACCCGTTTCGCTCAACCCTAGTGGCCAGTGTAAGAATTGCAAAATTTCAATCTTTCATTTTTTTTTTTAAATTCGTTTATTAGTTGCAAAATAAATCATACAATACACACATTTGCACTTGTATCCATCATTTTCCATTATATCATGAAATGCAATTACTCTCATTACATTATCACTTCTAAAGTATTACAAGGGTAACAAATGGTGTATGTCGATCACTGGTATCTTGTTGTATAACCTTAACTAAACTAACTACTAAAAGAGAAAGAAAGAAAACGCCGCCAAAATAAAATTTCGTATAAATTTCACTCTGTAAGCAATGTCCCCAAAACCACGAACCCCACTTCTCACATGTATTCTAAATTATTATTAAATTATAGAGTGTGATGGGAGGAGTTCCTCTATTCTGATATAATGTCCGTTCATAAGGAATTATTGAGTTTACTAGATCAACCCAAGCTCTAAGAGATGGGCAAGGACCACCCATCCATCGTAGCGCCAGTACCTTTCGCGCCATAAATAGTGTCTCACGCAGAAGTATCCCAGTGTAGTGATCCCAGGCTTCCGCATCCCACACCCCAAATAGACAGGTCCATGGTTCAAGCGGGACAGGAATCGATAACAAGGATGTCAACAATGTTGTCACCTCTTTCCAGTAATGAAAAATAACAGGACATCTCCAAATCATATGAATAAAGTCCGCATCACTGGAATGACATCTTAGACAATCTGATGACTGGAGACGACCCATCTTAAAAAGGCGGATCGGGGTCAAATAGGATTGGTATATAATGTATAATTGAATCATCTTATTATTAATCGATGGGGAAACCCTAGTTGAAGATTCCAAAATATCTTCCCATTCTTCCCCTAGTGTATCTGGAAGAAGCCCCTCTCATTTCCCCTTAATAGAGTCTATAATAGACCCCCCTCCTGTAGATAACAAATAGGTATATAAAGAGGAAATAAGTCCTTGAGGACCTTGCGAATTAAGAATTCCTATTAAAGGTAGAGATGAAATAGCTCGACCTGTACTCATATTCCGCATGTGTGATTGAAAAGCTGACCTTAATTGTAAATAGCGGAAAAATTGAGATCTCGGGATATTGTGAGAATTTTGTAATTGTTCAAAGGAAATGAAAATCCCCTGGTTATGTATATGACCTACTGAGAGAACACCATACGATATCCAAAATTCCGTGGATGGGTGGCCCAATAGTCCCAGAAAATAACTGTTATTCCACAATGGCATTTCCGTTGCTATATCAACAGATTTAGTTATTTTTTTAATTTGTCTCCATATTGATCGTGCCAACCGGAGCATAGGCAACAGACGAGGGACATCAACCCTCTCCAGCTCCAGAAACCCCAATGGACATTCGATTTGGGCGGAGTGGAGCAGATGGTTCTCAGAATTAGGAAGAGAGTTATTGGGCATCCATTTATTTATCATTTTTGCCTGCCCGGCAAGATAATATAGGTAAAAGTCTGGCAAGGCCGCCCCGCCCCCCTGTTTCGGTCTCTGCAGAGCAGATAATCTAAGTTTAGGCCTAGTCTTCCCCCATATGAAAGATGTTGTTAGGGAATTTAGAGTCGCAAAGAGGGATTTAGGTATTGGGACAGCACTGTGCTGGAAGCAGTAACTTAACTTGGGGAGCAGTATCATTTTGATCAGATTAATACGACCAGCTACGGAGAGCGGGAGTTTATCCCAAGTAGCAAATTTGGATTTAACCAGATCCAATAATGGGTAGATATTAAATTGTAAATCAAATTGACTATGTTGAGACATATAGATTCCCAGATACTTGAAGTTGGAGACTATGGGCAACGGCGAGAGAGTTTCGAGACGCGGCATTGGGGTATGAGAGAGAGGCATCAGGGCAGACTTATCCCAGTTTATATAAAGACCGGAGAATTTGCTAAATTTGTCTATAATCGCTATTACTTTTGGTAACGTATCCTCTGTTTGATCCATAAACACTACTACATCATCTGCATAGAGGCCAATAATATCAACCCGATCCGCTATATGTATCCCCCTAATGTCGATGGAAGACCTCATTCGTATTGCCACAGCTTCAATCGCCAAGGCAAATAGAGCAGGAGAGAGAGGGCACCCCTGGCGAGTCCCCCTATGTAACAAAAAAGACTCAGACATCAGGCCGTTCACAACCATACGTGCTCTAGGCTTCGCATATATTGTACCTATCCCTCTCAGAAATTTGTCCCCAAAACCGTACCTTCGCAAACATGCAGAGAGGAAGGACCACTCAAGGGAATCAAAAGCTTTAGCTGCGTCCAGTGAAGCCAGTGCCCATCTATTATCTGCCTCTAGAGAGCTATATTGGATGACCAACTGAACACGCCTAATATTGATGGAAGTACTTTTCCCAGGCATGAAGCCAGTTTGGTCCGGATGTATAAGATCTAATATAATTGTGTTCAGTCTGGTAGCCAGAATTTTAGTAAAGATTTTATAATCTACGTTCACCAAAGAAATTGGTCGGTATGATCCACAATCCAGAGGATCCTTCCCCTCCTTCTTGAGCACAATAATGTTGGCATCATAGAACGTTTCAGGCACAGACTCTCCTTCCCATATTCCCCTAAGTACCTTCAATAGAAGTGGTGCAAACTTATCCCGGTATTTCCTGCATAGCTCAATGGGAAACCCATCTGGTCCCGGGGCCTTCCCAGTAGCCATGTCCGCTATAGCGTGTTCCACTTCCTCCAAAGTAAACTCTGCCTCCATGAAGGCTTGTTGGGATGGGCTCTGTGTGGGGAATGTAATATCTGATAAGTAATCTAGACAGTCACCAACCCCAAAACCGCTACTGGATTTATATAATGATTTATAATAGTCATGAAAACATTGAAGTATGTCATCAGTGGATGAAACTAATGAGCCATCGAGTGCGCGGATCTGCAATATTGTATTAGCGGTGTTATGTTGGCGCACTAAGAAAGCCAAGAGTGTGCTGGCCTGGTTCCCTAGTTCAAAGTAGGACTGGCGGGTAAAAAATAGTTTGCGTTTCGATTTAACGTCTAAATGTTGAGTATACATCCTCTGAGAAGTAAGCCATTCAGCCCTGTTACTGCTGGTCTGATTTGCTATATATGTGGCCTCCGAATCTTTTAATCGCTGCTCCATCTCATCATCCTCCCTCGCCGTCACCCTTTTAATATAGGAAATTGTAGAGGATAAGCACCCCCTCAAATATGCCTTTAGGGCATCCCAAAATAAACCAAGATTCTGGGGTTCTGGGTGTGTTAAAATAAAACAATCTAACTGTTCAATCGTCCTATCACTAGAATCTATTAATTTCAACCAGAAGGGATTTAATTTCCAGGATCTATTGTTATTGGGCTGCCCATATTTAAGTTTAAGAGTTATCGGACTGTGGTCCGAAATCCCTCTATTGCCATGTTCAACATTATCCACCCATAATGCCAAGCCACTAGATCCAAATATATAGTCTATACGAGATAAAGTTCGCTTAGTAGATGAGTGGCAAGTATACCCCTTAACCCCTGGGTGACTCATTCTCCACAAATCGAGCCAACCGCTGCCATCCATAAACAATGCCATTTGGGAAGGGGACTGAGACACAGACTCCCCGGACACTGTGTCATCCAATCTCAATCTGTCCATGGAGTGATCCATGACCAGATTAAAGTCACCCATACAAACAACACTAGCATCCGGGTATTTTAGGGAGAAGCCCAATGCCATACGGAGAACCGACATGTTAGTGGGGGGAGGGTTATAAATACACAATATCACATATTCACGTGAATTAAGAAATGCATGCACAAAGACAAAACGGCCTTCAGGATCCCGCCGTGCTTCTCTGGCCTCCCATTTGACCTCCATGTGTATCAACAGAGAGACCCCTCTTGAATAACTGGTATGAAATGCATGGAGAGACCATTGCACCCACGGCTTTTGCATACATCGAACCGTATCTCTAGTCAGGTGTGTCTCCACTAATGCCACAACATGGGGATGATGTCTTTTGATCTGCGAGAATACCTTGACTTTCTTCTTAGGAGTCTTAATACCCCGTATGTTCCAGGTCATGCATACGATTTCAGACCCCATATATATATAAAAGAGAAAATAATTGTATAGTATGTTATTTGGGCGTAGCCCAGAGACATCACACAGAGCAAAAGGTTAATATTGGCGGCAACCGTACATATTAAACATCCAAACTTGGTATATGAAACCAAACCAAACAAAACTGGAACAGTAGAGGAGCATGTTCCCATACTCCTACAGTCAAATAAAGAAGGGGATACCCTCACTGAATTCAGTGTTCAGTATTGTCGCCACCTTTCGCACCCATTCGAAGAGCTCTACGTATATTGCCATTAGATAAAGAACTTAGATTAGGAGTCCTTCACATTAGACGCCCCGTGCGACCGCAGCCATTCTGCCGCCTCTGCTGGATCTGTAAAGAACAAGGTAGAGCCCTCATGGACAATGCGGAGCCGAGCTGGATACAGCATGGAGTAGATGATATTCTTATCCCTGAGTTGTTTCTTGATATCTATGAATCGTGCTCGCTGCTTTTGGAGTTCCATGGAGAAGTCCGGAAAAATTGATATAGTAGCATTATTAAATCTGATGGGGCCCTTCTGTCGCGCCAGGCGAAGAGTAGTATCTCTATCTCTGCAGTTGAGGAGGCGTGCCAGGAAAGGTTGAGGTGGAGTTCCAGGGGGAAGAGGTCTCGTTGGGACTCTATGGGCCCTCTCCACCGAGAATGTCGAGGAGAATCCATCCCCCAGGGAGGTCTTAAGCCATCCTTCCAGGAATTGTTCGGGTTGCTGACCCTCCGAGCGCTCTGGGAGACCAATAATCCGAATATTGTTGCGGCGTAGTCTGTTTTCCAAATCATCTGCCTTTTGCTTCCAAGCATTTACGGAGCCAGCAGCTTTTGTTATTTTAGCCTCCATAGGAATGATGGTATCTTCTATATGAGACACTCTGGTTTCGACTTCCGAAATACGCCCTCTCATAGCTTGCATGTCGTGTCGCAAACGACCCACCTCTGTGTGCACATCCTCTATTTTTTCCATGAGAGATGATCTAGTGAGGGTAATAGCCTGCATTAGCTGCTCGGATGCCTGTTTAAGGGTCAGTTCATCTTGGTCTCCCTCTTCATTACTATCAGAAGGACGGCCCTTGCGTTGGGTCGGTGCAGAGTTATTTCTGAGAGAGCGCACGTTATCAGGGGGATCGTCCCTGGCATATTTCTTTAGCCTATCAGCAGCTCCTGCTCCCTTAGAGTGTTGCATGGTAGACAGTTAAAAGGGCCCCACAAATAGTCACAATTGTAGTTATGGATAAACAGAGCCCTGGTTCCACGTCCCGTATAATGAGGCACTGGTCTGTGCTCCAAAGAGGCCACTGGTTTGGCAGACAATGGGGTTTATAGAAGCAGTTCTGGTAATCTTCACCTCCACGGGGGGGAAGGAGGGGGGAGGGGAGCAGCAGGGAGAGGGGTTAATCCTCCTAGTATTGTGGTGCTGGTATTTAAAGTATCTCTCTGATAGGGGGGATGCAGGGCCCAATTTCTCAGGGCACACACACTACACCACCCCTTTATGTTCTCAGATATGCACTCTCCTTTCCAGCAGCACCGCAGGTGTAATAAGGAGCGCTGCTTCCCCTACTGCCAGGGTGCGCGCTATATTAATGGCCACCGCTCCCCACAGGCACCGCCGTCCCCCTCAAGCCCCACAGTTACCGCACACCAGCGCGGCTTTCACCGCTGTTGTCCGGTTATCTCCGGCTCCAGGGAGGAGTAAGTCCGGCTCCCACAGAGGCTGACGCCGCGCTCTGTGTCTCGGAGCGCGCGCCCTAAAGATGGCCGCCGCCACACGTGCAGTCTCCTGGCCGCCTCAGCCCTCGCAGCTCCCGGCACCTCAGATCACCACAGCTGCCGCCCAGAGGGTCCACAAGGCTCCCACGATCATAGGATCCCGGTCTCCGTCGGTACCGCCTGCGGTGGCAAGGTACTAATGGCAGGATGGGTTCAGGATGTGCGGAGCTCTCACTAAGTGCGTCCTTCTTCTTCCACTACATAGCCACGCCCCCAATCTTTCATTTTTAATACAGTTTGGCTCCAATTCAACAGGATTGGCACAGTGCCAGCTTGCACATTACACCAGTTTTGCCAGAGTACATGGTGCCAAATTCATTAAGAGGCGCATGTCACTTAATGAATTTAGTGCCTATTCTAAAAGATGTGATCTTCTATGCGCTGCACCAAAAATGCAACTTAAGTCAGAAACTTGATTAGCATTATTGGAGTGAAAACATCAGAAAATGTTATATATTCAACGGTGATGCCCCCATCCCATCCAGGCACATTTCCAGCTTTTCCCATTTTACCAGAGAGTATTCAAAACTTTAAAAGTCACTACATTTTTACACAACTCTGAGTTTAGCAAAAATTTTGTGTTGTTACTCCATTTCTTTGGTGTAAAAGCGTTGATGAATCAGCCCCATTGTGTTATGTTAAAAAAAGACATTGCCAAAAATTTAAAAATCTATCTATAGATAGAAATATAAAGTGAAAAAATTGGAACAGCATCAAATTACTACCTTAAAAGGCATGCAGAGCTCTTCCGACCAGCAATCCAATGGTCAAAAAGTAATAAATTAAAAAAAAAGGAAAAGCAGCACAAAATACCGTAATTGAAAAAAAGTGGACTTTAATGCCTGAACGGCATGGCAACGTTTCGGATGTGTTATCCTTTGTCAAGCAATGAATACAAGAGTGAGACCACATTTTATATCCAACACATACATATCTCATTAGAAAATCATTAAATATAATAAAGTCAATAGTATTAAGCAGTGTTATTGTGCATCATCAGTGTAACAGTGCAATTGTGCAAGTTACTCAGCCCATCAAACCACAGCTATTCACGGGTATTATGAATAACATACTGCGTGAAAATAATTAAAAATAGCTTAATGGCCAATTGTTATTAAAAGGAAATCAGGTGTCCTTACTAACGATATTATAATCCAAGTACACTTACATACACAGCTCAGTAATGGCAGCCATGATCACGGCGTTCCCAAGCGCCTACTGCACATGTCCGTGACATCACAGTTAGGGACCCACAATGCTCTGCCCTGCAGCTGTGCAGAGCCTTCCGAGGACCATGGCGCCATGTTAGCTAGGGGCGGCTTTGCCCACACGGAGGACGGAACCACATAACCATTGCAATAGCAATATAAAAGATACAGTAGCGATCCTAGTGATCCCGAACTCTGCATTACTCAGGAATTACTGTACAGAATGTGAAAAGCATAAAAAAAAATGTACAAAATTAAACTGCTCCATATGCGGTCATATGTATAAGAATAGTCTTCTTTACTCGGGAACATACTCGATGTGCCACCGTATTTAAAGGGACCCAGACATAAGTCTGTAATACGTCACGAAGGTCCAGGAAGCCCCCCTTATTAAAGTGGGGCATCCTGACCCTGAGTATGGAAACGGAGACCTTTGGGGGCGGATACCCCCCGCGTTTCTCCAAACCCCTACAGTATGACACACATGACCCAATCTTTGGCTACATCTTCAACATCCCTAGAGAAACATAAAAAAACAAATGACCAAAGCAGGGGAGCTTCCTATGTTTATAAATTCAAGCTTTTATTCTCTGTAATTATATATCCAAAATAATCAAAATATCAACAGAGATGCAGAGATCAAGGAAAAAGGAAAGCAAAATAATTCACATTATAGAGTAATCAGTACGGATCCATCGTCCATTGTTCAAAGTCGTAGCCACCATATAATATCTCGGTATGTAAGATAGGACACCTGAAAAAGGACAAAAAACTCCATAAGTTTCTTTTAAAACATAAAAAATATTTAAAATATACACTTAGGAGAGAATATAACCACTATCACATTTACATAATTGAATTAAGTTTGAAATCCACATTAAGACCATAAGGTTTTAAAGTATTGAGTTTTTTTATCCATTCCAACTCTTTCTTTTTATGTAACCGTATACGGTCACCTCCCCTTCTCTGAGCCGGTACCATATCAATAATACGGAAGCGCAGTTGTTTTTCAGTATGACATTTCTCCGTGAAATGTTTAGACACTGGTAGATCCAAACGTTTCTTCCTTATGGTATGTCGGTGTTGATTGATTCTAGTCTTAAAATCACACGTAGTTTCACCGACATACCATAAGGAACAAGGACACTGAAGTAAATATACAACAAACTCTGAGTCGCATGTCAAATAATGCTGTATCCTATATTCCTCATTCGTGATGGGATGAAAGAATTTAGACCCCTTGAGCATCAAATTACAGTTAATGCAGGACAAGCATGGAAAACAACCTTTCCTACTGTTGCCAGTAAGTGTGGCCTGACCCTGTTTTTTGAATGACCCTATATCGGACTTAACCAGAGTAGACGCAATAGTTCGACTACGTTTAAATGAGAAAATTGGTGGTTTAGAGAACTCCTTCACTTCGGGAGAACATTTATATAGCATTCCCCAATGTTTGTATATAATGTCAGCAATTTTGCCACTCTCCTCACAATACGATGTTACAAAAGGAATACGATCAAATTCTTTCAATTTAGGTTTTTTCTGTAGTAATTCTTTTCTCGGTAATAAATCAACCTTATTCTTCTGTATTTGCAGCAATTTTTTTGGATAACCTCTTTCAGAGAATTTCCTACATGTCCCTTCCATAGATTTTTTTTAAAGAATCTTCATTACTTTCAATTCTTTTGACCCGCAAAAGCTGTACGGGATTGACTCTTTAGTTTTTCTGGGGTGTTGACTATTGAAAAGCAATAAATCATTTTTATCTGTGGCTTTAGTAAACAATTGAGTAGTAAATTTACCATTCTCAATTTGAACATTAACATCCAAAAATTGTATGTTAGTACATGTGTGTACAAGGGTGAATTTAATTGTTTCATCAATTGTATTCAGGTAGTCATGAAATGTAAGTAAGGACTCTACTGTACCCGTCCATACGAGGAAGACATCGTCTATGTATCTCCACCACGCGGCCACTTGGCCGAAGTGGTGGGACACATAGACGAAGTCCTCCTCGATGACATTCATAACTATATTTGCATACGCGGGCGCCATGTTCACGCCCATGGCGGTCCCGCGTAATTGCAAATTAAAAGTGTCTCCAAATAAAAAATGGTTTCTAGTCAACACTAGTTCCAACAGCTGTATTACAAAACTCCTGGCCTTGCTAGAATGGTGGGTAGTTAGTAACTTTTTATTCACTGCGGCGAGCCCCTGAGCATGGTCAATCAAGGTATATAACGAAGTGACATCGAACGATGCCAAAATCACTTCGCCAAACACCTCAATCCCACTTATTTTTTCTAAAAAATCAGTGGTGTCTCTAACAAACGATTCAGCGCAACCAGCAATTGGGTTAAGGATTTTATCAAAAAAAATCCCAATATTTGAAAAAATAGAGCCGCATCCTGACACTATTGGTCTACCCAGGGGGTGCACGAGAGATTTGTGGATCTTTGGTAGCGTGTATATTACCGGTGTCACTGGAAATTTAATTGTCAGAAAATCATATAAATCCTGGTCAATAATTTGTTTATGTACAGCATTCTCTAAGATTGTCTTGATTTCTCTTGCTATATCAAACTTAGGATCATGAGACAATCTCTCGTACACCCCCGGGTCCTCCAATTGTCCCTTAATTTCCTCAATATATTCAGTTCTATCTAAGACAACCACTGCACCTCCCTTATCCGCCTTTTTTATAATTATTTCTTCATTTTGTGCTAGCTCACATAAGGCTTCCATTTCCCCCACTGTCATATTAGGAGGCTCGAATCTTTTTGGACACCCATTTTTCAACTTCTCAATATCAACGCTCACAGCAGATATAAATGCTTCTATAACTGGAGAATTAACTAAAGGAATAAAGTTACTCTTTTTCCTAAGGGATACCTGTTTTAAATTAAATTCACTAACAGACACCTTATCTATACCTGGATTATGACAAAACCAATCCCTTAGCTTAATCAACCTAAAGAAGTTCTGCAAGTCAAGGCTTAATTGGAACCAGTTCACATGGGTACTAAGTCCAAATGATAAACCCTTATTCAGGGCCGATACCTGGCATTCAGTAAGAGTTTTTTTTAGAAATATTCACAATTAAACCTGATCCTTGCTCCTCGTTGCCACTTGTTTTTCTGCTGGTGATTTGTATTTCCCTTTTTTCTCTTTTTTGCTGTCTCCGGTGTTTTTTTCCTCCCCTTTTCCTGTGTTCTTCAGCTTTTCTTTTGGGGAATCCAAACCTGAAAGAGTCATGGTTAAATTGCAAAAAATTACTGTCATATGTGTAAACAAAGTCTTTTTTTGGGAAAAAACCTTTTTTCCTCCAGTTTCCTGAGGTCTCTCTCTGCCAATTGTAAATATTCCCTTCCCTATAGTCTTCCATATCGCGATTCCATTTCCTCCGTCTCACCTCTTCCAACTCAAGGCGCAACTTATCAAATTTAGTTTTCAGCAACTCTCTGAAACTAGTCCATTCATCTTCTCTCAGAAGGCTCTTAATCTCAGATTCCAGCACTGGTATATCCAAATCAACTTTTTTTAATTCTTGTTGTAGGTATTCGATATTTAAAAGGATAATGTCCAAACCATACTTGTTTGAAATCATACTAAATCTTGCACAGAAGAGTGAGTCATTAGTCATTAAGTTGGGGCGGATATTAGACCGAAGGCCTCTTGGGATTTTTTTAGCTTTATAGTATTCACTCAAAGCAATGAGATGTAATTGCAATGTTGTGGATTTCTTTAAAGTATTTTCATATTTCAATTTAAGATCATGTAATGAAGGTGTACTCAGAAAGGTGGCATTTGTTTCCACCTCTCTAATAATTCTCTCCCCATCCTCACTAGTATATGCAAAAACGCCAGTTTCAGGCACATTTTGTTCCACAGTCCACGTAATGGAATGCAAAAAAGCAAAAACAGCAAAAAAAAAAGACAAAAAGACAAAAAAACAAAATCACACACAGTAACAGAATCCAGCAATAGAAGATGCAAATTTCCACAGAAAAAATATGAAGTGAAAAAATTGGAACAGCATCAAATTACTACCTTACAAGGCATGCAGAGCTCTTCCGACCAGCAATCCAATGGTCAAAAGGTAATAAACTAAAAAAAAAAAAGGAAAAGCAGCACAAAATAATTGAAAAAAAGTGGACTTTAATGCCTGAACGGCGTGGCAACGTTTCGGATGTGTTATCCTTTGTCAAGCAATGAATACAAGAGTGAGACCACATTTTATATCCAACACATACATATCTCATTAGAAAATCATTGAATATAATAAAGTCAATAGTATTAAACAGTGTTATTGTGCATCATCAGTGTAACAGTGCAATTGTGCAAGTTACTCAACCCATCAAACCACAGCTATTCACGGGTATTATGAATAACATACTGCGTGAAAATAATTCAAAATAGCTTAATGGCCAATTGTTATTAAAAGCAAATCAGGTGTCCTTACTAACTATATTATAATCCAAGTACACTTACATACACAGCTCAGTAATGGCAGCCATGATCACGGCGTTCCCAAGCGCCTACTGCACATGTCCGTGACATCACAGTCAGGGATCCACAATGCTCTGGCCTGCAGCTGTGCAGAGCCTTCCGAGGACCATGGCGCCATGTTAGCTAGGGGCGGCTTTGCCCACACGGAGGACGGAACCACATAACCATTGCAATAGCAATATAATATATAGATATCTATATTGTCTAAGGTCCACTTCCGTCCGTTTGTCTGTCACGGAAATCTCGTGTCCTGATTGGTCGCGGCTGGCTGGGCGCAACCAATCAGCGAAAGGCGAATTGGCCTCTCCCTACTCCCCTCCAGTCAGTGCCCCCTCCATACTCCCCTCCAGTCAGCACCGACATAGCGTTTTAGCAGTCCGTTAAATGGACTGCGCTACACCGCGGCATAACGCGATGTAACACAGTTTGCTAACGCTGCCATTAACCCTGTAAGTGTGACCAACTTGTTGCTATTGATGCTGCCTATGCAGCATCAATAGTAAAAACATTTATTGTTAAAAATAATAATAAAAAAACAATCATTATATTGTCACCTTCCGGCATCCGCAGCAGCCTTTCCCCCTCCTCACGATGCTCCGCTCTCAAGAATCCTTTGCGATGACCCCAAATGACGTAGCGATCACGTGTTATTGCCGCAAGGTATTACTGGGAGCGGAGTGTCGCGAGGAGCATCGCTAAAGACCTGAGCTGGATCCGGGGGCTGCCGGAAGGTGAGTATATAACTATTTTTTATTTTAATAATTTTTTTAACAGGGATATGGTGCCCACTATATACTACGTGGGTTGTGTTATATACTACATGGGCTGTGTTATATACTGCGTCACTGTGTTATATACTATGTGGGCTGTGCTATATACTATGTGGCTGTGCAATATACTACGTGGCTGTGTTATTTACTATGTGGGCTGTGTTAAATACTGCGTGAGCTGTGCGATATACTACGTGGGTGGTGCTATATACTACGTGATCTGTGTTATATATTGCATGGGCTGTGTTATATAATGTGTTGGCTGTGTTATATACTGCGTGGGCTGTGTTATACACTGTGTGGGCTGTGTTATATACTGTGTGGGCTGTGCTATATACTACGTGGCTGTACAATATACTATGTGGCTGTGCTATATACTACATGGCTGTGCAATATACTACGTGGCTGTGCTATGTACTACGTGGCTGTGCTATATACTACGTGGACTGTACTATATACTACGTGGGCTTTGCTATATACTATGTGAGCTGTGCTATATACTACGTGGGTTGTGTCATATACTGCGTGGGCTTTGTTATATACTACGTGGCTGTGCTATATACTACGTGGCTGTGATATATACTGCGTGGGCTGTGCTATATACTACGTGGCTGTGCAATATGCTACGTGGCTTTGCTATATACAACGTGGACTGTACCATATACTATGTGGATTGTGTACTACGTGGACTGTGCTATATACTACGTGGGCTGTGTTATACACTGCGTGGGCTGTGATATATACTGTGTGGGCTGTGTTATATACTACGTGGCTGTGCAATAGACTACGTGGCTGTGCTATATACTATGTGGCTGTGCAATATACTATGTGGCTGTTCTATATACTATATCGCTGTGCTCTATACTACGTGGGCTGTGCTTTATACTACGCAGCTGTGCTATATACAACGTGGCTGTGCTATATACTACGTGGACTGTACTATATACTATGTGGATTGTGCTATATACTACATGGACTGTGATAGAAATATTTATATCATGTAGATCTCACTTGCATGTATACTCCTATATCCACAGCTAATATATACTCAGCTAGTTTATAATCAATTGCTCAGCTTGACCACATGAGTTAGGCCAGATGGTTCCTCGGTGCTTTCCAGACACCCAAAAAGCGGAAGAACTCCAGATGTATTAAGTGCTGATGAGATGTCTCAACTTTGTCCTAGATGCAGAGAACTTCATTTTAGTTGCTTAATCAGCATTCATATGTGCATTAATCACAATATTCCATATATATTTAGATAACCAATAACAGAGGAGCTAGACAATATGGTAATTAACTAATCACCCCTAACCACTCCTTTCTATATGCAATTATAAAACTATGTATGTATAATAAATCATCAGTATTGATGGAATGCTTTTCTGTCACAATGGTGTACAGTCCATTCTTGATGAGCGCTCCAAATGCTCAGTCTTATTGGGAACGGCCGCAGCACACACAGGGATAAATTTATCTAAACCAAATGTCCATGACAAATGGCGCCCAACGCAGGGCGTGGATGAAACACACGGCGACCCCGCTGACCGGAGAGATGGAGGTGTTGGCCACGGTCTTGGTTCACGGGATGGAGGCTGCGCAGCTCCATAAGTAAGGTAAGAAAATGTTATCATCTTACCTGAAAGTCCCCTGTGCCCAGTCCGGGTCTATACCTCTTGCCGGTCAGGGGTGGTCACCACCGCATTCCCAGGTAGTGTAAAAAGTCCAAGCCCGTATCTAAAACCCTTGGATCAAGGTGTCTGCTGTGTGCCTTGTATGTGTTCTGTGTTTGTGTAACATCCGGGAGACAGTTGGATGGAACAATGACTGATTTGCTTGTGGTTGCTGGGTAACAGACCGCAGGAGGTCAAATTGCTCGATAAGTTATTGCACATCAGGCAGCAGACAGCTCAGCCATGGGTGCAGAGGGGGGAGGACTGACATCATCATCATCATCATCATCATCTGCTGATAATGTACAACTTCAGCACCGGTCAGAGCTGCCTACATTCACATTAACATAGAACTATAAGCCTGTGCTTCAGCAAGGGGGGAGACATCCTCACACAAAAAGGCAGCTTCTAAGTCCAAAAATCAGCCAGTGTATGACCCCAGCACACGCTATCACAACTATTCCTCTGATGAAGATGAAGAGGGAACATCATACATGCTGACCAGTTCTAGGAAAAGAAACCCACAGGCACCAAGAATGCAGGGGCAGATAGAGACACCACCATTACACTATGTGCACTTCAAGTCAGGTGACAATTTTTCAGACCCAGGGATGAATCCCATGCCATTTTACTGAAGAATGCAGCAGAACCAGCAAACATATATAGCCACCTGGAATGATCTCTGGGCCATAAATGGAAATAAAAGCAGGTGATGCACTCTGGCCAATCATGAAGGAACAATTCAAACTTCCAGCAAAATTAGATGTACACACTTGGGAGTCAGGGCCACAGCTAATTGAACAGCTCAGAGAGTGAGCCAAAGGCAGATTGGCAGGACAAGCCCTCAACTTACATGACATGAGCCAAGACAAGACAGAGTCTGTGGAGAAGTTTCATGGTAGAATAATGCAAGTATTCCAAGCTTGAGCTTCACCATTCATGACCAGATACACACGCAAATGTTGGCACAGGCCTTTGTGCATGGACTGAGACAGCCAATCAGGAAACCACTGATAGTGGCTAGGCCCGAGAACAGGTCAATAGCAGTGGACTGACCCAGCAAAACGGGTTATGTGCGCCTGGGAGACTGTTTATTGCCAATTGTCGCCAAAACTGCTTCCATTATAGCGCCACAAAGAGTGCGAAGAAGGAAACGGGTGCCGTGCTGCTGAGAACGCCGGAAGGGGAGCCAGAGGTGAAGACGCTGCAAAGTGTCGAGCGACACGCCGGAAGAACCGCTGCAGACTCCGGAGAGGAGACACCGACCTCAATAAGGTTAGCAAAGGGGAGAAGCTATGTCAAAGCAGGGGGAAGAAGTGATGGCAGATGCAGCCGCAGCCCCTGTAATGCCCCAAGACCTCGGGTTGGATGCAGCCACCGGTCTCATGGCACCCCCGGGCTTCGCCACGGACCCACATGCAGGCCCCATCTTACCACTGCAGCTTCAATCAGCAGGCCGGACCCCGCTGCCGCTACAGTGTCCATCATGCCTTTGTCCACAGTAGCCAAAGCGATTGAGTGCCAACCAGGAGTGCAGAGGACGGCCTTCATGTTGACCACTGACCTGGAAGCGCAACCACCCTACAAAGATAGAAGAAGTGTCAAGTGTTACATCTATGGCAAGTTTGGCCATTTCTGGAACCAGTGCAGAGCACCCATGCAACCCAACGGTTGGTCCAGAAAAACAGGTCAAGGAAGAAGTCCAGAAGACAGCGAAGTACCCCATCCACAGGACAGGGGCAAGCAAGCCAGGTCCGCAAGACACTACACTCCTGACATGTAAAACCCCATCTGCAGGACCAATACCTCAAATTACCCTGAAAGTGGATGGCGTTGTCAGATCTTTTCTTCTGCACACCGGTGCAGCCAGAAGTGTGATGAGACCTGTGGAACTCCCCGATCCCACCTGCCTATCAGCATCCTCAGTGTCTCGCATGGGCATTGATGATCAAGTCAGACATTCCCAGCCTACAAAGCCTCTGAGCGTGTGCACTCAGCCAGGACACTCTATCCTGTCCCAGTGTGTGGTGTCAAGAACCTGCCACTCAACCTCCTGGGAGCGGACCTACTGCAGAAGCTGAAGGCAACCACAGTGTTCCAGGAAGATGGAACCATGACACTTCTTCATCCCTGACCCAAGAAGAATCATGCTGGCGGCCCTACAAGAACCTCAAACAACTGACGGAGGCCTACCCAAGGAGGTACTGGACGTAGTACCAGAAAGTCTATGGTCTAAGGGACCCCAGGACACGGGAAAACCTCAAGTTGCCCCAGTATGGGTGTCACTCAAGACAGGTACCCCGAACCCTCGTAAGGCACAGGCCAAGCTTAGAGTCAAGCTTCCTCTGACCAACTAATCATTGTTCCTTGCACATCGCCTTGCAATACCCCGCTTTTCCCGGTCAAGGAAAAGAGACTGTAAAAGGAGAGCCAGCCAAGTTCAAAATGGTACATGACCTGAGAGATGTAAAAGACGCCACGGTGTTTGAAACTCCAATTGTGCTGAATCCGCACACTCCGCTCTCAAATGTGCCTGCCACAGCAAAATTGTTCACAGTGACCGACCTGGCTAATATTTTCTTCAGTATTCCCCTTCACCCGGATGACCAGTACCTGTTTGCCTTAACGCACCAGGGGGGACAGAACACATGGACAGTGATGCCACAGCGGGCCCAGAACAGCCATTCACAGCTCAGCAAAGCAATGTCCACAGTCCTCACCAACTGGGTCACAGAACATGCAGAAGTAACTCTGCTACAATACGTGGACGATCTACTCCTTTGTGCAGTTGACATTAACACGTGTAAAGCTCGTTCCTTGTCTCTCCTACTCTACCTGGCGGAGCAGCACTGCAAGGTCTCAAAGAATCAAGTCCAGTGGTGTCTGAAGCAAGTTACATTCCAGAGACACTGTATTGCTCACCATACGAAACATCTGACAGATAACCAGAAGACCACAGTTGAGAAGACGGTTCCTCCAACAACTCCAAGGGTGCTACAGGCCTTCCTTGGTCTAGTTTCGTATTGCAGAGCCTGGATCCCTGATGCCTCAGTCCTAATGCAGCCTTCAGCTTGTTCAAGAAGTTAAAAGACTCTGTAGTCTCAGCGCCAGCACTAGGCTTACCTTACTACGAGAAGCCATTCCGTCTCTACCTGATGGAAAAAGAAGGCCTTGCTACTGGAATCCTGACGCAGCTTCAGGGGGGAAAGCCGAGACCTTTGGGCTACTTTTCAGCTCATCTGGATCCAGTTGCAACGGGAGCCCCCTCCTGCATGAGAGCAGCATCATTCTTGAATTGCAGATTGGAAATCCTGGCTCCGCATGACATCTCAGCAATCCTCAACGGAACCCAGCCAAAACATCTCTCCACCGCCATTTCAAAAACTATATACGAGTTGGCGACTCTAGGTTCAGCACCTGTTCACACTGAGTCTATGTTTGGATGTGCAGGTCAGGTTTTTGAAATGTATTCTCTAGCCTTCTGATCGTGCACTCCGCCTCCTAGCTTCAGGTGTTTTAATTACAGCAGGTCCAATACCCCTCCACAGAGAGAGAGAATTTTAGTCTGAAGAGGTTTCACATGTACCCATTCAGATGGAGACGTTTATTCTCAGCGAGGTAAGGCAAGCGTAGGACCTGGTATAAGAGAGATGCCGTAAAGGGGCTACCAGGTACACATAAAATTGGCCATTTTTATGCGCTAAAAGCTCTCATTTTTCATATTTCTAGTGCAGTAATGCAGTTCAAATTTCGTGTTTTCAAGTTTGCATGTTTTAGCGCTGCAGTGTGCTGCCTTATTTACTTAACTTAATCTCTCCACCGCCAGGCATCTTCGCCTCCAGTGCTCTCTACTCCTGTCCAACAATGTCACCATCTCCAGATGCACAGTCCTCAAGCCTTCCACTCCCAAGGGGGGATACAGATATGGACCCTCAGATCAAAATTCTAATCAAAATCTGCATGATACCTTCCGTAGGGATCTGGATTTGCTCCAGATGGATGAACATGATTGCTTCAGCATCATGCCACAGGGAACAGCACGACTACCCAAGGTGGCAGAAGAGCCACTGATCAAACCAGAGTTGATCCTCTACGTGGATGGATCCAGATTTGCAGATGATGAAGGAAGATTCCAGACAGGATGTGCAGTGACCAGCAATCAAGAGATCCTGTGGTCCAGAAGTCTGCCGCCTAGTCTCTCAGCCCAGGAAGCAGAACTGATAGTGCTGACGAAGGCCTGCCAGATTGCAGAAGGCAAAACTGCGAACATATACACCGATTCAAGGTACTTGCATGGCATAGCGCACGACTTTGGACCCATCTGGGCTGCAAGAGACTTCATCACAGCAAGCAGAACAGCCGTGAAGCATCATGGAGCCATCAAGGACCTGCTGGATGCACTCCAACTTCCAAAAAATGGTGGCAGTACTAAAAGTCAAAGCATATGGAAAATTGAATTGAACACAGTAGAGGCATGGGGCAACAACATGGCAGATATGGCAGCCAAAGAAGCAGCCAAGGGAAGACAATATGGAGAAGTGGGAGAAGTTGTAGAGCCGGACGGCTACTACATGACGACTGAAGACAAGAAACCTGACCAGATGACATCCTGGGATCTGCTCAAAAAGCGGCAAGAGCAAGCCCCAAAAAAGGACAAGAAGGAATGCTGGATGCGGAAGGGAGCAACACGTGAAGAAGGAAGGGTATACGCAATGGACTACAAACCCTGTTTATCCCGAAGCATGTATCCTATGGTGGTCCAGTGGGCACATGGGCCCACACACAGATCAAAGACACAGATGAATGATCTGATAGGTGCTTACTGGTTCACTCCAGGGATCTCCACCCTAACAGCCAAGTTCACTAGCAGCTGTCTGACCTGCAACCCTGGAAGAATGGAGAAAGTTCCCACAAATCATCTTGCCAGACTACTGTACCCCTTCCAGAGGAGCCAGATAGACCACATCTAGATGCCGCCAAGTGGAGGATTCGAATATGCCCTTGTGGTCGTGGACGTGTTCTCAGGATGGCCAGAAGTTTTCCCAGTAAGGAACGAGTAAGCAAAGACTACTGCAAAGAAGCTACTCTCAGAGATCACATGTGGAGATACAGAGTCCCAGAAGTGATAGAGAGTGACCAGGGACCCGCATTCACAGCAAATCTCACACGGGAGATTTGGTCAGTAGTAGGGTCAGACTTAGGCCGGCGTCACACTCGGTGTAAGACAATACGGTCCGTATTTTACGGCCATAATACGCGCGTAATACGCTGAAATGTCACAGAAATATTGTTCCGTAGGTAATCCGTTGCCTAGGTGTGGTCGCGTATTTTGCGCATGTACTGTTGCGTGTGTGATCCGTATGTGATCCGTAGGGCGTATTTTTCATGCAACATCACAAAATGGACATTTAACGGTTTTCTGGCCTGCAAATAATTCAAATAATCAGCAACATCACTATTTAAGCCCTCTACAACAGGTGTCACTCTCCTATCTGCCCATTTAATTGTTGTGCTTATTTTGGCTGTGTTGGTTGTACCTTCCAAACATGTCTGACTATGTGTCTTTAAGCACAACTCAGCGGGTGTTGTTTCACTGGCTGTTGTCGCGTCGCTTTGGCCAGCCATATCCGGTGAATGTTGATCCCCGAAGGAGGAGACGAAGATTGTGGGTGCATCCTCTATTGACCCAACGCCTCAGTAAAGGACATTTTGAGAGGCTCTATACAGCTTTGAGGTCACATCCTGACAAGTTCTATCTGTACTGTCGCATGACCATCAGTACCTTTGATATCTTGTTGGAGATGTTACTTCCAGGTATCACCTATCAGGACACAAGGATGAGAAAAGCCATATCTGCTGAGGAGCGTCTTCTCCTAACCTTACGGTATGTATTCACCATTCTCATATACTGTATGTTGATGATATTTTTTGGTATGTGTTGTGTTTTAGCAGGTTTATGAAAGTATATGTGGACATTATGGCACAAGCACATCACAAAAACTGTGGTGAATGTTGTAGTTAAGTAACCAAGGTTTATTGTAGTTTTTAAAATGAAAATAATGTCTTTGTAAATATACTATGCACTTGTTCTTATTCATGTTTTCTTTCTACTCATGTTAAATACGTAATATTATCTTTATTTGTCTTTCAGCTTCCTGTCCACAGGCTTGTCATATGCGGGACTACACCTGGAGTTTCTGATTGGGCGGTCGACAATTTCTGGCATTGTTCGTTCAACCTGTTTTCAAATATGGGAGAAACTTCAGGAACTTGTTATGCCTGAGCCCAAACAGGAGGCTTGGCTCAAAATCGCCCATGGACTCCAGAACACTTGTGACTTCCCTAACTGCTTTGGAGCTGTGGATGGGAAACATATCAGGGTGCGTAAGCCGCCGTACAATGGCTCCCAATTCTACAATTATAAGCAGTTTTTCTCTGTAGTTCTGTTAGCTGTTGCTGACAGTAAACATAGAAAAAACTCAGAAAAAATACATACCATGAGATACGGCCTTCCCAAAACCCTGTCTGATGACAAATGCACACTTAGCAGGATGCAGCAGGCCTCCACTGATAAAGGCTAGGGGCGGCACAGGTGCAAACTACTTGATAAAAACAGCCACCCCAACCAAACATTGCAGGGAACAGGAACACATGGGCTACTTGCACAGTGAACAAGTCTGTATGATCATAATTGTTCTCTTGTGTCTACAAGACTGGGGAGTTCCACCACTCCTCTTGGGCTATCTGCACAAAAGCTGTTCTACCCTGTATGCACACATGGATTTTTCCTCTCTGAACCCTGTTCACACAGGTTATATACAGATGATCAGGTTTTTAAATACATCAGATAGGGATTGCATACATTAGTTAGGACTGCTCTGATAAGGGTATACCGTGAAGATTGGTAGAGCAGCTTAGTATACATTTTTTGCAAAAAACGTATCAACCAAATAACCTGTTTTTTACATCTTTTACTAGCACTTTGCGGATTACTGCAACATTTTTTCAAACTGAGTGTTTTTGGTTTCACTATTCTCTTTTGTGTCTTCAAACATTGCAGGGGTTGGCTGCCTAGCAGAAAAAATGCACATTGATATGACTCACATAGGACGCCAGTCACACTGATAAGTGTGGTGCACAATGTCTGTATGCAACCTATTGAAGACGCCCCTTGTATTAACAGGCGGGCTGCCCAGCACTAAAAAAATGCAGCACACAGTGACAGACGCCCCAGAAAAACCTAGCCAACATAAAGAGGCCTGGCCACATCCTGCAAAAAAGGATATGATAAAGTGCAAAAAAATCAGTGGAGGCCTGCTGCATCCTGCTAAGTGTGCATTTGTCATCAGACAGGGTTTTGGGAAGGCCGTATCTCATGGTATGTATTTTTTCTGTTGCTGACAGTAACTACAGGTTTATAATTGTAGACATTGGGGCCTATGGCCTAACTGGAGACTGTAGGGTTTTCAATGCGTCCATAATGGGTCGTCGGCTACGTGACAACCAGTTAGACCTCCCACCACAACAACTCCCAGGCTCCAATGCGGAAGCAGTGCCTTTTGTTTTGGTTGGAGATGAGGCTTTCCAACTGATGAGGCACATCATGAGGCCTTATCTCCGGCGCAACCTGGACCACCGGCGTAGGGTCTTTAATATGAGGCTTTCCAGGGCGCGGAGATTGGTGGAGTGCGCCTTTGGGATTCTTGTTGCAAAAGCGCGTGTTCTCCAGTCTGCCATTCAGTTCAGTGAGGCTACAGTGAATGAAGTCATAAAAGCCTGTGTTATTTTGCACAACTTTACACGCATACATGATTGTTCCTCAGCTGATCTTGGTGAACACCTGATGGCCAATGTGATTAGGCCTACCCCATATGGCCCTCCTTCGTGGCGTCCCCTTTCTGGCCTAAAAGTTAGGGATTTATTCACCAATTTTTTTGTTTCTCCTCAAGGTGCAACTCCCTGGCAAGATTCTACAATTTTGCATGTTTGATTTTTTGTATTTCTAAATATTTGTCATATTTTCCAAACAATTTAAAGTGTAATCTAAAACAACTGTGTGTTGTATTTTCTTAATTCACATATGGTTATGAGCCTAGCATGTGTGTGTGATGTAATAATGATTGGACCACAACCATAATTAGGCTTTTTAAATGATCAATTTTACTAATTTGAAAAGCCTTTTTGAGGGGGGTTTTTTTGCCTCTTTTTTTTTTGTTCTTTAAAGCATAAACTTTTTTTTGGCAATATATGCCTAAAAACAAAACATAGGAACAAAGTGCTATGTCAGCACAAACATAAACAACACATGGATATGTCCTCCAAAATAAAAAAAAATAAAAAAATCACAAATCTTGGTACGTAGGTGGTGGAGATGGGGGTAGATTTGGGTCATCATCAGGTGGCCTTTGTCGGCCCAATTGTCCTTCACCCTGTGTGGATGATGTGTGGGCTGGAGGAACATTCTGCCTGGACTCATGTGGGCCAGTTATGGAATGGCCATAAGGATTTAGAGCAAATCCCTCATGTTCCTGAAAATATGGCCTGGAATCATATCCAAACCCAATATGGCCATGTCGTCCAAACCCAGGTTGGGACTAGCCTCCAGCACTGGGTCTGGACAAGTAGCCATATTGGAATGGTTGCTGATAGCCTGCCATATGGCCCTGAGGTTGCCATGGTGGGTTGGGTGTGGGGAGGGGTTGAGGTGTAGGCTCACATGGAGGGGGTGCTTCAGATCCCTGTTGAGCATGCACCTATGGACATCTTTGCAGCCGCAGGAGATTTTGTGGTGACAGCTGCCAATTTTCAATAGTCTCCATAAGCTGGTATGGGTTATTTGGGGGGGTGCATGCATCAATAAGGATCTGAATGCACCCCCTCACACGAAGCCTCACCTCACGCTGGGCTCAGGGCTGCTGCTGTTTGCAGGGTCATCCTGGCTAGCTTGTGCTGCTGCTGCTGGTGCTGATGTTGATGGTGGGGCATCTTCTTGGGCTGGTGCTGCTGGAGCTGGCTGGGCAGATATCGAGGATCCTGGAGGGATGGAGCCTGATGGATCAGAAGATGGGCCAGCCACCTCTTCTCCTTCCCCAACTGGGTCTATGATTAACTCTGAATCCGACCATGTCTCCCTGTCAGTGAGGTTAGACTGTGTTCTGTAATGAAAGTTTGTTTTTTAAGTTTTTCTTATTTCCCAAATTTAAATTTTTTGAAAATAAAAGTTTGAAAATGTGTTGTGCGGTTTGTACTTACGGTCTGAGGTCCATGCTGGGATTCAAGAATGTCAAACGATCAAAATAAATATTTTTTTTTTCTTAGGAGGTGCGCCTGCCCCACTCCTGTTACGCTGCAGCCTCTCCCTCCTATATTGATCGCGGATGCTCTGCCATCTTGTCGTAACATCACCCACTGAAACAAAATACATTATACAAATTGATTACCCCATTATGCAGAGTGGTCACTCAAGGTCCAATAGACTACACAGATTTTAGTGCAGCATAGGAATATGCATTTGTGGAATACATTTATTAGTAATTGTGATCAAATAATACAATTTGTATGTAAGGCCACAAGGACAGAGTCCACTACCCTCTATCCCAGAATGTAATTTTTCTGGTTAACACTGTAAGGGACATCTGTTCCAACCATTTTTTTAATCCGTTTATCATGTACAGCACCATGTACGTACTGGTGTTCTTTAAATTAAGTTCTGTAATAATTAACAAATTCATGTATAAAAATTCAAAGGAGTTAGGTACTACTGTTTCACACGAAAATTAAATTACAAACATGAGTGTACTTATTTGTCTCTGTGCCTCACGGGGCTGCTGCTCATAATGTGGGAATAGGGACCCACACACACTCCTCCATGCTGCCTCTTTTTGGGCCCTGTTGGCATAGTTGGGATCTCTCTGGTCCCAAATTACTGGCCTTTCTTGCACCAAAATTAGAAGCATGTCCACATTGATAATGTGAGCCATGGTGAATCTCACTCCGTGGAGGCGTGCAGCAGACTTCCGGGTTCAGTGTCTGACTTTTTCAGCTAATTAGCATGTCTCACCTGCCTGATTGAGGCCTTTGGACATTTCCGGACATCTGCCAGAGTGTAGCGTATTTCTCGCAAGTCACACGCATGGTCCGTATGCATTCCGTATTTTGCGTGCCCCCATAGACTTTCATTGGCGTATTTTTTGCGCAATACACTGACAAACGCAGCATGCTGCGATTTTGTACGGCCGTAGAAAGCCGTATAATACGGATGCGTAATATACGGCTGATAGGGCCTGACCCATTGAGAATCATTGGGCCGTTTGTAATGCGTGTTTTACAGACGTATTTTATGCGCTCATACGTCCGTAAAACTCGCTAGTGTGCGCCGGCCTTAGGCCTACACACTCCTTACAATCCACAGAGTAGCGAGAAAGTAGAAAGACTGAATGGGACAGGATATTGAAAGTTGCCAAAGAGACACACAAACCATGGCATGAGACACTCCCAATCACACTACTGTTATGACCTGGTGGTTAGGACAATAATGGACCTGGTGGTTAAGAGCACATGGAATGACCTGATAGTTACCAATAATATAGGACGAGCTCTGAGACGTGGGAACTCTGCTGACTGCAATCCCTAATCCTATCACACACACTAGAAATAGCCGTGGATTGCTCCTAACGCTCCCTATGAAACTCGACACAGCCTAAGGAACTAGCTAGCCCTGAAGATAGAAAAATAAAGCCTACCTTGCCTCAGAGAAATTCCCCAAAGGAAAAGGCAGCCCCCCACATATAATGACTGTGAGTAAAGATGAAAATGACAAACACAGAGATGAAATAGATTTAGCAAAGTGAGGCCCGACTTACTGAACAGATAGAGGATAGGAAAGGTAACTTTGCGGTCAGCACAAAAAACTACAAAAAGACCATGCAGAGGGCGCAAAAAGACCCTCCGCATCGACTCACGGTGCGGAGGCGCTCCCTCTGCGTCCCAGAGCTTCCAGCAAGCAAGACAAAAATCAAAATAGCAAGCTGGACAGAAAAATAGCAAACCAGAGAAAAACAAGCAGGAACTTAGCTTCTGCTGGGAAGACAGGCCACAAGAACGATCCAGGAGAGAACTAGACCAATACTGGAACATTGACAGGTGGCATGGAGCAATGATCTAAGTGGAGTTAAATAGAGCAGCCAGCTAACGAATTAACCTCGTCACCTGTGGAAGGAAACTCAGAAGCCGCAGCCCCTCTCACAACTACCAGAGGAAGCCCATGGACAGAACCAGCCGAAGTACCATTCATGACCACAGGAGGGAGCTTGACAACAGAATTCACAACACACTACTTAGTTTTAGTCACACTCCTAGAGGCCCAGGAAAGCTGTCACCATATGAAATTTTGTTTGAGTCTAGCCCCAGGTTAGGGGTACTCTTTCCGTCAGCAGCTGATTATGCAATATGATACTTTGCCTGTTTATGTAATTGAACTCACCAAGATACTTGCTAACATCCATTCTCACATTTTTTCTTCATTGCCAGATCCAGATTCAGTGTCCGGTACGCACTCCTTGAAGCCAGGAGATTGGGTGTTGGTGAAAAAAGTTTGTAAGGAGAACACAACTCGATCCCAGATTTGATGGTCCTGTCCAAGTGTCGCTGATGACACCAACCTCTGTGAAGCTGGAGGGAAGACCCACTTGGATCCACTCATCGCATTGCAAGAAAGCTCCCCTACCAGAGGATGACACCCAAGCCAGAATGATGTTGTGGATGCCCTGCTTGACCGAACAGATGACCTACCTGATGAAGAATACACTACACATGCTATTGACTAAGAGACTGATTGCAACGAACCCCCGTTAGGGACAGATCTCCTGACCGCCCATTTGCGAAAAGTCTGTACGGAGTGGGGTGTAGGTGCTAGGCTTGCGTCAGTTCACCGGCAGCACAAAAGAGTTGCAGCACTTTGGGACAGGAGGCTAGGTTTAGGGCAAGTGATATCTAAGGGGGGCTTGTGATAGAAATATTTATATCATGTAGATCTCACTTGCATGTATACTCCTCTATAGTCATATATACTCATATATCCACAGCTAATATATACTCAGCTAGTTTATAATCAATTGCTCAGCTTGACCACATGAGCTAGGCCAGATGGTTCCTCGGTGCTTTCCAGACACCCGAAAAGCGGAAGAACTCCAGATGTATTAAGTGCTGATGAGATGTCTCAACTTTGTCCTAGATGCAGAGAACTTCATTTTAGTTGCTTAATCACCATTCATATGTGCATTAATCACAATATTCCATATATATTTAGATAACCAATAACAGAGGAGCTAGACAATATGGTAATTAACTAATCACCCCTAACCACTCCTTTCTATATGCAATTATAAAACTATGTATGTATAATAATTCATCAGTATTGATGGAATGCTTTTCTGTCACAATGGTGTACAGTCCATTCTTGATGAGTGCTCCAAATACTCAGTCTTATTGGGAACGGCCGCAGCACACACAGGGATAAATTTATCCAAACCAAATTTCCATGACAATATACTGTGTGGGCTGTGTTATATACTGCTTGGGCTGTGTTATATACTGCGTGGGCTGTGCTCTATACTACATGGGCTGTGCTATATACTATGTGGCTGTGCTATATACTATGTGGCTGTGCAATATACTATGTGGCTGTGCAATATGCTATGTGGCTGTGCTATAAACTTCGTGGCTGTGCTATATACTACATGGGCTGTGTTATATGCTATGTCGGCTGTGAGACTCTTTCGCCTGAGGCCCTCAAAAACCTGGAGCTCGCCCTGACTTCACTGATTAGTTGCGCCTGGCCGGCCGCGAACAATCAGGGACAGGCACAGTCCGGCCGCGAATTGGCGTGGGATTTGAACCACGCTTCGCTAATTGGTCGCGCCCGGCCGGCCGAATCATTGCATTATTCTGAAATCTTCATAAACTGCATACATATTCTAGAATACCCGATGCGTTAGAATCGGGCCACCATCTAGTATACAATAAACAAAAAAAACTTACTTAATCAACAGGTCATTTCCAGATGATAGCTTCCCTTTAACCCCTTCGCCCCGAAGCCTGTTTTCACCTTTCTGACCAGGTCAAATTTTACAATTCTGACCATTGTCATTTTATGTGGTAATAACTCTGGAACGCTTCAATGAATCCCAGTGATTCTAAGACTAATTTTTATGACACATTGTACTTAATGAGATCAGTACATTTAGGTTGAAATATTTTGCAGCTATTTGTTAAAGGGAACCTGTCACCTGAATTTGGCGAGACCGGTTTTCGGTCATATGGGCGGAGTTTTCGGGTGTTTGATTCACCCTTTCCTTACCCGCTGGCTGCATGCTGGCCGCAATATTGGATTGAATTTAATTCTATTTCCTCCGTAGTACACGCCTGCGCAAGGCAATCTAGTTTGTAGCTTCTAGTGTGTTATAGAGGCCTGATTCAGAGGCCACAACAATTCTTTTGTTCCTAGTGTCATACAGTAGGGGACCAGACTTTAAAATAGTTCGTAGCATCTAGTTTGTTATAGAGGCCTGATCCAGAGGCCACAAAAAAATCTTCTGTTCCTGGTGTCATACAGGCCTCATCCACAGTCAAACAATTATTTCTTCTGTGACTAACATGATACAGCATGCCATATTTCACCTTGGAATTTACTGTTGCTAAAATTCAGCTGTTTGCAGAGGTGGTGCAGAGTTTAAAATCTATTTTTTTGTTGCTAATACAGTGCTCCAACCACATGATCTGAGCAACATGACTGGGAAAAAGCGAGGCCATGGTGGAAGGGGAATTAATCTTGGTGTTCAAGGTGTACGTGGGTAGGTGGTAATGTTTATGAAAGCACTTGTGAACCAACATCATGTTGTATGCAAAGACAAATGACAATTTCTGCTACTGGACGGGATACTCCACTACCTTTCTTTGGCAGACGCACAGTGGTACGCCTTGTTGATGAGGCCCAGAAAGAGCATGTGCTCGAGTGGATAGCAAGTGCATCTTCAGGTGGCCTCTCCTCCTCTTCCTCCACCTCAACATCAAACCCAGTACATTCCACAGAGGTGGTACCCAAATTCCCCATGCTTTCCCCCGCATGCCAACTCTCCAACTGTACAACTGACTGTAGGGAACCACAGATTGGTAATTCTGATGAGCTGTTCACACATTCTATGCCTTGGTCAGCAGAAGTGTACTCAAAAGCTTCACAGAGTTAGGAGGAGGAAATCTGCACCGATGACCAAATTTTTTTTAGCTTGGAACCGGGGCAGGGCGAAGTAGGTTCCAAACAGCATCCTGACCATCATCATCAGACGTTTACCCGTGGGAGGGAGGTAAACCTGATGAGACTCAGATATCTGAGGCTCACATGTACTGTACTGTACTGTGCTGTCAGGGCAGGAAGAGGAGGAGGGTGACTCCAAGGGTGATGAATGTGATAACACAGAGGATAATGAGGTGTTAGATTCCAGTTGGTGTGAATATAGAGGCACACAGATGAGTAGGTCATCTGAGGAGGATGACGAGGAGGTTAAATTGCGCCATATGTAGCAGACACGTAGTGATACAGCCATGAGAAACAATGCATCCTCAGCCACAACTCTGGCTGTGACCAGCAGCATCCGCGGCTTTGCAGCTTGCAGGGGTGGCAAGGGTTGCCTAGCCTTTTTTGACACTGCAAAGGAAGAGCCAACTCACACAATCTGACAACTTTGAAAAATAACACTGAGTAGAGGGAAAAAGTGCAATAATTTGACTACTACATGTATGAACCTTCACATGTGCAATCAACATGCGTTACTCTGGGAATCCCACTGCGCTAAAATGCTGACCAGCGGACCTCAACAACCATAAGCTGCCCCATCAATCCCATCTGCTGCTTCTTCCTCCTCCTTTGTTACCGTGCCAACTATTGAGACGCAGGTCTTCAGCCACAGAACCTCGGGTTCTTTACCAGCTTCAGTCACTATGACTGAGAGCCTGCCATCAGCTGTAATGGAAGCAGAAATGCTTACTGCTTTTGAGCGATCTCAGAGAACGAGCAGACCACAACTTACTCAATCCACCGTAACATATGCCCCTGCACCTCTCTCACGGTCCATCAGTTTGTCCGGTTCACTGTACTCCACCCTCTCTCAGCATTGCAGCCAGCCCACGGTTCCGCAGTTGTGTCACGTAAAAGATTGTTTCCTCTTATGCATGACAAAGCTAAGAGGTTAAACTCCACCATCTCAAATCTGTAGGCCACGGAAATGCTGCCTTTCCGCCTGGTAGATACAGACTTTCCGAAAGCTGATGGCCGTCGCAGTCCCCCAGTACAAAATGCCCATTCGCCGTTGCTTTTCTAACAAAGCTGTGCCTGCGCTACACCAGCATGTCGCAGACAACATCACCCATTCCTTGACTAAATCTCTGTCTGTCAGGGTGCATTTCACCACAGACACTTAGACGAGGAAGCATGGCCAAGGGTGTTACATCTTGCTGACTGAGCACTGGGTGACTCTGGTGGCTGTCAGGGCATGTAATGCTCCACAAATCTTGGCATCTTGCAGGACAAACCTCTACATTTAACACTTCCTCCACTGCTTCTGCCTCCTACTCTATCTCCTCTAGGGTCTCCACCTGCGCCCTTAACCTCTGCCTTAATGAGACATGTGTTCCAACAGTGCAGAGCGAATCCCAGCTACCTCCATACTGCACAGCCAAGGCTCGCTGCAATCAGGCAGCATTAAAATTGATATACCTTAGAGATCGCAGTCATACAGCCGAAGACTTGTAGACAGCTCTCCAGGTTGAGTTTGATCAATGGCTGTCTCCTCTCAACCTGCATCCAGGGAAGGCTGTGTGCAATGAAGGTGTGAACCTGGTGGTAACCCTATGGCGAGGCAGGCTCACACACGTGCTTTGCATGGCTCACATCCTGAACCTGACGGTACGTTTTTGCCACCACTATCCTGACCTGGGTTGTCCACGCCAGTTAAAAGGTTGCTATGCAATGTGCAGACATGGGGGAATTCCACTCTGCACATGTTGCAGCGACTGTGGCAGCAGCAACAAGCCCTGATACACTATGTCATGTCGTATTAAGGACACAGCTTCTGCACAGCTTTGAAATTGCTACTAAGATGGGTAGCACTGACAACGCCGTCATCAGCATTACTGTTCCGGACATCTATATGCTGAAGCAGACTTTGAATAGCTTGCAGGAGGAGATGGTAGTCCCAAAAGAAGAAGAGAAAGCAGAGGAGAATGCGAAAGGGATAACATTGTCTCTAAGTTCCAGACTGCTGTCACACAAGCTGTTGCCAAGGGAGGGTGGATTACTGCGATCGACGGGGGCTGGTGATAGCAGACAAACTATTATCGAAGGTGCAATATCCAAGGTGCAACATAAACCTCTTAGAGTTATGATTAGGAATACTGATGACTACTGGGTTGCCACTCTGTTAGATCCGCGTAATAAAACCGCATTTTGCCAGATGCTTCCCACCCTGGAAAGGGACCCGCGAATGCTGAAGAATTTAAACATGCTTTTACACAACCTTAAGAGAGCTTTTCCCCAAGACAGCAGTGAAGCACACAGTTTGCATCGCAGCTCTAGACTTCCAACCTCCAGCATGTCAATTCATCAATGCCAAAACATTAGCAGCAGCATTAGTGGTGGAAGTGGAAGAAGCAATTTCTGTGAGTCCTTTGACACTTTTTTAAGACCAGCTCATGCACCAGCACAACAGAGTCCAAGTCTTAGACGTGGTGAACGAATGGAGAGGATGGTGCAGGAGTATTGGACCCTTTCACATTTTGGTCTTCCAGGATGGATGAGTGGCCTGAGTTCGCCTCACACGCCTTGGACGTTTTATCATGCCCGGCAGCCAGTGTTCTCTCAGAACGTGTCTTCAGCGCTGCTGGATAAGCGCATCCGGCTGTCCCCTGAAAGTGTAGACCGCCTAACTTTCATCAAAATGAACAAGTCATGTATCTCCAAGGACTTTTGCACCCCAAACACAGACTGTACAGACTAGGTGATATTGCATTTTTTAGTGTGATGCATTCATGTCACATAGCTGCTCTCTGTGATATCTTTAGTGTGGCTTCTGTGCCTGCTGTTACTGCTGCTGTTGATGTTAACAAACAAATTTGTGGAAATGTGAACATTTATGGTTGGTCTACATTTGTTGGGTTAGCTGTAGTGGAAGACGTGTCAGTCCCAATTATACTATTTCTGTTCTCATGACAGTTATTCCACTTCGGTGGTGTCTGGCTCTCATTTTAAAAAATGGGAAAACTTCAGGTTGGGTGTCCATCTGCTGGATTAAGTGTAGTGGAAGATCTGTAAGTCCTTATTATATTATCTATACTGTGGTGTAAATAATGCCACTTTTGTGGTGTCTGCCAGTATTTTTTTGTAAATGTGAACACTCCTGGTTGGGTGTCCAACTGCTGGATTGGGTGTAGTGGAAGACCTGTCAGTCCCTATTATACTATCTATACTGTGGTGAATTTGATGCCACTTAGGTATTGTCTGACAATAATTTTAGGAAATATGAACACTCCTTGTTGGGTCTCCTTCATGCGTGTTGCCTGTAGCAGTAGGAAAAACTGAAATATCACATGGTCATAAGTATTAAGACCCTTTGTTCAGTATTGAGTTGAAGCACCCTATTGAGCTAGTAAGTTTTTCACACCTGGATTGGGTGATCCTCTGCCATTTTTCCTTGCAGATCCTCTCTAGTTCCATCAGGTTGGATGGTGAACGTTGGTGGACAGCCATTTTCAGGTCTCTCCAGAGATGCTCAATTGGGTTTAGGTCAGGGCTCTGGCTGGGCCAGTCAAGAATGGTCACAGAGTTGTTCTGAAGCCACTCCTTTGTTATTTTAGCTGTGTGCTTAGGGTCATTGTCTTGTTGGAAGGTGAACCTTCGGACAAGTCTGAGGTCCAGAGCACTCTGTAAGAGGGTTTTCATCCACGATATCTCTGTACTTGGCTGCATTCATGTTTCCTGCAATGGCAACCAGTCATCCTGTCCCTGCAGCTGAAAAACACCCCCATAGCATGATGCTGCCACCACTATGTTTCACTGTTGGGATTGTATTGGGCAGGTAATGAGCAGTGCCTGGTTTTCTCCACACATATCACCTAGAATTATCACCAAACAGGTTTATCTTCATCTCATCAGACCAGAGAACCTTATTTCTCATAGTCTGGGAATCCTTCATGAGTGTTTTAGCAAACTCTATGCGAGCTTTCATGTGTCTTGCACTGGGGAGTGACTTCCGTCGGGCCACTCTGCCATAAAGGCCCGACTGGTGGAGGGCTTCAGTGATAGTTGACTTTGTGGAACTTTCTCCTATCTCCCTACTGCATCTCTGGAGCTCAGCAACAGTGATCTTGGGATTCTGCTTTACCTCTCTCACTAAGGCTCTTCTCCCACAATTGCTCAGTTTGGCTAGATAGCCAGGTCTAGGAAGACTTCTGGTGGTCCCAAGCGTCTTCCATTTAAAGATTATGAAGGCCACTGTGCTCTTAGGAACCTTGAGTACTGCAGAAATTCTTTTGTAACCTTGGCCAGATCTGTGCCTTGCCACGATTCTGTTTCTGAGCTTCTTGGCCAGTTCCTTTGACCTCATGATTCTCATTTGGTCTGACATGCACTGTGAGCTGTGAGGTATTAAATAGGTAGGTGTATGCCTTTCCAAATCAAGTCCTATCAGTTTAATTAAACACAGATGGACTCCAAAGAAGGGGTAGAACCATCTCAAGGAGGATCACAAAGAAATGGACAGCATGTGAGTGTCTGAGCAATGTGTCTGAATAGTTATGACCATGTGATATTTCAGTTTTTCTTTTTTTTTTTAAATTGCAAAAATTTCTACATTTCAGTTTTTCTTTTTCAGTCAAGATGGGGTGCTGAGTGAACATTAATGAGAAAAAAATGAACTTTTTTGAATTTATCAAATGGCTTCAATGAAACAAAGAGTGAAACATTTAAAGGGGTCTGAATACTTTCTGTAGCCAATGTAATTTGTTATACTATTTCTGCTGAGTACGCTGATACCCAATATGTGGTGTAAAACTACTGTCTGGGCACACGGCAGGACTCAGAAGGGTAGGAGCGCCAGTTGAATTCTGGAGTGCAATTTTGGCTGCAACAGCAGAAACCACCACAAGTACCCCATTTTGGAAACTAAACCTCTTGAGGAATTCATCTAGTGGTGAAGTGAACATTTTTAACCTTAGGTGATTCCCAGAATTGTATAACATTGAGCTATCAATGGAAAATTAAAATTTTTTTCACCTAAAATGTGACTTTGGCCCCAGGTTTTCAATTTTCAAAAGGTATAACGGGAGAAAGTGGACCACAAGATATGCGGCACAATTTATTTTGAAATATGTGGTCAAAAACTACTTTTGAGGCCCACTGCAAACCACAAAAGGGAAGGAGAACCATATTTCAGTACACATTTTGCTGGAATGGTTAGAAGGTACCATGTCACATTAGCAGAGCCCCTAAAGTTCCAGAACAGCAGAAACCTCCTATAAGTGACCTAATTTTACAAACTACACATCTCAGTGAATTCATCTAAGGGTACAGTGTTCACATTGACACCACGGGTGTGTCACAGAATCTTATACTTTTGGGCAGTGAAGAAAAAATAATTACATTTTTTACCACAATAATTTTGTTTTAGCCCCAGATTTTACATTGTCACGTGGGAAAATAGTTAAAAATGGCACTAAAATTTGTCACACAAATGGCAGAACATGGCAATACCCCATATGTGGCTGTAGAGTACTGCATAGGCACACAGCGACACTTAGAAAGGACGGAGCGCAATAAGACTCTTGGAGAACAAATTATCGTAGAATAGTTTGCAGACTCCATATAAAGAGCCCCTAGGTCCCAGAACAGCAGAATCCCCCATGAAATGACCCCATTTTGGAAATTACACTCCTCAGGGAATATATCTACAGGTGCAGTGATGATTTTGAGTCCATGGGTGTTTGCCAGATACAAGCAGCAGAGAATGTTGCTGAGTGAAAATTGCAAATCTGCCATTGTATTGCCCATAAATTGCAGTGCCCTGTATGTTGTAGTGCTCGTACATTTTAGTGCCTGTATATTGCATTTCCTGTTCATTGTAGTGCCCACACATTGTGACACCCATATATTGTGCCAAACTCATGCTTATGGAAACATGGACCCCATAAATTAAACGGGCTCCCAACACTACAGAGCCAGCTTAATTTGCGGAGTCCATTTCTCCAGAAGCATGAACTGGGCACAATATAAGGGTACTATAATAATAATCTTTATTTTTATATATAGCGCTAACATATTCTGCAGCACTTTACAGTTTGCACACATCATCATCGCTGTCCCCGATGGGGCTCACAATCTAAATTCCCTATCAGTATGTCTTTGGAGTGTGGGAGGAAACCCATGCAAACACGAGGAGAACATACAAACTCCTTGCAGATGTTGTCCTTGGTGAAGTTTGAACCCAGGACTCCAATGGTGCAAACCACAGAGCCACTGTGCTGCCCTACAATGTATGAGAATTTATAAATCATCTAGATAATGGAATTGAAGGTAAACAGATAAAATTTGCAGATGATTCAAAGCTGGAAGGGATAGTTAATACTAAAGAACACAGAAAAACGATTCAGAAGGATCTAGATCTGCCTAAACAATGGGCATTGACTAATAGAATGGTATTTAACATGGAGAAATGTTACATCTGGGCAAGAAAAACTAAAATGACATCTACAGAATGGAAGGAATAAAACTAAGCAACAGCACATGTGAAATCGTCTTAAGTATACTAATAGATCACAGACTGCACTTGAGTCAACAATGCGATGCAGCAACAAAAAAGGCAAACACAGTTCTCAGATGTGTTTAGAGAAGCATAGAGTCTAGATCACATGAAGTCATTAACCCTTTTCTAATCCGTGATCAGACCTCACCTGGAATACTGTGTCCAGTTCTGAGCACCAGATTTTAAAAATACATCTAAAAACTATAGCAAGTAAAGAGAAGAGATACCAGCATGGTGACCGGACTGCAAACTATGTCTTATGAGGAACAGTCAAAGGATCTGGGAATGTTTAGCTTGCAAAAAAGAAGCCTAAGAGAATCTACTATATAATTGTCTAAGGGTCACTTCTGTCTTTCTGAGTGTCTGTCCTTCTGTCTTTCTGTCACGGATATTCATTGGTCGCGGCCTCTGTCTGTCATGGAATCCAAGTCGCTGATTGGTCGTGGCAAAACGCCCACGACCATTGCCACGACCAATCAGCGATGGGCGCAGTCCGGTGGCAACATGGCGGCTCCTTCCTCCCCGCAGTCAGTGCCCGCTCCATACTCCCCTCCAGTCAGCGCTCACACAGGGTTAATGGCAACGCTAAAAGACCGCGTTATGCCGCGGTGTAACGCACTCCATTAACGCTGCCATTAACCCTGTGTGACCAACTTTTTTACTATTGATGCTGCCTATGCAGCAGCAATAGTAAAAAGATCTAATGTTAAAAATAATAAAAATAATAAAAAATCATCATACACTCACCTTCCGGCGCCTTTCCCGCTCCTCGCAATGCTCCGGTGACTAAGCGGGCTGGGCAATATACTACGCAGGCTGTGCAATATACTACGTGGGCTGTGCAATATACTACGTGGGCTGGGCAATGTACTACGCGGGCTGGGCAATGTACTACGCGGACTGTGCAATATACTACGCGCGCTGGGCAATATACTACGCGGGCTTGGCAATATACTACGTGACTGGGCAATATACTACGAGGGCTGGGCAATGTACTACGCGGACTGCAATATACTACACACGCTGTGCAATATACTACGCGGGCTGTGCAATATACTACACGGGCAGTGCAATATACTACGTGACTGGGCAATATACTACTTGGGCTGGGCAATGTACTACGCAGGCTGGGCAATATACTACGCGGGCTGGGCAATATACTACGCAGGCTGTGCAATATACTACGCACGCTGGGCAATATACTACGCGGGCTGTGCAATATACTATGCGGGCTGTGCAATATACTACATGGGCTGTGCAATATACTACTCGGGCTGTGCAATATACTACGCGGGCTGTGAATATACTACGCGGGCTCTGCAATATACTACGCGGGCTCTGCAATATACTACGTTTGAGGAGACAGAATGAAAAAAAACAGCAATTCAGCTAATGTTTTTGTTTTTTATGCTGTTCACTGTGAGCTAAAAGTAATAAGGCAGCTTTATTCCTTGGGACAGTACGATTAGGGTATGTGCACACGTCAGGATTTTTAGGGTTTTTTTTTTGCGGAATTTCGCCATAAAAACGCTATAAAATCCGGTAAAAAAACGCTAACATTATGCATCCTATCTTTTAGGGTATGTGCACACGTCAGGATTTTTTTCTGGCAAAATCCTGAGAATTCTGCCAGAAATCCGCGTGCTTTTTTCGCGCGGATTTCTCGCGGAATTTGCACATTTTTTGCGCAGATTTTGCGCAGATTTTTTGCGGATTTTTTGCGTTTTTTTTATTTTTATTTTCCGGAATGTCCTTTTTGATAGGAAATCTGCAGAAAATCCGCAAAAAGATAGAGCATGTCCGGATTTTTTGCGGTATGCGTTTTTTTTTGCGGAAAAAAATGCTAACATATGCACAAAAAATGCGGAATGCATTCTAAAAGATAGGATGCATAATGTTAGCTTTTTTTACCGGATTTATAGCGTTTTTATGGCGAAATTCCGCGAAAAAAACCGCTAAAAATCCTGACGTGTGCACATACCCTAAGAATGCATTCCGCATTTTTTATGCATATGTTAGCGGTTTTTTCCGCAAAAAAAACGCATACCGCAAAATATCCGGACATGCTCTATCTTTTTGCGGATTTTCTGTGGATTTCCTATCAAAAAGGACATCCCGGAAAATAAAATAAAAAAATGCAAAAAAACGCGCAAAAAAAGCGCAAATTCCGCGAGAAATTTCTGGCAGAATTCTCAGGATTTTGCCAGGAAAAAATCCTGACGTGTGCACATACCCTTACAGCGATACCACATTTATATGATTTTTTTAAGTTTTGGTGCTTTTGCACATTAAAAACTTTTATAGGAAAAAGGATTATTTTCACATTGCTTTATTCTGAGAGCAATAGCTATTTTATTTTTCCACTGATAGAGCTGTATTGCAGCTTGTTTTTTGCGGGACAAGATTATATGATTTATATTTAGATTTGACTTTTTCATTGTGTTTTATTCCACCTATTGATCAGCTGTATGATGAAAAAGTATAGCTTTTTGCCATGTTCACTCTAGGGGTTAATTAGTGGGACAGTCTCAAAGGTCAGGTAGTTCTGAATTAGGCGATACCAAATATGAGTATTTTATTTGTCTAATTTTGTTTTCACATAAATACATATTTTTTGGATTAATATTTTTTAGCTCATTTTAGCATATATATATATATATATATATATATATATATATACGGTATATATTATTTTTTTTTACAATATTGAAACAAAAATGGGACATCCACTTTCCCTGCCTTGATTCTAGTATTCTGCAATGCTTTTGTATTGCAGGGCATTAGACTGGTTGCACACAGGGAGGATAGCCAGTTCCTGCTCTGAGCAGCAGCGAGGGGCGGAACTACCAGGGGTTGCAGCTGCGACTGGGCCTGGAGTGCTTAGGGGCTCGCCCAGTCCAGCAAAGACTGGGTGGGCCCCTAAGCACTGAGCTACAAAATTGTCCACCGGCCCTTTAAATCAGGGGGCGGCTTTTCATGCAGCCCACAGGCAGGTCAGCAATGCTCCGGGGGCAGCCTGCTGTATCGTGCCAGCTGCCAACCCGTTAACCCCCGAGTGCAGGGTAAGCACCATTCATTACAGAACGTTGCTTGTCCTGCACAGGAATGATGTCATCGGGTAGGTGGGGTTACCGGGCGGGTGGAGTTACCGTCCAATGCTCTCCTGTCCCGAAATAGGAGCTGCTGCCCGACACACAGAGACTCCAGACTCCAGAGCGATCTCTGTGCTGGCAGCTTTGTGCCTCTCTACAGGTGATCTGTGCCCCTCAGCTCTGTGCCACCCACGACTGTTTGCCCCAATATGTTCTCTCCCCCCCCGCTGTGTGCCCCAATATGATCTCTCTGCCCCCAATATGATCTCTGCCCCCCATGCTGTGTGCCTCAATATGATCTCTGCCCCCCATGCTGTGTGCCCCAATATGATCTCTGTGCCCCCACGCTGTGTGCCCCAATATGATCTTTGTGCCCCCACGCTGTGTACCCCAATATGATCTCTGCCCCCCCACGCTGTGTGCCCCAATATGATCTCTGCCCCCGCTGTGTGTGCCTCAATATGATCTCTGTGCCCCCACGCTGTGTGCCCCAATATGATCTCTGTGCCCCCACGCTGTGTGCCCCAATATGATCTCTGTGCCCCCACGCTGCATGCCCCTATATGATCTCTGTGCCTCCACGCTGTGTGCCCCAATATGATCTCTGCCGCCAACGCTGTGTGCCCCAATATGATCTCTGTGCCCCCACGCTGCATGCCCCTATATGATCTCTGTGCCCCCACGCTGTGTGCCCCAATATGATCTCTGCCGCCAACGCTGTGTGCCCCAATATGATCTCTGCCCCCTGTTGTGTGCCCCAATATGATCTCTGTGCCCCCCCGCTGAGTGCCCCAATATGATCTCTGCCCCCGCTGTGTGTCCCAATATGATCTCTGCCCCCCGTTGCGTGCCCCAATATGATCTCAGCCCCCACACTGTGTGCCCCAATATGATCTCAGTGCCCCCCCGCTGAGTGCCCCAATATGATCTCTGCCCCCGCTGTGTGCCCCAATATGATCTCTGCCCCCCATGCTGAGTGCCCCAATATGATCTCTGCCCTCCGCTGTGTGCCTCAATATGATCTCTGCCCCACACACTGTGTGCCCCAATATGATCTGTGCCCCCCCCACGCTGTGTGCCCCAATATGATCTCTGCACCCCCGCTCTGTGCCCCAATATGATCTCTGTCCCCCCACGCTGTGTGCCCCAATATGATCTTGGTACCCACCCGCTGAGTGCCCCAATATGATCTCTGTGCCCCATGTGATCTCCATGCCCCCCCAACTATAAGCCCCCTGTGATCTCTGTACCTCTCAGCTATGTGATCTGTGCCCCCCAGCTATGTGCCTCCTGTGATCTCTGTTCCCCCATGAACCCTATGTGCCCCCTGTGATCTGTGTTCCCCCTGTGATCCCTGTGGCCCCCAGTGATTTCTGAGCCCTTTGTGAGTGCGGCCCTCATTCGTGCTTGGGCGTGTATCTGCAGCCCTGGTCAGTGCGGGCAAACAGGAGAGCGTGCACACACTAGGGCCTGTGCAGAAGTGTGAAAAGGCCACACTGACGCCTAAGCCTCACTCTGAACAGCGCTCTCCTCACCAATCCCCAGCCAGCATCCACTCCAAGTCCTCAGCACCTCCGACGCTGGCTGGATAGTGGACCCTCCTCATCCTCCTCCATCTCAGGTGAGTACCAGGATGAAAGCTTTTCATGTATATACAGCATTTGCAGTTTGACCTGTATACTGTGTATAGACTGCTGCATGTACAATATATAGGTGACACTGCTGTATTCTATAATCACTATATCACCTATATAATGTATGTTCAGCAGTCTATATTCATTATATAGGTGACACTGTGACTAATGTGACTAATGTGTATATACTTGATACTGCTGTGTATATACAGTTAGGGCCAGAAATATTTGGACAGTGACACAATTTTCGCGAGTTGGGCTCTGCATGCCACCATATTGGATTTGAAATGAAACCTCTACAACAGAATTCAAGTGCAGATTGTAACGTTTAATTTGAAGGGTTGAACAAAAATATCTGATAGAAAATGTAGGAATTGTACACATTTCTTTACAAACACTCCACATTTTAGGAGGTCAAAAGTAATTGGACAAATAAACATAACCCAAACAAAATATTTTTATTTTCAATATTTTGTTGCAAATCCTTTGGAGGCAATCACTGCCTTAAGTCTGGAACCCATGGACATCACCAAACGCTGGGTTTCCTCCTTCTTAATGCTTTGCCAGGCCTTTACAGCCGCAGCCTTCAGGTCTTGCTTGTTTGTGGGTCTTTCCATCTTAAGTCTGGATTTGAGCAAGTGAAATGCATGCTCAATTGGGTTTAGATCTGGAGATTGACTTGGCCATTGCAGAATGTTCCACTTTTTGGCACTCATGAACTCCTGGGTAGCTTTGGATGTATGCTTGGGGTCATTGTCCATCTGTACTATGAAGCGCCGTCCAATCAACTTTGCAGCATTTGGCTGAATCTGGGCTGAAAGTATATCCCGGTACACTTCAGAATTCATCCGGCTACTCTTGTCTGCTCTTATGTCATCAATAAACACAAGTGACCCAGTGCCATTGAAAGCCATGCATGCCCATGCCATCACGTTGCCTCCACCATGTTTTACAGAGGATGTGGTGTGCCTTGGATCATGTGCCGTTCCCTTTCTTCTCCAAACTTTTTTCTTCCCATCATTCTGGTACAGGTTGATCTTTGTCTCATCTGTCCATAGAATACTTTTCCAGAACTGAGCTGGCTTCTTGAGGTGTTTTTCTGCAAATTTAACTCTGGCCTGTCTATTTTTGGTATTGATGAATGGTTTGCATCTAGATGTGAACCCTTTGTATTTACTGTCATGGAGTCTTCTCTTTACTGTTGACTTAGAGACAGATACACCTACTTCACTGAGAGTGTTCTGGACTTCAGTTGATGTTGTGAACCGGTTCTTCTTCACCAAATTAAGTATGTGGCGATCATCCACCACTGTTGTCATCCGTGGACGCCCAGGCCTTTTTGAGTTCCCAAGCTCACCAGTCAATTCCTTTTTTCTCAGAATGTACCCAACTGTTGATTTTGCTACTCCAAGCATGTCTGCTATCTCTCTGATGGATTTTTTCTTTTTTTTCAGCCTCAGGATGTTCTGCTTCACCTCAATTGAGAGTTCCTTTGACCGCATGTTGTCTGCTCACAGCAACAGCTTCCAAATGCAAAACCACACACCTGGAATCCACCCCTGACCTTTTAACTACTTCATTGATTACAGGTTAACGAGGGAGACGCCTTCAGAGTTAATTGCAGCCCTTAGAGTCCATTGTCCAATTACTTTTGGTCCCTTGAAAAAGAGGATGCTATGCATTACAGAGCTGTGATTCCTAAACCCTTTCTCCGATTTGGATGTGGAAACTATCATATTGCAGCTGGGAGTGTGCACTTTCAGCCCATATTATATATATAATTGTATTTCTGAACATGTTTTTGTAAACAGCTAAAATAACAAAACTTGTGTCACTGTCCAAATATTTCTGGCCCTAACTGTATATACTGCGACTATACACTGCAATCACAGTATCACCTATATAATGTATGTACAGCAGTCTATATACATTGTATAGGTGAGACTGCGGTATGTACGTTATATAGATTATACCACTTTGTGTAATATACTGCGACCGCTGTGTATAGCCCATATAGGCCAGCCACAGTGTGTGTGTTATATATACACACACATACACACTGCGGCTGGCCTATATGGGCTATACACAGCGGACACAGTATATTACACACAGTGGTATAACCTTTATAAGGTACATACCGCCGTCGCAGTTTCACCTATATAATGTATGTGTGTGTGTGTCTGTCTATATATATACACTAGCTATTGAACCCGTTCTACGCCCGGGTGGCGAGCATTTATATTGGTATATGGTCTCCATCCTGGTATGTGCTGCTCCATCCTGCGTCCCCATCCTGTCATGTGCTGCTCCATCCTGCGTCCCCATCCTGTCATGTGCTGCTCCATCCTGCGCCCCCATTCTGTCATGTGCTGCTCCATCCTGCATCCCCATCCTGTCATGTGCTGCTCCCATCCTGCGCCCCCGTCCTGTCATGTGCTGCTCCCATCCTGCGCCCCCGTTCTGTCATGTGCTGCTCCCATCCTGCGCCTCCATTCTGTCATTTGCTGCTCCCATCCTGTTATGTGCTGCTCCTATCCTGCGCCCCCGTTCTGTCATGTGCTGCTCCCATCCTGCTCCCCCGTTCTGTCATGTGCTGCTCCCATCCTGCGCCCCCGTTCTGTCATGTGCTGCTCCCATCCTGCGCCCGTTCTGTCATGTGCTGCTGCCATCCTGCGCCCGTTCTGTCATGTGCTGCTCCCATCCTGCGCCCGTTCTGTCATGTGCTGCTGCCATCCTGCGCCCGTTCTGTCATGTGCTGCTGCCATCCTGCGCCCGTTCTGTCATGTGCTGCTCCCATCCTGCGCCTCCATTCTGTCATTTGCTGCTCCCATCCTGTCATGTGCTGCACCCATCCTGCGCTCCCGTTCTGTCATGTGCTGCTCCCATCCTGCGCCCCCGTTCTGTCATGTGCTGCTCCCATCCTGCGCCCCCGTTCTGTCATGTGCTGCTCCCATCCTGCGCCCCCGTTCTGTCATGTGCTGCTCCCATCCTGCTCCCCTGTTCTGTCATGTGCTGCTCCCATCCTGCGCCCGTTCTGTCATGTGCTGCTGACATCCTGCGCCCGTTCTGTCATGTGCTGCTCCCATCCTGCGCCCGTTCTGTCATGTGCTGCTTCTATCCTGCGCCCCCGTTCTGTCATGTGCTGCTCCCATCCTGCGCCCCCGTTCTGTCATGTGCTGCTCCCATCCTGCTCCCCTGTTCTGTCATGTGCTGCTCCCATCCTGCGCCCGTTCTGTCATGTGCTGCTGCCATCCTGCGCCCGTTCTGTCATGTGCTGCTCCCATCCTGCGCCCCTGTTCTGTCATGTGCTGCTCCCATCCTGCGCCCGTTCTGTCATGTGCTGCTGACATCCTGCTCCCCTGTTCTGTCATGTGCTGCTCCCATCCTGCGCCCGTTCTGTCATGTGCTGCTCCCATCCTGCTCCCCTGTTCTGTCATGTGCTGCTCCCATCCTGCGCCCGTTCTGTCATGTGCTGCTGACATCCTGCGCCCGTTCTGTCATGTGCTGCTCCCATCCTGCGCCCGTTCTGTCATGTGCTGCTGCCATCCTGCGCCCGTTCTGTCATGTGCTGCTGCCATCCTGCGCCCGTTCTGTCATGTGCTGCTGTCATCCTGCGCCCGTTCTGTCATGTGCTGCTGCCATCCTGCGCCAGTTCTGTCATGTGCTGCTGCCATCCTGCCCCCGTTCTGTCATGTGCTGCTCCCATCCTGCGCCACCATTGTATTATATGCCCCCCATAAGACGCTCCAGTGTGCATGCCCCCGTATGCTGCTGCCATATAAAAAAAAAAAAATACCATACTCACCTATCGTCCGGCTCCACTGCAGGTGTGTCTTCAAGAAAATGGCGCCGGAAAGCGCGGACTGCGCAGGCGCCGATTCCGGCAGCAGGAATCGGCGCCTGCACAGTCTGCGCTTTCCAGCGCCATTTTCTTGAAGACACACCTGCAGTGGAGCCGGAGTGTGTCTTCAAGAAAATGGCGCCGGAAAGCGCAGACTGCGCAGGCACCGATTTCGGCAGCAGGAATCGGCGTCTGCGCAGTCCGCGCTTTCCGGCACCATTTTCTTGAAGAAACACTCCAGCTCCTCTGCCTGTGACTGGTAAGTCAGAGGGCGGCGCCGGCGCGCATTAAGCGCGTCATCGTGCCCTCTGAACTGTCACAGCAGAGGAGCCGGGAGACGGAGCCGCACGCAGTGCTGGAATGGGGAAAGGTGAATATACTTACCCTCCTGGCGGTCCCTGACTCTCCGGTGGAGATCGCGGTATGCGTTCAGTGCTTACGCATACCGCGATCTCCTGGGAGCGTCACTCTGTGGGGGCCAGACTGCGCCGGCGCTTGCGCCTGCGCAGTCTATAAAGGCTTCGGACAGAGTGACGCTCCCAGCGTTATATTATAGATATATATATTTATACACACACAGCACTGATTGATTGTGATAAGAGTGTCAGACTCTTTATTGGCCCATGTGGCAACGTTTCGGATCAATAACTGAACAATTCTCTGATATGAAACTGAAATGTTGCCACATGGGCTAATAAAGAGTCCACTGTTTAAAGGGATTGTCTCCCACTAGGACAACCTCGTCTTAAACTGAATGTTTGGCCCCAATAAATTAATAAAGCCTATATTCCCCTCCTGTGCCGGCGCCGTTCCGACAGTGGCTGTGATGACCCCCTCGCTGCTGTGATGTGCTGTTGTGATTCCCGGCACCAATCAGCGCTGGTGTCACTGTCTCCATCTTCGGACAAACTGAACGTGAAGAGGAAGTCCAGGATGAGGGTGTGAGTTTGGGTCAGGATACTCTCCACGAGGCTGGAGGCTGTGGTCTGTATACAGACTGCGAACTTCACTCTTGTGAACACAGCCTACAACCAATTCTGTAATGGTGCATGTATACTAACCCAGATCGTGTTCGTTCGTGCGTGTCGCCATTTCTAATTCACCTATATATTTTTGCATGGGTGGGGGCCCCATTCGAAAGATCGCACCGGGGCCCATAACTTTGTAGTTACGCCATTGGCAGCAGCTTACAGGCCACAGTATCTGGGTTACCCCACGGCCATTTTTCAGTCTGGGGTCACCATGGGGACCATTTTGATTGCGCTGACATGCGCCTGATCTTGCGGGCGCTCAGAGTGAGCCCGCATGATCATCACGCTGCACATGTATGGCGATTTGTGGGAACGCCC